>NW_026294402.1:112219701-114829701 GCF_007827085.1 Peromyscus californicus insignis | reverse complement strand
TAACATGTTCCTGAAAGTCTTCAAAGTCACATGTATAGTACACTCAAGCTTTGAAAAGAGCCAAAACGCCCTAGGTTCTCATTTCTGGATGAACTTTTAGACACTGCACAGACAGGAAGAAGTGAAGGTTAAGACAACAGTGAAGGTTCTGGCCAGACGGCTAAAAGACTTCCCAGTACAAATACAGAGACCTTGAGCAAAGAGACTCACCAAGTCAAGGCATTAGGAAAGTCTCTGTGAGCTCGACTGGCCACTAGGCTAACCCAGGTGCACTTCAGGGGCCATACATAACAAAAAATACATGTTTTATAGAATTAATCCAGAAAAGTCCCTAACCACACAAATAGAAAGAACAAACCCAAAGTGAGGAGGCAGACATCTGATTTCCCAGGCCTGCCATATGTATCATATAAAATATTCAGTTTTCAGGTAATCATGAGGCAAATAAAGATGGAAGAGAAACAGTCAGTATGAGCTATTCATATGACAAAAGTCTACCATCAGCTATCATAAAAACGGTCAAAGGACTAAAGGAAATCCTATCTACAGAGCTGAAGGAAAGCATAACGTCATCAGATGACGTCAAAAGGGAGACAGAGCCATAACAAAGTACCAAATGTAAAGGACAGCCTTGAAATGGGGAAAAAAAAATCACTGGAAGGACTCAACGCTGTCTAAACTGTCAGGGGAAAGAAGATTTGGGTAACTTGAAACAAACCAATTGAGATTACCTGAGATGGGGGACAGGGAGGCAGCTTCTGAGATCTGTGGCGTACCGGGACATTTTTCTGATTTGTTATCTCAGTAAATGAGGAGCGATAGAAAGAGACAGAAGAAAAAGTAAATAAATAATAATGACAAAAACTCAAACTAGAAGGCAAGTACAATCTCCATATCCAAAGGCTCAGTGAACCCCAAGGAAGATAAAATCACAGAAACCCAAACAACATGTCACAGCAAACTGTCAAAAAACCAAAGATAAAAACAGATTTTTGAAAGTTACAAAAGAAAACTGACTCATCAAATACAAGCGTCCTCAGTCAGGTCACTAAGAGACCTGACAAGGCCGGGGGAGGGAGGGAAGGATGCAGGAGAGAAGGGAGGAATTCATTCTCACAAATGTGGTCAAAGAACTAAACTTCCACAAAAGCAGTCCTTCATCTTGATGAACTAGAAAAAGAAACTCAATCTTCCTACTAAGCAGAACAAGGAAATTAACAAAGCTGGGGTGGAAATAAATGAAACTGTGGTGATTGAATGAGAAAGGACATCCATAAGCTCAGGCATTTGAATGCTTAGTCCCCAGCTCAAGGCACTGTTTGGGAAGGTTTAGGAAGTGTGGCCTTGCTGGAGGAAGTATGTCACTGGGGGTGGGCTTAGAAAGTATGTAGCCTCGGGACACTTCCAGTTCATGGTCTCTGCTTGGTGTTTGGGGTTGACAGGTGCTCTCTCAGTTCCCTGTCCCTGCCAGCATGCCTGCTCTCCATGTGCACTCTCCCTTTAAGCCAAAATAAACTCTTCCTTCCGTTAAGCTGCTTTTGGTCATGGCATTTTATCACACACAGCAACAGGAAAGTGACTAACACAGAAGCAGAGAAAACTCCACAAAACCTAAAGTTCATTCTTTGAAAACATAATCAAAATGGTCACACCTTTAGTGATACCAACCATGAAAGAATGTTCAAATCATTAAGGGATGAAAAAGAGACATCAATAGACCTCAAAGAAACAAAAGGGATTAAAAAGAAACACTATGAACCACTAAACGCCAACAAATTAGATGACCTAGATACAATAAAGCATTCCTAGGAGGACATTACCAAAACTGACTTGAGGAAAAATTAAAAATCTGAGTTGACAAATAACTAGTAAGGAGACTGAATCTGTCACAACAACAAAATGTTCCCATGAAGGAAGAAAGCACAGGCTTGGGAAACCTCACTGATGAAGTATATCACACACACAGAAAGAGTGGGGCTTCCATGAACAGAACCTAGAAGGCATTTCTCAACTTGTTTAAAGGGGCCAGGTGTCACCAGATACCAAAATTCAACAAAGACAGCGTAACAAATTAACACAACAAACACAACACCCTTACAAACATAGATCCAAAACTCCTGACCAATATCAAATCCAGCAACATGAGAAGAGTTCATGCTAGAATGCAAGGCTAACATTGCCTCAGGTGCTTTTCCTGCTGTTGGGATGAAATCCTCTGATGAAAACATTTGAAGGAAGGCAGGGAAGAAGGAAGAGAGGGAGGAAGGAAGAGAGGGAGGGAGGGAAGGTGGAGGAAGGGAGCGAGGGAGGGAGGGGGGAGAAGGGAGGCAGGAAGGGAGGAGGGAGGGCTTATTTTGGCTCACAGTTCTAGGGTACAGTCCATCATGGTGGGGTGTGCATGGCTACAGGAGCTTGTAACTGCTGTAATATTGCATCCACAGCCAGAGAGCTGAGAGGAAGGTGCTCCACTCCATTCTCCCTTTTATTCAACCAGGACTCTGCCCAGGAACTGGTACTAACTACATTTAGGATGGGCCTTCCTACCTCAACATAACCAAGAAAATCCCCACACAGGCATGCCCAGGGGCCCCTTTTCTAGGTGATTCTAGGTCCTGTCAAGTTGACAGGCAATATAAACCATCACACATGAAAGATTAACTGTAATGAAAAAAGACTATCATTTCTTAACAGATACAGAAAAGCATTTGACAAAACCATTGAATTTTATGGTAAAAACACTTTTGTATTGAACACACTCAACAAAGTAGATATAAAAGGGAGCTTTCTCAACTTGATATAGCTAGCTATAAACACACACACAGGGCTGGAGGAGGGCTCAGCAGCCGAGAGCACTGACTGCCCTTCCAGAGGATCAGTTCCCAGGACCCATGCTGGGTGGGTGGTTCACAATCACCTGCAACTCTAGCTCCAGTGGATCTGACGCCCTCTTCTGGCCTCTATTGGCACTGCACCCATATGCACATACATGCAGAAATTAACACACATAAATAAAAAATAAAATATTTTTAAGACATATACTACTTTATGCTTAAAACAACTTAAATTCAGTAATATGCAAAAAAGCTGCTACCTATTCTTCCCCTGCAATTTATACTGCTCTTTGCTACATATCCAATAATAGTATTAGAACTAGTTATTTTTCATATTCTTGTATTTTAACTTTTAGATCAGGGTTGGAAATGGATCACACAGCATTGGAAATTCCTGGGGGCTTTTTTCATTTTGTCTCCTCCTCTAACAGGATAATTTGTATGTTTGTTTGCTTTTTATCAAGTCTGCTGTTGACACCTCCTACTGAATTTTTAGTTCTATAACTGTGCCCTTCAGCTCTGAGATGGGATGGTTTATTCTTTGATTGATTTGTTAAACTTTTTGTCTTGTTCATATATTATTTTCCTAATTTTATTTTGCTCTTTGGGTTTTCTTGTCATTTGATTATTCTGGATTCTTTGCAAGTTAATTCCTCCATGTCTCTTTTCTTAAAAATAAAATCTGTGTGTGTGTGTGTGTGTGTGTGTGTGTGTGTGTGTGTGTGTGCGCGCGCGCCCACGCGCGCGCAGCGGGGTATGGTGTGTGTGGGCGGGAGGGTATGTGGGGGGGCATAGTGTGTGTGTCGGGGGTATGGTGTGGGGGAGTTTGGTGTGGGGGGTTATGGTTTGTGGCAGGGTATGATGTGTGTGGGTGGGGGATATGGTGTGTGGGGGTGGGGGGATATGGTGTGGGTGGGTGGGAATGGTATGATGGGGGGTATAGTGTGTGTGTCAGGGGATATGGTATGGGGGTATGGTGTGGAGGGGGTATGGTGTGTGGGGGTGGGGGATATGGTGTGTGTCAGGGCAGGGTATGGTGTGTGTGTGTCTAAGAGGGCAGGAGAGGGAAGCATGTGCCAGTGTGTGGAGGTCAGGAGACAACTTTGGGGGATGGTCCTTGCCTGCCACCTTGTTCAAAACTGGGTGTCTCTCATGCTTTCTGCTGCTGCATACAAGGCTAGCTGGCCCAAAAGCTCCCAGAGAGTCCCCTGTCTCTACTCCCCTCTCAGTGCAGGAGTAGAGGGAGCCCTAGGGCTAGAGACATGTGCTGCTGCACCAGGATTTTAAGTGGGTTCCTAGGGTTCAAACTTGTGTCCTTGTGCTTAAGAAGCAAACACTCTGCCCTCTGAGCCACCGTCTCGCCCGCAGCTTCTTAAGCTCTCTCCACTTTCAACTCCTTTTCAAGTGAGAAACTTCTACATGACTCTGGGTGTGCCGGTATATAAAACGTGTATACAGGTCAAACATTTACACGTTTACAGACACAAACATGCATCATACATTATGGACAAAAAAATGGCCTGGTTTATAATAAATCTTGATGTCATTTTTCTGGCTTTACCGGTAATGACTGCTCTTAGAGGGAGAACAAAAAGCCGAGTGTCCATTTGAGAGCTCCATCTGTTTTCTCGCTATTTGACAATAGAGAAATGTCCGCAGCACCCCCATCCCTGATTCCCGGCTCTTTGGATATTGCGGAGGCCTGTGGAGCCTCCTCCATCTTTACCCCATCTGCTTCCTGTCCTTGAGGTGCCTTCGTATCAAGCCCCTACACAGAAGAACACTGATGAACACTTGACAAAAATACCCAACTCTGCAGTGGGCCACAAATGTCCCTTTCGGTTTCAACTGGATAATTAATGAAGGCCTTTACTCCCTCTACTATAAACATGCCTAGCCCATTTCTTCTGTCTGTAATAAAATATGTATTCATATGAGAGCTTGTACCTAGCTATATTTAGGAGACCACATAATTAATTAGCCTAGAGAACAAAACATCATTTAAAAAACACAGTAAAACCTCACTAATTCAGACATCTCCAATTCTGAATTTGCCATCAAACAGTCAGCTAAAATTCACAATCCCATTTGTTCCCTAAACAGAAGAATTAAAATGGCTAACAGCAGACAAGAAAAGAGCACGTACTTTCAAGAAGGAACAAAAGACTAACTTAGAGGCATCCATTTATCTGTAAAGACCTCAACTACAGGCCAACAACAGCTTGCAGAACTTGGATTTTTGAAGATTTATTTATTTTTATTTTATGTGTATGAGTGTTTTGCCTGTATGAAAGTCTGTGCACCACATGTGTGCAGTGCCTGGTGAGGATGTTGGATCCCCAGGACGAGAGTTACGGTCTATTCTATTGCTGTGAAGAGACACCATGACTACAGCAACTCTTGTAAGAGAAAGCATTTAAGTGGGGCTGGCTTACAGTTTCAGAGTTTAGTCCATAATCATCATAGCTGGGAGCATGGTGGCAGGCAGGTGTTGGAAAAGTAGCTGAGAGCTACATCCTGATCTATAGGCAGAGAGAGAGAGACTTGGCCTGGCTTGGGCTTTTGAAACCTCAAAGCCCAACCCTAGTGACACACTTTCTCCAACAAGGCCACACCTCCTAATTCTTATAACCCTTTCAAACAGTTCCACTCCCTGGTGACTAAGCATTCAAATATCTGAGCCTATGGGGGCCATTCTTATTCAAACCACCACAGTTACAGATGGTTGTCAGTGCTGGGAACCAAACCTGGGTCCTCTGGAAGAACAGCTAGTGCTCTTAAATGCTGAGCCATCTCTGTAGCCCCAAGAGAGCTTGGGTTCCTATCATGGGAACTCCATGGGGTTTTCGTAGTCGCAGAGTTTAGAACTCAGGCCCAGTATCCCATGAGTCCTGTCCTTGTTGAACCCTCACTTTTTCTTTTTTTTTTTTTATTTTAATTTATTTTGCAGTACAATTCAGTTCTACATATCAGCCACGGATTCCCTTGTTCTCCCCGCTCCCGTCCCCCTCACCTTCCCCCCAAATCCCCCCCCCCATTCCCATCTCCTCCAGGGCAAAGCCTTCCCCACAGACTGAGGTCAACCTGGTAGACTCAGTCCAGGTAGGTCTAGTCCCCTCCTCCCAGGCCGAGCCAAACAATCCTGCATAGGCCCTAAGTTTCAAACAGCCAACTCATGCAATGAGCACAGGACCTGGTCCCACTGCCTGGATGCCTCCCAAACAGATCAAGCCAATCAACTGTCTCACCCATTCGGAGGGCCTGATCCAGTGGGGACCCCTCAGCCATTGGTTCATAGTTCATGTGTTTCCATTCATTTGGCTATTTGTCCCTGTGCTTTATCCAACCTTGGTCTCAACAATTCTCGCTCATATAAACCCTCCTCATTCTCGCTAATTGGACTCCCAGAGATCCACCCAGGGCCTAGTCATGGATCTCTGCATCCAGATCCCTCAGTAGTTGGATGAGGTTTCTAGCACAACAATTAGGGTGTTTGGCCATCCCATCACCAGAGTAAGGAATTGCTCAACATCCCTAATCATCAGGGAAATGCAAATCAAAACAACTCTGAGATACCACCTTACGCCTGTCAGAATGGCTAAGATCAAAAACACTGAAGACACCTTATGCTGGAGAGGATGTGGAGCTAGGGGAACTCTCCTCCACTGCTGGTGGGAATGCAAGCTTGTACAACCACTTTGGAAATCAATATGGCGCTTTCTTAGAAAATTGGGAATCCATCTCCCCCAGGATCCAGCTATACCACTCTTGGGCATATACCCAAGGAATGTTCAACCACACCATAAGAGCACTTGTTCAGCTATGTTCATATCAGCATTGTTTGTAATAGCCAGAACATGGAAACAACCTAGATGCCCTTCAACTGAAGAATGGATAAACAAAATGTGGTACATATACACAATGGAATACTACTCAGCAGAGAAAAACAATGACATCATGAGGTTTGCAGACAAATGGATGGATCTAGAAAAAATCATCCTGAGTGAGGTAACCCAGACTCAGAAAGACAAACATGGTATGTACTCACTCATAGCAGGATACTAGACATGAAACAAGGATGACTTGTCTGCTACTCACATCACCAGGGAGGCTACCTGGAAAACAGGACCCCAAGGAAGACACAGGGATCGCCCAATGACGGAGAAATGGAATGAGATCGACATGAACAGCCTGGACA
Organism: Peromyscus californicus insignis; assembly: GCF_007827085.1. Lineage (NCBI taxonomy): Eukaryota > Metazoa > Chordata > Mammalia > Rodentia > Cricetidae > Peromyscus > Peromyscus californicus. The sequence goes on along the minus strand of NW_026294402.1, from coordinate 114,822,672 downwards.
TGAGTGGGGGTAGTGAAAGGCGAGGGTCGAGGGAAAGAGAGTTTGGGGGAGCGGGAGATCCCAGCTGGATCAACAACAGAGAGGGAGAACAAGGAATAGGAGACCATGGTAAATGAAGACCACATGAGAATAGGAAGAAGCAAAGTGCTAGAGAGGCCCACAGAAATCCACAAAGATACCCACACAACAGACTGCTGGCAATGGTCGAGAGACAGCCCAAACTGAACCCTCACTTTTAATGTGAGTCCAGGAGGAATAATGAAGAACCATTAGACACCCCCCAAGAACGGACTGTTGTCATAAGGATACACAAGCTGGCACACACGTACACAGGAGGAGGCAGTGGCCAGGGCAGCTCAGCAGACAAGGTTCCTTGGCCTAGGACCATCACTCCTGTGTCACGTGTGGCTCCACACAGGGCTTCTAGGGAAGGCCAGTGGCTTCCCTGGACCAGCGTTGTGCTGACTATAGTCAAGGCTCTTAGTCCTCTTCCTTCTTATCCCTTTATTAGACAACATAAAATATGTTTTAGAGGCTGGAAAGAGCTCAGTGGTTAAGAGAACTCACTGCCCTTGAAGAGGGCACATGGTGGCTATAACTCCAGTTCTAGGGAATCCAATGCCTTCTTCTGGCCTTTGAGGCCACCAGACACATGCACGGTGCATATACATACATGCATATACATATATACATGCAGGTAAAACATTCAAATACATAAAAATTGAAATAAATAAATCTTAAATGTGTGTATTAATTTTATAGCAGAGTATTTAAGCATAGGACTTTGTATCATTTTCTGCAGGAAGAGTAGTTCCCAGCTGTCTGAAAGATTGTGCTTTGTGATGGTGGGTATAAGAATGACCTCGGTTTCTTCTTTATTTGGAGATTGACAGGGTTTAAAGGTGTATTATGGATCAGTGATGGACCTAATTGTATCTGTTAACTAACCCGTGGCTTTGGATGAGAGTAACACTTGACTGGCTGGACTCAGGAAAGCATCCTTCCCTCTATTCAATAGTCTACTGTGTGTGGTCTGCTGCTGGTGACCAGCCAGCACGGCACCGACAGGGGATGGGAGGAGGGCAGGGCCTGGGAAGAAGAGTAGACATGAGGAAGGAGTTCAAGAGGTCAAAGTGTCCAGGGAGACTCAGCTTCTTATAAAGTCTACTGTGCTGGAATTAAAGGACGATGAGATTGGTCCTGAGGGAATCAAGGCAGATAGTTTGTGAACTAGGATTGCAGGGTGGCAGAGAAGGATGAAGAATCTTTCACATTCTTTAGAAGTCACAGCTTATTTTGACCTGTATGTTGCAGAATCATTCTGTGACTTTGGGAAGGTTTCCCATATTGCATGCAATTAAATAATTTAAATTAAATAAATCATTTAAATGTAGCACAAATTTGCTCTAGGGGATTTTTTTTAATCTGTTCTTTCTGGAATGGTGACTACCAAAAGTATGTTCTGTGTGGTGGGGTTCTGTGTAACAGACCTAGTGTCTCAGGGCATCAGTTCTTAGGACTAACTGATGGAATTGGCCGGACAAGAGGGTCAGAGCTGAGAAGAAAGTCATGTGACAGGCCCCCAGCTGAGGAGTCCTCCCAGCCTTGAGACCATTGCCCCAGGCTAGGAGTCCCTCCAGCCTAGAGACCATTCCCCCAGCCCAGGAGTCCTCCCAGCCTCGGCCTTCACTCAATCGCTTCTGTTCTGATGGCATTTGTGTGTGGACTGATCGATTTGAAAGCAGCCTATTAAAAATAACTCATGCAAAAGGTCACCAAGTCCTGCCTGAGTACTGTGAGGAAGACGATGCCAACTCTTCCATGCTATGTCAGATCAATTGAAATTGAAGTGCCTCAAAAGTCCCTAAAACTCAACATAAAACCTTGAGGGTGAGAGACATTGTTGATACATAAACAGGAAGCAAAATGGCTCCAACTACGTTCTTCAATAAGGACAAAGAAAAGTAGATCAATGTGGTGAGGAGGTGACATGAAATGGGCAACCTCCATATTTTCAAGATAGGATTTTTTTTAAGTTAAAATTCTAAACCAGCTTCTAGGTGCTTCAGCTAAGCGCCTCGGGGACTAGAAACCCACTTACAGAAAATGTCCACTTCAAACTAGGCTCATAGCAGCTTACCTGGACATCCTCAGTCACACCACACGAGCTAGTCAAGAGCAGACAGGGCGGCTCTGAAGGCCAACAGTGACCTAAACAGGAAACACACCCAGGAGAATGGCCCTCCATCCATCTAAAGGTAGCAGTCGGTCACAGGGGAAGAACAGGATTGGAATGGCAGAACTGGGAGATGCTGGGAAGGGGAACCAAGACAGGCCTTTTGAAATGTGTGCAACATGACTTCATACACTTCCTCTGTAGATCCGTCTTCCAAATGCACAAGAAAAAAACATGGAGGGCGGCCTCTTCTCTGATATTGCAGTGAGCCCTTCTATAAAATGAGTATGCAGTACCGAGGGATCAAGACTCGGGCCACAGAGCCCAGCACGGCAGTGTACGGGACCCCCCTGTCAGTTCAACAGCCCTGAGGACCTATATTTCCAGTGACTACAGCAAGAGGAGGGAGAGACAGTTAGCCACATTGTGAGAGGGTTATACGTGACATCCCCCGTCACAGGAAGGGCAATGATTGCTCCCTGGAAGAGAACAGAGGAGGAAACACACACAGAGCTGCTCTCTGCCTGCATTTGCTGACGCCATATTGGACTCATTGTCACAGTTTCCCTCTGCCATACTGCTATTAAGGTGCTGTGTGTGTGTGTGTGTGTGTGTGTGTGTGTGTGTGTGTGTGTGTGTATGTGTGTATGTGCGTGTATGTGTATGTGTGTGTGTGTGTGTGCGTGTGTGTGTGTGTGTGTGTGTGTGTGTGCATCTTGTCTGCCTGCCTGCCTGTGTCTGTGTCTGTGTGAATAGTGTATAGGTGCCCACAGAAGCCAGAAGACAGCGTCAAATCCCCCGGAACTAGAGTTACTGGCAGTTGTGAGCCACCTGACCTGGGTGCTGGGGACTGAGCTCAGGTCCTCTGCAAAGCACTTAGCGACTGAGTCATCTCCCCAGCTCCAGTACACACTCATTTTACAGCAAAAGGAAGTCTGGTCATGGAGTCGAACCCTGGAATTCTGTCCTTTCCCCACGGAACCACATCACCCAGTCAACTGGTAGCATAACCTATCCATGAGTTTTGGTTCACCCATTATAAAACTCATAAATCTCTGTGACCCCATCTCTTTTTGGGCTGTGGTGTCTCTGGTGGCCATAAGGCTTGAAATAAAAATAAAACAAAACCACCTTTATTTTTCTCCTTTCTCTTTTCTTTGTTTGAATCCTTAATATACTAGAAGTCTAGACAAGTGTTTGAACTGGACCAGTTTTCATTAAAAAAAACAAAAGACTTCCAACATAAGAGCTAACAATAAAGCATGTGCTCAGGTAGGCTCTTTAGACTGTGTCGTATTCAAATTTACATAATAAGACCATGAAGAAACTTGAGCCCAGATAATGGCTTATTAGGTAGATAAGAAAAAGGGGTGCAGACTTGCTCCAGGCAACAGATGAAGAAATCTCAACTCAGGAGCATGGCAGGAGGGAGACTGTTTAATGACCTTTAACCTGACCCCTGACCCGCTGCCGGCTTCACACACACAGCCATACATTGGAGACGTATCTTCTCTCGGCAGGGGCTTTGGAGACATGTGCTTTAATTAAAACTCACCACTTCGAGGGTAATTAAAGTGTGTTGCGGAATTCTATTGACAGGATTACAGGGGCCTCGGCATCACCTAACCAGAGCAGCTGCACCTGTAAGAGGGCTGCGACAGCTGTTTTATATTGAGGAACGACTACTGGGTATTTATTTCAATTTTTCACTTTTTTTTTTTTTTGAAACTCAAAGGCCAGACTGTATAGCGTAATATAAGTCAGCTGGCCCGCAGAATCAGCCACCGTCTACTGATTCCAAACTCCCCACACACTGCTGTTTAACAACTCGTGCCCAGACCTGTGCCAGAGTAAGGGGAGCCAGGAGCTAAGCGCAGACAGAGTTAGGAGGCCACCCTCACAGTGCGCACCTCCATCGGGCAAGCGAGGCCACCTTTCGTAGCCCATCTTTCTCCTGGAGCCACAATGGCAGACCTAGTTGTCAAAGGGGACAATCACCCTCTCCAAGGAGTCACCGAAGCCACCTACAGCTCTGCCTCTGGCCTCCTGAGTCTGCTCCTTTCTGAATTTGTTCCTGTAGCTTTATGAGGAGGCTCTTTGTAGCCCCCAAAATAACCCCCAGCAGGAAGAACTGGAAGATGTTTCATGCTGTCCAGGAAAAGTAACCACTGGATGCATGGAGTGTTGAATCTGCTTCCTCCTGCTCTTTGTAGCTGGTGGGGTCTGCTGCATCATTTCTGAAGGATACAGTCCACACGGGCAGGCCCACTGGGAAGCAGCTCCCACCTGCTGGGTCACTCCTTATCTAGGACATGTCTCTGTGCCCCCCCCACCCCCAGGGCTGTGAATTTGGGTTGATTCCAACTTCTTGCTATTTTACACATAGCGCTGGGATCAAGCTGAGCCTAAAGTTTCACATTCAGGTCTTATTTTCCCTTTGGCTAGAAGTAAAATAACTGGGTCAAAGGTCAAGAAAAGGGGGTTCCTGAGCCCTTTTCAGGGGCCTGTCTGCAGGGAAACAGGTAAGGGGCAGATCCACCTGACGGGTCAAAACAGACCAGCAACCATGTTCCCACAACTAAACCATCTTGCACATGTTACAGACTCGTTCAGGACACGGATTTACACCAAAATTAGTTATCTAACTCAACACTGAATCCCAAACTATCCTATGAATTTCTAAAAAATAAAACTTGAATTGCTGCTGACTAGTTCTTCCGTTAGCTTCTGCTTGAGAAATGCATGTTCTGAGCCCTGGTCCCCAGGCTGTACTGTATGTCGGTGGGATTTTCTTCACGTTCCCCTGACTGTTCATCTGATGTAGGTCTTAAACACCGAATGTCTGTCCTCCCAAGACCCAAACCTTAGTTTTGAAACCACTTGGGAATAGCTTATCAGAAAGGTAAAGTGGCCATGGCCCTGCCTCCGGGTCTGAACGGCAATCAAGGGAGCCGCTCTTGCTTTACCAGAGAATGAAAGCTCTGATATCTGTTGATAATCCCTGAACAACCCCTGCATGAAGGTGGAGACGAGTCATGTGAAGAAAAGCAAACGTCTGCTGGCTTCAGCTGTGTTGGGGTTCTCACTCAGGGCTCCTTCCCATAGAGAAGAAACTGCAATGCCTTCAGAGGGGTAAATAAACAAAGCCAGGCGTCCACAAGGGAGAGGGGAAAAGGGAGGGGTGGGCACACAGGCCTGCCTGGGTTAGGGGTGGGCACACAGGCCTGCTGGGTTAGGGGTAGGCACACAGGCCTGCTGGGTTAGGGGTGGGCACACGGGCCTGCTGGGTTAGGGGTGGGCACACAGGCCTGCTGGGTTAGGGGTGGGCACACAGGCCTGCCTGGGTTAGGGGTGGGCACACAGGCCTGCCTGGGTTAGGGGTGGGCACACAGGCCTGCTGGGTTAGGGGTGGGCACACAGGTCTGCCGGGGTCAGGGGTGGACACATAGGCCTGCCTGGGTTAGGGGTGGGCACACAGGCCTGCTGGGGTTAGGGGTGGGCACACAGGCCTGCCTGGGTTAGGGGTGGGCACACAGGCCTGCCGGGGTCAGGGGTGGGCACACAGGCCTGCCTGGGTTAGGGGTGGGCACACAGACCTGCCTAGGTTGTTTTCTATTCCACAATTTCCCAACTTTAAAATGTACAGAAACAGTGTCTGAAGAAATGCTTTTCTTCTTCCAATCAATAGACCACCGAAAGTTTTGCAAATCAATTCAAACGTCTTCCTTTAACTCAGTTGCAGATAATTAATCTTGGATTATTATTTCTTATAAAAGAGACTCAAAACCTGACCAATACATTCCTACAGGAATAGTTCCATCAGCATCGACTAATGTGGCTGCCACCGGCCACAGGTGGCCACGTGTGAAAGTAGTTAACACTGCTGAACTGGACTTTTATTAGATCATAATTAACTTAAGTATTAAACAACACCTCAATTCAACTATTAGAAACTCTTTGTGTGTGTGTGGGCGGGGTAGAAACTCTGGTCTACAGCTGTACTTTCTCTACCATGTATTTCGTGAAGTCTGGAAACAAACCAAGTAATTCTGATGACGATTTATGTTTGGAAAATACACACTAGATTACAAATATTAGTTTGCAAGAAGGAAGGGAAATGTGGTATTATTGCTTGTGTTTCTGAAGTTCCAAAGAATAAATGAGTATATTACGTTATGAAGATATTTTTTATATTCACTGAGACAGAAGCAGCAAGTAGAACAGGTTTTGGGAGAAAATCAGAAATCAAGAGCTTGGCTTTCAAAAGTTGTGCAGCCAGAGGAGACATTGGGTAAGGATCTCAAAAGAGCCAAGACAGAAACCTGGTCTAGAAATACAGGTTTGGGGCCAGCAAGACGGCTCAGTGGGGAGATGTGCTTGGCCCCAAACCTGGTGAGCCGAGTTTGATCCTTAGGACCCAGATCATGGAAGGAGGCAGAATCCTACAATGTGTCATTTGAATTCATACATGCACACACAAAGATAAATAATTAGATAAAGAAAGAAGAAAGACTATAATAGAAACCAGTAATGGTATCACACACCTGTAATCCATCCACAGGTAGCCTGGGCTACATGGAATCCTACCTCAAAAAATAAAAATAGAAATACAGGCTTAGAGTTCACTGACATACGTGGGTATAACTACGGACATTATGAGGTCTAGAGGAGGAAAAACAAAGAGGCCAATACATGTAACATGAAACAAGGAAGTAAATTGTGAGAGGGAGGTTAAAGGTCATAGGTGACAGAGGAAGAAGTTTCTAGACGTATCAGTAGATAAGAAAGAATGGAGAAACAACTGAGAGGCCTCTAGACCATTGATCAGCCATCAACTCGAACTTCTCAGATGCTCAGAGAATCCTGAGTGGCGGGAATAAGAAGCAAAGCCACTATCAAACGTGCCCTACTGAGACTCAGAACATCAAAGAAGTCACTAAGTCAGCTAGAAGAGACAAATCACAGCAAAGAGAAATGGCTGCGGCAGTGAAGTACCTGCAAGCACAAGGTCCTGAGTGGGATCCCGAACGCACGTAAAAACGCCAAGCATGGCAGTGTGTGCTTATAATCCCAGTGTGGGGAAGCTGAGACAGCGGATCCCTGGGGCTCACCGCCAGCCGGCCTTCCTGACTGGTGGGCGCCAGGCCAGTGAGGGACCCTGTGTCAAAGAAAGCAGACAGTGAAATTGGAAGAATAATATTATCAATAAATTATACACCATGGACAAGAGCGAAAGTCTTGTACACATGGAGGATTTAAGTTTGACCTAAAATAGAAAACACTGATGTACAAATTGACTAGGAGGCCAATCACAGCTGAAGTCCTTGAAGTGCTGAAGATAGAAAGGAATTTGGTTCAGTTTGGATGTTTCAAGGCTAGTATGTATGCTAAAATCACTGCGTGATAAATGCCAGGGACTAGAAGGTGGTATAACTCTTTTGAGTAAGGAAAGGAGCCATAGGACCTGGATAGGAAGGCAAATCAATACAAAAAGCAGCTGAAGAGCATGGCTCCTCTTGCCTGAGGCTTTACTGTTCACGATTGCAGTTACCTGTGGTCAGCCACAGTTGGAAAGTATTCAATGGAAAGTTCCAGAAATAAACAACTCATAACTTTAAACTGCATGCCATTCTAAGTGGCATGATGAAGTCTCACAGCATCCCACTCCATCTCACCTGAGGCATGAATCATTCCTTTATCCAGAGTCTCCACAATCCCATGAGTCACTCCTTAGCTGTCTCAGTTCTCAGATCAGCTGCTGCAGATCCCCAGTGCCTGTGCTGACGTGACCCTCACAGTGCCCTAAAGTACAAGAGTGATGAGGAGCCCCCAGGGAACTGGACAAGGCCCTCTGGATAAGTGAGACAGTTGATGAGCTTGAACTGTTTAGGAGGCCCCCAGGCAGTGGGACCGGGACCTGTCCTTGGTGCATGAACTGGCTTTTTGGAACCTAGGGCCTATGCTGAGACACTTTGCTCAGCCTGGGCGAAGGGAGGAGGGGACTGGACCTGCCTCAACTGAATCTACCAGGTCGGGCTGCATCCCCAGCGGAGACCTTACCTTGGAGGAGGTGGGAATGGGGGGTGGATTAGGGGAGGGCTGGGGGTGGGAGGAGGGAGGACAGGGGAATCTGTGGCTGATATGTAAAATTAAATTAATTATAAAATAAAAATATTTATTAAAAAATAAAAAAGTAAGCCGGGCGGTGGTGGCGCACGCCTTTAATCCCAGCACTCGGGAGGCAGAGCCAGGCGGATCTCTGTGAGTTCGAGGCCAGCCTGGTCTCCAAAGCGAGTACCAGGAAAGGCGCAAAGCTACACAGAGAAACCCTGTCTCGAAAAACCAAAAAAAAAAAAAAAAAAAAAAAAAAAAAAAATAAAAAAGTTCTGAGGACAGACTGCCCCAACTGTGCGGCAGCACTGTAGGGAGCTGGGGAAAGAGCATACACATGTATATTAGTTCTTCTCACTGCTATGATGAAGACGGCTGATTTAAAAAAGAGTCAGTTCATTTTGGCCACTGGGGCAGCAGCACCTGTGAACTCATGGTGGTTTGGCAGCACACAAGACCTGTGCAAGTGCCAGTCAGACAAAATCCCAACAAGGAGAGGGGATGTGGGCATGAAGGGCCACCACTCAGCAACTGACAGATGCTGAGAGAGTCGATTTTCTTTAAGGGTGTGGTCCCTGGTGGGTTCACCATGCTCGAGTGGAAGGCCACACATCCAAGAGTATGAAGGTGGCACAAACTGGACTCCATGGTTCTAAAAATAATTTATAAAATCCTTAAAAGAGGACACAAAGTTGGACAGGTAGGGAGAGGAAAGTGGATCTGGGAGGAGCTGGGGAGCCAAAATACATTGTATGAAATCCTCAAAGAATGAACAAAAAACCAGAAAAATAAATAAATAAAAGGAAATATATAAAGCTAAGCTGAAAGAACACAAGGTGAAGCTGAGAAATTGGTCTCTACAGATTTCTCCATGACTGACTAATCAATGGGGTGTCTGAGTGACAGAGGGACTAGTGTGATCTGGCAGACAAGTAGGGGGCTCCACAACCAATGACTGCCTTTTCAGGACAACACAGACTCCTATTTAAAAATGGCCATAGCTGGGCGGTGGTGGCGCACGCCTTTAATCCCAGCACTCGGGAGGCAGAGCCAGGCAGATCTCTGTGAGTTCAAGGCCAGCCTGGGCTACAGAGTGAGATCCAGGACAGGCTCCAAAACTACACAGAGAAATCCTGTCTCGAAAAGCCAATAATAATAATAATAATAATAATAATAATAATAATAATAATAATAAATAAAAATGGCCATAAAACAAATGTCAGCAGATTCTAAGAACCTGAAATCACATAGACTCATTCTCTGTGCATTAAAGTAAAAACAAAAACGAAAATTCTCTATTAAAACAAATTCTAAGTCATAAGTCAAAGAAGAGATTACAATGAAATTCTTACATTTCATGTGTGAACAGTAACAGAAATGCATGGATGGAAACAGTACTAAAGGAATGGTGAGAAACATACAGTTCGTGATGCACACACAAGAGAAAAGGGAGGCTGTAAAAGCCAACGTTCTTGTCATCTGATGAGATTTTAAAAAGCCAGCTGAGCATGGCGGTGCACGCTAATAAAGTCAGTCCTTAGGAGTGGGGATTATCATGAATTCACATCCAGCCTGGGCGACACAGAAAGACTGTCTCAGGAGAAAGAAGGAGAGGGAAGGGGGAGGAAACAGCACAGTGAGGCCAGAGATTCATAAACGAAAGATACAGTAGATAAGACAAAGGCAGAATTCCATTCTTGGGCAAATAAAAAGGATCTATGCCTTTGGTGAGAGCCATAAAGAGCAGAGGAAGGGTCCCTGGCTGGGAATGGGAGGAGGCAGGGGCAGAGCCCCCTAATGGCATGGGAAGAGGCCCCTACTTCTGAAATCCTCTCTGCTGACAGTGGAGGGGGTTGGGTGTTGCACTCCATCAGTGTCCTGAGCAGAGAGGAACCCACACAAAGAGCAGCCAGTATGGAGACTGGAAGGACAAGGGTGGTACCTGGAGTTATGGAAGGGAAGATTCCCATCTGGGAGGTACAGAGACCTTGGGGTGGGGGGTAGAGGAATCTCCCACGGGACCATGTAGTTATGAGGGCCACTCTGATTGTTCTAATTAGCTGTAAGAGAGGAAGATAAACCACTGAGGCTGTGCTGTATATCAGTCCAGTAATCAAAATTCCTCATGATCAGTGGGGTGATTTGAATGAGAATGTTCCCCACAGGCTCATGTAATCGAGCACTACTAGGTCTTTAGCTGGTGGCACTGTTTGGGGAAGTTTAGGAGGTATGGCCTGTTGAAGGAAGCTTTGAGGGCTGAAGGACACATGCCATTCCCAGTTCACTCTGTGCTTCCTGCTTGCAGTTCACGATGTGAGCTCTCAGCTTGCTGCTCCAGCCACCATGCCTGTGGCGATGCCTCATCCCGGATGGTGATGAACTCTTATCCCTCTGGAACCACAGCCCAAATAAACCCTTGGGCATAGTGTTCATCACAGCAACAGAAAGGTTGCTAATACAATTAGTAACTTGTTTTATAAAGGAAACAAGACAATGGGCCCCCACTTATGTAACAAGCAGCCTAACAGCACCTGCCTTGTTTCCAGAGCCTGGAGGGACACAGTGAAATGCAGCTGGACTCAGTGGTTCAAGACACTTAGATGTTTGCATAGATCAAGCTATGTCGTCACAGCTAACCTGACCAGAAGGAATCTAAGGAAGGAAGGTTTCTTTGGCTCACAGTTTAAGGGAACACAATCATGGCGGCAGAAGTGGGAGCTGCAGGTCCCATGGCATCTGCAATCAAGAGGCAGGAAGTGATGAACACTGGTGCTCAGCTCACTTTCCTTTCAGATCAGTCTAGGGCCTCAGTCCATGGGATGGTGCCACCCTCATTTAAAGTGTGTCTTTCCTTCTCAGTTAACATGATCTAGAAACTCCCTCACAGACATGCTCAAAGGTTTGTTTCCATGGTTATTCTAAATTCCATCCAGTTGACAACGGAGATGAACCACCACAGGCTATGTTAAAAGAAACCATAAAGAGGCTATGATTATTATGTTTTCCCTAGCTTCCCCCACAGAACCCCAGCTTTCAGCTTTCCCAGCCTAGAAAACAGCCCTGAATTATCAACAAAAAGAGGAAGCCAAGAGCAGTGCACAGCCATCTGAGCTACCAGGACCCAGTCAAAGAGCACCAAGGACTTTGACAAACAGCCAGGGGAGATCCCAAGGCCAAGGGCACTTCTGCCCTCTGGGTACCCGTCCTTCTCCAAGCCTGCACACTCTGCATTGTGTCTCAAGGGTCTGCTCAATGAGACCAAAGTAGCAGTCCACAGCATGGCTGTGCTCGTCACAGCTGGAAAGTGCCCCATCTGTCTCCTCAATAGCAGAACATGGAAATCAGAGCCACAAAATGGCATTCCATAGGTTTTTCTTATCTCTGTGGACGACATATGAATATATACAAAAACTTCAACTCATAATCATGTAGGAAAGATAACACTTAAAACACAGAAACGGGGGCTTAGAGATGGCCCAGCCAGCAGAATACTTGCCACATAAACACACAGACTTGACTTCAGATCCCCAGCACCCATGTCAAAAAGGCTACATGACCGCATGTATGTAACCCAGTGCTGGGGAAGTGAGGACAGACAGATCCCTGGAGTTCACTGAACTCAGCCTAGCAGAGGTGGAGAGAGACGAGGAAGACACCCAACACTGCCCCCTCCACACACATGTGCCCACACTCACTCTTCACACATGCACATGTGCCCACACTCACTCTTCACACATGCACATGTGCCCACACTCACTCTTCACACATGCACATGTATCCACACTCACTCTTCACACATGCACATGTATCCACACTCACTCTTCACACATGCACATGTATCCACACTCACTCTTCACACATGCACATGTATCCACACTCACTCTTCACACATGCACATGTGCCCACACTCACTCTTCACACATGCACATGTATTCACACTCATTCTTAGATAAAAAGCAGGTAAGGAGTCTCTTCATGAAGGACCTGGCCACCTCCACACCATCTGCCTCCCCACCCTGTCTTCCTAACCTACAAGCTGTATTGTGCTGTTCTGGTCTCCCTGCTGCTAACAGCTGAGCACAGAGCCCCTTCCACATAACAACATTAATGGCACGGTTGCATTGGTGTTAGCCCAACTGGGGTCCTCTGAATGCTAAAAGAAGAGATGAGGGAAAGAACCAATTAATGATGGACTCTACACCCTGGGTCAGGTGAGGAGGGTGGAGCCTGGGAGAGCTGCTTTCCTGGGTGCCCCTCAGTGCTGCCCCCCTCCTCTCACAGCAGATGCCCCGCCTCATGTTCTGCTGAGCACTTGGCCACTTAACAAACTGTTACCTTCTCCCAAGCCAGGCAAACATTCATGGGATGTTTAACCAATAAAAATGATACTTAGGCAGGCAAACACCTGCTACTGTTGAAACATCAGAGTGGGAGTACGTAAGTGGACAACTCATTAATGAATGTTTCCATGAGATAACACCTCTTAGACTGGGAATGCTCACAGCCAGTAGGACTTGGAAAGTGAAGATTTTTCAAGCCTGCATCCATCTGGACAAAAACAAAAGACCACTGGACAAAGCATGCAGCATTCAGAATGACCACTGAGTAATTTTAATTTCCTCCCATCTCTGCTCACCTATAATGCTATAACTCACGTGTCTTATCTTAATCAATTGGACCATATTAGTTTCAAATGCCAGATCAAATCCCACATTTCCCACCAACTATCCTATTTGGACAGTCCTGCCTCCAGGGCAGCCTGCTCTCCAGGACTCCTGACCAATCAATGCTCTCTGAAAGGGCAGGGCACTGTTTGGGGTTCTATGCATTTATCAACTCCTGCAAAATTACCTACCAATCTAATCCCATCCTTCCTGAAGATCTTGATTCCACAGAAGAGTCAATTCAATGGGAACAGGATGGAAAATGGCTTTTTGAAAGTGGAGACCATGCCCTGGGTGGGGTACCCAAAAAAGAACATGCAATAGTAAATATATAACTTTATACTTGAAAAAATATTTGATTTCTCATACTGTAATCCTTGGATACAATATCAAAATGAATTAATATTAAGTCTAATTCATTTTAGGAGATTAAGAAAGATATGAGAAAGGAATCTGATAAAATTAAACAAAAATATAATTTTATAAACAAAGTCAAATGCTATTGGAAGCATAAAATTTCTTAGCATGCTAAGGCTCCGCTCTGAAGCATTCTCCTCAATCTTTGTAGATCTCTGAACACATCTTTGTGGATCAAAGACAGGACTATAAACTTGGAGGTGGGCTATCAATACTGTTGTTCCATTATGCTGGAGGTACAAAATGCTATAAATAACTATAAATAAAAAAGAAACAGTATCAACATTATTTGTGGTGTGTTTGACTTTCTACAAAAATATCCAGAAAAATCTATAAGCCAACAAAGATGCTAGAGAAAAAAAATAATATACAAACCCAGCATTCGACTGTGAACTTGACAGGATTTAGCACCACCAAGAACACATATATCTGGGGAGTCTGTGAGGAAGCTTCCCGACTGTGTTAACTGAGACAGGGAGAGCCAGTCTGAATGTGGGGGGCCCCATCCCATGAATGTGGGGGGCCCCATCCCATGTGGAGCCCCGAGTGATTAGAAAGAACAGGGAGCTGGTGGCAACATTCATCTCCTCTGCATCCTGACTGCACACGCTCTGTGACCAGCCACTTCAGCTCCTGTCACCAGAACAGACTGGACCCCCAAACCATGACCCGAAGCATCGCTCTCCTTTCTTAAGTCGCCGTTCACAAGAAAGATAACTAATTCACGCACTGATTACTATAACCATCCGTGACAATAACCAATTAATGAATGTAATTGGCTGCATAAAGATCCCCCTGGAAAGAACGATTAAACCTGTGAGACTGGGGAAGAGCTGAGTAAAATGTGGTATGCACACGGGACAGAGCACACCCATACAACGGAAGGAAACAATGATTCTGCAACACTGAAAACCTTCAAAAACAAACTAAAAGAAGCCAGAAGCAAGATACCATTTATTGTATTGTCAGGCACTCCCAAGTATACGAGATGCCAAGGATGGGCAAATGTACAGAGACTGGAACTGGGCTGAGGGCTCCCTATTATCTGGTGCACTGGACATAGTGAGGGAAGGGAGATGGGGAATGACTATTAATGGGCACATGATTTCTTCTGACACTAACAAGGATCTTCTGGTGGTATTAAACTACGCTGTTTATTGCACACCCTGAGTTTACTTAGAACTTTGAATTATAATTATATATGAGTGTGTTGTGTAGCATGTGAATTACACCTCCATAAGGATGTTAATTTGAAAATGATATAAACAACTCCAAAGCATCCAATACAAGTCCCCAGAGCTTCGTGGAGAATATTACAAAGCTTCCTTACCATCTAAAAGGGGCGCCTCTTGAGACCCATCCATCTATGAGTAAGGCATGACAACTGAAAAGTCTCCTCTCCGTAAACTACAGATTCAATGTCAACCACGCAGGACTTCTCAGGGGACCCGGAGATCCTTAAATTCACATTCAAGAAAAAGTCTAAGACAGGATAATTTATTCCAAGGTTTTGGTAATTAAATAAAACGATATTAACCCAGGAATCACAAGACAAACAGGACAGAACAGAGTCAAGAGACAGATCCAAAAGAAAATCGAACCAAAATCAGTATCTGGCTGAGAAAGCAACAGATAAATGAGAAAATAACAAATTACTTATTCCGTGAGAACAAGATAGATGGTTTTCATTACGGAAAGCCATCAGACCTCTGCCTAGGATGACACAGAAATATAAATGTCAGATGAGTCTAAACGCAGAAAATAAAATCTTCCTGAGAAAGAAGTCTCAGCAGAGCAGGGCCTTTCCTGTGAGACTAATAGACTCCTTCCTACAAAGGTTGAGTCTTATAGCAGAAAGCCTTTGAGCCAGTTCTGGTACAGTAGGCCGCATAGGGTCGGCTGGGGGAGGGATCTTTATATGAGGACTGGAAGTGTCTCTAAAGTCTCAGCTGACGGACAAAGCACCCCATTACCATCACCATCCCCAGCGCTGTTATTATTAAATTACCATCATTAGTCTGAGCAGGGCCCAGAAGAGTTCTAGAGTGAGTGAACCAGGATGTATGATTCGGAGGTGAAAGGCCCAGCAGAGATGAGTGACAGAGGCAGGGAAAACTAAGATAATCTCCCAGGGGACCATGAAGTGTTAGAGTAGCGAGGGTAGTTGCTCTGTGCTGATCAGATTAATCAAATATACAAGAGCCACAGTTGAAGACAGGAGAAGAGGAATTCCCAACACGGTGTAGTGGAAAGTTAAGTGGCATGAAGGACAGAGACAATAATCTAGAAATCCCACTGGCTATAACATCAGAGAGGGAGGCTGGTCAAGAACACCCACTACCCGGTCTGGGAATGCAGATGCTGGACACTCATAGGCGACCACAGATTTATCAAGGACATTTACTGCAAGTGGTAGGAATCTCTTATTGTCCATCAATGGGTAATATTCAAACCCAGGCCTATCAAAGAAGGCTGAATTAAAAATGAATCATGAGGACCTAAGTTCAGATCCCTAGAACCCACACAGAAAGGCACAGCAGTGGACATCTGTAACTCCCCGCGGTCCTACAGTGAGACATGTAGTGGGGATGAGAATGACACAGACCAGTGGTTCTCAACCTTCCTAACGCTGCAACCCTTCGATACAGTTCCTCATGTTGTGTGACCCAAACCACAGAATTATTCTCATTGCTACTTCCTAACTGTAATTTTGCTACTGTTATGAATTGTAATGTAAAGTCTGTGTTTTCTGATGGTTTTAGGTGACCCCTGTGAAAGGGTCATTCGACCCCAAAGGGGTCACAACCCCACAGGTCGAGAAGCGTTGACCTAGAAGGTTACATGCCATCTAGCTGGGTGAATGAGGCTGCAAACAGCGAAGACTCTGCTTCAACCAAGGTGAAACGTGAGGACCAACACCAGAGGCTGTCCTCTGATTCCATACACAAGCTCGGTATGAGTAGGCATGCACCACACACACACACACACACACACACACACACACACACACACAAACCCACACATACATACACACACACACACACACACACACACACACGCACAACACACACACATGCACACACAAAAAACACACACACACACCACACACACACACATATACACAAAGGTTTCTCCTTTGGGGGAGAGGGTGGTCGAGACAGGGTTTCTCTGTGTAGCCCTGGCTGTCCTGGAATTTGCTCTGTAGACCACCAGGCTGGCCTTGAACTCACAGAGATCTGCCTGCCTCCTGAGTGCTGGGATTAAAGGTGTGTGCCACCACCTCCAGGCTAAAAAGGTTTTTTCATTTTTATTTTATGTGCATTGGTGTTTTGCCTGCATGTATGCCTGTGTTTTTTATTTTTGTTATTGTTGTTGTTGTTTTAAGAATCAACAAAACCACTGTGAATGGCAAATGTTGCTGCAGGCTCCTGTGTTTGAACACTTGGTCCCCAGTTGGTGGTGCCAGTTTGGGAAGGATGTGGAACCTTTAGTGCATGGAACCTCGCTGGAGGAAGTAGGTCACTAGGGGCGGGCTTTGGAGGTTGATAGCCTGGTCCTACTTCCTTTTCACTCTCTTGGCTTCCTGTGTGATGAGAAGTGATAATTTCCTGCTCCAGCCACATGCTGCCACGCCTCCCCCAGCATTTTGGACTCCCTCCCTGGAACCTTAAGCCAAAATAAACTCCCTTTTCCCATACTGCTTTTGGCAATGGTGTTTTATTGCGGCATTAAAGCTAATAAATCTCCAAGGGCCAATAAACATCAACACATCATTAGAAAAAAAAAACAAAAACAAAACAGAACCAGGCAAGACCGACTTCTATGACAGTCAACTTTAAACACAAAGGGGGAGCAGCTACCAGGCACACACTTGGTCCTAACATGGCAGATGGCACAAATTCAACACTAAGTCCTTGCACTTCCCTGTCTGAACTTTGCACTCGCTCAGGAGACCTTTCACTTTCCAATCCTGTATTTGGAGTTAAGTGGCTCCTACATGTTAAGTCAAGGCCAGACTTGACGCAGAACAACTCAAAGCTCTTGTCACCCTGTAGAAGGGCACAATTCATCTGGGAAAGCTGACAGTCAGCTCTAGACCCTCATTCTGACTCATATAACGTGTAAACTTGGACAGAGTGCTGACCTTTTGAAGCTCAGACACATGTAAACTGGAAAGGTCATCCCCCCACCTGGCAAGATGAAGGAGTTGTACAGTCCCCAGAGCATGCAAACACTGCCCACTCTCAGTGATGACGAGTATCACTGTGTGGCACGTCTTCATTGTCAACACTGCCTCATTTGGAATCACAGGAGACACACCTCTGAGCCTGTCTGTGACAGTGTTTGCAGAAAGGTTGAAAACTCAGGTGGGAAGACCCAACCTGGATGTGGCATCACTGTCCCATGGACTGGGGTCCCAGGAGGAAAGAAGACAAACAGGTGAGCACCAGCACTCATCTCTCTCTACTTCCTGACTGTGGATGAAAATGTGAGACTGTGGATGAAAATACCTCATATTTCATGGTCCTGCAGCCATCCCTACTCAGTCATGACAGACTGTATCCTCAGACTGTGAGCAAAAATAAATCCTTCCTCCTTAAATTGCCTTCATCAGGAATTTTATCACAGCAGTGAGGACTAATATAGTCACCAAAAGAACACAACGCTCCAAGTAGCATCTTGGTAATTTGACAATGAACATCGATGTGGGCAAGGACACAGGGCAGTCCCACTTAGCCCTCTCTATGCCAGACACAGCATCCTCACCTCCTCCTGGCTTGAACCCTCCCTGTGAGATGCTGAGAGCCTTTATCCCAGTAACCCATCCATTCTTTAAAACTCGCCCTAGTTAAAGGAGCTCTGTGAAAGGAGCCACTGGTTTCAGGAAAGAGAACTTTCAAACCTTTGGGGGATTCTGGGGTGATATAACACACACACTGAAGCAAGCCTTCTTTAACACCCCAAGGGTGTGCCTCCATAGCCCCACATAGCTGAAGAAAAGGCAACATTATCTCAGAGCTCATCTGGTTCCAACTCACAAACGAGCGCTGAACCCCAGGATGGATTCTCTCCATGAATTTGGCAGTAGGGGGCAGAGGGGCCTTCCAACCAGAGAGCAGAAAGCAGTATTTAGAAGAACTTTCTGGAGATGTTGGGCTTCGGGCTGTATTCCTGGATTCTTTTCTGAGGGCTCATCATGTTGGGTGCCTGTGTTCTCCAGCCAACACGGTGCTACCATGTGGCAACAGCCCTATAAATCAGTTGCAATTTGCTGATTCCATCCAACTTTTAACTTTGAGGAATTAAAAATAAACTCATTCATATTTTTTCACTCATATCACACAATTTAAGATGTGCATCTTTCAAATTTACTCAATGGAGAAGCAATTCAGGGGAGTACATTGAAATCCACTTATCAATGTCTGCTATATCTGGGGACTAGCTGTCACCCCATTAAAGAACTGATCATCCCTGGATGGTGGGGCTGCCAACTTAATCTCCACCCAGATCCTAAAATGAAACTTTTCCTGCTAATTTTCTGCTGTAGATAAATGACTCTTAGTTTGAACTCATTAAGGAGGTTTAAAAAAATTAAGCCAGACATGGTTCACACCGTTAATCCCAGCATGCCAGAGGCTGAGACAGGAGGATAACCACATGTTTGTGTTCAGCCTGAACTATATAGAGAGTTGCATGAACCCTGAGCTATAAGTAAGACACTGTCTTAAAAGGGAGGAATCAAGAAAACAAAATCCTGAAAGTCTCATTTTAGCTTGAGAGCCGAAAAATGTAATAAAAATGAAATGAACTTTGCCTGGCCAACTTAAACGTTAGCTTTGGGGGCTACTGCCTTGTGTGAGTTATAGGGAGACTATGAACATTTTTGTTCTTAATCTGGGCACTAGAGACACAAGTGTGGCTAGTCTATGAAGATCCATCAAATATACACTTTTTTAAGTATTTACTTATTTTATATGCATGCATGTATGCATGCCTGGGTGAATATATGTGTACCATGTGTGTGCTCTGCCTGCAGAGGTCAAAATAGAGTGTTGAATCCCCAAACTGGAGTTATAATTGGTTGTGAACCAACACGCAGGTGCTGAGTACCAAACCTTGGTCCTCTGAAAAAGCACTGTTCATCCATCTCTCAAATATACAAATATTGAGAGCCCTAAATGTACACTTTAGAACTATGCAACTCTTTGTAATTATACTTTAATAAAATGTTAAAAGCAAATTGGCCAGGGGCTGATCAACAATCGTTCTTTACCTGAACTCAGATACGACCATGTTGAACACAATGAAAGCTAAGCAGGCAAACTGAGAAAGGAGGAAGAGGAGGAGGGGAGAAAAGGGGGATAAGGGAGAGGGGGATGAAGGGGGAAGAGTGGGAGGAGGGGGAAGGAGAAGAACCCAGTTTTATATAAGGCGCTTTTTGGCAAGAGAGAATCCAATTGATCTGAACACCAAAGCCACAGACTTTTCTTACCCCACTCCCCCATCTTACCCCCACCCCACCTCACTCCAGGATATGATCTATAAGACCATTAGTTTAAATTACCAGATGTGGCTAGCAGTTCATATTCTCAAAATTGAACGAATTCCACCCTTCCCTCTCCCACACAGAAAGATAAAATCCAGATCAGAGAATCCTGCCACACAGAGACATGCTTGACTATACACACATATGCCCCCACACACAAATAGAAAGAGACAGACAGACAGACCTTCTTATACCCCCAAAGGCCCCAGCTCCAGATACACAGAGCTCCCCCCACCCCCCACGCATAGGTGGAGGAGGCATTAGGAAACACAGCTGCCCACATCCAGGCTATGGACACCAACATGAAGATGGAAGGCAGTCTTCAAAGCTTTACGAAAACTAGATGTCTCTAGAAAAAGATATTTTGATCTGCAAACAGGGTCCTCCTGCTGTCAAATCCTTGAAATCACCTCATTTCCACACCTCTCCTCCGGAAAAGATCCCTTGCAGCATCTCCTTTCCACGTGGTACCTCAACCCCAGTGCATTTTCACACGGTTCCCAAGAGCCTTGGGAAGACTGAAAACAGGGTTTTCGTCTTATAAATGAAGAGTATGAGGCTCCAAAGACGCCTGTCAATCATCTCAAGACTATTAGCTGCGATGTCATCACTGAGTGCCAGAGTTGTGGCTGGAGGTCACGTGGGAGCAGGGTAATGGCAGGGCAGAGCAACCCTGTCCCCAGCCCCAAACGGGAGAACAGCCTCTCCAAGCTCTGACTCGGACTGACAACACCTGAGACCGGCCTCCATCTCTTCCCTGGGAAAGTCTCAAGAAAATAAACAAAATGCACATTATGGGGGTGGAGTTGGGGCCGACAGAAACGGAGTCCATTTCAAGAAATTTTCTAGGAGCAGATGGGAGAGACCCTTAGAGAGAGACGCCTTTCAGCGTTCCAGCTCCCTCTCTAGGCCTTCCCTGGTGTGTGTCTTGAAAGAGTGGCTGGGGATACAGGTCCTGTGGACAGGGTTTATTTGGGAGACCGGAAGTCAAACACAGCCTTTGTAAGCGCCAGCGCTTAGCAGAGTCCCCGACTCCGCATTCTGCAGAAACATCAGTCAAGTAAGTGACCAGAAGAGGATGGTGTCTCAGATGCGGCACTTGAGAGGGTTCCCACCACACAAACGCTCCACAACACTCTCACATGGAAGGTATCCAGAGGTTACCTCAAAACCTCTGTCGAGACCCTGTGGTGGGTTCGTGATCTCTCCAAGTCTGGCGTCTTTGTAGATAGGTGGAATGAAAAAAGAGACCAGGATGAAAAGCGACACCGCGCCCAGTACCTTCACCAGGGCACCTCTCCTCTACTGGCAGTCGGGGACTGAGCCCAGACGCAAGTCCGCCTTGGGGGTTAACGCTGCGCACCGGCCGTGACCTTCGGCGAGTCCCTAATTAGCCCCATTTTACAAACATTAGGAGTCTAAAAAGAGTCATGTGGCCCGTGCTGGCCAGCTGCCGGGTGCGCACCGGGTGGTTTGAGGCGCCCGCCAGTGCGCGAGTCCCTTGCAAGGTGCGCGGTACACCGCAGCCCGAGCGCTACGTGGCCAGCGCGGAAACGCAGCGGCCAGCTCCCGCCCCAGCAGCCACGGAAAGGGGCGGACCTGACTCCGTCCGGGCCAAGTTCAAGTCCCCACCAGCCCCTTCGCGGAAGCAGGATGGCTTGCCCCGCAGCCCTGGTCCGAGACGCGCACCAAATGCGGGGGACTGCGCGCGCGCGACATCTTCAGACACCCACCCCAAAAGTTGCCGCAACGTGACAGGGGAGCATGGCATCGAGCTGCGGGCGCGGAGGGGAGGGCTCGAGGACTCACCCGGGGTGGTCGGCCTGGAGCAGGTCCGCGTCGAGGCTCATGGATGGCGGCCAGACTCAGGGCCACCGCGCCCCGGGTGACCCCGGGTCACCTGCCGCAGCCCTCAGCGAGCAATCGCGAGGCTGCAGATCCCTGGTGCGCCCGAGCTGGGGCCACAGCCACAACTGGAGCCCGGCAGCGCGGGCAAGACGAGGGCGCGCGGCGGCGAGGGAGGTGCCCGCTCCAGGCAGCCAGCCAGAGCCAGCCCAAGCCGCTGCGGCCGCCGCCACCTGCCGGCCCCGCTGACCGCCAATCACAGGCGCCCGGGGCGGCGGCGCGTGCGGAGGCGGGGCGGGGGCGCGTGCTGGGCGGCTGGCGGGAGCGGCGGCGACACCAGCGCGCCTGCGCCGGGACACCGGCCGCCTACCCCGCGGGTTCCTTGCGAGCTCCCCGGGTGCGCGGGTGGCACGCGCCGGGAGGGGCGGGGCGCATGGGAAAGAGGCGGGGTTGGGGCTGCGCGCACCCGGGGCGCTGCGGGCTGCGGCGCAGTGCGGTGCGGGGGTCGCGATCGTGAGCACCCTCCCCCTCCGCCACACACACACACACACACACACACACACACACACACACACACACACACACACACACACACACACACACACACACACACACACCAGACCTAACTTCGAGTCATCCCTAGAGCTGTAGGCAGGCTTTGCAGCCTTGGAGACTTGCCCGCTGAGGAATGGGTCACCGCAACCTGGGCCTGCCTGGTCCTAAGAACAGTGCGATCTGCTGGCTCCAGCCTCACCAAAGACAGCGTGGTTCTCCTTCATCAACGCCTCCTCTCACTTCATTGCCCCCAGGGTATTTTTAAGTCACCATTGTGACCCCGGTCTGTATTTCGGTTTTCTCCTGGTAATTTAGTACGCTAGCCACGCTCATTCGTTCAACACACACTACGCGTTTGGCTCATGGGGTTGTTCTAATCCCGCGCGGGGCCCCGCCGCAATTCTGGGGTAGTAAGCATATGACTACTTCAAGTGAAGAGTGCATTGCGGGCACGTGCCTGCAGTCCGTGGTCACTAATGAATGACTAGGAGTCGAGATTGCCCTGCAATCTACAGCTGCACTGCGCGTTTACATCCAGCAAGCCCGGGACCTCGGGGTACAGGCTGCCTCAGCCTCAGATGGGAAAACACCTGGGCATTTGTCCTCTGGTGGATCAGCGACTCCGTGAGAATAACGCTTCCACAGCGCCACACCGGGTGATTTCAAACCCCCAAGTCTAAATCTCACAGGTCAACGCACTGAGGTCGTGGCCTATGTAAATGCATGCAGTGTAAATGGAAAAACGCCTTGCAGAGCCGCGAGGGTGGAAAATTAAATAAGAACGTGTAAGGCATCGTATTGGTTTCTCTAAAGAACCAGTTTCCTCCCTCGAGGGAATTTTAAACTGCTAAAATGAATGAAAGCTTATTTTGTGTGCATTTTATTATTTATCCATTCCAACTGTATTTATCTACCAGGCCCAGTTAGTATCCACACAGTACAACATTCAACAGTTCGCAAGACTCCCTCCCACCTTGCCTCCACGTGTCTCAGCTCCTGCTACTGAACACAACCAGTATGTGCTCTTACTGGGGAAAATCTGTGTAATACGTGATTGTGATGACTAATCTCATGTCAACTTGGAGCTCCAGAACCACCTGTGAGGATTATTCCAAGCCAGGATTATCTTGATTTTGCTAACTGGTGGGGAAGACCAATCAGCTATGAGTGATGCCATTTTCTGGGCTGGGATTACAAACTTCAAGGAATGAGTTCAGTCTTCTGTGTGCAAATTACATCACCCAACAAAACCCTCATGCACTGGGCTGGAGAGATGGCTCACAGGTTAATAGCATTGTCTGCTCTTTCAGAGGACCAGAGTGTGATTCCCATCACCCACATATCATTTCACAAGCTTCTGTCACTCCAGTTCCAGCGGATCTGAAGCCCTCTCCCGACCTCCACAAGAACCAGGCATGCACATAGCACACAGACCTACATGCAGGCAAAACACTCACACACAAAATAAAAACAAAACCCCTATGTCTTTCTTCAAAGAATACAGTCTGTGAGCACTGTAAAGACTAGAGTGTTTTTTAAATATTTATTTTATGTGTTCATGGGCATCCAAATTCCAAGGCATGCAGGTGGGTGTGGTGGTTGGAATGAAAATGTCCCCCTTAAGCTCATACAGAGTGGTACTGGGAGGTGTGGCCTTCTTGGAATAGGTGTGGTCTTGTTGGAGGAATTATGTCACTGGGGGTGGGGTTTGAGGTTTCAAATGCTCAAGCCAGGCCCAGTGGCTCACACTCTCTTCCTGCTGCCTGCTGATCCAAATGTAGAACTCTCAGCTCCTTCTCCAGTACCTGTCTGCCTGCTCACCACCATGCTTCCTGCCATGATGATAATGGGCTAAGCCTCTGAACCTGTAAACCAGCCCTAATTGATTGTTTTCCTTTATAAAAGTTTCTGGGGTCATTGTGTCTCTTCACAGTAATAGGAACCCTAAGACAGGGGTTACTGGACAACATTTGAGAGTTGAGTTTACACCATGTGGGTCCCAGGGGGTAAGCATTAGGTCATCAGGCACCCTTACCCACTGAGCCATCTCAAGTACCCTGAAACTGGGGCATTCCTACCGGGAATAAGTCAAGAAGAGGAGATGATCAGAGTGGTGGACAACCAACTAAATTTACCTCTCGCACCTGCTCTCTGGCTGGCCAACAGCCACATTACCTCTCATGAGCCCTTTGCTAATTTCCTGACCTCTATGAACACTCACTCCCCCATAGACAGACAGACAGACAGACAGACACACACACACACACACACACACACACACACACACACACACACACTATAAGCTAGGACCCACATATGAGAGATGATACTCAGCACTTCTCTTTCTGGGCCTGGGTTAACCTCATTTAATATAATATACTGCAGTTCCATCCATTTTCCACAAAATTTCATAATTCCATTTTTCTTCACTGATGAATAAAACCCCATGGTGTTCATACACCACATTTTCATTGTCCATGCGTCTGTTGATGGACAGGTAGGCCACTTCCATTTCCTTGCTATTGTGAACAGAGCATAAGGAGCATGGATGTCACTGGGGTAGAATATAGAATCTGGGGGCATGCCCCGAAGTGGCAGAGAGATTCACTTTCCCCAGACCTGGTGATGATCTCAGCTTCTGAAGCTGGATCCTAACCCCACAAGGTAGATTTATGAGTGTAGACTGTCAAAGGGCTTCTTTTCTCACAGACTCAGTAGGGCTGCTTCCTAGGAGTCAGGGCTGGGCTCAAAGGTTATTTGACACAGTCTTTGCAAAGTTGCCTTGGTATGTAACTGTCTCATGCAGACTCTCAGACTCTCAGTCCTAACGTCTCACCTAAGGATTTTGAAAGAAGGGAAGAATCGTTAAAGGATTTAAGCAAGATCCCAAATAAGAGGAAGAGTGTACTAATGGAAGCCTGTAGCAGGCTTTCTTTTTGGGCCACCAACCAGCTCCCAAATCATGACTCGGAGACTTATTAATTATGAATGCTCGGCCTTAGCTCCAGCTTGTCCCACTAGCTCTTATAACTTAATTTAACCTGTTTCTCTTCATCTATGTTTTGCCTCGGGGCTTTTTACCTTTCTTTCCTTCTGTATGTTCTACTTTCCTGCTTCCTCCATGGCTGGTTGGTGTCTGGTTGGCCAGCCCTAGGTGTCTCTCTTTCTTTCTCATTCTCTCCTCATTCTCTGTCTGTCTATCTATCTATCTATCTATCTATCATCTATCTTGAGCCTAGATTCCTCCTCCTACTTATTCTCTCTGCCTGCCAGTCCCGCCTATCCCTCTCCTGCCTAGCTATTGATCATTCAGCGGGTTTTTTGTTTTTGTTTTTTTTGTTTTTTGTTTTTTGTTTTTCGAGACAGGGTTTCTCTGTGTAGCTTTGGAGCCTGTCCTGAAACTCACTCTGTAGCCCAGGCTGGCCTCGAACTCACAGAGATCGACCTGCCTCTGCCTCCAGAGTGCTGGGATTAAAGGCGTGCGCCACCACCGCCCGGCTCATTCAGCTTTTTATCAGACTAATCAGGTGCCACAGGCAGGCAAGGTGAAACAGCAATACATCTTTGCATAATTAAATAAATGCAGCATAAGCAACATACCTTTACATAGTCAAGTAAATATTCCACAACAGAAACCCATAAAGTAGAAGGAGCCTCACCCCATTGCAATCCTTCAGTTTGGGAAGGGGCCTGCTTTGATTCCTCACCAGAGATAATATTGATTTTTCTATGTGTCATCTGAAAGGTTTGGCATCTGGAAAATGATTTGGATGTCCAAGATCATGGCAAAAAATGTCCCAAACTGTGACCTCCATGCTCACTCCATCCTGAGCCAAGCTCCAGTAAGATCCATCCCCCCAGGGACTGGAGAGATGGTTCGGTGGTTAAGAGCACCACTGATCTTGCAGAAGACCTGAATTTTGTTTCCAGCAACTACATCTGGTAGCTCACAACTACCTCTAACTCCAGCTCCCAAGGATCTGGCACTCTCTTCTGTCTTCCATGGGTACCTGCATACATGTGACATACATAAAAACAAGCACCCAAATAAAAAATTCTAAACATTAATTTTTAAAAAAGAAAGCTGTATCCCCTCTTTTGTCTGCTGTGACTCAGAGAAGAATTTTTTTTTTTCCGTTTTCAGCATGCTCTTGACCACTGGATGGGTTTTAATGGAATCTTCCTCTATAAAGACAAGCTGTTTGACATTTGAGCACACAAGGAACTGTAACCCATCTTCTTTTAAAACAGAACTCAGTCTATTTCTTAGAAGATTGATGAGTCTGTACTGGTTGGAAAAGGATGTCTCTAGAGGATGCTGGGTAGAGTTAAAAGAGCTTTAATCACAAGACTAGAGTGCTAATCTGAGCTCATCTCCTCCTGGGTGTGAACTAGGACATGCCCCTTAACCTAGCCAAGTCCTAGGCTCACCAAATACAAAACACTGTAACCTTCTCTACTGCCCTGGAATGTTTTAAATTAACTGATACAATGCATATGAAATTGTCTTGTGCATAACAAAATCTTGCATATATTAGCTATGAAAATTATCATTTGTAACCTGGAGGAAGTGGACTTATAAATAATGTTACTATGCTATTTTGGGTACTTCCTGGCACAGAGATGGCAAATTAGAACCGTCACCTACTACCTCTCCATCAGGCAAGAACATAGCTCTGCACCTTGCACCCCACTTAGCCCCAGCTACCTGGCATTAACTGTTTAAGCATTCTCTGGGATCCTCACTGACTGAAGTAACACTGAAGTCAGAGCCATGTCAAATCTTTGGTTACTATGAGGTGTCTGCAGCGTTCTGTGGCTAAGTTGTACATAGTCAATAAGTATTTGTTGGATGAAGCTAGAGAGAATAAGACAATGAAGAAATTGGGTCTCATGGTAGTTTAAAACACTGCTCTATGAATAATCCTACTAAAGATGAACAGAAAAAAATGACAAGCTAGAAGAAAACATCTTCAAATCACATACGCAACCAAGAACGTATCTAGAATCCATACAGAATTTTTAACATTCGACAGTAATCCAATTTTAAAATGGACCAAAACCAAAAAAACAAACAAGCAAAAAAAACATGAAGTGATATATCACCAAAGAATAAACCCAACTGACAAACAGGCACCCAGAGATGCTCAGTACCTTTAGCCGCTAGAGAAATGGACATTGGGACTGCATTGAGATATTGGCACACAGCTATCAAAAGGTGGAGGAAAAATGGTGACCACACCAAATGGCAGCAAGAAGGCAGAGAAACGGTGTAACTTATACGTTGGTAGGAATTTAAGTGGCCCAAATCATCTTGGACAGAGATGTCACAGTCTCCTTCAGAACTCAAATCAGACTTAACTTACATTGTGGCAATCACCACCTCGGCATTTATGCCAGTGATGTGAAAATTCCTCATGTGCTAGGGAGATGGTCCAATCAGTAAAGTGTTTGCATCACAAGCGTGAGGACCTGCATTTGATCCCAGAACCCATGTTCAAAAGCCAAGAGGTTATAGTCTCAGTGATGAGAAGGCAGAGTCAGGAGGGTCCCTGGGGCCCCTGGCCATCACCTAGCCTACTTGGCCAATAAGAGACCCTTCTCAGGAAGAAAGTAGGTGACACTCAGGGGCAACCCCTAAGAGTGTCCTCTGACCTCCACACACGCCCACACAGGATGTATGTTGTGAGCAAAATACCCCATTATGATATAATGTTATTATCTTATACTATTTTACATTAGCTATATATGACAGATATAAAGTAGTTCAGATTGGGGGCTGGAGAGGTGGACCCATGGTTAAGAGAATTGGCTGTTCAAGTAGAGAACTTGTGTCCATTCCTGGCACCCATACAGTAGCTCACAACCTCATCTGTAATTCCAGTCCTGTGGGAAATGACGCCCTCTTCTGGTCTCCATGAGCACCAGGCACACATATGTACACAGACATACATGCAGGTAAAACACCCACACACATACATACATGCATAATACATTAATACAATCTTTTTTAAAATTGTAAAGAATGGGTTTGAGATATATAAATTCTTTTTGTCCCTTAGACACAGGAAAATATGGAGTTTGGAATGGCATCAGGCATGGCTCCTGATGTCCTCCCAGGCAGGCTGCAATCTCTGAGGTGGCCCTACTTGTCCTCTCTCTGCCATCCTGCGGGTCTTGGTGCAGGATCCGGCCTTACATAACCTCCACATGACATTTTTTCCACACACAAATCTATTTCTAATTTTTTTTAATGAGTCTAGATCATTAAGTCAGTTCTCACTGAAACTACATTATACAAGTATTATACTATTACTTTGTGGGGGGAGAGGAGATGCACAAGGAACTCTTTTAGGCTTACTCCAAAGCATAGCATGCCCTGTTTTCTTTGCAGAAATGCAACCGTGGAGCCTTCCACACACAGAGGCACCTCCTGAAGTTCCTGTCAGATGTTGAACCCAGCTTATGCCTTTTCATACACGGCCTGTTTGAGGTGAGGCTCCTGGGGTGGAGAGCCTGGGATAGGAATCTAGGGGCGTGTGATTTATTAATGAGATGCTCCGAGAGAAAGGGGAGGAGAGAGGCATTACAGAAAAGAAGTGGTCCAGGACTGAGTCCAGTTCCTCCTCGTTGTCCCATGGGGACCTGGGAAGCTCGAGTTGATTGCACTAAAGTTGTCCCACCTTGTGAATGGGCTACTCATCATAACCCTCCACCCATCAGTGGTGGGCTGCCCTGGCCCTGCTGGGGGCATATCCTCCCATGTGTGGTGACTTACAGAGTTAATTCTCTGTGAGAGACAGCTGAGAGCCAGTAGGAATTCACACTCAGCAACAGGGCAGAAAACACAAACCCAGGAAAGGCAACGTGGAAGAGCACACACTACTCTACTTCTGAAGAGTAGTGCAGTTACACGTCTGTCGCTGATAAAAACGCTTTTTCCAAAGCTGGGTTCGACATGAACACTCATGCATCTGCAGAACTGAAAAATAAATAAGCATCTAGATATTTGCGATTGGAACATGAAGTGACCTAACACCAGGAGGATGGGGAGCTTCTGGAAGCCAGCTTCTCAGGATCCGTGATTGAGCGCAAAAGGGTAAACAATTTGCCCTTCTGCAGGGGGATCCACTCTGGTGTGGACTAGCGAGGGCTTCCAGTTAGCAAGAGACACAAAGCACACAAGGCCTTCCTGTCAATAGCCCCACCTAGAGGCAGCAGATGGAAATGCACAGTCCAAGTCAGGCTGCAGTAGGAAAGACACCAGACCCCGCGATGCTTGTATGTAAACTGTCTGCAAAGGCTCCTGTGAGGAAGTCTTGGACCCCAGGGCAGTGGTGTTCAGAGGTGGAGCTGTTAGAGAGCGACCGATTGGATTCTGAGAGCTCTGACGTCATCCGCGAGTTACCTGCCCGTGGCTGTGGGTCTTCGGCGGTGTGTCCTTAGGCAACATCACGCCTTATTCTTGCCCCAGCAGTCACCTCCACCACACAGCTCTGCAGTCGCAATATCCTACTTCCTACCTTGCCTCAGACATGAGCAGCAGAGCCAGCCAACCACGGACTGAAGCCACACGCCAGTCACTTGTTCCTATGGAGCATTTTGTCGCAGCAATGGAAAGCTGATGGACAGAGGGCGAGTCAGTAGAAAACGTAGGCACGGTGGCACACACCTACAATTGCATTCCTAGACAGATGCCAACAGGAGGATTGGGAGTTCAAGGCCAGGCTTAACTGCAGAGGAGTGTGAGGTCATATGATACCGCGTCTCACAACAACAAACAAGTAAGCAACTTGTGTGTCTTGAGGCGAGATAAAGCAAATGGATCAAACAGAAACAGAAATGTGGAGAATGTAATTATTGTTTCTGGTAAGTATAGGACTTTTCTGCACGGTGGTTTTAGAACATTGAATAGTTTATCATTAGCTATTTGTTTCCTACTACATCGCGGCTTTTAAAAGCGCTGCTCCTTTCCTAAGCAGCATCGATTCCATCCTGCGACAGTGAAGCAGAAACAGTCACAGAGTCCTGTCAGTGGCTGAGCGTGGTGTCCAGTCCTGGGTCCTGCTGCTGCTGCTGCTGCTGCTGCTGCTGGACCAAACGAGGAGAACAGGGCGATCTCAGAGATGATCCTCGACGGGATGTTGATTTATGACTCTTACGATCTTTCCTGCTGTAAGAAACTGGCTGCCTGTAATAAAAACCCAGACTTGGTTCATGACCTCCATAAGCAAATCATATTACAATGCTTCTCTGAACTCAGAGCTGAGTCAGCCACATCTGTGCTCAGGGCTAAAAGTTAACAATATTCCCAGAAATGTAGCCAGGGCTGTGCATGAAAGTGTGTGAGCATGTGTGTATGTGATTGTGTGTGTATGCTTGTATATGAGTATGTGTATGTGTGTGAGCATGTGTGTATGTGAGCATGTGTGTGTGTATGTGCACATGTTTGTGTGTGGTGTTTCCTTCCTGACCTCCCTCCAACTCTGGTCTATAACTTAGTTGCTGTGGTTTTATTCGCTGAGATTCAACAGCAAGCTTGCAATCACATGGCAAAATGAGGTATCACCAAAGGCAGGGAGACAGATGAACTTGCCCTCTGTCCCTCTATCCTGACGACCTCTAGGTTGTTTTGTGTTCTTCTTACTCCATGCCACTTGCCAGCTTGTAACACACTGTCATTTTCTTACTCTGTGCTGTTCGGAGTTATGACAAGTCTTCCTGTAGCCCAGGCTATCCCCAGCACTATGGCATCAGAGCTGACCTTGAACTCCTGACCCTCCAAGGACTGGGGTCACAGGCATGGGCCACCTCGTATGGGTACGTCTTCTCGTTAGTCATTCCTGGGATGAAGGCCAGGGAGTCACATCATTCCCTGGTGTTTCTGAGCACTCTAGACAAAGCCTTCACAACAAGAAGTGCTCGGTAAATAGCTACGACTGGATGAAAACGCTCTCCCGCCAACACAATTCAAGGTGCTCAGTTGCTTTTGTGTACACCAAATGTTCACACTGAGTTTTTAAATGTCGGGTGACCTCAATTTTCATGTATTTTAAAGTTCCTTGGGGAGTAAAATGTCTCTTTGCAGGTTGAGATGACGGTGCCAGCTCATTGAGGTTAAGCAAGCTTGAGGAATGGAGTTGGGGTCCCTAGGACCCATGTAAGGTGGGTGGGTGGGGTCAGTATGGCATCCAGCCTGCAATTCAGGTCTTCAGAGGTGGAGATAGGGAATTCCCCACAACAACCTGGCTGCCTGGACCAGCCACCCCAGTGCTCTCTAGGCTTACCAGAGACCCCACCTCAAAGAATAAAGTGGAAGACTGTGGTGGTATTGTGTTCCCCAAAATATTGTGCACCCTAATAAACTTATCTGGGCTCAGAGACAGAACAGCCTCTAGATACAAAGGCTAGAAAATGGTGGCACTCACACCTTTAATCCTAGCATTCCAGAGGCAGAAATACATATGTTCAAGGATACAGCCAAGCATGGTGACTCACGCCTTTAATTACAAAAAGTGAGCCTTTAATCCCAGGGAGTGATGGTAGAAAGCAGAAAGGTATATAAGGCGTGAGGACCAGAAACTAGAAGCATTTGGCTGGTTAAGCTTTTGGCTGGTTAAGCTTTCAGGCTTCTAGCAGCAGTTCAGCTGAGACCCATTCTGGATGAGGGACTCAGAGGCTTCCAGTCTGAGGAAATAGGACCAGCTGAGGAACTGGCGAGACTTTTTAAGATTCCTGCTACAGAAGACAGATGGGAGAAGATTCTCAACATCAATTTGGGGCCTCCACATGAGCACACACACAGGTGTACACACATGCCTGAACACATTTGCAAAAGCATGCACACACACACTTGCTTACCACATGCATGCACATGAAAGATGGAGAGAGAAACATAAAATAGCACTTCTCATGGATGCTTTTTCTCAAAGCTCTTCATAACTTCTGTGATTACCTCTAGGAGAAGACCAGAGAGATCTGGTTTCTGTGAACATGAAGCAAACAAGAAAGAAACAAACAAAAGCATTTTCCACCTGGAACACAGGTGGGGGTGGGGGGAGACACGGAAGACCCGCTACTGTGTAGGAAGGAAACAGGTCTCTGCTATCCCAAGAGGCTACAAGAATAATTTGGAGAGTAGATGAAGAGGAAAAAGACATTGAGTGCTTCCAGAATCCAAGACTGAGTCTTGACTGGTCTCTGGGGACTCAGACGGGGGAGGAAAGGAGAGTTGGAAGGGTAATGACAGCATTAGAGGCAGACACTGACGGCAGAGGGGCTGCAGCGTCACATCCCTGTGAGTGAACTGCGAATGGACAATGGCCAGACCACATAAAACCAAGACATTTCTCAGCCTCTGTAGTGATTACACCAGCGTGTTAGAATTTGGCCAACGATTGCAGATGTCCTCTAACCTTCACACACGTATCATTGCACACACACACACACACACACACACACACACACACACACAAGCGCACACAAGCACACATGTGCATCATGGTGCACACAAGCATCATGGCACACACACACACACACACACACACACACACACACACACAAGCACACAATCATTAAAATTAAACCTAATGGGGCTGCTGAGAATAAAGCTGGGAGTGGTCAGGAGCCCAAGTTTAGTAGAATTGATATTTATTGACCCTTGTGTCTGCCAGGCTCTGTTTGTGCTCTGGAGATACAACAACAAATGAAACAACGTTCCTGGCTTGGGAATCGAGAGGTCCCCTAGTCGACATTTCACGTTGCTCTGTTGGGTTGATGTGACCTACCGCTAGGAAGCCTGTCTGTCTCTAAGAAGGAGACCTGGGCAGTGCTGGGGTCCAGGGACGGGCACCTGAACCTGCTCCAGGGCCTTGTTCACGCGGCACACCCCACTAGACAGGGCGGGCTAAGAGGCCAGAAAGGGAAGGAATCTGCATTTGTAAACAATAATAACTGAAAACTAGACCAATCTGTCCTTCGTGGGAATTAAGCATATTGGGAGGCTGTCCTTTCTAAATGGTTTTGTCACTGTGGTCTGTAAAGTCTTTGTTCCTTGTCTCTCCTGTTCAAATATCCAATTAACTATCTCACCTCCAGCACAAGAGACAGCAAAGGCCATTGTCGGGAGCAAACGTCTTCTTTCTCAGTCATCATGAGCTGAGGCTCCTATTCAATTGTGTCAACAGAATAATTACGCTGCAAGTTTATTTGTGACCCACTTTCCATCCAGTGCTGCATTATGGTGACCACATTCAAAAGCTGAAACAAATGAATTCCAACCTGGTACAGGAAAGTTTGTGAGGACAGTCTTGGGGAAGCTAATGGGAATTACAGGAATCTTTGAATTTCTATTCCTATGCACAGATTTCTTAGTATGTGTTATGTATACCTACATATGCATACATATATGCTGTAATGTTTAGTTTTATGTTGTCAGTTTGACCTAGACCATAAGGAGCCAAAGGATTTGGTCAAACATTATTCTGGATGTTTCTGTGAGGGCTTGTGGGTGAGATTGATTCAGTGACTGAGTAAAGCCTGATCTCTCCCCTCAGTGTGAATGGGCCTCATCTGATCAGCTGAAAACCTAAAGAGAACAGAAGGCTAGCCCTCCCCTGGGTAAGAGACAATCTTCCCAGCCTGATGGTCCATAAGCTGAGACATTGGCCTTTTCCTGACTTCAGCTTGGAGATGGAATTTGTCACCCTCTGCAGCCACTGGGCAAATCTCTCTCTCTCTCTCTCTCTCTCTCTCTCTCTCTCTCTCTCTCTCTCTCTCTCTCTCTCTCTGTGTGTGTGTGTGTGTGTGTGTGTGTGTGTGGTGTGTGTATACAGGTGCACATGTATGTGGAGATTTAAGGTTGGCCTTGGGTATCTTTCTTCAAATGCTTTCCGCCTTGGTTTTTGAGGACTTGAGTTTGCTCTCCAGCACTCATGTAGAAAAACCCTGGCTTGACTGGAATTCCAGCACTGACGGGACAAGCCCAGGGTCTGCTGGTCAGTCTGTCTGACTGAATCAGAAAGTTTCAGGCTCGATGAGAAGCCCTGTTTCAAATGATAAAATGGAGTCAGGCACGGTGGCACTGACCTTTAATCCCAGCACTCAGGAGCCAGAGGCAGGAGGATCTCTCTGAGTCTGAGGCCAATCTGGTCTACATAGTGAGTTCCAGGACAGCCAGGACTACAAAGAAACCCTGTCTCAAAACAAACAAACAAAAAAAATCAAGAGATTAGATGGAGAGTGATAGAGTCGCCTAATGTTAATGCTTGGCCTCCATGTGCAAGTGCACACACTTGTATGTGTGCACAAGCACACACACACTATGATAAGTGCTAGAGGATGATGTGCCACCTATACTGAAACAGAAATGGCCACTCTGGACTACAGCGACCCAGGAGATAGTCTTAAAGAAACATCTATGTCACCGAGACCCGAAGAACCAGTGGGTAAGAGGAGGCAGAAGAGGTGTCTGTCGGCTTTGGAAGAAAATCTTATCTCCAATGGAGGATATATAGACTCTGGTGACAGAGGAAAGCTTGAACTCAACAGAAACTTACTCAAGTTGATCCTTTAGGTAGCTTGAGATCCGCACCAGTGAAGGCCAGACTCTGGCACACCCCTCTGACAAAGTAACCCCAACACTAGTTAAGACATTGAATCGTAAGTGTATAACCAGAGACTAATTAAAACTGGACAGAAACTCCAAGACAGCTGAGAGATGTGGAAATTTTTCTTCACCTAGAAGATGTCCCTGTGTGTGTGTGTGTGTGTGTGTGTGTGTACATTTCAGGGATCCTTAACTGAGGAGGGAGACATGCCTGGAATGTCCCTTGAGCTGGGGTCCGGGACCACATGAAAGGGGGCTGAGAAAGCCTGATAAGCACGTGTGTTCACACCTCTGTTTCCTGCACTGTTGAGATGTGGGGAGTGCTGCTTGCCTGCTGACACCCCCACCGGTGGACCTCCTGCGGTGGACCTCCTGCGGCCCTGCATTCCCACCGGATGACTCCTCTTGATCGCCAACTTGGTGGGATTTAGAATTACCATAGTTACAAACCCCTGGGTGTGTCCCTGAGGGAGTTCTAGATTCAGCCAGGTGACAGGACCCCACGGGCGAGTCGGGAGTGAAAAAGAGGATGTGAGCTGAGCATGGGCAAGCCTCTCTCTGCTTCCTGACCGAGGATGCAGTGTGCAGCTTCCTCCTGATCCTGCCGCCCGCCATGCCTCTTCCCTCCACCACAGTGGACTGGACCCTCACGCTGTGGCCAAAACAAACTCCTCCTCACGTTGCTTCTGTCAGCAGAGTTTGTCACAGTGACAAAGACACTCAGCCCCTGAGGGCTCCGCCTCCACCTCCCACCTGACTGCCGGGCACTGAAGTTACAGGTGTGTACCACCACACCCAGCTTACATAGGTCCTCACACTTGGGTGGCAAGTGTCTTGCTTACTGACCCACACTCCTACTCCCATCCAGCGCTAAGTGCGGGCTTTAGTTTTGTGAGTCTGCGCAATGGCCCGAGCACTGCTGTGTCTAGCAAGCTCCTGGGGAATGGCACAATTGCTCACCTTGGGGGCCACAGGTGGTGAGGACCAAGGGGGATCAGACCAAAATGGCTGCAAAGAAAATAACCAAAAACAGCCTCATATATTGTGTTTATGTGTCTGTGCACACGTGCTTTCAAGTGTGAATGTGCACATGTGTACATGTGAGAAAGTGACACAGTGCGTGTGTGGAGGTGGCAGGAGTTCATCCTCACCTTCTACCATTTAGGTCCTGGGAATCAAACTCAGGTTGTCAGGCGTGGTGACAAGCCCCTTTCTTCACCTGATGAGCCATCTTGCTGGCTCCAGTTTCCCGAGTCTTAAACTCTATTGACATTGAGGACAGAATTGCTGGTCACTCAAAGGACCTCTGGTCGGGAGCGTCATGTGCAGGGTCATCTTCCTTCACGTCAAGGCAAGGGGGGTTTCCAAGAGCATAAAAAACATTATGTACAATTGAGAACACTAAGCAGGTTGGGGTCTGACAGAACAGAAGAGTGAAAGGCAGGCTAGCCGATTTTAACAGGTTGAAATGGCTATTCACTAATCAGGTATTCACCTGTCTGTAGGGCAAAGGGTAGAGAGGAAGAAAGATGGTAGAGACTCTAACTACAAAAGCAGTGAATAGGGCTGGAGAGGTGGCTCAGTGGTTAAGAGCACTGGCTGCCCTTCCAGAGGACAATGGCTTTGGTTCCCAGTGCCCACACAATGGCTCACATCCACCTGGAACTCTGGTTCCAGAAGATCTGATTGATGCTCTCTTCTGGCCTATACAGACACTACATACAAGAAATGCCCAAGACATGCAAGCAGACAGACACTCATAAATGTAAAATTAAAAATCAATAATAAATTTCAAAGGTAGTAAATAAGTTTGAAGTCTAGAGTACCATATGGGACTATAATCATTTGAATTTAGAGTCTATGCTTTATTTTTAAATTATTATAAATAGGACCTTTTACTACCCACAAATGACCAGGAAGGAAATTATAGAGAAAGTTTTCATCTGAAGGCAGAGAAAGAATCCTTCCCACCAAGCAAAATTTGAAGAGTGAAAACCAAAGCAGAAGTGATTTTCCTTGTGCCAGGAGCTAGCTCATTTCACACCCTGGTGCTAAACAGATTCCAAAGAGAGCAATGCGGATCAGCTACAATGTGTGCTTTAATAATGTTCCCACCAGGCACCTTTGTCTGACACCACAAGACATAATGAGATTATCTTCCACACGCTAATCCTCTCAGAAATCCAACAAGCTATGACTGCTAATACCACTCTATGGATCCCCTAACACCATCCTATGGATCCCCTAATACCATCCTATGGATCCGCTAACACCATCCTATGGGGTCCCCTAACACCATCCTATGGATCCCCTAACACCATCCTATGGATCCCCTAACACCATCCTATGGATCCCCTAATACCATCCTATGGATCCGCTAACACCATCCTATGGATCCCCTAACACCATCCTATGGATCCCCTAACACCATCCTATGGATCCCCTAACACCATCCTATGGATCCACCATGTCTGCACTCACACTGTGCCTCAGCTTAGGGAAGAGACCGGCACGTTTGTTTCCCTTTAGGACTTAGAAGCGGCCCCTGACCCGCATTTCTGTCCACACTGGTTCGATGACTGCTCCCTCAGCTGTGGTTTAGCTTATGGTTTGGTTTGCCCTCGTGGTGCATCCTTACACACAGCTGAGCAGCTGTCTATTGAGAGTTTTCTTTCATTTCTCTTACAAAAGGTAGCACCCTGTGGTGATTCATCATCACTGACAACTTGACTGGATTTGGAATCACCTGGGAGACCGTGTTTCCAGAGACAGTTAACCGAGGAGACTGATCCTGAATGAGAGTGGCGCCATCCCATGGGCTGGGGTCTTGGAGTGGATAAAATGGAGAAAGAACCATTAGTATCCCCTGCTGCTGCTCTCTGGTCTGCCCTGGTGTGAGCGTCCCAGCACCATGTTCCTGCCACCATGAACTCTGCCAAGCCTGGTGGACTTCATTCTCTAAGCAGTGAGCCAAAACGAATCCTTCAGTAAACTGCCTCTTTAAAAACAGATTACTTAGGTGTATGAGTTCACAGAAGAGATCGTTGGATTCCCAGAACGGGAGTTATGGGTGGTTAAAAGCCTCTGTGTTGGTGATGGGAATTGAACCCAGGTCCTCTGGAAGAGCAGGTAGTGC
The DNA here is from genome assembly GCF_007827085.1 of Peromyscus californicus insignis. Lineage (NCBI taxonomy): Eukaryota > Metazoa > Chordata > Mammalia > Rodentia > Cricetidae > Peromyscus > Peromyscus californicus. The sequence goes on along the minus strand of NW_026294402.1, from coordinate 114,784,614 downwards.
TCTAACCACTGAACTAACCCCAGGTACTTTGTCACAGCAACAAATTCATTTATTCACTTTTATATCAGTTCATCTTCATCAATACTTTCACTTTGAAATTCCAAAGTGTTTCTTAGAAAGGTCAAGTAATTTCCTGACTCACCAAGCCAAGCTGAGGTAACAGGAATACAGGCTTCCACCCCAGCACCTTACTCGTTCAGCCAAACTTTGCTGTTTTGTTCATAATTTAAGTTGGTAACTCCCAAATTGGAGTTAACAGGCAAAAAAAATATGGCATTGATATTTTTATGTTCTGAAGATACTTCTGCCTTGGGACACTCCCCCAGCCCTGTTTGGAGAAGCTGGCGATGTTTGATGGGGACTCGGGGACTTCCTGTTGTGGCAAGGCTGACATCCTGGAGGTTATTTTTGAGAGCTGAACACACTTTGAAAGGTTGTCTGCTTCCTTGCCATCCCACACGCCTTCTGTTTAGTCCTGCTTTAGGCTCCCCAGCTGAGATGCATATTCCTGCAGAATCTTTACAATGTGATGTATTCAACGGTCAACATCACTGTCATCATCATAGCAAATGAAGCTCCTTACAGGGTTTTCTCTCCTCGTTCTAGAGCCGGCCCGAGATTTTATACTTAATTTCTTTGTAATTTTATTTTTATTTTAAATGTGGGTATTTTTCTTGTATGTACACCCCTCGTGTGTCTGGTGCCTGTGGAGGCCAGGAGAGGGTGCTGGATTCTCTGGAACTGTAGTTACAGATGGTTGTGACCATCATGTAGTTGTTGGGAACCCAACCTGGGCCCTATGGAAGAGCAGGCAGTGCTCTTAACCACTGAGCCACCTCTCCAGTTCTCTGTACTTAAAATTTAAGGTTTATTTAATATTTTAACAATGTTTCCACTTACTTGTTTGTGTATCCATGTGTACAGTGGTGGGGGGAGGGGGAATTTGTTCTCTCCTCTCACTGTGGGGTCCACCAATCAAACTCGGATTGTCAGCTTGGCAGTGGTGGGGGGAGGGGGAGAATCTGTTCTCTCCTCTCACTGTGGGTCCACCAATCAAACCTGATGGTCAGCTTGGCAGTGAGCACCTTTACCCACTGAGCCAGCTTCCGGGCCCCAGCTTTTGTTTAATCTTTTTGTTTGTTTGTTTGTTTGTTTTAAGACAGGGTTTCTCTGTGTAGCTCTGGCTGTCCTAGAACTCACTCTGTGGCCCAGGCTGGCCTCAAACTCACCAATGGGCCTGCCTCTGCCTCCCAGGTGTTTGGACTAAAGGCCTGTCCCACTATTCCTGGCTTTGCTCAATCTTAACCCTTGTAAATTACATCTTTAAACAATGTAACTTGGAAAAACCACAGAGTCATATGTACAGCCTTTGGGGAAACAAGGGAGTGTGACTCTTCACTTGGGATACTTACATACCTGTCTCGGGTATATGCTGTGCTTTTCCTGTGTCTTTGTCTCTGCCTACAGTTAAATCTAAAGCATGAACATCTTTTATCTCTATTTAACGAACTCACTAACTTTGCTTTATTATGACTGGTCCTAAGGGTTTTTTTTAATATGACATTGTCTCTTGGCATAAGGATATACCATTAAGCATAGGATCATCACAGGTATTGGAAGCCAACGCAGAACTTAGGTCTCATGTTTATTCCATTAGAGGTAAAGGGAGATGAATACATCAGTTCCCACCAACTGGTCAGGAGCTGAAGGTTGCTTATAGGATTTTCAGTCCCCAGTGCTTCAGACCTTGTGTGCACTAGAAAAGGAGACACTGGAGACCAGAAAACACTCTCAGCAAGGACAGGCAGGTGCTGCTGAATGGAAACTAGGTGGCTGTGCCCCGAGATGGTGAGGATGAGGGATGTGGGCAGGACACGTGTCCATTGCTTCCACACAGTTCATCCAAACGTCTGCAATTCCTCCAAATTCTGCTTCGAGGTAGAGTCTTGTAAGAGAAAACATATTCTTTCTCAAATTTCTAAACTTATATCTATATATGGCTAATAATGTATATTTTTGTTAAGCTGCTTAAAAAAACAACCAACACAAATTTAAGACATCAACCAAATAAAGATTTCAAACCAAAATTGTAGACTCAAATCAATATTTTTCCCACAATCTTTGTACAATTTTATTGACATACAAAAGCAACAGGTTTCCTTGTGATATTTGCATACATGTTTGGTTTTGTTGACCCTCTGGACACCTATGCTCTCCCTCAACTCCTCACCCCTCATCCTCACCTCAATTTGTACATTTAAATGAGGTTTCACACAGGCATTAAACCCATAACAAGGGCTATGGGACTATGGATGACCATGAAGAGTCAATCATGGGCCAGAAGATGGGTACTGAGAGTCAGATACCTAATTTTGAGGGTGGTTTATAGAGAAATGGTGCAAAGTTATAGAGATGGGAAATCCTACTTTTCATCTTTCTCAGGATGTGGGTCTCTGGCTTCATATTTGATTCCTCTAGTCTTGGTCTTGTCATTTATGAAATAGTTGTATAAAGGCAGACCTGACAGTTTCATTGTGAAGTTCAGTGAACATACATATAAATAATTTCACTGAATAGTAAAAAGGAGAAAAGTAATTATATGTGTGTGCATAGTTGTTGGTTTTTTTCTACTCTTTTGGGGGGCCCACCACTCAGCTCCCAAATAAATCACACATGGAGGCTTATTCTTAATTATAAATGCCCAGCTTTAGCTTGGCTTGTTTCTTGTTGGCTTTTCTTAACTTTAAATTATCCCATCTGTTTTTTGCCCCCGGGCTTTTCCTATTCTCTTACTTCTATAAATCTTACTCTTACTCAATGGCTTGCTGTGTAGCTGGGTGGCTGGTCCCTAGAGTCTTCCTCTTTCTCTGGCTGCTGCTTCTCCTCCCAGACTTCTCCATCTATATATTCTTTCTGCCTGCCAGCCCCACCTATCCTTTCTCCTGCCTTGCTATTGGCCATTCAGTTTTTTATTAGACCATCAAGTATTTTAGACATGTACAGTAACACAGCTTCACAGAGTTAAACAAATGCAACATAAACAAAAGTAACACACTTTAAAGTAATATTCTACAGCATGTAAGTAATTATATATTGTATTGTATATATACAATTATATATACACAATATATGTTATATAAGTAACTTACATATATATTACTTACATATTATATATTTTACACATACACACACACACATAAAATTAGTTTTCTCCGTGCTGTAACCAAACATTGACAGAAGCAACTTAGAGGACTTATTTTTGCTCCTGGTGTGAGGGGACATCAGCAGTCACCTCAGGGAGAGAAGGCATAAAAGCAGGAGCATGGGGCTTCTTGCTCACACTTCAGAGGACCGGGAAACAGACGATAGGAAGCAGGCTGGGTTCCTAGGGACCCACTTCCTCCCGCTAGGCTCCCCTTCTAAGGCTAGGTGGTGGGTGGCACCAGACCATAAGAACTCATAGTTGACAAGCTAAGCAGTTTGCATTTTATATCAAAGGCAATAAAAGCTACTAAAGGTTTTACACATTGGAAAGTAGCAGGGACAGTTCCGGCGAGAGAATGAACCTTCCTGGATCACAAGCAGTTCCTACTTGCTTTCAATAGAGAGTTGTGTGGCCACAGGAAGAGGGCTTAGCGTATCCTAGGATACACCTCATTGTCTCAATCCCTTTTGCCCTGTTTTCACATTCAGAAGACCTACTAAATCCAGGGATGACACTCTAGAGCAGCGGTTCTCAACCTGTGGGTGGCAACCTCAGATATTCTGCATATCTGATATCTACATTATGATTCAAAGCAGTAGCAAAATTATAAAGTTATAAAGTAGCAATGAAAACAATTTTATGGTTGGGGGTCACCACAACATGAGGAACTGCATTAAAGGGTCACGGCTTTATGAAGGTGGAGAAGCACTGCTCTGGAGGCAGTAGCCAGCTGTCTCTGTGATGGTTAAGCCTTGTCAGTTTGACTGGATCTGGAATCAGGTAAAAGATGTGCCTCTGGCGGGTGGGTAAGAAGATGTCCAGGAAGAACTAACCCTGGGGGAAAGACCGGTTCCCAGCATGTGTGGCCCCTGCAGAAAGACGGACCAGAGAGAATGAGGTCCCAGACAAAGCAGTGCTGAGTCCTCACTGCGGCCTCCGCCGCTGCTGCTAATGTCCTTCATCGATGTCACAGGGCAGGAAGATTCTTCTTTGGTCCAAGGAAACAGCATTTGCATGAAGACCAGGCTTTCTAAATGGTGTTAGAATTAGGTACACGACCCAGCTCTCGTGGTCACGCGTCCTGGAGGGGAAGGTCACAATAAGAGTGGCCGTGGCAGGGTTCTAACAACACAGAATGTTCTAGAAACAATGCATTTCACTCAAATCAGCAGCTTCACGCTGGCTCTGCCCTTCCCCCGTCTCCTCTGTCCTTCCTTGTCTTCCCTCTTTTGTTTGTCTGGGTTTGGTTTGTTTTTGTTACATTTAGGGACTTTAGGAAAAACCACAGATTTAATCCGCTGTCTTGGTCCGACTTCACTCCCTTTCAAATAACAATCGCATCGTTTTGTGCAAATCAGGTTTTGTTTATGAATGTTATATCGCAGTGCTAACTTTACGTGGCTATAAATGGAAAGAGGCTTCGTTTAACTGGAGAGCGGCGTTCTGAAAGGCGCTGGAAATATTTCTAGCTTCTGCTGTGATGAGAGCAGTGATGTCAACTTCAAGGCTACCAGCTTCCTGAGTCAGACTTCTGTTCCCAAGCTAGTCTGCTCTTCTATTTCATAACAAAATAGCATCCGCTGTGTGAAATGCGGCCTCTGAATGAGCCTGTTAGTACCCAGAGATGAGCTGTGCCCTGTTTCTTGTTCGGAGACAGAGATTTCCTCGCACTTCAGAGTCACTAAGTGAGTCTTTCTTTGGACCCAAGAGGGCTGGCAAATTACTAAAGGTTTTGTGCGTTTCCATCTTTTTGGAGGGAGCCATCTGTCTTTATTTCATTTCTGTACAATTGGAACGACATGCAGACATCCATCAAGCCCCAGAAATCAAAATTACAAAGCGATGGTGGTTGGCCTTTCCATTGGAAGTAGCCTGGATGGACCGACACAAAAGTACAAGATCCGAAGGCATCCACAGTGCAGTCCTAAACAGAGACACTCTCCGTGTGTCGATGGAGACCACGGCAAGGACCACGGCTGCACAGGATGCTAGCAATAGAGGTCAGTTGAGGGCTAAGCCTGGACAAGACACCTACACCACTCTCTTGAGACTCAGGGATATTGCAGAACAGGGGTGTGGAAATAACATAAAAACCACAGGATTAGAAAAGGAGCTGAAAAAAAATCTCCTAAGCAGGACACAGATGTGGAGACCAGGAACTCACAGGCGGTGGTGGATGCACAGTAGTCAGCCCTCCTCAGAGTTGGCTACAAAGGGAGAAGGGACCCACAGGGCCTCGTGCGTACTGCTGACCTGTTGTTAATCAACAGATTCTGAGAGACCGAGAGGCTCAGCATCCAGCTGTGTATGTACTGGTGAATCCCCCAGGCTCCAACAGTCAGTTCCAAACTCAGGAACACACAGACGGCCCTGACTAAATTCTGTGGTACACTAAACAAAACCCAAACTAATAAATAGGGGAGATGGGGTAGGCTAGTAGGGGTGAGAGGGAGGTGAATCAAACTATATAGTGCATGGGTATGAAACTGTGAAAGAACAAAATTTACTAATAAAAACAGAATAGTAAGTGGGGGATGAAAAGAAGGGACAGAGAGCCCTGAGTCCTGTTAGCAACAGTCCTAGGGTTCCAGCTTGTGCCTAGTACTCTTCTAGATTTGGAGACACAAAGAATGGGTCGGGACTCTTGGTCTCCAAATGCAGAGAGATATTTTCAGTAAGACATACCAGTAACACCCTTTTAAATTTTGTTTATATATTTATGTTGTGTGTATGTGCATGTATGTGAGTACACATGGGGGCACATGTGTGTAGCAGCAGAAGTCAGTCTGGAGTAGTGTTCCCCAGGATGCTCCCCACCTGGTTTTTTGAGTCAAGACTCTCAAAAAACTTTTCTCTGGAACTCATGGACTCAGCTAGGCTAGGCTGGCTGACCAGTGAGTCCCTGGACCCACCTGTCTCTGCCTCCCCAGAACTAGGGTTACAGGTGCAGGATGTCAAACTCAGGTCCTGTGCTTTACTGACTGGGTGACCTCTCCAGGTCTTAGTAATGTTCTTTAGAGCTTGGCAGAGAGGGAGGGCCCTGGGTTACCTGTAGAAAAGATCTAGGAGGAAGCATCAACTACTGCCCACGTGCACTGGCTCCAGAGACACACTGGGAAGAGGTTCCTTGGTTCTTCAGAGTTCTCTAGAACCCTCTACTGGACCAAATCAGCAACTTCTGCGTGTTACGCAGCTGCCCCTGGGCCTGCTGGGTACCAGTTCTAGAGCACGTGTGATGGTCTGGCCTCCCCATCAATGACTGGTTCGGGGTACAGCTCTATAATGGCATTCATGCTCATGGTGTCCCTTGGGGTCAGCTAGGCCCACATTCTTCTGCAGTTTGGCTCCTGTTCCACTCACCTTTCACACTTTCTCAGAATGGAAGGGATCCCACTGTCATCTACAGGGCAGTCCACCTCAGACCAGGAGTGTCCAGCAATACTACAAAGTTCACACTCAAGAACCACACAACCTAGCTCCAAGAAAACGAACAGAGGCCCTCAGGACAGGACAGATAACCCAGTGGTTAAGAGCATCGGCTCTTCTCAAAGGGAACCCAGTTCAGTTCCACCACCATTGTCAGGTGAATCACAACCACCTGTAACTCCAGCTACAGGGAATCCGATGCCTTCTTCTAGCCTTTATGGTCACCTGCACTCATATGAATACACATGGGTGTGCATGCACACGCACACACACACACACACACACACACACACACACACACACACAGTTGTGTTGGGGCACATTCATAAACACCTGGTGGCAGGAAGTCCATGAGGCCCAGGCTGGACAGACCTGGTGTAGCATCTGCACCAGGGAGGTTGCTGAAGTTTCTCCTGGCATGCTGGTTTAGTTCTGGGACACAGACTCCTGTACAGGAGAAGAAAGCAGTGCAGAATCAGAGCCTAATCTTACTGCATCCCTCTGCTTCATAACCTTCTTCCAACACAGGACCACTGTTCCACGGAAAGACACGTGGGTAAGGGGGCGTGGGAGAGGAGGGCAGAAACAGAAAGTGCTGCTTCTCCCCTCTCCCAGGAGTCTGGAAAGGTCTCTGTGAGTCCTCAGTCTTGGAGGTCAAAGGAATACTTGAGTAAAGCTAAAGGTATAATCCACTTGGGTGTCTGAAGTCTTAAAATTCACCTCTGCAGTGGTAAGACGCGTGGCAGAGGAAGCTGAACTAACCATCAGTCTGCCCATGGAGCCATTTGACCCGACAGAAAGATGATACGGGGTTGGGGAGACGGCTCAGTAAGCAAAGTACTTACTGTACAACGTGAGGACCTGAGATCAGAATCACGTGTCACCTGGACGTGGTGATGCACATCAACAATCTCAGGACTCCTACAGAGAGATGGAAGGGAGGGCCAGGAGAATCCCTGGAAGCAGCTGGCGAGACAGCCTGGGCTACACAACAGCAGACACAATTCTTTTTTATACACATATATATGGCATTATTTGGCTCTAACTTCTAATTTTTTTTTTGAGACAAGAGTCTTGCTATGTAGCCCAGGCTGGCCTTGGCCTCACCATCCTAATGCTACCACCTACCAAGCGCAGGGTGACAGGCTAATGCACATGTGCCCCATCCGCGTCTAATCTCTGACTTTAACAGATAATTTAAATGAAGCCTTCTTTCACTAGCTTGGAGTCTCCTGTAGCTAGAGCTCCACCTTCCCATGCACCCTGGCCACCCAGGCAGGGTGCACAGAGCTCTGAGACCATTCCCCCCAAAAAGCCTTCACTGTGAGCATGGACCCTGGAGGAGGTAACTTCTAAGTTGTCTTGGATGAAGTATTTCTGTACGCATTAGTGATCCTTCATTAAGAAGACTGGAGCAATTAACATTATCTTGATTAATGAGGCTAAATTAGCTTTGTAATCTCTAATGCGTCTTCCTTCTTGCCGGCAGGAATTTGAACTGAGTTTGCGCAGCCCACCAGGCAAGCTTCCACACAATGTTGGAAACGGGCTGTGGCTGCAAAGTCGGGCATGATGGACTTTGTGTACGGTGAAGTAGTTACTGCAGAGATTCGAAGTCTGGATCGTAAGCTCTGACTGAACCATGGTTGAGACTCAGCGGACTTTCAGGCAAGGTGGGGCTTGATATTACAGCACTGACCTCAAACTGAAGCCCCATCAAACAGCATCAGCCTCACTTGGGAACCTGGTAGGAATAAAAATCGTGGTCGCCTCCCCAGGTCAATAGAATCATGAATTCTTCCAAGTCCCGATGTAATTTTACCAACCCTCCAGGCTTTGCACACACACCAACCTCCAGGAGCTGTTGTTCTGTGGGGCAGTTCTGACCCTTGCTGTCCACTCACTCAGCTGGGCACCTGTTCGTCAGTGCCGTGTCCCAACCCCAAGACACTTCATGAAACCAATTTAGAGCAGACCCAGGTTTGGTTCTCTCAACTCTGCAAGACCAGACGCAGTGGTGCATGCCCACATTTCCAGCATTTGACATGCATCAGCAGGAAGACCATGAGTTGGGACTCAGCTGAAAGACATAGAGCTCTAGGAAGGCTTAGACTGACTAATAAGACTAAAAATAAGACAAAAAAAAAAAAAAGAGCAAATGGCCCAGTGGAAGGCTCAGGAGGTAAATGAACTGGCTGCACAAGCCTCAGAATTCAATCCCCAAAACCCACATGAAAATCCAGATGTGTTGTGAGCCTCTGTCAGTCTCGGCATTCCCACAGCTGGATGGAAGATGGACACAGGAGGATAGCCGGGAGTTCATGGGCCACCTGGCCTAGAGTATATAGTCCTGCATCAAACAATAAAAAGCAAAGCAAACTGGCTTCGACCAAGCAGAACGGACTCCTGAAAGATGTCTCTCGACTTCCATGTGCTGCGCCACACAGGTATCCACACTCACAGACAGACACACGCATACAACAAGTAAGATTCTTAAGTGAACAAACACAAAAAGGGAATAAATGGACAAAGCCACAAATGAATAAATGCATGTTTCCTAAGTGCTGATTTGATAGCAGGGATGGGTAAGGCACTTCTGTACCTCATGTTTCAGAAAAGGCTCTAGATGATCATAGCTTAGCCCACCAGACCCCTGAATCAAAGCTCCGGCCCAGGGGCTAGAGAGTCCAGAGCAATTCCAGTGGACTGAAGTGAGATCCCACAAAAGTCTGGTCATGAATTTATAAAGGGGTGAATGGGAATAACACACTCATGGATACAGACCAAGGCAGATGCCGCTACTGATCCAGCTGCTGATCCAGCTGTTGTCCTAATGTTCTGCCCAAGGGTGATGGGAACCAACTGCAAGCCACACTTCACCTTCACTCCTACTCCTACCACCCAAGAGAGAGCATGCGACCCTCAGAACTCTTCCTCAGTTCTTATCCAGTCATGAATGCAGACAAGACCACACCCTACGGCTTGTCACCCCAATGCCATTAACTGAAGGAGGGATCAAATTCCCACAACAGTGGACACTAACTCAGCTCAGAATTTCAAGAAGTCCCTGAGCCGAGATGTCCAGGGACATGATAGTGAGAAAGAAGTGTGGTAGTTCATAACAAGAGAGATACAGACATCAGGGATCTCAGTGCGGCAGCTGACCACTTAGCCAGAGGGCAAGATGGAGCTTCAGAATGACCTGATGTCCTGGCTACTCTCCCTTTACTAGGCAAGCCCTTCGAGGGAGGAGAGTGATGTCCACGCCTTGGGAGTTGGTTCAGTCTCATGAGACTAGAACACTTAACCAGGACAGCAGGTTGCTATTAGCCGAGGCTACTCCACCCGCTGGGTCCCTTCCTTGTGCCTGTTTTCCCTCTACTTTTCTGCCACGCTGTGACACAGCCAGGGGTCCCCTACCACACGCTAGCACCAGTGCTGTTTAGACTTTTTGGCCAGTAGCATTACAAGCCAAGCAAATCTCTTTACTTAATATGTTGCCCAGCCTCAGGTATGCTATTAACAGCATCACAAAAGAAACAGAGACATCGTTGTTCTATGACATTTTCCAGTAGTGGCCGCTTTTCTCTGGCCCAGTGGTACATTTCTGATCAAGAGCAAAAAGAGAGAGGTGTGTCCATTACATCTGAAGGGGATCCCAAGCGAAGAATAATAAGAAATAAACAAACTGAGCAAGTAATACAACACACACTTCACTGTGCACATGTAGCCACAAGATCATGAGTGAGAAATGCTTCGATATGAAGGACTGGGGATTCAGAGACGGTAGTAACTGTCACGTTCTCTGAGATTAGAGACAAGACACAATTTGTACAGTTTTCAATGTTCTTCTTCTAAGATCTGATTGATGTCTTAGTCCTGAGCCATATGCACAGAATCTGAGGGTGCAGAGAGCACCAGACGCACAGGTGCCTGTAGGCTGTTGCCCTGGGCCCCAGGCATCTTACGTTGTACTGGACCATTTCCTGCTGCCAGGGTCTCCATCTGGGTGAGGCCCAGCTCTTCTACTGTGTGCAGAGCAGGTTCACAGTGCATGTCAGCAGTCAACACTCTTCCCAAAATCAGCAGCGCCAGTGAGACACATCTTCTACACTGCTCCCCAGGGCTCCCCAAGAACTGAACTCCAATTGCCCATGACACTCACCTGCTCAATAACAAATCCCTTGCTCACTGCCCTGCCCTGCCTCTCTTCCCTTGCCCTTGCTCAGTGCCTCCTTCCATCATCTCTTACACGAACAACCCGTCAGGAATCCACTGCTCTTGGTCAGTGCTGGGGAGGGTGAACTAAGACGGAGGGAGTGCCAAGCCTCTTTCAGTGGGAGGAGGTGAGCCCCATGCTGCCGAACTCATCATCTAAGCCAGCCTTAAATCTGGGGCTCATGGGTTCTAAAGCCTTGCTTGTTTGGCCTGAAAAGAGTCATTTTCTCCTTAGTCTACTATCCTGTTGTAAGCCAGACAAATGGACTGTAGAACAGGCATGCCCTCTCTCAGGACCAGGTAAATGCATTACCGCCTATTGAATCAGAAAGGAAGTTGACTGCTGGCCCTGTCTGCTCAGCCTCTGTTCTGAGTGATGATTCACATCCTAAATGTCCTCCCTTGGGATGGACATGACTCACAATGTCTTAGACAGCAGTGGCTTCTGAAATGCTCATCCTGGAGTAGGCTGAGGCAGAGAGGACCGCCATCAAATGTCAATCTCTCAACCACAGCAAGTGTTATGGAGTAAGGGATGTGAGATAGAGAAACTTAATATCGCCCAGTCACAGGGGAGGCTGAGCTGAGAGGCAAGGCCGTAGAAAAGGAAGTCACGAGGAGAGAGCAAGTCCTTGGGCAGACTTCCAAAAGCACTGCTCAGAGGCTGCTGGAGATGGCTGGGGGAACCTGATAAGATGAGCATGCCTGGGTACAAAAGAACTGTCCTGAATAGAAAGCTGCTGCCTCTGGAAGGTGGCCCCACCCACACCTCACTGCAGGATCAAGTCAGCAGGCTGGGGCTGGGAGAGGTTAGTGGGACCAGATTCGAGAACAAATACTGGGCAAGGAGGGGAAAGAACAATGTGCTGGAGTGGACTGTGTCCCTCTGCCTGTGTCCACCCCTCCATCAGACCTCAGATGATGGAATGGACTGTGTTCCCTCTGCCTGTGTCCACCCCTCCATCAGACCTCAGATGATAGAGCAGACTGTGTCCCTCTGCTTGTGTCCACCCCACCATCAGACCTCAGATGATGAAGCAGACTGTGTCCCCCTGCCTGTGTCCACCCCTCCATCAGACCTCAGATGATGGAGTGGACCGTGTCCCTCCACCTGGGTCCACCCCTTCGTCAGACCTCAGATGATGGAGCAGACTGTGTCCCTTTGCCTGTGTCCACCCCTCCATCAGACCTCAGATGATGGAGCAGACTGTGTCCCTCTGCCTGTGTCCACTCCTCCATCAGACCTCAGATGATGGAGCAGACTGTGTCCCTCTGCCTGTGTCCACCCCTCCATCAGACCTCAGATGATGGAGCGGACCATGTCCCTCCGCCTGGGTCCACCCCTCCATCAGACCTCAGGTAAAGCATCCCCCTTACAGCATCATCTGGTCCCACACGTGGATGACTGCCCAGCCCTGCACTTTAAAGTGCAGCCTTCTACCACTGCACTTCCTCAAAATTTGCACAGTTGAACGCATTTAGAAATACTACACGAGTGTTGGAAAGTGTCACACAACAACCACAGTGCTGTGAACTGCCTTTAGCAGCAGAAAAAGGCAATGTGGAGGGCTCCCAAGTCTAAACATTTGCAACCATCTCAAGATGCCTGCTCCATGTTTTCCTAACTGGACATGAAATCTTTGTTTACTGTATCACCTCTAGATGGGAAGAAGGGCAGGGGGAGTGAGGGAGATAACGGAGGTCAATGGGGTGAATATGATCAAAATACGTTACATATGTATGAAAAGTCATGGTGGCATGCAATATTATGTAAAATTAATATATGCTAATAGCATACATATGTCTCCTAAATCAGAAGGCTTCCCTGGCTCTCCAGAGCATCCTAGATCTCCATAGTCACTCCCACAGGACCCTGACTTTCCCTGTCCAACTTTCATCATGATGACAGCCAAGTGCTTCCTGGCCTTGTCTGCTGTGGGCTCCCTCACTGAGGTATAAATATTGGCTCACATCATCTACACAAGAACCCTGGGGAAATCCAGAGTCTTACTCCATTTCATCAGAGAAAATTAAACTTAAGAGACTGAACGCTTGTTCTAAGATCACCTGAACAACATGGGGAGGGACCCAGGAAACAAACCAACAGAGATGGTGTGAGAGAGCTGCCCTGTGTGTTCCTGAGGTCTGGAGACAGCCCGCTGGAATCCCTGCTGCCTCCAGGTCTGTGTAAGAAGCAAATCCTGCTCCCAGAATCAGCAGCCAATGTGTCTAAGAGCGGGCTTTAAACAGCTGTTGGGAAGAAAAATGCAAATGAAAACATCTAATTGCAAACTGCTCCAGCCCACTTTGAAGCCTGAGGTGATGGAGCCAAAGCTTCTCCCAAGCAGATGCAAGCACTGGTTCCTGCATTCTGAAGCTCAGCTGCCTCCTCGGCAGGGAACCAGGGCTGCCACAGAATTGCAGTGTTGTGCCCACTTTGGGGACATTCAAATACATGGATCTGACTACAGTCTTCTCACTAAAGATCCAGCAATGAGCAGACATCTCCCACATCTGTTAAGGGTTGGAGCTTAGGACCTTGGCTTCATCCTTGCAGTCCATTTGAAGGGGTCATGAATGAAAATAAAATGGAGCAGGCATCCAAGCAAATGCACACACACACACACACACTGAAACACATTCATATATACAAAGGGATGCATCCATTTGTGGATAAAAATCACCCCTCGCTGTGCTCCTGGTTAGGGGTTCCTAAGCCTCAGTGTCTCATCTATAAAATGGGAGCACAGTTCAGTCTGTGGTTCAGATCACCTGCCAGAGGAACCATAGCTCATCATAGAGTCATTGAGAAATGTTACATCCCTGAGCATTTTATATCCAATCTAAGAATGGAATTGTAGGAAAAAATTACAGAAAACCAAGCCATGGCACTCAAACAAGCTTGAATCTTTTTCTTGAAATTCTTAAATGATATTTTATCGATTTGTGTGCTTGTATACATGCCACGGTGTGCACGTGGGGATCAGATAATGACTGCAGAAGTTAGTTCTCTCCTTCCGCCCAGTGGGTCCTAGAGATCAGGCGCAGAGCTGCAGGCTTGCTGGCATGTGCTTTTAATGAGTCATCATGCAGGCCCTGAGTTTTAATATTAATTAGTCTGGTTGTCTTAGATTCCCAATTTTGGGTCTAGTTTGCTATTGAATTTCCTGGACTTCTTTTGGATTGGCTTGAAATGTTATCCTTATAAGCGTGTGATTTAAGAGACATTTAAATCTCTCTGTGTGTCTCCATCTCTGTGTGTCTCTGTCTCCCTATCTGTCTATGTCTCTCTCTATCTCTCTCAGTCTCTGTCTGTTTCTCTCTGTCTTTGTCTCTCTGTCTCCTCTCTCTGTCTCTGTCTCTCTCTCTGTTTGTCTCTCTCTATCTCTGTCTCTCTGTCTTGCTCTGTCTGTCTGTCTCTCTGTATCGTTCTCTCTGAGATATATAAATGGCCACAAATGAACATAGATACTCTTTATTCAGAAAGAGAGTTGGAGACCGGGTGCCTTGGCCAGCAGCCTCCTCTGCTTCGAGAAAGCCACAGCAGCCCTAAATGTGGAGAGCGATCTTCACAATTTCACCCCACACACGCTGCAGCTGTGCTCAGACCAGATTTCTAAGAGGTACGCAGTCAACCTAAGATTTATGTGTATGAATAAGTTAGGGCCTAAGTGACACACAGAAGGGCCTGATGTGTGCAGAAATAATACTTTAATTAGGAAATAAATTGATCATAATTTTCAAAATATCTGAACATTAGTGCATAGATGCTATTACGTTTGTCCTCCATAGGGTCAAATCCTTGGTTCATAATTGATGGTGCTATTTGGGAAAGTTCTAGAAGATTTAGATGAGAACACTATCTATCTATCTATCTATCTATCTATCTATCATCTATCCTATCATCTACCTATTTATCTATTCATTATCTATCATCTATCTCTATCATCTACCTATTTATGTATTTATTATCTATCATCTATCTATCTATCCATCTATCTATCTTCTACCTATCTATGTTTATCATCTGCAGAGCGCTATGGGAGTATACAGCAGGTGACAACTAGTGTTCAACAGGTCGACCTACCATGAATAATTCTCTGTAGGGGAGCCCCACTTGGCAAAGTCCGTGGGGTCACCGCTGTGGAAACGGGTTGTTTTCTCTGTGTCTCATGAGCCACCACTTACCTTCCCTAAAAAGAACAGCTGTGGGTGCTTCCCACAGCCCACTGGTAGTGTGTTGTACATCTCTGGGCACACTTACAGCTGTGGGTGGTCAGGAAGATGATTTCTGTTTAAGCTGTATAATTCTGATAAACAGAAAATATATAGAATATTTTTCTTAATTGACACAGGAAAGTAACAGTATTCTCAGTCTCAAAGACAGCTAATGCTAGACTCCAGAACAAATTCAAAAGACTAACTGCCTTTGCAGAAAATACACAAAGACAAGATTCCTGTATTGCTAACTCAAGGTCAGGCTTGAAGCAGCTTTGGTAGACATAACCCCTTGTAATAACTGACTTTTTAAGCTGGGCGGTGATGGCTTTAATCCCAGCACTCGGGAGGCAGAGGTAGGCAGGTCTCTGTGAGTTCAAGACCAGCCTGGTCTACAGAGTGAGATCCAGGACAGGCTCCAAAGCTACACAGAGAAACCCTGTCTTGAAAAACCAAAAAAAAAAATTAATTTTTTGCACGTAATCTCAGCCTCAGTTTATGTTACAGGCTCTAGGTTCAGCCAACTGTTTACTTTCTGTCTGGGAACCCTCACTGACGTAGACTACATACACGGCCAAGCGTTGCTCGCTGGTCCGTCAGGCCACCTTCCTAGCCTGAGAGAAACTGTGTGACTTACCATGTGGTATGAGAATGGGCCGGACCCTGAAAATGTAACATGCAATTGTCCAGAGTTTGGCTGTGAGAGGAGAAGGAGGAGAGAGTGTGTGAGTGTGTGTGTGTGTGTGTGTGTGTGTGTGTGTGTGTGTGTGTGTGTGTGCAGCTGAATGAGCAGAGAGAAGTGAAAATCCATAGAGAGAACTGCTGTGAAAAGAGCTGGGCAGAGAGTGAGTGTGTGGTGGTATGTGCCGAGGAAGGGATGTGCAGGAACTGTGTAAAGAGCAGTAGGTGAGTGAGTGAGGTGTGGGAGAGACAGAGAGAGAGACAGAGAGACAGAGACAGAGAGACAGAGACAGAGAGAGAGAGAGAGAGCGCTGAGGAGGGATGTAGCTGTATGAGCAGAGAGAAAGAAGAAATGTAAGAGATAAAAGCAGCGTGAGAGTAGGATGAGGGAGTGAATGAATGAGAGAATGAGTGAGCAAAGAGTGAAGAAACGATGTAATAATATGCGAAGGAATGTAACAGAGTAGAGAGAAGAAATGTGTAGATGTAACTGTGCAAACGAGGTACACGGCTATGTAGAGAATTTATGGAGAATGTAGCAGTGCGGAATGTAACTTGGTTGTATAGAGAATGTAACAATGTGGAATGTATCTTGTGAAGACAGAGATATTTTCAGAGAAGATTTTTAAAGATGAAATAAAAGAGAAAGTTATCATCAGAAAGTGTATGTGTTTCCTTATTTTAACCCTCAGATAGATAGAAACATTTCTAAATACCCTGAGATAGAGTGTAGCCTCTAGATAGAAAAGAATTTTTTCCTAATCCCTTGCTACTCTGAGGTCTTCTATTCACAATCTTGGAGCAGTTCTGGGGAGCTGGCCTTCCCCTGGACTACGATAATCATCTGTCATCTACCCATCATCCATCTATGTTCTATCATCTATCTATCTATCTATCTATCTATCTATCTATCTATCTATCTATCTATCTATCTACCTACCTACCTACCTACCTACCTACCTACGTACCTACCATCTATCCACCATCTATCCACCATTTATCTATCTCTCACTCTCCAGGGAAGAATGATTGTCTTACTCTATCTCTCAGAGTTCTCAAGGGAAAGAGATGCCTTTATTGCATCCTAAATTGCAGTTGCAGGTTTAACACATGTCTTTGATAGGGTGACTATTTCTGTGATGAAACACCATGACCAAAAGCAAGTTAAGGAGGAGAGGGTTTATTCTTCTTACACTTCCACATCCCAACTCACATCATCAAAGGATATCAGGACAAGAACTCAAACAGGACAGGAACCTGGAGGCAGGAGCTGACACAGAGGCCATGGAGGGGTGCTGCTTACTGGCTTGTGGTACATGACTCAAGCCTCACTCATCCTGCTTTCTAATAGAATCCAAGACCACTTGCCCAGGGGTAGCAGCACCCACAATGGGCAGGGTCCTCTCACCTCAATCACAATTAAGAAAATGCCCTCCGGGCTTGCCTATAGCCTGATCTTACAGAAGTATTTTCTCAGTTGAGGATCCCTCCTCTCCAGTGACTCCAGCTTGTGTCAAGTTGACATGAAACTAGCCAGAATATATAAAGATTTTTCTAGCTGTGTGTTCCCCCCGCATCTGCCTTTTCTTGCCTGTGGGATAGTTTTTCAGTTGGAGTTTCTCTAGAAGTTTTGTTATTTTGAGCAGCTCTCACTGGAACATCACATTCTGTAACTCTTAGACTCGTGAGAACAGAGCAAAAATATTTAAAAGACGATGAAAATGGGCCTTACAGTTATAAAATCAGACAGTGTGTGTTCAGAAGGAGTCATTTTCTTTCCAATGTGTGTCCCTGGCAGACATGGGAAATGGTTCTCAAGGGAAACACCATTCTTGATTTAAATCAATGCGGCCCCATATCTTCACTGCTTTCACTACACCATGGGCCACTTTATCATCCATCAAGACACCATTCAGATTTCACCATTCAGTCTACATAGTAGGTTTCAGAAAAACAAGCCATCTTCCTATGGCTGCACAGCATTTGCTGAGACCAACAGGGCCCCTGTTTGAGTGGAAACTGTCGTACGACTTTGGGGGAAGATGCTGGTCTTTACATCTCCTGAAAAAGTCTTGCAGTAGCCCCTTCTACACGATTCTGCTCCCATGGTGCTCTGCTCAAGTGCATGGGGTCACATGATGGTGGACCGAGCTCTCGGAGGTCGTGAGCTGAAATAGGTCAATATTTTCTCCTCGAAATTGCTCTCTGAGTATTTTGGTCATAGTTTTATATATATATAGATATAGATATCTATATCTATATATACACATATTTTTTTTCCAAATTATGAAAGTATAATTATACACAAAAAGCTTGTGGGGGAGGGACACAGAGGCGAGTGCAGGGTTGGACCCACTATGCAGAGTGAACCATTACTGAAATTTGCTATCTTAACATTTCATCTTTCATTCTTTCTGCAAATTATTTTGAATGACTTCATCTCACCAGGTGCTGGGCTCTTTGCTGAGGAGAAGGAAACAACTCCTTGTGTTTCCCTTTTTCTGTCTTCTTCCACGCTGCTCCTTCGTGCGGGGTTTGTTGTGGATGAGGGTAGCATGGCTTTGAGGAACTTGGTGAGCACTGGCCTCAGAGCAGCCTTACAGACTCATCACAGGAATCGTGACACACTAACGTGAGGGACTTGATGCAGAGCCTCACACTTGGCAGCTGCTCCATCAGCAGGAGCTACTGATGGTTTTCATTATTCTTCTAACCTTTGGGTCTTGTTACCAACTGCAGCTAATTCTACCTCTGCTTCAGCATTTGCTCCAAGTTCATTTTTAAGTACCGACTGCCTGTGTGGGTTAGTTTGTTGTCAACTTGGCACAAGCCAGGGTCATCTGGAAAGAGGGAATGTCATTACAAAAAAAATCCCCACCTGAGATTGGCCTGTGGACAAATCTGTGGGGCATTTTTCTTGATTAACGATTGATACAGGAGGGCACAGCCCACTGTGGGGATGTACCATCCCTGGGCAAGGGTCCTGAATTGTATAAGAAAGCAAACAGAGCAAGACATGGGGAGCAAGCCAGTGAGCAGCATTCCTCCACGACCTCACAGACTGCAGCCCCACAGGGGGAAGTCAGAAGAACACTTCCTGTCAGGTGTTTGGTGACAACCACAGAAGAGTAACACACAAAGGCCCTCGCTCTCTCATCCCCGACACAAGCAGGGCAAATCTACCTGCGGTCCTTACCTGCGGAAGGAGGTGGGTACTGCCCCTAGGCATGGGGGTGTCGCCGTCTGTCAGTGACTGGGGCTCTGCTGGCCCTTACTGGGTAGGTTCACAGGTGCTAGACACAGGACAGACCTGCCAAACAGTGAGTTCCCACCTCTAAAGAGCCCAGTGGGCTATCTTCGTTTCCCTTCTGTTGCTGTGACAAAGCTCATTACCAAAAGCTACTTGGGAGTAAAGGGTTTAAACATCCCAGTCACAGTCCATCGTGGCAGGAAGTCAAGGCAGGAACTCCAGGCAGGAACCTGGAGGCAGAAACTGAAGCAGAAGCCGTGGAGGAACACTGTTTGAGGGCTTGCTCTCCATGGCTTGCTCAGTTTGCTTTCTTATACAATCAAGGACCACCTGCCCAGGAATAGCTGCTCATAACCAGCTGTAACTCTATAGGCCCTCTTCTGACCTCTGCAGGCACCACACACACACACACACACACACACACACACACACACACACACACACACACACACTCACACACGATGCACAGACATACATGCAGTCAAAATATCCATACGCATCAAAATAAGTATTTGTTTTAAGGAGAAAGAAAAAACCTTCTGATGGTGCAGTACCGTAGGGGAACTTCAAAGGTGTTCTGCTGAGTAAAGAACTTAGGCTAGAAGGGATCCATTCAGGGCCAGCAAGATGGGCCAGTGGTGATTCTTGCTGCCAAGCCTCAGTTTGATCCCTGGGGTCCCACATGGTGGAAAGAGAGAACAGAGTCCCACAATTTGTCCCCTGACCTCCATGTGTGCACCATGGCATGCACCAGCACACACACACACACACACACACACACACACACACACACACACACACACACACACACACCCCAAACACTTCAAAACCTTTTTAAAGTATACATTTCTTTGAAATCTTAGTAAATGCAAACTGCTGTCTCAGCAGGTTGGGATAAGGAGAGTTTCTAAGGCTACCACTGGTTCTTCAGGCTTGTGCATCAGCACTGGCCCATGTCTTACTATTCATTTTATTTAAAGCAGCACACTCTATCCCCATGGTCTTATTCGTCCACTAAGATGTAGGCTCGCTTACTTGCTCAATTCTGACACTATTGTTCTGAGTCACTTCAGAATTTGTTGGTGTCAAATGTGATTGAATTTAATGGTAATTTTCTGGGTGAGGATGAAATGGGTCTTCCTTTGTCAGATAGGAAAGGTACTGTTACATACAAAAGGAGAGCCAGGCAGTTCATCTGTCTATCTACCATCTATCTATCTATCTATCTATCTATCTATCTATCTATCTATCTATCTATCTACCATCTATCATCTGGCTAGCTATCCTCACCTCTTGAACTCTGCCATCCACAATACACACAGCTTGGCTGGCAAGCTCAGACCACCCACTATTCTTGGTGATGTCCTGCGGTCCTAGGTCTCCACTGTAACTGAGGCTGCACCTTCCCTAACGGCCTCTCCAGGTCTCTCTTCAGAGACTCTGCCCCTTCCACATTGTGCTAAGTCTCAGCTTCTCTTTATGACTCCTTCAACTCCACAGGTTTCATGCCACCAAAACCACCTGGGAGACTCTCACACTACCAAGTTCTACTGCCAACATGAAATGCAGCCCTGCCCTGCCCGCTGGACCATAATTCCTGTGTGCTGACCCTGAGGAAATTCTCCCAGAAGATTTCATCTCAGTGATGCTGGTCTGCTCTTAATCACAACTGATTTCTCAGCTCCAGCTGACCAGCACTGAGTGTCCCAGTGAAGCAATTCCATAGATTCCTAATCAAAAATATTACACAAATATCTCTGACAGAGTCTTGGCTTCCCTCTGAAACTTCACCTTATTGTCTGCATTTCTCTCCGTATTACCTTCCAGGTTCCCACAGAATATCCCATTAAGCTCTAAGCATCAATGGCTTCCTTTTGTGGTGGTTTGAATAAGAATGGCCTCCACGGGCCCATATGTTTGAATGTTTGGTCCCTAATTGGTGGAACTGTTTTGGGAAGAATTAGAAGGTGTGGCCTTGGAGGAGGTGCGTCACTGGAGGTGGGCTTTGATGTTTCAAAAGCCCATATAAGGCCAGTCTCTCCTTTCTTCTCCTCCCCTCCCCTCCCCTTACCTCCCCTCCCCTCCCTTTACCTCCCCTCCCCTCCCCTCTCTCTCTCTCTCCTCTCTCTCTCTCTCTTTCTCCCCTCTTCCTTCCAACTTATGGATAAGATGTGAGCTCTCAGCTACTGCTCCAGCACCATGTCTGCCTGCTGCCATGCTCCTACCATGATGGTCATGGACTGACCCTCTGAAACTATAAGCAAGCTCGAAATTAAATGCTTTCTTTCGCAAGTTGCCTTGGTCCTGGTGTCTCTTTGCAGCATCAGAAAAGTAACTGAGACCCTTTTCCAATCCAAAGTTCCAAATGCTTCTACAATCCTTTGGGAAGCAACACGGTCAGGGATGTCACAGCAATACTCTAGTTTCCTGTTATCAATTTCTGCTCTAATCTGCCTTCTGTTGTAACTGAAATTGATGTGTGGGAGGAAAGGGTTTATTTGGCTTGCACTTTCACATCATGGCCCATCCCTGAGAGAAGTCAGGGCAGGAAAGACCATGGAGGAACACCGCTTACCAGCTTCTTCCTGCTTGTGCTCAAGGCCTTTCTTATGTGGCCCAGGCCCACCTACCTAGGGGTGACACCACCCACAGTGGCTGGACCTTCCTCCATCATCTAGCAATCAAGAAAATGTCCCATAGACATGCCCAAGGCCAGAGTGATGGAGGTAATTCTTCAATCAAGGCTCCCTCTTCCAAGTTGTGCCAAGCTGACATGATCAGCCACCACAGGATCATGTTTTTGATTCTTTAAATTTACTCACACATTTAGGTGCTGATATGTACACAATGGTATTCTTTTTAGAACAGAAAGTTTTCCTTCAGCTATCTGATGACAAATATTGATTAAGTAAATGATTGGTAGAAATCATCATAATACACATTCATGAATATGACAACATTTCCCCGGTTTCTTTTCTTTCATAAAACCTGGTGAAGCTTTCTTTTCATGTCTACAGCAAGTAGCCTTTCCAAAAACAGGTCTGCTAATCTTCAAGGTAGCGGTTCTCCAGTTAACTTTTCATAACCAAATGCAAACCTCGGGGTGTTTGCGGCTGGAGACATGGCTCAGTGGTTAAGAGCACTGACTGCTCTTCCAGAGGACCTGAGTTCAATTCCCAGCACCCACATGGTGGCTCACAACCATCTGTGATTCCAGTTCCAGGGAATCTGATGCCTTCTTCTGACCTCCGAAGGCACCAGGCATGTATGCAATGAACAGACATACATGCAAGAAAACACTCTCACACATAAAATAAAATAAATAAATCTCAAAAAATTTCTTTAGCTTACTTGTCTTTAAAAAAGGCCAAGCAAGCAGCTTGGTAAAGGACGAGGACATTAGAAGTTAGACACATTAGTCACAGTGTGCAGGATACAGAAAGTGCAGCTGTGGAGGCTGAAGGGAAGCCATATGAATATGTGTATGTGAGTGTGTGTATGTGTATACATGTATGTATGAGTGTATGTATGAGTGTGTTTGTATGTGCACATGTGTGCATATGAATATGTATGTGTATATGTTTAAGTATGTGTATATATGTGTATGTGTGAGTATGTGTGTATGTGTATATGTGTATGTGTATATATGTGTGTATGTGTATGTATGTGTGTGCTGAGTATGTGTGTGTATGTGTTAATGTGTATGTGTGTGAGTACACTCATGCTCACATTACAGTCACATGAACATTATCACTTTTGCACAGTAACTGGGACATAACGACTGTGTCAGTGGGGTGGAGATTGGAGATTTGAACAGTTCTGCTGGAACACAGCAGCAGATGCTGGGAACTGGAGGGCTGCACAGTCGGACTCTCATTGCTGACAAAATTGGAAGTATTTCTCTGCTCCCATAATGGGTGTTGAGATGAGACAGATATACATGGAATTAAATGGAGCAGAAATAAATAGTTATTGTGGTCTGTGGAGGGGGGGTGTCCATAAGCAGACCAGACACTAACTGCAGAGACAATATTTTCTTTGGTTGATTAAATTATTTTAATATCGACCAAGTGAATTATAACTTTATTGGAAACTTTTAGCTTCCATAAAGAAGAAACATTATCCAAGCTCATTTATTTGAGGGAAGATAATAAAATATTTTTTAAAAATTAGATAGAACCATTAAAAAAATCCACTATGCCTCTTTCTTTCAATTTCATTTCATTGACTATATAAAAGGATTAGAATTTTATTTTATTGCCTCCTATATTTTAATTAAAGTTTTATATTTAATCTTGGAGAAAAATGTTTTATTTTATTTTCTAAAGATTTATTTTATTACTTATTTATGCATATGTGTTTGCATAGGTGCAGGTAGCCATAGAGGCCTAAAGAAGGTGTCCAGTCCCCTGGGGCTGGTTGTGAGTGGGTGCTGGGAACCGAACCTGGGTCTTCAGTAAGAGCGGCAAGTGCCCTTCAGCAATGAGCCCATTCTCCAGCCCTCAAAAAGGAAGTTTTAGGTCATAAAAGAGACACATACATAGAAGTTCTTTGAATATTAAAAGCAGAATTCATCAGCAAATAATTTTTCTGAGAAACTGTTTTAGCCAAGAAGATAAACACATCGAAATGAGTGAGCATGCAAAATTACCACGTTTACATGGAGGACCCGGGTCTGTGTGGTCAGACCTGGAAGATTAATACCTAGTGATGAAAACGTTCTGCAGAACATAATAAGTCTGGAAAGGTAGGACTCATGAGGACACGTGGTCACCTAAGTGGATTCATCAAGAAGATTTAAAAGATAGAGACAAAGATGTCAAGAACATGGTCACGTGAGTCCCAGTGTCTTCTGCAATGATGTTGGAAGCTGGGTTGGGGGACAAGGGGTGTGTCTGGGGAAGGTGCTGAGTGAAGCCAAATGACCAGCAGAGACACTGGTGTGGCTGCACTGGTCATACCTGTGGGTCATTCTTTCGGACAGCTTGGATTAGGGCCTTAATCATTCCATCCCAGGGATAACACATCAGACAAGTGCTTGACATCCAGGGGTGTGGGGTGACTGGTCGCATTGTGTCTACACCCAGGAAGCACTAAACAGGAAATGTGGGATGGCTATAAAACCCCAACCCGTCCCCAGAGATGCACTTCTTCCAACAAGGTTCTGCCTCCTGAAGGTTCCACAACCTTCCCAACTATACCACTCACTGAGGACCATAAGCCTATGGGCAACGCTTCACATTCAAACATCGTTATCTGTGTTAGGGTTTCCCATGCAATGTCTCTCATGAATCCTGCGGGCTCAGTGAAGACCCCACTGAGTGCCTCTATCCAGTTTGTACAGCAGCAGGTGAAAGATCCTGTCAAAATACAGGGAGAGGGTGTGGTGGTTTGAATGAAAATGTCCCTCACAGGCTCAAGTATTTGAACTCTTGGTCCCCAGTTGTTGGCGCCAGTTGGGAGATTATGGAACCTTTGGGAGATGGAGCCAGGCAGGAGGAAGTGTGTCACCGGGGGTGGGATCTAAGGGTGTATAGCGTCTCCACACTTCCTGTTGCTGCCCTGCGCTTTGTGTGTGTAGATGAAAAACGTGATCAACCAGCTTCCTGCTCCCATTGCCTGTTGCAATGCCTCCTCCCACCGCAATGAACTATATCCCTCTGGAACGTCACCAAAATCAGTTCTTCCTTCCTTAAGTTGCTTTTGATCATGGTATTTTTATCACAGCAACAGAAAACTAATACAAAGGGCTTTCTTTTATGACCTTCAAAAACAGAGCATTAGCTGGGCTTGGTGGCACATGCTTATAAGTCCAGCCTGAGGGAGACAGAGGAAAGATAATGGAGAGTGTCAGATCAGCCTGTGTGGTATAACTTGTTCCAAGCCTGACTATACGGTGAGATCCTGTTTCTGAAAAGCCAAGGGCTGGAGGCATAGTTCAGTGGTAGAACGCTTACAGCACAGCAAATAATAACGAATAATGGTAGTACATTAAAGGCAATGTCAACAAACACTTGTTAGAGCCAGAAACAATGTTTCTTTCTGTCTGTCACATTGTGTCTGCAGAACGAGTTCTTACGTTTCTTCTAGACCTGGGATGGCTGTCTACTTTTAAGAAAGTTTTCCACTTCTGGGTGACAAGGGAGCTGGGATCCTGCCTGCTGCCTCTTCCCTCAGCCTGACAGGCCTCCACTCACAGAGGTAGGTTAGCAACTCTGCAAAGCCAGCAGCCAGGAGCATGCTCCCTACAGGAGCAGTAATTAGAGGAGCAGGTGCAGTCCCTGCTGCCAACACTCAGAACAGTCCTTCTGTGCTGTCATTTCTCAGAAGGCACAATTTCAAGCTGTAGCTTTTATCAGCCTTCAGGCAAGCTGAGGGGAGAGCAGGGGGGAAAATCACTTATTGATGGCAAAGCAAAACGACTCGGTTTAATTCATTACAGTGCCGACAAAGAATTTTAAAAAGGACAATGGTAAAATCTTGTGATGGACAAGAAAGTGCATATGTATTTTACATAGGTTAAGCCAATTATGACTTTGAAGATAATAGCCTTTTGTAGAAGATCCTTAAGTCTCAAGGGCATTTCAATCTGCCCTGCTAGGAAGTCAGTGCATTAGAAAGAGATGTCAGAGAAGATTGGCCCTGTGGTAATGAGAGTAATGTAGGTGCCTGAGGACTAAGGCAAATGGTGATGAAAAGCACACCCCATCACTGTAGTCTGAAATGAACGTTTACAGAAAGTACACTTCAGGACTGTTAGAAAACTGGGTTTGGAGGTTTATAAAGTGGTACGCCCAAGACTGAAGAATGATGGACAAGAATCAGTCCACTTGCCAGCAGGTATGAGATCATTGGTAATGGTGTCTTGTACCATGCCATCGACACTCCCTTGTCTCATGCGCCGATGGCCACTGTGAGCTCTGCACACAGGGCACATCCCATCTCTAACACCTGGTCCATCCCAACACTCAGTAAAGATGAAGTTGAGGCAAGTTAAAGATTGAAGTGTGGGTAAGGGAGTATCAGAGCCATGCCTGCGTCATAAAGGATTTTCAGTTTTGCCTTGGGGATTTATTCACTATATATCCAAATATATAGGATTTGCTCACAAGTCCTATTAGTATGGATCAGACAAGCATCCTTTTGAGAGAAAAGATCTTGGAAAAGATTACATGCAAAGAACATAACCCTGCTCCCTAAAGAGCTAATGTGAACTTTACTTCTCATTCAGAAGTGACATCCAAGTTGGATGTCAGCCAGCACAGAAAGAGCTTGAAGGGACAGCCTCAGCATGTAAACCATTTGTCACCTCTTCAGCTAGGAGACAACACACAACAAAAATGAAAGCCTTGGGACAGACGCTGAGCGTAGCTTCTGTTCTCATGGCATTCTGCTGCTGGGATGAACACCATGACCAAAATGACTTAGGGGGAGAGGTGTTTATTTCTGCTTCTATTTCCAGGTCCCAGTTCATCACAGAGGGAGGCAGGGTGGGGACTCAGGCAGGAACTCGATCAGACCATGGAAGAATGCTGTATGCTGGCTCACTCACAGACTTCTACTTAGCTAGCTCTCTTATACAACCCAGGGAGGGCCACTTGACAAGAGATGGTACCACCCATGGTGGGCTGGGCTTTCCTACATCAATTAACAATCAGGACAACCCCCCACAGATGTGCTCACCCACCAACTTGATCTGTTAAGTTCCTCAGTTGAGACTCCCTCCTCAGATGGCTCCAGACTGTGTTAACCATTAAAGCTAACTATGCCTCATTTTCCTATAGCACCCAAGTCTGGATTTCACTGGCTTTGGTCCCAGGGCTCATGTTCTAGCTCATACAGTCCCGAGTTGGGCACAGTTCTAAGGAGCTCACCTGTTTCCTGTCCCTAGAGATGTCTCAGGGCAGCTGGGCGTCATGTGATGGATGGGCTCAGTGAGACTTATCAAAGTCAAAGAGAAGCTCACTCCAAGCCATGCTCCCCATGGAGTACTGATGATGGAGCTGGCGAAGGCTAGTTAGAGGCCTGACCTCTGGGTTCTGCCCCCAGCTGAGTCCGACCGCCATCAAAGGATGGAGAGGCTGACAGATGGGGAAGGGCTCCTGGGGCTCCGGGCAGGTGCAGCCTGCACCCGGCGCAAGAGGTAATTAAGAAGCCGCAAGTGTGCAAATCTGCTTCAATAAGGCCCCTCGGACTGTCCCTGGAGATAAATGACAAATGTTAATGCAACTATGTCACCAGCTCACATCAAAGAGCTGCAGACCAAGTCACCTCTGCAGCTCTGAGGTGGGTGTGGGGAGAGGGAAAGGGACTTGATGACAGCTGGCCCAGTGTGGATCACCTATGATTAAGGATGGGGAGGGGGTAATGGTGGAGGGGCTGCCAACAGTCGCCTTGTTAGCTTTCTCTATTGTTACTGTTTTCCAGGCTAAGTTTAGCATCCACTTTATTCAGTGCAGGGTACTCTGAGGCTTCAGCAGCTTGTTCCACAGGATGTTTACACCTGTCCCCACCTCATGCAAGGAGCTGCCCTTGCAAATGAGGCAGATGGAACCCAGGTTGGGGCTGTCATCCTTGTTAAGGGTTCTGTGAGCCATGTTGCCAACAATAGGGTATTTGGCTTTCTACACCTTGCTGGAGACGTCACTCAGGGCCTCTGGTTCCTTGGCCTTGAGTCCTGTAGAACCACGGGTGAGACCTGCAGAATCCAGGGACATCTTGGCCACACCTCTAGTGGAGTCCTTCGAGCTGTCTGTGTATGGGGCTCCTCACCTATCATAGTGCTGGCCCAAAGCGACATCAAACATCACTCCCTACCACCAAACAGATGGCCTTATTCTCCTCTCCACTGCCGTAGTGCGCTAGCATTGGGGGTGGCACTCTGAGGGCACAGTGTCCACTCTGCCTGGACTGTGGGCACCAGGGACAGTGCCAGAGCCGGGTGAGCACTCTCAACAGCCACAGCTGGTTAAAAAAATGAGTTTTATACGTAAGTCAAAATTTAAAATTAAACATTTCTTTAAAAAGATATTTTATTTGCTTATTTATTTTATTTTATGTATGTTAGTGTTTTGCCTTCATTTCATATATGTCTGGGTGAGGGTGTCAGGTCCCCTAGAACTGGAGTTAACTGGAGTTATAGACAAGCTGTGAGCTGCCATGTGGGTGCTGGGAATTGAACCCAGGTCCTCTGGAAGAGCAGTTAGTGCTTAACCACTGAGCCATCTCTCCAGTCCAATTCTCCCCATTCTTAAGCTCCTCCCAGCCCACCAAACCAGCCTGGTCCACACATGCCAACACACTCCCTCAGCCTTCTATGTTTTCCTGTGCTCAGCTCCCCCCATAACTCTTCTGGTTTCAAAGTGGTTATCAAATTTCGACTTACATAAAATTAGTTACACAGTTTGAGGAAATGCAGTTTCTTATCTTGGGTCAGAGAGAGCTGTCTTCATGCCTGCTCCTTTCTGTCCACCCAAGAACCCTTTGTAACTGGTGGAAGATATGATCAATTTTTGGACACAGAAAGACTGGAAGCCAACGAGCTCTTCTGTGATGACTGTCCCTCTATAAACGCACCAGCTGTGGGGCAGTCATAAAGCTGGGACCCTCACATAATTCACCCAGAAGACAGAGAATGAAGCATGAGGTGCTGGGAGGCTTGGAGAGACGGTGAAAGGTGAGAGCCAGATGTTAGACTACTTCTCTTCCCACTGGACTTCTGTACCAATCTTGCAAGGGGAGCCATGTTGACAGAGAGAGAAATGTAGACCCATGTGACAGACTTTAGAGTCTGGTCCACGCTGCCATAACTCTACCACATGTTTAGATTGCTAGTGGAGAAACATGGTGTTGTATGCAAACTCACAGCACCTGCAGTTACCTGCACAAGACCATGGGATTTAAGACTCCACTGTGGATGGGAGGGGGCTTTTGTGCCCCCCTCAGATAAGGAGTCATTGTTAGTTGACAGCTAGTGGAGGAGAGATAGTCACTTTCCTTTGTGGGGTGATGACTGGTAAGTTGTCCGTGCTCCAGGGGATGGCCCCACACCCGTGTGCATATGGGCAGCACTAATTAGACTCAGCAGGGGAATTTATTTTAAAATGAGAGGACATGAGATTGGGAGGGAAGTGTGTTGGGGTGTCGGAGGAATAGGCTGGGGTGAGTATAATCAAGATACATTGTATACATGCGTGAAAATCTCCAAGACAATGTATTATTTTTAAAAATACATTTTCTTGAGGGGCTGAGGAGATGGATTAGCAGTCAAGATCACTGGCTGCTCTTCCAGAGGACCTGGGTTCTATTCCCAGCATCACATGATGGCTCATAACTGCCTGTAACTCCAGTGCCAAGGAATCTGCCGCCCTCTTCTGGCCTTCATGGGCACTGTGCACACATGATGTATAGACACACATACAGGCACACCAGCCATACACATACAATATAACACAACACAACACCATCACAATACAAGGGATCTTGAAGGCAGATACCATGCCGACTTGCCCACCCCTGGAGTCTCCCAGCCTCTGGGTTAAGCCAAGCGTGTGCACACCAGCCCTGCTGGTCTCCATGCGGCCCATGCAGATGCAGGATCTGTGAAAGCAGCCCTTCCGTGGCCTCTCATCGCGTCACATCGCTGAGGAAGCATCTCTAGGAGAGGCGTTTCCATGAGAACAGATGTGTCACTCTGCAGACTTCAGCTGTGCTTGCCTACGAACCCTGGGCTTCTTCCACCCTGAATACAATGCCTGGATTAACAGGCCCCCAACGCCTTAGTCTTTAAAATGGTTGGATATTCACAGATGAAGAATCCTTTGCTTGCTCAGGTCTATCTAGCAAAACATCTTTTCACGGGCTGGGGAGACGGCTCAGCTGGTAAGTGTTTGCCGGGCAAGCGTGGATGCCTGCGTTCAGAACCCAGCTCCCATGTAAAAATACCGGGCGGGTTAGCGACCCATCTGCTCTCTCAGTGCTTGGGAAGAAAGCATGGGATCTCCCAAGCAAGTTGGTTGGCCAGACTAGTTGAAGCAGAGATCTCTGTGTTCAAGTGAGACACCCTGCTTCAGGATGTGTGGTAGACAGTGATCCGTGAAGACACCCAACTCTGGCCTCCACCCGTGCACACACACTCAGGAAGAGCAAAACGAAAATGCAATGTCTCTGGGATTTTGAATTATCGGATACTCCTGAGATAATTACAGTACGTGAAGGACGAGACGGTTCTAGAATCACTCATAAAAATAAAACAGACCAAAGACAGCATGGACTGCCATGCTGGCAGTGAAAAGTGTGCAGCTCTGTAAGAAACAAATACACTTACCTATGCTAACCTACTGTGTGCCCTCTTCCTTAGATGGGAGGCCTGGGAATGCAGGGGTTACAGTGCATATGGAACCAGCCACAACTGGGTTCAGATCCTGTCCACTCCAGCTTTCTCAGGTTCGGACAAGTCACTCCATCTCATTTTCCTCCCAGGGGTTCA
The DNA here is from genome assembly GCF_007827085.1 of Peromyscus californicus insignis. Classification (NCBI taxonomy): domain Eukaryota; kingdom Metazoa; phylum Chordata; class Mammalia; order Rodentia; family Cricetidae; genus Peromyscus; species Peromyscus californicus. The sequence continues at coordinate 114,754,128 of NW_026294402.1, read as the reverse complement.
TTTATGCCGATGCTGCTGTTCTGAGAGAATCCTATCTGCTCCCCAGCTCTCTTTTCTAGGACAGGAGTTTCCAGCGTAGGCTGAGAGGAGAGGAGGCAAGGACCGCAACATCCTACATCATTTTGACAGCGCCTCCTGTCCAAAGCAAGACTTGAAACCTCTTCCCTGCGGCTAGAGACACCTTCCCATGTCCTGTTTTTCTAAACAAAACACTATAGGAATGGGTTACATGGCTTAAAAATGAAGATTGTTGAAGGGCAATGAGGGAGATAGAAAGGAGGGTGGAGGAAGAGGAGTCGGAGAGCTGATGGGAGACACTGTCTCAGGTGACACGCTGCACTCAGTTGTAGATGCACGAGGTAGACAAGAGCACTCACTCCAGCACGCTGGAGACAATTCAAGCTGCCGTCTGGCTTGGCCCCTCCAGTCACTGCACGGGGCCATCTGCCTCCTTTTTTTTCACTCTGAGTCCATCTTTATAGGTCATATTGATTAGTACAGGTACGTTCCTCTCCCCCTCACAGTGGGCTGTGCCCTCCTAATAAGGTACCCACAGATGTGCCCAAAGTCAATAAGATCTGCTCAGTTCTTCAGTTGAGGTTCCTTCTTCTCAGGTGACTCTAGGTTTATGTCACCTTGACCCCTGATGCTGACTGTGACAATTGTCTGTATCCAAATTCCAGGCGAAGAAGTGAACATTGGTCATTTAGTAGTAGGATGGTCACTTTTTATGTTATTTACAGAAAAAAGTCTTCCTCTGGTGGGGATATGGCAATGTGTCTATTATTCCCACCCGTGTGGAATGCTATTGCAATAAAACACTGTAGATGTAACCAACGGTCTTATTAAATAAGAAACACAGAGCCGATTCAGAGAAGAAAGCCAAGAGGTCAGAGCTAAGAGCCTCACCCTTCCTGATTCAGGGATCCTCTCCAGCCAAGAGAGCTCTCCGAAAAAGGGGACCTACTTCCTGTGTGTGTCTTTATATAGTCTAGCTGTTCTGCCTTCTCATTGGTTGTAAACCCAAACATGTGACTGCCTCGTCACTGCCTGAATGTACCGCCCTCCAGGTCCTTAAAGGCGTGCGCCACCGCCACCACGCACTTGCTATGGCTCTAATAGCTCTGACCCCCAGGCAACTTTATTAACATACAATTAAAATCACATTTTAGTACAAGTAAAATACCACCACATTTCCCCTTTTCTATTTTAATAAAAAGGAAAAAAAAGAAAAAGGTTATAACTAACAAAAGAAAAACTATATACAAAAGTACAATGACTATATACAATATATACAAGTAATAAATGTCTAAACAATGTCTAGTCCATTTGTATTTGACAAATTCAGAGAAAATAATTTCATTATCTATCCTATTTTGTTAAGTCCAAAATGTATCTAATTCACTTTCTATCCTAATTAATCTTCAACTATAACTAACTAACCTTCAACTCCCTCGGAGACCCAAGAAGGAAATAATATTAGCTAACAAAAATAAAAACAGGAAGTGCATGCAAGCAACTTCCAAAAAATTTGTGAGTTGACAGAAACAGCCAGCTGTCTGGACAGTCACCTGAGGTTTCTCCGCAGTGCTGGGGCATCATCTTCAGCCTATAGGCTTAGCATATCTGACAGACTCATTTGTGAAGTAGGATGTACACAAGGTCAACAGTTCAACCTCACATTGAGTGAGAGTAGTCCATGTACCAGAAACACCTGAATTCCACTAGTGTCATGTCATGATTCAGGATTTTAAATTCTGGAAATTGTTGATGGTTTTTTAATTCAACTGTCCATTCTTCGTGGCTGTGTATATATGGCTTTATCTCAGCATCCCGTTCTTCTCCACATCCCTCTATCAAATGCCAGTCTGCTATTGAGAGGCGTGAGCTTAGTTACTCTTCAAGAAAACACTGTGAGTGGGACATGGTGGCACATGCCTTTAATCCCAGTACTTGCGGGACAGAGGCAGGTGGATCTCTGTGTGTTCCAGGCCAGCCAGGAGCATTGACTGATCTTATTTCAAGGGCCAAATCAGCAGTATTTGTACCAAAGGAAAAAAAAAACACTCCCCTATTTTATAAGCACAAACCATTTTAGGAGAATGTTTTGGTTTTATATATGTATGTATGTGTATATGTATGTATGTGTGTATGTATATATGTGTGTATGTCTGTATATCCATATGTATATATGTATGTGTTTTAGACTGTCTCATGATGTACCACAGACTTTCCTTGAACTCATTATCCTCCTGCCTATCTCCAGAATTCTGGTGCCACAAGTGTGTGCACTACATGTGGACTCAGTGGCCTCATGTGGCTGCCGAGGAATCTATGTAACTTACTTCAAGCTCAGAGTCATCCTATCAGATGGGGGGGGTAGTTTTCAATATTTCTGCTGTGGTGGGCTCGTTTCCTCCCTGTGCTATGACCAGGAGTGGGATAATGCTGCCTGAATCCAGAGACAGATCCCTGGAGGGAGGAGCATGCCAAAGCAAGCTTTGCCTCCTCCTTTCTGTGTGCCCCGCTCTCCTTGCCTGGCCTGGGCTGCTGATGGAGGTCAGGAGTCTAAGACAGTAAGATGTGTTTTCTCCTCAAAGCCTTCACTGACATGAAAAAAAAAATTTAAAGAACATTTTTTAACCTTGAAAATAGTCTTATGAAATGAAGAAGGGATGATTGGGGGGCACCGTGGGCAGGAACTGGGAGGCAGCTATGGGGAGCATACATCAGGAAGCATTGCTTTCTGGGCCAGCTTGTATGTCTGAATGCAGTGTGGGGCCCTGCTGGGAAGTTTAGTGAGTGCTGTGGTTCCTGAGAAAGTTCAGAACACAATTCACAGGAAGATGCACAAGTGACTTACAAGCTTCCAGGAAGCATGGCTCCTTTGTTCCTGTACTCACTAGTTAAACCCCCTGAAGCATGTAAACAAGCTGTAGGCCTCCAGCAGAATGGCTTGGCACAGTGATGGAGTGACAGCAGAAACAGGGACGGTTCTCCCAGGCCTCCAGAAACCGGTCAACACCAGGGCCTGGTAGTCCGAAGGGAAAAAAAACTTATGGGTAGACTTTTTTTTTTTTTTTTTTAAAGATAGAATCTTGGGTAGCCCAGGCTGGCCTCCAACTCACTACATAGCTGAAGATGGCCTTCAACTTGACCTTGGATCTTCCTGACTCCTCTTCCCAAATGCTGGGAGACGGGCCATGCCCAGTGTACTTGGTGCTGGGGATTGAACTGGGGCTTCAGACATGCTAAGCAAGCGCACTCCCAATTCCGCTGTATCCTCAGCCGAGGATTTCCTATTCACTCCATAATAGTGACTCAGAAATAAGAACCTGAGGAGCAGAGAGCAAGGCCCGGAGAGCCTTTTCAAGGAGAGTCAGCCCCATTAAAGCCCACAAAACTCCTCCCCAGGTGCCCTCTGGACTAAGTCATCTCCCAGGAGCCCTGCCCTCACAGCCTGCCTCGCTCCACCGTGCAGTCGTCATGGAGTCTGCCATCAGCTGGCAGCCTATGTCTGCCAAACACATTCTACTTCTGTCCAAATATTTTGAAAATGTTGTCTAGTGTGGGCAGAAACCCCAAAAGGAAAGGCAGTAGAAATCTACTTGCTTATCTCAGTACCCTGGGTTCCCCTCTGCCCTCCTGCACCTGGCAGCAGTTCTAACAAGGCCCTTACAATGACCCTGCTTATGGTTTGGCGGCTCCCATGGCTCTGCCCACCAGCCACTGCTGGCCGAGTTCCACAGATTCCAGAGTGTTAGCACCTAGCTTTAATCTGACCTTGTCTCTTTCTGTTTGAAATACATAAATCTTGTCTGAGAGTTTCCTAAAGCTGCAAAACCTATGCAAAACTTGGTTGGGGGAGAACCTGGCAAACAGAGATGTCCCTTAATTGAGAATTTCATTTGGCATTGTTCCTTTGGGGAGCTTAGATAAGAGGTTTGGGTAAAGGAAATAATTAACTTGCTAAAGGTGTGAATTGGATAACAATAAAAAAGGCCCTTTGCTAAGTGGCCTGAGTCAGTCTGAGACACACACACACACACACACACACACACACACACACACACACACACACACACACACCGCAGCTGGAAAGGCTAAAATTCTCATCCCTAGAGTGCCTCTGTGTCTTCTTTCCATGGACCCTCGTGAACTAACACCTGATATACAACAGACCACCCTCTCTGCACTGTGCCTTCTACGTCCTCTGCTGTTAGAGGTGGCTCAGTGTGTGAGGATGTCAACGTAAGGAAACTGCATCAAAAGAAAGAGGCTACCCAACTCTCTGACACTCGAAGCCTTCTGGCTTAGATTGGGATTTGTTTATTTCTGAGAAATACGTATTAGAACGTTGTCCAGTTCAGGAATAAACATTCTGTGTGTCTTGCTGTCTACACAGCTATCCAAGCTGCAAACAGAGATGGACATTATGGTGGAGACAGTTTTGAAATGACTCCTGTCCTGGTTTGGTTTCCGTTGCTGTGATGACAAAAGCCAGGGTAGAAAGGGGCTTATTTCAGCTCACAATTCCAGATCAGTTGTGAGGAAGTCAAGGCCAGAGCTTGGACCTGCTGGTCACATCACATCCAGTCAGGAGCAGAAAGAAATGGCTGCATGCTCACTTGCTCAATTTCTTTACTTTTATTACAACTCAGGATCCTTGCCTAGAGAACTAACTGTGCTGCCCACAGAGGGCTGAGTCTTCCCACATTAACTAACTTACTTAAGACAGTTCCCCAGGATATGTCCATGGACCAACCAAATGTGGACAGTTCCTCCCCTGAGACTCTTCTATGTTGCGCCAGGCTGACAGTCTCTAACATTCCTCCTTTCCTGGTGTTCACACTTCATGCAATTCCCAGGGCCATGGGAAGGTGAGAGCCTGACCAACCATATAAGTTCTCTAAATCCGGGTATGAGAAACAAAGGACTCAGGAGTGACATGGATTCCATGATATGAGAGAGGTGCTGTGAAGATGGAGAGGGGCACATACAAGGAATATATGCACAGCCCCTGGAGCTGGCAGTTCCCACTGTAGCTGGAAGTTTCTCTGGTCCTGCCTGGCCCCATGGTCGGGACTAATCTCTCCACCCATGTCCCACAGCAGCTTGATCCCAAGTAAACACACAGAGGCTTACATAATTTACAAACTGTATGGCCTATGGGTCAGGCTTCTTGCTAGCTAGCTCTTACAACAACTCAAACCATTTCTACTAATCTATATGCTGCCACATGGCCATGGCTTTGCCGGTCTGCTGGCATCTTGTTGCTCCGCCGGCAGTGGCTGGTTTCTCCCAGTCTCCACCCTTCTTCCTCTTGTCTTCAGTTTGACTGTACCACCTGCCCTGCCATAGGCCAGTGCAGCTTTATTTATCAACCAATCAGAGCAACACATATTCATGGCATACAGAAAGACATCCCACAGCATCCTACCATAACCAACAACTAGCAAGGGTAGAGACCATCGGTCCCACAGTCATGAGGAACCAAATTCTGTCACAGCCATGTGGCTTCCTCCAAGCCTCCAAGAAATAATTCAACTTACTGGCATCCTGACTTCAGCTTTGCAATATGCTGCCCAGACAACACAGTCACACCTTGGCAGATGCCTGACCTTCAGAACTGTGAGCTAATATATGGGTGTCGTATTTCAAACTACTGAGTTATCATCAGTACGCTGTGGCAGTTTGACATATGTACAGTAAAACTGCTATATGTGTATGTATATAAGTATGCTAATTATCTTCTTATTACTGTTATAAAATGCCTGACAAAGGAAGCAGGAGGGAGAGAGGAAGGGAAGGAGGGAGAGAGGAAGGGAAGGAGGGAAAGAGAGAGGGAGGGGGGAGAAGGAGGAATGGAGGGAGGGAGAAGGAGGAATGGAGGGAGGGAGACAGGGAGGGAGGAAGAAAGGAGGGAGGGGGAAGGAGGAAGGAAGGGAGAGAGGGAGGGAGAGGAGAAGGGTGGAGGGAAGGGAGGGAGGGTCAGAGGGAGGTTTATTTTGGCTCACAGTTTGAGGGTTCAGCTCATCGTGGTGGGGAATGTGTAATGTCAAAATCTTGAGGCAGCTCATTGCATCCACAGTCAGGAAGCAGAGAGATGAATGCTGGTGCTCAGTCCCTTGTTCCTTTTTGTTCAGTCTGAGAGTCCAGCCCATGGAAAGATGCCATCTACATATAAAGCATGTCTCCCTCCTCAGTTGAACCTCCCCAGAACACTAACAGACGTGTCCAGAGCTGTGTCTCCCAGGAGATTCCAAGTCCAGTAAAGTTAACAGTGAAGATGAACCATCACAAAACATATTTGTTTTATTTCACTTCAATTATTTCCCTGGAATAGATTTACCAAAGTTAAAATATCTCTAGGTTCTCTTTAAGCCCTTTCACACTACTGTAATTTTATATTGGGTTGGCAGTTCAGTGGGTAGAAGTTGACATTAAGAATCCTTTGGGCTGTAACTGCTCACATCTTGCACTTAAAAATCCCTTACCAGCATGACTTGTAAGTTCAACCCATTGTCTAACTTCTTCTGAATCCCATCCTTCCTGAATCAGTCAGGGTTCAACTAGTGAGTCAGAGGATGCATGGATGGATGGATGGATGGATGGATGGATGGATGGATGGATGGATGGACAGTTAGACGGACTGAAGGATGGATGGATGAATGGATGGATGGATGGATGGATGGATGGGCTGACATTCTGATGTGTGGATGGGAAGAGATTTCTAGTAACTGGTTCATGTATTCATGGGGCTGGCCAATCATCTGAAATCTGTAGGGTGGGCATCCAGCAAGGGTGGATATTGAGGAGTCTGGCGGTGTTGCTATCAGGGAATATTGCTATTCTCACATCTTGTGGGTTTCCTTTTTCTCAAGGATAGCAGATCTGCACTGTCTGGTCCACAGTCTTGACTTTTTTTATATATATTTCATAAGATTTTTATATATTTCAGAGCTGCTCATACTTGGCATTCCATCATGGCTGGAATTGGAAATATTTTAAATAGTTCTAAACATCTGTAATTTATGTTCTTTGTCTGCCTGTTCCCTCATACATGTAAAGTGTCTATCCATTACAATACAATATGCCCTCCATGTCTAGTCATTTAGTACTGTGAGGTAGCCACCAACACACCTTAGGAATTCTAGGCAGTATGATCAATGGAATATTATCCCAGGATATTATATCTTTTCCCCAAGAGCTCCATGAGCATTATTAGAGATGTATACATTGATTTCTTGTATTATTTATTTAAACAATTCTAACATCAAGATGGGAGTAAGACATAAGATATGTTCTTAGTTTCTCCTCAAACAAAACCAAGCATGGCAAAGAGATGTAACATCAGTAGTGTTCAGGGCAACAGCAAGTTTAACCATAGTAAGATACCATTAAAGTTACCAGGGTGATGACCGTGACAGACACTGGCTATAACCAGAGATGTCATCAATTCTTCTTCTAGGGAAGAATGTAAGATAAACAGACTCAGAAATCTCCCAACAAACAAGAGAAAGGCGGTTTAAATTCAGAATAGTCACACAATAAAATAACATTGAGTGATGAGGACAGATGAAACAATGATACTGAGCCAAAGAAACCAGGCATAAAATCAGCATACCCCAAATTATTCCATTTTTGAGAAAATCTAACAGCCATGAAATTTGGGTATTGGGGCTTGGGAGGAGGCTCAGTAGATAAAGAGCTCACTGCAGAACCGTGAGGACGTGAGTTTGGGTCGCTAGAACCCACAAAAGCCAGACACAGTAACATGCATCTGTAATTCCCTTTGGTGAGATGAGAGATGGAGACAGGATAGTCCCCAGAAGTTAGTAGGTCAGCTAGCCTGGGATAAACTGGAGTATACAACAGAGAGACCCTGCCTCAAACAAGTTGAGAGCAAGACTGAAACCAGAAGTTGTCTGGCTTACACACACACACACACACACACACACACACACACACACACACACACACACATACACACACATGACAGGCATGAACAGGGAAGGAGTTAGCATACATGAGCATAGAGAAGTCTTCTGAGGTCCTGAAGGCCTTGTGCATATAGAAACATACATATGTGGAGAGCCATACTTAAAATGCATTCTAACCTTAAGCCGGGCGGTGGTGGCGCACGCCTTTAATCCCAGCACTCGGGAGGCAGAGCCAGGCGGATCTCTGTGAGTTCGAGGTCAGCCTGGGCTACCAAGAGAGTCCCAGGAAAGGCGCAAAGCTACACAGAGAAACCCTGTCTCGAAAAACCAAAAAAAAAAAAAAAAAAAATGCATTCTAACCTTAACTAAAATTGGTTCCCAATAAAGTATTATATAATAATCCTTGAGAAAAAGTCGAATATTTGTAAATACAAATTAAACCATTAAATTTAATTTTGAATGGGAAATGAAAATGTTTTAAAATTTACCCTCATTAATCGAAAGAGAAATCTTTTCTTCAAAACTGAACAATAATTCCTTTAGGCAAATCAGCTACTCAGTGTTCTCATGCCTCTCCTGGAGTTTTATATTAGAGTTTGGGGGGGCACTCCAAAAACCAAGCTCTGATTTGTACCTGAGCCCCTTTCTCCTGAAGGACATAGGTTCTGCTGTTTGCCACTGATAATTCAAGGGTGCTAAATTCAGGCATTTCCAGCCCATGTTTCTCTAGAGATCAACTTCCTTCTAGAGATGAGATGATCAAAAATAAATCTTGACTCTGTGGGTGCTCCCTCACCCTGAGATGTCAAACGAGAACTTACGGACATGAGAAATGAGATTTCTAATGGGATCAAAGAAAAATGTAGCTTTTACTAGGAACTGTGCTGAGCTTTGTGTGGAATGAAAGGGCTCTCTCAGAACTTCTGGAATCAGCAGTAGTTGATGGCGTTTGACAGTGTGATCGTGTACCTTCTGAAATGGTTCAGAGATGTATTGGTGTGGTTTTAAGTGGTATCCATGCTTGAAAGATTTCTCTGAAGTAGAAACATTTTTCCCATCGAAGTCATACATAAAACAACCAGGTAGTCAAAGCCAGAATGGGTTCCCCAACGACAAGGAGCAGTGTCCACTGTGGGCACCTGCTGCTGTCTTCAGGCCTGCACATGGCCTCCAAATGTGACCTTCTTTGTGACAACTCCTCCGACATCTCTGCCATCAGTTCCCACCCATCCACCCATCTGTCCATTCTTCCATCTGTCTATCCCTCTGTCCATCCGTCCTTCCACCCATCCATCTATCCACCATTCACAGCCATTATTCTAAGTCTAGCATCTAAGCCAAGTCTCTCTTCCCCTTCTCCCCCCTCTCCTCTTTTCCCTACTTCCTTCTCCCCCCATCTGCACTCTCCCGCCCTCTCCCCCTCTCTCCCACTCTGCTCCATCCCCTTTCTCTCCCCCTCTATCTCCCATCTTCTCTCTCTATCCCCATTTCCCCTTTTCTCTTCCTCTCCCTCTTCCCTTCTCCTCTCTCCCCCTCTCTCCCTCTCTCCCTCACATCCTTTCTTTCCCCGATCTTCCAGCCCCATCTCTCTCCCTCCTCTCCCCTCTCCCCCTGCCCACACTTGCAGTTGTATTTATCCTGGGACTGAGTGTGTAACACCTTTTCCTGTTGATAGAAAGGATGGACCATACACAGGCATCACTGCCGCCGTGGTCCCTACCACTGCCATGACAAAGATAAACACATGCTCCAGCTCCAAGCACACTTCCCTTTTGGGTGCAGTGGACTCCTTGGCCTTATGTGCAATGTGCTCAGACCGCCTTGATCTGGTAAACAGTCAGCAAGTCCAACAGTATCCGGATTCCCCATTTCCAGTCCCTCAGCGTGGTATGTCCTTTTGTCCTCTGCATAAGGCTTCATATGAAAGGGAGATGCTGGAACTTGACATTGCTAGATGTCAATTATCTAGCACATCACAGGGATGGGTACTTTGAGGGAGGAGTGACCAGCTTGTTCCAGTATTGCCGTGCAGTGAGGGAATTTCTTATTCGTCCCTTCTAGAACTGGGGGCAGAATGGTGCCAATATGAATGTCAGTTGGAAAAGCTAAAAAATGAATGCATTTCCTTAAAGTAAGTGGGGGTTAACCTCAAATTTTTATCCAATGGAATCTGAGTGAAAAATGTGGAATTTCATCTGAAGCTGCTTGTATAGATAAGCCCTCTTCCCAGGGCTTGCTTCAAACTCTGTTGGTTTCTTTCCTAACAAAAACGGGTCCTGCTCTCTTTAACCAGCGATTATAAACCATCCTGGGGCCACATGTGAGATATCTGAATGAATTCGGACAATGAGAGCATTTAGGAAGCGTTCAGTAGGCACTTAATATTGGTTAAATTGATGGATGAATTGGTTGCATGTTGAAATAGACAAGCTATCCAGGCATTTAGTAGGTGCCCCCTCCTTTTTTTCTTCAATTGAATTTGATCATCAATATAGAAATTTTAAATGTCTGCTGGTTTGTAAGGTTTTCTAAAACTTATAAGAAAAACATCCATTTTGCACATTAAATGTTGTAAATACCCAAGTGGCGCCCTCTGGGGGACCCTTTGTGATACAGTTCCTGCACCCCCTAGTGGTCGTGCTTGGACTTAACACTTTGCAAAAAGAAAACCCTGGCTAGTTGACTTGATCACAGGAACCTTTGTCTAGCCTGTGTGAGACTCTGAGTTTAGTTCCTAGCATTGAAAAAAATAAAATAAAGGAGAGGAGAGGGAGGAGGGGGAGGAAGAAGGGAGAGACAAGAGAAACGAAAGGAAGGGAGAAAGCAGAACTAATTGAACTGAAAATAGGATTGTATGTTTAAGAAATATTGTAGTCTGGACAGTGGACCCAGGCAGAGTCAAAGCACTCTGCTGTGTTCTCTCTGTCTCTCTGTCTCTCTGTCTCTCTCTCTGTCTCTCTCTCTGTCTCTCTCTGTCTCTCTCTCTGTCTCTCTCTCTCTGTCTCTCTCTCTCTCTCACACACACACACACACACACACACACACACACACACACACACCAAGAACTGGCAGATGATCTCTCTTCTTAAAAAAAAATATTAAAAATACATAGATAGTGGAAAGACAACATCAACAATACCCAGTGCACAATTTAACAAAGCCCCTTTCACAGCCTGACTGAGACACAAAAGTTCCCAGCAGCGGAAGGTCCTATGCTTGCGGGCTGTGGGGAGGGGTAGTGTCCAGATTTAGGCTGGTTCCCAACACCAGGCAGTGGGCCACCGCCGGTCTTGGCAGTCTCCTCAGCACCAGGGAAAGATGCCAGCCTGGGCAGGGCCACAGTGGAAAGCGGCCTGCTTCTCCCCACTCCAGATTCTCTTTTTCTGTTCTCTCCAGGGCTGTTTGAGGACAGAATTTTAAACATCATGTCTTTTCTGTAGCCCACCTCAGACTCTCAAAATAACAAATAGAAAAAAATCTGAAGAGGCTGACCCAGAATGCCACAGCAGGCTGAGTCGAAGCAAAGCCCCATGAACCTAGTTCAAATGAGCTTTAAATGATAAAAAAACGAAAGTCCCTCAATTCTTAAGAGCAAAAGGAACGGGAGATTAGTCAGACAGAACAGATGACAACGTCCACAAGCTTTGGAGGGCTCAGGGAGGGTCACCTGGGAAAGCTCAAGCTTCTGAGGGTGGTAACAGGAAAGAATAAACGGGGACCACAGGACCCCAGGAACACGGAACCTGGACATACTGGGGTGGCCTGAGGTGAGAGGGAGAGGTGGAGTCTGTGGGCTGAAGGAGAAGAGGAGGATTCGTGGACAGTTTAGATGCAGAGGATCTAGCCAATGAGATTTCACCCCAAGCACCACAACGTTTTCCTAGCAAGGCCAGAGTGAGTCACTGCATTGCTCATGGCTGAGCATGGGAAATGGTCACACCCAGACTCCAGGCTTCATGCCTGTGTCTTGGCCACTACTCTCGTCACTGTGTCAAACTCCTGACAAAAGCAACTGGAAGAAGGAAGGATTACTTCTGACTCACAGTTGCAGGCTGTAGTCCACTATGGTGGGAGAAGCATGGTGGCCGGCTGAGTGTGGGGCAGCAGGTCACACTGAGTCTGCACTCAGAGAGAGCGGAGAGATGAACGCTGGAGCTCAGCTCACTTTCTTATTTCTATTCAGTCCAGGACCCCAGTCCATATTTAGGGTGGGTCTTCTAACCTAATCTAGAACTCCCTCACAGACATGCCCAGAGATGTTTCCATGGTGATTCTAAACCCCATCAAAGTTGACAGTGAAGGCTAACCATCACACTGTCTCATGCAGAACACCTGTGGGTACGAGTGCATGTCTGGGGAAGGAGACAGGAAGACTTCTCTCCAGGACCTTGTAATCTATGCAGGGGTATTTTTTTTACTTCAAATTAAAGCCGAAAGAACATAGGTAGTGAGCAGATTCACGACTCATCAGCAAGCTTAGCTGAAGTTATGACAGAACCAGTTTCCAGCATAGATTATGTTGCTGTGGTTGGGAAGGCTTGGGGATGAGTGTGGGTGGCTCACCAGCTTATGCTGGGCCTGGGGAAGTCTCAGCAAAGACAGGCCTCTTGAAGGAGCTTGCACAAGAAATTGGATTCCTGGGTTAGCATCTTGGCTGCTAAGTTTAAGGTGTTGAGGAAAGCCCCAGTTTGGGAGTGAAGGGGAGCAACTATGGATGGTCTCGTGAAACTCATGAAGGGTCCACTGTCTGTGTCCTCAAGGTCAGGACGCTGTGTGGCCTCTTGGAGTCACTTTTTGGTGACATGCAATCAGCTGAGGTTAAAGGTTCAATTTCTCAAATACGTGCTTTGTGAAGCCACCCCTGAGCCAGGCTTCCAGCACTCAAGAGGCTAATGCAAGGATAGGCAAGTTCAAGGCCAGCCTGGGTAACATAGTGAGACTATCTAAAAAAAAAAAAAAAAAAAAAAAGACTACAATCCAAAATTTGTTCTAGAGACAAAGAAGGCCATTAAATAATGATAAAAGGATCCAATGGGGAGGTATAATAATCATAAAAACATGAATTATATTCTTTATCCCAGGCCTTCATGTGCTCTCCGGCTGGAGTATTGGATCCTGATTATGTGCAAGAGCGCCTGACTTCCACTGGTGGCTCATCAGTCTCTGGGCTGTGAGGACACTCCTTATCAGAGACAAGGCTCCTTAAAGAGCCTCCTCTGTGACCCCAAGGAATAACCTGAGAATCTGTGGGAGCTCCATATTCCAAGCACCAGGACGAAGGAAAGGGGAAGGAAGAGCCGTCTCTTCAAGGGTGGCTCCTGGAAGCCACACATCTGTGTATGCACCATCAGCTTGAGCTGTGGCATGGCCTCACCAGCAAAGCCAGGCCTGCCTGGGCTGCTGTTGTTCTGGAAGGGCAGCGATTCTGCAGTTTTACTGTGGGGAAAGGAGAGTGTACCAAGAGGGCGGTATTCCACTTTTTACCTCTTGACTGGGACACCTCTGAAACTGCTCAAACTGATGACAACTCTATCCTAGAATCCCACTTTAAAATGACCTTCTCTGTGGTCAGTACTCCTGGTCCCAAACTCCATCAATCAAAGTCCGATGGAGTCACTACAAGTATTAAAAAGGAATTTAATTCCAGAAACAGGCAACACAGGTGATGGAAAAGCCTGAGACGCCAAGGGAAGATCTCACAGAAACTCGGAAATTAGCCTCAGCAGGAGCGAAAGGCCAATTTCCCTTCACCGTGAGGATCCTTCACCCAGGCAGTAGCCATCCCTTTGCTGGTGTGCCCGGCCAGCCTCTGTCTTCCGCATAATGGGCCTCCGTCATGTGCTCTGTCCCTAACAAGGCCATTATGTCAACAGTCAAGGCTGGGGACTAGAGAGGAAGCTTGTCAGTGGGTTTCTGTTCAGTGTAACCACGAACAGAAAAGACTTCCAGTCCGTCCCCTGCTTCTCTGTGTGACAAGTGGGGATCCAGTATTTTCAAGGGCAACACCCTGACCTTCCTTGAAGGATTTTCTTTCCTACTGAGCATCACAACCATTTTAAACCAGCTCCTTCTCCATGCTGGGGCATTTGGTGAGTCTAGAGGATTCCCAGGCTGAGAAGTAAGTAAGAAACCCATTTTAATGAAGAAAAATCACTACCACTTCCATTAAGTGGTCCAGTGTTATTCTGTGTTCTGTAGCTCACATGAAAATCTATTAACCCCTCATCAAAATTTGCATTAGGATCATTCTGGAAGAAATAAATTTTCTGTGTGTATACACATGTTTATTTGTAGCTTTCATTCAATACATGTTATTTTTAAGTTTATTGTTACATTTATTTATTTATTTATTTATGTGCATATTGTATTGGGGGGTGTACAGGCCAGGGGACAATTTTTGGGACTTGGTTTTTTCCCTTTGCTGTGTAGATTCCAAAGATCAAACTCAAGTCATCAGCCTTGCTGATAACACCTTTACCCACTAACCTATCTCACAGAGCTCCAAAGAGGTTTTCTTTTTAAGATTTATTTTTATTTTATGTGTATGAGTGTTTTCTTGTGTATGTATATGCACCATGCGAATGCAATACCTGAGGAGGCCAGAAGAGGGTGTTGGATCATCTGGAACTGGAGTTACAGGCTGTTGTGAGCTACTTGTGGGTGCTGGGAACTGAACCCAGGTCAGCTGCAAGAGCAGCCAGTGCTCTTAACCCCTGGGCCACCTCTCCAACCCCAACCAGGATATTTTTAAGATCTACCAAAAAATCTACCAAAAAGAAAAAAAGAAAGAAAGAAAGAAAGAAAGAAAGAAAGAAAGAAAGAAAGAAAGAAAGAAAGAAAGAAAGAAAGAAAGAAAGACCAGGCTGTGGTGGCACATGCCTTTAATCCCAGCACTGGGGAGGCAGAGGCAGGCAGATCTCTGTGAGTTCCAGGACAGCCAAGACTACAGAGAAACCCTGTCTTAAAAAACCAAAAAGAAAAAGAAAAATCTAAGAACCTGGGTAATCAATAGAAAAAAGGAAGTTCTAAAAAGCTTACTATTGTGGAAAACAAGAGTGCCTTGCTGAATTACAGTGTAATCCCTTCTCCCAGCCTGTGGCTCACACACCTAATAAAGTCAGTAGCCTACCCTCTCAGAAATGGCATCCATCGGTTAGAACCCAGGGCCAGGCGTTCGCATCCCATTGGAGAGGCCACATGCCTCAGTGTGTCTTAGCTGTGCTTGCACAGGTGGTGTGGCCGCAGTTGAGAACACCAATCTACTGCAAGATATTTGTATTTGGGGAGTTTTTCAACCATGACAGGGACTCAAGTTTTCAAGGAGATAGTGTGTCTTTAGGGGATAATTAAGTTTAAGGCCTTTTAAAAATCTGTTTAAACATCTGGAAACTCAGAGGCTTAGCTCTGGCTTGAGATATTCATTCATTTATCCTTTTACAGAAGAAATGTGTCAAATGTTTAGCTGGACATGGCGGTTCTTGTCAATATCCCAGCAGTTGAGATACTGAATTAGGAGTACTGCTGTGAGTTTGAGGTTAGCCTAGGTTACCTGCTGAGTCCAAAGCCAGCCTGGTCTACCAAGTGAGACCACAACTCAAAAATAAATAAATAAATAAATAAATAAATAAATAAATAAATAAATAAATAAATAGGGGCTGGTGAAATGCCATGGCAGGTAAGAGTACTTGCTGCTCTTCCAGAGGACATGGATTTGGTTTCCAGCACCCACATCAGGCCACTTGCAAGCCCCTATAAACTCCAGTTCCAGGGGATCTGATGCCCTCTTCCAGCCTCCATGGGAACCTGCATGTATATGATACACATATAGAAAAGCAGGAACACACACATACACATGAATAAAAATCATTTTTAAATTAAAATTAATTGGTTAATTTAAAAGCTCCAGGTACTTTGGTTATCCTATCTCTCTGTACTTTTTCTCTTATTCCCATATTTTACTCTTCCTTTATGACTCAGGCTCCTGGACTTGCCTGAAGGGACCGACTCTAACCTGGAATCCTAAGCCAAACGAACCCTTCCTCGGCTTGTTTTGTTGGGATGTTTGTTGAAGCATCAGAAACAAAATTAGAGCACCTTCTTATTAGTTCTCCAATGGCCCCAGGCTCTTTAATGATGCTTTGCTCTGCTTTCTAGTTTCTTGGTGAGAGGTCAGTCTGAATTATTTAGACATTTTTACTAAAACTAAAAATTACCAGAATGCAGTCTTTGCCTCGAAAAAAATCTAAAATTCTATCTATGTTCCTGGTGTGTGGTTTCTCTACAGAGAGGGCCCACAGACTCTAGCCATAGACCCAATGACCTTGCTCCTGGCTTTGGTTATCACTGTGGTTTTGAAGAGGCTTTTTTCCCAGTCTGTTAAATTCATTGGTGGTGGAGATAAATGCT
The DNA here is from genome assembly GCF_007827085.1 of Peromyscus californicus insignis. Taxonomy (NCBI): domain Eukaryota; kingdom Metazoa; phylum Chordata; class Mammalia; order Rodentia; family Cricetidae; genus Peromyscus; species Peromyscus californicus. The sequence continues at coordinate 114,737,779 of NW_026294402.1, read as the reverse complement.
GCCCTTCTCTTCTGTACTAAAAGCCACATCGCTCAGAGTGGGAGCTGGGCTCAATGTCCTCATTCTCCAAAGGCAAGTCATGTCAAATCTGCAAGCTCAGCCTTGATGTTCCATACGGGAGCTTGGATCACACACCACTGGGTTTTCTATTGATACGAACACTCTGTAGAGGAAGAGCTGTGGCTGCGTTGGGGGGAGGCAACTCAAGTGGCAGAAGTTGAATCCAATTAGTGTTCCCATTGCAGAGGGTTAGACCTGTTGACTCTTTTCCTAGGGAAGAGACTTGGGAGATTTACCTCTTGTTTCTATTCTACAACAAAGCTTTCTGAGAAGGGAGAATGTGGTCTCCTGCATAAAAAACAGATTTGTGCTGGTCCATGGGGTCTAGGGAAAGTTGATGTTCATGCTAATCCAGGTTGTGCTTTCTCTTCAGCCTCATGGACTCTATCCACTCTGGAAGTTGGGTGACGCAGGAGGCATGCTGAGAGTGGAGTACGCGGGTGGCTCCTGGGTGATCCTTTCTAAAGACATCGTGTGTGGCACTGCATCATCATGGGTGGCGCTGCAGCTCCAGCATCATCATGGGTGGTGCTGCATCATCAAGGATGCTGCTACATCTCCAGCATCATCATGGGTGGCGCTACATCATCATGGATGCTGCTACATCTCCAGCATCATCATGTGTGGCGCTACATCTCCCAGCATCATCATGGGTACTGATGCATCTCCAGCATCATCATGGGTACTGATGCATCTCCAGCATCATCATGGGTGGTGCTGCATCTCCCAGCAACACTTCCAATGCCCACTTGTGAGACTTCTCATCTCAGTCATTTTTGTTGCTGTGCCAAAGATACTTGGAGAAACAACTCAAAAGAAGAAACTGTTTGAGCCGGGTGTGGTGGCACACACTCAGGGAACAGAGGCAGGTGGATCACTGAGTTGTAGACCCACCTGGTCTACAGAGTAAATTCCAGGACAGCCAGGGATACACAGAGAAACCCTGTCTCAAGAAAACAAAAAAAGAAAGAAAGAAAAGATAAAAGAAAAAAGAAGGAACCGTTCGCTTTGACATATCGTTTCAGGACTGACACTCCTTCCCTGGCTAACGCCCTCCTTTCCAGGTGGTGGGGGCAGAGACTGTGGTGGAATAGGGCTGCTCACCCCATGGCATCCAGGAAACGGAGAGTGACAGGAAGAGGCTGGACGTGAGATGTGACCTACTTCTTCCTTAATGCCCCATTCAACTACGAACCCATCAAGGGGTTAATTGGTTTTATCTTAATGAACATTGAGGTTGTTACAAGATTGTCACTACTGAGCAGAGTGAAACTGTATTCTTTAAGACTATTTTATTTTATTTTATTTTATTTGTGTGTGTGTGTGTTCATGCATGCATGTGCATGCAGTGCCTACAGACGTCAGAAGGGGGTGTTATGTCCCCTGTTACAGGCATTTGGGAACCACTAACATGAGGGATAGGAACTGAACTTGGGTCCTCTGCAAGAACAGCACTGAGCCACCTCTCCAGCCCCCATTATTGAATTCTTTACGACAAATCTTTTCCCATATCTTCAATTTCAACCCAGATCCCCTCCAACAAGCCATGCTGCTAAATGTGCTTCTCCATATAGAGAGCTTTTAAAGGTGCTAATAAGGAAATATGTTCAAGACATGGTCTTAAGTAATAAAAACATGTTACATAATGGCATATATATATATATACATATATGTATATATATCCTGCATCTGTTAAAATGTATTTATGTATTCACATAAGCATGAAATGTCTAAAGTCACACTTTGGATCAGTTTCTTCTGCAGAGTGGGTTCTGGGCATCCAATACAAGAAGAAGGGAGCCTTGTTTTCTGGCTTTTGTTCAGTTATATTTTTATCACCTGCATATATTACTTTCCTAACGCCTTCACTGCAAAGTATTTAATGAGAACTAGTGGCCATAAGTTCTAGTGGCAGCAGAATCAGCAGCAGCCGCCATGTTGTTAGAAGAGGCAACTCTAGCACTGTCTACAAGACTCAAGAGCAGCCAGCCCTGGAAGTTGGAGGTCCTCTTACCATTTTCCTAAGGGTGGAGATGCTGGTCACTTCTCTGCCTCCTGACAGGAATGCCTGAAGAATTAAATTATCTGGCTGGAGAATACCCTCTCCAGATCTGCCACCCCTAAATCTGCCTGAGGCCCAGAAAGGTAGAAGAACAAACTATTCCTGAGGTCCCCAGTAGGGTCTGGAAAGCACATTTCTTTTGACACAGTCACTGCTTTTATAGTAACTATTTTTGTGGGTTTCCTGTTCTCCCACCAAATGGATTCTCTAGGTGAAGTCAGGGGTTTAATGTGAGTAGAGAATGTAGGGGAGCTAGTGGGAGACACCTCTAGAAGACAATGTACTGTCTGGTGTCCCTAAATTATTTCCATGGCCCTGTGGAGATTATTATCAAGATCTCGCTGGAGTCTGCCCACCTCCTCTTCACCAGCCTGGAATCAGATGAAGGACATGAAGAGCTCATTTGCCCTCTGGCCACATCTTTCCCTTTGTATACTAGAAAGGATGTATGCTGTGCCAAGCGTGACCTCTACCTGCAGGTTTCAGAAGGCTGTTTGATTTTTCTGTCCAAGGATAGCTGCGTAACCCTGGCAACCAGACACTGTGGTACAGATGGGAAATCTAATATCCAAAGGCTGTTTGAAGGAGAAACACACCAACGCTACCGGCTCTGGCGACTCGTTCCTGTGTTCTAACTTAACCACAAAATAGAGTCATCCTTTTCCTGGAGGTGGAGCAGGGCCAGCTGTGGTGTGGAGGTGGAGCAGGGTCAGCCGTGGTGTGGAGGTGGAGCAGGGCCAGCCGTGGTGTGGAGGTGGAGCAGGGCCAGCCGTGGTGTGGAGGTGGAGCAGGGCCAGCTGTGGTGTGGAGGTGGAGCAGGGCCAGCTGTGGTGTGGAGGTGGAGCAGGGTCAGCCGTGGTGTGGAGGTGGAGCAGGGCCAGCTGTGGTGTGGAGGTGGAGCAGGGCCAGCTGTGGTGTGGAGGTGGAGCAGGGCCAGCTGTGGTGTGGAGGTGGAGCAGGGCCAGCTGTGGTGTGGAGGTGGAGCAGGGCCAGCTGTGGTGTGGAGGTGGAGCAGGGCCAGCTGTGGTGTGGAGGTGGAGCAGGGCCAGCTGTGGTGTGGAGGTGGAGCAGGGCCAGCTGTGGTGTGGAGGTGGAGCAGGGCCAGCTGTGGTGTGGAGGTGGAGCAGGGTCAGCTGTGGTGTGGAGGTGGAGCAGGGCCAGCTGTGGTGTGGAGGTGGAGCAGGGCCAGCTGTGGTGTGGAGGTGGAGCAGGGCCAGCTGTGGTGTGGAGGTGGAGCAGGGCCAGCTGTGGTGTGGAGGTGGAGCAGGGCCAGCTGTGGTGTGGAGGTGGAGCAGGGCCAGCTGTGGTGTGGAGGTAGAGCAGGGCCAGCTGTGGTGTGCCAGTTTCAGCAGACACTCCACCACCCTGAAATCTGCTGCAGTTGAACATTTAGTTCCTCCCTGGCCACAAAATACAGAGAATAATATTCAGTGAATGGGCCAGACACTGGGCCAGTGAGCTGGGGGCCAGTTTGTCAAATGCACCAGCCTTTGGGATGAGCAAACTTTGCCTCCCTTGTCAGGGCCACAGACAACTTGGAAATTTGATCCTGATGGCGAGGCCCAGATTGGAGCATCAGCACCCCACTAGCTGATCACTTGGGATGCCTGCATTTCCATATTTCATCACATCTGAACTGGGGTGTTAAATATGGAAATGTATACATCTTAATATGGATTGGATAATAATAGAAAGGATGGGTAAAGGGTGTAACAAATAAACCTCTGAAAGTCAGTGGTATATCTCAGGGATTGGTGATTCCTGGTGTCTAGTACATGGCTGTCCTTTTGGTGTAACCTCGTCTGGAGGAAGGAATGATGGGGCGGGGGGTGTGTGTGTCTGGAGCATGCTTTTAATACCAGTTTCATTTGTGAGGGCTGCTGGGATCAGAAGCACATGCTACCACACTCAGTCCTGGAGTGATGGTTAGGGGTCATTTGGAGGTGGAGCTGGAACATCATGGGGGCACATCTGCCCAAAAAATGAAAATGAGGTTTCCCAGGATAATCTCACTCCACCAGCCTCCATCTATTAGTGTCCTTCGGTCACATGCAGGATGCCAAACAGGGCTCTGCCCCTAGCTCCTTTGTCCTAATTGTCCTATCAGTTTTTGACCAAGCAATCCCATTTCCAGAAATCTCTTCCAAAATACGAGAGAAGGGGAGAGAGAGAGAAAGAGAGAGAGAGAGAGAGAGAGAGAGAGAGAGAGAGAGAGAGAGAGAGAGAGAGACTACCAAGCAGCTGCAGTATTGATAGCAAAATCCTTAGGAAGAATTAACATTGCTACCGACTGTGTGCAGAGCTCCAGGTGGATTTGCAGCACTCAAGAAAGAGCAGCTATGGCTACTCCTGGGTGAGATCAGAAAATGGAGACAGTTTGGAAGGAGGCTATAAGGAAGTGCAACACCAAAGCTTAAAATCCCCACTGGAACTCCCCCTCCTGCCTCCCTGGAGCCTTGGCACTCCTCCTTGGAAGGCCCTTTCTGATACTGCTCAGTGGCTAACATCGCGACTCTAAACGGCCATATTGATTGTTTTCTTCCCTTGGTGAGCAGAGTCCTCCGGGCTCTGTTGACAGAACAGAGTGCCTGCACTACTCTGCCAAGCTCTCTTCTCATGTAGTGCCTGCTTGCGTCTTGGTTAGAATTGAATCATGAGGCTGCAGGATGGCTGCAGAGGGCCAGTCCCTTCCTAGCCAGTGTGTGCAATAGTTGGAGCTGACTCGAAGTCAGAACTGGAGATGTTCACAGGCGCTTTATGGTGCCCGGGAAAGGCAGACAGATGGCACCCGAGCTCTGGTTCATTTGTCTTTGCCCCTCAGACCTACCTTGTTGGCCACACTTACTCTGCCTGGAGAAGGCAGGTGGCTGCTGTCATCTCCTGCTGAGACAAGGCCCCGGAATCCAGAGGCTGAGCCTCACCTCACTGCTTGTGACTCAGCGCAGCCACGTAGAAGACAGCTCAGCCCAGAGACGTGCTGTGAGGATCAACACTAGATGTCTGACCTGATGCCACCTCCCTCATCATGTTTTCTAAAAATGCCTGGCTCTCACAAGATGACGCAAAGAGGCCACCCCCAGGTGCCCTGCAGTGTCATCAGACACTCCTCAGAGCTCTGGACACAGCCCCTCAGCAAACCAACGTGGCAGCTCTTCAGTCCCTGAGATGGAGGAGGAGGCAGGTCATAGGATGACTCCATGATGGAGGAGATGCAGGAGGGAAATCCACAGAGAGAAGATCTCTTCTCTTTCCTGTCCCTCTTGCCCAGAAATATCTGAGAAGTGCCTTCAGACTCGCAAGAACTCTGGAGGGCTCGAACATTCACTCACTTGGGGTTTTGTTGAATTCATGCTTGATAGTTTGAAATATGGAAGAGGCGTGCAAAACACCATTCTATCATGAGAAATATGCATGGGATCATCATATTCCTCAGGAAGAGAATGTTAGGAAGGTGCCAGGAGCCTCCTTAGTCTCTTCCAGTCCTTGCCTCTCCCTACCTTTCCAAAGGTTGTGTGATGAAGGGTTGGCTGAGTCAGCTTGGTCTGTGGTCATGTCTGGGGGGGGGGGTGTCTCAATTGCTAACTGGTGGACCAGTCCTTGAATGTGGGTGCTGCACCCTAGATATGCAGAGAGGGACCTGAGCACAAGTAGGCCGATACGCACTTACTCTCTCTTTGCTCTTGACTGTGAGTGTGATTAGCTGCTTCAAGTTCTTGCAATGATGAGCTGTAACCTTAATTTGGAGCTAAAACAAACCCTTTATTCCATATGCTGTTTGCATTGGGTACTTTGTCACAGTAACAGAAAAGAAATGAAAACGGGCCCTCCCAATACTGACTTGTGTCCTCAGTTACTCCTGTGTCTGTATTGTTGAACTATCTGAGCAGTCTTCTCTAAACAATATAGACAGTTTTTCTAGAGAAAAAAAAACACTTTAATAAATATAGTGTGAGCATCTTCTCATGTTCAGCTTTTTTGGTTCAATATACCATTCATGAGATTTATTGTATTACTTGTTTATCATTCAGTATCATTGTTCTACCATATTTGAGTACATGGTTAAAGCGTGCATTATTTATTCATTTTACTGTTGGTAGACATTTCTGTTTCTTCCAGTTTTTGTACCCTAGGAATAGTGTGTGCTGCCATGGACACTGGATATCCTGGGTAGCTTTGGTTGACAACTTGACATAGCCTATAATCATCTGAGAGAAGAGGCTCAATTAGAGATTTCACACATCAGATTGTTTTGGCTCACAATTCAGGGGACAGCACCCATCAACGCAGAGAAGGCATAGTGGTAGAAGTGTCACAGTCCACAGGGCAGGAACTTGTGACTCAAGTTGTTCACATCTTGACCTTCAGATTTTATAGTTTCAATACTGTCCAAAACTCTAGTTCACTTCTGAGAACTCAAAGCAGTCTCTCAACTGTGAACCCTTGGCAATGTCAAGAAACACACTGTGTGCCTCCAACACACACTGGCACAGGATACATGTTCCTATTGCAGAAGGGATGAGTGAAAGGACACCAGGGAAAATTCACACCAAAGCAGGACAGAAACCAGGAAGGGCAAACAGTAAACCTTGCAGCTCCATGTCTGATACCAAGGGCTCATGGTGGCCTCATCTGGGCTCCAACAGGTGTGTGTAGCTCTGTCCCTCCAAGTAGGTCACCTGAAGCACATAATGGCCTTTTTAGATAGCTTCACTAGGTGGCCATAGTATTTCTTTTCAGACATCTCAGGTCCTGGTGTCTCCAGTGTCCTAGGGTGTGCACTATAACTTGGATTCCTCTGTGCATAGACCACTCAGGGGCTCCACTCAGAAATCTGACTGTACTATGCATCACTCGGACTCAGCAGTTTTAAGAAACATTATTACAAGTCTCATTGACCCCATAACACTTACATTTTATGTGCTTGTAACACTGAAGGCACTACCATCAAGCTCCCACGCCAGCTTGAGATGTTGCCTAGACCTCTTTCACAAGTCCCTGCAGCCTCCTGTGTATAGCCCACAGCCTCATACTCTTCCACATTCCTCCCACAAAACAGTTGCATGGGTCTAAGCATCACATGACTAAGTTCCTCACATCAGCAGCAGTGCCCGTATTCTTGGTATCGATTTTCCATATTAGTTATTTTTCTTATCACCATAACCAAATACATGACAAAGGAACATTTTACTTTAGTTCATAATTTCATGGCGGGCTCATGACAACAGAGGTTTCCAGCACGGCCTGCCCACAGCTCACAGAGGAAGAAGCCTAGGCTGTGAACAAAACAAGATTGTACTATAACCCTCAAGGCTCCCTCCCCAAGACCCACTTCCTCCACCCAGGTCCCTCTTCTCAAAGGTTCTATAGACTTCTAAATCATCAACACCAGCTGGAGGCCAAGAGTTTAAAGATATAAACCTGGAGGTGGGGGCATTTTGCATATAAATTGCACATGCATATGGTTCTTAATTAATTGACTTTAAGTTAATCAAAGGGATAATCCTTACCAAGGGAACCATTGAAGAGATGAGCTGGAGTCCTGCTCTAATTTCAGAATCTCCTTTTAGTTGGGGGTAGTAGTGGTGGAGAGAAGTTGGGGCTGGAAATGGCTCAGATGACAGAGTGTCTGCCTCATGCACATAAGAACCTGAGTTCAATTCCCAGACCACACGTAAAAAGCTGGGTGCGGTGACTGTACTCATAATCTCAGCAGCAGTAAGATGGGAGAGACAGAAAGGCCCTGAAGCTCACTGGGCAGCTCTCCTGGTGATGACAGCAAAGGTCAACGCCAGTGAGAAACTTGTGTCCCAGCTGGCTTTGCCAACTTGACACACCTTCAGTCATTGGATGGGAGAGTCAGCTGAGGAACTGCCTAGGTCAGATTAGTCTGTCTGTGGGAGATCGCCTTATCAATTGCTATAGGAAGATCCTGTCCACTGTGGGCAGCACCATTCCCTGGGCGGGTGGTCCTGGCCTGTATAAGGAGACTAGCCAAGCATGAGTCTGTGGAAGCCGGCCAGTAGCATTCCTCCATGGTTTCTGCTCCAAGCACCTGCTTGAATTCCTGCCTTGACTTCCCTCAGTGATGGACTGTGACCTAGAAGTGTAAGCTGAAGAAAGCTTTTCCTTCCGAAGTTGGTTTTAGTCAGAGAGTTATTACAGCCACAGACTAGTAACCTATGCTGTCCTCTGACTTACACACACACACACACACACACACACACACACACACACACACACGTGCACACACACCTGTGACCTGCTGTTCCCTTCCATAGCTATTAGAAAAATAATTTTACCACCTAAACTTGGGAGGTGACCTTGGTTGATACCACAGGTTCATCTGGCACGTGGCCCTGTGGGCTTTGCCTGGACTCCCGACCCAGTGAGGCCGTTAGGTATAAATGTGAGTCATTTAAGCTGCTTGGTTGGTGACCATTTGTCAGGAGGAAAAAGAAATGAGCATATAGCATATATTCTGGACTCTTAAAGTCTTATTAATTTTACATAAATTGTATCACTAGTGAATAGTATTAGTTTTGCTTAATCATATCTCATCTCCGTAACCTTTCTGCGACCTGCAGCCTTGATTAAGCCCTCCAAAACAATATAATCATTGACTAGAACCAATGAGGATGGGTGTCTTTGACTCGCTGCGCTGTGGGAGAACGCCTTTCACTTGGTCCTCACGCAGTGTTTGCCGAAAGCATCGGGAGACATCTTTCCTCCCAATGTAGGACCTTTACTCAGTTCCCAGTTTCCCAGTTCTTCTACAGTAATCCACGTTGACAGGCTGGGGGGATGGCTCCATGGGCCAAGTGCGTGCTGCACAGGCATGAGGGCCTGAGCTTGGACCCCCCACCATGAGTGCACATCCCTGCAATCCCACAGCTGGGAGTGCAGGGGGAGGGGTGAGGAGCAAGACAGGAGGGCGGCTAGGGCTGCTGGCTGCCAGCCTCCTCAAATAAATGGTAAGCTCAGGTTCAGTGAGAGACCCTGCCTATGAGGGATATGGTAGAGGGTGAAGGAGAAAGACCCAAATATTCTCTTTTAGCTTTCATGTGCACCTGCACACACACACACACACACACACACACACACATGTATACACTCACATATATCACACACACACACACACACACACACACACATACAACACATACACTCACATATACCACACACACACACAAGTAAATGTTTAAATGAATTATATTTTTTAAATGCTTCTGGGGCCAGCAAGGTGGCTCTGTGGGTACAGATGCCTGCATGCAGGCCTGATGACTTTTGACCTCTAGGGTCCCACAAGGTGACAGGAGAAAACCAACTCCTGATAGCTGTCCTTGGACCTCCACATGCACACCATGCAGCTGGGGAACAAATAAATAAATTTCTGAATCTATTGAGATAGTCAGGTGATTTATTCAGCTACATTTCATTAATGTTGAAAGTTTCATTGTTTGAAAGTAAATTAAATTTGATTTTAATTAAATTAACCACACATCCCTAGAATAACATTTGGCTGATGTGCACTGCTGCTGGATTTGGTTTGCTGATATTTAGATATTTACGTCTTTATTGAAGAGTGAGGTTTACTTCCAACCTTTCTTATAATATACACATGTAATCTACGCATCAAAGCTCTGTTTAGCTCATTCAGTGTGTCCAGTGTGTCAACCTCTACTGCCACAAGATCTTCCCAATGCCTTGCTAGCTCTTCTGCCTGAAGAAAGAATTTTTCCCTTTATTTGGGTCTCTACTCTTAACTGAGAGATGAATTATCCAGTCCTCCATGATGAAAGGAAGCAGCCTCACCTCACAGACAGGAAGAGAAGGAGGGAAAGAGAAGGGCCGAGCATCACTATTCCTTTCCACAGGCATGCACACACACACACACACACACACACACACACACACACACACACACACTCCTCCTGTTTTACTTTGTCTTTTATTGCTGAGATAAACAGTGTCTGCTAGGCCTGGAAAGCTGACTGCACACTGTGTCTTATAGTTTTTAATAAATGCAAAGTGATGTGAAGACGAAAGAAGCCTGATGGTTGTCATACATACACTCAGGACATGAGGACAGAGGGAGGGAGCAAATAAAGCCAGCCCCGTTCTGTCTGTTACACGAGACAGATTTTGCAGTCTAGTCCAAACGAAAAATAAAATTCACCACTGGCTTTTTTTTTTATGAAAATAGAGTTGGATAGCTGCCATATCTGCCTTCCTGCTCTCTACACACAGAACCCCAAGATCAAGAAGAGAGTTTGTTTTAAATTTCAAACATACTGAATACTCACATGATTCGGGGCACGCATGTCAATCATCTGCCATCTGGTAAAACATCGTCATCAACAACAGCAGTGAGCAGCTGGCTCTCAGCCCAGCCGAGGTCAATTGTCTGAAAACTCAATTTGTCATAAATGACTAGCTTTTAATTACCTCTCTCAATTATCTGCTGATCAATCAATGGTGTTTTAACTAAATAATAATTCACTGGAAAGACTAAGGCAATCAAATGGCATAGGAGTACTTACTACAGGATTCCCTACAAGTGGTAAGCCTAAAGTTGTAGGCATGGAGGACAGTGAGACAGTTTTGCAAATCTGTGTGGGTTTTTATTTCTGTTCCTCGATACGAGACTAAGAATCTGGAAACACCTGATCCCAACCAGTAACATGCATGTCCTCTGCAAGGGCAGCTGGTGCTCACAACTACTAAGCCATCCCTCCAGCCCAGGCCCTCTAACCTGATTGATAGATTAGCTCATATCATCACTTCTCTAATGGACATGTCTCCATAATGCATCTGATTTTAATCACTGCATGACCAATTATCTTATATGCACAGGCATAAAATGGTCAATGGGTTCTCCCTAGAAATTCACTTGAGGACAGTTTTGCTTTGTTGCATATTGCCGTTGTTTGCTTTCTTCTTTAATTTTTTTTAATTTTTATGTGTCAGTGTTTTGCCCGCGTGTATGTATGTGCACCACATGGGTGTCTGGTACCTACAGAGGTGAGAACAGGGCATGGATCCCCTGGAACTGGAGTTACAGACAGTTGTGAACTACAGTGTTGGTGCTGGGGATCAAACCCGGGTCCTCTGGAAGAGCAGCCAGGGCTCTTAACCAGTGAGCCATCTCTCCAGACCCCAAGGTTGCTTCTGTTGCTGTGTAAGCACCATGACCATAATCAGCTTGGGTTTATTTCAGCTTACAGGTTACAGTTCGTCACAAGGGAAGCCAGGGGAAGAACCCAAGGCAGGAGCTCCAAGCAGAAACTGAAGCAGAAGCCATGGAGGGGCCTGCTGACTGCCTCCAAGGCTCACATTCAGCTACCTTACTTATACAACCCAGCACTCCCACCCCACCACCACCACCCCACCCCTACCTCTGGCACAGGGGTGGTACCACCCACAGTGGGCTGGGCCTTCCTACATCAATTAACAATCAAGAAATAGCCCCACAGAGTTGCCCTCAGGCCACTCTGGTCCAGACTACTCTTCAGTGGAGGTGCCCTTTTCTCCCAGATGTGTCTGGTTGACAATAAAAACTAACCAGCACACGTATACCCCAAACCATTTCAGCCAGTCTGTGCTCAGGCCGGGTGTAGTCACTGGGAATCAGTTTAAATACAGACTGTCCGAGCTGGAGAAATGGCTCATTTATAAATGGACATGGTACACATTCATAAATGTAGGAAAAACACTCAGACACATAAAATAAAGTGAATATCCTAAAACATTTAAATAGAAACTGTCCAAGTTTAGTGGTCACCAAGAGAAGGAGAAACTGCTCTCCTGAGGTTGCCTGGGATTGCTGGGTGCACCATTAGGAGAGGGGGTGTGTGTGGCACACAGGCAAAGGAGCTGGGCTGCCTGCTGCATTAATAAAAGAGGATCCAACCAAGTAGACTCCCAGGTTACAGAACAACTATGCATGCCTGCTTCACACTTTCCACACATGAGAACATGTGTCAGTGCACACCATGAACATGTACTCACACAGTAATAATAATAATTAATAGTTAATAACAGTAATAGAACATTACCCTTTCACATTCACTCTCTGCAGACAGCCTAGACAAATTTGCATAAGACTGCTGAATTATGCTCTAGAAAAGCTGTTCCCATTTTCACTCCCCCAAACTGTGTCTGTGAAATGACAAGAGGAATCCCTTCCTGCTTGGAAACAGGTCCTGTGTTTGTACAGTTCAATGGCACTCTGCGGAGCACTAAGCCAGGCAGCATCATTTCCTGAGTTCCTGCCGACAGCAGCTCCCAGGAGTCCTCAAGTGTAACTAGAAGGATGTACGCAGTACCCACACAGCAAGTGTTTACGGAATGTTTCCTGGCCTCTAGCTTCCTCCAACTCAATTAGACCCCTTGCACTGTTCTCCTAGGAAAGACCAGTCCCATTTTTCCAAATGTGACATCACAAAGAACTGCTTTATTACACCAAGACTCCGCTGGCCCCGGGTTCCTGACTCCACAAACAAGCCCTCCTGCAGCTTCTGTAAAACTTCTCTCATTGCTGAGGCTGTAGATCAGGGGTACCGTGCTTATCTGACATGCACAAGGTCCCGGGTTCGATCCCAATACACCACAAAACAACAGCAACAAAAAATATGTTCCAAAAAATGTCTATAAAGATTTCTTTCACATTTTCTGATTAAAAGACAATCCCAGGGTTGTACACATGGCTCAGCTGTAGAGTGCTTGCCTAGCATGCACAAAGGCCTAGATTTGATCCACGCACCACGTCAGTAGGCCATGGATACACATGCCCATAATCCCAGCACTTACATGGAAGCAGGAATCAAATCCATTCTCAGCTACATATTGAGTCTGAGACTAGCCTGGGCTGCATGAAATCCTGCATGTAAGTTAATTAATTTATTTATGTATGGTGGCTTATGCCTGTGATACTACCATTTGGGATGTAAAGACAGAAGGATCAGGAATTCAAAGCCATCCTTAGCTACATAGAATTGGAAGCTAGCCCAGGAAACAGAAGATCCTGTTGAAGGGAGGGAGGGGAAAGGGAGGAGGAAGGAAGAAAGGAAGAAAGGAGGGAAGGAAGGAAGGAAGGAAGGAAGGAAGGAAGGAAGGAAGGAAGGAAGGAAGGACTTCCCAAAACATCCTAAGTTTAATTACATGAACTGGAGGATGGAGAGGGTGCGGACCAAGGAAGTTTCATAGCTGTAAACATAACCAACAAATAGGCCATTTCCCATTTGGGAACATATGTTGAAATCTTCACTGAAATTCCTGCGTGACTGACCACAGAGCCACTGTGCCTGCCCATTTACATACGAGCTTTCTGGATTTAGTTCCAAGCAACCCAGAAGCAATGATCTCTAGCAAGACAATGATCCTCCTGCCTCCACCTCCAGAGTACTGGAATTACAAGTGTGCATCACCACACCTAGTTTATGGGATGCTGGGTATCAAACCCAGGACCTTGTGCATGCTAGACAAGCTCTCCACCAAGCAAGCCCAGTCCCAACAAGTACCTCTTAGAGCTGTGGAACTTATTCCAGAATCGGTCCTCCCTTCCACACCTGCACTGTCTCAATCACTCCTTGTTGCTGGCTAATGTTTGTCTCTGTTTGCTCCTCTGCTGCCAACTTGACACAACCTAGGGTCATCTGGGAAGGAGGAACCTCAACTGAGAAAATACCCCCATCAGACTGGTCTGTAGGCAAGTCTGCGGGACATTTTCTTGATCAATGATAGATGTGGGAGGGCCCAGCACACAGTGGGTGGAGCTGCCCCTAGGCATGTGGTCCTGGGTGGTATGAGGAAGCGGGATGACCAAACCATGGGGAACAAGCCCGTAAGCAAAGTTCCCTTGTGGTCTCTGCTTCAGTTCCTGTCTGCAGGTTCCTTCCTGAGTTCCTGCCCTGACTTCCTTCATGGTAGACTACAAGCTGAAATAAACCCTTTCCTCTTCACACTGCTTCTGATTATGGTATTTATTTAACAAAAGCAAGCAAGCTAAGACACCATTTTTGGCAATGCCTTGATCTCAAGATCAACACCCTTGGCCTTTTGGCTATTCCAGCGAAAACCCTTTTATTTCCAGGGATGACTGTGTGTCAATCCAACCATAATTATCATAACCCAGCAGCGACTCCCTCTGGAATGTTCACTGTCATGACCCCCATTCCATAATTAGCAACTCCCAATGCAAGGTCTATACCCTCTTGACACAGTTACAATCTGTGACCAGGGTCCAGCTGACTCACAGTCCTGTGTCATTGAATCATGACCCACTGATGACTCAGCCATCTTTCCTTTGTGGAAGTAACAAGAAATCTCTTCAGAGAGCCACAAAATCATTCCCTGAGAGAAAACACTCTGAGATCAGTGTATGAATACACTTTATTCATTATAGTGGAAAGGTCTTATCAAGCCAAAAACAGGGGAGAAAATCACAGACTCTTTGCTGATCTTACAGGGAGTGACACAGACCGACGTGTCCTTTCTGAGTGGAACCAGATTATTCTCCTCCCCATGAGAGGTCTGACGACTGCCACAGTGGCTGAGTTGTTGGGCTGGGAATGTGGACCGGTGGTGTGGGAATAGCAGAAAGATATTAAATGTGATTTGGATCCCTGACGCACTAAGAATAATGACTCAAAAAAGGATGTCTAATAGCCTCAGGCTTTTACAAAGCGCTCTGTTCCCCGGACATGGACAGTCTGTCTCCAGCTCTTCCTCTTGAATTTCTGAGTATCTACCCAGGACCATTTTGGTATTCTGCAGCATAACGTCTCTCGTATTTAGGCTTCGTCCCTGGTTCCTGGTAGAGTTCCTAAAACCTGCTGGATTTCCAGAGGGATACTAATACCTTTCGGTATTCATAAGGAACTATGTGTGTAGTTGTGTGTCTGAGTGTGGGTTCGTACACTGGATCTGACAACACCCTCTTCTGGCCTCTGCGGGTACTGCATGTACGTGGTACACATACACACCCACAAGTCAAACATTTATACACATAAAATAAATTAATCTTTTTTAGAAGAGTGAGGAAAGCCAACTGAACTAAGCAGCAATCAAGAAGACCAAATAGGTGTTGTTTCTCTCTGATCCTGACTACAGCTGTGCTGTGGGATAGTTGTGCACTGTGTGAAGATGTGTTGTTGTGGTTGGTGTAACAAAAAGCTGAATGACCAATCGCTAGGCAGGAGAGATAGGCAGGATTTCCAGGGAGAGAGAGGAGGATGAGGAGGAAGCTGGGCCCACGGATTTTGCCAGCAGACTTGGAGAAGTTGGATGTGCTGTACTAAGAAGAGGTAACCGAGCCATGTGGTAGATTATAGATTTAAAAATATGGGTTAATTAAGTTGTAAGAGTTAGTTGGGGAAAAGCCTAAGCTAAGGCTAAGCTTTCATAATTACTAAGTCTCTGGGTTATTATTTGTGGGCTGGTGGTCCAAAGATAGTGCAACCAGAAAGCTTGCTACACAGCTGTGATATGACTGGCCAGCTGCTTCAGCTCCTGCCTTGACCCATAAGCCCTTGCCTCGTCCTGTTGCTTCAGGTCAGGATGTGTTACCACTATGATAGAAAATGAAATCAGGTCAGTATCCAAGACTGAGCTTGCATTTCTGATCCTCCTGCCTTACCTCCCAAGTGCCAGTGTTACACACACGCACCACGACACCCAGCTCACAGACTCTTGCACAACAAGGTTTAATGATGCTCTGGGTTGCTGCTGCCCTTGGAGGTGTTGGGGGAATGGTCCATGGAGAGGGCCTAAAGTTTAACTTTTCCCATGTCTGTGTGTGTGTGTGTGTGTGTGTGTGTGTGTGATTTTGTGTGTGCAGTGTACATACATGTATGCTGACTCGCATGTGTGTGAGTACATGTGAGTATAGAGGCTATTCATTGAGGAAGTCTCAGTCAAACCAGAGCTGGCCCATATGGCTAATCTCAACAGCCAGCTCAGTCTAGCGATCCCCACATTCCAACACTGGAATCACAGGTGGACCTACACTACGCAGAATTTGCCTGGGTTCTGGGGATCCAAACTCCGATCCTCATGCTTGTTCGGCAAACACTTTAACAGACTCCAGAATGTCTTTTGCTTCTGCTGTGCCTTCCCATGTTACTGCTACATTCTTTTCTCTGGTATCTGACACGGTATATATGATGTGGGGAGTCCCCCACTCTCTATCTGTATTATAGTGTGTTTATCTCATGAAAACATCCCAATCTACTGGACATTTATATCTGTGGATTGTCAAAAAAAAATCATTTCCTCCTTAAGCTGTATTGTCTAATTGACACAGAGTTTAGATGAATAAAAATAAATACTAGGGTGTGTTTCATAGCTAAGACCTATTGTTCCATGAGGCCTGTGAGTCCCACGTAGGAGCTGCTTTAGATCACAGCTCAAAATTATGATTTAGGAAAACATTTGAGTCTCGGAGCCAGCATGGCTCAGTTTCCTTTAATGTTGTGGCTGAGCACCACTAGCTGATATAAAGCTTCAAGAGAGCTTTAGATTAGAACAGATACCTTGCTAATGGTTTTTCAGATAAACATTCTCAATCTCAGCCCACAAGGACACACAGCTGTACTGTTTGACTAGGTTATAGATACAAAAACAGCCTAATTATTGCTAGCTGGTAAATGATTAATTCCTTGCACCCATTCCTGACCTCAATTTGTGAAAATAGGCTAATCAAGGCTACAGAAAATAATTTGACTCTGTAGCCCCAAATGAGGGCTGCAGGTGTTCTTGAATAATCAGAAGTTGTACACAGGTCAAAAAATACACCTTAAGTTTAGGCATTATGGCCATAGTATTGTGGAAAGTGCCTGCTGAGCTGGTATTATAAAATATACAGTAGCCTCTCCTGAACAGAGAATCTGTGACACCCTCAGCTCTTTTTGTCCAAAAACCTAACACTCACCAGGCATCTCGAAGTAAGATTACTTCTCAAGATAGATAATAAAGTAATTGATTCTTTCTTTATAATTACAATTTACACCCTGTCAATTAAAAGAGTTGGTTGAGAAAATATGCTCCTTGTTTGCTCATGACAGGCTACTTAGATGTATTGCACGAGAGTTGTCAGGATGTCTCTGTTTTTAGTCATGTCTTTATCTAGGAATGCAACTTTTTATGACTCCTGTATTGCTTGTAAGAGCTTTGTTGGGATACATAAGCTGGAAAAAGACACGAGAGAGCACAGCAATGAGAGAGAACAGCGTGAGAAAATAAAGAACAAGACCATCAAGAGAATGTGTGAGGGCTTTCCTTCCGTAAGCCCTCAGAGAGAAAAGTCCTGGCTTTGACAGTGCCGTGCATTCCTCTCAAACCCTGTGAGCCGCCCGAAGGCTGGTCCTTCAGACAGCGTTATGTATGTGCATACACACACAGGTGATACACATGAATGAAAAATAAAATAAATCCTATTTTTAAATAACAGTTCTGAAATCATGCATCACAATAGATCTTTTCCTCTTTCCAGGTCGATGTCACAAGTGCTTTGTCACATGGCGGGAAGCTAGCACAGGCTCACCCAACTGTTCAAGTCTGAGGTGAAAGTAATTGCATGTTGACCTTTGGACTGGAACTCTAGCTTCTTCCTGTCTCTGTGAAGATAGCTGCTCTTCCCAAGCCTTCAGCCTCCTCCAGAAACTTACCCACGCCATCTCCTGAGTTCTCATCCTCCAAACTCAAGCCACAACCAAATCATTCTCTCTCCTGGATAGGTAGCTTTCTGACTCACCCTCAGATATTGACACTTTGTCATACTCCATGGTCATGTGATCCATTCCCTTATGATAAATATGTGTGTGTGAAATGTAATACATGATAACAATATTGTTATAGGTGAATGGAATCAACCATTGCAGAGAACTATGTTGTGCTGTGGGATGGTCTTTCTGTATGCTGTGAATCTGTGTTGCTACCACTGATTAATAAAGAAGCTGTGTGGCAAAGCAGGAGACAGCCAGGCAGGGAATCCAAGAGAGATACAGAGAGAAGAAAGGTGGAGTTGGAGGAGACGCTGAGGGCTGACCAGGAAAGCAAGATGTAATGCAACACAGGTAAGTCACAGAACACGTGGCAATACATAAATTAATAGAAATGGATTGAGTTAAGTTGTAAGAGCTGGTTAATAACGAGCCTGAGCCATAGAGCAAACAGTTTGTAATTAATATAAACCTCTGAGTAACTATTTTGTAAGTGGCTGTGGGACTGTGGGTGGAAAAGATTTGTTCAGACTGCGGGACTGGGCGGGACCAAGAAACTTCTGGCTACAGTGTTGTTCAGTAGACTTTCTGGGATTGTAGAAGTGTGTTATATTTGTTTTGTCCAGGTGGGTGGCCACTAACCAGGGATGATGACTAGACAATGCCTAGTAAAGTTGATAAATAAGGTTATTTTCACATTTTTATCACAATTAATTTAAACATGTATTACATTTTTATTATTTGAATTTATATGCTTATGTGTGCACCTGAGTGTGTATATTTGCACTATGTGTGTGCCAGGAGCCAGCAGAGGTCAGAAAAGACATCAGATCCCCTGAAACTGGAGTTATAGGTGGATGTGAGCCACTGTGTGTGTGTGTGCAAAGCGCTGAACCCAGGTCTTCTACAACAGCAGCCAGTGCTCTTAACCACTGAGCCATCTCTCCAGCCCCCTGAATGTATATTAAAAACAACCATTTCATGGCTAGAGATTATCATTGTGAACAGCCCAAAATTAGAATTTCTCCTCTTTATGTAAATCTTCCTTATCTGCTATAGCGTGTGAAATATTTATCAGTATCCATAGTTACAGGTAGAAGGAGAGGCAGCCAAACTGGGGAGGGGAGAGAGCTATTTTCTATTTCCTGCCTTGCCCACAAAAAAGTAAGGTCTTTCAGAGGACAGGGATACCTATGTCATTCCTCACTCTGTCCCCAGCACCTACACTAGGACCCTGAAGGAAACTGAGGCTTCATTAAATGAATGATTTTTATTTACAGATATTTGATAATGAGCTTGATGCAAAATGCTTTGAGGGATCCAGAGATGTCCACGGGCCCAGTTGACATAGATTAGTATCTACCCACTACATACATTTTGACACTGTTCCCAACACAGTTCTGATCCATCTCTCTAGCTTTTAAAGTTTTGGGAAAACCTTGGGGTCATCAAATATGAGAAACTGTTCTGGACCCTGCAAAGTCTGAGCTGAGAAAACGTTCTGAGGAAGCAGCTGAGTGCTTCCACATGCAGAAGGATGTGTGTACCCAAAATAAACAGGCCACAAAGAGGAGACTGATGTAAATCAGATCCCAGTGTGCTCATCTGAGAAAAAGCTGGCAGCATCGGTTTGCTTTGTCAGATGGAGTCTCTCGGGTTCATGGGGGTAGAAGCTGTCCCAGGCAGGGATGAGCCAGCTTGCTTTGTGGATCCCCTGGTTCTCTCTCCACAGCTTTTGGGGAAAAGATCACAACCTCTCTTCGTTCCTCTCCCCAGCTCCTTCTATTCACATGACCTCTCCTGTTCCCTGATCCTTTCTAAAAGTCAGCCATTACAGAGCCAGGGTGAGACCCTTCCAGAATGACCCTAGACGACCTAAGTCATCAGCACACTGCCCTCCCTAAACCCTGAAAAGACAGACATCACTGAGGAGTTTGTTAAACTGTGGGTCATAGGGCTGGTGGGATGGCTCAGCAGATGGAGGCATCTGCCACACAATCTGATGATCTGAGGTTGATCCTTGGGGCCCGTGTGGCAGGCAACAAGAGAGAAGTGATGCCCACAAGTCATCCTCTGACATCCACAGGGGCGGTGTGGCATACATGCACACACAGAAAGGTAGTAAAACAATAATAAACTGGGGCTCCCAAGCTGTCTTAGATTTCTATTGCTGTGGTAAAGTACCATGACCAAAGGGGGTGTGGGAAGGAAAGGGTTAATTTCAGCTCACAGCTCTCAGGCCATACTCCATCACTGAGGGAAGTTAGGGCAGGAACTCAAGATAGGAACTCGGAGGCAAAAACTGAAGCAGAGGCCATGGAGGAACTCTGCTTCCTGGCTTACTCCACGTGGCTTGCTCAGCTTCCTTACACAACCCAGGGCCATCTGCCCAGGGACGGCACTGCTCACAGTGAGATAGGTCTTCCAAGTAGGAATGTACAACCATTTATTAAGAAAATTAACACAGGCTAATCTGGTGGAGGCAATTTCCTAATTGAGGTTCCTTCATCTCAGATGATCCCAGCTTGAGTCAAGTTCACACACACACATACACAATCCAGCGCACAACCCCCGGAGAGGGTCATACAACCGGATTATGGGTGTCATAAAAACTTGGCGATGGTAAATGTTTCTGAACATTCAGCAGTCAAACATGAACTCGAAGTCAGATGCAGAACAAACCCGCATTATTCCTGGCATCACTTACCCGTGATGTGTCGCATGTTGTCACTACCGTTCTGGTTGTGAACACACAACGTGTGCACTTTGCCCTGTGCATACCATCACACCAGGCAATGCCGACACGTGCTGGCTGAGGAGGCGAGGTGGGTGGCGGGTGTGGCAGTGCGTGCTTGTAACCCCAACACCGGGGAGGCAGAAACATTTCAATAATGGTTGAAAATGCTGCCCTGACCCTGATCCCAAGCCAAAGCCCACTGAATGAAACTCAAGTCAGCAACTGAAACAGTAATCCTTAAAAATAAACATTTGGACACAATAGGATCCAAAGATACACTGATCTGATTGATAGTCACATGCTGACAGTAAAATGATGTAAAATTCTTATTTTCCATAATTGAGTCATTTTGTTTCTATTAAAGCAGAAACCTCGTGATGCACTGTAAAAACATCACAGTATATAATGTATGAAGTCCCACATCTGAGCTGAGGGCTGCAGCTCAACAGTAAATTGCTTGCCTTGCAAGCATTAAGACCCAAGTTGGATCTCCAGAGCTGATGTGAACATGTTGGGCATGTGGAACAGGAGTGGGATCCCAGCTCTGGGATTAGAGACAGGGGCTCCCTGGGGCTCCTGGCCAGGCAGCACAGCCCAATTGCCATCTCCAGGCCTGTAGCAGTTTAAATGCAAATAGGCTGGATGTTTTTGAGCACTCAGTTGGTATGCTGTTTGGGGAGGTTTAGAAGGAGCCGCTTTCCTGGAGGAAGTGCATCACCAGAGGCAGGCTTTGAAGCAGTTTGCTCTTTCTGCTTCCTGCTGTGGTTAAAGATGTGAGCGCTCAGCTTCTGCTCTGGCCTCCATGCCTGCCACTTGTTGCCACACCTCTGTTCCACCAACAAGGACTCTTATCCCTCTGGAACCATAAGCCAAGATAAACTCTCTCTTTCTTGAGCTTCCTTTGGCCACAGTGTTTTATCACAGGAACAGAAAATAATTAATACAAGGCCAATAAGAGCCCCTGCTTCAAAAAAGGTAAGTGATGTTCCTGAGGCTGACACACAAAAAATTGTCCTCAGGCCTCCGCATGCACGCGCGCGCACACACGTAAATACACAGATTTATTGACAAGCATTAAAAGAAGAAAAACACATATGCACACACATACACACTAACAGGGCCAGTTAGAACTCTTCCAACCATTGTCCCAACAAATATTTATTTATTCTCTTTGACATGAGATGACCACATTTTTTTTTTCAGACAGGGCTTCTCTGTGTAGCTTTGGAGCCTTTCCTGGAACCCACTCTGTAGCCCAGGCTGGCTTCGAACTCACAGAGTTCTGCCTGCCTCAAGGGTGTGCACCACCACTGCCTGGCCTACATTTGTATTCTTAGAGATGCTTGGGGAGCAGAGAAGGGGCTGAGTTAGAGAGAAGAAGACAGAACTGTTTGGGGAGCAGGGATTTCAGTTGGTGAGGCTATGAAGGAATTCCATCTATGCACAGACACTCTCACACTGTCATGGGCCATGCTGCCCCTGTCTACCTGGGTGGGCTCTGGTTGAGTCATAAGCAGTGAGGTGGGGCTCAACATATGAATTTCTGGGTTTTGCCTTAGCAGGAGATGATGGCAGCCACCCCCCTCTCCAGGCAGAGTAAGTGCAGCCAACAGAGTCTGAGGGGCAACAACAGATGAGCCAGAGCTCCCAGTGCCCTCTGTCTGCCTTCCTCTAGCATCCTTAGGAGCCTCTGAACATCTCCAGTCCTGACTCTGAGTGAGCTCCAACCACTCATGACTTGCACGTGTTGGCTAGGAAGGGACAGGTCCTCTGCAGATCTGTTCGTTTCTCCCACCAAAGGTGAGGAGCTGGTGCTGGGCACTGCATGCAAAGAGAGCTTGGAGAAAAAGCAGTGTGAGCACTCTGGTGTGTCAACAAAGCCTGGAGGACTCTGCTGGTCAAGAGATGGGAAAATCAATAGACTGTTTAAAAATGTAATGCTGGTTGCTGAGCAGTATCAGAAAGGGCATTCCAAGGAGGACCATCAAGACCTGAGAGAATGCCATGCCCCTCACCTGGAGGAAAGAGTGGACGTGGGAGGAGGGGCCCTCGAGGGAGGAAATATCCAAGACACTCGGACTTTTCCACGTGATTTTTCTTCTCGTTCTCAGTCACCCTTACCACAAGAGCCCTTGAGTCTCGTCAGACCCACCCCACTGCAACTCACAGACCTTGAGCTTGTGTCAGATTTATTCTGTACTGACCCCGCCCTGTAAAACATGCCAGACACTGTTCACCAAAATTAGTTGCAAATATTCTCACTTTACTCCCTGGTATCTCTCTTCCTCTCTCTCTCTCTCTCTCTTTCTCTCTCTTTCTCTCTTTCTCTTTCTCTCTCTTTCTCTCTCTCTCTCTCTCTTTCTCTCTCTTTCTCTCTCTCTCTCTTCCTCTCTCTCTCTCTTTCTCTCTCTTTCTCTCTCTTTCTCTCTCTTTCTCTCTCTTTCTCTCTCTCTCTTTCTCTCTCTCTCTCTCTCTCTCTCTCTCTCTCTCTCTCTCTCTCGTGTGTGCTTATATGTGGTTTTTGCGTTTGTGTGGGTGCACTTATGTGTGGGCACACGTGCATGTAGAGGCCCAAGGTTTGTGTCAGGGACCCTCCTCCTTTGCTATTTCACTTTATTCATTGAGGATCTCTCAGTCAAACCCAGGGCTCACCAACGTGGCCACTCTCACAGCTGGCTTGCTCCGGATCCCCTATCTCTGCCTCAGACTCTGACATCACATGCAGGCCACCTCCTCAACTTGGCATCGTGGATTCTGAGGATCCAAAGCCCATCTTTACCCTTGCTGGGCAAGGCAAGGGATTTAACCACTGAGCCATCTCCCAGTCACACTTTACATTTGAGGAAACTTGGTTGAGAGACACATGACTAACTAGGGAGTAGCCGGTCTGAGGATTTATTTTTCTTATTTAAATTATTTTCCCTTTGCATTTAAACAGAAATTCAACTAAGTATTGCCTTCTTTTATTTATTTTTACATGAATTACATGTGTTGGATTCTTACTCTTTTGCTTTCTGCTGGATTGTTGGAATTCTTCTCCAGTTTATCCTTAGTTTGTTGTGGGTGTTGACCCTGTTCACTGATAGGAGAAACCTCAACATTCTGCAATACTTCATCCTAAAATGCCATTATTAGCCAATTACAGTAGATTAATGACATTTATATCCACCTATTTTTAAGATTTATTTTAATTATGTGGGAAGGTGTAGTGCCCATGGAGACCAGAAGAGGGTATCAGTTTCCCCTGGAGCTGGAGTCACAGGCAGCTTTGTGTCACTCAGTGTGAATGCTGGAATCTGTAGTCTGTGCTCTTAACTGCTGAGCCATCTCTCTAGCCCCTCACCATACTCTGTATGACTGCTGACATGTCTTTTTAATTCTACAGATGGTTTTACCCCTAAATACACAAATGTGCACATCGGCATTCACCCATAGTACACACTGATTTCTCCTTGGTAACAGGTCTTCTGGCCTTGCTAAGACCCCAAGAAACAATGGGGTTCTGAAGCTGGGTCTTAGCATTTGTTCTGGAGATTTCTCTCAGGGCACCATCCTTCAGATGGCAGGCCGTAATCCAGCTACCCACTGGCATCAGGAAGTTTGAAAATGGGAGCATGGAAAACAGACACACAGAACTACCCTTTGCCAATCCTTGGGGCCCAGAAGAGGAGTCATCTGTGTCCTTTAGTAAAAAAGCCAAATAGTAAAAAAGATCAAATCCCTGTGACCTTGGACAGCGTCCACAAAGCCCCAGGGAACAGGTGCTGTGTGTGGTCTCATCAGCTTTCACTTTTTTTTTCCTATTATCATCTGACTTTATTTTGTCTATTTTGCTTTTATTCCTTTTTTAAACTTTTCTTTTTATTCTTTTTTTGTTTTTCCAATTTTATGTGTATTAGTGTTTTGCCAAGGAAGTTTCAAGTCCCTTGAAGCTGGAGTTACAGTTGTGAGCTGCCATGTGGGTGCTGGAACTTAAACCCAGGTCCTCTGGAAAAACAGCCAGTGTTCTTAATCACTGAGCCATCTCTCCAGCCCTCTTTTTATTCTTTCACGCAGTCTATGTGTCTCTAACTGCCATCAAATCTTTGTACAGAATAAATGAGAGGAATGCGGGAGATTTCATAGACTCCAGTATCTTCTAAGCTCCCTTTCCTACCATCACAAAGAGGCAGCTTGGAGAGCCAGGAAGGATCTGGTCCTAGAATGTTCTGCCACAGGAAGAGGCAGTGAGTGAGTGAATCCAGCCTTTTGCATTCTTTGAAGGACTCAGCTGCTTATTTCCAGCTACTGGCCAGGAGGGATCTGCTCACAACGGGGTACTTCAGAATCCTCCCTGGATCCCCAAAACTCTGATTAGGATTATTGGAATTATTTCCTTTTTAACATTTATTTTGGAGGTGGGGCTGGCATGCTCTGGCACATGTGAAGATCAGAGGACTACTTGTAGGGACCAGTTCTCTCCTTCCACTGTACATCCCAGTAATCAAAATCAGTCAAGCTGAGCAGCAAGCACCTTTACCCACTGACCAATCTCATCAGTCCTTGGCTGTATGTCTCTAACCCTGTAGCCCCCATAGGTGAACATCTGAGGGCCAACTGTGATTCGAGTGCCTAGCTGAGCACACTGGCACACTTACACACAGGCAGAAAACACATGGCTGTTTTGTGTGTGAGGCCAAAGACAGCTGGCCAGGTTCTGTCTCTGCCAGCAGCAAAATGTGCTGTCAATACAAAATGGTCTTTGGGCAGAGAATGCCTTGCGTAGCTGCTGCAGAAATGTTATGATGGCCAGGCTCTCAGCCAGGACACATTGGAAGTTGATAATAGTGTGGTATTTTTGTCTCTCCAATGCTGCTCTTTCTGTGTGCAAGGACCCTGCCAGCTTGGCCACGGACCACACACCACAGACACATTCAGGACTCTAACCAAGGTCATATCATTGGTCTCCAACAGGCCACCAATAGGCCTATTTACATTATATACTACAATAGTATCCCATTTACAATACCTGCCTTTGGTCATTACAGGTGCCACTGTGAGACAGGTTTGCAAAGACATGGTTGACTTCAGTTGATATGGCTCATCATAAAAATGTACTAACTTAAAGAGACCCTCAGGGAGCCAGAAAGATGGCTCAACAGTTAAGAGCGCTACTCTTCCAAAGGTCCTAAGTTTGGCCACCAGAATCCATATCAGGTGACTCATGGACACCTCTAGCTCCAACTCCAGGGAGATCTGATGCCTCACAAATGTGCATATACTACACACACAAACACACACATACACAATTAAAAACAAAATAATTTTTTAAAGACCTTCTAATTAATTTTCTGTTGTTTTTGTTTGTTTGGAGACAGGGTCTAGTTTAGCCCAGGCTGACTTTGAACCTCTGATCCTCCTGCCTCTACTTCCCAAACACCAGAATTGCAAGCATTAGATGGTGCCTGGCTCATCCTTCTGATCAATTCCCTGATCACACAGTGATTCGCAGCCACCCACAGCACCTTCTCATATCTATCACACTCTGAATTTGATACTGTTTATCCCTTCTAGTATAAAAAGTCCCCAAGGGGAGTGCTGGCGGCCTGGGGGCTGCCAACAGCTACCTTCAAGCACCTTTGTGGTTCATTGGGAATTGGTCCTGGGCATGACAGGCTCATGCAGGACCACATCAAGGAAAACAACAGCATTAAAATTATAAATAATGTTTGACCCATGTTCTTTCTTCTGTCTTTATCTTTGTAACTGGACAGCCAGACACTGAAGCATTAATCTAATCTTATCAATTGAAAAGTCAGGAGTCAAATATTGGGATAAGAACCTGAAAGATCAGAGAACTGGAAGCAGCCACCAGCTGCTTCCTACCTCTTCCGTTCCTCCATCCAAAACGGCCAAGAACCTCTCTCAGCCCCGTCTTACCACTTCCTGTCTCCTCTCTGTCTACAGTCCTCCAAACCTCTATGGTTTAAGATAGTGACTAGCTCTGCCCTCTGACTCCAAGCAAACTTTATTTGTCAGAATACAATCAAAATATCACACAAGACATGGTGCTGTCCCCATGCTTAACTAGGTTCCAAAGGAAGTCAAGTTCTTCCTTGAGATTGACACTCTTGAACCAAGACAATGTAGCATCTTTCAAGGGTTCTAATTAAGATTTAAGTCACACTACTCCTGGTCTGGGTAGACCAGTTGTTCTTCTCATCATAGGTAGGGAGCATGACTCCATTCCAAGTTCCCTGGGTAGTTTAATGTAGATCAAGTTGACTAAAGATGGACATTGTAGCCCAGGGTGAAGTTGGGTAGGGTGGAAAGACAATCTGTTGTTGGTGAGCATGGCAGGTTTCTCTACCCAGAATGTGAATTATAAAGCCAAGGTCCCAGAAGCCAGTCATGGGGGTGCACATCTATGACCCCAGGGCTCAGAGATGGAGGTAGTACAGCTGTGAATTCAAGATCAATGTGAGCCACATAGAGAGAACCAGAACAGTAGCCTGTGCTTACATCCTGGGGTATGCAGTTACCTGCATAAAGAACCAGAGGCCTTGTCATCCTGGTGGTTCTATAGAGGGTGTGAAGGAGCAGGAATGATATATACGCCGAAGAGTTGAAGACTTCAAGTCCTTCTGCAAAGGACTTGAACCAGGAAGCCCAGCCAGACTTTACTTCCTGTGTGGGGCCTGCCGGCATAACCCCTTTTCTTGAATCTGCACATAGCTCATTCTACCTCTGACTGCACGTAGTGCCCTGAGGCAGACACTCCTGTCCTCAGTGTGAATGTGCAAAGATGGCAGGGTGGAGAACAGAACAACAGTGTGGCTATTGAGAGCACAGACTGCCTGAACAAACACTGTCCCAGGCCTCAGGCTGCATCCCTGAGACACAGAGATACAGACACCAAAGGAGGATGGAGGCACACAGAGTTACAGACACACAGGGAGGCAGGCATACACAGGGAGGCAGGCACACAGGGATGGAGATATACACAGGGATGGAGGCACGCACGGATGCAGGTATACACAGGGAGGCAGGCACACAGGGATGGAGATATACACAGGGATGGAGGCACGCAGAGATGCAGGTATACACAGGGAGGCAGGCACACAGGGATGGAGATATATACAGGGATGGAGACACGCAGGGATGTAGGTATACACAGGGATGCGGGGACAAACAGGGATGCAGGTATACCCAGGGAAGCAGGCACACATGGGTGCAGGCGCACAGGATTACAGACACACAGGGAGGCAGGCACACACAGGGATGGAGGCACACAGGGAGGCAGGCACACATGGGTGCAGGCACACACATGGGCACACACAGGGATGCAGACATACAGGGGCATGCTAGAGACAAGGCCCTTGTGATAGGCAGTGCTGCGGTAGAATTGCTCATGAAGGGAAAGTAACACTGTTAGAAATGAATCAATTTATTTCACTGATTTGAACATACTCTTTTATAGCTCAACAGTTGTGAATATCAGGATATGTGACAATCACTGTTAGACAAACAAAATCACTAAAGTTTCATTAGGAAACTCAGCCACACTGTTCATAATGTCACTTCAACTGAGCTGGATGCACTGTCACACCTACAATATATTGAGACTAACTTCAGGGAAATTTCCATATGATTCAGCAGTGGGACAAAAAAAAAATTCATTATGTGGAGACTGGAAGACAGATCAGTCCATGAAGCAGCCACCATGCAAACTGATGAGTACTTGAATTTTGTAGATGAACAGTCTTATTAAATAAGAAACACAGAGTCAAATGCAGAGTTAAAAGCCCAAGAGGTCAAAGCAGTAGCTGAGAGCTGAGACTTAAAACCGCCTTCTTACCCTTCCTGCCACTGCTGTCCTTCCTCTCAGCAAGAGACCTACTTCCTGTGTATCTGTCTTTTTATTGACTTTCTTTTCTGCCTTCTCATTGGTTGTAAACACAACCACATGACCTCCTCATCGCTGCCTGTCTAAACAGACCTCCAGATCTTCTATGGTTGGTATTGAGATTAAAGGCGTGTGTCTCCATGCTAGCTGTATCCTTGAACACACAGAGATCTGCCTGTCATGTGATCCAGATTAAAGGTGTGTGCCACCACCGCCTGGCTTCTGCTATGGCTTGCTATTAGCTCTGACCCCCAGGCAACTTTATTTATTAACATGCAAATAAAATCACATTTCAGTACAAATAAAATATCACCATAGAATTTGGACCTCTGGAACTCATCTAAAGGCTGGGCACAGCAGTGTGCATCTGTAACCCAGCACTGGGGTGAGGATTAGGAGATTGGCATATCCCTAGAGTTCACTGGCCAGTCAGCCTAGCTGAATCAACAAGCTCCAGGTTCAGTGAGATTCACTGATCAAAAAATAAGATAGAGAACCATTAAGGAGGATAATTGATGCCGGCTTCACAAATACATGCACTCACTTACATACCCTCACATGCACACGCAAACCTGTACATCCAGCACACAATCATTGTGTGTATGAGTTACCTTTGTTACTGTAACAAAATGTCTGACAGAAGCAAATTAATGATGGGAGGATTGATTTTGGCTCAAGGTTTGCAGAGATATAGTCAGTCATGGTAGAGAAGTCATGTTGGCAGAAATGTGGCACAGTTGATCACATCACATCTGTCATCATGAAGCCAAGAGAGAGATATAAATACTAGTTCTCAGCTAGCTTCCTCCTTTGTATTCAGCCCATGACCCCAGCCCACGGGATAGTGTCAGGAAACACCCTCAGAAGCACACCCTGAGGTGTGTCTCCTAGGTGACTCCAAATCCAGCCAACCTGACAATGAAGACAAACCCTTGTGTTTGTGCATGGAAATGGAGCAGCCAGATTTATATCTGGGGGCTGGACATGCAGCTCAGATGGTCAAGTGCTTGCCTAGCATGCAAGAAACCCTGGGTTCAATCCCCAGCATCTCTTGTGGTAGAGCACATGGTACCAGATTTAGGAGCTGAAAGCCAAAGGACCAGAGGTTCCAGGTCATCCTCAGCTACAAAGTGAGTTTGAGATCAACCTGGGACACATGAGACTCACATATTAACGAAGCATATTTGTTGTTGAAGGAATTATTGCTATCTTGTATTTTTTTCAAATGAATAACTAAATACCTTAGGAACCTTGTAGGGAAAGAAAGTGTACATTGTTTCTGAGATAAATGTGCAAAAATGGTTCATCCCTCAACACAACACAACTAAACACAGGGTAGTCAGACCCCTCAGAGCTTAGCTTGCCTTACTGTGGCATGCACTGTTTGAGGGCCTCTCATCTGCAAACATCATCCTTCAGCTCCCCACAGAGTTTACCGCCTGCGGGTAGATCCCGTCTTCCATGCCTGTTGGCAGAGGGGTACACTTCTCCCATGGAGAGCTCTGTGAGCCGCAGGCATTTAATGTTCTCTTCTAGCTGCCAGACAGAAATCTAGAGGGAAATCCAAAGACGAAGACTCAATTACATTCTTCAGCTACTGGGAAAACTTTCCATGCTTGTTTGAACACAATGGGTTTGCTTCTTATTCTTAGAATACCTTCTCCTTTGGGAAATGCTAGTGATGTCCCAATAACATTTACACTCAACACCAGTAAGAAAATGTAAGTCTATTCTCCTTCTTTAAGATTGGACTCACTTTTATTTATGTGTACCAGTGTTTTGTCTATGTGTGTGCCACATGTATACATACCCACAGAGGCCAGAAGGTGACACCAGGTCCCTGGGGCTGAAGTTACAGTCTGGGAATCAAACCAGGGCCCCATATGAGCAACCGGCATTCCTAACCATGGAGCCATCTTCCCAGCCTCAGGTCACTTCTTTATGTTAGTGTGTAGCCTTGGGTTAGGAACTCGTATAGGGTAAATTGACTGGATACCTTTGATTTCAAGGCTGGATTAATGATATGTTTATATTTGTCACTAAGATATAGTAACATTCAAAGGACATATAAGCTCTGAAACATACATTTGCAACTGAGAGTCATTAGCACGTGACAGTCACCATTTTTAATTAGTTCTGTTTAATTCACATTATGCTAAGAAAGTCTCAAGTCTTTCAAAGCATTGAGAATAAAGGATCTCCAAGAATCTGGTCACCACAGGTAGAAATGATCTTAATAGCATCTCTAATCCATTTGTAAAGAAATAGTTATTGGCTGCATATTGTGAATTGGTTTTTAAAAGGTCGGGGGTGATGAGGGGTTGAATAATAAGCGTGTGGCCTGTTGTGCTGCAACACCTAATCCACCATGCCGTTCAGAGCATCCCTACTGATGAGAGTCACACAGACCATGTGTAACTATCTATTCAAAGTAGCACTTAATTGGTGTCCATCTCTCTCAAGAGGAGAGGGGCCTGTCCAGTTCTAGAGAGCCTGGCATTCTACAGGTAAGACACTATCCTGTGTTGTGGGCCTCAGTTTCCCTGCACAGGAACAAAAAGGAGCTGTCTCATGGCTCAGCGGGTGAAGGCACCTGTCCTCAAACCTAGATCTAACAACTTCGTTCAGGCCCAGGACTCAATGGAGAAAACTGACTCCTGAAAGTTGTCCTCTGGCCTCCATTTGCATGCCACCGTATGTGTATGTACACATGTGTGCACATGTGCGTGTTCACACACACACAAATAAACAAAAATTAATTTTAAACAAATTTTAAGGGATCAAATCATAGCCAGAAAGGTGCCCAGGGTCAAGTTAAATTAAATGAGATGATAAATAAGTTTGTACATGGGAGGAGCTTAAAGAGTCACATGTCACAGGTCTGGGGAAACAACAAGTAAGGTGCTTGCTACATAAACACGAGAGCCCGAGATCAGATCCCCCTCACCTACATAAAAAAGCTGGCCATGCTTGCATGCCTGTAACCTCACCACTGGGGATTGGAGATGGGTGCACCCTGGAACTCACCGGCCAGTCAATGTAGCCAAGGTCATGGTTCTGTGAGAGACCCTTCATCAAACACTAAGCTAGGTCTGGGAAGATGCTCTGTGTAAAGGTGCTGGCCACCAAGACTGATACTTCAGTCCTGTCCCTCAGACCCGCAGAGGGGAAGGAGAAAACTAGTACTTACAAGTTGTCCTGCACATGTGTGCACAGAGAGAACAGGGGATCACATGAAGGGTAAATGTTTCAGACCTATATGACAAAGATATTTAAATGACCTGCAGTCTCTTTTTTTTTTTTTTTATTAATTTATTTTGCAATACAATTCAGTTCTACATATCAGCCCAGGTCAGGAAATGTTTGAAAGATGTCCATACTCATGATCATCTATCTTCCCACAAGGAAACATCTTGTGGTGGGGATCCCGAGTCAACTACCAATGCATCACTGGAAAAAGACTCGAGGCTGAAAGACTGAAGCATCAAAGATGGAAAATGACTCAAGATGAAAGACCGAGACTCTGAAAGAGAATAAACATTTGCTGACAAATTGTCTTGTGTTAAGTCTCCAGTCCCAACATCAGACCTTCTTTACAGTTAACAGTATGAAGTTCAAAGACAGGAAAAGTCAGTTTGCCAGGCTCCTTGGACCAGATCCCACTGATTCTGAACCGCTTCTCCCCAGTGCCTCACACACTGAAGCCCTAAAATGAAGAGCGGGGAGGACAAATTCCACCAAAGCTATTGCCCTGAGAATGCATCGGCAAACATTCGCCTTTAATGTTTTATTCTTTGTTTCCCATGAGACAGCCTGACTTATAATTACAAACATCAAATGTGACCTGTCTCTGGGATTCTGAGAGTTAACCTGACAGTCCCAGACACTAGAATGTCACCAGCATGAATACTGACATTTCCTAGAGCCCTGTTCATGAAATGGTCTCATTTAATCGAATCTCAAGCAACCACTGTCCATGCTTCACTAGCCTCATCATGTACAGAGAATCCAGAATACAGGGTCTTTTGTGTCGGTGGTCTCAGGGTTCAACATTGCTGTGGATGATCCTTCTGTATGCTGTGAATATACGTTGCTCTCATTGGTTAATAAAGCTGTTTGGCCTATGGTGAGGCAGGGTAAGGTTAGGTGGTGCAATCAAACTGAGGACTCTGATGAAGAGGGGCGGAGGCGAGAGAGACCTAAGCCAGCCCTCCAAGAAGCAAGATGCCAGAGGACTGATAAAGCCATGAACCACATGGCAATACATATAGATTAATAGGAATGGCTTAATTTAAATGTAAGAGCTAGCTAATAATAAGCCTGAGTGATTGGCCAAACATTTATAATTAATATAAGCTGCTGTGTGGTAATTTGGGAAGCAGCTGCCGGGTATTTGGGATCGGGTAGATGGGACAGAGAACTCTGCCTCCATTTACAGGACATGGCAGCCACAGCCGAGAACATGCTATTGGACTGGCAATTCCATTTGTGAGGAAATCTAGTTAGGAACGCCTAGGAACCTCCCCACCTGTCAGTAGCCCCCGACCTTAGAAACAACTCAGAGAAGCCGGAATCTGACAAGTAACCGACTATGAAAACCAGGCACACAGCTTTATTCAGTGAATAAGGCAAATCTATGGAAAAAGTCAGTAAATCGTGTTCCTTCATGTCACGAACCAGCTCTGCTTTAAAAGTTCTTCTCAAAAGGGAAATGTTTTCTTCTCTCTCCCACTGCAGATGTGTATATGTATGTGTGTGTGTGCATATGTGTATACATGTGTGAGAATGTGTGTATGTATACATGTGTGTGTGCATGCATGTGTACATGCATGTGTATGTAATGTGTGTAGGGCTCTGAAGTCAACCTTGCTCCTCAACATAACATCCATCTTGTTTTGTTTTTTTTAAGCAGGATCTCTCACTGGCCTAGAACTCACCAAGTAGGCTGGCTGGCCTCTGAGCCTCAGGAACATGCCTCTCTCTGCCTCCCCGAAGTCAGGATCACCAGCGTACAACACTACTGCTGGATTTTGTCCCTGGGTTCTTGTGCTCTTTGCTAACTGAGATACCCCTCCAGCCCTGTAGAGTGCCGCTGTCCTGGGGAGAAGCGAGCATGTCTGCTCACTCCACACAGCTGTGGTGGTCTGAATGAGATGGCTCCCACAGGCTCAAGTCACACATCTGAGTGCTTGATCCCCAGTTGGTGAAAGACTCAAATGCTTAGTTTTCACAGTTCCAGAGGCTGAGGAGTCTACAAAGCGTGCTATGGCCTCTCGCAAAGGCCTTCTGTTTTGCCATCCAGAGTGGAAAGCACCATTCAGCAATCTCATTCCTCTGTTGTCACAGCACATACCCTGAAGGATTAGGAGGCGTGGCCTTGTTGGAGGACCTGTGTCACTAGGGTGGGCTTTCTTTCCCCCAAAAGAATAGCACCTTTCCCAGTTATCTCTCTGCCTCGTGCTTGTGTCTCAGGGTATAAGCTCTCAACTACTGCTCCAGCGCCATGCCAGCCCTCCTGCTGCCATGCTCCCGCCATGATGGTGATGGACTCACTCCCTAGAATTGTAAGCTCCAAAAAATCTCTTTCTTCTTTAAGTTGCCTTGGTCATGGTGGGTGTCTTAGTAGGGTTCCTATTGCTTCATCAAAACATAATGATCAAAGAGCAAGTTGGGGAGGAAAGGGTTTATTCAGTTTACTCTTCCACATCATAGTTCATCACTGGAGGAAGTCAGAACAGGAACTCAAACAGGGAAGGAACCTGGAGACAGGAGCTGATGCAGAGGCCATGGAGGGGTGCTGCTTACTGGCTTGCTCCCCCTGCCTTACTCAGCCCACCTTCTTATAGAACCCAGGAGCACCAGCCCAAGGATGACACCACCCCCATTGATCACTAATTGAGAAAATGCCTTACAGCTGGATCTCATTGAGGCATTTCCTCAACTGAGGCTCCTTCCTCTCTGATGACTCTAGCTTGAGTCAAGTTGACACACACAACCAGCCAGTATAACTGATCCCTTGTCGACTTGATACACCAACACATCACTATTAAGCCACAACCTATCCTTTCTTATTAATCCCCAAGATCTCACATTAAAATAAATAATTTTAAAAGTTCCACAATCTTTACAAATTCCAACACATTAAAATTTCAGTCTCTTTAAAATATCCAGTATCAGGGAAATCTATGCATCCCTCTTTGGGCCTCCTTGTTATCTAGCCTCTCTGGGGCTGTGGACTGTAGGTTGGTTATCCTATACTTTACTCCTAATGTCCACTTATGAGTGAGTACACACCCTGGGTAGGCGAGATTGCAGAGATCTCCTAGGTAAGCTGGGGGCAGGACTGGGGTGGGGAGATGGGAACTTGAGGGAGTGGGTTGGGTGGGCTGGGCACGGGAGGTGGGATGGAGTGGGAAAGAAGTCTTGATGGGGGGCCATTTCAGGGTTAGGGAGAAGCCTGGTGTCTGGGAAACTCCCAGGAATCCACAAGGATGACCCCAGCTAAGACCCTCTAGTAATAGTGGAGAGGGTGTCTGAACTGGCCTTCTCCTGTAATCAGATTGGTGACTACCCTAATTGTCATCAGAGCCTTTATCCAGTAATTGATAGAAGGAGATGCGTAACTGTGGATCTCTGCACTGGGCCAGTCTCTAGGAGTTCTCCTGAAGAAAGGAAGGAGGGATTGTAGGAGCCAGGGTGTCAACATCATAGGGGGAACCCACAGAGACAGCTGACCTGAGCTTGTGAGAGCTCATGGACCCTGGACCAACAGTTAGGAAGCCTGCATGAGACCAACCTAGGCCCTCTGTATGTATGTGACAATCTGTAGCTTGGTCTCCTAGCAGTGAGATCAGGACCTGTCCCTGGCACTTAGCTGGCTTTTGGGAACCTGTTCCCCATGTTGGATTACCTTGCCCAGTCTTGATGCAGGGGGAGGAGCTCGGTCCTACCTCAACTTGATGTGCCATGCTTTGTTCAAGCCCATGAGGGGCCAGCCCCTTTCTGAATGGAGATGGAGGAGGAGTGAGTGGATGGGGAGGTGGGTAGATGGGAGGCAGGTGGGGGGAACAGGAGGAGAGGAGGGAGGGGAAACTATAGTCGGCATGTAAAATAAATGAAAAAATGTTAAATAAAATAAATTTAAAAAATAAAATATCCAATTTCTTCTAAAAGTTCAAGTCTTTCATCTGTGGGCTCCTTTCAAAACTAAAATCAAATTAAATACCTTATTCAAGAGGGAAAAACCAAAGCACCATCACAATCTGAACCATGCAAAACCAAACTCCAACAGTATAAATAACTCAATACCCAATTATCTGGAATTACTTACGGTCTAGACTTCTCCAAAGGGCTTGGGTCTCTTCTCCGGCTCTGCCCTCTGCGGCACACACAGCTTGTCTTCTAGGCTCCAGCTGGCTCCACTCCACGGCTACTGCTGTTCTTAATGGTCTTCCCATGATACTGGCATCTCTAAAGTGCTGGGGTCTTTTGCTGCAACTGGGCTGCACTTTCACCAATAGCCTCTCATAGGCTCTCTTCATGGTGCCAAGCCTCAACTTCTCTGCATGGCCCCTTCAGTCCTGGGTCATCAACTGTCACTGAGGCTGCACCTTCACCACTGGCCTCTCCTGCCTCCCACAGAGCCAACCCTCAGCTGTTCTCCATGACCCCTTCATGCTTCCAAAACAAGTACCACCTGGGTGACTCTTACACAGTACCAAGTCCGGCTGCCAGCACAAGGTACAACCTTGGCCATCTCTGGAATACAGCTTCTCTGTGCTCTCAGGAAACACTTCTCAGAAAATTTCACCTCAATGATGCTGCTCTCTTTTTAATCACCACTAATTTCTTAGCTCCAACAATTAGCATCAAGTATCCTAGTGAACCAAAGTTTTGTTTCAGTAGTTCTGGTATCTTGTTAATCACAGCTGATTCTTCAGCCCCAGCTAACCAGAACCACAGAATCTTAATGCAGAATAATAAATGGTCCTGATAGTCTTTAAACTTCACAAGCCAGGCCTCCGTCCTCTGCACTGCTCTCAACGTTATCTTCCAAGTTACCACACAACACAAAGAGCTCTCAACACTCAATGGCTCTTCTAACCCAAAGTTCCAAAGTCCTTCTACAATCCTCCCTAAATCATGGTCAGGTCTGTCGCAGCAATACCCCAGTACACTGGTACCGATTTGTCTTCGTTAGGGTTCCCATTGCTGTGGCAAAACACCATGACCAAAAAGCAAGTTGCGGAGGAAAGGGTTTATTTAGTTTACACTTCTACATCATAATCCATCGTTGGAGGAAGTCAGAACAGGAACTCAAGCAGGGCAGGAGCTGATGCAGAGGCCTTGGAGGGGCGCTGCTCACTGGCTTGCTTCCCTTGGCTTGCTCAACCTGTTTTCTTATTGAACCCAGGAGCACAAGCCCAGGGGTGGCACCACCTACCTTGAGCTGGGTCTTCCCCCACTGATCACAAAATGAGAAATGCCTTACAGCTGGATCTCATGGAGGCATTTCCTCAACTGAGGCTCCTTCCTCTCTGATGAGTCTAGCTTGTGTGAAGTTGACACACAAAACCAGCCAGTACAGTGGGTTGGTTGGTTGTTTCTCTGTGTAGCCTTGGTTGTTCTGGAACTCACTCTGTAGACCAGGCTGGCCTCAAACTCATAGAGATCCGCCTACCTCTGCCTCCCAAGTGCTAGGATTAAAGACATGTGCCTCTACTGCCTGGGGGCGGAGGGGGGGTCATGGTGTTTTATCACAGCAATAGAAAAGTAATGAAGACCAGGGGCCCACGACAGACCAAAGTAATGATTACCCCACAGTCCACCATGGTGAACAATGGTACATCGGGGTTACACAGGAGTACAGGTGTGAGGGGTCACTCACAGGAGCGTGCACTACTCGGACAGCTACATCTGAACACCCACCCCAGCATGGGTGATAACCCATGAGAGCTGGAACCTGGGAGCAAACTACCTGACTGGATAGATTGGAGAGCCTCAGCCAGGAAGCTCTTCTCTTCACAGTCTGGGCTCCTATAACTTTGGGGAGGGGTCTAGTGAAATTTGTTTCATCTTCATTAATTTGAGAAGCTTGTTTACTTAATTCTCAAAGGGCCCCGTCCTCCCTCCTGGGAGGAGCTTTTCAGTTCTATGGAAACTGCTACACAGCACGCCCTTGTCCTTTATCAATTATCCCATCTCAGGCCTTTTGTTACAGACACAGAAAGCTGACTAGGACATGTGAGGTGAGCCTTCCTACCCTCCCTCAGTGCTGGTACTCAAGGTTGACTGAGGGAGACAGGACCAGCTCTGGCATTCAGGCCACGTGTGGTCCCATTCACTCACTCATCCCACTGTGTGTGTGTGCACATCCTTAGCCCATTTCCCAGCCTCAGCGCTGACTACAGCAATTCTTCCTCTGCTTCCTGTAATTGCTCACAATTCTAAATTTTCTGCCATGACCAAGTGTTCTGAGCAACTGTTTTTGCATCTCTAGCAATTTTCACTTGCAGAAAGTAAACTAGGGACAGAACACAGAAGAGTGCTTCTCACTCCCCACAGCACTGGGCAAGAGGTAGCCATGACTACAGACAGCAGTGAGGCCAGGAGGAGCCCCATGCCCTCAAGCCACGGGCCTCCTTCATTTCCCCTTCTCCGAGGCTCCTCCTGAAGGGTCCAAAAATATGGGAATAAGATAGAAATATGGGAATAAGATGGGAATATAGAAATAAGATAGAAATATAGGAATAAGCTTAAGAGATGGAAACTGACAGCCGTCAGTTTGGCCAGCAAAAAGAGATTAACCTTTAACTGGGCTCTTCCGTGTTTTATGATGGGCAGCTCTGTCAGCAACCCAAATGTTAGTTTTTTACTAAAGATTGCCCTCTGTAGCCCGGGGGTTAACTCTGTTTTTGGTAAGTTCCTACCACTCACTACCGAAGCCAAAGTTAACTTTTAATGATTTCTACGTGACAACCTGCCTTGGGTTGTTTCGTATTCCTCTCTATGGGAACCCAGCTATGTCAGGAGGAGTTGCAGGTTTGGGCAAACATCAATTAGCTGTGTAAGGAAAGACTGCAGGGATATACAAATATCGTTTAACTGAAACCCTCTAAAGCCTTGTTAATGGGAAAACCTAAAAGCAATTTTCTCTAAAAGTTTAACTTCGAAATTGTAAAATTCTTTTGTCCATGCCTAATGCTTTCCCCTTACTATAAAAGGAGCTCATAACCCCC
Organism: Peromyscus californicus insignis; assembly: GCF_007827085.1. Classification (NCBI taxonomy): domain Eukaryota; kingdom Metazoa; phylum Chordata; class Mammalia; order Rodentia; family Cricetidae; genus Peromyscus; species Peromyscus californicus. The sequence goes on along the minus strand of NW_026294402.1, from coordinate 114,699,078 downwards.
TTCAACTGCCACAGCCCCAGAGTCCCCAACTCACTGTGGTCTCAGCTGGCTGATAAGCTTTCGTGTCCCTCGGTGATTTTCTCTTCCTTCTTTGCTTTCTTCTGCAATAAATTCTGCTTCTGGTTTAATAGACTTTGGTGGTCTGTCCCCCATTATTGAGTGACCCCGGACCCAACATTCCAACTCTGAGGATGGAGCTCAGAGGTTTGCATTCAGCTCCACTGACCTGCAGTGTCCTTTGCCAAAGCTCTTTTCTGAAGGATGAGCTTCTCATTGAGAAATGGAATGAGCCCACTCCACTGGATATGGAGCCTAAGTTAGCCAATTCAGTTGGTTTGAGCTGAGCCATGTCTCTCTTCCTTAATACCTAGTAACCCTGAGAAAAACCACACCGACTCTGTATTAGTTATTTCTCTCGTTGCCATGATAAAATGCCTGAGCATCTTGAGGAAGGGTCCTGGCTTGAGGGTGCAGTCCATCATGGCAGGGACAGCATGGTATCATGAGCATGAGCCAGCTGCTCACATTCCCATAGCCAGGGAGCAGAGAGACGGATGCTGGTCCTCTGTCTGCTTCCTCTTTTCTGTTCGGGCCAGGACCCCACCCATGGGATGATGCCACCCACATTCAGGTTTGGCCACAGAAAGTCATAAAAATTGGCTTGTTTTTCTGAGAGATATGCCAACATTTTGGAAGATCTAAGTCATGTCCATTGCCCCTGTTTCTCAGGGGCCTCCGGTGACAAGATCACCAGTTATGACCACACCTTCAAGAGTAGCCTTGACTAAGGCAAAGGTACAGACAGAAGGATTGCTGTGAAGCTGGGGCCAGTCTGGGCTATGGAGTCAGAGCCTGCTCAGTAAATGCTGCTCAAGAATGAGGACCTGAGCTCAATTCCTAGCACCCAAATAAAGAGCTAGGTGTGGTGGGATGCCCTTATACCCCAGCCCTGGAGCTGTAGAGGAAGGAGCATCCCTGGGGCTCTCTGGCCACCCAATCTAGTCTACTCTATGAGCCTCGAGTCCCTGCAAGAGAGCCTGTCTCAATACGCAAGGTAGATGACTACTGAGGAGCACCACCTGACGCTGACCTGTGGCCTCCACCCGAACACATGTGCTCACCTGCACCTGCATTTGCACACAGACACCCAAGAACTGTCTGATATTCCCACCCTTGTAGATTTCCAGTACAAGTAACTCAGCTGAGGGCAGTGCAACCCAACCCTAAAGACAATGGTAAGACACTCCAGACTCTAGAGAGCTGAAGACCTGACATGTCATGTATGACTCCCACAGCACTACATAAAACAGGGTGTGGTGGCACAGGACTTAGGAGGTAGAGGCAGGAGGATCAGAAGCTCAAGGTTATCTTCCACTACATCATAAGTTTGAGGCCAGCCTAAGCTACATGAGACCCTGTTTCCAAAAAGAAAAAGAAGACACTTAAAGTTTTTGTAAGTTGCTCTGTGTGTTTTTTTTCTCCCTGTTAGTTAATGTGAAAAATTAGACAATTTAAACTTGAGTTGTATTTACAGAACAATGAATTTATGCATATGTTATCATCCCTTGGAAATTAAAAATCGACATTACACAGACATATACATATATGCATATATATTTGAGTAGAGAACTCTAATAGAAAACGCTGAGTGGTTTTTTGTTTTGTTTTATCTTTTTGTGGTGCCTAGGGCCTCCTGTGTGCTAGGACACCTGTTCTACCACTGAGCTGTATTTCCAGCCCTTTTTTGTTGGTCTGTGTTTTGAGACGCGGTTCATGTAGCCCAGGCTTGCTTTGAACTCACTGTGTGGTCAAGGGTGACCTTGAACTCCTGATCCTCCTGCCTTCGCTTTCTGAGCAGTGGGATCACAGGCCTGGGCCACCACACCAGGCTGGAAGTGAGGAATTCTTGCCTTTGAAGGAAGCTCTGAGCCAAATCTCTTGCAAGAGCCTTGTTCGGGCAAAGCAAACACACATAAACGCAGCTGGTGAAATCAGCCCAAGCCTCAAGGAACAGCTAAAGTGGGCAGGGCTTGCAGGCGTGCTCCTGGGATAGTCACATTGGTTGACGCCTCCATGTTCATGGCCAGGGAGCGACCCAATTCCCCTAGTGCGATCTTGCAGGGTCGCACCTGGCTGATAACCAGTTATTGAGGAATTAGATTTCATCTGACCGTTGCCATGCAACTGAGTGTTCCCAACCACGTGTTTGCTTCTGTGAGAAATTACAACTGGAGCCACGTGTGATTCTCGCTTTCCTCTCCAAGTTCAGTCTAAATGGAGAGGACATAATAAACAGGTTCGATCTATTTGATCAAGGGGTCTGTAACCATCTGCCCAAAACTCTGGAAGCCCAAGGCAGAACTGCTGTTTCAGACACAAAACAATAAAAGAATGGACTCCTGAAAATTATCTTCCTACCCCCACACCTCCACACATGAGCTGTTGCCTCCAAGTGTCTACATATATACATATGTGCATTTATCTATGTATGTATGCATGGGATATTTTTATGGGGAAGAATAAAAGTAGTGGAGACAGAGAGGTTCTTTCTTCCTAAAATGTAATCACTGGGGGGGAGGGGCATTCTGCAGCCCCTACGTGCCGTGGCCCCTGCGTGCGGTGGCTCCCATGACATCCTCTCCCTTTCACCCTCCAGACAGGAGGGTTTGCTCTTTCTGCAAGGTTTGCTTAACATCTCATGACATGTCCTCTCCTTCTGTCTTCATTGCATCAAGACCTCCTGGACTTGAATCAAACTCACAAAAGAGCTCAAAGCTCCATTTGCCTGCGGAACACCTCCAGCTGCATCGGCAGAGTGACACCAGAGTGCTGAGTTAGCATACCGCAATCCATGCGCGTGCTCTGTAAGTGGATTAACCATTCTGCAGGCCTCTTCTGCTGACCTCAGGATTTCTTCTTGTCTTTCCAAAAGCTGGAGAATGCTGAGATCACAGAGTGAGGATTCTGAAGCTGTGCCAAGTGGACTCTGGGTAGGCTACAAAGAGAATCAGACTTGGCATCACTGGGTGACCCCCTCCCCTTGGGAATCATGCACTGTCCAATTCCAGGCAGGGATGCATCTGCAGCAGAAGTGAGCTCAACCAACGTGATAATGACAATGTTTCCCTAAGACTGAAGCAGGGATTTTGTCTGCCTTCATCTCTGTATGTGCATGTTTGTGTAGGAGTGCGGGGACACGTGTGCCACAGCACACATGTGAAGATCTGAGTACCGTCTCAGGTAACCATCCTCACCTTCCATTTTGTTTGAGTCTCTGCCATAGGAGCAGAAGGGTTACTGGCCTATCCTTTCACATGGGTTCCTGGGGTCCAAACCGAGCTTCTCACACATGCATGGCAAGCATTTTACCCACTAAGCCCTGAAGTATCAATGTAGATTTAATAACGAAAGGGTGTATTTGCTGGGGTTTTGTTTGTTCTGTTTGCTTGTTAGCCACGTAAATGCTGAATCGTTGGTATACAAATATTTTCTCATATATTGTTATCACACACCAATCACTGAGACTTTAAGGTCCAAATTAATGTGGTGGTATTGTGTTCCCCAAAATATTGTGCACGCTAATAAACTTATCTGGGGTTACAGAACAGAACAGCCACAATATTAAACATAGAGGATAGGCAGTGGTAGCACACACCTTTAATCTTAGCATTCCAGAGGCAGAGATCTACCTGGATCTCTGTGAGTTCAAGGCCACATTGGAAACAACCAGGCATGGTGACTCACGCCTTTAATCCCAGGGAGTGAGCCTTTAATCCCAGGAAGTGATGGCAGATAGCAGAAAGGTTTATAAAGAGTGAAGACCAGGAACTAGAAGCATTTGGCTGGTTAAGTTTTCAGGCTTCTAGCAGCAGTTCAGCTGAGAGCCATTCAGATGAGGGCTCAGAAGCTTCCAGTCTGAGGAAACAGGATCAGCTGAGGAATTGCAAGGTGAGGTAGCTGTGGCTTGTTCTGCTACTCTGATCTTCCAGCGTTCACCCCAATAACTGGCCTCAGGTTTATTTTATTAATAAGACCCTTTAAGATTCCTGCTACATACGTCCTGATAATCATCCCACCTCATACCACTGTTCAGAGCTGGTAGGTATCTCAAAAACAAGGTCTGCCCGTGCCTTGGTTTTGCCTCCCGTGTTTCTGTCTGCGAGTGACCTCAGTCTCTGAGAGCAGCGTGTCTACCATCTGCACCCTCCCCTTTCTCCTCTGGAACAAGAACTTGGCTGTGGCTCAGGCTGTACCAACACTGCCATGCAGCCTGCATTTGCAAGCTGTGTGCCGTTTCTCTGGCCCCGTTAGCCAGAAAAGGAAAACAGTAAGTGTGTTTCCCCTCAAAGTCATTTTCATGTCCTCACGTCAGAGTCAAGACGAATTCTCACTCAGAAAGCTGGCTCTGTGAGGAAGCTTCCAATTGCCTCTTACTCCTGAAGAAGAGAAAAATCTCTCTATGACATGAGTACAATGATAAGTAGAAGTCAACCTTCATCCCTGGCATCAGCTCAGCCAAAGCAAGACACAATGGCCCAGTAGCACCGAAACTGTCAACACAAATACCAAAACAGCCCTGAAACCTCAGGGCAGAAGCTCCTGTGAACACCAGCAGTCACATAACTGAGAACATAGGGTTCAAACCGTCTTTCAGGACCACTCGGTAATATTTCCGAGATGGTTGCCCTTTGCGGGGAGGGGAGAACAGGTTTGGATTTTTTTTTTTTTTTTTTAATTCTAGGTCTCCTAGGAAACGTCTGAAGACTCCAATGTGAGCATCTCTGCCACTGTCATTGTTCAGAGAAGAGACTGGCCGGAGAGAGAGGAAGAGGAAGCCACTGGCTCAGGGGGCTCCAGCTATTCAAGACATGGCTGGAGGTTCCACCCCCACAGCTCGCTCTTCCCAGCATTCATCTGTTGCATCATGGAGTAAATCTGGCCTCAGTTCAGCTTCACAAAGGGTGTTGTGAAAGGATATATGCTACTCAGTGTTTCTAGGACTTGCATATTATGTGCTTCTATCAAAGTAGGTGAACTTGGCCTTCCAAGTTAACGTCTTCAATGGGGGGTGGGGAGGCAGCCGAACTTCAATATGAAACTGCAACCAGCGCTCCCTCTAGTGGCTGTTCATTCAGGTGTCGAGGTCTTTGGAAAACAGGCTTGAAACTGAGAAAGGCTACGTGGGAGAAGGGTGAGGAGGGGGCAGTGCTAAGTGGTCTAGTACTGAACCAGCTCCTAATGACTTCTACCCATAAATCAGAGTCTCTTAACCCTGGTCAGAGAAGCTTCTTTTACAGTAGATGGCGGTTAACACAGAGACCCATAGACTAGGCAAAGCGAAGAGTGAGAGACTCTGGAGAGTGTTCGGCTGTAACGTGGTATCGCCATCAGGCTCTGGGACCTCTGCAAGAGCAGAGGCAGTGGATAACGACAAGGAAACAATGTCACCTGGACGCAACAGGACAGCTGTAGATATGAGCTCACAATGATTGTGACAGCATGCACACTGTGCAAACCCCAGCCGATCAAACCCCAGCCTGGAAACGGGAAGCACCCCTAGATGAGGAGCTCTTGGCAATGAACGGGCTGCTGGAGAGGAAGAGTCAGTTTTCTGTGTGTGGGCCCTGGTAACTGACCACACTCCAGTGGGCACACATCCGAGAGTACGTGGGCAGTACCAACTGTGCTTGATGGGGGGGCACTAAATTGGGTGGGTAGGGAAGAGGGATGGATCTGGGAGGAAGCGGGAGGAGTGGGGAAGGGATGGACATAATCAAAGTACATTGTATGAAATCCTCGAAGAAGAAGGAAGAAAGAGAATGTCTGCTTTTATTACTGTTTAATGAGTCATGGTTTATGTGTGTAACTAGATGATTTTTATCCCCCTTACTCTATGAGTTTTAGAAATTCTGGGGAAAAGAATCTTTTCAGCTTAAGTGGAAAACAAAGCTTGTTTGTTGACACTTGCTTGGATGGGGCATCATGGTCAGTCATGCTAGTGTGTTTCTATGAGGCTGTTTCCGGGTCGGGTAAAAGTCTAAGTGTGGCCTGATATGACGGAGAGGTAAAGTGAGTGGAGAGAGCATAGGCCTCGTCCAATCAGTTTAGGGCCCACATCATGGGCAAAGGCTGACTGCCCTGCCTTGGGAGCAACTGAGACATATGGTGATATTTTATTTGTACTGAAATGTGATTTTATTTGTATGTTAATAAAGTTGCCTGGGGGTCAGAGCTAATAGCAAGCCATAGCAGAGCCTGGCGTTGGTGGCGCACGCCTTTAATCCCAGCTCTTGGGAGGCAGAGCTAGGTGGATCTCTGTGTGTTCAAGGATACAGCCAGCATGTAGACACACGCCTACTTTAATCTCAGTAACAACCATAGAAGACCTGGAGGTCTGTACAGACGGGCAGTGATGAGGAGGTCATGTGGTTGGGTTTACAACCAATGAGAAGGCAGAATAGAAAGTCAATAAAAAGCACAAACACACAGGAAGTAGGTCTCTTTCGGAGAGGTAGGACAATAGCAACAGTGAAGGGTAAGGTTTTTAGCTCTTAACTATTGCTCTGACCTCTTGGCTTTCATCTCTGTATTGGCTCTGTGTTTCTTATTTAATAAGACGGTTACATCTACAGAGACACTCGCTGTTGTTGGACTTTGTGTTAGTCAGTGTTCTATTGCTGTGAAGAAACCCCATGACCACGGCAACTCTTATAAAGAAAACATTTAATTGGAGTGGCTGGCTTTCAATTTCAGAGGTTCAGTCCATTATCATCATGGTGGGACATGGCAGCATGCAGGCAGAGGTGGTGCTGGAGAAGTAACTGAGAGTCCTACATCTTGCAGGCAACAGGAAGTGGTCTAAGACACTGGGCGGTATCTTGAGCATATATGAGACCTCATAGCCTGCCTCCACGGTGACACACTTCCTCCAACAAGGCCACACCTCCTAATAGTGCAACTCCCTTTGGGGGCCATTTTCTTTCAAACCACCACAGACTTAAAGCTTGTTTAGAGTTACAAGCTTACCAGCCTTTGGATTGGAACTGACACCAATAGGGTCTTCCTGGCCTCAGGCTCTTGGATTCTCGCAGAAGAAAATCTCTCCATCAGCTCTCATGTCCTGAGTCCTCAGCTTACAAGTATAGATCTTAGAATTTCTCAGCCTTCAGGCTCACAAGCCAGTTCTTTGTTTGTTTGGGATTTTGTTTTTGTTTTTGAGACCGTGTTTCTCTGTGTAACAGCCCTGGTTGTCCTAGGATTTGATCTGTAGACCAGACTGGCCTCAAACTCAGAAATCCACCTGCCTCTGCCCCCCAAGTGCTGGGATTAAAGGCGTGTGCCACCACTTCCTGGCACAAGCCAGTTCTTGATAATAAATATCTCTACACAAACAGATTGATTCTATATCCTGAGAAGCTTGACAAACACATTTGACTTCAAGGAGCTTGAAAAAAAAAAGTGGTAATCTGGGGACATTGCTCCTGCTAGCCCACAGTTGGTAGCAGTGTTGGGGCACAATAAGAAAGAAATCAGGGAAATGATACCTTTCAAAATAGCCTCAAAAAAAATCTGGGGAATGGAAAGATCTCCCATGCTCATGGATCAGCAGGATTAAGATTGTGAAAAAGACCATCTAACAAAAGCAATCTACAAATTCAATACAATCCCCACCAAAATCCCAACATAATTCTTCACAGACTTGAAAGGACAATTTTAAGCTTCATATGGAAACACGAAAAACCCAGGATAATCTAAAATAATCCTGAATAATAAAAGAATCACTTGAGGTATCACTAGCCCCAATTTCTGTACTATAGAGCTATAATAATAAAAAACAGCATGGTATTGGCCTAAAAACAGACACATTGGTTGATGGCGTCAAGTTGAAGACCCAGACATAATTCTACATACCAATGGACACCTAGTTTTTTTTACAACTACAACAAAAAAGCCAGAACTATACACTTGAGAAAATACAACATCTTCAGTAAATGGTGCTGGTCAAACTAGATGGCTGCATGTAGAAGAATGCAAAGAGATCTATACTTATCACCCTGCACAAAACAACTCCAAATTGATCAAGGACTTCATGTAAGACCAGATACCCTGAACCTGATTAAAGAGAAAGTGGGGAATAGGCCTGAACTCATTGACACAGGAAAAGACTTCCTGATCAGAATGCCAATAGCACAGACACTAAGAACAACAATCAATGAATGAGACCTCATGAAGCTGAAAAGCTTCCATATGGCAAAGGGCACCAACATTTGGACCAGTCAGAATGACCAAGATCAATAAAACAAATGACAGCTTGTGTAGGCAAGGATGTGGGTAAGGGGAACACTAATTTATTGCTGGTAGAAGTATAATTTGTACAGCCTCTGTGGAAATCATTCAGAAAACTGGTAATAGATCTACCTCAAGATCCAGCTATACCACTCTTGGGCATGTACTCAAAGGACCCTACATCCTACTACAGAGATACTTGCTCAACCATGTTTATAGCTGCTCTATTCATAATGGCCAGAAATTGGAAACAGCCTAGATGTACATTAACTGATGAATGGAAAATGAAAATGTAGCATGTTTACACAATGGAATATTACTCAGCTGTTAAGAAAAAATAGTTATGATGGAGCTAGGAAAAAAATCATCCTGAGTAAGGTAACCTAGACCCAAAAGGACAAACATTGTATGTTTTCTCTTACATTTAGATGTTAGCTTTTAAACTTCCTATATTTGAATAACCACAGAGTTTAGGTACCTAGGAAGGGACCAGGCAGAAGTAGAAGACTCCCAAGAATGGGAAGTGGAACCACAGTGTTACAGAGATAAGCAGGAAACTGGAAAAGGAGGATTAAATAGGGAGGGGGATGGGAGAGAAGGGTAAAGAGGGAATCTGGGGAGGGACAACTAATACCAAAGGCCATTTGTAATACCATATGGAAACCTACTACTGTAGAAGTTTCCTAAAATGTGTACATATATGAAAATAATTTAAATGGAACCACCAAATAATAGGTAAGATAATTCCCCAACTAGACATCTCACGCCACCAAGTAAAACCTCCAGAACTCAACAATTTGTTGTCATTAGCCAAAGAGGTCCCATGGAAATCCTCAAACATCACAGGCCATTGCCAAGGCTATTAGCTGCTTTTCACAACCTGATGATAAGGTTCTAATGCTGAAGACACCACTTGTTTATGTCATTGAACACAGAGAAGTTGAGCTGGTACCCACAGCAGGAGCTTCATCCCTACTGCCTAGTGTCCATGGTGCTGGAAGACTCTCTGCACACTATTGGAGGAGAAAGGTAGTCATCAGTGTCACCCAGCTGCAAGGGACCAGCCTGTAAGTGGCCACTGGTGTAACGGTGGCACCTGGTCTCCCTGGGTCTCGCTTTTCTCACTTCTGCAGCTTGGGGATTATTCAGGATCAACCAAGTTTGCATTTGTTTCTTCAAACACCAAGGATTTTTTTTTCCCCCATTGGAACGATTGCCAGTAATTTCACCAGTTTTATTCATAAACTTCCATGAAAAAATCTTTATTCAAGTCTGAAGACAGCACAGAATACATTCATTGATGACGAAAAACATTTAAAGGTAAATCAAAGACACTGAATTTAATTTCTTTTTTTTTTTCTCCTTTTTTTTTTCCAGAGCTGAGAACCGAACCCAGGGCCTTGCACTTGCTAGGCAAGCGCTCTACCACTGAGCTAAATCCCCAACCCCTGAATTTAATTTCTAATTATCTGATACGTTTGTAAATACCCTGGGTTTCTTTTGTTCTGTCTCTAGGAAAAGCCATGCAGGCTCGAATTCCAGCAAGCATGCATGCCACTATCCCCTTGATACAGACATCTTCAAGGTGCCTAACCACAAGAAGGATGTCACCTCACTCCCAAAGGAACAGGCATACAGCAGTGAACAATATCCAAGGTGAAACTTTCATCCTGTAAGTTGTTAGCTAATGTCACCCAAATGTGTACCCTTTCTTAAAGATGAAACAACCTGGTGTTGCTCTACCTGTGTGTTGAGAGATGGCAGCCATTTTACATTTCTATTGCATTGCTACTGAAGCTGATTGTATCATCTGCCTTCTTTCTCTCCTGCTGCCTTCCAGAGACAACCTCAAGAATTGGGACTGGAGAGATGGCTCAGTGTTAGGAGCACTGGCTGACCTTCCAGGGGAGGTGGGTTTGAGTTCTGGCACCCACATAATGGCTCACAACCATCTGTCCTCCACCTGCAGGGCATCTAGAGCCCTCTTCTGGCCTCTGTAGGTACTGCACACAAGTGGTCACAGCTATATATGCAGGCATCCCTCATATACATAAAATAAAAAAATCTTTAAAAACAAATTCAAAAGAATTGCATCATGACTAAGTAAGACAACATGTTGTCTTATGAAATAATAATTGGGTGTACCACAATAAACCTCGGGCACAAGTCAATGGAGGGGGGAAATGGTGTCAGTATGGTCTGTGCTGATGGGTTCTGCAGCTGGGCTGAGTGTGGGAAATACTCAGTTTATTCTATGGAAGCATTCATCTTAATTAAACACCAAATGATGCCCTATGGGGGAAGAAAGCAGTTGGTTGCAGTACGTGAAGTTCCTTTAAGAACCCATGAGCAAGTGTTCTCTATTTAGCCACACCTAGAGTCCTCCTGGCCTAGGGCTTCTTTTAGATGCTCACATCACACTTCATTGATCCTGTTGTCTCAAGGGAGACACCCCCAGCCATGGGACACCTCATCAGCCTCTCCAGGTGTCTGCTTGTGGCCAATATCCTCAGTTACCATTGCCCATCTTAGGACCCCAAAGTCACATGAACTCTGTGACTCTGCCCAACCTTGCCTTCTTCCAGCATCCAGGATCACAGGTTGATTCTGACTCTTTCCCTGCCCTGAGATATGAACTCAACTGTCCTTCACGGATAGAATCACTTCAGAATCCAGAGGCACAGGGCCCACAAACATCTTTGGTCCATGTTCCAAATAGAATTGTTCAAAAATACACAATAGTGCAAAGTATTGTAAGGACAGAGCAGATAAAACCTCTAAAACACATCCACAGATTTGAGTTAGAAGTGTGGACTTGTCATCCCAACACTCAGGAGGATGAGGCAGGAAGGTCATGAGTTCAAGGCCAGCCTAGACTATCAAGATTCTGGCTCAAAAGGAAAAATAAAAGGCTCCTGGATTCTGCTGGGCATTCCACGTCATCTGTCTTAGTCCCTTAGCCTCAACTTTAGTAAAGAAGTTTATTCGTCTAATTTTTTAACTTCTGAGCAGCTTTTTTCTCATTTTCTAGATTGTTAGGGACCATGAAACGTTGTCTCTCACCCCACCAAAGCATAGGTCCACATCCCAGTGTTGCCCACTGCCCCATCCCACCCACAGCTCATGACATATCCATGCTCAGCCATCCCGAAACTGGCTCCACAGCATCCGGTTCTACCAATCCTCAGGTCTCTGGCACTCTAACACCAACATCAGACAGGAAAGAAGCCCCAGTTTCTTAGGGAATCTCCCCAAAAGCAAAGAGCTCGGGGCTGGAGAAATGGTCCAGTGGTAAAGTACTTGCTGCCAAAAACGACCTGAGCTCGGTCCCCAGGGCTCACAGGGGAGGCGAGAATCAGCTCCTGCAAGTGGTCCTCTGACTGCCACGTGTGTGCGCGCACACACACACTCATACACATGATTGTGTTCACACTCACGCTCATACACACTCACACACCCATACATATGCTCATGTTCTCTCTCTCTCTCTCTCTCTGTAAATAAATGTATTTAATAACTTTAAAACTGAGAGCTTAGGACCTTGAGCACGAGATCAGCTAGCTTCTTGACTGATAACGACAGTTAAGGTAGAACAGCCAGGGTAATGATCTGTATGTGACCATTGTGTGAGAGCAGAGGAAGGGACTGTCAGCCGCAAGGGAGGAAACGGGCATGAGGGGTGGCTAAGGAGCAGGATGGCAAGGGGCCGAAGGAAGCCCAGGGTACCTGCTGTAGTTCATATGTGCATGGAAATACCACTCTGACACTCATTGCTTTGTGTGCTAACTTAAAAAGCTACAAAAAGACAAAAAAAAAAAAAAGAACAAAAGAATAACAGTAGAAAATGTAAAATAGAAACAAATACCATTTTCAAGTTTAAAAAAAATCCCAAGTTGAGACAGGCAGATATCTGTGAGCTGGAAGCCAACATGGTCCACTCAGGGAATTCTGGGCCAGCCAGGGCTATGTAGTGAGACCCTGTCAATAATAATTTTTAATCCCATGTCAAATTTTTCCACTGAAGCTCTACAAACTGAATTTATCTTATATATTCCATGTAGATTTTCTTTGGTAATAACATTATATATTAAATATACATAAAATAAATAAATACACTTATTTATTTTATGTGTACAAGTATCTTGTCTACACATATGTATGTATGCCCTGTCTGTACAGTGCCCATGGAGGTCAGAAGGGGACATCAGATGCCCAGGAGCACGGTTTTGAGTCACCATGTGGGTGCTGGGAACTGAACCTAGGTCCTCTGGAAGAGCAGCCAGTGCTCTAACCACTGAGCCATTTCTCCAGTCCGTGACTTTGTATATTAGAGGCCCACAGGTAAGTAGACTTGCTTTGCACCAGCCTGCACCAGTTCATAGTTAAATGATAGTAAAGTGTGGGACAGACAGTAGAGAGCAATGAACATCCTACCTGCGGGAGCCCATTGGGCAACCTCTTCCCATTCATACTGAGAAAATCATCACCGTGGGAACATTCACACTACGGGAATTAGCAAATGCTAACCCAGGGTTTCCTACCTGGAGACCCCAACAACTCCAGGCACATGCCTCAATTTCTCCCAAAACCTAAGATTAATTAACATCCAGGATAGTCTACCATATGCCAGACATTGTGGCTATGAATTCCTACTCAAGAAACTTATAAAGAACAGCTTTTGGAGTTTTATGTAATTTCTCTAGTATTTACTGGGGAATGTTCCTCAGAATCCATGTTAAACAGAAAAACAGTACATAATGATCACATCGCGCTTTGGCTATGATGCCCAAGGCACATTACGCTGTGACCCACCAGCTTGAAGGAATCTCCAGACAGTCTTGATCCACCCCCAGGTTTTATTTCAACAGAAGACAGACAAAATGTAGTAGTTTCTGGTTATTCACATTAATGGGCTAATATCCAATGCTGTGCATGGGTTAACAAGCGCTCTATGTCTTGGGGGTGATGTGGAGGGGAGGGTGAGATGAGCGAGCACTGGGGATGGAGTCCCCATGATGTTTCCTTAATGGGCTGGGGTGAGGCTCACCAGTGGGCTACTGTGCACTCTTATGTCACCCTAGTTCTTCCCAGCCCAGTTACTCTCGGGAAGGTGATAGCCTCAGGCAGCCCACCATTAGAACCTGTCTGTCAGAGAGGTTGTCACTTAAATGTTCATTTAGCACCAGAGTTTCTGCATGAAGTTGTTCTGCAGATAAATTCCCCTGCCTTCGCATTGGCACTTCTGGGGCCACATAGCACCCTCAGGTTAGGAAGTCGGGACCCTTCGGGGATCGTGGGACCATATTTGGCCTGCTTCTTCTTGCTGGGGCACAGCATTCTGAGGCGTCTCTTCCATCCTCCTTGCTGTCTTCCTCTCTCTCCAGCTCCACACCTTGAACATGGCCCCCATCCCTGCACTCCAATCCAAACTTTACCAGGTCTGGCTGTGAGGGTGCAACGGTGGCCTTTGGGGTCTTCGGGCATCTGCCTGTGCTTGGCCACCCCAGCTCCCAGCACAAAGCCATTCCTGATGCTCTTTGTGTCCCTACATTGAGTGTGCCTCCACCCAGTACTGTCCATTTTACATCCCTCCACATTCCCCAACATCCTGTTGTCCTCTCCTACTTACCTGGTCCCTAAAGGAAAATTTGAGAGCTGTATTCCAATTGGTTCCCTTTTTTCACAAGCCAAGGACTCTATCCCACACCCAAAATTGATTCAAAGCAAATGTTTGGTGTTTAAGATTTATATAACCATGGAAGCATCCCAGGTTGTTCACAAATTTCCCATTTACCCTCTCCAAACAAATGTATGTCCCCTAGTATTGTTAAACTATTTCTATGTAGCTTTTAGTCTGGGTTATTTCTTCAAGCCAGGAATTATTTCTTATACTTTTATTTCTGAGAGGATTCATTTTTAATATCTTTGTCTTTTGCTATCATTTTAAATTCTATTGCATTATAGAAAAAGTATGAGATTTTATGGCTTCTCCTTATTGAGCAATAACCAATATAGGATTGTGGGCTGTCGATATTTATACCTAGGATGTCATACTGGGTTTGCCGCCTTATGCTTGCCTTCTATAGTCCTGGCTCTGCTGTCTAGATTCACCTGCTTGATACAGTCTGCCTGACAGACTGGCTTTAGCTGATGTTTAGGACTTTATTTGCAAATATCCCCAAATTGATTCTCTCATTCCCTTATGGATAGAGAGTTTGGCTAATTGCATTCTAACTCCTCTCTTAACTACAAACCCATGATCTTTTAAACAAATTTGTGCATTTCCCTCTTCTCTAAAAGTGTGTAAGTGTTCTCCAGGATGGATGCCTAAAATTATAGTCACTTGATTAGAGGTTTTAAGATACCCTGCCTTGCTAGTGTCGCGGGGTACAGTGGTATGATGACATGTACCATAACAATGTATAAATTCCCATCAGTAGCATCTAGGACTTTCCTCACGTCATTGCCAGCGCTTGACAATTTCTTTTTTATATTTGCCGTTTGGATAGTTGTGCATCACAAACTTGTTTTGCATATCCCTGAAGACACACACATCTTCAGATAGAGGGACCTGAGTTCTGGGCAGAATAAACAGACATAAATCTGTACTTAGTGACATTACAGTGGAAGTTCAGACCAAATAAACAAAGGGAAACAGAATCTTACCATGGAGAGCCAAGAAGATGGATGGCAGATCTCTCATTGGCAGTTACAGAGGGAGGTGATGGAATGGCATCGCCACAGTGCTGAGGGGAGAGAAAAACTGTCAACTACAACGCTAAGCAGGGGTGTTCAATCCCCAGCTCTTCCCGCAGCTGCACCCCTGCATTTCCCATGGGCTGCCTTCATTCTTCAGAAGCAGGTACTCCATTCTCATGAAAGGGATGGACATGTCTGTGGAGGAAGACAAACACCTGAACCCCATGACCTACATATAGCTTGTATGTTTCTGATTCTTACATCTGAGCTTCCTGAGAGGAAGCCTTTTCTGAGATATAAACCAAAGAAGAGATGTCAAGTAAAACTCAGAGAAAATAAGAGGAAAACAGTACAACTTAAGAGGTTATAAATAGAGCTGGCAAGATGGCTCGGTCTGTCAACCTGAGTTTGATCTTGGGTCCCATGTGATAAAGGAGAAAACTACCGCCTAAAAGTTGTCCCCTGACCTACACACATGCATACACAAACAAGTTCCAGCTGGATTAGATACACTTTTTTAGTTTACTGACTGGAATTGTAAGCTTGGTAGAGGGCAGGTGGACTGTGTAGCTCACCCAATGTGAAAAATAAAAAGAGGGGCAGCCACCGGAGAACAATGTACCAAAGCATTGTCCCTCAGAGAATGAGTTTGGTAGACCTACCTGCCAGCAACTTCCCACCCAGGAAATAGAGGGACTCGATTTCTCTGTGTGCATTCCCACCCTGAGCACAGAAACCACACAGGCCCCCATGCCCTGGTCTTGCACACACATGCTCTGTTTATTGGGGTAAAAGACAACACAGTCCGTGGGAACGACAGGATTGCAGGGCTGGGGACTTTCTGGAAGTTTCTGTAACCTGAGTTTGTCATTGAACAGGTAAATGACTCAAACGCCACAGGCTGGGCTGTTGGGACGACACCACTGGTTAGTGTCAGATTTAGAGAAAGCCTGGATCTGCTAACTCTGAAGTCACCTCCATTCCCTCGGACACAGCATCGCAATTTCCGTGATGTCCCTCGGGAAGTCAGTCACCATTTGGACACGCTAAACCTTAGAGTCTAAGCTCTTCCTTGGCATACCCAGCAGCACTGTGGGACAGGCAAGACGGTTGTCACCAGTCTCCTTCTGCCAGTCAAGAAAGTGACGGGTTAAGGGCTGTGCAAAGTCCTGCTGCGTCCCAGCTTCATTTCCCTTGATGGGATAACATATCTTGATTGCAGAAAGAAAGAGAGAAAGAAAGGAAGGAAGGAAGGAAGGAAGGAAGGAAGAAAGAAGAAAGAAAGAAAGAAAGAAAGAAAGAAAGAAAGAAAGAAAGAAAGAAAGAAAGAAAAAGAAGGGAGGGAGGCAGGAAAGAAGGAAGGAAGGAAGGAAGGAAGGAGAAAACCTTAGGGGAGAAAAGGCTTATTTTGCTCACAATTCCAGGCTATAGTCCATTACTGCAGTAGCTGGAGTCAGCTGGTCACACCACACACCCAGTCAGGAGCAGAGAGAAATGAATGCAGGCATGCTTAGTGCTCAGTCAGCTTTCTCCACTCTGATAGCATCCAGAGCCCCAAATCCAGGAATGGTGCCCGCCACTTTCATTAAGGAATTCCCCACAGACATGCCCGCAGCCCAACCTGACCCTGGAGACTCTGCCATGTCAAGCTGACAGTCCTCGGAACATTTAAATTATTGTTTCACTAGCCAACATGGGCCCCATTGACCAATGACATGGTAGTGAGTAGACCTTGCTATGAACTTGAGGGCGGATGCTTCTAGTCTGTCTTTTAGATATAGTATAACAGTGTTTAGGCTCTAGGTTGGTTCCAAGACAGATGGGCTCCTGTAAACTATGAGTGAAAATAGAAATCGGTTCACCCCTGAAAGACTTTAAATAGGAGCCTGACATCTTGAGACGAAATGAATTACATATTTATGAATAAAATCATACACACAAGCCTGATTTTGTTTTTAGTCATTTAAGAATACTGCCCTGGGCTAAACAAGCCGCCCACCTCTTTCCCTGCATGAAAAAGTCACTCTGTGTGACTCTCCTACAGCATCATTGTCTCCATGGAGGCCTAAGCCATCAAAAAAGCAGCTGCCTTGGCCACTTCCCAAGCTTTGCTGGAGGATAAACGTGCAGGAAAGGTGTCTTTCGTTTTCACAGAGACTTGGGGAGGCGACGAAATGAACTGTGGGATAAACAGCATCTTACGTGGCCCTGTGGCCCAGAACCTCACGGGAGGAGAGGACTGACTTCCGCAAGTTGTCCTCTGACCTCCACAAGTGCACCGTGGCATGTGAACAAACACCAAATAAATAAATCATTTTTAAAAATAAAACATTAAATTCATTCAAAAAAAGGGGAGAGATTAGGATAGGTCTCACAGAGGTGATTTGGAATCAGTTCTTCATAGTCCTCCCCTCCGCTGTCGTTTCTCCTGTCCCTAACCTGTCCTTGACACCACCACATCACCACATCACCACATCACCACACCACATCACCACATCACCACATCACCACACCACATCACCACATCACCACACCACCACACCACATCACCACACCACATCACCACATCACCACATCACCACACCACCACACCACACCACCACCACACTACCACATCACCACACCACACCACACCACACCACCACACCACACCACACCACACCATACCACCACACTACCACACCACACCACACCACACCACCACACCACACCACACCACCACACCACACTACCACACCACACCACACCACACCACACCACCACACCACCACCATCACCACCACCATCACCACCACCACTACCACACCACCACCTCACACTACTACTTCTCACCACTACCACCACACCACCATCACCACTACCACCATCACCACCACCACCATCACCACCACCACCTCACACCACCACCATCACCACCACCACTCCGTGTGAACTAGCTGCCTCGTGTCCTACATAAGACACACAGGAAAGCAACACCTTAGACAAGGGCCACCCCACCCCCACCACTGAACTCAAGAACTCACTGTAATCTGCAATTCTCCTCTCCTCTTTCCCTTTCCAGTTAAAAGGCCCCTTTATTCATGGACGTTCCCCTCACTGGTGTCCCAAAGCTCCCTTCCCACCTCCTAGGTTCTCAGCTCCATCAGCTAATTGTCCCATGCCTCTTTGTCACACACTCTGCCAACTCTTACCCAAGAGCATTTCTTTTTTGTTTTTGTTTTTGTTTTTTGTTTTTTTAGGGGGGCAAGGTTATGGTTTTTCAAGACAGGGTTTCTCTGTGTAGCCCTGGATGTCCTGGAACTCACTCTGTAGCCCAGGCTGGCCTCAAACTCTCAGAGACCCACCTGCCTCTACCTCCTGAGTTCTGGGATTAAAGGTGTGCACCCCCACTGCCCCCATGAGCATTTCAATATACTCAAACAGGTCCTGAGTTAACAACCCATACCCTGCTAGTCCTCGACTTCCTTCAATGCCAAGCTGAGGGCATTGTGTTTACATTCATGAATTCTTGCTCTTCATTTCCCATTTTCTCTACGCAGAGGGGCCATGCAAAGGTCACCAGTAATTCCTTGTGAACTACAATAGATGTCTCGGATTCCTCAAAAGGATTCAGACTTTTGGAAATTATTTTTAAAACTGTTTTTTAAAAACAAATAAACATTCTTTCAGTCAACAAGTATTTATTGAATTCTTATTAGTGCCAGATAACTGAAGACAGCATAAATCAGTCCTGGCAATCATGGGATTTGCATTAGCCAAGGCATTGTGCAAGAATGAAACAATAAATAAGTGAGCAGGATGATTCCAGAAGACTACAACCAAAATTAGCGTTACAGAGTCAGGTGCCATGGAAGAATCTCTGAGATGATATTTGAGCTGAGGGCATGTGCTCGCGAACCGTGGGCCAAAGCATGACAGGCTCTGGGGAGCAAGCACACGGCCCCATGATGAGCACAAGCCCCGAAGACAGACGCCGCATTTGTTCACATGTACACAGAAGAGACAGAAAGAAGAAACCATGTGGTCTTGCTGGGTAGGGAATGGGCTTCTGAATCATGGGCAGGATTGGTCCAGCCTGGAAGGACCATGAGTCTGGTTCTCTTTCATTTTCTTTTTCTTTTTCCATTTTCATGTGTATGTGTGATGTGCATGTGCTTGTGTTTATATGTGTGTGGGCACACGTGCACAGAGGTGCGTGTGCCTGGAGTCCCTGAGGCTGATGTTGGGAGTCAACCTCTATCTTCTACCATATTCACTGAGGCAGGGTTTCTCAATCAATCCCAGAGCTCACTGATATGGCTAGTCTTGCTAGGTAGTTGCCCTGGGGATCTCCTGTGTCCACCTCCTGAGGCTGGATTTAGAGGTGGGTTGCCAGGCCACCCGGCATCTATGTGGGTCATGGGATCTAAACTCCAGTCCTTGTGTTTGCATGGCAAGCATTTCTAACCACTGAGTCATCCCCCACGCCCTGAGCCTGGCTTCTTCATGAGTAGAGACATGGCCTCCTTCCTCCTAAGTGGAAAAGTGTTGGGAGGGACAAGGAGTAACAAGGGTGAACATCTACTGCCTGCAGCTGTCTCTCTCTGGTTCTAGCATTTGGAGTCTATAACTTATCTAAGTGTGGGCTTAGAACACTGAAACTGTTTCTGGGGCAGACCCAGAGGGAGCCTGACTAGAGACGGATCTCCAGTTCCTCTCCTTCCACCCCCCCTCAGTCTGGGCTGAGTAGGGAAAGTGGCCCAAACAGAGCACCTACATGGCCTCTGATGGGAACGCAGTAGAACCCTGAGTTTAGGCCAGGTCTCTGAAGTGGTGTGTGTACCAGTGTGGACTTTCATGGTGAGCTTCTGTGGATGAGGTCTTCAGGGAGACAAGAATTAACTTGGGACTTCGAGGGGTCCTCTAGTATTTACACTTGGGCAAGAAAAGGAGAGCTGGCAAATGTTCTCCCCAAGCTAATCCCCGTGCTCACCTGTCCACTAGAGTCCAAGGCTCTTCCATCTGGCCCAGTCTCTGTCCTCACAGCAAGTGAGGATGGGGTTAAGGGTCCAGAACAAGAACCCACACTCAGGGCCATTCTTTCCCAGAAGTCTGAGGCTACAGATCTTGGGGACAAACACAAGCAGAGATGGAAAGTTAACTGCCAGCCTTTTCAGCCTGTACAGTTGAGCCCAGAGACTCTCATCCAGGAGTGGCCTCATCCAGGAATGGCCTTGTACTCAAGAAGTCTTGGATTACTAGCCCCCTACTCCCCAACACACATGCACTTTACTCCCCTTCCAGAAGATCAAGTTCCTTTCCCGTTCTCTTGATCTCTCTTTACCACAGACATAGATACAGAGGGCCAGCCAGGGAAAGCCTTAGGGCACCAGGCCTCCTATCTCCCCAGGAATTGGGGGAATTCTGATTGGGAAACAGAAACTTTCCCAACTCTCTTTCTAGACCTACGCAACTGCCTAGGGACATCTAATCAGGTCCAGGATCCCTCACAGCGGGGAACAGGATGGGACAACAGGGCTGACGCCATATGATCTTTCCAAGTTTTATAATTTGAAAGCAGTTGGAGCTGTGCTGGTGAATCTTTACAGGTGACAGAGCCATGTAGAAGACACAGAACTATCCAGGTGAGCGCTAACTGTCCAGGTGACAGAGCCATGTAGAAGACACAGAACTATCCAGTGAGTGCTAACTGTACAGGTGACAGAGCCATAATACAGAACTATCCGGATGAGTGTTAACTGTACAGGTGACAAGATTTCAAAAGCAGTGCTTTAAAGGAGTTGTTCTCACCCAGACAGGGACAGGAGTTGATGCTCTCAAAGCCCTGTGTGAGGCTGGAGACAGGCCTGCAGAGGGGACAGAGGCTGCTGCTCCTAATCTTTTCTCTGTTTCTTGTACAAGTTAGCTACATCTGACATGGGAATTAAACACAACTCCTTTTGTCTAGGAACATCTCAGCACTTAAGGATCATACAACAATTAGTATCTTACTCTGAAAATCACACAGACCTTCACCAGCGTCCACTCTGGCTCTAGCTGCTAAGGAAGGGGGTTCTCTAAACAGAGAGCAAATGGCATGGGAAGAAGAGGGGCCCAGGCAGAGAAGTAGGAATAGAAAGGTTTAAGGATCAAGAGCCAGGTTCAGCCGCCAGATGCAGGGGGAGAGGGAAGAGAAAGCAGGAGGAATCTGTGTGGATTCGCTCTGCAGACCTTTGCCAAAGACCCTGGAGGCCCGTGCACTGCCAGAGAGAAAAGGATTGCAGATGAAACCAAAAGACCCCTTTCCTGAGCTCTGGAGCCCAAGGGGTCCTTTCAGGACTCAGTGACTGGAGTGTGGTACAAAGAGGCCCCTCCTCACCTCCAGGCAGGCTGCCCTGAGGCTCCCATACCGTGAGGACTGAGGGCATCTGTAGCTGTCACATCAGCAGGTGTCTGACCCTGCATCATACTTGAGGCCAGGTAACTTGTCTGAGGGCAGATGGGTTGCGAAGTAGTAAGTCCACAGGCGGAGGCTGTCCATTCACAGGAAATCCCTTCTCTGTCACTTTTTTCTTGGGGTTGACCTGCTCCTCCTTTTCAATCTGATTTACAAAGAGAAAAAGAAAGTTTCACAAACTGGTAAGTGGTAATGTGTACTTCCTATATGGTCTTTAATACAACTGTGACTTCATGGACCTTTCTAAAGGATGTATTTATTTTTATTTTGGGGTGTGTGTGTGTGTGTGTGTGTGTGTGTGTGTGTGTGTGTGTACCACATTCATGCAGTTCCCATAGACGCCAGCAGAGGGCACTGGAACTGAAGTTACAGTTTTGAGCCCCCATGTGGGATGCTGGGAACTGAACTCAGGTCCTCCAAGAGCAAGAAGGGCATTTAACCACTGAGACCTGAGTAAAAACTTGTGACTTTATTTTTCTCCTCAGAAATCCAGCTTTAGAACCTCTCTCTGGTTTCTCAACTCTTGTAGTCTCTCGTCAAAATGGACACAATTTTTTTTTCTGGATTGAGCCTAGGAAATATATATTTTTTAAGTCCACCTGTCTCTATGCATAATAATAATTTTTGGTTTTCTGGCCACTCGTTGTAAGCAAATTTGCAACACAGAACACAATAGCAGTGACAATACATTCTACCCTAGAACAGAAACAAAAACATTTTACAACTTGTGATGACTGAGCTTCGCTGTCAACTTGCCTGGATTTAAGAGAAGCCAAGGAAATGCACCTCTGTGTCTAAGGAGGTGTTCCCACAAAGGTTTAAACGAGAAGGCTCAGCCTGAATGTGGGGGGCACCAGCTCATGGGCTGGGGCCCTGGGACTGAATGTGAAGGAGAAAGTAACTGAGCACCAGCACTCATCTCTCTCCGCTTCCTGACTGACGATGCAATGTGACCAGCCACCTCATGCTCTTGGCACCATACCTTGACACACGATGGACTGTGTCCCTTCAAACTGTGAGTCAAAATGAACCTTCTTAATGTCGCTTTCCCAGTTATCTCATCACAGCAATGAAAACAGTAACTGATACCACGGACTTAGATGTAAATGTGTGCACATATGTGTAGAGTATATGAACTCAGTTATAAAATTCTGACCAGGTTGGTGTGTCCCTAATTTGATAGGAATGAACTACGTTCAAAAAGATAAACAACATTTAATAAATTGATTACAAGTATGTGGCCCCAGACAAGCACTGGTCGCAAGTTTATCTAAAAGCTTGGACTCAAACCTGATGCTGAAGTCCTTCACCTTGAGCTGTGTCAGACTGTGAGGTATATCATTTGGTCTCAGTCACTAACATCAGCCAAACCCTGAGCTAGGCTCTGGAGAGAAGAGTATAAGATTGCCTGAGTCTGACTACACACAGTCTTGCAAGGGATACATAGAGGTAAACAAATCCATGCATGAGGATAGGTGTGTCAAGAGAGCCCAGCAGAGGACAGACGTCTGCTCAGCAGGAAGTGTGAGGGGTCATGAGACAAAGGGCTGTGCCAGGGCTCCTCACCACTGATGATACTGGCAACTCCCTAGATTCAAAAGAGGAACACTCTGCCTCCAGGAGATCCCGGACACATCATTTGAAGATTAGAGGGTGGTGGCCCACGAGAGTCAATCCTCGTGTAAAATGCCCCCATCTTGCTCTGGTGTAGCTTTCAAAGTTTAAAGTTACAAAGATTTCCCACAGAGCAGAGCAGAAGAAACAAACAGCTCAGGACCATGGGGGTTGGGGAAGCACGTGCCCTAAATCCACTCACGGAAGGTCTGCACAGCAGTGTGGGCTCCCTCCAAGAACAGGCTGCCTCTAAATGCATCTCAGAGTTGAATTCATCACATAAACTGAGTCCAAGCACTCCAGTGCGTGTCTCTCATTGAATAACAGGGTGATGTCATTATCTAATGATTGGCAATTGCTGCCGCAGAAAGTCTAGCAGGGATTAGAACTTCTGTCAGTAATCCAAAGCATGTCTGAGGCCATTCTTGACAATAAACCTTGAAGATACCAAGCCATACCTCAAAATGTGTTTTCAGCACAGAGAACAGGTCAAAACATACACACCTAGGTATACAGATTGAAACAAAAAATGCACTGGGCAGTGGTGGCGCACACCTTTAATCCCAGCACTTGGGAGGCAGAGACAGGCAGATCTCAGTGAGTTTGAGGCCAGCCTGGGCTACAGAGTGAGTTCTAGGACAGAACTAAACAAAGAAAACTTGTCTAAAAAAAAATTAAAAATGCACAACTGTCTGTACTGAAGGACATGATTATGATGTATAAAATCCAGACTCTACCCAAAAAAAAGCTAGAATAAGTAAAATCACAATATATAAGATCAATGTGCAAAAGTAAATTATCTTCAATAGTAATAATGAACAGTGGAAATTGAAGTTACAAAAAGGTACTTTTTAATTTTGTGGCCTGATTTCTCTGGGCTGTGGATCTGATCTCAGAGAGTGACAGTGTCTTTCAGTGGCAGCTCTGTAATCTTAGGATCCTGACATTAAGGATTCTGAAAACTAAGCCCATTCATTTCTAAAACCAAATTATTCTCTGGTTTCTGCAAAAGACCTATTCAAAAGAGTTATTGTAGATCCAAAAAGTCCTTTGTCTAAATTGTTTGACCTCTCCACACAATACCTCAGGAACAGCATCCTATCTGAAAGCATGTTGGCTCTTTAACCCTTTTCAAAGGTCTGCCCTAGCTGCACTGATGGACTGTAAGTTCTTCCCTGTTAATGTGCCTCCTACGCCCCCGATTTGAAATAGTCAATCAGGTCAATAAAGGAAATAAACAGTGCAGTGGTTAAATATCTGTTCTGGTGCACTGCCTCAGGACCTCTGAGATCAGAGAAGAGAAAATGAGTGTTGCAGGTGGGGCTCAGAGGGAGCGTGAGAGCCACAGGACACTGGGGACCTGGTCCTGTCCAGGGTGGGAGAGCACAGTCTGTGGAGACACCTTGGCTGATGTCTCTGAGTTTGGTGAATATGGTGAGCGAGGCTGGGTCCAAACAAACCTGTGTCTGAGATGGAGTTTATTCTCTTCTTTTCCACTCCAGCTTGGACTCCAACCACTCAAAATGCCATCACCTGACTTTCCATGAAGGACTGCCTCTTCTCTATAAATCAACGTCCTGGGCTCCCTACGTTCTCTGTGTATCAGAAGTCAGTCGGCTGAACCAACCATTTACTGCAGTCCCTTGGAGGGATTTAGTGACCAGTCAACCTGGATTCACCTCTCTGCTAAGGTGTTAGTGAGCCGTAGCCAGTTAGTGCCCTTGCTAGGTAAATCATTTGACCTGGCCCCTCACCAATGCTTTCATTTGGGGGTATCACAAACATGGCAGCTGCCACAGATGATGTGGGTCACTTATTTAGGGATATTTAAATCAGGCTTGTTTGCTGCATCTGAAGATGAAGACACCCCCAAGATTCACTGGTGACCCTTGAATGAGATTCTCAGGGGGCTTCTGGAATGCTGCTCAGGGGCTGAGCAGCAGAGTGGAGAGGGGGTAGTCACAGCTAGTGCTCACTACTGACTCACCAAACAAACCTACTTCCAAATATTAAACTGTTGTCGGCCATGGGGTGGGGGTGGGGGGCAGAGATGGGGAATAGAGAAGTTTCTGTCTTCCCTCAGTTTTGCTGTAGACCTAAAACTGTACCAAAAAATAAAGTCTGGAGAGAAGAGGAGAGAAGGAGGAGGAAGAGGGGTGGTGACTGCCAGGCATGTCATAATCCAACCATATGGGGCTCTAAAGCAGTAGGATCTTAGTGGGTTTACAGAGTAAGTGCTGGGCTAGCCAGGTGTGAGACCCTGACTCAAAAAGAAGACAAGAAACTGGTCCACCTGAGGCAGAGCAGATGGACAGATGCCTCTCTGGCCATCCTCCAGTTTGCCCACTCACAAGTTTCTGTGACGCCTCAGACTCCCATGACCAGCTGGTACATCTCTGTTTGGGGCTCCCATAGGCCATGTACATCCTGACTATGGCAGTATTGGAGTGTTTACTCTGTACACCATGACCAGCTAGTCTCTTCCTTGGTACTCAGAAGTCACAAATTACATTCCTCTCCCCGGTACAGCATATAAAACCTTACAGACAGGCAGTACACTTTGCTGAGTGACTGACCGAGTGAACGAATGGGTGGCATTGCCACTAAGGCTAATACATGATGGAATGTGTCAGGAGGGTGAGCGGGCCCTCTCCTTTCACACATGCACAGATATGGCTCCTGGGTATCACCTCTCCTCCTCTCTGAGGCACGGGAAGGGGAAGGGCTGACTCATATGTCAGCCTGCCACTGTGGTCAACAGAATGAGCTGGTAAGTAAGTGGCCTGCAGTCCTGTGGGATGGCACAAACGCAGCCTTCTGAAGTGTGGACAGTAACATCTGGGAGGAAAACAGAAGCCACGCCAGGTGTTTCAAACAGAGGGGGTTTAATGAAGGGAGTGGATTACACAGGCTTGGCACTGTGGAGAGATCCCCCATGTTAGTACTTGCAGAGAGCCGCTACTGACCTTAGGCTAGGGGGGACAAAAGGCAAGAGATGGTGTTACCAGAACCTAGGAGCTCTGGTGGGAGACCCCCCACGGCTGGCGCCTGGCCCTCTGAGGGGGCTGCTGCGTGCCGGTTGCTTGGACTTCTGAGGGGCCTTCTGCTTGGCTGGTGGTGGTCGGACCTCTGGGCGGGGACGCGGCTGGCGCTCAGTCCTCGAAGGGGACCTTGGCTTGGCTGGCCTCGGAGGGGACTTTGGCTTGGCTGGCGGCGCTCTGACCACCACGGGGGACGCAGCTGGCTGGTGCTTTGGCCTCTGAGGGGACGTGGCACGGCGGCTGGTGCAGAGAGGGCCAAAAGAAGCTGGAGGCTGCAGCCCGGGCTCTGCTGGCAGGAGCTGGAGACAGCAGGAAAGCCCCGCCCGCCCGCCCGCCCTCTGCTTGCCCTCCTGCCTTCCTAACAGAGAGCTGACAGTCACAGGGGAACGTGGCGCAGACCTGGCCCAGAGCCCGCGCTCACCTGGTCTTCTGGCAGGCGCAGCAGATCCAGTCCTCCTCCTTCTTCTGGTAGAAGCAGCCGCTCTTGCAGATGCTGTACTTGCGGTCCACGATCTCACGCTTGGAGTTGAGGAAGGTGAAGGGTGGGCAACAGTGGATGCTGAAGTGCTCCGAGAACTTCTGGTTCTTGGAGAGCCTGGGGCCCTCCTTGGCCATTTTCTGACTCATCTCACTGGAAACCATCGACGAGGGGGTGGGAGAAGACACAAAACAGCAGGTCAGAGCGGGCCCTTTGCCTTCAAGTCCACATTCCACATTGCTTTGTGGAACAAAGATACAGAGCTCTGGTGAGGGCGTTTAATAACGCTTATCTGTGTGTTTCTCTCTCTCTCTCTCTCTCTCTCTCTCTCTCTCTCTCTCTCTCTCTCTCTCTCTCTCTCTGTGTGTGTGTGTGTGTGTGCGTGTGTGTGTATGTTTTTATGGTGATGTGCATGTGTATGTGGGTGCTTGTGTACAAGCACGTGGAGGCCTGAAGACACCCTCAGGTATTGTCCTCAAGGGCCATTCATCTATGTTTTTTATTTATTTCCTTCCTTCCTCCTTTCCTTCCTTCCTTCATTTATTTATATTTGAGATAGGGTTTCTTTCTAGTCTAGAACTCATGAAGTAGGCTAGGCTGGCTCCTGGGGAGCCCAAGGATCCGCCTGTCTCTGCCTCCCCAGCCCTGGAATTACAAGCATGCCCCATCATGCCATGTTCTTTAAGTCTGTATTCTGGGAATTGAACTCAGATCCTCACACTTGCAAAACAGGCACTATACGGACTGAGCCATCTTTCCAGCCCTTGATACAATTAATAAAATACAGCAATGAAAAGAACATCTTGCTGGGTGATGGTGGCACATGCTTTTAATCTCAGCATTCAGGAGGAGGAGGCGGGCACTTCGAGGCCAGCCTGGTGTACAGAGTGAGTTCTAGAACATCCAGAGCTACACAAAGAAGCCTGTCTAAAAAACAAACAAACAAACAAAACAAAAAAAAAAAAAACATCAGCTAGATCAACATATGGCTCTCAAAGCACAACCCTGAACAAAAGAAACCAGAAAGGCTGCCTTTCTCTTTATACGGGGTCACAAAATAAGCAAAACTGACCTGTGGCACCAGGAAGCAGAAGCATGGCTGCATGTGAGATTCGCAGGGCTGAAAACCTTCTTTGCAGGAAGGAGACACTAACACAGGAATACTAATAGTACTAACACAGCACACGGGAGCTCAGACGACCTCATCAAGAGTTGACAAGGATACACACAGGTAGTGGACCTGTGCTGGACACTGGAAACATGCCAGGTCTCAGCACACTCAAGGTCTCACACACACACACACACACACACACACACACACACACACACACACACTATAATACATAACTCCAGTACCAGGAGGTATAGAAAAAAGAATCAAGACTTCAAGGTCATCTTTGACAGAATAGGAAGTTCAAGGCCTGGGATATGAGAGATCCTGTCTTGAACTAAAATCAAACAAAACCAGTAATTGTGCAGTAAGATTGCTCAGTAGTTAGAACCCTTGGCAAGTAAGTCTGATGACCTTGTGTTCGATCCCAAGAAACCACAGTAGAGACTTTCAGAAGTTGCCCTGTGTTTCTGTCTCAAAAAAAGGTTTTAAGCCAGGCATGGCGGTGCACACCTATCACATTATCATATGTAAAGTACAGGCGAAACAGAAGCACACCATAGCTTTGTACAGCAATTCACACCATGACAACAGAACATCAAAAAACCTGTATTGGAACCTAGAAAACCTGGATAAATGAAAATAATGAACTCTGAGAGTCTTACTTCACAGTGAACCGCCATAAACCTCTGAACACTTATCCCTGGAGGATATTTATGTGTAAAGACACAGTGAAGGGCTGGAGGGATGGCTCTTCACTTAAGATCACTGGCTGCTCTTCTAGAGGACCCAGGTCCAATTCCCAGCACCCATGGCACCTCACAACCATCTGCAACTCCAGTTTCAGGAGATCTGATGCCCTCTTCTGACTTCTACAGGCACCAGGCACACATATGGTAATAGACATACATGTAGGCAAAAAACCCATACCCATAAGAAACAAATTTTAAGTAATTTTTAAAAATTAAAAAATACACAGT
Organism: Peromyscus californicus insignis; assembly: GCF_007827085.1. NCBI lineage: Eukaryota > Metazoa > Chordata > Mammalia > Rodentia > Cricetidae > Peromyscus > Peromyscus californicus. The sequence continues at coordinate 114,670,433 of NW_026294402.1, read as the reverse complement.
TAAGAGAAAGGAATTTATACACTACAGTTGGGCGTTATTACTTTTTAGTTTAATGTCATAGACACAATGTTACCTGCAGTATTTTCTTAATGTTTTATAAAACCTGTAGTACTTGCAAACTTATAAACCCACTTATAGTTTATATCATATATCCGAGGAATCATTTTTGCTTTTTCATGTGTATGTGGCATGCATGAGTGTATTCGTGGTTTTGTGGGGGGGGGGGTGTGCATGTGTGTATGCATAATTTTGTGTGTGCATGCATGCACACACACATGTGGAGGCCCAAGGGTGATGTCAGGACTCATCCCCCACACTTCTCCACCTTATTCACTGAGGCAGGCTCACTCAGTCAAACCCAGAACTTGCAGGTGATGGCTAGCATTGCTAGCCAGCTCTGGGGTCCCCTGCCTCTGCCGTTCATGACTGGAACTACAGGTGGGCCTCCACACTAACCCGGCATTTACATGGGTTCTGGGGATTTGAACTCCGGCCCTCTTCTTATGGAAAAGCACTTTGAGCACCGAGCATCTCCCCTCCTCTTCTGAGTGAACTTGTAAGTTCCACACTTCACTTCTCTTCGTCAGGGAGCTCTTTGCTTTCCCCAGTCCATCAGTTTCCATGCAGACTTACTATTTCCTTTGATTTTTCTTTAGGTTTGTTTGACTCGGAAGCATCCCATGTCGGCCTTAGCAAGGACAGCTCCAACTGGACACCACAAAGTTCACGGTCAGCTTTTCAGCTTCACTTCTTTTTCAATATGGGTGAGTTCTTAAGTTTATCAACGATTTTTTAATCCGTTGTCAAATTTCCAAACATATAAAGTATTTTTGTTATGTTGCTGTCTGATCTCAACACATCAGCCAAGAAGAGTAACCATATGATCAGCTCTTTGATGCTGGCCCAGTGTGTATTTAGTATTTGTTAAGAGTTCCATATTTGATTTAAAACATTGCAATTGTCTAGTGTCCTAGTTAGCTTTAACTGTCAACTTGACACAGACTGGAGTCCCTAAGAAGGGAGATTCAATGAATGGACTGCCCAGATCAGATTGCCTGTGGCATGCTGTGGAGATTGTGTTGATTGATCATTGCTACAGGAAACCACTGTGGGCGGCACCATTCCATAGGCAGGTGGTCCTGGGCTGTACAAGAAAACTAGCCAAGCATAAGCCTGGGAGGAAGCCATCAACTAGCATTCCTCCATAGTTTCTGCTTCAAGTTCCCACCTGAGCTCCTGCCACAACTTCCTTCAATGACAGACTATGACTCGGCATCTGAAATAAACCTTTACTTCCTTAAGCTGCCCTTGGTCAGAGTGTTTTATCACAGCAAGAGAAAAAAAGTCATACACGTGGTAAAGATTTTGTTTAATGCGCACCAACTATAACCTAACAATCCTGGGTGTAGTAGTTATCTTGGATCATGGCTCTATCTTGCAGAGACAGTGAATCCAACTCAACATGCCTGTTCCCAGCTCCAAGAAATAGGATTATTTCCAGCCTTTGGGCCTCACCACATAGCTTCTGCCTGTCCCCTTCCCATCCAACAACTACACAGCTCACTCCTTGCCTGCACGAGACCCTGCTCAAAGGGAAGGCTCCTTTCAGAGTCTTTACAGAACTGTAAAGACAAGAGTTTTCCAAAATAAACTCATGGATGCTGTGCCCTTCTTACTAAAACCACCAAAGATCTTGCATGAAGAGTTTCCGTCTGACCCAATGGAGCAGATGAGAAACTCTGGTGATGCAGTTAGCATTCGGCACTCACAAGGAGCAAACCCCAAGGAATCATGGAGAAGAGTCTAAAATCCAAAATCCCAGAATGGAGAAGGGGGAGGGAGGGAGGACAGAGTCCCCCCCCCAAGAATCAGTGGCTGCTGGAGGGTAGCATGGAGTGACATCGAGTATGTCGCCCACACTTAAAGGCAGGCCTCGTGCTCAGGAGCAGCAGCCAACATAAATCAGACTCCATGTTTTTGGTGGCAGCGGAGAAGAGTTGGGAAAGGGGAAAGAATATATCAAAATACATGGTATAAACTTCTCAAAAATAAATAAAAAATTAAAAATGGAGTAAATTATGTTTTAAAGTCCTAAAAGAGTAACAACTATTTTTTACACCATGTATGGGAATGCATTCCTGAGAGTCAGAATTTAAAATAATCTGACACACTGTAATGTCAACACTTGGGATGAGGCAGCATGGGGATCATAAACTCAAGGTCATCCTTGGCTACACAGTGAGTTCCAGGCCAGCTCAGGCCACATGAGACTCATTTACATATTTTACAACATATTTTGTATTATATATCACAACATACTACAACAAATACCATAAATTTACAACAATTTAACTAATTAAAATAAAGAACATAAAATAGTGTGGCAATGGCCTAAAGCTAGACAAATGGAACAGTAGGGTAGAAAACTAGAACTCCAAAGTAGATCCACATATACAGGAAAACTTGGTGTGTGGCAAAGATGTCCTAAATCAACATCAGAAGGAGGGGATTCTTTTTTTTTTTCTTCCAGTTTTTCAAGACAGGGTTTCTCTGTATATTCCTGAGTGTCCTGGATCTTGCTCTGTAGACCAGGCTGGCCTCGAACTTACAGAGATCCACCTGGCTCTGCCTCCCGAGGGCTGGGATTAAAGGCGTGCACCACCACCCGGTGAAGGAGGGGATTCTTTGTGAAGAAAGCTAACATAATTGGTACAAGTTGATACGATTAAAGGAATCAAAATTAAAACTACTCCACATCAGGGACTAGAGAGATGGCTCAGAGGTTAAGAGCACTGGCTGCTCTTCCAAAGGTCCTGAGTTCAATTCCCAGCAACCAAATGGTGGCTTCACAACCATCTGTAATGAGATCTGGTGCCCTCTTCTGACCTGCAGGGACATATGCAGGCAGAGCACTGTATACATAATAAATAAATAAATCTTTAAAAAAAAAAAACAAAACAGCTACTCCACATCAAAAGACCCAATATCCACAGTCAAGAGAAGCAACATCAGAACAATACAACACATATAATATACAAATAATTTCTTTTTTTCATTTTTCGTGGGTATTTTGCCTGCATGTATATATGTGCACCATGTGCATGCCCAGTACCCACAGAGACAAGAAGAGAGCATCTGATTCCCTGAAACTGGAGTTGTGGAGGGTTGTGACCCACAATGTAGGTGCTGGGAGTCCAATGGGAAGCCCCCAGTGGGTCAGCCAGTGTTCTTCATTATTGAACCGTCTTTCCAGCCCCCAAAGTCTCAAATTTTTGCCAGTCTGAGAGGTGAAGTATTTTGCAACACAGGCTGGATAAAGTAAATTAAAATTCAGAATGGTTTAAATTTGAAAACCCTGTAAGTATAACTTACTGTATCAACAAATGAGAGGAATGATATCGGCAGTGGTATATTAAGGAAGCATCCACTAGGGGGAACTGGGTGATGGCTCAGTAGGACCTGAGGACCTGAGTTCAATCCCCAGAGCCTACTGTGTGTATCTGTAATCCCAACAGTCCTACAGCAAAATGGGAGATGGAGACAGGAGAGTCCCTGGAGGGTCATGGGCCAGCTAGCCTGGACAGCAGAGAACAGGAAAAAGACCCTGTCTCAAACAGGGTGGAAGGTGAGGACCAACACCTGAGGTTGTCCTCTAACCCCACAGTGCCCATATTCACACATATTAACACACACACACACACACACACACACACACACACACACACACACACACACACCATATATACACAAATTAACTATTAACAAATAAATTAAAAAGAGATTGCTCAGTGAAACTCAGTGTCCACTCCTGACTAATCTCTCAGTATAGTAAGAATAGAATGTGACGTCTTAACAGCTTGGCATCCTAGTCAGACACCTGAAGAAGGACACCACTGACCACCACTGTCAACCAATGTTGTGTTTGAAATCCTAGTCAGTACATTTTTAATTTAAAAATTGTGCTGGGGAGTTAGGTCAGTCAGTAAAATGCCCACCACGCACACATAAAGACCTGAATTAATCCCCTAGAGCCCGCATTTTAAAAGTACAAAATAAAAAGAGAGCCAAGCGTAGCGATGTGTCTATAATCCCAGCAGTGGGAAGGCAGAAACCAAAGGATCTCTAGCGCTTGCTGGCCAGTCACTCCAGCCTAATCGGGGAGTTCCAAGTAACTGTGAAAGACCCTGTCACAAACAACAGTGTGAACACTGTCCTGAGGAATGAGACTCAAGGTTGGCCTCTGGTCTCCACATGCACCCACATGAACATGCACATATACATACACATACCAAAAGTATTCTGGTGCTATCAAACTCTACAAGCCATTAGAGAGAGGGAGAGAGAGAGACAGACAGGGAAGGTTCAACGAGACTCCTGACACAGGGACTGCAGGGACGGCTCAGTGGTTAAGAGCATGACTGCCCTTCCCAAGACCCAGGCTTGATTCCCAGTACCCACATGGCAGCTCACAACCATCTCTGTGGTAATTCCAGCTCCATGGAATCTGGTGGCCTCTTCTGACCTCTGCAGGTAGCAGGCATAAACATGGTGCCCAAGACATACATGCAGACAAATGCCCATACACATAAAAATAATAAATAAATAAATTGAAAGTATGCTTCAAAAAATCCTTGATATAGGTCAATATACAAGAATCGAAACATTGGCAATATATTATATCACATAATACATAATATATAAAATAAAAGATGCTATTCACACTGACCATAAGACGACTGGACATCTACAGATAGAAATATATCAGACAAAGGAATCAAAACCTTTCCTTAAGAAATGTACACAATCAGGGATGGAGAGATGGCCCAGCAATTAAAGACACCTGCTTCTCTTACAAAGGATGTGGGTTCAATTCCTAGCACCCACAGCTTACAACCTGCATATACACAGGTACTCATACAAACACATAAAATAAATTAAACATTTTAAACTAAAAAATTTTGAAGGCTTAAAAGGAAATTATTTAATACCATAATATGCTTACTATCACCAGGTAAATCTACATGGTTAATATAATTCTGATCAATATCAGATTTGCATGTAACTGACAAGGCCATCCCATAGTTCTGAAAGCATGAAGATCCAAGGATAATTGAGATAGTTTTGAATAAGAAACCTATGCCATACCAAATATCAACACTCACTATGAACTACACTAACCACATATTAGTTTGGAAAAGGACATAGATCAATGAAACAGGACTGAGATTCAGAGGCAGTTCCACATATGTATAGTGGCATGATTTATAACAGAGAGATTGTTTAAAATGATCAGTGGGCAGTTTGGTGGTTAATTTTAGCTATCAATTTAATTCAATCTAGAAACACCTGGGAAGAGAGTCTCAATGAGGGATTTTCTAGATCTTGTTGAGCATTTGAGCATGTCTGTGGGGATTATCTTGATTATGTTAATTAATGTGGAAAGACCCACCTACTGTGGGCAGCACACTCCCTAGGCAGGAGATCATGGTCTGTATAAGAAAGGAAAAAGTGTCTGGCAGTGGTGGCACACACCTTTAATCCCAGACTCAAGAGGCAGAAGCAGGCGGATCTCTCTGAGTCGGAAGCTAGCCTAGTCTACATGGTAAGTTCCAGGACAGCCAGAGCTATATATAGAGTGAGAACCTATCTCCAAAATAAGAAAGAAAGGAAAGGAAAGGAAAGGAAAGGAATGAAGGAAGGAAGGAAGGAAGGAAGGAAGGAAGGAAGGAAGGAAGGAAGGAAGGAAAAAAGAAAGAAAATGGAAAAGGTACTAAAACAAGCACTGGAGGGCCTGGAGAGGTAGCCCAGTGGTCAGCTTTGGCTCTTAAATGTCAGTAACTTCAATTCCCGGGGAATCAGATGCCCTTTCTGGCCTCTTTGGGCATCAGCCATGCATATGATGCACAGACATACATGCAGTCAAAACATCGATAGAATTAAATAAATATATAAATAAACATAAAAGTAAACAAGTCAATGAAAATAAATAAGATGCGAGCAAGTGTTAAGCCCAGCACTCAGATGGCAGAAGCAGGCTGATCCCTGAGTTCAAAGCCACTCTGGTCTACATAGTGTATGGTGTGTGGAGAAGCTGTGCATCTTCGTGGCCATGGCAACCCTGGTCACAGACTTCCAGCCTGCATAAAGATGGAAAACGTAAGCCAGGAACAAATTTGTTCTTAAAATTTTAATAAAGCCAGGCGGTTGGTGGTGCACGACTTTAATTCCAGCACTCGGGAGGTAGAGGCAGGTGGATCTCCATGAGTTCGAGGCCAGCCTGGTCTGCAGAGTGAGATCCAGGACAGGCTCCAAAACTACGCAGAGAAACCCTGTCTCAAAACATAACAAAAAACATTTTATTTGAAAATAATTTTATTTTATTTTATGTGTATGGGTGGTTTGCCTACATGTATAGCTCTGCACCATGTGTGTGCCTGGTGCCCAGAACCATGCCAGCTTAACTGTCATTTCTTTGTGTGGTGGTATTTTACTTGTACTGAAATGTGATTTTAATTGTATGTTAATAAATAAAGTTGCCTGGAGGTCAGAGCTATTAGAGCCATAGCAAGTGCGTGGCGGCAGTGGCACACGCCTTTAAGGACCTGGAGGGCGGTACATACAGGCAGTGACGAGGCAGTCACATGTTTGGGTTTACAACCAATGAGAAGGCAGAACAGCTAGAGTATATAAAGACATACACACAGCAAGTCGGTCCCTTTCAGAGAGCTCTCTTGGCTGAAGAGGACCCCTGAATCAGGAAGGGTGAGGCTCTTAGCTCTGACCTCTTGGCTTTCTTCTCTGAATCGGCTCTGTGTTTCTTATTTAATAAGACCGTTGGTTACATCTACATCTTTGTCTTGCTATTTGGTTCATATTTTGTCCCTCTTGAGGCAGGGTCTTGCTGTATAACCCACGGTGGCCTCAACCCCGTGGTCCTGCTGTGTCTTCCTCCCAAGTGCTGGGGTTACAGGTGTGCATTGCCATGTCTGGTGTAGTCTAATTTGAATGCCATACATCGGTAGTGACTGATCAGATGAACAGCACCGAGCCACGCAATGCAATGTTTTGTGGCTGGGAATAAAAGTAAGATGGGTCTACGTGGAATAATAAAAAGCATTCTGAGCCGGGCGGTGGTGGCCCACGCCTTTAATCCCAGCACTCGGGAGGCAGAGGCAGGTGGATCTTTGTGAGTTCGAGGCCAGCCTGGTCTACAGAGCGAGATCCAGGAAAGGCGCAAAGCTACAGAGAGAAACCCTGTCTCGAAAAACCAAAAAAAAAAAAAAAAAAAAAAAAAAAAAAGCATTCTGAAACCAAAAAAAAAAAAAAAAAAGAAAGAAAATGGAAAAGCAGACCTGAATTAATCAATGCTCTGTGCTCTCGACTGAGTATGATGTGACCAAATGTCTCAGACAAAGACCCTGGAGAGGTGACAGCAAACAGGTGGTGTGGAGCACGAGCCGGGCACTGCTGAGTGCTTTAACTTTCTTTGCCCTCATGATATCACCGTCACTCTACTTTGCAAATGGGAGATACAGAGAAGTCACCTGAAGGCAGAGAATTGGGGAAAGTGTTGCCAGGACCCCAACCAAGGTGGACTAGAGTGGATTCTAAACTCTGAGACGATATTCGTTCTAACACAGGAAACAAGAAGAGTAGGAAGAGAAATGGCGGGAGAAGGAAGAAGACAGATCAGACAGACTGCTTCATGGAACAAAAAATAAATTCACTCTGTGGTGCTGTCACCCACTAAGGGAGACAGGCACCCTCAATAATGACCCCCACATCAACACACCTTCAAAGCAATCTTCATTCATTTTCAGCCAAAATTGATGGTACATGGTGCATGCAAATCATGCCCAGCAGTACTCCTGTTTATCCCTTTAATCTTTATTTTATTTTTTTTCCAGAGCTGAGGACTGAACCCAGGGTCTTGCACTTCCTAGGCAAGTGCTTTACCACTGAGCTAAATCCCCAACCCCTCCCCCCCCTTTAATCTTTAAACATGTGCTCCATGGCCTTAACCTGAGCATCCTTAAGAGGGCACTCCTTAACTGAGCATGCTCAGGAATGAACTCCTTAGCCCATGATGCTCATGAATGTGCTCCTTAACTGAGCATGCCCAGCAGTGGGCCCTCCCTGTATGGATCTGTAGACTCCCTGAATAAAATCCCAGGCTTCCTTTGTTCAAGGACAACATGGCTTTGGACATGACTCCAGAGCTCTCTTTGCCTGTGGCTGGTAAGAAATCTTCCTCTGTTCTTTCATGCCTCGCTTGGGCTTATTATGGCATTGCATTCACCGAGATATGAACGAACCCATTGCCTTTAGTCATGTAATGACTTAAAGCTACAAGGTCAGAGGTGTGCACGTCAGGGTGCATGTGAAGGTCAGAGGACAATTTACCAGACTTGATTCTCTACCTCCAGCTTCCATGTGTCCCAGGGATCACACTCAGGCTGCCGCGCGTAGCAGCAAGTGCCTGCACCTGTTAACCCACCTTCCTGGACCAGTTGGTAGTTATCTACAGATATGCTTGACTCTGTAGTACTCAGAGAAAAAGAATTAACACAAGGAAATATCAGCTCACTTCCATCCCGATGGGCCCACAGAAAAGGAAAAAGTGGCATCAGCAGAGGAGAGGAGAGGGCAGCCGATGAGAGGTGCTGGGGAGGGGCACAGGGCAGTGCACTGACTGCTATAGACACTTAGACCAGTGATCCTTGGGTTGTCAAAGAGCCCCTGACTCCTTGTAAGGAAGGAATGTATGCACATGCTGGTATACATCCAGTGTCTCCACTGTGAAAACAATGATCACGGGGCAGAATAAATCCTCCAGCTCCCTTAGAGAACATTAGCAGCATCTCACACCCACTAATCTTCTCTTGGGCCAGAGGCTAATGCTTCCCTCTGAGTGTAGATTTACACTGTAAATACAGCAGCTTCTGTGTTCATCAATCCACAGCAACCAAAAGAGAAAAGAGAAGGAAGCCAACACTGGCCGGAAGGTTATGAATTCATGCCCTCCAGGGATGTTATTTTTTTCCATGTGTCCCCTTGATGATGAGTGTGTTGCACGTTAATACAATGAAAACTGAACAGCTGGTCATTGGAGACAAACCAGCACCAGGTAATGGACAATGATAAAAGCATTTATTTTGAATTAGGAGCCTTTCTGCAGACAGCCACAAGATGCCAAAATCCAACAGGGATTTGGCGACTATGAAAAACACAACTGAATAAAAGGGTTCCAGTTATCCTGGAGGCAGTCGCCCATTGGGAACACAAACAAAACCATGTCAAATGTCTTGTTGTATTGCTTTGTTTTAGGCAACAAAGACAACCTCCTATAACTTCACCTCCCAAGGATCTAGTGCCCTCTTCTGGCCTCTGCGGGCAGTATGTGCATGCACACACTTTTTTTTTTTTTTTTTTTTTTTTTTTTTTTTTTTTTTTGGTTTTTCGAGATAGGGTTTCTCTGTGTAGCTTTGCACCTTTCCTGGAACTCACTTCGTAGTCCAGGCTGGCCTCGAACTCACAGAGATCCGCCTGGCTCTGCCTCCCGAGTGCTGGGATTAAAGGCGTGCGCCACCACCGCCCGGCGCACACACTTTTTAATGAAATGAGGAAGGATAATGGAGCCAAATGAAGTTCTCATCCACTCACGTCCATTTGTCCAGTGAAATGGGAAGCCAGGGTGCTGTGGATGATTGACTGATAAATAAAACACTGATTGGCCAGCAGCCAGGCAGGAAGTATAGGCGGGACTAGCAGAGAGGAGAATTGGAAGAACAGGAAGGCAGAGTGGGAGGAGACATGTAAAGGAAGCAGCATGTAAAGGCAGCAGGTAAAGCCACGGAACACATGGCAACATATAGATTAACAGAAATGGGTTAATTTAAGATAGAAGAACTAGATAACAAGAAGCCTGCCATGGCCATACAGTTAGTAAACAATAGGAGTCTCTGTGTGTTTACTCAGTTGGGTCTGAGCGGCTGTGGGACTGGTGGGTGAGAGAGATTTGTCCTGACCATGGGCCAGGCAGGACTGGAGAAAACTTCAGCTACAAATGGCGCCCAACAGGTTGGCAAAAGTTTCCACCTAAAACCTGAAAAAAAGATTCTAAAACGGAGCTAAAAACAGTTTCCTAGTTGTCTCTCTCAAGTTAGCAGCAGCCTACAGGTTTGAGCTACTATGGCGGGTTCTGGCATGTGCATTTGACCAGCAATATGGCAGGAATGAACCATCTACAAGCAGCACATTACGCCGCATGGTGGATTTAGTCTTTGCTAGTACAAAACAAAAATAAAAAATTTAAAAAAAGAGGTTTCTGGGCTACATGCTGCTTTGATAGAAGCATAGAACCACTGTTTCTAAGAGTTGATGGCTCCCAAAGCTGGCGGTAAACGTACCACTGCCATGTTGGGAAGCTGAGGTGGGTGGAGCCACCAGCCAAAGCTGCTATTTTAGCCCTAGTAATGCTTCAGTTTAAAACATTAGATTCACAATAAGACAGATTCAGATGCAACAAGATTTTAAATGCTTTACAATGTGTGTAAAAATGTACGTAGGCTTGAAAGAGAGAAAAAGGAATATATACAGTGATATAAAGAAATAGTTTTTAAAAATAAAGTATTTAAAGAGACAGAAAAGGTAGTATAAAAAATAAGCCGTGTAAAAATGGATATTATACAGAGAATCTGGATTGTGTTGTCTTTGGGATTTTTAACTGCAGAAAAACATTTGATCATAAAAGCTGTTGAGTAAAGCCAATATGTATATTTTAAAGGTACCTTGACTTCAAAATTTGGATGTAAGGATATGTTGCTTTGGAAAGGAGCCTCTACTTTTGTTTCCACAGAAAGCAAGAGGCTATGGATTTGTTCCAGATTAAGATACATCAGGTTTGAGCAGCCAAGACCCCTTAAAAGGTCTCCGATGACACCATGGCCCAGATGATCCAACATCCAGAACGGTTTCAAGGCAACTGGCTCAGACGATACACCCTCACGGACTACTCCATAATCCTAAAATCTTCTTTGTATCCCCATAAGATACAGTGCCCCGCCTCCAGCAGGAAGTAGTAAGAGAAGCTACGCCCAAATTCCCAAATATACCAAGCTGGCTTTGGAGATGGAATTGGCTCACTCCTTCTCTAAACCCAAACATATTACTAAAAAAAAAAAAAAGGTTAAGATATTCTTTTGTCCTATATCAGAAGAGACCTTTGGTGTGGGACAGAGAAAAACCAATATTTTTATTTAAATCAGGTTGATTATAAATGCAATCTCTTTCTAAAGAAGAAAAGGGGATATGATATAGATATGATAGGATGAAAGGGTAGATTATTGAATCTACTTTTAAAGAGCAACTTGTTTAAAATGTTTTACATTGCTATGGATTTTAGTTTATTGATACAAGTTTAAACTTAATTTTGTTATACTGTATATATATTCCTGTTCTCCTTTGAGGTATTATGTTTATGTAACTCATTTAGATTGTAATGGATAATTAAGAAATACAGATTAATAATTAGTCTTCTTTTTTTTTTTTTTTTTTTTTTTTTTTTGGTTTTTCGAGACAGGGTTTCTCTGTGTAGCTTTGCGCCTTTCCTGGAACTCACTTGGTAGTCCAGGCTGGCCTCGAACTCACAGAGATCCACCTGGCTCTGCCTCCCGAGTGCTGGGATTAAAGGCGTGCGCCACCACCGCCCGGCTCAATAATTAGTCTTCTATGGTAGTCAAACTTATAGTCATGTTGTTTTCTAGGTATACATAGATATAATTCAATTAGGTAGGTAATCTTCAAACACTTCAAAGACCTACAGATTATGGCATTTAAAATGTTTTAAAAATTTAGACTTTCTGGACAGTGAGACATGTCTGCTCCTGGCAGCACTGATTTACTTCAGAGAGGAAGATGGGCATCAAAGACATTCTATATGGAGTTTATCTTCACCTTGGCAAAAATAGCCATTTGGGCAAGAAACTGTTCTTGTCTGGACTGCTTGATTGACTAGACATGCAGGATCCATGGGAAGGTGACCACTGAACTTTGCTTGGCAGAATGGTCCTTCAGGTTCCTGCTTCACAGAGGAAACTGCCAGACATTCTACAGGACACAGAGAAGTGACTGAGAGACTCTAGGCCTGTGGACTGAAGACAGATGCCTCAACTTTTCAAAAGAACTTTGGATAACTGTCCAGGCTGCCAGCTGTCTCTGTCTACTCTGCAAGACTCCCAAAAGTTGCTTGCATCCTTCTCCCTTTTCTCAGAAAATAGTATATCCTTCTGAGGTCTTTGATGTAGTTGAAGACTAGATAGTTATAATTTCCTCAGTTATGATAAAAGATAAGTTAGATATAAAACCTTGGACTCACAAATATAGTATAGGATATCTTCTTTAATATTGTAACTGTAATTCTTGCTTGATAATTGTTTTGTTATATGTAATTTTACTATGTTAAAGTTAAAACCTTCCTTTTTGAAAAAAAAAAAAGAAAAAGAAGTGCTGTGGATGATTGATTGATAAATAAAATACTGATTGGCCAGCAGCCAGGCAGAAGTATAGGTGGGACTATCAGAGAGGAGAATTGAGAGAACAGGAAGACAGAGTGGGAGGAGACACCAACCTGCCATCCAGGAAGCAGCATGTAAAGGCAGCAGGTAAAGCCACGGAACACATGGCAACATATAGATTAACAGAAATGGGTTAATTTAAGATAGAAGAACTAGATAACAAGAAGCCTGCCACGACCATACAGTTAGTAAGCAATATGAGTCTCTGTGTGTTTACTTGGTTGGGTCTGAGTGTCTGTGGGACTGGTGGGTGAGAGAGATTTGTCCTGACCATGGGCCAGGCAGGACTGGAGAAAACTCCAGCTACACCAGGGTATCAGCTGAGAACAAGAAAGGGAAAGATTTGAGGATAAAGAGGGCAAAGGAAATCTTGCAGCAATGTGGACAGCAGTCCATCAGCAGCTTTCCAGGTCTGGAGGAAACCCAGACCACAAGCCTGAAGTGTTCCCAACCTGCTCAACTGCGCTTGCACTCAACTGTTCTCAGTAGCAGGATGTATACATGAGGGGACACTTCTGTCTGAGCTGAGATTTGCCAATGAATTTGCAAGACTGCAATGATGGAATTTAGAATCTGTCAAATGACAATAACAACAAAAACAAGCTAGAAAAGAGGGATTGATGGACAGATGTATGGACTCACAGACAGACAGAGAGTGAGTACCATGTAGACTAGAAACGCCTGAGAAAGAATGACAGTGATGGATACTTAGAAGAACAAATTGCAAGGAAGGAAGACTGCGAGTGAGCCGGCTGCTTGCCCAGTTGTTGATGTGGTACGGTACAGACTAGGTCCACAGCGCGGAACGGACGGATGAGACGGGATGATAATACCCTGGAGTGTGGTACGGTACTGACTAGGTCCACAGCGCAGAACGGACGGATGAGACAGGATGATAATACCCTGGAGTGTGGTACGGTACTGACTAGGTCCACAGCGCGGAACGGACGGATGAGACGGGGTGATAATACACTGGAGTGTGGTACGGTACTGACTAGGTCCACAGCGCGGAACGGACGGATGAGACGGGGTGATAATACACTGGAGTGTGGTACGGTACTGACTAGGTCCACAGCGCGGAACGGACGGATGAGACGGGGTGATAATACACTGGAGTGTTGAATCCTTGCATGGAGTTGGAGCAGAAAGAGAGAGGGAAATTCTATTTAAAAACCATCAGTAGAGAAAGGGTGAGTGGGAAGCCAGCTGCAGACCCCCGGGAACAGAGCACAAGCTTGAATGCTGGTTTAACGGCAGAGGGAAGGAGCTGTAAAGGAAAGGATGATACTGACCTCATTCTCAAAGCTAGAGGGATGTGAAGGACAAAATAGCCCCCATTGGAGAGACGAGGAAACTTCCTTCCAACAAGACTGGGAAGACCCAGCTCAGACAAAGACACAGAGGGAGCCCCTGAGTAAGTTCGAGGGTCTGAGAGAGAACACTCTTTCTCCATTGAACGGTATTGTGTGTGGTACAGGGGAGTGTAAGTGGATAAATAAATGGTGGCTTGGTCCCACTTTCTCTAACACAGAGAATTTGTTTTCATATTTCTGTTCTCTGGACCTAGAATACCAGAAGAGAACTGACAAGCTATAAAAAGTGTTTAAGCTGCTGGGCATGAGGGCTCACACCTTTAATCCCAGCACCTGGACAGAGGCAGGTGGATTTCTGTGAGTTTGAGGCCAGTCTGGTCTACATATGGAGTTCCAGGCCAGCAAGGACTTTATAGTGAGACCTCATCTCAAGAGAAAGGAAGGGAAGAAGGGAGGGAGGGAAGGACGGAGGGAAGAATAAGAGAGAGTGTGCCTATGGACGGTGCCTTTACTCAGTCTCTTGCTGATTTTACATTCTTCTGTGACATTCTGAATACCTGCAGTCATTTATGTGACAATTTAGATGCAAACCCATACCTGTTTTTTCATCCGCACACATCCGGCGGCCAGGACTCTGTTCCCAGCTTGTCTTTATTCTCATTTGGTTCGTCGTTGCCCCTAGGAATGAAGTGGTAGCACACACTGGTCAGTTAGCATGCTAGACTTGGCTGCAATTCAGTCAAGTGTGTTTCACGTGGAGGCTTGCTCTCCCAGTTCTAAGGTGGAGTTCACATAGAGGCTTGCTCTCCGAGTCCTAAGATGGAGTGTGATGGATCTGGACACTGTCTGAAAGTCTGGGGATGGAGGAAGGACATTGTGTACCATCTTATCACTATGGAGAAAAAAATGACACCCATCCGTTAAGTAAAAAGCCTTAAGTCAGGACTGGGAAGACAGCTCAGTTGATAAGGCAGCTGTTGTGCAGGCGTGAGGGCCTGGTGTAGCCAGAGGCCTCTTCATCAGGGAAGAACTTCCTGGGACTGTTAGGACGTCCCTTTTTACACCTTTCCAGGTGTCTTTTCTCCTCCACATTTAATATCATTCCCGTGCGGTTCTTTGAATGTTATCACTAAAATGTGAAGCCTGAGCTCGGCACACACTTGGATCTCCAGGTGCTAGCTCAGTGTTGGCCACGGGGACTTCCAACAAATATTTGTTAATTGAATGGGTGAATGAGTAGAAAATAAAATGTGCCACAAGCTTTAAAAAAAATAAAAATAAAAACCAACAGGAAGAATGCCTGAATGTAGACTTCCAGTTAATTCAGAATTCTTTAAATTATCTGTTCACATTTTTTTTTAATTATTTTGTGTGTGGCCACATGCATACCATAGCCCCAGAATTCTTTAACTTCCTCTTGATGACATCAAGTTTTAATACTAAGTTAACTACACATTGGTGACTGGTTAGCATCAGTTAATCAATAGTATTTGGTGGTGCCAAGACTATTCCAGGTGTGACTACTGGGAACCTGGATGCCAATGAAAAGCTCCATGTGGTAGCAGGTAAACTGAGGTATAAAGGAAAACCACTTCTGCATATCCTCAGCATTGGGAAGGCACTGTGGTTCTGGAGTTCCCAACTCACTCAAAATCTATGATTTAGTGGGTTATTCACTTGTGAGACTGTCATTGCCTTATGGAAGGACTAAGTCATTGTGAAGAAACATGGATTATAAGGGGAAGTGATGTCTGTTTTTTCAGTGAACTTGGACCCCCAGGAAGATTTAAAATGTAGATCAATAACAACAACAACAACAATAATGATGATGATGATGATAATAACAATAATAACGACAATATAAATATAGGCTCTGACACCTGGTTTTCATTTGTCCCTCAGGAAGCTAGTGCCTCCCTTGAGGCCCCAAGGTGCAGATGCTCCTGGGAACTACGAATAACAAATCTTTCTGTCAACCCTTGGCTTCCTCCTATCAGAATAGTGACAAAATCTAGGTTAGTTTTTAAGCAGGCTGGTTCTGTGGTCACTCTGTGCATAGATGCTGCGGAATTATTATTGGATGCTTTAAGGATCACAGGAAAAGCAGGAGTCAGGGTAAGCTGCACAGCCAGCAGAAGGAGTCACTTTCAGAGCCCAGCTGATGTGGTCTAAGCCAAGGGACCTGGCCCAGCCAACTTCTACGTTGTGAGAAGCAGACTAACTCTCAACCATGAGACTTTCCTGGCCTCCCAGACTTTGCATATCCTGGTCTACAATTCTTTTGACTGAGAAAAATGGGACTTTGTGTCTCCTTTCCACACCAAGATGGCTCATCATGGGAATGTTTAATTCATTATAAAACACTCTATTGACGGTTGTAGAAATAGCTCAGCAACTGAGAGCACTGTCTGCTCCAGCTGAGGTGTGGGGTTGGTCTCCAGCAACCACATTGTCATTCACAATCATCCTTACTCCAGATCCAGGGACTCAAGATCCTCTCCTGACCTCCATGGGCATCAGGCACACACATGGCACGCATACATACATGCAGGCAAAACACCCATACACATGAAATCAAAACACAAAATAAAAGCCTTTTGCCAAGCCACGTGGTAACTTCTATGGCCTTAACACAGCAATCAGGATACCTAAAGCTGTTACCAGAGCGGGACCCTGGCAGCACAAACAAGGTGGCCTTCTGTCCTCACAGACAGTTAAAGAGACTGGTTAGTGAAAAGCTGGAAAGGATTTATTCATTGTGGCCAGGTGTGATCACAGAGTGGTGTGGTCAGTGTGATCACAGAGTGGTGTGGTCAGTGTGATCACAGGGTGGTGTGGTCAGTGTGATCACAGGGTGGTGTGGTCAGGTGTGATCACAGAGTGGTGTGGCCAGGTGTGATCACAGAGTGGTGTGGCCAGGTGTGATCACAGAGTGGCGTGGTCAGTGTGATCACAGGGTGGTGTGGTCAGTGTGATCACAGAGTGGTGTGGCCAGGTGTGATCACAGAGTGGTGTGGTCAGTGTGATCACAGGGTGGTGTGGTCAGGTGTGATCACAGAGTGGTGTGGCCAGGTGTGATCACAGGGTGGTGTGGCCAGGTGTGATCACAGAGTGGTGTGGCCAGGTGTGATCACAGGGTGGTGTGGCCAGGTGTGATCACAGAGTGGTGTGGCCAGGTGTGATCACAGGGTGGTGTGGTCAGTGTGATCACATGGTGGCCTCTTTCTGTTCTCTCACCTGGGAGATGTGTGTATATTCTGCCTCACAGGTTTTGAGAGTAAGACGACCTAACTGACCTTAGAAACATCTTGAGGTTTTAATTCCCACCAAGGAAGAAGTCTATGCTGGGAGTAGGTGTTGGAACACACAGAGATGCTTGGTCTCAAACCCACTAAACTCAAGGACATACAACTGTGGCATTCATTTATATCAAAGGGCAATTCAGCTGCAAACATTTATGAGTTTCTTATAATTTCCATGTATGGAGATCTTAGGTATTCCCTTAAAATCCTAGTCACTCTTCAATGGAGCTTGGATTAAAAGTCTACATAATCAGTAGATACAATCACCCTAGTCCAGTCCCAGCCCAGCAGAATTCTAGATCATCAGGAGCAGGTGCCATTCCCAGATCCCCTGCCTCCTAAGCCCTCTCTACCCTGATCCTCAGTTGTTTTAACTGAGAAAAAAGAGGGGTCTAACACCTTCATTTAAAACCCCTGAATGATTTATCATAGGAATACATAATCTGTCTGTCTATCTGTCTGTTTGGAGGCAGGATCTTTAGCTCAGCCTGGTCTCCAGTTCTCTGTATATCTGAGGATGACCTTGATCATAAGTATGTGTCACCGCAACTATACAGTTCATCCAGTGTCAGTGATTGAACCTGGGGCTCTGTGCATGCTTGACAGGCACTAACTGAGCTACATTCCCAGCCCCATAAACCTTTAAGCATAAAACTCATCAAACTACAGGTGACTCTTTAGATACAGCAGTCACGGTCCCTAATGCCATGCTTTCCCAGTGAGGGTGAGATCTGTGTTGAGTGGAAGTGCTGGAGCCATGGGAGAAAGTGTCTTGACTGGTCAGGAGCCTGGTCATAGCATCAGCCAATATAACTCTATCAAAAACTGCTTCCTCTCAGCTTCATTCAGACCACTCAAGGACATTTGACAACAGCTTCAAAGCTGCCAATGTCTTAACTGGGGGGATGGCTCAGTGGGTAACGTAGTTGCTATGCAGGACCTGAGTTCAGATCCCCAGCACCTACATAACAACCCATCATGGGCACTGAACATTTTTAACCTCAGCACTGGAGTGGAGACAGGCACATCGCTGGAGCTTCCAGCAAACCCATCTAGGTCAACTAACAAGGCTCAATGAGGGACCCCGCCTCAAAAACTAAGGTGGAAAGTGATAGAGGAGATCACATGGCATTGGCTTCTAACCTCTACACATTCACACATGAGTCTAGGCATTCATTCATAATACACACACACACACACACACACACACACACACACACACATTACCACTACCACCAACAATAAACAAGACTGTCAGAGAATGGCTGTCCTAGGCACATTCGCAGGTTAAAGGAATCTGAAGAGACGAGACAACCAAAAGCAATATGTGAGCCTGGACAGGCTGCTAAAGGCATCAGTGAGCTGGGGGGTGGGGGGGGGGGGGTGAGGGGTGGGGCTCTAGATTATACAGCAGATTAGTATGCTCCCTGTTGACATTCATGATGTGTGCACTTCATCTCAATGGCTGGGGGAGGGGTAAGGCGCAGGTGTTTGCACATACAGAAAGAGTAATCAGGCAAACGTGGAGAGCATTAGCATTTGCATGAACTAGGCACAGCTGGAATCTTCATACTGTTCGCAACTTTTCTGTAGATCTGAAGCAATTTTGAGATCTACTCATCAGCAATCCCCTGCATCCTAAATATTCCCCAAACAGCAGATCTGTGCACCTGGCTTTAGCCCATTTCCTGCCCACCTGTTCTGTTCACACAGCATTCAGACCCTTTTCTCCATTTCTTCCCCTAATACTATAGCCAAGTTCATTGCTTTATTCCCCTGGCCCAAATCTTTCTTTCACTGTTTCCCTCAGGGACTGAAGACTCCCATGATTTCCGAGAGATTTTAAATGAGACCGAGCATTAACAGCACTCCAGTTGGGTCTCACTGCTGCACACCCCAACTTACAAACCCAGCTGTGTGCCTAAGGAAGAAGGAAAGCTCACTTGTATTTCTTTTTTAACTTTAACTCCATCTACTCCTTTTTAAATGTTGTTGTTGGCATATATTCATTGTACATAATCGTGGGTTTTGATATATCATTTTTACACATGTACATAATTATTTCAGTCATATCTATGCCATATCCACCCTCCCCTGTCTCCTTCCACTCCTGAAGATCCCCTTCCTCTTCCCAACTAGCCTCCCCTTCTACTTTCACGGTTTTTCGTCCCTGGGGGAGGGGTAAAATCCAATGAGTTTCATTAGGGTTCTTTACAGGAACATGGGCAACTAACCAGTGCTACCTGGTTGCATGACTAGGGACAGTGTCTCTCTTCCCCGTTAGTCAGGAACTGTACATAAATCCTCAGGGAGGGGTGGGACCCCACAAAAACTCATTTTTAAGTCATGACGATAAATAAAAGAAGAAATAGGGTTGGGGAAGACACCAACAGCACCATTGACCTCTCTCCAGCAGCACAGGTGTAAAACCAAGAAAATACAAGCATCTTTCCTGGGACAGGCAAACCCAGATACCAACAGGGACATGTTTGAGGCCCCTTTGCCCAGGTAAGAGTAGAGGACTGTGCTTTCTCTCTTCGGCTAGGTCCATTCTTTTACAACCTCCCGTCCCCCACTGCCATCGTGGCAGGCTTCCCCTGCGACCCAGAATGTGTGTCCTTGCCGCGAGAGCCTCCCGAGTCCTCTTACCTACAGGTAGTAGTAGCTGCTGTGTGAAACAGATTCCTGTGGATACCAGGCCCTTGTGGAGCTGGGCTACCTCAACACATGCAGAATATATAGGGAGAGGTTATACGTCGGGGTTTTCGTTACAGAAAGTGTTTTTGATGGGTCCTCAGCCAAGTCGTACTTTCCAACAAAAGCCACACAAAGACGGTACAAAGGCCACACAAAGTCTAAACAAAAGGCTAAAGAACGACCAGACAAAAGCTAAAGAAAGTTGGAACAAAGAGTGAAACAAAGAAAACAAAGGCCAAACAAAGACAGGGACAAAGGCCAACAGAGTGAAAGAAAAATCTGAACAAAGGCTAAAGCCACACCACGCACGCACGCATGCGAGCACACCGCATCCACACTGCAGCCCATGCTCACTCCAGCATCCCACCACCACATAGTCAACACCCACGCACAAAGCCTCCCCTCACCGAGGCTCATCCCTCACCACTCTCTACACACGTGCCACACCTCTCCATACCACACGGCTGCTCATCTCACGGAATGGCCATGAGCCCACTACGCTGGAGACGTGGAGGGATATGCTTACGCCTTCCCACAATGCCAAAATGCATTAACAAAACGTTTCCAAGGTTGGCTGTTCTGGGTAATCCTGACTTCCCTTGGACCCAGGGTTGTTTATGCCAAATTTAATGACTAGTGTTAGCTCTCAGGTCAAGCATTACGCGTCACACTGTAAACTGTATCTGTGCAGGCTGGAGAGTGAGTCCAAAAGGATTCAGAGCCAAAGAGGCCCCACCCTAGGCAAAGCTGAGACAGACAGCATCACTACAGGTGTCTTCTAGCTTCCTTCTGCTGCTAATAGAACACTCTGGTCAAAAGGGACTTAGTGGTGGGGGAGTGGAATTATTTTAGCTTAAACATCCAGGTTACAATCCATCATGAGGGAAGTCAGGGCAGAAACTTATGAGAACTTGAAGCAGAAACCATAAAGGAATATTGTTTGTTCCTAGGCTCATGCCCAGCTAGCTCTCTTACAGAGCCTAGGACCACCTACCTAGGGAATGGTGCTGCCCACAGTGGTAGGCCCTCCTATATCACTAATAATCAAAGAAATCCCCCACAGACATGCCCACAGGCCAGTATGACCTAGGTGGTCCCTCGGTTGGGACTTCCTTCTCAGGTGATTCTAGGCGTGTCAAATTGCCAGATAAAGCTAACTAGGACAAGGTGGTTAGGTAAGTAGCAAGAAATTCAGATGAAGAGCTTCCAGAGACCTGTAAAGGTGAACAATAGGGCACAGCAGCTGAGGCTTGGGACCATGGAGGTGGGGGTCATTTGGAAGGGTGGATGGACAGATTGATGTTCAGATGATGGACAGGCAGATGGCAGTTTGACTGAGCCTCGTCAAGCACTGGGGAACATGCTAAGCTGAAACCCTGTGTATAAAGGCAGGTGTGCATGAGTGTGCGTGTGTGTGTGTGTGTGTGTGTGTGTGTGTGTGTGTGTGTGTGTGTGTAAGAATAATCTACTCAGAATATGAAGACAGGAATTTTGAGTGTGACTCTCATTGCAATGTGGCTTGGAGTGTCGGGGGCAAGCTGTGGTGTGCTAGGCAGTATGCTTACTGTGGCATCGGCACGTTGGTGGGCCTGTGGTTTGTGTGCAGATCGGCTGTGCCCTGCTCAGTCACTCCATGTTGTACGGAACTGTGGCTTTCAAGCTGTTCCTCACCCTGGGTGGCTCCACCTTACTAGTGGCATTTTGGTTCCATTTTGAGTGCAAACGCGGAGGCCAGATGGCTCTCGTGTGTGCACAGAAACACCACCTGTCCAGTCCCGGCTATGAAGTGCAGATGTGTAAATATCTCATTCCTGAAAGTGGCTTGAGCAAAAGAGACCTCAAAGGTCACCCCCACAGTGACACACTTCCTCCAACAAGGCCATACCCACTCCAACAAAGCCACACTTCTCAATAGTGCCACTCCCTATGAACTTATGGGGACCAATTACATTCAAACTACCATGGGGGGGAGGGGCGGGGTGTAACATTTATTTATTAATGTGGAGCAGAGACTATAGAGGAACGCTGCTTGCTGGGTCACTCCCGGGCTCATGCTCAGCTAACTCAATTGAGAGTCCCTCCTCAGATGATTCTAGGCTGTGCTAAGGTGACAAAGCTAACTAGAAGGAGGTGAGATCACCGTATGTGTGAAGATCAGAGACACATGTACCTACCATATACATACATAGTAAATAAATAACATACTAGTGGTTTTGTTCCTGTTTTTATTTTGCATTTATTTATTTATTTTTGCTGTTTTGAGAGAGGATCTCACTGTGAAGTGTTGGCTGCCTTGGAACTTGCTATGTAGACCAGGCTAGCCTGGAACTCAAGAGATTTACCTGTCTCTGCCTCCTGAGTGCTGGGATCAAAGGCATGTGCCACCACACCTGGCTTGTAATTTAAAATTTTAACATTGTTTTATGTAGACAAATTTCTAAATGGTCTTATTAAATAAAAAATACAGAGCCAGATATAGGGGTGGAAGCCTGAGAGGTCAGGGAAACAGGGAAAGCCACAGCTAACCTCACCTCAGCAACTCGGCAGCTTCCAAATGCGAGTTACTTCCTGTCTACCCACGCCTATATGCCTTGCTGTTCTGCCATCTGATTTGCTCTCTCTGTCCAGCTACATCACTTCCTCTTCCTGCCCAGCTCTATCACTTCCTGTCCGTCTGTATAGACCTCCACACCTCCATGGTTAACTAGTGTTGGAATTTAAGGCGTGTGCCACCACACCTGGCTGTTTCCAGTGTGGCCTTGAACTCACAGAGATCCAGACAGATCCCTGCCTGCCAAGTGATAGGATTAAAGGCGTGTGCTACCGTTGCCTGACTTCTTTGTTTACTTAAAATGGCTTGCTTTTTCCTCTGATCTCCAGGCAAGCTTTATTTATTGAAGCACAAATAAACTATCACCACAGTTTTCTGGTGGTACACGCCTTTAATCCCAGCACTCAGGAGGCAGAGACAAATGAATCTCTGTGTGTTCGAGGCCAGCCTAATCTACAGAGTTAGTTCTAGGACAGCCAAGACTACACAGAAACCCTGTCTTGAAAAACAAAACAAAACAAAAGTCTTATGATTTAAGACAGTGACTTAAGGGAGTCTACCACTGTACTTCCCAGACTGTGTCCAATCTCATCAGATGGCAACAGACAAAAGGCAGGCAACATTTACATATGTTTTGTTGTATAAATATGAAAATGAGCATTTTGTTTTATAAACAGCTCTCAGGCCATTGTAGTTATTGGGGGTAAACAATGGTGATGAATGGACTGTTCAAATCTGGGAAAAACAAGCCCAAGTTTCTCCTCATTTGCCCTCAGTCTTTGCTTCAGGGCTAAGTCTGGCCCATCTACAGCTCTGACCTCTGCCTCGCAGGTTTACTGCCTCTTGGGTCTCTGACTGTGTGGTAAATAGAGGACTCTGGTGCCAGCTGGACTGCCAGCCGCTCACACAAAGCTCCTGTGTGTCCCCAAGCTCCACGCCCAGCGTCACTATCTGCCTCCCCATGTTCTGCGAGGGCCCAGTCACAATTGTTTGTGGTCAGTGATGACCTGTGTGAGAATGGACACCATGTTCCCTAAGTAGGGGACTGTTTTCCCCCATTTTGCTGTGTTAGAAGTCCCTTGACTTATAACCAAGTCATGTAACCATTCATTTCATTCACTATTACTTTGGAGAAAGAAGCCGTGGAGTGGAATGGCACTTGCAAGGTCTAGCAACACGAGAGCCCCAGAGGAAGGCCGTGCCCGAGAGACACCAGTCTGCTGCAGTGATGCTGATTGCTGATGTCAGCTGTCTAGAGATGTGTGCAGTGGGACGGGATTCTACAGATGGAAATCATCTTGGAAAAAAGCAAATCTCTGTGTTCTAACCCTGTGCTTACTAAGCAGTGTCTACTGGGTTGTTAAGAGAGCGCCCAAATGGCCCCATGGATAAAGATGCTCAGGACAAGCCTGACAAACTAAGTCAACCCACAGCATCAAGGAGATGACTGAATCCCATAAGCTATCTTCTTACCTCTACACTGTGTACTATGGTACACATACACACACACACACACACACACACACACACACACACACACACAGAGAGAGTAAGAGGGGGCAGAGCACACTCATACACACACAGGAGGGCAGAGCACACTCATACACACACACAGGAGGGCAGAGCACACTCATACACACACACAGGAGGGCAGAGCACACTCATACACACACAGGAGGGCAGAGCACACTCATACACACACACACACACAGGAGACCAGAGCACACTCATACACACACATACAGGAGGGCAGAGCACACTCATACACACACACACACACACACACAGGAGGGCAGAGCACACTCATATACACACACACAGGAGGGCAGAGCACACTCATACATACACACACACACAGGAGGGCAGAGCACACTCATACACACACACAGGAGGGCAGAGCACACACACACAAAGAGAGACATATACATACACACACACACAGCACAGAGACACACAAACACAGAGACACAGACCACATATATACAGCACACAGAAAAACACAGCCACACAGACACAGACAGACAGAACACAGACCACACATACATATACACAGCCCACAGACACATACACAGAGACACACAGCACACACACATACAGCACACAAGATGTGCGGACGTGAAGCAGAGTGGGGAGCACTTGGGAGGAGGGGGAGGAGGCTCAGCAGGAGTGGGAGGAGGAGGAGAGAAGGCGTGAGGGAGACAGGCTCGCAGGCACTAAAGATGACCTGTCTATCTAAAATATATCTGCTCAGTCTTGAAAACATACCTAATATGACTACAAGTTCTATTATAATGTCTAACTACTAACTTTCATTTCTTTATATCCTAATAGTTGGTAATAATAACATTCAAGGATCAGAAAATTGCATTACGTTGTTAAATGAACAGTATAAGTACAATTAGAAATATACATATAGCATTTTCTAACAATATCAATTTCAATATATATATAATTTGTATACAATATAAAACAATCCAATCCAATGTAAAGTATTTACATTTTTCTTTTTTTTCTTTTTTTTTTTTTAATTTTCCAGAGTTGAGGACCGAACCCAGGGCCTTGTGCTTGCTAGGCAAGCACTCTACCACTGAGCTAAATCCCTAACCCCTGACAAAAACTTGTAACCAACCCTCCTAGTCAATGAAAATTATCCCAGACCCCAAACCCATTAAAAGACCAAAAAAAACCCCACCCACCCCACACCACCTGTTTGGGAATGTGGGCGTCGTATTCTTAAAATTGCTTCCTGTTGGGTATGGGCGAAGGTATCTTTATCCTGAAAAGAAAAATTTTAGGTTAATTGTCAAATTCTAGGAAAGGTAACTATATCCTTCGTTATCCAGTCTGTGTATAATGCCAAAGTTCAGGGTTTATCTCAAATCCTTATTCAAGTAGTCTTTGAGACTGGATCATCTCAGCTAGTCATCTCAAAATTGCTCTGAGCACTTTGTAGTCCAAAGCTGATCTGTAGATGGTGTTTGTCAGCTTAGTGATGTTGTTATTGTCCGTGTGGAATTGTTGTTGTTGTGGGGCCCCATCTTCTTCCTGGAGACTTCAGTTGATGTTAGGCCTGGCCGTGAATTCCTGCAGAAAACTGATAAGAGACTCGAACACAAAGACATATATATGCAGCTAATTGAAGCCTTTTTTTCTTTCTAGAATTAATTAGTACTCTATATGACCATTTACATCTTAAAGTTTAAAATGTATATATCTATATATATATATATCTATATATATATTAATCTTGTAAATTTTGATATAAAATTCATACTTTAAGAAAAGTTTAAAGAATCAGAATAGAATCAAAGAGTTGAGATAGTAATAGACTAGTCCCTTAATTAATTTGGCTTTTCTCCTGTCCCATAGCAGAAGATGGCTCTTTTCTTCTGGCATGATACAGGGAGTTTGCATTTTCCTTTTAACAACATGCTTGAGTTTAAAGAAGGAGAGGGACACAGGGAAGAACTGTCAGAATGGACATGAAAAACTGACGTCCTCTACTGCCACACACCAAGTGTGTTGGGCCACCAAACTCACACAACAGACTTTCTCCAGGGAAGCTATTGAAAGCAAAGAAACCGCATGCTCTCACCCTGAAAGACAGAGAAGGGTGGAGAGGAGACCCTCTGTGTTCCATCTGTTAACTTTGAATGGAGGGTCCTATTTCTAAGCAGATGAAGTTTTCCTGTGCCCCTAGAACTCTGTTTTGCCTGGTCCCCCGGAGCCACCCAAATAATGATCTCCACTTTACAGCAGATGACACCAAAACTTTTTAAAAGACCTATTTTCTTTTTTCTCTTTCTTTTTTTATTTTTATTTCATGTGTATTGGTGTTTTTTGCCATGGGTGTCGGGTCCCCTGGAACAGGAGTTACAGACAGTTGTGAGCTGCCATGTGGGTGCTGGGAATTGAACCTGGGTCCTGTGGAAGAGCAGTCAGTGTTCTTAACCACTGAGCCATCATTCCAGCCCCCAAAGACCTATTTTCAATGAGGGGTGTGTGTGTGTGCACAAGTGTGTGAGCATGTGTGTGAGTGTTTTGTGTGCGTGCCTGTGTATGCGTGTGTGTGTGTGTGTGTGTGTGTGTGTGTGTGTGTGTGTGTGTGTATGTGTGTGCATGTGAGCACATTACCCTCAAAAGCCAGAGGAGGGCCTTGAATCCCTGGAGCTGGAGTTGTAGACTGTTATGAGTTGCTTGACAAGGGTGCTGGAACCCAGGCTCAGGTCCTCTGCAAGAGCAGTTTTACTTTTAGCCACTGAGCCATCTCTAGCCCCAGCCAAGACTTCCTCAAAATCACAAAGTTAGTTGTTCTGTGTTTTAATAGCAGCCACAAAAATCAAACCTAGAAACTCCTCCTGCCTCAACTGTGGTTACAGGCATGTTCCACCAAGTCCACTGGAAGAACCAATTCCAGTAAGAAAGGGTCTGTTCTGGCAACCACTGTGCTACGCTGCCCCCTGGTGGCCAGAGTGAGTCAGTACCAACAGTTGAAGGGCATAGAATGACTACACATTGGCTCTTCCTGGATTGTCCCTGCAGCTTCCTTATGGCCACTGAAGGCTGTGATATTAACCAACACAGTTTCCACACCCTACCAGGTCCCACAGCAGGTGACTGCCATGCTGACAGAGGTAAGAAACTACTCAGAATCTGGGCCAAGCCCTTTACATCTCTGTTCCCTGTGTCCCTTCCAGTTCACTGACTATCCGAGAGTTTCCATGTTGTGACAGAACTGCTCCTAATCACTGCATTAAAATACCCAGGATGAGCTGGGCAAGGGGATGCTCACCTATCTTCCCAGCACTCAGGAAGCGGGAGCAGGAGGTCTCTGTGAGTTCAGGGCCACATAGTGAGACCCTGTCTCAAAAACAAAACAACAAAACCCACCAGGAAGGCTGAGGATGTAA
Source organism: Peromyscus californicus insignis (assembly GCF_007827085.1). Classification (NCBI taxonomy): domain Eukaryota; kingdom Metazoa; phylum Chordata; class Mammalia; order Rodentia; family Cricetidae; genus Peromyscus; species Peromyscus californicus. The sequence goes on along the minus strand of NW_026294402.1, from coordinate 114,643,085 downwards.
CTTTTGGTACAGTGCTTACTTCCTATACACAACACTCTGGGTTCTATCCAAGCACTGAATAAAAACCAGCAGGACGGCTGTTGTATTATTTTTTTCCTCAGGAGATGTAAACAAACATTATTCACTTAGATACGGTACTAACAACAGAGAAAAAATTCTGCCCAAATCTAGTTTAGTGAACAAAAGAGTTTCTGAGTGTTACAAGAGTACGGGTGAGGACTTACAGGAGCATGGATGACTCCAGAGCAGCTGCATCACCCAGCATAGGCAACAACCCACAAAACCTGCATCTCTGAAGCTCCCAGCACAATTTGCAGACAGCTCAGCCTGTCTGAGAGTAACTGTCCAGCAATAATGGCTGACTGTATAACCTTGGGGAGGGGCCTCGTGAATCTTGTAAGTTTCAGGAACCTCCTGAGACTTGTGTATTTACTTCCTGGATCTTAATGAGCCTTCCTCGCTCTGGGAGCAATGCAGAAAACATGCAGTTTTTCACACTGGAACCTCTGTCTGTGATACCAAAGCCCTCTTGACCTTGTTATTCAGACTGAACCCTTTTACTGGTGCTTCCCTATTTCCTATGTTGATTGATGTGTCTTTCTCGTCCAGGTCTCAAGCCTGGCTGATTGGCTCTTTAAGTGGTGGATAATTCCCAAAGTACACTTGCCCTTGGGAGCAGTGGGAAAACAGCACAGGGCTGTCAGCCCCCTCCACCGAGGTAGTTCCAGAGACTAAGGTTCCCTCCAAGTAGTTTTGAACTTATTTTTAATGAGGTGTGTGTATGTGTGTGTTTCCCATTTGTTGTATAAATCTCTTTTTTGTTAATCTTATTTATTTTTATGTATGAACACTTTGCTTGTGTGGGTTCATGTGCACCAAGTGTGTGCAGGTGCCTGAGGAGGCCAGAAGTGAAGAGTGGATCACTAGAAGCTGGAGTTTCAGATGGGTGTGAGCAGCCAGACATAGGTGCTGGAAACCAAACCCAAACAATATAATCTTTTTTAAAAAACTCTAGCCGGGCATGGTGGCACACACCTTTAATCCCAGCACTTGGGAGGCAGAGGCAGGTGAATCTCTGAGTTACAGGCTAGCCTGGTCTATAGAGTGAGTTCCAGGACAGCCAGGGCTACACAAAGAAACCCTGTCTCAAAATAAAATAAAATAACAAAACAAAAAATCTAGACACAGTAGTCCACACTTGTAATCCTAACACAAGAGAAGCAGAGACAGGAGGAGCCCTAGCCCTCAGTCTAGTTAACCTATTTGGAGAAATCTAGACTACCTAGAGCAGTAGTTCTCAACTTTCCTAAGTTGAGACCCTGCGACCCTTTAATACAATTCCTCATGTTGTGGTGACCCCCAACCACAAAAATATTTTCATTGCTACTTCATAACTGTAATTTTGCCACTATTATGAACAATAATGTAAATATTTGTGTTTTCCAATAGTCTTAGGTGACCCCTGTGAGAGGGTTCTCTGGCTCCTAAAGGGATTGCCACCCCACCAGTTAAGAACTACTGACCTAGAGAAAGTGGGTGGTATCAGAGCAGTGGCACCTGGGGTTGTCCCCTGACCTGTGCGCACACAAACACACAATCAGTTCCTATAACTTTTAAGTCAGGTGTGGTGGCACACACCTCTAATCTCAGCACTGGGGAGGCAGAGGCAGGTGGATATCGGTGAGTTCAAGGCCACCCTGATCTACATAGTGAAGTGAGTTCCAGGCCAGTCAGGGCTACATAGTGGAAGCCTATTTTAAAAAAGAAAAAATGCCTGATGGTGGTGGCACATGCCTTTAATCGCAGCCAGGCAGATCTCTGTGAGTTCGAGGCCAGCCTGGTCTACAGAGCAAGATCCAGAACATGCACCAAACTACACAGAAAAACCCTGTCTCGAAAAAACCAAATAAATAAATAAGAAAAGAAAAAAAGAAAAGCATATACTTTTTAAAATAAGTGGTAAAGAAATGCCACAAATATTAGCCCCCTCCCCCCTCCCAAAAAAAGCTGCCATGCAATCGAATTAAAGAGGAGGCAGAAAATGATGAGGTATGGTAGGCAGACTCAACTACAACTCAACTCCAGTACTCAAGAGACTGAGACAGGAGGTCTGCAAGTTCAAGGCCAGCTTGAGCTACATAGTAATGTTGAGGGATATTTGATCACACTGTGAACCCCAAGTTTGCATTTGTGTTAATTAAATAAAATTAACCTTGGGTCAGGAGGCTGAGTTGGCAACTAGTTGGCAGAAAGGAATCATAGATCATCAGAGGGTATCCAGGAGAGACAGACACAGGAAGTAGTAGGGTGGGGTTTGGAGTTGCTTCCTGGTTTGGGGAAGCAGAAGCATAGGTCTTTTGGAGATGCCGGCAAGGAGGTCAGCTAATTGTGACCCAGCCTCTCTGGGCCACCAGGTTTTCACCCCAGCCTTTGAATCTTGAGTCTTATTTATAAATAGAACAATGGAGATTCAGTTAAAGCTACTTTTAGTAGCAGCAACAGAGCAGGCGCCTGTGGGAACAGAATTCCCGCCAAGTCACTGCTAGAGAAGCAGGCCGGTAACTGCAGAGTTGCAATTGCTGGTTGAAATAGCAGTAGATTAGCCGGGCGGTGGTGGCGCACGCCTTTAATCCCAGCACTCGGAGGCAGAGGCAGGCAGATCTCTGTGAGTTTGAGGCCAGCCTGGGCTACAGAGTGAGTTCCAGGAAAGGCTCCAAAGTTACACAGAGAAACCCTGTCTCAAAAAATTTAAAAAATAAATGAATGAGTTAATTAAATTAAGGTGCTAGTTTAACTACTTAAATTGATTTAAGAAATATTAAGGTCCACGCCTCAAAGCCACATGTGTTTCTAAGGTGTAAGTTTTAAGTCCTGTTAGAGTCCGCAGAACACCCTACTAAACAAAGACCACCACCCACATAGGCAATCAACAAGAGCGCTGTTTATTCCAGCTGCGATCCCCACCCCCAACCCCAAGCATGCTCCTTTTATAGGCAGCCAGGAGGGGATGAGGTAATCCTGAACATGATTGACTGGGGCTCCTTTTCCTGCTTTAACAGGGTATAGAAATCGGAACATAAACGAAATTAAAACTTAGGCCTAGTGGAGGCTGGGCCAGGAGAAGCCTAGCCATGGGGTTGCTGTGGCCCGCAGTTTCCTTCCTTGGTAGTTTTCAACGTGCATCTTGAAGCCTTCTCCTTCCTCGGAGGCACATTCAAGGTGTGAGTGGTGTTCCCAGGGCCCTTACAGGAGGCACCCCTTGTGCGACTCAGCCTCCCTCCTTCCTAGGTCATCTAGCCACCCCTTGAAATCTCCCGGCCTCCACTGTCTGGTCTTGTTTCCTCGGTCTCCACAACAGCCAGAGCTTCCTGCGGTCACACATGTGCGGCCTCCTCCGTGGCTTCTGCCTCTCCTTTCCTCTCAGCTGTATGTAAGCACCTCAGCTCAGCTCCAGATCCCTAACTGGGTTCCCGGATTCCTTCCTGGTACTTACACCATGTTACCCTCGGCCAACGGGCTCCTCGTTCAACCCAGGCTTTTCACTGGTCACTACACACTCTGAACTCCAGGGAGGCTTCTGGGCCCACGTGCCAGACCAGCCCCATAAGGCAGGTAGGCTGAGGTCTAACTGGCACCTTGTGTGTGTGTGTGTGTGGGGGGGGGGGCATTTGAGGACCCTTGCGGGGATGGGTCAGGAGTGCTGGAGCGAAACCCAAGGGTCCTTGAAGTCAACGAGGGGGGCATTATGGACTGGTGTTGCATTTACTGGGGGACACTGGGGACAGGGTGGAGGCTGTTGGAGTTGACTGGGGGCCGTTTATGTTAACTCGGGGCAATTGGACCCAGGCGGGGGTCTGAGTTGACTGCGGGCCATTGGAGACAGGCCCAGGACGGTTGGGAACAGAGGGGTGTGGCTAGGAACTGACTTCCGGCCTTTGGGGACAGGCTGGCGGGTATCTGGATTGGGCTGGGCGCTGTCAGAAACTAACCGGTGACCGTTGGAGCTGTTGGGGCTTGGCAGGTGACCATTAGAGACAGGAACTGTTAGGACCGATCTGGAGACACTGGGAGCCGGCTGGGTTGGGGTCACTAGGAATGCATGAAACCCAGAGGGAGGCCAAACGTGTGCCTTGGTTGGATCCTCCAGGACCACAGAGGCCGGAAGATGGGAGCCAAGGAGCAGGCGCAGCGGAGACACATGCCCACCACAGAGTCCTGCCCCGGTGGCCTCAGCCCAACCTGGACCCTCGAGGGGTGAGGAGGAATCCAACTTCCCACCCAACTGTGGAGCCCGGGCTGATGGGCGAGAGCATCCAGGGCACAGAGAGGCAAGCCTGGAACTCAGCAAAGCCTGACCTGCATGGGGCTCAGCTGGTCCCCGAGTCACGGAGCTCGCCTACGCAGATCCAGGAAGCCCCCGTAAGTGGGCTGCTGCATCCACAGGAGAAACACAGGGTCTTGGGTTGGACTGAGTCTCCTGTTGTACTGTGGATGTTTCCGGATCTGTGCGAACACAGACTACAGTATTAGAAGTCTGGACAGGGCCGGATCACCTCTGACTTCTTTCTCTCTACACCTGCGAGTGTTAATCCAGGTAGCCTGGGCCAGCTGTGAACCTTGTCCCCAAGTCCGGGCCTAGGCCAGTGCTGCTCCATGTCAGGAGTGTGCATGTATGTAGACGAGTTTGAGCTAAGCATGCGTGTGTGTACATGTGTTTGTGTGTACATTAAGCATGTGTGCTAGAGGTCACTGAGTCGAGTAGAGGGTGTCAGATTCCCTACAGCCCTCTGTAAGAGCAGCGAGTGCTCTTAGCCACTGAGCCGTCTTCCCAGCCCCAGGAACCTCCCTTTGATCCAATGACAGTGGCTTTCAGAAATGCTGTCCTTGTTCCCTAGGCTGCAGAGCGGCTCATGAGCTTCTCTGTGTACACTGTTGGGTGGACTCTCAGGTCCTGATGCCAGGCTTGTTGTTGGCGGATGACAGTGAGGCCAATGTGACAGTAGCAAAGGCAATGTGATTAGAAAGTGGTGGATTGTGTGGTGTTTCTGTAAAATCAACGCCTGGCTGTCTTGATAATATGACTCAGAAACCACCCCCAAAACACCAGAGGTGCCATCGGCAGCCATGCAGCTCCCAGCCAGGCTGCCTCCTGCCTCCAGCCATGTAGCCCACCCCAGGATAGCTAAGCCTGAGGGAAGCTTGAGCTAAGACTGGATGTTGGGAAGATCTATAACCTACAAACCTGGTTCAAGTCTCTGTTCTTCCTTCCCACCCCCACGTCTCTCACCTGACCATACTGTGAGTACTGAGTTGGAGAAGACCCGGTGAGATTTCTAAAGAAGTTGTCCAACTTTTAAAAGGAATTTTAAGAAGTTTATTGTGGGTTCCTGTGAGGCGGCCAGAGGACAACTTGCAGGAATCCAGTCTCTACTTCCACCGTACAATCCTAAGGATGGAATTCAGGTTCCCAGGCTTGATGAGAGGTACTTTTAGTGGCTGAGCCATCTCAGTGGCCCAGTCAACACATTTTTTAACATGGACCCCCCTTTAAAGAGTCACTCTTGGGGACAGCATGAGAGACTCTTGCTTTGTTCTCCCACACTCTCTGACTCTTCTCCTTTCCCATCCACAGGCATCACTCCAGGCCTTTGACCTAAGATGGTTATGGGGACTCAGGACCAACCTTCTCTCTGACCCTCACACCCCAGGGCCAGTGCAGCAGAAGGAAGGCCGTGGGAAGTGGCCCTGCCATGTCTGAATTCAGGAATTAATGAGGGAGATGGTCAAGTTTTCAAGAGTTCGGTCCCCACAGTGCTGTTCCTGGTTTGCTTTCTACATGGAAAAGGCCCAGAACTCATGCCCTAAAGAGAATCTGTCCAGGCCCCTCAGCATCCTTTGCCTGGCACCTCCTTTCTTCAGGAAGTGTATTCCTAGACAAGGACTCAGCACACAGCTCCCTGCCCTTCCCAGTACTGGCTCTTCATCCTGGCGAAGGGTATGTGAACAGAAATCCACAGTTCCGTGTTTATGACCAACTCATAGAACTAAACTGTTTTGTTCTTACACATTTTTTATCTTTAGCCTACCAATGACTTGGGCCTTAAGATTTCCTGACATTTGAAGTCTCTCTGCTCCGTATTTATGAGACCATCACCCATGGACAGACAATTCTTGTTTTACTCGACAATCCCAAGCTCAGAGAAGGGACAAGAGGAAGTGAGCGGACAGTCACGGTGCTGCTGTTTCTGAGAAACAAGGAGAAAGGCTGGCAGCTTTGTGTGCCCACCCCAAGCTGTGCCCTGGGGCTGGCAGGTTAAAGTGGCGTCCTTTCTCCTTGAACCTTGGGTAGATCCTACGGTAGAAGCCGTGAAGGGTCCAGAGTCAAATTCAGCGGCAGCTTTTCTTAGTTCTCTAGTTTTTTATGTATTTTGGCCATTTCCCAAGTGTTTATCTCTCTTCAGTTACAGCACCATGTTAAACAGCCGTTGCTGTTTGCCTAATTGAAATACAAAATCTGGGAACACATGGCGAAGCAATGTACTTGCTCCTGGCAGTGGGGTTTGCAGTTGATTGCAGCTCGTCCTCAGTCCATTCTGGTTCTTTGCACTAGAGAGCCATCACATTCTACCCAGATTTTAGCTGCCCTGCTTGAGGTAGTCTGAGGTCTACCCTGTGCTAGAAAGTGTGAAAGGCAGGAAGAACTGCCCCCAGGGACTTCCTTCCTGGTAAGTCAGTGTCCTCCAGAAAAGACTTGCCTTTATTCCTTCCCCACTACCTTCTCCCCATTATTTTCTCATTTCTCCCCCCTCAGAGTTAATTGTTATGTGCTCCTGATAGGAGCAGCTTGACCGTTATGGTCACAGTCTATTAGCTAAATATGGGTAGACAGAAAATTCCTGCACTGCTGCGGAATATTTGTACACTATGTGAAGATGTGTTGCTATGATTGGTACAATCAAGAGCTGAATGGCCAATAGCTAAGCAGCAGGTATAGGTGGGACTTCCAGGGACAGAGAGGACTCTGGGAAGATGAAAGGTGGACATGCCAGGAGATGCAGAGCAAGCAGGATGTGCAGGAAGAGAGGTAACAGCAGCCATGAGACATGTGGCAGAATGTAGATTAATATAAATGGGTTAATTTAAGTTATAAGAACTAGTTAGAAACAAGCCTAAGTAAGGTATAGGCCAAGCCTTCATAATAAATAAGTCTCTGTGCCATTATTTGGGAGCTGAAGGGACATAGAAAGACCTGTTATGTTACATTTGTTCCCAATGCATGCCATGTAAATCCACATAAGGCCTGAGAAAGCTTGAAAAAAAAAAAAGGTTCCAAGTAGGCTCAGTGCTTACAGCCTACACAGGCGTGGCTACCAAGCACTTGAATGGGGTTTATGAGCAGCAGGTGGTGCACTACTTGGTGGCGGGAGACTAGGTAGAAGTGCCTACAGGAGCTGGGGCAGATAGACTGGCTCCAGGCCAGGGCCACAGGCATGAGGCTCCTCTCTCACTGACCCGAAGTGGGCGGCCACATGCTAAGCAGAGTCACATAGCAGAGGCCTAGCCACCGCCTAGCAGTGAAAGGTTTGGCTCATGGTCAGAAAAGGCTGCAGATACGCAAAAAGTCAGGTCCAGACTGATTAAACCTCTAAACAGGTACAGTAAGCTTAAAAATGTGCTTAGATGCTGAAGAAAGAAAAGAAAATGGGTATGGACAGTCATAGAAAAAGTTTTAAAATAATAAAGTGAAGTCTTTATAAAGAAAGAGTAAAGTAATATAAAAAGGATAAGTCACATACGGATGGGAAATACTATAACACAGGGAGTTTGGGCCTTATATGGTGTTTTGTTAATTTTTTGAATGGTAATGAACAGAAAACACCAACTGCTGAGAGACATTTTATTGTGGGAGGGACTGCCAAATTAAACCAGACTACATACTTTTAGGGATGTCTTAACTTTAGAATGGAAGCCAGAAAACGTTGGGGGAGAGGTTATGTTTGTTTCCACAGAAAACGAAAAGCTGTGGATTCCTTCAGAATTAATAGACCAGAATTGATCGGGGGCAACCTCCTGAGGACCTTGTCTAGAGATGTGGGAAAAAGCCAAAAAAGACTACAGGACAGGTGACTTATATGCTGATTCCTCTGCATGGGAACAGCTCTGAGAATAGATGAGACATGATAAACCTTGTTAGCTACAGAGTTATGATTTATTACATACCATCCTTTCATATGGCATGGATAGAAAGGAGCCCAGGTGATCCAGCCTCTCCAAGTGCCTGTTAGTTTCCTCAAAATTCTGCATCCAGAACAACTTCAAAGCTGCTATCTCAGATGGTCTAGCCTCACAGACTACTCCAGCCAGACCTCATAAGCTCTACACTTTCTCATCAAATAGACTAAACAAAAAATAACACAGCTAGCCCTCCCAGGCCTTGACCAGTGAGTGGCGAGTGGGACAGCTGGTGGCAGGCGTGGCCACCAGAGCAGCCTGGGTCTCTTTTGGCTCTCTAGTTAGGGCTACCTTTCAGTTCCTGAAGGAAGCACCTTGCATTTTGCTTCTATTTGTGTTGTGTGAAATGGCACTTGCCATTCATTTACCTAATAGGAACAGAAACAGATGATACGAAAATGCTCAGACCCATGGTGATTATGGGCAGTGGTCAGGTGGAACCTGGAGACTTGATGCAAAATTTTAATGTCTTAAAATGTCCCATGTTTGGGTTGGAGAGATGGCTCAGCCATTAAGAGCACTGGCTGTTCTCCAGAGGTCCAGAGTTCACTTCCTAGCAACCCACATGGCGCATCACAACCATCTGTAATATGTTGCCCTCTTCCGGCCTGCAGGCATACATGCAAGCAGAACATTGTATACATAATAAATCTTTACTAAAAGAAGTCCCCCATTTTAATGCCGTTAAGTACAAGGGACATCAGTATGTGGCTCTCTCAACTGCTTTGGCTTCCTTCCAAACTGTGAAACAATGGCATCAAGAAGAAATGTCCCAGAAAGTCCAGACCAAGGTTGACAGTGTGTCTATATTCTTAAGTCGTGTAGCTCAGACTGGAAGCTTCTGTGTCCTCATCCCAAAGGCTCTCAGCTGAACTGCTGCTAGAAGCCTGAATGCTTAACCAGCCAAAATGCTTAACCAGGCCAAATGCTGCTAGTTTCTGGTCCTCACGCCTTACATACCTTTCTGCTTTCTACTACCACTCCCTGGGATTAAAGGCTCGCTTTCTGGGATTAAAGGCGTGTGTCACCATGCCTGGTCTTTCCAATGTGGCCTTGAACTCACAGAGATCCAGAGGGATTTCTCTCTGGAATGCTAGGATTAAAGGTGTGAGTGCCACCATTTTCTAGCCTTTGTATCTAGTGGCTGTCTGTTCTCTGACCCCAGATAAATTTATTAGGGTTCACAATATTTTGGGGAACACAATACTACCACACGGGTATTTAAATACTTTGTCTTTGGCACACTGGTTTCTCCTCAGAATGCATCATCCCACCTTTTTTGCTGTCTCATGTAACCTTGTCCATTTTTAAAAAGTATTTTCTAGGGGGCTGGAGAGATGGCTCATGGGTTAAGAGCACTGGCAGCTGTTGCAGAGGTTTTGAATTCAATTCTCAGCAACCACATGGTGGCTCACAACCATCTGTAATGAGATCTGGTGCCCTCTTCTGGCCTGCATACATGTATGCACACAGAACACTGTATACATAATAAATGTATATTCTTTGCCTAAATCCTAAATTAAGATTTTGTTAAGAACTTATATTTCAGGGGCTGGAAAAATGGTTCAGCTGTTTCTTCCAGAGGACTGAGGTCCAATTCCCAGCACCCACATGGCAGCTCACAACTGTAACTCCAGTTTCAGGGGATCTGACCCCCTCAAACAAATGTGCACTTAAAAAAAAAAAAAAAAAAAAAAAAAGCAGACACTTGTGTTGGTAAATAATGCCAAACCGTACCAATCTCTACTCCCACCAGGGACTACATACGAAGAGACCTTTGTTCCTATAGTCTGGTTTTACCCAGCTTTTTGTTTCTGGCCGATTTGCAATGTAATACAGCCCTTAATAATCACCTTAATGCTACCTAGCTGGACAGTAAGATTACTTCTGCAGGCTAGCTGGATCCGGCTGGAATGCCTATCTCTTACAGGACACTGCCCAGCAGCTGAGGAAATCCTTCCATTCCCCTAACACCACTAAGGTTTGGTCAAACAGTGGTCCACTCTATAGCAGTGCAAGCCCTCAAACCTAACTGAACGCTTTCCCTCCATTTGATGAGGCATGGTAAAACTCAGGATGTTACTATTACAAGCAAGGAGTGTGGACCTTAGTGATCCAGCAGCTGGTGCTTTCTTCTTAAAATGTTCCATCAGATGACAGAACTGACCACTTATCTTTCTCATCCTGTCACTGTTGGTAGCCAGCACTTAAGTTTTTTCTTTTTCCCTTGGCTGCTTTCAAGACACTTTTTGGTTCAGGGATTTCTGTGATTCTTGACAACAGCCCAAGGCAGGTTTGTAAAAACAATGTTAGGAACAGAGTATCTTTTGGGTTTTTTTTTTTTTCTGAGACAGGGTTTCTCTGTGTAGTTTTGGTGCCTGTCCTGGATCTCTCTTTGCAGAACAGGCTGGCCTTGTACTCAAGAGATCTGCCTGGCCGCCCTGCTCTATTTTGGATTTTTTTTAGGTATACAGTATTCTGTCTGCATGTGTCCTTGCAGGCCTGAAGAGGGCACTTTACAGATCTCATTACAGGTAGTTGTGAGCCATGTGGTTGCTGGGAATTGAACTCATGACCTCTGGAATAGTCAGTGCTCTTAACCGCTGAGCCATCTCTCCAGCCCCCTAAACTTACAGGTTGGGCCACCATTCCAACATCTATTTTCTAGTTCACAAAACCCCTCTCCAGCATGCTGATCCTACTATTCATACCTAAATTGCTAGTTTTAACAGATTTTGAAGCAGCCATTATATGGCCCAGCATTCCTCACACCTGTGCAGACCTGGTCAGAGGGACCCTTTGGACTTTACTTAAGGGTATGTCTTTCTTTTACCAAATTCAGGGGTCAGTACTTCGGTGGTACAATGTCTTCCATTGAGGACATGCTGAGAAGTTCTAGGAATCCTGATTGCTCCAGCAGGAACCACTGGTCACCCAGGCAACAGATGCTTAAACTGTACTGTGGAGTCCAAGGAGGCTCCTCTAGGTTTTCTTGGCTCCCACTGGATTTTCTCATCTTGTTTCCTTTTCTGCAGCCTGATGTCTGTAACTCAAGCCTCCATCTCCACACCTCTGCTCACTGCTGTATCCTGGGTGCTTAATAGGTCTAGTATAAAAATTTGAGATTCTTGGATCACTATAGGACTATTCCTAAATCTAGCGTGCATCTAGATGATGCATAGGTCAGAAACTCCAAGTTCACCATGGGACAGGAAGTAGAACAAGCACCTATACCCCACCTGTCTACGTTCTTCTCCTTCAGCCTCCCAGTGCTGCACTTAGAGACTACCACCAGGCCCATCTAGATGTGCTTCTACAGGCAAAATTTATGTCTCAAGTACCTATGAATATTTAGTCAAGTGCAGAAAATCTCCACATCAAAATTACAAAAACAGAACTTGTAGACTGTTAAACAGACAGCATTGCTCAAGATCATAAAACCACTGCAAGTCTAGGCTGTTGTGGGGCAGACGTCTACACCCAGCCTGGTGCCAGTGGTAAGCTTAGTCAGTTACAGCATACCATAAGCAGCACTTAGTATTCTTCAAAGCTTACACCAGCAAGAGAAAAAAGCTAAGGAGATATGCTGAGTTTCACTTGCTTCTCCAAAGAACCAGAGTTCTGTTCCCAGGACTCAAGTTAGGAAACTCCAAATACAGTGGATCTGATGCCTTCACACTTTAAAAAAAAATCCCTATTCTGCTTATCTTAGAAGTCTGGAGCTTCAACCTACTTACTGGCTCCATAGTCACAAGTGATATGACACATGTCAGCAACTGGTAGCACCAGCAAGTGCAGCTCTGCCTTCAAGACACTTCTCCATCACCCCAGCAGATCTATGCTAGCACAGTACAAACAGCATCAGCAGACCAGCACAGATTTGCTGCCAAAAACAGTGAGGCTGCTACTGCTTGGGTATTACTACCTCAGGACTATAGGACAAGTTCTGCATGGACTGACATAGTGTTCATGTTAACTGTTATGGGACACAAAACCCCAGTGGCACAAACCTTAAGTCTACACCCCAGAAGAAAGATCTCTGCATCTGAGGGAAGTCAGAACACAGACCCTGTATAAACACCACACCCAGATAGATCTCCCCTATGCAATTTCCACATAGGCCCCAAGCAGCTTGTTATCCTAAAGACAACCTCAAAGCAACCTAGATTTAAAGTGGACCATGAATGTGCTCTAACTGTATTTTACAAACACTCTTCTAAAGCCTGTTCACAAGCTGAGGTATGTAACACAGACCAGGTCACTAGCCCCTCCCCCAAGCCTGTGTATTTACTTCCATTCCCTCAGCATCTTTTACACTCCAAAAGCCACCCCGGCCCCAGTATGGAGTAAAGACCTCAAGAGACAGCTCGTAGGAACTTTATTTTCCTTCCACCTTTTTTCCCTTTGCTCAGGTGTCTGCAGAGGAGCTCAGGACCACTCAGTGGTGGCTCCAACCCACTCGGTGGCCTGCGCTGTAGGAGCTGCGGACCAGTCCTCAGTGGCTGGCTGGGCACTCCAGTCTTCTATTAAAAAAAACAAAAACAAAAAACCATCAGTTCTAGGAACAGAGTACTACTTTCCCCAACCCAACCCAACCCAACCACCAAGTGTGAAGACATATGCATCCATCCATCCTCCCAGAGAGGAACAGCCCACAATGCAAGGTCAGACAACAGCCTCAGGTTCCCTAGCAGCCCGATGCCCTGGCCTGGATACCTACCAGTAGGGAACTGCTGGATGGGTACAGAGGGCACCTGTACACCCTCAGACCAGTCTGCCACCTCTGGCTGAGCAGCAGTGAACTCAGGAGCTGGTGCAGTCCATTCACCCTGGAATTCCTCCTTGGTCACAGCCTTCTCAGCAGCGGCCTGTTCCTCCTTCTCAATCTAGTTTTTAAAAACACAAATTTAGCTTCACTGAACCAGATCAAAGCACCCCATTCACTTAGTGGCAACAAGCATTTGCAGTGTAAGCCTTACCTCCTCTGGGTCTCTGTAGAAGTAAAGATCAGGCATAACTTCCCATGGGTGCTCACGGGAGATAGTGCCACGCATGCGGAGTACTTCCCGGGCCAGCATCCACCACATCAGACCCACTGAGTGCGCTCCCTGAAAGAGTGGAGGGTCATTAACCACCAGTCAGCACAAACACAAACCTGTCCCCACTCACTTTACTTGCCCTGTACCCACCCACCGGGCAGCTCACTACCTGAGGGCACAGGAGCACATACATGCAGGCAAAACTCTCATACACAAAATAATAAACCCCCAAATTACTTAAAAACAATCATTCAGGAGAAAGCACAGGCCTTAAGCTTGTAGCAAAGGTTACTATCAAACTCCACTCACGGGAACAGAGTGGGGTGTTAGCGAAAACCTTGCCGCTCGTTTAGCACACTACCTACACTTGGGAGTTCATCGGCCAGTTTAGGACCTCAACTCCAAGCTCTAACAATGTGCAGAGGAACTTGAGGGTTTTCCCAGAGTGCTCACTCATCAACTCTCCACCAGAGCAAGTACCTTATTGTTGCATGGGATGGCAATGTCCACATAGCGCAGAGGAGAGTCTGTGTTACACAGCGCAATGGTGGGCAGGTTGACATAAGACGCCTCTGTGAGGGGCTGGTGGTCAGCTCTGGGATCAGTCACCACTAGAAGCCGCGGCTCCCTGAAGGCTGCTTGGATCTGGTTAGTGAAGGTCCCAGGGGTGAAGCGGCCAGCAATCGGAGTGGCTCCAGTGGCGGCAGCAAACTTCAGCACAGCTCGCTTGGAAGGGAGACTGAGTCAGCATTTCCAAGCTTGGTTTCGTAGGAACTGTTGATACCCACTCTAGTCACAAGCCACCCTTCAGACACCAAAGCAGCACTTCCTTGAGCACACTCTTCTCAGGCTAACTGTAACACTTGCACACCCCCATCTCATGTAGTCTGAGGAACCCAAATCACCTATGCAGCAGGTCACTGTTGGTGATTTCAAGTCACTTTACATGTCCCAAGTCTCTCAAAGGACAGTGACAGGTGCAGCAAACACCTCTGGCTTCTCACTAAATTCCTATCAGGACCCAAGGCAAGCATATCTTCCTTCTCCTCTAGAAAACACTTTTTTGTCTTATATTTGAGTGGTTTTACTTGCAATGTATACAAGTACATCACCCACGAGCATGGAGATGGGGGGGTTGGATCCCCTTGAACTGGAATGTGAGTGCTGGCAGCTGTCCCCATTTTGAGGGGTACACAGGGTTCCCATCTTTGTGGCTTTGACATTCACAATGCCTATACTTCTCATCCCAGTGATTTCCTGACACCCTCCAAGAGATGATCCTTTCTGCTTTATTCAAGCACCTAAACACTTCCTGCCAGGTAACAGTATATTCTATCCTGTTCCGTAACACAGGAGGTCTAGTCAAGTCCACTCTTGAGGAACCACTTGCTAGCACACTCACAGGGCCCTTACTGCAACATTAAAACAGAAAAGTCTTGCTAGAATTTAAGTCCCTCAGAACCTATGAATTGCATTTTCACTGACTCAGCCATCCTACATAAGAAAAATATCCATTTCCTTAACAGAAAAGATACACTTCACCTCACTTTTTACAACTGAGACACTTAAGTTAGCAAATAAGAACTCTGAAGAACCTGGACAAACCTTTACAAGGACCAGGCTCATTACCTTCCTTTTAAATCAGAAGTAACAAAAACAACTTTTTGCTTGTTTTTTGAGATGGGGTTTTTCCTGTAGTTTTGGTGCCTGTCCTGGATCTCACTCTGTAGATCAGGCTGGCCTCAATCTCAAGAGATCCGCCTGGCTCTGCCTCCTAAGTGCTGGCATTAAAGGTGTGCGCCACCACACCCAGCCAAAAACAATGTGTTAAGCACACAGCACTGTCTGAGGGATGTAGGACTGTTTCCTGCATGGTTTGCCTCCTCATTCATTGTCCATAGACTCTGAGAAGTTGTAGGAATATGCAGGCGCAGGCACCAAGCCCAGCTTCATCTCCAACGTTGTGGAAAGGGACTGTACATCACTGGACAATGCCTATGTTCCCCCACGCCACTAGGACAGAGCCCAGGTAGAGTGACCTCCTGGGGTATCCACGTTGGAACGCCTCTACTCTTCTACATACTTCCAATGTCTTTTGTGGATTAACCTCCATTCTACAAACCTGCCCAGTGTTCCTGGAGGAGATGACGCTGACATCAGCAGGGTTCTCAATGGCAACAATAGCACGGGCTGCAAGCAACAGCTTCTCCCAGGTCCTCTTCAGATTTATGATGTAGATACCTAGGTGAGAACGGTGGAAGGGCGGGCGTTTTCAAGAGTTTGTCACCCTGGCACTCACTCTGCAGACCAGGCTGGCCTAGAACTCAGAAATCTACCTGCCTTCCATATGTTACTGACAACAAATGAATTTTAAAGGGGCTGTTAGGGATTGACCCCAGTGCCCCAGATAGGTCTGCTAACAGCCTAGCTGCGCAAATAGACACTCTGTAGGAAGGCAAACAGTATATGTGGCAGTGACCACTATCAACTCCAGTCATAGAGGCACGCTCTACTGGTGTTAGCGAAAATCCTGCCTCGTTCAATGTAGCACACTTCCGACACTCACAAGTTCACTGGCCAAGCGTGGCCTCCACTCTGAGCTTTAATAGTGTGCAGTTTCAGTTCCATCGGGTACCACCGCATGCAGATCCAATCCATCCTACCAACCCCTCACAACACTCCAGTATCTCAATTAACTGGTAAACTCACTACCCTCCGCTTCTCACAACCCATCCCGCCAATCTTTCTCAGGTTATCCTCACATCTCATTCTACTTCCCACTAAACCCACATAGTCGATGCCTATGACACTGTCTGTGATACAGAATGCACTCTAAGAAATAATATTACCCGACCTCTTACACACCCTCCAGGATCCAACCCAACCCAGCAATTGTAGTATCCCTCCAAACGACATCAGAACATTCAGTATCGGTACTAGCCCAAGGCATCCACCACCCACAACAGTGTAGTCAGAAGCTTTAAAGAAATTTACCCCAATTATCAAAAGCGGTAACTGACCATCACTTTTCCTTTTGTAGATGTACTGCTCCATCTGAAAGTCAAGGTTGGTGCCACCTAAGTGGGTTCCTGCAGCAAGGAATTTGAGGACATCCTCCTCCTTCATCTGCAGGACATCAAGGGCTCCGGACATTGTGTAAGTTTCCCTTTAAGTTACGACGGGAATCTGAAAAAGAAATAATTCATCTGGGTTTTCTCTCCCTTTTCTGAGACTAGGGTCTCAATGTGGCCAGAGCAGTCCTAGCACTCACAGAGATCCCCCTGCCTCCCGAGAGCGGGGATTAGAGGCGTGTGCCGCCAGGCTCGGCAGGTGAAGCTGAAGTGGGGTGTATTCTTATTCCTATCGCTTTCAACTTCTCTGGTCACCTATCACACTGCATTAGGCCTTCCAAGTAAGTGGCTTTGGTAGCAGGGAAAACAGCCGATTGGGAGTTAACGCTTCCGCAGGCACACGGGAACTAAGGGAAAGTTTGACACGTTACGGAGTCGTGCAAGGCCAAGCCTGTCTGGGGTGTCCGGGTTATGTGTTTCCAGATGTGACCGGCAGCTCCGGACCCATCTCCCCGCGCCTCACAAGCACTTCCCCAGCACCCTGCCGACAGGGCCTCGGGACGGCGCCCGCCCCACCTCACTGGAGGCCGCCACGTGGCCACGCCACCGCCGGGAGCGAAGCCGCTCGGGTAGACGCGGCCTCGGCACCCTGGGCAGCCGGCACGGGGCGGGCGGTCGAGCCCGCGGCGTCGGGCGGCACCGAGGAGCCCACGAGAGACTCACCAAGAACAACGCCGTATGGACCCGTCCCAGAGTAGCGCGGAAAGGACTGGCGGCCGGAAATGACGTCCTTAAGTACCCCCACAGCCAGCCAATAGCAAAGCAGATTAAGCGAAAAGAGGGCAGACCTTTCGTTTCAGAGGGAGGCGGCGGCGCATGCGCAGACTCGGCAAGCGAGTAGGCTACAAAGCCGAGGAGCGGAAGTTGAAATGGCCCGCGCCTGGCCCTGCTCTGGAGAGCGCATGCGGGCCGGAAGTAGCCGGCTGACCGGGGTGCAAGGTTCGCTAGTCTCGTTGGAAGGTCTTTGGAAATCAGGTCTGGGTACAGCAAGCACAACCTGGAGGATTGCACGTGCTCTCTGGAGGACGAATTACCAACGCGCAATTCAGACTTTTATCTCTGTGTTTTCTTGACAGTATAAAGGACAAGACTGTATGCATAAAATTATTTTTTAGTCAAAGAGAAAATGCAGTTAACAAGTTTATTATGTTCAGTAAAATACTATGCAGCCATCTGAGGATAAAATACGTCCCATAGTACAAAAGCATTGGAACCTCATAACTACAAATATAGAACTGACACCTATGTAGAAAGATGGCTGTAAAAATAAAAACTAGACTGTCAGTAAAACAAAATGCATTTACTAACCCCTCACAACCAGCTGTGGAGGGGCCCCAAAACAGCTTGACCACACAGCAGCCATGACAGGCTTAGGGGCCTAGGCACAGCTTCTGTGACAGGCTTACTGGCAGGTAACACCCAGATCCAGGAAAAGCATACCACCCAGGGATCCACCCAGGGGTGAGGAAGGATCTAACATATCCCCCCCCCCCGCCCCCCCCCGCCCCCCCCCCCCCCCCCCCCCCCCCCCCCCCCCCCGCGCATTAGATAAGGTGGCCAGATGTCCTTGAGTCTAGCACACACCTCTTTTTTGTTTTACAAATACCCCTAGACAACTGTCAACCAATCAGGGTCCTGAACTCTGGAAATTCCCTCACTCCAACCTCTGCTATGATAAAAACCCCACCTCACCTGAGCTCGGGGCTCTCTGCTTTGTCGGAACCAAGCTCCAGAACTTGAAATAAAGGTTCTTTGCTTTTACGTGCAGGACTCGGTCTCCATGGTGGTCTTTTGCCTAGGGCATGTGCAGTCTTCCTCTCCCCACTTCTTTGACAAGGCCTGGGTCATCTGTGTCAGAGCTTTTTTTTTTTAAGGTTTATTTATTATGTACACAATGTCCTGCCTGCATGGATGCCTACACTCCAGAAGAGGACGCCAGATCTCATCATAAGTGGTTGCTGGGAATTGAACTCAGGACCTCTGGAAGAACAGCCAATGTTCTTAACCTCTAAGCTGTCTCTCCAACCCTGTGTCAGAGCTTTTTAAACACTGGAGCACATACCCACCTACCCCTCTGCTCCTTGTAGAAAGTAATGGCTCCTTCCTAAACTTGAGACCACCACAAAAAAAAAAAAAAAAAAAAAAAAAAAAAAAGATGGGCACCCAGTAGATATGACAAAGTGTTGAAGGGTATGTGGAGAGACTGGATGACTGGTCATCCATTCACATCTTTTATGCTGTTTGTACTGCTGAGTGGTAGAGTGCTTGCCTCACCTCACAAGGTCCGAGAACTTCAGAGGAAAATCGGCTCTGGCCTGAGTATGGTGGTACACCCCTGTTTAATTCACACTTTGGAGGCGGGGGCAAGAGGATCGTGAGTTTGAAGGTGTATTAATACCCTATCTCAAAAAAAAAACAAAACCAAAAAACAAAACTAAAACTAAAAAGAACAAAGTATTGAACTTCCACATCAGGAATGTACCTCAAAATATTTTGATGAGTAAAAGAATACAGAATGTTCTAGAATCTATTAAATGAATGTGTTCAGAAAGACAAAATTACAGAAAATGAGTTGTGGGCTGGGAATGAGGATTAAGAGATCTTACAAAGGGATGTTCTAAAACTGATGTGGGGTCACGGCTGCACTTTTTGGACAGGGTCTCACAGGGGTGACTGAGTTTCCTATGACAGGTGTACTGGGGATCGAACCCAGGACCTTGCATGTATTAGCACTCCACTCAGCCATACATCAAGCTCCAAACCACTGGCCTGTGTACTTCACACAGGTACATTGTGTAGTGTGTAAACTGAAGCTGCCTTTGTTTTTTCCTTTGGTTTTCTGGGACAGGGTTTCTCTGTGTAGCCCTGGATGTCCTGGAACTCACTCTGTAGACCAGGCCGGCCTCGAACTCAGAGATCTGCCTACTCTGCCTCCTGAATGCTGGGATCAAAGGTGTGCACCACCATACCCATCTCTAAAGCTGCTTTTTAAAAATTAAGTTTTAAGGACTTATATGACAGGTCAAAACTTAAGTCACCTCAAAATTCCTCTGCTATCCTCAGGGAGTAAGACATACTATTTAGATTTACCAAGAAGTACGTTTTCCTTTCCTTTCTTTCTTTCTTTCTTTCTTTCTTTCTTTCTTTCTTTCTTCCTTCCTTCCTTCCTTCTTTTTTCTTTCTTTCTTTCTTTCTTTCTTTCTTTCTTTCTTCTTTCTTTCTTTCTTTCTTTCTTCTTTCTTTCTAAATAAAGACAGGCTGATTATGCAGCCCTGGCTAACCTGGAACTCTCAGACAGCCACCTGCTCTCGCTCTCAAGTGCTGGGATTAATGGCATGCTTCTCCTCAATCTGCTATGCTTATTTTTGTTTTTCTGTTTTTCAAACAGATCTCAATCTAAGGTCTTTACTTTTTCCATCTGAACTTTATGGAAAATGTGAGAATAACACAGATTAAAACAGTACAGTTGGGGGTAGTAGTGGTGCACACCTTTAATCCCAACACTTGGGAGGCAGAGGCAGGCGGATCTCTAAGTTCAAGTCCAGCCTGGTCTACAGAGTGAGTTACAAGACAGCCAGGGCTACACAGAGAAACCCTGTCTCAAAAAACAAACCAAACCAAACAATAAAACAGTACATTTGAAGCCTAGGAAGTGATTGTGTCCATTCTCTGGGGCCTACAGGAGGTTCCCCAGGAGCAAAATTAATTCTATCTTATTTTGGGAGTGTTTTTTTGTTTTTATCGCCTCAAACAGTATCCAGCCTGTTGATGTCTTTATTTAAAAAAATTACATTTATTTCCTTATTGGGTATGGGTGCTTGCACAGTGCACGTGAGGGAGTCAGAGGACATCTTGCAGGAGTTGGTTCTCCTCCTCCATGGGTCCGGGGATCCAATGCAGGCAAGCACCATAACTCTCTGAACCACCTCACCGCTTCACGACAGCTCCCGTTAGGTCCAGTCCTCCCTAACTTGAGACTCCTGCCTTCAGACACAGCAGGAGGCCCGCAGCTTCTCTACTGTGGGATTCCGTGCTCACCAGCATATCTAAGATGCCCTATGACGTAGGTAGGTGGCTGAAACAGAGCATTCTGGCAGAGGTCTCTCTAGAAATGCCTCTCAAGTAGCCTTGTGGGGCAACCAAGCTCGACTCCCAGCTCCCTGTGTGTATTGGCTGGGAGTGTGTCTGGAGCTGTGGCGACTCCACTTCGGAGGCTCTGGGGGCTCCACACTCCTCCAGTCTTTGAATGGGGGCTAAAGGCAACAGCATTTATGCCTGGTTCCTCAGACGGCGCTTCACCTGACTCCAGGACAGCAAGCTGCAGCGGCCCATGGCAGGAACCAGGCAAGACAGCAGATCTTCCTTCCCGGCCCTCTCTTGTCAGGACTTGAGGCCCATCCTGGCCATCATTTCTTCATAGACAGTCCATGCCATGGCAGCCATCAGAGTTCTACGGAGGGGCCCGGGGAACCCCGCCTTGAAAGAAGCCACGCAGCCCATGGTCCTGTGATGAAAACCAGTGTCAAAACTTCAAAAGCCAAGTTCACCGCAGCTACTTAATCACCTGGCGGTTTGCTCTCCATTTTAGAATCTTAGTTTTCAACTGTGCGCCAAACCTGTGGATTATGGCCCCACGGGGATAACCAATGACCCTCCAGTTTTCCTGTAACTGTGGAGGGGCCACGTCTTTAGATCTGCACCACCTAGGGACACTTCTTAGTTTAAAAAGGACATTTAGAACCTAGAGCGGTGGTGCAATGCCTTTAACCCCGCCACTCTGGAGACAGAGGCAGGTGGATCTCTTGAGTTCCAGGTCAGCCTGGTCTACATAACAAGTTCCAGAACATTCAGGAGCTGAGAGCACTTGCTGTTCTTCCAGAGTTTGCTCTGCAGCACCCATATGGCAGCTCACAATCGTCTCTTAACTCCAGCAACCAGGGGGACGAAGTGCCCCTTCCAGCTTCCATAAGCACACACCACTAACATGTACACACATACACATAAATAAAATTGAAGGGATTTTTAAAAGAACATCACGAGATTCTTCTGGGGTGCCAGAGATTGGAACCAGACCCAGGCAGGGGGTTTAAAAGCTCTCTATACTGGGAACTCCCTTATGCAGGGTTGGTGTGTGCATTTGGTTTGTGTGCATATGGTTCTGTTTACGTTGTTCTGGTTTGTTTGCTTGCTTTGAAATGGGACACTCACTACTGCAGCCCAGACAACACTGGCTTCAAACTCATGACCCTCCTTCCACAGACCTCAGAACTAGGGTGACAGGTGTCCACCACTATGCTCAGCCAGCTGCACCATTTATACACGGCAAAGAAGTGCCAAGCAGCATAGGAAATACAGACTAGGGCTGCTTGCCAAGCCAGGGATCTGGATCAGGCGGTCAGAACTGGCGATACCATTGGAAGCTGGTAGATATAACGTCCTCTACAAGAGCAGCATGCACTCCTAACTGCTGAGCCATCTCTGCGGCCCCTGGGAACACACAATTCTAACGCTCCCCAGGGTTGCTAGCACACTGGAGGAGTGTGTGCTGCTGCTCTACAGACATCCCTGACCACGAGAGCAGCACACACTTTGCAGCTTACCTTACCTTGAAGATGAGGGTGGCCGCTTGGCCAATCCACTGAGACTTCACTGGGGAGAGCTGCATATGAGTTTTGATCACGTCTGCAGGTTGGGTCACCAGCGAAGCCAGAATGCCAGCAAACACCCCACAGCTGAAATTAACCAGGGGCATCAGAGCAGCAGCCAACTGATCTGAAACAGCAAGGGCAGCGTGAGGTTACAAAACTCACATTCTCAGACAGATGGTGGAGAGGCAGGGTTAACCAGTGTGCTCAGGGCCAGGCCTGACCAGGGTCCTGGGATGTGTCTGGATGATGGTGTCACGGAAAACGCATTATTCAGTATAATGATTTAAAACAATTAATATGTTAATTATATCTGACAGTTAATTAAAAATATCTGACAGCTCTGCAGCACCTGACTGGACAGTGTAAATGTGGACACCCTCTGACTGGACAGTGCAGGTTGTGGACGCCCTCTGACTGGACAGTGCAGGTGTGGACGCCCTCTGACTGGACAGTGCAGGTGTGGACGCCCTCTGACTGGACAGTGCAGGTGTGGACACCCTCTGACTGGACAGTGCAGGTGTGGACACTCTCACCTTTTTACTAGCTCTAGGTAGGAAAACTTGAGTTTTTATTCATCAAGGACACTGTTGGCTTTAAAGATTCAATATACACCAGATGGTGGTGGCGCATGCCTTTAATCTCAGCACTTGGGAGAAAAAGGCAGACAGATCTTCTGTGAGTTCAAAGCTAGCCTGGTCTACAAAGCAATTTCCAGGACAGCCAGCATTGTTACACTGAGAAACCCTGTATCAAAAAACTAAAAAATAAAAGATTCAATACACATTTCCAAAATTAAAAAATTACTTCATTAATTCCAATTTTTAAGGATTTATGGACATGAATTTTATTAATTTTATTTATTTATTTATTTATTTATTTATTTTGGTTTTTCGAGAAAGGGTTTCTCTGTATAGCTTTGCACCTTTCCTGGAACTCACTCTGTAGCCCAGGTTGGCCTTGAACTCACAGAGATCTGCCTGCCTCTGCCTCCCGAGTGCTGGGATCAAAGGCGTGTGCCACCACTGCCAGGAAATTTCATTTTTTAATTAATGCATATTCATTGTACACGACAGGTCAAGCTTGGTGATTCCTATATTAATCCTAGTGCTCTGGAGGTGGAGGTGAGCTGATCTCTAGGAGTCTGAGGCCAGTCTGGTTTACAATAGTTGAGTTCTAGGCCAACCAGGGATACATAATAAGGCCTGGTTTCAAAATGAAAATAAAATACCACTTCTACATTTCCTTATTGTCTTACATTTCTATTGCAAAAGAAGGCTGTGACCTGCAGGGTCACACCTGGCCCCACGTAGGAAGGAGGAAGGAGCCATTCCCCCAAACACGACAATTGCAGCTATCAGTCACCAGGGTGGTATTCCATTCCCACTTCCCCAATTATTCCGACAGCTTGTTGAGTTCAGGCTCACTCTGCAGAAGGGGTTTCAAGCAACTCTGCTCTGCTCTGTCAGCATTTACCACCCACAGACTTGGCTCACGGGTGGCCCACAAGCTTGCTGGGGGTGGGTCTGCACAAGCACCTCAAGTTTGCAGTTCTAGCCCCCGCCCATCTGGAGGGCTCAGCAGAACAGCAGCAGGGACACGGCAGGGGGAGTAAAAACTTTTCCTCAAATCCCCAACCAGTCACTGCTCCCCAGCTGGCCTGATGGGGACCACACCAAGAGCTCACCGAAAAACAGACTGGCAGGCTGTACCCCCCAAAGCTTCTGCCCTGGGGTTCCTTGATCATGTCTGGGGCATGCTATTGCAGAACCTTGGCAAAACACACTTTGTTTCTCACCCAGCCTACCCTCTCTCCTTTAGAAGACATCAACTCTATAGGGCCTCCTATCACCCAGCCCCCAAATGGCTCCTGTGGTAGTTTGAATGTTACTGGCCCCCACAAGCTTATTGAGAATGGCACTATTAGGAGGTATGCCTTTGTTGGAGTAGGTATGGCCTTGTTGGAGGAAGTGTGTCACTGTGGGGGTGGGCTCTGAGGTCTCATATATACTCAAGCCACACCCAGTGTCTCAGACCACTTCCTGTTGCCTGTGGGTCAAGATGTAGGACTCTCAGTTCCTTCTCCAGCACCATGTCTGCCCGCACGCCACCACACTGCAGCATGATGATAATGAACTGTAAGCCACCAATGAAATGCTTTCCTTTTTTTTTTTTTTATTTTTATTTTTTTTTTGTTTTTCGAGACAGGGTTTCTCTGTGTAGCTTTGCGCCTTTCCTGGAACTCACTTGGTAGCCCAGGCTGGCCTCAAACTCACAGAGATCCGCCTGCCTCTGCCTCCCGAGTGCTGGGATTAAAGGCGTGCGCCACCACCGCCCGGCGAAATGTTTTCCTTTATAAGAGTTGCTGTGGTCATGGTGTCTCTTCACAGCAATAGAAACCCTAACTAAGACAGCTCCATTCCTAAAACTCCTATGACTACCCCAGAGAAAAGGCAAAAATCCAGTCTCTCAGAGACTCCTCTTGCCCACCACACCCCCTTACCTGTGCCACGGAGCACTGTGGTTTTGGTCTGGCTGTAAAACATCAGGTAGAGTCCTGAAAAGGGCGCATCGCGGAGGAGAGTTGCTGTCAGGCCCCTGAAGAGGCCTCGGTGGCCTTCGCTGCAATAGATGCTCCTCAGGGCTGCGTAGATGCTCTCGTAGCTGTAAGTCCCACTCTACAAAAGGAGGGCACATCTAGTGACTGGCACAGACTGGCATCCGAGCAGTGGCCCAAGCAGAATTCAGGTTACATGCCATCACCAAGGAACCAGGCTCTAGTTCACACATGGCTTGCCCTGTCTACAAAACTGAGTTATCTGAGCACGTTTTACCCTGAGTCTGACTACACTCCTGGGGTTGGCACACGTGCTCACTACCCGGAACCCGAAGGTTCTAAAACTGTTAGACTTACCTCGTAGCGCGTCTTGATCACCGTGATGGGTGACATGCAGACTCCTGCGACAGAGCGTGAGCCCATGCCCAGGATGACCGACTCCAGGGCGGTTGGAGGATGGCCTCGAAAGAAATACTGCTTCAGAGAGTACAGAGTGCCAAAGTAGATTCCGACACCAGGGACACACCTCACGATGGACTGTAGGGAAAGGCAGAGAGAGGAAGGATGAAACCAAAGACTCAAACCTACAGGATGCCTGCTGGAAGGTGATCCCTAGGAGACCCCAGGGTGATCCACATGCAAGCTGCTTGTTTAAGGTGTGAAGGGAGCACCAATGGGAGGAGGGGCAGAGACAGGAAGGCATCAGTCAGTACGGAGTATATCAAAGCAGTTCCAGCTGTGATTAAGTTAGTCCCCCTCTGCAAGCTCCAGCAACCAGTGAACACCCCACCCCTGTGATCTTTCTGCTGAAGGGGCAAGGGGTGTAGTTAAACATCACTTTCCATCTTTCAGTGGCTGAAGGCTGCTGTGGGTGGAGGGTGGGAACCAAGGCTTGGTACTTCCAGCAAGGTGGGTCCTTGGGGCCAGAAAAAGCCTTTGGGCAAAGAAATAAAGGTGTGGCCATCCCAGCGAGCTTTCACGGTGGTGGGGAAGGTGAGGCTGCGCTGACAGCCAGTGGGATGCCAGCTACGGAGCTGGGGCTGTGCTGACAGTCATGAGTGCAGACATTAGTGACCGTACAGGAGACGGGGGAAGCGAGCGGCCCCTCACATCTGTTGGGAAGGGGGTAGCCAAAACAGTGGACGGCACTGAGTCCTATGCACACTGTTCAAATCCAGGTAACAGAGCTTCATTTATAAACAAAGCATAGTAACAAAATCTGGATGACTGCAGCTTCCCTTCCCTTACACCCCACTGGCCTGCTCCCCCTCTTCTTGTGATATTTAGAGCCAGCGAAACACCTGGGGGAGGAGATAAGGCAAGGTGATCGACAGAGGCACTGGGGGAGGTCAGGCTCCTACTGACCTGATGACCTGTCACAGGGGACCATGTTGATCATCCATGATGATCCCCATGGCTGAGGAGCAGGAGATGCTGACAGCCAGGACATCCTGACAGAGGAAAAGCTGATTTATTTGTGAAACTGTTCAGAAGAACTGAGACCAGGAGTTCAACTCCTCAGAGCCTCTGCAGGAGTCGCAGCTCTGCAGGGCACTCAACGACGATCTGACCCCATGGTTTAGTCCTTTAACGTGCAACCTAAAACACTTCAGCAAATTTTGGTAACATTCACATTTCTTCTTCTCTTCTGATATGTGACTCACAAGGTCTTCCCATGCCTTGCTTGTTTTAGTTTTTGTTTTCAGACTGGGTCTCACTATATAGCCTTGGCTGGCTGCTAATTCACAGAGATTCCCCTGCCTCTGCTTCCTGAGTGCTGGGATTATGTCCAGCAGTTACCTTTTTAAAAAAATTGTTTATTTTTGTTTATGTGTATAGATGTGTGTCTGTATATGGGTTTGTACATGTATATGAGAGAATGCAGAGTCCAGAAAAGGACCATAGATCCCTTGGACCTGCCTGGAATTATAGGCGGTTGTGAGCTGCCTGATATGGGCGCTGAGATGGAACCCAGGTTTAAACACACGGTTTGTTTGCTCAATGTAGGCTCTTAACCACTGAGCCATCCTCCAGTCCATTAGCACGCCAAATCTGTTCTCTCACTCCCTGTCAGGCTTGGCCACATCTCATACTCAGCTGTACCCGCTCTGTTGTGGACGCAGGTCCCACTTGCTGGCACCTCAGAGCCTCACTGCTTCACATCTGGCCCCTTGCTCAGTTTCCTTTATCCAGTCACGTCAGCATGCCAGAATGTGGCAGCCGCTTCAGACACATGGACAGCTTGTTCCTGCCCAAGGCTGCTTCCAAATGCAGGTGACTGTATCCCCGCCTTGTGCTGAGTGGCTTGTGGTCACTCATTGCAGGGGATCTCTTGCTGAAGTCTTCAAGCGGGCTCCCTGTCCTCTGGTGCAACACACTGCCATCAGTTAGACCATATTTTCTGTTCCTGTCTCCACCCACAGATGCAGCGCACTGTCCACCTTAGCCTAGCACTTTCCACACGCCATGGCTATGATCACACGGGGCTGTTAACTTCTGCAATCTGAACTATGACAACAAAAACAGCCTGGATTTCTTCCTCCTTCTCCACCACTTCATGGACACAGCGCTCCTTCCTACCACAGTGTTTTTTCTTTTCTTCTTCCACCTTTCCCCGCCCCCAAAGCCCTGTACGGCTTCCCTTCGGCAGGTCCCACTGTCAGTGCCAGGGTGTGCTGAGGACATCAGTAAGTAAGATACGGGTAACCTCACGGTTCCCCAGCAGGTGAGCTGATAACCTGCCAGCTACTGAGTGATTGACAGGTGAGTGGTGAGCACAGCTCCGAGAGTGAGTAATGCCTCACACTCAGAACAATGCACCATTGAAATCCTATGTGTTGTTCATCTACAGAACTTTCTATTTAATGTTCTGGAGCAGGGCTGACTGCAGGGAACTAAAACCAGAGATTATGGTTTGAGAGGAAACGTCCCTCACAAACCATGTGATTAAACACCTTGTCATCAGATGGTGGTGCTGTTTTGAGAGGCTGCAAAATGTCAGAAGTAGGAGGCATGACAGCTGGGAGGCATGTCCTGGCCCCGCCTTCTTCCAGCTAGGCTCCTTGCTTCCTGATTTGCTGAGATGTGACTAGCTGCCTCATGCCCCTCCCACAAGGCTGTGGAAAGCTATTCCAGCTCCCATGCCTTTCCCACCAAGATGGACTCCGTCCCCACACAAACCCAGACAAGCGTCTCCTCTCTTGAGCTGCTTCTGTCAGGGATTTGGTCACAGCAATGAAAAGTAACTAATACACACAGACTGGGGAGGAGCCAAATAGTCTAAGCAACAACCGGTGAGGTGGAGGAGAATCCGGACCAAAAGGCAGCTTACAGGAGACATCCCTTTCCAGAGGCCCAGAGGGCTTTCCGTGCGGACCACCTTCAAGAACACCGCCAACATCCCAACACGCTTGGAACTGAAGGAGACAACATGGACAGGGAAAGAAAACAAATGTCAGACGGCACCCTCACAGCGGAGTTCCCACCGAAGACTGTCTACAACACAGGGCTCTCCATACTGCATCTTAGAATTGCTCTTTTAAAAATCTATTATGTATCGTGTGTGTGTGCGTGTGTGCGTGTGTGTGTGCGTGTGCGTGCGTGTGCGTGTGTGTGTGTGTGGCGTGTGCGTGTGCGTGTGTGTGTGCGTGTGTGTGTGTGCGTGTGCGTGCGTGTGTGTGCGTGCGTGTGTGTGCGTGTGTGCGTGTGTGTGTGTGCGTGTGTGTGTGCGTGTGCGTGTGTGTGTGCGTGTGTGCGTGTGTGTGTGCGTGTGCGTGCGTGTGTGTGCGTGTGTGTGTGCGTGCGTGTGCGTGCGTGTGCGTGTGTGTGCGTGTGCGTGTGTGTGCGTGTGTGTGTGCCTGTGTGTGTGCGTGTGCGTGCGTGTGTGTGTGTGCCTGTGTGTGTGTGTGTGCCTGTGTGCGCGTGTGTGTGTGTGTGTGCGTGTGTGTGTGTGTGCGTGTGTGTGTGTGTGTGCGTGTGTGTGTGTGTGTGTGTGTGTGTGCACATGCACACGTGTGGAAGTCAGAGGACAACTTGCAGGAATCAGTTCTCTCCTCCCAAGTCGGTCCTAGGGATCAACTCGGGTCGTCAGGCACCAGGCACCTTCACCAGCTGACCCGTCTCACCAGACCCAGAATTCTTGACTGCCGTGCATTCATGGTTTGGCACATACGCATATTTACTTGTCTATTCACACCACAAGCAATGGGATAAACTCCACTTTACATACACATTGTGTAGTTCCCATAGTGCTGAGAGACACAAACTCATTCAAAATGGATGGTATTTCAAAAACAACAACAACCCAGGACCAGGTAGCACAGTCATAATGTCACAAGCTAGCACGGGAGCAATGCAAATGTTACTGAAGAAGGTCCTCTGGTGCTCTTCAAAAGGACCCCAATTTATCAAATTATAATGTGTAGGTATAGAAAAACTGTGTTAGCTTTTTTTCTTCAGAAAACAGTATCCACAAAGCACATGACCCAGCACTCAGGAAGCTGAGACAGGAGGATTGCAAAGATCAAGGTCAGTGTAGGATACACAGCAAGACTCTTGTCTGAAGCAAACACAAGAACAGAAAGGACTTCCAGTCTGGCTTGTGTTTCTCTAACGTCATAAAGTTGATGTAACTTGGAAGGCTAGTCCTGTGTCTGAGAAGTTGCTAAACCCGGCCATGAGGCAGGGCAACAGCCTACCGTAGGTCTGAGGGCTGGAGGGTCTGCAGACGGGTTTTGAGGAGATCCAGAGGCTGGAAGAGGAGGGTGGAGCAGGTCCCACTGATGGAGCCGCAGAGGAAAGCCTTGATCACCGGATGTAACTGCAAGAGACAGTGGCGTCGGCAGGCTTACCCACCAAGCCCAGCTCCTTTCCCCACTTTCCCATGCTTTCCCGAGGACCTTCAGGACCTTCAGGACCTTGAGGACCTGTCACAACCCCATCCCAGCCTACTTCTAGCTGGGCTCTCTGCTTCCTGATTTGCTGAGCTGTGACCACGTGCCTCATGCCCCTCCCACAACGCTGTTGGGAGCTACTCCAATTGCCACGCCTTTCCCACCAACACCGGGAAAGTAAAGTCTACAGCCAGTACTGAAATGTGCACAGCAAAAGGGACCTCTCTGCTCTCACTATTTCCTGCTCTAATGTTGGCTCCACTCGGCAACACGTCCATTTTCATGGCACGCTTCCCTATCTGTCCTCATGCTGTCTGGATCGTAGGAGCTGCAGGTATTTATAGGAACAAGTCCAAACCCACGAGAGCATAAGCTTGGCCACTATGTATAGCTTCCAGTACTCCATTAAAACTCTGCCTTTCAAGCAAGGGCGGTAGTGGCACACACCTTTGACCCCAGCACCTGGGAGGAGGGGCAGGTGAGCTTGAGACCAGCCTGGCCTACGGAAGGAGATCCAGGACAGCCAGGGATACACAGAGAAACCCTGCCTCGGAAAAACCAGCAAAAACAAAAACAAACAAACAAACAAAACCTTCTGCCCTTCTTCTACCCACCATCTCACGGGACCCAAGCAGACCACACTGTGCAGAGCAGTCCTTCTGGCCTTCGGGCCTTCCCTCAAGCCCTGCACTGCCACGCAGGCTTATCTTCTGGCTCTACTCCTTTCGGACACTGAAGTACCTCCCTCAGGCACACCCCAGGAGTGCACCCCCACTTCAGGGTACTGGGTTTCCATGACAGCGTCCCCTTTCTGGAATGCATCGGAATCACCAATGACAACGAACAGACACTTCACAACTCTCTCTCCTCCAAACAAGACGCTTGGCAGAGCCCATCTGGAGACTCCTGTTCCCCCATTTAGTGGCACCTGTACTCCCCACCCTGGCCGGCTCCCGAGATCAGACAAGATTAGGCGCATTCCAGGTGCTGTTGCCATAGACTACTTTTTAAAATAACTGACACACTGTGGCTCTAACGGCTTACTGGAATGACTATGAAGTCTCTGTTACGTCAAATTACCAGGAATCCAAATGTTATCTGAAGCACCCATTTCAGAGAGAAGAGAGCCCACCCTAACTTCCATCCAATACACCTGGAGTTGGTTTCAAGACCACTGGGACTAAAGAAGTTCTGAGAGTTGAATACTGGATGGGACGACAGTCCTGGGGTGCCAGCAGGGCTCTCAGAAGACAGCAGGCAAAACCAGGCGGTGTGTGTACTTCAGCACATCTGTACTGGCAGCCAGTGCCCTCTCTCCAGAAATGCCAACTATTCTGCTAAGCAAAACTCCCCACAAAGCTGCTCCTCAGCCTCACCTGAGCACTTGCAGTGTTGGGGGATTCAACCTCCTCATATACCAGGTCCCTCTCTTCCTTGGACATCTTTTCTCTGCCTGGAAACCTGCTCCAGAGTCTGTTTCCAGTGCCACACTGTGCCTGTCACGCTTCAGGCTTGCCATCTAGTCAGAACTCCTCCGGTACGGTTCCTTCGGACTCACTGGGGCCTGCACATCCCAGGCCTCCTCTTCCGCCCCTGTCCTTAGCTTACTTGAATTCTTAAGTGCATTTGATATCAGCGACCACATCTCTCTCGTACTGGTTCCTTCCACGCCCTCCCCCCCCACCTCACCCCGGCTACAGGTCTCTCCCCTCTACTTGAAGATCAGTGCGGCTGCACCTCTTATCTCCTCAGCCCGAGCCTTTCAAAGCAGCCCCACCCACAACGGGGCTTCACACACACTCCCATTCTGCCCTCACCTCCAGCCACTCTCTGCCATCAGGGTCCCTCCTGCCCATGGGGGCCCACAGGAGTCTCAAACCCAACAGTTCAAACTGGAAAGTTGGGCAACAGTCCCCCCACACCTGCCTCCTCCCCAGTCTCTGGAGACTCGCTCTGCTCTGCCTGCTGCTTCCTGAGTATGTCCTGAGGACTGACCCATCAGTCAGCCCTGTCTGTCCCTCCAACCTAAGCAACAGAGAGGTTCTCCAAAGAATGAGTTTATTCAGGAACGAGCAGGGGTTTGAAAATGTGGTGTGTGGGCCAGGAGAGATCCCATATTCTTGAGCCCCTCTCCTTCCAGCCCCAGCAATGAGCCCCGTCCTGAGCCCCCTCTCCTTCCAGCCCCAGCAATGAGCCCCGTCCTGAGCCCCTCTCCTTCCAGCCCCAGCAATGAGCCCCGTCCTGAGCCCCTTTCCTTCCAGCCCCAGCAATGAGCCCCGTCCTGAGCCCCTCTCCTTCCAGCCCCAGCAATGAGCCCCGTCCTGAGCCCCCTCTCCTTCCAGCCCCAGCAATGAGCCCCGTCCTGAGCCCCCTCTCCTTCCAGCCCCAGCAATGAGCCCCGTCCTGAGCCCCTCTCCTTCCAGCCCCAGAAATGAGCCCCGTCCTGAGCCCCCTCTCCTTCCAGCCCCAGAAATGAGCCCCATCCCCTCATTTCTCTGGCCACTATTCACAGCTCTTCTTCCACTGAGCCAAGCTCTCACATCCCTCAGCCAGCTTCCGTTTCCTTAGTTTCGAGCCTCTCATCTACACACAACCGCTCTATGGGGCTCCACACAAACCCACACTGCCACTGCTCAGATGTCACCTCAGACAACATCTGTAAACCTGAACTTATCTCCCTCCTTTACTCCAACCTGTTGCTCCTTGGCATGCCACATCCAAGTGAACACCCTGCTGTTTGTCCATCCTGGTCTGGGCCTCTCCACACTTGCTCATTCTGCTTCTTCGTCAGCTCTCAACCCATCTTCTGGACCCATCCAGGCTCCAGGGTCCACCTCTCCTTCCCTGCTGATTGCCACAACCTTTCAACCTCAACTCTGACCCCTCAATCTACTTCCTATCCTAAAGCCAGGGTCATCTTTAAACACTGCAGACTGGAGTCTGCAGCCTCAATGAGACGTGTTCTGTTCACGTATAAATTACCAACTCATACAAGCAAACAGGATGGAACAAAGGTTAAACATAATGGTAAATGTACTAGAAACTACTAAACACGACAACTCTGTCAGTAGTACTCATCCAGAGTAAATCAAAAATATGATTCAGGCCGGGCGGTGGTGGCGCACGCCTTTAATCCCAGCACTTGGGAGGCAGAGCCAGGCGGATCTCTGTGAGTTCGAGGCCAGCCTGGGCTACCAAGTGAGTTCCAGGAAAAGGCGCAAAGCTACACAGAGAAACCCTGTCTCGAAAAACCAAAAAAAAAAAAAAAAAAGATTCAGCTGCCCCCTAACTCTCCCAGACAGTGTCACCTACTGCCGCAAAGTCCTCGGCCAGCACACAGGCCCTCCTCACCTCCCTGGCCCATACATTTACCATCCGCTAGTGCTACAAGGTGCTCTCCCCACCTCCCTCTCACCTCTGAACACTCAGACATTATCCCTCCATCTCAGGTCCTGTGTGCTCGCAAAGCCCCAGGTCAGGTCCCGTGTGTCTTCCTGACACCTGGGGCAGCCCCCTGTGGCCATCATTTTATGACACAACCCCGTCTCCTTCACGGTCCTGTCAAGAACTGACATGGAAGCAAGGCAGCCAGAGGAAGAGGCAGGAGAACTCTGAGATTGAGGGGCAGCCTGATCTACATATTGAGATCCAGGACAGTCAGAACTACATAGAGAGACTCTCTCTCAAAAACAAAACAAAACAAGACAAGAACTGGTATTCAGAAAGTGTGCAACATAGACAGATGAATGGTTCTTCCTAACAGGAAACCTGTACTCAGTTCTCCCTTGAGCGGAAACCCACAGGACAAGGTCCAGTGGCCCCTGAATGTCCTATCCCAGAACAGGAGAAAATCACTCCCAGCAAGGTTACTAGAAGGAACAGTAACACAGCTTCTGGGCAGTTCTTCTAGGCTCTGCTTCTCAAAGGCATCGCACCGTTTATCTATCTGTTCCGGGAACTGAACCTAGGGCCTCAGGCATGCTGGACAAGCATGTTATCACTGAGACACTTCCAGCCCTGCACCCACTTTATTTGAAGGCTGCCATTCTTCACCTCCATGCCTGATGGCGGAAACTGCACTTTAAATGTCTTATCTTCACAGCACAGTGACTGAGAACATCACTGGCCCAATAAATACTCACTGAATCAACAAAAAGAGCCAACAGCTTTTGGAGAGGGGGGTGAGGAGGGTTCAAGACCAGGTTTCCCTGTGTATCCCTGGCTGTCCTGGAACTCACTCTGTAGGCCAGGCTGGCCTTGAACTCAGTGATCTGTCTGCCTCTGCCTCCTGGGATTAAAGGCCTGTGCCACCACTACCCAGCCACAATGTCGATTCTAATAGATAAACCAAAAACTAAAAAAAAAAAAAAAAAAAAAAAGCAGGTAACGTAAACAGCACCGTGACTTTTGTGTGTGTACTGCATATCCTTTGAGTGGATTGAGTTTTTTGTGGGTCTACTGCCATACTTGCTTTGAGACAGGATCTCACTATCACACAGATCTGCCTGCCTCTCTACAGGAGCCACTGGGCAGGGTCCTGGGTTTAGTTTTATTTGTTGCTGAGGTGCCTTACCACAGGGCTACACCTCCAATTTTAAGAAAGATTTATTTTAGTAGCTCAACCTTTTTCACGGCTTAAAGAAAGGTGAATATTCCAATTTTCTTTTCTTTCTTTCTTTTATTATTATTATTATTATTTTATTTTATTTTACTTTTTGGTTTTTCGAGACAAGGTTTATTTGTGTGGTTTTGGTGCCTGTCCTGGATCTCACTCTGTAGACCAGGCTGACCTCGAACTCACAGAGATCCGCCTGGCTCTGCCTCCCGAGTGCTGGGATTAAAGGCGTGCGCCAACGCCGCCGCCGCCACCACCACCACCGTTCGGCTGAATATTGCAATTTTCTAAGCGTGAGAACAGACAAAAACAATCAGAAGGGGCTGGAGAACAGTCAAAAGCGAGCAGTGTTCTCCCAGAAGGCCATGGGGTTCCCAACACCCATACCACCCTGTAACTCCAGCTCCAGGGGATCCCAACACCCTTTTGGTCTCCATGGGTACCTGCACTTTTGTGCACATACCCCCACCACACACACATAAATAAAAATAAATAACAACTAAAAGCATAATCAGCAAGTAGGACTACACACAAACACAAGTCGAGTATCATTTCAACAGCCAATCAGTTCCACAATTTCAACCACTCACAACAAAACCACAACCAACAGAATCCCTCCGTCTAATACACAACAGAAGGGGAAAGATGGCAGTCCAGGGAGAAAGGGCATGCAGTTTTGAAAGACATGATCCTGGAGCTGCCACGGTTATCTTTAAAGATTTCCAAAAAGCCACACAGAGGGGAGCACACGCCTTTAGTATCTGCACTCTGGAGACAGAGACAGGCCAATCTCTCCGAGTTCGAGGCCAGGCTGGTCTAAATAGCGAGTTCCAGCCAGGACTGCACAGTGAGACCCTGTCTCAAAAAAGGATAAAAAATGTTAAAGACATCCCAAAAGGACTGTGCGTGGTCCTCCCACTAAGGAGCATCGCCACCCAGGTAGGTCCGCCCCGCCTCCCGACGCACCCCGCCGCCGCCTATGGTTGGCGAGGCCCCGCCCAGGCTGCGGGAGACACCGCCCCGCCCCCGCCCCCGCCAATGGCAGCCCGGCGCCCGGCCGCGCAGCCAATCTGACTGAGGGGGCGTGGCCTCCGCGAGCCGTGGAAGCGGAGGCAGCAGCCGCAGGGAAGCGGGACAAGGGAGGCGGCCTGCACCCGGCGGCCTGAGGGAGGCCCGGGGTGACCCGAAGCGCTCCTACCCATTACCGCTAGAGGGTTCTAGATCTGGAATGTTCTAGAAGCACTGTCCGCCAGCACAGGCAGTTCCCGACCCGGTCCCCCTGTCCCCAGGAGCTCACCATGAGCGTCTCCACCGTGTCCTCTACGTCCTGCGGCGGCAACAGCGCAGAGCGCGCCTTCTCGATCACGGGGGACGCGAGCCCGGCCCCGGCGACTGCGAGGCTCCGCGGCTCCGCGCTCACGCCCATCCCTCCCCGCCAGTCCGCCCGCCGCAGGCAAGCCTCAGTACCCGAGTCTAGAGGGTCTGTGTTTCCGGAGGAGGAGAAAATAGAAGGAACCAGTCAGGAAGATGAGATTCCACTTCCGCTTCCGTTGATGTTGAGCATCATGCGCCGAGTAGCGTTCTGATCGCCACCTGGTGGTTACATGAAGAATTGCAGAGTCCGCAGTTCTTGCCTTCTTGGGGCATTTCGAAACGTGTGACTGGCTGAGTTTTAATTGTATTTAATTTTAATTAAATTATATTTAAGAACTGAAGCAGGTTGTGATGCCTTCTTTTTAGACACGACTTTTTAAAAATAGAATTCACATTTCTCCATTTATTTATTTTTGTTTCTCGAGACAGGGTTTCTCTGTGTAGCCCTGGCTGTCCTGGAACTCACTCTGTAGACCAGGCTGGACTCGAACTTACAGAGATTCACCTGCCTCTACCTCCCGAGTGCTGGGATTAAAGGCGTGTGCCACTACAGCCCAGCTTTTTAAATTTATTTTGTAGATTTCATTTTATTTATTTTATTTTATTTCTGGTTTTTCGAGAAAGGGTTTCTCTGTGTAGCTTTGAGCCTTTCCTGTAACTCGCTTTGGAGACCAGGCTGGCCTTGAACTCACAAAAGATCCACCTGCCTCTGCCTCCCGAGTGCTGGGATTAAAGGCGTGCGCCACCACCGCCCGGCTGTAGATTTTATTTTTAATTATGTGTGTGGGTATGTACATGTGAGTGTGGTGCCAGTAGAGGCCAGAAGAGGGCCATCAGATCCCTGGCGCGTGAACTGCCCACATGGGTGCTGAGAACCAACCTCAGGTGCAGTACCACATCGCTTTTTTTATTTCCTGAGAATTTCTAAATGCATATAATGTGTCTGATCAAATCCAACCCCCATTCCCTCTATAATGATACGGCGAGCGGGAGGCCCTGGCTGGCCAGGCCAAGGTGTCCCATGGCTGGGGGAAACATGCTAGGCAGATGGGACGGTGGGGCTCGTGAAGAGAGTTTATTATGAGAGGGGGGGGGAGGGAGGGAGGAAGGGAGGGAGGGGGAGAATGGAAAGCAGAGGTGTGCACACCTCACGGCGGGAAAGGGGGGAAAACAGGAGAGCTAGCGAGGAAAGGGGGAGGAGTTTTTCTTAAAGGGAACGTAGAATGGCGGCGTCAGAGGATGCTGGGCGGGTTCCCCAAGGGGCGGGTCAAAATACTAACACCTCCCCTCCCATTTCTTCCCTACCACCATCCACATTTCTCTTTGAACACTGAGCATCTGAAATGGGAAATGACATGCACTGTATGTCAATCGCATGCTTGGCATCTAAGATTTACATAAGATAAAATATATCATTACTTTCTTATTCAGTTTTGGTGTTAGAGATGGAAGCCAAGGTTTCAGACTTGACTGCACCTGGTTCCATTCACTCATTCATTCATGCATGCATGCATGCATTTTTTCATTCATTTATCTGAGACAGGATATTGCTATACACCCCTAGATGGCCTAGAACTCACCAAGTAGATGAGACTGACCTCAAACTCACTGAAATCCACCTGTCTCTGCCTCCTTAGTACCGGAGTTAAAGATAAGCGCCACCACGCCTGCCTCATTAGTAATTTTTGTCATGTTGAAATGATACTTTAGATCTATTGGGATCAATGAATTTTATTATTGAAGTTAATTTCACTTGTTTCTGGTTTTTAATTTTTTTAATTTTGGGGGATTATTTTATGTGTATAAGTATTTTACCTTTATGTATGTGCACCATGTGCATGCAGTGTCCACAGAAGCCAGAAGAGGACATGAGATCTCCTGGAACTGTAGTCACAGATGGTTGTGAGCCACAGGGGTGTTGGGGACCAGACCTTGGTCTTCTGTAAGAGCAACAAGTGTTCTAACTGCTGAGCCATATCTCCAGCCTCTTCTTTGTGCTTTTTAAACTATGACTACTAGACCATTTAACATACCACATTGGTTTGCACTATATTTCTGTTGGATGTTACCAGTCTGGATATCTAAAATTATATGGTTTGTGGCTCACTCACACATTTTGGCTTCCAACTTCCCATGTGTCTATGTGGTTGACCTGTGGAAGAGATCCTGATGTCTTTCTTGAAAATGCATGCACATAGCGTCAGCGCCTGGCCATCTGGAGAGTAAAATCTGAGCTTATAAACATGTGGTGTCAGAACCCACCTGCTGCTCAGGCACAGCCCCTACAGCAGGCTTTCCCTCTCGCAGGTTACACCCTGTCTGTTCGTCCCTAACTAACAGACCTCCAGTGTCAGGACCTCATGGGGGGAAGTGAGTTTACATCAAAGGGATGTTGGTGGCCACACATCCAGCTCCCAAACCCCTTCCCTGCTTCCTACCTGGAAATCAGAAAGCCTGCCTGCAGGCTTGTGCTGGTGTTCTGGCTAGTTTTATGTCAACTTGATACAAGCTAGAGTCATCTGAAAGAAGGGAACCGTAATCAGGAAAATGTCTCCTTAAGATCCAGCTCTAAGGCATTTTCTTAATTAGTAATGAGTGGAAAGGGAAGCAGCCCATGGTGGATGGTGCCATCCCTGGGCTGGTGGTCCTGAGTTCTATAAGAAAGAAGGCTGACCAAGCCATGGGGAACAAGCCAGTAAACAGCTCCCCTCCATGGCCTCTACATCAGCTCCTGCCTCCAGGTTCCTGCCCTGTTTGAGTTCCTGTCCTAACTTACTCCAATGATGAACAGTGATGTGGAAGAGTAAGTCACATAAACCCTTTCCTCCCCGACGTGCTTTTTGGTCGTGGTGTTTCATTGCAACAATAGAAATCATAAGACAGCTATCAACCCTCACCTATCCTCAGAAAGGTGCAAGAAGAACTCCCCACTTCTATGTGGGCCTGGATTCCTCCCTTGAGAGCCCCTGCCACGATACTGTCTGTCTGTCTGTCTGTCCACGGCATTAATAACTCTTCTAATAAACTCCTTAGTCCCAACAATCCATTTCAGTGTCCCCTGAACCCACATTTGAGGTCCCTTTGGTGCTGAACACCTCTAGTTCTTTTTTTTTTTTTAAGTTAAGTGTACGCCTATGTACCTTCATGAGTTTATTTGTATCACGTGCATTGGATCCTGTGGTGGTATTGTGCTCCCTGAAATATTGTGCACGCTAATAAACTTATCTGGGGTCACAGAACAGAACAGTCACAATATTAAACATAGAGGATAGGCAGTGGTAGCACACACCTTTAATCCTAGCTTTCCAGAGGCAGAAATCTACTTGGATCTCTGTGTGTTCAAGGATACAGCCAAGCATGGTGACACATGCCTTTAATCCCAGAAAGTGAGCCTTTAATCCCAGGGAATGATGACAGAAAGCAGAAAGGTATATAAGGCGTGAAGACCAGAAACTAGAAGCTTTTGGCTGGTTAAGCTTTCAGGCTTCTAGCAGCAGTTCAGCTGAGATTCATTCTGGATGAGGACTCAGAAGCTTCCAGTCTGAGGAAACAGGATCAGCTGAGGAACTGGCAAGGTGAGGTAGCTGTGGCTTGTTCTGCTTCTCTGATCTTCCAGCATTCACCCCAATACCTGCTCCAGGTTTGATTTTATTAATAAGACCATTTAAGATTCCTGCTACAGGATCCCCTGTAGCCAGAGTTCCAGGTGATTGTGAGCTAACAGGTGAGTGCCGGGAAACAAACCTGGGTCTCTGCAAGAGGGGTAAGCACTCTTATCTGCTGAACCACCTCTCCAGCTCCAGCTCACCCTGGTTCTTAACACCCTTCTCTTCAAGGGGTCCATCTTCCTCATTTGCCCAGCAGGTAAACAAAGCCTGGGCTCTGGGATGTGTCAATGAGCAAAACAGATTGGGGGTCCTATCCAACAGGCAGGCAGATGACTGCAGCTGTATCACAGACACTGTTGGACATGTTTGCCCTGCTTTGCTTTTCCATATGTTCAATCCCATAGTCCAAATCTAAGTTACCAGATGTCCCCAAAGCATCCTCCATACATTTCTTAGGTCACATATTCCAATAAGCCATCCTTGAGTCTAGGACAGCTCCTCAGCCTTCCCTTGATGGACATGTTCTTCACATACTGGAACCACTGTAATGGAGAGAACTTGTGCCCCTCCCATTGACTGTGAGACTATGGCAACAACAGACTCTAGAGAATTAAAGCTCCCCAGGCATCTCATGCTGGGGGAAGGGAAAGACTGAAGCCCAATGCCAGCCAGAGGAGAGACTTGAACTTGCCTCCAGCAAGAGATGGCGCACAGTTTTGCAACTTGCCAGACCACCTTGCAGAGAGACAGAGCCCAGACCGTGATGGTGGGCGGGACCACACCCTGCCCAGGACTGCTGAGCTCTGCACACTGCTTCCATCTGTTTAAACCCAGGCCTATGTCAGACTTGGAGATGGACTTGGGGGTCCCTGGGCCCCTTTATTTGTTCCTCTTCCCAAGGTGGCCACATTGAATAAACCTCTGCATTTCTCTATGACTTTTCTTGGTTTTAAAAAAGCTATGTGGCGGCGGCGGTGGTGGCGCACGCCTTTAATCCCAGCACTCGGGAGGCAGAGGCAGGCGGATCTCTGTGAGTTCCAGGCCAGCCTGGGCTACAGAGTGAGATCCAGGACAGGCTCCAAAGCTATGTGTCTGGGGTGGGTGGAGTATGTGCTCAGGCATCAGATTCCCTAGAGCTAGAGTTACAGGCACTTATGAACTGCCAGACCAACCTGCCAGACATGGATACCGGGAACAAATTCAGGCCCTCTTGCAAGAGCAGTCCGTGCTCTTAGCCACTGAGCCATCTCTCCAGCTCCATGACTTGTCTTGTTTAATTGGCGTGTTTGGGAGGGGTGGGTGAACGTAGCTTTCTGGCACTCCAGGAATGGCATGGCATGTGGGCACACAGTGGCACACTGAGGGAAATGAACTCCAATCCTTTGCATCTGTAGGCCTCTGGTGGTACCGCTAGTCTATGAGCAGCAGGTGGCGCCAGAGCACAGCCTCCTTGTTCTGACCAAATCCTCACCCTGTGCTTGCTTCATTTTTAGCTCCATTTACCATGGAAGGAATTGGAAGCAGCAAACAGTTAAATCAGTTACACCGTTTGATAACTTTAAAAAAAGGCTATCTACTGTCTAGTTTATTACACTAGTAAGAATTACCTTTTATGTGTGCAAAAGGAGTTGACGGTTACATAAAGATCTCAGGCAGCTGGGTGGGCAGGCGGGACAGATGGCCCCTCTGTGGTGATAGATTGTGTACCCCAATAAAGCTTGCCTGGGGATCAGAGGACAGAGCCAGCCACAATATTAAACAGAGGTCAGGCAGTGGTAGCACATGCCTTTAATCCTAGAATTTGGGAGGCAGAGGTTCATCTGGATTTCTGTGAGTTCAAGGCCACACTGGGAACAGAGCCAGGCGTAATGGCACACCCCTTAAACCCAGTGCTAGGAAGGAAGCAGGGCATAGAAAGGCATATAAGGCGTGAGTAAACAAGAAGTCTCTCTCTTGAGGCTGAGGATTTCATAGAGGTAAGAACATGGCTGGTTTGTGCTGTTTCTCTGATCTTTCAGCTTTCACCCCAATATCTGGCTCCGGGTTTGGTTTTTTTGTTTTTTATTAATAAGACCTTTTAAGATTTGCGTTACACCCCTCCGTCTCCATTCACCCCATCTCAGTCTGACTCTGGCCTCCTGAAACTCAGGGGACTTATCTCAGGCCAGATGTACCCAGAAGGTACTTGGTTGTGTCAGGAAAGCTTGGCATGATTCAAGATAACAGAGTGAATCTGACTTCGGAAGCATGTCGGGGGGGGGGGGGGTGTGCAGAGAGGGGAATGCTGGAAGCTTATAGCCTGATAAAAGGTCTGGGACCCCCGCTCTGCTCCCCAACTCTCACACTGACTGCAGAGTTACCGGACCCACTGCACACAGCATGGTGTCATCCCACAGGGCTGGGGGTTCCTTCAGAGAAGCACGGAGCTTGTGTGAAGAGAACAGTGGCCTTGCTAGCCCATACAGGTGATGGGGTTAAGAGCTGTGGCTTTGGTGGCATTCTACTGTAAGCCTGGCAACCTCTTCTCATAACAATAATTATTTTTTCCTTAAACCTTTTTTATTTTTGAGACAGGGTCTTATGCATCCCCTATTTGAAAGGATGAAACGGCGCTGGTGGGTTGGTGGGGGTGGCAGAAAAGTTCCGGGCCAAAGCTACCAGAGTTAGAAAGAGCTTTATTAGAATGAAACCAGGCCTGGAGAGACAGAAAGATGGCAGGAGCAGAGCAGAGAGGAAACAGAAAAGAGGAGAAGCACAGAGAGAGAGGGTGGGGGTCCGTGTGCGGCTTTTTGAGTCAGGGACACAGTCACCCATTGATGACATTAGGTGCCAGACAAGACCCCCAGCTGCACATGTACAGAATCCTAACATTCCAGACTTTTGCTTATTATAAAAAAGCAAGTAAATAGGAATGGGGTGTCGTTTCTCCCGGAAAAACTGCTTCCAGCTGACTTGGTGGGCGTCGGCTGGCTCTTAGGGGGAATAAGGAAGGGGGTCTTCCAAGGTAGACAGGCATTGTGGGATGATGGGCTGTCCGGCCGGCCGTTACTCTGGAGCCATGCATCCCTCTTGGCTTGGCACCCTGGCCGCTTTTGTGTCTGACAGGATGCTGATGAGACAGAAAAGGCCTGAAGCAGATCTGACCTGTCCAGA
Organism: Peromyscus californicus insignis; assembly: GCF_007827085.1. Lineage (NCBI taxonomy): Eukaryota > Metazoa > Chordata > Mammalia > Rodentia > Cricetidae > Peromyscus > Peromyscus californicus. Next base: position 114,600,839 of record NW_026294402.1, on the reverse strand, counting down.
TGGATTTAAGCTGGTTTCTGGAGCATGGGAAAATTTTTGAACATGTTAAGAAGCAGCCATGAGAAAATCAGTGACCATTTGTGGTGTTTAGTACTCTGCTTGTATTGGTTAGTGTTAATGGAAGAGACAGAGAGATTGGAATATGTTAAGCTTTATCCGAGAGAGATTATTTTAAGGCACCTGTTTCCTTTACTAGTTTGGCATCCAGGAGACAGGTGATCAATTGTTAAAAGCATTTAACAGTAATAGATGGTCATATTAAAGTCTGTTTTTGTAGAGCCCAGACACTTTTGGGTCTGGGGTGTAAATACCTTTCAGCTGTTACAGTTTCTTACTTGATGATCTCTGGACTCCGGTTCTGTGGTGGTCCTGTACCATCAGCTGAGCAGTGAGTTAGTTTCCTTTTTTTCTTTTCTTTTCTTTTTTTTTTTTCCAGAGTTGAGGACTGAACCCAGAGCCTTGTGCTTGCTAGGCAAGCGCTCTACCACTGAGCTAAATCCCCAACCCCTGAGCAGTGAGTTAGAACAGGGAACTGGGAAGAGAAAAGCTTGTGGTGCATGAGAACTTATCTCTTTGGAATTAGGGACAAGGCAAAGATCAGGGCCCTGTAACCACAGGCAGGTGGGTCTGGAGTGAGGCACATGGAAGGGAGCAATGAAATGAAAGCTCCTGTCTTAGCTGGAAATCTTTCCCATTAAGTAACCCTGAAAGTGCAATTAAATCTGGTGAGGTGGGTAAGGCTGTCCTCCCTACCCTGACAATTTGGAAATGAGGAGAGGCAAGACCCCAAAACTCCCAGGACTGAGTCAGTGGCTCTGGTGTCCAGAAGGAAAGAAATGGATCACTTCCCTGCTGCTTTCTGGTTGTTTGGTGGAAGAGTCACGAGCCATGGCTACCAGAGTTAGAATGGGCTTTATTAGAGAGAAAAGGGGATAGGATGGGTAGGCCAGGCCTGGCAGAGAAGAAACAGAAAGAGGCACAGAGAGAGCGTGGGGGTGCACATCCAGCTTTAAGGCTGGGACACAGTTGCCCGTTGATGATGTAATAAGGCACCAGACAAGACCCCGAGCTGCACATGTACAGAATCCTAACACTACTGACCTCAAACGCCTTTAATCTCAGCGCTCTGGAGGCAGAAGCAGGTGAATCTCTGTGAGTTCCAGGCTAGCCAGAGCTATGTAGAGAGATCATGTCTCACACCCACCACTCCCTCAGAAAGAAGTATTACTGGGCAGGAAGGGAATATAACAAAATATAACATAGTAACAAAAGAAGCTGTTTAATTAAAATCCAAGGAGAGCAATCCTTTATTTGTCTGTATCCAATAATAGCTTCAAAATATACAGTAAAACTAAACAGTAAAATATACAGTAAAAATAAACAAGCCATAATTAAAGTTGGGTGTTTTGATGTGCCTCTCAAGAGAGAGAGCTAGGGACTCATCATTCCGCTCCACATTCTATTCTTTCCCTTGTTTTATATATTTTAAATTTTTTATCGGTGGATTCTGCTGGAGTTTATCAGTAGATTCTGCTGGAATATCCGATGCAGATAAGCACTGGAGGGCTCCTGTTGCAAATCACCCTCTGGAGCGATGGAAGGATCTTTCTACTAGCACGTGGAGGAGACCCGATCTAGTGTTGGTGTGGCCCCGGGGTTCTGTTTATGTCTTTCCTCAGGACAATGAGGTTCCTCTTTGGATTCCTGAGCACTGAACATGCCCTGTGGCTGCTGCTGAAGCCCAACATGACAGAGACCTAATGGGTCTTCATGAAAAAACTACCCTTCTGATGCCAATGGAGATTAAGAGCCCAATATCGCCAGCTTTGGCAAGCATTAATGTAAGCCTAGGAACTGTAGCCATGAGATTGGATTCTCCAGAAGAACTGCCAGCCTAAGTCATGCTGGGATCAAGAAAAATGGGCCTTGGCGGTTCGTGTTCCTGGAGTTGTATCCATGCCAGTAGATGTTCACACACTCCAGAAGAGAATTTGACATTGCTGCTACCACTGTTGCTGTTATAGCAGTGGCGGCCACCGCTGCTACTGTGTCTGGGATTACCATTTCATAATTGCTTACTACAGCTAGCACAGTGGAGACCCTGGCAACAAAAGTAGCTACCACAGTTAGTTAATCTTCCATTCTATTGGGCATGATAAATTTAATTCAGTAGTTATATACATCTTGATTGGCTTTGAAAATTATAAATTTATAAACTCAAGTTTCAGTTGCTTTTGTGGTACTATCTTACAAGGACTCCAACATACAGTATGGCTCATTAAGGAAGGGAATGGCTCAGTTGCCTTTAGCCTACTGGCTATGGGTGAGATAGGACCTCTATTGGTCTTTTCTGTGTCGAACACACAGATTGTAAGCCCAGTGCCACTTTGAGATCTTTGGCAGCAGTTAATTCTGCAGCTCACACATGACTGAGCCTGTATGATAATGAGTATTCAGAGACGGGTAATGCCTGGGGGGCGCTCACCAACCTAAGACAGAGCACCTGTGGGGCCTGGGCAGGCATCTCCATGACGGGTAAGGTGACCTGCTGCTGTGCCACGCAACCCAAGTCAGAAGCTCATTATTTAATAAAAGGGGGACCTGTAAGTCCCTGACCCCCGTTTTGGGTAACTGTTGCCTTGCTTTTGGATCTTGACCTTGATATCCTCCCTATGCTAATTCCCTGCCAGGTTCCACCCTCCTGAATGCTTAAGGGAAGTTCCTTGTCTGTGTATCCTGAATAATGGGCGTTAACAGCTTAGATGCAAGATTGTAAACATCGGTAGCGAACTTCTGCCCTCTGGGGTTCTCCCATTGTGCTGTAAGCCTGTATTTAAGACCTCCTCCCTCCTTCCATAAATGACACTCGGCATTTAAAATTATATATATATATATATATATATATATATATATATATATATATATATATATATATATATATATAAAATTGAATGAAAAAAAAAGATTCATGCAACTCTTGGTGGACTGACATTTTCTTCATTAATGTGGCCACTGGTAGCTAGCTGCCCATGCTTCTGCAAAAAAGACCCATATCCCTGTAAGTTCACTGATTCATAAAAGCAACCTGAAGGAAGTAGACCAAAGTAGAGAGAGAAAGAGAGAGAATACAGAAGCCTTGAGCAGTGTGATCAGTCACTGTTATCTTCACAGAAGCCTTGAGCAGTGTGTTAGCTACCTGTTATCTTCATGTGTGAATGAAAACCAGATCTTGCATCATAAAATAATTCTCCAAAATTTTCAAAGAAATGAAATCTTAGATGCATGTTCTCTGGGAACGGTTGAAGTAGATACTGTATGAATGTTGTGATTTAAATGAGAATGGCCCCCAAAGGCTCATATGTCTGCATGCTTAGTCCCCAGTTGGTGGACTGTGTGGAAAAGACTAGGAGGTGTGGCCTTGTTGGAGGAGGTGTGTCACTGAGGTTTTAAAAGCCCATGCCAGGCCCACTTCTTTCTCTCTTTCTGCCTGCTGCCTTCAGAGCAGGATCTAAAGCTCCCAGCTACTTTTCCAGCACCGAGCCTCCCTTCCTGCTCCCCGGCTCCTCTCTGTGATGGTCATGATTCACCCTCTGAAACTATAAGCAACCCCAACTAAAGGCTTTCTTTTATGAGTGCTTTGGCCATGGCGTCTCTTCCCAGCAATAGAACAGTGACTGAGACAGAGGTGGAAGCCAGCTGCTCAGATTTCTGGCTAAGATCAAACTTAAAATGCATAAAATGCACCCCAAAAACAAAGTACTCAGAGGGAGCTTTGTAGCATTAAGTGAATATTTAGGTAATAGAAAACCGCACCCCAGGGAGCCCACAGAAAATAAAGCCCAAATGAAACAGATGAAAATAAAATAGAGATCAGTGGGCAGGAAGTGAGCGGAAGTCGCTGTGGCCAAAGGCTGGTTCCCTGCAAAGACTAACCAACTGATGTGTCCCCTAAAACTCACCTAGGAGAGAGACAAACCCACAAACGATCATATCAGGACCGGAAAGGGACATCCTCACACTGAAAAGATGTTCAACAAAATTAATTATGAAGATTTCATGCTAATGTATTTGTGAACTTAAACAGAACAACAAAATTCCTTACAAATCACAAGCAGGTAGAAAAGCTGAATTTACCAGTCTCTGTCTGGTAAATCAAATGCAAATCTTTGTACAAAAATCAAACCTTCAAAGAGGAAGTGATGCCTTTTTTTTTTTTTTTAACAGAAACTGTTTCAGAGAATAGATTTTAAAGGGAATATTTCTCAATACATTTTGAGAAACCAAACCTGGCCAGACCATTATAAAGTGAGAAAAATTACAAAACATTACTTCTCATGAACACAAGCACAAAAATCCCAAAACTAAGAGGTTACTTTTTTCAAGGAAAACAAAAGTACTTTATCTCTTTTAAAGAAGGATATGGTGGTGCACGCCTTTGATTCCAGCACTCGGGAGGCAGGCAGATCTCAGAATTTGAGGCCAGCCTGGTCTACAAGACAAGTTCCAGGACAGCCAAGGGTACACAGAGAAACCCTGTCTCGAAAAACCAAAAACCAAACAAACAAAGGGTGGTGCTCTAGCATTTAGGGAAAAACCAAACAAACAAAGGGTGGTGCTCTAGCATTTAGGGAAAAACCAAACAAACAAAGGGTGGTGCTCTAGCATTTAGGGAAAAACCAAACAAACAAAGGGTGGCGCTCTAGCATTTAGGAGGCTGAGGCAAAAGGGTTGAGAGTTCAAAGCCAGTGAGATTCTGCCTCGGTAAACCAGGAGAGGGAGGAGGAGAAGCGGGGGGCGGGGGAGGGAGATTGGGAAGAGTGATGGAGTTTGAACCTGTGCACACCCTCCTACAAGATGTAGTCCAGGGTAGAGGAGTGGGAAGAGCGCGGATGTGAAGACAGCTGCCTTTCCCACGCCCCCGCCGGCATTTGCCTCCCTATGTAGAAGAAGATGTGGCTGCAACTCTTTTGAAACACATCTTCTAGGTTCTTCTTAAACTTTTCTCCTATGAAGGCATAGATGACAGGGTTCACACAGCAGTGTGTGAAGGAGATGACTTCCGTGACATGGGTGGCCAGAGCCAGCCTCTGGCTCAGGGCACATCCGTCCAAGACATGCATGTCGTGCAGGGACGTGAGGAAGAGAACCACGTTGAACGGGACCCAGAAGAGCAAAGACGCAATGACGACGATGAGCACCAGCTTGACGGCCCTGGTGCTGCTGCGGTTCTGGCATCCCCGCAGCTGGTGCAGGATCTTGGTGTAGCAGAATAGAAGGATGGCAAAGGGGAGCAGCAGGCCCAAGGTGTTTACTTCAAAGTGAGCAAAGAGCTTCCACCTCAAAGACTGATTGTCATAAAATGGGAAACATTGTAGAATACCATCGTCAGAGGCCACTTGATAAAATACCAGCAATGGAATGGTGGCCGTGATGGCAATCAGCCACACCACCAGGCTCAGGGCTGTGCCCACTCTGGCCGTCCTCACTTTGATGGCATAGACGGCATGGACGATAGCCAGGTACCTGTCCACGCTCATGAGGGTGATGAAGAACATGCTGCTGAAAAAGCCAATATAATACAAGCCAGAGACCACTTTACACATGACGGTCCCAAACACCCACTGGTCCAGCAGGTAGTGAGTCTGAAAGGGGAACGAGAAGACAAAAAGCAGGTCCGAAATGGCCAGGTTCAGGAGGTAGATGTCTGTAATACTCCTCAGCTTCTTGCAGGCCACAAGGACCAGGATGACCAGGCTGTTTCCCAGAAGGCCCAGCACAAACAAGATGCAGTAGAAGATGGCAAGATGCAACCTGCTGCCTCGGAGGAGGAACTCTGTGTCACAGGGCATGGTGAAGACGTCAGGGTAGTAGTCGGTCATGGTGACATTGGGTTCCAGGGTGTAATCCATCGCGGCAGGAAGACCTGACCAAAGAGGCATAGGAGGGATGCTGAGGAGTGTGTTCACACGCTGAAGCCCTTAGCACTCCCCTCTCCCCTCTCTGGGGCTCAATATCAGGGTGTTAATGGGGCACACATGCTCTACCACCAAGCCGTATTCTCCCTAGACCCTGCTTCCTTTAGACAGGGCAACTTGCTACATAGCCCAGGCTGGCCTCCAGCCTCAGCCTCCCTGGTGCTGGTATTACAGGTCTGTACCATGTACCACCTTGCTTGGCTCCTCTCTCCCTCCCTCCCTCCCTTCCTTCCTCCGTCCCTTCCTCCCTCCCCTCTCCCTCCTCTCCCCCCTCCCTCACTCCCTTCTCCCTTATTTTAACTAATTTATTTATTTATTTGTTTTTATAATTTTGAGATTGAGTCTCACTATGTAGCCTTGGCTGCCTTAGAACTCCCTCTGTAGACCAGGCTGACCTCAACTCACAGAGCTCCGCCTGCCTCTGCTTCCCGAGTGCTGCGATGTGCCACTATGCCTGGCTTCTCTTCATGTTCTATATCCATAAACAATATACAGGCAGGATGTGGTGACACATGTCTTTAGTCCCAGCACTTGGGAGGCAGAGGCAAGTGAATCTATGAGTTCAAGGCCAGTCTGGTCTACATAGCGAGTTCCAGGACAGCCAGGACTACATAGAGAAACCCTGTCTCAAACAAAAAAATATATATGTATATACAAATATAATATTTGTGTATTAATTCATAAGTTACATAAATGGTTTTATATTTCACTTTGGATGTATCCCATGGTATCCATGAATTTAGTTCATTCTTTCATTGACCCCAGAAACAACTTAAAATGCAATAGGAAAAATGATCCCAGCTACACTAAATATGAAAAGCATCAGGTTTGCCAGAAGTAAACCTAATAAAGGCTATAATTCATCCCTAATCCAAACCAGGGCTGGAGAAGAGCCAGTTCTTTAAGGTGCTTGCTGGGCAAGTGTGGAGACCTCAGTTCAACCAAAACTTACGTGTTGTGGTGGGTCCCTGTGATCCCCGTTCTGGAGACAGAGACAGGCAGGTCTCTGAGGCTCTGGCCAGCCTGGCCTGCTTGGTGAGCACAAAGCCAACGAGAGATTCTATCTCAAGAAACCTGAGGGATGGCACCAAGGCTGACCTCTCACTGATATGGGCACACATGCATACGTATGCACATATTCAGGCACACACAAAACAGAACAATATAGAATAAAATTATAGGGCCTGGGGGTGTACCTCACTGGCAGAACAGACACTTAACAAGCACAAGGCCCTGGGTTCCATCCCCAACACCACTACACACAAATCTGAAAACTTCACTGGAAGAAGTGTGATTGAAAGGAAGCCTTCTGTGTAGAAGGGCTGACCCCCAGATCTTGTCTTGCCTGACTCTCCACTCTTTCTGTTGTTGTTGTTGTTTTGTTTTTCGAGACAGGGTCTCTCTGCGTTGTTTTTGGTGCCTGTCCTGGATCTCGCTCTGTAGACCAGGCTGGCCTCGAACTCACAGAGATCCGCCTGGCTCTGTCTCCCAAGTCCTGGGATTAAAGGCGAGCTTTCACTTCCTCCTGTGTCCTGGAGAGAGCAAGGGGCATGCGTGCTCCTCTCAGCCACCAAAACATAAACCCGAATATGGGCTCAGGCTTTGGAAACATTCAAATTTTTTAGAAATGATCTGGAAAATATTAGGCTTTTCCTGACCTCTCTCTAAGGAGGTAAAAGCACCCCTGCACTGCCTCTGTGCCCTCACCCCAGGACGGTTCTGAGGTTTCAGAGCTGCCCACTCTCCGTAGGCTGCATGTCTGCCATGTGTCGACTCCTCTGTCTCATTGGCTCACCTGTATGTCTTGCTTCAGCCAGTCTGAAGGGTGACATTCAGAACTATCTCTGGTTTTGGGGACAGTTCTGTTCAGCCTTCAGAGTGGTGGCATTGCAGGGATGCTGCTGCAGCGTGCCAGGGTGCTGCTGCAGCGTGCCAGGGTGCTGCTGCGGTGTGCTAGGCTGCAGGTGCTCTTCTACTTTCAAGCTTCGGTTGATTCTACCTCAGATCCGGGGCAGAGACAAACAGAGGTCATCAGACTCCTCAGAACGGTGACGTGGGGGTGAGGTGGGGGGAGGGATCTGTCCAGAACAGATGATTAAAATAACACCTGTAAAAGTGAAAAAGCCCTAAGGCTGTTCTCTAGAATAGAGCAGGAAAGAAAAGCCACCACTGTTAGGTCTCAAACCCTGGGACAAACGCTGGGGTGCCTGTGTAACATACCAAAGCAGACCTGGGTGTTCTCCCAGCATCCCTCATTCCCTACCTGTTCCAGGGTTTGGCTGGCATACCCCACCCTCTACCTTAACTCTCCAGCCCGGGGTTGGGCTGCCCTTCCCCCAGCTACCCTCCCTATATAACCAGCCATCTGGTCACCTGGTCTCTTTCCGTCTACTCTCCAGGCCAGTCTCTTTGCCCAGGCCTCCGCTCTTAGTGGGCAGCTGCTCTCCCCTCCCCCCCCCTTACCCCCGTCCCTTCCTCCCTCTCCTCATATGGCCCAGCTCAGGATCATGTCCACTCTGTCCCTTTGGTCAACAACAAACTCTGTCCTTCTCCATACCTAGGAATACCCTTGTCCTTTCCTTTTTTATTTCTTTTTTTTTATTCAACCACCACCACCAAAAACAAACAAAAAAACTACCACACCATATCGTTTATAATAGACTATTTAGAAAGCAGTTACAGACTTTAAATTAAAAAATACAAAAGCTGGGATGTAGCTAGAGTTTTTCTGCCTGGCCCACAGTCAGGACAAATCTCTCTCACCTGCCAGTCCCACAGCCGCTCAGACCCGACCAAGTAAACACAGAGACTTATATTGGTTACAAACTGTATGGCCGTGGCAGGCTTCTTGCTAACTGTTCTTACAGCTTTAATTAATCCATTTCCATAAATCTATACCTTGCCACATGGCTTGTGGCTTACCGGCATCTTCACATGCTGTTTATCATCGTGGCAGCTGGCAGTGTCTCTGACTCAGCCTTCCACTTCCCAGCTCTATTTTCCTCCTTGTCACACCTACACTTCCTGCCTAGCCACTGGCCAATCAGTGATTTATTTATTGACCAATCAGCAACACACTTGACATACAGACCATCCCACAGCACTGGGACATCGCTCAATTGGTAAAATGTTTGCTGTGTAAGCATGGAGACCCAGCTTTGTTCCCCAGGACCCAGGTTAAAAACATCAAGTGTGGTGGTACATGTCTGTAATCCCAGCGTTGGTGCAGACACAGCAGGAGCCCCAAGATTTGCCGCTCAGCCAGCTGAATTGTTCAGCTCCTGCCTCAGAAAAATGGAAGGTAGAGAGCAAACAAGAACGACACTGATGTCGGCCTCTGGCCTCCATGCACACACACACACACACACACAAAAAAAAAAAAAAACATCTTTTTTTTTCAAGACAGGGTTTCTCTGTGTAGCTTTTCACCTTTCCTGGAACTCACTCTGTAGCCCACGTTGGCCTCGAACTCACAGAGATCTGCCTGCCTCTGCCTCCCGGCACACATAATGTTTTTACAGCATTATGGCCCTCTAGTCCCAGACAACCCAAATAGCTGGAATTATAAATGTATGCTACCATGCCCCTAGGCTGCTTAATTCCACAGTGGCATCTGACTAGTCAACATCCGTCCTAACCCCTGTGCTCTCTTCTACGAAGCAACAATCGCTGGCTCTTCAGGGACAGAACATGTACCCAGGCCAGTGGGGTAACAGGCACCAGCTGGACGACAATGTCTTGCCTGGCCATCAAGAGCCAGGGACATAAACAGATCCTTGATCAGCCAAGCAGTGGTGGCACATGCCTTTAATCCCAGCACTCAGGAGGCAGAAGCAGGCGGATCTCTGTGAGTTCGAGGACAGCCTGGTCTGCAGAGTGAGATCCAGGACAGCCAGGGCTACAGAGAGAAAAACCAAAAACCAAACAAACAAAAAACAAAAAAACCAGACTGTCGATCAACCTACCCCGAGACAGACAGGTGACCCAAGAAGGCCACAGAGGCCTTGCCCATCTAGCTCACGTGCTGTAATGGATAACAAATGATAAGCTCTCCCCATCCTGCCAATCACAGATGAGGAGCAGCAGGGAAGGCGAAGAGAGGTGCTGGACTCGTGGGGTGGGGGTGGGGTGGGGGTGGGGTGGGGTGGGGTGGGGTGGGGGTGGGGTGGGGTGGGGTGGGGGCGGTTCTAACAGCCCACCTGGCAGGATCGGAATCGCTGAGGAGACAATGCTTCTGGACCTGTCTCTGAAAGATTTTCTAGGTGATATCAATTGAAGTGGGAACTCATCCTAAGTGTCCTGGGACCAAATGAAACAGACAAAAACAAAAACCCTTTCTTCCTGTCTTAGGGACCTTACTTTTCTGTTGCTGTGGTTAAATACCCCAACAAAGGCAACTGAACAAAGGCAACTGAAGGGAGACAGTGTGCACTGGGCTCACAGCCCTGGTTCAGTCAGTTCTACAGAGAGACCAGAAAGCCATGGTGACTGTGTTCACAGTCAGGAAGCCGAGAGCAATGCATGCTGGGTAAGTCACTTTCTCCTTTTTATCCAGTCCAGGATCCCAGTCAGGGAATGATGCCACCCAGTGTGGGTGTCTTCTCATCTGGATTAGCTAATCAAGGTAATTCCAGATCTCATCAAGTTAACAATGGAGATGAACCACCACACTTTCTTTTCTTTTTTTTTTTTTCTTCCTGAGCTGAGGACTGAACCCAGGGCCTTGCGCTTGCTAGGCAAGCACTCTACCACTGAGCTAAATCCCCAGCCCCTCCACACTTCCTAAAGTTGCTTTATGGGTTGTTTTGCCACAGCAAAGAGGAAAGCAGCTAATAAATACCAGTAACAAGGAAGGTAAGATGTTCCCTCAGATGGGTCACACTGTGCCTGTGTGTGTGTGTGTGTGTGTGTGTGTGTGTGTGTGTGTGCACGTGCCTGTGTGTCTGTGTGCGTGTGTCTGTGTGCACGTGCCTGTGTGTCTGTGTGCGTGTGTCTGTGTGCACGTGCCTGTGTGTCTGTGTGCGTGTGTCTGTGTGTGTGTGTGTGCCTGTGTCTGTGTGTCTGTGTGCATGTGTCTGTGTGTGTGTCTGTGTGTGTGTGTGTGTGTGTGCGTGTGTCTGTGTGTGTGTGTCTGTGTGCATGTGCCTGTGTGTCTGTGTGTGTGTATCTGTGTGTGTGTGTGTGTCTGTGTGCATGTGCCTGTGTGTCTGTGTGTCTGTGTGCATGTGCCTGTGTGTCTGTGTGCATGTGCATGTGTGTATCTCTGTGTGTGTGTCTGTGTGTGCCTGTGTGTGTCTGTGTGTGTGTGTGTGTGTGTGTGTGTGTCTGTGTGTGTGTCTGTGTCTGTGTGCATGTGCCTATGTGTATGCGCATGTGCGTGAGGAGGCAGGAGGACAACCTTTACTGTTGTTCTGTTTTTATTAGGTATTTTTAAACTTATTTATTTTGTGTGTATGCGTGCTTTGTCTGTTTGTATGTCTATGCATCACATTTATGCCAGTGGAGGGTATCGGATCCCCTGGGACTGGAGTTACAGACCATTATGAGCTGTCATGTGGTTGCTGGGAATCAAACCCCAGTCCCCTGGAAGAGCAGCCAGTGCTCTAACCACTGAGCCATCTCTCCAGCTCCATCTACTCTTGTTCTTGTTGTTTGTTTGTTTGTTTGCTTGAGACAGGGTTTCTCTATGTAGCTCTGGCTGTCCTGGAACTCACTCTGTAGACCAGGCTGGCCTCGAACTCACAGAGATCATCCTGCCTCTGCCTCCCGAGTGCTGAGATTAAAGGCGTGCACCACCATACCTGGCTACTCTTGTTCTTAATGTGTCTTCTACCATTTGTTTCCGTTGTTTTGAGGTGGTCTCTCCCTGGCCTGGAACCCCCTCATTTGGATAGGCTGGCTGGCCAGTTACCCCAGGGGTCCACTTAACTCTGCCTCCCAGAGAGCTAGGATTGCAGGCACGTGCTCCCATGCCTGGATTTTTGTTTTTGAACATGAGTTCTGGGGACCAAATGCAGGTCCTTGTATTTGCATGGCAGACATTCTACCACATCTCTCTCTGGCCTCAGGACTTAGATGCCACTTCAGGTGACAGTGCAGTCCTCTCGGCTTCTGTTTCGTGACTGTGAATCTAATTCTCCAACTAACGGACAGATTTGCACAAGGTCCTGCTGGGCTAGGGAGGGGACCCAGTTGTCTTCACCCTGGCACACCACTGATGAGGTTGGACTCATGGTTTCCACTGTCAAGACAAGTATCAGCAGCAGCAGTGAGTCCTGAGTTCCCAGTCAGCTCAACATTGATACTTTCTCATCATAATTGATGCTGTCTTAAAGGCTGGGGCTTTCCCCAAGCTTGGTTAAAACATCTTGGTGAGGAGAATTATATAGGTATGAATTCAGGTGCCAGAAGATGCTTCTAAAGGATAAACCCGTGAGTCGGAAAAGACTAACTCCCTCATTCTGAGTGTTTAAGTCCACAGAAATGAAATGAATCACTCCAATAACACAGTACGTTGGGGCGAGGGCTAGGAGGCAAAATGCATGCTGAGCAAGTGTGGGGTCCTCAGCTTGGATTTCCGTAATCCACATAAAAGGACTAGCGCAGAGCATCTGCCTGTGATCCCAGTCTGTGGAGGAGGCAGAGCTAAAGGATCCATGGAGTCCTGCAGCCAGACATTCTGGCAGAAGCAGCAAGTTCTGGGTTCAAACCCGTCGTATGGTAAACATCAAGAAAAGACACAGATGACACTGGAAAAATCCTTTAGAATTTTCTGTAATGAAAATTCTCAGAATTGAAATGGAGTGACTTATGCCAATCCTGATGAAAAATAAAGGGCTAGATATGGCTCAACAGCTAAGAGCATAGGCTGCTCTTCCAAAGGACCTGGGTTCAATTCCCAGCACCCACATGGCAGCTCACAATTGTCTTCAATTCCAGGCCAGGAGATGTGACACCCTCTTCCAGCCTTCTCCAGCACCAAGCACGCATGTGGTGCACAGACAGACATACAGACCGAACATCCGTTCATATAAAATAAATGTTTAAAACAAAACAAAACAGGGGGACCATCTGGGAAAGATGAATGAATGAATAAGCCACGAGGCTGTGGAGGAAGCATTCTCACTACATCTGACTATCCCGAAGCCACTGACACAGAACTTCTGCCATAGATTGAAGAAATGTCTCAGCAGGTAAGCGTGCTCTCTCCGAAATCATGAGGACCAGGGTTTGGATCCCAGCTCCCAAGTAACAAGCTGATGTTCCTGAAACAGCTTGTAGCCCTGAGAGGACTGATGTCAGCCCACCACAGAGATCACAAGTCCCAGGTTCTGGAAGAGACCCTGCCTCAGAGGAGGAGGTGGAGAGTGGTAGAAGTCACCTGATACACTTGTATGACCTCTACACAATCAATACTCAAACTAGCAAACACACGTACAGACACACACAATACATACCACATACCACACACACACACACACACACACACACACACACACACACACACACACCACGCACCATACACCACATACCACACACACACACACACCACACACCATACACCACATACCACACACACACACCACACACATGCACACACCACATAGACACACATCACACACATACATACACACCACACACCACACATACACAAATAAACTATTTTTAAAAGGGATTTATTTTTATTTTTATCTATTCATACCTAAGAGTGACTACCACATATGTGTAGTATACACAGAAGCCAGAAGAGGGCAGAGGATCTCCTGGAGCTGGAATTACAGACCCTTATGAAGTGAGTGCTGGGAACTGAACTCGGGTCCTCTGAGAGAGTGGCAAGCCTTTTTAATGGCTGACTGATCTCTTCAGCTCTAAATAAAATGAACCTTAACAATAAACTTCTGCCCAAATCACGTTTCACATAATGCCCCCCAAACCTTACGTAGAAAACATCCACCAGGACACCTGCCCATCAACTATGGGTTTGGCCTCAGACTGGCACCATCATTGGGATTAATCCTTGGAGCCAGGGATTACTGTTTAAAGTATCTTACATAACTTCATTTTTGTGTTTCAGAATGTTCCACGCTTCAACCTTGTTGTATAAAGTGGTGGTTGGCATGGATCATGCCCCACATTGTGACAGTCTGCTCTTCTCAGATAAGCACTCTTTTTCTTTGGCGTATGCCTCTCTGTTTGCTATTTACAATGACACTCCACCTTCCAACTATAAATTCATTAGCATTTGCCTACCAGAATTTGCAGACAGAAACCTGTATTTAACAAAAGCTCTTACGGAGAAAAATAAAATACAATGAAAAGCTCATGTGTTGTCAGTAGTAAAACCAACCTATCAGGAGAGTCTTTGCCTTAATTTTCCACAAAAGTTATAGAGGCTCTCTACAGCCACAGCCCGAGAAACTACCATCTACAGGGGCATTTCCACTTACCATTGAAGACACGACCACAAAATTACAAGATTGAATGGGGAAAAATGCGGTTAATGGCAGGATATTTATATTTTTAGGTACTGTTTCAAGAGCTTTATAACAATACTGATTACATCTCTCACCTTTGAGGTGGAGCATAGTGGACTTTACTGTGGTACCTGGTGCCTGTCCTTCATGGGGCCTGGATAGAAACTGAGGAGGGGAGATTTTGACACTCACTTATTCCCAAGATTCATCTCCTAACACTCTGATTCAGTTTTATTTCTGTCACCATGACATAATACACCAACACAAAGCAGCCTAGGGGACTGTCATAGTCAGTGTTCTATGGCTGTGAAGAGACACCATGACAACAGCAACTCTTAGGAAGGAAAGAATTTAGTTGGGGGCTTGCTTACAGCTTCAGAGGATTAGTTCACCACGTGGCAGGCATGGTGCTGGAGAAAGTATTTGAGAGCTTTATGAGAAAGAGAGAAGAAGACAGAGAGAGAAAGACAGAGACAGAGACTGGACCTGGCATGGGCTTTTGAAGCTTCAGAGCCCACTTCTAGTGACATACCTCCTCCAACAAGGCCAAGCCTTCTAATCCTTTCTAAACAGTTCCACCAGCTGAGAACCAGGCACTGAGATATATGAGCCTATGGGGCCATTGTCCTTCAGACCACCACAGGACCAAGAGCTCTGCTTGGCTCACAGTTCCAGCCATAGTCCATCCCTGTAGGAAGTCACAGTGATGGGCTTAAAGCAACTAGTCACATCACAACCAGGAGGAGAGAGAAATGGGTGCATGCATGCTGCTGCCTTGTGCTCAGCTAGCATTCTTCTCTTGTTCAGCCCAGGGAATGGTGCCACCCACAGTGGGCTGTGTCTTTCCATATCAGTTAAGGCAATGAAGACAATTCCCCTGGGCAGTGGTAGCACATGCCTTTAGTCCCAGCACTCGGGAAGCAGAGCCAGGTGGATCTCTGTGAGTTCGAGGCCAGCCTGGTCTACAGAGCGAGATCCAGGACAGGCACCAAAACTACACAGAGAAACCCTGTCTCAAAAAACCAAAAAAAAAAAAAAAAAAAAAAGACAATTCCCCAGAGACATGCTCACAGGCCTACCTGGTCTGGACAAATACTCACAGAGACTCTGTCCAGGTGATTCCAGGTTGTATCAAATTGACAATAAAGCTAGCCACCACACAACCCCTCTTTTCCCTAACGCTTATGATCAGAGAGTAAAAGAGATGAAATTATATAGTTAGCCCTTAAGCAGTTTCTTATCATAGAAGGAAGAGTAATGAAGAAAAGAGGGAAGACCGTTTCAAAACCCAAAAAAATATTTATTGTAAAAAATACCTAATTAAAACCAGGCATGGTGACACATGCCTATAATCCCTGCACCTCGGAAGCTGGGACAGAGTGCTTTCAAGTTTGGAGGAAGTAGCTTGGGCTCTGTAGTACATCTCCACCTACACTGTGTAGCTCGATGCTATCTTAAACAAACGAAAATTTCAGATTAAGGTGTCATGAGTACTATGGTTGTGTCTGTACCAGGCATGGATGTGTTGTTGCACATCCCAGGGTGAAATGGTCAGGAATCATGGGGTGTGCTAATTTCCACGCCAAAGGATTGTTTAGAAGATGAGCCATCTCCTCTCAAGAGATGTAGAACTGAGTATGTGTTAGTAATTGCGCATTAAATCTTACCCCGAGGTGACCTTCCGAATTCCTGTAGGTGAAAGTCTTATGCTTCTAGAAGGACACACAAAGAAACACTGGAATGCTCACACAAAGAGCTGTAACCTCAGCTTCCAGTAGTAACATTTTCATGATCTTGCTTCATTATTTTCTCTCTGTGCTATAGAGATTTTTCTGAGTCATTTGAGAAAAATAACAGGTACCTCCTCCATGTTCCTTCATCCCTTCACCAATTGTTTTGGTAATGTCTTTTTTTGTTTTCTCAGCATTCAATTTAGGGTTACCAGATGCCCATAACAGAGTACCTTTATTTGATTTTTTGCTGGAAACTACGCTCCCACCTTTCTTGGTGTCTAAGCATTGCCCAAATCACAATAGGAATATTATGCATACAGATAGAATGGCATTATCTCATTTGGAAGAAAATGAAGGCAACAGGATTCTATCACAGTTCAAAAATAAAACCAAACACAGAACTACATGCAATGTGCATTTCCTGTCACATATGGAAACTTTAAAACAAAAAAGGGTCGAGCATGGCAGTGCACATCTTTAATCCTGGCACTCAGGTGGCAGAGGCAGGTGGGTCTCTGGGAGTTGGAGCCCAACCTGGTCTACAGAGTGAGTTCCAGGACTGCAGAGGCTGCATAGTGAGGCGTTGTCTCAATAAAACAAAAAATAAATAAAATAAAAATAAAAATTTCAAGAGCCAGCAAGGGTAAGAAGGGACTTCCAAGGACGAGGATGAGACTCGGAGAGCCTGTTGTTTTGTGCAGTTAATGTGCATTAATAATTACAGCGGGGAGCTTTCGGAGGGTTGGTCTCAAGTTCTCGCCACTGTTGATTATACCAAAGGGAAGACGCTGCGAGACTTTAGGGGATTTTGGTCTCGTTGTCTGTGAGTGTCTCAGGAGAGGATCCACCCAGGCTCTCCACCACAATGCACAGCTGCGTCTTGTGCATGCACCTTGCACACAAACCTTCCCTGTCTGCAGATACTTCAAAACAGCCACACAGCACTCTGTAAGGTCTGTCCTGGCCTTTATGTTGGCTCAGCGGTCTCACAGCTGGATGGTGGTGGTTAGGGTGGAAGGATACTTTTATCAAGAGGAGTGAGGTATAGGGTTGCAGATGAGAAGCGGTACTAAGCCAGTGGCTTTTCTTCATTGCATGTGTAGAGAACCCAATGGCTTTGTTCATGATTTATATTCTACACATATATAACAATTATGACTCAAACACGTTCTCAAGGTCTCTTAATTTTACCCATTTCTAGGATCATGAAGAATGTTAAAAATGTTGGTGCTGAGGTCCCCTCCTCCAGATGGATGGAGTCTGAATCTCTGAGCTTCTCTGGAACCGTGTGCATGTGCATGTGCATGTGCATGTGTGTGGTGACATATTGTGTACCCTAATAAATTTGTCTGAGGATCAGAGGACAGAGCCAGCCACTAGATTAGACATAGAGGTCAGGCAGTGGTGGTACACACCTTTAATCCCAGGAAGTGGTATCTGGGCAGAGAAAGTTATACAAGGCATGAGGAAACAGGAAGGCTGAGGATTTCTTAGAGTTAAGAATTAGTGGCTGGCTGCTCTGCTTCTCTGATCTTTAAGCTTTCACCCTGATATCTGGTATCAGGTTGTTTTTTTTTTTTATTGAAAGACCGTCTAGATTGGAACAACATGTGTGTGCATGTGTGTATGTGTGTATGCAAGCACATACCTCCGTGTGTACGTGTGTGTGTGTGTGTGTGTGTGTGTGTGTGTGTGTGTGTGTGTGCGCGCGCGCGTGCACACGTGTGGAGGACCGAGGTCCAGTGTCTTCCTCAATCTCTACCTTATTTTTTGAGACAGAATATCTCATTGAACCTAGAACTGGCCAGCGAGCCCCAGAGCCCCTTCCACCTCAGCCTGCCCAGTGCTGGGGTTGCAGCTCTGAGTTACCACACCCTGCTGGGCAGCAGGTGGAAGGGCTGAGGAGAAGAAGAATTCGTAATAACCCTCAATCAACTCCATTTCCAGCTCTGTGCCCACTCTCCACTGCTGGTGCCACTGAAGTCTGATGATCAAGCCTGCATCTCAAGAAAGCCATCCCAAGCCTCACCATGCAGGCAGAATCATTTTCAAAAGAGAAAGCCACAAAGATGGCACCTTTTGAAGTTCCAAGTCTAGCTTTGTCTGTCTGGACTGTCTTGTGGGCAAGCCGAGAAACTGGAGGAGGAGGCGGAAGGGAGAGAGGAGGAGGGAGGCTGAAGCCCAGAGCGGTGACTGAGTGGGTGAGATGAAGAGATGGAAGAGGAGCCGATAAAAGGGAAGGCATGCTCCACCAAGCGCCATCAATTGACAAAGGACTGGGGAGAGCAGAGAAGAGACACAAGAGATTCAGGGAACTCCACACTTCCTGCCATCTCACTCTCCCACTCCCCTAAAACCGCGCTCTGCCTGTTCCCCGCCTGCACCCACACAGCAGCTTCTGCTGAAACTCAGCGATAGTGATCTTAATGCCTCTGTGCGCCTTGCTGGGTGAGTCCTCCCGGCTTTAACTCCTTTATCATCTCTGTGATAAAATACAGACAAACGCAACGATAATGAAGGAGCTTGGTTCCCAGTGTAGGCACAATCCATCACGGTGGCTGTGAGTTCTAGTGCTGTCAGCTTGACAGGATCAGGCACCACCTGGGGGAGGAGCCCCCAAACACGGCTGTAGGGAGTTAGCTTGATTGTGGAAATGGGAAGACATGCTCACCTGCTCACCATGGGGCCAGTGGGACCACCGTTCCCTGGTTGGGATCCTGGACTGTGTAGGTGGCGAAAGGGGCTGGGCAGCGGTGTGTGCTCCTTGATCCTGGTTGTGGATATGGTGAGACCAAACCCCTGCCACCTCAACTTCCTTGCTATGATGGACCCGGGAACCCCGAGCAGAATCAGCCCTCTGTCCTTTGAGTGGCTTCTGTCAGAATATTTTATCACAGCATCAGGAAAAGAAGGCAAGAGGATAGGAAAGGATGGTAGGAGGAGTGTGAGGCAGGTGGTCACCGTGTGTGCTCAGTCAGGAAGCAGAGAGAAGCAAATGCTGGTGCTCTGCTTTGTATGTACATATGTGTGCATGTATGTGTGTGTGTGTGTGTGTACGTACATACGTGTGTGTACATATGTATGTATGGATGGATGGATGGATTTTTGCTTTGTTTTGTGCTGTTTTATTGAGTCCCAGCTTACAGCCTCTGTTTTGCCTGTGTCCTGAGATCCCGAGTTAAGGTGACTCAAAGGCAGTGGAGAAATTAACTGACGGGGGAAACTTCAAGCACACAGCACAGGCTGTGGCAAGGTGACCGGTGTCCTTTAGCCGCATTCTAGAGAGATGGTCAGCAGCAAACCGTGACGCAGAAAGAAGCGGGAAGTTTTGATTCGGCCAGAAAGGGAGCTGTTTGAAGTGGTGGACAAAGAAGACTTCAGTGTTAAAGAGTTTGCAGCCATGAACAAGAAGCCAGGTGAGCCGGAGGGATGGCTCAGTGGTTAAGAACATTGACTGTTCTTCCAGAGGACCTGGGTTCGATTCCCAGCACCCACATGGCAGCTGTCTGTAGCTCCAGTTCCAGGTGATCTGACATCCCCACACAGATATATATGCAGGCAAAACACCAATGCACATAAGAAAAAAGAAAAAGCCAAGTGGTCTGGAGGAATAGCTCAGCCTGGTTAATTCCCAGCATCCACATGGCAACTCACAACCATCTGTAACTCCAGTTCCAGGGGATCTGACACCCTCTTGTGGCCTCCGTGGGCACTGCACATACATGGTGCACATACACACATGCAGGCAAAGCCTATACACATAAAATAAAACCTGAAGAAAAAAAGGAAAGGTCAAGCAAACTGGTACAATAGAAAGGGTCCCTTGAGTGCATTTAAGAAATTAACAGACCTCCGCTTATCGCCGGCACAAGGTGTAAAACTGCATAAGCATTTGAAAGATTTCTATTTTAAAAGATTGCTGAAAAGGCAGGCTGTTTGAGCAAGGTTGCCAAGGAAGTATTTTCCCTGGCTCTCCTCCAGACATTACTGGCTGCAGCAGCTATGGTCCAGGAGTCCCGACTATACACAAGCTAAGCAGAGGTTGTGCTTGGCTTTGCCCCGTGGCGCTCTTTCCACAGCCATGAAGAATGCATGACTTACAGAGTCATGAGCACTTGCATCCAGACTTTTAAAAATATTTTAAATTGTTTCATTTATGTGTGGCTATGTGCCGCATGTGTGTGGGTGCCCTGACAGGCCAGAAGAGGGCTCCAGACGCCTGGAACGGGAGTTCCAGGTGGTTGTGGGCCACTGACAAGGGTGCTGGGAACTGAACTCAGACAAGCAGCAAGTGCTTTCAACTGCTGAGCCATTTCTGCAGCCCCTGCATCCAGATGTTTAGTGAAAGCCTCTGGTGATGCCAGCCAGTGTGGAACAGTCCTAAGTCTGTGGTGATATAGTGTGTACCCCAATGTATTGTACGCCCTAATAAACTTATCTGGGGATCAGAGGACAGAGCCAGCCACTAAATTAGACATAGAGGCTAGACAGGGGTGGCACACACCCTTAATCCTATCACTTGGGAGGCAGAGATCTGTCTGGATCTCTGTGAGTTCAAGGCCACACCGGGAAGAGAGTCAGGCAGTGGTGGCACACACCTTGAATCCCAGCACTGGAGATCTCATGTCTCTGCTTGGAAAGCGCACACACCTTGAATCCCAGCACTGGAGATCTCATGTCTCTGCTTGGAAAGCGCACACACCTTTAATCCCAGGAAGTGACATGGCTGGGGGGAGAATGGTATATAAGGCATGAGGAGACAGGAACTAAACAGCAGTTCAACTGAGACCCTCAGGGTGAGGACTCAGGCTTTCAGTCTGAGGATTCATGGAAACAGGAACTTGCTCTCTTTCGGCAGCAGAGGATTTCATAGGGGTAAGAACGAGCGGCTTGCTCTCTGCCTCTCTGATCTTTCAGAATTCACCCCAATATCTGGCTCCAGGTTTTTCTATTTATAAGACTCTTCAGTGATTTGAGCTACACAAGTCTGTAGGGAGCCTCTGAGAAGCCAACGCATGAAGCTGTGGGAATGAACTCCAGCTGCAATCTGGCCTTCTGTGGATGATCAACTTGTTTCACAGAAGCTTGTGGTGGAGACCATCCCATCGGTCCGTTCTCAGCACTGGGGTTCTGAGTTAGGGGGCCCTGGTCAGAGACCATCCCATCGGTCCGTTCTCAGCACTGGGGTCCTGAGTTAGGGGGTCCTGGTCAGAGACCATCCCATCGGTCCGTTCTCAGCACTGGGGTCCTGAGTTAGGGGGTCCTGGTCAGAGACCATCCCATCGGTCCGTTCTCAGCACTGGGGTCCTGAGTTAGGGGGTCCTGGTCAGAGACCATCCCATCAGTCCGTTCTCAGCACTGGGGTTCTGAGTTAGGGGGTCCTGGTCAGAGACCATCCCATCGGTCCGTTCTCAGCACTGGGGTCCTGAGTTAGGGGGTCCTGGTCAGAGACCATCCCATCTGTCCATTCTCAGCACTGGGGTCCTGGGTTACGGGGTCCTGGTCAGAGACCATCCCATCTGTCCATTCTCAGCACTGGGGTCCTGAGTTAGGGGGTCCTGGTCAGAGACCATCCCATCTGTCCATTCTCAGCACTGGGGTCCTGGGTTAGGGGGTCCTGGTCAGAAGCGCTGTGTTTGCCTCTTCTCCCTGCTTTCTTCTAGTCATTTCTGTTTGTTCGTTTTGGTTTTCGAAACAGGGACCCTCTCCAGAGCCAACCAGCAGAAATTCTCTAACACTCAGCAGGCCTCCCACTCTCAAGTACTTGAATTTCAGGCAGGAGCCAGTATTTAGTCTTTTTTTTTTTTAACAATTTCACACCTTCATTTGCTGTTTTAATAAATTTTGGCCCCAGGTGCCTTCTCTTTGAATTGAAGCTGTTGTGAAGGAGGCTGTTTTCCTGATTTCTTTCTCAGAATAGTTGTTACTGGTAAATAGAAAAGTTGCTGGGTTTTGTATGTTGATTTTGAACACTGATATGTTGCTAAAATTGTCTATCAGATCTAAGAGGTTCCTTCCTCCCCCTCCTCCCTCCTTCCCTCCCTCCCTCCTTTTCTCCTGATGTTCAAGGTCAAGAAAGCTAACAAATGTCACAATTCATTGAAGTTCAAAACTACTTGCCCAGTACCAGTGAAAGAATTCTGTTTGGGACTGTACTAGGCAGACTACTGCGGATGAAAACCCTCAACCTAAACAGCCTTTTATAACTTTTATAACTAGTTCACATCCCAACACTCCCAACAGAACGCTAAGGCTACCCTCTGGTGTTGGAGGGGCATGCCTCCAGCCAGTGACAACTGCCAGGCGCTGGAAATTCACAGACAAGTACCCAAGTCCTCCATGGGAGCCAGGATGACAGACAGCTGAGGTCACAAGCATCACCCTGTTTCCAGATGACTCAAGGGCTCAGCAGAATACCAAAATAGCTTTAGCTCCAGAACACAAGAGAAGAAATAAAAACTACATGACCCATGAACCACCTAAAGGTTAAACCATGCCCTTTTCTTGGGTAGAGGGAAAATGTAGAATAGAGGGGATTTCTAGACTTTAATATGTTTTAATTTTTCTAAATGTTGCACACAAAAAAACCCCAAAATATAGTTTCTCAACCCCCCACAGTCCTGTTCTCCAGAATCACAAAGAGAGCTGTCAACTACCCCTCCCCTTGACAGGAATTACCATCAAAATTTCAAAATCCTATGTTTATCCTGTTCTTTCCATCCTGGTGCCTGAAGCCACAGCTGCTGTCCCTCTTAGTGGCTGCTCACACTTCCTGTAGCCTGAGAAGTAGTGTTGGCTAGATGAAGGGCTTTATGTATAAAATTCTTTATTCTCTGCAAAAATATTTATTTATTTATTTATTTATTTATTTATTTATTTATTTGATGTGTGTGTGTGTGCACTTAAATGTATGCATGTGCAGCACTTTAGTGCAATATCTGTGGAAGTCAGAAGGCACTGGATCCCTTGAAACTGGAGTTACAGATAGGTGTAAGCCAGCATGTAGGTGCTGGGAACTGAACCCCGGTCCTCTGGAAGGTCAGCCAGTGCTCTTAACTGCTGAACTGTCTCTCCAGCCCTAAATTTTTAAATTTAGAGTATTCTGATAAGTACCAATTACGAAATTGTAAGTCCAATAACGCACAATGTCAAGATCCCTTAAAACTCATATTTCATATTCTCATTTTGCATAAAATATACTTTAAGGTTGCTTGACAGGCTGCTAAAATCCCTCTCTGTAAGAGATTGTCCAAGCCGGGCAGTGGTGGCGCACGTCTTTAATCCCAGTACTTGGGAGGCAGAGGCAGGCGGATCTCTGTGAGTTGGAGGCCAGCTTGGGCTACAGAGTGAGTTCCAGGACAGGCACAAAGCTACACAGAGAAACCCTGTCTTGAAAAACCAAAAAAAAAAAAAAAAAAAAAAAAAGAGAGAGAGAGAGAGATGGTCCAAATATAGTCAGTGAGAAAAATGTGGGGAAAGGCTGAAGAAAGGTTTTCTGGCTAGCATAAAAGAAGTAGCAAGGCCTTCAGGACTAGGTGATTTGCACTACTGTGCTATATGGTCAGCCTATGCTATATTACAAAAGCCTGACTCAAAAAACTAAGGAATGCCTGGTCGCCCAGAATGGGTGGTGAGACCCCATTGCTGAAGACAGCTCCGTTGCAGAACACGGAGAAGCCACACTGGAACAGCACTGAAGCTTCACACTTTCTGTACAGCCATCGTGGAAGCTGCTTTGCAGGCAGGTGGGGAAGAAAGATCAGCCACGGTCTTCCCCAGTTTCGGACCCTACATGCTACAGTAGCAACTTTCCACACAAGAGGTGCCTACTGATACAACATGGTGCATCTGTTATCGGGGTAACCCACTAACTTACACTTGGATCTGATGCCTGCGCCACAGAAGGAAGTGCATGCTTGGTGCTGTGCACCTCAGAAGGCCTCAAAGGCCCATGACTCAGGAGGTCAAAAGCACAAGAGGCGAGCACACAACTTGTGTTTCACTAAGTGAACGTGTCGCCAAACTGCCTTCCAAGTATTTATATCTATACCATAGACTAGGGCAGTTCTCGGCCGTCATCCGGGAAGCTTTCCTTTGCAGGAGGGAGCAATTAATGCAGACTCGTGGATGGCCAGGGTGCTGAGGACAAGAGACTATTGGGTGTTCAGAATTAAACGGGACGTTTATATCACCTCCCTCAGAAGACATCATGGGAGACGGGGATAAAGAATGTAAGAGTCGGAGATGGACAGAAGAAGGGTGGTGGGATACTGTCTTAGGGCATGGCACAGCCCTTGAACTTGTTATCTCACAGAAGCTGTGGTTGCCTGCAAGGGTCTGCACAAGGCTGAGCCTAAAACATTCAGTCATAGATGGGCTCCCACCTCGCCTAAGAGAAGTCCTTGAAGAGAAGTCATTGTCTTCAGAAGCCACTGTGAGTCAACCATGCCCTGATGATAGCTTCACATCCATGTCCACATGAGTGGCCCTGATTAAGTGGGTCATGTGAAAAAAAAAGAAACAATATAAAAAGACAAGGAAGAGGGATGGGGACTTGGTGTGGGGAATGGAGGTTGTTGACGGAGGGATAAGTAAGAGAGTTGGAGGGACGAGTGTGGTCAGAATCCATTACATATGCATGAAATTATCAAAGAATAAGTTAATTTAAAATAGAAAACAAAACCTAAGAGCACGGTGGAGCACTTGCCAAGCATTTGCAAGGCTCTGAGTTCCATCCCCAGCACGCACGTGACAGTGGGTTACATGTGATGTGTATTCAATGAAAACTCTGTTTTCTTTCTTTTTTTGAAAAAATCTTCTGAGTTGAAAGAAAAGTTTGAGCTTTTTAGATTTGATTTCACTCTGCAACAATGGGCTCTTAGAGTTGCTTCTGTATAAAGGAGTGGAGTCCCACCTGTCAAGTTATCGCTGCAACTCGCCTTTCACACCGGAGAGCAGAAGGGCCTGTGAGCCTGACTTGAGTTCTCTTAGCTTAACCTCATCCTGCTGCAATTCAGACACTTCTCATCTTTTTAAAATCTTTATATGTGTATGTGGTTGTGTGTGTGTGTGTGTGTGTGTGTGTGTGTGTGTGTGTGTGTGTGTGTGTAGGCCAGAAGTCTACTTCAGGTGTCATTGCTCAGGATCCATCTATCTTAGTGTTTGAGGCAGGGTCTCTCACTGACCTAAACTCACAGAACAGGTTAGACTCTGTGGCTATTGAGCCCCAGGGAAGCTCCCATCTCTGCCTCCCCAGTGCTGGGGTTACAAGCATGTGCCACCATGCCCAGCTTTTCACCTGGGTTCTGGGATGGGTCTCAGGTCCTCATGTTTGTGCAACAATCATTTATGAACTGAGCCATCTCCACAGTCCACCCCCCTTTTTAAAAATCTTTTCATTGTTCCCTGTCCCTAGTAAGTTAGAGGTGCCACCGTCTTGTCATTTCTCACTCCCGTTTCCTTCTCACCAGGACACAGGTGCGGCTGACATTTTGAAATGAAGATCAAGGCAAGTTTTACCTTCACTAGGCCTGAACACATGTTATGAGCTCCCAGGATGTACCAACTCCCAGCCCTGATCAATCCTGTGGTAAAAGAATCCACAAGAAAGCCTGCTAGCACGAAAGACATCTCAACCTACAAGACATTAGTCACGGAAGACGTGTCCCACCACCTCTTCTGTGGTCTAGTGATAAGAAGCAAGTCATGGGTACTGACCACACTCAGCACAGGACATCGCTTAAGGGTGTGAGCACCAGAAGATGAGGCTGAGTCTTCCCCAACAGCCGTCTTCTGTAGATGTGATTCTAAACAGTCTTATTAAACAAGAAACACAGAGCCAAATAAAGAGTTAAAAGCCCAAGAGGTCAGAGCACTAGTGAATAGCCTTTAGCTTACCAGCCGCCGCCGTCCTTCCCCTGAGAGAGAGACCTTCTCCTGTGTGACGTGTCTTTTTATTGCTGTTCTGCCTTCTCATTGGTTCTAAACCCAACCACATGACTTCCTCCTCACTGCCTGTCTATACAGACCTCCAGGTCTCTGTGGTTGGTACTGGGATTAAAGGCGTGTGTCTCCATGCTGGCTGTGTCCTTGAACACACAGAGACTGCCTGCCATGTAATTGGATTAAGGGCGTGTGCCACCACCGCTGGACTTCTGCTAAATGGCTTGCTATTAGCCCTGACCCCCAGGCAACTTTATTTATTAACATACAAATAAAATCACATTTCAGCACAAATAAAATGTCACCATAGTCTTCTGAGACTGATCAGACACATTCCAAGGAGTCCTCATCCTGTATCTCAAGTCTCCTAATCTTTCACACATTCCATCTTGTGTCTTTCTGTACAAAAGTCAGGCCACACCAGCATCAGGACCTACGTAAAGTCCATCCCTTCTTCATCTGTGTTTAACCCACCACTCAACTCATTTATTGAGTTCATATTTCCAATCAGTCTGTGTAATTTATTTCTGGTATATCTATTTGGTTGTTTTCTTTTATTCAAACTATAGTTGATGATCTTATATGTTATTATATTTCAATACCTTCCTGTGTTTCCTTGAGCATTTTAGTTTTTTGTTGTTGTTTTTGTTCTGTTTTGTTTCTTTTGGGTTTTTTGGAACAAGGTTTCTCTGTGTAGCCCTGACTATCCTGGAACTCACACTGTAGACCACACTGGCCTTACACTCACTGCCTGCCTCTGCCTCCCAAGTGCTGGAATTAAAGGCATGTGCCACCCCCCACCCTACCCCACCCCCACCCTGGGCTCATTTTATACTCTTTATTTATGATGTCTACATCTGAGATGGGCCTGCTGTTAAGAGTCAGTGCTTTTCTGATTCTTATTTGTGTCAGCCTGTTCTTGTGTGCTTTGAACTTCTGACTGTGAGTTCATATTCTTAGGACTTTTGCTTAAGTCATGCCAGGCATCTTCAGCTTACTTCTTGTGGTTTCAATGAGAAATGTCCTCCATCGGCTCCTGTATTTGAACACTTAGTTCCCAGTTGGTGACACTTGTTTGGGGGGGGTCGTGTGGTTAGGACAAGGAACCTTGCTGGAGGAAACATCCCACTGGAGTAGCCTTTGAGAGTTCATGGTGTCACACCACTTCCCCGTCTCGGCATCATGGGTTGAGAATGTGATGCCTTGACTTCTTTCTCAGGCTGCCCCATACCATGCCTTCCCTGCCATTGTGGGCTCTCCCTCTGGAAGTTTAAGCCAAAATAAACTCTTCCATAAACTACATGTCATGTTACAAAAGAAAGTCACTGATACCTCCCTCCAGATCCAGGTTCACACCATGTTTCCCACTCCATCCTTTGATAATTTAGACTGTTTTCCCAACTGACTTCTTTGAAACTCATCAGTCGTATCCCCTTTCTCTCTTGCCAAAAGGTCACCTTGCTCGATTGGTTCCTGCCCCAGGACACCCTCTGCTCTCAGTTTCTGGAGACCTCTCCCTCCCTTTGTCCCTTTAAGTTTAAGGTGACACGTTGGTTGCTTTTGTCTTCACTATGGCCAAAAACTGACAAGAAGCAGCTCCAGGGAGGAAGAATTGGTTTTGGGTCATTTTTGATTCAAGGGGTGCAGTTCATCCTGCTTGGAGGCCATGGCAGTGGCAGCAAGAGGCTTGCTTGCTCACATCTCTGTGGAGCGGGAAGCAGAGATAGGAGAATGCCATTGTTGGCTTTTCCTTTTTTACTTTATTCAATCCAGGACCTCAGCTCAAGGGATGGGACCTCTCATGTTCAGAATGTTCCAACCCCTCCCAGGTTACTCCTCTCTGGAAATACACTTATAGACACATGATCTGCCCCCCCCCCCGCAAAAAAAAAAACCTCTTGTAAAATATGGGCATGGGGGAGCATGTCTGTAGCTAGAGTGTGGGGAGAGTGACCAGCCAGACTAGCCACTTTGAGCTCTGGGTTCAATGAGAAAACAGGGGAAGGAGCTGGAGAGATGGCTCAGAGGTTAAGAGCACTTACAACTCTTGCAGAGGATCCAGGTTCAGTTCCCAGCACCCACATGGCAGCTCACGGCCATCTGTACCTCCAGCTCTGTGGGGAGCTGATGGCCTATTCTGGTCTCTGTGGCACTGTACAAATGTGCTGCATGTATATACATGCGGACAAATATTCATACACACAAAATAATCTTTATTTATTTTTAATTTTTAAAGATTTGTCTTGTTTTATATGCATGATGTCTCACCTGCATGTTTGTCTGTGCCCTGTGTTCCTGGTGCCCGTGGAGGTCAGGAGAGGGTACCAGGTCCCTTGGAACCGGAGTGACAGATGATTGTGAACCCCTGGTTCTGGGAACTGAACCTGGGTCCTATGTGATAACAGCAAGCGCTGAGACTCTCCAGCTCCTAAATAAATCATAAAAAAATAAAATAAAACAAGGTAGTGAGCAACTGAGGATGCCTAATGCTGATTTCTGACCTCCACATGCACATGGGTACACACACCACAGAAATATGGGCATTCATACACAAATATGTACACACATAAAACACACACACACACACACACACACACACACACACACACACACACACACACACACACACATACTGTAAGGAACACATGTAAGGAAGGCCTAGGGTGAACAACCCTGGTCAGGAGTGATAAGCAATAGAATGATGTAAGTAAACCACAAATGGAGTAGTGATAAGCTATAAGCTATGTGTGGAAGTAGGGACAAGACTAGAAACCCAGCCAGGAAAGAATATAAAAGATGAAGCCTCAGACCCGACCAACAGAGCTTGTCAGGCCCTCGCGCGAGATGACTCTCCTCTGCCAGAGACGTGAGATCCTGTCCCCAGTGTAGACATGGCTGACCTGAGGAAGGCTGACCCAAGATCCAGAGGAACAGATGTGGCGAGTCCGGACCTGTATACCTGGAGAGATACTCCTGCTTCCATTTGGAAGACAGGATGAATATTGCTTGTAATCTTACCGTGTGAATAAATGAGTGTTATACCAAGTCTGAATCAAGAATGATTATTCCTCCCCCATAACTGGGGTATGTGCTCACTACACACACACACACACACACACACACACACACACACACACACACACACACACACACCAGGGCTTGCTGTGCCTACAGAGGCAGAGATTTGTCCAGCAGAACTAGAAAGGACAAAGGGCTATGGTTGAGAAAGAAAGCACACAGCCATCATGTCTACCAGACAGGCTGACTAGTGTCCTTAGAAATGTCTATTGTTTGTGGGACCTGTTATATATGGAGTGAGGCATCCCGAGAGTGAGGAAACTCTCACCATCCCAAAGGTTCCTTGAATCTAGTTTTTTGCCCAGAGTCCCCCACCCCCCAGGTAGGCTTTGGGGACCACAAACTGAAGATGACCAGACACAGAAAAAATACTGAGTCAGGTGGCAGCTAAGTAACAGAATGGCCTTCCTAAACCCCCTTCTCTCGGGGCCAGCATGAAGTTCCAGACCTGCTGATTCCTCCTTCCTGTTGAGGAGGACTGGCTTTCCCAGAGCCTCTGCTGGCTGAAGCAATTGGCTCTGAGAAAATGGCCGTGCTGGTTTTAGTGGGTGCCTTTATTCTGAGTTCCCATATAAAAATGTTTCAGTCAACCATGGGCCACGTGTTCGTTCATTGACAGTACTAAGAGATGATATCTGCTAGTGACGCAGGTCCCTCTCAGTTTGTGTCAGGGCTACCCTGTGATGTTCAGATAATGACAGAATTCTCCAGTGACATCTTTCTCAGGTAAAACCCCTCTGTTGAGGAACGCATGACTGTACGCTATATATATCTTCATAGAGAATAAGAACTGTTGACTAGGAATGGAAATTGAGAACTATTTTTAAAACACTCTTTGGTCGTTCTTCCAACCAGCCCCAAAACTGTGCAAGAGCTGACTGGGCACATGTCTCTAACATGGCCTTGCAACCTCTCCAGCTCTAAACAACTGAAGTGCTAGCCCTCTGAATGTCATGTGACCCAGTTCTAGTGGCTGCACAGAATTCTCAGGCCCTTAAAATACATTCTTAAATGAATGGTTGTTTTGGGAAAAGCCAAGGGAAATCCTCATCTTGTCTAAATGCAAATTCGGAGAAGAACACTGGGAAAATGACTAGTCCCTGAGTCCCCTGGGCCCTTGACGTGCAGCTCACAGGCTGATGGCTGGAGGCTGGAGGGACCTCAACTGCACAGGGCAGGCTCGCTGGTCTAATTCTCAGCTCCAGGTCTTGCTGTAAGGGCCCTTTTTGCTGTGCTATTCAGCCTGTCTCAGTCCAGGCCTCAGGCAGAAGTTTACCTCATCACCTCAAGGGGGAGCCCCAAGACTTCCAGATAGGAAATCACTGAGGGAAGGTGGGACCGACCAGGCCAGCCTGTTGAGTTGGAGAAAGGGCCTTCTGGAAGGAGTGTTAGCCACCTATTCTGTCTGCAGCCCCTGAAGGCATCTGCCCTGAAATTTACCTTGTTCCCAAGGCCAGATGTTGCATATGTAAATTTCTGATGTGGGTGACAGGTGGCCTCAAGTTATCTCTTTAACTTCCTCCAGCCTCCTATCTCCTCACCTGAAACAAAAGGTTGAAAATTAAAGCTGCAGGTGCCAACCAGGGAGCAGAATGGAGGGGGACAGGGAAGGTGGGAGGAGGGACAGGGAAGGTGGGAGGAGGGACAGGGAAGGTGGGATGGGGGACAGGGAAGGTGGGAGGAGGGACAAGGAAGGTGGGATAGGGGACAGGGAGGAAGGAGAGGAAGTGGGAACATGAGCAAGGTGCAAGGATACAATGAAAACTTGAAACCCATTATTTTGAATGGTTGTTATAATCTCAGCACTCGGGAGGTGGAAACAGGAGGATCAGGAGTTCAAAGTCATCCTCAGCTCCATGGGGAATTCCAAGCTGGCCTGATAAAGACATCTGACTGGATATTTTAATTGCTAGGGCTACTGTGATAAACCATGACAGTCTGGGGCCTTAGCAGCAGCACTTGTTTCTGGTGGATCTGAAGCCTGGAAGTCCAAGCTCCCATGTCAGCAGCCTTGCTTGGCTCTGAGACTGTCACTTGTGGCGTGCATATGGCCCCAGCTCAGGAGCCTCTGCACATGCACCTCACAGGCTGGCCTCAAACATGCCATGCAGCCCAGGATGACCCTGAAGTCATCCATCTCCACCTTTGAGTGCTGGGATCCCAGGTGTGAACCACCACACACACACCTGCTTGCATGGTGCAGGAGATCATGGGATTCCAGGTGTGACACACACACACACACACACACACACACACACACACACACACACACACACACACACCGCTGCTTGCATGGTGCAGGAGATCATGGGATTTCAGGTGCTCCCCCCACACACACACACCTGTTTGCATGGTGCAGGAGATCGTGGGATTCCAGGTGTGCCCCCCCCCAACACCTGCTTGCATGGTGCAGATCAACCCATAGCAAGCACTATACTCACCGAGCCACATCCCAAGTCCTAGGTTTTCAGATGGAGACCCTCATGCATGAGTAAAGGCTCAGAGCAGCTGGGAGTGAGGATGGATTGTGAAGGGGGCTCTGAGACACCAGCGGCTCCATCCCTGGTCTGATGTTCGGCATCTCTAATTACAGGTAAGTTCTGACTTTGCTTCTGCTTTCAACTGTATGGCATAACTGAGAATATAACAGCAGTCTGACCCGTACCGTTTACCCTTATTTACCTGCTTAAAACTGAATTTCAGTAAATCACACTGCAGGTCATGACTTAGCCTCTTGGTGTGGGAGCACGGGGCACAGTTCAGGGCTTCTCCACTAAGATTTGAGATTTTCTGTTTTTTACGAATAGTAAACAGGGCTTTTCAGAGACGTAGAAGAAGACTGTCTGACAGGTTGGAGTAGAAAAGGCCACTGTCACACGATCCTTGCTGGAGGATTGGGTGGAAACAGGGACTGGGCTGCAGGGAATGAGGAAAGAGGACCCTGAGGGAAGGGGCAGCTCTGCGTAGCTCCCCGACAAGGGAGGCATCCATCGTGCTGCCCGGTCCCTCCTGGCGCCCAGGCCGAGTCTCTCAGGCAGACAGTGCTCCTTCCTCTGAGTCCCCAGCTTTCTAATCTCTCCACTATCCTGTGTCATTTCTAAAACTTACACTAATCTTGCCTTGATTGTTTTCGGGTTGTGGCTGCTGTTTCGAGAGCAGACCTCATTCTGTAGGCCAGGCTGGCCTCCAGGTAGCAGCAATCCTCTGACCTCAGCCTCCTAAGTGCTGGATCCCAGGTATGAGCCACTATCCCTGAGAATGAACAAGTAAGTCAGGTCGATCACACAGGTCATACCTACAAGAGGACCTTGTAGTGGTGGTGCTTAACTATTAGTAAATAGTTGCGGTCTGTGGTGGTTTGAATGGGAATGGCCCCCATAGCTCATATGTTTGAACACTTGGACCCAGGTGTTGAACTGTTTGGAATTAGGAGACGTGGCTTTGTTGGAAGGGGTGCGTCACGGGGAGTGGGGACTTTAAGGTCTCAAAAGTCCTCCCCAGTGTTCTCCACCTCCTCCTTTTGGATCAAGATGTGAGCGCTCGGCTGTTCCTGCCTGGTCCCTTCACTCTGTCATCATAAACTCTAACCCCTGAAACCATAAGCTCAATTAAATCCTTTCTCTCCTAAGTTGTCTTCATCACCGTGCTTTATCATAGCAATAGAGAAGTAACTGAGGTAAGGGGTACGGGGCAGAGCTGGGAATGCAGCTCAGCAGTGTCTAGCTGAGTATGGCGGCATGTGCCTGCTGTCCTGAGGGCTTGGGAAACTGACCTAAGAGCTTAGAAGTTCTAGCTTGGAAGGCTGAAATGAGAACTTAGGTGTTCCAGGCTAGCATGGGCAACACAGCAAGACCCCAATCTCAAACGCAAGATGAATAGTTAAGTGACAACTGATGATTTATTTTGGAATAAAAGTACTTTTGCTAGCTGGGCGGTGGTGGTGCACGCCTTTAATCCCAGCACTCGGGAGGCAGAGCCAGGCGGATCTCTGTGAGTCCGAGGCCAGCCTGGGCTACCAAGTGAGTTCCAGGAAAAGGCACAAAGCTACACAGAGAAACCCTGTCTCGAAAAACCAAAGAAAAAAAAAGTGCTTTTGCTTTGATTTGTAATCGACCTTAGTTCTTCCACCTCGAATGCTTTCACTCAGAAATAACTTAATCAGAGGCTGGAGAGGTGGCTCAGTAGTTAAGAGCACTGGCTGCTCTTCCAGAGGACCTGGGTTTGATTCCCAGGACCCACATGATGGCTCATAACCATCCGTACATCTAGTCTCAGGGGACCTGGGATCCACTGCCCTCTTCTGGTGTCTTGGGGTCCAGGTATGCATGTGGTGGTGGACATACAGGTAAACACGTATATACATAAAATAATAAAAATGTTTTTTTTTAAGAAATAATTTAATCAGTGTGGTGATAGTGTGTCCCCCAATATATTGTACACCTTAATAAACTTATCTGGGGTCAGAGGACAGAACAGTCACTAGACAGACATAGAGGCCAGAAAATGGTGGTACATACACCTTTAATTCTATCACTTGGGAGGCAGAGATCCATCTGGTTCAAAGCCACACTGGAAACAGCCAGGCATGGTGACACACGCCTTAATCCCAGGAAGTGATGACAGGAAGCAGAAAGGTATATAAGGCATGAAAACCAGGAACTAGAGTCTGGTTAAGCTTTTAGGCTTTTGAGCAGCAGTTCAGCTGAGAACCATTCGGATAAGGACACAGAGGCTTCCAGTCTGAGGAAACAAGATCAGCTGAGGAGTTGGTGAGATGAGGTTAGCTGTGGCTTGTTCTGTTTCTCTGATCTTTCAGCGTTCACCCCAATACCTGGCTCCCAGGTTTGATTTTATTATAAGATCTTCTAACAATTCGTGCTACAAATCAGTGGCTGGGAAGAGACTCAGTGGTTAAAAGTGCTTACTGCCTTCCAGAGGTCACAAGTTGGGTTCCCAGTACCCACGTCAGATGGCTCACACCTTCCTATAACTCTAGTTCCAGAGGATCAGTGCCCTCTTCTGGATTTCATTTATGCTGTACACAGTATGCATATGTGGCACAACCACCACACACACACACACACACACACACACACACACACACACACACACACACTGATGAGGTATTGTTTGTTGCCTTCAGGTCCCAAAAGCAGACTTGCTTCATTTGTCACTCTAAAATGGAATGGTCCATGAGCTGAGTGCCTCTCCTAAATATTGTGTTCCTCAGTGAGTGTGGGTGTCCACCGGGGAATAGGAAACAGGCAGGAGTGTGCTGACACTCATCACAGAGTTCTATCAGCTGTGGCACCCATGGAAAGGACAGGCTGACTTGTCAGCCCACAGCAGGTGAGGCAGGGAGGCGAGCACTCCCAGCACACGCACAGGGAAGGGTGTGTGTGTGTGTGTGTGTGTGTGTGTGTGTGTGTGTGTGTGTGTGTCTGGGGGGGGGGAATGTGTGTGCGCTGGTGGAAGAGGAAGCGGTTAGAATGCGGTGGGAAGTAAAAGGTTGTTGAGAACGAGCTCACAGACAGACCAGGGAGCAGAGGAAGCGCCCTGAGTGTTAAACCTGGAGAGCTCGGGATTGCTCTCTGCGTACTTGGAATGCTGAGGTGAAGACAGACAGACAGAAGGGATTAGTGGGCACAGGGTACTCTCCAGGCCCCAGCTGGAGATGGAGTTGTGTCAGAAATGAACACTGATGAGATTGTTTCACAGGAACTGTGGGAGAATCTTGGCCAGATTCCAGGCAGGAGCACAGGGGAGAGCTGAGTGCAGCTGAGGACATGGCTCGGCTGGTAGACTGCTTGCCTAGCACATATGAAGCCCCTGAGTTTGATTCCCCAGCACCTCATAAACCAGACGTGGTGGAACATCTCAGCCCTTGGGAGGTGGAGGCAGGATGATGAGAAGCTCAGGTCATCTTCAACTATAGAGTCATTTAAAGGCCAGCCCAGGATACGTGGGACGTGTCTCAGCAACAACAAAATGAAACAAAACCAAAGAAGGGGCTGTAGAAACAGCTCAGTGGCTAAGAGCACATACTGCCCTTGCAGAAGACACAAGTTCAGTTCCCAGCACCCATGATGGGGAGTTCACAACTGCCTGTAACCCCAGCTCCAGGGAGATCTCAGTCCTTTGGCCTCCATGAGCACCTGCATTCACATTCACATATGCATAATTGGTAATAAAATAAACCTTAAAAAAAGTTTAGCAGAAATGAATGAGAAGCATGGTTGGGAGGGTTTGGAACAGCAGTGGATCTGGGAGGAGGTAGGCGGAAGGATGAACATGATCCACATACCAAGTGTGAATTTCCAAAGAATTAATAAAAATAAAAAACAAAAATCAAGAGCTGACACGGGGCAGAGTGAGGACAAGGAGCTGATGTTGGGTACCCCAGACCTAGCTGCTGGGGCCTAGGGAAAGGGCCAGTGTCAGAGTCTGTGAGGGCTCTTGGCCTCTGCAGGGGAAGGTGGGCAGATGGGGTGCCTGTGGTGGGCAGGCACTTTAGTGTGGTGCTCCTACCTCAAAAACAGCCTCCTGAGAACCTCCCCACAGTGTGTGCCTCGGCAGGCAGGCACAGGCGGGCAGTAGACCTTGCTGAAGTGAAAGGTCAGGGAGCCTATGCCCAGGGCTGCCCAGTGGGTACCAGATGCTTTCTAAGATGGATGGAGAGTTGAGGGGCTCTCACAGCTTGCCTGAGACCCCTATTAATGAGAGCTTGAGGCCTGGCTTGTGTTCTGCTGGCCTCCAGAGCTGCAGACTGTCATCTCGCTGGGGATATATGACACAGCCCCCAGCCATCCCCAGGTCTGCCCCAGGCAGCAGCCCCTTAGACTTGAAATGCAGGCTCCCTTGTGATAACTGGTCCAGCCTGGAGCTTCTGAGCTTGCTTGCCACAGCATCTGTAGATAGGCTACCTCACAGGAAACCAGATGCTATTGGCTAACTTCACAAATAAAGATGCCCTCAGAGAGAGGGAAGTATTGGCGTCTGGTGGAGTTTGTGTGGGACTGGGGGACCGACTGGCATTTCCTGCACAAGTTCCGTTCCTATCTGCCCAGGTAAGTGCAGAGGACTCCTCCCACACCTGGGGTGAGGCAAGTCAGGCCAGCCAGGGACCTGATGTGTTTGCCTTCTGTGTCCATTTTCCTGAAGATGCAGATAAAACAGGGGTGGGGTGTGGAGGATGGGAAGTCTACAATTAGACCTTTTGAACACTCACAACGTGAAGTGTGAGCAATTCCATTTTAGGGTTGTGGAGAAAGGTTCAGGCTGAACACTACCAGAAAGGGGCGGAAGGAGCCGATACAAAATCACATTTGGGTAATAGGAAATATTGGTGCTCTTAAAGATTAAAATTCATACTGTCAGTCAGACTTTTTGGTTCATGCTCTAATCCCAGCACTTAGAAAGCTGAAGCAGGAGAATTGCTATAAATTTGAGAGCAGTCGTGAGTTCTGGCCAGCTTGGGCTTTAGTGTGAGACTCCATCTTAAACAAACAATAACAACTACAAAAACTAGCGTTGATGGTTTTTATTTCTTTTTTTAAAAAGCGCTTATTCTTCAGAGACCCACATTTGAGTGTTTATAGATGAAATTAGCCGTCTAATTTAGCCATGAAGTAGGAGCTAGATGAAATATTAACTGTGAGTTGATAATCCCGAGAACTGAGGGGCAGGAGCTCAGCGGTTCCCCTGCGCTGTATACAGGCTCCAGCGTATAAAAACAAAGTCGCTATGCTGAACATGTAGCTCAGGTGGCAGAGTGCCCGCCCAGTGTGCAAGAAGCCCTGAGTCCAGTCCCCAGGACCACATAAATCAGGCATGGTGGCTCGACCTGCGATCCCAGCACTCAGGAGGTAAAGGCAGGAGGGTCAGGAGCTCAAGGGCATCCATGCTCCATAGGAATTTTGAGGCCAGCCTGGGCTTTATGAGACCCTATCTCCAATAACAATACTGATGATAATGATTCGAAATGACTTCAGCATTTTTACTATAAATATGCATTTATATGGAGAAAAACTGAAAGAGTATTGCCTGAATTCGCAAAGTTGCATAGTTTTATGGATTATTTTTTTTCCTTTTCTCAAATGCCATTTTGGTAACTTCTCCAGTTGTTATAATGAACGTTTATGGCATTTATAATAAACTGGGCACAAAGTCTTTTCTCAGTTTCATAAATGCTCATAACCATGGCTCAGGGCTCAGTCATCTGAGCCACTAGGAAATGTGGCCTTTGGAAGGAAACAGTAAGAACAGACCTTTTCCTGCTTGACACAGACAGACCCTTCCGGACGCCCCTGAGGACAGCTGCAGCTGGCTTTTCCTCAGTGACTGTGTTGTCTTCTGGCAAACACAGATCCCAAGTGCCTGCAGCCTTGCTCTGGGCGATTATAGCCAGAGTCCAGAGAAAGGCTGAGAGTTGAGGATTTTCCTCCTTCCTCCCTCCCTCCTTCCCCCTTCCTTACTCCCTCCCTCCCTCCTCCTCCCTCCCTCCCCCCTTCCTCACTCCCTTCTTCCTCCCTCCTCCCTCCCTCATCCCTCCTCCCTTCCTCTCTCCCTCCTTCCCACCAAATTCCCCTAATTTTTTTTTTCCTGTCTCCACTACTTGAAATACAATACTTGAGGTAGGAAGAAATTCAGTTCAATGTAAAGACACTCAGACCATAAGAAAGCACTCTGCTCAGGCACAGGTCATGAGAGGACCTGAGCCTACTGAGAGGAAGCAGGACGGAGCAAGCCCTGACCTGTTGAGCCCCGGACACCTATGAGAGTCAGCAGGGTGGGGGCAGTGACTGGACTCAGGGCCTTCTGGAAAACAGAAACGGCCCCGGGAGGGGGTGTTCAGTGACTTCTGGGACAGAGATAAACAAACGTCATTTGCCACAGAGATGGCCCCTGGGCAGCAGGAACAACCCCATACCCAAGGCTAGTCTGGTGAAGCAGTAAGTCTATAGGGTCACTGCAGGAGCATGCTCTTGAGTTAGCCCAAGCTCACCCCAGTGGGGTGCCCACTCATGAAAGCTGCCTCCTGAGAGCTCCTTGCACCCACTGTAGGCAGCTACAGGAAGTAAGACTCCTCTCCTTAGAGACTGCCTGCAGCTCTTAGAAGCTTCCTGAGAGGAAGTAGGAATCCTGCAAGTTTACCTGAATCCTGTGCACCTGCCTCCTCTTTCCCTCGCCCCTCTGCTTGGCTTAGGTTTTATGGAGGATGCTGGGGCAGAAAATAGTTCCAGCCCAAATGTAGTCTGACTAACCTGGCCTTCACACACCCCTGTTTCCTGGGTAGAACCTACCCAATCCTGTTCTGCTTAAAACCTGCCCTCCCTGCACTTTGGCTGACCCATTGCAGAGAGAGGCCTTGGGACATAGTCCTGACCCGGCCCTTGACAGTGCTGCACATCACCGACCATGCTGACCCAGCTTCCTGATTTCCAGTGGTGGGACCCAGGCAATGGAGTGCATTGTGAAGGTTAGGGAGTGGTGTATAAAGTCCTGCACACACTGACTGGACCTTCTTTGGTGCTTAAAAACAATATGGGCCAGCACGGTGGACCAGGCACCTGTTGCCAAGCTTGACTCCCTGAGTTTGATCCCGGGACATGCATGGTAGAAGGAAAGAACCGACTCCCTCAAGATGAACTCTGACCACATGTTGCAGCATGTGCAATTACGTGCACACATACATATAAATAATAAGTAAATAAATAGATTTGCTTTTAAAAACAATATATGTCTGCTACTTCAGGGAAAGTGAAGCTCCGTGACTTTAGGGATCTTAAAATCACTGACGACTTTCAAAGGAGGCTGTTAAGGACCCCAAAGCACAGGAACAGGAGAAAAGACATCATGCTAGAGCTGGTCCACTTCAAAAACAAGTCCTAGTTCCTTCCTCTCTCAAGCGAGCTGTGCCAGGATGGCCATGTCAGGCATGGTCTTCCCAAACCAACTTTTCTTGTGGTCCAGAACATCTACTTGTACCTCCCCAACCCAGCCTCCAGCCCAGAGTCCTAAGCCTGAAGACTTCCAAACCAGGCCCTTAGGGATGAGCTTCGAACTCACACACTGTTCCAAACCAGGCTGGTGAGGAGTGGGACCAGGGTGATGGAGCCAGGGCGATGGAGCCAGGGCCCTAGCCAGCCTCGATCATACTAGTGCCCAGGAGTCTCAGAAGCGGGAGATGCTTATGTCACTCACGTCATTTCCTGCCAAGAAAAACCAAAGGAAGCCTAGGGTTTCTGATTGAATCTGGGGTCTACCTCTCCTCCTGGGGGCTCATAATATGCTACCCGCCTTGCAAGCTCCAAGGCCCAAGTTCCATCCCCAGAACTCACATAAAAACCCCTGGTGCAGCAGTGCACACTAATGATTCGAATACTGAGGAGGCAGAGATGATCCCTGGGGCTCATGGGCCAGTCAGCCTGGACTCCCCAGAAACTTCCAGGACAATGAGACCTTGTCTCAAGAGAGAAGGTAGAAAGTGCTGAAAAATAGCACACATGCATGAGTAGGTACACATACACCAAACACACTTACATCCCCATACTCCCCACACACACATATCATACCTATGCATAGACCACACACATGCACAAGTAGGTACACATACACCAAACACACTTACATCCCCATACTCCCCACACACACATATCATACCTACGCATAGACCACACACATGCACAAGTAGGTACACACATACCAAACACACTTACATCCCCATACTCCACACACACACACATTCACACACATATCATGCCTATGCATAGACCACACACATGCACAAGTAGGTACACACATACCAAACACACTTACATCCCCATACTCATCACACACACACACACACACACACACACACACACACACACACACACATATCATACCTATGCATAGACCACACACCACATGCACAAGTAGGTACACATACACCAAACACACTTACATCCCCATACTCCCACACACACACACATTCACACACATATCATACCTATGCATAGACCACACACATGCACAAACCACATATACACATAACACATCCACACACATGCATCCACACACCGTACACCACACCATGAAAAGAACCTTGCTAGGACCCCCACAGCCTCCCTCACACCCTTGCCTGACCACAGTCTCCTTTCTACGTGTTAACACAATCCTGACTTACACACTGTTTATTTCCCTGCTTTTCCTTCGTAGCTTGACCCCCATCAAAGAAGCGATCCCTAGACAACACGTTGAAATAGAATGGTTTTAAATTCCTTTATTACATTAGTAGTTATGTGTGTGCATGCATGTGCAGCTATGTGTATCCCAGTGTGTGTGTTGAGGTCAGTGGGCAGCTCCCAGAGTCAGTTCTCCTCACCAAGTGCGTTCCGTTCACTCCACGGACTGAACTTGAGTCGTCAGACTTCCCGTCAAACGCCTTCACCCACTGAGCCAGCTCACCGATTGGCTGGGTTTTTGTTTTTGTTGTTATTTGTGTGGGTTTTTTGACAACAAATACTTTGGGGGGGGGCAGGTTCAAGACAGGGTTTCTCTGTGTAGCTCTGACTGTCCTGGATCTTGCTCTGTAGACCAGGCTGGCCTTGAACTCACAGAGATCCACCTGCCTCTGCCTCCCGAGTGCTGGGATTAAAGGCGTGAGCTTAGCTTTTCTTTCTTCCTTCCTTCCTTCCTTTCTTCCTTTCTTGTTTTTGTTTTTGGAGACAGGGTTTCTCCGTGTAGTTTTGGTGCCTGTCCTGGATCCCACTCTGTAGACCAGGCTGGCCTCGAACTCACAGAGATCCACCTGTCTCTGCCTCCCAAGTGCTGGGATTAAAGGCGTGCGCCACCGCCGCCACCGCCGCCACCGCCACCACCGCCACCACCTGGCTAGCTTTTCTTTTTTAAAAAGTAAATTTTATAGCCCAGGGATAGTGGTGCATGCCTTTAATCCCAACACTCAAGAGGCAGAAGGATCCCTGTGAGCTCAAGGCCAACCAGGTCTACATTTCGAGGACAACAGCCTGGGCTACATAAAGAGACTATGTCTCAAAAACAAAACAACAACAAAAGCTACACTTTATTATACAAAACTTTGCAAATAATTTTTTTCAAATCACACACCAAAATTAATCTGACCCAAAATTTATGCAGCATAATGAACTCATATACAATTTGAATTGGAATGGATATAGTTAGTAGCCTGGTGACCTGTACTTATCTGTAAGGTCAGGCCACACCCAAATTCCCCAACTAGTATGTTCATCCCAGGCTCTCCCTCCCTAGACCTTTATCTTTATCTTTGTTTCTCAGACAATAGGAGCCATCCTTAGGGGAGATGTCACATGTACTGTAGAGGTTGGTGACCCCTATGCTACATCCATTCCCAGCCTTCTGGGTGGAAAACAGGCATCCACATCTCTCCACTGCAGACAGAAGCTGTGTACTCAACATTCCCGGTTTCCCTAGAGCCTGTCTGTGAGCGTGAGAACTTGCTCATGCACTCTACGTGACTTAACGTGAGCTTGGTGGCTGGCACCTTTAATACCAATAGTCAGGAGGTTCAGGCAGGGGGATTACAATGAGTTTGAGGCCAACTGAGGCTAAATAGGGAGTCTGGGTCAGTATGAGTGATAGTATGAGACCCTCTCTTATTATTAAAAGGCTGTTCTGCCAGGCGGTAGTGGCGCACACCTTTAGTCCCAACACTCGGGAGGCAGAGCCAGGCAGATCTCTGTGAGTTCAAGGCCAGCCTGGTCTACAGAGCAAGATCTAGTACAGGCACCAAACTACACAGAGAAACCCTGTCTCGAAAAAATCCAAAAAAAAAAAAAAAAAAAAAAAAGGCTGTTTCTCCATTACTTAAAAAAGTGTTAAAACATTTGTTTTTAAATTTTCGCAGTTTATTTTGATAGAAATAAACAAATACCACATAGTGTTTTAAAGAGGAAAAGGGAGGAGAAGTGTCAAACCCCTAATAATGGCATGTTTCGAAGGATGTAACTCCTTTACCCAGGGGCTTCTGTAGTTTTTGCTTAGATTTCCCTTGGTGGTATTTTTTGGCTTGTACCTTTGATGTGGGCTAAACCCTGCTGGGTAACGCTGTCACGATACATGAGCTCACAGCTATAGAAGCAGAGGTCCATCAGTCAGCTAACTTGCACAGAAAACTGGGTGGAAATTGTGAAATGTCCTTCCTGCTGCAGCCCCTGCTCCCTCTGTGCCCTGAGACATGTGTGCTTAAAAAAAAGAAAAAGAAAATAGGACTGCCAGAGACTGGAGCCACAGCTCTGTCAGCAGAACACTTGTTCTGCAAGCCTGGGACCCGAGCTCAGTCCTCGGAACAAACTAAAAAGCCACACTGAGCCGGGCGGTGGTGGCGCACGCCTTTAATCCCAGCACTCGGGAGGCAGAGCCAGGCGGATCTCTGTGAGTTCGAGGCCGGCCTGGGCTACCAAGTGAGTTCCAGGAAAGGCGCAAAGCTACACAGAGAAACCCTGTCTCGAAACCCCCCCCCCCAAAAAAAAAAGCCACACTGAGGGGCCCAGGAGAGTGAAGATCTAAAGAGAGACCCTGGATTTAAAAATCAGTAACCAGGATGTGGAGGCAAAAGAGAGGGGCACATCATAAAAAAATGCCAGCAAGAAGAAAAGAACTTGGCCACCTAAGGGGAAGGGAAGTAAAGAGACAGGGAACTGATTGGAAGCCGCCGGTGAAAGTGCCCCCACCCCACGCACAAGGGAAGCTAAGAATAAGGGGGTGGGCATGAGAAAGGATGACCAGGATGGACAGTGAGAGTGAGAAGGGAGTTTTAGAAAGTGGGTCACACAGAAATCATTTCTGTCTGGATCAAGAGCAGTGGTTCCCAACCTCCCTAACGTTGAGACCCTTTAGTACAGTTTCTCATGCTGTGGTGACCCCTAACCATAACATTATTTTGTTGCTACTTCATAACTATAATTTTGCTACTGTTAGAAATTGTAATGTAAATATCTGTTTCTTGATGGTCTTAGGAGACCCACAGGATGAGAACTGCTGATCTAGAACATTCCAAGCTCTGCTTCTGGGCTCAACTCAGACTACACAGTTCAATATCAGTTAGTAAAACCTCAGGTTAACTGCCATGGGGCAGGCCTATGACCTCAGGCTGGCCTTTGCCTCATTATGTAGCCCAGGCTGGCCTCAAACTGAAGATCAGCCTGGATTCCTGGCTGTACTCTCTCTGCTGCCAGGAAGCCCTATCTTCAGGTTCACCTCCCAATCCTCTAACTATCTCAGAGGACCCAGAAGAAAAAAAAAAAAGGCTTGCTCAGATCAGACCAGAAGGTTCCTTTGCTCTGGCTATGAGGTTGGAGAATGAGTCAAGCGAAGGGAGTGTTCTTCGCTGATATGAGGTTTCAGCTCGAGTGGAATCCTCATGCTCTGGGGCTCATCTGCTGACACTGGGTTTGAGCCGACACAGCCTACAAGCCCAGGTAGATAAAAGAGATGTACAAGTGTGTCACCTCTGACTCATGCAGCTTCTCATAAGTTGCCTAGAAGACACAGACACTGCTGAGATTTCTGGCACGAATGTCTGTCCCACCAACAGACATGGCCACTGTGATGAGTGAGAGAGAATCCTTCCCACACTGTTCCAGCTGTGGAGCCTGGCCAGGCCTGCTGGGGCCCCACATGCTGAGGCTTACCTTAGTCCTCTAGGTCTTGCTTTTACTCATTCACTGGCTCACACATTCATTCTGCCCACCGGCTACCTGCAGGACTGTCAGGTCTAAGGGCCCAGGACCCACAGCTACAAAAGATATCTGCATTCCCTGCACAATTCTCCAGATGGCAGACAACTGGAAGGTGGCACTTTCTTGGAACTTGTCATTGTATTATTACTTACTTTAGCTTTTCATAAAATCCATATTTTTGTTGATTTTTAAAATTGAAAGTCAATCAATTAAAATATTTTCCAATTGGAGAATACTTACATGGCTAAGAAAAACATCCAAGTGTGTGTGGTAAAAACTTCATCTCCTTTTCCCTCTCCTTTAGCCTCCAGGATTGATGCCCTACCGCTAGCTTATCC
Organism: Peromyscus californicus insignis; assembly: GCF_007827085.1. Taxonomy (NCBI): domain Eukaryota; kingdom Metazoa; phylum Chordata; class Mammalia; order Rodentia; family Cricetidae; genus Peromyscus; species Peromyscus californicus. Next base: position 114,556,579 of record NW_026294402.1, on the reverse strand, counting down.
CTCCGGAGAGACTCAGACACACAATCTCTTCCAACCTTTTCACAAATGGCAGCGTCCGTGTCCATGGGGCCTTACATGGATCTCGGGGTTTGTCCTGAAGCAGGTTTGTCTTTCAGATTCACTGTGGTTCAGTTCGTTCTGTCTGGACTGAACAGAGAGCGTCATAAAGAGCGACTCTCTCTCCTCCACTTTCAAAATAAGCAGGAAATGGGGTACTTTTCATGTCAGTGGAAAAAAATAATATTTTTAAATACCACATTTCCACAGTGCCCAGGGTCCGACAATACGTGAGACTCCACAGCTAGCTCGGATGTGTCTAAAGGTTGGAAGGACTCTGCAAGTGTCTGCTAGGAGTAACACATTGGAACAGGCTCTCTCCTTAAAACAGCTCATGGTCAATCAGGAGATGGAACCCAGTCTTGCAGAGGGACCCCCCCACATCAAGCCCAAAGGCTCCAAGTTCACCCTCTATTAGTTCACAGAAGCTGTGGGGCTGGCAGACAGAACCCAGGCACATAGAGGCAGAACAGTGTGTCCTGGTTTGGGCTCCTCTTGAGGTCAGCTTTGCTAACTTTTCACACAGGGAGAAGGAGGAAGAAAGTGACTTCCTGGGGTCCCTCATTTATGACGTCTAAGGGTCTGCTTTCATATTGCCGCATGGCACACCTTCCCGTGTTAGGGAAGATAAGCCTCGTTTACAAGCCCCAGGGGCTAAGTAACAATTCCTGCTCGCTTATCTGTCAACTCTATACATATGAAATTACATGGGGTTTTTTTTGGGGGGGTATTTATTTATTTATTGACTTACTAGCTTATTTTTGAAACAAAGTCTCAAATATCCAGGTTGAACTGAAGCTTACTATGCAGATAAAGTGAGGTAAGGTAACCTTGAACTCTGACCACCTGCCTCCATCTCCCAGTTGCTGGAATTACAAGCATACCCTAGCAAGCTTAGTTAGTGCAATGATGCAGACTGAACCCAAGGCTTTGTGCTTTCTAGGCAAGCACTCTAACCACACAGCTGTGTCCTTGGTCCTGAGGTGACAGCTGCAGAGATTAGAGAGCCTGTGAGGCAGCGGCTGGTAATGACCAGCTTGAATGCTGCTGAGAAACGCGACAGCAGAGGTTCTGTTGTTACCTTATTATACCATTATATATTAGAAAAAAGGTCCTGCAGCTTGGAGCAAAGAACGCGTCTGCTTTCCCTCCATCACAGTGTGAGTGGTCCAGAGCAGACAGCCCGGCCCAGTCCACCACACAAGAGGCTGGCTGAGATGCAGAATTCACAGGCAGGTGATACAGGAAGGAGCCGTGGGTGGGACCATCTTGAGCAGGGTGCAGTGGGTTTGGAAACTTCTGTTAAAACCATGAGCTTTGCTTTCCATTTCAATGGGGAAAGGGCAATGGCATTGAGGAAGTGTGCTCTGAGATGCCTTCAGACTTCTGAGGGTTCTGTCTGCGGTTTAAGAGACAGAAGAGGATGCCCAGAGGAGCAGTATGGAGTGAGCAACCAGCACATCCTGGCTGGGAAGCAAACGGGAAGAGGACGCGTCTTATTACCCAACCTGTGAAAAAATGTCCTCTTTTCCCATTCTTGCCCATGAGGAAATAGGAGAAAGAATAGGGAGTAGGTTGGGGCTGGGAACATCCTGATAGCTTAGACACTCAAACCAAGTACAGCAGGCTGGCTGAACCCATCCTCTGCCTGGGGTCAGCTAGCCCTTCTGTGAGCACAGAGCCCGGGTCACAACAAAGCTTCCTCTCCACCTCAGGCTGTGAGATGGCCAACCCAGTGCTATTGTGATGAAGGCATTTCCCACACAGTATTAAACCTAAAGTCCTGGGTACCATGAAACAGGAGTGTGGAACTACACTGGTTATTTTCCTCATGGCTGGTGACCAAATACCGGACAAGAAGAGGCTTACGGGAGGAAGAAGTTACAGGCTCTGCTGTGAAGGACTAGGCTGAGGCTGTCTGTGATGGCGCTCATTATTGACTCCAGGCTGCAGGCTTTTTTCTCTGAGGAAAGCATCTCTGTGATTTAGCAACATTCGAGCATTCAGTACTGAACACCGCCTGACAGCACTTTCTGAGCTCAGCAGGCGTGAATCTTCCTCCTCTAGAGGACGTGGCTTACCATTTGACAGGATTGTTCTGGTAGCAGGTGGGAGGCCATGGTGGCGGGGGTGTCAGCTGCTCACAATGCACCTGTAAATTGGAAAGCAGAGTGATGTGCTGAAGCTCGGCTCATTATCTCCTTTTCTGTGAGGTTTAGGACCCAGCCCGTGAAATGGCTCCATCTACATTTAGAGTGGGGTGTTTGTTTGTTCTTCAAGACAGGGTTTCTCTGTATCGCCCTAGCTGTCCTGAAACTCGCTCTGTAGACCAGGCTGGCCTCAAACTCAGAGATCCACCTGCCTCTGCCTCCCAAGTGCTGGGATTAAAGGCATGTGCCACCACCGCCTGGCTAGAGTAGGTCTTTCTCCCTTGTTAAAATCCCTCACATGGGGCTGGAGAGATGGCTCAGCAGTTTAGAGCACTGGCTGCTCTTCCAGAGGACCTGGGTTCAATTCCCACCACCCACATGGTGGATCCCAACCATCTGTAACTCAAGTTAAGTTTCAGGGAATCCAACACCCTCTTCTGGTTTGGACATCAGGCACACACATGTGTACACATAAAATAAACAAATCTTTATAAATATTATAAATAAATGAATCAAATCCCTCACAGTTATGCCATGATTTCTGTTTCCATGGTAATTCTAAATCTCATCAGAGAGTGAAGAGATACAAGTGCAGTCAGAGTAGCCCCATGTCAGGGTAGCCCCCATGTCAGAGTAGCCCCATGTCAGGGTAGCCCCATGTCAGAGTAGCCCCCATGTCACGGTAGCCCCATGTCAGGGTAGCCCCATGTCAGAGTAGCCCCATGTCAGGGTAGCCCCATGTCAGAGTAGCCCCATGTCAGGGTAGCCCCATGTCAGAGTAGCCCCATGTCAGGGTATCCCCATGTCAGGGTAGCCCCCATGTCAGGGTAGCCCCATGTCAGGGTAGCCCCATGTCAGGGTAGCCCCATGTCAGGGTAGCCCCAAACCACTTGTAACTCCAACTCCGGGGGATCCAATGTCCTCGTCAGGATTCAACAAGTACCTGCATTCACACATGTACCTTCCCACACACAAACACACATAACACATAATTTTGAATAAAATACATTTTTTTTTAAAAAAGCAGCCAGTGTGGTGTGGGCTCACGCCTTTAATCCCAGCACTCAGGAAGCAGAGGCAGACAGATCTCTGTGAGATGCAGGCCAATCTGGTCTATGTATTTCATTCCAAGGCAGTCATGGCTGCATATTGAGACTCTGTTTCAAAAATAAAAATAAATGTTTTAAAAGATAGCATGAGTGAGGGTGAAATGTAGTAAACCACCAGTCAGTGTTTGTTTCTTCCTGTTTGCTCCGGACAGCCAGAGAGAACTGCAATCCTCTAAGGCTAATGTCTCCCCCTCTGTTCCAGGACCTCGCCATGCCCACCTTCTTCCCTAAATTGGACCCAGAATACGAGAACTTTGAGTATGATGATTTTGCAGAAGCCTGTTATGTAGGTGACATTGTGGACTTTGGGACCATCTTCCTGTCCATTTTCTACTCCCTCGTCTTCGCCTTTGGTCTGGTGGGAAATCTGTTGGTGGTACTCGCCCTCACCAACAGCCGGAAGCCCAAGGGCATCACCGACATCTACCTCCTAAACCTGGCCTTCAGTGACCTGCTCTTCGTGGCCACCTTGCCCTTCTGGACTCACTATGTCATCAACGAGGAAGGCCTCCACAATGCTGTGTGCAAGCTCACCACTGCCTTCTTCTTCATCGGCTTCTTCGGGGGTATATTCTTCATTACGGTCATCAGCATCGATAGGTATCTGGCCATTGTCCTGGCCGCCAACTCCATGAACAACCGAACAGTGCAGCATGGTGTCACCATCAGCCTGGGCGTCTGGGCAGCAGCCATCTTGGTGGCGGCACCCCAGTTCATGTTCACAAAGAGAAAGGAAAACGAATGTCTGGGTGACTACCCCCAAGTCCTCCAGGAAATCTGGCCCGTGCTCCGAAATTTGGAAGTCAACATCCTGGGCTTCGCGCTGCCCCTGCTTATCATGAGCTTTTGCTACTTCCGAATCATCCAGACCTTGTTTTCCTGTAAGAATCGCAAGAAAGCCAGAGCCATCAGACTCATCCTGCTTGTGGTGGTGGTCTTCTTCCTCTTCTGGACACCCTACAACATCGTGATTTTCATGGAGACTCTCAAATTCTACAACTTCTTCCCTAGTTGTGACGTGAAGAGGGGCCTGAGGTTGGCCCTCAGCGTGACAGAGACAGTGGCGTTTGGCCACTGCTGCCTCAACCCCTTTATCTACGCCTTCGCTGGGGAAAAGTTCAGGAGATACCTGGGACACCTGTACAGGAAGTGCCTGGCTGTCCTGTGCGGTCGTTCCGTCCACGTCAGCTTCACGCCAGAATCTCAGAGGAGCAGGCAGGATAGCATCCTGAGCAGCTTTACTCGTTACACAAGTGAGGGAGAGGGCTCTCTTCTGCTCTGAAAGGGTCTTCATGAGCCTGACTCCACTCAGAACCCAGAGTTCTTGACTCTGACCCACTGTAATGAGGACAGACCTATTTTTCCTGTTGTGTCTTATGTGCAAGAAATATGTACCAGATGCCGACAAAACAGCCCCACAGTGTTTTTGAAAATTTTCTGTTCAGTTCTTGAAAGACACACACATCACTCTTAGTGCAAATGCTGATCATCAGGGCTTACAAGAGACAAAGGTTCTAACCCAACTAATTACAAAAGAGTTGGTGAGGGTTATCCACATGACCATGTGGATAAAGGAGTGACTAAATACTCAGACTGAGTGGAAATCAAGGATTGAATCTAGCTAGACCATCCCCTCTCTGACCTTCAGATCTTTGAGTAGTGACGGGTAATCCAGGTCCACATTCCATAGCTTTATCATCAGAGAAGGACCTCATCTCTCTCTGATTTCAAGGTCAACATTCCCAGGGAAGGGCTTCCATTGGCCAAGTTGTGTCCCGTCCCGTCCCTTGACTAGGTAGTGGTATTGAAAATAGAACTGATCTAAGATATTGTTGGAATCTCAAGGTTAGAGATTGAGGGAGACTATTTCTATAAATTGGAGGATGGGAACAACCCTGATGAGACAGAAAAGGAGTCTGGGACTGACTCAGGCTCTCCCCTCAATAACTAGCCTGTGTCTACTGCCAGCCCAACAATACCTAGATCTGCAGAGCCACAACTATGTCTCTGCTGCCAGTGCAAGACCCAGGCTATGAGAGCAGCTTACTTTCTGTCCCCCATCCTGAAAGCATCACTTATGATCTAACCACAGGAGTGCCTTCACGCCTGCATTTACTGACTCGGGCCTCATTTATAGTCTGACTGAGAATTCCGGGACAGTATAGTTTTGTAACTTGCTTTTTTAAAAAAAACTGGATTCCAAATTGCTCTCTGTTCCTGTGTGGCACTGTAATAACCATTTTAGAAGTCTTTCCCAGATGGTGGCCTCATTGAGGAAGTTGTGGCATGTGGCTCATTGTGGTGTGTCTGATATCTCCTTGGCAGTCTACATGTTTGTTTCAAGGATGACAGACTGAGTCATGTCTCTCACAGGCTTGTCCAGTGTTTTAACATTGCAACATGATGCTGTCTTCTACAAAGGTCACAATTGAGAACCTCAAAATTGAGTTTCCAAAGTGGGGGGACTGGAAAGATGGCTCAGTGGATAAGAGCACTGGCTGCTATTCCAGAGAACTGGGGAGTGGGCGATTCAATCCCAGTACCCATAGAGTGTCTAACAACAGTCTATAACTCCAGTTCCAGGTGATCCAACACCCTCTTCTGGTTTCTGAGAGCACCAGACATGCACATGGTGAACAGACATACATGCACATAAAATAAGTTAAAAAAAAAAACTTTAGTTTTTCAAGACAGGCTCTCTCTGTGTAACCCTGGCTGTTCTAAAACTGTCTATGTAGACCAGGCTCACCTTGAACTCACAGAAATACACCTGCCTCTACCTCCCAAGTGCTGGGATTAAAGGTGTGTGCCACCATGTCAGGCTTAGTAAATAAACTTTTTAATTTCAAAAATATCTTTTAAGTGTCTTAAGTAAATTTATGATTTGGTTTTGCTCTATATTCACCGCTGTCCTGGGTCACACAGTTAGACATACCTACACTATGTCTAGCTTACTTGTAATTCTGTCAATAAACATTTGGTGTCCTTCCTGTTTTTAGCAAATACAAATCTCACAGCACTCTAATCTGTGGAATTTTCTTTTTCCTGTTCAGTTATTTCTATCAGATAAATTCTTTGCCATGGGAATAACTAGACCAAAGGGTGTGGGAATGTTCCAGCTCTTCTCTCCAAGTATATACAATTTAATCAAAAAGCAAAACCCACCCACCCCTTTAAATGGCAACATTCATGAGACAGAGGCAAGTGGATCTCTGTGAGTTCAAGGCCAGCCTGGTCTACATATCGAGACAGTGACTCAAAAAAAGAAAAAAATACAAAGTTCTATAGGGAAGGCCAACTAGTCCTCAGTCATCTTGACTTATTGGGCAGTGATGAAGTCCGTAAGTCGGTCAGAGGCAGCCATCTTGTCTCTCGGCAGTACCGCCTTGACTGCCAACCACAGGAAGAGCTGTTTCAGCTTTCTTGAAAGTTTTTAACCCTGATGGATTGATCAGTGGTATTTATGTGTGTGTGTGTGTGTGTGTGTGTGTGTGTGTGTGTGTGTGTGTGTGTACATGTGTTTGTGCACACAGAGGAACTCAGAGAACAAATTGCAGAAGTCAGGGCTCTCCTTCCATCATGTGGGTCCTGGGATCAAACTCAGGTTGTGAGCCTTGGTGGCAAGCATCTTCGTCCGCTGAACCGTCTCTCCAGCCCCCACTTAGTTTTTGATGCACATGTATGACCTCCATTTGATGACAGTTGGTTACAAACTCTTTTTGAAGCACGTTTCTATATGACGTAGGAGCTGAGCTCCACAGAAGTTTCCAAGGCAGTGAGACCATGCCTCTGCCCTCCATGATTTTATATTTTGGAATAGAGTCTCACTATGTAGCCCTGGCTTGTCTGGAACGCAGAGATCTGTCGGCCTCTGCCTCTGAGTGCTGGGATTAAAGATGTGCGGTGGGGCTTGATTTCTGTAGACAGAAGAGGCTTGACCATGATAGCTCAGAGATAACAGCACAAGCCCCGAGACTGTACAGATAAGAGCGTCTCCGGGTAAAGAAGGGTCTGTGGTGCCAGGAGGGATGGATGTGAATTCCTGTGAGGGCACAAGGCTCTTAGAACATCAGCTAACCGCACAGCTGGAAGGACATTTCTTGGCCTAGCACTGCTGTCTGTGAGGTTAACTCAGCTAGCAGAGGTTGCCCCCACCCCCCCACCCCGCGCCCCCGCCTCCCACCCCCACCCCCACCCCACCCCCCCCCCGCTCCCGGTGTCCAAGCCTTTGCCCCTTCAATGCCGGGTCCTCGTTCCAACTGTCGAGTCGCGAGAGTTTTCATTAAAGTTGAAACTGTTTCTGGACTCCCAATGCGGGGAAGAACGAATTCTTCTGGCCTGAGAAACAAAAGTTAGGGAAACAAATATTTTCTTTTCTACAAGCAAACTAATTGCACTGAGCAAGTGAGATAGGTCAGCAGATAAAGGGGCTTGCAACCAAGCCTGTCAACCTGAGTTCAATCCTCAGGACTCACGTGGTGCAAAGAGAAGCAACTTCCACTTAGCGCCACACAGATGCTGTGGTACGTGTGCTCTCACACACACTTGCAATAAAAATAAAATAATAAATCAGTATCCTGTATTCTTTCATTCATTTTGCTGAGCAGGACAGGATGGGATGAACAAAAGGAATTCACTGAAAATCCCCACATGGTAAGGACACATTTGAAGTTACTGGCTGTCAGCACACAATTGGGTCAGACCTACTGCTGCCTTTGAGCTCTGACTTCCAAAGTGCAGGAGATGGAAGTGCACTCTGGAGGCAGGAAATGTGTGACACCCCAGCACACTACTCTAAGTCTTCCAACAAGTTCCTTACCCTCTCAGAGCCTCCACGTTCTTATCAGACAGAAAGGAACACAGAGCACTCCCACCTCCTAGAACCATGAGGGTTATTAAGACAATTCTAGATTCGGCTATGAAAGCTCAGGCCAAGTGTGACCCTGTTTTTCCTGACTCTCCCTTTCTGCAGGAGGACACACCTACTAGCTTGTCCTTGCCTCTTTGTTTTTCTTAGGGTCAGAAGTAACTGGGTCCAGATGCACGCTTTGGTTAAGCTGTCTTTTTTTTTTGTTGTTGTTGTTGGAGCTGAGGACCAAACCCAGGGCTTTGCACTTGCTAGGCAAGCACTCTACCACTGAGCTAAATCCCTAACCCCTGGCTAAGCCGTCCTTTGTGAGGGGTTGGTTGGGGCAGTGTGTGTGTGTGTGTGTGTGTGTGTGTGTGTGTGCGCGTGTGCATGTGTGTGTGTGTGTGTGTGTGTGTGTGTGTGTGTGTGTGGTCAATCTCTGGTTTCATTCCAGGAGTCATCCACCTTGATTTTTGGGACAGTCTGAGTTTCTCTCTTAATGGCGTTTCACCAACTAAGCTAAGCTGGCTGGCCAGGAGCCCAAGAGACCTCACTGTCTCCGACTCCCCTGTACAAGGACATGTGCACACCAGTCTTTCACACTTGGGGTCAGACCCAGGTCCTTGAATTTGCACAGTAGGCACTCTACTGACTAAGTTACTTCTCCAGCCCCAAAATGCACTTCGTAGCTAAGGGAAAGGTGGCCAGTCGGGACCCATGGTAGACTCCTGAAAAGGCAGAGCCTAGCCTCAAAGCGTGCCCTGCTTTCCTCCCTCATCTTGATCACAGTACAGCCCATCAGGCCTCTAGGAGCAGAGGTAACAGAAAACCGAGAAAGAGAGTCTGCAGGGGCCTGGCCACGGAAAGGCTGAGGCGTGTGGCCTAGACTGTGGCTTAATGGAGTCAGTCTGTGCGCACAGGTGTGGGCTGTGCTGCAACCCTCAGTGACATCACTGTAGTTAATGACAGATGGCATGCACACAAAGAGTCATCAGTAAAGGACGCAGGATGCCCAGAGGCAAATGCAGTCAGCAGCCTTGGGAAGGGCCCAGACCTCAGACAGACACAGTAAATGCCAGGGAAAACTATGCCCAGGTGCTGTCCAACATTCGAGCTGAATGCCAAATGCACTCACTTCAGTCCAAGCTCACTCAGGGACTGTGTGTGTGTGTGTGTGTGTGTGTGTGTGTGTGTGTGTGTGTGTGTAAGGTACATGCACCTAGACACTCCCCTGCCCCTGACTGAGAAGTACCAGAACAAGAGTGTCCATGTGTCCCACATGGAGTGACAGAAGACAAAGAGGAAAGGATCGTTGACTCCTCAGACTGTGGCCTTGCACTCAGAAGGCCTGAGGAGAGGGCCAGGAGAAGCCGGGGCAGGAAGGTTGTGAGGTAGTGTTGGGAGCCTGAGGCTGACACCGGGGCTGGTGGGGACGGAGCTGTGGGAAATGAGGACTGGGAGGGGCTGTTTGTCAGAGGTGTGAGTGGGGACAGGGAGAGTGCACCCTTGAAGGCCAACTGCACAGAGATAGGAGACAGCTAGGAGGACCCTCAAGTGCCTGCTGTCTTCTGTGCCTCCTTCGCCGTCCTCCTTCACTCCTGCATCCACCCAGCACACCTGCAGCGGGAGGGTGAGCTGCAAAAGTGTCAGGGAACACACTTCTTAGGAAACAGGGCAGCTGGGGAGATGTGGGGAGCCTTCAGGTCAGGGCTCTGTGCATGTTACACGAGCGCTCTCTCTCCAGGTCCCTTTTCTCTTTCTCATTAGTCCTTTCCATCCGCCCCACGGCCATGCTGAAGAAGAGGAGGGAAAGGGCTGTAGAGGACGCAGGAGAGTGGGAGAGGAATGGTGCCCTGGCTTGGAATAGGAGCGTGAAAAGTCTGGCTCCCCTGCAGGCCCCAGGTGCTTGGAAGACCAGAAACCTGAGCAGCCCTGTTTGCGCAGCAGGGCAGCAGGGTGAGCGGTGTCACTCCCCCAGCACTGGCCTTCACCCATCGCCCTTGCTCCCAGAAGGGAGAAGCACCTCATGCCACTACCCTCCTGCTGCCTGGCGGCCGGCGGGCGGGGGCAACAAAGCCGGTTTTCACTCTTGCCACCTGCTCATCCCCAGTGCTGTGTCGGCATTAATTCCCACTGTCAGGAGGAAGCTGAGGAGGCTCACACTTCTCCTTTGGGGTTTGTGTTGCAAAACTCTCCCTCCCTCCCCACGTTGTAAGTCCTGTTTTTACTCTCACATCTACACGCAGAATCCCAACTGCACCTTTCTAAAAATGGACAGATGAAACTGTGACTCACCCACAAATGAGTTTCTGGGGACCAGAGAGAAATTGATCAAGAGGAGTTGGTCCAGTACAAGCACTGCCCCGAATAATGGGACTACAAAGAGCTAGAGGACAGCTAGTCCCCCAGCCTCTTTTTGTTTCTAATAGAAGGGACCAGGCTCAGGGTGGTGTAGTCTAGGAAATATGCACACCAGGATAGTACCGATGAGCAATGTCAGTATCCCAGCACAGACTGGGTCAAAGAACAGAATGACCAGGGCTGGGGAGGTGACTCGGTGGGTAAAGGACTTGCTGTGTACGAATGAGAACCTGGGTTCAGCTCTCCAGCATTCATGTAAAAGCTGGGTGTGGTGGCATGAATCTGTAACTCCAGAGATGAAGGGTAGAGACAGATGGACAGGGGACTTGATAGCTGACCAGGCTAGCAAAGTGGTGAGCTCCAGATTCAGTGAGAGACCCTGTCTCAAAAAATAAGGTGAAAAGTTGTAGTGCAGACTGGAGAGATGGCTCAGGATTTAGGAGCTGGGTTCAGTTCTCAGCACCCTCATGGCAGCTCACTTCTGTCATTAACTCCAGTCCAAAGGGATCCAACATATTCTTCTGATCTCTATGGGCACTGCATGCATGTGGTGCATAGATTTACATGCACGCAAAACACCCTTGCACATAAAAATAAATTAATTTAAGAGAAGAGCCATAGAGGAAGGAAGATTTGGGATATCAACCCCTGCCCTCCACACACTTATGGGTACACATACACACATAGACCCCTCCACATGTAGACCCTTACACACACACCTACACACACATATAGACTCACTCATGCGCACACAGACCCCTACACACACGTATTTATATATACATATATACAAATACATACATATATACACATATACATATACACATACATACATAATTATTTTAAAAGAAAGGAGTAACAGCATTCATGGTAGCACACGCCTTTAACCACAGCACTCACGTGGCAGAGGGAGGTAGATCTCTGTGAGTTTGAGGCCAGCCTGATCGACATAGTGAGTTCCAGACTGCCAAGGCTACAGTGAGACACTGTCTCAAAAAAAGAAAAAGAGCCGGGTGGTGATTGTGCATGTCTTTAATCCCAGCACTCACGAGGCAGAGCCAGGAGGAGTTCTGTGAGTTCGAGGCCAACCTGGTCTACAGAGCAAGATCCAGGACAGGCTCCAAAACTACACAGAGAAACCCTGTCTCGAAAAACCAAAAAAAAAAAAAAAAAAAAAAAAAAAAGAAAGAAAGAAAGAAAAAGGAAAAGGAAGGAATGAAGGCAACTTCAGCCAGGTCATGTACGCCCTTGGATGTCCAGCGCCCCTACAGTTTTTAAGGATCAGTTAGTCTTTCTAAGTTAAGGTCACACTAGGTGGCATCAGCTGTGTCCTGACATGCTATCAGAGTCCAGGGAGATAAGTTCAGATTGACAAAGCCAAGCCCGCGATCTTTCCAAGTGCACTCATTCCCGGACAGCGTCTGTAACTGTTTTCCCCAGCTCTCTAGCTGTCTAGCTAGGAGTATCTCTGGGTGGGTTCCCCTCGTGTCTGCTCTGAGGGTTCTCTCCCTGCTACTGATGGAGAAGGCTAGGAAAGAGGGAAAGGGGTCACCAGAGACTCATGAGGAGTTTCAGACACCCAACCTCAAAGAAAAGAGCTAGCCTTCTGGAACACTCTAGCTGATCCACCCTCTGCTCACACCTCAATTTGAGATCATTTATTTCATTTCTATAACAGACCTCAGGATTGTGGATTTGTGATGTTTTCTTCAAAAGTTGTCCTTTGGGGCTGGGAAGGTAGCTCTGATGGCAGAGCGCTTGCCCAGCATGCACAAATCGTGTGTTCAATCCCCAGTATTGCATAAACCAGGCATGGTGGAGGGAAAAAGTTGTCCTTGCAGGCTTGACGAGATGGCTCAGTGGGTACAGTGCTTACTGAACGCGCACACAGACCTGAGCACATATCCCCAGCACCCATAGAAAAGCTCTGCATGGCAGCATACGCTTGGATTCCCAGCTCAGGGAAAGCAGAGGCGGTCTGGTAGCCAGAACCCTCTGGCCAGCCAATCTAGCTGCATCGATGAGCTCTGGGTTCAGTTAGAGGCCCTGTCTGAAAACTGAGGTAGAGAGAGCTTAAGGAACACACCAACATCAGTTTCTAGCCTCTGCATGTATGTCTAAGTGTGTGCACACTTATCAGCATACACACATGAACACACACACACTGACACACACTGAAAGTTGTCCTTGAAAAGAAAATGTTGCCATCTAGAATGGCCCAGTCATGTACGGATGACTATACTGATTAAGTTATGAACACACTCTCTTGGGACACCAGGGTTGGTTCTGTAACTCAGCTACAGTGAACACTGCCTGTGGGTGTCTCATAACTTAGAAGCCTTTGGGCAAGTACCTGGGAGCGTCACTGGGTATTCTTTTTTTCTTTTTGGTTTTTCAAGACAGGGTTTCTCTATGTAGTTTTGGTTCCTGTCCTGGAGGATCTTGCTCTGTAGATCAGGCTGGCCTCGAACTCACAGAAATCCACCTGCCTCTGCCTCCCGAGTGCTGGGATTAAAGGCGTGCGCCACCACCGCCTGGCCAATTTTTTTTTTTCTGGATATTGTTGAGTCAGGGTGACTTGGCCTTTCAGTCTCCCGAGGTGTCACCTGGCCGCTCCAGGCTGAACGGGATCCATCTCTCTTCCTCTCAAACAAGAGTCCTTGACCTGCTGGTGATTCTCATTTGCAATCCCAGAGCTCAGAAGACTGAGGGAGGAGGGCTGCCAGCAGTCTGAGGCCAGACCCAGCTAAATAATGAGGTCACAGCCAACCAGGGGTGCAGAAGGAAAATGTGTCTCGAATACATAAAAATTCACTGGGGCTGGAGAGACGGCTCAGTCAGTAAAGCACTTGCCCGACAAGCTTGAGGACCCGAGTTCAATCCCCCACACTCACATAAAAAGTCAGTTGTGATTTCATGAGCCTGGGTTCTTTCTCAGTGCTGGGAAGAGGCTTCCTGGGGCTTTCTGGCCAGCCTGTCCGGCCAAATTGGTAAGGTCCAGGTTCAGTGAGAGACCCTGACTCAAAAAATAAGATGAAAACCAATTGAGGAAGATGCCCATCGTCAGTGTCTGGCCTACACACTTGCATACACACACACACACACACACACACACACACACACACACACACACAAAGAAAAGAAAAATTAGCTTAAGTGAGGAGTGGTAAAAGACTGTCCCCCAAAAAGAAACCATATTGAAAGTCATAGAGGACAGCCGGGACAGTAGCTCAGTTGATGGAATGCTTCCCCAGAATGCCTGAAGCCCAGGGTTCTGTGAGAGCCAAAGTTACATTAGTTTTAGTTACTATGCCTAAGAGATCCATGAAACAAAAATGCCTCTGATCTACAAGCCCCTGTCCCAAGGACAGATAGTGCCTGAAATGTTGAAGGCTGTTGTTTATGGGAGACAAGTCACATGTTTTCACTCCCCTAAACAAGTTTGTTTGACCCATCTGCACCAGATGTGTTTGATCACATGTGGGTGGGGGGTATGTAGGCAGGAAATATGTCAGGATGTATGCTTACACCTGATTGGACCTGATGGGAAATGCAATGAATTATGGATTTTCCTTCTGAAGCCCTTGCAAAATTTGATTTGGGGCCATTTTTTTCTGGGAAACCAGAGATGGACCTGGACAGAGCCCATCCACCTAGCCAGTATTTAATTAACGCTTCCTTCCAATTTGGCTTTAAATTGCGGTAGTGGTCTTATTCTCAACTGGTGGTATTAACAGTTCCATCCCTAGCACCTCATAAACCAGGCACTGGAGTGCAAGTCTGTGATCCGAGCACTTTGGAGGTAGAGGCAAGACCAGGAGCTCAGGGTCATCATTCACTACATACTGAGTTCAGGCTCCTGCTGGAGTCCCTCAGACTGGAATCCTTGGTGTTTATCACTGTCTGGCTGTAGCTAAGGAAGACCACTTTAGGGAATGAGAAGGGCACAGAGCAAAGCAGAACCGTAAGATGATGCAAACAGATCACAGACTGGGTCCCACCACACCCAAGCCTCTGACCTTTTCACTATGGAGGTCAGTACACTCCCTTCTTTATTTACTTGGGTTTCCATGATGTGCATTCTGAAGCATTGGGCAATGAAGCATATGAAATGTAATGTTGCTCTTTGACAGCTGCTTTGGAGACTAGAGCGGCCCCTCCACCCTTTCCTCTAAAGCTGTTGTTAACAAATGATTTATCCACACACCGCACCCACAGAGGCATTGGCCTTCCTGGCTCATGCTCAGTTCTTTCACTTTAAAAACAAAGATATCCGGGGCAGTGATGGCACATGCCTTTAATCCTAGTGCTAGGGAGGCAGAGGCAGGCAGATCTCTGTGAGTTCGAGGCCAGCCTGGTCTATAGATAGAGTTCCAGGACAGCCAGGTATACACAGAGAAACAATGTCTCAAAAGAACGAAAAAGAAAAGATTTACTTTTATTATTTCATGCATGTGTGTGTGTGTGTGTGTGTGTGTGTGTGTGTGTGTGTATGTGTGTCCATGTGGGTGTGCACATTTGCTAGAGGGTATCAGATCCCCTGGGGCTGGAGTTACATCAGTTGTGAGCTGCCCACGTGGGTGCTGAGAAACTAAACACTATAAGAGCAGCAAATACTCTTAACTGCTGAGCCATCTCTCCAGCCACGCACTCA
Source organism: Peromyscus californicus insignis (assembly GCF_007827085.1). Taxonomy (NCBI): domain Eukaryota; kingdom Metazoa; phylum Chordata; class Mammalia; order Rodentia; family Cricetidae; genus Peromyscus; species Peromyscus californicus. The sequence goes on along the minus strand of NW_026294402.1, from coordinate 114,541,399 downwards.
AGCACATGTGTGTATGTGTGTATGTGTGAGAGTGCGTGTGTGGTGTGGGAGTGCTTGTGTGAGTGTGTACGGAATGTCTGTATAAGTGCACATTCACATTTGTACATGCCTATGGAGGTCAAAGGTGGTGTTTCTTTTTTTTTTTAATTCATTTATTTTTATTTCATGTGTATTGGTGTTTTTGCCTGCATGTATGTCTGTATATATGAATCCAGTCCAGATTCACTAGAACTGGAGTTACAGACAGTTGTGAACTGCCATGTGGGTGCTGGGAATTGAACCCAGGTCCTCTGGAATAGCCACCAGTGCTCTTAACCACTGAGCCATCTCCCCAGTCCAAACCTGATGTCTTCTTCACTCTCTCTCCACCGTATTTGGAGACCATCTCTCTCACTGAACCTGGAGCTTGCCAGTTTGACTAGGCTGTCCTAGTCAGGGTGACTGTCGCTGTGGTTAAACACCATGACCAAAAGCAAGCTGGGGAGGAAAGGATTTGTGTGGCTTATGCTTCCACATCACTGTTCCTCATCAAAGAAAGTTGGAACGGAACTCAAACAGGGCAGGAATCTGGAGGCAGGGGCTGATGCAGAGGCCATGGAGGGGCGCTGTTTACTGGCTTGCTCCCCATGACTTGCTCAGCCTGCCTTCTTACAGAACCCAGGACCACCAGCCCAGGGGTGGTAACACCCACAATGGACTGGGCCCTCCCCATCAATGCTAATTAAGAAAATGCCCTGCAGGCCTGCCTGCAATCCAATCTTCTTTTTTTTTTTAAGATTTATTTGTTTATTAGGTATACAGTGTTCTGCCTGCATGTATCCCTGCACTCCAGAAGAAGGCACTAGGTCTTACTATAGATGGCTCTTAGCCACTAAGCCATCTCTCCAACCCCCTACAGTCCAATCTTATAGAAGCCTTTTCTCAGTTGAGGCTCCCTCCTCTCCAATGACTCTAGCTTATGTGCACAGCCAGCCAGCCAGTCCTGCCCTGAGGATCCACTGTCTCTGCCTCCTCAACACTGGAATTACAGCTGTATATCACCATTGTCTGGCTTTTTTCTGTGGGTACTGCATATCAAGCTCAGGTCCTCACACCTACAAGGCCAGTACTTTACTGACTAAGCCATTTCCCCAAAGCCTGAAGAGATGCCTTTGATGGCTCAGGTCCACCCTAGTCCATCAGTAGTTATTGATGTATTGGTTTTTTCCCCTGAGTCATGAAATCTCAGCAGAGGAGGCCAGCCTGTAACTAGAGCAGCGGATAAACCTTACAAGGGGAGTCTTCAAATCTTGAAGCAGGGAAGCCCAAGAGCAGGATGGGTGGGTGCCCGCCCGCAGTGCCCCTCCCCCACTCCGCCTGCCCAGGGTGTGTTCTCACCTCTCAGGACGTCACACCCACTGCTGTTCAGATGTCCTTGCTCAGGAAGTAGAACCACTCCCTGGCTTAACCCCCTTTCAAAGAAGTGCAAACCCACATAATTCAAGCCCATCAGGCTTACTGCTCCCCCTTCCTCTAAAAACTGGTTTTTCCACTGATTTTTGTTGGTTTGTTCTGAGACAGTGTCTCACAATGTAACTCTGGCTGTCCTGGAACTTGATATGTGGACCAGGCTGGGACTTGAACTCACAGAGATCCACTCCTCTGCCTCCCAAATCCTGGGATTAAAGTGTGTGCCACCAAGCCTGGCCCTTCCATTGTTTGTTTGTTTGTTTGTTTTTCCCACTGATTTTCATGGGCCCGTCTGCTATGGGTCACTATTCTATCTAGAGAGAGGGAAAAAGGAAGGAAGGAAGGAAGGAAGGAAGGGAGGGAGGGAGGGAGGAAGGAAGGAAGGAAGGGCTGCGAACTGCAGAAATATGAAGTAGGAATTCAGCTGACTATGACAAAGCTATACCTGGAAGAAACCAAGGGCCTTCCAGAGGATAAAGCCAGGGCTTAAGGAGTCTTGGTGATGTTGGCTTTTGAATATTAGCTATTTCCTGCTATGAATTTCTGGTGAGCTATTGTACCTTTTAACAGTGTATTTGATCATTCATTGGGCACTATTTCCCCTGTACAACTGAGGTATTGGATACTTCCCCCAACCATGACATAGGCAAGACTTCTTTTTTCCAGGCTTTTGTTTCACCCTTTTCAGCATTGAATCAGATGTCTGCCTTCTGTAACTACCTCCTTTAGCAAATATTCAAGGCCAGGGCCTCCTCCAGACAGAAGCATGTTATCTGAGATACTTCTGAAACATCCAAGGATAGACAGGCAGACAGAATAAGCATTCCAGACCACCTGAATTAAGGTAACTATCCGTAAAGAGACACTGCCTAGGCCAGGCAGGCATTAGGTACATAGCTTTGTTTCTTGTGCCAATTAAGCTTAGACCTTTCTTTCTTCCACAGCCCAAGTGGCACCTCTAGACTTCCCCTCTAACAATACTCAGAACAAAAATGGCTTTTCATTCCAGGTGCATCAAGCTATGACGCAGGCTTCCTAGCTATGGAGTAGACTTGCCCGCCCGACCAGACAGTAGCAGAGCCAGAGATTTGCAGAGTGTATGTGTATTTAAACTGGACAAGAGAGAGAGGAGGGGGATGATGATGAAGGACGATGATGGAAGATGATGATGGAAGATGATGATGGAGGACCATGACAGAGGACAATGATGGAGGACCATGACAGAGGACAATGATGGGGGACCATGACAGAGGACAATGATGGAGGACCATGACAGAGGACAATGATGGAGGACCATGACAGAGGACAATGATGGAGGACCATGACAGGGGACAATGATGGAGGACCATGACAGAGGACAATGATGGAGGACCATGACAGAGGACAATGATGGAGGACCATGACAGAGGACAATGATGGAGGACCATGACAGGGGACAATGATGGAGGACCATGACAGAGGACAATGATGGAGGACCATGACAGAGGACAATGATGGAGGACCATGACAGAGGACAATGATGGAGGACCATGACAGAGGACAATGATGGAGGACCATGACAGAGGACAATGATGGAGGATCTGTGAAGGCCTAGACTAACTTTATAGGCTCAGGAATATGCCATGATAACTCGAACGGATACAGAGCAGTATCCTGCAGACATCCTGTCTGCTCTTTATACAGGAAAGGAAAGCTTAACAGTATGCTGTCTGTGGTTTACGGCCCTTGGAGATATCTAGATAATCCTGCTGAGCAGTCCAGATAATCCTGTTCAGCGGGTTGTAGTTCCCTGCCAAAAGTCTAGACCAGTAGTTTCAAAAAATCACTTTGCCCCTTCTACCCAATCCCAAGTTGCCAATTCCCGGCTTGTGGTTTTTCCCTATAAAAACCCTCTACACCTGGGCTTGTGGCCGTCACCACATTTCCTTCCATCTGCCATGCAGTGGCCCAGGTTGAACCCGAATAAAAGGACCCTTGTGTGCTTGCATCAGAAACTGGCTCCTTGGTGGTCTCTGGGGGTCTCTTGAAACGGGTACAACAGATCATGATGGAGGAGGATGATGGAGAGACAAAGATGGAAGGAACTTAGATGAACAATGAGAGGACAGGAGAGGAAGGGACAGAGAGGAGCTAAGGACGAGAACAGAACTGAAGCTGTGTAGAGAGATTTTGACTTAGAAGAGTAAAGTGAATGGACTAAAGAGCTCGGTGTACATAGATTTGATATCACTCAGATTAATCCACCACTGGTAGCATCTCTTCTGGAACTCTGGGAGAGGACTATAGAGGGCCTGGACCCCAATAGTCTTCATTAAGGAAGGAAGAAAGAAAGAGAAAGAGAGGAAGGAAGGAAGGAAGGAAGGAAGGAAGGAAGGAAGGAAGGAAGGAAGGGCCAAAATGATTGTCTCTAGCCATAGGACCAGGAAAGGGACACCCTTACCAGACAGAAAGCTTTTAGAGCTGTAAGAAGAGGTTTCTACTGCTTCCAGCCAAGGAGGTGACAGTGAAGACCTAGTGGGAACCGCAACATTCACACAATCATGAAGAGGTTCCCAGCCCCAGGTATCAGCAAAGTCCAAGAGGGAGCCTGGACTTCTGCCTTCACCCCTGTAACAAGCAGCGGCCCTCCCTTCACCCCTGTAACAAGCAGCGGCCCTCCCTTCACCCCTGTAACAAGCAGCGGCCCTCCCTTCACCCCTGTAACAAGCAGCGGCCCTCCTTTCCAGGCTGCTGCCAACAGACCCAGCTGAAACAGAAGGTCAGGGTGGTCAGAGGCTCACACCATAGTACCCAACATCCAAGTTCTACGAGAAACTCACTCATCACGCCAACAGCCAGTAAGATCTGAATCAGAGAGAACAGGCCAGTTTACAGCCCTGAGCTGTTAGAATGATCCTACCATTTTAAATTGGCCATCATAAAAGAGCTTCTACAAGCAGTTATAACTATGTTGTTTTGTTTTTTAAAGATTTATTTTGTAGGCCAGGTGTAGTAGCACACATCTTTAATCCCAGCACTTGGGAGGCAGAGGGAAGTAGATGTCTATGAGTTCAAGTCCAGCCTGGTCCACATATTGAGTTCCAGGACAGCCAGAGCTACATCGTGAGGCTCTGTCTCAAAACAATAACAAAACCACAAGATTGTTTGATTATTTATATCTCTGTGTGGATGTGCCCTCTTTCTAACTAGCTCCCTGTCCCTCTGTCTGTCTATCTCTGTCTGTATCTCCTGTGCCCCTCCTCCCTCCCTCCTTCCCTCCCTGTCTCTCTGAGCAGGCATGAAACGTTGTCTTTTTATGTAGTCCATTTTTTTTAAAGATTTATTTATTATGTATACAGCATGTATGACTGCAGGCCAGAAGAGGGCACCAGATCTCATTACAGATGGTTGTGAGCCACCATGTGGGTATGGGAATTGAACTCAGGACCTCTGGAAGAGTAGTCAGTGCTCTTAACCTCTGAGCCATCCCTCCAGCTCTGTAGTCCAATTTTTTTAAAATTATATTTTATACTTAATTTGCCTCCTATCGTTAGGTTGTTGAGGTTGGGCTCTGAGGTAGGATGGGAAAAGGGGTCTCGGTGGGGTAAACACACTTGAAAGGTATAGATTGGGACTAGCTGGCTGATGGCTTTTGTGTTTCAGTCTTCCTGCTTGGGACACATGCAGGGGTGCACTCTGGGAGAAACGCCTTCCAGAACCCGCCCTTCCACATGCTTACTCCTGTGTTTATGCCACAGTCTATCCGGAGCACTGGGAGATCTCCCTGGCGATTTTTATGTCGACTTGACACAAGCTAGAGTCATCTGAAAGGAGGGAACCTCAACTGAGAAAATGTCTTCATAAGGTCCAGCTGCATGCTGGGCAGTGATGGCGGATGCCTTTAATCCCAGCACTCAGGAGGCAGAGGCCCGTGGATCTCTGTAAGTTCAAGGCCATCTTGGTCTACAGAGCGAGATCCAGGACAGCCAGGACTGTGTCAAAGAATAAACCCTGTCTCAAAAAAACAAAAACAAAACAAAACAAACCCAGCTATAGGGCATTTTCTTAGTGATCAATGGGGGAGGATCCAGCCCACTGTGGGTGGGACCATTGCTGGACTGGTGGTCCCAGATTCTACAAGAAAGCAGGTGGAGCAAGCCAGCAATCAGCATTCCTCCAAGGCCTCTGAAACAGCTCCTGCCTCCAGGTTCCTGCCCTGGCTGCTTTAGATGATAAACTGTTAAATTGAACTGTGAGTGACATAAGCCCTCTCCTCCCCAGGTTGCTCTTGGCCATGGTGTTTCATCATAGCAATAGTCACCCTAACTAAGACATCTTCACCCATGGTCCTCCTCCTCTGCCTCTCAAGTGCTGGGATTGGAAAGACAGGAAACACACTCACGCCCAGTGTCACTGTCCATCTTAGAGATTTATTTTGAAGTGGTTGCTCTTTCTTAAGCTATCTCTGTGGCAAAACCCTTAGCAAGCAGTTCCTCATGAAGCAGACACCAGCCTGGGGAACTAGAAAAATAGGAACCCTACATGTCCTGTCTATGCAAGTACAGAGTCAACTAGACAGACTGACCTATTTGTGTGAAGGGAATCAGGAAGTATCCATTGCAAGACTCAGAAATGCTGCAGCCCTCAGCAAGCCGCTGAAGATAACAGCTAAGAGGCCCTGCAGCCAGCCCACGGAGCCTGAGCTTTGCAGACAGGGTGATGCAAGATGCTTCAGGGTGCCAGGTCCTCACCTTGGGGAAAGCTGGCGGGTACCCAGCCTTCCCTAGAACCTTGCTTGTCCCTAAGGCAGCCAAATGGGGGAACTCTCCATAAGGTCTCCTCCTCCTGAACCTACACGCTAGAATGATCTCTTCCCCAAGGTGAAAACGGCCCTAGCATTTCCTCTGGGCTGGGCCAAGAGTGAGTCAGAACAGCGGAGGGCCACTGTGTGGTCTGAGGGGTGTCCTGAAGGTGTTTAGTGGCTGGATTGCCTCTCCCTGACAACCCAGGGTCTAATCCCAGCTCTGCCCCAGACAAGCCCTGTGGATAGAGAGTTATCCTTTGTCCTCTGGGCCTGCCTGAACATGGAGGCGCGTGCCTGTGACCCCAAAAACAGGAGACAGAGGCAGGAAGAGGGCTGTGAGCTCCAGGCCAAGCTGGGCTGCATCGCGAGACCCTGTCTCAAAAAACAAACGTAAAAAAGGTTTTTTTTTTCTGGCAAAAATCATTCATCCCTCACTTCAGTGTCCCTTATCCCCAAACTGCTGACCTCAGGCAGGCTTTGCTGAGTCTCTGCTTCAGGGTTGAGAGCCCAGTGGCCGGGTGCGGCACCTCACTGCAGCTGGACTGTGGTCCCCCACGTGTGTTCTTCCCTGGACGTAAGATGAGAAGAAGTAACTATACAAATGAAACTCTCCTCTCAAACAAAACCAGAGGGGGGGGAGGGGAGAGAGAGAGAGAGAGAGAGAGAGAGAGAGAGAGAGAGAGAGAGAGGAAAGAGTGAGCCAAATACAGCATCATACACCTGTAATCCCACAACTCAGGACTGATACAAGTCTGAGGCTAGCCTGGGCTACACAGTAGGTTCTAGGCCAATATAGGCTACAGAGTGAGACCCTACCTAAAAAGAGAGGAGATGGGGAGAGGAAGGAAGAGGCTGGAAAGAAAGATGCAGGAGAAAAGTAAATAAGGAAGGAAGGAAGGGAGAGAGGGAGGGAGGGAGGGAGGAAGGAAGGAAGGAAACATGGTGAACTGGATCAACGTTGCCTCCAAACTAGCCCATGAACCAAGTGATCCTTAATTTCACTACCATAAAACCCTTACCAAAGGTCCCCACTTCTTCAATCCATTCAAAACTGCTCTTGGGTCCAGCAAGATGGCTCAGCAGGCACAGGTGCTTACACCCCCAACCTCACAACTCCAACTCGATCCCTGGGACCCACATGGTGGGAGAACTGACTCCTGTAAGTTGTCCTTTGACCTCCACATATGTACCATGGTGCACATGAACACAGACAGACAGACAGACAGACACACACACACACACACACACACACACACACACACACACACACACACGGCTCTATGGGAACTTGACATACAGCTCTAGAAGGTAGCAGATGTGTTCAGTGAGTTCAATTCCCAGCACCCACATGACAGCTCACAATTGTCTGTAAGTCCAGTTCCAGGGGACCCGACACCCTCTTCTGACCTCCTTGGTACCAGGCATGTACATGGTATACGTACGAGTGTGCAGGCAAAACAGCCATAAAATTATAAAATAAATTTAAAAATTAAGAAACTGTTTCATCCTCTCTCACATCTTTCCCACCCCAGGGGGTTTTGTAACTTTACTCCCTTTCTTGGCCAGAATTAGCATCCAGACCCAGGCTGGGCTAGTCTGTGGTCTGAGAGAAGTAGATGATGACTCCTATCCCTGTTTGGACCTTGCAAAGGCACCACAGCTGACGTGATAGACAAAGAATCTTTTTTTGTTTGTTTGGTTTTTGGTTTTTAGTTTTTTTTCCAAGACAGGGTTTCTCTATATAACAGACCTGGCTGTCCTGGAACTCGCTCTGTAGACCAGGCTGGCCTCAAACTCACAGAGATCTACCAGCCTCTGCCTCCCGAGTGCTGGGATTAAAGATGTGCGCCACCACCTCCCTTCAAGAATCTTATTAATTAAGGAGGAGTCACAGTTCTGTGTCCCATAAAAAGTGAGCAATTGCTGGGTTCTTAGAAGGTGGAAGGTGTCCTCAGCTCCTGGCTTTCCCATCCTGGGGCCACACGAGGCATGAACAACCCTTGCATATTTGACGTATGTTCTTATCCAGACTACAACCAGTAAAAGAATAACACATACACAAAAAAAGACACAGTTCAACAAATATGAGGAAAATGTGCAGTGCTGGGATTCTAGATATGCACTTCCATTCAGGGTCTCTATGACACTGGAGCTCGAGCACATGGCTTCCTGAACACGAGGCGAGTACCCTACTACTGAGCCGCACCTCCCACCTCTAATTTCCTAGAATTTGTTCCTTAAATACCTGCTCTTGTGTTACAAACACAATAAGATCTCTTCCCACCACCCAGAATATGTTCTTGATTCTCCTTTTGGTTCTGGATGTTGCCAGTTGAACGTTCCTCAGATATATCAATGTCAAGTCTGCTCAAACTGAACCGCTTACCTTTGCCTGTGATCCTGTGGGTCCTACAGTCTGTAGGGCACTGACCCTAATGGTATCAGCTTTCATTCTGAGTGGGGCAGGCCACTGAAGAGCTCTGGGTAGAGATAAGGACTTTGTGAAAAGATTGTTCTCCCTACCTTGAAAGTAGCCAAAAGGAAAACATTAGGAGAAGCAGAGTCCACAGAAGAAAGATGGCAGCCATCCTGGTTTTCCTAGGGCTGAAGGTTTCCCCAGTGCCCAAAGCAAAGTCCTTGAACTCATCCTCCTGCATCAGCTTCTCAGAATGCTAGGATTACAGATGGGCACCACCACACACAGCCTGGTTGGTTTGTTAGGTGCATGTTTGTTTGCAGGTGTGAGTAGCGGGAGATGAATTATGCTCAGGAGATACAGCAGCAATGTCCTAAAGGAGAGAGGGACAGACCTAAGTCACAGCCATAGCTAAGCTAAAAGTAGAGCTGATTGCTCCGAGGTGATGGGAATGAAGACAATGTTTGATACCAGATAGGAGCAGAACCTTGTGAAGACTATCTTCCAACTCTTCTAGAAGTACCGATGGATGGAGGTGAGATAGCATGCAGTGAAGTGGGAGGTGATTGCCTGCAGGGAGGTATGAGGGTTCACTGGCGATCTGAAAACAGGGGTAAGATGTGGAGCAAGCATGGGCGCAGAGGGAAGGCAATGGGAAACAGAAGGGTGATTGCTGACCAGCCACCTGGACCCCTGGGGTTTCAGAGGCCACAGCTTTGGAGGCACTGGTCAGCACTTTCAGACTTTCAGTTCCCTGAATGCTTGTCTCAGTTTTCTGTCCACGTTGGTCCTTCTCAATTTTGCGGTTGATTTTTCAGAAGTGTCTGGGGGATCCATGGTGGGCCATGCATGCTTGAAGTACAGGACTGGGTTCATTCCAAGACACAATATCCAACTGGAACACCGCATCCCATGCCCACGGGGAGAAAAGAGACAGATGAGGAGGTACCTACCACTGGGAGCTTCATGGCCAAGTTTTAGAACACCCAAAATGAAGAGGCAATCTCAAAAATCTTTAGCACAGTGTATTAAATAAAATTCAACTGATAGCTGGATGGAGGTGGTATACACCTTTAATCCCACACTTGGGAGGCAGAGGCAGGTGGATTTCTATAACTTTGAGGCCAGCCTGATCTACAGTTCCAGAACAGCCAGGACTACACAGAGAAACCCTGTCTTGAAAAACAAACAAACAAAAAATTCAACTATAACGAAGTTGTTTCAAGCAAAGAGGAAGAATAACAGAATGTTACCAACAACTTCTGGGCCAGAAGGCAGAAAGTTTAAAGTTTAAAGTTCCAAAACGTGGACCCAGCTCAGTCAACAGGGCAGCATAGAGGTATTTTATAAACACATTTGTGAATAAACACACCCTCCCAAGGACGATAGTCCCCTTTGTCAACTTGCTACAAGCTAGAGTCTCAACGCGGGATTGTCCATAGTAGGTTGGCTTGTGTACATGTCTCAGGGGATTTTCTTCATTAAGTTAATTGACATGGAAAGATCCAGCCCACTGTGAGTGGCACCATTCCCTAAGCAGGGGATCTGGACCATGCACGAGTGAAGAAATCAAGCTGGACACAGGCAAACAAGTGACGTGTTCGTCCCTTTCCCTCTGCTCTTGCCTGTGGCTGTCTCATAGCCAGCTGCTCAGTGTTCCTTCCTTCTTCCCTAAGTTATTGTTGGTCTGCTTTTGTTGGTTTGTTTGTTTGTTTTGTTCAGGGTATTTTATCACAGCAACAGGAATGAAACCAGGATACCCAGTGTGTATGATGTTTTGCAACAAATTAGAAGAAATGAAGAAACACAAGGGAACAAAATGGAGCCTCCGTCCCAGGAGGGTGATCAGGAAAAGACTGGACAGAGGTCAACTTTTTAAACTCTTTGACAGTTTCATACACGTGCACCATCAATTTTAGCTGTTTTCATCCCCGTATTCCCTCTCATCCCCTTTCTCTCCCGTAGAAACCCTCCTCCCTCCCATCGTCTCCCGCCTACTCCCTGTCTTGTGTGTGACCCACAGAGTTTAACTAAGGTTGTCTGCACGAGCACAGCAGAGGTTTTCACTGGCGCGTGGGAAGGTTATCAGTGGAACACCACTGAAGAAAGTGACATCCCCGAGGGTCTACATTTCCAAAGATTTATTGGTTTTAGTTATGTATATGCACGTGTGTGCAGGTGCCCATGAAGGCCAAAAGGGGATGCCGGGTACTTTGAGCTAGAGTTCCTGGCATTTATGAGCCATCCAAGGAGATGCCGGCCTCTGAACTCCAGTCCTCTTCTCAAAGGACTTTTCAGGAAGTCTTTTCTGAACCACTGAGCCATCACAGCACCCCTGGTGGCTTTTCTCTCTCTCTCTCTCTCTCTCTCTCTCTCTCTCTCTCTCTCTCTCTCTCTCTCTCTCTCTCTCTTTCTTTCTTTCTTTCTTTTTTTCTTTAGACAGGGTTTCTCTGTATAGCCCTGGCTGTCCTAGAACTCAGTCTGTAGACCATGCTGGCCTCAAACTCAGAGATCAGCCTGCTTCTGCCTCCCTAATGCTGGGATTGAAGGCATGTGCTCTGGGGTTTTCTTTTTAATCACCTTTCTGGCTCCTGGGGGCAGGGGTGAAGCTAGGGCCTCGTGAGTGCTAAACAAATGCTCTGCCACTGAGCTATGTCCCAACCTCACTTTATTTGTGCATTTTACCTTCTACATTAATCACTTTTCACAGACATTTTCTTTAAAGAATGGTTTATAATTGACCAAATTCTTCTCACAGTTCTCCACAGGTGAGTCCAGGAACAAAGGACAACATTTTTAGCAGGAGGGGTGAGAGGGACCCTGCAGGTGTCCAGGCAGGGGAGTGAATGTGAAGAGGTGAGAATGAAAACAAGGTTCAGATTGATTTCATCAATCTGGATCAGACTGGGGGACACAGTACAAATTTTTTGCGGGAGGAAGTTTCCTAGTTAATACAATCCCCAGTGCACAAGAAAGTATAATTACATCAAAACTCAATTCAAGGCATATGTCACTTCTTCCAAGAAGATGGGTTCTAGAGATGGGCTGCCTGTACTAGCTAAGGACCTAAGGAAGGATCTGGCCTGGTCTCGGTCATACAGATAGCATGGAGGTCATTTGGGCTGTAGCCACCCCCAGTCCTGGCTGTGGGGCCTTCAAATGGCCTGGTCCAACAGATAACGCAGATCACCAGCCTTCCAGATGGAAGAACAGGTAGTTCCTCACTTCGTGACTAACATTCGGGCTTTCCCTGAATGTCTGTAGGTGCAAAGACCTTTGGGGTCCCAACAGAGGGGAATCAGAATGTGAGTTGGGTGTCTACTGAAAAGATCCAACAAAAGACAAGCAGATAAAAAAGTCAAAGTAAGACTTTTTAACTTGAGCAGTTTCTGTCCTATTCATCAAGACACTTTTTAGGTGGTGAGTCTATGGAAAACCTGTGGATTGCTGGACAGACAGCTCAGCAGGGAAAGGCACTTACCACCACGCCTGAAGACCTGAATTTGATTCCTATCACCTACATAGTATAATGAGAGGAGAACTCCTGCAAGTTGTCCTCTGACCTCCACACACCATAGCACATGCTCACTCTCAACATGCCAATAAATAAATTATTTTCTATTTATTAAAAGAAAGAGAGAAGCCGGGGGGGGGGGGGTATCACATGCTTTTAATCACACCATTTGGGAGGCAGAAGCAAGAGGATCTCTGGGAGTTCAAGACCAGCCTGGTCTACAAAGTGAGTTCCAGGATAGTCAAGACTGTTACACAGAGAAACCCTGTCTGGAAAAACCAAAGAGAGAGAAAGAGAGAAGCTGGGTGTGGTGGTACACACACGCCTTTAATCCCAGCACTCGGGAAGCAGAGGCAGGTGGATCTCTGTGAGTTTCATGCCTGGTCTACATAGTGAGACCCTGTCTCAGAAAAAAAAAAAAAGAAAAGAAAGAAAGAGAGAGAGAGGAGAGAAAAGAGACCTAAGTTCCCTGTCTCCGTGAAGGCAGGTTCACAGGGCTGTCAACCACATGGTGAGAGATGGAACTCCGCTGCGAGGAACTGGAGTTGCCTGTGTCCTCATTTTGGACTTTGCACCTCCAGACTGTAAGAAATGAACGCTTGCTGGGTAAGCCACAGGGAGGCACTTTGTGAGACAGTAGATTAGTGCTCACAAGCTATTGGGATAGAGGTCAGTCTGGTTTGGTTTTTATTTCTTTCTAGCCACGGTATTATCAGCCACACTGTGCCATTTTACACTCCACTCAAATGCTACAGACCTGACTACATAAAATAAAGTGTATTTATTTCATGTCTATGAAGTCACTTGCCTTCCCCTTACATCTGTCAACACTTGGGAAACAAGAAAACATTCTCTTTGTGCAGCCACTTCCCAGAACGCACCAGTCTCTTACTATGTGTGGCTAACTTGAAGGTACAGTACTGCTTAGGAGTAAGTAAAATGAAAAGGAAAAGATAATCATCACTCTTGGAAATTTTGGGTTGGGGCTGGAGAGATGGCTCAGCAGTCAGGACACTTGGCTGCCGGTGATCTGTCCCCAGCACCCACACAGTGGCTCACAACCATCTGTAACTATGGTTCTAAAGCCCTCTTCTGCCCTCCAAGGGCCCTGCACACACGGTGCACAGACAAACAGTGGCAAAACACTCGTGCATGACGTAAAAAGCAATAAATCTTGTTCTTTGTGCACGAGCCACCGTTCCTGGACTGTGGCTCCCACCACTCATCAGCGAAGCCTCTCCTTACAGTGAATAGAGCCACCGCAGAAAACCACAGCTGGACATATGCAGAGATCAGCAAATTGTGTGGAGTCCAGCTGCAACAGATACAGCCACATCACAGGTTCCTGCATCTGTATCTCAGGGAAGATCTCAGAAGAGGGACAGAAAGATCCTAAAAGCCAGAAAACCATGAAGTCTGCCGTGAAGCATTCTCTCCTTGAAATGAAGCAGGACTGGGACAATGGCAGTGTCGATGGCCAGAAACCGTGGAGAAGGGAAGTTTTGCAGGATGCCACCCCTAGATAAAGAACTATGGGAGCTACTGACTTCTGGGAGAAGGAGAATCCATCTCTCCCGGGGATGAGCCCCATCACTGGTTGTTCAACACAGAGTGCTCAGTCATAAAACCAGTTACACACACAACAAAAGTGGACTCGGAGGGTTGTGTGTACAGACACATATGTGTGTATGTATGTATATGCTTACACATACATATACACATATGTAGATATATGTAACCCAACAGATAAAGGTTGTTATGAAGGTTTCTCTGGTGCCTTCCAGGTTAATGAAGGTCTCGCTTCCTCAGTGTTTATCTCTCCTGGTGTAAGGATGGCTGTGTGGAGTTATGTGTAAAGATGGAAAAGAAAGGACAGCTGTAACAGGTTCTCTAGGGTCACAGAATTTATGGAATGAAGGTATATATATAGGGGATTTACCGGAATGACTTACAGGCTGCAGTCCAATAGCTAGCTGTGAATGGAAAGTCCAAGAATCCAGTAACTGCTCAGTCCCACGAGGCTGGGTGTCTGAGCTGGTTTTCTGCGTATGCAGAATCCTGAGGAAGTAGGCTCCAAAGCCAGTGAAGGAATGGGTGTGTTAGCAAGGTGAGGGCAAGCAGGCGAAAAGCAAAAGCTTCCTTCTTCCATGTCCTTATGTAGGCTTCCTGCAGAAGGTGTGGCCCAGATTGAAGGTGTGTGTCTTCCTTCCTCAAGATCGGGATCAGAGGTGTGTCTTCACACCTCAGAGGTCTGGATTAGAAGTGGCTTCACCCACTTCGAGCCAAGCAGAGTATCTCTCACAGGTGTGCCTTTCATTTCTGGGTTCTTAGTGAAGTTGACAACCAAGAACAGCCATCACAACGGCCGTGTGACATTGTACCCTGTTCTATATGGTGATATTTTATTTGTATTAAAATGTTATTTGTATGTTAATAAATAAAGTTGCCCGGGGGTCAAAGCTATTAGCAAGCCATAGGAAAGCAGGGCAGTGGTGGCGTACGCTTGTAATTCCAGCACTTGGTAGGCAGAGCTGGGTAAGTCTCTGTGTGTTCAGGGATACAGCCATTATTGGATACACATGCCTTTAATCTTAATACCAATCATGGAAAACCTGGAGGCCTATACAGACAGGCCGTGAGGAGGCGGTCATGTGGTTGGGTTTACAACCAATGAGAAGGCAGGACAGGAACTCTATATAAAGACTTTAACACAGGGGTAGCTCTGGTTCGGAGAGGTAGGACCACCGCAGGAGGAAGAGTAAGGTTTTAGCTCTTAGCTCTGACCTCTTGACTTTCTTCTTTGCATTGGTTCTGTGTTTCTTATTTAATAAGAAGGTTGGTTACATCTACACTCGGGAGAACTAGGCAGGTGGATTTCTATGAGTTCAAGGCCAGCCTGGTCTACAGAGCAAGTTCCATGACAGCCAACGCTACACAGAGAAACCATGTCTCAGAGAAGCCAAAAGGAGGAGGAGGAGGAGGGGGAGGAGGGGGAGGAAGTGGTGATGCCATCATGGTCCTGCAGGATGGTGAGGTGCTGCCACCTTCTGGGCACCAAGAATAATGCCACCTATTTCAACTGCTGTTTCCTGTCTCTGGAACTATGCACCCCTCTCCTATCCCAGCTATCCTCGGTTTATATGACTCTTTCCTGATGGTTGTTGGTCTGTCTGCCTGCCTGTCTGTTTCGCAACAGTCCTGGCCTCTGTACTGATTTCCATTTGGATGAGAACACTGAGGGACCCACAGGAATTGTTTGGAGTCGGCTTCCTTGTGTCTGTCCACATTGGCTCAGATTGCCCCTCCTGACCCAACCATGGTTGGCTTCCTCCACCGCCTGCTCTGCCGGATCCCTCAGGGCATGCTGTGGTTCCTGGCAGCCCCTCCTGGCAGCCACTCTTCCCGCCCAAAATAACTTCTTTTCTCCACAGGGTCTCCAGCTAGTCCCTAGGTTTCCTCCCTTCCTCTCTGGCTGCAGCCTCTCCTCAGGCGTTTCTCTAATCTTCCTTCTCCCAGATCCAGCACTGAGCCCACTCTCTTCACAGGCCTCGAGAGATCATCACTCCTCAAATCCTTTGTGTGCGGAAGACACCAGCCCAGTCTTGTCTCTGACTCCCAGCTCTGAGTGTGACTCACAGACTATTCCTGGGGACACAGCACAAGCTAGAGCTCCTGCTCTGACTTCCTCGGATGACGAACTGTGATGTGGAAGAGCAAGTGAGATTTTTCTTCCTTGAGTTGCTTTTGGTCATGGCAGTTCATCACAGCAGTAAAATCTGTAGGACGCAGCCGTTTGTCCAGATGTGTCCAGCAGAGCACCAGGCACCTAGGCAGGCCTTGTTGCTGTTCTCTGAGACAGTCTCACCACGTTTCCCTGACTGCAGGTGTGTGCCGCTGTAGCCATCCTCTTGTAGCTCCTCCGGCAGGTGACCCCCCACACCAGGGACTCCCCTGCCATCACCCGGACCCTGTGGGTCCCGGACTGATGTGCTGGCTCATTCTTCTACCACTACGCCCTGTCTCTGTGACTCTATCACGATTCTGCTACTACTTGCCCTTGACTAGAACCTTCTAGAAGAGCCAGGATGTAGCTCAGTTGGTAGAGTGTACACCTAGAATGCACAAATCCCTGGGCTCCATCCCCAACACTGAACAACCCAGCTGTGCTGATAAACGCCTGTCATCCCAGCATTCTGAGGTTGGAGCAGGAGGATCCCAAGTTTAAGGTCATCCTCAGCTGCATAGTGATTTTGAGGCCAGGCTGGGTTACATGAGTCCTTGCCTCAAAAGAAGAAAAATAATTGGGGAATTATCTTGCTCTATAAACCAGGCTGGACTCAAACTCATGGTCCTCCCACAAATGCTAAGACTACAGACATGCATCCCCACATCCAGCTCACCAGTATTCTTGACTGTGGCAGTGAACTGGAGGTACTGGACACCCCTCCTCCCACTTAACCTTATGAGCTTCCTTTAAAATCCATATCCAGGGGCTGGAAACATGGCTCAGTGGTTAAGAGCACTTGCTGTTCTTGCAGAGGACCCAGATGCAGTTCCCAGCACCCACAAGGTGACTCACAACCATCTGTAACTCTAATGACAGAGGATATGGTGCCTCTTCTGTCTCCCATGGGTACCAGGCATTTGTGTGGTGCACAGAAACTATGCGCAAGCGCTCACACATACAAAATGAAATAAGAATAAGTTGTTGTGGGAATTCCGCCATTTGGCCCAATGACCAATTGGATGGAGAGTTGTTTTGCTTTGTTTTGTTTTGTTTGGCATTATGGGCATGGTCTTCTCTGAGGACATGGGACACCTTAAAAACTATGGGACAGGGGTGCATGCTGTCTTGGGTGGTCAGAGCAGGAGCAAAGGTGAAGAAGTGTGGCTTGCAATTGGTTCCCGCGCCCTTGGGCAGAACAGCAGGACAACAGCTGGATCAGCAGCAGCGTCTACCTTGTTCTGTGTTGGGAATGTACCTTACTGATGTCATCCCTTAAGAAGTCTTACCTGGCCCCTTACCTCAGTGTCTCTCCTCATCAATAAATATATTTTTAAAACCCATCTCCACATTAGACCAGAAGCCAGGACCTTGGTCTCTTTTTCATCTTGCAAGATGGCGGGTGAAAAAGCCAAGAAGGCTGACACCGAGGAGAAGATACCTGAAGCCAAGAAGGCTGGGAGTGACGCCGCTGCTGCTGGTGCCCCTGCCGCTGCTGCTGCTGGTGCTCCTGCCCCTGCCGCTGATGGTGCTGGTGCTCCTGCCCCTGCCGCTGATGGTACCCCTGCCACTGCTGCTGCTGGTGCTCCTGCCCCTGCCGCTGATGCTGCTCCTGCCCCTGCCGCTGATGCTGCTCCTGCCCCTGCCGCTGATGCTGGTGCTCCTGCTGCTGCTGCTGGTGGTGCCCCTGCCGCTGCTGCAACCAAAAAGAGTGACCCTGAGGTGAAGAAGCCCCAGTTGTAGCTGAAACCCTGTCCCGGTTAGAGGAATTGGCAGATACTTCCTATGTGCTATGTATTCCAGAAAGGCCTTGTACAAAAGGAAAACTCAGTTGTAAAACCCGAGGTTGAAAAGAAGAAGAAAAGGGAGAAGGTCCTTGTTACTGCCACAAACCGGTTGGTGGTGACAAGAACGGTGGTATTCGGGGTGGTTACGCTTCAAAAAATGCCAAGGTCTTATCCTACAACTCGGGAGCTGCTGAGTCATGGCAAAAAGCCCTTCAGCCTGCATGTGAGAAGTCTGCATGCCAGCGTCACTCTTGGGATCATCCTGATCATCCTTATGGGTGCCACAGGGGCAAGAGAGTGACCTTCCTGAGGAAGCTGGACAGTGGCTTGCTACTTATGACTGGACCTCTTGCCCTCAACAGAGTTCCTCTGATCAGAACACACCAAAACTTTCTCATCATCACCTCTACAAAAGTTGGTATCAACAAGGTTAAAATCCCCAAACACCTGACTGACGCTTACTTCAAGAAGAAGTAGCTGCGCACACCCGGGCACCACGAGTGAGGTCTTGGACACAGAGAAGGAGAAATACGAGATTTCAGAGCAGCGCAAGGTGGATCAGAAAACTGTGGACAGGCAGATTTTGCCAGCAATCAAAACCGTTCCCCAGCTCCTGCGATCTCAGTTCTCTCTGACTAATGGGATGTACCCCCACAAACTGGTTTTCTAAATTGCTAACAACTTAATTAAACAGCATATGTTTATAAAGCTGTATATGTATATGTATATGTATATGTATATGTATATGTATATGTATAAAAATCTCCAGACATAGTCACCCTTGAAGATGCTGGACCTTTGGGGTATGATTTTTTGGAGAATGTTGTTCATTCTTTGTGGCAGCTGATCCTGTTTGTCAATTTGCAACATCAGGGAAAAGGAACTTCAGCTGAGGAGTTGCCGCCATCAAACTGACCTGTGGGCATGTCTGTGGGGCATTTGTTTATTGCTAATTAATGTAGACGAGCCAGTCCACTGTGGGTTGTGCCATCCTTAGGCAGATATGTAACCGGAAACTTTTCTGTGTCCTGTTTGACCCACAGCAGCTTATAGAATAATCACTCAGACACTCAGAGGCTTCATATTAATTACAAGCTGTTTGGTCTATGGCTCAGGCTTATGGCTGGCTAGCTATTACATCTTAAATTAACCCATTTCTATTAATCTATGCATCGCCATGTGTCTCATGGCTTTACCTGTGTTCTGTTACATCTTGCTCCCCCAGGCAGCGTGCAGAGGTTCCCCTGACTCCTCCTTTCTGCTCCCTGTATCTTTGTTTGGATTTCCTGCCTGGCTATAACCTGTCTTGCCATAAGCCAAAGCAGCTTCTTTATTAACCCATGGTAGTAACACATACTCATAGCATACAGAAAGACCATCCCACAGCACTTCCCCTTTTCTGTCTAATCAAATAGGAAGGTTTTCATTTTACCATAGTAAAATTATATACGACAAAACAGTTATCAAACAAAAATCACAGTTACAATATCTAGTCTATTTGTATTTGACAAAATTAAAAAAACATTTAATTATATATCTTAGTGAATCTAAAGTTTTATATCTAATTTATCTTTTATCATAACTAAGGAAAATTATAATTATAACTATCTAGTCTTCAACTCCATCAAAGTCCCCAGAAGGATATAATATTATGTGAGTAAACATGAAGTACATTGCAAGCAACTTCCAAAACTCTAGAAATGACAAGAGACATCTGGCTGCCTGGACAGTCACCCAAAGGTCCTCTGTAATGTTGGGGCCTCTGTCTTCAGCCTACAGGCCTCGAGTATATGGCAGACTTTTCAGTGAAGCAGGAAATTTGAAGGACTGTCCCATCTATTTCGGCAAAACTCGTTAGTTGCTTTCCTATGTGTCCTGCAGAATGTCTGACAGTTTCCTCTGTGAAGCAGGAATCTGAAGGACCATTTCGCCTTGTTTTGCCAAAGTTCAGTGGTCATTTTACTGTGGGTCCTGTATGTCTGCTGCAGGCCGCAGGAATATATCATAAGAATTCAGCTGGTTTTGGCAAAGTCACTACCTGGAGGAATCAGGAGGAAACAAGGAGTTTTTGGTGTTACTTGGCTTGTTATATATCAGCTGTCTTCTGTTATGAAAATCAAGTGTGCCTTCATAGTTTTCCCAATTGACTTTTCCCTAAGAAGGGCTAACAGTGTGAACTGATCACTCTCTGGACATACACATTCCAGGTATTTGGAGAACAGCCTCAGGAAAGGCTTTCTCTGGAATCAGATATCTCCCTTGGCCACTTTCAAGGACTAGCAGTAATAACATGCAAGCCTCCTGATTTAAGGTAAATTCCACAAGGAGACACCACCTAGGTCAGGTGGACGTTAAGTAATAGTTTTACACAATTCAGCTCGGACCCTCCTTTCTTACAGCCTTACTAACTTTATAGACTGCTAACTCCTTACCTAACCACTTCTAGGAATATTTAGATAACCTTCTGCGCTGACAGCTATGCTCAGCCAGAACCCCAGTTCAAGCTTCCCTGTAATTATCATTGGCAGCATCCGGCCAGGTCCATCCCCAGATGGAGGAAAGTACCTCATCAGAGATACCTCCGTACTTTCTAAGAACAGACTTAAGCATCCAGGCTACCCATTTGAGAAGGCCTGGCAGATGTGTCAGTTAAGCTTTACTTCCTGCTTTCCCAAACCTTTCCTCTAGTTCCAGATCTCCCTTTAACTATCACCAAAGGCATCTAGCTGTACACAGGTTGCCTAGCGACTGAGCACACTTTCCCCCACCCTGCAGAAAAAATGGCAGATAGCTTGGACAGATAGGAGCCACAGGAAAAAAGAAGACAGTTCTCTTTTCTCCCATTGACCTAGCAACTTATAGATTCTTAACATTTTCTACTAATCACGTTTAAGAGTTTAATAGTTGAGCACATAAGATCCCTCTTCTTAGATATTACCCGAATTTAGCCTTTAGTTAATTCATTTCCCCATTGGTCACTTCCCTTTGGGGTTGCAAATGATAATTAACGGTTATTGCCTCTCAATGTGATTCTTATCACCCCTCTGTTTGACCCTGGAAGCCTGGCTTTATATACTAGGACTTCCAGGGCACGGAGAGATGGAGAAGAGAAAAGAGAATGGAAGAACTAGATGGGTAAGAACTTGAGAGGAACAAACTGAGATGGGGAAGAACTAGATTGAAGGGCTAGAAGAGAGGACAAGAGGAACAAGATGGAAGATGAGGAAGAGCCAGATGGGGAAGAACAAGATGAGGAAAAGCCAGATGAGAGAGAAGGAGATGGGAGAGGAGCTGATAGGGGAAAGAACTAGATGGATGAGAACCCAGAAGGGACAGAACTAGATGAAGGAATTAAGATAGAACCTAGAGGGGACAGTAGATAAATGTAGAGAGAAATCAGGCAAGAACGGAGCTAGACATGAGAGCAGAACTGAAGCTGTGTAGAGAGAGAACTATCACAGAATAATAAAGTGTATGAACTAAGGAGTTTCATGTACATAGATTCATTTCTTTTCACCAAAGATTAATTATCAGCTGGTTGTAGATTCTTCCCGGACCCTGGGAGAGGACTATCGAGGGGCTGGACCCCCATATTCCCGATACATGTCCAGTTTATATAACATATTGTCAAGTAGTCTAGGCAAGACCAGTTTCTTGCCCAAATGGCTAGCTAGCCTTTCCACATTGTAAGCAAACTCCATAACGAGTTTCTTCAATGGCCATCATCCTCTTTGAAGTAATTGGTGCTGCCAGGAGCAGACATGTCTCACTGGACAGAAAAGTCAAAGTTTTTAAATCATTAAATGCCATATTCTGCAGGTCTTTGAAGTGTTTGAAGATTACCTATCTGAAATATATCTTTGTATACCTAAAAAACCTAACTAACATGACTATAATATTGACTATTACAGATGACTAACTATAATCTGTATTTTTAATTATACATTGCATTTTTTAAAGATTTTTATTTTTTATTTATACAATGTTCTGCCTGCATGTATGCCTGCAAGCCAGAAGAGGGCACCAGATCTCATTACAGATGGTTGTGAGCTACCATGTGGTTGCTGGGAATTGAACTCAGGACCTCTGGAAGAGCAGTCAGTGCTCTTAACCTCTGAGCCATCTCTCCAGCCCTATACATTGCATTCTTAATTGAGCTGCATAAACACAATACCTTAAACAAGAGTAGAAACATACATACAATATATTGTAACAAAAATAACCTTAAATTTGTATCAATATACAAAAACCCTTTAAACAAGAATAGTAACATATATACAGTGTAACAAAATTAACTTTAAATTTATATCATTATACCAAAATTCATGTCAATGTAAAATATCTCAGATTAATAGTTGTTTTTTGGATTATAGTAGATTCAATAATCTACCTTTTTCCTATTGTTTCTATATCATACTCCCCTTTTTCTTTTAGAAAGAGATCGACTATGAACAATAACAATTTGTAACCAAACCCCCTAAATAAAGACAAACATCCATAATCCATTTGGGGGGAATATATGTGTAGTTTTTTTAGGCTACTTCTTTCTGATTGAGGATCTTAGTAATCTTTGGGGGACCCTGAGAAAATTTGGAATTATGGTCAAGTCCTGACTGGAGTAGTCTGTGAGGCTGGATCATCTCAGCCAGCTGCCTTGATGTTGTTCTGGATGTTGGATCATCTGGGCCATTGCTCCCATTGGAGACCTCTCAGGGGGTCTTCCTTGATGGAGCCATATTAACCTGGAAGGAATCCACATCTTCTGTGAAACAAAAGCAGAACCTCTTTTCCAAAGCAACATATCCTTAGACCCAAATTTCAAAGTCAAGATACCTTTAAGATATACATGTTGGTTTAGCTTAGCAGACCCCACAATCAAATGTCTCCCTGAAGTTGAAAATCCAAAGACAACATAATAATATACAGTATCCAGACTCTCCATGTATTTTCCATCTTTACATGGCTTTTTTTTTATATTACTGTACTCCTTTTTTAAGGATTTTATTTTATTCTTTTAAAACTATATCTCTTTTTTATGACTGTCTACACCTTCTCTTTTCTCTCTCAAGCCTATGCATATTTTTTAAACAGACTGTGACCCACTTAGAATTGTTTTTTTGTTTTTTGTTTTTTTTGTTTTTGTTTTTTTTGGTCTGAATCTGTTTTATTGTGTATCTTTTAACCTTTTATTTGTCTGAGCAAAAGCCTTAAATCCACCAAGTAGGTGCTGCTGGAGCTTGTGTTGATAGCTTAAGCATGCAGGCAGGGGCTGGGAGAATCCTCTCTGTACCACAGCCTGTGGGAGAGACAGCAGGAGACTGCCACACCACTTAGCTCATGGTGGCTGGCAGCTGTAGATGTAACCAACGGTCTTATTAAATAAGAAACACAGAGCCGATTCAGAGAAGAAAGCCAAGAGGTCAGAGCTAAGAGCCTCACCCTTCCTGATTCAGGGATCCTCTTCAGCCAAGATAGCTCTCCGAAAGGGGCCTACTTCCTGTGTGTATGTCTTTATATAGTCTAGCTGTTCTGCCTTCTCATTGGTTGTAAACCCAAACATGTGACTGCCTCGTCACTGCCTGAATGTACCGCCCTCCAGGTCCTTAAAGGCGTGCGACACCGCCGCCACGCACTTGCTATGGCTCTAATAGCTCTGACCCCCAGGCAACTTTATTTATTAACATACAATTAAAATCACATTTCAGTACAAGTAAAATACCACCACAGGCGGCCAGCTCCATCTGTAGGCAGCTGTCAGGAGACTTGTCTCTGGGCTGCTGCTGGCATGAGACTCTGAAACTAGGAAGCCCAGTGTGGCTCTGTTTCTGTGCATTCAGAACCTTTTTTTAAGGTTTCTCAGGTCTATGTGGATCAATTCCAACATTGGGCGCCACTCATTAAGTGTATCCACAAGAGTCTGTTAAAGGTTATCAGTGGATTTATTTATTAAGATATAAAATGGGGAGAAATACACTCACAGATATAGAACAAAGTAAACAAAAAGTGGAGGTGGCTGTCCTCCGTTCTGCCTGGGGATGAATGGAACCAGCCATCCAGTCTACAACCACCTCAAGAGAGGGAGTGCAGCCCCCTCCTCAGTTTTAAGCAGTCACATGCCCAGAAAAAAACATGCCTCTATGGGGCCAGATACCACAAGGTCATTGGTGGAGCAAATTCCCACAGAGATACTGTCACCTCCTAAACATTTTAAGAAAGCAATGCCCCTTCTCCCTCTCACAAAAGGTTTTTGTTTTCTCAGGGTTATGGATAATTGTCATCTGTAAGGGGTTGGTTACAAGTTGTAATAGGGTTGGGGGTGGAACAATAAAGTTTAGATTCAGGAATCTCCTTTGGAAAAGAAAAAAGGGGGAGAGATAGGATAGGATAATAAGGTAGATTATTGTATGTACTTGGAAATTAATTTAGCAACTATCAGCTTTAGATAATTAGATAATTAGTATGGATTCTTGTATATTGATACAAATGTAAAATTATTTTTCTATTCCTGTTTGATATAATTTGTATATTGATACAAATACAAAACTATGTTTGTCATATTGCACATATGTTCCTACTCCTACTTAAAATATTTTTGTATATTGATACAAATGTAGAATTATATTTTTCATACTGTATGTATGTTCTACTTTTTTTGTTTGTTTGTTTGTTTGTTTTCTGTTTTTTTCTTCGAGACAGGGTTTCTTTGTGTAGTTTTAGTGCCTGTCCTGGATCTCGCTCTGTAGACCAGGCTGGCCTCCAACTCACAGGGATCTGCCTGACTCTGTCTCCCAAGTGCTGGGATTAAAAGGCGTGCACCACTGCCACCAGGCCAGTATATTCTACTTTTGTTTAGAATATTTTGTACATTGATACAAATTAAGGATATTGTCATATTGCACTATACATTTCTACCTCTGATTAAGATATTTTAGTATATTGTCACAATTTCAAGGTCATTGTCCCTATACTGTACATCTGTTTACAGACTGTTCAATTTTATAATGTGAAGCCTTAGTCTTTAAGTTATATAGGTTGATAAGAGTTACAGGTTAATAATCACCCATGCTTGTCATACTTGCTAGTAGGTTTTCTAGATATACAGAGATATATGTTGCATGGCTAGGTAATCTTCAAACACTTCATAGACCCAGAGAATATGGCATTTAAATGTTTTAATAACTTACATTTCTGTTGATGTGAGACACAATTGCTTCTGACAGCACCAATCTATTCCTGAGAGGTTGGGCTTTGAAGACACTACACATGGAGTTTGTCTTCTTCTTGGCAAAAGCGGCCTGTTGGGCAAAGAACTGCCCTTGCCTCAGCTGCTGACAAGTAAGTTCACTGTCCAATTGAGATGAGCAGGACAAAGGAAAAAGCGACTGACGAACCTTGCCAAGACAAGGTACGCCAGTCTTTCAAAATTTCCTGCTTCTGAGAATAGTCTGTCAGATATTCTAGGCCTGTAGCCAAAAGTGGATGCCCCAAGGTTGCAAAGAAACATTGGGTGACTGTCCAGCAGCCAGCTGTTTCTATCATTCCTTGCATGTTTCAGAAGTAGCTTGTTTGCACTTCCTACTTACTCAAGTAATGTTATTTTCCTTCTCAGGTCTTTGATGGGGTTGAAGACTAGATAGTTACAGTTACAATCCTCTCGTATTTTAGCTAAGAACATTTCAGGTACAAGATTTAGATCCTTCAGGATAGGACAGCTATTGGAGTAATCTCTGTAACTTGCCAATTACCTTTGGCCTGGATATTTAGTACGTGTTTTTTGCTCAATGTTGTTCTTTCTGGCTGTTGTTTCATTTTTATGTTATTATCTTCTTTCTTCTAGGCAATACTTTGATAATTGTTCTTATTGTGTACAGCTTTATATTAGGTTTAAAACTTTCTTACTTAGACAAAAAGGGGAAGTGTGGTGGGAATTCACTCCGACGGTGACCTTGGGGTATCCGACCCAGTAGAGGCGTGGTTTTTTTTCTGGGTATGTGACTCTTAAAACTGAGGAGGGGTGTGTGTGTTCTTTCTCTTGAGGTGGTTGTAGACTGGACGGCTGGTTCCATTCACCCCCGGGGCAGAACGGAGGGTAACGACGGCTGTTTACTTTGTTCTGTACCTGTGAGTGTATTTCTCCCCATTTTATATCTTAATTAATCCATTAATATTCTTTAAATCCTTTTGTGGATTTGTTTAACACTGGTGGGCCTGGGCTGTATTTAAGAAAAGGAGATGAATGGGAGCCAGGGATGAAGCTGGGAAAGCTGCTTTCCCCCAGGCTCCCACTCTGCCTGAGTTCCTGGGGACTGTGATACGGAACTATAAGATGAAGTGAACCCTTCCCTCCCTGAGTTGCTCTTGGTCATGGTGTTTATCATAGAAACAGAAAGCTAATTAGGTCATCTTGAAAGCCCAGCCTCTCCATCCATCAGACAGGATACCCTAGGCATGAAAACCAGTGAGATGGCTCAGCAGCTGTCCTGTTAGGTTTTCTATTGCTGTGAGGAGACGCCATGACCACAGTAGCTCTTACAAAGGAAAACATTTCATTGGGGCCGGCTTACAGTTTCAGAGGTTTAGTCCGTTATCTTCATGGTAGGACATGACAGCGTAGGCAGACATGGTGCTGGAGAAGGAGCTGAGAGTTCTACATCTGGATCTGCAGGCAGCAGCAGGAGACTGAGACACACCAGCAAGACTTGAGCTTATGAGACCTCAAAGCCCACACCCATGGTGACACACTTCTTCCAACAAGGCCACACCTACTATATATAACGCCTCTCCCTATGGACCAAGTATTCAAACACATAAGTCTGTGGAGGCCATACCTATTCAAACCGCCACAGCAGCTAAAGTTGTTTGCATCCAAGCCTAACCTGATTCCCAGGTTGAAGGAGAGAATGAACTCCAGGTTGTCCTCTGACCTCCACATGTACCCATGTCACATGCTGCCACCACCCACACACAATAATAATAAATGTGATCTTTAAAACTTAAAAAGAGCCGGGCGGTGGTGGCGCACGCCTTTAATCCCAGCACTCGGGAGGCAGAGCCAGGCGGATCTCTGTGAGTTCGAGGCCAGCCTGGACTACCGAGTGAGTTCCAGGAAAGGCGCAAAGCTACACAGAGAAACCCTGTCTCGAAAAACCAAAAAAAAAAAAAAAAAAACTTAAAAAGAAAAAGAGAGAGAGAGAGAGAGAGAGAGAGAGAGAGAGAGAGAGAGAGAGAAAGAAGGAAGGAAGGAAGGAAGGAAGGAAGGAAGGAAGGAAGGAAGGAAGGAAGGAAGGAAGGAAGTCTTGCAAGGTCAAAGTCACACAGCTAGTGTCCTGGGTAGGATTCGAACTCAGGCAGTGTGTCTCCTGATCGGGCCTTAATCCATTGGACTTACTCATACCGAGTTCATCTTGGAGTGGAGGGAGGCTGGGGACCCACTTCTGTTCAATCCTGGTATGAACAGACCCCTCCTGGAGGAGGGACTGGCAAAGGTGGAACCCTGGAGCATCAGGCCACAGAGGAGGCACTGGGTAGCTAGAAAGCAGCTTTCGTGTGCCCTATGCCCTACCCTGTGCTTAGGCCCTTTGGTGGTAGGGCTTGCCCTTTCTGGAAGCCATTAACCAGCACATGCTCAGCCTTCCAGCCTCAATCCCAAATGACTGACAGCATCCAAGGAGGAGCGTGTACCTTGTCTCATCTGGAGAGATGGCTCAGCAGTTAAGAGCACTTGGCTACTCTTCCAGAGGTTTGATTTCAATTACCAGCAACCACTAGGTGGCTCACAACCATCTCTAGTGATGCCCTCTGCTGGCATAAAGAAGTACATACAGATAGAGCATTTGTACATAAAATAAATAAATCTTAAAAAAAAAAAAAAGTCATTTAGAACAGACTTGGCCTGCAGAGCTCCTGAGTGGAGGGGGCCACGGGCATCACAGGTGACCTCACCCTGTCTGAGCTGCAGACATAAGCAATATTTAGAGCCACTCCTTGTAATGCCCATGCTAAAGACCAGACCATGGGACATGGTTGATTTCCAGGCCAGCCGGGGCTGCAGACTGAGACCACTCTTCAAGAAGCCCCAAGTCCCATCTCTAGCACTCCATAAAATGGCATGGCAGCACCCAGCTCTGATCTCAGCACTGAGGAAATGGAGACAAGATCTGAAATTCAAGGTCATCCTTAGCTTAGGGTTGGAGGCCAGCAAGGGCTACATGAGGACGTGTCTCCAAAATAAAACAAACGACCAAAAAAACTAAGGACTTCACATCAGAACAGAGCAAAGAGAGTGCTGTGGGCTTACACCATCAGGTGTGAGCAAAGAGAGTGCTGTGGGCTTACACCGTCAGGTGTGTGCAAAGAGAGTGCTGTGGGCTTACACGATCAGGTGTGTGCAAAGAGGGTGCTGTGGGCTTACACCATCAGGTGTGTGCAAAGAGAGTGCTGTGGGCTTACACCATCAGGTGTGTGCAAAGAGAGTGCTGTGGTTTACACCATCAGGTGTGAGCAAAGAGAGTGCTGTGCACTTACACCATCAGGTGTGTGCAAAGAGAGTGCTGTGGTTTACACCATCAGGTATGAGCAAAGAGAGTGCTGTGCACTTACACCATCAGGTGTGTGCAAAGAGAGTGCTGTGGTTTACACCATCAGGTGTGAGCAAAGAGAGTGCTGTGCACTTACACCATCAGGTGTGTGCAAAGAGAGTGCTGTGGTTTACACCATCAGGTGTGAGCAAAGAGAGTGCTGTGCACTTACACCATCAGGTGTGTGCAAAGAGAGTGCTGTGGTTTACACCATCAGGTATGAGCAAAGAGAGTGCTGTGCACTTACACCATCAGGTGTGAGCAAAGAGAGTGCTGTGCACTTACACCATCAGGTGTGAGCAAAGAGAGTGCTGTGCACTTATACCATCAGGTGTGAGCAAAGAGAGTGCTGTGGTTTACACCATCAGGTGTGAGCAAAGAGAGTGCTGTGGTTTACACCATCAGGTGTGAGCAAAGAGAGTGCTGTGGGCTTACACCATCAAGTGTGTGCTTTACCCCCTTGTCTACAGAGCCTCTTTCTACATTCCTGATTTGAAATTTTTTATTGTTTTCTTTTTTTTTTTTTTTTGGTTTGGTTTTGGTTTTTCAAGACAGGCCGCCGCCACCACCTGGCTATTTTTTATTGTTATTGTTTGGTTTTGAGACAGATCTCTACATGGCTCTGGATGTCCTGGCACTCACAGAGATCCACCTGCCTCTGCCTCCTGAGTGCTGGGATTAAAGGCGCCATTCTTATTCAAACCACCACACCACTCTTCCATAAAACCATAGTTTGGTTCTCAGCACACACATCAGTTAGCTCACAACCACCTGTAACCCCAGGGGGCCTGATGACCTCTTCTGGCCTCCTGGGGTAGCGCACTCACATACACAGACACACAGAGAAATAAAAATAAACTTTAAAAGACTCACAACCCAGTGAGCAGTGGTGGTACACGCCTTTGATCCCAGCACTCGGGAGGCAGAGGCAGGCGGATCTCTGAGTTTGAGGTCAGCCTGGTCTACAGAGTGAGTTCCAGGACAGCCAGGGCTACACAGAGAACCCCTGTCTCAAAAAGACAAAACCAAACCAAACAAACAAAAACAAACTCTCGATCCTCTTGGATCTACCTGAGTGCTGGAATTATTGGACAATTTAGACAACAGCGTGTTTCTAATGATGCATGTGGGGAGAACCCCTCCATCTATTCAATGACGGAACCTGGGGAATTTCTCACAGGAGTTAACACCCTTGATGCTGTGAAAGCAAGTTTGCCTGCATGCTTTTTTTCCTCTTTTTTTGATTACTTTTTGGGGGGTGGCATTGAGAAGGACACAGGATTTCACTATGTAGCCCTGGCCAGCCTCTAGACCAGGCCAGGCTCAAACTCAGTGATCTGCTGTCTCGGCCTCCTGTGTAATGGGGATAAAGGCGTACACCACCATACTCAGCTTAATTACATCTGGTTTGTTTGCTTGTTTTCAAAAGACTATTTTGTGTTTGGAGATCACAGAACAAGTTGTAGAAGTTGGTTCTCTCCTTCTACCACTCGGGTCCTCAGGGATTGAGCTCAGGTCTTGGTGGCAAGCGCTGAGTCATCACCCCCAACCTGTGCTTTTCTAATACACATAACCAGATGGTTTCACAACACACACTACATGGTAAGCTGTCTCCACAGGTCTTTTCATATGACAGTCCATTCAATGCTCACAGCAATCACCCAGGGAGGTAGTCACTTGTGGTTGTAGATGGTCCTACTTCCTCTGGTACATCCTGTGAGAGGGAGGCTCTGACACTTCCATCCCTTCCAGGGACAACCAGGATCCTGGGGGAGGGGGCAATCGAGGGAGGAGAGAGAGAGAGAGAGAGAGAGAGAGAGAGAGAGAGAGAGAGAGAGAGAGAGCATTACGGTCTTGACGCCATGGGAAAGGTTCGTCACCCTTGGCATCTGAAGGAACTTGGATTTCAGAAGGAAGGCAGAATGCACTCTCACTCAGAGAGGAGCCTATTGTCCCACCTGGGACAACAGCCTCTTCCTTCCCTGGCATCCCTCCACACAGGCCTGTGTGCCAACGTAAGTAGTGGAGCTTGCCAGGGTAACTGAGGAGGAGGCAGGTGTGATGTCTGCCACCCCATCTGTGACCACGAAGATGATGACTCCAGGGTCAGAAATAACCCCACAGTCAGCTCCCATGTGTCAGCCCTCCTAGCCATTCCCAGAGAGTCTGGGCCCTGAGTCAGAGCAGAGTCCAGAAGTAGCCATGGACCCTGGAGACACTGGGCAGGGACACCACAGAGCTAGCCTAGAGATTTTTTGATAAATCAAAGGCCTACTCCTTCAGAAGTCCTCTCAGTTTACTTTTCTCATAGCTTCGCAGACCCGAGCTGTGGAGCTAGGGTGAGAATGGACAGGAGACAGCCCAGCTTTCTTTCTGCACAGAGAGAATCGGAGGACGAAGACCTGGGCTTTTTACTCAAAAATCTACTCTGGTAGAGATGGATGATGAGAAGCCTTGTCCTGTCTTCAGGGAGCCACCAGGCTCGGGCACGTTGGCAACAACACTCTAGCACAGAGAGGAGCCTACAGGATGAGAGGACAGGGACACCCATATGTCAAGTGACCCCCTTATTCATCCCCTCAAAATAGTCTGGATGTTTCCAACCATGACTGAGTCACCCACCCCAATCCTGGGGGCAGACTTGGGATGAATGGAGCTCTTCCTCCACCCTACCCCTCCTCAGCCCAAAGAACTTGTAACTGATTCCCCAGGATGGAAAACTGACTTCCACAAGCCCTAAAAATAACTGGACCACTTAATACTCCGAACATAGCCTCTCCCTGCCCCCGCCTCACCCACCCCCAGCCAGCCAGATAAAGGCAGCTGCCTGGCTGGCAGAGAACAGAGACCCAGAGCCAAGGTAGGGAGAAGGCGTGGGACCCAGGAACAGAACTGAACTCACACCAAACAGAGAACCCCAAGGACTACAGACTCCAAGGCTGCGCCCGCTAGACACCCAAAAGCACCCGACCGGACCCTCAGTGAGTAGCCCTCCCCAGCTCTCTAGGCCGTGCCCTCTGATTCTTGCAGCATGGGTGTCAGGAGTGAGCCTATCGGGAAGATGTTGAGAAGCATGTGGGCACAGGTGTACCGGGCAGGCCCCAAGAGAGAAGTTCCACCAAGATTTTTCTCTAGATGGTAGCAAGGATTTGTATGTGTTCAGCAGCTGCTGTGGGTACTACAGGCTGGCCCAAGAAGCAGATTCTCTCTGATCTAGTATAATCCAGAGTGAGTTTCAGGTGGTCACCTGGAGTTTTGATTTTTTTAATTACATTTTTGTTTGTGTGTATGTGAGTGAGTCTATGTGCCATAGTGAAAGTGTAGCAATCAGAGCACATTGTTTCTCTGTTTACCATGTATGTGGATCCCAGGAACAGAACTCAGGTCCTCAGAAATAGGAGGAGCTGCCTTTACACTGACCCATCTTGCCGGCCCTGGAGTTTTAATTTTTAAAATGCAGCTATGGACTTGGGACACAGCTTAGTTGGTGAATCTCAGTCTTGGGAGGCAGAGGCAGGAGGATCTGAAGTTCAAGGTCATCTTCAACCACTTATTGAGTTTGAGATCAACCTGGACTAGATGAGAGTCTGTTCAAAAATAAATAAAAATGCAAATATGGAACTCCTCTTGCTTCGGGGCTTGCTCCCCAGGAAGCCTGAGGTCAGTCCAGGGACCTCAGGACAGAGGGACAGACAAAAGCTGGGAGACGGGGGCCAGGAATAGAAGAAAGCCAGAGCACGGCCTGGGCAAGCCCAGTTCCCAGCACTGTTGGTGACAATCTTGGCATATATGGCCCCAGAGACTTCGTGCCCAGGCTAGTCTGTGAGCAGCTTCCCGTGAGGCGGCCTGGGTAGGATGACTTCGTCCCAGGCCATTGTCTTCCCCTTGAGAAAAACCCTCAAACTAAGTCTAAGGCAGAATGGATGATCAGGTCTGAAGTTACCCAGCAGTAGGCATCCAGAGCAGGCTGGTGCCAAAGAGGGGTCTGGGGTGGAGGTGGGTGGTCCTAAGTAAGCAGTAGGTGGTCCTGAGTGTCTGTCTCAGCATAGGAGACCTATGCACGGACAATTTTTGAAACTTACTATATCCTAAACCTGGCCCCAAACTGTCTGTAGGAGTCTCAGGCCAGGAGTGGAGCTAGGAAGACCAGGAGCCAGAAAACTCACCTCAGCCTTTTCCACCCACTTGCTGGGCCTCCACGGACAGCTCCTGCCCCCTCACTGGCCTGTTTTCCCCAACAACAGGCATTCAGACTCACTGGCTTCTGAGGACCCTTAACTCTGACCTCTTTGACCTCTGTGACCCTAGCAAGGATTCTGGGGGTTCCTGGGAGTTGGGGTTGGGTGCAGCTGGTAATCTGTGTAGGATATCTGCTCAAGCCACCCTCATGGTGATCAGATAGAGCATGGGTTTGTGTGTGGTCTCCCTCATCAGAGCTCAGAGACAAGAGGGACCACCCAGAGGTTTTGCTTGGGGCCCAGGCAGAAAATGTCAGACTTCACTTCCTCAGGACCCTGATATCCATGGTGGACAGACCAGGGAGGGGGTGGGGCAAGCAGCCCTCCCTTCTCCCTCTGAGGTAGAAGGACAGGAGGATGTCTGTCTTGTACTTGTCACCCGAATCCTGCTTCATCCCACACCCTCAGATCTCTGCGTGATGGGGATCCTCCAGGTTGGCCTACAGGCCAGATACCTTGACACCTCAAAGGAAGCAGAAGGCAGAGTCTCCTAGGAGCCCAAAGTATGGAAGGAGATGGCATGGCTGAGCTGGAACCTCCCTGAGTATCATGAAGTCTGGCTGAGGCATGGACCTCAGCTATATTTAGTGCCAAGTGCAGGGTGGAGCAGTGGGTCAGAGCAGCACATAGTTCACATTCTTTCCCTAATGGCCTCTGGGGACTGTCATAACACCTGTCACAAGACAGATAGGACATACATGAAACAGACCCGAAGACGGCTGCAGGAGTGTGTGGCCACTGAGGAGTGAGGAGAGCTAGGGAGAGGTGTGCCTTGCTGGAAGCTGGTTGGGGCAAGGGGAGGGGTTAGGATCCATATTTTGGCCGCAAGCCTTGCCCTAGAGACTCTCCAAAATATGCTTGCATGTGCACTAGGGAGGGCTCTCTGTGGGCCGGGGACAGGACTCTCGTGTCCAGAGCCATTTTGGCTGAAGGGATCTTAATCCCACAATCTTCTACCATGCACACAGCCTGGATACGTCACCTCCCAATTCTCCTTGGGGTGCCCGTTGAGGATGAGAGGGGCCCTGTGGCCAATAAAAAAGCCCTACGTATCCAACCCTCTTATTTCTTAGGGGTCAGGCCCTCAGTAAGGTCTGGGGTCTCCAAGTCAGCACTGCCTACAACTCATTCTGCAGGACCTGACTCTGGGCCTCGTGTTTCTCATCCTTAATGGCCAAGAGTTGTGGGGAGAAAAAAAACCTCGGATACCATTAGTTCCGGATTGGGAATGTGGATCAGTTGGTAGAATGCTTGCCTACCATACACGGAGCCCTGGGGTCAATCCCCAGCACCTACCATGGTGGCATATTCCAGTAATCAAATTGCTTGGAAGGTGGGGGTATGCAGGAGGATTGGAAGTTCAAGGTCATCCTCGGCTGCGCAGCAAGTTTGAGGCTAGTCTGGGCTACTTGAGATCCTGTCTGTAAAAAGGAAAACCCTGACCTGGAATTCAAATGTTGGCTCTGCCTAAACATGAGCAACTTTCTCTCCTTGGAACTCTATTTCCCAGTAAAGGCTGTGGACCCAGGGGCCTGGGAAAGGTTGGCATGAGTTGAGAGCCAGGAAGTGGAGGTTGGAGAAAGGTTTCTGGCCAACGTGCTAATTCCGCCCTCTGGTGTTCTGCAAGGGAATTTCACCACCATAGGAAATGAGTCTTCATTTAGACTTCTCCTAAGACAGGGTTCTTCAGAGCTCTCACTTGGGAGTCTCCCGGGGATATACGATTCTGACAGAGGGAGGTGTAGATGATTCATCCAGTTTACCCACTGGAGATCCAGATCCCTTCAATGGCTGGAAAGCATCTCGAGGCCAGCTGTGCCCTGCTTGATCCCAGCAACCCAGATGAGACTAGGAAGCAGAGGCTCACGGTGATGGACGGACGGACGGAGGGATGGACGGATACACCAGCCAGGCAGAGTGAGCCTCTGGCTAGCTAGAGATGTGGGGGAAGAGGAGGGCAGCCCTTAGTAAGAGTCACACAATTCCTGGGCCTTTCTCCTGCTAGTCATCCCAGGAACTGGCCCTCACTCCACTCACCTCTTCCCCTTCTTCTCAGAAGGATGGCTGATGCCCAGACGCAGGTAGCTCCTACACCAACCGTCCAAATGAGGATTGGAAAGGACCTACCCCACCCCGCTCCCCCAGCCCTGGAGGGTCTGCCGTTGCCACCACCCAAGGAATCCTTCTCCAAGTTCCAGCAACAGCGGCAAGCCAGCGAGCTCCGCCGTCTCTACAAACACATCCACCCTGAGCTTCGAAAGAACCTCGAGGAAGCTGTGGCTGAGGACCTGGCGGAGGTGCTGGGCTCAGAAGAGCCCACCGAAGGTGATGTTCAATGTATGCGCTGGATCTTTGAGAACTGGCGACTGGATGCCATTGGTGACCACGAGAGGCCAGCTGCCAAGGAACCTGTGTCAGGTGGCAACGTTCAGGCCACCTCTCGGAAGTTTGAGGAAGGCTCCTTTACCAGCAGTTCAGATCAGGAGCCAGCTGGACCCCGGCCAACCGGAGGTGATGTTCAGGCTGCCAGACAGCTATTTGAGACCAGGCCACTGGATGCATTGGCAGGCCAGGAGGAGGCAACAGAGGCCACCATGAAGGAACCTGCAGCCAGTGGGGACGTACAGGGTACCAGAAAGCTCTTTGAGACACGTCCTCTGGACCGGCTGGGCTCCCGCCCCTCTGTCCAGGAGCAGAGCCCCTTGGAGCTGCGCTCGGAGATTCAGGAGCTGAAGGGTGATGTGAAGAAGACGGTGAAGCTGTTTCAGACGGAACCTCTCTGTGCCATCCAGGATGCAGAGGGCACCATCCACGAAGTCAAGGCTGCCTGTCGGGAGGAGATCCAAAGCAATGCAGTGAGGTCAGCTCGCTGGCTCTTTGAGACCCGACCTCTGGATGCCTTCAACCAGGATCCCAGCCAGGTGCGGGTGATTCGGGGGATCTCCCTTGAGGAGGGAGCCCTGCCCGATGTCAGTGCGACTCGTTGGATCTTTGAGACGCAGCCTCTGGATGCCATCCGTGAGATCTTGGTGGACGAGAAGGACTTCCAGCCGTCTCCAGATCTCATCCCTCCTGGTCCAGATGTTCAGCAGCAGCGACATCTGTTTGAGACCTGCGCCCTGGACACTCTGAAAGGGGAAGGAGAAGCCGGGGCAGAGGCTCCACCCAAGGAGGAGGTGATTCCTGGTGATGTTCGCTCTACACTCTGGCTGTTTGAGACGAAACCCCTGGATGCTCCCAGAGACCAGGTCCAAGTGGGTCATCTGCAGCGGGTGGGTCACCAGAAGGGTGAGGGGCTTATGACTGACTGTCTATCTAGTGATGGCACTTCAGCATTGCCTCTGTCTCAGGGTGTCCCCCAGAATGACGGGTTGAAGGGGGACGTCAAAACCTTCAAGAATCTTTTTGAGACCCTTCCCCTGGACAGCATCGGGCAGGGTGAGCATTCAACCTGTGGAAATATAAGCAGAGCACAAACAACTGATTCTGCTGAGCAGTCCCAGGGCGCAGATTCCCCCATATATGCCATGCAGGACAGCAGGGGACAGCTCCATGCCCTGACGTCTGTCAGCAGAGAGCAGGTAGTTGGAGGTGATGTACAGGGCTACAAGTGGATGTTTGAGACACAGCCCCTAGACCAGCTGGGTCGAAGTCCCAGTACTGTCGATGTGGTACGAGGCATTACTCGGCAGGAAGTGGTGGCCGGGGACGTTGGCACCACTCGGTGGCTCTTTGAGACACAGCCACTGGAGATGATCCACCAACAAGAGCAGCAGAAACGACAGGAGGAGGATGGGAAGGGTCCAGAAGCCCCCCCTTCTGAGCTCCCCCAAAAAGGCGATGTGCAGACCATCCGCTGGCTGTTTGAGACCTACCCCATGAGCGAGTTGGCCGAGAAACAAGAATCTGAGGTCATAGACCCCGTGAGCAAGGCTGAAGCACAGTCGTGCACCTGGATGTTTGGGCCCCAATCTCTGACCCAGATAGAAGACTCTGGAGAACAGCACCTGCAAACTAGCCAGGTCCAAGCTAGAGACAGACAGACAGACAGACATGTCTTTGAGACTGAATCTCTGCAGGCATCAGGCCAGCCCTGTGGGAGAAGACCTGTAAGGTACTGCAGCCGGGTGGAGATTCCTTCAGGGCAGGTATCTCGGCAGAAAGAGGTTTTCCAGGCATTGGAGGCAGGCAAGAAGGAGACGCAGGAGGCCAGGATAAGCCCTGAGTCCATCCCCACAGGCTCTGTGCACAAATTCACCTGGCTCTTTGAGAACTGCCCCATGGGCTCCCTGGCAGCTGAGAGCATCAGGGGAGACAACCTCCAGGAAGAACAGCCTAAAGGCTCTGCAGATCGTGGGACACCAGAGAGGCAGGAGACAGCAGCCGAGAGAACCCTTCGGACTCTGCACGCCACTCCTGGCATCCTGCACCATGGAGGAATCCTCATGGAAGCCCGAGGGCCAGGGGAGCTCTGCCTTGCCAAGTATGTGTTCCCAAGCCCAGGGCAAGGGCGCCCCTACATACAGAAGGAGGAGCTAGTGTGTGGTGAGCTCCCCAGGATCGTCCGCCAAGTGCTGCGTCGGGCAGATGTGGACCAGCAGGGACTGCTGGTTCAGGAGGACACAGCTGGCCAGCTCCAGCTCCACCCACTGAAGCTGCCAGGGCCAGGTGACACCGGGAATATTGAAGATATGGATCCTGCGCTCCAACAGCTGCTGGCTTGTGGGCTTGGAGTCTCTGTGGCCAAGACGGGGCTGGTGATGCAGGAGACAGGGCAGGGCCTGGTGGCCCTGACTGCTTACTCCCTTCAGCCCCAGCTAACCAGCAGGGGCCCCGAAAGAAGTAGTGTGCAGCTGCTGGCCAGCTGCATAGACAAAGGAGACCTGACAGGCCTCCACAGTCTGCGATGGGAGCCACCCGCAGACCCAAGTTCTATACCAGACAGTGAGGAGTCCCAGAGGTTCCCCCCAACTGAGAGCATCATACATGTTGCCCCATTAGACCCCACCATGGAGATGGGGCATTTGAGAGTTTCGGGGGCCACACCCTACCCACCTCCACCTCGGGCAGTTGGAAAAGCGGTCCTTCCAAATGGGAAAGCTGTAGCCCAGACTCCATTGCAGGAAGTAAGAAAGCAAACAGATACCAGCCCTGCCGGGCAGACGGGGAAGGCAGCCTTAGGAGGGCCAGAGGGAACCACAGCTTCCCTTCAAGGGTCTGGGACCCCAGATCTCCAGGAAGCCATGCAAAATCTGCGGATGGCAACCGCAGAGGCCCAAAGCCTGCACCAACAAGTTCTGAACAGGCATTCACGGGGCTCTGACCCTGCAGCCACCTCCATGCCTAGCCGAGATGTTCCTCTGCAAGCATCAACTCAGCCTGCCACTGGGGCTACCCAAGGCAGCATCAGGCCTGTGGCCAGAAGTGAAGCCAGGATCCCAGCAGCCCCCAGAAAGGTCAGTGGGGACAACAAAGCAGTCCCCAGAGGGCTGCCTGGGGGGTGGGTGACCATACAGGATGGTGTCTATGCTGCTCACCCTGTGAGGACCTCTGACCCACCTGGGGCTATCCAGCTTTCTGAAAAAGAGCCCCAGCCAAGGAACAGGGAGAGTGCGCTCTCTGCCCACAATCCCAGCCCACCCCAGGCACAACCAGGTCAGAGTCCCAGGCCAGGATATCAGGAGCCTGGGGGTCATACACAAAGGGCCTGGGGACCTCTGGGGAAAGTGATGGTCCCAATCTGGCCTAAGGGCCTTCAAGCAGCAGATGCTACCCTGAAGACTGTCCCTCTCACTCACCTCACTCCAACATCTAAACCCCAGGCAGCAGGTGCCAGCCTGCACTCCCATAATGCCTCTGTTCCTCCCCCTCCTAATCTCCCAGCTGCTGTGACAGAACCTGACCACCCAGTTCAAGGCCACCACCATGAGGACTCCATCCGGCAGGCCTCCAAGCCCCTGCAGGACCCCCTTCTTCACACTCACAACAGACCTGCTGGACAGAAAACCCCTGAGGGATCAGAGACAAAAAGCTCCAAACCGGAATGCACCCCGTCTCCAAGAAAGAGACCCCCAGTGCCTCCCAAACCTCCCCATCTAACCCAAGTCCACCCCCCTCATAGGCTGCCCAAGCCCTTGGCGGTCTCTTCTGACGTCTCAGAAGCAGGACGAGAGCACAAAAAGCCAGGTGAGCCATACACAGCCAACCCTCAATCAGCCAAAGCTCCCAAAACAGCTCCGGAATGCCTGCCTCCAGCCCAACGCTCCAAGGGACAGACCCAGGCCAAGCCTCAGCAACTTCTCAGCACCATGGCTTCCAGGCCCAGCAGGGGTCAGTTACCCAGCAGCAACAGCCTCAACAATGACTTCGACCCACCACAAAAGGACTTTAGCTCCCCAAAAGAGCAGCCCAAGGACTGTTCCAAGCAGGAGACCGCCGAGAGGCCAGAGACTGTACAAGGTAGCCATCAAGAGCTCCAGGGCCTCCTAAGCCAAGTACAAGCCCTGGAAAAGGAAGCAACCCACAGTGTGGATGTGCAGGCCCTGCGGAAGCTCTTTGAGGGTGTACCCCAGCTGGGAGGGGACACCCCTCAGGTTCCCACTGCACCCCACAAGACTGAGGCCTCAGTGGAGCAGGCCTTTGGGGAACTGACTCAGGTGAGTACAGAGGTTGCCCAGCTGAAGGAACAGA
This sequence comes from Peromyscus californicus insignis, assembly GCF_007827085.1. NCBI lineage: Eukaryota > Metazoa > Chordata > Mammalia > Rodentia > Cricetidae > Peromyscus > Peromyscus californicus. Next base: position 114,502,221 of record NW_026294402.1, on the reverse strand, counting down.
CCCTGGCCAGGCTGCTGGACATCGAAGAAGCGGTACACAAGGCTCTTAGCTCCATGTCTAGCCTCCAGTCTGAGGTCCACACAAGGGACTATCCACAGAGAACGCCAAAAGTTCCCATTGCACACAAGGCCAGTGTCTCCACCAGCAGCAGAACCAGACCTACAGGCTTAAGTCAGGCCAAAGATGCAAATGTAGTCAAAAATCAAGGCAATGGTCAGAGCCATGCAGAGGAGCAAGGTCAAGGCAAGGTCAGAAATCACACAGAGGTCAGAGGTCAGGCAGCATCGAATGTCCTTCCCTCCAGGGGGGAGGAGTCCGGCCTCCAACAAGTCCCACCTTCCTGCAAAGGCTCTACCTCCTCCCCCACTTTCATCTCTATCCAATCAGCTACCAAGAAGCTTCCAGAAGCTTCTAGCCCTCAGGGAAGCCATTATATCTCAGGGAAAAGCACACACCTTGCTCAGGACATAGGCCAAGCCCTGCTCTACCAGAGAGATATCCAGGACCAGGCTGGGATGATTATCAAGGGCTCTGAGCCCACGGGGCAGCAAAAGAATGTTCTGGAATTACAGACTGGGTCAGTTAGCTCCAAGTCCTATGGAGCCACTAAAACAGTGACTGAACAGTATGAGGAGATGGACCAGTTTGGGAATACAGTCCTCACTTCCTCCACCACCATTACCCAGCAGGCAGAGCCGCTGATGGACCCCGGCCCACAGCTCCGACTCCACACTTCTCCCTTGCTAAGGCAGTTCCTACACAGCTCCTCCAGGTTCAACAGTGATGTGGCAGAAGCTGAGATAGCCTAGGTTTCCTGCAGCCACATCCAGCCGGCTGCCCTGTGAGCCCCTCTGTCTCCCACCCAGCACGGGTACCTCCCCCAGAGCTCTAGGACTGAGGCGTGGGCCGGCCTCCAGCACATATGGGGCAAGGACCAAGAAGAATGGAGCTCTTCAGAGAGCTGATGAGGGCTGTTTGCCTTGTCAGGTCCAGTTCTTAAAAAAGAGACAAGAAAAGTAAAGGCACCAGCCACAGAGTAGCGCTGGATGGGTGGGACAGACAGGACCTGCCAGATGCCTGTGGAGAATGGAGCATGTGCACATGCACATTAGCCCAGCTTACATGTGCACCTGTGAATCTGCATCTCGTTGCCTAAAGTTGGAGAAACACCCCTCGACCGTGGCCCTCTGTCTCTTTTATTATGGAATCTGGCTGTCTTAATCCCTGGTGAAGACCAGGGCTGACTGGACTGGACGTGACATTGGTCTCTTAGAGATTGGGCAGACGGCTCCAGAAAAACTTGGGTGCCTGCCTCTTCCCCATCACACAGAAAGAGCTAGCAGTAAACAGTGTTCCTAGAAGCTAAGTACACCGCCCTTCCTGCTCCCATCACCCCAACTCTGTATCCCAAATGGAAAAAATATGACCCCCAAATAAACCCAAAGGTGATTCTCTACTGTGTGTGTAAAAGACTGTGTATGTGCCTGCCCCAGAGTCATTGCTCACACGGGAAAACAATCATGATCATCAGGTGCCTGTTCTAACATTAGCAGTACGGACACAGAAGAACCAGCATTCCCCACAGTGTAGGTCAGGGAACAGAAATGCCCGCAACTCCCCTGTTCTGTGATCTCTGCATGCACACACACTCCATATACACACTCAGATACACACACAGTACATACACAAACACATGGAAACTACCAACATGTACCACCCTCACACATACACACAGAGAGATGTATACCATAGACATGCACACACCACAGACCCAGACCCACATGCTGCTGCCCCCTTTATCTCTGCCTCCTCCCTAATGTTCTTGGGTGTCATTCTAGGAAAAAAATCTTAAAATCCTGGCCCAGGGGCTGGAGAGATGGCTCAGTGGTTGGGAGCACTGAATGCTCTTCCAGAGGACCTGGGTTCAAATCCCAGCAACCATATGGCAGCTCACAATTGTCTGTAACTCCAAGATCTGACACCCTCACACAGACATACATGCAGGCAAAACACTAATACACATAAAAATAAATTTTAAAAAATCCTGGCCCAGAATGGAAAAGTAACCCCATACAACCAGGGAAGGGAAGTAGGAACATTCCTGCTAGAATTCCTGTGCTCAGAATTGCTCAGCCACTTCTCGTTCACCTGTACTCTTGACACACAGCAGGTCCTGTGTGCCAAGGAGGGGGGTGTTTTGGGGAAGGGAGCAATCAGATCCTGGCTGGAAAATGCAATGACTTGATGAAAACCTTTTTCCCTCTTTCAAAAACCACTATTCCAGGTCCACTGTAGGGCACAGGAGTGACATAAAAATCCAGTGGGAGCTGCCATCAGGAAACTGGCTTTGCATGAGGAGAGGGAGAGGGAGAAAGATGACATCAGAAAGAGGGCGATGTGCCTAACTGAGCTGTCTTTCCACTCAGGAGACATGAGTCATAAGTCATGGCAGTGTGACCATGACAAAGAACAGTCTCAGAGAGGAGGCTAGTGTGGCCGCCATAAGGAAGAAACACCTGATATCTGAATGTCAAGAGAACAGGACTCACAGAGTGAGTGGTGTGAGCATGTAATCTCAGCATTTGGGAAGTGGAGGAAGGAGGATCAGAAGTTCAAGGTCATCTTTGGCAACTAGTAAGTTTGAGGCCAGCCTGAGCTACATTAGACTGTCTCAAAACCAAGGGTGTGGGAACCAGATATGGTGGTGCATCCCTTTAATTCCAGTACTAAGGAGGCAGACACAGCAGATCTCTGATGGGCCAGCCTGGTCTACACAGCCAATTCTAAGTCAGCCAGGGCTACACAGTGAGACTCGGCCTAAAATACCGGGGGGGAAAAGGTGTGGGTGTGAGGATATAGCTCAGCGGTGCCTTGGTCAGCTAACATGTACAAGGTCCCAGTAAATCAATCCTCAATACCACGAAAAATAAAATACCTGTGCAGAAATTCCCATGTTTCTGGGCCCCCCACTTTGTCTCTCCCCTCTACCTTTCACAGGCTCTCACTTGGCCACTGGCCCAGCAGCTTAACACATGAGTGTCTTCAATGTCCTCATCTGTAAAATGGGCATGATTGTGGTACCTACCATGGGAAGACTGTGAATTAGTAGGTGTTGAGTACTTGAAGCTAAGCCTCTGTCTGGCATTCATTCTTAGTACTAAAATTTAGGGAAGGCTTTGTTTTGTTTTTTAAAATTTGAGATGAGGTCTCTCTCCATAGCCCTGGAGGACTTGAGACAGGATGCAGACCAGGCTAGACTGGAATTTGCAGTAATTCTGGTGCCTCCCCCTCAGTGCTGAGGATGACAAGTGTGTACCACCTGGCCCAACAGCCTTGTTTCGTTTGTTTGTTTGTTTTATTTGGTTTTGAGAGTCCCGTTTAAAAGTGAATGGCCTCAAGTCTGCCCTGTGGCTGAAGATGACCTTGAGCCCCTGATCTTGCTCATACCTCTCAAGTCTTGCAATTGGAGACATGTGTCGTCAAGGCAACCTTCTGTAATATTTTTTCAGCATCTCCTTTCTCACCCGCAGGGGGCGTGTGCCCAGTGTTGTTCATCTTGGTTACAAGTCAAAAGAGCACACCGATGAACGAAACGATTGAGTCAATCTGTGGATTCACGCTACTGGCATTCCATTGCGCTTCGTGCCAGGATCTGTTCAGGGTGTTAAAAATAGCGATGAACATGGCAGAATTTACCCTTGACCTCACAGGGCTGAGAGAGAAGACAAATATATAAGCAGATTAGGTCATTTTACACGAGAGGAAAACTGTGTGAAAAACAAGGTCGATCGGCAAGGGCAGGCCGAGTTTGGGTGGTCGGGGGGGGGGGGGGGGGGCATCGCTGCAGAGCATCCGGAAGAGTGGCGGCCCGTGAGCGCAGCGGCGGAGCGGCGGGTGCAGGAGGCCCCGCCCCGGCTCGCTCACACCTGCAGCCGCACCTGCCTCCGCACCTGCCCAGGCTCCGCCCCTCTCCACACGCGCCGAGCCCAGACCACGCCCCCGGAGCCGACGGGGCGTGCTCCCGCGGCCGTCGCCAAGGTGACAGTGACGTCGCGGGCTTCTGGGTTCGGAACGTTCAGGCGGTGGCTGGTTGCCAGGAAACGCCCGGCAGGCGTGCTGCCAGGGCTGGCTCCGCGAGCAGACGCCGGGCGCCAGGACGCGCCGTCCCGGCCAGCTCTTGCGCGGAGCCTCCCTCCCGGATTCCAAACGGATGCGGGTTCCGGGGCTCACCCGGGAGGGCGCCTGGTCCCTCCTTGATGCTCTGTCCTTGTCTGTGTCTGGAATTCGTCCTCTGCCTCCGGCTACCATCCATCTCTGCCTCCCCAGTTTGATACTCTATCAAAGTAAAATGCCAAGAGCCTGGGCAGGCAAGATAGCTCTGCTGATAAAGGTGTCTATGGTGCAAGCTTGGCAGCCTGAGTCCCATCCCAGAATCCAGGTGAAGGTGGAAAGCAGAGAATCTACAGTTATCCTTGGACCTCCACACACAGAAGTGGCATCCTCACCCATCCACACACATCATGCATACACAATAGTAAAAGATTTTTTTGTTTTTTGTTTTTGTTTTGTTTTGGGGTTTTTTTGTTTGTTTCTGTTTTGTTTTGTTTTCTCTGTTTTTTTGTTTTGTTTTTGAGACAGGGTTTCTCTGTGTAGCTTTGGATCCTGTCCTGGAACTCATTCTGTATAGACCAGGCTGGCCTCAGACTCACAGAGATTCACCTGCCTCTGCCTCTCGAATGCTGGAATTACAGGCATGCGCCACCACCGCCTGGCTAAGATTTGTTATTTTTAAGTGTGTGTGTGTGTGTGTGTGTGTGTGTGTGTGTGTGTGTGACTGTGGATTTTTACCAATGCCCCAGAGCTGGAGTTTGCCTGATATCTGTGCTAAGAATTGAACTCCAGTCCTCTGGAAAAGCAGTACATGCTCTCAACCCCTGAGTCATCTCTCCAGCCCCAATAACATACATTTTTTTTAATTGGTTTTAAGTGTTAGAGGCAAGAGTGAAGCTCACATATGTAATCCCAGCACCTTGAAGGCTGAGACAGGAAAGGAAAATAAGTTAAAAGTCTGACTGTGTGCTACAGCGTTCAAGGCCAGCCTGGGCAATTTAATGAGACCCTACCTCACATAAGCAGTTAGAGCTAGGTTTGGTGGCTCACCAGTAATCACAGCCGTGGGTAAGCTAAGGTGAAAGATTCTGTCAGCTTGAGACCAGCCTGGGCTCATAGTGGGACCTTGAGTCAAAAAGCCGGACCTAGGTGGAACAATCTCAGTACTTGGGAGGCAGAGGCAGACAGATCTCTGTGAGTTCAAGGCCAGCCTGGTCTATAGAGTTCCAAGACAGTCAGAGCTACACAGAGAAACTGTCTCGAAAAACAAAACTACAAAAAAGCCAAACATAAGTAATTTTTTTTTTTAAGTTTAAAAAGGAAGGCCAGGTGGTGGTGGTGCAGGCCTTTAATCCCAGCACTCGGGAGGCAGAGGCAGGTGGATCTCTGTGAGTTCGAGGCCAGCCTAGGCTACAGAGTGAGTTCCAGGACAGGCTCCAAAGCTACACAGAGAAACCCTGTCTCGAAAATCCAAAATAAGTAAGTAAATAAAAAGTTTAAAAGGAGAGTGTGTGGTGGCGCACTCCTTTAATCCCAGCACTCGGGAGGCAGAGACAGGAAGATCTCTGTGAGCTGGAAGCCAGCCTGGTCTATAGAGTGAGTTCCAGGCCAGCCAAGATAACGTGGGATCTTGTCTCAAAAAAAAAAAAAAAAAAAAAAAAAGCCAAATCTAGACTTAATGGCTTGGTGGTAAAGTATTTGCTTAGCATGTGCAAGGCTCTGGGTTCAAAACACACCCATAAACACACACACACACACACACACACACACACACACACACACACACACACCCCAAAGCCACTCCTCCCAATATCCTGCGCTGGCTTCCCAGGTTACTAGGTCTGGAATCTAAGCTCTCTCAGCAGCCTGTAAGACCAGAAGGGCTTGCCTGTCCACATTCCTCTCCCTTGAGCCCACTGCTCCGAATGCTCCTCCCCTAGTCACACTAGTTTTCATCATAAAACACCAAGTTGATTCCTGCCCCAGGACCTCTGTACTTTCCATCTATCCTGGAATCTCCTCTCCCAGATCTTCAGTGGCTAAAATCCTTCTCACTTTGGTCTCAACCCAGCTTCTCTCTGAAAGGCCTTCCACATCACTGATGTTGTGGTATGGTCTTTTCCTCAGGGCATAACACAGTCTTCCACCACCACCTGGGAGAACAGATTACCTTGGGCTGGTAGCCACGGCAACTGGATGAGCAAAACAATCCAATGATAGGGAGATGTAACCTTAATGGAGCAGTTGACTTTCTCTAGTAGGAGGGTGGTGAGGTCACAGGGACCTCGCCTGGGATTCTGGCCTTTACCCCTTCCTGTTCCCTATGCCAGGCTGCAAGTCTTGGAATATGACAGAGGGGGACTCCAGGGTGACGCTTCCATGAGCTCATGATCCATGACAAGGGGGGACTTTCCGGTGATGCAGCTGTTTGGGGTCACCCACGTTCCTGTGAGTGTCTCCTCATCTGCGCTCTGGAAGTAAATCCAATAAATTCCTTTGCCTTCCAAGTCAGACTTGGGTGGGACTGTTACTCTGCGAGGTCTTTGCCGCCTGATCTGCAGCCGCTTTGTTCATGTCTTCCTAGGAAAAGTTATCCACACATGCCCTTCCCTCCTGTCTAAACAGGAAGGGCTCCCTCCATGTTTCAATGTCTTTTCAAGTTTTCCCTAAGCTCTATTGACATATAAACTGCAGGCAGAAGCTGCCAGGCTCCAAGGCTGCAGAGCCACACCCATCTAACTTTTCTTTCTCTTCCTCCTCCTCCTCCTCCTCCTCCTCCTCCTCCTCCTCCTCCCCCTCCTCCTCCTTCTCCTTCTCCTTTTTTCTTCTTCTCTGCCTCCTCCCCCTCTTCTGCCTCCCCACCCCCTCCTCTTCTACTTCTCCTCCTCTTCCTCCTTCTTCTCCTTCTTTTTGGTCTTTCTATGTATTCTTGACTATCTGGAACTCACTGTGTAGACCAGGCTGGCCTCAAAACCACAGAAATTTACAGCTGGCCTGCTCTAGGACTTTTCTTTAAATTCTAATAAAATCTTCCTTGACTATCCTGACGGTGGTGGCACATGTCTTTAATCCCAGCACTTGGAAGGCAGAGGCAGGTGGATCTCTGTGAGTTCAAGAGCCAACCTGGTCTACAGAGCAAGTTCCAGGACAGCCTGGGCTACACAGAGAAACCCTGTCTTGAAAAATAAATTGTCCATGCCGGGCGGTGGTGGCGCACGCCTTTAATCCCAGCACTCGGGAGGCAGAGCCAGGCGGATCTCTGTGAGTTCGAGGCCAGCCTGGACTACCAAGTGAGTCCCAGGAAAGGCACAAAGCTACACAGAGAAACCCTGTCTCAAAAAACCAAAAAAAAAAAAAAAAGAAAAAAAAAAAAAAGAAAAATAAATTGTCCTTTAAAAGAAATTACACACACACACACACACACACACTCGGGGCTGGAGAAACGACAGCGGAATAGCTGAGCCGTTAAAAGCACTTGTTGCGCTGGCAGTGGTGGCACCCGCCTTCAATCCCAGCACTCGGAGGGTAGAGGCAGGTGGGTCTCAAGGCTAGCCTGATCTACAGAGTGAGTTCCAGGACAGCCAGCCTGATCTGCAGAGTGAGTTCCAGGACAGCCAGGGCTACACAGTGAGACCCTCGAAAAGACAAAAACAAAAGTACTTATTGCTTTTGCAGAGGACTGAATTGGTTCCAGCACCTGCACTGAGCAGCTCACAACTGCTGGTAACTCCAGCTTCAGGGGATCCAATATTACGCCCTCTTCTGGCCTCCATGAGTACTGCACACATGTGCATGCACATATACATACACATAAACTTAAAATTAATAAATAAATCTTTAAAAATATTAACTGATCTTGCCCTTGGTGTTTGCTGGTGCATGTTAGTGTCACGACTGTTGCACCAGAAACCTCCTAAACTCTAGCTTAAACAGCCCTGGGTTATGTTCACTAATAGTTTCGGAGTTGGGACAGAAGTCAGGAAGGATGATTTTTCCCTGTCCTATAATATGGAGGACCTCGGCTCTCTATATGACCTTCCTCACAGTATGGCTGTCTCGTGGACATCATGCATTGTAGCAGGGTTCTAGGCACATGGCCCACCTTTCCTCACAGAGTAAAAGCTCCACATTTAAAACCAACACTGAGGCCGGGCAGTGGTGACGCACGCCTTTAATCCCAGCACTCAGGAGGCAGAGGCAGGCAGATCTTTGTGAGTTCGAGGCCAGCCTGGTCTACAGAACGAGACCCAGGAAAGGTGCAAAGCTACACAGAGAAACCCTGTCACGAAAAACCAAAAACAAAAAACAAAACAAAACAACAACACTGAGGACTAAGAAATGCATGACCATATAACGCGCTGACAATTTTCTACTATTAGGGGCCTTGAAAATCCAGTCTGCCTTTTCTCACTCTAAACTCTGGAAACGTCCAACTGAGGTGGTTTGAACAGGCAGGCTCAGAAACAGGAAAGTGGATGCTTGGGAATGGAGCCTTAGGGAGGGGCAACAGGTAACCAGGGAAAGGTGGGGATCCATAAAGACAAAGGGACCCAGGTTACATATGGCCCTGTAACTTATTGGCAAGAATGAAACTATTATTATTATTATTAAATATCTTAAGATATTCTAAAGTGAATTGTGCACCCTTTCCATTTGGTGATCAGACTGTTGAAATAATGAATCCTAACAGGAGTGCTAGCTAGGTGAAGCGATACCATCAGCATTAGCGGATGCAGAGGCAGGTGGATGGATCTCTTGAGTTCAAGGCCAGCCTAGTCTACAAAACAAGTTCCAGGACAGCCAGGACTATACAGAGAAAACCTGTCCCAAACAACAACAACAACAACAAAAAAGACAAGAAATTAAAAATGTCCCGGAAATCTCATGAAGCCTGATGCCCACCGGAGAGGGAAACCTATCTTCCAAGAACAGATTTCTCACACTTCTAACAATCAGTCAAACCATCCTTGCAGGAAGACCTGGAGCAGAGGTAATGACGGGTGTGAGGACACCTGGACAGGACTGCTTGCTTATGCATACCTCTTGTCCTCTTATTTTAATTAAAAATGAGGACCCTGGAAGATAGACTTAGTGGGCTCAAAGTACTTCTTTGTTCTTAGGCTCATGTGGCTACACTGAATAATTCTTTTTTTTTTTTTTTTTTTTTTTTTTGCTTTTCAATGTTGCTTTGTCTATTTAATTGGAATATTGAGGATGGCAGAGTCAAACTTGTCTGGGTTGCCAGGACCCAGGATGACTCAGGCTCCCTTAACAGCCCTGAAGGTGAACACAAACCTGTTGTTTCTCAAGCCCTCTGCCTGCCTGCTTGTTCTTGAAGGGCATCCACTTGATCCTTCTCAAGCCCTCGGAGCCCCTACATTATTTCTCTGCTCTCCCTGTTTCCTGTGAGGGTAGCAGCAAGTACCATCCACCCAAGCCCAGGCTCTCAGCTGCCCTGCCCCCAGGTCCCAGTAGCAGCCCCAAATCTTTATTCCTCACACTCTGCTCATCTCCTCTGCGGGTCCATGGGCTTGTGTTTCAGTAACAGCCTCCCTCCTCCTCGGAAGAGGTCCCCAAAGCATCACTCCTCCTCCCTAGCCCTGGGGCGCCTCTCTCCACCTTCAAATTCCCCATCTGTGGGCGTTCAGACTCTTCCTGGCAGCTGCTGTTTATCACCCAAGTCACCATCCTTCTAGGGCCTTTGTTATTCTGACCAGGCTGTGTCACACTCTTCTGGTTTGGGCCAGGGCCAACTTACCCTTTCAACCTCATCCTGTTTAAGGCCTGAAAGACTTTTAGAGATCTTTGAAAATATAGATTCTTTAAAAATCTGAAGGAGTTCAAGGTGTGCGTGTGAACTTTTACACAAAAGAAAATTTTTCTTATTTTTGTCCTTTATTTTCTTTTGTTTAGACGTGGGACAAGGTCTTGCTATGTAGGTCTGGCTAAAATACGACTCATTTTATAGACCAAACTGGCTTTGAACTTGCAGTGGTCCTCCTGCCTCAGCCTCCCGAGGGCCGGGATTTAAGGTGTGAGCCGCCATGCCCAGTAGAGAAAATGTTCATTTTTGAGACAGTCTCGTGTAACCCAGGCAGGCCTCAAACTTGCTCTGTTGCTGAGGATGACCTTGATCTTCTGACCCTCCAGCCTCCAGATCCTGAGCATTGGGATTACAGGCATGTGCCACCACACTGGTTTACAAGGTGCTGGGATCAAACCCAGGGCTTTATGGACGCGAGGTAAAGCAGGCTACCAACAGAGCACCATCCCTAATCGCTAAAGAAAATGTTTGAATCTATAGCACTAACATATTCATCTTTAATTTCCCAGTCATAAAGTACACAGAGAAAAAGAGACCCCCATGAAGACAGGCGTGCCTGGGTTCCTGGTTTTCCTTGGGTGGGACCCCCACATCCCCTGTTTTCTAGTCACCTTTTTTGGAAAGCTTAATCTGAAGACTCAGGTCTGAGGTCCCCTCTGAAGACTTCAAAGCCATCAGCAACGTCCATCTTCGGCCCCAGCCCCAATCCCCTGAAGTCCTGCCCAGTGTGCTGTGGATCCTTCCAGATCCACCTTGCTCTTTTTTTCCCTCTCAGTACCCTCTCCCACCGACGACCAAAGAGCAGGATGAGACACCCAGTTAAATTCAAAAGGTTTAGGCTTAACCCGGGCTCGCAGGCAGCTAGGATCCGCTGCACGGGCGGGCCCTCAGGCGAGTGCCGCCGGAGGGGCGGGTCCAGGGGCGGGTCCAGGGGCGGGTGCAGGGGCGGGTCCAGGGGCGGGCTGCCGAGGCCCCAAAGCTCCGCCTGGCCCAACCTCCTCCCCTGCAAGGTTTCTTACGAAAAAGCGCGGCCGAGAATTCCCAGAAGGTTCCGGATGTGAAGTCACGGGCGTGAGGTCACCGAGAGCGGTTCCAGGAATCTGAAACTTGTGGGCGAGAAAGGAAAGCTCAGAAGGAAAGAGGGAGTATTGGAGGGTGAGGGGGTGGTAGCCAGCTGTCTGAGCCCAGGCTTGTCCCCTGCCGGATCTCGGCTCTTCTGACCCCAGAAAAGATGACTCCTCACTTTGCCATAATTTGGGAAAGGCGAGTTGAACGAAACAAAGTGATACTCATCCCTTTGAGCCAAGAACCAAAAACCTGAAATGACTCATATTGGGGCAGATAAGGCGAAAGGAGAGGTCTGCCCGCGGGTTTGAAGAACAAATTGAGAATATGACCAGATTTTAAAGGAACGTGTCCGTTGACCTAACAACTGCACATGCAAGGGTTTGTCCTAAGGACACGACAGAAGGATAAATGCTAAAGTGGTTTGGGAGCAGCGATTATTTAAAATATCCAAGACCAATATCCAAGATTATTTAAAATATCCAAGATAATCCATCTGCAATGAGCATGGTAAATTGCCACTCCACATGCTGTGTTAGGAAGACAACTGGCTGGCTGACTTGTTTGTTTTTAAGACAGGGTCTCATAGCCATGCCGACCTGGAACACTATATATATATCCCAGGCTGGCTTTGAACTCTCCATCCTCCTGCCACTGCTTCCTGAGTGGATTACGGGCCAAATATCCAAGATGCCTTATAATAAAGCCCAAGAATGCCTGCCGACATGTTTGCCTACCGTTCTGGTCTAATTTTTTCCTTCAGTGTAAAGGATTGAGCCCAGGACCTTGTGCGTCTAGAGAACCGCTGATCTTCCAGGTTACATCCCCACCGTGGATTTTTTGGAGATAGGGTTTCCATGTGTAGCTCTGACTATGAGCTCAGTCTTCCTGCTTCGGTCTTTAATTCTGGCATCCAAGACTATATCGTGAGACCCTGTTTCAAACAAGACAAAACAGACACACTGAGAACGTACAAGATTCAGGGCAGGACACACTGGTAGAGCTGTGACCAGAGCAAAGGTCTGAGTCCCAAAGCCTGTGGAGAAGGGTGATCACAATGCCTTGGTGGTAACAAGGTGTAGAAAGAAGGGAACAGCCTTGTGCACAAATTGACATTTGTGTGGAGACCAGAATGAAGAAGTGTGAACATCTTGTGTCTGTCAAGATTGAAGAGGTGTGAAGAGTGCTGGGTTGGCTTTTATGTCAGAAGAGAAGCCCTTAGAGGGTATTTGTTTTGTTTTCTGAATCAGGGTCTTATGCAGTGTAGCCCGGGCTGGCCTTGAACTCTCTATGTAGCCAGCCAGGGGTGGCCTTGAATTTATAATCCTCCTGCCTCTTGAGTCTGGGATTGCATATTTGCACTACCACACATAGCTTTATTCTGAACTGAAGGGGCATGCTAGGCAAGCATGCTGCCAACTGAACTTCATGCCCAGCCCCTTGGTGGGTCTTGAACAATGAAATGACAGGATCTGAGTGGAGCTCTACCCCAGAGGAAATCCAGCCATCAACTCAGTGAGTTACAGCAGAGAGGGAGGAGACAGGCATCCGAGGTAGGCTTCTGGGTGTGTTTTAACAACGGGGTTGATAGAATTTGCTGACCAGTAGCCCAGATGTAGGTGTGAGGGGAAGAAGCCCCAGGCCACTGTAACCAGAAGCACGAGCCTGTCCTTTATAGGATAGAGGTTGAGCAAAGAATAGGGAGTGAGAGCTGCTTCCAAGGGCCGGAGTTTCAGGACCGGTAGAGACAGGAGAGTGTTTGGAATTTGAACAGGAGCAAGCCCCAGAGAGAAACAGCTAGCATGCTTGAATGAGAAATTTGAGGAGGGCTTCATTAAAAAAGTCAGCTTTTGCAAGGAAAGAGAGTATACAAGGGCAGTGTTGGACCAGGCTCCTGAGAGGGGATTTCAGCATCCACAGATCCGAGGGGGAGGGACAGGAGACTGAGCTGGGCATGGTGGTGCCGAGCTATAATCTGAGCATTTGGAAGAGGGTGCAACTGAGGCAGGAAAAGTGTAAGTTGGAGGCTAGCGACATAGCAAGACCTTGTCTCAAAAGAGGAGAGAGAGGAAGCTCAGTGGAGGGAATAGAAGAGAGACATCCAACTTGTGTAACTTCATCCAAGAAAGGGGATTAACTCTTTGCTATACAAGTGTGGATTCGGCCAACTGGCAGAAGCTGAGTTTGGTTGGAGCCTGTCCATGGCAACCCTACAACCTCTGACCTCACTCCACGTCTCTTCTCCGAAGCCCCTGGGAAGCCTGACTCCAAGGAGACTCAGGGACAGCCTGCAGAGTCAGTCCCCAGTGCAGAGCAAAGACAGAGGTGATGGACGGTGCTGCAGGGAAGAGGGCCTGTGCACAAAGCCGTGATCTCAGAGACTGAACTCAGGTAGAAAAGGAGAGGAGGTCATCGCCCTCCAGCAACTAGAGATTAGAGAAATCAGAGCTGGGATAGGGTCCTCCAGTGAGAATGCAGAACAGAGCCTGAGCCGTGTCTGTTGCCAAGGGAAGCAAGAGTATTGTCAGCACAGTGTTGCCAGAGGAGGAGGAGGGAAGGAGGAATGGGAAGAGGGAGAGCAGGCTGGGATAAACACTCCAAACAGGCCAAGGAGTGAGGGAGAGAAAGGGAGGGAGGGAGAGAGAGGGAGGAAAGCAGACAGACAGACAGACGAGACATACATACACACACACACACACACACACACACAGATGGACAGACAGACACACACACACACAGAGTAATGTCCACGTAGAAGTCAGGCCTTGGCAGCCTGTGTGTGCAACCCCAGTGCTGGGGAAGGACAAGGAAGGCAGCAAGTATAGCAGAGAGAAAGCTCTAGGTTCAGTGGGATACTCCGTTTCAAAAACTGAGATGGAGGGACTGGACACAGGCTAAGAAGAGTGCACCCTTAATACATGCATACACCACACCCACCCACACACAAATAATAAATAAAGTAATTAAACTTCTCAATTAAAGAAGAGGAAGAAGGCCATGCCGTGGTGGCGCACGCCTTTAATCCCAGCACTTGGGAGACAGAGGCAGGTGGATCTTTGTGAGTTCGAGGCCAGCCTGGTCTATAGAGCGAGATCCAGGTCAGGCACCAAAGCTACACACACAAACTCTGTCTCAAAAAAAATTTAAAAAAAAAAAAAGAGCTGTTTTCAGGCCAGTGTGGTGGTGTATGCCTTTAATCCCAGCCCTCGGGAGGCAGGTGGATCTCTGTGAGTTCCAGGCCAGCCTGGTAATCAGAGCGAGATCCAAGACAGGCACCAAAACTACACAGAGAAACCCTGTCTCGAAAAACCTAAATAAATAAATAAATAAATAAATAAATAAAAATGATAATAATGAAGAAAGAAAAGAAAAGCTGTCTTCATACTTTAGTATCTTATTTTTTACAAGTATCTGTTCTGAGTGCATGCGTGTGTGTGTGTGTGTGTGTGTGTGTGTGTGTGTGTGTGTGTGTGTGTGAATGTGGAAGTCAAAGGACAGTTCTGAGAGCTGGTTCTGTCCTCTACCCTGTGGATTACAGGGCTGGAACTCAGGTCTGTAGGCTGGACCCCAAGGCCCTTTTCCTGTTCATCCATCTCACTGGCCTGATATCTCATCATCTCCTAAGTATTTTATATGTCAGACTTTTAGTTATTTTATATTTTTGTTTTTGTTTTGATGAGATTACATATATATCAGGCTACTCTCTAACTTGCTATATAGTCTGTATAGCAGAGGCTAGCCTTTAGCAGAGGCTAGCCTTAGACTTCTGAACCAGTTATTTCTGTCCCCAAGCGCCAGGTTTGTGGCCCCATGCTTAGTGTGCTTTTAGTATTTTTTAAGTAATTGAACATTTTTAAGGATTTATTTTATGTATATGAGTATTTTTCCTGCATGTATGTATGTATGTGCACTGTGTGTGTAGTGCCTGAGGAAGCCGGAAGAGGGTGTTAGACTACTTGGAACTAGAGTTATAGTTACTTGTGAGCTATCATGTGGGTGCTGGGAACTGAACTCAGGTCCTCTGCAAGAGTAACAAGTGCACTTAACTGCTGAGCCATCTCTCCATCCCTGCCTTTAATATTTTTAATTCCATACCAAAAATATCTCTCAAAGGCAGAATGGGTGGCCTGTACCTGCAGTCCGAGCATTTGGGAGACGGAAGCAGAGGGACCAGGAGTGTGAGGTCATCCTCAGCTGCACAGTGAGTTTGAGGCTGCCCTAGGGCACCTGAGGTTTGTTCAAACATAAATATCTTCCCTCCGTAGCTGAGGCTGCCCTTGAAATCCTGATCCTCCCGCCTCCACCACCAATGCAGGGATTGCGTGAATTGGCTCCATCATCTTTCTGATGAAGGCACACTGGGACAGGTATTTCTTCCTGAAGTGCACAAAAGTCTTTATTGCTTTTCATTTGCTTACCAGTCTGTAATCCCAGTATTCAGGAGGCTGAAGCAAGAAGGCGATCAGTTCAAGGCAAGCCTGAGCAACTTAGTGAGATCCTGTCTCAAAATAAAAACGGGTAGGGCCGGAGGGATGTTCAATGGTCTGGAGCACCATGTGCTGCTCTTGCAGAGGACTGGCTGGAGCTTGCTACTTCTCAGCATCACATTGGGTGACTCATAACCCCCTGCTTCAGCCCCAACTCCAGGTGGAGTCAACTCCCCTAGCCTGCTTGGACACCCTTGTGTTCACACACACATATATACACTTAAAACAAATAAATATATCTTTAAAAACAGAAATAGAAAGAGACCAGATTATAAATTAGTGGTAGAGTACTTGCCTAGCACACACAGGCCCTAAGATCAATCTCAGCACTGGAGAATGGACCCTAATTTTTGTTTCTGTTGTGGGTCCTGAGGATGAATGCTCTAGGGAGTTCTCCACTGCAACCAGCCTGTCAGGAGCCACAGGCAGATGGGGGGTGGAGAGGAGGGGGGTGGGGCGGCTAGGGGAAAGCAGCCCTCTCCCTAGGCTACCTCCTTGGGTTGGGAGGGGGATTTCCAATCTAACAGACTCTATGTTTTCCCTACAAAGGGGTTTCCCAAGAGAGAAGGGTCAGAAGAGGAAAGGGAGCCATTGGCCCACCTTCCTTCATGGACTTGACATGCTAAGGTCAGTGTGGGCCCGACTTCCCTCTCCATCAATCACCCTGAGAGTTCAAATGTCTCCACATGCCCTGTACCCAGAGTCTTCCTGGAATACTTCCAGCCAGGCAGTGGCACACACCTTTAATCCCAGCACTGTACTTGGGAGGCAGAAGCAGGCAGATCTCTGTGAGTTCAAGGCCAGCCTGGTCTATGTAGTGAGTTCCAGGACAGCCAGGGCTGCACAGAGAAACCCTGTCTTGAAACAACAACAACAACAAAGAATACTTCGGGAGAGCAGGCAGCCTGGTAGTTAGGAACCACTGATGTATCAAATGAGTGTCAGCCTGGCCTAGTTCAGGAACAAGGATGGATGGATGACGTCCTGTGGAGGGAAGCATGTGTGCCTGGCAGGCTCTCTGCCTCTGAGCTACACCCTCATCCCTCTTCTTTTTTAATTAATTAATCAATTTATTACTGCATTTTATTGAGTCAGGCAGGGTCTCATACTCTAGGATGTCCTTTAACTCACTAGTTAGTGACCATGACCTTGAACTTCTCATCTCCATCTCCCAAGAGCTAGGATTACAGGTGTCTGCCACCACACATCAAACTTACTGGTTTTTTTGTTTGTTTGTTTGTTGGTTGGTTGGTTGGTTGGTTTTTCAAGACAGGGTTTCTCTGTGTAGCTTTGCGCCTTTCCTGGAACTCACTTGGTAGCCCAGGCTGGCCTGGAACTCACAGAGATCCACCTGGCTCTGCCTCCAAGTGCTGGGATTAAAGGCGTGTGCCAACACCGCCCGGCTCAAACTTACTGTTTATTTTGAGCCAAGGTCTCACTGAACTGACCAGGCAAGCCTTGAACTTTAATCCTCCGTCTCAGCTAGGATTATAGTCCTGTGCAACAGTTTCCAACCATATTTCTTTTCTTTTTCAAGGATTTAAGTATCTGTGTGCTGTGAGTCTGCGTGTATGTGTGTGTGTTTGTGTGTGTGTGTGTGTGTGTGTGTGTGTGTGCGCGCGCGCGCGCGCGCGTGCATTAAGGTGCCCATGGGTCTAAGAAGAAGGAGGGCGGAACAAAACCAACGAAGATGGTGGGTGCATACCACCGGAGAGGGTAACTGCAGCTCATGTCACTGAGATAGTATCTGGAACATTCCTCAGAGGGTTCCACCCTAGCCCACTGCAGATTAAGGCCTACTACATTCAAGGCCACTTCCATCCTGCCCACTGGGTAAATTGAACTGGGTTTGGACGGACAGAAAGCTTGCCCCAGGCCACGAGTCGGCTGTTCCCAATGATAAGCTAGGCACGTGTGAGGCCCAGGATTGCAGTGGGGCTGGAGCAAGGACTGCTCTGCAGGCAGGTGTTCAGTACGTCTCAGAAGTGTGGGATCAACGCTAATGTCCTTAGAAATCACAGTTTCTGGAGTAACTGTCCTGGTCTGCTGAGCCATCAGACTGGAGTTGGCCAGTTCAATCTAGCTCATACTCAGTAAAAGCAAGACTGCAACCCAGCTGGTTAAAATATGCCCAGGCCATTTGCACATTCCTGGTTAGTACTGTTATGTTTATTTCCATCTTATTGTTGTTGTAATGTGGCAGCCAGGCTTCAAACCTTAAAGATGTATCAGGGAAAAAAGATAATCCTTGCCCGGAATAGTGGTGCGCGTCTTCAATATCAGCACTCAGGAGATAAAGGCGGGCAGACCCCTGCGAGGTTGAAGTCATCCTGATCTACATAGTGAGACCCTGTGTCAGGAAGAGGAGGAGGAAGGAAGTGGGGCACAGACTTGAGTATGTGAAAATGGTGTGTGTTGTTGTTGAGACAGGGTCTCTTGTAGGCCGGGTTGATCTTGAACTCACTTTATACCTAAGGATGACCTTGAATTCCTGATCCTCCTGCCTTTACCTCCCAAGTGCTGGAATTATAGGTATGTATCCCCAAGCATAGTTTTACGTGGTGCTTGAGGGTGGGACACAGGGATTTGTACATGTTGAGTAAGCACTGTACCAACTGAACTATATCCCCACCCCGGTATTATGAAATCTTGTGAAATGGTGGTATGAATCCCACAGGGGCCCTAGTAGCAGTTAGACAACCAAGTTTGTTTCCAGAATATGGGTAAAATTAAGTCTAGTGTGATGTTCACGAGTTTTCCTCAAAGGGAGAAAAATACAAAATGAAAATCCTTGAAGCATCATTGAAATTGTCCAACCTGTACTGAAAACTGACACAATTCATTCTTCGGCTTATCAACTGAGCCACAGGCTACTGAGAGATACTATGATCAGGGAGAAGGCAGATCGAGCTCTTGGTAAAATGAGTTGATCAAACAACCCACTTGGATGACACACAAAATCAATGTCACCCACTGTGAAGGAGTGCCGCACCCCCAGCCAGTACCAGCAGACAAGAGCCCCATTGTCCAGTGAAAGCCCTGGAAGCCAGCCTCACACATATCAATGGTGAATTCAGCCCTTCCCTCTTTCGTGACAACAGAACCTTAGTTTGGATCCATGGACACATTCTCCAGGCTCAGGCAAACAAAGTGGTCTCAATCAGTCGTGACCATCCCACTCCGCACTCTGCTAATCTCCCTTGCTGCTGTAGGAGAGGAATCCTGGCCAATGAAATAGAATGAGATGTCTCCTGGGGGGCCCTCCTGCAACAGTTTTTATAAATTTTTTCAACAGTGTCTCATGTAACCCAGGCTGGTCTCATGTAACACAGGCTGAACTAACTGTGTAGGTAAGGGTGACCTTGAACTACTTACCCTTTTCCTCTGAAGGGGCGTGCTGGGATTATAGGCTTGTGCTAAGGATAAAACCTAGGCAAGCACTCTACCATATAGGTATGTAAGCCCAACCTGAACTTTCATTTCTTCATAAGTTAGGTGTATAGATTCCTGCAAGTTGTCCTCCAACCTACACACACGAAACAAACAGGAAGGAAATGTGCTTTATGACATTTTGTTCTGTTTATTGCTGGATTCCCTTGCAGGGTTAGAGATTGGGAGATGGTACAGTGGGTTAGCGCTTGCCACTCAAGCAATGAGGATCAGGTCTCAAAACTCAAGGAAAACTGGACTTGGAGGGGTGTATCTGTAATTTCAGTCCTAGGTCAGTGTGGGGGTGGAGATGGATCTCCAGCCAGCGAGTCTAGGCAAAACTTTGAGCTCCAGGTTCAGAGATCCCGTCTCAAAAAATAAGCTGACTAGCAATAGAGGAAGGTACCTGATGTGGGTCTGACACGCTCTGTGTACACAAGAGTGAGTGCACTTATACACACCCCACACACAGAGATTAGAGAGTCAAGCTGGGAGTCTTGGCACCTAGGAGGCAGAGTCAGGCCGACCACTGAGTTCAAGGCTAGCCTGGTCGACAGTGAGTTCCAGGGCTGCCAGGGCTACGTTATGAAATCTTATCTAAACAGAACAAAACAAACAGAAGAGTATTAGAGTCACACTCTGTTTTCCAGGGGGCTCCACCATGAGTACCCCAGCAGGGATAGGGACGGGGGCAGGGGAGAGATTGGGGAACCCCTTCTTGTGAGTCACTACAGCTCATGCAGCAACTCCTGCTATGGATTCTCTCCTTTCTGTAGATGCCCCCTGGTTCCCTCCTCTGCTTTCTCCCTGACCTATCGGTGACAGCAGCTCTGTGGGGACTTGTCTTTTGGGGGTCACCCAAACCCACTTTTGTTAATAAACTTTCTTTATGACCATCCTATTTGAAGTGTTCCCTCATTTTTTGGTATGCTGACTGGTCCAACATCGATTCACATATTTGGAGCAAAACAAATCCCGCACCTGAATGTCAAGGCGCATTACTCTCCTCACAAAGACGGCAGTCGGGTGGTAATCTGGCTCCTCATCTCACGATGCAGAGCCATAAAAGCCGATGGTCTCCACTCATGGCCTCTGGGTGTTTTCAGAGCTCTGTGTGTGAAGTGCCTGCTGAAAGAGACTCCTATGAGGGTTTTGTCACCTGCTTTTGGTCATCCTGAGACCCTCATAGAACATAGGCAAGTGTTCTATTCTTTTTTGTTTGTTTGTTTGTTTTGTTTTTGTTTTTGTTTTTTTCAAGACAGGGTTTCTCTGTGTAGCTTTGGAGCCTGTCCTGGATCTCACTCTGTAGACCAGGCTGGCCTCGAACTCACAGAGATCCGCCTGGCTCTGCCTCTCAAGTGCTGGGATTAAAGGCGTGCGCCACCACCGCCCGGCCAAGTGTTCTATTCTTGTGTTACACACCCCATCTTTTTTGTACTTTCTAAAAATTTTTCACAGTATTCTGGTAGAAGCTCCATGTAGCCCTGACTGGCTTGGAAGGCAGAATGCAGCTGCCTCTGCCTCCCCAGTGCTGGGATTAAAGGTGTGCACCATCATGCCCAGCCTAGACTTTTGCACTTTTTCTCTCTTCAAGAAAGGGTTTCTCTGTGTAGCCCTGCCTGCCCTGGAACTCACTCTGTAGACCAGGCTGGACCAGGCTGGCCTCAAACTCACAGAGATCCTCCTGCCTCTGCCTTCTGAGTGCTGGGATTAAAGGCGTGCACCACCACACCCAGCTCAGTTTGCATTTTTTAACCTGAGTTAGTTTGGTAATGATGCAACCCTGGTAGGGCACTGCTTTTTTTCTCATCCAGTGTAAGAATCTTTTTGGTGTTGTTGTGGAGGGTGAGTTTAATCCATATTTACACTTGCTGGTGTAACTCACGTATTAACCTTAAGTGTTAATATTATCTTCTGTTCCGCTTTTTATCTCAATGCTTCCATTTTTCTGTTTTTCCATGTCCAGTTTTTGTTTACTGTGATAGGCATGTATGTGCACGTTTGTATTTTTTTTTTTCTGGAGCTGAGGACCGAACCCAGGGCCTTGTGCTTGCTGGGCAAGCACTCTACCTCTGAGCTAAATCGCCAAGCCCACGTTTGTATTTTTGTTCAGTGATTTGGAGGCTTAGATTCTGCCCTACCCCTAACCAGTGGTTTCTTTTATGTAGATATCTCTGCCAAGAGAAGTAAAATGAAAGACAGACCTCTCACTCTCCAAGTTTGGCATCTTAGTTCTGTCTTCAAAACTCCCTGTCTTTTCCTCAACAGAAAAATGGTGATAATCTCTCCCTGAGGCCAAAGATCCAGAGTGACCCAGATACTGAATCTGAGGGCTGAAAAGAGGCTCAGCAGTTACCAGCACTTGCTGCTTAACTATGAGTTTAGATCTCAGCACCCATGGAACAAGCCAGGCGTCTCACATACCCCAGGAACTCGCCCCAAGGTGGGCAGTGGTGCCTACTGGCTTCTAGCCCAACCTAGAAAGGGTGAGTTCTAGGAGACCCTGCCTCAGCGAAACAGATGGAGACCTGACAGAGGAGGCACCCGACACCTTGTCTTGGTGTGAACAGGTACATTCCCTCACATACATGTTTGCATGTACTCATGTAGACACATACATGCATATAAATAACAGATGAACACAGAAACAGACTCCAAGACACATAGGAATTCAGTTTGTTTAAAGTACATCACTAAGAAACAAATACCCTAAATGGACCCACTATATCAATTCTCCTCCCCGATTGCCCCCAGATCTCAGGGAACATTGCAGAAGAGGGGGTGGAAAGGACAGAGAAGCCAGGGGATGCAGAGGACGGTTGTGAAATGTGTAGCTTAAGTTTTCCTGCCTGGCCCACAGTCAGGACAAATCTCTCTCACCTGCCAGTCCCACAGCCACTCAGACCCAACCAAATAAACACAGAGACTTATATTGGTTACAAACTGTATGGCCGTGGCAGGCTTCTTGCTAACTGTTCTTACAGCTTAAATTAATCCTTTTCCATAAATCTATACCTTGCCACATGGCTTGTGGCTTACCGGCATCTTCACATGCTGTTTATCATCGTGGGGGCTGGCAGTGTCTCTCTGACTCAGCCTTCCACTTCCCAGCTTTATTTTCCTCCTTGTCCCGCCTACACTTCCTGCCTAGCCAATGGCCAATCAGTGTTTTATTTATTGACTAATTAGCAACACATTTGCCATAAAGAACATCCCACAGCAGAAATGCTTTCTTTTGGACATGACAGAGCAGTTGAACTCATAAACTCACGTAGCTGTAGTTACTCGCACAAGATCAAGCCAGTTAAAAGCCCAGCATGGATGTGGGAGGGGCCTAGCAAGCTCCACCCCTA
Organism: Peromyscus californicus insignis; assembly: GCF_007827085.1. Lineage (NCBI taxonomy): Eukaryota > Metazoa > Chordata > Mammalia > Rodentia > Cricetidae > Peromyscus > Peromyscus californicus. The sequence continues at coordinate 114,479,953 of NW_026294402.1, read as the reverse complement.
TCTGAGGAGCCGTTGGCTGCTAGGAGAGGAAGAATCATTTTTTCTTAGAGGTGTGGCCAGTGCCCAGGTGAGGTCTCATATTTATTATTTGCATACTGACAACACTAATTGGACTCAGTGGTCAGTGGGTTATTTATTTATTTATTCATTCATTTATTTATTTATTTTTTGGTTTTTCGAGACAGGGTTTCTCTGTGTAGCTTTGTGCCTTTCCTGGATCTTGAGTGCTGGGATTAAAGGTGTGCGCCACCACTGTCCGGCTTATACGGACCTCCTGAAGTTGGGAGGGGGAATTTGGGTGTTCAGGAATGGGACTAGGGAGAATCAGAAGGGGGAGTAGTGGATGGGTATAGTAGAAATAAATTGAATACATGTATGAAATCTTCAAATAATAAATAAGAACTTATATATAAGACATAAAAACAAAGGATGGTGACTATGTACTAAGAGATAGGCGAGAACCCACTTCCAAAAGTTGTCCTCTGACCTCCATGGTGTCCCGTGGCATATACATATCTCCCACATACACACAGATAATGAAAATAAATGAAAACAAAAAAAAAATGGAGGGTGGTTGGTGCATGCCTTTAATCCCAGTACCTGGGCAGCAGAGGCAGGCAGATCTCTGAATTCCAGGCCAGCCCCCAACTCTGAGGAGAGGCCCTGCTGGACCAGAGGTGACACCAGCCGCCAGAAATACAGACCACAAAGACCAGAAGTCCAAAGAGGAAACAGAAACCAAGGAACAAAACACCCATCAAACAAAAACAAACTCAGGAAAAAAAAAATTAATAGTCATGCGGTGGTGGGGTGGTAGCATATGCCTTTAATTAATCTCAGCACTTGGGAGGCAGAAGCAGGCAGATCGAGGCCAGCCTGGTCTACAGAGCAAGTTCCAGGACAACTAGGACTTTGCCCGCCTTGCCCCCCCCAAAAAAAAATTACAAATAGTGAGAAAGAAAATAGCATGGGAATTCTATTCCATTTCCCTACCTAAATCACTAAATCCAAGATGGCTAAAGGGGTCATGTGGTGGCTCCTGCCTTTAATCTTACAATAACGGAGAACAGAGCCCTCACAACTCAAGATCTCTTAGGTAAATACAGCAGGTGAATATGGTATTATGCCCCTGTAATCCTAGCACTTGGGAAATAGAGGCAGGGGGATCAGAAATTCGTGGTCATCCCCAGGTGTGTATTTCTAGTTTGATATCAGTTTGAGCTACAAAAGTTAAACAAGCCGGGCGTGGTGGCACACGCCTTTAATCCCAGCACTCGGGAGGCAGAGGCAGGCGGATATCTGTGAGTTCGAGGCCAGCCTGGTCTACAGAGTGAGATCCAGGACAGGCTCCAAAGCTACACAGAGGAACCCTGTCTCGAAAAACCAAAAAAAAAAAAAAAAAAAAAAAAAAAAAAAAAAAAAAGGAAGAAAATTGACAAAGTTGTTTTTCCAACCAGATTAGCAGGAATCAGGAAATATGATGACACCCAGATCTAGGGAGGATGTTGGGAAATTACAACCCCAAAGATATTTGCTTGTGAGTGAAACTGGTGAAATTTTGGGGAAGGCAACTGGTAGTATCTGTCAAAAATCTTTGACCCAGAAACCAACAGGCAGGGTTGTTGTTTTTGTTTTTTAATTTTTTAAGACAGGGTTTCTCTGCAGCTCTGGCTGTCCTGGAACTCACTCTATAGACCAGGCTGGCCTCAAATTCACAGAGTTCTATTTGCCTCTGCCTCCCAAGTGTTGAGATTAGAGGCATGTGCCACCATGCCCAGCAAGTTTTTTTTTTTTAACATAAAAAACAGGTTATAATTCAAAAGTCCAGGGTTATTTTAAACAGTAAAATATTCTCTCTGTAGAAAATAGTAAAAATGGCCGGGCGGTGGTGGCGCACGCCTTTAATCCCAGCACTCGGGAGGCAGATCCAGGCGGATCTTTGAGTTCAGGCCAGCCTGGTCTCCAAAGTGAGTTCCAGGAAAGGCGCAAAGCTACACAGAGAAACCCTGTCTCAAAAAACCAAAAAAAAAAAGAAAGAAAGAAAAAGAAAAAAATAGTAAAAATGATAACATTTCCCAATAAGCCCTTTTAAGCCAAATGATAGCTGAATTATACATGTAAATATTGATTAGATTCTGGGATACAGAAGAAACCTGTCTTCATCTGTTCAGAGAGCTATGTTTTACTTAAGCTGTGGAAGTGAGATTCCTACTCATCTTCCTCTTCACTGATGTACAGCAGACATTTTTCTATAGGCTAATCCATAATCTAAACAGATTTTAGCCTCCTCTCCTGAAAGTAAGGCCAGCATTTTCTTTCATCAGCTTGATACAATACAAATTCTTATCCTAATAGTGAAATGTAGATAGTATAAGCTTGCCCAGTGATTGGGCAAAACCAAAACTTATTATAAGCCACAGTCATCCTAGGGTCCTCCCTACTAGGTAGCCTCCCTGAATCTGTGGGTTGCAGTCTGATTGTCCTTTGCTTTAGATCTAGTATCCACTTATGAGTACCTACCATGTTTGTCCTTCTGAGTGCCCAGCAAGTTTTTTTTTTTTCTTTTTTTTTTTTTTTTTTTGGTTTTTCGAGACAGGGTTTCTCTGTGTAGCTTTGGTGCCTGTCCTGGAACTCACTTGGTAGCCCAGGCTGGCCTCGAACTCACAGAGATCCGCCTGGCTCTGCCTCCCGAGTGCTGGGATTAAAGGCGTGCGCCACCGCCGCCCGGCCCCAGCAAGTTCTTAATTCACAAGATCTACACACAAAGTCTTCCCACTTAAAGCTGGGCTATAGCCAGGGAGGTGAGGCATGAGTAGGCGAGTAGGCAGCATAGTGAGACCCTATCTTAAAATAAAAACCCCTTTCTTTCTTTCCTGACCTCAAACTTGCTATGTAGCTGAGGATGGCCCTAAACTCCTGACCCTCCTGATTCCACTTCCTGAGTGTAGGATCCCAGCCTGTGGTTGTGATAAGCCTTCTGCTTACACTGAAAGGCTGCCTCCTAATCATTTCTCTTTCTCTGCCTTAGCTCAGGGGGTCTTGAGTCACTGGAACAGGGTCTCTGGTGCACTTGCTGTCACAAGCCGCTGGGGCCTGCCCAAGATTACTGACTCAACCCTTCTAGGAGAGTCTAGGAATGAGCATTAACCAAGTTTGTAGACAATGTTTTGAAGCTGATTGTTCAGGCCCTGAATCTAGGCTGCTCTGCCTTAGGCTCCTGAGAGTCCTAGGAGGGATGGGGGTGGGGTGGGTCTAGCAGGTTCCTTTAAGGAAAAGGAGACCCAGAGCCCTATGGAGAGGGTCAGAACTTGCTCCAGGGATGATGTCCTCGCTGGCTTGAAGATCTCCAGAAGAGAATGTTTGAGGATCCTAAGGAGGTAGGACTGTGATCTGTGTTCCTAAGGCTAATTAAGAATACCCCCGAGCCGGGCAGTGGTGGCGCACGCCTTTAATCCCAGCACTTGGGAGGCAGAGGCAGGTGGATCTTTGTGAGTTCGAGGCCAGCTTGGTCTACAGAGCGAGATCCAGGACAGGCTCCAAAGCTACACAGAGAAACCCTGTCTCGAAAAAAAAAGAATCCCCCAAGCTGGGTGGTAGTGGCACATGCCTTTAATCCCAGCACTCGGAGGCAGAGGCAGGCAGATCTTTGTGAGTTCAAGGCCACCCTGGTCTACAAAGCGAGTTCCAGGAAAGGCGCAAAGCTACACGGAGAAACCCTGTCTCGAAAAACCAAAAAAAAAAAGAATCCCCTGAGTTCCTTCTACAACCGACTATGGCTCAGAGGCATAAGGTCCACAGACTTACAAGAGGGCGTCTTTGCCATGAAGAGAGCTTGGCAGTGACAGATCACAGATCCTGCCCCTGCAGAGACCATCAGCCATGTCCTACATCTTAGACTCTCACTCAGCCCTTAAACTCAGAGACCCCTTCCGTTTAACTCAGATTTCTCACTTGTAAAGTTATGACAGTGACGATTGCCGTTGGATCTCCTGTCCCAGCCTCCCCAGCTTCCAGTGGCTGCTGTTCCTAAGGGCTATTTTACCTTAAATCCTTCTTGGTGCAATCAAGAGAATATTACTTAAAGTCAGGCAGTAGTGGCACATATCTTTAACTCCAGCACTCAGAGGTAGAAGCAGGCAGAAGTTTGAGTTTGAGGTCAGCCTGGTCTACAGAGCGAGATCCAGGACAGGCACTAAAACTACACAGAGAAACCCTGTCTCGAAAAACCAAGAAAAAAAAAAAAAAAAAAAACTAAACCGAAAAAAACTGCAATAATTTTAATTTACCTAAACGAGTGGACGGGTGGGTGGTCCTTAGATGCTGAAGACATAGTACTTGGAGGTCTCTTCCAAGTATTCAGAAACTCCCTAAGGATGTGTGGGTGTTTTTGCACACACACACACACACACACACACACACAATTATACAGTGTATGTGTGTGTATGCCATAGTTACAGACGAGTGCTCCACACCCCACTCTGCCTGCCTTGGAACAGACCCCTCATTCCCCACGAACAGGAAGAGTTCAGATGAGATCCCTGAGGGAGATGCTTCCCATCACCAGCAACATCTGGGCAACATCTGGTGAGCTATCCCAGGACAGGGAGATGCTTTTCTACAGAAAATACATCACTTATTTGATTATATATTTTTTCCCTTTAATCTCTCTCTCCCCCTGCTCGCCAGACTCCCTCACCATCAGGTTCCCTGCTCTAAGCCCCCCCCCCCCCTCCGCAGCCCTTGCCAACTCCCTGCCCTGCTTTCAGCCTTGTCTGGTTTCCTGGATACAGAGCTCAGCAGGATGCAAACCTGGGTAGCTCCAGAGAACCTCATTAACTCTAGAGTCCAGCCTTGCCCATCTCCCTCATCAGCATCTTGCAGCATCTTAGGCCAGGAATGTGCGGCTGGCTGGGCTCTCTGGTCCAGTGCTCTCATTTTATGCATTGGAAATAGGAGCTGGAAATGTAGAACAGCACTTCTAGGCACCATCAAAGCCCTCTTTCTGGGCCGGGGAGGTAGCTCAGTTGGTAGAGTGCCTGCCTGGAATGCACAGAGCCTTGCGTTCTATCCCCAGCACTATATAAAATCTTAAATGGTAGTACCTGACTGTCATTCCAGCACTCAGGAGGTGGGCAAAGAATCAGAAAATTCAAAGTCATCCTCAACTGCACATCAAGCTTAGACCAGCCTCGGGTCCATGAGATGGGTCTCCAAGACTAAAAACCCTTCTGCTGGTGACAGAGAAGGGATTTTAGTGAAGGCCGGTGGTGCAAAGGATTGCTTGGGCCATCAAGGGCTACAAACGTGCAGGACAGGGAGAGGCCAGCTGACTATCTGAGGGTGGGGATTTGCATGGCCTGGAGGGACAGCTGTGACCGCTCAGTCACCTCTAGAGACTGGCATCAGTTCTGTAGTATTTTCTGTTTGTTTTTGTTTTGAGACAGGGTTTCCGCTATGTATGTAGCTCTGGCTGTCTTAGAACTCACTATGTAGACCAGGCTGGTCTCCAACTCACAGAGATCCGCCTGCCTCTGCCTCTCGAATGCTGGGTTTAAAGGTGTGCGCCACCACACCAGGCCACGTTTTGTTTTGTTTTTCCCTGGAACTCGCTCTGTAGACCAGGCTAGCCTCTAATTCAAGAGATTCACCTGTCTCTGCCTCCTGAGTGCTGGGATTATAGACAGAAAGTACCACACCCCGGTTTATGTGTTTGCTTTTGAAACAAGGTTTCATATATCCTGGCTGGACGCAAACTGGCTTTCAACATGGCAGGCAATTGCCCTCCATCTTCAGCTAGCTCTGTAGTCTATTTCCGGAGCAGCCTCAGCCAGCACAGCTTCACTGTACCAAAGCTGAGTGTCAGAGACCTCATCTGCCCCCTAGACCCCAGATTACCACAGACGAAGGGCAGGCGTCACCCCGCCTGCTGTCTGTACATGTACACCCAGGACTGAAGAAGGGACCCTGCCATGATCTCCACCCTAGATGCCATTTAGGCAGGACACAAGGTCACCTCCCTGCTGCATCCGGGGGAGGGGAGAATGGAATCCTGAGGGTTGGACTAGCCACTGACAACATTCATCTAGGACAGACAGAAGAACCCAGAATGCAGTGGGAGCCGGGCTGAGGGGGAGGGTCCAGAGCTTCCAGAGAAGGCTTCCCGGAGGAGGCAGTCCACGCTGAGCCCTTCTAGGCGTAGTCGGATTCCCTCAGGTGAGAGCAGAGAAAGGGTGAAACATTCCAGGCGGTGCAGCCAGATGGAAGAATGCAAACGCTCTCGGTGCTGGGTCGAGCTGGACGTGCCGTGGGCCGAGGACGACTAGGGTGGGCTCCTGAGATAGAAGCTGACTGCTAGAACATACTTTCTTCTGCCCAGTAGGACAGGCAGTTGGCTGCGAGCCTAGGGACGGTCTTGGCGGGAGCAGGGGAGGCAGCAGGCCGCTCTAAGTGGCTAGGGTCCGGCCGAGGAGAAACCAGATTCTTTTTTTGTTGTTTGTTTGTTTGTTTTAAAGGAGGGATGGGGGTGGGGAAGCTGTTTCCAGCAATCTCTGCTTTAGGTATTGTTCAGGAGTGGGGGCTCTGGCCTGAGGGCAGAGGTGAAGGCCAGGCCCTGGGATGACCTTTTCCGCCTTCTCTCCTCATCCCTGGCTGGTCTCCAGTCTCGGTTAACTTTCTGCGGAATCTGGGGATGAGGAGGATAGGTAGGGGCCCGAGAAGGGTCGTCAGATTGGATTGATAATAGGCTGCCTAGGGCGGGCGGAGGCAGGGGGAGGAGCTCCCAGCGCTCGCAGCCTCAGTCTACCCAGTCTGCAGCTCGGGACTGCTCGGCGTAGAAAGGCGGGCATCTCTAGGACCCGGCTCTGCCCGGAGCTCGGCGATCGCTGGAGCCGAGCGCGGAGCAGCGGCGCCGGGGCCGGCGGGGTCAGAGTCCGCGGGGAGGCTCGAGGCGGGGGAGGGGGCGGCGCCTCCGGGGCGGGGCCGCGGGCTGCGGGCTGCGGGGCGGCCTGGCGGGAGGCCCGGCGTGCGTCAGCGCCGTGAGTCCCGGAGTTTTCCACTGACGAGGGGGGCGGAGCTGCGGGCGGGGCCGGGGCTCAGCCAGTCTCTCCCGCCGCCGCCGCCGGACGCGCAGACCTGGGTCGGCTGCACCGACGGCCGCCCGGCCGAGCGCACTGCGGGTCGCTGCGCGCGCTGCGACCCTGGGGCCGGGACAAGGGTAGCCGCGGCGTCCTTGGCGGGCGAGCGTTGCCAGCGCAGGTGAGTGCCGGGGACCCCGAGCGCGGCCGGAAGGGAATCCGGGCAGGGGGCGTCCCGCCTGAGCGGCGCTGTCACTCCAGTCCCTTGGCTTATCTCTCTTGGGTCCTCCCGCGGGCCCGCCGGGATCCGGCCGCCTCGCCTGCCTGGAGATCGCGCGCCCCGGGTGGGAGCCCACGGCTGCTAGGTGGGGGAGACCAGGCTTCCCTTCCCCTCCCCCGCCCCGCGGCTGTTACCCCGAGATGCCCAGGCGCCCCAAAGCCGGGTGCAGGTGGCAGAGTGGCGGGGTGCGCGTGCCCGCGGGTGAGTTTCCTTTTGACCTAGTTGCCTGAGAACTTTTCAGAAGTTACTCGCGTGGCCGGGGCAGGTGACATTGGTCGTCTTCCTCCTCCGGCTCCCTAGGGGGGGGAGTGCCGGAGCTGCGGCGTGTGCCGGGCGCCCCCGGCAGGCGGGGGTCAGGGAGGGTGTGGAGGGATGAGTGAGGCTTGGTGAGTCACGGACCCCGGGAGGGAGGAAGGGAGGGAGGGAGGGGGGCGGAGGATTGTGTCGTCTGTTCACCTGTCACCGTCACACGCAGAGGCCACTGCCGTGAGTCACGGGGCGCAGCTCCACCGGCCACCCGCGGGCACACGTAGGCTCTCTCCCACGCGCTTGTACTCCCTCTTCTGCAAGCATTTCATCTCCTTCCTCAGTTTCCCCTCCCCGGGGCCCTTTCGCCCTCACGCACTGTAGAAATGCCCACACCACAGCAACAGCCACACACTTAGTCACTCGGTTGCTGGTACAGTCACTCCCAGACGTAGCCCACATTCCTGACACCAGAGAATCCATCCCTGCGCTCTGGCTGCCCACCCAACACCTCCGGCCCGGAGTCTCAGCCCCTTTGCCGAGCGTAAGTCAACACTCCCCCCAAATCTTTGGCAGCCCCGCCCCCATCTCTCCGGCTGTCACTGAATCTGCCCCCTTTCTCTCTGCCCTCTCCTGTCAGTTCACCTGGCCCTGCCCTGTGTGTCCTACGGGTCACACCCTCTCCCGCCGAGGTGCTGAGGCATCTTTTAACCATGCAAATCTAGAATTGTCAGTCCCTGCTTACACCCTTGGGTGGCTTCCTGTGCCCTCGGGCTAACTAACACAGGCCCTCGTAACTGCACCTCCACCAGAAGGCGCGCTTGCTGCCCTTGCTGCAGCCCCTGGACCATGCCCTGTCCCCTGTCCGGAACTCTGCCAACGTCCCTTCTTCGGAGGGACCTGCCTTGCCCAGCTACCCTTCCTGCCCACCTCCTGTAACTCCAACTTGAGAGATGTTGGATGTAGGTCTTTTTTTTCCCTTGTGCCGGAAGTGTCCGCCCATAGTGCTTGGCATCTTTTGGAAGCTTAGCAAGAATTTGGTTGATAATGAATGAATGAATGAATGAATGTGAAGAACTGGCTTTGGGCAGAGGAAACAGTAACTGTCAGGTGCGGTATTCCTGAGTAGAACCAAGTATTTCATATAGCCAGCAAACATTTGGCACTTACCCAGTGCAGGGCCCTAGAGGCTGAATCGAAAGAACTGTCCCCTCCCCCCTGATCACTTTCTGAGGCACCGATGGGGGAGGGGCATGTCAGTGCTTCCTGTCTGCTGTGTCTTGAGCTGCCCTGCACTGTTTCCGTGAGGTCCAGAACGGCTTGGAGGTGATTTTCCCATATCCCAGGAAGTCCTTCAGGAGGGTCTGGAGTCCTATGACCCAAGGTGTTGGGGGTGGGGGCATGACTGATGAAGACCTGGGGTTCTGAGGTCAAAGGACACATTCTTCAGATTCCTGGAAGGGGGATCGAGGTAGCTAGAGGTGCCCCCTCCCTAGTACCAGCCCTGGCTGGGGGCTGGGGCACACGGGTGGGCTGAGACTTCCCACAGCTGCCCCTCAGTTGCCTGGGTGGAATGGCCTTCCCGGATTCAGTACTAGCTAGCTGTGGTCACTAGACGGGGGTGACATTCCGTTCTCTGGCCTGTCAGTGCCTGTGTGTGGTGGCAGGAAGGGGGAGGCCCCGGATTCTTAGGCTGCTACCGTCCCGGAAGGAGCCTGGTTCTCTTTGATTCCGGAGCCTGTCGGTGGTGTCTCTGCCTGAGCCAGCTCCTGGGAATGGCCTTTCGTTCCTCCAGGACCCTAGGACAGGACTCTGCTCCCCCTGGGAACAGGATCTTGATTCCCGAGGCTCTGCTGCAGCCCCTCCCCCACCCTGACTCACTGTCTGGCCCTTTTCTTGGACTCTTTATAGCTATCTTTCATTCCCCTTTCTGACTTGGTCTCTTCTCGTCTGCAGGGCAGTCTTCCTGTCCCTGACTTCTCTCAGCCTCTGGATCCCAGGTGGCACCCTTCCCTCCTCCTCAGACCCAGCCAGAGGTCCACACTCTGGAGCGCAACCTAGCCTTTCCGGGATGTTAACAGCTTTGGATGTGGACACTCCTCCTCCTTAGTTCTTATCTGGATATACTTGACTATGGATCCCTGTCCAGTCCACACCTCCCTCCCTGGCGTCTGTTTACTCTTGGGGAACGGGAGCCTCTGAGATACTCTCTCACACTTGCCTGCAGCCTGAGTGAACTTCCCTCCCCTGTCTTTAAAGCCACCTTTGAACCCTGAGCTCTGACCCTGGCTGGGGGATGGGCATGTGTCCCCTTCTTAAATTAGCTTTCAGGAGCAGGAGAAAGCCACACTGAGACCCCTGGGCCAAGGACTGTCTCTCTGTGGGGCTATCCTGAGCGCTTGTTTGGGCCAGGCTTACTGGGACTAGGCAGAGGTAGCCTAGCCTGGTATGAGAGGCCGTTATCCTGTGGTTAGATAAGGGGGTGCTGAGGGAAATCCAGGGTCTCCGAGAGCCATTTCAGTCAGTCTGGGCCGCTTAAACAAAATACACTTTTCTGTTTCTGGAAGTTGGGGCAACCAAAATCAAGGCCCCAACCTGGTAAGGCCCTTTCCTGGTTTGTAGTGGACACTGTCCTGCTGTTTCCTTATGATAGAGGGACAAGTCTGTCTATCAAAAGTGATTTATGTTTAATTTATGTGTATGCATGTTTTGCCTGCATGTAGGTCTGTGTGTCATGTGTATGCCTAGTGCCTTTGAAAGCCAGAACGGGTGTGGGATCCCCTGAAACTGGAGTTACAGAGGGTTGTGAGCCACCATGTGGGTCCTGGGAATTGAATTCAGGACCTCTGGAAGAGCAGCCAGTGCTCTTAACTGCTCTCTAGTCACACATACCTCTCTAAGGACTTGAACCCAGGGTTTTGTGCATGCCAGACAACTGAGCCATGTCCCTGGCCCTCAGAGGCACAGATACATGGCAGCATGTGTTTGTCATCCCAGCACTTGGGAAGTAGACATAGGAGGGTCAGGAATTGAGGCCATCTTGGGCTACAGGAGACCCTTTCTCATTCCAGCTGCCCATTATTTCCTGAAGCTCCCGCTTCCAAGGTCATCACACTGTAGATTAATCTTCAATTTCGGAGTATTTTTGTTGGAAAGTGTTTTATCCATAGCAGTACCTCAAAAAGGCAGAAGTGGGGAGCTTTGGGGATCTGTTTGGAGATGGCTTTTCGGGGGGAGGGGGTCTTACTTTGTAAATCAATTTGGCCTGAAACTCCAGGCAATTCTCCTGCCTCAAACGAGACTTTATAGATTCTAGCTATGACTTCTGGAAGGATGTAAGGCTGGGCTGTTCCCAGTTTGTGCAGAAGCCAGGGAGAGTGACAGGGACATGGCTCTGTGGGGAACTACAAAGAGTGTTGCTCAGCATGGGGTCTGCAAGGTGGCATTTCTGTTCTGTCATTCTGGCTGTGGTATAGGGCTGCGCAGGAGAGAAATGGGTGGGAGCAGGTGGGGGCAGAGACATGGAACAGGTGATAAACTCTGCGTGTGTGCCGAGAAGCCAGCTCAGGACTTTTCACACTTCACCACGGAGCTATACCATCAGCCCAAATTTTGATTGATAGTGACCTACATAGAATCTATATATACAGTACAGGAATGTCACAAATACAGTAGAGGAATTTTTAAACATTTAATGCCCATGCAAACTACCCAAGCTAACCTTGAACCATCATCCTGTACATCCCCCAGGACTCCTCACAACTGTCCCCAGCACACACCCCTCCTCCCACTGGCTTCCCTAGCCTGACTGTGGAGAGGGCAGAGACAATTGGTGTCCCCATCGATTGGTCCTACCTTCTGTTAGTCTGTATTTCCTGATGCTCTCACTGCTCTGCGTCTAGTCTTGTGAGTCCTAGAGCTTGTTATTTTTTTGCACACTCGGTGAGCGTGAATCACTGACGTGCATTGACGTGCATTGATTCCTGTCAACCTCCTAGCCCTAGAGGTTCTCATTTCTCCCATAGCTGAGGCTGATCTTGAACTCTCAATTCTCCTGCCTCCACCTCCCAAGTGCTAGGATATCAGGTGTGCACCACCCTGCCTGGCCTCTGGGGGCTTAAGGCAATTGGAGACAGTGATGTTAAGGAATTTTGCCAGGATCACCCAGCCAGTATCCAAGCCAGGGTCCAAGTGCAGTCAGTGAATTCTGGTCCTGGTTAGCCACTAGGATACCTCCAGAATCTGTGCCTAGCCTATCCGTGGGCTTCCAGGACTGAGTGCTGCCTGGATGTGGGTGCAAGAAGAGGAGGGGAGGGAGGAGTTGGGGGGTGACTGCAGGTTTCTGGCTTGAGCAACTGGGTGGGTGGCAGTGCTGTTACTAAGACAGGGAACACAGGAAGAGGAACAGATGGCATGGGGGGGTGGGGAACAGAGACAGGGTTCAATTTGGGGCCTGTGGAATTATGTATTTCCAGGGGAAGTGGGCCCTTGGTCTTGGGGTCTCAGAGATGTGCCTTTTGTCTTATAGGCAGCAACTGGAATTAGAGAAAAGGATAGTGTGCCTGCCCCCCATGCGTTAGACTTGTGGTGGCCGTGACAGGATGTTTAGAGGCTGCCTGTCAACTCGTGTGTATGCGTGCGTCTGTGGTCAGGGTGCCTGGCTCATGACCACACATCTCCTGGGAGAACCCACAGGTCAACTGGGCTGTTTGTGTTTGTGGTTTGACTCTGGGAAAGGGGGGTAACTAAGCCTGAGAAACTGCCCCGGAAACACCTGTCATCCTCATTCCCCCAGGCCCAGGGTGGGGACTTGGTCTGGTTCTCCCATGTCTGCCTGGAGGAGAAGGCAGGCTTCCATGAGTACTTTTATCCAGTGAGTGGGCTGACAGCTGGTGCCTTCAGAGTCAGGGACTTGCCGGAGAGGCTTGGCATAGGAAGAGGACACCTCAGTGGAGAAGACCCAGAGAGCTTTCCTACCCCTTTCACTTCCTGTGATGGTGCTGGGGGAGGGGTCCCCAGCTGTGGGCATTCAGCCCTGAAGGAGTGAGTTCCACAAGACAAACCAGTCAGTCCGACAGCAGGTAGCTGCACTCAGCTAACATCCTGAGTCCTCTGATCCCCAAGTCCTGGAGGGACTGTTACTGGTCCATGTACTGGGGGTCAGGGAAGGAGTTTCACCCCTCCAGCCTGACTGGTGAGTGATTGCACCCTACCAGGGGTCCAGAGAAGCCACAAGCAAGAAGGCTTAGACAGCCGCTCTCCAGGTCAGTTTCACTCACTGTTAGAGGTCTGGTTTTAAGGAGAATTAACCAACCATATTGGAGTAGAAGGCAAAGCACGGGTGAATTTTGAGATCAGAGTAAAGTGTCCTGCCTGCAGTTCAGCCTGGAGCAGGGGACTTTTCTCCTGTGGCATGGGGGTTTCTGAGGGAAACTCTGAGAAGCTCCATCCCAGGGAGGGGAAGGGCTTGGGGAAGTCCTGTCCGGAGTGGAGCCAATGTCAAAACCAGTTGCCTGCTCCCAGAGCGCCCGATCAGCCTGGCCCAGGGAGTAGGACCCACGGCTGTCAGTGGGCAAGGTGGTGGACCTGTGTGTGGGTTGCAGGGGTGCTGCCCTTAGAGGCAGGCTCTGCAGACTGCAGCTGCGGAAGACCCTGCACGTGCAAGCACACAAAGCTCACAGACTCAAGTGTCTGTGAGTCAGCCACCAGGATTCCTGAAGGATGAGCCAGGACAGGCCGAGTTCTGTCGGTCCATCTGTTGGTCTGTCCTGCCTTCTGGCGCTGCTGGTGTGTTGGTGTGTTGGTGTGTTGGTGTGTGTGTGTGTGTGTGTGTGTGTGTATGTGTGATCAGGGGCCAGGTCTTGGGAGGTCCAAAGGCCCTGGGGATTTGGATATTAAGAGTCATTTGATGGAGGGGTACTGTGCTGTCTGGTTCTGAGGACTCTCATGGAGATCCTACCATGAATCTGCAGCTTCTGGCAGGGCTGGAGGGCCCAGATGGAGTTTTGGGGGGATACCATGGAAGGTGGAGCCAGGGATGGGGAAAACATGGTTAGGCTGGGAGCTTGCCACTTAGAGTTCTCTTATTCTAATTCCAGGCCATCTGTCCTCAGCTCCTAGAGTCCCCTGCAGACCACTATGGCTGGGCTCCTGAAGAGGAAGTTTGACCAGCTGGAAGAGGACTTCTTCAGCCCCTCCTCCTCCTCCTCCTCCTCCTCCTCCTCCTCCTCCTCCTCCTCAGGCAGGTCTCTCTCTCTCCTCCTCCCCCGGTTCTTCTGTCTTCCCTGCCTGGAACTCAGATGAGGAGGGGACCAAGTGATCAGGCACCTCAGCCTGATCAGGACTCCTGTGGCCTCCAAAGTTTCACTCGTAAGTCTTCTGTCCTGGTGATGCCTCCCCCCGCCCCCCAACACCCCTTCATTCCCTAAAGGTGAAATTAGCCTTTTCAGCCTTGGGAGTGGCCTTGGGGATGTGGCTTTCTGTGAAGCCTTACACTGCCCACTATCTGGAGACACCTGGCCCTGCCTTGACTTTCCTTTGACCTTGGGAGTCAGGCTGTCAGGAATGTTGCTCCCCTAGGGCCCTGGGGCCTTTCTAAGGGGCTGCTCTTGCGTTTTTATTTCCGCAAGCACACCCTGGGCTCCCAGCACGCCCTGGGCTCCCAGCAGGAGTTGGCACCACACTACTGTCCCCATGCACATGGCCTGCTCAGCCGCCTCCCTCCTGTTTCATTGCTTTTTAGCTTTTTCTGAATGTTCCCAAAAGAGTTTTTCCTGATTGTTTTCTTTTCTTCCTTTTTTTTAACCTTGAGGACAGAATCTCATACCCAGGTTGTCCTCCAACTCGGTGGCATCTGCCCCCCCTAGTACAGGGATTGTGGATGTACTCCACCATGACTGAGTTCTTGGTTATCTTTTCAAACTTGAATAATTTTGATTGCAAACCGAAAAGATGGTCCTTTTTATTAGTTTATCTTTTATATTATATATTTTATATAATGTATATTTATATTTGTTTTTTTGAGACAGGGTTTCTCTGTAGCTTTGGAGCCTGTCCTGGAACTTGGGCTCTGTAGACCTTTGATACTCCAAGAACCTTTTTATACATTTTTCCCTACAAAGAGATTGGTTGTTTTTTGTTTGTTTTTCAAGACAGTGTTTCTCTGTGTAGCCCTGGCTGTCCTGGAACTCATTCTGTAGACCAGGCTGGCCTCAAACTTACTGAGATCCACCTGCCTGTTGAGTACTGGGATGAAAGATGTGTGCCATCACTGTCTGTCGAAAGGGAATGTTTTTACACAAGTTCGGTCTCACTATGAAGTTTTGAACATCATAGCTATTCTGTTTACTTTCATGTACATACATACCTGTGTGTTTCACACGCAGGCACACGCACAGAGAATATGATTTTTTAATGCCTAGAATCTAACATTGCCAACAGAAAGCCAGCCAGGTGGTGGTGGTGCACGCCTTTAATCCCAGCACTCGGGAGGCAGAGGCAGGCAGATCTCTGTGAGTTCGAGGCCAGCCTGGTCTACAGAGCGAGTTCCAGGAAAGGCGCAAAGCTACACGGAGAAACCCTGTCTCGAAAAACCAAAACAAACAAACAAACAGAAAGCCTTTTAGAATTTAGAATCTTCCTCAGATAGTTGAATGCAAAATTAATATATTAACTTGAAGTCACTGAGCATAGTGGCAAACACTTGTAATCCCAGGACTGGGGAAGTAGAGGCAGGAAGTTTAGGAATTCAAGATCTCCTGATATAGAACCAGTCACAGGGCTAGCTTGGGATACATGAGACCCCGTTTTGTTTTTAAGTCAGATATGATGGTGTATTCCAGTACTCAGAGGCAGAGCCTCGTGGATCTCTGTGAGTCTAAGGCCACCCTTGGTCGATGTATCAGGTACTAGGCCAATCAGTGCTACATAGTGAAACCCTCTCTCAAGAAAACATAAACAAGGGCTGGAAAGATGGCATACTAGTTTAAAGAGCATTGGTTGCTCTTCCAGAGGACCCACATCAGATGGCTCACAGCCACCTGTAACTTGCACTAGGGACCTGACACCTTCTGAACTTCAAGGGCACATGCTCGACAGGCCTATACTCACACACGCACTTGTTAAAAGTAAATAAGTTTAAAAGAAACAAAAACCGTTAGTACCAGTGAGGTGGCTCAGAAGGTAAAGGGCTTGTCATCAAGTCTGTTGACTTGAGTTCAATCCCTGGACCACACATGGTGAGAAAACCAACTTCTACAACTTGTTCTCAATATGTAATCAATACCTTATAAAGACTTTGTAAGTCTGTTGCAGAACACTTAAACTACAAAGGAGAACATCAATAAGTCGTTTTTAGAATGTATGTGTGTATTTTGCCTGTGTGTACCGTGTGCATGCTATGCCAGAGGAGGCCAGAAGAGGGCGTTGGATCCCCTGGCACTAGTTAGGTGGGTTGTGAGCTGCCACGTGGGTGCCAGTGCTCTTAAGTGTTGAGCCATTTTCTCCAGTTGCTTGATATATTTAAACATAGAATTACTGTCTTTATTACATGTAAAGAATGCTTAGCAAAAGAGCAAAAATTACAGACAACTGTTACTCCTTGGTAATAATGGCCAGGTGCTCCATCTACAAATGCGGCCCTTTGGACTGATAAATGACAATCAGCCAATGTTGACTGGGGTGTGGCGTTCAGTTTCACCAGCTCCAGCTCCAGCCAGGCTGGTGGGTGGATAGAATGGACGGGTAGGCGTCTTCCTAGAAATCACACCGCACCTCAGAGACTCATTCTCTGCGCCTTTCTTGTCCCTTTCAGCCCCGTCCATCCTGAAGCGGGCTCCGAGGGAACGTCCAGGTCGTGTAACCTTTGATGGCATCACTGTCTACTATTTCCCACGGTGCCAGGGATTCACCAGTGTGCCCAGCCGAGGTGGTTGTACCTTGGGTATGGCTTCTCGCCACAGCACCTGCCGCCTTTTCTCTTTAGCTGAGTTTACAGAGGAGCGGGTCAAGGCTCGGCGTGAGAAGCTCCGTCAGCGCTTGAAGGAGGAGAAACTGGAGATGCTGAGGTGGAAGGTACGGAGACCCATGCAGCTCCTGGAGTCAGCTTGCACAGTACTTGTGCAGAGAAACGGGCCTGTGGTTGGTGTTGGGGCGGGGGTGGGGTGGGGTGGGGGGTGGGGGGGGCATACAGAGAGGGTTCAAGGGCTGGGGCTATAGCTCAGGCAGATAGAATGCTTGCCTAGTGTATAGGAGGTCCTGGCATCCATTACCAGCACCGCATAAACCAGGCATCTTGGTGCACACCTGTCATCCCAGAACTTGGGAGGTGAGAGCAGAGGAATCAGAAGCTCGAGGTCGTCCTCGGCTACACAGGCCAAGGCCCTGTCTCAGGAGACAGAACAGTAGGCGGTTTCAGACAAGGGCCAGGCCTGGGGCCTAAGGCTCGACTCTTCCCAGACTTAGGAGGGCTGGAGACTGACCTGACATTGCCGGTATGTGTATCTAGTTAGAGAAGGGTTTTGTGTCTGACGTAGGGTGACGCATATGAGATCTGTTCAATACCTCACTCTCGTCCCCTGCCTGTACATGTAGCTTTCAGTGGCTGGAGTTCCGGAGACAGGGGCAGGCCTACCCCTCACAGTAGATGCCATCGATGACGCCTCTGTAGAGAGTGACTTGGCAGTGGCTGTCGCTGGTGGCCGCTTGGAGGAAGTGAATTTCCTACAGCCCCATCCACCTCGGCAGCGGCGGGCCCTGCTTCGTGCTTCGGGTGTTCGAAGGATCGACCGGGAGGAGAAGCGGGAGCTGCAGGCGCTGCGCCGATCGCGGGAGGACTGTGGCTGTCACTGTGACGGCGTCTGTGACCCCGAGACCTGCAGTTGCAGCCTGGCCGGCATCAAGTGCCAGGTGTGTGGCTGGAGCGGGTGGGGTAAGAGGGTGTGGCTGTTAGGTTCAGGGTCTCTGTGTTAAATCCCTAGCCCACCACCAGAGCGAAACCATCACACACCAAAAAAAATCTCCAGATGTGGTGGCACACACGCTTTTAATCCCAGCACTCTGGGAGGCGGAGGCAGGCAGGTATCTATAAAGTCAAGGCCAGTCAGGGAAAGCAAACCAAGCCGGGCATTGATGGCACATGGGGAGGCAGAGGCAGGCATATCTTTGTGAGTTCGAGGCCAGCCTGGTCTACAGGGTGCGTTCCAGGACAGACACCAAAACTACACAGAGAAACCCTGTCTTGAAAACAAACAAAACAAAAAGCAAAACCTACCGGATTGGGTGGGGTGTGGAGCCGGGTCTGCAGGCTTCTTACACCCGCAAAGTCCTTACTTGTGCACTGTCTTCCTCTGCAGATGGATCACACATCATTCCCCTGCGGCTGCTGCAGGGAGGGCTGTGAGAACCCCAATGGCCGTGTGGAATTCAATCAGGCAAGAGTTCAGACACATTTCATCCATACGCTCACCCGTCTGCAGATGGAGCAGGGTGCTGAGAGCCTGGGGGATCTGGAGTCTCCCGTCCAGGACAGTCCCAGTGAACAAACCCTGGTTTCCCCTTTTCCGCTGGCCACGCCCCCTGTGAGCCATGAGCTGGGAGATAACAGCTGCAGCAGCGACATGACCGATTCTTCCACATCCTCGTCCTCCGGCAATAGCGAGGCTCCGGACCACCTTGCCCAACCCAGCCTGCCAGGTCCCAGCTTCCAGTCTGGCGTGGATGAAGATAGCCTGGTGCAGATTCTGAATTTCAGTGACTCTGACCTTGGTGTGGAGGAGGAAGAGGAGAAGGAGGAAAGGGGTGTGGGCGACTTGGATAACCTCAGCTGCTTCCATCTGGCTGACATCTTTGGTACTGGTGACCCCAGCAGCCTGGCCAGCTGGACTCACAGCCAGTCTGGCTCTAGCCTTGCATCAGGCATCCTAGATGAGAATGCCAACCTGGATGCCAGCTGCTTCCTAAACAGCGGACTTGAAGGGTTGAGAGAAGGCAGTCTCCCTGGCAGTTCTGGATCCCCTGGGGTGGAGGCCATGCAGAGTGGCTCTGTGGACCTCAGCTTATCCTCCTGCGACTCCTTTGAGCTGCTCCAGGCTCTGCCAGATTATAGTCTGGGTCCTCACTACACTTCCCGAAGGGTATCTGGCAGCCTGGACAGCCTTGAGGCCCTCCACCCTTTGCCCAGCTTCTCTCCACCAAGGGATGCCAGCACTTGCTTCCTGGAGTCTCTCCTGGGCCTGTCAGAGCCGGTTACCAATGTCCTGGCACCCCTTCTGGAGAGCCAATTTGAGGACACTGCCTTGGTACCTCTGCTGGAGCCTCTGCCAGTGTGAGGACTGAGGTGCCGTCCCTGCCCCCCAGCCCCGTTGCTGCTTTTTGTGTGATTTTGGGGTTCCCCAAGGTCTGTGTATGTAACGGTCTCCCATGGGCTGGTCCTGGCCACGGGTGCTAAATGCACCCTCT
The DNA here is from genome assembly GCF_007827085.1 of Peromyscus californicus insignis. NCBI lineage: Eukaryota > Metazoa > Chordata > Mammalia > Rodentia > Cricetidae > Peromyscus > Peromyscus californicus. Next base: position 114,460,897 of record NW_026294402.1, on the reverse strand, counting down.
TATTTTTACATTAACACTCTGAATTTATTTATTTTTTTATTTTTTTATTCTGTACTAAAGAGAAGGTGGAGAGGGGGACCCCTCTCCCAGTGCCTGGGCTCTTTATATCCACGCAGAGGTCTTCCACCCCCCAGTGTGTGCCAGGAGGAGGAAGAGCAGCAGGGCCCTCCTTCTGCCTCACAGACGTTCTTCGGCACTGGATAGGTATGCTCCTTGGTCCAAAGGCAGTGACAGGGCTGAAGTCCGGGCTTGTGGCTTCCTGTGAACCATGGGAGCTAGATCTTCTGGACTGTGAAGATGTAATTTATTTCTGTAATTTATTGGGGGACTGTGGCATCAGTGGCTGAGCCTCTCTGGCAGGTGGGCAGTGTTGGGGCAGACTCCCTTCGGTGTACCCTGCCTGTCTGGGCTTTGGTGTGGACTGTGTGGGTTTGCGCCTGTGATCTATGTCAGCTGCCTGGCTCCTGAGCAAAACCCCTTTTGCCCTTGCCCGGCCACGCTGCGTGCCCTTTGCCCGGTTCCCTTTTCCCGAGACCATGGGTATAGCACCCCTCCTGTAGGATGGGAAGCCAGAGGCCCCAAGATGGGCAACAGGCCTGCCTCAGGACCTGAAGCACACCCCATAGTGCACCCCAGATCACTGTCTCAGGGCTTTCTGGGCACTGAACTCCATCCTGGCCCACCATATGCCCCTAGGCCAGTTGGCAAGGGGTGGCTCTTGAGGGCTTTTATGCCCTTCATTAGCTGATGTTGAATTTTGTATGCATTTTTATATTGTCTCTAAGTGTCAGAACTATAATTTATTCATTTCTTTGTGTGTGCGTGCCAAGAAACACAGGCTCTGGGCCTGCCTCTTTGCCCAGGAGGCCTTGCCAGCCTGTGTGCTTGTGGGAACACATTGTACCTGAGCTGTCAGGTACCAATAAAGACGCTCTATTTTTAAGTGTGGTCTCCTTGGTGGGGTGGGGAGCATGGTGCACCCCCAGGAAGCAGTGGGGTGGGACCCTGCAGGGTAGCGTGGACAGCCGGTGGCTGTGCTGAGAGGCAGGAGGGACAGCCGGGTGGCCTTCCTTCCAGGCAGGCCAGGCAGCCTGCAGGCAGCCAGCTGAGGGGTTGACTGGGAAATGAAACAGTGCTCCCCCTAGATTAACCCATTCCTCGACAATGCCATCTGGGGTGCAGTGGGGAGTGACAAGGAGGCCGGGCTGTCAGCTTGGGCTGGGCCAGGGCACCCTCCTTGGCATACATACACACTGGTCTGGGCCCTGGCCCAGAAGCTATAGTCACTTGTGGGTCCAGAAAGAGCAGGGCAATAAGATGTGGCTAGTGGAGGCCTGGCCTGGTGACAGGCCCCCACAGCTGTAGTCCCTGAGTCAGCTGGGGACCTGAGCTCTGGAAGTGTCTACTAGCCAGACCTGTCAGACCTGTCCCCAGGCAGCCAGATTAGGCCTTAGGCCAGCAGTGCAGACCAGGCAACAGCCTGCTCTGGGGAACCCCAGCCTGCATGATAGGGAATGACCACAGGCACCTCTACCCAGAAGGATGAATTCAATCTGAGCTCTCACTACCTAGTGAGGGGACTGCAGATTACTCGCCTGGAGCCAAGGGTTTCTCCAACGGCCTGCATGATTCATACGTGTGCAGCCCCTTGAATGCCTGGGTCATGTGTGTATAAACCTGTGAACACACTTGGATACCCATTCTGTTTCCATGTTTGTCTCTGACCTTTGCCTTTTAACAGCCATGCCACTGTTTAGGTAGCTTTCTTTTATTCATGGACATGACCTCATGGCTACATCAATGACCCCCAGAGGACTGAGGCTTGGATCACTGCCTGTAGGGGCCACATGTCCCGGTGACTGGCTTAGCTTACTTGACTTCCTGGTACATCCTGTTGTCCTATCTCCTCACCCCTTTCACCAGGGCCTGGAGACCCTTGTGCAGAGATCGCTCCAGCATGCAACATCCGTGTCTCTTCAAGGGTTCTGAGAGCCTTCTCTTGACAATCTAGGGTGCCTGGTGACAGCCCAGTGACCCTAAAGGCTCCTCCAAAGACTCAGTCCTTGGTCAGACTGAGACCTTTTTAACTCCCATCTAGAGCCACAGGGTCACTTCAGCGGAGTTTTGTTGAGATAAATGGAGACAGATAAAACATGATTACATCTGTCTCTTTACAGCACCACTTCCAAAACACAGACCTATTTCCTAATAAACCTGTCCCAATGAAACTGTTGTAAAACATCATAGAAAAGGGAACTTAAGCGTCCCTATAGGAGAGAGGGGAAATATTCTAGATCCATGCATGTGATCAGCAGTGTGTTACAGAAAGGACAGGGCTGGGATGGATTATTAGCCCGGCATCCTCAAGGCCCTGGGTTCTAGCCCCAGCACCAGAAGAAAGATGGAAAACAAGACTTAGCAGTCATCTAGGCAACTAAAGTTCTTTCTAAAACTCTCTTGAGTGGCTGAGGGTGACCTTGAACTCCTGATCCTCCTTCCTCTACCTCCCAAATGCTGAGATTATAGAAGTTGTCCCAACACACAGGTATGTACACACACATACATACACACACACACACACACACAACCCTCCTGCTTTGAGACAAGGTGTCATGTAGGCCAAGCTGTACCTCTTTGTTAAGCCCCACTTCGCAAGTGCTGGGATGGTAAGCCATCCATCGCCACCACACAGCTACATTCTTCCCACACTAAGGCCTTTATTTTGAGACTACTTTATTCATTATATTTTATTAGTCATATTTTTATTTTGTGTATAAACATGAGTTTACACACACCACAATTCTTGTGTGGCGGTCAGAGTACAGCTTCTGGGAGCTGATTCTCTCCTTCCACAGGGTGGGACCCAGGGATTCAACTCAGATCATCAGAGTTGGGGACCTTTACCTGCTGAGCTATCTCAGCAGCCCCAGACTTTTGTCTTGAGACTGCAACTGGCTGTGTAGCCCTGGCTGTCCTAGAACTCATTCTGTCCACCAGGCTTGGCCTGGAATTCAGAGCGCCACCTGCCTCTGCCTCCCAAATTGTGGGATTAAAGGCGTGCACCTCCAGCTGAGATCTATCCTTTTCAACAGCTCCCAAGAATTCCTAAATGTGTTGTGTTAGCTATTACGTAAACATGGATAAGCACATCGTCATTCAGTTTAAGGTAAAAGGTGTAGTTCAGGAGTACTGTGTACCTAGGGAACATGAGACCCTCACTTCCATCCCATTACCATAAATACTTTCTAGCTATTACTGCAAAGCATGACTCAAGATTTGGGAAATAGAATCTTTTTCTCTTTTGAGACAGGAGTCTTACATAGTTCAAGGTAACTTCAGATGATGTTCGGATGACCCTGACCTTCTGATTTTCCTGCCAACACCTCCAAAGTGCTAGGGTTCCAGGTGTGAACACCATGCTGGTTTATGTGGTGCTGGGGGGTCAAACTCAGGATTTCATGCAGGCTGGGCAAGTGCTCCACCAACTAAGTCACACCCCTATCCAGATCTAAGAGTGGAGCATTGACACCCAGAGAGAGTGAGCACTTGGGAGGGGCAACATGGTGCGACCTTAGGCCTCCAGGTGCCCAGTTCAGAGTTCCTTCCCCTGAGGCTGGACTGGCCCTTAATTCCATCCTGAGAAACGGAGAGTTGTACTGGGAACCGAGCAATGGTGAGTTCTCTCACCAGGCACAATGACCATTAGCTACCTGCACTGCACCTGCCCCTTTAGGCATTAAATGGGATCCTGGAAGGTGAGCCAGCTGGCCAATATCTTTTACAAAATTCCAAGCGTGGTAATTGTAGGGACAGGATGGGGCTCAGTGGTACTGTGCTTGTCTCAACCTGGTGAGGTCCAGCTTGGGGGAGGTGGGTGGGGACACAATGTCCTCAGAGAGGACAATGGGCCTTGAAAATCTGTTGACCCTCTTGCACAGGGCCTTAACTTGGGGTCCTTCTGCAGGTGATTCCCCTGGTCTGAGCCTACTGCCAGGGCAGACTCAGTGGACATCGTGGGGTGTGGGGAGGGGCAGTCGCTTCTCTAGTTCTGAGATACTGGGGACAAGACTGGGGCAGGGGACACTTGAAATGGCTCTAGGGTGCTTTTTCCTAGCCATCATTCCACTGGGAGATCTCTGTTCTGTTTCTTCAAGAGTCTGGAACAAAAGTGGGGTCCGTGAGGAAGGTCCCAGCAAGCCCTGGCATAAGCTAAACTGCTGTCTTCCTTCCCCAGGAAAAACTGCTTCTTAGGCCTTAAAAACATAAGGTTTCCAGACACCCTCAGGTCAGATGAAACATGAATCCAAATAAGCCACAGACAATACAGAATGGCGAGAATATGTCATTTTCCCAATTCTTTCTCCACTGATCCACTACTTCCTACTCTCCCCATGGAGCGTCTGTAGATGGATGGCTTCTACCGGCTCAAGCCCTTTCCAGCCATGGCTAGAGCCTCAGGGACCCTTGGGCTTTCTCCAGAATTTCCTCTCTGATCTTGGGGTAGTTGGGGTGCTCCGTCAGGACCTGGTACAGAGACAGATGAGACGTGCAGAACCAGGCGGGGGCCCTGCACCACCCCACTCTTGCCGGTGACTTACACTGTGACAGACTTCGATGGCATCTACAAATTTCTTGTCTTTCAGGTAGTTGAAAGCCAGTTTGAAACCTGTCCAGAGGTAGGAGGACACCCTGGTAACTGGGGAGCCCTCTGGCCCCCTCAGCTGCCAGGACACAGGATTGGGCACTAGGATGAGGGCACTAGCCTCTGGGTACCTTGGCCGGCTGCTTACCAATGGCAGGGCTGGCCTGATGACTGTACTTCCAGGCCAGCTCATAGTTGGTGGCCGCGTCCTTGTAGGACTGCTCCTTCTCCATGATGAAGCCCATGTACTCATAGGCCTTGCAGCAAGACTGCAGGGGAAGCCGGTCAGCACAGCTGCCCCAAAGCAGCCACCGTGGTCCTCAGGGTGGGACCAGGAGGGGCAACTGGATGGCAGTATTAACCCCAAAGAACACAGGGACCCCCAAGAGCACCCTCAACATTTTGACGGGTTAATGTGTACCCACTCCTTACTCAAAAGCTGGCACAACCCCCTCTACTGACATCCCATCTGTCGGAAGCTAATCCTTGTACGTCCCTCAAGCCCACCGACCCCTCTCAAGCCTCTCAGGCATTCTGTTCCCTTCTCTTCCTGGCTACGCCTCACCCCTATAAGCTTGCCTTCTTCCTTGGCCTGTGGCTCCTGGTTCCAGGCCAGGTTTGCCGCCACCGACTTGTCTCTCTGACTCCGCCTCCTCCCACCATGCTCACACCTCCTCTATTCTTCCCAAGGATCCTTGCCTTGTTGAACTGGAGGCAGCGGCGGAGCAGCTCCAAGGCCAGGTCAAACTTGCCGCCTTGGCAGTAGATGTCTGCTAGCAGAAGCCAACTCTTTTCCAGGTCTTCGGCCTCATCCAGTGTCCACGGGACCTTGGCCAGACGCTTCAGCTGTGTACGGGCCTTGGGGACTTGCTTCAGTAGCATGTAGGCCTGTGCCATGGCCAGCAACGCAGGGACACTGTCCTTCTGCACACCCATGGGAGCAGGCATTGGGACACTCTGTCACTCCTATCTTGACCCCTGCCCGCCAAAACCCACCCCTAGCTCTCGCACCTCAGCCTGGGCCATCTCGATAAAGGCACCCAGAGCCACCTCCACATTCGCCTTCTCCCTGGTGGCCAGCAGGCAGAGGCTCTGCAGCAGCCGCAGCTGGGTCTGCCCGGAGTCAGAGTGTGGGTAAAATTCCCGCAGGAGCTTCTCTGCAGTGCGCACCCCGTGCTGCTGGGACTCTTTCCGACTGGCAGAGCTGTGGGCGTGGGACTTATGCTGCCAGCCTGCTTGTGTGGCCCTCACCTGGCCTCCGCCCGGAAGCTGAAGCCTCTTTCCACCCCCAGCCCTCTTACTTGCTGTCAGCCACCAGGCTCTCAAAAACCTCTCCACCGACAACCTCGTTATCAGGGTTCAGACAGATCTGTACCATGTAGCAGGTGGCAATCTGGCCCCAAATGCTGTCCTTTCGGGCTTTGTTCAGAAACCTCAGAGCTTCATTGGGCTGTCCAATGTGCCTTCAAAGAATGAAGGAAATGCCAGGAGCTGGTAAGAGGAACTGTATAAGGCCGGGGCACATGGACACCAGGGTATGTGGACACCAGGGCGCATGGACACCAGGGCGTATGGACACCAGGGCGCATGGACACCAGGGTACATGGACACCAGGGTACATGGACACCAGGGCGCATGGACACCAGGGCGCATGGACACCAGGGCGCATGGACACCAGGGCGCATGGACACCAGGGCGCATGGACACCAGGGTATGTGGACACCAGGGCGTATGGACACCAGGGCGCATGGACACCAGGGTATGTGGACACCAGGGCGCATGGACACCAGGGCACATGGACACCAGGGCGCATGGACACCAGGGCGCATGGACACCAGGGCGCATGGACACCAGGGCGCATGGACACCAGGGCGCATGGACACCAGGGCGCATGGACACCAGGGCGCATGGACACCAGGGCGCATGGACACCAGGGCGCATGGACACCAGGGTATGTGGACACCAGGGCGTATGGACACCAGGGTACATGGACACCAGGGCGCACGGACACCAGGGCGCATGGACACCAGGGCGCATGGACACCAGGGCGCATGGACACCAGGGCGCATGGACACCAGGGCGCATGGACACCAGGGCGCATGGACACCAGGGCGCATGGACACCAGGGCGCATGGACACCAGGGCGCATGGACACCAGGGCGCATAGGGAACACTTGCTCAAAGCTGCTCTGCTGGATATCTGGTCTGAAGGTTTCCTGGAGGCTGCTTGCTCTCTGCTTCCCCTCCACAGAGCAAGACCCTAGCTATCTGCTAGGAAGGCCTCTTATCTCACCACTGACCCTTAGTATACCCAAGCCTAACTCACCAGTAGTAAATGCCTTGGCAGTAGTTAAACCCTGGCTCCAAAGGCACCCGACTAGACACCTTCTTGGCCAGTTCTAAGAAAGCAGGAGCCTCTTCAAGCTTGCCACTCCGTCGGAGCAGATCAATCAATTTATTCAATACCAAAAAATTGTCTAAAAAAAGAAAGCAGAAGTCTGCAGCGTGCAGTGGACAGTTACTGCACCAGGCTGGTGTTCTAAGGTCTGATGGGGGAGGAGGGAGTGCTAGACCTTGAAGAGGTCCCAGGAGACACTACTTGTTTAGGCTGAGCAGAGACATTCTATATTCAGGAGTGAGTAAATTGTACGGTGCTTAAAATACCGACAGCAGGGGCAGGACATGCTTTGGTCAGTGGAGCACTTGGTGTACCAACACAAGGACTTGGGTTCAAATCCCCAGCACCCATCTAAAAGGCAAGGTGTGGCCACATGTCTCTGTAATCCCAGACTTTGGGGGATTTCTGGGGTTTGGTGTTTATCAGACAAGTTCAAGATCAGTGAGAGATCTTGTCTCAAGGGAACAAGACGAGGGTGACAGAGTAGAGTAGGGCACCCATGTTGCCCCCTGACCGCTAGGCACCCTCCCCACCCCCCCCACCCCCCACAGTGACAGTAGCGGTTAACTATCTAGCGCAAACCCTGTACCCGGCTCTGTGTGGTCCACCTGTCATCTAACTACAGGACTGAGTACCCTTTCTGTCCCCATTTGACAGATGAGGACACTGACCATGGAGGAGTGCTGCACCGCTATTGAGTGATACCAGGACTCCGACCCAGGCAGCCTGACTCTGAGACTGCTCCTATCCACAACTGCTAGGCCTGTGGCGACCACCGTGGGCTTGCTGGGCCTCTGCCTTGAGCTCCAGGTCTGACCCTTGAAGCAGCTGTTTGGTTCAGTAGCAACTAGGGGTGTGGTTACCAATCTAGAGAGAACACCTAGCGACTTCCAAGTGGGCGTGGCCACAGAGGGGACTGTTGAGTCCCAGTAGCTGCAGCATGGGGACAGACAGGCTGTCCTGGTCCCAGTGCCAAGCGACCGGGTCCAGGAACTGGCCCCTTGGACTCAGGAAGGGCTGCCACGTTCTGGGTCTTTATCAGTTTCCTGCCTCTCTGGGAACAATTGGGAAGGAAGGGGCTTCCTCTGCCCAGTCAGGAAGGAGGGGAGAAGGCCCACCCTCCTCTGGGATAGCCGCCCTGGCTGGGTGGGGAAGCAGCCTTCTGGTCCCAGTTACCTGGAGCTTTCTCCAGCACTTGGCGGTAGAGATTGATGGCCTTTTCGTAGTTCTGTTTTCTGAACATCAGGTCAGCCAGCATCTATCAGAAGACACATGAGCTGTGTACTCCTGACAGCGGCTTCGTGGGGTCTGGCATGGAAAGAAAGCACAAGACTCCCCAGGTAGCCTCCCTGGTCGGGAGAGCCTGTGAGCTCCGGAGACCCTACCAGAAGGTGAAGACTGCGGGTAACTCTCCGACCCTGCAAGGTGTGGGTCTGGGGTGACCCTAGAGACGTGTGGGCGACAGACAAGCCTGAAGGCTGACCAGGGAGGGTTATATCACCGGCCTCCAGGCACCTGACCTTCACCTAACAGTGGGTGTGTTTTCCCCTGAAGTTGGTCCAACCATTCCCCGCCCCCAGTCTGGCCTAGAGGTTGCTGCTGCCCCCTACTGGTCTTCCCATCCATCCCCAAGTGGCTGGGACAGGGCCCCAAAGCTGTTAGGGTGGGCCAGTGAGGCGTGGCGTCTGAGGTTAAATAATCAGGAAGCAGCCCAAATCTGTCACAGGACCCCGGGGTGGGTGGGTGAGGGAACATGGCATCTCCTACCACGGCAGCTCTCTCGTGGGTCTGCTCTATCTGTAAGAGGGGGCCACAGCGCTGTTCACATAAGTCCAGCTGCCCCTGAAGTAGGTGGAGTTGCGCCAGCTCCAGCGCCACCTGTGACAGACAGACAGACAGATGATAGCTCCCGCCCGCTCTCACCCAGGTTCCCTGCCACTCCACTGGTTTCACCCACTGGATGACCCACTAATCTCATCCTTTGGCCTCTGTTCCTTCCTCTGGGGACTTCTCTGCGTCCTGGATTCCGGGACAGATGGCAACGTGTTAGAATCTCCTACAGGCTACTCTTCCTCTTGCCTGAGGGCAATCTTAAGCAAGGGTCATGCCCTGACCCACTGTCTCCAAGGCCTGTCACTAGGTGAACAGTTACCAAGATAACTTTTGTATTACTTTTTTCATACAACATATTTAACTATATTTTTGAGACATGTCTCATGTATCGTAGGCTAGCCTCCAACTCATCACATGTAGTCAAGGATGACCTCCTGCCTCCACCCCTAAGTGCTGAGATGACAGGTTTTATGTGGTGCAGGGACTGAGCAATCACTCTTCCAACTGCTGGACTCTTTACTGAGTGTGAATTCAGTGTGAACTGTCTCCTCATCTGGCACCACACCCCTCCCACCACTCTCAACTGGCTTGGAACAGCCTGGGCCCCATCCCCAGGCAGCCGGGCAACCACGAATCGCCCCACCCCCACTGGCGGGAACCTGCGACAGCCAGGCCAGCGTGACTTTCACAGCTATCTTTCCCATTCCAAACTTCATGAGTGGTCCAAAGCTGGCCCTCCCGGCCCTGCTTTAAGAATGATAGCAGGCGAGGGCCCAGGGCCAGCCAGAGCCGCCGGCTGCCCCAGAGGCCTCAGCGAAGAGGCCTCAGCGAGCTAGCCTTTTTGCCTTTCCTCCTGCTTCACACCTGTAGCTTCTCAGAGAAGAAAGGCCTCTGCAGCAGCAAGGACACCTCCAAACTCCCGATCCTTCCAAGGGCTGAGATTACAGTTGTGTACAACCTTACTTGGTTTGCAGCTACTTGTGAATGCTAGGCAAGTACTGTACCCCCTGAACCACCACCCCCAGCCCCAGGGTGCTATTTCGAGGGCCACACACCTTATTGTCCGTAGGTGAGTAGGAGAGGGCGTCTTTATAGGACTTCACAGCGCTGTCGAAGTCCTTCTCTGCCTGATAGTGCTCCCCAATCTGGATGCAGATGGAGGCCGCCAGCTGCTTCTGGAAGGGGATCAGTTCTGGCTGTTCCAGAGGGGCTCTCTTCAGTATCCGGGACTGGATGTCCAAGGCCTTGGGGGAACCAGCGAGGCCAGGGTCACGCGCCAGGCCACAGGACTTCCCAGTGTGTGCCATAGCTGGCACTGTCAGAAAGGGTGCCTGGAGGAAATCTGGGCCACCCCCTCAGCACACAGGAGGTCGGCCTGCACGCCCCCAGGGAGGAGCAGGAGGGAAGGATTGTAAACTCCTGTGTTCACGTGCTGCCTCCATCACACCGTGAGGTTGTGTGTCTGATCTGCTTTGGCTGTCTTGCAGGCTACAGCAACACACAGTATTTGCCCAGAGCAGGCTGGGGAGTTGTTACTAGTCGTGTTTTTGAGACAGGGCCTCACTATGTAGCCCTGGCTGATATATGGAACTTGCTCTGTAGACCTGTCCTGCTTCTGGGTTTTTGTTGTTGCTGTTTGAGACAGGGTTTTACATACTCCGGGCTGGCCTGGAACTCATTATGTAACCAAGGATGACTTTGAACCTCTGATCCTGTGCTACCATGCCTGGTTTGTGTAGTGCTGAAGATAGAATCAAGACCTCTGTGTACGTTAGCAACTAAACTACGTCCCAGGACTGTGCTTGGATGGGTACATTTGCTTTGCATCTATCTCCCTTCTGGAATTTGAGGAAGTTCTCACATATCCAAGATGTGAACAGAAGAGGTGTGGAACAGGAAAGACAGCCAAGTTGCAGGAAGTGGGTACAAACTAGTGCTGGGCTCCTCAAGAACAAAGAGCGGATTGGGTGGTAATTCAGAGAAGTCACCTTAGCTGGGCATGGTGGCACACACCTTTAATCCCAGCACTCAGGAGGCAGAGGCAGGTGGATCTCTGTGAGTTCAAAGCCAGTCTGGTCTACAGAGCGAGTTCCGGGACAGCCAGGGCTGTTACGCAGAGAAATACTGTCTCCAAAAACAACAACAACAATAACAACAAAAAAGAGAAGGCACCTCAGCGGTCCGTGTGAGGGGCTCTCCCTCTAGAACTACACAGCTATCCTGGGAACAAGTGGGAGGCTGCACTTGTGGGTGGAGAGTGAGAAGGCGGGACAGGGATGGCCAGGGCACTTGGACGGGGCAAGCCCAGTATGGAAAGGTGTGCTGGTACAGGCCACACTCAATCTTAGCTCCATCTCCTTTCCCTATGCTAGACCCATTAGAAGGCAAACACATTGCAAGTAAAAGATGCACTCCTTTAATCCTAGGACTTGGGAGGCCGAGACAGGGGGATCTTTGAGCTCAAGGATGGCTTATTCTACATCAGTGATTCTCAATCTTCCTAATGCTGCGACTCTTTAATTCAGTTCCTCATGTTGTGGTGACCTCCAACCATAAAATTATTTTCGTTAAAATTCATAACTGTAATTCGGCTACTGTTATGAATTGCAATGTAAATATCTGTGTTTTCTGATAGGCGGCATCTGTGAAAATAGCTTGTCCCCCCACCCCCCAGGGGCTGCGACCCACAGCTTGAGAACATTGGTCTTCATAGCCATACTAGGCCAGCTAGGGCTATAGAGTGAGATACCATTTAAAAATAATAATAATAATAATAATAATAATAATAAAAATTCAAAATTCTTGGGCTGGAGAGACGGCTCAGGAGTTTAGAGCACATACTGCTCTCGTACAGGATCTGAGTTTAGTTCTCAGCAACCACATCAGGCAGCTCACAACCACCTAGACCTCCGGTTCTACGGAATCTAATGCCCTGTTCCGGTGTCCACAGGCACAAGGCACGCATGTGCTGCACATGCATATGTGTAGGTAAACACTCATGGATAAAATAAAAAAATCTTTTAAAAATTGCGTTGACTAGAGCTGGGCAGTGGTGACACACTCCTTTAACTCCAGCACTTGGGAAGCAGGCAGGGGAATCTCAGAGTTCGAGGCCAGCCTGGTCTACAAAGAGAGTTCCAGGACAGCCAGGACTACACTGAGAAACCCTGTCTTGAAAAAAAAAAATGCATTGACTGTACCTAACTTACTGAGCATCAAAGCTTAGCAACAAGCACATTGTGGAGCGCTGGGTGAGCCTGAGAGAGAGAGAGAGTGGCCGATTGGAAGCTGCCAGCTCGCTGCCACTGTTAGCATCTCCAAGGAGGAACAGCGTCACATATCTCCAGCCCAGGAAAAGTGAAAATCCAGGACTTGAAGTTCAGTTCCTAGTGAATGCTTTCACACTACTGAAAAAAGTTCTAGAACTCTAGAACAAATCACCTTAAGTTGTAAACATCTCTACTTAGCTTTGGGTTCACGTCTTCATTTCTTTGGGCTTTATCTATTAGATAGAAATGTCACAATGTTTAGCTCAAAGCACCACCGTGAAAACTTAAAAAGACATCAGAGAAGCCAGACAGTAACACTTACCTGGATACTAGCACCCAGCAGGCTGAGGCAGGAGGACTACCATAAGGCCAGCCTGGGCTACATAGTGAGTTCTAGGCTAGCCTGGTAAACATAGTAAGACCCTGATTCAAAAGGAAGGGAGGGAGGGCAGGAGGAAGGAACAGATGGTGTGTGTGTGTGGGGGGGGGAGGGGAGACAAGCAAGGCTAGCCCAGAGCTCTCAGTGCAGGGAACTGCTGCCGTTGTCAGCTGCTACCACACCGTCCTTAAGGACAGTCACTATCTCCTGGCCCTTCCCAGCCCAGCCCAGCCTTCTCAGGTGTACCATCACTGAGGAGCAGCGATGTAGAGTGAGTGAGCAGGGCAGACCCATGGGCCGAGCCTTCCTTCCTCCCGACATCAGGAGCTACAGACAAAGAACTTGGGTCAATTACCTGGTTCAGCGTTTCAACCACATCCTCTTTTTTATGGCTCTTGTAAACCTTTGCCAGCAAAAGCAAGCACTTAACCTCATTCATCATGGATGGAATATCCTTGACCCCTAGAGAGAAATGCCAGTCAGAGTAGTCTGGCCCTTGGGTTGATGGGGAGGGCTGGGTTCACATCCCCAGCTAATGTGGGAAGGCCAAGGAGGACAGAGGCAGGAGTGAGTTCGAACACCACCTCACCCGAATCTCGTTCCAAGGCCTGCTTCAGCACCTTCTCTGCCTTGTGGTATTTCTTCAGCTTCAGGAGCAGTTCGGCCAGTTCGCAGCACAGGAAGTCCTGCCCGCTGATCTTCTGGGCAGCCTCATAGTAATTAATGGCCTTAGTGCAAACAGGAAATATTGGCTTCAGTTTGGCTCTGCATGGGAGTGGCTGACACCATGTCCCTTCAGCAGCCACTACATCAGATTGCCCCCCAGCACACAGATGGCCAAGATGAATGCCCCACCCCCACCTCCCAACAGGGTTCAGGCCTCAGGTGAAGCAAGCAGGGCCACAGTGCAGACTGCAGAGCTCACCACTGGTCACACTCTCAGTGGGAAGCTGTAGTGAAATACTGGGTCCCTTCCCATCTAAACCCCCAGCTCCTGGGCTTTCTCCTTCTGTCCCTGCATGGCTGGCCCTCCCCAGGGCAGCCTCACCTTGGTGTACTGGTGGGTCTTCATGTAGGCTTGTCCCATCCTGCTGACCAAGGAGGCATCATGAGGGTTCTTTCTATAGGTTTCATCGTACACCTCCAGGGCCTTCTCAGGCTGGTGGGGGAAATTATGGAAGGGGGTGTCTTTCTCTTTTCTCACTGGAGAAGTGATCTGGGGAGCTAGTTAGCAAGGCCCAGAAGCTCCCTCACTTACCTCCTGAATGTTCATGAAAGCATCACCCAGTAGCAGGCTGCTGTGGGGACCGGGCAGATGTTCACAGAGCTCCCTACAGGAGAAATCAACTGCCTCTCTCAGGCCTGGGCCTGGCTAGTGTCCATCCATTTATCATTCTTGAGTCCTGAGATCCTGGGGAGCACTGATAGCCATCTGAGCCATCCGGGCCACCCCAACCCTCCGATCTTCCCCATGAGCAGTCATACTATTGTGCATGTTTCTTTGTTTGAGTTTGGTTGTTTTTGAGCCAGGGTCCACATCCTCAGGCTGATTCTCAACTCCTGATCCTCTAGTTTCTACCTCCCAAGTACTGGGATTCCAGTTGTGGTGACCCAGCTGGTTTTATGTCACACTGAAGACTGAACATGGGGCTAATGGAATGCTAAGCAAGCAGTTCATAACCGGGCTACATCTTCAGCTATACCTCCTTTTCCTGAGATGCTGGGTTGGCACATGGCCACTGAGCCCCACCCCAGCCCTACACTGCCCCCCTGAAACTCCAATCTGGACATGCTACCCTGTTGATCAGTTTCTACTCTGCCGGCTCCCCAACCCCAACACTGCCTGATTTTTCGCAGAGAAAGGGGCTGGGAAGGGCCTCTTGAGGGTCCAGCACCAAATCCTAGGAGACAGAGGGATGGGGCTTCTGACTTCCACTCTCTTTCCTCCCCCACCCCACACGAATCAACCCTGAGGCCCTGCACCATGGTTCTTCAAGGAAAGGGGAAAAGGAGGGCCAGGGTGTGACTGTGTTCTCATGATTCCTTTGACATCAGTGCTGGGATCCAGGCCTATGTGCTCCCACCATAATGCAAAACATGCAGGGCAGAGGTCAGGGGAAGGGCAGGCAGCAGGGCTGAGGGGCCTCAGAACTCACCCACGGGCAGGGAGACCTACGCGGTGTTCATACCATAGTCTAATGCACCCTGGGCACACACTCTGGAGATCAAACTGAAGACACACAACACAAGGAAATCCTCCCCGCAGCCAGCGGCAAAGGCGTTGTCTGCTGCAGCTACGGGGCCCTTACATGTAGCATCCGATGTAGAGGCGCACATCCTTGCGAGTGTTCAGGTAGATGCTGGCCATCTTCTCCTTGGCTTCTGTGTAGCAGGGCTGCTTGGGTGTGATGCCTCTTAGCATGCTCAGTGCCAAGTCCACGTTGCCTTTGCTCAGAGCCAAGTCCACATTGGCAACTGTGATCCGCATCTCCTCTGGCGTGCCGCTGAACTCGTTGATGGCATCCTGCATGATCTTGGTGGCCTCATGCTATAACGTGGAGACGAAACAGACCCTCTCTTTGGAATTATCTACTACAGGTGACCCAAGGACATTTATACCACCTTTTCCACCCCAGCCCAGGGGTGCTCCTGTGCCAAGAAGGTACTCAGCTGCCTGTAGAGCAGCTGTGGAGGCAAGGGCCAGTCATTAGAACACACAGATGCTGCTGTCACCATTGTGCCTCTCCTAATGGGGACAGCTCATCCAACCACACGCTTCCCACTGGGAGAGCTGCCAGAGCAGTTATGATGATGGGCACCTGCAATCCATCACTTGGGAGGTGGAGGTAGGAGGATCATGAATTTCATGCCAATCTGGACTTCATAGACAGTTAAAAAAAAAAAAAAACCGAATGAAGGGGTGATGAGATGGTTCCGCAGGTAAAGGTGTTGCTGCAAAGTTCAATCCCCAGGATGCATATGGTGGAAGGAGGGAGCCAGCTCCCATAATTTGTCCTCCTCTGACCTCCAGCATGCGGTGCTTACACACCGACATACACGGTCATGGACGCAAACACACAAAAATAAGTAGTACCGTTTTAAAAGTTAAAACAAGCAAAAGCAAACACACAAACCAAACAACCAAATACCTGAGAAGCCCAAACCCAAACCCTCAAAGTGCTAGGCTGGAGTGAGCACACTCTCCAGAGTGTAACCTGTCCTGGGCTGCCTGCAGCTCCTCGTCTGGGAGAGCCTTTGCAGGAACTTGGTTGGAGCCCTGGCTCACAGCGCTCGGCCCCCATCTTTGTCTGGCTGTAGAAACGACTTTAAGTTTATCCCCTGCTTATTCTCCTGAGCCCGGGATGGGCAGAAGCAGAGAGGCGCTGCATTGTGAACCTCCATCAGCAGTCCTGGCCTTCTATGGGTTAGAGCTGGTCACCCTAGGGATGTCCCTGTGCTCCTGGGGGTGGGGGGCTGTCTCACTCCATTCACAGCCCCATCCTCTATCCTCTGTCCCCAGTGGGAACATCTGGGCTTGTCCTTCACCCAGTTCCCTTCCTGGTGCCTGACATACCAACCCTTAGCTTTGGCAATGACTGCGCTATCAGCTGACTTTGGATGGGGCGGTTCCTGGTTCTGCACAGATAGACGGAGCATCCATCTCTACCTGTTGCTTCCACATTCACATATTTACCCAGAGGCCCACCCCCTGTGTGTGTGTATGTATATATATATATATATATATATATATATATATATATATATATATATATATATATATATATGCGCGTGCGCATGCGCACACGCTTCAGCTGCATGCTAGAGTATGAGCAGGTATACCAGCACATGTGTGCACATGCCAGAGGTAAGTCTCAGGTGTCATTCCCTAGGAGCCATTCACCTAACTTTTGAAACGGAGTCTCTCAGTGCCCTGGAACTTGTTCATTTGAGTGGGCTGACTGGTTATCGAGCCCCAGAGAGCCTCCTGGCTCCACTTCCCCTGCTCTGGAATTACAGTCATGTGTCCCCAAGCATGGCGGTTTTTTGTTTCTGTTTTTGAACACAAAGTTTCTCTGTGTAACAGCTCTGGTTGTCCCGGAACTTGCTTTGTAACCAGTCTAGCCTTGAACTCAGAGAGATCTGCCTGCCTCAGCCTCTCCAGTACTGGTGTCTTAGGGTTTCTGTTGCTGTAAAGAGACCCCATGACCACAGCAACTCTTATAAAGTAAAACATTTAATTTTAATTTAATTAATTATAATTATTTATTTAATTATTTAATTTTAAAGGCTTGCTTACAGTCAGTCCATTATCGTCATGGAGGGAAGCAAGGCATCCTGCAGGCAGACATGGTGCTAGAGAGGTAGCTGAGAGTTCTTACATCTTGATTCAAAGGCCACAGGAAGTGAACTGTCTCATTGGATGTGGCTTGAGCATATATGAGACCTCAAAGCCCCCCTCCACAGTGACACACTTCCTCCAACAAGACCACGCCCACTCCAACAAGGCCACACCTCCCATTAGTGCCACTCCCTCTGGGGTCCATTTTCTTTAGCTGGGATTTAAGGCATATGCCACCATGCTGCCTCCCCTTTCCTCAAGGACTGAACTCAGGTCCTCACACTCGCATGACAAGCACTTTACCAACTGAGCCATCTTCATGATCCCTGTATCTTGAAAGAGAAAAAACCTTTCAGGCTAGTTTCCTGTCTCCATCAGGCTCATCACAGGGGAAGGCTATGGACCTTGCTCACAGAGATGGTCCAGGACAGACTGCATCCTGCAAGCTGGCAAGACTAGTGAGACCTAGGTATCATACAGACATCAGCTCCTCCAGGTCTTGCTCTTGTCTCTTGCAGAGAGAGGCAGGGGGATCTCTGTGAGTTCGAGGATAGCCTGGTCTATATAGTGAGTTCTAGGACAGCCAGAGCTACATAAGAGACCCTGTCTCAACCAAGCTAAACTAACAAACAAAAAGGGCTCAAATCATAGCCCAAGTGAACATCAGGCAAAATCAGAGCTTGGCTCCCAGGCTGATCTCCTGGGGCCTCCAAATGTGCCCCAGCCTAGGGGATGGGAGCAAAGCATTTCTTTCTTTGTTGTGTGTCTATATGTTCGGTGTGCATGCATGTGTGTACGCATGTTCCCATTGTGGGGTGGAGGCATGTGTGTGCAGGTGCACACTCATATTTGCACGAGGGAAGAGGTTGACATCAGGTGTCTTCCTCAGTTGCTCTCCACTTTGGGCAGGTCTCTCTCACTGAACCTAAAACTCTCAGACATATTGTGGGTCCTGGCAATTGGAACTCTGGTGGTCCTAAAGCTTTCAACACAAGCTCTTTAGTCACTGAGCCTAATCCCCAGCCCCAAACAAGGCATTTCTCACCAGCTCCCCGTTCAGTCGGAGGGCCTCTACTAGCTCCAGCAGGATGGATGCCCGCTCGCTGGGCTGAACGGAGGGGCCTCGGAGCTTCTTGTTCTCTTCTGCCTTTGTGGTGGGCAACTTGATGATGATTTTCAAGGTCTTTATGGCCTCAGCATAGTCACCAGTCTTGTTGAGGGCCCTGGCTTTGATGAAGTGGTAGAGGGGGTGGTCTCGGACCTAGGAGAGGAAGAGCAGAGCCGGGTCTAGCTCACCCCTGCTCTCACACGGCAGCCTGAGAAACTTCTCCAGGGGAGCCAATGAGGCTGCCGTGCCTGTGGGTGAGCAGAGGGTCGGGGGTTTATGTCTTTACACACTCCCCCTGCCCCAGCAACGGGCCACAGAGTGTAGAGAGCTCCCACCTGGAAGTTGTGGCTGACACCCAGCTCTAAACAATGGGAACACATGGCAAAGTTGCCCTGAGCCAGGTAGATCTGGGACAGGAGGAGGTGGGCATCCACTAAGGTGGGATCCAGCTCCAGGCAGCGTTGCAGGGTGCTCTGGGCATTCTCCAACTCTCCTAGGAACACAAAACCAAAGTCTGCATCCAGGGATCTTCAGGAGCCCCTGAGACCCAACAAGCAGAGGGAGAATGGATTTCACACACGCAGTCATTCAGAAATCTGGCATTCAGCTGGGCAGTGGTGGTGCACGCTTTTAATCCTGGCACTCAGGAGGCAGAGGCAGGTTGATTTCTGTGAGTTCAAGGCCAGCCTGGTCTACAGAAATCTGGCATTTACAGAAATCTCTATAAAATGTTGGTATTTTACCCAGTTTTAAAGTGTGTGTGTGCACGTGCGTGCGTGTGTGTGTGTGTGTGTGTGTGTGTGTGTGTGTGTGTGTGTTTATGTGTATGTGTATGTGCACGACAAAGGACAACCTCCAGTGTCATTCCTTAGGAGCCATTCACCTTGTGTTGAGACAGGGTCGGTCTCTGGCCTGGAGCTCACCATGTAGGCTAGGCTGACCAGCCAGCCCTGGGGTTCCACCTGCCCATCTCTGCCTCTCTGGCACTAGTATTCCAAGCATGGGGTCAAACTCAGGTCCTTGTGCTTGCAAGGAAGTCGCTTTAATGACTGAGCTCTTTGCTCTGACCTGAAAGGCCTGTTAGAAAGTCTCAGTAAGCTTAATATCTGCATGACTCTGTAAGGCTGTTTTGTTTTGTTTTGTTTTGTTTTGTTTTGTTTTGTTTTTTTTTTTTTTTTTTCGAGACAGGGTTTCTCTGTGTAGCTTTGCGCCTTTTCTGGATCTCACTCGGTAGCTCAGGCTGGCCTCGAACTCACAGAGATCCACCTGGCTCTGCCTCCCGAGTGCTGGGATTAAAGGCATATGCCACCAACGCCTGGCTGTAAGGCTGCTTTCTAATCCTTGTATTTTATCTTTATTTTTAGTGGTGCTGGGAATTGGACCATGGACCTCAGGGATGTTAAGCAGGCACTATATCTGTTTGGGCCTTGACATACTGTCTTTTGGGTGTGGGGCTCAGGATGCAGTCCTGTAAGCCATTCAGCCCAAGGGACAAAGTCTTCATTTAAACTCCAGTCCATGGGAGTCTGAACTCCTGGCACTAGGAGACTCAGGGGCCTCTCTGAAGCCAGGCAGGCAGTCCTGGTTTGATAGTGCCCCCTTAATACTAGGGTGCAGAGGGCCAAGAGGGGCACTTCCTCCTTCTATAGCCAGACCTCTCCACAGCTGCTACCTGTAGTCCATCACCTGAAGGGGTGGGGGAGACACCTCTTTTGGGTCCCAAATTCCCTCATCTTTCCCTGTGTGCTGTGGAAAGGAAGAAGTCACCATGGCAACCTAATCACCTGGAGACCTAGCTTTGGTCCCAAACCTCCTGGTAGCTGCCAGCGCCTCTGAGACAGTCTTTTTTCCCTGGCCTTGAACCCAAGAGACTGTGAAGCTATGAGTGAACCTGGCACAGAGAGCCTTGGGGATGAAGACTTAGGAGCCCTCAGATGAGTGAAACCCCTCAGTGTGAGCCCACTGGAGAGTGGAAATAGTCTGTTTGAAGGTAAGAAGATGGGTGTGGGCCGTGCGTGAAGTGCTTCAGGGGAGGACTGTGTGTCAAAGAGAACAACTGGGCATCCATGAGATGTTCTTCCCTTTCCTCTCTCTGGTGCCTCAACTCCTGCAACCCGGGAGAAGCTGGCAGACCTGGCTGTGGCCTCAGGGAAAGCCTTACAATCCAGGGCCTCGTGGGAATACTCTTCCTATCCCACACGTCCTTCCTAGTTCCGCCACAGCAGCATTCTGTGCATGCATGTATGTACATATGTATGCGGGTGTGTATGTGTGTCACACATACAGACAGGAAAAGAATCCCAGGCAAGGAGCCTGTGGATATGCCTAGGGCAGAAGCTCCACCAGGTGTCTGGAGCTGCTCACCTGAGAGAAACTTGACCTGAGCCATCACATACAAGGGCTCCATCATGGCCGGGGCTACCTTCACCACAGGACTCAAGATCATAGCGACTTGTTTAAGAAGTGGAGACACGAGCTGGCCAGGTGACCGAGGCTGTGGGAACAGCAGGGGTTAAATGTGTGGTTTGTCTTATTTCTTCTCCTACCACCTTCTCTTTCCAAACCCCCTGCCCCCCAGAGTCTCATGTAGCCCATGACAGCCTCGAATTCCCTATGCACCAAGGATGATCTTGAACTTCTAACCCTCCTTCCTCTACCTCCTGAGTGCTGGGATTATAGCTCATGTCAGGATATGGACAGGTGCATGGCCAGTGTGCTGCCCCACCCAAATACGGTGCCTGTACCACGGCTTCAGAAAGGCCTGGGAGCTTGTGAGAGATGTGACGCTTTGCGCCTCACCTGGGACATCCAACTCTGCACCAGTACAGCCTCTGAGGTGATCTGGCTTCAGCGTGTTCCAGTTTGAAAAGACCTGGGGCTGGGGCTGTCACTCAGGGGATAGAGCACTTGCTCTGCTGAAGTACTGAGTGCCATCCGCAGTACCCCATAAACTGGGTGTGGTGGCACACACCTGCAATCCCAGCTCTCAGGACGTGAAGGCCGGAGGATCAGGAGTTCAAAGATCATCTTTGGCTACATAGCAAGTTAGAGGCTAACCTGGGCTACAGGAAACCCTGTCTCAAAACAAGTCAAGACAACAAACAAAAACACTGGATCCCTGATGCTTGCTCACAGCTCCGCCTGGCTTGGTGGCTGGCCAGGTAAAGCCCTGGCTTCTGTCCTTTGTGTGGCCACCAACCACACCTGTACTTTAGGCCCCTGCCATGAAGATGGGTCTTCCCCTAACCTGCTTGGGGCAGAAATGCAGATACTCCTTGGCAATGCAGACCAGAAAGAGGGGGTCCAGCTTTTCAAAGTACTCGGGGCTCAGGGCCAGGCCCTGCATGCTGGAGAAATGCAGCTCCACTGCCTCCTTCAGCAGCGCTGTGGCCTCTTGCTCCAGCTTTTGCTTCTTCGACGCCACAAGGGCTTGCAGGAAAACCAGCACCTGTGCAAGAGAGGCTTGGGGCTCAGAGCCGAGGCTGGCTGGGGAGACCGGCCGAGTGAGTGCGAGCCCTAAGGTGGGCCATTTTGATGGCCCTCTGCTGGAGACTCCACCCAGGAGCCATCTTGCCCATTAGCTCTGACCTCAGACTTCCCAAGGGACTGCTGCACCTCCTTGAGGAACTCCAGCTGGTTTGCAGCCTCCTCCAGCTGGCCCTGTAAGATCTGGCACCAGATGCTCCCTGCGGATGGGACAAGAACGAAGCTGAGCAGGCAGCAGAGCCAGCAGCCTGGCAGCTCCAGGGGTGGACTGAGACAGGGAGAGGAGGGGCACAGGCAGGCAGTCTGCTCACATCTGCACAAACTGAAGGAGTAAGACAGGCGTGTGTGGCAGAGAGCTGAAGCAGAAAGGCAACAAAGACCATTATCCCTATGTGTTGACTTTAACAATGGCTCCGTTGATAACCACTGTTAACAACTTGGGGTTTAATCCTTCAAACATTTTTTTAAGTATTTGTTATTAATGTACACACAGTAATACGCAACTCGAAGATCTACTTTTAGGGGTTCAGGGTATAGCATGCATGAAGCCCCGGGTTCAACTCCTAGCATGGTGACAAATAAAATTGTGTATATGTGTGCACATGCATGAACGTGTGTGCCACGTTGCACATGTGGAGGACAGAAGACAAGTGTGGCAGTCAGCCCTCTCCTTTGTGGGGCCATCAGGCTTGCAGGAGGCCACTTTACATACTCAGCCACCCCTGTTTCAGTCTTTACCAGTCTAAAATGTAAGGAGGGCTGGAGAGAGGCTGCACTGTGGAGCACTGCTCCTCAGAGGACCCAGTTAGGTTCCCAGCCCTCACAACGGAGCCCTCACAACAGGGGCTCACAACAGAGGGCTCACAATAGGCCTCACAACAGGGGCTCACAACAGGGGCTCACAACAGAGGGCTCACAATAGGCCTCACAACAGGGGCTCACAACAGGGGCTCACAACAGAGGACTCACAACAGGGGCCTCACAACAGGGCCTCACAACAGAGGGCTCACAACAGAGGGCTCACAACAGGGGCTCACAACAGAGGGCTCACAACAGAGGACTCACAACAGGGGCCTCACAACAGGGGCTCACAACAGGGGCTCACAACAGAGGGCTCACAACAGAGGGCTCACAACAGGGGCTCACAACAGAGGACTCACAACAGGGCCTCACAACAGAGGGCTCACAACAGAGGCCTCACAACAGAGGGCTCACAACAGAGCTCCAGGGCACTCAACACCCTCTTCTGACCTCTGTGGGCACACACACACACACACACACACACACACACACACACACGCACACGCACACGCACACACACGCACCCCACACCTGTACACACACGATGTCAAAGGAATGAGTTCTAATTCATATGCTCTTCATTATTAGGGGGAATTCGAGACAGGGTTTCTCTGTGTAGCTTTGAGCCTTTCCTGGATCTCACTCTGCCAACCAGGCTGGCCTCGAACTCACAGAGATCCACCTGGCTGTGCCTCCTGAGTGCTGGGATTAAAGGCATGCGCCACCGCCACCCAGTGTTTTGTTTTTTTTTTTCCTTTTATGGTGGTAGGGGTACTAAGGATTGAAAGCCTTAAATATGCCAGGCAAACACTAAACTATGTCTGCCTGTTTCTTTTTATATACTATGGTTATTAACTTGTTTTTAATCATTAGTATTTTGGATAGTGTGTCTCATGTAGCCTAGGCTGGCCTCCAATATCTATGTAGCTGGGGATGACCTTGAACTCTTGCTCCTCCGGCTTCTGCCTCCCACTGCTGGGATGACAGGTACACACCTACATCCCAGCTGATGGTGCCCTTTATTCATGGGACATAGCAGATTATTCAAACACAGAAGAAGTCCCAGGCTCTCTGGGACCTTACGTTTGTTCCTCAGAGGTCCGCTGATTTGCGTGACCCACTGGACGCCCTCCCCACACACGCTGCTGGCAGACCTAGAAGCGCAGACTGACTGTAACCGTGGCAGGTCTTCTAAGCCAAGGCCAGCACGTGCCCCTGCCTCCCGCTTCAGGTCAGCTGAGATGGGGAAGGGCTGGGCTTGGTGAGCGGTAAGGTCGGTGAGACAGACTTGTGACTAGTTTGCATCCCTCTGGCTGCCTGCTGGGGCTTTCCGTAAATGAGGGAGTTAGGAAGCAAAGGTTCAACATGGTGGGGGAAGTCTTCTTTCTGTGTTCTACAGCCCTCGTGGTGGTGCTGGGTCCTCTGGGGCAACACTCTCCTCTCTCCAGTTCTCCCCTCCATTTTGGCTTCCGGACAAGGAATGTTCTAGCACTCCACTTCCTGGATGACTGCCCCACTGCGAGCTTTTGCTCTCTCCTTCTCGACCTTGGGCTTGTGTTTCTAGGGTCCCTGGAGCTCTTTGGAGAAAGCTGGTCTACTCATTTCGTCTCTGAGACAGGGTCTCTGTGTGGGGAGGATAGCCATGGAATCCTTCTGCCTCCGTCTTCTGAGTGCCATGTCCAGCTTTGGTCTTTAGTTGGCTCCTCTCTGCCTATGTTGGCTCACAGGTTTCTAGACCTGCTTGGAATTTCCATGCATTCGTAGCGTTCGCCTCTGTGGTTCTTGACACTTCTGGTCTGCTAAAGGCACCTTTCCGAACTTTTCCCACAGCCGCAGTGGAGACATCTCTTCTTTCTATCTATCATAGCCTTGGCTGTTCCAGAGCTCTCCATGTAGACCAGGCTGGCCTTAAACGCACAGAGATCGACCTGTCTCTGCCTCCTGGGTGCTGGGATTAAAGTCATGGGCCACCGCACCTGGGCTTGGACTTATCTTTTAGAATGTCTTCAGGGCTGGCCAGACTGCTCAGCAGGTAAAAGTGCCTGCTGCGTAAGCTTGGTGACCTGAGTGTGATTCCCTGGGACTCACATAAAGGTGGAAGACGGGAACCCAAGCTGTCCTCTGACCTCCATAAGTGTGCCGTGATTTGCACACAGGCACACAGGCAAAACACACGCTAATAAATAAAATAAAAGCCTTCATGGTATATGCCTATAATCCCAACACTTGGAGGCAGAGGCAGGAGAGTCAGTTCAAAGCCGTTTTTGGATGTATCAAGTTCGAGGCCAGCCTGTACTACATAAGATCTTCTTTCTTTAAAAAAAGAAATTAAAGAGATGGCTCAGAGGTTAAGAGGTCCTGAGTTCAATTCCCAGCAACCTCATGGTGGCTCACAACCATCTACAATGAGATCTGGTGCTTTCTTCTGGCTGCAGGGTGCAGCAGGCTGCAGCACACTGTATAAATAATAAATAAATAAATCTTTAAAAAAAAAAGAAATTAATTTGCATGGGATTTGAGCTGGAGGAGAGGTAGCTGGTGTGAGGGCTGGCCGAATGTGCTGAACAGGAAGTTACAATTACTCTGATAATTACACTGTCTCCAAGAGGCCAGAGTTTAGAACAAGGGACCACAAACACTCATTCCCCAGAGCTAGCCAAGAACAGTTGTCCTGAACACTGCGCCAACTTCCTCAACCCAAGCAGACTCTATACTTCAGAACGCATGCAGATTACAGTGTTGGGGTTGTTTAAAAAATGTATGAAGCAGGCAGGGATGCCCATTGAGAATAAAGAGAAAAGGGGCTAGGGGTGCTGCTTAGTCTATAGAGTGCTTGTTTATTACGTACAAAACCCTGGGTTCAAAATCTAGCATTGGTCAGCCATGTGGTGCACGCCTTTAATCCCAGCATTGGAGAGGCAGAGGCAGGCAGATCACTGGGTTCTGAGCTAGTCTGGTCTACAAAGTGTGTTCCAGGACAGTCAGGGCTACACAGAGAGACCCTGTCTCAAAAACCAAACCAAACCAACCAAACAACCAAACAAAAAAACATAACACCACAGCACCATGCAAACAGGGCATGGTGGCCACATTTGTAACCCCAGCACCTGGGAGGTAGAGAGAGGCGGGAGGGTCAGAGGCTCAGTCATCCTTGACTTCACAGTGAACTCGACAACAGCCTGGGCTACAGGAGACACTGTCTTAAAAACCAAAATAAACAATCAAATGCAAGAACCTGGGGCACATTGGTACATGCCTGTAACCCCAGCAATTAGAAGGCTGAAGGACTGCAAGTCCAAAACTAGCCTGGGTAACCTTGTCTCAAAAACAAACAAACAAATGAAAGAAAAAACAAAAACCATCAACTTAAAAAAAAAAATGGGGCCTCTGCTGTGAAGGATCATAGCAAGACTCCCTGTTAGGAATGGTTAACATGTGCTAAGGTAGAAAGAAAAAGCAGCGCTTCTGGAAAGGTCATTTGACACTTACACAAAGGAAGGTATCAGGACGACAGGAAAGTAACACCTCAGAGAGCCCTCCCTCGTGGCTTTTCAGCTCCACATCTGCACAGGGAGTCAGGATGTGCATCCAGAGGCGCTCTCTCTCTCTCTCTCTCTCTCTCTCTCTCTCTCTGTGTGTGTGTGTGTGTGTGTGTGGTGTGTGTCGGGGGTGGTGGTGGTAAGGACATCTCTACTTCTGGCCTGTGGGGACTGAGAAGGGGCGGGGTCATCAGAATATACACTGACCTACCCGTTTTCGTTGATGTAGGATGTGGGTGCTGCAGCCACGACATGGATCAGTCCTGGGCCTTCCATCTAAATTGGTGGCTTTACTGGAAGACCCCAATAGTACAGTACCCCCTAAACTCACACAAGTCTGGAGAGAATGTTCCCAGGCCCAGGGAGGATACACCACCCTGCCCTGCCCGGCCTGCAGAGACCTGCCAAGGCATCCAGCCTGTTCTCCTCCAGCTTCATGGCCTCCTTGTACCACAGACATGCTTCCTTCACTTGCTGCTGTAGGATGAAGAGGTAGCCCAGCTCTGTGGCCACAAGGGCACAGGAGGGTGTGGCCATGAAGATACGCTCCAGGAAGCCGCTCACAAGCCGCTGGACCTCCTGGTGCTTCCCACACTGCCAAGAGTGGACATATGGAAACAGAGTCTAGTCAGCCCAAGCCAGCTGGGTGCAGATACATGAGAAGTGAGGCATTTCAGCAAAGCTGGGGAGGCCCCAAGAGCCCAAGAGGTACCTGGGAGCTCCATTTAGGAAGAAGTTGGGTGTATATAACTAGCTATCCATCTCCTGAGGAACCTGCCTCTAGCCACAGGGTCCTCCAGACACATCCTTGGCTGGCCACAGTCACTGATTTTTTTCTTTTCTTTCTTTCTTTCTTTCTTTCTTTCTTTCTTTCTTTCTTTCTTTCTTTCTTTCTTTCTTTCTTTCTTTCTTTTTTTTTTTTTGTTCTTCAAGACAGGGTTTCTCTGTATCCTGGCTGTTCTAGAACTCTCTCTGTTGACAAGACTGGCCTTGAACTCACAAAGACGATCTTGCCTCTGCTTCCCGAGTGCCGGGATTAAAGGTGTGCGCCACCACTGCTCAGCAGTAACTGATCTTCTTTGTAGTTACCAACAGGTTGTTTTGTTTTTGTGACAAAGTCTCATGTAGCCCAGGTGGCCTTGAACTTGTTACATAGCCGAGGCTGGCCTTGAACTCCTGATCCTCTTGCCTCTACCCTGAGTGCTGGGATCACAGGTGTGCATTACCACTCCCAACTTCTTACCAGAAGGTGGGATTTGGTTCTGTGTTTGTTTGTTTGTTTGCTTGTTTTTTTTTTTTTTATCTAAAACTTGTTGAAAAGCTATTTGAGTTTGGTGATGGGAGGTGGCTGTGATGAGCCATGTCCCATGCCATATGAGGACAAAGCTGAGAAATGCAGACATACACATGAAGGGGGACAGTCACCCAGTCTGTCACCAGCAACCCCTTCTGGTCTCTGCAGCCCAGGGTTGGTCTCATTCTTAGTTTTTCCTGTAAACTTTTCTTGGAGTGAAAAATTATTTGGCAACTTGGTCTGTTTGGACGTTCGATGCCAGGGGACCAGCTGGACTGTCTGTCAGGTCACTGCTATGAGGAGAATATGCTGGATCAGGACTGGTGTGGTTCTGCACAGCGAGGCAGTGGTACCTCCTCTCCCTGGTAGGGCCACTCTAAAAGCCCTTCAGACCCCATCTCCCTGGTCACTGTAGCACCTCCATGGGGCACCTTGGAGGAGGACATGTGGCCACATCATGTCACTGTTATCAGCCAGAGAAGGGCAGAGGCCACAGGGATGGGCTACCCAGGCAGAAGGTGCAGGTCTGAACTGGAGGGGGAAGGAGAGGGGTTGGGTGCTCAGAGCATAGAGAGAAGCCAAGGTCTTCTCATGGGGGCGTGGTCAGAAACTGGGTGCTGCCTACTTACCAGTCTACTGACCACAAGAATCTTCTTAAGGTGGAGGCTGGGATTCTGGGGTTCTCGAGTCTCTAGCGCCTTGATTAGACTTCTAACACGATCTGTAGCCTGTAGGGACAAAAGAGACAATGTGGGAGTTTGCGGACATAGCTTGGGTGGTTGAGTGCTTGCCTAGCATGCATGAAGCCCTGAGGTCCACAGCAGAAAGCCAAGCATGGTGGTGCATGCCTGTAACCCCAGCACTCAGGAGGTAGAGGCAGGGGGTCAAGGACATCCTTACTACACAGGAAGGATGTTCCAGACCCTGTCTATAAATGGAGCAAAGCAAAACCGAACCCCAAAACACAAAACCAGAGTTGGTGGGACTTTTCAGTCCCGCTGCACATTAGTTGGGAGATTTTGGGCACTCCATGCTCAGCTTTGATGCCACCCTCTGAGATTCGGCTTTGCTTGTCCCAGATGACCTAGCCATCAAAACTGTTTCAAAATCCCACAAATGGAGCCTGAAGGAACATTATTCCCTCCAGGGATGACCCTGGCCCCTACCCTGAGTGTGTGAGGAAGCTGCCCTGCTGGGCTTACCAAGGCAGAGGCCATTGCTATAAGTAGCCTCATGTGACCACACCATTACCCTTAAGTCCCTGCCTGTGGCTTGCAGCAGCCAAGTCCTCAGCTCTATTCTGACACATGTGTCACATGGGCACCTCTGTCCCCAGTGGACCTCCTATAGTGCTGTAAGTGAATGCTGCCGTCCAGACTCCCCAGCACAGCAGAGGGAGGGTTAAAAGGTCTGGGGTCACCTAGCCACCCAGGCAACTGATTCCCTTATGTGCTTGACTCTCCTGCCCACACCCCAGCTAGGGGCGGGGAAGCTGGGGTTCTCAGCTGCAAAGCTTTGTCAGAAGAGAAGCCTAGGGGCCAGCGAGAAGACTTAGCAGGCAAGCCTGACATCCTGAGTTCTATCCCTGGGACCCACATGGTGGGGGGGAGGTGGAACATCCTGCAGGCTGACCTCTGACCTCTATACATTTGATCTGCCTTCCCCAACATGGATCCAGAGAGGGAGGAAATGGAGTGGGAGAAGCCCAGCTGGGTCTGCTCTCCTCAGTATGACAGGATTAGAAGTAGGCAGGCACGGCACACATCAGGAGGCCCCAGAGCTTGAGGTGGGGGTGAAGACAGGGCACGAGATGTTGACCCTGCCTGTATGGTGGCCCTGCTGATGTCAGGCCTGACGAAGGCCTGTTCTGGAGTTGTAGCAGATCTGTGATCCTTCCCCCAGAGACAGTGCCAGCGCCCTTGTCAAGGGCTTTCCCCTGGTACGGACTGTTCCTCTATGTTACCCCAACCCAGAAACCCACCATCTCAGGAGCTCTGCTGATGGGAGGAACCAGAACTTCCTTCCTCCTGCTGTGACCCCTTAGATTCTGCTTGGCTGGGGCTTGGGCTACAGTGGGTCCCTCTTCGTACCTATCTGTTCAATGCCCAACTTCTAGGTCAGTGTCCCCCTCCCTCTGGCTCTCTTCCCCCCACTCCATGTCTTTTGTGGGGACGGGGTCTTGACCTGAATTCATATCTGATCATCCTGCCTCAGCCTCCTAGTACTGAGATGTGTCCCTGGCTCAGCTTCTGAGTCTTGAGGCGACTTACCGTGGCCGTGATTCCTTCCCTCACGAGTTCATGCACAGTTAGAATTTGCCAGGCATCAATATTGCTTTCATCTTTTTCAAGGATTCTGGAATAGGAGGAGAAGTGACGTGAACGGACAGTGTTCACAGCTCAGCTAGGATGGGCTATTAGAAACATCGGATTTCCTTCGAACAGCCGTCCCTCTTTATTTTTAATGATTTTGTAATTTTATGAATTTGTGCATGACTGTTTGGTCCTCTGTATGTGCCACCACACTTAGTTCAGGGTTACTCAAATTAACAGACAGGATTGCAGTGTGAATGGGGGCAGCCAACACTGAAAGAGGTCTAGCCAGGGCTAATGATTCGGAAAGCACTGGGCCCAAGGCAGGAGCTCTTGCTGTTTTTCTGTTTGGAAGCCGAAACCACAAAGCAAAGCAAAACAACTTTAAGATGGCTCAGGGGGCAAAGGCAATTGCCACGCAAGAGGGGCTTATCCTTCGTCCCCAGGACCCACGTAGAGGGTGGGAGGAGAGAACCAGCTCCATATTACTGTCCTCTGACCTCCACACCTGCCATGGAACATGTGAGTACACACACACGAGAGAGAGAGAGAGAGAGAGAGAGAGAGAGAGAGAGAGAGACAGAGAGAGACAGAGAGAGAGACAGAGACAGAGACAGAGAGACACAGAGAGACAGAGAGACACAGAGAGAGACAGAGACAGAGAGACAGAGACAGAGAGAGACAAAGAGAGACAGAGAGAGACAAAGAGAGACAGAGAGAGACAGAGAGAGAGAGAGAGACTGAGATTACTTCAAGAGCAACAGTGTTCTTAAACTCCAAGTCATTTCTCCAGCCCCTCATCGCATAGTTTTTAAAAAATGAAATTGAGGGGCTGGAGCAATGGCTCAGAGGTTAAGAGCACTGACTGCTCTTCCAGAGGTCCTGAGTTCAATTCCCAGCAACCACATGGTGGCTCACAACCATCTGTAACAAGATCTGGTGCCCTCTTCTGGCCTGCAGGCATACATGCTGTATACATAATAAATAAATAAATCTTTAAAAAAAAAAAAAAAAAAAAAAAAGCCGGGTGGTGGTGGCGCACGCCTTTAATCCCAGCACTCGGGAGGCAGAGGCAGGCGGATCTCTGTGAGTTCAAGGCCAGCCTGGGCTACCGAGTGAGTTCCAGGAAAGGCACAAAGCTACACAGAGAAACCCTGTCTCGAAAAACCAAAAAAAAAAAAAAAAAAAAAAAAAAATGAAATTGAAGGGCTGGAGGGATGGCTGGGTGGTTTGGGACACGGACTGCTTTTGCAGAGGACCTAAATTTGATTCCCAGCACCCACATAGTGGCTCACAACCATCTGTAACTCTAGTTCCAGGGGATCTGATGCGCGCCTTTGACCTCTGGCACCAGGCATGCGGGAGTACACAGACAAAACACCTGGACACATAAAATAAAATGATCAGGACACAAGAACAGCCGCCCTGGTGGCACCTGCCTGCTGCTCCTCACAGCAGCTGCTCCTCACGCTGTCCCTTGTCTCATTTTGGTGGCTCTGTCTGCACATGGCCTGCAGCTTTGTCCCTTCCTCACTCCTGTACCAGGCTTTCTTTTGGGGCCACCAACCAGCTCCCCAGTTAGACATGCGGACTCCTTATTCGTTATGGATGCTCGGCCTTATCTTAGCTCTTATTTTGACCTGTTTCTCTTCATCTACGTCTTGCCTGGGGCTTTTCACCCTGCTTTCTTTGTGTATATCTTACATTTCATGTCTGGCTGGCAGCTGCCTGGCTCAGGTGTGTCCCCCTCTTTTCTCTCCTTCTTCTCACGTTCCTCAATTTCTCCTCCCTCCTCTCCTCTTGCCCCGCCAGCCCTGCCTAGCTATCGGCTGTTCAACTTTTTATTAGAGCGATCAGGTGCCTCAGGCAGCAACACATCTTTTCATAATTAAACAAATTCAACACACACAAATATAACACACCTTTGCACGGTTAAAGTAATATTCTGCAGCATAAACAAATGCAACATTTCTTTGTCTAGTTAAAATATTCCACAGCACACTCCAGTCAGGACCCAGGAAGATGCAATGAGTTGCTGCCCTCATCCCTCTGTCCTCCAAGCCGACCCTGTCACTATTCACGGCTCCTCTGTCTCTTCCTTGCCCCCTCCAGGGAAATGGGAGCTACTTTTGAGGGAGAGGCAGGACGACATTGAGTTCAAGTACAGTCTGAGCTTCATTGTGATCCTTGTCTCAAAAAACAGAAAACCTGAATTTAGAGAGAAGGCTCAGCAGGTAACGGCCGAGAGCAAGCCTGGGGACTTGCCTTCGATCCCTGGACCCATATGGTGGGAGGGGAGAACCAGCTCCTGGAAGCTCTCCTCTGACCTCTGCACACACATTTGTGATGATGATGATAATAAATAAGCAAATAAAAATTAAAAGAAAAACCAAGCCAAGTGTGAAGGCTCACCAGTGTATTTCCAGCACTTGGGAGGCCGAGGCAGGAGGATTGCCATAGGTTTGAGGCCAGCTTGTGCTACATGGTAAGTTTCAGAACAACCTAGACCACAGAGTAAGATTCTTTCTCAGACCCAAACCAAACCAAACCTCCCTGAAAAACAGGTCAGTCATGGTGGCTTAAGCCTATAATCATAGCTACTTGGGAGGCTGAGGCAGGAGGATCACAGATCACAGGAGAATCTGCCTAGGCTTCAGAATGAGATCAAATAAGATTTTGCAAGAGCTGAGACTGTAGTTCTGTGGTGGAGTATTTCTGTAGCTTCAGCGAGGCCCTAGTTCCATCCCTAGCACCCCAGAATACCCGAAAGGGAGGCAGCCTGGCAGGCAGCATTTCCCTCACCTGAGTGCGGTCTCTATGGTCTGGTCCCAATCTTGCCGGGCCAGGAACAGTCTCATCTTCAGAACTAAGGCGGGCAGGAAGTTCCCTGAGGCCGTAGTGACCTGGTTCACCACCTCCAGGGCCCTGGAGAAGTTCTGCTGGGTCATGAAGTATGTTGCCTGTCGGGAGCCAGAGAGAAGAGCCCCCACCAGTGACGAAGGGGCAGGTTCAACATCAGGGGCTGGGGGTCAGGATGGGCAGCCCAGATCCTTCTGGCCGGGCCTATAGGCCAAAGGCCCAGAGTTTAACTGTGGGGTCTACCTGCCAGGTAGCCAGCTGGGGAGCTGTTTACTCTATGTGACTGGGGATCATGGTCTCTGCAGCCCTGTGTTGGTCACTGTTCCCCTGGGGTGTCCCGCTAGCAGCTTTGAGGGCCAGAGCAGGACTTCCAAAAAGCCTTGGGGGCTGGGGTGTAGCTCAAGTGGTAGAACACTTGCTTAGCCTGCATGAACCCCTGGGTTCTATCCAGACATGGTGGTGTGTCCCATCATGCCCCCCCTTTCCTTCTGTGATTTAAGGATTATGTAGTCATTTTGTAAGGACAGACAGACACACAGAAAGATAGTAAGAGAGCAGTTTTCTTCTCTCAAAGATGGAATCAATGAGGATCACAAAAAAAAAAAAAAAGAATTTCATTCAAATTAAGATCAGAAAATGCAAAACATGCAAAGTGTATGCCTCCCTTTTCCTGTGGCCATTGAGTAACTTTAACAAGTGGGAGGAGATTGGGGGGGATGGGAGGAGTAAAAGTCAGAGGTAGAAGAGGCAAAGAGGGAGGTGACCCAACCCAGCCCCAGCAGAACGAGGAAGTGCTGCCCGGCTACTCCCACGGCTCCTCAGACCAGGAACTCAAGGCTAGCCTGAGCTACGTCGTGAGTCCAAGGCCAGCCTTGGATACATGAGAGCCTATCTCAAAACACCAAACAGGGACCAGGGATGCAGCTCAGTGGCAGAGTGCTTGCCTAGCGTGCAAAGCCCTGGGCCCAACTCCTCAGCATTCAAAACAATACCCAACAGATTGAGAAGGATGTTCACACAAAGCAGGGAGGAGTGGGCTCTGGACTGGTGGACCTGAGTTCCCCGGCAGACCCCTGGCTCCAGGGAAGCAGCCAAACTCCCCCACTTCCCCTGCCCACCTTGCCCATCAGCCCCAGCACATCTTTGGTGTCCTGAGTCCCTTGTTCCAGGTACTTGATGGATTTCTTCACAACATGGGGCTTATTGGAAGTGAGGTCCACCCAGCCTCTGAGCACGTAGCCCTGGGATGAGAACGAGAAGAAAGGTCCTGGGTCAGGCTCAACCCAAGCTAGCTCATGTCCTGCTCTCTGCCATCTCCACATCGCCGGTGGCATCACCTCGTGCAGATCCCAGCGGGCTATCTCCTCTACCAGGTGGTCTCTCCTGCCTTCATTGCCTGTGACACCCTCACCTTCCAAATCAGGCCTCATACATCTCACAAGGACTTGGTTACAGTTTAGCCTGGCAGCTCCCCCACAGGGGCCTCCCTTTCTTGCTCCCCATATCCCCACAGCTCTCCATGACTCCTCTCAGGCCTCTTCCCTGTATCACTGGGGGACTAGTCATTGCAGTCAGGTTAACAGTCCTGGGGCTCGGGCAGGGCTGCTCTCGGCCTCTTCCAGTTACAGTGAGGGCCAGGCCTGGGAAGCATCTCTGGAGGAGAGGGGTGCTGCCTTGAGCACCCCTTCATAGTCCAGCCCAGTGTTTCTCTTTTCTTCCCTGACCGCTCCCCCAAGGAGACAATGCCTCCCTCTAGATATGTGTACAGTACATATCTGTTTTAGACACGTCAATTTTCACCCCTTCCCATGGACAAATGTTTACACTCTTGAACATTGCCATGAGGCTTTCCGAGAATGCACAGTCCAAATGGGCTTCTAATCCCAGCATCAGCACCAACATGAGGTACTGACCACTCAGATCCATCAGGACCGTGCAGGAGAGCAGGGCTCAGTGTGATTGACAGCTCACTTGGGTTTTCCAAAGAACCAGGGAACCCGAACTTTCAGGTAGACCCTTCTGACTTCTTTCATTTTGAGACAGTCTTGCCCTATATCCCAGACTGGCCTCTTGCTCCTGATCCTCCTGCCTCAGCCTCCCAGGTGCTAGAATGACAGGCATGTGCTACCATCACACCGTGCCTGCTTGCCTAGTTAAATCTAATGATTTCTCTAAAATGCTCTATTACATTTATGTATGTATATCTGTATGTATGTAGTGTGTGTATGTGTGTGCACATGTGTGCACACATGTGCCACCATATGGGTTCTAGAGGTCATCAAGCTTGACGGTAAATGCCTTTACCTACTGAGCCATCTTGTCTGCCAAATCGTCTGATTTTTTACATGTCAGCAACAAATTCAAGATGTTTAGAGAATACCATGGCAGAAGATGCTCAAGAGATGGCTTGGCGGTTAAAAGCATTGCCTGCTCTTCTAGAGGACCCTGGTTTGAGTCCCAGCACCCACACGGCAGCTCACAGCCATCTGTAACTCTAGTTGCAGGCGTCTATCATGCATGTGGTATACAGACATAAATGTGGGCAAAACACCCATACACATAAAAAAATAAGTTCAACAAAGAATCTAAAAACAGTTATATTGGGATGGGTATGTATGGTAGAGTGCCTGCCCTGGGTTCCACCTCCAGCATTGAGTAAGTGCACGCCTGTGATTTCAGCACTCTGGAGGCGGAGGCAGGAGGAACAGAAGAAGTTCAAGGCCATCCTTGGCTACAGGGTGAACTACATGCAACCTTGTCGAGCTGCAGAACCCAGGCTTTGAGTACAACAGCTGTTATCACCATCATCAGAAGCAGCTGTGGGCACCCACAAGCCCTCTCAAGAGCAGGCTGCTGTTGTTCCCTCGCAGGAGGAGCTGGCAGGATCATGTAGCCCAGCCTGCACCTCACTGCTAGGTATATGTAATTTTGCCCTGATGGCAGGTTGCCTCCGAGGTGCTAAGGTACATGTGGGGGAGGGGTGGTCCTTTCGAGAGAGACTCCCTCTGTGCAGCTATGGGGAAGTGGTCATTCAGGCTGAAGTGAGGTTGTTTTGGCTTGTGTGGCTGCTTTGGGGTCAAGCCCAATAGACTCATTGGACTTTAGAGTAATTGTACTTTGGTTTGTCCTTGATGTCCTCTTTGGGGTAAGCATGTGCTTGTTTGTGTCTCTCAGGAAAAGTTTATGCAATAGACACTGTCCAAAAAAAAAAAAAAAAAAAAAAAAAAAAGAAGAGGTAGGCCATACAAAAGCAGTCTAGAGGACTGTGGACACTGCACAAATGTATTGTGGTTTTAGACAAGGTATAAATGTGACACCCCATGCCTGGATGTGGCCCTAATCCCAGGGCTCTCTGGGAGTGATCCCACTATGATGCATTTGGTGGCTGCTTTGCTTGGCTGTGGCCCTGAGATGCTCCTGTACCTCTTTGGAGCCACTGCAGACCTTCAGCATGTGGTCAACGTATTCTCTGGCCTTGTCATGGCGGTCTACGAGCCAGAGGAAGAGGCCGGCATAGTACAGGGCAGTATCACTGGCCGTCTTGCGGATCTCCTTCAAGCTACTCTCCAACTCTTGAACTGCTTCTTCATCTAAATCCACAAGAAGAAGAGGCTGAGTGAGGACCAGGTGGTTCTTGTCTGATGCAGTGTATCATTCTTTGCACCAGCAACGCCTGCCCCACGGGAGCTGTGTACACATGGGCTCAGTTTACTGTCTGGGAGGCACTCCCCCATCCCATGTTCATCAGTGTGCTGAGCAGATGGACTGAACCTGAATCCCTAACTGAGGCCCACGGCCCATCCTGAGTGAGAGATGGGAGTCTACATTGGCACCTCTCTCTGACTCCCTAGAAACTGAGATTAGGAGCACAATTATTTAGAATGGTTGAGTTTATGCTTTCAAACACTTGGTCTGGAGGGTGACCCCTTCGGTCATGCTTTTTGCCTGCTTCCTTTCAGGTGGTTTCAGGCATCGGGTCTTCTCTGAGGCCTGTGGGGTGAGGATGAGGGATAGCCTGTCTTGGCTGGAATCTGGAACAGCAGATTCAAGTTGCCTGTGCACACCCCTTCTTCAATAGCTCTCAAGGGGCTATGTCTCGGCAGTGGCTTTTTGTCCCCTAGGGGCCCAGTCCACTAAGCATAGCTGCACTCACCAATGATGTCACAGCATTTGTGAGCATAAAGCAGAGCGATGACAGAGCATAGGGCCATATCTGGGTGGCTTTGGATGCTCTCCAGCTCACTGATGGCATCATGGATATGGTCTGTAGAAAGAATGTACACAGTTCTGCTCTGGGGTCCCAGACAGACAACATGGGACCCCTGTTAGGCATCACCAGCTTTCACACACAGAATCTAGGGACAAACTGATTTGAAAGGTCCCCAAAAGCCTGTACTTCCTGGAGGGTGAAGTTCTCTGAAGGCTGTTGGCTCTGTGTCTAGGCTGGCAAGGGGAGGTCTGTGTGTGTGCCTGTGTATGGAGGTCAGAGGATGGCCTCAGGTGGTTTTCTGTTGTCTGCTTGTTTTGTTTTTCGAGACAAGGTTTCTCTGTGTAGCCCTGGCTGTCCCAGAACTCTCTCTGTAGACCAAGTTGGCCTCCAACTCACAGAGATCCGCCTGCCTCTGCCTCCTGAGTGCTGGGATCAAAGGCGTGCGCCACCACCGCCCGGCTCCAGCCCCCACTTTTGTATTTTGTTTTGAGAAAGGCTCTCACGTTTGTCAGGTGGCTGGGGACTTGATAGGTAATGTAGTCTAAAATAACAGACAGTGAACTCCCCGACCCTCCTGCTTCCACCTCAGAAGAGCTAGGACAACAAAGGTGCACCACTGCACCCAGCCCACGGGCTGGGCTAAGAATCTTAGAGGTGTGCCCCAGAATGAGCCTGGGAACTCTGGAGGGGCTGGAGTCAGTTCTGAGGAGGGACAGGGCATTCTCAGCCAGTTGCTCAAGACCCACCAATGACATTTATCCTGAATGTCCCCAGCACTGGCCACAGGCTGCTCAGACAGTTCTCAGCACCTGGCTCTGTAAGTCCCACCCTCTTACGTCTACGCCCCACTTTCCTGTGCTCATACTTCTCACTTCTCCTTTCCCAAAGATCCAGCTCCCTGCTTCCAAGCCTGAGGAGAGTTCAACAGTCATGTAGCCCTCTCTCTCACAACTCATTTTGCAGATAGGGAAACTGAGGCTCATGGCTGGTATAGTGAGCTAAGATCTCAAAATTCAACCTGATTATAGACTTCACAGGTTTCTGATTATCAACGGGACTCCGCAGTCAGTATGAGGCCATTTCCATAGGAACGTAGCTAGACGTAGGCATCCGGATGCTGCCAGAGGGTAAGGACTAAGGGTGGTACCCGGCATCAGAATAACGCCTTACCTTCCCCAAGGGCTCCATAAGCTTTGAAGAACTGCAGCACAGGGTCATTGCTGTACCTCTCTAAGCCCACACTCGCAGCCTGCTGCACGTGGTGGAAGTACTTTTCCTGGCTGTAGTAAATGATCGAAGCCTGTGTGAGGAAGACATGGTTGTAATGCCCCCGTCCCTCCGTCTCTGTTCTGACCCAGACAGAGTGAGACGTGCTCCCTGTGGAGGTGCCATGCCTGTTCTCAGTTCTACACTCAGGAAGGGAAAGGCAACATTCAGACCTTGTCTTCTTCTTCAGCAGCCTGGGAGTAGCTCCAGGCAGTTTTCCTGGGGCAGAGTTTTTAGGTGATTGGGGGATGGCAATAGATTCTGGTAAAGATGTGATGTAAACTTCAACTCAGGCTTGTCATGGGAGGAGAAGGAAGAGGAGCAATGTTTGGAACAATTAGAGCAACAGTTGTGTGACAAGCTAGGGACCGTTATCATGGGCTCTACGTCCATCATCAGACACGTGTTCCTCTTTGTGTCTTTCACAGTCAAAGAGGCTGAAGCCCAGGGAGATTTAGCTCCAGAGAGATCACACAATAATTGGGCTAAGATTTCAAAACCAAGTCTCACTTCCTCTAAGGTTTGTGGGTGCTGAATTGGGGATAGATGTGGTTGGGTCGTAAAAGCCTCATGGGCCATTTGAAAAAGCCTAGACATCATCTCAGGGTAACAAACAGGAAGCAGTTGGGATGGTTTTTAAAACTGTTTTGACAGAGTCTCATTTTGACAGACTGGCGTCAGCCTCCACTAGATAGCTATGGGTGATGTTGAACTCCTGACTCCCTTCCTCCCCTCTCAGGTGCTGGGTTTACAAGCAAGTACCATCAGATCTGTTTTATATGGCACTAGGGATCAAATCCAGGCTTGGTGCATACTCTAGGAACTGGACTACATCCCCAGTCACCTCAAATGTATGTATTCTAAAGAAAAGACTCTGGCCGTCGTGTGCGGTTGCAGGTGGTATGTGGTGGTGAAAAGAGCCAACGTAGGGAAACCATGGGGGGGCATGGTGGCTCTGGCTTAGGAAATAAACCAAGTAGGTGAACCTTGGAGACATTTGGAAGCTTGTTGAGTTAGGGCTAGGGTTGGGAGGTGGGCATAGAAGAGAGTTACAGCTCATAGCATCTACTGAGATGGGGACGCAGAAGAGGCTTGGGTGGGAGGCTAAGAGGAAGATAAGACACAGTGATGGATATGGGTTTAGTCTGAGGGAGCACAGGGGGATAGGGTCAGGTCAGGGAGCTAATTTGAGGTTGGGGTGCAGAGGACACAGGAAGCGATGCATTGGCTAAGGAGTTGGGGAAGACGGAAGGACTTCTTGATGCTGCTGGAGTAGTGGACAGAGGGGTAGAGGTGGTTAGGGGTGAAAGTGTCCCAAGAGTATAGAGATGGCCTGAAGGTAGCAGGGTGGGTAGTCAGGCAGAGGTGGCGCCAGAGCAGAAATGGCCAGAGGGTACAGAGGTGGCGCCAGAGCAGAAATGGCCAGAGGGTACAGAGGTGGCGCCAGAGCAGAAATGGCCAGAGGGTACAGAGGTGGCCCCAGAGCAGAAATGGCCAGAGGGTACAGAGGTGGCGCCAGAGCAGAAATGGCCAGAGAGCAGAGAGCCCAGGGCAGAGCTGTCCTGGCAACAGAAGTAGCCCGGACACAGGCGGCCCAGCGCTCACGCACCATGAGGGAGGAGTCATCGCTGCTCATCGCTGCAGCCCGGCCTAGGTGATGCCCGGCTGGCTCTGGCTGCCCAACTCGCCGCCCGGCTCACTGCCGGAAGTCCGAGGCTCTCGCGTCCTTGGCAACCTGGCAGCCGGCCTGTTGCTAAGAGCCGTGACATCCGGGAGGGCGTGGCCTGGCCACACGTGACCAAGCCACGCAGCGGAGGGAGAGGGCGGCCATGGGGCTGGGGGCAAGCACCCAGCAGCCGGCGGGCGGCGAGGGCTTCCACCTGCACGGGGTGAGCCGCTGAACCGGGGCGGCGGGCGGGCATCGGGGAGGGTTACACGGCTCTGGGGGCCCGCGGTGACCTCCTTGCCAGCTTGAGTAGGCTCAGCGCACACAAGACCCGAAGTCCCTTGTGTGAGGCGCAGTGCAAGGGGCTGGAGGAGCTCGAGGGCTTTGGGAAGGCTGCAGCGGGGTGAGGTGGCCATAATGAGTGGAGCCAGGGTGGGCACTGGGACCCCAGAGTGAAACATCCCGAGACTTGGGTGAGGCCTTACGTGTCACTTGCAGGGAGGTATGAGCGAGCGAACAGGCTTCTGGGAAGTAGAGACAAAGTCGTTCATAGCCTGGTTGATAAAGAGGTGGGGGAATATGGGATTGGGGATAGGAAGGGCTTTGGACACAGCCCCCTGGCTATTCCTCCTTGAAAAGTGGGTAGATGCAGAGCTGTGTGGAGGCAGGCAGGTTTATCAGGTTGGCGCCTGGCTGTTTACAGGTCAGCCTGCCTGCCTTCCTGCCGTCAGACAGGATCTTATATGTAGCTCAAGCTGGTCTCAAACTCTCAGTTGCCCTCCTTTCTCAGCCTCTTTTAAACTGTATTTATTTATTTATTTTTTTTGAGATGGTCTCACTATGTAGCCCTGACTGGCCTGGAACTTGCTACATAGACCATGCTTCTCTGGTCTATGTCAAAGGAAGGCTGGCATTGGGCTAAGAAATGGTTCCTAGCAGGAAAGCCACGTTGGCTTTGCAGACCAGAGGTGACGAGATTTGAGCCTGGGGGTTGGCAGACTTTGGAATGCATCCTCCCGAGAGTGTTTTAAAGCATATTTGCACAAGGGGTGTGGGAGGTGAGGTCGTGGTACGAGTGAAGGCAAGAAGGGCTTGTTGAAGGGGACGGGTCAGAGGATGAGAGTCCTTCACAGAGATGTAGTTTTACTCTGTGTGTGTGTGTGTGTGTGTGTGTGTGTGTGTGTGTGTGTGTGCGCGCGCGCGCGTGTGTGCGTGTGCGCGTCTCACCCACGAGTGAGGGTGCCTGCAGAAGTCAAAGGCTTCAGATCCCTTCAAGTTGGAGTTACAGGCATTTGGGAGCTGCCCCATATGCATGCTGGGAACTGAACCCAGGTCCTCTGAAAGAGCAGTATGCTCTTTTAACTCCTGACCTGTCTCTCCAGTCCCTGTTTTGTTTTTTGATATAGGATCTCTTGTAGCCAAGGATGGCCTTACTCCGTATCCTCCTGCCTCCAGCTCCCGAGCACTAGTGTTCCTGGCTGTAGACGTGTTTTTGAACATATGCTGTATGGCAGGCGGAGCTTCAGGCACTGAGAAAACATGGAAAACAGTACAGTATGGAGAGAAGGAAGGCCAGAAAGAGCTGTGTGTAATGGGTGTGATGGCTCACATCTGCTGGTGTGCAGAGGTAAAGGCAGGAAGACTCCAAGTTCGAGGACAGTCTGTGTTATACATCAAGACTCTTAGCTCAGAAACAGACACCGTGGGCTGAA
This sequence comes from Peromyscus californicus insignis, assembly GCF_007827085.1. NCBI lineage: Eukaryota > Metazoa > Chordata > Mammalia > Rodentia > Cricetidae > Peromyscus > Peromyscus californicus. The sequence continues at coordinate 114,419,784 of NW_026294402.1, read as the reverse complement.
GAGATGACTCAGCAGCTAAGAACACTTGCCTTCTGGACAGCCCAGGTTCAGTTCCTGGCGCTGTGTGTCTGTGTGTGTATGCACAAGCAAAAGTAACTACACCGAGTTGTTCACATCTGCCTGTAACTTCAGCTCCAGGGTATCCAAAGTCTTCTGGCTTCCACAAGCATACACACACACCTGGCATCTTCATACACTGGTGTACAGGCACGTGCTTGTGCACGCACATACACACACACACACAAAATTCTTAAACATACAAATAAATATGTGCTACATGGTAACAAGAAAAGTAACATAGGTTACTATGTTAGCTAGCAAGAAAAGTAACATAGGTTAAGGGGATGAAGAGTGATACCCGGATGGGTCTGGTCAAGAAAGATGTCTGCTCAGTGTCTGAGCAGAAAGATGTGTGCTCAGTGTTTGAGCAGACTCCCGGAAGCAGAGTGGAGGGAGGAGCAGCGGGAGGTGGGTGGTGGGTTCTACCAGCCTGTCAGAGAAATTGCCACCAAGCCAGGCTGGTGTGCAGGGTGGTGTGGCCGCCGTCAGGAGAGTGTGGAGGATGAGGCTGGGCATGCAGGACCTTCCATGTTGTCCCGATGACTTGGAGAGCTTTTGGTTTTGCGGTGCTGGTGATCCAACCTGGGCCTCCTGGATGCAGGGGATCAACCTGGGCCTCCTGGATGCTGGGGATCCAACCTGGGCCTCCTGGATGCTGGGGATCCAACCTGGGCCTCCTGGATGCAGGGGATCTAACCTGGGCCTCCTGGATGCAGGGGATCAACCTGGGCCTCCTGGATGCAGGGGAACCAACCTGGGCCTCCTGGATGCAGGGGATCAACCTGGGCCTCCTGGATGCAGGGGATCCAACCTGGGCCTCCTAGATGCAGGGGATCCTTCCCCAGGTCCTGAGACTTGATATTTTATTTGGAGATACTGTCTGTAGCATTTGTTGTTGTTGTTGTTTTGTTTTGTTTTTTGTTTTTCAAGACAGGGTTTCTCTTGGTACCTGTCCTGGATCTCACTCTGTAGACCAGGCTGGCCTCAAACTCACAGAGATCCGCCTGCCTCTGCCTCCTAAGTGCTGAGATTTAAGGCGTGTGCCACCACCGCCTGGCCTGTCTGTAGAATTTTTGTTGTTTAAGATTTTATTTATTTATTAGATTTATTATTTATGTGTAAGAATGTTTTGTGTACAGGTATGTTTGTGCCTGGTACCCACAGAGGCCTTGGAATTGGAGTCATGGATGGTTGAGAACCACCCTGTGGGTGCTGGAACTGAACCCAGGTCCTCTACACGAGCAACAAGTGCTCTTGACCACTGAGCCACCTCTCCAGCTCCTCTCAGAAGATTTTAAGTGGAAGGATGACATTATCTACACACACACACACACACACACACACACACACACACTTTTAAAGGGCTTTTTACACTTACATTTGAGTGTGTACATATGCATGTATGAAATGGCATGTATATGTGGAGGTCAGTGGAATTGGTTCTCTCTGTCCACCATTTGGGTTCCAGGTTTGGCATCAAGTGTCTTCACCTGCTGAGCCATCCCACCAGTCCCCTATTGCCGTGTGTGTGTGTGTGTGTGTGTGTGTGTGTGTGTGTGTGTGTGTACATATATATTTGTTTGTGTGTTTTGTTTTTTTGAGACAAGGTTTTTCTGTGTATCCCTGACTGTCCTGAAACTTGCTTTGTAGACCAGGTTGGCCTTGAACTCACGGAGATCCACCTGCCTCTGCCTTGTGAGTTTTGGGATTAAGGACGTGTGCCACCGCTGCTTGGCTGCCATTTACTTATATTTTTAAGAGCCAAAGAACAAGGGAGCTAAATTGTCTGAATTTTGTCATTGCCAATCTTCTCAGGCACATTGGTGATGCCCTTGCCCTCGGCACTCAGGGAATGTGCAGTAGTGGAGGAGTTACACACACAGAACATGCTGTTGTAATCAGGTTGCATTTTCTCAGATCAGATGGCTATGTTACAGAGCTGCTTTTCTCATGTAGAAATTGGAACAGTGAAACGGCCTACAGATTGCTTAAAGCATAGGAGGCGTTAGCATCTGGGTGCTTGGCACCCAGCCACTGTCTCGAGTCTGTCCCAGTTCATTCCATAGGGTCCTTGGCTGGAGGGAAGGTGTGGGGTTAGGAAAAGCTGAGCATGCTCTAGGCTTCGGGGGTGGTGTGCATCGGGAGTTGTCAGGGAGAGCAGGGTGGAAGGGCAGTGGGTTTTGTAGGAATAAGGTACATTGGGCAACAGCTTAGATCATTTCAGCTGTTGGAGCTCTAATGGGCAGTGTAGACAGTGTAGAGGACAGATCCACAGGCCTGAGTAGGTGGAGGTCGTAGATGGCCAGGGGGACCAGAGCTTCCAGACCTCATTAACGATGGTGGGTTGCTGACACCAGGCGAAGGAGGTGACACTTGCCTCTTAGGAGCAAAGTGGCCTTGGGTAACAAGGGAGTTGGGGTGGTTTGGAAGAGGTCCTGCTTTGGAGGACCCCCCACCCTCTAACATATCCTAGTCCTGTGGTCTTCAAAAGCCTCTAGAGCAGTGGTTCACAACCTGTGGGTCGTGTCCCCTCCAGGGGTGGAATGACCCTTCACAGGGGTCACTAAGACCATCAGAAAACAGGTATTTACATTATGATTCATAACAGTAACAAAATCACAGTTAGGAAATAGCAGTGAAAGTAATTTTATGGCTGGGTGTCACCACAACATGAGGAACTGTATTAAAGGGTCTCAGTGTTAGGAAGGTTGAGAACCATGGTCTAATAGGGACAGAGGGCAGGTCTCAGAGCCCCTGAAGTAGGGCTCCCAGAGGGATGGAACAGGACTTGAAGTCCCCAGACAGGCCAAGAACAGCTTGCCCTAGGGGATGGGCCAGCAACCAACATGGGCCTACTCCCATTGGTGGCTGTGGCAGCTCCAGGAGGTGGCACTCAGGGACTCAGTTGGTGCTACTGTTAGGAGGGAGTTGTCCTATCAGGGCCAAACTGTCCTTGAACTAGAGACACCTCAGCACTTTGTTCTCATCAGGCTCCTGAAAAGTTCTTCATCTTGGGGAATCCAATGGAGGCACCAAGGATCTGAAGTCACATGAGTCCTGTGTTCTGTAACCTGGATTGTTACCTTGGGGCCTGGCTGATGCCTGGCCCAAGAAGTAATCAAGTGTTCCTAGTAAAAGGCTTGAGCCAAAGGCCTAGGTGCATCTTTAGGGTTCAGGACTTGGGGACAAAGGCTGCATTGTTTGAGCAAGACACTGTAGATGGGGCTTGCCATGTGTCCTGGGTACAGCTTGTGATGTGTCCTGGGAACAGCTTATGATGGGGAGCTTGAGATGTGTCTTGGGCACAGTGTGTGATGTGTCCCGGGAACAGTTTGTGTTGGGGAGCTTATGATGGGGAGCTTGAGATGTGTCCTGGATACAGCTTGTGATGTGTCCTGGGAACAGCTTGTGATGGGGAGCTTGAGATGTGTCCTGGGTACAGTTTTCGATGTGTCCCGAGTACAGCTTGTGATGGGGAGCTTGAGATGTGTCCCGGGTACAGCTTGAGATGGGGAGCTGGCTGTACTTTGGAGACAGCAGTGAACTGGTAGTTGAGAGGGGCAGGGAGCACCCAAAGGGGTGGGGAGCAGTGGGAACAGAACTGTGTGACTGAACTCATGCAGAGGTCAGTCCTGAGCCTGGGATCTGCTTTCCTTCGCCATTGGGCTATCGTTGCCTGCTCGAGTGGGGCTAGGCCAGCTACTCAGGCTCTAGGCTCTTTAGGATCTGGCCACTCTGCAAGGCCTGGCTGCACTTCTCCTGCATGTCTAGGCTTTCTGGCCAATCCCTCTGGCCTCCCAGCCAGCTGCAGCCCAGTTTTGGGGTTGGGGACAGTATTCCCTGTCTTACTCCCAGGACTGTGTGAGTCCTTTCTGGAAGCATCTGCGTGTCAGGGAAAGTCATTTTCCCCAGAGGAAACTTGTGTCTGAGAAGGGAGTGAGTGGGACATAGGATGACCCTTGGTAGTGGCTGGAGCAGTTGTGCAGGTGGGAGTCCTTCCCAGTGGTGCAGGGCTTCTCGGATCTGTGTGAGTCAGGCCATGACTTGCCTCTGCCTGTGACAGGTGCAGGAGAACTCGCCGGCCCAGCAGGCAGGCCTGGAACCCTACTTTGACTTCATCATCACCATCGGGCACTCGAGGCTGGTGAGGGTCCCCACTTCCTCCGTCCCCACAGCATGCCCCGCCTGCTTCTGCCCCCCTTTTCTCCCTGGGTGGACCAGGGCTAGAGGGACTCTTGGAGGTGGCCACCAGGCCTAAGACGGCTGCCTTTCAAGGCATATGAGGCCTTTGGACATGGGCCTAAGAGGCCTCTTACTGGCTTCATTATGTTTTCTGGCCATCTTAGGGACCAAGGCTTGGTAGGACTTGGGGTGCCTGGAGCTGGGTAGTGGCGGTCGGGCTATAGTGGCTGCAGGCCCAAACCTAGCCCATGAAGCTGGGTCCAGTTACTGTCCCAGGTTGTCCTCATACCAGGCCCTCGATGCCTCTCAGGCTCTGACGGGTCCGAGGGTTCTGGCCCAGGGGTGGGAGGCCTCAGACTGAGCCGGCCCCTCCTGGCCCGTGCAGAACAAGGAGAACGACACACTGAAGGCCCTGCTGAAGGCCAACGTGGAGAAGCCGGTGAAGCTGGAAGTATTCAACATGAAGACCATGAAGGTTCGAGAGGTGGAGGTGGTGCCCAGCAACATGTGGGGTGGCCAGGGCCTGCTGGGAGCCAGCGTGCGCTTCTGCAGCTTCCGAAGGGCCAGTGAGCACGTGTGGCATGTACTGGTGAGTACCGGCAGGGCGTGTGGACCGGGCAGGTCCGGGGCACTCGGGAGCAGGATGGCCAGGTGGGTGGGGCCGGGAGCAGAGGGCAGCGCTGTGGGATCTGGCTTTGTCCCAGTGTCCTCAGAGGGCAGCTGATGATTGCTTTTTTTTTTTGGTTTTTCGAGACAGGGTTTCTCTGTGTAGCTTTGCGCCTTTCCTGGATCTCGCTCTGTAGACCAGGCTGGCCTCGAACTCACAGAGATCCACCTGCCTCTGCCTCCCAAGTGCTGGGATTAAAGGTGTGCGCCACCACCGCCCGGCTGATGATTGCTTTTGCTGGCTGTGTGACTTTGGGCATTCTTGTTCAGTTTTTGTTGTTTTAGGACAGGGTCTCACTATGTAGCCCTCATTGGCCTCGCATGTGTAGACCAGATTGGCCACAAACCTGCAGAGATCCACCTGCCTCTGCCTCCCAAGTGCTGGGATTAAGTGTACACCACCACATCTGGCCTCTCTAGGCATTCTTAACTGCCCACCTTAGTTTCTTTCTTTCTTTTAAATTTTGTTTTATTGTGACCAGATGGTGGTGGTGCACACCTTTAATCCCAGCACTTGGGAGGTAGAGGCAGGTGGATCTCAGTGAGTTTGAGGCCAGCCTGGTCTACAGAGTGAGTTCTAGGACAGCCAGGGCTACACAGACAACCCTGTCTCAAAAAAGCACTCTCCCCCTCACCCCCCCCCAAATAGAGTTGTTGCTTTTAGAGGACCTTGGTTCGATTCACAGCACCCACATGGCAGCTCACAACCATCTGACTCCTGTTCCAGGGGACCCAACACCCTCTTTTGGCCTCCATGAGTACCACACATGTATGTGGTGCACAGACATACATGTAGGCAAAACACCCATACACGTAAAATAAAAATAAATAAATCTTAGCCGGGCAGTGGTGGTGCACCCCTTTAATCCCAGCACTCGGGAGGCAGAGGCAGGTGGGTCTCTGTAAGTTCGAGTCCAGCCTGGGCTACAGGAGTTCCAGGACAGCCAGGACTACACAGAGAAACCCTGTCTCGAAAAACCCAAAAGAAAAAAAATTGTTTTATTATTTTGTGTATATGGGCGATTTGTCTGCATGTATTGTATGTGCACCGTGTGTGTGCGCCCCTAGAGGTCGGAAGAGGACCTTGGGTCCCCTGGGACTGGCATTACAGAGGGTTGTGAGCTGCCGTGTGGGTGCTGGGAACCAAACGTGGGTCTCGTGCCAGAGCAGCCAGTGCTCTTACCCTCCGGGCTGTCTGCACGGCTCCTTGTCTTGGTCCCTCTTGAAGGGTGGGCCAGCATGAGCCGCCAGCGGTCCACTTCAGGGTTAGTGTTGCTCCAGGTGGATAGTTTCTGTGACCTGTCGCCGTGCAGCAGCTACGTGAGCGAATTTCCTAACAACTGCCCCAGATGTTAAGCATTAGGTGACAGACACATGCACACCTGGCACCTGTGAGCATCGGTGGTACCCGAGTTCTCCGATGCTCCTGGTCTGGCGGAGGGAGAGCGTCCCCTGCTGGAAGGTTTGCTGGTTGGGGTTCTCTGGGGAATCTTTGTGGTGTACCTCTGCATGAAATGGGCAGATGAGGCAGACTCCGGAGCACTCCTCAGGAGCACTCCTCAGGAGCAGTGGGGCTGCCCCAGGGCTGTCATGCTTCTGGCTGGATGGCTGCTTGTTTTGGGTCATATGTCCCAGGGGTGCCCAGCTCTTGACCTGTGGGTTTTGAGAGCATGTCTCTTTATTTTATGTGGTGTTATAGTGAGCATGCTTTTGTCATCTGTGAAGCTCACACTACAGAACCACACAGCTCATAACTAATATCATTAATGCTTTGTTTTTATTTTCAAATGATTACATTTATTTTTTGTGGGTGCATGTGTGCCCTGGCACACGTGGAGGTCAGAGGGTTAGAGTACAACATTCTTTCCACCATGTGGGCTCCTGGGGGCTGAACTCAGGTCCAGCCTGACATTCTTTGCAGTAAAGTGGCTCATCCTTTAAAAAAAAAAAAAAAAAAAAAAAAGGATGTATGTATGTGTGAATACGTGCTCATTTGTGTGTGCATATGGAGGCAAAAAGACAATCTTGGGTATCAAGATTTCCTTGGAAATCTTGTTCATCTACACTCTGGCCAGTGAGTCTCCAGGATGTGCCTGTCTCCACCTCCCTAGCCAGTTAGAGGTACACACCACCTGGACTGTGGGGCTTGATCTCAGGTAAAGGCGAGCACTTCACTGATTGAGCCAACCCCAGCCCCCTCTCCCCCCATAATGGTTTCCTAGTTTCTGATTTGGGGTGGACTGTACTAATAGCTGTCCCGGGCTGCATGTGGCCATAGGCCATGGTTGGCCATAGGCCATGGCTGGACACTATGCTTTCGTAAAACTCTCCCAGGGAAAAAGGAAGGAGGGTCTTCTTAGTTTTCCTCCTCATGTTTCCAGCCTCTGTCTGTGACACAGGCAGCCAGCTCAGGTTGCCAGGCTTTGGGGCAAATACCCTTCCCTGCTGTGTGTGTGCAAGCGTGGCAGCATGTGTTGACATGTTAGCATAACATGTGTTGACACCACATTCCCTCTCTCTCTACACCTTTGGAGACAGGGTCCCTACCTAACCTGCTGACTGCTACGGCCCTGGCTGTGCTCATGGCTGCTGGGGATCCAAACCCTGGATCTCATGCTTACACCCCACCCACAAACCATCTCCCCTGCCCCTGGTTTTCTTTAAGTTTTTTGAAACGGGGCCTCACTATGTAGCTGTGGCTGGCCTGGAACTCGTCATGTGGGTCACGCTAACCTTGAACTCAGAGAGGAGTGCTGGGAGTGTGGAGGCACACTGTCCAGGGTCCGATGCTGGACTGCGTGCAGGTGCTGCCCTCTGCTGGTTAGGCTGTAAACCCCGGGGAGGAGAAAATTGGGCCCTGTGAAGAAGGCACTCTGGCTTGAAGCCTTGCATGGCAGCGGAGGACTAGTGTCCTCCCTAGAGAGACAACACCCCGCCTCTTGTCTCGGCTCAGCAGGGACTCTTAGTTTATCCTCCTTACCTCAGGACGTGGAGCCCTCTTCACCTGCTGCCTTGGCTGGCCTGTGCCCCTACACAGACTATGTAGTTGGCTCTGACCAGATTCTCCAGGAGGTAAGGAGCCCATGGTGTCTGTTTCCAGGCCTCCTGAAGGGGTGTGGACAGATGTGTTGTGCAGAGGTGTCTCATTGAGGCTTCCAGGTCAACACTGGAAGCAGCCCTCAGACACTGTGTCTCTCCTAGTCTGAAGACTTCTTTACACTCATTGAGTCCCATGAGGGGAAGCCTCTGAAGCTGATGGTGTATAATTCTGAGTCCGACTCCTGCCGGGAGGTGACTGTGACTCCCAATGCAGCCTGGGGTGGAGAGGGCAGGTACTTCCTGGGGTCAGAGGGCTACAGGGCTAGATGGGTGGGCTGGCCCAGTGGGCTTGGGCTCCTGGCATCCCTTGGAGGAGACAGAGCTGTCCCCCAGAGTCCTGAGGTTCATCCCTGCTCAGTCACGGTTGTGGGTGGGGGTGGTGTAGGTAGGGAGGGCTGTGTCGTGGACAACCCTGATGGAACGTTTCTGGCCTTCCACAGTCTGGGGTGTGGTATTGGTTATGGGTATCTACATCGGATCCCAACGCAGCCTTCCAGCCACTACAAGAAGCCAGTTGGGGCCTCACCAGCTGGCACCCCACCAGCTAACACTCCACAACTTAATGCCTTGCCTCTTGGGGCCCCACCACCTTGGCCCATCCTTCAGGACTCTTCTGGCCCAGAGTTGGGTGACAGGCACAGTGTCATGGAGGTATGTGGGGAGGGAGGAGAGGAGTGTCTGGGGCAGTGGGTCTGCCAGTTGGAGGCCGGGCCTGAGGTTTTTGTGCCTGTAGAAGGCCCATCGGCTTCTGGTAGTCAGCAGCAGCAGAGCCCTGCTTGGGTACAGTAAAGCACACTTTTGGCTCTGTTGCCCTTGGGAGTGGAGGCGAGGCGCTGGTACTCATTTGGTGAGTGGAAAACTGAGACCCAGAAGTGGGCACAACATTGAGCTACAGTGAGGTAGGAGACAGCTGGCCAGTGTTGGACATGTTAGGATGCATGGTCCCCATATGCACCTGGGTTCAAGGGAGGCTCAAGGACTAGGGGTAGTATTTGTGGATACCTGGAAATCCTTCGCAGTGTCAGAAAGGCCGCCCCCCCCCCCCCCCCCCCCCCGCAGTGTGTCTGTTGCAGGGAGGATCTGGCCTGACCCCATCACTCAGGGAAGGGAAGGGTGACGTTTACAGTGCCAGGGTGGGCTGCAGTTAGGTTGGACTGAACACATTTCTGTACTGGATCTTTACGGGCACTGCCCTGACCCTCAGTTTCTTCTTTCCTGACATCTCTAGGACCTGCCACAGGTCTCTGGTGGCTTCATGGAAGGACAGCTCGTTGGGCCTGGGTATCCTAGCCATGGCGCTGCCGACTGTGAGGGATGCCCACGTTCCATAGAGATCCCTCTTCAGCCTCCACCTCCAGTGCAGCGGGTCATGGATCCAGGTATGGGACAGGCCCCAGAGGAGACAGAGGCACCCAGAGCCCTGGTGCTGAAGTGGGCTGCAGGCTCAGGGTTAGACTTGTACAGTAAGTGCCCCAGCATTCCTCCTGCTAATCTGTCAGTCCAATCAGGAGTGGAGAGAGGTGGTCAATTTTAGGTCACTTGACAGATAGAGGCAGAGCAGGGTCAGGGCCTACTGCCATGGTGCTACTCCATGGTGTTCAACTCCTGGACAGGCAGTGGCAGCCTCCATGGGGTTAGGTGGAGGGCATTTGTGGGGCCAAGGGCAAGGTTAGGTGCTCCAAGAACATGGCAGGGGAGCCAGGCTCCCAGATTTCCAGTAGTTGGAGTTTTCTGTGAGCAAAGAACTGGGCTCCTCCTCTCCTCCTCAGGCTTCCTGGATGTGTCGGGTATCTCTCTCCTGGACAGCAGCAACACCAGTGTGTGCCCTAGCCTGTCACCTTCCACAGTGCTCACCTCCACGGCAGTCTCCGCCTCAGGACCAGAGGACGTGGGTTCCAGCAGCAGTTCTCATGAGCGGGGTGGTAAGTGACCTTCAGTGACGCCCCCCAAGAACCCTGGGTTTAGGGAGGGCTGCCCTGAGATCCTAAGGTGGGTTAGGGTTGGTTGTAGCCAGGGATTCATGTTTGACCTCTAAGCCTCCACCAGAGCTGGCTGCAGGGGGGTAATCGCTGAGGTTGGGCCTCCTCAGCCTCACTTTGTTTCAGGTGAAGCCACGTGGTCAGGGTCAGAGTTTGAGGTCTCCTTCCCGGACAGTCCGGGTGCCCAGGCCCAGGTGGACCACCTGCCCCAGCTGACTCTCCCTGATGGCCTCACCTCTGCATCCTCACCAGAAGACGGACTGTCTGCAGAGCTGCTGGAAGCACAGACTGAGGATCCAGCAGACCCAGAGACTGAGGGGCCAGGCAGCCAAACTCAGGTCCCCCTGGAGCCACAGCCTGGGCTGTGAGGAGGCTCCTGGTGACCTTTGGTGTTGCTTAGCTTATGTCTGTGTGGCTCTTTAGGCTGCAGCTCCTAGTGAGGGTTAGGGTCAAGGGCTTTGCTAGTCTCCTCCTAGGGGCCAGCCTTCACCCTAGTTCTGGACTGGGGCAGGGAAGCTGGGAACAACAGCCAGCTTCTGAGTTGAGGCAGAGGATGGACTCTAGGCTGCCTCACTGAGGCACTGAAGTCTCCTGGGTAGGGAGAGGCAGCAGGGCCTGATCACCCTGATCACGATGGAGTGTGAAGATCAGGTGAGGGATAAGAGAGGCTGTCTCTGTCTGCCAGCAGGCCCACCTGTACTGAGGAGGACCCCAAGTCCCAATGCCTCCCCCATTCTAATCCTTATGCTGGAGGAGAGAGGTAGTGTACTTGGCCACTTTGTTCTCAAGTTGGAAAATTCTAGGCCCTTCACAGGGATCTACCTGTGCTAGTCACACACACACACACCCGCCCCGGGTGTGGAGGGGGCACACACTCCAGTTGTATGTCGGTGACCCCTCCTCCCAGGCCCCACAGACAGACAACAGGTTCTGAGTAGACAAGGATTCAGCCAGGTCTGATGGTGAACAGGCACAAACTTACTTATGCTCACCATCAAAACCCCTCTCTCTGTACCTCTTCGCTCTAGCTCCACCCTAGGAGACTGGATGGCAGTGGGCCTGTCTGTCCTTAGTATGAGGGAAACTGTCCCGACAACTCTAGGTGCCTTTAGTTTAGAGGCCAAGGCTAGGAGAGATTGTCTGCTCTGCTGTCTTTCTACAGATGGCACCGGGCATGTCCTCGCTCATCACTGTAAGTTGCCTCTGGTCTTGTTCTCCAGTCTCATATGTCCGCAGACCGCATGTAACTATGTGTACAGGGCACTTAGGCTGTTAAGCTAAGGACTCTGTTCTAGGAAGCACAGGCCACACAACACAGTGGGCCAGGTCTCAGCTGGGCAAACACTGAGCCCCGAGCACTAGGAATACATCTCTCTCCAGGCCTGAGTGCCAGGAATGTCGGCATGCAGTGCCACCACCACAGAGCTGCTCTGGGCCAGCTCACCTTAGCTCTGTACTAGGCACTCTGACCCCTGGCTTCCCTAACTGGAAGGTTCTGCTCCCTGAGACCTCATAAGTGGGTAAGATGGATGTTGATGATGTTTCCAATATGAAGCCCAGACATTTCTTTCCCTGTAATCTGCTGTGAAGGCAAATGACAAGTAAAAAAATAAATGTGTAAGACACACTGAAATAGTTTAACTAAAGCTTTATTCTATACAACTTGAAATACAGACTCTGACCCTTTTGGCATTGCAGACTGTCCAATTTTCTGGAAACTTATTACTGATTTTGTCTAGAGGGGAAAAAGCACAACCATGCTGGGGGTAAAATCCACCACAGGGACACAGCGAACTGCCTGCGGCTCAGCACTGGCCATGACCGTGAAGCCCACTGCGTGCAGAGCCCCTCCTGCAAACACTGCTGAGGGCTGGGCACCGCCCCCCCCCCCTTGCTTTTAGTTCACACATCACTAAAAATACATACCAAAAGTGGGCTGTTGTGGCTAACAGATAAAAAGGACCTGTGTAAAAAAGCCGCCAGTTGCTCTGAGGAAGGGAGAGCATCTTAACGCCTGGGAAATGTCTTTGCTCACTTGAGGGTGTGGACGCCATGGCATGTCTGTGCTCCACAGTCAGCTGTGAGGGGACCCTGTTCTGCAGTTGTGCAGATCAATGCCTCAATTTGTAAGGGACAGACCTGGACCCATCAGCTGCCCCCAGCAGAACCTGTGAAGATGTAGAAAAGAAAAAGCCCTCCGCAGCTCCTGCTCCTGGGGGCAGGCCACACTCAGCAGGGAGTGACTGGACTGGAACAAACTGCCCCTGAAGGCACTTGTGCTTCTGGCTTTGTTCGAGGCTCCTCTTCTGGAGTGTCGGGGGACCACTCATCTGTCTGATTGAGAATGACTTTGGGAAGGGTCCAAAGTGTTTTCTGCCAAAGTTGAAGTGTTTATCCCCAATAAGTTAATATTCTGTACAAGATCCAAGTGAGTCTATGAAAGCTTTTGATTGTTAGAAAGACAAGGAAAGATCTGGACGCAGGTACAACAAAAGCCCGCGTATAAAACTGGAAAAACAAACATGGACCACGATATAAATATCAAATCAACTCAACTGTGAGATCTTTTTACTCTAAATAACATACGCTGTAGGTAGCCTTTGAATGAAATGGAAACTTCAGCATGGTCTTACGTTTTGACAGCATCATGCTGCTCGCCCAGGGCAAAAGCTGTGGTTCCCTCTGGCTCTGCCTGTGAGGAAGACAGGGTGGGCACTCGAGGAAGGACCGCGCACAGTGGCTCGGGCTCCTGTGCAGCCAGGTTACTGAAGGGCAGTACTTGGCACTGCGCCCTGGCCCTGGAGTTGTAGAAGGTCTTCCTACAGAGCATAGCTGAGATTCGGTATTTCAAATGAGCCCAAGATGGTCATTTCTTATGAAACGGGCTGGCTCTTGAATTGTGCAACAGTGATGATTCCCATTAAAAAGAACTTTTACATGATGATGAAAACAACTTTTTTTTTTGTAATTTGGAAAAAGCCTCCACAGATGCTGCATGAGTGGAATGCACTTAGAAAAGCTGCAGAACTCGTGAGTTTGAAACTCAAACACGGTGACAGACGTGGCCCCACTGATGTTCCCTACCAAGTGCTAAGAGACAGAGGTGGGCCCTTCAAAAGGAGTCAGCGAAGTCTGTGCTGGCCTGCTGAGGCTCTCTGTACATCTCCAAGGACAGTGCCTGGGGCTCTTCTGTCCCTGCACTGAATCCCTGGGGACACCTTAATCTATGCACGGAGCCTGGTTCTATATTACATCTCCATTAGTCACTTCACCCAATCCGCCGGTGGAGGTCCTGCTCCCGGTAGGGCTTGGTGGGCTTCCTAGGACTACTCGGGGCCACAGAGGAAGGCTGATGAATAACCCAGGAGCATGGGCCCACCCTTCACGTGGACTTCTGACGGTAATGGAGTGTGAGGTCTCCACCACTCTTCCATATGAAGTGCTTTACTGTTCGAAGGTCCATATTTGGGTCCAAAACCTGAATAGTCAAAGTGCATTGAAAACATCAAGGTCACTAACAGCTAAAGGCATCCTTAACTAGGGCTCCTCCAGGTGGCCCGGCTTGCTCCCCACTGTGCTGAGGAGCCTGGTTTTGCCTCCACACATGGAATCTGAAATGTGTGCCTCTGCTGCTCCACCAGCAGTGCTGGCTCAGCTCTGCCTGAGGACACGCTGTGACCTCAGTCGTAATTCCATCTCTTCTCTACCCACCTCCACTCCAAATTCTTAACATGAAAGAGAACATCCTGCAAATCAAGATGACCTTGCCCCTGTTAAGCAGGCACAGCCCTACTGTGGGCATCTGTAAATCTGTGTCCTCTTCCTGAGCATCTCCCTCAGGTGGAGAGTAGCTTCAGGTGTGCTGAAGAACCTTTCCAAAAGACACTGGGCTCTTCAGAGCCTCTGAAAGCCGATGCCCCTGGAGGCCAACAGCTTGAGAATCTGAGCACATGTTACGTGACTTTCTGAGTACCTCTGCAAGGAGACAAAGCTATGCTCTTCAGGCCCACTCACCTGGTCCTGGCACAGAAGTTCAATTTTCTCCTCTGCCAACACGGCAATATCCTCCTCCTTCTCCTGTTCTGGCTTTTCGTTATTAGAAGAACTAGTGGTTTGAGACTCATTATCCAGGTTGATGATCTTCTCATAGACATGTTCCATCACCTTCCGGACCTGCAGCATGTCACTGGCAGAGAGTCTGTCTCTAGAAAAGACAATGACATGTTTTGACATCACGAAAAATCTCTTACTATTTTTCACTGTGTCAACATCTAAAGATAAATGTCACAAGACATTGAAAATCAATACATGTTTTTAGTCACTGCCTTGATCCATTTGAAAGCTGTCAGAAAGAGTTCCTAGGGTGCCCTTCTAGCGCTCATGTACACGCAATAGCTACCTGCATTTCATTCCTTCAAGTACTCGCCTGAAGGGAGGGCAGACCCGGGCAGACCCATCAATTAACTACCCAGGGCTTAGTGTTACTTCCCACTGCTGTGCCTTCAACCAGATGCAGACAATGGACACCCCAGTGGCTGGCTTGTCCTAAATTACACAACTAAAGTCCCTTTCTTCTAAGTCCTCCCCTCTGCTATCAGTCAACCACCATCAAGCCTCACAGCTAAGGGTTAAACTCTTCATGGACCCTGAGGTTGTCACTGAATCTACTTGAAGTGATGTCTACAGCTTGCTATAAAGTGACCCAGTGTGTGCATGTGGAGGGGAGTGTTGGAGCAGGCGGAGGCACAGACAGAACAGAACACTTAGCCTCACGGTGGTCACTCCTCAAGTGGCTGGCTGGCCACTGGTCCCTCTGTGTGAGCTTGGGAATCCCCTGAGAGTTTAACAGCCCTGCTGGCTTTACTTGCTAGCTTATACGTACCAATAACGGTTCAGACTTCCTTGCTAGACCTCAACTTCTCTGCCGTAAGCCTCTCTTGGAGCCACGTCTACCTATCAGGAATTTCCGGTGCTATGTCATGGCATGGCTCTGCGACCTGGCATTCAAATTCAGTCATGAAGCTTCGACCTTGTCTTCTTACTCCACCCTGTGTGTGGGAACATGCACCCCCATGCCCATCTCTGGTATCTTGAGCCTACTCCTGCTTGGGAACTGTGTCTTTGGGCAGCCCACCCGTCCGTCTGTGTTCAGGTGATTCCTTCTAGAAACCTCCTGGAAGCTCTTCTCAGAAGCGGGTTATTTTCCCACTCTCATTGTCCCTAAGTATAAGCATAAAAAGCAGCTACTGTACACAGGTGTTGTCCCTAATGGAATTGTGTAGTTTAGAGACAGGTCTCACATGGCCTTGAACTGATTCTCCTCTGTCCACCTCCTAAGAACTGGGATTACAGGTGTGTGCCACCACACACAGCTTACTAGGTCTTGCTATGGAATCTCGGCTAGCCTGGAACTCACTAGGCACTACCCGGAACTACCAAGGCACGAGTCGGCAATTATGGGCTAGGCTAAACTGTGATAGGAGACAAGCTCCACAATAAGCAGCCTCTCTGACCTAGCACCGGTCCCCTTATTACAGAGGGGCCAGAAGGACAGAGGCGGCTGCAGTAACTGGAATAAGGAAGCGCAACAGTTACTTACTTTTTTAAAGTTTTTGCTCCTGAAGATGCATGAGGTTGGAGGTAGAAAGGAATTTTGTTGAATTTGGGCATATTTTTCTGAAATATTAAAAGTTTAAGAGGTATAATAGTTTCTATTAGCTGATAAAAATAAAATGCTGTCAATAGAAAACATGATTTGCAAATAACTATTTTTACAATCAAATGACTTTTAATGTAATTTATAGTAAGTTATCAACTGAAGTGTGCCTTAAGAGAAAATTTATCAGCAAGTATGATGTTTAGTTTATAATAAGAATAGATGAAGACAAATTATATGTAATATCAGTACCAAAAATAGTCTTTGTGGCATGGCTTTTCTGAAATTGTTGTAGAAGGCATTACAAGAGAACAAACCTAACATTTGAAAGCTGTATAAACCAGAACACTGGTGCTGATGACTGAGGGCCTAACCAGAAAGAAGCCTGAGTGTCTGGAGAGCCCTGGAGCCTTCACCTGCTGCATGGGTGGACCATGCCCCAGTGGAGAGGCATTAGGCTCTCCTCCTACCTCCCTCTGACAGAGGGAGGTCTACCATGAAGAAAATCCCTGTTCTCAAAGACGACTGAAATCATCTGGTCAGCTTTCTCAGGGCATAAGCCATGCCGTAGGGTCAGTAATGCATCTGGGAGAGTTCTACACTCAAAAGGAAGCAGTGGTTTATGGGAAGCTTGGACAAGGAAGGCCACAGAATACCCACCAGGTGTCATATTGGCTCTAAGTTCTTGGGGTGGTGTATCTGGGGTAGGAAACAAATTTTCTAAAGCTTTAAGAGATTAAATCCCTTTTCATATGGCTTTAGGAATACAAACTAGTCAAGAGGACATAAGAAAGTGTCTACAGGAATTTAGTGCACAGTAAAGACAGCATTTCAGATTAGTAGAGACAGGTCAGACTCCAGAGGCTACACGGGCACCCTGCTTAGTTCTCTGGAGAAAGTTAGAGTCTCACCTCACACCAAACACAAGAAGTAACAGATTAAAGGGGCAGGCAGGAAAATGACAAAGTAGGAAAATCTCAGCCAAGGAGGCTTGCCCCACCCCCATTCTGGGTTAGGAGACCTAACAAAACACGGAACTCAGACCACGAACGAGCAATTGATTATACCTGGCAAAGAACCCTGGACAAAGTAAACATTTAATGAAGGCACAGAGGAGGAGTCAGGTTAATAGGAACGAAGGCCACCTACAAGTCAGTGAGACGAACGAGCCGTAGAGGAACGGCAAGCACACCAGCAGGCAGGTGACAGAGACCAAGGCCAGTATGAAAAGACGCTTAACCTCACCACGAGTAAAGAAAATTCCACATCAAAGCCATCAGACAGTATCTGCCTATCGTGCAGCAAAGGTGAAGTGTCCAGTGTCCAGTGAAGTGGGGGTGGCTGTGGGAACTGGGCATTCATACACTGTTGGTTCAGAAGTAAATTGCCTTTGTGAAGGGCAATTTGGCATTATCAAAATTTAAAATGTGCATACCCTTTGATCCAGCAATTCCACTTCTAGGAATTTATCCTAAAAAGTACACAAAGATACATGTACAAGGACGTTCACTGCAGCACTGTTTGCAATAGAAAACATTGGAAACAACCCGAGTCCATTAATAAGGGGCTGATCAAATAAAAAATGCTACATAAACACAGCAGAATAGGGTGCGGTCATTTAAGGGAATAGTCCATAAGCACAGGCACGAACACATGTCCAAGACATATTTAAATAAAAAGGTTGCAGAACACTGTAGAGATCTTGTGCAGAATAAGATGAGCTATACACTTACACATGCACACAGATAATATATGCTCAAAGTGTAGGTGAACAGAGTAGCAAAGGCTGCGTCAACCTCGTGGTGCTCCCTCTGGGAGAAGGGCGGGGTGCAAGGGGGGGGAGGGTGGATGGTAAGAGGTGGGCACTCCACTCTAAACACCAATTATCTTATAGAATAAGCATATATTATTGTTACAACTGAAACCCGACAAATATTGATATGTAAACTATTATCAAATGCGTCTGCAACTTGGGAACTTCAGGAAAGCAGAGGGGCTTCCACCTGGCAGGCGACTTTTGTTACAGTTTAAGACTGTGCTGTCTAAGGCAGTCCTTAATGTCACGATCTGGGAAAAGTAAAAGGGCAAAGTGGGAGTGGAGGACACTTACATCCACAGTGATGTCAATTACCCATTGTGGTACCGTCTCATTGAGAAGCATCGCCTCAGTCTCACCCCCGGAATCCCGGCAGAGCAGCCTAGGCACAATCCATCAGGTAGTCAGTGTCATGACAAGCGAGGGGACAGCAGAGGAGGAGCCCTCACAGCGCTCACTGAGGACGGCAGAGGTGACAGCAGGGCAGGGAGACTTGGGCCCTGATGAAGTTGCTTCTGAGTCCTGGGTCACCATAGGGAGCACTCGGCAGAGGGCCTAGCCAGTGCCATGGTTCACGGCAGGACTTCGCCTGCAGTGAGGTTCTAGTTGGGTTCCTACACTCAGGGACCATCACAAAAGAACAAAGTCTATACTCGGGGGCAGGACAAACATTCTCCTCACTTCTGACAACTATGTGATACTGGTAACACTTGCCCAGCTCCACTACAGCTGTGCTGGAAGCTGGGGGTGAGCTACACCAGCTTTTCCTTTCTTGGAGGGTCCAGAGAGGATTTCCCGGCAGCCCAGGTGGAGCCACAACAGTTCCCAGGAAGAGCCCAGCCTATCTTGCCTGGTCTGGTCCCCTGTGGGTGGGGACTGCTGTAATGCTATCTGATCTCTGCCCCTGCCAGTACCAGCAGAGATGCTGCCTGGAGGCAGGCATCTGAGGGAAAGGGAGGGACCATGAATCTTGCCTTGGCCCTTCTGGATCTGAGCTCACTGCACCAGGCATTGAACTATCTATCTCAAGGACATTTTTAGAAGGTAGTGACACACTGTTCATGTCTGAGCCAGCACTTCCTAGCAAGAGAGTTGGTCTGTTAGGCAAGGCCTTTCTCAGGCAGGGCCTCTGGTCCTTCTCATTCGTACCTGAACAATGTGCGACCTCCAGCTTCACCAAAGATCACAGGGGTGTGGGGGGGCACTTGGAAATACCCATTTCCCTTCTGGACTCTGCTCTCCTGCTCCCCACTCACTAGGAAAGACAGGCAGGCCATTAGTGCTGAGACCACTTGTAAACACTGATCACAACAGGCTGTAAACATTGCAACCTTCTAAAAATAAAACATCCTGGGGCTGGAGAGATGGCTCAGTGGTTAAGAACACTGACTACTCTTCCAGAGGACCTGGGTTTAGTCGCGAGTAACCACACAGTGGTTCACAACTATCTGTAATTCCAGTTCCAGGGGACCCAACACTCCTTCTGGTCTCCATGGGCACTGGGTATACAGGTGTCACACATACATACAAGCTGGAAAACACTGATACACATCAAATTAAGAGCCAGGCAGATCTCTGTGAGTTCGAGGCCAGCCTGGTCTACAGAGCGAGATCCAGGACAGGCACCAAAACTACAGAGAGAAACCTTGTCTTGAAAAAAAACCAAAAGAAAAAAATAAATCTAAAAAAAAAAATTTAAAGTAAAAATGCTGTTCCTCGCCAGAGTGAGAAAAACAGGTGGAAAGACGCTTACAGATAAGAGGGGCTGCTCTTCCAGAGGACCCGAGTTCAGTTCCTAGCACACACGCTGCCTGTACAGCTCCAGGGGATCTGATGCCCTTGTCTGGCTTTCACATGCATCCCCACAGGTGGCATATACATATAAATTTTTTTAAATATTAAAAAAAGTAATAAAAGGTAAAAAACAAATTCCTAAAAATAAGAATTCTTACTTTATATTGGTTGTATTTCAGAGGTTCTTACCAGAAGTCCAGCATGCTACCCACTGTGAAATAGAGCCCCCTTTGGAGGGTTTTAATACAAGATAAATGTAGCTGACCCAGGGCCTGCCCTGCATGCACGTACCCTGCTGGTCTCCAGCGCCCTGTAAACTGGAGTGCAGTGGCACCCTCTGTCATCCCAGCACTTGGGACAGAGGTAGGAGGAGCTATGGCAACTGTGGGCCAGTTTGGACTACAAGACACCTGTCTCAAAAAAGACAAAGGGAGAGGAACAGGATTCATAAACAGGTGTCTTGCCAGGTGGCGGCAGTGGTGCACACCTTTAATCCCAGGATTTGGGAGGCAGAAGCAGATGGATCTCTGTGTGTTCGAGGCCAGCCTGGTCTACAGAGTGAGTTCCAGATAGCCAAAGCTACACAGGGAAACCCTGTCTTGAAAAACCAAACTAAACAACAAAAAAACTCCCCAAACAACAGGTATCTTAACCACCGTTATACAGAGGTAGCTGGTTATGTTTCTGTTTTGTCTTTTCTGGGGGGTTGGGTTTTGGTTATTTTGCAGGGATTAAAGGTGTGCACCACCACCACATGGCAAGTTTCTATTTTGACTATCAAACATGGGGTTTCTTTCACCTGTGAGAGCCACACCCCATAGTGGTCTCATCTCCTGCAAGCTGTCTCAATTCACTGGACATTCTCACTTAGGTGCAGAAAGGAGAAAATGAACTGGGCATACCACAGACACATGTCACACTTCAGCACACTGTGTCAACTCTTGCTTTTCTGAACATACACACACTAACCATGGTTCACTTCACTCTCTTCTTCATCCATGGGAGTCACATGTGTTCTCGGCCAGTACTCCAGAAGTGCCTGGAGCAGAAGTCCTCCTAAGTTCACTGCAAGGCAACAGGGGAAACGGGGAGAGTTGGCGATCTAAGACAGAGGAAGGTCATGTGTGGATGTTACCTCTGATGCTGGAGAAGCACAACCACAGGGCAGGGGCAGGCTATGAAGACAGACGGCAGCTAGACACCCAAAGGCAGAGGCAGGTTCTTAGGGGAGGGACCTGCACGTGAGTGCCTAGGGCTATATATACACAAGCCCGGTGGCTTTGAAGTGGCACTGTCCGAGCTGACAGTAAATTCTTTTTTCTTTTCTTTGTTGAGTTCAGCCTGGCTTTTGACTCTTCATCTTTCTTCCTACTCCCAAGTACAGGGATAACAGGGCATGTGCCATTATGCTGGGGTGCACATGCTTAAGCTCCTAACTCAGAACCAGAGACAGGCAAGTCTCAGCATCTGATCTCAAATCTGAAATGATGATGCAGAAGAAACTCTACACTGATCTTCAGCAGGCAGTCACTTTTTTCTTTCCTTTTTGTAAAGACAGGGTTTACACTGTAGCTAAACTAAGGCTGCCCTGGAACCCATGCAATTCTCCTGCCTCAGCATCCCGAGCTGGGATTACAAGCATGAGCCATTATGCCTAGCTTAGCTATTCTTCAAAAACAAAATAACATGACACTATGTGCAGAGAAACTCCGCTGAAGCCAGCAATACTTCATTTGTACACACGTGTTGACTTCTACACACCAAATTCTTAGAAGAATGCCGAGTGAAGATACCGTAAGTGTCCTGATGAGCCAGGCAGTGGTGGCGCATACTTTTAATCCCAGCAATCGGGAGGCAGAGGCAGGCTAATCTCTGTGAGTTCAAGGCCAGTCTGGTCTACAGAGTGAGTTCTAGGACAGCCAGGATTACACAGTGAAACCCTGTCTCAAAAAAAACCAAAAACCAAAAAAAAAAAAAAAAAAAAAAAACCAAACCACAACAAAAAAGGGGGGACACTTACAAAGATGACTAGCCAGCAATCCCTGCCCAGATCCACCTTCTTCAACGGAAGACACTTAACTCACATTTTGGGTCTGACCCGTCGGGACTGCTGAAGCCAGCATCTTTCGCAGAAACCCAGGCAGCAAAGCAGTCACTTTCATCCAGAGTAATCGTCAGCATCTGTCAGAGGCAACAATGTCAGTGGTCCTCACTCCTTTCTACAGCAGCTGAACTTGCATGCATCCGCACACTAGACTAAGGCGTTAAGCCATGCTTCCTGGGAATCAACGCAGCTATGGCTTACTTTACGCAAGTGCCAAAGGCTTAAATGATAGTTTACTAAGGTGAGGGGAAAAAGCAATTGCACATACTTAAAAACATCAACCTCTGTAAGAACAGTTAGGGCATGCTAGGGATTTTCAATTATCCAAAATCACACAGATATTGATTGATAACTCACCCCTGTTTTTAGATCTACTGAGAACCAATTTGGAACATACACCATTTTAAATCTTTTCTTAATTTCGTCTTCAAAGTCCACTTTGCCCAAATCTTCCACTTTGCACGCCTGCACAAGGAAGCACAATTGTCAGCATGAAGTGACAGACTCAATGACTGACACTTCACTCTTCCACATTTCACACTGGTTTAAATCATTCTCAAGTTTTATCCTAAGGCCTTTAAATAGCTACTTGTTAGTACATTTTAAATTAATGAGCTGGAGAGATGGCTCAGTGAAGAGCACGTGTTGCTCTTGAAGAGAACCTGGGTTCAGTTGCCAGCACCCACCTGGCTCACAACCACCCCTGACTCTAGGTCTAGGGATCTAGTGCCTTCTTCTGATCTCCCTGGGCACCAGGCACACACGTGATACACAGACATACACGGAAGCAAATGCTCACACATAAAAAAATTCTTAATTTTTTTTTTAAACTGAAAATAAACTTTTCTAGGGGCTGGGGCTATAATTTAATTCTGCTACTACTAAACTGCCTTCACATTCACCTAAAGCACTATCAGGTAAAATTTAAAGCAAAGGGAAGAAAAGTCACCAAACAACACGTTAGGAGTGCTTGCTTAGAGTGTGAAGTTAGGGTTGGGGATTTAGCTCAGTGGTAGAGCGCTTGCCTAGCAAGCGCAAGGCCCTGGGTTCGGTCCTCAGCTCTGAAAAAAAAAAAAAAAGTGTAAAGTTCCTTTCAGACAACAGCTGGCCCAGGAAGGAGAGCTGTGCTTCCCTGACCATCTTAAGACTTCCAGGGCTGGAGACATGGCTCAGTGGTTAAGAGCACTTGTTCTTGCAGAAGATCCAAGTTCAATTCCCAGCACACACATGGACGCTCAAAGATCCATAACTCCCAGTTCCAGGATATCTGATTACCTCTTCTGACCTCTGTGGGCACCAGGCACACACATGGTACAGTCATAAAGGCAAAACACTCATATATATAAAATTTAAAAAAATCTTAAAAAAAAAAAGACTTCTGCACACTTCTCATTCTAAAAGTTTATGTACTTCCTCAACTATGCCTTGAACATCCTCTGGTGCTAGAGTGGCTTCCAGCTGTCACACTCTTCAGTGCTGAACCCCAATACAAAGTGTCTCTCCTGGATGCTCAGCTCAACATCAACATGGCCATCTCCTCACAGGCAGGCAGACATACTCTCCCACATCCCACTGCTCCCAATGTCCCAAGGAGAACTTACACCACCATAACATACTCAAGCCACAGGAACTCCTATTTCCCAGAAGCCTATGCCATTTACTGCACACACATTCCTCGATGCTGGCAGCACCCTGCCCCTAGACCACTCTCTTTTGCTCTCTGGAAACCCAAGCCCTGGCTCCATTCCAATACAGTTATCTCAAGTGCTTACCCTCATCTGAGCTCCATCAATATCCACATGGAGGACATAAATGACCTGCTGCCTGCCCCTCAGATCTGCACTGTATCTGCCACCATAAAGTCTCCAGCCACAACTGGACTGCTCATGCTATTTGGAAGTGCATGTGAGTGCCTAAGCAAGGAAAAGGTACCTTCTGCTCATGTTCTGATCCTCCTTTCCTGGAAACGTGTGCAGCTTGTTTGTTGTGACCTGTCGTCGTCCCCGCCCCAAACACACACAGGGGTTCTCTGTGTAGTCCTGGCTGTCCTGGATCTCACTCTGTAGACCAAGCTGGCCTCGAACTCAGAGATCCGCCTGCCCCTGCCTCCTGAGTGCTAGGATTAAAGGCGTGTGTCACCACCGCATGGCTTGCTGTGTTGTTTTATCTAGCCTGGTGCTTCAGCCTACCTAGTGGACTGCACAGCTGTCTGCCCACCAAGATAAACTCACATCCACTAATTTATCCCGATGGCTGGGCTGTTATCTTCTACCTCTACCACTTCCATCCACAACAGAAACCCAGGACTCACCCTCCTATTTTCCTTTCCTTCACACTCTCCACTTTCTTTCTTTCTATCCTGTTTCCCACCCATTTTGCTGTAGCAGATCCCTATGTTGCATGGCTCTGAAATATGCCCTTGTCATCACCAGGAAATGGGTGAAAGTCATTTCGGGGTGAAGGCACAGGTTCGGATAAGTCTAGCAGGTCACTGGCTACAAACCAGAACACAGCTCTGCTGATTCCTCCATGTCCCCAGGCCTCCTTGACTTCTTTACCCTCTTAGGTTTAGTATACCAGATCATGGGACTTCAAAACTCTCAAGGTTCACTATCTGGATACGGGAAGCTGTTTACAGAGATAACAATCGTGCACACTAGCTCAGAGCTCCACCCAAGCAGAACTATGTCCCATTCAGACAGTAGGGTTCCCAGAGCAGCTAACCAGACCAAGAGTGCATGACAGAACGACACGCAGAAGACTACCAGCTCTGCCTTAGAGATGCTAGTTTGACAGGACTCCTGGGACTGTGGAGAGTCATGCAGGGCAGCACGACCTAGGTCCACACTGGGGCGAGGACGGGGTAGCCAGGGAAGAATCAAGCAGTTTTGCTGGTGAGCAATTGAGGTTTCTTTGGATCCGCCCAGTTACCATGGACCTTTTTGTGAAAGAAAGGACAGGATAGAAAGCTCTCTCTGCACTCAATGAATTATCTAGCCTAAAATGCCAGTATCATAAAGGGGTGAGAACTCTGATGGATCCTTTTCAAGAAAGGCAGCCTCTGATACAACTTATAACATAGTAACCAGGGAAATGGTTTAGGTGCTTAAAAAGGTAAACTACCACATCATCCTTTAAAGTATCTCTCCCACCCCCATATAAAATATTACTGCAAATAAATCTTGATTATCATGTACAAAGAAGGAAAAGTAAGGGGAATGCGTGATCCCACGACCTTTAATTCCAGACACTTACCTTCAACACGTCCCAATATGCCACATTGTTATTTGTATCTTTGGTTAATATATGTCTCTTATCATTAAGGATGTGGCACTGAATGATACTAGCGCCCCCTGAAGGAGGAAAAAAGAACAATTGGCAAGAGACAAAGGGTGCCTTTCTACTCATCATCTGAAGTGGCGTGGGCGTGTGTGCGCGCGCGTGCGTGCGTGCGTGTGTGGAGGCGTGAGCACCTCGCTGCACATGCGCTCAGGCGACAACTCGAGTTGGTTCTCCCCTTCCACCTTTACAAGGGCGTGGAGGCTAGAACCCACGCTGTGCCGAGTCAGCCCGCCAGCCCGGCATTCACGCTTGCTTCCACCTCGTCACGAGCACTCCACTCTGAGGGAAGAGCTACAGGAGGCTGACTCCAAGTGCTAACATGAAATACACATTTGTTTTCTCAGCCAGCCAAAGCACAGAATGTGAGGCTCACGTCTCACGTCTCTGGTCTGTGCCAAAGAGGAGATTAGAGACATTCTCCACTGGTTATTGTGTTGTAGGGTGAAAATGAACTTTAGGATAACATCAAATACACACAGTGTGAAGGCGGCTCTTTGGTATACTGAAAGCAAAACATGCCATGCCCTGTTCGCAGCCGACGGACCTGGAAGACCCTGCGGCACATACAAGGTGGACCGAGAGAACACAGTCCTCACTCACACAGATCTAAACGCACAAAGCATCATGAAGTCTGGAAAGGTAGTAGAGGGAGGCTGGACAGGCATGTACTGAAGCACCACACAAACCCATGAGTGGTAATCATAATAGACATTACTTAAAAAAAAAAAATCAAACCCACATCCCTGTGCATATGGGCAGCACTGATAGGATCATGCATGAAGGTGTGTGGGGGTGTTGAGGCGGTATCCAGGGAGCAGGAAAGACGACTAGGAGTGGACAGGATGAAGATGCATGATACACATGTATAAAACTGTCAAAGAATAAATAAGAAATACAGCTGGCTGGTGGTGGCGCACACCTTTAATCCCAGCACTCAGGAAACAGAGGCATGGGGATCTCTCTCTTGAGTTCAAGGCCAGCCTGGTCTACAGAGTGAGATCCAGGACAGGCTCCAAAGCTACACAGAGAAACCCTGTCTCAGAAAACCAAAAACAGAAGGAAAAAAAAAAAGTCAAAACTGTCCTTAGCTGCCCCAGTTCTTACCCTAGCCTTCCCGTGTTACAAGCCCGTGCCTGTGACTGGCCTTCTGTCTGCAGCACCCTGCTTAAGGACAGGCCGTCACTTTCACCCTCCCCCTCTCCTAACTACAACCTCGTTAGAAGTGTGTGCTTACCTGTGCACAGCCTTCTTACCTTTAATAACCTGGTCGGGCTGTGTGCAGAGGGGTGTTATGGGATTCGTACAGTCATTGTCATAATCACCAGAGGCTCGGAAATTATGAATTCCTTTCAGTGTCTAAAGGAACAAAATGATCACTTTATCATTTTATGCTCTCCAGGCCTGTCAATCTGAACCAAGTGATGAGAACGATAGTTCCAGAACAAGCAAATGCTCAGGTGTCACAGCTGTATCAAAATACACCCAGTCACAGCAGGGAACCACAGGGTCAAACAGTAAGAAATCCCCAACAAATGCTAACGAGGGAATGCTTTTTTTTAATGGAGAAAAAACAAAACAAAAAACCAAGGCCCCTGTGGTGGTTTGAATGAGAACGGCCCCCATAGGCTCATACATTGGAATGCTTGGTCCCCAGTTAGTGGACCTGTTTAAGAAGGATTAGAAGTGTGGCCTTGGTGGAGTGTCACTCTAGGTGGGCCCTGAAGTTTCTGAAGTTCACGTAGGCCCACTCTCTCTCTGCCTGCAACTTTTATGTGAGCTCTCAGCTACACGTGCCACACCGGCCTGCCACTATGTCCCCTACCATGATGGGTGTGGTGGTCTGAATGTAACTGGCCCCAAAAACCTCCCAGGGAATGGCACTATTAGGAGGGGTGGCTCTGTTGGAGTAGGTACGGCCTTGTTAGATGAAGTGTGTCACTGTGGAGGCGGGGCTTGAGGGCTCATATATGTTCAAGCCACACCCAGTGAAACAGTCCGTGTCCTGTTGACTTCTGATCAAGATGTAGCCAGCACCATGTCTGCCTGCACACCACCACGCTCCCCTCCATATGATAATGGACTGAACCTCTCAAACTGTTAAGTGAGCCTCCCCAATTAAATATTTTCCTTGTAAGAGTTGCCGGTGGTCATGGTGCCTCTTCACAGCAATAGAAACCCTAACTAAGACAGAAGTTGGTACCAGGGACTGGGCTATTACTGTGATAGGTCAGACCATATTTTTGATTGCAGGAATTTGGACTTTGTTACTTTGGACTGAGAAAGCAGTGGGATGTTTTAAGCACTACTTAATGGGCTATACTAGTAGCCCATGGAAGACAGTGGTGTTAAGTTATTTGAACTCTTAGGGGCTGGCTCAAGAGGTTCCAGTTTCAGAGAAGAATTTTAGTATGTTGCCTAGAAATCGTTCTTGTGATATTTTGGTGAAGAATGTGGCTGTTTTTTGTCCTTGTCCAAAGAGTCTGCCTGAGGCTAACTTTTGGATTAATTCTGTTGGCCGAAGAAATTTCAAAACAGCCCAGTATAGACTCTGCTGTGTGGTAATTAGTGGCAACTCTAATGAAGAGTTATACTGAAAAGGAACAAGATGAACAAAAATACAAAATGTAAGCTTGAGAAAAAGAGCACCAGGAAGTGGAATGGAGCTAAATCCTGTGTTCAAGGAGATAACTGGATCAAGAAACAGAATAAAGGGAGTGGTGACATCAGGGCAAGATCCTACCCAGTTAAGTTTCCAACTTGTGAAAAGGAATTAAAGAAAAGCTTAGAGCTAGGTGTGATGGTACACACTTTTAATTCCACCATTCCAGAAACAGAGGCTGATGGATCTCTGAGTTTAAGGCCAGCCTGGTCGAGAGATCCAGTTTTAGGATAGCCAAGCTTAGACAATGAAAGACAGAAAGCTGGTGAACATGTAATTGAACAAGGGGATCATGTTTTAACCCTAGCAAGCAGCAGAACTTGGTAGCTTTGGCCACATGGTTCTGCAGAAGAAAGGGGCTATAGAATTTGCCCCTGAGACTAAGGAAAGCCACTAAGGCCAGGCATGTGTCAGGTGTGTCCCCGAATGGAGGCCTAGAGAGGCCATTGTGTGAAGCTGTGAAGTTGGATGCCTGGATTGCCTTGAAGACTCAAGATGTCAGAGATACCACAGTTGTAGTACCTGCCGAGTAAAGCTGCTAACAGGAAGCAGAACTAGTCGAAGAGAAAGAAGTGTGTTGCAGTCAACAAGGCTGAACAGAGTTGGAGATCTGAAGAGCATTTTGACATCAGACATGGAGATGCAGAGTTTGGAGTTTGCCCAACTGGTTTTTTGGTCTTACTTTAGTTCAGTATTTCCTCACTATGCTCTTTCCCTACGTTTTGGAACAGTAATGTATACTCTGTGCCATTATATGTTGGAAGTATGTGATCTGTTTTTTGATTTTTAAGATTTATTTATTTACATATACAGTGTTCTGTCTGCATGTATGGCTGCAGGCCAGAAGAGGGCGTCAGATCTCATTATAGATGGTTGTGAGTCATCATGTGGTTGCTGGGAATTGAACTCAGGTCCTCTGGAAGAGCAGCCAGTGCTCTTAACCTCTGAGCCATCTCTCTAACCCGTTTTTTTATTTTATAGGGGATTATAATTAAGAGATTGCATGAATCTCAGAAGAGACTTTGAACTTTGGACTTTTAAACATTTTTGAGACTGTGATACTTTTGAAGTTGGACTAAATGCATTTTCCATTATGATATTGTTAAAGCTTATGGGGACCAGGGAGTGGAATGTGGCAGTTTGAATGTAACTGGCCCCCATAAGCTCATAGGGAGTGGTACTCTAGGAGGTGTGGCTTTGTTATGGCCTGGTTGAAGGAAGTGTGTTCCTGTGGAGGTGGGTTTTGAAGGTTCATATATGCTCAAGCCACTCCCAGTGAGACAGTCCACATCCTACTGCCTTCTGATCAAGATATAGCCAGCACCATGTCTGCCTGCATGCCATCATGCTCCTCGTCATGATGATAATGGATTGAACCTCTGAAACTGTAAGTGAGCCTCCCCAATTAAATATTTCCCTTAGAAGAGTTGTCATGGTCATGGTGTCTCTTCACAGCAACAGGAACCCTAACTAAGACAGTGGTCATGGACTAACCTCTTGAAACCAAGTGAGCCCCCAATTAAATGCTTTCTGTTGTACATTGCCCTGGTGTTCATCACAGCAACAGCACAATAACTAAGCCCCAAAGCAGGGCGCTATTCCAGCGAAGATTATCACTGATGGGCATGAGAGCGGGCACACAAGCTCCGTAGCTGACCTGCACACAAACCCTTCCCCTAGCTCCCAGAGTCAGTTAAGCAAGAAAGCTCAACTCCTTAAGGAGCTAGTGCTATGGAGGACCTAGCTGCCCCATCTACTGCTACCCTTGCTCTCCATGCCAGAGAGTGAGCCAACTTCCTGCTCTATTACCTTTAGAAAAACAGGTATATGCATGGTCAGTCTACGCCATTCCTTTTGTGTGTTTAACTGCAACAGTGTCTTGCTATGTAGCCCAGGCTGACCTTAAATGTGCATCTGTCAGTCTCCCAAGTGCTGGGTTATAGCTGTGTACACCACACATGCCTATTCTCAGGTGCAGCTTTACAAGGCTAGACACTAACACTGACAGCTTTAACCAGGTCACAGTGTGTTCTAAGTACATCAAACACATATCTTAGCTGCTGAGAGAAGCAGCAGCTTCATTTCACCCATGAATCTCAGAGTTCCTTTCACTCTCAGGGATCACATCTGGTTTCACGGGGGATGTGGAGAAGGCCACACTGAGTCTCTGCTGCTGGTAACTGGCGTATCTAGGATAGCAAACCAACCACATGTCTATAGACTTGCCATGAGTGGTCACATACTTACCCACTTATTTACTGTGGACTTTGTTGTTGCAACCCAGATTGCAGGAGGGGGATCTGCTGATCTGTCAAGCTCCATCTGAAAACCAAATACAAAGTCATCTTTGACAAGGGCTGACACCTCTCAGCTGTTAGTGCAGAGACGAGCTATCAGCCTGGTGATACACCAGGGAGTATCATCTCCTCTGTCAACAACTACACACTGCTTGCAAGTATTGTAGCAGTGAGCTTCAGAGGCACAGGGAGTCTTGTAACATGGTAGGCAAGTGTCCCTCACACTAGTGAGCTACTTTACAGCTGCTCACTTGTGCATGTGCACATGTACGTAGTTATATTTTTAGAATCTCACTAAGTCAGCCAGGTTGGCTTTGAACTCATGATTCTCCTGCAACAGCTAGATTACAGACAGGCACCACTGTAGAAAGGCTCAAGATTTTAATTTAGTTTAACTGTTGGGACTTATATGGACACAGTCAAAAGGATGAGGCCTTTCTGGATCAAAAGCAACACTCTTTCTTCTATTCCAGTTTTTAAATCCTCTGTGTGTGTGTGTGTGTGTGTGTGTGTGTGTGTGTGTGTGTGTGTGCGCGCGTGCGCACGCGCTCTTTTCTGGGATAGGTTCTTGCTATGCTCTCAAAGCTAGCCTTTCATGGCCACCATGCTTGGCTTACATTCTTCCTTAAAGGGCAAATAACTTTCTTTTTTTTTGGGAGAACATTTATAGGGAAAAAAAAAATCCTAACACCATAACAAATGAGAGATTAGCCCTCACCCAGGGACAGGCTCACCAGGATCACATCCCCACATGCCCTCTGGTCCTTTCAGAATGTGGAACACGTAAAATGTGTATTTATCCTCAAGTGGAACTACTTTTCATCCTCCACCAGGAGACTGCAGTTGCAGTGGTAGGAGACACTTCTTGACTCTTAGCTACCAGGAATTCCCAGGGAGCCTCTCCATGTGTGGGTACCCTGTGCCACTTTCTTCAGCCTGCTGTCTACAGCCAAGAGCTCCTAGCCCCTGTAGTGCTCACAGGGCAGTCTCTTCCATGCTTGCCACCCCCACAGCCTTAACGCTTTGCTTCCCTAGAAGAGGGTTTGCTGGTCCATTGAGGTGCTATCGACGTCGTGTCTCCTGCTCCCACTGTGGAGCTTCGTCAGCAAGGCTGCTTGGAGGCAGTGTGTGCAGTCTGAAGCAGGGGGCTCTCCTCCTGTAGCGTGCTCTTCCACTCCTCACTGCAGAGGCTGGGGCCTTATCACCCAGACCTCTTTTCTGTCTGCTCACACCCCTAACTGCTCATGCTGTTCCTCTAAAGGACAGGCAGGAGAGCCAGGCAAGCTCAGCAGCATGCCTGACTCAGTCTCACTAGGATTCACCAGAGGGAAAGCTATCTATGCTGATGGTCCCCAGAAGTCACAACCTGCCTTCTCCCTGTCCCAAGGGTCTATAGTGAGACTCTTTCCTACCCTATCGAGGATGGAGGGTCTTCCCAACACCACATCTGGTTAATGTTTAGTGTAGATTCTGCAGCACATGCCAAACCAAGCTCATAACCTCAGTTGGAAAACTCAAAAACTCAACACACCTTGAGAACTGGTGCTTTTTCTTCACAAATCAGCACCCGAATGTCAGGGTTTCTTAGGTCTGTGCAGTAAATCTTCCTGTCTCTTCCTCCAGAATACACATGTGTGAAGGCATCGTTGACTTGTAGGGCCCAAACGCCTTCATCGTGGACTCGGTATGTTGCTATACATCTCTGCTGGCCAAGGGACCACAGGCGAATCGTCCCATCAGAACTCCCAGAGAGGCACTGTGAACAGGAAACAAGGGGAGGGTGCGCCCAGGAGCATGCCCGTCTGAAATGACCACAGATGGCGTGCATGCTCCAGCAGGGACGCCTGCTCCAGCAGGGACACCCAAGCAAAACTGCCCTGGTCCTCTCTACCCAGCCTCCTGCTGGCTCTATAAACCCTAGCAGTGAGTTGTGTCTGGATGTTCAATTAGTGAGGTAGACGGAGTCTGAAAGCAGCTGAAGATGAGGTGGTAGTGATCTCAGTACAACCACCATCCCTGGGAACTTATTAAAAATGTCAACTCTTGGGTCCCATCCAGACCCAAGGAGGCAGGACCACAGCAGGATCACCAATAAATTCAGCAGGTTTCCTCATGTTCTATGGCTGAAGGCACTGCTCCAAGACCAGGAGCCTTTGGGATCCTGGGTCACAGCTCTGTCTCACCCTCTTGCTCACGGCTCTGCATTTCTCATAGTTTAGGTCTTTGGTTCTGACAGAAATCAGAAGCAAGGTCTAGCAAAGGACTCTACTCACTCACGGTGATCCTGAACAATTCTCACACGAGCTGAGTTAACACTCAGTTCTGATCAGTTCTCAAGGTTCAGGACAATCAACTACAAACAAGTTGGAGGCACACAAATTAGGGCTGAGTGCACCGAGTTAGACAGAAACAGGCTGAATGAGTCATCCCACATTCATACTGGGCATGGCTCAGTATTCCTGATTGGTTGCTGTGACAACTTGTAGAAAGGATCAAAACGTCATTTCCTTGGGAAAAAGAATGGTCCCAAGGACAAAGCAATTGCTGGTGCTGGAGTATGAGACTGAGCAGCGGCTCAGAGGAAAGCAGCTCTGGGCCCAGACTTGGATGGTTCCTAAATAGATGGGCTGTTAAGACTGTTCACCATTTACTGCTCTGCCTCTTCATTTTCAGGAGCCTGTGAAACTGTGAGTGAGTTTAATGTAACGAGCAGAGTAGAAGACTCCCTCACAAACTGCCAGGAGCACCACAGATTTCATCACCTCTTTCAACTGGGAACAAGGGAGTGACTGATCCAACTTGGGTGTGGAGAACTCAGACATTCGTTGGAACAGGGTCAAGGAGGGCTCCCTATGCCAGAAGATGCTACTCTGAGGTGGCAATTCTCTCAGGAAAGCTCCAATGCCTCAGATCCTAGCACATATGCCCACAGACAGCAAGGTCTGGCAAAGACGGTGCTCTGGAAGTCCACACAGCTGAAGATGTGCACAGTTAAGGGACCAGATGCAGATGTGGAGCCGTATCCAGTGAATACAGAACAGAACAGTCTCAACAGCAGCCAGCACTCTCCAGCTGCCAGGAGAGCAAGCCCAGAAAGAAGCACCGCCACCCAGCCCGAGGCAGTGCTCACAAACACCCTGTACTGTTTGCACCCTCCCTACTCAAGGTCCCAGGTCATACTCGCTGTCCTATAGAGTCAGGAGAACTAACAGAGCAGTTCCCACCCTCCGGCTTCACCTCTCTCCTTCCATTGGCTAGAAATGTGAGATGTCCCGCAGTTATTGCAGACAAATGCAGTGCTAAATCAGACTTGCTCAGACAGACCCTGAACTCCAGGCAGACATTCCTGGTCTCCCAGTGACAGCGGTAGAAGGTGCCTGTGTGTAGGGACCTGGCTACCATTGGAAAAGTTGCCTGATGCTGTGATCCCAGACTCCTAAGTTAGGTTTGGGACTTGAATTACCAGAAAAACCCTGTGGGTGACACAACTACACATCAAGATCCAACAGGTCGCTTTTGGAACTGAGCCCCACTGATGTTACTGCTTACAGCAAACAGAGCTGACTAAAGGGATCTATCTCCATCCGACAGTTAAATCACCTCGTACAGAAGCACATTATAAATTACAAAGAGGAAACAGGACCCAGACTGCAGTGGCTAGGAAGAGGTTTAGGCCCTGCTAGAGACTTAAACCTATAGATAACACAGCCAACAACACAACTGCCCAAGCCAGACAACTGTGAGAATCTCCACCCCACAGGCAGGCAAGGGTGTGACAGCAAAGCTTCCTTCTGCTTCACAGTCAGCCCTTCAGCTGTGTGGGCCTCTGCAGCGAACTGCACACACCTGCATCAGGACCACACGGGTAGCTTTCTTGTTCTGCCTTCAGTTAAAACAACAAAGTCCTTTATGTGGAGTGCTGTAAGTGCAATTAGTGTTTTTATTTTGGGTTTTTGTTTGTTTGTTTGTTTTGAGATAAGAGTCTTACCTTAGACCCTTATATTCACTATCTAACACAGGCTGGTCTTCAACTCACTGTAATTTTCCTGCCTTAGTTTCCTGAGTAATTGGAGTATAGGTGTTAAGATACCACACCCAGCTGGTAATTTAGTTTTTTATTTTTTATTTATCTATTTATTTATTTTTGGTTTTTCGAGACAGGGTTTCTCTGTGTAGTTTTGCGCCTTTCCTGGAACTTACTTGGTAGCCCAGGCTGGCCTCGAACTCACAGAGATCCGCCTGGCTCTGCCTCCCGAGTGCTGGGATTAAAGGTGTGTGCCACCACCGCCCGGCTAGTTTTTTATTTTTTAAAGATTACTTTATTTTCAGATGTATGTATATCTGTGTGAGTGTCTGTCAACTCTATGTAGTGCCCACAGAGGCCGGAAGAGGGAACCAGATCCCCTTGGAGCTGGAATTACAGAAGGCTGTGACTGGCCGGATCTGTGTGTTAGAAATGGAACTTCAGTTCTCTGCAAGAACAACTAGTACTCTAACTACTGAGCTACAACTGAGTAGTCTACAGACTGAAAATTAGAAAGATAGAAATTACACATGGAGCTTATGGTTCAGACCAACCTCTCCAGTCATGCACAAAGCAGGGAAACTTCTGCTAAGGCCATCAGCTGAGTCTGCAAACAGCTCCTACCTGCGTGCCGTCCCTGTTCAGCAGCAGAGCCTTCACGTTGTCCGTGTGCCCTTTCAGCTTCATGAGTTTTGCACAGGTTCTTGGATCCCACACTCTTAGAACCTGCCGATTTTTACAGAATATTATACAAACCAAATACAGACACAACCAGCTTTGAAAGCACCTGACTTTCATATCAAATGCCAGCTATTAAATTCTGAGGAGGAAATGCTTCTACAGCCCATATATGCTGTCCATGGCTGCTAAGCTTAAGAACACCTTTTAAATACCCAAATCATGCAGTCCCCCCCATCACTACCTGCACAGTAGCTGTATAGTTACACCCTTATGTATACAAATAACACTTCTTTTATCATTCACTAGACAAAATTACTGGTCTTTATTATTTTTATTTAGCTTCTTTTGAGGCAGGAATTTGGCTGTGTTGTCTAGACTGGTCAAGAACCTCTGGACTCAAGCAATCCTCCTGCCCCAGCCTCCCAAGTGCTGGGAACACAGCATGCTACCTCAAGTTCTGTGCATGTATTTAAGGACTAGACAGATGCAATGATCCCAATCTCTTAGGTTCAGAGATACCGGCCAGGTTACCCTTACCTTCTCAGTGGACCCTGATACAATGATTGTTCCCAGTTGGTTCATGGCCAGGCTATAAATAGAATCTTTGTTCCCACTTAAAGAAGAAGCTATTGAGGATAAAGGGAGTTCAATGTTAACAAAATGACCAGGTGTTCAGCAAAAATCAAAAGCTTACACATTTGACTTAAAAAAACCTTATCTTTACAAATATTTTAAGGATATGAAATCTATCTACAAGAGAAATAATTCCAAATAACAGTACCATCATCAAAATGTATGTTATTTCTGGATTTGAGTATATACAAGTGCTCAATAAGTATCTGTTAAGTTGAACTGTATTGCCATTTAAAACTGACCCACATATGTAAGCAGTGTATTTCCAAAGACAGGCTTCAACAGTTCCAAAGTCACTATTATTCAAAGAAATACAAAATGAAAATACCATTTCATACACAAATCAGATTAAAAAAACAAAACAAACAAAAAACCAACCCATATCCCCAAAATCCAAGGCAATACTTTTAGTCAGAATCATGTCCATGCCCTTTGACCTGGAAGCCAAAGTGAAAGTGTTTCCATGGTGACTGGTTCACAAATACACACCCAGTGGCCCAAAGAATGAGCACATGTGAGGTGTTTAGAAATGCCTGCTTGTAAGCATTCCACAATGGTAACTATTATGGTTTCTACACTTATAACCCTGGGTGTCAGCCTCCCTTATAATCTAAGCAAGCCCAGCTAGGGCAGGATCTATGTTCACTAAGGCCAAGTCTCTGCTCCTGCGTATCTTAGAGGCAGGCCTTACAAAGAGAGGTCTAGGATATACCAGGCAGGGCCTACCTGCTGGATCCCTGAAAAACAAAACAAACAAAACCAACCAAACAAAAAAACCCAAGGGGAACAAGGGGAAGACCCTCTTTAGATATACACATACTTTTGGGCAAAATAACACTGAACAAGTTATAAAACCAGTCTCCACTTGCCCTTCCTGGAACAGACTAGGTCACATCACAACTATTTTAGCCATGCCAGGGGAGTCCCTGGAGTCACAGCAAAGTGGAGACGTATAGTGTAGAAATCTTGCTGTCTGCAGCAAAGTGGAGACGTATAGTGTAGAAATCTCGCTGTCCGAGCCTATGTCTTGAATACCTCCTCTGGTCTAGGCCAAACTCTGCTCCCACAAGAAATCCTCAGACATTCAGCCTGGAGGCTCCCGTAGGCCGGGCTAGTGCAGTGTTGAACTTCAAGTCTAGATCTGTGCAAGTCTGACCTGGAAGTTTATCAAACATTCACACTAAACACCTCTATATTCCCTCTAGAAGCAGCCTAGACTCCTGGACTTATCCAAAACTGCTGGATTCTTTCAGGCTGTTCTGGAAAGTTCTTCTCAACTGGTCCTGGAAACATTCTTTCCCTGGGTATTTCTTATCTCGGCCATTAAGGCAAAAGCTCATAAATACATTAAGACTTTGAGGTGAGAAAAGAGCCTGCATTGCCAACTATCACCTTCTTCAAGAACACTGGCTATGTGTGTCTGGGGGAGCAATGCTGTGGGAGGTACACAGTATGATAAGATTCTTCTACCTGAAGGGACTCACACCATAGCTAGGTAGCTAAGACATGCACCTGCACATGGAATAGCCAGGTTCCATCTGGAGAAGCTACTAAGTCTACAGCACAGTGATGAGTGAGCTCCTAGTTCAGTCACACTCTTGGGGGCTAGAAACTGTATGCAGAAGTACTCTCAAAATATGAGCCACTGTCTTGATGCAAATGTATCAAAGATGTTGTATAAACCATTCTTTATGTCAACTTAGATTGCTTTCAAAAAATTTTTTTCAAACACCTTACTTGTGACAGTGTTATTTGAGGCAGTCAGTGCTGTTAGAGTATTCACATCCCAAAGGAATATTTGTCTGTCCAACCCAGCCGATGCTACCAGCTCTTTATCCTTGGCATATGCTAAGGCCTTTACATAGTCCTATAACAGAACAGACACACTATGATCTACACTGTAAGAACATGAGTCACATAAAGAACTGAGCTCCCAACATGATAGGAAGACTGAACTGTGGACATTACCTTATGTGTCCTGAGTGTGGACATGCAGAACCCTTTGTGTGCGTTCCATACTTTGACTGTTGTGTCAGAGGAAGCAGATATTACTAGAAGAGACAGAATCGACCAAAACCTTACTAGAGTGACGTGCAACTTCGTTCTCTTACAGCAAAGTGATGAACTACAAACAAGTGCTCACACATGCATGCTTAAAAGCTTTTTCCAGAACTTACCAAACAATGCCTCAAAGACGTGTAAATGTATATATACATTATTGGCTTTAATTACACAGGAACAACTGTTCTATTCACCCAGGTGAAAGTCCTTATTTTAATTGAGAATAATTACTCAGATTGCAAAACCAAGAAATGGAACTTACCAAAATGAGAAAAATGTCATGCTAAGGCTGAAAACATTATATGCAGTATAGGGTTCTACTTATCTACAGTTCAAATCTGTGTAACACTAAGTGCAGTGATCACGCTGAATGAGTAAAAGGAGGGTGAAGCGGCACAAGGAGGCGCGGGCAACCCCACTGTATTCTCCTTTGGTTTCAGCGTGCGTGCACTTTTCTGCATGTCTGCTGTGCTCAGTGAAAAAGCCTCACAGGGCCTGGGGCCTGCCTCACCAAGTAAGTGCCTCCTGTGTAGGCAGCGTTAGGTGTCTCCAGCACCCACCTAAAAAGCTGGGTGAGGCACACACCTGGAGCCCTGTTGTAACGTCAATGCTGGAGAGGGGTAGCAGATCCTGGGGGCTCAGGAGTTAGCCAACAGCAATCAGGGAACTCTCTAGATCAGCCGGAGACTGCCTCAAACACTATGGTGAGCATCATGGAAGAAGGGCATTCAGACCTGCACACACACAGACTCACGCAGAAAGTGAACAATTATCAGACAGACTTGAAAACTGAAGAAGCCTGAGAAGTACTTACACGTTTTCCCATTGCAGCAGAGCACGACATCGTTCACCCAGTCTGTGTGGTGCTCCATAGATGCTATGTATGGGTCTTGCTGAAGTGAGAAACCACGGAGTTTACAAGAGAGAGCAAAATCATGATAAAGGACAGTCATGCTCAGATTCTTCAGTTAATATGACACATTACCATAAAATAAACCTAGAGTGGCACTTCCCCAAACAGGTGATGCTTCCAGAGAGCTGATATAAACAAGTTTGTTTCAGGACAGTTACCATAATGAAAGCCTCGGTTTCCAAGGTTAACACCTTGTGGTGGCAAAACTGATAAGCTCTGGGCTAGGCATGGTGTGGGGCAGGACTTGGGGAACCTGAGGTAGGGAGATCTGACACAGCATGCCTGTGGTTCTGGAGTCTGGCCTAAGGGCAAAAGAAGACAAGCACGGGCTGCTGGCTTCCTGTTGCTGTTTGTAATCCCATTCAGTGAGTCCTACACTGCCTGTCCTTCAGAGAAGTAGTCAAGGGGCAGGGCACCCCAATCCAGTTGTAATCCCATTCAGTGAGCCCTACACTGCCTGTCCTTCAGAGAAGTAGTCAAGGGGCAGGGGCACCCCAATCCAGTTGCTAGACTCCTACTCACTGGCTCAACTAACTTCCAGAGCCTTTTACAGACAGTGTATGTCCCACACCAAGACAGGCAAGTTTACACACTTCATGGGCAAGAGAACAGCTCTTTGCATGTCTAAAAACTGAAGCTATGCAGTCTTGTCATAAAGACCAGGGAAAAGATGCTTGAGGGTGGGACAGACAGACTGCCAGATTCTAGGTAAGCTCTTTTGCATTTCCCCTTAATTTGTTCAAAATACTGCGAACCCTTCCAAAGTCAATGCTCTAACTCAGACATGGGTTCCGACGGCAGTGCAAAGGTGAACCCAAGCTCACTTTTCTTATTTCCCTGCCTCTGACACTGTCTCCATCTGCTCAGGAGCTCAAAGCCTGCTGGACTGAACCCACTGGAAGAAACCTTATCCGGACGCTGCGCCAACAGCGTATTCTCTGTTTGGCGTGAACACCAGTTTGTAGAACTGGCTAAGAAGACACAAACTTTAAAAAAAAAATACAGGTGCTGGCACCAGGAGTCTGAGGTTAGGCTGAGCCCCAGTTTACTGCCAAAGTAGTCACTTAGGCATCAAGGTTCTCACATGCTACCAGCTGCCTTGACAGGGACTTTGAGGGCTAAAGATTTTGGTAAATACAATGGGCCAAGACACATAGTTAAGAGTTCAGTAAATGCTCCTTTTCCTCCCCAGTATCATGTCCTATATCATTCACAAAGCAACATTCAAACAAACCCCAGAGCTCCCTCCCATTTGATCGCAGATCTTCCTTATTTGGCTGGTGGGAAATGAGCACTTTTCACAGGATTCTGGTTTAATTATGAACAGTCTCTGGATAAACATGCATTTAAGTGCTCCTCACTGCTTAAGAAAGAGGCTTTTGAAGCTGGGGTGTAGCTCAGAGGTGGTGGGGTGCTTGTCCAGCATGCACAAGGCCCACGACTTGATGCTCAACACTGCAAAGGAAACAATGAAGCCTCTGGCAGCCCTAAGGAGTGGAAGGAGAGAGCGGCCTTCACAGTTTCACACCCACCATGGGAGCCAGGAAGACCCTAGCATGTTGGAGGACCTTACTCACTTTTTATGAAGAAATTAAATACTTGTAAAAGTACATAATCCAACATCTTGTTGTTCTACTTTCAGCATCATTATCAAGAGACTTCTCAGGCTCACAATTAAACCAAAATTCTGTGCAAAGTGCTCATTCCCCACCAGCCAAATCTTTTTGCTCCTTTGTGGCTGAGGACTCTTAAGGCAAAGTAACTTATGAAGCCCCTGTATTAACAGAGGCATTTTCTCACAGGCTCACAGAACTCTGGGGATAACATCTTTACAGACTATGTTATGGAGCTCAGTGCTCAGAGATTAAAGTCAGAACTGAAGAAAGGAGCCCATCAGACAAAAAGCCACTGGTCCAAGATCTGAGCTAACCCAAACACGACGACTTCCCGCCTCACCTTGTGCTGATTGACACTCCATATTCTTATGATGGAGTCTCGGCCCGCTGTGAAGAGTCTGTTGAGCGCTGGGTCCAGCTGCAGGGCATTGACTCCATTCCGATTGTACTTCTCCACTTCATCTCGAATCACATAGGAAACCTGGTGGACGCCAACAAAAGCCAGGCCACGGTGAGCTGGAGCCTACTAGTGGCTAATTCCAATATCAAACTAACTTCAAGCCAACAGTTTCTGTTTTCATCTTCTCCATGGAGACTAAAGGACATCACTGACAACCTAGCTCAGAATAAGCAGGTCTGCTGCTAACAACAACCTGGACCTCCTCGGCCTCCTATCTGCCTCTATTTGTCTAATCCATTTTCACCAACCTTTCAACCATGTATACTGGAATATAGCCAGTACCCCTGAGGCAGGACAGTCCATCAGGAAATAGAGGAAACATGGGGAGAGGAAGCTACCTCCACCCCTTCTGGTTTGCCTCTTGCTGGCTGACAGACACCAGGAGAAGACCTGCAGTCCTATTCTGAGAAGACTGTGAAGTGGCTGGTGCAATGAATGCTCTCTCAGCAAGTCATTCTCCAATGGCGTGTGCAGTGCAAATCAATCCCAGGGGTGAGAACACCAGAGCAGGCTTTCCCCAAAGCCTACAGAGCAGATGGAACAGCTTCCGCCTCTGGTGCCTCCCTTTCCTGCTTTTCTGGGCCAGAGCTCTCACTGCTTCGAGCCCCATGGCCCCGCCCCGCCTCCCTCATTCCTCAGTTCTGCTGAAGAGTGAAAACATGCAACAGGTGACAAGGCCCTTGCGTGACTGGAAAGGTCTCTTCTTTGCCCTCGCACCTGAAGTAGGTGAAGAAGTTTAGCTATGAGGGCTGAGAATCGCCTGGCATGTGCAAGGCGCTGGGTTCTGCCTCAAGCGTGCTAAAGATAAACAAAGGTGGATGTCTGTGGACAAAGCCTCCAGCACCTACCATTACCACCAACTCCACGCCGTCCGTCTCTTTCAAAGATGCCTCATTTGTGTTCTCTCCTGGACACCTTACCTTACCCCAGGCCATCCCCTAAGCTTTTAGGACCTTCTCGTATTGCGACATTTCTGGATTCTGTCCTTTGACCACTCACTGGCTTTGCTGTATATTTAGAAAGGCCTTTCAATCTAGAAAGTGTGGTGCCCCCTGCCTGCAGACACCTTGTACGGATACTGCTGTCTGCTTTCTCTGTTCCTTCTTGACTGTCCATCATGGACAACGGAACTTTCTAACTGACCCCTGTCTTTTATGCAATCTGTATCATCTTTCTGTTTACTTTTGAAAGGACCTCTTTTACTATTTTATAATACTATTATTTATTTTGTTTTGTCCAGATAGAGTTTCATAGCCCAGGCTTGCCTGGAACTTTCTACATAGCTCAGGATGGCCGTGAATTCTCAACCCTCTTGCCTCAGCTTCTCAAGTGCTAATACTGTAAGTATGTGCTACCACACCCTGCTTCTACCTTTGTATTTTTCAATAAATTATAGTATGATGAAAAATAGACACAGTATCTTTAATAATGAATTGTTACATTACCATACACTGGGCTGCAAAATGGCTCATCAGGTAGAGGTGCTGGTCACAAACCTGGCAACCTGAATCTGATCCTTGAGATCTATGTCAAGGCGGAAGGAGAGAATCGACTCCACAAAGTTGTCCTCTGACCTCTACATGTGCCAAGGCATGCCATCTCCTCCAGCACAGTATTAATAACAAGTATTTAAAAAATTTACTCTATAGACATTCTATGTAGTCATTAAGGGGAGAAGGAGAATTTATACAGTGATAGGTTCTTTTTTTCTTTTTGGTTCTGGTTTGTTTCAAGACAGGGTTTCTCTGTGTACGCCTGGTTGTCCTGGAACTTGGACCAGGCTCGCCTCAAACTCAAGAGATTTCTGCCTGCCTCTGCCTCCCAAGTGCTGGGATTAAAGGCAGGCACCACCACCTGGCCCAGTTATAGGTTCTTAAAACATTTCACATTAAAATTTTGTTTAAGTCCAGCAGTGACAACCTGCCTTCAAAAATGTGCCCTCATCCCTCTCCAGAAGAGAAGAGTAAATACAAGCCTGGAGCAGAGCGCTAATTCCTACTGTGAGACGTCCAGGACAATAGAAAACCCCTATAGTCTTTAGCCATGCACAAATGCTAGTCTTATGTGTTAGCCTCCATTACTGACTGCCAGGGAAGCAAGGCCTCAGCAGGGCATCCTCAGGAGGGGAAGCAAGGCCTCAGCAGGGCATCCTCAGGAGGGGAAGCAAGGCCTCAGCAGGGCATCCTCAGGAGGAGAAGCATGGCCTCAGGAGGGCATCCTCAGGAGGAGAAGCATGGCCTCAGGAGGAAGCAGCAACAAAAACACCCACATCAAGACAAGTGGGAACCATCCCAATAAACCACTGTGGTTGTAAGAAAAAGATCACACACACACACACACACACACACACACACACACACACACACACACACACACGATACAGAAAGACAGAAAAAACCAGAACTTAATTCATGACTTTTAACTATGGGCATATGTATGCATTTGTGCATGTGTGAGTGTACTGCCCATGGAGGTCAGAAGAGGGTGCTGGAAGCTGGAGTTCCAGGTGGTTATGAACTGCCTGACACTGGTGCTAGGAACCAAAGTGAAGTCTTCTGCAAGAACAGTATGTGCTTAACCACTGAACCACCTCCCCAGGCCTGAGATCTAATACTCTAAACAACTATTAAGTAATTAGCACCAGCTGCCAGTACAATTTAAACGTGGAGGATTCTGGGGAGAGCACAGAAGTCCTCTTGGTATGGTGGTTCCAGGGGAAGAGCTTAACTGGAAGGGACAGGCGGCCAAGAGAGACATGGCCCGGGCAAACCTTAGCAGGTAAGAGGTTAGTGATCAAGCTGCAGCAGAAGCCTCCCTCCGAGTGAACAGTTCCTTCACTATAATGTCACTGTGACACTGAAGGCAGAGACGAGAAGTCACACCCGACTATTCTCATCTGTCCGAAAAATGAGGCAGGGCACAATGGGAGCTTTGTACGGCAACAGGAAGCCGGACCTTTAGTAAGAAATATGTATTTTGCAAGGGCCAATTAAAGGGACTAGGACAGGGGAAATAGCAGGGCACCCCCAGCACCACGCCACACAGGGAGCACTGTCTGACTCATCCCTCCAGCAGTTATGTGGGAACCTTCCATCATCTGCCTCGGCACCTACAACCTAAATATCCTTGGGGTCAATGACAGTTCCTGCAGAACCCACCAGAGAAGCCGCTTTTCTGACCATGTAAAATGACTTTTCTGGTTCCCACATGAAA
This sequence comes from Peromyscus californicus insignis, assembly GCF_007827085.1. Lineage (NCBI taxonomy): Eukaryota > Metazoa > Chordata > Mammalia > Rodentia > Cricetidae > Peromyscus > Peromyscus californicus. Next base: position 114,376,529 of record NW_026294402.1, on the reverse strand, counting down.
TAACGGCTTTCCTTAGGCAGTTTCCTCTCATCATCACCATCTCTGACTTCAAGGAAACAGATAGGGTTTCCGTTACGACTCTTACAAATGACACAAATGTAATGGCTTAAAACGTGCCACTCTTCCCTAGCTAAAGGTCAAAGTCCAGGCTGGGCTTAAAAGCGCCCCTGCGAAGGGTCTCACAGGTTTGCACTCTTTTTTTTTTTTTGAGACGGTTTCTCTGTGTAGCTTTGCACCTGTCCTGGAACTCGCTTTGGAGACCAGGCTGGCCTCAAACTCACAGAGATCCACCTGCCTCTGCCTCCCGAGTGCTGGGATTAAAGGCGTGCGCCGCCGCCGCCGCCGCCACCACCACCCGGCTACCCTTTAGTAGAGACTAGGAGAGAGTATGTTTCCAAACTCATTGATGTTGCTTTCTGTCTTAGAGTTTCTATTGCTGTGAAGAGACATCATGACCACGGAGAGGAAAACATTTAATTGGGGTGGCTCGCTTACAATTTAGAGGTTCAGTCTATTATCATCATGGTGGGGAGCATGGCAGCTAGTAGACAGACATGGAGCTGGAGCTGAGAGTGCTACATCTTGCAGGCAACAGGAAGTCAAGTGACCCCCTGAGTGGTATCCTGAGCATAGGAATCCTCAAAGCCCGTCCCCACAGTGACATGCTTCCTCCAACAAAGCCATAACTCCTAATAGCATCACTCCCTATGAGATTATGGGGCCAATTACATTCAAGCTATCACCATGGCCAACTCAGCCCCGAGTGACTGTAGCCTGTGGTCCTTGTTTCATTAGGTGCCAGTCGGTCAGCCGGTCCCCTGGCTGCTAACAGTTGCCAGTCCCCCTCTCACGCTTTCCCCAGGGTCTGTGCCGCCAACGGAGCCTGGAGTCAAAAACCTCACAGCTCCTTCTGCCTTCTATTAATAGGTGGATAAATCCCTCTGCTTTTGAGGGTTTGCTGGGTAATGCCCCCATTTTAAGACATGCAACCTGATCATATCCACAAAGTCCCTTATGATACATCAGGACAGATGTACCAGTCCCAGAGACAAGAGCACCAGTATTTCTGGGGGCAGCCCGTTCTGCCTACCACAGCAACAGAACAATTTTCGTATTTAAAAGGGCTATGGGCATCTTACAGAAAACAAACAAACAAACAAAACAAAAAACAAGAGAGGACTGGGCAAGGTGGCCCAGCACTTGGGAGGCAGAAGCAAGAGGATCTCCGTGAGTTCTTAGCCAGCCTAGTCTACAGAGTGAATTCCAAGACAGCCAGGGTATATACAGAGACCTTTTCAAAAAAGGAAAACAAAAACAACCCAAACGAAAGAGGAGGGATGGGGAGGGCTAGTGAGAGGGCTAAGTGGGTGGAGGCACTCAGTCCAAACCTCATGACCCGAGCTCCATCCCCTGACCTATGTGGTGGAAACAAAGAACCAACTCCTACAAGCTGCCCACCCTAAAGCATTCTAGCCTCACAAAGGGAACGCCCTGGGCGTTCAAGTCTTCAAGGCTGAGCACTACTCCATTTCTATTTGGGTATCTGAAAGACACCAGAATGACAGCACGTCCAAACACAACAAGCTCTACCTTTCCTGGACTCCTCTCATCTGAGCTGACGGCCGCTCTACTCCTCGAGAATTCAGTCTGTGGGTTACTCATCCCTGAAACTCTACTTACTATTCTTTTCCAACTGTGGCTGACTCAAGGCACAGACAGTGGGACACCAATGAGGATGAAGGGGCTGCTGTGTGTGTGTATGTCATGCTGTTCCTTTGTTCAGAACCCACCACTTTCTGCTCCTCACCTCACTCACAGTTTATTGAAGGGCCTCTCTAGCTGGATAGCCTGCAGCCACTTCTCTGACTCCGTCTTCTACTCCTCTGTCCCTAACCCCAGGCCTCTTTACTGATCCACCAACAGGCCTTCATCCTCCCTCAGGACATTTCCACTGGATATTCTCCTTGGAATGTTCTTGGTCCAGACAGCTTAGTGACTGTGTCACTTCTTTCCCCCAAAGCCTTTCAAGTCACCTTCTCAAACAGAGCTTCTCTGACCAGCACAAAAATTCCACTTCTGCTTAGCATGGTGGCACAGGCCTTAATCCCAGCACATGGAGGCAGAGGCAGGCAGGTCTCTGCAAGTCAGGCCAGCCAGGCCTACATAGGGAGACTTAAAAATGATAAGTGGCGCTGGTTACCGTGCGGAGGTCATGAGGCACGAGCCACGACAAAACCCAGTATCAGAGCTTTATTGGGATGTGTGGGGGAGGATGACAAAAGAACCAGGCCTGGGGAAAAGCACAAGCAGAGAGAGAGGGAAAGAGAGACAGTGGGGGAAGAGAGAACAGAGAAGGGAGGGGGAGGAGTCTGTGTTCAGCTTTTTAAGGACTCCTGTGAACATGCGTAGGCGGGCTTACAGAGCTACACCACGCATGCGCTGATTGACCACGCTGAGCACACGTAATCACCAGCGTGCACTGATGATGTAAGACGCAAGACCCCTTGCTTAGCTCCGAAACTGCGCATGTGCGGCCATGCAGCTGGAGTGGGGGAGGGCAGAATCCTAACAGAGACCCCGTTTCAAACCACCATCACAACTTCTGTTTCTTCTACTGATTACCATGATCAGTTTGTTTGTTTGTTTGTTTGTTTGAGTTAGGGGTTCTCCGTGTAGTTTTGGTGCCTGTCCTGGAACTCACAGAGATTCGCCCGCCTCTGCTCCCCCGTTTAAAGGCATGCACCACCACCGCCCAGCTATTCCACGATCAGTTTTTAATCTTTAGAGCCTATTTACCATTTGAAAGAATTCTACAATTAAACAGTGCATACTCACTATACATACACTTCAGTAACACTGTTTGCTTTATTGAGTCCATCCATAAATTATGACTTTCTCTTTGTAACTCTAATTCAACTGACTTTTTTTTTTTTGTTTTTCGAGACAGGGTTTCTCTGTGTAGCTTTGCACCTTTCCTGAAACTCACTCTGTAGCCCAGGCTGGCTTGGAACTCACAGAGATCCACCTGCCTCTGCCTCCCAAGTGCTGGGATTAAAGACATGCGCCACCACCGTCTGGCTTCGGCTGACTTTTAAAAAGTATTTTAGGGTTGGAAAAATGGCTCAGTGAGTAAGTGGCTTTGCTTGCCATGCAAGCATAAGAATGAGGTGGAATACCCAGAAACCATGCAACATCAGGCTGAGTAGCACACATCTAGAATTCCAGTGCTTATATAGTACCACGGAAGGTGGAGACAGGAGAGGACCAGGACACTCATGGGCAGCTAGACAGCACATGCACTGGTGAACAACTGTCTCCAACAAGGTGGAAAGTGAGTAAGGATACCAGAGGTTATTCTGATCTTATACACGTGCTATGGCACACCTGTGTCTACATTCACATACATGGAGACATTTTTATTCTCCCCTCCCACCCCAGGACACATTCTATTCTGCCTTCTTTTATATTTTTGGTTGTGAGCCTAGCCTTTAATAGCTGAACCATCTCTCCAGCCCCCTGCCTTCTTTTAAACCAAGGACAAATCCAGCCTAAACCTAGTTTCTGTGAACTAGGCTGGTTCTAGTACAGTCATCCCTGTTCATGTACAGACTCTCCATGGCTGACTTTGAGATGTAAGGGCAGAGCCAATGCTTATGGAGCAGAGCTAAATGGTTACAACACAGCAAAGCCCAAGATCCAAAAACTTCCCACTTGTACTCACATAACATCTGAACTTGTTGAGCACTGTATGTGGGCCCTTCTCTACTGGCTATTTAACAATATTATAATCCCAAGGCCTGTCTGTAATTTGACTTTGGAATTCTAGGTTACTGTCTTCTCATCCAAGACACAGTCAAAAAGCAAAATATATTCATTTTCTCCAAAATGGAAGGTTTTATTTTTTATAATTTATAAGCATAAACATAAAAATGCATGTAAAGTGACTGAAAATAGTCAAGTGGTGATGCCTGTAATCTTAGCATTCAGGAGGCTGAGACAGGAAGATCACCAGCTGGAGGCTAGTCAGGACTACACGGTTGGGACCTTGCTGCAAAAAAAAAAAAAAAAAAAAACAAAACAAAAAACAAAAAACAACCAACCAACCAAAAAACTCCCTGAAAACACAGTAGCAACAACAAAAATACCGAAGTTTATACAGGGCATATTAAAAAAAAGATTTATATTACTTTATGTGTATGTGCCCAAGTGTACATATGTGCACCACGTGTGCTGAAGAGGCCAGAACAGGGGATCAGATCCCTGGAGCTGGAGCTACAGATGGTTGTGAGCCACCATGTGGATGCTGGGAATTAAATCCAGGTCCTCTGCAAGAATGCCAGTGCTCTTAACTGGTGAACCATCTGTCCAGCCCCAGAGGTGCCTATCTTTACAGTAAATGTACCCCAGGTCCTATTTTACCCAGACCACATAATATCACCTCAGGGAGCAGCATCCATACCTTCCAGGTTGTTTGTTTGTTTGAGACAGGGATTCTCTGTGTAGCCCTGGCTGTCCTGGAACTCACTCTGTGGCCCAGGCTGGAGATCTGCCTGCTTCTGTCTTCTGCAAAGCCACTATCTTCCTTTATGGAAATGGGAACATGCTGTATTGACTTGCTGCTCTTATTTCTGGATACCTTCTATTTTGATTATATGGACCTAGCATATCAAGTGTGAGTGTGTGTGTGTGTGTGAATGTGCATGGAGGACTGAGAGAGGTCAAGTGTTAGTGCTTTCTGTTTTGTTAACTCTCCATTTTATTTTTATCTGAGGCATGCTGTGGGATGTCTTTCTGTATGCTGTGAATATGTGCGGCTCCCATTGGATAATAAATAAAGCTGTTTTGGCCTATGGCAAGAAAGCTTACAGCCAGACGGGAAATCCAAGCAGAGAGACAGAGAAGGGTGGAGTCGGGAGAGATGCCAGCCTTGGCCAAAGGAATAACAAGATGCCAGCAGATCAGTAATGGCACAACTACATGGCAACACACAGATGAATAGGAATAGGTTAATTTAAGATGAAAAAGCTAGCTAGCCAGAAGCTGAAGCCATAGGCCATACAGTTTGAAATTAATATAAGCCTCTGAGTGATTATTTTAAAAATGGCTGTGGGACCTTGGGGCCAGGTGGGACCGAGAAACATCCAGCTACAGAGGCATGGTCTCTCACAGAATCTGGAGTTTATCAGTTCCTTAAGACTAGATGGCCAGCAAGCTCCAGTGCTCTTCCTGTTCCTGCCTTCTCCACACTAAGATTTTGGCACATGCCACCACACCTGGCTTTTTATGTGGGTGGGTACTGATGATCTGCACACAGATCCTCATGCGGCATGCATTTTACCAACTACACAATCTTCCCAGCCTCTACTTTACTTTTTGATAATTGCAAAGTAACCCACTACATGAATATATCATATTTTGTTTCACAACTACACACATTGAGATTTCCAAAGATGGATAGTTTCCCACAATAACAATATTCCTAAAACAAATACTCAGATAAGCAGAGACAGATTACAGACATATATGTCTCACAACGTAGCCCTAGGTGACCTAGAATGCGGTATGTAGATCAGGCCTGCCTCTGCTTCCTTGGGGATTAAGGGAGTGTGCCACCACCAGGAAAGGGCAGAACACATTTTTTAAAGTAAGGCACTGTGGACTAAAGGAGCTGCTTTTAGGTTTTGGCAAAGCCAGACACAAAGCAGTAAATGCCATGGCGTCACATGTGTCAGGCAGCAAACCGGGAAAGCACAGGCATGGCTTTCAACCAGTGTCAGTTATGCCCTTAAAGGAAACTGAAGAGTCTCCAGTTGTGACAACTGGAGAGGTACAATTATATCTAGTGGGTGGAAGTCAGGGGAGCCTGAACAGCTAAAGAACAGGATCCTTACCTCCTTCAGGGAAGACTGAGCTACCCTAAAGTGTGAAGAGTGAGCAGGCTGAGAAGCCCTAGTACAGGGTGACACAGGACAACTCATACAGTTGCTGTCTTGAGATAATGGAGGACAACCAGAAAAAAAAAAAAATTATAGTTTTGTACTACTTGTGGGTTCTTCTTGCAACGAGCATGCATGCACCCACTTCTCTGCACAATGAGGTGAAATCAGTTCCTGTTGCTTCTAGCACTGCTTGTGTACCTACCAGACAACACTAACTTTCTCTTCAGCAGGCCAGTGTCACTCTTGATAGGAAACAGTGTCTAGGTACACTGCGTGTTGCTGAACACCAACTCTAGCTTTACTCTCTGACCTGTTAAGAGTGGAATTACTCCTCCCTATGTGCAGTGGCCTCCATCCAGCCCATTTAAACTGTTTTTGCACCTGCCGTGGTTCCTTCTCACCTTCACTCCCCTCCATCACTATCACCTTATATTGTCTTAACTTTTTTGTTTTCTTAAGATGCTAGGGACTGAACTCAAGGGCCTTGTGCGAGGTAGGTGAGTGCTCTACACTGAGGAATATTCACAGCTTAGTCTTGTAAATGTTTTACAGCATATATATATGTAGGATGGTGGTGCCACAAAGCACCTCTGGAGGTCAGAGGATAACATGGAGTTAGTTCTCACATTCTACCATTTGGGTCCCAGGAATCAAATTCAAGTCTTCAGGCTTGGCAGCAAGCACCTTTACCCTCAAAGCCATCTAGACAGCCCTTGTGTTTAAACCTTTGTTCCCCAAAACTGAAAGAACTGCTAATCCTTACTCTATTAAGAACCACCATCCTAGTGTGTAGAACATGACTAAGTTACAACTTAGTTGGAAATGGAATTCTCACCACCTGGCCTGGAAGCTGAGGTTACTTCAATCCCATCACGAATGCCCTTTAAAAGAAAAACAACACCTATTCAGGGAAAGCTAAGGGACTTTAGATTCTTGTAATCTCACTTATTCTTTAAATTTTTTATTGTGTGTGTGTACACCTGTGTGTTGGGTGTGCACAACACATGCAGACACATGTATGTATATGAGTGTGGAGGTTGGAGCTTGACTTGGATGTCTTCCTTGATTGCTCGCTCTCCACCTCTCTCTTCACTGGACCTGGAGCTTCCTGATCAGGAAGACTAGCTAGCCATCAAGCTTCAGGGATCCTCCAGTTTCTGCCTCCCTAGAGTTGAGATTACAAGTGCCAACCAACATGCCAGGCTTCTTTTTAAGTGAAGGAATAGAAATTTTTAAGTGGGGACAGAATTTAGATCACGTTTGTGCTCCAGGCCCTTTACCAGACTGAGCCATCTCCCCAGTACAATTTTAATCATTTTAACAACTATCTAGAGAGTACACAGGAACACTGATCAGTGAGATCAGTAAATATAAAGAGGACACTTACTCAGATAATTTCACACTTTGTAACCTTATGCTGGGGTTACTGTCCTCTGGTCTTCACTTCTGAACACAAAGGTCAATCTGTGGCGTGTTAGTGACTGCTAAACCCTTTCAATGCCTTCCCCTCTTTGGGGCCAATCTACGCACTCAGTCCATGTCTAATGACTCAATGCACCTTTCCAAGATGAATACAATATACCTGCAGGCAAACACCTGTAACAGGGCTTTAAAAGAAATCCTCCCATCCTTTAAGATAAAAATTAGCAGATAACATTTTTTTTTGAGCCAGGGTCTCCTGTAGCTCAGACTGACCTTAAACTTGTTAGGTACTGAAGAATGACCTTGCATTTCAGATCCTCTTGCCTTCAACCTCCCCCGCCCTCGCCCATCCCCGTGCTAGGTACTAGGAGTACAGGCAGGTACCACCAGGCCTGGTTCTATGCGGAGCAGGGGGGCTGACCTTTCTCAGGACAGGAAGCACTGCCAAATGAGCTCCATCCCCAACCCAAGAGTCAGCAAGCAGAACTAAAACGGACACCAAACCAAAGTGATTTAGGGCAACCCAAAGGACCCACGGTGTGGGTTAACTAACTCATCACCCGCTATTCCGACGCTACAGAGACAAGGACTAAGGAGTAAGACTGGAAGACGCTCAGTTGAGGATGGTGGAGGGGAAGGCAAAGCCTACTGCAAAGGAGGGGAAACTCATTTCCTCCAGCGCAGGGTTCCCACGTGCGGCCCGGCCCCACCACGCCCCCGCAAGGCCCCCGGGCTCACCCACCCGCGGGCGCCGCGTGGCCTCCGCCGCCGGGTCGCGGCCGCTCCGGAGGAAGGCGGCCGAGAGCAGAGGCAGGTGAGCGGGCAGTAGGCCCATGGCGCCGCCGCAGGCCCGGTGCCCCGGGACGGCGGTTCCCCCGGACGGCGGTTCCCCGCGACCGCTCGAGAGGCCCGCGCGCCTAGTCCGCCTGCCACCGCCTCAGGCCGTTGGCGCCGCGGCCCCACCCCTCGCGCTGCTGCGCCCCGCCCCGCCATCCTCCGGCCGTCGAACCCCGCCGGTCAAGGCCCGAGGCATCCGCCCGCCCGCGGGGGAACCAGACCCGACGGCAGCGTCGCCAGGGCGGCAGAGCCGGGCCCCCATACCTGCACTTTCCTCCGCCCGGCTGTGTTCTGCCGGTGATGGGCCGCCATCTTGCATGTTGACACTCCGACGTCACTTCCGGGAGAGGCTCGGCGCCGGCGGATGTCCCGCCCTGTTGCCTTGGTTGGGCAGAAGGCAGGTAGGGCGTAGGCTTTCCCTGCCTGTTGCGAGGGAGAGCGCCAAAGGAGAAAAAGCCAAGTGTGAAAGGTAACGCTGATGGAGGCAGAGCCGCCCCAGACGCCAGCATGCAGAAGAGAGGCCTACCCCAGCTTTATTATGTATAGATTTTTAAATTTAAATTTGATTGTGTATTTGTGTTTTGCCTGAAAGTGTGTACACTATGTGTGTGCAGTACCCACGGAGGTCAGAAGAGGGCGTCGGATCCCGGGGACCCGGAGTTACAGTTGTTTGTAAGCCCTCTTGCGGGTTCTGGGAGTTGAACTCAAGTCCTCTTCAAGAGCAGCCAGTGCTCTTAACCTTTGAGACATGTCTCCAACTCCATATTTGTAACTTTTAAATTAAAAAAAACCTTTTCTGTTGTTGTTGCTGTTGTTTATTTTTTGAGGCATGGTCTTGCTGTGTAATACTGGCTGGCCTAGAATGTGCTATGTGGACCAGGCTGACCTCAAACTCATTCAGAGGTCAGAAGACAATTTGGGGGAGTCAGTTCTCTCCTTACACTATGTGGATCTTGCGGGTCTAACTCAGGCTTGGCAGCAGGTACCTTTACCCAGGGAGCTATCGTACCGGCCCCCTCAGGATTTTGCTCCAGACTCTCAAGTGCTAGAATTACAGACTTGGGCTGCTGTGGCTGGTAATAGGGATCTTAGGAAGTTAAGCAAGAAAATGTTAGCATTGACCCTGGTATATTGATTGATTGAAGACAATCATTTTAAATGATCACCTTGGCCAGGAAACATGACCAAAGTATTATAACCCCTATGGAAACCCACTACCTTTGTAAGCTAATTTAAAAAAATACAAAGAGTCTGGAGAGATGGCTGAGAAATTAAGAGCACCTGCTGTTTTTGCAGAAGACCTGTGTTTGATTCAAAGCATCCACATAGGAGCTCATGAATGGCTATAACTCCAATTCCAAAGGCCCTCTTCTGGCCTTCACAGGTACTGCATCCAAATAGCATACCCATACATGCAGGCAAAAAACACTCATACACATAAAATAGAAGTAAATCTTAAAAAGAAAATACATATATAAATATAGAATTTTGAATATATGTACCCTGCATGGATGGACAATTATTCTCCCAGAAGACATGGGTTATAAAATGCAAATCTCAATGCCAGGCATGGGATAGCTTCCTATGACTTATTGTCGGGGAAGCCCTAGAGACCCCCCAAACAATATAGGCTATTACTGTTTGTGGAATATTCTTTTACACTGTGTGAATATATGTCGCTGTGATTGGTTTAATAAAGAAACTGTCTGACCAATAGATGGGCAGGATAAGGTTAGGGGGAGAGCTAAACAGAGAATGCTGGGAAGAAGAAGGGTGGAGTCAGGGAGATGTCAGCAGATACTGTAGTGGGTAGCCATTCCAGTTTTGATCTGGAAGTTCCAACCCCCATTGAGACTTTGGCAACTGTCATGCCTACAAGGTGGGGCCAAAGGAGACCTGAGATCTGGATGGGCCAGCGCTCTCTCTGTTCCGGGACCCTGAATGGTGGAGGTGGACCAAGCAGAGCTCCAGAGAACACCGCTGGACTGTGATACACCTTCCCCAGACCCCGCGACCTACCTATCCCTTAATTTGTAAGTTACGCCATTAAATAAATCTCCTTTGAACTACGTGGAGTGGCCTTAATAATTTCACCAATATCTGGCGCCCAACATGGGGCACGAACCCACGACCCTGGGATTAAGAGTCCCATGCTCTACCGACTGAGCTAGCCGGATGATATTGGTAATAAAATGAGATAACAAGCCATGAGCTATGTGGCAAAGCATAGATAAGAAATATAGGTTAACTGGTCTATATATTGACTTCCAGACAAGCCAGGGATACCCTATCTCAAAAAGCAGAAAAACAACAACAAATATTTTACTGTTTAAAATAACCTTGGACTTTTAAATTATAACCTGTTTTTTTGTTCAGGCTGTCTGTGTATTATTTCTCCTGCAGTTGTACATAAAATGTTTTTACATTCAAAAAAAAGGACAAATACTATAGAATTGTATTACATGAAATATATAGAATATACAAATTCATAGAGATAGAAAGATTAGATGTTATCTCAAGATAGAGAAGAAAGGAATATAGAGCAATGATTTCCTAAGTACAGAATCTGTTTTGTGTGATGGAAAACCCCCACAAATGGACAATAGTATCAGGACATAATATCATGAATGTAATAAATCAATACAATTAATGTAATTAATGAATATCATAAATATAATTATTGAATGAATACTGCGAATGTAATCAATGAATACCACAAATGTAATTAAAATTATGAGTATAATTAATGAATATCATGGTGTAATTAAAAAATAAGTTTTTTAAAAAAGCAAAAAAAAAAGAAATATGGGTTAATTTAAATGTAAGAGTTAGATAGTAACAAGCCTGAGCTATTGGCTGAGCATTTGTAATTAGTATTAAACCTCTGTGTGGTTATTTGGGAGCAGCTTGCAGGGCAGAAACTTTTACCTACAGCTGTTGTTCTTGGTTGCCCACCAAAAGTGAGCAGTAAGACACTATTGCTGAAGACGCTGTACACTTTGGTAGCTGGACATAGAGACACCAAGGGGGAACTGACCTGAAAACCTCCTCCTGATGACCACCGTTCATAGTGGTGGAAGGTGCTATGCAGGCTACTAGGGAAGAAAAAGCATCCATGATATATATCCCTGCAGACAACCCTACCAGGCAAGATGTGTCTACTGGTGTAGTCGTGGCATGACAGGTATGAGGGTAACCATCTACTTTGGGATTCAGGCCTGGTCCTGTAAATCCCATGGCTCAGAAGGTCATGGCCCTAGAGAGGAACCTGCTATTGTTGTTTTGCTAAACTACATGTCAGACTTCTTTCTAGATATTTATGTTTATGGCCATAAATTAGTACTGTCCTCAGCCATGGCCAGAGGCGCCTCTTTTTGTAGTGAACAGCAGTTAATGCAAAGAAAGTGCTGAGCATAAGTGATTGTTAAGTGCTCAGCCCTAAAGAGACATCTACATCACCCCTACTACCACCTCACCTCTACCACCACCACACACACCCCGAGGCTCAGGGAACAGCTCTGAAAAAGGGTGGAAGAATGGAAGAGTTGGAGAACAGTGTGGAGACTTTGAAATGCTGTCTTTTGGATAGGACATGGCCACTGTACCATGAATTCACTGCAGCTACAGTTATCTGCACAAGATCGGTCAACATCCCAACAGGCCGCACTAAATGAACTCGGCCAGCTACTAACACATAAAAGGAGAGGACATGGAGGTGAGAAGAGGTACTGAGGGTACCTAGAGGAATTGGGGAAGGACATCGGGGTTCCTGGGGGGAGTGGGAAGGAGGACATGGGGTTCCTTGGGGGAATGGAAGAGGTGAGTTGGTGGTGCATATGATCAAGGTGTATTGTTTACATATATGAAATTGTCTAAGGGTAAATAAAAGATACTCTATTAAAATGGTCATATAGTGTTTAGCATAAGCTTGATGTGTAGTAAGTGTGCAATAAAAATTACCACCTCTCAAAATGAAATTGGGCTGGTGATGTAGCTCAGTGGTAAAATGGTTGAGTATGCATGAGGCCTGGGTTCCAACCCTAGTATCATAATAAATAAACACATAACAAGATAAAAAAACAAAACCATGCAGAACCTTGGTTTACAGCAACCACTTTCTATTAGTGGTTTATATATTATTTGGGTATTTAAAAATGGTGTGGTGTGGAGCTGGAGAGATGGCTCAGAGGTTAAGAGCACTGGCTGCTCTTCCAGAGGACCTGGGTTTAGTTCCTAGCACCCACATGGCAACTCACAACTGTCTGTAACTTCAGTCATAGGGGATCCAACACCCTCTTCTGGCCTTCTCAGCCACTGCACATATGTGGTTCACAGACAAAGCATACAGGCAGGCAAAATACCTATACACATAAAAAAGGAAAAACAAATTAAAAAATGCTGTGGTGGTTTGAATGAGAAATGTCCCCCATAGCCTCAGGTATTTGAGTTGGTAGTACTATTAGGGGAGGTGATGTGGCCTTGCCGAAGGCTGTACATCGTGGGGGTGGGCTTTCACAGCTCATAGTCTCACCCCATTTCTCGTCACTCTCTGCTCCCTGATGTGAGTGACCTTTCCTCCAGGCCTGTCACTTGTTACCATGCCTTCCCTGCCATGATGCCATCTTATTCCCCTGGAGCCATAAACCAAAGTAAATTCTTCCCTAAGTTGCTTTGGGTCACATTGTTTCATTGCAACAGAAAAGTGACTAATACTGAGGGATTTTTAAAAAAGAAAGACTCATTTAGTCAAATTGTTTACTAGAGGCCCACCCCGGCTATCTGTCAGATTCATAGAGAAACCAAAAAACTGTATCAGTTCCTTATAACATGATCTTCCAGTAAGAAGTAAGGTACAATGATGTATGATAGACTGTAAGATTTCCACTAAAGAGCAACATACAGGCCAAGAAAGATGGCATAAGCAATTCCAGTAGTGTAGTACCAACCCAGACTTGAGACGTCAGAGTTTGTCTGATTCACACCCAATACAATTTTTTTTTTTTGACTTGCATTTTTGGAAGCTTCAGCAGTTCAACTTCTGTTCAAAAACTTACACAACATAAAAGACACATTTGTGATACTGTCTTAATTTAACTTATTTAGTGAATGCACATGTGTATATGGGTGTTCAAGAATGCCAGTAGAAGACACCTGTCTTACTCAAGTGTTTTATCATTGTGAAGAGGCACCATGACCAAGGCAATTCATATAAGAGGAAGTATTTTATTGGGGCTTGCTTAAAGTTTCAGAGGTTTAGTCCATGGCAGGGAACATGGAGGCACACAGGCAGACATGATGATGGAGAAGGAGATGAGAGTTCTATATCCAGATCTGCAGGCAGCAGGAAGAGAGAGCCACTGGACCTGGCTTGAGCATTTGAAACTCCAAAGCCCACCCCCAGTGATACACTTCCTCTGACAAGGTCACACCTACTAATTCTTCCCAAATAGTGTCATTCATAACTAAGTATTCAAATATATGAGTCTGTGGGGGCCATTCTTATTTAAACCAACACAACACCTGGTCCCCTGGCGGTGGAGTTACAGGCAGTTGTGAGCTGCCTGGCATGGGTGCTGGGAACTGAACTCTGGTTCTCTGCAAGAACAGCAAAAGCTATTAATCACTGACCCATCTCTTTATCCTTATGATACATCTTTTAGATTGTTTTTATTTTGCACACTTGGTAAATACAGTGCCCCATCCCCTGCAATCTCTGTGTTCTCCCACAGAAAGTCTAAGGAGGTTCTGGAGATGTTTACGGCAAAAATTGTATGATATTTTCATCTTGTCAGAGAGAGCTGCTTTAAATGCTGTCTTGAAATTTCCCTTCCACCTGGAAAGGAGCCACAGTGTTCAGTAGCTAGCTTATTTCTGAACACGCCGAGAAGAACGCAGCCTCCTCTACCTTGGGGCTGGTCTCGCTCTTTGTGTGGCAGTATTAGAACAAACCATTTCCCAGCCTAGACCCGCTCAGTCTAGTTCTCCCACTGGAGGGCAGTAGAGAGCCGTCCATGCTGCCCCTGATTTGGAAGTCACTGGCTATGACAGACTTTGGGATGACTGATATTTATTCCTCCTAGATGAAAAGTCACAATCAAAGTACTTCTGCAAGAAATGGATTTTCTTCCATAAAATGCCGTAATTTATTATGAAGACAGGCTAAATGAAAATAAAGCACAATTTGGGTGTTTGTAAGGTCAGTGGATTCCATATCTGTGGATTTAATCCCCTCAGATGAACAGTGTTTGAAAAAGATGACACCTTTCCCAAATACATACAGTTCCTTTTTTACCATTATTCTTTCAACCAAACAGTTTTACATAGCATTTACATTTGACTCCTAGAGATGGTTTAGAGTGTACGGGAGCTTGTGCAGGTATTCCATGGAGATTCCACACTGAAAATTTTATATAAGAGCCTTGAGCATCCTAGAATTTTGGTACCCAAGGGAGCCTTGAAACTAGTCACCATGCCTATGAGGGGTATCTTGATAATTTACCAAGTGGACAAAATAAAAACAATGTAATAACTGTGCCACAAATGTCTTTTTGGCGTGTAGTTTTTATGAAGGACTTGAATGGGCTGAGGCTCTCGAACATGTAGTGGGTGCAAATTCTACCCACAGACTTGAATGTGTCCAAGTAGATGCCATATCAGGTTAATTCTGGGCCGTCAAGATGGCTTAGCAGGTAAAGGTGCTTGTTGACAAGGCTGATGGCCTGAGCTCAACCTCTGGAACCCACATGGTGGAAGGAGAGAAGTAATTCCTACAAGTTGTCCTCTGACCTCCACACGTGCGCTGTGTCTGCCCCAAACACCCAGATACATTTAAAAAATCAAACTAAGTATACTTTCAGGCTCCCACCTGATCAAAACGATGGGGAATTCCTCCTTAGTCAATACACCTGTAGCTATGGCAATTATCAAAAGGTCACATGCCAATCTCAGGATCATACTGGGGAGGGGGCACCAAAAATCCTGAAATCACAGTGTTTAGAACCCAGTGTCTCAGAAATATGGTTCCTTGGAAGTGACAGACCAGTGGCTTTTTCTTGCATCTGGAGTGGGCCATTATCGGCACTGGGAATGTAGGCCCCTGAGCTAGCCCTAAGAACATCATCATCAGCCTGGATGCTTTCTGTGATGCTCATGATTTTGATTTCCTGTAGAACCTCTCTGCGCTCACCAACTTCTCCCCTGGCCTCTAAGGGAGGTGAGCTGTTTTCTGATTCCCCACCCCAGCCTGCATCCTAATGGAATGTCCTCAGTGGTCTTGCCTTTCACTAAAGTCCAGACGAGAACTGATCCTTGGGAGAGCCAACGTAAACTGTCCCTGAGACCAGCAAGCTCTGTGGATTGACAGCCATCAGTGGAAGCTGAGGAAGGAAGGAAAATTACAAGCAGAGCCGAGACATTCTAATTTCTCAGCAAATCATCCTTCCACTGAAGCCGGAGTCGAACACTGTTCTGTTCCTTGTAATCTCCCAGCACAAACCACAGGCATTCTTTATGCCTCTAAGCACCTTCAAACTGCATTCAAAATCAGGCCCACAAGTCTGGAAATCTCTCTTCACTAATTTGTTGTACATGAATGCCCGGAGAAGCCTTTGAATGGTAAATGCAGTGGGAGGGGCAGTTTCCATGGCAACAGTCCAATGCATCCTTTTTTCTCCTGCTAGCCAATTAGGTCTTCATTGCTAAACTGCTGTGAATGAGAAGGTGAGGTCTGGGTCCTTGTGCAAGGAGGCGGGGTTGTAAGAGGTCAAGTTCTAAGCCCCTGGAGCTACGTCCTGAACCCACTGAGCCATGCTTTGGCCTCTTTGTTTGCCCTGGACCACTCCGGTAAAATACATTTGCAACACCCACGACAAAGAACCAGTTTCTTTAATAATACAAAGAATGATTATGAACTAACACAGGATATACCAAAACACAATAGGGGAAAAAATGAGCAAAGGGCACGAATAGGAACCTTACAGGAAAAGAAAAGAAATGGTTGAATTTGTATGGCAATGTCCTTAATCTCATTTATAATGAAGAAAATATGTGTTTAAGGGAACACCACTTTCCTCCTACAGCTCAGAAGAGATCTGAAAGTTTAATGAGATGCTGTGTTCAGGTGGTGTGGGAAAGCCATCGTTTATACACTCAGAGTGTGAGGGTAAATCAATATAATCACCCAGAAAGTGACTTAGCAATTTTTCCAGCAATTCATCCACCTGCTGTATGTACAGTTAATACAGGGAAAGCATTGTTGGAGAAAATGATGGGGACAGATTAAAGGGATGATTGATAGGACCACAAAGATGCAGATCGCTAGTGCGCCTGTCACACATGTCATTAGTGCAGCTGAGGAGTGGGATGGGATGGACTGGCTTCTATCTCACTTTAACCCGAGGCAGAAGTAGGATTAGCTGCTTTTCTCTTAGTTAAATACCTGACCGGACCTGGGGGTGGTGGTATTTTCCTTTAATCTCAGCAGTTGGGATGAAGCAGGCAGAGGTCTGTGAGTTTGAGGCCAGCATTGTCTACATACAGAGCTCTGGGGCAGCCAGGGCCACGCAGAGAGACCCTGTCTCAAAACCGAAGCCCCCGATCTGAGGAAAGCAGCTGAGGATGGAAAGGTTTGTTTGGCTCTCGGTCTGGGGGAGACAGTCCGTCCTGGCATATGTCGGTGCAGGACCTAAGCACCGGCCATCACACTGGCTCTACAGTCAGAACACAGCTGGCTTTCTCCTCTCTGTTGTTCAGGACCCGAGCCCACATTTGGAGGGGGGGTCTTTCCACCCAAGTTAACCAAGATGGACCGTCCTTCACAGACATGCCTAGACATCCATCTTTTAATGATTCTAGACCCTGTCAGATTGACAGTGTCACACTCAGATTGAGATGCAATCTCCAGTCAGTATAAAACAGATCCCATGTGCAGATTAAGGAAGAAAATTCTCCTGAGAACTGATTCTAGATCATTCAGTAGGCTCAATAGTGTCAGGGTATGGGGAGAAAGATGAAGGATTTCTTAAAAAATAATCTGTGCTCTTCTCCTATCTCTTCTCCCCCAGGAATCCATGACCTCTGATTTCAAACATAATAAGGTAGTTCTTTGGCAAGACCATCTTGAGCTTGGTAAGTGAACAGTTGCGTGGATTTCAATTCTAGAGGGTGAGAGGTGAGCCTGCCAACACAGCTTTGGTGAAACGATGGGAGATGCTGGGAACAGACTGTGTGCCAGTTTTGGAGTAAGGGTTTGGTGTACTGTCTGGTTTTATGTCAACTTGACGCAAGCTAGATTCATCAGAGAAGAGGGAGGCTCAGTTGAGAAAATGCCTCCATAAGATCTGGCTGTAGGGCATTTTCTTAATTAGTGATAAACAGGGAAGGGCCCAGCCCATTGTGGGTGGGGCCATCCTGAGCTGGTGGTCCTGGGTTCTCTAAGGAAGCAGGCTGAGCGAGCCATGTGGAACAAGTCAGTAAGCAGAACCCCTCCATGGCCTCTGCATCAGCTCCTGCCTCCAGGTTCCAGCTCTGTTTGAGTTCCTGTCCTGATTCCCTTCAGTGATGGATTACAATGTGGAAGTGTAAGCCCAATAAACCCTTTCCTCCCTAACTTGCTTTTGGTCATGGTGTTTCATCATAGCAACAGAAACTATAACTAAGGCATTGGGTGAGGCTTTTCTGTTGTAGAATATTATTTTAAGGTGTGTTACTTTGTTTTTGTTGCGTTTGTTTAACTCTGTGAAGCTGTGTTATTGTGCCTGTCTAAAACGCCTGATGGTCTAATGAAGAGCTGAATGGCCAATAGCAAGGAAGGAGAAAGGATAGGTGGGGCTGGCAGGCAGAGAGAACAAATAGGAGGAGAAATCTGGGAGGAGGAGAAGAAGAAGAAAGAGCGAGAGAACAAGGAGTGAGAAAAGAGGGTCAGCCACCCAGCCACACAGCCAGCCATGGAGTAAGGGTGAAAGTAAGATTACAGAAGGAAGAAAAGGAAAAGCCCAGAGACAGAAGGTTGATGGGATAATTTAAGAAAAGCAGGCTAGAAACCAGCCCAGCTAAGGCCAGACATTTATAATTAAGAATAAGCCTCCATGTGTGATTTATTTGAGAGCTGGGTGGCGGGCCCCTCAAAAGAGCAAAGAGTAAAAACCAACAACACCACTTCCCATAGACTAAATGTGTGGAGAGTACCTTGGGAGAGAGGCAGCCTGCATCTTTGCTGAGTCTCACTCCAGAAGGAGTATCTGGGGAGATGGTTCAGTTGCTAGAGTGCTTGCCTTGCAAGCATGAGCATCTGAATTTGATCCCCAGAACCCACATTTAGGAAGACCACATGTGGGGGCCACAGATGGCTCTGCAGATTGGAACACTTGACACCTTGCCTCATAAACTGAGGTTGATTCCCAGGACCCACAAGGTAAGAAGAAAGAGCCAACTTCTACAGGTGGTCCTCTTGTCTTTCTCAGATCCCACCATACGTGTGTGTTTGATCCATGGAACATACATGGTGGAAAGAACTGACTCCCACAAGTCGTCTTCCATACACATTCTATGCAATGTATGTGCAATGTATATGCATCTGCATGAGCACTCGCGCACACACACAGATAGCTAGGTCGATAGGTAGATAGTCAGGCAGATAGAACCAGGCTTGGTGTTCCATGCCTACAATTTTAACACTTGGCAGGTAGAGGCAGGGGGATGAGGAGTTTAAGGTCATCCTTGACTACAGTGTGAATTCAAGGGCAGCCTGGTGTGGCAGGGTCCTGTGCTGTTGTTCCCTTTGCGGGAGGGGGCCAAGTAAGCGCAGAGTCAAACCACACAGACTCCAGGAGAATGTGGAAACAAGCTCAGTTTATTCAGGAAGAGGCAAGCCTTATATACCCTCCACCCCACCCTGGGAGAAGGTCTGATGAATATGCATCTGCTGGTATGACATGGCTGCCTCTCATTGGGCCAGGTCATCTCCAGATCATGTTGCTAAGTCCATTAGACAGACCCAGGTTGGCTCTCAGAAAGTATCTTTTTTACTTGCTTGGGCTGGCTGGCCCTCAAGCCTGTTAGGGATGAGTCATCCCCCAGCCTGGGACCCGGTGACCCTTTTTCAAAAGAAAGGCAAATGAACACACTGAAAAGCTAGACCCAAAAGGAATGAATGCTTTCCAAGTAACTTATTGGTATTCCAGAGCAAAGCCCAGGAATTTGGGAACACAGAAATATCCACTAATGTGCACCAAAGCAAATTCCACAGTTTCTGCCTACCTGTATGAAGTTGCCAGGCAAAATAAGAGGCAAGAAAATATGACCCATATTTTCAATGGTATAAATTATTCAGTTGAAACCACCCAGACTGGACACAGATATTATAATTAAACAGAGATCCTAAAATAGTTATTAAAACTGAACACATATGTCGGGAAAACTGAGTACAGATGAGGAATATGCAAAAAGGATCAAACAGAGCTACAGTGTGAACAAACCGGAAGAGAAACCTCGGGCAATAGACCAGGCTTTCCTTTTGGGCACCAACCAGCTCCCAAATCAGGACACGGAGACTTATTATTAGTCATAAACACTCGGCCTGGCTTAGGCTCATTTCTGGCTAGCTCTTGTAATTGAAATTAACCCATTTCTCTACCATTTGCCTCAGGGCGTTTTACCTTTCTTACTTCTGTCTGTCTGTTTTACTTTCACGGCCTCTCTATGTCTGCTGGCTGGCGGCTGCCTGGCTTCTGGCCCCGGCCGTGTCCCTCTCTTTCTCCCTCGTTCTCTCCTCCTCCCGAGCCTAAATTTCTCCTCCTGTTCATTCTCTCTGCCCACCAGCCTCACTTATCTCTCTCCTGCCTAGCCATTGGCTGTTTAGCTCTTTATTAGACTAATCAGGTGCCTTAGGCAGGCAAGGTGAAACAGATGTAACACATCTTTACATAGTTAAACATTCATTCTTACACCGTTAAACAAGTGCAGCATAAACAAATGTAACACATCTTTGCCTGGCTAAGCAAATATTCCACACAGGACAGCACAGCAGGAGCTCCCAAGGGAAGGGAAGAGTGGAAGAGACATAAGAAAACATTTGAAGGGCCTGGAGAGATGGCCCAGCAGCTAGAACACTTGGCTGCTCTTGCAAAGGACCCAAATTCAGTTCCCAGTACTCACTTAGGGTGGTTCACAACCACCTGTAACGCCAGAGGATCCAAGACCCTCTTCCAGCCTCCACAGACACTACACTCACAGGGACATACTCACACCTCCCCTGAACATATACATGATTAAAAATAAATAAATCTTTTAAAAAAAAGTTGAAGATGCGATGCTGAGGCAGGGGGATGGCAAGTTCCAGACCAGCCTGGGGTATGTAGTAAGACCCTATGTGAAAAAGCTAAAGAAATAATGAGTGAACGTTTCACAAATTTGGCACAAATTTGGTGGAAACTAGTACTTTGCACATTCAAGATCCTCCAGAAATAGCCAAGTGTGTGCGCCGCGGGCCCCCCCCCCCCCCCCCCCCCGCCAAACCATATGGAGGCATACCATAATTTCTTAAAAGGAGTGATAAAGCTGGGCGGTGGTGGCACACACCTTTGATCCCAACACACGGGAGGCAGAGGCAGGAGGATCTCTGTGAATTCGAGGCCAGCCTGGTCTACAAACTGAGTTCCAGGACAGCCAGGGCTACACAGAGAAACTTTGTCTTGAAAAACAAAACAAAACAAAACTTAAAAAAAAAAAAGTGATAAAGAGAAAAGCCTTAAAAGCAGCTTTAAATTTCAGGTATTTTGTTTTTAAAAATGATTTCTGTGCATGGGTAGTGTGTGTGTGTGTGTGTGTGTGTGTGTGTGTGTGTGTGTGTGTGTGTGTGTAGGTGTACACTTGCCATAGCGTGGATGTGGAGGTCAGAGAACACCCTTGGATGTTGTTCCTCACCTTCCACCTTGTTTGTGACAGGGTCCCCTGTTCACTGTTGCCCACCCTACATTATGCTAGCTTCCAGGATTCTACCTCAGTCCCCCACCTTACTGTAGGAGTACAGGTGCCTGCTGTGGCCTCCAGCTTTCAAATACCTTGTTTGAAATAATTTAAATGACAAGATAGTTGTCTTGGGATGGCATAAAAGTATTGTACATGGGATGACTCAGCATTTATTAGAGTTCTGGAGGCTGCCAAGATCAAAATCAAGGCTGACCTCCTGACCAGAGGGGCAAGGCTAAACTTGGGAATGACCAGCCGCCTTTGTTTCTGCTCCCCGTGTGATCTGCTGCCTGGAGATGAGACAGATGGCAGACGTCTAGGATGGGAATCTGTGCTGTGATCGTTAGTACTGATTGTTCCTGTGATGGGATCTGGACTCACCCAGGAGACACATCTTGGTGAATGTCTTCAAGGAAGTTTCCAGACTGGGTTTACTGAGGTAGAAAGAGCCACCCTAAATGTGTGCAGAATGAACAAAAATGAGAGGCTGAGCAAGCACCAGTGTTCACCTCTCCGCTTCCTGACTGCATTAGCGTGGTGACCAGCCACCTGCTGTGCCTTCCCAGCCTCAGTGGACTGTACCCCCAAACTGTGAGCCCAAATAAACGCCTTTTCTGTACCCCCAAACCGTGAGCCCAAATAAATGCCTATCCTGTACTACCAAACCGTGAGCCCAAATAAACCCCTTTTCTGTACCCCCAAACCGTGAGCCCAAATAAACCCCTTTTCTGTACCCCCAAACCATGAGCCCAAATAAACCCCTTTTCTTAGGTCGCTTTAGCCAGGTGTTTCCTCCTAGTGAGGAGAAAAGCAGCTGGCACAATTCCTTCTCAGATGGTGGCCTTCTGAATAAAGCAAGACTCAAACATAGAATTCCTCCTCAGATCTGGAGTCTGAGGAGCACCTGTTTCCAAGTTTGCAGATCTCACTGTGTCATTACTCAAGGAAGATGGCAGGGAGAGAAGAAACAAGCTCTTGTGTGCTTCTATTTAATTAATTTAACACATGCATAGGTTGTAGTTGCCTTCCAAAGATCCCCAGGAGTTGGAGTTACAGGTGGTTGTGATCCATTGATGTGGGTTCTGGGACTTGAACTCAGGTTCCCTAAGAGAACAGTAACCATTCTTAACAGCTGAATTCTCTCTCCAACCCCTCCAATTCCATTCATAATGACTTCTCCCTCATTTCCTAATTGTTCCTCAAAGCCCTCATATTGATGTGTGAGTGCAATATTTAAATGGAGGGGGGAGACAAAAACTTCAGCCCAGTGGCTGTGGCTCAGGGGTAGAGCTCTTGCTTTGCATTCAGAAACATATTTCAGA
This sequence comes from Peromyscus californicus insignis, assembly GCF_007827085.1. Classification (NCBI taxonomy): domain Eukaryota; kingdom Metazoa; phylum Chordata; class Mammalia; order Rodentia; family Cricetidae; genus Peromyscus; species Peromyscus californicus. The sequence continues at coordinate 114,354,043 of NW_026294402.1, read as the reverse complement.
CATAACAAAGGCTGGAATGAGTTAGCTCCATTACCCGACACCTTGGGCGGAATATGGATGGATCCTGCAGCAGAAGGCAGATCTGGATTTGGATTTACACAAGGAGCAAAGAGCACAGGGGCCAGGTACTTTCTAATGCTTCTGTGTCCAGACCCTGAGCTAAGGCAGGTGCTCCAGGCTGATGCAGGTGCTCCAGGCCGCACCCCATACTTCATCTTGCTCTGGGGATGGCCCTTGAACAGCTGAAGACGCCCTGGCCACTAAGACCTGGAAAGTATTCTGTTTTCCTTCCTGACTTTCCATGACCAATGACTGGCTGAAACGGAGGAAAAGCCCTTTCCTTGTCTCAAGGTAGGTTATATGTTACAAGCTACCTATTGGAGTTCCTGTGAGATCAAATGAAGATTTACTTCATCTGAATCACATTATGAGTGTGTATAAGACTGAAGAATGAAGGGAGAATACAGGGCTTTTCTTCCTCTTCCTCTCTGTCCTGGTGTTATCTCCAGCACAGGCTGAGTTCCTCCACAGCTGTACTGTTGAAACACAAATTCTATACACCGGAAGCTTTGTGTGCCCTGCACCTCTGAAATGCTTTCTGGGACACTTCAGTTGATCTGTCTGCCAAGGCCGAGGGCCAGTAGCCTCTGTTAATGATGTCATCTATTAAAGGCAGTTATCTCTAAATGGCGGTATTACTGATGAATTTCCTTCATTTTGGTCCTTTGTTAAAAAAGAAGGAGCGTGCCCCTCACCTCTTCCCGTGCTCTTTGATGTGCAGTGCCAACCTTCACCTGGTATTTATTTTCGGGAACCCCTAATTGCAGCTCATCAAGCATTTATCTTGCATTTACAAGTTCTCGCTGCAGGTACATTTTTAGCCATCCTCCGTAAAGCAACATAATTGCAGGAGGAACTATAGAAATGAGCCAAAGAGAAAGTAAGTGATGAGCGCCGTAGCTCATTACTTAAGCACAGTGACCTGCACAGAGATGGGCAAGGAACACAGCGTCTAGTGGGATGCAGAAGGCAGGGAAGGAGCTCGGACGAGAGACAGCAAAGTGTGCAGAAACCCACCCAGCACACTGGCTTTACTCAGCAACAGGATGCTGTTTTATTTAATTCCGATGTCTCAAAGCCCCAATTAGGCATGTTTTCCTTTCCCCAAATGCGTTTATCTATATTTTGAAGGTGAAAATATTTCTCTGTGTGGATTGGCTTCACCTGCTTTTGCTGTCTAGAATATGATTGGTTGAATTTGAAGTAAGTTTTGGACATAGTGATAATCTTAGTGTTCGCAAGTGCAGTTCTCCTGTCCCACAGGAAGCTGAGACCAAGGGCCATGCTGAGTCAGGGGATGAGTGGCAGAGCTGGGAGGGCTTGTCCCTCTGCCAGCTCTGCTGTCCCTGCCTCCTGTGGGGTGAGAGTTCTCACATGAGCAGCAGGGTTTTTCTTTTCTCACTCCGAACCACACACACCCCGCCTAAGCATCCCACTTCTGTTCTCTAGCACTCACACGCTCTCTCACCAGATGAAAGACATGCATTATCACCTCCCATCTGTCAAACAGAATCGGAAATCTCAGCCTCCCTGTGATGGCAGTCTGCATGAAAAATTAAGGTGCTGTGGCTCTCCTAAAAAATGTTGTCTCCCCCCCCCCAAAGTTTTAATTATATATCTACATATGGGAAGGGATATGTGCTGATGTGAGCGTTATCAGAGGCCCAGAACAGTGCATGGAATCCCCTGGAGCTGGAGTTAAGGTGGTCGTGAACCATCTGAAATGGGTGCTGGGAACTGAACTTGGGTCTTCTGCAAAAGTAGCAAGTGGTCTTAACTACCGAGCCACCTCCCCAGCCCCGTGTAACAACTGAGCAACCTGGAACCCCATGTAACCACTGAGCCACCCACCCCCAGCCCCATGTGTCCACTGAGCCACCCCCTCTAATCCCCATATAACCACTGAGCCACACCCCCTAACCCCATGTAACCACTGAGCCAGACCCCCTAACCCCATGTAACCACTGAGCCAGACCCCCAACCCCATGTAACCACTGAGCCACACCCCCTAACCCCATGTAACCACTGAGCCACGCCCCCCAGCCCCTTGTGTCCACTGAGCCATCTCCCCAGCCCCATGTAACCACTAAGCCATCCTCCAGCACCATGTGTCCACTAAGCCACACCCCCAGCCCCTTGTGTCCCCCGAGCCACGCCCCCCAGCCCTGTGTGTCCGCTGAGCCACCCCCAAGCCTCCCATAGTGGGATCTCTTACCATCACTTTTTTTTTAATTTTTATTTTTTTTTATTTTTTTATTTTTATTTATTTATTTTTTTACCATCACTTTTTTTGTGTAGTGTTGGGGTTAGAAACCAGGACTTTGTGCAAGTGAGACCAGTGTTCTGTCACTAGGCTACATTCCCAGCCTACTTTATTCTAATCCATTCTCCGGATTCTGTTCTTCTTTCTACAGGGGAAATAATAGATGTGCTAAATAAATAGCTTGTTTTTGACAATCCTAAACAAATTACAAGGTATGTACAAGATAGGGAGTTAAAAATAACTTGAAAGGACTATGCTTGTGCAAGGTGTGAGTGGTGCATGCCTGTGATCTTGGCTTTTGGGAGGCTAAGACAGATCATCTTGAGTCCAGGTCAGCCTGGACTGCACAGCAAGATCCTGTCTCAAAAGCAAAAGCATGGACTGGAGCGATGGCTCAGTGCTTAAGAGCACTTGTTCTTGCAGAGGACTTGGGTTTGGTTCCCAGCACCCACATGGTGGCTCACAACCATTTGTAACTCTATTTCTAGGGGATCCAATGCCCTCTTCTGACCTCTGCAGGTACCACACACACACATGGTACATATACAAAACACTCATACACAAAAGCAGGACCAGTAAATAGCTCAGCAGGTGCAGACACCTGACACCAGGCCTGACAAGCTGAGTTTGATACTGAGGTATCACACAATAGAAGGAGAGAACTGACTCCTCCAAGTTGTCCTGTCGTCTCCACATGCATATCATGGCACAAATGTGCACACACACATACACACACACACACACACACACACACACACCCCATATAGGAATTTCTCTTATAACAAAAAGAAAACGGAGCCCACATGGGAGACTTAGAATTTTTTTTTCTTTTTTTTGTTTTTTTGTTTTTCGAGACAGGGTTTCTCTGTGTAGCTTTGGCATCTTTCCTGGAACTCATTCTGTACCCCAGGCTGAACTCACAGAGATCCTCCTGCCTCTACCTCCCGCATGCTGGGCTTAAAGGCATGTCCCCCCCCCCCCCCCCCGACTTTGAATTTTAAAAGACTTTCAATTTTGAAAGACATTGGCTATTTTAAAGAGATTGAGATTTTAATGTGTTTGAATTTGTAAAGACTGTGGGACTTTTAAAGTTATTTATTTATTTACTTACTTTTTTTTTTTTTTTTTTTTTTTTTGGTTTTTCAAGACATTATTTCTCTGTGTACTTTGGTGCCTGTCCTGGATCTTGCTCTGTAGACCAGGCTGGCCTCGAACTCACAGAGATCCGCCTGCCTCTGCCTCCCGAGTGCTGGGATTGAAGGCATGAGCCACCACCACCTGGGGTTATTTATGTTTTTAATGTGAGATCTTGGGGGCAAATAAGAAAGGAAGGGTTGTGGTTTAATAGTGATGTGTTCGTGTGTCAAGTTGACAAGGGGTCAGTTGTGCTGGCTGGTCTTATGTCAACTTGACACAAGGTAGAGTCATCTGAAAGGAGGGTACCTCAATTGAGAAAATGCCCCCATAAGGGCCAACTGTAAGGCATTTTCTTAATTAGTGATTGATGGGGGAGGGACCAGCCCATTGTAGGCGGTGCCATCCCTGGGCTGGTGGTCCTGGTTCTCTAAGAAAGCAGGTTGAGCAAGCCATGTGAAGCAAGCCAGTAAACAGCACCCATCCATGGCCTCTGCATCAGCTCCTGCCTCCAGATTCCTGCCCTGCATGAGTTTGTTGCACAAACCCTAAATGGTCTTATAATAAAAACCCAGAGCCGGATATTGCTGAAAGTTCAGAGAGACAAAGGAACAAGCCACTAGAGAAACTTCTCACCACTACCTAATCCTCAGGCTGAATGGAAGACAGATCCTATCTCCAGGAATCCTCAGACTGCAAGCCTCTGAATCCTCAGCCGAAAATGCTCTAGTTCCTGTCTCCTCACGCCTTATATGCCTTTTTCCACCCAGCCATTTCACTTCCTTCCTAGTGCTGGGACTAAAGGCCTATGACACCCAAGCACTGGGATTAAAGGTGTGTGCCACCACTGCCTGGCTCTGTTTCTCTCCTAGACTGAATCAATCTCATGTAGTTCAGGGTGGCTTTGAACTCACAGAGATCCAAATGGATCTCTGCCTCCAGAGTGCTAGGATTAAAGGTGTGTGACACCAGTGTCTGGCCTCTGTGTTTAATCTAGTGACTGGCTCTGTCCTCTGATCCTCAGGCAAGCTTTATTTGATACACCATATATTACCACATCAGTTCTTGTCCTGAGGTCCTTTCATGATGAACAGTGAGTAATATGGAAGTATAAGCCAAATAAACCCTTTCCTCCCCAACTTGCTTTTTGGTCGTGGTGTTTCATCTCAGCAGTAGAAATCCTAACTAAGACACTAGGATTATCAAATACCACAGCTATTTCATTTCTAGACATATTACCTAAAGAAAACAAGTATGTGTTCACACAAAAACTTGTCCACTAGGGTTCTAGCAGTATTATCTACTTTAGCTAAAGGGAAGAAAAAGCTCAAATGGCCATCAAGTAATTAGTGAATGGACACACCAGATGTATATAGCCAGATGTAAAAGGCTATGTAATGTGCGGTCTAATTTATGAGAGCTATCTAGAATGAGAAGACAAAGGGCTGATGAGGTGGCTCAGAGGGTTAAGGCACTGGCTATCAAGCCTGACACTTGAGTGTGAGCCACAGGCCCCATGTGATGGAAGCAGAGAACCGACTCCCAAGTGCTGTGCACTATGGTGCACATATGTGCACATGCATGCACACTCAATAAACAAAGAAACACTAAGCAATTTAAAAATGCTACCACTTTAAAAAAGAGAGAGAATCCATAGAGACAAACTAATTTCATTGCTGCCAGGAAAAGGGAGTTGTTTTTAATGTGAGATCTTGGGGGCAAATAAGAAAGGAAGGGTTGTGGTTTAATAGTGACGTGTTTGTGTGTCAAGTTGACAAGGGGTCAGTTGTGCTGGCTGGTCTTATGTCAACTTGACACAAGATAGAGTCATCTGAAAGGAGGGAACCTCAACTGAGAAAATGCCCCGGTTTCCTTTTCAAGGGAAAAACACTTTGGATGAATGCAGTGACAATGCTGTGTGACACTTTAAAAACATTAAAAGCCATTAAATACAATATAGAGAATTGTATAGTTTAAAGTGATTAAAGTGGCCAATTTTATGTTGTGTGGCTTTTACCTCATTAAAAAAAATGGAGTTCAGAAGGTTGACATAAGTTTGATAAATCAAGAACCCTTTGGCATGATCATGGTGCTTGTTCATTATTTTAAAAACAGGGTCTTGATATGTAGCCCAGGCTAGTTTTGAATTTGTAAACCTCCTGTCTTAGCCTAAGTGCCAGAGTTACAGGTATGCACCCTCCTGCACCTGTGTGCACTGTGCACCTGTGTGTACACCTACACCTGTGGGTATCCTGCACCTGTGTGCACTCTTACACCTGTGTGCACCCTGCACCTGTGTGTACCCTGCACCTGTGTGCACCCTATACCTGTGTGCACCCCTACACCTGTGTGCACCCTGCACCTGTGTGCACCCCCCGCACCTGTGTGCACCCCCGCACCTGTGTGCACCCCCACACCTATGTGCACCCTGAACCTGTGTGCACTCTGCACTTGTGTGCACCCTGCACCTGTGTGCACCCTGAACCTGTGTGCACCCTATACCTGTGTGCACCCCTACACCTGTGTGCACCCCTACACCTGTGTGCATCCTGCATCTGTGTGCACTCTGCACCTGTGTGCACTCTGCACCTGTGTGCACTCCTGCACCTGTGTGCACTCTGTACCTGTGTGCACCCCTACACCTGTGTGCACTCCTGCACCTGTGTGCACTCTGTACCTGTGTGCACCCATACACCTGTGTGCACCCCTACACCTGTGTGCACCCCTACACCTGTGTGCACCCTGCACCTGTGTGCACCCCTACACCTGTGTGCACCCTGCACCTGTGTGCACCCCTACACCTGTGTGCACCCCTACACCTGTGTGCACCCTGCACCTGTGTGCACCCTTACACCTGTGTGCACCCTGCACCTGTGTGCACTCTTACACCTGTGTGCACCCCTACACCTGTGTGCACCCTGAACCTGTGTGCACCCTTACACCTTTGTGCACCCCTACACCTGTGTGCACCCCTACACCTGTGTGCACCCCTGCACCTGTGTGCACCCCTACACCTGTGTGCACCCTTACACCTGTGTGCACCCTTACACCTGTGTGCACCCCTACACCTGTGTGCACCCTTACACCTGTGTGCACACTTACACCTGTGTGCACCCTACACCTGTGTGCACTCTGCACCTGTGTGCATCCTGCACCTGTGTGCACCCTTACACCTGTGTGCACCCCTACACCTGTGTGCACCCTGCATCTGTGTGCACCCTGCACTTGTGTGCATCCTGTACCTGTGTGCACTCTTATACCTGTGTGCACTCCTGCACCTGTGTGCACCCCTACACCTGTGTGCACCCTGCACCTGTGTGCAACCTTACACCTGTGTGCACTCCTGCACCTGTGTGCACCTTTACACCTGTGTACACCCCTACACCTGTGTGCACCCCTACACCTGTGTGCACTCCTGCACCTGTGTGCACCCTTACACCTGTGTGCACCCCTACATCTGTGTGCACCCTGCACCTGTGTGCACCCTGTACCTGTGTGCACTTCTGCACCTGTGTGTACCCTATACCTGTGTGCACCCTATACCTGTGTGCACCCCTACACCTGTGTGCACCCCTGCACCTGTGTGCACCCCTACACCTGTGTGCACCCCTACACCTGTGTGCACCCTGCACCTGTGTGCACCCTGTACCTGTGTGCACTCTGCACCTGTGTGCACCCTTACACCTGTGTGCTCCCCTGCATCTGTCCATCCTGTGAGTGTTAAGTCAGCACCCTCAGTGCAGTAGGCAGTAAGGACATATGCTAAGAATAAGTACTGATAGTCAGACCGGACTCTGTTGTCTAGAGGGGAAAATGGACCATTGAATGTTTAAGGTGTAGTGTTGGGACACAATCGATAAAATTTGACTCAGAGGGACACACAAAAATTGAGAACAGCTTTGAGGGTGCTGAAGATGTCCTTCTAGATAGGGCATTTGATCTTGATTTTTTTTTTCTTTTTGAGACAGGGTTTCATTGTGTAGCCTTGCTGGCTTGGAACTATGTAGACCAGGCTGGCAGAGATCTTCCCAACTCTGCCTCCTGAGTGCTGGGATTAAAGGCACATGCAAATCATGTCCAGCTTGACTTTGATTTTGAAGAAGAGTTTTCTTTGAAATGTGAGGGAAGAGTGTTAGGAGCACTTGCTGCTCTAACATGGGTTCAGTTCCCAGGACCTACATGGCAGCTACCTGGCAGAATTATCTAATTCCAGTTCCAGAGGATCTAATACTCTCTCCTGGCTTCCCACAGGGGTCAGGCACACACATGGTTCACAACATACATGCGGGCAAAACACCCATATTCATAAAATAAAGTAGTAGGAAGTAGGGCTGAGGGTGTGGCCCAGTTGGTAGAGTGTTTGCCTAGCATGCACAGAGCCCTGGGTTTGATCCCAGCCCTGCATCAACCAGGCTTGGGGGCCCACACCTGTCATCTCATTGGGGAGGTGAAGGAAGGATAAATTTAAGTTTATCTTCAGCTATGCATGGAGTTCAAGGTCAGTCTGAGGAAGGGATTTGAAGCTTTCTCAGCTCTTACAAAGCCTGCACCCTCTCTATGGCGAGGTAGCAGTCCTGCCACTCTCTAGAGTGACTCACAGAAACAACGAAGTTGGTAAAGAGTGTTATATTCAGCAGATGGCAGTAGCACAAAGCAGATTTTTGCATTGCTTTACATTCTCGGTGTTCTAGCTTTGGGTGGGGGACATGGCTCCAGGGTTTAAACCTCCAGACTCTGCCTGAAGGGCAGCATTACAGAGTCTAGAGCAGAATGCCTTCCTGTAGCGAGCCCGTCTTCAAACCTCTCCCCGCGGAGCCCTCTCACCTAGAACTTGCAATGCTAATTCCTGTTTCTGAGTACAAGGAAACCTCCGCATTGGACATGTATTATTGGACTACCCATAATTACAAGTCAGGAAGCAGGGTCAGCCCACGTGAACTCTTCCCCGCTTGGCACAGCGGACTTCACTCACAGCTCTCTGCAGCTTCTCATGGTTGTTCTCGCCCGCACTGTGATCCCTATACCAACCAACTGCAAAGTGAGATCGCTGTGTGACAACAGATGCAGCCTCCCCAAGGGAGATGGGGCTGATGGCTCAGGGATGATGCGGTAATTATTAGAAAGTCCCCAAGGAAACGAGGGGCTGGCAAAATGTCTGCTTACAACCGGAGAAAGTCAGGCGGCCAGCGACGTCAGGGACGCTTCAGAAGGGGAGGGGACCCGGAGAAGCCCTGGACCATTTTGCAGAATTTGCCTTCTCTAAAATTCTTTAAAAGCTGAGGGAAGCTGGGGAAGATGCTCAGGATGGTCCCAACACCCACACGGCAGCTCACAACCGTCGGTAACTCCAGTTCCAGGGGTGCCGACGCCCTTCTGGCTCCTATAGGCACTGCATGCATGTGGAACATATATACACACTCAAACATCCATACACATATAATAAAAACGAATCTTAAAAACATCTTGCTGTGAAGGTCAAATAAGTGTGTCATAGTTAGCTATCTTTTAAAAATGTATTTAATTTTTAATTATGTGTATATGTGTATGCCTGTGTGTGGGTATGTGCATGTGAATGCAGGTGTCAGCATAGGCTGGAAGGGGCCATCAGCTCCCCTAGAGCTGGAGTTACAGGTGGTTGTGAGTCACCTGACACGGGCATTGGGCCTCAAACTCCAATGTTCTGCAAGAGCAGGGTGGCCTTTTAACGGTTGCACCATCCCTCCAGCCCTATGGTTAGCCATGTTATGTTTGTCTTCTTCTGAAAAAAGTGAACCCCAAACAAATCTTGATTTATCTTTCTATTCTTAAAAAACTGTCCCCAGATGTAATTATAATAAAAATACGGTTAAATGTAAAATAAATGAAGGATCGTAAGTTTCAGTTTTTTTAAGATTAAACCTCCATCTGCCCACTCATTCTCACTGCTTATTATAAGATGTCGATTCCATTTAAGCAGATTTGCTTTAAGTGAACTTTTCCCCAGGACCCATTTTATCATCAAATAGACTTCCTTTAAGCCTTAAATCTTCTCCATTGGGGCTTTTAGGGCCCACGAGGTGTGGAAGTGCCCTGGGCATGTTGTGTGTATGGTGGAGATTATAAATTTGGCTTCAAAATCCCTAACCCCATACCTTTGTGGAACAGAGCAGAGTATGGAGGGATAAAATTTCCCTCCCTCTTCTCACTGTGATACAGAGAGAACAGTGTCCCAGGGCTTGCTGAGTCCACCCTGGGGCCACAGCTCCTGAGACTCAGGGATGGAGTTGGCTCAGTTACAGAGCTGATGAGTGTGACAGGGACGGAGGAGGGCTCAGGAAGCCCTCAGAGTGACCCAGCCAGAGGCTGACTGTGGACAGGGCCGGGTGGAAGCAGGAAAGGTGCCAGTGAAACCCCGCTTGTCCTCAAGTACTGAGAGAAAAGGACCAGGTTAGATTCAGGCCCAGCTGGAAGATGGGGTGTTTGGTAAGTTACCCACCTAGTCTTTGCTTTGATTCCCGATAGGGAACAGAGCAACCATGCCACTCCCAGGGGGATGCTGTAAGGTTTGAGATTTGACTGGGGATGGTAGTATATGCCCATAATCCCAGCACTTGGGAGGTGAAGGTAGGAGGATCAGGAGTTCAAAGCCATCCCCAGTTATGTAGTGAATGGAGTCCAGTCTGGGGTACATGAGACCCTGTCTCAACAAACAAACAAATGAACAAAAAGCAATCCCCAAACAAAACAAAATAAAAAAAAGGATTAAGGGGCCAGGGAGATGGCTCAGGTGTAAAGGTGTCTTGTACTGTGACTGATGACCTAAGTTAGATTCCTGGGACCCATGGGGTGGAAGGAGAAAACCAGTTCCTGCAAATTGTCCTGTGATCTCCACACCCATGGTGTGTTACACATGCCCCCACACAAACACAACATACACACACAAATAAATGAATCACTATAATAAAATGTTTCAAAAGATTGAAGTTGGGCTGGTGAGGTGGTTTGGTGGGCAAAGCCATCTGCCACCAAGCCTGATGACTTGAGTTCAAACCTCAGTACTACACGGTGGAAGAAAAGAACCAACTCCCACAAGTTGTCCTCTGACCTCCATAGGCACACATGTGAGTGCACGTATGTGTACGCACAAACACACACTAAAGAAATGCAATAAAAAAGGATTGAGATTAAAGGTACAGGAACACTTCGACAGGATATGGCAGCCATGAGGATAATTTTGCTCTTTAAAAGGAATCAGGTTATCAGGTTGTAGCTGGGCATGTAGCTTAGTGATGTAGACCATATGGTTAGTATGAGTGAGGTCTTGGGTTTAATCTCTGGTTGGGGGTGGGGGCTGGAGAATGATGAGGGAGTGTACACATACAAAAAGCTGCAAATAATATGATATCAAAATTTATCTTAAGCTCTTTTTGTGAGGTGTGAGGTGGAAGCTCTGAGAGGAGGGAGGAGGAGGGAAGGATGAGTCTGATCTCTCAAGCCTGCAGCATGGTCCTCTGAGTTAGTACAGCCAGACCCCCAGCTCCTTCAGTATGGAACAACCCAGAGCTCACACACCCTGCACACACCTGAGCCCAAGGCCTGGCTCTGGCCAGTTCATCCCGCTGAGCACCTGCTTGTCTTAGAGGACTTGTATTTTGTATTTGCTGCCTTTTTGGGGGTCAGATACAGATTCACTCCATTGTATCCATGTCCATTGTGGTCAGCAAATCAGTGACGGCCATTACGTCTCTCTGTCGGGCTCTGCCCCAACAGCACAGGTCAGTGAGATACAAGAAGGATCCAAGACCTCGGGGGTCCTCCACTCCAGCACTTAGGGCAGGACAGAGAACACTTGCCTTCCTATGAGTTCTTCTGTTGGCTCCCTAGAAAGTGCTCTTCCAAAATGTAGGTCCATGGTTTTGGAAGCACTCTGGCAGCACCAGGGCCCCACGGGCGGGCGCAGTTCTGCTTGGCACTCTCCCCTGCTCCCCAGGGGTGCCTCTGAGATCATCTCAGTAAAACTTTAATGCCTGGAAGTCAATTAGGGTGGAGCATTCTTCTGTAATCAAGAGGCGATGCTTTTATTGGAAAGGTGCAAACTGCAGAGGAAGCAGGCAGCTGGGAGGCTCTGGGGCTAATGGCCTGGGCTGGGAGAATGTTTTGACAGAGTTGGGGTGGATCTGCCAAGGCAAGGCAGGCGGGGAGCAGAAAGGGCTTCACAACCATCCTGAACACATTCGCACCTTTGCTTTCCTGAAATCTCCCGAAGATCCATCGAGTAGAAATCATCCCCAACTCTTCCTTTAGAGTGGAGGGGCAGGAGTTGAGAAGTTAAATTTGGAAGTAGAGTTCAGCTCCTGGCATACCCACGTGCAGAAACCAGGCCTGGATGGAGAGGATGGATGAAGAGGGCTTCGCCTTATGTCTGTTTCTCTGAGAACGGCCCTCCCCAAGCAGCACCTTTTCATCACCTGCTAAGGGAATCCCAGCCACCGCATGAGGAAGTCACAAGTTACTGTTGCTGTGTAACAAATCACCCTGAACTGATTGTCTTTGAGGAACCATTTTATTACACTCACAGACTCTGTGTGGGGGGCAGATTTTCAAGCAGAACTGGGGTGGAGATGACTGCACTCTCCTCCAGGGCTTCTTCTGGGAGCTGCAGCTGGGAAAAGTGTGTAGGCAAAGGGCTGCAAGTTAAAACCCACCGGGCTGGTTGCTCACGGTTGCTCGTAGCCTCGGCTGGGTCTTCAGCCTGCTGACCAGTGCAGTAGGATGTGCCCTCGTCAGCGTGACAGGCTCAAAGGTACTCTGTCAGCTCTTCTGCCTGGTTTGCCTCCCAGTGAGCATCCTGAGAGGACCAGACAGCTCAGGGAGGGGACGTGGTCTCATATACCCTCAGGCTGCCCTGGAACTCACTATGTGGCCAAGGATGACGTTGAGTTTCTGACCCTCTCTCCTCTCCTCCTTAGTGTTAGATTACAGGCATGTGCCATCACACACGGTCTGTATGGTGTTGGGGCTTGAACCTACGGCTTTGTGCATGCCAGGCAAGAACCTATGGACTGAGCTGCATCCAGTCCTCAATGATGTTTTCTTAAAAAGCTGCCTTATTGTCTTATTCCTTTATGCATGTCTTTATTGTCCCCATGACTCCATCAGTCTCTAATTACCTTAAACATATTACACACACACACACACACACACACACACACACACACACACACACACACACACACACATGAAATTATAATAGGGGTTAGTAAAAGTTGGAATCCCACCTTGGCTTTGCCACTAACTAGCCATGTGGCCTTGGGCCTGTCACTTAGTCCATCCAAATCAGTATTTTCTCATTTTATAAAATCACAGTTGCAATAAAAAACTTTTAAATACCTTATACCGCTTACCGATGGTCTTCAGAATGCAGTCACCCCATAAACCTCTGAACGGGACTGTGCTTCGGGCTGGAGGGGAGGACTCCCGAGCTTCAGGCTGACTTTGCTGAACAGAGGCTTGAGGTAATGGAGGGAGCAATGGAGGAGGCTTTAAAGGTGAGGAGGCGGAGTAAGGGACAGAGAGAAGAGGTGTTTGTGAAGACCACCCGAAACCAGAAGAAAGTAGGACCTTCAGGGGAGCGGACGTAAGATGCCACTGTTGTCAGAGAGTGGAGACATGGGACAGACTGGAGATGGAGACCACAGGCTATGGACTTGGCCCAGGAAGTGGGAAGATGGGCAAGAGCAGGCCTCGAGAGTGAGCGAGACACTGAATGAAGACAACAAAGTATTTCTCCTTCACAGACCTGTGTGGTCCAGGTCAGGGCTGGAGGGGGACACGGCTGGAGCTAACTGGAAGAATACTAGCTGATATAAGACTATTGACTCAAGGGAAGTCATAGACAGGCAGGGCTGGGTATGTGCGCATGTGGGAGCATGCATGTGTACATGTGTGTACGTGTGTATGTGTGTGCATGTTGTGAATCACACAGGGCACACACTCGGCAGGACACACTTGGTGTTTGTAAGTAGCTAGATGTAGACCTGTCATGCCAGCACCTGAAAGACTGAGACAGGAAGACCACCCTAAGTTTGAGATCAACATGGCAAATTGATTTAATACTATGCTCTTACTGTTTTGAGATTTGGTACCCAGTCCCTCATGGAAATGGAATGGCAAGGCTGAATTGTGTACCAGCTCATGGGTGTGGGCTGCAGGCAGGGATAGGGTGGGATGGGGAGATGTTCTGACACTTGTGAAGTCAAACGGGTGTGGGACTTGGCCCCAAGTGAACAAGATTCCTCCTTAAGGATGAGCTTGGAAAAGACTGTGCTGGGGAGGGGGTCCCTGGGATAGCAGACAGGCAGCTCTCAGCATGCTGCTCTCCTGGCAAGTGGGGCACTTGAGAGGTCGCAGTTGAAGGACAAAGCTTGAAAAGGACCTGCTGGCCAGGAGCAAGACTGCTCTGAGATCCCTCCCTGCTGTAAGAATGTCCCAGCTGCCACTCATACAGCCCCTGCAGCAGCCCTTCCTCTCACAGATGACCCTCCCTGTGGGTCCCTAGCTAAAGGACCTCCAGGGGCCAGGGTCTCTCACCTGGGGACGTGAGTTTACATCAAGGGGGAATTGGTGGCCACACATCTGGCTCCCAGCCCCCTTCCCCGCCACTTGCCTGGCTGCAGGCTTGTGCTGTCAAACCTCCTCCATCCTCAGAAAGGCATAAGAAGAGACCCCTACTTCTGCAACAGGAGCCTTCATTTACTCTCCTCACAGCCCTGCCATGCTGTTGTCTGTCTGTCTGTCTATGGCACTAATAATTCTCCTGAGAAACTCCATGGCCCCAACAAACATCCCTTTTGAATCTCCATCCGAGACATTTTAGGCCCCTCCCCAGTGAACTGGTAGTTGATGTGGGGTGTGTGTGGGAGGGCATGCAGAGTTGGGGAAGGTGACTGGTGTGGACACCTTCCCAAAGCAATGGGATGGAAAAAGAATTAGAGACGCCATCAGCAGGACTTCACTTTAGCTGGTTCTCTTGGGGACAAATCGATGAACTGATCATTTCCATCACCAGAGACCAGTTTAGAACAGAACATGTGGGAAAGCACAGAACTGAGGCCTGGGGGGCAGGACTCTGTCGCCAAGTAACTTCCTTCAGACTCCCTGTGGAGAATGCCACACTGGCTAGCTCAGGCAGAAAGGGTTTTGTCTTCTCTTCAGGGGACGGAAAAACTGTCACCAGGGCAAAAAGATTACGGCCAGAAACTCAACTGTCATAAACAACCCAAAGATCCCTACTCTGCCCCTCACAACCTCCCCACAAGGCAGGAGCAATTTTAAATTTCAGATCAGTGGTACTAGGTCTGTGGTGCAGTCTGCAATCCCTCACTTGGGAGGTAGAGGCAGGAGGATCAAGTTAAGGTCATCCTATATAGCTCCCTAGCAAGTTGGAGGGCAACCTGGGCTTTCTGAGACCCTATCTCCTAACAAACATTTAGAGGAGGTAACAGGGATGAAGAGGTCAAATAACTCACTCCTGTGAGACCCAAGTGCCTGACACAGGTTGGGAGAGCAGGCTGCAAGGGCCCAGTGTCCTCTGCAACTGCATCCCACGGGGTGTGCATTGAGCACCCCGCCTCAGGCCCCAGTGCCCTGCTTCCTCTGAGTCCTTGGCTGGGGGATCCTAAGGCCTGGTACCTTTGCCCGAGGTTTAACCACTTTGGGAAAGGCAGAATTAAACAAAGAGAGAATGCCAACTCACTGGGCTGGAGGAGAAATTACCGAGACCATCTGATGTAAGGGCCTCAAAGCCATACACTCAGGTACCATAAATGAAATGAGCTATAAAATTGAGTGACGTAGCTCGTGGGCGCATCTAGAGCAGTCCATTCCATCTGGTCTGCCCCAGGGCTGACATGTTTCATTGATGTCCAACACAGATTTTCTCATGTTCCAAGAGAATAATAATAGTAATAATAATAATAATAATAATAATAATAATAATAATAATTTCTGTGAAATTATTATGACAACTAATTGAACTAATTCACCAATGGTGCTTAGAGTGGGTGGGTGTGTGGCTCAGTAGCACACACAGGCCCCTGGTTCCATCCTCCCAGCACTGTATAAACTGGTAAGGTTGAAGGTCATCCTTGGCTCAGACATAGATAGAGACAGAGAGGAGAGGAAGTTTGAAAAAAAAAGGAGGAAGAGGAGAAGAAAAGAAATACAAATGTTTGGAGTGTGTGTGGCATGTGGGGGCACCTCTGTCCAAGTACCGGTGACTACCCAGCCTGGATGGATTCCCCTCAGACCAAATGTTGATAGTCAAGGCCATACGACTGCCTGACTTCCGCCCTGGGTGTGGGCACTTCCGCCCTGGGTGTGGGCACTTCCGCCCTGGGGGCCTTCTCTGGATCTCACCCTGCTTCTCAACTGTCCCTTCATTGTTGTGTGGCGGCACACATTTCAGGTGACTCCATACTGCCTCGCCACTGTGTCTGCTCATCGTTTGTGCTGATTCCCTGCTCTCAGAGACATTTTCTCCCTTTAATAAACAAACCTTGCTGTAAGCCCGTTTCAATGGAAAGGCTGCAGGGTGCTTTCATCCCTCTGGGTTCCTGTGGAAGTGGAGGCTTTACAGCAGCTCCCACCCCACCTTATCAGCACTGCAGGGCTGCGTTCTACAAGCTCAGACCTGCCCATTTAAGTCAGGGGTTCGCCTAGTGTTTACTCAGGGCCCATTAAACCATTAAGAAAAAAAATGGTGCCTTCAGGAGCCAGGAAGACTTGTGCACTTTGTTGGAGAGGAAGGCAATTTCCCTTGCTTTATGCAAACAAAGACTCTGCACACCCAATAAAAGTTCCAGGAATTCTGTGGTGTGAGGTGGTCTAGGTGTGGTGACACTGAGCAGCCGCCACTCCATTCACAACACTCAGCTTTTAGGGGCTCAGAGTGGTGTGTGTGTGTGTGTGTGTGTGTGTGTGTGTGTGTGTGTGTGTGTGTATGTGTGCAGATAGGTGAGTGTTCACCTGTGTCTCTGTTGCTCTCCACCTCATGTTTTGAAGCAGAATCTCTCACTGAACCTGGGCCTCATTGATTCAGCTAGACTAGCTGGCCAGTGAACTCCAGGGGTCTGTCTCCCCCCCTCCTTCCCAGGGCTGGGGTTACAGACCCCTGTTACTGCATCTGGCTTTTCATATGGGTCTTGGGGATTCGAACCCAGGTCCTCATGCTTGTAGAGAAGCTATTTCACTGACTGAGCATCTCCTGGGCCCAATAAGCCAGTTCAGCAAACGACTGATACTGAAAAGCAGAATGAGGAGATGTACCCAATGTGGGCACATTGGGAAGAGGCACAAAGAGACCAGTGACCCCTCAGGTTCATCGTGGGGTCCTGATGTGAGGTTCAGGTTTAGATATCAGGCAAGAGGTTGCAGAGTTGAGCAGTCCTGGCCCCACTCATCACCACTGGGCTCCAGTCTGTCTCTCAAAATTGTCAAAACTGTGTGCCGTCTCTTCCTGGGGGACAGGCTTCCCCTCTGCCTGGCACAAGGCTTCAGCCTCTTCCCCCACAACATGGGATTCCAGGAGAAATTCCAATTTGTTTCAATAGTCTGACGGCCAAAAGGCGGGGCCCAGTGTCTCTTTAAGACTACCCACTCCTGCCAGGACGGTTACAGCTCTGGCCTACTGTGCTGGCCACTGTGGCTGCCACTCAGCCTCTCCCAGCTCCCAGAACTAAGGTCACATTGGAGCCAGCTTCAGGCCACTTTCAGCTTTCTGAGGGACTTCTTGGAAATGTAATTATAGGTCAAAGGGGGACAGTTACTTTCAGAATTTGCCCAACGGGTCAGAAAGTGACATTCCTGAAGAAAAACATACCAGATGAGAGGCCCCCCTCAGAGGAGGCCTGTAAATACATAATGCCTCACATTAGGACTTCCTGAATTAGGAAGACAAGAGAGAAAACCAAGAACCAAGTCAGATCAACGGTAGCCTTGGAAACTGTGAGTTCCTGGTAAAGGAAGCTGGCCGCTGTGGGCATCTTCCGGAGGGCTAGAGAAGGGCAGAGCTGTTCAGTCGACACTGAGAGAGTGAGGTGCTACATCTGAGTGTTAGAAAGCAAGTGAATCTCCTCCTCTCAACACACACACACACACACACACACACACACACACACACACACACACACACACACAGAGTAAATAAATCTTTAAAATAAAATATGACTTGCAGATGTTGTGAGGTGAACCCCAAGGAGCAGCCCTCATAGAAACAGTGTGTGGATCTTCACATTTCTATTCTATTTTAATTGTATTGTATGACAAGTGCATAACTGGATTTTTATTTAATATTATTTATTTGTCTGTGGCACTGAGGTTCAAACCCAGGACTCTGTGCATGATAGACAATCTCTTTACCACTGAGCTACATCTACAACCTAAGGATTTAAATTTTGAGTAAAATTTAATACTGTCATTTGTAATTGGGTTGTTCAACTATTTACCCTTACATATTTTCTACTCTCTTATTATATGGTGCTTGTCTCTGGAAACACTACCACAGACAAGCTCGGAGATGTGTTTCCCAGGTGACTCCAAATGTCACCAAGTTGGCAGTGGAGGTACATAGCCACATCATCTTAATCATTTTTAAGAATGAGGTCTAAGAGTATAAACTGCACACACATGGCTGTGAGATTAATTACCATGATTGCATCTTCCAGTATGGAAACTTTGTAACCACTAAACAACTCCCCACCCTCCCTTCTGCACATCCTCTGCCAATCACCACCAGTTCACCACTTTCTATCTACAGAACCACAGTCTCTCTCTCTCTGTCTCTGTCTCTCTGTCTCTCTCTGTCTGTCTCTCTCTGTCTCTGTCTCTCTGTCTCTCTCTCTCTCTCTAGACTCACATAGGGCAGGCAAAGTTGCTATGTAGCTGAGGCTGGTGTTGAACTTATAATCCTCCTGTCCTCAAGTCCTGGAACAACAGGGATGCACCATCACATCTTCTTGTTAAGTAATAGTGTTTTTTTAAACATTTGTTAATTTATTTGTGTGTGTGTCTCTCTCTCCCTCCCTCCCTCCCCCTCTCTCGGTCTTTGAGTGTATACTAGAATGTGTGGGTACATGCACCTGTACATACATGCAGAGGCCAGAAGAGGGCGTTGAGTGCCCTCCTCTATCAATCTTTGTCTATCCCTTAGAGATATGTCTCCCCTTGAACTTGGACCTCAAGTTTTCTTGGCTAGGCTGGAAGGCAGCAAGCCTCTGTGATCCTTCCGTCTCTGTCCCCTCTCCTGTCTGGAGCTACATATAGGCTTGCATGACATGCCTGCCTCACTATGTGGGTGCTAAGAGCTGGTCCTCAGGATTGCAGAACACACTCACTCAACCTCTGAGTCCTTTTCCTAGACCTTAGTATTTGCCATTTTGTGATGAGCTAATGGCTCACTTCACTTTGCATAATGCCCAACATCCCCCATGCCTAATATCTTTTCTCCTTATTATTATGATTTCCCTCTCAATGCGCTTGGAAAAAGCTATACCATCTCTGTCTATTTCTTTAGCAACTTACTTTAGCATGTTACAGTCAGTCAGCATGTTAATCCTCCTGCCTAATTAGACAATACAAGGGTTCCAGGATGATTCAATGCCATTAACTTCTTGCAACTAACCTATTTTTGTCATCCTGGATTTTACTTCTGCATGCTTCCTCGAGCCTCAAATCAGATACTATTGTGGCTGTTGGGGTTGTCAATAGCATGTGCTGGGCTACTTCCATGTGTTAACCTGTTTCTCCTCACCATCCCGCTCTCTCTTAGACTTACCATGTAGGACAATTTTTCTTCCACTTGAAGTATTTGTTTGATTATTTTCTTTAGTGGGGATCTTTTGGTGACTCAAGTTTTCTCAGTTCTTGATTGACATTGTCTATATCTCACTATTGTTCTTGAAGGATGGTTTTATCAGCATAGAACTCCAGGTTGACAGTTTTGAATGTCTCTCGCTTTTTCTCAGCACATTAGACATTTTACCCTATTGTTTTATGGATTCTGCTGTTGCCACTGAGATGGCAGTCATCAATTAAACTGTCACTCATTGGGACATGATCTGTCTTTTCTCGAGGGGGACTTTCAGACTTTGCTGTTGAAGTTCTGAAATTTCATGCTCTTGTGCATTGTTATTAATTTCTTAAACTGTTCATTTTGTTTAGGGTTTATTGAGCTTCTTGGATTTGTAAGGTGATGCTTTCCTATCACTTCTGGAATGTTTTCAATGACTACCACAACACATTCAATGCTGTGCTTTCTTACGCTCTCAGTTTCTTTTTCCTCCATGCTCCTTAACTGTTCTTAAAATTTTACATTGGGCCTGGAGAGGTGGATCAGTGGTTAATGGTGTGTACTGCCCTTTCAGAGGACCAGGGTTTGGCTTCCAGCACTCACATCTGCTGGGCTATGACTGCCTGTGACTCCAGCTACAGGGGATCCAATGACTTGACTTCCATGGGCACATGCACACACACACATACGAGAGAGAGAGAAAGAGAGAGCAAGAGAGGGAGAGAAAGAGAGAGAGAGAGAGAGAGAGAGAGAGAGAGAGAGAGAGAGAGAGAGAGAGAATAATGAAAATATATCTTGTGGTTCCCCAAAATGTTGTGCACCCTAATAAATTTATCTGGGGTCAGAGAACAGACAGCCACTAGATACAGAGGCTAGAAAATGGTGGCAC
The DNA here is from genome assembly GCF_007827085.1 of Peromyscus californicus insignis. Lineage (NCBI taxonomy): Eukaryota > Metazoa > Chordata > Mammalia > Rodentia > Cricetidae > Peromyscus > Peromyscus californicus. Next base: position 114,333,871 of record NW_026294402.1, on the reverse strand, counting down.
TCACACCTTTAATTCTAGCATTCCAGAGGCAGAAATCCATGTGTTCAAGGATACAGCCAAGCAAGGTGACTCACGCCTTTAATCCCAGAAAGCAAGTCTTTAATCCCAGGGAGTGAGGCAGAAAGCAGAAAGATATATAAGGTGTGAGGACCAGAAACTAAGCATTTGGCCTGGTTAAGCATTTGGCTGGTTAAGCTTTCAGGCTTCTAGCAGCAGTTCAGCTGAGACCCATTCTGGATGAGGACTCAGAGGCCTCCAGTCTGAGGAAACAAGACCAGCTGAGGACCTGGCGAGGTGAGGTAGCTGTGGCTTGTTCTGGTTCTCTGATCTTCCAGTTCACCCCAATACCTGGCTCAGGTTTGATTTTATTAATAAGAACTTTTAAGATTCATGCTACAATATCTCTAATTTTTTTTGTATCATTTTGTATTTCTGTGTGGTATTTTTATTTAACTTACTTTTGTCAACCTTCCAGATTACTAATTTTCTCTTCATATTTGTCTAATCTGGTATTTAATTGTGTGTGTGTGTGTGTGTGTGTGTGTGTGTGTGTGTGTGTGTGTGTGTGTGTGTGTGTTATGGTTCCACTTCCTGTTACTATGAGAAAATACTCCAACAAAGGCAACTCTCAGTTCCGGGAGACAGTCCATCATTGCAGAGAAGTCACATTGACACTGAACTTTGCAAGATCATCCTTCATGGTCGCTTGTATTTTATTTTAAAAATTTTCCATCTACAATTCTAATACTCATCAAGAAAGGACCTGGCTGGCATCCTCAAGCCTCCTGGAGGCCCTGGCTGCTTGTTCACCTCTCACTCCAGGTGCAGCCCTTGACACTGAGCTCCCGTAAGCGTCTGACTTCAGCGGCCCTGGGAGTTTCGCCTTCCTCATCTGTGTAGTCGTCTGGAAGGAAGCACCTGGTCCCCAGGGCTTGGCAGAGAAAACTGCTTTCAACACACGCTTCCAGCCACAGATAGCTAGTCTCGTGTCATCGTGACCCCATGTCGAGTCACCTGGGAGGGTGTCTCGACAACACTGTCTTGATCAGAATGGTCTGTGGGCATTGGACCTGTCTGTGAAGAGGCAGGCTTGCTTGTTGGTTGACTGGGCCCACTGTGGGCAGCACAATCCCCTAGGCAGGGGGTCCTGAACCACAATAGAGTGGAGAAAGTGAGAAGTGTGCCAGCATTTGTGTGTTAATTCATTGCTCTGTGCTCTTGACTGTGGATGTCTTGTAACCAGCTACTTCAAGTCCCCTGATTACGGGACTTCCCTGTAATCATGGCCTGTCCCCTGGAACTGTGAGCTCAATAAACCCTTTGCTCTTCAAGTTGCTTCTGTTAGGTTATTTTATCACATCAACAGGAAATAAAACCAAGACACAAAGCTTCCTGCTTCTTTTATATGTTGTTCTTTAAATCACCACAGCTTTTAAAATGTTTTAAATTTGTGTCTTTTATTGTTTTATTCATTGTGTTAGTTTTTTTATTTCAGAATTATTCAAGGTACCCAATTTTCCATTTTGATGGAAATATTATTCTAGCGTCTTTAAGCACCATGGTTTTTAAATATAAAATTATTCTTTTATACACCTTTCTTTGTTAGCATTTTGATTTTCACACACACACCACCCCCCCCCCCCACACACACCAACATCATACACATCTGGTATTGGTGTTGACTTCTGATTTGCAAGGAGAAGCTGTGAGCCTCTAATTAACAAGCTTGTGAGAAAGCTTTTTCTCCTGAAATAAAAGCTTTACTCAAAGGATTATAGTTAATGGAAGTGTTTTAATGTTTTCTGGTGATAAAACTGAAGGTTGGGAATAGTCTTTAAACATAAGATTAAATACAAAATGTAAGTGAAAATTCAGGTCTTTAACCTTACACCTGCATCTCAGAACTCTCCTCTCCTACTTCAGCAGCCACAAGATTGCCTCTGCATCATGTTTGTTAAATATCTCGCAGACATGCAGAGCTCAACATTTTGATGTTGACTCCTAGATGGTGTCACTCAAACTCTTCAAGTGTCGTCAAGTAAACATTGTGTACGAGATTTTTTTCTGTTACAGAGTCCTGTGTGTTCCTGAATTTCTCTCTTTGCTGATGATGTTATCAGGCCCACTCAGCCTGCCCTTCTCCCACCCACCACAGGGTTATTAATGAAATCCAAGACTGGCAAGTTATTTTCAGAAATCCCCTCCCTCCTTTCTCCCTTTCTCTCTTCTTCCCTCCCTCCTCCCTCCTTTTCCTTCTTTCTTTTCTTTGTTACTGTAAAATTCAAGGATGCTAACTAGGGGCTGGAGAGATGGCTCAGCAATTAAGGGTGCATGTGTTCAGTTCCCAGCATCTGTATCAGGCAGATCACAGTCATCCGAAATTCCAGCTCCAGGGGATCTGACACGCCCTCTTCTGGCCTCTGTGGGCACTACACTCTGATGCAAATACCCACATACAGATACATACATAATTTTTAAAAAAATAAGAGGGAGATGGAGAGATGGCTGAATTTGGTTCCCAGAACCCACATTAGGCAGATTGAAACCACATGTAACTCTAGCTCCAATGAATCTGAAGCCTCAGACTTTCAGGGGCACCTGCACTCAAGTTCACATACCTACCCACCCCCACATAACTAAAAAAAAAACAAACCAGAATTAATTGCATGAACATCAAGTGGGTGTAAGTGTGTGTATGGTATGCAAGTACAAGTATGTATGTATGTGTGGAGGGCAGAAGTTGACCGTGAATGTTGTTTTCAACAAACAGCTATGTGTTTGGTTTTGTATGTATATGTGTCTGTCAGGTGTGCATTCCGGTTTGTTTGCCTGTATGTGGAGGATGCAGGAGGGCATTGGGTGCCCTCCTCTGTCACTTTCTGCCTGGCCCTTTGACACAGGGTCTCTCTCTCTGAACCTTTGGCTTGTGCTTTCTTGGTTAGACTGGAAGCCAATAAGTCCCAGTGATCCTCTGGTCTCTGTCTCTCTTGGAGCTGGTGTTACAGGATGCCTGGCTTGCTATGTGGATTTGGGATCTGAACTCTGGATGGAATGTCACTAGGTGCTTCAGTTCCTGCCACTGTGATGTCTCTGCAATGATAGGCTGCAACCTGGAATTGTGAGCAGGCTCTCTTGACTGCAGATCCATCTCTCAGCCTCCACTGCACTTCTGAGACCCGGTCTCTTACTGTCCCAAATCTCAGCCAAAGGTGGTCAGCGAGCGCTGTGATCCACTTGTCTCTGGGACCCTGGGATACAAGCATGCTACCACACCCTGTTTCTAGTGTGGCTCTGAGGGCTGAATGCAGCGTTCACGCTTGCACAGCAGCGTTTCTACCGGCTGAGCCGTCTCCCAGCACTTAGCTCTCCTTAGGTGAGGCGTGGAGTGGGGCCCAGCAGGGAATGGAAGGTGCTGGGAGCCAAGAGCACCACACCTCTCCAGTCCTCTTTTCTCTGGGCCACTGTGTCTGTCAATGGCGCTAGCATTTTAGGGGACCAGAGTGCAGGTAAACGGGGCGTGGCCCCTGCTGAGGCTGGGGACTGAGCAGTGGCCTTATGCTTAACTGTACTGCCAGGTGGCTGTGTGGTCCTGGAGAAGCCACGGCCAGTGTCCAGGGGCCCTTCTGTGCTCTCACCTCCCACCCACAGAGGCAGGCCCAGCTCGGAGGCTTTTCTCTGAAGCATTTCCTTCCCTCCAATTAACTGTTCATAACAACAGAGAGAAACCAAGTGATTTAAGTAATAATCTATCATATTCAGCACACCATTAACAGCCATCTAGCGTTTCCTTTGCCCTTTTAAATGAGCTTCTGTTCTGATGCTCAGTTCTTCCGTGTACTCCATAAGCTTTTAGCCTCCTTCCCTCCCTCTCTCCCTCCCTCCCTCCCTCCTCTCTTTCCCTCCCTCTCTCCTCTTTCCCTTTTCTCTTTCCCCCTTCCTTCCCTCCCTTCCACTTTCTTTCTCTGTGCTCCTCCCCACTCCTGACTCCTTCCCTCTGCTCCTCCCCACTCCTGACTCCTTCCCTCTGCTCCTCCCCACTCCTGACTCCTTCCCTCTGCTCCTCCCCACTCCTGACTCCTTCCCTCTGCTCCTCCCCACTCCTGACTCCTTCCCTCTGCTCCTCCCCACTCCTGACTCCTTCCCTCTGCTCCTCCCCACTCCTGACTCCTTCCCTCTGCTCCTCCCCACTCCTGACTTCTCCCCTGTGCTCCTCCCCACTCCTAATTTCTTTGAGTTTTAAAGTATAAGCATTTTTCTAGAAGCAGCTGAGCCATCTCCCACCTAATATCCTTTTCCCATTTAACATGGAACAGTGTCATATTTTTTTTCCAGACAGGGTCTCATGCAGTTCAGGCTGGCCTCACACTCATTATGTCTAAGAGGATGGCTTTGAACTTCTGATCCTCCTGCCTCCACCCACTGAGTGCTTGGATTACAGACATGTCCCACCACGCCTGGCTTTATGCAGCACTGGGGATTGAACCCAGGGCTTTGTTCATGTTAGGTGAATGGTCTACCAAGTGAGCCACGACCTTAGTCCTTTTATGTTGACTTAGTATGACCTCCAGGCTGGGTGCTGAGAGATTTGGGGGAGATACAGTCTTTGCCCTGGACCAGTTTTTAGCCTAACACAGACAGACAGGGCATGGTGTGGGTCAGGGTCCATGATGTGGGGTAGGCTTGGAGCCTGACAGAAGTCAGATGTGGAAAGGGGTGGTTTGAGCCAGTGAGAAACGTTAGTGTGAATGTGGGGAGGGAGTGAGGGAGAGGGTGGCCCGAGTGAGTGTTTGGCAGACACTCGGGTGTGGGTGTGGGGCATAGGGCCAAGGAGAGGAGGATGGGACCCCATCTAACAAAGGAAACCGAGCAGCTGTGAGGGTTAGGATTGAGTGACAACTTGACACACTCTGAAATCATTTCGGAGCAAGCCTCCAGCCACACCTCTGAGGGGTTATTTAGATTTAGGTCAGCCTCTGAGAAGAGTGAGATCAAATCAATTGCAGTGGGAAGACCTGCCCGCTGTGAGCGGCACCACTCCCTAACTGGGATCCCGGGCTGTGCAAAGAGGTAAGAGGAGTGGAGCAGCGGGCATTCACCCTTCTGTTTTCTCGTTGTGGATGTCGTGTGACAGCTGCTTCAAGCTCCAGCTGCCACCTTTTTTTTCTTTTTTAGTTTTTCAAGACAGGGTTTCTTTGTGAAACAGGCCTGGCTGTCCTGAAACTCATTCTGTAGACCAGGCTGGCCTCGAACTCACAGAGCTCCACCTGCCTCTGCCTCCCAAGTGCTGGGATTAAAGACGTGTGCCACCATCACCCGGCTCTGCCTCAAGCTCTTTTGTGAGCATATTTAGCACATCTATAGGAAAAGGAAATAAGACAGTTGGCATTCCACTTAACTTTCATGCCGCCTGGGTCAGTTTCTTCCATGTCTGTTCTGTTGGGCTATGTGTATGTGAGGGAGTGACCCCATCAGACACAGGGTCCCAGACTCGTGGCTGGGGTACAGCAGCAGGGGCTTTGAAATCCTGGTTATTCCATAGGGACTGGGTTGCAATTCTTCCCATGTCTCTAGGCCAGTCAATTCTCTGATGGTGGCTGATGGGCCTGGGATGTCTGGGCTTTTGGAGTGACAGAGGGGCACCCTCCAAGTCCACTCTTCAAGCTGGATCTCAGAGCTCTGGGGGTTCCAGTGGTCGGATGTGCACACAACCCTCTGACTTCTCAGAAGGTACCCTAGGCTGGGAGTTATGGGGAAATGACTTGTTGGCTTTCCAAGGAGCCAGTACATTCACAGGCTGGATTACTTAGTGCATAGATCACAAAGACAGCAATTCCAAGATGTTAGACTTAGAGAAGAGGCTCAGGGGGAATGTTTGGGGTGGGGGCACAACACAGTGGCCCCATACGGGAAGTACCTATAAACATGTGATCACATGCTCACTTCAAGGGCTCTGAGTAAGTTAGAGATCAGACCTTGAATAGAAAATTAACTAAAATTTCTACTATTTATTTTGTTTGAGACAAGGTCTCAGGTAGCCTAGGTTAGCCTCAAACTCACTATGTAGCTCAGGTTGGCCTTGAATTAACCTTTCTGTTTCCATCTCTCAAATGCTCGGATTTCAAGAATGTGCACCATGCTTGGCTCCAGAATCCTTTAAATTTCTAAACTGAATATAAAGTGACAATACACTAAATAAATCAATTTTATAGTTAATTCCAAATGATGGTGGTCATGTTTGGTTGTGAGCCTAGCCTTTCTAATGGCTAAACCATCTCTTCAGTCTGAGGATACATTTCTTTAACACAACTTCTTTTGAGAAAGCCTTTTATTTGTTTGAAAGAAACAGACAACCTGATGGGGATTAAAAGCCCGGGGCACTGAGCATGTGGGAAAATAGAGAGGGATAGCTTTGTTCTTTTATTTTTGTGTGTCTGTGTGTGCGTGTGTATATGCATAGGTATGCATGTGTGTGCATGTGTATGCAGTGTCTACAGAGGCCAGAGCCGGAGTTACAGCTGCCTGATATGGGTGCTGGGAACTCCAGTCCTGTACAGGAGAATCCAGTCTTTAATTGCCGAGCCATCTCTCTAGCTCCAGTATTTTATTTATTTATTTGTTTGTTTGTTTGTTTGTTTATTTATTTATTTATTTATTTATTTATTTATTTAAGACAGGGTCTCCTGTGGCTGTCTTTGAACATGCGATCCTCCTGATCTATCTTCTGAGTGCTAGGATTAGAGGTATGAGCCACCATGCTCAACTTGAGAGGAACAGCTTCAGAAATGCTGTGCTCATAGGCCTCCAAGATAGCTCAGTGGGTAAGGCAAGCCTGACAACCTGAGTTCGATCCCTGGAACTCGTGCAGAGGTGGAAGGAGAGAACCAGCTCCACAGAGTTATCATCTGGCTGCCATAACGTGCACTGTGGAAAGTGCAAACACACACACACACACACACACACACACACACACACAGAGCATAATAATAAATTTACACACACACAGCATACTAATAAAGTAAAAAAAATTAAAATGTTATGCTCAAGGACGATGGTTGTAGCTCAGTTGGCAGGGTGCTTGCCTTGTGTGCATGAAGTGTGCTGGGGGCTGATCCTTCTGTATGCTGTGAATATGTATTACTCCCATTGGTTAATAATAAAGCTGTTTGGTCTATGGCAAGGCAGGATAAGGTTGGAGGAAACAATTAAACTGAGGACTCGGATGAAGAGGGGCTGAGTTGAGAGATGTGAGCCAGCTACCCAAGAAGCAAGATGCCAGAGGACCAGTAAAGTCACGCCCACATGGCAATACATAGATTAATAAAAATGAGTTAATTTAAATGTAAGAGCTAGTTAGCAATAAGCCTGAGCTAGTGACCAAACATTTTGCAATTAATATAAGCTTTTGTGTGTTTACTTGGGGCTGGGCGGTCGGGACAGAAAGCTCCACCTCCATTTACAGAAATCCTGGGCTAGATTCCTAGTGCCACACACTGAGTGTGGTGGCACATATCTGAAGGCCTAGCAGTTCAAGGTTATCCTCAGGTATATTACAAGTTAAAGGCCAGCCTGGGCTACATGAGCCCTTGTCTTAAAAAAAAGTTATGCTGGAGATGTTGAAAGACATAACCTTCATTGCTGAAATGGAGGGTGGTGGGAGAGAATAGAACCGGGGTCTAGTGGGATTGGGGAAGGCCAAGAAGGATCTCTTCTTGCTCTGTCCCCCCCGAAACTCCAGTGAGAGCCATGGGTTAGAAGAGAGAGTATCAGGGGCGGGTATGGAAGACATGACAGTGTGCTGCCCTGTGACATGATACTCAAAACGTGTTTACTCTTCGAGGATTTCATAGCCTTGTACAATATATTTGGTCATGTCCACCTCTCACATCCCCCAGCTCCTCCTTGACCCCTTCCAGGCCCATTCTCTCCCGATTTTATTCCTCCTCCTCCTCCTTCTGGTCATCTTCTTAATTAATAATGCACTGGGTCTTGGTGCTACCAATATGCACATGGGTGCAGGACCAACCACAGGAACATGGACAACCTGCAGGGCTCACACCTTTGAAGAAAACTGGCTCTCCCTTCCCCAGCAGCCATCAACTGACAATGGTTAAAAGAAGATAAAATTTTAGTGGTGTCACATGGCCACAGGGTCAAGCTTCCTGGAGGTTTCGCAGTGGGGCTACTTTACTGGGGAGACATTTGTGGCAGGTATTGTGTTCGCAGTGTCAGAGTGGAGGGGACTGAGTCTCATCAGGATTGGGTTTGGCATCAAGCAATTAACTCAAGGCTGAGAGAGAGCAGGAGGAGGGGCTTCCAGTCTGTCCCGAGACCCTGATTCTGCTATTGACCTTAAACCTCAGTTATCAGATGTCTCTGCTCCTGTGCACGTCATGAGTCTCTGGATTCACTTCCAGATGCCTTTAAATTCCCCTAGGAGTTCTAACAGTCAGTGTGTTTCTTCCTGTCACTGCAGCTCAGCTCCACTATGTTCCCCAATGAGTGGTCCCCAAGGTATGATGTCATGGCAGGACACTGAAGAAAAAATTGGTGTGTATGTAGTGTGTGTGTCTGTTTCAGCACCCGTGCGTCGGTCCTCACATGTGCACACCAGAGACCTGCTTTGGGTGTCTTCCTCTACTGCTCTCCTCCCCACCTTTTCAGAAAGAATCTATCACTGTGCTCAGAGCTCGCCTCTGTGGCCAGGCTGGTGGGCCAGCAAGCTCCTGGATCCTTCTGTCTCTGCTCTGCAGCCCCAGCCCTGCTGCACCTGTTTTTATGTGCTGCTCCTTTAAGACTCCACCTCCCCCACCTCCCCAGCTAGGGCCAACCAAGAAGAATAAAGCCAGAGTAAACTGGAGAAATATTTAAAGCCTATTTAGCATGGCAACAAGTTTATTGTGATTCCTAAGCTGATTATATCCTTTTTGACTTCTAGCCAGTCCCTTCATGGGCTTCCATATAGACTTGGCCATCTAGCCCAGTCCCAGGCTGGCGGCATGCCTGTCTGCCTGCGCAGTCCCAGCCCTCTTCCTCCAACCATCTCTGCCTGTCTGGCTCTGGCTCTGTTAGCCAATAGCTTTATTGCGGCAACTGCTCATTAGAGATTGGAGTGATAGGCATAAAGAGTGTGTGTTGGGGAGGTGGCTCAGCAGGTAAGAATACTTGCTATGTAAGCATGAGAACCAGAGTTCAAATCCCCAGAACCCACATCATCACCATCATCATCATCTTCATCATCATCATCATCATCATCATCATCATCATCATCATCGTCATCACAGTTGTGATCACACACATCTGTAATCTCAACACTGAAGGGGCTTGCTGGCCACCAGCCTAGATCCAGGTTCAGTGAGAGACCCTGTCTGTACATGTGCACACAGGTATGCATATTCTCTCTCGCGCGCACACACACACACACACACACACACACACACACACACACACACACATACATCAAAAATGTGGAATGTATATAGAACATTTGCCTCTGTGTAGAGTGGGGCTATGGTGGTGAGTAGGAGATCATACATGTGAATGTAAACTCCTACTGCAGCTACAGACATTTAATTTGTCTTGCCTTTCCTCCTGTGCGTACTGTGAACCAGTGAATCCACCGTTACCTGATCTGTGATCTCACGAATTTAGATGTTACCACTGAAGAACCAGGACTGAGGTAGCAGAGCAGTGTGGAGTCAGGGCTGGGTCTTAATTTTAATTCTGAATTCTGTGTATATATGTCTTGCATCTACTTTTCTGTTGGCCAGCTTTCTGTTGCTGTGACGAAGCACCCAAGATAAACAGCTTAAAGAAGGAAAGGGGCTGGCAAGATGGCTTATCTGGTAAGGGTGCTTGCTGCTAATCCCAATGACCCGAGTTTGATCCCTGGAGCTCACATAGTGGAAAGAGAGGACAACTCCCAGAAAGTTGTCTTCTGACCTCTACCTATGTGTCAAGTCACATGTGGGTGAATACACACACAAACAAAGATAGATGAGTAGATAATTTCTTTGTAAGGGAAAGGTAATTTTGGTCCATGGGTTTGGAGGCCTCAGATCATGTCTCTTCCTATTGCTCAGGGCTCATGGTGAGGAGGACACACAGAGACACACATGGCAGAGGAAGCTGTTCCTCTCAGGGTGGCCAGGAAGTGAGAAGAGGAGAAGTGGAGGCAGGGTTTGCACACATCCTTCAAGGGATGCTCTGTCTTAGTTACTCTTCTCGTTGCCATGACAAAATACCTAGAGTGGCAACTTAATGAGAAGAAGTGTACTTTCGACTGTGGTGAAGGGGCTACAGTCTGCCGTGGTGGGGAAGGTGTGGTGGCTGGGGCTCTGCCTGTGGCAGCAGAGACTCACGGGACAGCTTGTTACATTCCTGTAGATCGGGAAGCAGAGTGAGTCTCAGCTGGAAGCAGGCTGGGCTCTAACCCTTCAAGACCTGTCTCTCGGTGACCTACTTCCACCTCCTAAAGGCTCCACAACACTAGCAGCTGTGAACCAAGTGTCCCAGTGTGGTGAGCTGGTGAGGGCATTTCATGTTCAGACCACACTACGTCCCCAGCCACCTCCTTTGTCCAACCCCATCTCCTGAAGTTCTCTCACCTCTTAGCAGTGTCATTGCTTGGGACAAAGCCTACAACCTTGTACAAACCATAAAAGTTGTATCCAATAAGAGCCCGGTTGTACCTTGCTTAACCTTGTAGTGAACCAAGAGAATGTACATATGTTGCCTCCTTTGACTCTTAAAATGGAATGATATTATCATTTGGGATCTCTCTTTCCTCCTTTTTCTTAATGTGTGTGTGTGTGTGTGTGTACTCATATATATGGGTACACGTGTGTGTGCATGTTTGTGGAGGCCAGAGGTCAATGTCTGGTGTCTTTCTTGATCTCACTCCACTTTATTCTTTTTTAAAAATTTTATTTATATGTATGTGCCACATGTATATGAGTATTGTGTAGCAATTTCCTTAAAGATTAAAATCTGCCCATCTTTGAAGGAAACTTTTTAAGGCACAGGGTGTTCTAAGAGGAAGTGAAGTATTCCATCCTGAAGCTTAGGAAGTATACAACTCAAGGGCTTCAGGAAGTCCCTGAAACCAACTAGATTCACTAGGCCCCTCCCTCCCTGGTCTTATATAGGCTCTAAGAACCTCTAAGAGACACTCTCAGAAGAGCCAACTTGCATGCAAGAAGCTGATACCAGACTGGCTGCCTGGAAGAGTCTCAGACCAACTGAGATACATGGAAAGGGCACTCTCCAACATGTTGAGCTGCCTGTAGGTTGTGCGGTGTGCTCCAGGGTTCTAGCTTTCATAAACCATTGCTCATATGCTGGGTTGGGCTTTTTGTGATGCAACTGTCATTGAGTCATTTCAGTTTGTGGTAGTTTGAATGAGAATGACCCCCATAGGCCGATATATTTGCATACTTTGTCCTCAGTTGGTAAAACTGTTTGGGAAGGACTAGAAGGTGTGACCTTTTTGGAGAAGTGTATCTTTGGGGATGGGCTTTGAGGTTTCAAAAGCTGGTTCCATTTTGTGTGTTCTCTCTCTCTCTCTCTCCTCCTCTCTCCCCATCTTGTGCTTATAGATCAAGATGTAAGCTCTCAGCTTCTGCTGCAGTGTCATTGTCGTTCCCTGTCATGATGGTCAGGGACTCACCCAAATAAACCCTCTCTATAAGTGGCCTTGGTCATGGTGTCTTATCACAGCAATAGAAAAGTAGCTAAGACAGGAGTTGGTACCAGGGAGCGGGCTATTGCTGTGACAGGCCTGACCATGTGTATTTGGAGGAATGTGGAAGACCTTGGGACTTTAGGAAAGCAGTTGAACACTGTACCTAGGGCTTAACGGGCCAACCCCTCACCCATACTCCTGTAACTAACCCAAACAAACTCATTGGCTCACTGAGTTGGACTTCAGTGGTGTCCTTACTCTGGTCTGTTGATAGTAGATACCTCTGCTTGCCAGAGCAAGGTGTCAGATTCCTTGGAGCTGGAGTTACAGGCAGTTGTGAGCCTGTGGTGGGTGTTGGGAACCAAATGCAGGTCCTTTGGAAAAGCAGCAAGTGCTCTTAACCACTGAGCCATCTCTCCAGCCCCATCATCTTTTTTTTTGTTTGTTTTTTGGAGACATGGTCTCCCACTGAACCCAGAGTGCATGGATTTGGCTAGACTGACTGGCCAGCAAGCTTTAGGGACCCAGCCTGTCTCTGTCCTTCCCAGTACTGGGATTACAGGTGGCCAGTGCTTGCAGCTGGCTTTCTAGTGTGGGTTCTGGGATTGGCACTCGGGTAAGCACTACATTGACTGAGACATCTCCCCTGCACCCCCTATTTGCATTTGGGGTTTCTGTAACAATCATTTCTTTCTAACCCTTCTGGTAGATGGCACAGCATCCTGACCACATCCTTCCTTCTGTCCATTGGTTCAGAGTCGGGCTCCTGGCTCAGGTCGACTCAATCATTCCCTTCTCTAGGAGTTTTGCATCTGGAAGTGAAAGAGGCGGACATGTGAAGACCCTAGCAGAGAGTCCTTGCTTCTGTTAGGTCTGCCAGGAGCACAGGGAGACAAGAGAGCAGAGAGGCTGTCACATAAGCTACAGGACCAAGAGACAAGGAGAGTCTGAACTCAATCCCTGAGGACCAGCAGTTTCATTTCCCTTGAAACCTGTATGACACCCAAGTTCCTTGACTGCTGTGGGATGTTCTGTATGGCAAATGTGTTGCTAATTAGTCAATAAATAAAACACTGATTGGCCATTGGCTAGGCAGGAAGTGTAGGCGGGACAAGGAGGAGAATAAAGCTGGGAAGTGGAAGGCTGAGTCAGAGAGCCGCCATGATGAGAAATAGCATGTGAAGATGCCGGTAAGCCACGAGCCACGTGGCAAGGTATAGATTTATAGAAATGGATTAATTTAAGCTGTAAGAACAGTTAGCAAGAAGCCTGCCATGGCCATACAGTTTGTAACCAATATAAGTCTCTGTGTTTACTTGGTCAGGTCTGAGCAGCTGTGGGACTGGCAGGTGAGACAGATTTGCCCTGACCATGGGCCAGGCAGGAAAACTTTAGCTACACCTGACAACAGTGAAGTCTCTTCTCTCCTGTATTAGCTAAGGTTAGGTTTCAATAATCACCAGAAGAATCTCTAATAATAGACATCAGCAACTGGGAAGTGGAATGCACGAAGCTTTAAGTACAGGTCCAAGGAATGAACTGTGGAGTCAGAGGACGGAGCAGTTCTTACTGTTGTACTGCAAGGAGTTGTAGGAACTGGGGTTTGATGCCTTGATAAACACTGGCATGCAGGAACAGCCCTTTAGAAAACCCTGTATATATAGAAACACACATACACACACACACACACACACACACACACACACACACACACGCAGTTGTCTGTGGAGGTCAGAGTACAATCGTGGGTGCCATTCTTCAGGAGCCATCACCTTATTTTTTGAGTCATGACCTTTCATTGGAACCTGGGGTTCTTGGTTTCTGCTTGGCTGGCCAGCGAGCCTCCGAGATCCTTCTGTCCCTGACTTCCCGGTGCTGCAGTTACCATTATGACTATTCTCTTCTTTTTAATATTTATTTTTACATGTGCACATGTGTCCATGTAGGTCAGAAGAGGGCATCAGATCTCCTGGAGCTGGAGTTACAGGTGGCTGTGAGCATCCTGACCTGGGTGCTAGGAACTGAGCTCAGGTCCTCCAGGCCTTGCTTTTTACATGGATTCTTGCTGAGCTATCTCTCAGGTCTCCTGTAAGAGCTGTCTTTTGTGATATTTCTGAGTACACCAGCTGCCTTTGGTGCCCCCATAGCATTCCCTCAGCCTGTCATTGGTTTCCGTTAGCCCCATGCTGGATAGTTTCCTTGTATATTAACAGCCTCCCACTCTCCTTTGCCTTGTATTCCTTGGTTTTCTGTCTCAGTAGGCGCCTTCTACAAAACTTTGAAAGCTCAGTCATTGGACAAACACAGTCCAAAGGTTTGGGAGGAGACAGCCTTAGCTGACAGTGGAAAACCTTCTCCCAAGGTGACTCACTCATGTAGCTGCTAAGTTGTTTCTGGCTGTTGTCAAGAGGTCTCAGTTTCCCCAACCACAGACTCTGTAAAGGGCTAAGTGTCCTCACAGTCTTGTGGCTAGCTCCCTACAGAGCAGGCAGGCCAAGAGAGTGGCACGAACAGGCAATGCCTCCTACGCCAAGCTTCGGGGACCACACACACTCATGTCTTAAATAGCCCATGGGTGACATGGATCAGTCTGTTCAGTCTGAGAGGAGACTGCTAAAGAAGATGACAATCTGGACATTGGGACCATTGGAATCACTTGGAGGCTGGGGACCATTACCCCACTGCCACTAGGGAGGTGAGTCAGAGGATAAATGTCCCAGACGCCTAATATGCAAGTATATTCTTCATGGCTCCTCGGAGGGTCCCCAGAGGGACTGATAACCATAATAACCACAAAGACACAGCTTCATTAGCTTCTGCTACTTCTCTGGCTTCCTTCTCTCTCTCCTTTGGTCCTGTTTCATGTATTCACCTTCCGAATGAACTCCTGCACACTGAAATGTCTGTTTAATGCTTTAAGAAGAGCACAACTCTGAAATGAGAGGGAAGGTTTTGAAGGTTTTTGGAATGGAGCTGACCATTACAATGTATGATACACTAACTGAGTATGGGCAACTCACGGGTTGTCTGGATTGCTTTCTTACTGCCGTGCTAAAATTCTCTGGCAAAAACAGCTTAAGGGAAAAAGAGTTCATTCTGGCTTACAATGTGAGGTCACAGTCCATCATGGTGGGAAGTCACAGGTGGGAAAGGGTAGGAGCTTGAGGTAGCTGCTCACGTCATATCCATGGTCAAGAGATAGAGTGTGATGAACGCATATCAGTTTGCTCTTTCCATATTAAACAATCCAGGATCACCTGCCAGGAAATGGTCCCATCCATATCAGGCAGGTCTTTCCACCTCAATCAATGCAGGCAAGATAGTCTTAAAAATAAATATTAAAGGCCTGTGTCTAGCTGATTATAGATTCTGTCAGCCGACAATACCAACCACAACACAGGTCAAGAAAGGCTTCATGGAAGCAACCAGAACTGAGAGGTGAGGAGGTTGGGAAAGCCAGGGAGAGGAAGTAAGAGGGGAAACAGCAGTATTACCAGAGCTCAGAGCAGACAGAAGGCTTGCTCAGGCAGGGTGCAGTGCCGAGTGAGATGTGGCTGGGGTAGGGTGGTAAAGACCTGGGACAGTTTCTGCAGAAGGGTGGAGCAGACTGTTCTGGAAGACTGTCATGACAGTCTGTGTGAGAGATGAGAAGGACTTGTTCAGGGCAGTTGTCTGGAAAGGAAGGATGGGATTGAGGAGGACTGTCCTTCTCAGAACCAGACTCACAGCGCCTGGGAGGCAGTCTGGGGAGAAGGCTAGACACACGGCTCCTTGCTCAAGTGGACTGTGTTTGTGCGTTTGTCTCTTCCTGTCACTAAGCTCTTACACTTGAAATCATTTGCATTTGCCTGGAAGAAAAGAGCTACAAGGACTCTTTGAAACTTCAGGAAGCCCAAATACAGGTTAATATCTTGGAAAAAAATTTGAAAAAAAAATTGACATTTAAAGAAAAACCCAGGAGAGCCTTTTAAAGACAATAGGCTTAGAGCCCTCCTACTTCTTCAATGGCACGTGCTTTCACTCACGTAAAAACGTCCCCAGTGACTCTGAGCACTCCCCCTCCTCTTTGCCCTTCTCTTGTTCTGACAGCTATCCCGACATCATACAAAGACTTACAGTTCTGATCCATTCTTTCCAAGCCAGGCTATGTGCACCATGCCAGGCCACAGGCTGTCTCTGAGTCTGTGCGCTCAGTTCCTCTTCATAGGACCTAGGATGTTGGGTTGGTAGGATGAGAAAGTAACTAGGCATTTTTTTTTTTGCCTTAAAAACCATCATGCAATGGATTGGAGAGATGGCTCAGTGGTTAAGAGCACTGCTATTCTTCTAGAGGACAGTTCCCAGTACCCACATGGTGACTGTGTATAACTCCAGTTCCAAGAGATCCAATGCCTCTGGCCTCAGCAGGCACCTGTACACATGTGCACATACCCAAATGCAGACACAAATACCCATGCATAATTATTGGGCGTGGTGGCACATGCCTTCAATCTGGCAGAGGCAGGTGGATCTCTATGAGTTTGAGGCCAGCCTGGCCTACAATAGTGAGACCCTGTGTCTAAAACAAAACATCCCCCCACCAAAAAAATAAAAAAACAAAAAAAACCCCAAAAAACCAAAAACCAACAACAAAAAGCCACAAAACCCAAACCAAAAAACAACAAAGCAAGCTCAGTGTGGCTGTGTGTGTTTTAATCCCAGCTCTGGGGAGGCAGGGACAGGCAGATCCCTGGGCTTGCTGGCCAGCCGTTCTTAATACTCAGAGAGATCCAGGTCAGTGAGAGATTGTCTCAAAAAAAAAAAAAGGAGGTGGACAGTGCCTATGGAATGACATGAGATGTTATCTTCTGACCTACACACACACACACACACACACACGCACACGCACACGCACACACACACGCACACGCACACGCACACGCACACACACACACACACACACACACAATTTGCCGTGTGTTTGACAGTTACAGTCACATTCACATTCACAGAAGATTTGAAAGAGTTATCCCATTTTATAGGGAGAAAGCCAAGGCTTGGGAACTTCAGTATGTGTCCAGCATCTCAGCTTTTGAATGGGGGCAGAAGGTGGTCTTCAGTGTCCCTGGGGCAGGGCTGGCATTTACCCAGCTCCCATCCCACTCTGCTTTAGACACCAACTTCTGTGGACTGTCTGCCGGTAAAGGCCACTTGTGCATCTGCTGGTCTTCCGACTGTGACAATACCTGAAAATGGTTTTTAGAGTGACACTTGCCAGCTAGATTTTTTTCATACATGGGTACAATTTGTTTTGATCATGTTGACCCCCACTCCTCCCCCAACCCATTCCAGATCCATCCTCACCCCTCACAACCTCATATCCTCATTTTTTTAATTAAAAATTTTTTGGTGTTGTTTTTGTTTTGTATAAAAAAATGAGGTGTCCGGAGCCCCGCCCACCTCCGTCCTGGACCGATGATTGGCCTGACCCTCTGCAGGCCACCATAGCTGCTCTGAGTCCATCAGTCCTGTCAAATCCAGAAGACACTGTTTCACTGTGACCCTCCCTGGCCTCTGGCTCTTACCACATTTCCACACCCTCTTCTTTGATGGTTCCTGAGTCTTGGGATTGGGGTGTGACATAGATGTCTCATTTGTGCATTCATACTCGGCTGACACTTACTCTCTGCACATTGACCAGCTGTGAGTTTCTGCGTTAACCACCATCCACTGCAAAAGAACCTTCTCTGATGAGGTCTGAGAGCTACATTAATCTAATCTCTAGAAATTAAAAAAAAATGAAAAATAAACAATAACAAAAGCAACAACAACCCAGCAGCTTACATGGAAGAGTCTCAGGGCTTGGGACAGGACCTCTGCAGAACTGCTTTGGTGGCCAAGGCCACCGTCTTGGCATCCATGTGGCCCCCACATAAGAAAAGTATATAATTCTCTAAGGTCTGGATGATGGTAGAGACACTATGAGGAAAGAAAGAGGGCAGGATGCTGACTGGACACCTTGCAAGGGATAGCATGGTATGTGAGTTTCCACAGCCAGGTTCAGGTGGTCCACATAGACTCAGGTGGTCCACATAGACTCAGGTGGTCCACATAGACTCAGGTGGTCCACATAGGCTCAGGTGGTCCACATAGGCCCAGGTGGCCCACATAGGCCCAGGTGGCCCACATAGACTCAGGTGGTCCACATAGACTCAGGTGGTCCACATAGACTCAGGTGGCCCACATTGGCTCAGGTGGTCCACATAGACTCAGGTGGTCCACATAGACTCAGGTGGTCCACATAGACTCAGGTGGTCCACATTGGCTCAGGTAGCCCATAGGTGAAGGCCAAGGAAAAGCAGAGAATGGCTTTTCAGAGAGAATTTTCTGTCTTCTCTTACACTCTTGGATGAGGCTGAAGAGAAAAACCAACCTGTTTCTTTATTAATGATGCTTTCTGCAGAGTTAGATTAAGCACTGATTAAAGGCAAGATGTAAGTACCCTCTCAGTCACTTCTCTGGTTACAGGGCTTCCTTCTCGACTCTAAAATCACTTTGGCTCTCTTCCCGTTCGCTGCCCTCCCTTTGCTCCACCCAGCTTCCCAGCTGCCTCTCCCAGAGCTCTAGCCCACTGCCAAGAGCAAGAGTCTCTGGAGCCACACTGCCCTGAGCCTCCTTACAGACAGACAGGTAAGCCGTGGGCTGGGGCTGCTCTCACCCGCTGTCTTTTTCAAGGGCTTGTCATTAGAGACCTTATTTGTTTATGTCAGGCTGGAGATGGAGTCCTTTTGTAACCATATCCCCTGAAATCAGAGGTGGAGACCAGGTAGGAGATGCATGGTCAGGTGACAGAACCCATCAGGAACGGTTCTCTTCTCTCCTGTCACCCTGGAAGACGGTGACAGAAGAGGCTGGTTGCCCTGCTCTGGTGGGTGCTCATCACCCTGGGGACTTGATGTCAGCAACTGGGGTTTTCTAGAGAAGGTATGCATAAATCTTGTCTCAAATTTAATAGACTCTGGTACAAACATCCCAAATATTTTCTGGCTCCCCTATTGACTGACTCTTAATCAGAAATTGTCAAGTGGTATCTTTGTTGAAGAGTTAATCTTTGTGATTGGCTTTCTACAGGGGTCATTATGTGAGCCTCTGCTCACATTCACTTGCTTCCTGGTTTTCTTATGGAATCTATTAATGGGGAAATGTCACCCTTTTGGTTGTAATCCACATTAATAAACATGGCTTAGGGGTCACCAAAGCTAAGAACTTGGTTGGCCCCATCACCTAACATGGACAAGAAAGCACCGTGGAACATATTCACTGTTAGCCTACTGCCTTGGTGCATGGGTGAGTGTGACAAATAGGTGAACAGGAAGGTCCTAGAGGCTGTGTGGCTTTCTCCTCCTGATCGCCTCCTCTTGCCCTTCTCGGGGATGAACACCTAAATGGAATTGCAGGACAGCCAAGCGCTTGAGACCTGGCAAGTGGTTGGTGGGGCTTGAGGTTCTCCAGAACTTGCTTACAGGACCATAGGTAAGGCTTTTGATTTCTCTAACCCCGATGCCTTTTGCTGTCAAATTGCCATGTGATGCTGCCTATCTTGTAGATTTTCAGAAATAATCCACAGATAACTTAATCTACAGCTCTTATTAATTTATGCATGTCAGTGTGACCTTTGATATTCTGGTTATATGGACAGGATCCCCTCCGAAATGTTCTTGGTGGGCAGTTGTAAAACTTTCACGATTTCTTCGTTATTTCTCCTACTGGTTGGGGTAAAGTGTGAGGGTATGACCGCACAGTTATCTAGAGAGGAAATGAAAGCCATCCACTAATTGGGAGCCCTTCTCTCAGATGGCGGGAAGGACATTTATCTCATGGGGATTGTTTTGAGAATGAGATGAGAATTGTGCGCCTTACACACCCACAGTTTTACCTGGAACAGAATAAGCACTGTTAAATGGTAGCTGTGGCGGTTAAAGTGTTGGTAATATGGGGCTCAGAGAGAAGATGACCATGTACAATTATGTGCAAGTGACAATGACAGCCATGTAAATATGAGCATGAAAAGGAGACTGAAGAGAAATATGCCAACACATTAACCCTGCATGTGCTTGATGGCGGTAGCTTGTGGGAGATCATTTCCTTTTTGTGTTTTCTAATGTTATTGAATGAATGACTTTACTAGCTACAGCAGGAAACAGATGGCATATTCAAATTGGGCATTTGGAGAATGCTTTATTACAGGGACTTTATAAAAAGGTACAGGCAGATCTCAGTCACAGAAATGGGCAATGGTGTAGTTCTTCACCTAGTGCGGGCGGGGTGGTGGTGGCTGTAACACCCCGTATCGGAAGCGGTAAAGGAAGGCAGGCAGGACTGGCCAGAGAAAAATACAGATGACGACCTTCCAGTGTGGCTGATGGCCAGCACCAGGAACAAGTGAGGAGGATGTTCCTGACCCTCCTCTGCTGGTCACTGTCTAGACACAACCAGAGGATAAGGACCTCAACTATGAGCTAAGTGTGGGTCACCTCAGGGCACTGAGCAGGCCTGAGAGGATGAAGGATGATCTGGTGGTGCACCAAAGGTGGCCCGCAGAGTGTGTCATGTGACTTTGATAAACTTTATGAATGGAGCCCAAAGGCCTTGTGCAGGCCCCGGTGCCTTCGTGCTGCGACTCCTGCTCCTTAGGACACTGTCCTCTCTCCTCCTAGCCAGGTAACCTTAGCTCTTCAGAGCTCACCTTCACCCCTGGGCACAGCTTCGGTGTGACCGATGTTTGCTCCTGGCCGTTGATGTTTGAACGCCCAGGTCCTTCATTTATCAAAGCCTAAGTAGCAGCTACTGAATTGTCTGTTAGTAAGACGAGGATGGAGTTGACTGGCAGTTACTTCTCCACCTTCTCTGGCCCTTCTTGTTTTTGTCACTTTTATCTTGCTGCTTATTTATTAATGTTTTTATTAGTGTGTGTTGACTGAGCAGAGCAGTGGGTGTCACTGTGTTTTCATATGTGCACACAATACCCTGTGATCCTATTCATGTCTCTCTTACTCTCCACTCATTCCTTTCCTCTTCCTCAATAGTCTTCCTGTTATGTCTTTGTCCTTCTGCCCAGATCTCACATATGAGAGAAAAAAATGTCGTATTTGTCTGAGTCTGACTTATCTCAGTGAACATGGTAATCTCTAGTTCAATCTGTCTTTTACTATAGATGACATATTTTCATTCTTATTTATTGTTGAACAACACACATACATTTCATTTAAAGATAATGCTTATTCATTGCTGAGCTTTGAAGTAGAGTCCAAATGTGGATATTGTGAATGATGCTCCAGCAACTGTGGATGTTCAGATAGCTCTGTTGGATGCTGTCTTTGAGTTGTTCGGGTGTAAATTTAGGAGTGTTGTATCTGATCCACACAGCAGTTCTATTTTCATTGGAGTCTCCACTTGGATTTCCATAGTGATTTAACTAATTGTAAGGTTTGCTTTTCCCTGCGTTCTCAACAGCCATTTTTTTTAAATGATAGGCCGTCTAATTGAGATGAGATACGATCTATCTATTTATCTATCTATCTATCTATCTATCTATCTATCTATCTATCTATCTATCTCTATAAATCATACTGGGTATTAAGCGCAGGGCCTTACACTTGCTAGGCATACACTCCAACAATGAGGTATTGCTCCAGCCTTAGATGGAATCTCAATGTGTCTTTGATTGGCGTTTCCTTGGTGGTTAAAGACAGTGAACACCTTTCCTATATATTATCCACTTGTACCTCCTCTTGTAGAGTCATCTGTTATCAAGTTATTTCTTGGTTGACTTACTTGTTCACTTGGTGTACTTCTTTATATATGCTGGGTATATCCTTTGTTGGATGAATGGCCAGGAAAGGGTTTCTCCCATATTGTAGCTTCCTGTTCACTCTGTTTATTTTTTCCACTGTTTTACAGATGTGATCCCAGTTCTTACTTCTTGATATTTTCTGAGATACTGGAGTCCTTTTCAGAAAGGTCCTCAATTCTCTCTTAGTTCTTGGTTGTGTGTAGTTATAATATGGCATGGGGAAGCTCTTATGTATAAATGTACATATCTATATATGCATTTACATGTATAAATGCCTCCTATACTTGTATGTCCGTATCTTTTCCAAGATTTGGGAGGGTTATTTTTTGGACACCATTTCCTAAATACTTTTCTGTGTCTTTAGCACGAAAATATGTGATTTTGGTCTTTGATTTTTGAGCCTGAATGTCCTCAGACTCACTATGTGCCCAAGTTTGACCTTGAACTTTGGGTCTTCCTGCCTCCACCCTCTAGAGTTCTTACACGTTCTGTTCACACTTTCTCTTAGTTTTTCTTTATTACTATCTACTACTCTACCCATCACTTGTGTTCAGGTCCCGAGCCTCTCTTCTGCTTGAGCTGATGTGGGGCTTTCTACTCAGATGTTTTTACCGGCTCAATGAACATTTCATTTCCAACACTTGCTTTTGCTTTTTCCAAAATATCTATATTTTTATTGAATTTCTCGCTCATATCCTATTTTGTCTTTCTTAAGTCATCCCACTAGTTTCCTGTATTTTCTTGCAATTCACTGATCTTTAAAAAACTAATTGTTTTGAATTCTTTGTATAGCATTTCATCTGTTGTAATGTTTCTTGGGTCAGTTGATAGTGAATTGCTAACCTCTGGAGAAATCCTGCTGTCTTGCTTCATTGTATCTGTTATAGTCCAGTGTTGGAATGGATGTATTTTTCTATTTAAAAAATGTAATTTTTAAAGTTTTTTGTTTTATATGTATGGGTGTTTTGCCTGCATATATGTCTGTGCACCACATGCATGAAGTGCCCATGGAGGCCAGAAGAGGGCGTCGGATCCCTTGGAACTAGGTTTATGGATAGTTATGAGCTGCCATGTGGGTGCTGGGAATTGAACTCAGGTCCTCTGGAAGAGCAGTCAGAGCCCTTAACCATTGAGCCATCTCTCCAGCCCTGTATTCATGTGAGTCGTTTTAGGAACAGTCTTCTATGAAAGCTGCGACCAGAGGTTTGGGCTCTTGGAAGCATTGGAGAGGTTTCAGACTACTTTTTATGGTCATTTCCTTGTTACCTCTTTAACAGAATTTTACCCCCCCATATCTCTCTCCCCCACCTGTGTTCTACAGCACAGTGTGAAGATTAGTTAGAGGACAACTTACTAGTGTTGGTTTTTTCCTTCCAATATATGGCTCTGGAGGAGTGACTCAGACCATCAGCCTTGGTGGCAAGCACATCTACCCTCTGAACCATGTCTCCAACTTCTTTTGAGGAGATTAATGTGTTGTGAGTCAATATAAGCCATGGTAGATCCTGAGGGTACTTCTCACAAGAGTGTGGTGTACAGCATGTCAAACAGACATACCATGGTAGTGAGCTTTACCGTCTGTAATTCTGGTTCTGGTCTCAGCAGTAATGTGTTTTCCAAAGGAGTATTGCAGTGCCCTATGCTGTTGAACTCTGACAGGCACCAGGGCCCCTGGTCTTCGTTCTTTCTCTCTGCTATTGCTGCAGGAGCAGGTCTCCAGGTCTTAGACGTCTATTGCTCCAGGAGCAGGTCTCCAGGCTGCAGACGTCTATTGCTGCAGGAGCAGGTCTCCAGGCTGCAGATGTCTATTGCTGCAGGGACAGGTCTCCAGGCTGCAGACGTCTATTGCTGCAGGAGCAGGTCTCCAGGTCTCAGACGTCTATTGCTGCAGGGGCAGGTCTCCAGGCTGCAGACGTCTATTGCTGCAGGACCAAGTCTCCAGGTTGCAGATGTCTATTGCTGCAGGAGCAGGTCTCCAGGCTGCAGATGTCTATTGCTGCAGGGGCAGGTCTCCAGGCTGCAGACGTCTATTGCTGCAGGGGCAGGTCTCCAGGCCTCAGACGTACTTGGAGTCTGGTCATTAGTTTGGTGCTTTGATCTCTCTTATTCTTTTATTGATTGAAGGTGATTGTGTGTCAAGATGCTAACTCTTGGTGAAGAGCACTTGTTGCTTTTCCAGAGAACCAGCTTACACTGTATACACACAGGACCCTTTCTATAACATGAAAAACATACAGAATATAAAGTGCCTCTGTCTGTCTTTCCTGTCCCCTATCAATTCTATGCCCTAACTTTCTACTGTGCCCATATGGTAGCCCTTTCTGGTCTACCCAACAGACAGCTGATACCCAAGCCTTCTCACCTCAGCATCCATTTCTGTAGACCTCCTAGAGAGTCAATCACAAGACAAGCTGAGTTCTATCCCCATCCTGAGAGCTCTGTTTCTGACACACGTCTGTGTCCCAAGGGTGAAGATGGAGGACAGGTACTACCCAGTGATCTTCCCAGATGAGCGCAATTTCCGCCCCTTTACTTCTGACTCTCTGGCTGCAATAGAGAAGCGGATCGCCATTCGAAAGGAGAAGAAGAAGTCCAAAGACAACGCAGCAGCTGAGCCCCAGCCTCGGCCTCAGCTTGACCTAAAGGCCTCCAGGAAGTTACCTAAGCTTTATGGTGACATTCCCCGTGATCTGACAGCGAAGCCCCTGGAAGACCTGGACCCATTCTACAGAGACCATAAGGTACCTCCACAGGGACATGGGGTGTGTGGGAGGCAGGCAGCACCCTCTTCTCCTTGTCCCTGTCTTTGTAGCTCTGAGAACCAACTTGGGACCTTATTTGCTCTTTCTAATGCTTGTGCCGGGTGGGGAGATGAGGCCGACTCTGAAGAAAGGTTCAAAGGTCAACCCAGGAAAGAGGCGTGTCTAGAAGGAGCATGGCAGGCGAGGAACGGAGGTCAGGCCACTGCTCCAGACCGGCTTCAGACAAATGGCCACCCAGCTCCCCACTTCCTGTCTCTGAAGTGGAAACAAATGGCTGATCTCCCTACCCCAAGGCAAGACATGCCCCAGAAGCACTTTATAAACTGTGCATCATACTGACATCAACAATTAAAAGCACTGTGAAGGGGTGCCCATTTCAGCAAGAGTGGCATCTTAAAAAATATTTAGACAATAGGACTTCTAGGCTGTTAAGTGAGATTAATGAAAGTCAAATTGATAATTGATATAGAGTAGGCACTCAGTCAATGAAGGCTAAGTGCATGTTAATTAAGTGGGCACATGCAAATTATATGCAAACCCCATATGAATATATGGAAGCCTCCATGATTTATCTACTACATGTAATTCTGCTTTTTAATTTTATTATATTTATTTGTCGTGTGTGTGTGTGTGTGTGTGTGTGTGTGTGTGTGTATGCATGTGCCATGGTATATGTTATGTGTAGAGGTCAGAGAACAAAATTTTGGGAGTTGGTTCTCTCCTACCGTATGTGTCCTGGGACCAACCTCAGGTTGTTAGACTTGGCAAGTGCCTTTACCTGCTGAGCATCTCACCATCCCGATGTATAATTCTTCCTTTTCTACGTTAGTTTTTATTTATGCGCATGGGTGTTGTGTCTGTATATGTATGTCTATGTAGCATGTGTGTGCAGTGCCCACAGAGGCCAGAAGAGGGGGTGAAATTCCCTGGATCTAGAGTTACAGACAGTTGTGAGCTGCCATGTGGGTGCTGGGAATTGAACCCAGGTCCTCTTGAAGAGTAGTCAGTGCTCTTAGCCACAGAGCCATCTCTCCAGCCCACTTAGATGTAATTTTTGCAGGAAATTCTAGAATGACTCTAGAATGAGACCGTATGAATTCTGGGCTCTCCTTGGCTCCTTGAAAGCCTGGGCTGTGAGGCCACCACCCCGAGAGGATCCCCTCTTTTAAAAGGCTCGGAAGACCTTGCTGTCATCATTTGTATGATCCAGCAGGAGATGGAAAGCCTACCCCATCAGCGGGGAGCCTGGAGTTTTTAGTAGAACGACTGTGGTGCAAAGAGTCTCTTTTGCTGACACCAGTGGAAATCTGACCTCTCAGAGCGGTTGTCCGGGTGTGTGCCCTTTAAGTGGAAACACCAGAGTTGCCAGACCAAATGCAGATGGGGATGGGCCGTTTAGAGGAAATGGGAAGTATATGTGGAAGGGACAGAGAATGACGAGAAAACACTTCATTTCTCCTTTTCATTATGCTCCAGAATCCCAGGTGCTTCTTGGAGGCATAGTTGTCGGAGAAGAGTTGGTTGGGAGAATTCTCTCTCTGCCTTGGAGCTGGGTAGGAAGCCCATGGGACAGGCAATAGCTTTGTGAGCTGCAGACTCCTGGAGGCAGGGGGGGGGGAGGAGGGGGGAGGGCAGCTCTGGTTTTAGGGACATCACTTCTTAGCCTGGGCTCACCCTTGGAATTGGAAGGCAAGGTACTTGTTTTGAGCCCTGCACACCTATGATCTCATTTGTGTGTGCTCAACATTGATGTGAGAGTGCACTACCTTAAGGATGAGGAGCCCCAAAGTTTATACGGTCAAACAACTAGGACCTAGTCTTAAGAGTTACTTAGTTCTTGGCAACTTAGCTGCCCCCTCCTTTAGAGGCTCCTACAGAGGAGAGAGGTGGAGGTGTGACAACAAGCAGGTCAGACGAGCTGGTCCCCATCCTTCTAGTCATTAAAGCCCTGGCAAGTGTTGTGCACCATTAGCTAAAATATTAAAGCTGTGAGAGGAAGGATCAGTACAGCCAAAGTGTACAGGAGCAGAACCGTATTGCTCCCCAGTCATCAGGGGTGACAGTCCTCAAAGAGAAGGCCACTCTGCCCTGAAGTGCTGTTTACTCAAGGAAGGCACAACCCTCCTAAGAAGTCTTGGACTCATAGGCTGCTAGCAGCGAAGGAACCTCGTGGCCCATGTTATATTGTTGTGTGGGCTAAGACAGAGACCCTCTGGCCGTGCTTTCTCCTGCAGGCAGAGGGTTTCCAGATCAGAGTCCAGCAACTCACTGATGGCAGGGAGGTGGCCAGAAGGATCTGCTGTCAAGCCAGGGCTGTATTACTCTTCCAGCTTTGGGCCTGGGCATCATGGTCTGCCCTTCTTATCTGAGAACACGCTAGACAAAGGTCTCAGGACTTCCCCTAACACCAGAGGAGCAAAGGGGTGGGGACAGGAACGGCTCTTGCTCTGTGAGGCTTTTGTGACCATTCGTCTCAGGACAAGCAGGAGAGCAAATCTGCCGTTAAATAGAAAAGGGAGTGTGGAGTAGGTGGTAGAAGCTAGTGAGTGATAAGCTGCTGCCCAGGGCTGCTTGGCTTCCAGGCCCAGGGACATATGTTAGGAAGAACTGGGCACCGTATGTGTGCTGGTTAGCTGTTTGTTCACTTGATACAAGCTAGGGTCATCTGGGGAGAAGAAAAATTAGTTGAGAAAATGTCTCAGATTGATCTGTGGGCCAGTCTGTGAGGCATTCTCTTGATTAATGATTGATGCAGGAGGGCACAGCCCACCGTGGGAAGTGCCACCCCTAGGTAGATGTTCCTGGGGTTTATAAGAAAGCAAATTGAGCAAGCCATGGGGAGCAAGCCCAGTAAACAGCATTCCTCCACGGCTTCTGCTTCAGTTCCTGCCTCCAGGTTCCTGCCTGGAG
This sequence comes from Peromyscus californicus insignis, assembly GCF_007827085.1. Classification (NCBI taxonomy): domain Eukaryota; kingdom Metazoa; phylum Chordata; class Mammalia; order Rodentia; family Cricetidae; genus Peromyscus; species Peromyscus californicus. The sequence continues at coordinate 114,306,687 of NW_026294402.1, read as the reverse complement.
TTCCTGTCCTGACTTCCTGTCATGATGGACTGTGACTGGGATGTTTGAACCCTTTACTCCCAAGTAGCTTTTGGTAATGAGCTTTGTCACAGCAACAGAAGGGAAACGAAGATAGCCCACTGGGCTCTTTAGAGGTGGGAACTCACTGTTTGGCAGGTCTGTCCTGTGTCTAGCACCTGTGAACCTACCCAGTAAGGGCCAGCAGAGCCCCAGTCACTGACAGATGGCGATACCCCCATGCCTAGGGGCAGTACCCACCTCCTTCCGCAGGTAAGGACCGCAGGTAGATTTGCCCTGCTTGTGTCGGGGATGAGAGAGCGAGGGCCTTTGTGTGTTACTCTTCTGTGGTTGTCACCAAACACCTGACAGGAAGTGTTCTTCTGACTTCCCCCCGTGGGGCTGCAGTCTGTGAGGTCAGGAGGTCATAGTGGCTGGCCACATCTCATCCACAGTGAGGAAGAGGAGGATCAGTGCTGCTGCTCTGCTCACCCTCTCCCAGGCCATGAGATTGTGTCACCCACATTTAAGCGGTGTCTTCCCACCTTAATTAACACAATCTAGAAAGTCCTTCACAGAGATAGATGCCCAGAAACTTGTAGATAATTCTAGATACTGCCAATTCAACAGTCAACATTATATATCACACTACATCATGCTTGATGACTTTTTTCCCTGGAGGATTAAGTATTTGTTCAATCAATCAATCAATCAATCAATCAATCAATCAATCAATCAATACATCCATCCATCCATCCATCAATTAATTTTAGTATATGTGTTTTGTATGTGTCTGTTGCCAGAATCAGTTCTTTCCTACCATCAGATGGGTCCCCAAGATTGAACTCAGGTCTTCAGACTTGGCAGTAAGCACTTTCACCTGAGCATCTCATCAGCCCCTGAAGTATTTTAAGGGTTAGGAACAGATTTGTAATTTCATTAGAACTGCTCAGACCTGCCACATAACCATACAAACTCCAAATCTCTTTGTATCATAAGACAAATACAAAAATTTACAAAAATGTCTTTGAGAATGATAGTAATTTAAGATCCCTACTATGTGTGGCTGCTGTTCAAGCTCAGTTCCTATGTGGGCTCCTAGTCCTGCTCCACATGTACATACCATGGAGTTCCACATTTAAGGTTGGCTTGCTCAGGTATGACCCCACACCCTGCTTTCTATGGCTTCAGGGCTGTGTTCTCCAGCATGCCTTGTAAACATAAACAGTCCACATCTTGAAGCCAAGACCATGTAATAGAAGCTGTTGACTTCCAGACTCACAGGGTCAATAATTCTGCCACCAGAGGTTGCAGATACTTGTCAGGGCTCAAGACATGGCTCCCTAGAACTTTCTCTAATTGTGTTCTTGAAGAATATTGTTTGCCAATGTGTTAATTTCTGTCTTGTGATTTCTTCACAGACATTCATGGTGTTGAACAAGAAGAGGACAATATATCGCTTCAGTGCCAAGCGGGCCTTGTTCATTTTGGGACCTTTCAATCCTGTCAGAAGTTTAATGATTCGAATCTCTGTCCATTCATATCCTTTCCCCAGGTCCAGGCTGTGGGAAATGTGGGCAAGTCCCAGGGGTCCATGTGTGTACTATTGTTATTATTATGATTAATTTGAATCAGGGTCTCATAGGCCAGGCTGTCCTTGGAATCCTTATGTAGCAGAGGATGACCTCAAACTTTTGATCTTTGGCCTCCACCTCCCAAATTCTGGGATTATAGGAATGCACCTCCACACACAGTTTGCGTGGTGCTGGGAATTGAACACAGGGCTTCACTATGCTAGGCAAAGCACTCTACCAGCTGAGCCTCATCCAGCTCCAGTTTCAACGGAAGCAAATAGTCCTTGTTCCCAAAGTGTTACTGCGGTGGTGCGTTTGGCACTGTGTGGGGTGGTGCGTGTGAGCAGCTGTGGTCCAGGAGCCTCAGCTTCAGGAGCCAGACCGTTAGGCACTCTGTTCTAAGTGAGCACGGAAAGAGCAGGACAAGCAGAGGCAGCAAAGCTAGGAGGCATCAAAGCAGCCTCGGAGGCAGAGGCCCTGTGCAGCACACGAGCAGATAGATGCACCCTGTTGGACCTGTACAATGTTGGAAACATCTCAGAGATATTTTCTAGCATAGGCAGTCCTATTTCCGGCTTTTCTCTAAAAAAAGAACCTCCACACCTCCCCCGCCCCTGAGGGCCACCCCCCAACCTACCACTCCCTCCCCCGAACACCCCCCACCCCCCGCAGGCTAACTAGATGGCTTAGCTGGTCAAGTCTTTGCTATGTGAGTGTGAGGACCAGGGTTCAGATCTCCAGCACTCACATCAATGCTGGGCAGCCATGGAAGCCTGCCTGTAATCCCAACTCTGGGAATCCCCAGAGCAAGGTGTCTAGCTACACTAGCAGAATGGATGAGCTCTGGTTCGATTGATAGACCTTGCCTCACTGTATAAGGTGGGGAGTGATTAAGGAAGAAACCTGAAATTAACACAGATATGCAACTGTGCACATGTACCCCCTGCCCCCGCCACATTTGAAATGCACACACGCACATACACACATACCACACACTTGTGCACACACAAACAAAGCATTGAGCAGGCTGGGAGTGTACTCAGGGAAGGGCAGTTCCTTCACCTTGAGTGTGCTGAGAGTGTAGACAGGGGCAGAGCAATTGCTTAGCATTTTGCAGGCTGGAAGTGCACTCAGGGAATAGACCACTCGCATGGGATTGGGCCGCTGGGAGTGCTCTCAGGGCAGAACACCTCCTTAGCATTGAGCAGGTTGACAGTGTACTCAGGGAAGGGCAGTTCCTTCACCTTGAGTGTGCTGAGAGTGAACTCAGGGCAGAGCACTTGCTTAGCATTGAGCAAGGCGGTAGTGTACTCAGTGGGTAGACACCTGCTTAGCATTGAGCAGGCTGGGAGTGTACTCAGGAATAGAGGCTTGCTCAGCATTGAGCAGGCTGGGAGTGTACTCAAGAATAGAGGCTTGCTCAGCATTGAGCAGGCTGGGAGTGTACTCAGGGTAGACCACATGCTTACCATTGAGCAGGTTGGGAGTATATTCAGGGTAGAGCTCCAGCTTAGCATTGAGCAGGGTGGAGTGTACTCAGGATAGAGGTCCTTCTCTGCATTGAGCAGGGGGGAGTGTACTCAGGATAGAAGTCCTTCTCAGCATTGAGCAGGGGGAAGTGTACACAGGGTAGAGGTCCTTCTCAGCACTGAGCAGGGGGGAGTGTACTCAGTGACAGAGCACCTGCTTTATGTTCAGGATTTTCTGTGTTTTGCCTTCTAGCTCTGCCAGGGGATGGGATGAGGCTATACCAAGCAAGGCTGCTGTTCTAGCTATGTCAGCCTGAGTCTGACTCTGTGGGGAGTCTAGAACACAGGGCACCAGCTTCTCTTGTAGCCCAGGCTGGCCCCGGGCCCTCTGTGAGGGAAGGATGACGTTGGACTAGTGATGCTTCTATCTACCAGCACTGTGACTACAGGTGGGAGCCAGTGTGCTTGGTTCATGCAGTGCTGGAGATGAGTGCCAGGGCTTTGTGCATGCTGGGTAAGGACCAACGGAGCTACATACAGCCTCAATTTACGGCCAGATTATTTTTCATTTGGATCTCTATCAGGCAGATGTGTGGATGGGAAGAGTGGCTCTTCAGGTGAGGAGGCTGCCGTTCAGCAGGGGACCTTCTCCAGAGCTGGGGATAGGCTTGAACTGTTTGGTGCAAACTCTCACAGAGAATAGAAGCACTTGCATGCGAGCAGCTCAGAGATCCCCATCACAATGGCAGTCCCCTCAGCACCCCGCTGTCAGGATCATCCAACAGTGTATGTGCCTTAATCAGTACTGGTCACGGTCTTCAGCATGTTCATCATCTGCACGGTGGTCATCAACTGTATGTTAATGGCCTATTATGGGGACAGAAGTTCAGACAAGGACTCTGTTTTGGAGTGAGTACTGTCCCTGCAGTCTAGCTGAGGGGCTGGGGATGTGGCTCACAAAGCCCTTCATTCCATCCCCAGCACTATATAAACTGGGCATGGTGGTGCATGCTGGAGGTCTTAACACTTGGGAGGTAAGGCTGGAGGTCAGAAGTTCAAGGTCATCCTCAGATATATATTGATCTTAAGGCCAGCCTGGGCTACAGTGAAACCCTTATGAAAAAAATGTATGCTTTAAAGACTGACTGTCTTAAATTGGGATTGTTGGTACTGTGGATCTTACTTCTCCAACTTAAATGCTGGCAGACTCAATTTTTATTTTAGTAGATTAAAAAAATGAATTGCTTTTAGAAGTATTAAAAATATTTGCAACATAAAAATATTTGTAACAAAAAGCACATATAAACTTTTCATTATGTATTCTTTGGTAATTTCATACATGAATGTATTTAGATCATATGCCTCCCCTCTGAACACATACATTTTTGTACATAGATTTTAAATGGTTTTCTTTGTGCCCATGGGCTTTATAAGGATCTTTTTTGGTGGCTATATGATATTGTGTAGCTAGAGTTTTTCTCTCTGGCGGCATCCCGCCAAGCTCCGGCAGTCCTGTAGCCCACTTATAAAATAAACATACAGACGCTTATATTATCTAAACTGCTCGGCCATTAGCTCAGGCCTACCATTGTCTAGCTCTTATTCTTATACTCAGCCCATTTCTGTTAATCGATATGTCGCCATGTGTTCCGTGGCTTTACCTGCTGCCTTTACATGATGCTCCCTGGACAGCAGGCTGGCATCTCCTCCTCTCTGCCTTCCTGTTCTCTCAATTCTCCTCTCTGCTAGTCCCGCCTATACTTCCTGCCTGGCTACTGGCCAATCAGTGTTTTATTTATCAATCAATCATCCACAGCAATATTGTACTTGGTAAACTGTAAACTTAATAGATCTAGTATTTTAGCATCCTCCCAGTCATCTTTTTGTATAAGCCACTTTTAGATTATTATTTTTCTCAGGATAGATGATTAGAAATGGCTTTCCTGGATCAAATATACAATATAGTTCTTTAAAATACATGTTCATATGCTAACAACACTTCCTGAAAAGTTATATCAGTTTATTCAGCCGCCATCAGCACGGGAACCAATCAAATCATTTTCCATTCACATTTTTCTGTGGTGAAAATGTTCGCATTCTTAACCAGGCGTGGTGACAGAAACCTGCAATCCTGGCCCTCAGCGGGTGGAGCAGGGTGATGGTAAATTTGAGGAAAGCCTGGACTATACAGTGAGACTTGACCTTAAAAAAAAATGTGTTTAAAGAATACATATATTTCATGGGGGCTGGAGAAAAAGCTTAGTGATTGTTAGCACTTGCTGCTTTTGAAGAAGAACCAGGTTCAGATCCGAGCACCCAGATCAGATAGATCACAACTGCATGTAGCTCCAACTCTATGGGATCTGGCACTCTCTTCTGGCCTCTGAGTGCACCTACATTCATGTGCACGTACACACGCGTATACATGCACACATACACATAAATAAAATAAAAATAAATCTTCAAAAATACTTCTTTATTTGGGGCTTAACAGTGCACTTTGTAGTCCCAGAACTTGGGAGACAGAGGCAGAAGGACCAGTCTTGATCACATAGTGAGATTACGTGAAAAAAAGTTTTTTTTAAACATTTCTTTACACTGGGCATGGCTGATTCAGCTTTCTTAACAGTCTTTGTGTTGTATATTATTTTCTGTCTTCAATTTCAACTCTTGTTTCTTCTGCATTTAGAGTATTTATTTTATTTTATATATATATATATATATATATATATATATATATATATATATTTTTTTTTTTTTTTTTTTTTGGTTTTTTTCGAGACAAGGTTTCTCTGTGTAGCTTTGCGCCTTTCCTGGAACTCACTTTGGAGACCAGGCTGGCCTCGAACTCACAGAGATCCGCCTGGCTCTGCCTCCCGAGTGCTGGGATTAAAGGCGTGCGCCACCACCGCCCGGCTTTTTATTTATATATTTTATGTATAGGTGTGTTTTACTTGCATGTATGTCTGTGTGCCACATGGAGGCCAGAAGAGAGGACACTGCATACCCTAGAATTAGAGTTACAAACAGCTGTCCGACTCCATGTGGCTGCTGGAACTGAGCTCTTTGAAAGAGCAGACTGTGCTCTTAACCACTGACATCTCCCCAGCCCCTTCGACCCTCCTCTTTCTGTCCCGTTCCGCCAGCGCTGAGCGCTGAGACTATGGGCACACACCAGCAAGCCTGGTTTATGAGGTGCTGGAGGGTCAAACTCAGGGTTCCATACATGCTAGGTGAACACCCTACCTGCTGAGCCACATCCTCAGTGTGGTTCTTTTCTCATTTATCACATCCCTTCTTTTTACGAATGATTTGTTTTGTAGATACATCTTCACCGGGATTTATATTTTAGAAGCTGTGATTAAAATATTGGCAAGAGGCTTCATCCTGGATGAGTTTTCCTTTCTCCGAGACCCGTGGAACTGGCTGGATTTCATTGTCATTGGAACAGCGTAAGAGTTTTAAAAGACTTTTGTGGGACGCATTCGGGGTGAGAAAGAAGTCCCTTCCTCTGAGGTCTCTCAGTGTGCACTGGTTGATCCTGAACACCAGGCAGCCGCTGGCCAGAGGCCTCCAGGCACACACCCATCTCTTCTGTTTTCACTCCTTCACTGACCAACCGTGGCCTCTTACAAGCCAGGCTCTGTAAGTACAGGGTTGTAAAATCAAAACACAAAATAACAGAAAAGCATGGCCCTCACCATGGCAAAGCTCACAGTGCACAGGGAGAGAGGATTAATCATTGTTACAATATGCTTGGCGGGTTACCAGGATTGGGCTGCACATGTGTAGGTATCAGAGAACCAAGGACTCTAGCAAACGAAGAGTTTCTTCAGGAAGTTTTCTAGTTTGGGCTTTTAAGTTTAATTTTGAGTTAATTGTTGTGTATGGCATGAGGTGATTTCCCACTTGGGGTTTTTGTGTTACAGTCCATGGTCGTGTGTGTGTGTGTGTGTGTGTGTGTGTGTGTGTGTGTGTGTGTGTGTGTGTTTAGGGGACAATGTCAAGAGTCTGGCTTGGTAAGATGGGGCAATCACAAAAGGTCTGAAAAACCAACCCAAGGAGTTCATTCAGTCTTCATGCTGAGGTAAGAGGTAGGAAGCTGTGAAGGGTTTTAAGCAAGAGAATGAGATGTGTGTTTTTTTGTTTGTTTTGGTTTTTTGAAACGTTTTTGTATGCATGCATATGTGTGCACATGCATGTAGAAGCCAGAGATTGATGTCAGGAACCACATCAAACCCGGAGCTCACCGATGTGGCTAGCCTTCTGAGGCTGAAATTACATACAGATGGGCTACTGTGCCCACTGTCTTAGGGTTTCTATTGCTGAGAAGAGACACCCTGACCACAGCAACTCTTATAAAGGAAAATATTTAATTGGGAGGTTTGGTCCATTATCGTCAGGGTGGGAAGCATGGCAGCATGCAGGCTGACATGGTTCTGGAGAGGTAGCTGAGTGTTATACATCCAGATCTGAAAGCAGCAGGAAGAGACTGAGATACACTTCCTCCAACAAGGCCACACCTCCTAACAGTGTCACTTCCTATGAACCTATGGGGCCATTTTCTTTCAAACCACCCCACCCACCCACCAGAGATCCACACTCTGGTTCTCACGCTTGCAGGGTAAGCATTGTAACTGCTGAGCTGCCTCCCCAGACCTCCCGCCCCACCCAACTTTTCATACTACAGCTCTGTCACTTCATGTCTGTACAGGCCTCAGAACTCTATAGTTGGTAGATTAAAGGCGCGTGTCACCACCACCCTTGGCTCTGTTCCCTAGTGTGGCCTTGAACACACAGAGATCCTGCCCACTAAGTGATCAGATTAAGGGCATGTGCTACTGCTGCCTGACTTCTTTGTTTACTTAAAATGCCTTGCTATTTCCTCTGATCTCCAGGTAAACTTTATTAAAGCACAAATAAACTATCACCACACCTCTCTTGTTTCTGCTGCACTGCATACTCCTGGTTAGCTGATCTGTGAACTTTCCAGTGATCCTCCTGTCTCTGCCTCCCATATGGCCATAGGGATGCTGGGATTACAGACGTGTGCCACAGCATCTGGCTTTTTATGTGGGTCCCAGGCACTGAACTCACGTTGTCAAGTTTGCATGTCTTGTAGCTTTACCCACTGAGCCACACCCCCAACTTCCATGGTCCATTTTGAATCAGTTGTGGATGACTCAAGGAGCGTGTTGAAATTGTTCCTGGAAATAAACACTGTTTTGACACCTGAATGATGGAGTCAATAAAATAAAAAAAATCAAGCCAGTGTGACAATAGTTCACTACCTGTTACATAGTACCAGACAATGTGGTTAGCATTTGCCTATATTTTCCACATTTCAGTCGCAGAAGTCATTAGAGGCAGGTGTTATTCATCTCAGAGTTTTACATTTGAAGATCACCATTTGTGTGATGGCCATTGGCAGTGTGACTCAGTGATTAAGAGCATGGGCTCGCCGGGCGGTGGTGGCGCACGCCTTTAATCCCAGCACTCGGGAGGCAGAGCCAGGCGGATCTCTGTGAGTTCGAGGCCAGCCTGGTCTCCAAAGCGAGTTCCAGGAAAGGCGCAAAGCTACACAGAGAAACCCTGTCTCGAAAAACCAAAAAAAAAAAAAAAAAAAAAAGAGCATGGGCTCCAGGGCGGGGGAGATGGCTCGGCCAGTAAAGGGCTGGCTGTGTAAGCACGAGGCTCCTGAGACTGATCCCAAGCACCCACGTAAAAGCAGCTGGTTGTGGTGGCCTGTGCCTGCAATACCAGCTCTGTCAGGCAGACAGAAGGATCCCTGGGCTTGCCCATCAGCTAGTCCAGCCCAAACTGGTAAGCCCTGGACTCAGGGAGAGATCCTATCTCAAAAATTAAGATGGGCAGAGATTGAAAAAGACATCTGCCACCAATCTCTGGCCTCTGTGGAGATGCGTGGTGTAGCAGTGGCACTGAGCAACCTGGGTTATCCCTGTCTTTTGTTTTCTAGGATCGCAACTTGTTTTCCAGGAACCAAAGTCAATCTTTCCGTTCTTCGTTCCTTCCGAGTGTTCAGAGCTCTGAAAGCAATATCTGTTGTCTCAGGTAGGCCACTTCCAATACTGACTCTTAGCTAAAATGCTCTCTAACATTGAAACGTTTCCAAGTGTGGGGCTGGAGAGATGGCTCCACACTTAGGAGCTCTTATGGCTTTCCTAGAGGAACCATCCCCATTGGGTGGGTTCATAGCCACCTATCTGGTTTTGCTATTGTGAATGACATCACCATACACATGGGTCATCATACACCTAGGAGTGGCATAACTAGATCATATGATGGTTCTATGTTTAGTTTTTGAGGATCCTCCATGTTGATTTTCATAGTGCCGACATTAATTTATATTCCCACCAGCAATGGACAAGGATTCCTTCTCCCCTGACACATGCTCTCATCAGCCCCTCTCTTCACCCCTCCTCCTCCTTCTTTCTCCCTCTCTCCTTCCCTCCCTTCTCTCTTCCCATTTCTTCTCTTCCTCCTACTATCCCACTTCTCTCTCCAGACTCCCTCCCTCCCTCCCTCCTGTAGCAGTAATCAGAAGCAAGACCTCCAGCTGGTGACTCACACCCTGATACACACATATCCCCTCAAGAAAGTATTTTTCTCTTAGTGAGCTTTCACCTTGCATTTCCCTCCTGGCTAAGGATGCTGAGCATTTTCCCATACACCAACTGGCCATTTGTTTTTGAAGCAGCAGAAACCAGTCACAACCCAAAGAATCCGGCACGTGTTACTCCTTTGAGGTGGTGATTGTGGACACTGGGATTTCTATTGAATTCCCTGGACCACTAGTGCGATCAGAATCAGACACGGCCAAATGCGCTTCTCACCATGACCTACTAAGAAAAAGTGATTTTAAAAAACAATTTGAAAAAAGGGGCTTGATAACCTGAAACTTTTCTATTTCTTCTTCTGTTTAAGACTGTATCAAATCATTCTACGACAGTGCTATTCTTAAAGTATGATTTGAAACATTAAAATACACTTGATTTAAAGTTTCTTGTTTAATTCACTTGCCCATTTGGTCACGGATGCTTTTGTTAGTGCTTAGTTGTTGGAGTTCTTTGTAGCGTCTCCGGACTGGTCTTGCAGCTGGCCAAGGCCGTTCCCATGCTGTGAGCGGCTCCGACGACATTTTGTTGGTTGTTCCTTTGCTGCTGTTCTCGGAACAACTGTCTCCCAAGCCTTCGTCAGCTTTTCCTGAGTGTCACTGCCTACCCTTGCATCAGGCATTGTTTCCCCCCATTTTCTGATAACAGGTTCAGAGACTGGGGTCTTTCGGTGGTAAGGTCTCTAATCCATTTGGAATAGATTTTTTTGCAGAAGTACAGATCAAGTTTTGATATTCTGTAAGTGGACCTCCGGTTTCCCCAGCATCATTTGTTGAAGAGGTAGATATTCCTTTTCTGATGTTTGTCTTCAGCATCTCGGTCAAAACTCCGGTGGCTGTAGCTGTGCGGTTTTATTTCCAGGTCCTGCATTGCCTCCTCTGGCTGCCTCTGTTATTGTGGCTCTGTTGTGTAATTTGAGATCAAGGGTGCTGATGCTGACAGCATTGCTCTTTCCGCACAGCCTCCCAGACCTTCATTAATCCCTCCCTGACCCTTGCTTATGTCTGGTCAGGGACTGAGGGATGTTTTTCCAAACAAATGTCTCATCCCCTCAGGTCTGAAGGTTATTGTTGGGGCCCTGCTGCGCTCTGTGAAGAAGTTGGTGGACGTGATGATTCTCACCCTCTTCTGCCTGAGCATCTTTGCCCTGGTTGGTCAGCAGCTCTTCATGGGAATTCTGAGCCAGAAATGTGTTAAGTCCGACTGTGGCCCGAACCCTACATCCAACCGTGAGTTCTCTCCTTCTACCCATTGGTTTAAGTGTGGTTGACTCCCATCTGCTCCCCACTGGTACCATCTGATTCTCTGTCCTTAGGAGCAAGGGCAGACTGTCCACTCCGAGCTTCACACACACATTTTGTAGAGAATTCCCTCATTCTTTGAGTTTCTCTGGAGAAGGAAAATCTCAAAGTCACGTTCACAAGAGCAGCAACTGCTCCCTTCTTTGCCATTTAGATCTCCCCCCACTGATTGGGCACGGTTTCCAGAGTGGGTGCAGAGTGCCTGGACTTGGCCAAAGGGAACCAGGCATTTCCAAGACCCCTGGCACTTCAAGTTTTTGTTTGTCTGTTTTGCAATGCCAGCTCTTTTCTGTGCCACCTTCTCTGCCCTGGGGTCAGACTCACTCCTCTGCTGAGTTCTGAACTTCAGGTAGTTGCGCTCTCTCCATGTCAGTCATGGCTGAGTCTTGTTCCACTTTCCCAGGGCTGGCTCTGGTCCATTTGGGGTGACAGACGTTATGTGCTAAACAGGGTTGTGATGATGGTGATGATCCATCCTCCCTTTTCTCCTCCCTTCTTCCCTGTCTTCCTCTTCTCTTCCTAAGGCTCCATTCCTCTCTGGATGCTCATGTTGATCATTTCAGAGGATTAAAATCAGCTGCTTGAAAAATAGTCTGACATATTTGCTGCTCTTTTTTTTTTTTTTTTTTTTTTTTTGGTTTTTTCGAGACAGGGTTTCTCTGTGTAGCTTTGCACCTTTCCTGGAACTCGCTTTGGAGACCAGGCTGGCCTCGAACTCACAGAGATCCACCTGCCTCTGCCTCCCGAGTGCTGGGATTAAAGGCGTGTGCCACCACCGCCCGGCGCTGCTCTTTTTTATGTCTGTCTTTTTTTTTTTAATCTGAATCTATGACTCTCTTGTCTTAGAGGATTGCTTTGTAAAGGAAAACAACAGTGATGACTTCATGATGTGTGGCACCTGGTTGGGCAGCAGGTAAGAAGCCTAGACTTTTCCTTCCATGTCGACCACCCTGAGACCTTTTGGAATATGTGCAAATAGTCTTCAGGTAATGAATAATGCAGTGGTGGGAGTTCCCAGGAATGAGTTTCCTGGGTCTAAGCAGATTTATTTATTTAAAATCATATTATCTCTTTTTTAGAAAATAGTTTATGTAATTTTATTTTATGTGCATTAGCCTCAGAGCCCCTGGAACTGGAGTTACAGATAGTTGTGAGCTGCTATGCGGGTGCTGGGAATCGAACCCAGGTCCTCTGGAAGAGTAGTCAGTGCTCTTAACTACTGAGCCATCTCTCCAGCCCCTTATTTATTTATTTAATTTAGTTTTACATTATTTTTAAAAAATTTATTCATTTCTATGTGTGTGGGTGTTTGGCCTGCATGCATGTCTGTGTATCATGTGCATGCAGTACCTGTTGAGGCCAGAAGAGGGAGTCAGAGGGACTGAAGTTACATGTGGGACTCTACAGCACATGCTCATTCCAGGCTTACATATGCTTAGATTTGTATTATTCAATGAAAATGATTTATAGCCAGGCAGTGGGGGTGCACACCTTTAATTCCAGCACTCAGGAGGCAGAGGCAGGTGGATCTCTGAGTTTGAGGCCAGCCTGGTCTACAGAGCGAAACCCAGGATAGCCAGGGCTACACAGAGAAACCCTGTCTTGAAAAAAAAAACCCAAAAAACAAATTATTTCCAAGTGTTGATAACAGGTTTCTCCCCAGTTATGTGGAATTGGTAGTTCACAAGAAATGTATAGAAAATTCAATGATACTTCAAATTTGTGGAATGGATCTGCAAGTCTTTCAAAGGTAACTGAGAAGTTAAATAAAGGATAACTATAAGACACAAAAGGAAACACCTCCTGTTTACTCATAGAATAAGCTCTATTTATCGGTAAGAAAGCCGGAGATATTCTTTTGTGAGAAAGCTACACGAGAGTGGTCAAGACACGCTCCCACGGGTTTATTATAAAAGATATGCATGGATGAATGAATGTATAAATAAGTTAGTGTGTGTTTCTCTCTTCATGGAAAACTGGAAGCTTATAAAACTGTTAACTGGCAATTAAGTTATGTGGGACCAAGGGACAAGGAGAGACCATTACGTATACTATTTTTCAAACTGCAAATTTTGTTTTAAATTATGCAAATCATCGTCACAGAGCTCATTTTTCCTTCCCTGTAATTTCATTTTTGTTTTTCATTTTGTCTTTTTATCCTATGACAGTTCCATACGTGTGTACAGTGAGTTTTAGTGATTTCCCCCATGACAGTTCCATACGTGTGTACAATGAATTTTAGTGATTTCCCCCATGACAGTTCCATACGTGTGTACAGTGAATTTTAGTGATTTCCCCCATGACAGTTCCATATGTGTGTACAGTGAATTTTAGTGATTTCCCCATGACAGTTCCATACGTGTGTACAGTGAATTTTAGTGATTTCCCCCATGACAGTTCCATATGTGTGTACAGTGAATTTTAGTGATTTCCCCCATGACAGTTCCATATGTGTGTACAGTGAATTTTAGTGATTTCCCCATGACAGTTCCATATGTGTGTACAGTGAATTTTAGTGATTTCCCCCATGACAGTTCCATATGTGTGTACAGTGAATTTTAGTGATTTCCCCCCATGACAGTTCCATACGTGTGTACAGTGAATTTTAGTGATTCCCCCTATGACAGTTCCATACGTGTGTACAGTGAATTTTAGTGATTCCCCCTATGACAGTTCCATATGTGTGTACAGTGAATTTTAGTGATTTCCCCCCATGACAGTTCCATACGTGTGTACAGTGAATTTTAGTGATTCCCCCTATGACAGTTCCATACGTGTGTACAGTGAATTTTAGTGATTTCCCCCCATGACAGTTCCATACGTGTGTACAGTGAATTTTAGTGATTCCCCCTATGACAGTTCCATACGTGTGTACAGTGAATTTTAGTGATTCCCCCTATGACAGTTCCATACGTGTGTACAGTGAATTTTAGTGATTCCCCCTATGACAGTTCCATACGTGTGTACAGTGAATTTTAGTGATTCCCCCTATGACAGTTCCATACGTGTGTACAGTGAATTTTAGTGATTTCCCCATGACAGTTCCATACGTGTGTACAGTGAATTTTAGTGATTTCCCCATGACAGTTCCATATGTGTGTACAGTGAATTTTAGTGATTTCCCCCATGATAGTTCCATACGTGTGTACAGTGAATTTTAGTGATTTCCCCCATGACAGTTCCATATGTGTGTACAGTGAATTTTAGTGATTTCCCCATGACAGTTCCATATGTGTGTACAGTGAATTTTAGTGATTCCCCCTATGACAGTTCCATATGTGTGTACAGTGAATTTTAGTGATTCCCCATGACAGTTCCATACGTGTGTACAGTGAATTTTAGTGATTTCCCCCATGACAGTTCCATACGTGTGTACAGTGAATTTTAGTGATTCCCCCCATTGCCTCTCCTTCTGTTGAAGCTGTCTTCTTTCCAATATGTCCCCCTCCTACACTTGTGATGTGTGTGTGAGGGTGTGTGAATGTGTGTGCACGTGTGTGTGTATCTCACCTAGTCTAGGGTTGCTTGCAGGAACACGGGTGGGAGGTTATTTGCTGGCGCACTGGTGGCTCACACGTGGCTGTACCACTGGAGAAAGAAAGGGACACCCATTCTCCAGCCACCACTAACTGTCGATAGTCCCTCATACAGAGGGTGGGGCCACTCGAGCTCCTCCTGTTTCCATGACGAATGTTGACAGGTCCCATCTTGTACTGGTACCCACAGCTCCTGTGACATGGACTTTTATATTGCTATTGTGCCTTGTGTCTGCATTTAATCTTTCAATGAAAACCTGGCTAATATGGTTTCTTCATCAATCTATTGGAAGGGTCAATGAGAGGCCTTGAGGGGACATCAGGAAAACTCCATACAGGGGGAGTGGTGAGGTGGCCATTCTTTCTCTCTGTTTTCTTGAGGGAGCCCAAGGCCTTCTGAAGCATGGTGCCATGGCAGGAAAGCTGGGCTGGGGGAAATATAATCTTTTCTCAATTCCTTTATTTCCAACATCTAGATCCTGTCCTAATGGTTATACATGCAATAAAACCTCATTTAACCCCGACTATAATTATACGAACTTTGACAACTTCGGCTGGTCTTTTCTTGCCATGTTCCGGGTTATGACTCAAGATTCCTGGGAGAAGCTTTATCGACAGGTTCCTGTTTATATTCTCTCTTCCTCCCCTGTGCCATCCTGACTTCTCCCCTGCATTACCAACTCGTTTATCATGGATTTAAAGCCTGCCCTCCAGCTCCCACTTTGCCATCTATTGCTTATTTATAACAACTGAATTCTGCTTCAGAAATTGTGTCAGAAACTCCAAGGCAATGAAAGAGGTGTTTGAAAGAAGAGTACAAACAGATCTCTTTCTACACACATTACCCCCTGCCTATGTTTCCACCCTTAGCAATATTCTCTCTTTCTTCTGCCTTTTCTATTTGGAAAGCCTGAGAGAGTTATGGACAGTAAAGTCAGGGAGACTGACCTCTCTGTAAATGTATGGCAGTTCCACTGTGAGAGAGGACGTTAGGAGTCACTCTGTGACTGGGAGCCTGGAAGGGCTGTCCAACCTTTTGGATTCTCTGAGTCACAGTGGACCAAGAGGAATTATCACAGGCCACACTGTGCTTGCAGATTGCGAGATCACACACATATTTCTTTTGCATGGTGTTGCCACAGGACTTTGTCATCCACAGAGTTCTCTCTTCAGAACTGTGCAGCTGGGGCTGGAGAGATGGCTCAATGGTGAAGAGCACTTGCTCTTCTTGAGTTCAGTTTCCAGCAGCCACGTCACACAACTCACAACTGTCTATCACTCCAGCCCTAGGGGACTCAATGTTCTTTTCTGGTACATGTATACAGCACACACCCTCACTGACATACACACAAAGAAAAAAATCTTTAAAAAAAAAACCCCATGTGACTGAGTTATAAAATATTGCAAAATAGCTCATATTTTAAGTAAGTTCACTGTTTGGGGTTGGGCTGCATTCAGAGCTGTCCTGGGCCACTGGCTGGACACTCCTGCCAGAAGCCCGAGTATCTGAGATGTATTACCATGCCGGGACTATGGGAGATACAACAGATACAAGCTGTGTTCGTCCCTCACAGATCCTCCGGACCTCTGGAATCTACTTTGTCTTCTTCTTCGTGGTGGTCATCTTCCTGGGTTCTTTCTATCTGCTCAACTTAACCCTGGCCGTTGTCACCATGGCTTATGAAGAACAGAACCGGAATGTAGCTGCAGAGACAGAGGCCAAGGAAAAGATGTTTCAAGAAGCCCAGCAGCTGTTAAGGGAGGAGAAAGAGGTGGGGCTTAGACAGTGGGGCCTGCTATAGGGCCACAGGGGACCTGAGGCAGTGTGATGGAGGCCAAAGGCTGCCTGTCCTTTGGTACACCGCGCACCCACCCTGTGTTTTACTGAGAATTTGAGTCCTCTGCAGGCTGGCTGTGCGGCCATTATTCTCAAACTGATCTGGAACAGGATTCTTGAGAATGTGGTCTTGATGCTTTTCGAATTCTGAAAGTTTGTACCATCTAGAACATGCACCAAATTACTGACTACTGAATGTAACTTATTTATGTACAAATTCAGGCTCTGTTGCAAACTTTCTTATGTGAATCTCAAAGTCTTTTTGTTCAGAACCTTTGCATGGTGGAAGGCTGGGGCTCTACTACATAGGCAGGCTTGTTCTTCCATTCCTGGAACCCATCACAGTTACAGGCCACCCCAAGAAGCTTACCTGGCATCTTACATTCTGTACTCCAATTCTCAGGGTAGGAGCTGTATTTTTACACTCTGCATTATCTTTTGCATAATACAGATTGGTCAGATGGAAGCCTGTAGTGAGACCTTAGTGTCCCCAGGCATAAATATATATCATCCCTAGCACAGCCTAGGGTTAATCATGGGGAACTGTACAAGAGTTAACCCTGACTTTGATGACTGCGAGGTCTGTGCAAAACCAAGCCACTCTCTGGATGAACAACAGCCCAGCTAACACATTCAAATGAGGCAAGGAGTGATCTGAAGGGTTCCGTATGATGGGAGAGAGGAGAATAGCTCACTGAGGTTGAGGTCGTCTGCATGTTCATGGGAAGGAATAATCTGCTCATTAATTGCTTCTGTTCTCTTTCAAAGGCTCTGGTTGCCATGGGAATCGACAGAAGTTCACTTAATTCCCTTCAAGCATCGTCCTTTTCTCCAAAGAAGAGAAAGTTTTTTGGTAGTAAGACAAGAAAGTCCTTCTTTATGGGGAAGTCTAAGAAGAATCGAGCCTCAGCATCAGATTCAGATGATGATTCCTCTAAAAACGTAAGTCTTCTCCCAGGGACCAGCCGTCCTGTTGTGCATGCAGGGCCATAGAGAAGGAATTCCTCTCTTCATCAGCGTCCCACAGGGTCAGCGAGGGCCAACGATAATGGCACAAGATAGCCAATGGACTGTCATCACAAAGGCTATGAGCCATGGAATTGAGGGGACAAGCCATCTCCATATGCTGTCGCACAGGGACAGGGCCAATAGGCTTAGAGGCTGAAAGACACGTGGTACCAGGGAGTGACACAAGACGAATCCTCATTTGTGGGAAAATGGCCAGAAGGGAAAGGAAAAATCTTATCGATCCAGCAGAGTGAAGAGTCCCCAACGGTGCTCCAGCCTGAAGAATGGCAGATGGTACAGGATCCCAGAGCTCCTCAGACTGCCAGCAGGCAGGAGAAAGCAGTGGGATTGCCTGGTGACATTGGGCGCCAATGTTATGAATTATTGCGCGGAGTGGGGAACCCCTAGAGTATCCCAGGCATGCAGGAAAACATGCTGGGCAGATGCAGCCTCAGGTCGGGCGAATGAACACCATGTGGGCATGGTGGTGGAAGCCAGTAATTCACAACCCAGATGCTGCATCCACATGGGGAGTTTATTATAATAGAGAGATGAAGGAAAGAGATGATAGGAAAGAGAGAGACAGAGAGAAAGAGAGAGAAGAAGAAGAGAGAGAGGTCGAGGGTGCAAACCTCGATGGAGGAAAAATGAAAGAGAGAGGAAGGGGAGGGGTTTTTCCTTAGAATGAGGCTTTTACGTCAGGACACAGGGTGTTGCCAAGGGAATGGGATTTCAAGGGGCGGATCAGAATATTAACAGTAGCAACCCACAGGTGGAGAATCTCTGCCTTACACTGTGGAAACAAAGTTAGACAAAATGAAAATTTGAGTGGTTTTTTTATTTGATTTTAAAATGGGTCACAAAGCAGAGAGACGACTCATGACGTCAGTGACTGGCCCAGAGACTCCTAGTGACTGTACAGTGCAGGTCCAGTAAGTCTTGCAAAGGAGACAAGAGGCTTCAAGATGAAGGGCATGGTAGCCAGCCATCGGAGCTGGCAGTGGTTGATGGGCAGCAACCATCAAAGCGCCTCCTTTTCCAACTTGAGAAGGTGCCAGTGGACTCAACAGGGACCATTTAAGGTCATTTGACATTTGAAGCACATTGGAGAGCTGGGAAAACTCAACAGTGGGTATCTTATGAGTTGACTAAAAATCTAAAAAACATGTTCTGAACTCATGTTATACAACAACAGACCATTTCTCTACTGAATTGTGACATCCGAGGACCAGGTACATACAACACCCAGCGGTGACTGGTTAAGACAAAGCGCTTTCAAAAACCAAGCCTACTTCAGAAAAAGTCCTGGGCACTCTTTGGTGGTCTGCCGCCAGTCTCATTTCCTGAAGCGATGACATCACATGTGAGGGGTGTGCTCAGTAGAGGAGGGGCACCCCAAACCGCACCACCTGCAGCTGGCATGGACCAACAGCAAGGGGCCAGTTCTTTCCCACTACAAAGCCTGAACACACACCACATAACCAAGCCTTCAAAAGTTCCGTGAATAGGGAATCAATTTTGTCTCATCTGCCGCCTTCACCTGGTCTCACCAACCTTCTATCATGTCTTCAAGCATCTTGACAACTTCTTGCAGGGAACACAATTCCACAGCCAGCAGGATGCAGAGAAGGCTTTCTGAGCGTCCATGGAACCCCAAAGCAGGGATTTGTATGCTATTTGGATAGACAAACTTAGTTCTTGTTGGCAAAAACATGTTGATGGTAATAGCTGCTATTTTGACTAATGAAGGTATGTTTGAGCCTAGTTATATGATTTAAAGCTCTCTGTCTGAAACTCTAATTTCTTTCTCAACAAGCCAAACACATCAAAGAGAGGGGATTGGAGGAGAGACTAGAGGAAACCAATTAAGACGTTGCCACAGTAACCCCAAGCAAAAGGTGGCAGCAGCTTGCATGAGGGCTGGAGCAATGTGTAGCTTTTCCTGTGGAGAATAAAACATCTCCTCACCCAGGTAGGGCATCAGTGACAGTTCAAAGAAAGAATTCCATCCAAGCCTAGCTTGGTGACCCAGTGATTTTTTGGGGTGTCTAATAGGCACATTGGGGGACGAAAACACACCTGTATTGAAAATCCCTCCCCAGTATGCGTGATGACTCCCAAAAGTTAAATACCCAGGAGTCTATGGACAGCTGTGTCCAGTCAGCCAGAGTCTGCTTTCTCCAGCAACTGTCTACTGCTTTTACAGTCTCATAGAAGCAGGTCAAGTGAGATGGCTCCTGGGGTAAGGGAATGTGCTCCTAAGCCTGCGACCTTACTTTAATCCTCGAGACAGACCCAGTCGCTTCAGGTTGTCCTCTGACAGCTACTCAACTCATCTGACACATGCACTTGCAAAGTAAAATGTTTTACATCCTCATGACTTGGCCTTGTGGATCTTTTAATTTTCCAAATCTCATGAATCTTGAGGGTTTCCTTAGCTTTCTGAGTCTTAGGGAGTCTCCCTCCTTCTGGGAGGGAGTGTTCAAATTAGTAGGGCAATATCAAAAAGCATCGATGAAGTGAGAAGGTGATGCCTGGTGAATGAGTTGAATGGGAGTGGACTCCAGGCTTGTGGCTTAAAGTTGGTGATTTGTTGAGACAAGAAAGGACATTACTTCAGAGGTAGAAAAGGTGGCTAGTTCCGTTTGGATACGTAAGTGTTGAGGTGCCCATGGGCCATCCTAGCAAAGATACTGAGTAGGTAATGTGATATACAGAATTGAGATATGGGTGATGCTCACTAGTAAAAATTATTCTTCTTTTAAAAATTATATGCTAGTATTTTATTAATCCTTCAAAGTTATTCTTATCATTAGGTAGAGAGTATTTTGTTTGCTCTTTGTTGAAAGTGAATATAGCCGTAAAACATAAGGCCAGACTCCAGAAATGCATGTGTATAAGGACAGCGAAGGACCAAATCCCCTTTCTCTGGTCTGTTCCACATGGGCAAAGAAAACTGGACATCTAACATGCTGTGAAGACACAGTGAGCACTCTGGACAAGGTGCTCAGCATCTTCCTTTGACGTCTTTATGAAATTCGGGGAGTGTCAACTCCTGCCTTTAGAAGGCCCACTATGCTTTCTCTTACAGCCACAGCTCCTTGAGCAAACCAAACGACTGTCGCAGAACTTGCCAGTGGACCTCTTTGATGAACACGTAGACCCCTTCCACAGGCAGAGGGGCACTGAGTGCCGTCAGCATCCTGACCATCACCATGCAGGGGTAAGTTCTCCCTTGGAAGGGAAAGCCTGACTTATTTACATCCCTCCAGAAGCCCCTCACAGGGGAGGTTTCTTGGGAACCAGCCCACTGTTGCCATACTGTGGAGAGACTCCTCGTGTCTCAGGAGCATGTCAGCAACGTGGCTGGAGTGAAATGGTCCTCCCTGAGAGTTATGCTCCCCCCTCCCCAGGATGGGCCCCTGGCTGGAGAGTATAGACAGCCCCTCACACACTGGCTGGGCAGCCTCAGGAGGTCTGAATGACAGCAGTCAGCCAAAACCAGAATACTCAAGACCTTGCCAGGAAGCGGTAGTAGTTATCAAAGTTAGAGCCAGGAGTCTGGTATGGGCCAAAGAAGGCCATATAGTTGAGCCAAGACCCTTTACTAGCCCTGATTAACAGCAAGCAGTGGAGCCCCAGGCAAGGGATAGATGCTCAAGACCATGAAAGGCTGGGAGTGTACGGGCCCCTTTAGCACTTTTGAATAATTATATGCCCGTAGTTGGCCTTTGCGAGTCCCTGAAATGGAATCCAGCAAATTGGGGGGTGCAGGTACTTAAGTGCCTGAGCTTAAGTAGCCGACAGAGTGCCTGTGTTTTTTTTTTGTTTGTTTGTTTGTTTTTTGCTTTTTTTTTTTTCATTTTGGCAACAAGATAACCTGACAAAGGCTTGCCTAAGGAAGGAAGGAAGGAAGGAAGGAAGGAAGGAAGGAAGGAAGGAAGGAAGGAAGGAAGGAAGGTTTATTTTTGTGGTTATAGTTGAAGAGCTCTATCATGATGAGGAGGTCCTGGAGGCAGGAAGGAGAGGCTACTAGTCACATGGTGACCTATAGTCAAGAAGGACAGGGAGGGACAGGGGGAGAGACAGAGGGAAAGAAAGAAGGGAGGGAGGGGGAGAGAGGGAAAGAAGAAAGGAAGGAGGGGGGAGGAGAGGGAAGGAGGGGGAGAGAGGAAAGGAGAGGAGGGAGAAGGGAGAGAGAGAAAAGGAGGGGAGAAGGGAGGGAGGGAGGGGAGGGAGGGGGAGAGAGAGAGAGAGAGAGAGAGAGAGAGAGAGAGAGAGAGAGGATTGCTAGTGTTCTTGATTTCTTTCGTTTAATGCAAGCCTCTGCCATGAAATGGTGCCCTCTACATTTAAGGTAGGTCTCCCCCAACTCTGTTAATCTAGGGAATTTCTTCACAGACATGCCCAGAGGTTTGTGCCCTTGGTATTTCTAGATCCTGCCAAACTGACAGTCGACATCAGCCATCACGTACTTTCAATTGTTCTAGCCTTCCCTGACCCTTTTCTTCTCCGAAGCTCCGGCCACCCCTCGTGCAGGTATAGCCACTACTGTACACTCTCTTAGGAGCAGAGTCTACGCTACCTCTGTCTCTCTCACGAACTTGTAGCCAATCTGTGTGGCCTCTGCATCTGTGTCTGATATACTTGACTTTGCAGCCTTCTAGCTGTCTGCAGAGATTATCTCCTCTGTGACCTGATGACTAGCCACCTGTCTCAAAAAACCCTGGAGAAGAGGGAGGAGGGGCGGACGCAGGCGGAGAGCAGCTGGGCTGGGTCAGGCAGACACCTTACCCATCCTTCCGTTCTCTTCCAGAACAAGAAAGATCCCAGGAGCCTTGTCTCCCATGTGGGAAAAACTTGGCATCTAAGTACCTGGTGTGGGACTGTAGCCCTCGGTGGCTGTGCATAAAGAAGGTCCTGAGGACCGTGATGACAGACCCCTTCACTGAGCTGGCCGTCACCATCTGCATCATAATCAACACCGTCTTCCTGGCCATGGAACACCACAACATGGATGACGCTTTTATAAATCTACTGAAAATAGGAAACTGGGTAATTTTAAGCTCTTGTAAAGCATAAAGAATTTTGAATCATAACTCTGTTGAAGTGCAAGCATTTTCAGTAACAAAACCAAACCATAACCTTGGTTCCTGTAAATGGAATAAAGGCAGAATGTGACTTTGGGTCTGAGTTTTTGCTCAGGTTGCCTCTGTGGTTTTCCATGGACCTCAGTTTAACCTTCTAGCATGGTAAGGTCTCTTTAGCCATGTAGAAGCCATAGTAGACAATACTAAAAGTAGCATTGTGAGTGTTTGAAAAATTCAGAAGATGCTAACCAGGGCTGGGAATGTAGTTCAGTTGGTAGAGTGCCTGCCTAGCCTGAATGAAGCCCTCGGTTCAATCCTCAGCACCACATAAATTAGGTATGGTAATGCATGTCTGTGATCCCAGCACTCAGAAGGATCATAAGTTCAAGGTTATCCTCAGTCACATAGCAAATTCAGTGTTAGCCTGGGCTACATGAGACTCTGTCTCACAACATTCCCCTCCTCCCACGAAAACAGAAAATGTGAACCATCTCCAGAGACCCATAGCAATGACCTCCATGGCCCCTGTGTTACTGGGGACACCGTTGTCATAAAACAATGCAGCTTTGATTCGTAGGTGAATTCTCAGGAAGATGAACCAGGCCTGCGGATTGGGAGGGTCGTGTTCCTGAAAGTGTATTAATTGTTTGGGGGAGGAGGGGGGTGGGGACTTCCTGGGTGTGAGTCACTGGTTCTTACTGAACAGATCGAGTCTTGGTTTAAAATGGAAAATTTAAGATAGGGAGGAGGCCAAACTTTGAACAACTGCTCACTTTCATTCACGGTTCCTGCGGGAGGCATCTTTCTTTCCTCAAGGGAAGACGAGTCTCTCATGTATCAGATACAACACACAATTAGTCAGTGGCTGTTTTACTCTAATTAGCTAATGGATCAATGGATTGAAATCTTACCAGAATATCCAGTCTTTTCCTTGTAAAGTTTCATTTCTCTAGCTGAAAAAGCAATACATACTTTTAAAATGTTATAATAAGGAAACTCTCCAGTTTATGTATTTTCTTGGGGTGGGGATAGCGGAGAGAGAGCAGGAGGAATGGGGGGAGGGCCGTGAGGAGGAGGGACAAGAAGAGTCTAATGGCATGCGTGTGTCAAAGTGTCATCATCAAACTCACTGCTCTGTATGATAACTTAAGAAATTAATAAAAGTAGCTTAAAGCAGAAATGTAGCTGGAGGCAGAGTGTGGGTCTCCAGGGTGCAGCCATGCCTCAGCAGTCAGAGGCCCTGCTTTTAGCGCCCTCCCTGTGGGTGCAGCCACGGTAGTACAGTGAGGTGCCTGCAGCTGTGTGCCTGGACCTTAGGGGCCGCAGCAGCCACCCTGACTTAATGATCTCTTCTCAACTGCTCTGGTCCCCCAAGCCACCCTTCAGCAGGAGTCTCCTTTGTCCCTTGCAGGTTTTCACTGGGATTTTCATGGCAGAAATGTGTCTAAAGATTGTCGCACTGGACCCCTTACCACTACTTTCGCCACGGCTGGAACATCTTCGACAGCGTTGTTGCCCTTGTGAGTCTCGCTGATGTGTCTTCTCAACAGCCTGTCCGATAACAATAGTCGCTCAAATCGCAGGTTCTTGGCTTCCTTCAGAGTGGTAAGTCGCTTTCTTCTGTCTTGTTTTTCTGTTTTAAACTTATTTTTATTGTGCATGTATGTGGGTGTGTGCACGTGTGTGGGTGTGCATGTGTGTGGGTGTGCATGTGTGGGTGTGTGTGCACGTGTGTGGGTGTGCACGTGTGTGGGTGTGTGGGTGTGCGTGCAGTGTGCACAAATGGAGGTCAAAGGACAGCTTGCAGAGCTGATGACGCTCTTCTACCCTGCAGATCCTGGGGCTCAAATTCAGGTTGTAAGACTTGGCAGGAAGTGCCGCTATCCACTGAGCATTTCACCTGTCTCCCTCCCCCTCCCCTCCCCTCCTCCTCCCTTCCTCCTCCCCTTCTCCTTCCCTCTCTTCCTCTTCCCCTCCCCTCCCCTCTCTTCCCCTCCTCCCCTCCCCTCCCTTCCTCCTCTCCTCTTCCCCTCCCCTCCCTTTCCTTCCCTCCCTTCCTCTTTCCCTCCCCTCCCTTTCCTCCCCTCCCCTTCCTTCCCCTCCTCCTCCCCTCCCCCCTCCTCCCCCTCCCCACTTTTCTTCCTTATTCTCCCTAGTCCTTTCTTTTTGAGACAGGGTCTCACTCTGTAGCCCTGGCTGTCCTGGAACTCATGTAGACCAGGCTGGCTGTGAATTCCTATGGATCCACTTGCCTTTGTCTCCCAATCTAAAGGTGTGTGCCACTACACCTGGCCCCGGCCCCCCTTCTTATTTATTGTATAGCTTAACATTCTGAATAGAAAAAAATTCTTGAGTGGGGTTCAACGACTACCTTGGACTAATCCATCTAACCTTAATTACATATATCCAAAATTTGCATATATCCACCTCCCTAGGTAGCCCAGGCTGGCCTCAAATTCCCAATCTTCCCAAGGCTGGGGATTCTAGGTGTGTGCCACCATAAACAATCTAGTTAAGGTTGATTTCTTAAAAACAATTTTAAAAAGTTTTATGTATGTGTATGTGTGTGTCTGAATGCATGCCACATGTGTGCAGGTGCCTGGGAGGCCAGAAGGTCACATCAGATCTGGATGCCAGGTACCCAGTGTGGGTGCTGGGATCTGGACTACCATTCTCTACAGAGCAGTACATGTTTCTTGACCACTGAGCCGTCTTTCCAGCCCCAGAACAAGGCATTTGCTATTTTGAAATAAAAAGGTAGGGCTAGTGAGATGGCTCAGCCGGGGCAAAGGTGCTTGTTGCCAAGCCTGATGACCCGAGTTTGATCCTTGGGCCCCACATGGTAGAAGGAGAACTGACTCCTGCAAGCTGTCCTTAGACCTCTTGTGGTGATACATTGTGTACTCTAATAAAAATCTGCCTGAAGATCAGAGAACAGAACAAGCCACCAGATTAGACACAGAGGCAGCAGTGGTGGCACACACCTTTAATCCTAGCACTCGGGAGGCAGAGATTTGTCTGGATCTCTGAGTTCAAAGCCATCCTGGGCTACATGAGATTGATCCAGTCTAGGGGAGAAACAGAGCCAGGCAGTGGTGGCACACACCTTTAACCCCAGTATTTGGGAAGCACACACGCCATTAATCCCGGCACTAGGAAGGTTGAGATAGGAAAGTTAAATGGCTGGGCGGAGAAACGCATATAAGGCATGAGGAGACAGGAACTAGAGCCTTCCAGCTGAGGACTCAGAGGCATTCAGTCTGAGGATTCGTGAAGACAGGATCAGCTGAGGAGTCGGCGAGGTGAGAAGTGGCTGTGGCTTGTTTCCTCTGATCTTTCAGCATTTACCCCAATATCTGGCTCCGGGTTTTTATTATAAAACCATTTAGAATTTGTGCAAAAACCTGTGTTTCTAGTTTTATTCTGCTACTGTGATCCAACACTTTGACCCAAAGTTACTTAGGTGAGGAAAGGTTTATTTTGGCTTATACTTCCAGGTCATAGTCCATCATTGAGTAAAGTCAGGGCAGGAACTCACTCACGGCAAAGGAATCAGAGCAGAAACCATGGAGGGATGCTACTTACTGGCTATCTAGCTCACAGACCCATGCTAATCTAGTTTTCTTACATAGCACAGGCCTACCTGTAGCCAGAAGTTTCTCGGCCTGCCCCCCCCCCCGCGCCCCCCCGCCCCCGCCCCCCCGTGGTCCAGACAAATCTCTCTCACCTGTGGTTTGTAGCCACTCAGACCCAAGTAAACACACAGAGGCTTAAATTATTTGCCAACTGTATGGCCTATGACTTTAGTTGCTTGCCAGATAGCTCTTTCATCTTAAATCAACCCATTTCTATAAATCTATATGTTGCCACCTGGCCATGGCACTACTGGTCTGCTGACATCTTGCTGTACCTCTGGTGATGGCTGGAGTCAGTCTCTCTCTCTCTCTCTCTCTCTCCTCTCTCTCTCTCTCCCCCTCTCCTCTGCCTTCTTCTTTCCTGTCTCTCTCCTTGGATTTCCTGCCTGCCTCTAAGTTGTCTTGCCATAGGCCAAAGCAGCTTTATTTATTGACTAGTGGGAACAACATATATTTACAGTGTATAGAAAGATATCTCACAGCACTCACGTGTGTAGGGGTGATGCTGCCCACAGTGGACGTGTTCAATCTGGACCTGGACAGTCCTTCAATGGAGGTTTCCTCAGATAACAGCTGAGGCCAACTAAGACAGCCATCAGATGTATGTGTCCCCCTTTCCACAAATAAATGAATAAACATAATTTTTAAAAGATTTGAATAGGAGCTGAAGAGATGGCCTAGCAGTTAGGAGCACTGGCTGCTCTTCCAGAGGATGCAGGTTCAATTCCTAGCACCTACATGGTGGTCCATAACTGTCTATAATTCCAGTCCGAGGGGACATGACTTCCTCTTCTGGCCTCCTCCAATACTTCACACATGCAGGACACATACAGGCAAAGACCCATACAAAATAAAATAAAAAGATAAAAAAGAGATTTAAATGAAAAATTAGTATTTTAGATAGGGGAAGCTGATGACTATGCACCCAAGTGGATGTGACCAGTTTTGAAAGTCCTAATTGCCCTGGTCGAGGAATGTCACTTGCTTTCTTGGATGAGCTCCCTGGATGTGTGAGCACAGGTCTAGATGAGCTCCCTGGATGTGTGATGCTCTAGTTGAGCTCCCTGGATGTGTAACTTTCCTTTCCTTTTTGTTATCTGTTTTCACAGCTGAGAGTCTTCCAAGTTAGCCAAATCCTGGCCCACTTTAAACACTCTCATTAAGATCATCGGCCACTCTGTGGGTGCGCTTGGAAACCTGAACGGTGGTCCTGAGCATTGTGGTCTTCATTTTCTCCGTGGTTGGCATGCAGCTTTTTGGCAACACCTTCAACAAGGCCTCCTGTCCTGCACAGGAGCAGTGCATGCGGCGCTGGCACATGGGAGATTGCTACCACTCCTTCCTGGTGGTGTTCCGCATCCTCTGCGGGGAATGGATCGAGAACATGTGGGAATGTATGCAGGCGATGGAAGATTCTCCACTGTGTGTCCATCGTTTTTGTGTCGATCATGGTGGTCGGAAAGCTTGTGGTGAGTCACTTAGGTTTTCTTTTCCATTCAGTATGTGTTGGTCGTTTCCCACCCTCCCTCCCATGCAACGTTTTCTTTTAACCCATCAAGTCCAGTTTGCACTGCTTGTGTTCTGGACGTGTGGCCTTCCACTGAAGTGTGGTTAATTTCCCAGGAGCAACACTTTTAAAAGAAAACCGACCCTCTCCCGGCAGCTGTCAGTTACTCGTATCTCCTTGGGTAGGGGTGGGACTTCATGTTCCCGCCCCCTCTCCAGGCTGGGATTTGGTCCGGGCTTAGGCGTGCACAGGTTTGTACACACTGTCATAACTGCTGTGAGTTCGTGTGTGCAGCTGCCCTGCTATGGCTAGCTGGTTAGGAGGACTGGCTGCTCCTCCAGAGGACCCGGGTTCAATTCACAGCACCTACATGGCAGCTCACACCTGTCTATAACTCAGTTCCAAGGAACTCGATGCCCTCTTCTGGACTCCTTGGGTATTAAGCAAGCATGTGGTGAACAGACATACATGCAGGCAAAACACTCATGCACATAAAAATAAAACAGAAAAAATATCCTTTTGAATTTGACCTGATAAAGATACAGACAGGAGGCAAAACCTCTAACACATGGGACCTGTGTATCACGTTGCTTACTGGACATGCCATGGTGTCTATCCCTGATGCTTGTAGAAACCATGTTCTCTTGGTCAGTGATTGACTAGGCCAGCAGCTGTCAACCTTACTAATGCTACGACCTTCAATACAGTTCCTCATGTTGTGCTGACCTCTGACCATAAAATTATTTCGTTGCTACTTCATAACTGTAATTTTGTTACTGTTATGAATTGTAATGTAAATGTCTGATATGCAGGATATCTGATATGCGACCCCTGTGGGAGTCAAAAACACAGGCTGAGAACCACTGGGCTAAGGGAAGGATGCATGACTTGATTTGGTGGATAAGACAGATATAAAGAGATGTCCACTGGGGAAACATGGGAATGACTTTTCATTCTTAAAAATGTGCACAAGAGGGCTTAGGAAGAGAACTCATATGGAAAAATGCTTGATGTACACACAAGGACCTAAATTCCACCCCAGAATGGATGTAAATGAAGAGCCTTGTGTGGTGGCTGGTCCTTCCATGCCAGTGCTGTGGAAACGTGGACACAGGTGATCCCCGAGACTTGCTGGTTAGTCAGCCTAGTCCAGCTGGTAAGAGCCAGGCCAGGGAGAGACATTGTCTCCAAAAATCAAAACAACAGGTAGATGGCTCCAGAGGGACAAAATCTGAGGTTGGTCTCTGGCCTGTACACCCCTCTCACACAACACAACACACACACACACACACACACACACACACACACACACACACACACACACACTCACACACGAAAGTCCTCCCTCTGGGTCTTCTCATGACTATGATTCCTAGAAGCATTATGTAATGATGTGAACTAATCTGTCTGCAGGTTATAACAGGCCCTTGTTCTTTCTTCAGACATCTTAGACTGTTGGGTTTCCTTACTGTGTAAGCAGCTTGAGTCTTTGCCTGCAGCTAGCAGCTTAGATATCACCAGAGAGGCTAATTAGATGCACATTAGTGAAGACATGAAGAGATAAAGACATGTAAGGACCCTTGGGCTTGGAACTTCAGAACCAAGTGGGGGCCTTGGGGCAGATGTAAGTAACTGTCCAAACAGATCACTTGGTCCTGAGTGCCCAATAAATGGTCTGCACGGCTGGTGACATAGGTTCAGGAGGGCTGGAAATCACTTACGGGAGTTGGAAGAGAGCCTTGAGAAAGGATCGGTGGGCAGCTGAGATGCTTGAGAAGGTGCAGGGAAGAGGAATTCTCCTGGTGAAGCTGGAGATTAGGACTAGATCCGTTTAAACCCTCAAAGCACTTCTTGGCAAAGGGCAGTTCACAACCATCTGGAGCTCCAGTTGCAGGTGATCTGATGCCTTCTGGGCATCTGTAAGCACCTGGTTACACATTGCACACATATACAGACATACACACAAACACACACACACACACACACACACACACACACAGGAGTAAAAAATAATAAATCTTAAATTAAAAATTAATTACTATATAAAATATAATATATTTAATTGTGACATTTACATATATAACTTGGGTTTTTTCTTATTTTCATGTGTAGTAGTGTGTCATGAGTATGTATGAATGTTCACATGTGTGTAAGTATGCCCAGGTGTGTGGCTACCCAGTTTGCTCCAGAGCTCACAGATGTGGTTGTTCTGACTACCTGGTTTGCACCAGAGCTTTCCCAGCTGTCCCTGAGGCTGGAATTACAGGTGGGCTTTGCCCACCTGGCATTTATGTGGGTTCTGGGGATTTGAACTCTAAGTGCTGAGTCATCTTCCTAACCCACAAGGTTTGCTCTTGTTGCCTTCTTCTCTGCCCCCCTTCCTGTTGTACCCTCACCCTTTCTGCTTCCAGGTCACATGTATTCTATTATTACTTCCACCTTTAAAGAACCCACCTTTCCTTTATCTTGTAGTTTCCTTTCTATTTCATGACTAGTACCCACATCCACACTCATACTCACATCTGCACCCATCTACAAAACTTCAAGAGTGGGACCTACATGTGAGAGAGAGAGCATGTGGTGTTTGTCTTTCCATGTCTGGGTTCTCTCAGTGTAACAATTTCCAGATGCACCTTTCTGTAGTTGGAGTTTTCTTCAGTCCTGCTTGGGCCTGTAGCTGCTCAGACCCGAGTAAACACACAGAGACTTACATTACTTATAAACTGTATGGCCATGGCAGGCTTCTTGCTATCTAGTTCTTATATCTTAAATTAACCCATTTTTATTAATCTATAAGTTGCCACATGGCTTGTGACTTACCGGTACTTTACATCTTGCTTCTCATGGTGGCACCTGGCAGCGTCTCCTGACTCAGCCTTCCACTTCCCAGAATTCTCCTCTCTATACTATACTATCCCACCTATACTATACTTCCTGCTTGGCTACTGGGCAATCAGCGTTTTACTTACCAATCAATCAGAGCAACATATTCACAGCATACAGAAAGATATCCTCAACACCTTTCCTATGATTGTACTCCTTAACTTGCATTTGCTGTGTGTCTTGTCTCTGTTCCTTCTTCAGCCTTCATCTTGTCACTATGGAGGAGAGAGCAGGAAGTCTCATTTGACTAGAATGTGAGCCTGGGGGTGGGGAAAGGCTGTTCCAGGAACTCCAAGCACCTCTTCCTTTGCTAAGTTTCCCTTATTCCCCACTCCAGGTGCTTAACCTCTTCATTGCCTTGCTGCTCAATTCCTTCAGCAATGAGGAGAAGGATGGGAACCCTGAAGGAGGGACCAGGAAAACCAAAGTGCAGCTAGCCCTGGATCGGTTCTGTCGGGCCTTTGCCTTTGTGGCGCACACGCTTCAGAATTTTTGCTGCAAGAAATGTAGGCAGCAAAATTCACCAAAGTCAAAAGAGATCCCAGGAAGTTTAGACAACGAGAATGAAGACATCACCCCCCTGGATACAAAGCCCTGGAAGGAGTTTGATGCACAAATGACTTTGGACACTGGGCACGACGGGGCTCGCTTGGCCCCACTTGCAGAGGAAGAGGATGACATTGAATGCTGTGGTGAACACAGAGCCTCACCCATCTCACAGGCTGGTGCTGAAGTTCAGGTATGGAAGGTCCACACCTCAGGTTAGATGTGGTTGAAACATACAGCCATCACAGGACACTTTTCACCAGCATGTTCTAGGTTTTGTTCAGGGATATTAGGCTATAAAATGTATATGCTATTTGATATATCAGGCTAATCCCAGTATCTGGAGCCAGCTAGACTGTGAGCTCCAGATCAACGAGAGACCCTGTCTCAACAACACCAAGATGCCCAGATCCTGAGAAAAAAATATCCAAGATTGTGCTCTGGCCTGTACACAAATGAGCGCTGTGTTTGCAACATGATACAGAATGTCAGAAAATCCCTCACAGATTAACTAACCAACTCTTGGATTTTAGCTGATTCTGATGTAGTAGAGTTGATAACCAGGATTCGCCATCACACGCCACTTTTAGATGTCCTTACAGATCATCACACCGAACCTTCCACTTTTATGAAGTGGTGTTTTTGTATTTTCCTTTGTTCTTTTTTGTTTCCTATGTGTTTTAGCATCTGTTTCTGTCACTGTGGTAAAATGCTCTGACAAAAGCAACTTAGAGGAGAAGGTTTATTCTGACTCACAGTTCACCATGGTGGGGCCATCAAGGCAGCAGGCGCTTGAGGCAGCTGCTCACATCACATCTACAGTCAGGAGGCAGAGAGTGATGCATGCTGTTGCTCAGCTTCCTGCTCCATTTACACAGTCCAGGATCCTAGCTAGGGAATGGTGCCACCCACAGTGGGCTGTCTTCTCATCTCAATGAACACAATCGAGATAACCTTCTGCAGGCATGTTCAGAGACTCATGTCCCAGGTGATTCTAGATTTTGTCCTGACACCACGTTAAGTTGCTAGGAAACCCTCTGTATTCAATTACTTTTCATTTTTCATACTCTTTATGGCCTATCAGGTAATTGTGAATTTTACGTTTTACTAAATTGTGGCAACACATACCAGTATTATTTATTAAGTGATTTATTAGTTAGCTATTGAGTTGAATGGATGCATTTTAAAATATATTAAATCTCCATATTGTGGCTGGGGAGGTGGCTCAGCGGGTAAAGAGTTTGGACCTGAGTTCAGATTCCCCAGCACACATATTAAAACAAGCAAACAAAAACAGGTATGGTGGTAAGTGCCTGTAATGTGAGCACTAGGGAGATGGGGACAGGGGATCCCTGCCCCTTGCAGCCCAGCCAGTCTAGCTAGTTGGTGAGTTCTGAGCTCAGTAAGAGACTCTGTCTCAAAAGTAGGGTGGTGAAATGATTCAGAAAGACATCAGGCCTCTACATGTGTGTACACACACACACACACACACACACACACAGAGTCTCTATCTCCCACCCCCACCCCACAGGGATATTTCATCTCTGAGTTAATTGGATGGGATGAGTCTTATACTGGAGCCATACTGTTTTGATTGTATAACTTTACAATACACTCCTGTTTTTGTTTTGTTCAGTAGTTTTCCCAGTATTCTTCCATGTTGAGTTTTTCAGGAGCAGAATTCAAACTCCCTTCATGTCAAGTGAACTGTCCAGAGAAATATTAACTCCACTCTGGGCTTTGTGTGTCAGACCTGCGATGTCCCTCTGGAGACCAAGCAGCCCACCAGTCCAGATGATCCAGGTGTTTTGGAAATGGAAGTGTTCTCTGAAGAAGACCTGCATAAGAATGCTCGGAAGGTAAAATTCCCAGGGTGTGGCTGGGAGGAGCATGCGACTCCTCCACAAGCTTAGCCTTGAATAAGCTTAGCTTATGCCATAGAATAGTCTTGTGGGACAATAGCAGAATGCATGAAGACATGATTGCCAGGGTTGAGTCTCAAACAACGGTGTAAGCTAGGGTCTGCCAGTTTTGCTACATGACACTTGGGGCAAGACAATGGATCGCTGTGGTGGGCTTTCCTGTGAACTTTAGGATGACTGCCAGTAGTGACCCTTGGCCTCCATTTACCAGATATCAGGAGCATCCCATTAGTTGTGACATTAAAAACGTCTCTAGTTCTGGGGAGATGGACCAGTTGGCAGAGTGCTTGTCTTGCAAGCACAGGGACCCGAGTCTGATCTCAAGAACACATGAGAAGCTAGGCATGGTGGTGGATGCTTGTAATCCCAGTGCTATGGAGGCACAAGTAGGAAGGTCCCTGGGGCTCACTAGCCAGCTAGACTGTGAGCTCCAGATCAATGAGAGACCCTGTCTCAAAAACACCAAGATGCCCAGATCCTGAGAAAAAAATATACAAGATTGTGCTCTGGCCTGTACACACACACACACACACACACACACACACACACACACACACACACACCCATACACACACACACTCCTTTATTTAAAAAAAATATGTTTCTAGGCATTGCTGGAATGTCTCCTACAGGGTTAAGTCAGCCAGAACCACTGGCCTAACCTATTATTCTATGAGTTGGGATAGCTGAAAATTAGTCTCAGTAGAGTAGTTTTCTTATTATCTACCCCTCTAATTGGCAGCCTATTAGGGTTATGATTTATTGGGGAGAAGGGTTGAGCTACTGTGTACACATATACTTGGCTGCTTATTAGCTGTGAGAGACGAGATCATTCTCTCCTGAAGTGAGGCTGATAGAGAACTTAATAAAAAGTTTCAACAGGAATAGCATATTATTAACATACTTGTATCTAGATCCTTGCCTAGTTGGTTTTAGCCTGAGCGTTTTGGTGACTTCTTCCTCTGTTCTGACGTGCAGAAGTCTGATGCTGCAAGTGTGCTCTCAGAATGCAGCACGATTGACCTGAACGATGTCTTTAGAAATTTACCAAGAACAGATCCTCCCAAAAGGCAACCAGACAGGTGCTTGCCCAGAGGTAAGCGGCCATATTTTTACACATAGTTTAAGGAGACTTTGTGTTCTCTGTAGCTTTGTGGTTTGGATGGATGCCTCATTTCTGTCTCTAGTATTATTAGATTATTAGATTCTGGCAGAGGGAATTTCAAGAGACTCTTGGTTTAGGTATGCTCTATTCACACAACCCAGCAGTGTGAATATCTGAAAGCTCTCCTGGAGAACTAGCTGGGCCAACATATCAGCTAATTGGTAGAGTCCTTGGGACAGCCACTGTCAGAATGGATGGAGAGGAAGGGGAGTGAAGTTTGAAGGGCAGTGTAGTCCATGATAAAAGTGTGCCTATGTTGAGAGCAAAGGCTGCTTGTAAACCTCTTTATAACTGATCAAGTTCTTCCATGTGTGGCTTGAGTCCACAAAGCCTTGGAAGCCCTCCCCTCAAGTTTCTTGAAACCCTTTGGGTACTATCTGTATGTTACAACCTCCCCACCCCACAATTTTGGCATAGTTAATAACCACAAGTCATGGATGGCATTCAACGATAAATAGACCTCCACATCAGTTGACCTGGCTGGGCAACTCTGCTAAAAGTAGATGGCTTTGTTCATGTGAGTGGTATCAGTGAAGGAGCCAGCAGATTTAGCTTGAGTGCATGACCAAGTTGGCTCTGCTGCATATGGCTCGTCCTTCTTGGAGAACCAATGGGCTAGCCTGAAGCTGTCTCCTTTAAAGACAGGGTGCAAGAGGGCACGTGGAAACAGGCAAAGCTCAGAGCTGGCACATTGTCACTTCACCTCTTCCTTTTGGGCAGCATAGCTGAGCCCAGATTTCAGGCTTTGGAAAGAGATCCTCTCTGGTGGGGGAAGCTACAGTTCACAAGGCCAGGGACATAAAGTGATGAGCTGAGATTTACTAATGCAATTCACTCCAGACACTAATGCACCAAATGATTCCTTTCAGGCCTCAGTTGTCATTTTCTATGCCACAAAACAGACAAGAGAAAGTCCCCCTGGGTTGTGTGGTGGAATCTTCGGAAAACCTGCTACCAAATCGTGAAGCACAGCTGGTTTGAGAGCTTTATAATCTTTGTCATCCTGCTGAGCAGCGGAGCGCTGGTAAAGGATGCCTCTGGGGAGATGAATGGCCGATGGGCAGCTGGTGGCACTGCATCGTGACTGTGATTGTGGGAAATGGACAGCAAAGGGAGCTCTTCACAGATGGCACCTTAGTGAGCAGGGTTTTACACGTCTAGAGTCCGAGCCCCCACTCTGAAGATGCCTTCCCTGTTGGAGAGGTTTAACTCAGGCCAGTGTTTGAAAGTACTTTCTTGTCTAGCCCTTGGACTTGGCTTTCCCACTTGCTTCCCACTTCTGGAGGGTTCCTAGACATCTCCACTGTATCACATACTTCAGACAGTTCCTACTCTCAATTTCCCTGAAGATCATGACGTTGCTTTCTAAGACAAGATGTTAGGGGAAGGCCTACAGGGAACAGATGAGGATATAACCAGTTGCTTGAATATTTCCCATCACTTGTGGTCCCTTAAGGGACAAGGAGATGCTATGTTCTGTTCATGATCTTTCCTGGTCAAGGTGTGATGTAAATCTCAGTGAGGCTGATGAGTAACTCTGAGTCTATCTGCCTTCGGAATCAGGGTCCTCAGCACCTTTCTGCTCTCTCTTCACTCTCCAGTCACTCCTGTCCTCTCTCCAGCTTCCCTTATCACTTACATATTTCCCTTTTCCTTAGCTCCCCTCTTCCTCAGTTTCCCGTCCTCCTTCTCCTGTCTTGTATCTCCCATTGAAATGGCTCAAACATGACACTAAATTGTTACTGTTTGTCATGCCGAGTGAACAGAATCTTCCTTGCTTTGGAGTGACAGATTACTTCACAGTCAGTCTGTAGTAACAGATGCCACAGAAGGGCCTTCTTGTGTCCCATGCCTTCTCTCTTGTGCTTTATACGTGTGTAATCCTAAGGGAAAGGGAGGAGGATTGCAGGTCATGTTCAGGGACTGGCACCAGCATAAATCCCCATGTTCCACATGTGATGCAAGTTATTCCTCAAACAAAAATGTGAGTTTCTCTAGAACCATCCCGGGAACTTCCCTAATGGACTTTGGTTGTGAGTCTTTGGTAATTACATCTCCGCTGCTTGTGTGTCGTGAATAGCATGGTTGCATTTATATTATTTCATAAATGGTGCCAAGCAGCAGGAAGGCAGTGGTGCTTTTAGAAGGCCACAGACACATGCCCTGTGGTGGCAGGGAAAGAAGACATGACCAGAGACCGAGCAGCAGGCAGAGTCCTAGTTCCCAATCTGCTTTCAGAGAGGAAGGTGTAGGCGGGGCAGAGCGTCATAGAACACATCATGTAGAGGGCACCAGGAGAAAGATCTAGCCCATCCAACACCATGGCATCATTGGAAGCTAGTTTGGAATGCTGAGTCTTGAGTCGTTTCCGAACCACTGAATCAGAGCCTACACTGTAATAAGTTCCCAAGATGATGTGGGCTTGTTAGACACTGAGAAGGTTGGGTCTGGACAATTGCACAGTAGTAACAATTATCTCTTATTAAAAACTGTTGCTGGCATGAGTGGGAACCTTTGAAACTCAGTTGCATGTCTCTGACCTGCTTAGCTGGCTGCAGCTAAGCTTTCAAAAGAGAAAACGAGTCTGTAATGCTGTCCAGATTGTACCTGTACAGGCAGGTAATGTAGACAAGTCTCTGGCCTCCATGTGATTACACACCACAGTTGTAAGTGATGGGCTCAGAGCAGGAGAGGCCGAAGGGTAGTGAGCAGGATCAGTGCTCAACCCAACCTTATGGGAACAGGGCAGTTTCCTGTGGAATGTCAGCTCAGCCAAG
The DNA here is from genome assembly GCF_007827085.1 of Peromyscus californicus insignis. Lineage (NCBI taxonomy): Eukaryota > Metazoa > Chordata > Mammalia > Rodentia > Cricetidae > Peromyscus > Peromyscus californicus. The sequence goes on along the minus strand of NW_026294402.1, from coordinate 114,269,805 downwards.
TTCCCAAGGCTGAGCAGGAGCCAGCAGGACAGAGAAGAGACAAGAGCTGTGTTAGTGACTTTTTGCCTTGTATTTAGCTCACAATTCAAGGTGCCGCCCATCATGGTGAGGAAGGCATGGAGGTAGGAATAGCCCGATACCATGGCAGCAGGATCACGAGGCTGCTGTTCACAACCTCAGGGATCAGAAAGCAGAAAAAAAGGGATATGCCCCCCAAAAAACAAAAAACAGTGAATTAGTTGGGAACCAACGATCAAAATACCTATGGGAGGTATTTTACTTCTAAACAATATAAGGACATTTTTTTTCTAGTCAAAGTTGAGTTTGGTATGTGGAAGTGAGTTGGTTGGATTCTTTTGAATTCTTCCCCCCTTAGGATGTGGCCCTACCTTGTACCTAAAATGGGACCGATTTTCTGCCCACTTTCAGTGTTTTCTTAAGTATCTTGGGCAGGGTTAGTACCAACCCCCCTTCTCTCATTCCTTGCTTTCATTCTTACTATAGAAAGGCTGAAATGATAGATCATACCTAACTCTATTGGCCCCGAAGAATCTCAATCTCTCTCTCTCTCTCTCTCTCTCTCTCTCTCTCTCTCTCTCTCTCTCTCTCTCTCTCTCACACACACACACACACACACACACACACACACACACACACACACACACACACACAGAGTGGGCAAGGGAAATGTTTGAGTGTAGCATGGAGAAGGTAGGTTCAAAGCATCAGGTCTCATTTCCATAATCACATTTAATGGATGTTTGATAGTCAAATTTTCACCAAGAGCTTTGGTCCAGAGCTTCTCCATTTTAGTGTGTCACAATGCAGTCACAAAATGATATTATCTGTAGTGTGTGTGTGTGCGTGTGTGCATACGCACCGTGAATTGGTAAGGCTGTTAGTCATGGGAGATGATGGACTCCAGGCTTGCTGAGATATAGAGTATAGAATTAGGAACACAATGGAAAGGCACTGAATACAGTTGTTAAGGGGACCTGGATGGTTAAAGTAGTGGTCTAGGGCATGGTATTTCTGGGAAACTTGGAAAGATACATTTGGTAACAGTTGAAAGGATGAGGAAGCCCAGAAAATGATGTGGCAATCTATTATGTAGGAAGACACTCAGATTCAGAGGTGTATTAGTTACCTTTCTCACTGATGTGGAAACTACCCAGTAGAATCAACTTCAGGGGATGGTCTAGTTTCACTTCCATTGCTACGATAAAAATGCCCCGATGAAAGCAACTTTAAAGAGAAAGGATTTACTCAGCTCATAATTCCAGGTTATAGTCCATCATTGTGGGGAAGTCAAAACAGGAACTTGAAGCAGCTAGGCCCACTAGGCTACATCCTTGGTCAAGAGCAGAGAGATGAATGCATCCATACTTCCTTAGGACCCACACTATATGTATCCAATCTAGGATCCCCTCCCTGCCCAGGAATTGGTGCCGGCAACAGTGGGCTGGCTCTTCCTACACTGATTATTGCAATCTAGACTACTGATTACAGACACAGACAAATCCACAGGCCAACCTGTTCTGCACAGTCCATCATGGAGTCTCTTCCCAGGTGACTGAAGACTGTGTCCATTAAAATTAACAAAACTGTGTTGACAATTCACCACCACAGAGAGAATGGGTTTATTTTGGCTCACACTTGGAGGGTACAGTCTGTCATGCAGCTGGAGTGTGAGGCAGATGGTCATATTGCGTCCATAGTCAGGAAGCAGGCAGAGAGACAATGGTGTCCTCAGTTTGCTTTTCCTCTTTTATTTAGTCCAGGATCCTAGCCCATGGGCTGGAACCACCCATAGTTGAGATTCTTCCCTCCTCAGGTAATCTAGCCTACAAACTCTCTCAGACATGCCCAGAGGTGTGTCGCCTAAGAGATTCTAGTCACTTGACGACATCAGCCATCATAGGGGGCCAGTGAGGAGATGCCGTGAGATCACCAGGGGCCAGTGAGGAGATGCCGTGAGATCACCAGGGTCACAGAAACATGGACATGGAATTTTCCATATTTATTTAATCAAGGAATACATTTTACTGGAAAAAAAATCTGCCTTAATCTTTTTATACAAAAACTTCATCACCAAGATACCAACTAGTTTTTATCCATATAAAATATAAAAAAAATTTCAAAATCAGGAAGGAACTCTGCAAATATTCAACCTGGCCTATGGCTGTGCTTTATTCTTTCAGATATTTGAAGATGCCAATTTTTCCAAGCGGCCCAAAATTCGTCAATTACTAGGATGTACTGATAATATTTTCACATTTATTTTCATTCTGGAAATGATTCTAAAATGGGTGGCCTTTGGATTTCGGAAGTATTTCACCAGTGCCTGGTGCTGGCTCGATTTCCTCATTGTAATCGTAAGTTTACCGTCTCTGCGCCCTGTTTGGGTTGGGGCAGGGATGGGAGAGGGGACCGTGGTGGGGCTGCCTTTCCTGTGATCCTCATACTGGTCCTCTCAAAATCACAGTGCGCACTGTTACAGTTCTGACTGCTAACTGTCGTCTGTCCACCTGTGGTCCAGTCCTCTCGGGCCCTGCCTCTATAGTTGCCTTTCATAAAAACACTGCTCCAACCATCTCCGTGATGACACTCCTCCACCTCTCTCTCTCTGAACCCTGCTTGTGTCTGATGAAAACCCAGAGGAACTTCGGGCGTTCCCCATGTTTCCTTCTCCTTCCAACTTTTTTTCTTTTTCCATTTTTCTGGTGCTGGTTGGTGTTTAGGAAGTAGGAGAGGAAGGTTCACCTATGTTATCTTGTTCGATGCACATTGTAGTTGGGAGCTCAGCAGTGTTGTATGATATCTGCCACACTAAAGAGAAAGGATCCTGAAGCTTAGAAGGTTAACAACTAGCTTCAGGATATAGAACAGACTCGTGGTGATGCTGGGCTTCGCATCTCCAGGCCTATAGTGCTAAAGTTAATAATAAGGAGCATGTTCTGATGCTTCCTCTGGACCACTGTTACCTTAACTTTTCCTGGGGAGAAACCACCAGTGTCTGTTTACTCATCCTGGATGACCGCCGATATACTAAAGTCCAATTTCTAAGTTCCACTTGGTGAGATGGATGAATCCACGGGGCTTTCTTATAGTGTGTGGGTGACACTAGACGAGCTGCATCACTGCAAAGTCCCACCCCCTCTACAGGAAGGTGCATCATGGAGTCCTGCTGTCAATCAGCCCTCCACTCCCAAGACAACCTGTGCTGGGAGAGGGATCTCAAGTCTCCCTTCTTCGATCCCTTAGGGAATGCCCACAACTGCATTTCCACAGACCTGGTTGGCACTCTACCTGTCTGCTCCAGTTGCCATGGCTACCAGGCACAAACCCAAGATGGCATCATGATACATTTAGAGAAAAAAAAACTTCCAACAGCCACGTTTTCTGCCACCTGTACCAAATGTCTTCTTCCCTCTTCTTGTCATAGTCACTCTTTGTGGAAGGGACTTTTATTTTCCCTATATTCAGAGGAAGAAAATAACTCAGAAAGGCTAAGAACTATTCGAGACTCTCTGGTGAGAAGAGGTGGAGGTGAGATTCAAACCTAGGAAGTCTCACTCTAGGGTGCAGGGCTCTAACACATACATTCTTCCCACCATTATGTTGATTCCACATCTACTTAAGAAAGTAGGGAAGGGGCTGGGGTGGTGACTCAGTTGGCCAAGTGCTTGATGTGCAAGCATGGACCTGAGTTCAGATCCCTAGCTCCCATGCACAAGAGCCAGGCACATCTATACGGTGAGATAATTCCAGCTCTGAGCGGGTAGAGATCGGAGGATCCCTGGTGCTCACTAGCCAGACTGGTGAGCTCCAGGTTTCTGAGACTTATCAGGTGGAGAGTGGTTGAGGACAACACTGGCATTGACTTCTGGGTCTCCGCATGCGCATGTACAGTGTGCATGCACATAAAGACGAGAAAACACAAGTGAAACCTATAAATAATTTAAATTTAGCAAATTCAAAATAGATAGTCAAAATCTAGCAGCAATCCTTAAATATATCAAACAGTATTCTAAAGCCACAGTGTCAAAAAACATCAACAGACCCAGATGGTTTATACAGGCAAGTTTTACTATGTTTTAACAAATTCAATATTAATCAAGTTGTTTTGAAGAATAGAAGAGGGAAACTGCAAACTATCCAAATGAGACAAGCATAACCCTTGCTTGTTTGTTTTTGAGACAGGGTCTCATGTAGCCTAGGCTAGCCTCCAACTCCCTGTGGAACTGAGGATGAACTGGAACCTTGATCCTCCTGCCTCACCTCCTGTTTGCTGGGATTGCTGGTTCAACCCAAGACAAGTACAATATTGGTAAGGAAATAAACAGAACAAAACCTAGCAACAGATGTAAACAGCATAACATAAATTTATAATTATGTGCCTATGAGTCACAGAGAAGACAATCCACCAGTGAGGCCCAGGGTTGGTCTTTACACTGTATAGACTGTGGCAGGAAACTCTCAGTTTCATGGCTCTTCAGCTCCATAACTGAATCTAGGAACTGATCCTGTGAGCTTCTTGTCTCCTCATCTGTGAACAGCAGGTGTCTTAGTCCCTGTCCTATTGCTTTGAGGAGACGCCATGACTGTGGTAACTCTTATAAGAGAAAACATTTAACTGGGGGCTTGCTTACAGTTTTAAAGGCTTAGAACATTATTATTATGGTGGGGAGCATGGCGGCAGGCATGGTGCTGGAGCTGAGAGCTACATCCTGATCTGCAGGGAGAAACAGAGCAAGACTGGGTCTGGCATGCGCTTTTGAAACCTCAAAGCCCCTCTCCCTGAGTGATACACTTCCTCCAATAAGCCACACCTCCAAATCCTTATAATCCTATCAAACAATTCCGCTCCCTGGTGACTAGGCATTTGAGCCTACAAGAGTGGAGGGGGGGGGGTGGAATTCTTATGAAAACCACCAAGATTACACATAAATCAATTAAGATTACATACAATGGGGGCCATCGAGATGGCTCAGTTGATAAAGGTGCTTGCCACCAAACCCAATGACCCGAGTTCAATCCCTGGAGCCTGTAGGGTGGAAGGAGAGAGCCAAGTCCTGCAAGTTGTCCTCTGACCTCTGAGCTCCACACAATGTCCTCCTCCAACAAATAAAAAAGTTTAAAAGAGTCCACATAATGATCTTTATAATAATTCTGGAGTAGAAAAACACAAACCTAAAAAACAAAAATAAGTAAGTCCAACTCCATTAAAATGTAAAACTCGCCGGGCGGTGGTGGCGCACGCCTTTAATACCAGCACTCGGGAGGCAGAGCCAGGCGGATCTCTGTGAGTTCGAGGCCAGCCTGGACTACCAAGTGAGTTCCAGGAAAGGCGCAAAGCTACACAGAGAAACCCTGTCTCGAAAAACCAAAAAAAAAAAAAAAAAAAAAAAAAGTAAAACTCCTATTTTTCTACTTGGCAATGCTAAAATTGTAATTAAGACAAATTAGACCCCAGAACTTAGTATTATATATTATATATATAAATACCTGTCATGTACACCTGCTATGGCTTGCTATTAGCTCTGACCCCCAGGCAACTTTATATATTTATATATATTATATATATATATAATATATATAAAATATATAATACAGATCACAAGGAAAATGACACCCAAAGGTGAGAACGAGCGAAGACACAGACAGGAGAAACCCGGTTGCATTTATTCACATGTGAATAATTGCAGACTGAATTCGTGAGTCAGCACAGAAATGCATTTGAAAGTGAAAGTTCGCATCACTCAGATTGAAAAACATCTTTTACAATTAAGTGACACCTGTGTCAAGAAGAGTATTGGAAATTAGAATCTCTAATTGCTGCTAACAATTTAATTGGGATAGCCATTATGGGGAAAGTTTTGTGGTATTTGATAAAATTACAAATAGTGCCTATTTATAATCTAGGCATGCTACTTCCTATTATAGATCAATGGAAACTCTTGGATATATACCCAAGAAAAAAAAGTCTGTCAGCTTATGATATTCCTTATAACAAAGAAAAGGAGGTAGCCTAGTGTAGAAGTAACCGTCTTATTAAATGAGAAACACAGAGCCAATGCAGAGATGAAAGCCCAAGAGGTCAGAGCTAAGAGTCTTATTCTTCACTGCTGTCGCTATCCTCTTCAGCAAGAGACCTACTTCCTGTGTGTTTGTCTTTATATAGACTTTCTGTTCTGCCTTCTCATTGGTTGTAAACCCAACCACATGACCTCCTCGTCACTGCCTGTCTGTACAGACCTCCAGGTCTTCTGTGGTTGGTATTGAGATTAAAGGTGTGTGTTTCCATGCTGGCTGTATCCTTGAACACACAGAGATCCGCCTAGCTCTGCCTCCCAAGAGCTGGGATTAAAGGCGTGAGCCACCAATGCCCAGCTCTGCTATGGCTTGCTATTAGCTCTGACCCCCAGGCAACTTTATTTATTAACATACAAATAAAATCACATTTCAGTACAAATAAAATATCACCATAGCCAGGTATTCATCAAAGGAGAACAAGTCCATATAATATGACCACTGTGTCCTGTGATATTCCACAGCAGTTAGACTAGCATGGGCCAGTGAGTTATCGCATTAGGTGAAGGTGCTTGCATTGAGCCAGATCATGATAGGAGAGGAGATATGCCTGCAAGATGTCCTCTGCCCTCTACATGTGTGGTGGAGTGCAGGTGCTCACATACGTACAAAAAATGGGGAAGAAGTAGCAAATCATATAGTATACCATGGTGGTGTATAATATAAATTGTATAACATATACAAATTATATATATTATATATAAATTGTATATATTATACATTAATGGGGGTCTCAAAAAAGAGCAGAATGATCAATGCCAGTCAGGAAAAAATACAAATAAAAACAAAGTCACACTAGAAGACCTGCCCCCTTGAACAGTGATTGAGAGTGGAAAAGATCATGGCTGTTTTGGTGTGAGAATCTGATTGCTATCTCCAAATTTGATGGAACAGAAACTAGCCTGAGGCTCAGATGAATAGGTGCATAATGTCCCCATGGGATGTCCCCTCCCATATGAGAGTCTTGCTTTGGTACTCCAGAACAGCCCCCCTTCACTGTCCTTTCTCTCTGAGTAAGGTAAAGCAGAGTAGAGTTTGCTGGAAACTGCTTAAATACTCTCCCAACAAAATAAAAACCTTATTTAAAAAATGATGTATTAAAACACTTTTTATTTCTATTTTTTGGGGGCATGCATTCACATGCATGTGTATTTGTGTGAGTGTACCTAACGGCTTGCATGTGCACAGCCTAGCATGGCTGGCAGGTTAACTACAGGTGTCTGTCCTCAGGTGTCTTCCATTTGAGGTAGGAACTCCCCATGGCTTGGAATTTCACCATGTACATAAGCTAGCTGGCCTCCTCGGGGATCCTCCTGTCTCTACCTTCCGTCACGAGAGTGACAGGCATGTACCCCCACACCTGGCTCTTTATATGACTACTGGGGATCCACCCCCAGGTCCACATGCTTGGGAGGCAGGCACTTTACTATTATCTAAGTAAAAATATTTAATGTTGATCACAGATTTTGTAATCTAGCCATCTCACACATGTTCCTGCCCCAGTCTGATTTATGATCTTGTCCTGTGTGTCTATGTCATGGCCATCTGGTTTCCTTGAATTTACACCAGTTTCTCAACGTCTTTTGTGACTCAAATGACACAAACGTATCCCTCTCACTGCAACTGCTCTTGCCCTTCCAGCAGGACCTGGATTGTCACTGTACTTAACGTCTCAGAAATAGGGTCCTCGATAGTGCTGGAGAGAGAGTCATGTAAGCATGAGGCCCTAAGTGTGGATCTCTGGCATCCATGTAAAAACCCAGGCACAGTAGCTAGCACACATCTGTAATCCCAGGACCAGGGAGGCAGAGACAGGTGTACACTAGGCTTCACTGGCCAGTCATTCTAGTCCATTTGGCTCCAGGTTCAGTGAGAGACCCTGTCTCAATAAGGTGGAGAGAAATTGAGAAAAGCACCACAAGTTGACCTCTGGTCTCCACATGCACCCCCCCACAGGTACACAGACAGACAGACACGTACACGTATACACACCAAGGGAGAAGAAGAGAAAGGAGAGAGAGAGAGAGAGAGAGAGAGAGAGAGAGAGAGAGAGAGAGAGAGAGAGAGGGAGGGAAGGAGGGAGGGAGGGAGAGAGAGAGAGAGCGCCTTTGAGCCTGCACTGGCACTTCTGGCTGCCTAGGCAACTGTCCTCACCAAGCATTGTCTCTTCCACAGGTATCTGTGGTCAGTGTCACGAACTCAGCAAGCTTGAAGTCCTTCCGGACTCTGCGAGCACTGAGGCCTTTGCGGGCGCTGTCTCAGTTTGAAGGAATGAAGGTACATGGATGAGTGGAAACTTAGCTAACAGGACAGGCTTTTCTTAAGCTTCTCCTGGGGTTCTATGTAACCAGACCAGGCCTGGACTATGAAAAGTAGAGAAAAGACTATGTATGCTGTGGTCTGTCTCTTGACAGCCAAGGCAGCCTCTGTCTTCCCTTCAGCATCCTAGGGAAAGACATGCCCTGTGTGTCTAACATCATCTTCACAGGGCATTTCTGAGGTTGTCCTTGGTGGCCATATGAGCAGAAAGCAGAGCTTATTATGGGCTGGGAGAGAGATGATCATAGTAAAGACAAAATAACTCCAGAGGTCCAGTTCTGCACACTGGGTTCCTCCTGGGAAGACAGAGAGCTTTTGGGGTGTCCTGCCTGTTACATTTTCCTCTGCCTTGCCTCCCTAAGGTTGTGGTCAATGCCCTCATCAGTGCCATACCCGCCATTCTCAATGTCTTGCTGGTCTGCCTCATTTTCTGGCTCATATTTTGCATCCTGGGAGTAAATTTTTTTTCTGGGAAGTTTGGAATATGCATTAATGAGACAGATATAAATGAATACATCAGTCACACCAAAATTCAAAATCGAAGCCAATGTGAAGGTAGCAAATACTTGTGGAAGGTCCCGAAAGTCAACTTTGACAATGTGGCGAATGCCTACCTCGCTCTGCTGCAAGTGGTAAGTTCTGGGGAAAGAAAACTTGGGAGACTGATCAGTCACTAAAAACATAGTAACTCCACTGAGATTGGATTCTAGTCCTATTCTCAGAGGTGGCATGGGGGTGGGGCAGCCTCTTTGGGAATTAGTTTTCATGGAGAGTGTCTAGTCTAGTTACTTTTCTCATTTCTTTGACAAACTAGTTGACACGTTAGTCACTGTTCTGTTGCTATGCTAAAATGCTCAACAGAAAGCAAGCTAGGGAAGAGGTTTTATTTTAGCTTATAGCTCCAAAGGGCATCCAGTCCATCACAGAGGAATGTGTGGTGGGGAGGATTCAAAAGCTGGATGATCACGCCGGGCGGTGGTGGCGCACGCCTTTAATCCCAGCACTCGGGAGGCAGAGCCAGGCGGATCTCTGTGAGTTCGAGGCCAGCCTGGTCTACCAAGTGAGTTCCAGGAGAGGCGCAAAGCTACACAGAGAAACCCTGTCTCGAAAAACCAAAGAAAAAAAACAAAACAAAAGCTGGATGATCACATTTCATCTGCACACAGGAGGGGAGGCAGGCTATAAATCTCAAAGCCTGTCCCCAGTGACACACTTCTTTCAGCAAGGGCCCACCTCCTTAAGGTCTATATCTGCACCAACAGGTGGGGCCCAGTGTTCCAACACAAGCCTGTGGGGGGGGGGGGGAGACATTTCTCATTTAACCACAGCGCCTGAAAGCAACTCAGGGCAGGTTAGTTTTGCCCGTGGTTTGAGGGACTAGACCACCATGGTGGGGAAGATGTGGTGGTGAGAATTCTCGAGATGTGGCAGTGGGAACGTGAGGTCACTGGTCATACTGGCTCTACAGTCAGGAATTGAAACAGAAAGAGATGGATCTGGGCGCAAAGATCGCCTTTTTCTTTTTACTCACTTAGGGCCCCCAGCCTGTGGGATAGTGCCACCTTCACTCAGGACGAATCTTCTCCTCTCACTTAAACCTCCTCAGAAACACCTTTACCACATGCCCCAATGTGTGTCTCCTAGGTGATTTCACAGCCAGTCGATTTGACAATGAAGATCAGCCATCACACATAGTAATACCCCTTTCAGGGTCTATTCAGCTTGCCTTGTCTTTTATGATATCTCACTCGCTGTTCAGAACACCTGCCAGAGAGGAGGATCCTTCGGTGCAGGCCATGACATTGTCAACAGCTCTCTTTTCAAGCTGCAGCAGCCAGGTGTCAGGCAGGTAGCACAACCACGTGCTATCAGAAAGACCCTTCCCAAGCAACCTACAGTGTAGAAATTTATTTTGTTTAAAAATCACTAGTCTTGGGGGAATGAAGAAGAAAGAGAAAATGTACAGCATCCCCCTCCTGTCCTTCCTACTGTTCTTTTGTGAGGAACTCTCTTTGGGGCAGAATGGACACCTGCCCAAGGGTTTGGCAAGCTTTTGCAGGGCATGCATCTGTTGAAAAAAGTCTACAGCTGTGTCTGTTTTTCTACTTCTGTTTCAGGCAACATACAAGGGCTGGCTGGACATTATGAATGCTGCTGTTGATTCCAGAGGGGTGAGTCAATGTCTCACTATGTTCTAGAATGGTATGCTCAAACCAGAGATGATATGAGAACACAGACAGCCCCAAGCTTCCTGCATGACGGCTTTATTATTCCAGATCCTCTGTCTTGTTCTTCTGGAGGCAAAATGATGGTATAGATATTGCCTGATAAAAAGAGCTCTCATGTATTCTACTGAGTCTGACACCCCAGGATTCCAGAGAGTCCAACATTTTCTCTGCATGGCAAGAGAAGAAATGAAAACCACTCACTTAGGAGATGGGGCTCCTAACAGGAACAAGACAATCACATGTGTCCCGGATTTCCGTTGCTGTGATAGAACTCTGGCTAAACCAACTTGGGGGAGGAGGAGGTTTTTTTGTTTGTTTTTTAGGCTTATAGGTTAAAAGCTATCACCGAGAGAAACCAGGTCAGAAGCTCAAGGCAGGAACCTGGGAGCATGAACTGAAGCAGAGACCCCAGAGTAAAACTGGCTTACTTCCTGTTCTTCTTAGGGTTGCCATTGCTGTGATGAAACTCCCTGACCAAAAGGGGAGAAAAGGGTTTGTTTCGCTTACATATCACAGTTCATCGAGGGGAGAAACAAAAGTAGAAACTTAAGTCAGGCAGGAACCTGGAGGCAGGAGCTGATGAAGAGGCCATGGAGGGTGCTGCCTACTGGCTTGCTCTCCATGGTGTTCTCAGCTTGCTTTCATATAGCACCCAGGACCACTCCCTCCCTCAGTCCAAGGGAAGCACCACCCATAATTCACTGTGTCCTACAGGTTTGTCTACAGCCCCATCTTATGGAAACATTTCTCAATTGCAGCTCCATCCTCTCCAGTGACTCTAGTGTGTGTCAAGTCGATGTAAAACTAGCACACTTCTTCTGGCTTGCTCAGCCATGTTCCTTATATAACTTGGGTCCACCTGCCTAGGGCTAGGTCCTCCTGCATCAATTAGGAATTAAGAAAATGCTCCCTAGACTTGCCCCCAGGCTAATCTGACAGAAGCCATTGTCAGTTGAGGTTCCCTCTTCCCAGGTGACATTAGTTTGTGTCAATTTGACAGAGACTAAGCATCATAGCAAGGTACCCCGACTTCCTCTAGCTTATCTCCAAGTGATGGAGAGCAGGAAACCACCTTTCAAAGTCTGCTTGTCCTAATCATGGGGAAGCATTAAGACTGAACTCAATTGGAGCAAAGGAGTAACTTCTCATGACTTCAGGCTCATTGGGGAGTAAAGGCGGTGATTGCCAACTGTGGAGTTTCAGTGAAAGAGAGAGTGAGCATTGAGTCCCAAAGCTGGAAATGCACTCAGCAGTCCAGTCTGTTTCCTGTTCCTCATTTGGTTCAGTTGACGGACTGGAAGGGAGTTCCCCGGAGCTGGACAATGAACAGACGGTTGAGTCAAGAATGGAACCAGTGGGGGAAGTTTTCTTAGTTTCTTATCATGACACATGTGTGGCTACTGTAATTGGGTAACCTCAGAGTTGGTGCCTGAGATGAGGTGAGGGCTGCAGACAGGTGGACTGGGAACAGGAGAGATGCAGCGCTGAGGGAGGAGAGTGTGCATGGCTGTTTCATCATAGTTTCACAGACTGGCATTTGCATGTGGATAATGCACAGCAACAAACGACTAGCTTAATTCTCAGTACATTAATAAAGCCTCATTCCTGGAGAGCCAAAGCTAGTAGTAGATACTTAGCGGTTAATGTTATAATTTATTGTAATATTTAAATCACATAATTACATGTGCCATATATATAATTTAAATTTTTTATTGCTTGTGTTTGTGTGTATGATATGTGTGTATGATTGAGGACCAGAGTTCGGATCCCCAGAATCCACATAGGTGCTGGGTTGGCATGGGAACATTCCCTGCCTATAATTCCAGTACTTGGAGATGGGAGCTCAGGAGCAAGTGGGCTAGACAGACTAGCTATACTGGTGAGATCTGGGTTCAAATGAGAGACTCTGCCTAAGGTAGTGAGGCCTGGAAAGATGGTTCAGTGGGTAATTTGCCATTAAGCTGAGTTTGATCCCTCTGACCCACATGGTGGAAGGAGAGAACCAACCAACTCCTGCAAGTTGTCCTGGTCTCCATATACATACTATGGCGTATACACACACACACACACACACAGAGAGAGAGAGAGAGAGGGAGAGGGAGAGGGAGAGGGGGAGGGGGGAGGGGGAGAGGGAGAGGGAGAGGGAGAGGGAGAGGGAGAGGGAGATAAATAAATAATAAAATGTAAAAGCACATGCACAACACATGTGAACAAGCATATACAGATGCATGTGTAACATACATGTACTTAGGTAGATAGATAGATGAAGTGAGAAACCTGGCTGAGAAGGATCTTGAGTGGTTTGAAGCATGCCCTGAGCTGGGAAACCACACTTGTCATCAGCTACTGACCACACAGGAACTCGCTCACTCAGTCACTCACTCACTCGCTCACTCACTCGCTCGCTCGCTCACTCACTCGCTCGCTCACTCACTCATCCATCTGCATGTTCCTCCACGTGTCTTGAGAATCTACTCTCAGAAGGTGTGCCAGGTGCTGACCATGTGTGAGAAGACACAGCCACAGTCAGAGTGTGACATCTGGGGTGTGTGGAACAGTGGTGGAGTCTGGTTACCTCTTTTTAAGGTGGATGTGTCCAGTGCTGGGACATCCTCAATGGCGTATCCATACAGACATTTGGGAGACTTTCAAAAGACAATTCCTCCCCTCTTTTCATCCCTTAATGCTTCTCATTGTTTGGGAGAAAAGCCCTAACATCCTGCCTCCTATCCCCCCACTTTGTGCACCATGAGTTAAGCAAGGGACCAAACCAGAGGCGCCCAGCGGTTCACAGCTGCCAGCAAGATGCTATGCAGTTAAACTTGCCGGGGAAATCCACTCAGGTCCTCTGGACAAGGCAGCTAGGGTGGCTTGAATTTTCAGTAATCGTTTTTCTCTTATTAAAATGTCCCCAACAGAAAGATGAGCAGCCGAGCTTTGAGGCGAATCACCTTGCATATCTTTACTTCGTGGTTTTTATCATCTTTGGTTCATTCTTCACCCTGAACCTCTTCATTGGCGTTATTATTGACAACTTCAATCAGCAGCAGAAAAAGATAAGTGTGCATGCTGGCCCAGCTGGGCTGTCTCACCCAGTTCTGCCAAGGTTTTGAGGGAATGTCATTCTCATGTAGAAGGCTGTTCAGGGCAGCCAATCCGATCTACTCAAGAGCAGCCAGGGATCCTGCCTTCTCTAGCCTGGAGAAGACCAGAGTGGTCTTCTCAAAGCTAAGGGCAGGGAATCTGGATTCTGCTCAGACATGGCATTTGAGCTCTGTCTTAATTCAGATTATTATTGTTGAGTTTCAGGCTGCTGCTAATTGGCCCTGAAGAGACTAGCAACTAGCATGATTAGCATGTGTGACATTGCAGTCACATATCAACAACATCTCAAGAGTATTTTGTTATGCACAATAAAGAAAAAGGCTTTCCTCTCTGAGTTACTGTGTCCCGGCTCCCACCAGCTTGAGGAGATCGCCTTAAGCTGCTCTGACAGATGACAGGGAGAGGCGAGCTAGGCAGGCTCCCATCCCAGACAGCAACAATCTGATATTTCTTTTTCTGATCCTGAAAACCTCTGGACCTCTGGACTAACACTGCAAATTCAGAAAAATAAAAGACAATTTAGATTCCTCTACATCAGTCATCAAATGATGACCACTTTAGACAATGCCTCACCATTTTGGCATAATTTGGAATAATCTTCTTCAGTTAAAAAAACAAAAAAATTTTTTTAATGTGTGCTGGTATGTCTGAATGTATGCCTGTGTACCCCATGTGTGTAGTACCCATGGAGGCCAGAAGAGGATGTCAGATTCCCTGGAACTGGAGTTACAGATGGCTGTGAACCACCACATGGGTGCTGGGAATTGAACCCAGGTCCTCTTTAAAAGCAACCAGTGCTCTTAATCACTGAGCCATCTCTCCAGCCAACTTCTTAACCATATATATACTGGGATTATCTTATACTTTTAATTTTGAGGTGTATGATCTCATTAGTCATAGCCTATTTTATAAAATCATTTTAAGAATTTTCAGGGCTGGAGAGATGACTCCGTGGGTAGGAATGTTTGCTGTGCAACTATGAAGACCTGAGTTCAAATCCCCATCCCCATGTAAAGGGCTGGGCACAGCTCCCACATGCCTGTAACTCTAGTGCTGCGGGGCACAGGGACAAGAGGGCCTCTGGGACTTGCTGGCTTCCAGCCTAGCTCCAGGTTCAGTGAGAGACCCTGCTGCAGGGGGAGAAGGTGGAGAGGGGTAGGGCAAGGCACACAGTGTCTTTTTCTGGCCTCTGCACACACAAGGATGTACATACCTGTATACACACACACAAGCACACACAGGAGCTGAACTATAGACCATAATTTCTCTAATTGTTTGTCTCTTTTTTACCGGTTAAGTCATTTCTACATTTCTTCCTGGCTTGACCAATCATGAGCATTCTTAAAATTCTGGTTATCTCTGATTATTTTCTTAGTATAAGTTCCTGTAATGAAAACATCAGAGATGTTGCCCAGGGACCTTCCAGACGGAGACTGCCTTGCACTGAGTCTCACCATCTGCTCATTTACAGTCTCTTTCCTAGACAGATGCAGAAAGTGTCTCATGCTTTTCTGCTCCTTTCTCTGCTCAGTAGTGAGGTTCATGCCTTGTTACAGACCGGGTCCTAACTACTATTAAGGACCATCTGTTCACATCTTTTGGCTATTTTAAAGACAAATTGTCATCCTTTTCTTATGTATATCCAATCTACTAAGTCTATTTTGTGACTTTCTTCTTACATTGTGTGTGTGTGTGTGTGTGTGTGCGTGTGTGTGTGTGTGTGTGTGTGTGTGTGTGTGTGTGTGTGTGTTTGTATACTTGTGTACATGTATGTGGAAGTTGGAGGTTGACACTGGGATCTTCCCTGTATCTCTCCACCTTATTTTTTTGAGGCAGAGTCTCTCTCTCATTGAACTGGAACTTACTGATTTGTCCCCAGGCATCCATCCGCCTGTCTTTGCCTCCCCAGTGCTGGGATTACAGGCATGTGCTGCCACATTCAGCTTTTGTATGCTTTATTTTTTCAGTGTTGAGATGATACCCACGGCCTTGTCCATGCTAGGCAAGTGCTCTACCACTTAGCCACAACACCCAGCCCCACAGGCTTTTTATGTGGGTCTCAGGGGTCACACTCAGGTTCTCATTCTTACACACCAGGTACTTCACTCACTGAGCCATACCCCCCTTCCCACATTTTTGCATTAAATTTTTTTTTTAAAACTTAGAGACTTGAGTATTTTTGTGGAATCAAACTCCCCCTCTGGGCTTTCTTTTCTCAGCGTTTGCTCTCTGGTGGTTATAACTATGCTAAGGCTCTTCTATATTTTTCCATTGGCCTCTTCTGATTCATCTGAACATCACCTTCCTGTTGACTAACCTCAGCATCTGCAGGAAGTCCTGTGCTGCTGGGGCACAGCCTCACCGAGTCTGCTACGCAGGGAGGAGGAGTGACTTTGGGTCCCCTCTGTAATGCTCGTCCTGATTGCAATCAATACCAGCAATCTGGATGTCAGCCTTGCGGCTTCGACTTAACCCCACAGCTGGGAAGCCTTTTGTAGATCACACCGCAGCATCTTTTTGTTTTATTATTTTTTTTTTTACTTTGGAAAATTTCAAGTGTATAAGAATATTCTAGAATGAACCCAAAACACCCAGCACACAGTGTAACATTTAATACTGAAGAACATCCTCCTGCCAGAGACACCCCCACAGACTCCTACTGTGGTATTCATTTCATCATAAATATTTCAAAACATATGTTTTTTTTTAATCACAGAAAAACAAAGAACAGTCCCAGGAAGAGTTAAATTTTGGAGTCTGCTGTTTTTTATTCATTATTTTTTTGAGACAGGGTTTCACAATGAAGCCAAGGTTGGTCTCAAACTTTTTTTTAAAACTTGTTTTTAAATGTCATTTATTATTATTATTATTATTATTATTATTATTATTATTATTATTATATGTACATGTGCAGATATACTGAGGTATATGGAACATGTAGAAATCAGAGGGCAGCTTTGTGGAATCAGTTCTCTCCTTCAATCTTTATGTGGGTTCTGGGGATTGAACTCAGGTCTCCAGGCTTGTGAGGCAGAGTCAAGCTTCTTCACGTGCTGAGCCCTCTTGCTTACACCCACATGTCTGGCTTCAAACATAACCACAACAATGTCACTACATTACCCAAAAAACTTCACATGAATTCTTCAAATTCATCAAATTGTCTCTATTCAGGTGTCATATGCCATTTTAATTTTCTTTAGTAAGATAGTCAATGCTGCTGCTATTATTATTATTACTATTATTGTTGTTGATATTTTGAGACAGACTAGCCTGGAACTCACAGGGTAGCTCAGGCTGGCCTCCTTCTGCCTCAGCACCCAACTACCAGGATTACATACACAAGCTACCTACCATGTGTGGCTTTATTTTTCTAAGTTAGTATATAAAATAATGAATTTCATTTTGGCAAATTTTTTGGGGTGTGTCTCTGTATGTGGCTCCTTTATGTCTCTAGCTCTATTAATTAGTTGTTTTTTTTAATCTTAGAGAGACTAATAGTGACTTAAAGTTTTTCAGTCTTGTTTATCTTTTCAAAGAACCAAGTCCCAGTTTCTTCAATTCTTTGCATTCTTCTCTTACTGTCCATTTCATTAATTGCTGCCATGACCCACTTTATCTCTTCCCATCTCCTGATTTGTCCTTGTTTTTCTAAGTCCTTTGGGCAGAGACATCCTTAAGTTCTTCACCTGAGATCACTGACTTTTTTTTAAAATGTAAACACTCACAGATATCTTTAATTTTCCTGATTTATTAATTTTTACCTTTTTATTTGTTTCTTTATATTAAAGTTTTGGGCCCAAATCAGGATTCAGATAAAACAAATCCCTTTTACTTGGCAGCATTTCTGTGTCTGAGTGACAGGAAGACGCAGGTTTAAGATGGACCCTCTTCCCTCTGTCTGCATCGGCCAGTTTGCTCATGAATGCTGGGGGTTTTCAAAACCATGTTCTGGTACAGGCACTGTCATTGTTTCTAGGTCTTTCCAGAGAGAGAGAGAGAGAGAGAGAGAGAGAGAGAGAGAGAGAGAGAGAGAGAGAGAGACAGAGAGAGAGACAGAGAGACAGAGAGAGAGAGAGAGAGAGAGAGAGAGAGAGAGAGAGAGAGAGAGAGAGAGAGAGAGCTACTTCAAGTTCAAAGCCACAAGGAAATGCAGATGTAGAAACAGGTGTCTAATGATTCACTTCCCCTCTTTTCTGATGTGTTTTCTCTTTTCTACACTGAGAAACTTGGTCTCAAGAGCACAGGAGATGATGAAAAATTAAAATTTCTACAGTTAGGGAGCTACAGAGATGGCTTAGAGGCTAAGAACATGCATAGCTCTTGCAGAGGACCAGAGTTTGGTTTCCAGCACCCAGGTTGAACAGTTCACAACTGTCTTTCACTCCAGCTCTAGGGCATTAGATTCCCTTTTCTGGTCTCTGTAGGCAACTGCACTCACATTAACATACCCACGCACAAACATACATATAACATAATTTAAAACAAAAATAAATATTTTAAGTATACAGTTACTCATTATCTTTATCCCGAGCATATGTATTACAGTCTCAAGAAGTCAAGCTAACACTATTATAGTGAATATTATTTACTTCTGCCCAGCATCCTAAAGCAACCTGGTAAGTAGGCTGATTTTTAGAACTGTATAAGTTTGGTCCACACAAGAAAATTCAAATCCAAGCCCAGTAGATACGAACCTGCAGTCAAATAATTGGAGAAGAGCAGCATTTTACTGCTAGTGGGAACTGAGTCTTTTGTTGGCTTTCATTGTCTGGGCATACTTTCCTTCCCTTTAAAAAATGTTATTTTTATGTGTGTGTGTGTGTGTGTGTGTGTGTGTGTGTGTGTGTGTGTGTACACAAGCACATGAGTGCAGTGCCTGAAGAGGCCAGAAGAGGGCATGGGATCCACTGGAGCTGGAGTTACAGATGGTTGTGAGCTGTCTGATGTCAGCGCTGGGAGCCAAGGAGCCAAGCTTAGGTCCTCTGCAAGAGCAGTTCACTCTTAACCATTGAAGCATCTCTCCAGCCTCCAGCAGTGGCTTTGGGACAAACTTATCATTTTGTTTCTTATCTCTTAATTTTCAGAGCCTGGATACTTTCTTTTCTTTTTTTCCAAAGTAGTTCAGTTACATGTTTCTAAAGAATTCTGTTCTATTTCATCTGATATTTCTAGATTTTTTTGTTCCATGAATTTCTAGAAATGAAAATCCTAGCTTGTTTTCCTTATTAGTAGTGAAAATATTTAAAACTCATATGTTTTTTCTTAAGAATTATTCTGGGAAGATTTTAATTAACTTTTAGTAGAAATGTTACATTAATTATTTAAGATAATTTCAGTGCTATTTTTATAGCATTTTCTCTCTCTTTTTAAAATTTCACCCAGTTGTCTGTGCATATGATTGTGGGTTCATGTTAACTAACATGTTCATCCACGTCTGTAACGAGCTTTAGTCACACCCCCTTCCTCCTTTACCCCCTTCCCTGCATCTCCTTCCTCTTCTATAGGATTTTATTCCAAGGTTTTTGTTGCTAATTACTAGTAGAGAAGTCTAATATAGCATATTTTCTATTATGTTTTAATTTATGCAAGCTGAACTGTATTTAGTTTTTTAAAGGGTTGTATAAAGAAAGTGTAAACTTTATGTTCTAAAAAGTAAGCTATAACTGATTGAAATGACCTTATTTCTCTTTTATTCCTTATTTTAAAATCAATTTTCCTTCTGGTCTCTGAGTCCATATTCTTTCAATTCCCTTTGGAATATGAACTCTTGATAAAAGTGACATGTAACTTTAAAATTATTTCTAAAAATTCAGGACTTGATTCACAAACATATCTAGTGGTAACTAACTAGCTGTTGATCTCTCCGTGCACTTAGGCTAGCGGTAATTAACTAGCTGTTGATCTCTTTGTGTACTTAGGTGGCCAAGACATTTTTATGACAGAAGAACAGAAGAAATACTACAATGCAATGAAAAAGTTAGGAACCAAAAAACCTCAAAAACCCATCCCAAGGCCACTGGTGAGAGCACCTGACACTAAATACACACATTGGATGCAAGATTGTGAGGGGCGCAGGTTTCTAACAAAAAAAATCTCCTGTTAACTTTAAAAGAAGTATTCTTTTTATTGTTTTTAAATTATTTGTGGAAATGTGTCTCTGTGTCTGAATGTTCATGTGAATGCAGTGCTTACAGAGGCCAGAAGAGGGCATCAGATTCCCCCAGAGCAGAGGTTAAAGGCAGTTGTGAGCCACTTGACACAGATGCTTAGGAACTGAACTCTAGTCCTTTGTAAGAGTAGTATACATTCCTAACCACTTAGCCATCTCTCCAGGCCCCTAGGATCTTTAAAATATTTATACGTGTTATCTTAGAACGTAAAAAAAAAAAAACCAAGATGCACCCAAGTTCTTAGGAAAATTAGACATGCATATTCATTTACAAAGAGCCTGAACAATACATTTATTTTCTTTGACACAGGGTCTCTCTATGTAGCTCTGGCTGGTCTGGAACTCATTATGTAGACCAGGCCACCTTGAACTCATAGAGACCCTCCTGCCTCTGTTTCTCAAGTGCTTGGGATTAAAGGCATGCATTACCACAACCTGCTAAAATAAATCTTAAAAAATTTAAAACTTAAAAAAAAGGAACTCATGTTCAACATCCCTCCAGTCATCCTATGAAACAATCAGTCCTCCATCTTTAGCAATTGTTGGGCTGGGATGCTGTTTTTCTAGACTATTCCAACCAGAATTAACAGCTAACGTGTGAGAACTGCTTTAATGCAGAATTTTGCTGAAGTTCTAATTATTCTGAATGGAAACAGAGCCTTGGAAATGTTTGTTCCATTTTTGTCCAAGGTAAGTAGATGTTCTCTGCATTTCTCTCTTAGGTAAATGCAGATATGGACATTGAGGCTTATCTTTATATTGTTGAAGCCTACATGAGCTGTTTTATATCAGCTTCATACCACCATCCATCACAGCACCGTCTATCACACCACTGTCCATCACACCACCATCCATCATATCATAGTCCACCACACCACCATCCATCATATCATAGTCCATCACACCACCATCCATCACATCATAGTCCATCACACCACCATCCATCACATCTTAGTCCATCACATCACCATCCATCATATCATAGTCCATCACACCACCATCCATCACATCTTAGTCCATCACACCACCATCCATCATATCATAGTCCATCACACCACCATCCATCATATCATAGTCCATCACACCACCATCCATCATATCATAGTCCATCACACCACCATCCACCATATCATAGTCCATCACATCACCATCCATCATATCATAGTCCATCACACCACCATCCATCATATCATAGTCCATCACATCACCATCCATCATATCATAGTCCATCACACCACCATCCATCATATCATAGTCCATCACACCACCATCCATCACATCTTAGTCCATCACACCACCATCCATCATATCATAGTCCATCACACCACCATCCATCACATCTTAGTCCATCACACCACCATCCATCATATCATAGTCCATCACATCACCATCCATCATATCATAGTCCATCACACTACCATCCATCATATCATAGTCCATCACATCACCATCCATCATATCATAGTCCATCACACCACCATCCATCACATCTTAGTCCATCACACCACCATCCATCACATCTTAGTCCAACACACCACCATCCATCATATCTTAGTCCATCACACCACCGAAGTTATGTTGCTACTGAGGATATTTTTGATTTCTGTTTTTGTTTTAAAGTAGAATTAAAAGAAAAGCCTAAGCACATAAAAACAGTCACCCAATTGAATTTGAAACAAAGTAACAATGGGAGGCTATAAGAATTTCTTGTCCTTTGAAAGGGCTCTGTGTATATTTCAAGGAACTGCCTTCATTGTAAGCGAAAACATATTTTGTTGTTTTAATGGCATAATTTTATTCTTTCTTTTTCCTCCTCAGAACAAATGTCAAGCCTTTGTGTTCGACCTGGTTACAAGCCAGGTCTTTGATGTCATCATTTTGGGTCTTATTGTCCTAAATATGGTTATCATGATGGCTGAATCTGACGGCCAGACCGAACAAGTGAAGAAAATCTTTGATATTCTCAACATAGCCTTTGTGGTCATCTTTACCATAGAGTGTCTCATCAAAATCTTTGCTTTGAGGCAGTACTACTTCACCAATGGCTGGAATTTATTTGATTGTGTGGTCGTGGTTCTTTCTATCATTAGTAAGTAAAACCAGTAGCCAGGACTTTCCAGGGTGAGGCAGAAGTAAACCTAAAGATAATCCTTTGGAAGTGTGTCAAGCTTCTCCACAAAGCTACAGATTAGGCTTAATGTAGTATCTGGGAAAATGGGGGAGGGCTATGGAAGGCATGCCCCGCTGGGAAGTCGCCACAAGGCAATGATTTCCATTTTCTTGACTGTGCACACAGTTGAATCTGCTTGTTCAATGAAGGGAAATGGTCTCTCCACTAACAGTTTTTGCAGTGGTTCCTGACATCTCAGATGGGTGCTTTGGAATTCTACCTCTTCTGTGCCACCGTGAGCCCCATCGGGCGGTTTCTGGTTTTAGGAGTTTGGCCATTGGTACTGATGTTGGTACCTGTGTTCAAAACTCACAAGGGTACCAGAGCAGCTGTTGGACTATGTGACATCTCTGGGACTCCCTTGCCTCCTACTCAGGTGTCAAGACTGTCTCACATGATAAACAGTCCCTATTCTTTATCCTGAATCCCGTGTTTACAAGCCAGGGTGTGGGCTGTACTTGTCTCAACTGCTTTGACCCCACTCACCATCATAATCACTTTGCATAATCAGTGGATTTTTCATAACCACAGACATGCTCCATAAACCATAAAGCTTAACGAAGAAAGATAATTACTATCGTATACTTTATTCTCTTCTGTTTTCCTTTCTTTCTTACTTTTTTGGAAATTTTTTATTTTTATCATTTTAAAATTATGTGTATGGGTGACCAAGGAGACCAAGGCCAAAGACATTGACTATCTGGATCTGGAGTTACAGGTTGTTGTAAAACCCTGGTGCGGGGGCTGGTGACCAAGTGAACAACAACAGGAGTTCACACTCTTAATCTCCGGGCCATCTCTCCAACCCTCTCTTACTTTTTCCCTCCAGTGCTGAGAATCAGACTCAGCCTTGTGCATGTCAAGCATGCTTCCACATGGCTGAACCCTTAGTCAATGTGGGCCTCTGAAGTTTGATTTTAACTAATCCATTAATTTAACTTTCTCTCTTATGTGAGGAGGAATTAAGATGGAGTCTCACTCTAGTCCAGGCTGATGTGGAATTCATCATATACCTTAGACTGGCCTCAAACTCATTTAACCCCCCTACTTCAGCCTCCGGAGTGCTCAGAGTATAGGCGTGAGCTGTCACCTCTGACTTAACTTCACTTTTTACATTGTGTAGTGGGGGGAGGGGCAGCGGCAAGAGGCTTTCTCATAGTTCAGAATGCAACAAAGACAAGGAGAACTGGATTTTACAAATGAGTGATTCAGTCCCATCTTGGAAAGGCTGCATCACAGGTGTTAGAGCTGATTGTTTGGTTTCTCTTGCTACTAGGTGATGCAGATTGTCTCAGAGAGTCTGCCTGGGTTCAAAGCTGTGAGGTTTATGTAGATAGCTTAAATAGACCCACGTATTGGCAGCAAACTAGATCTATGATCTTTATTAATCAGTCCCAATCACAAGTTCTGGTGAAATTGACATCAATAGAAGTTAGAGAATGGTGATCAGATGAGTGCAACCTCCCCACCCCCAAAGGGAGTGGCCATGAGCCCTTCTGCCCACATGCAAAGGGGGTCATCATTCTATCGCCCCTTCCAGCACGTGCTGGGCATTGTTCTGCTTCTAGATATATCTCTGAGATCCAACAGCTCCTAGGTGACTGAAGTCACACACGCTACTAGAAATTCTGCTCCAGCATAGGACGAATCTTCACATGAAGCCGAATTCTGTTCACTAGCGTGGGCAGAACTCCATGTACCTTTATGTGTCCACATCCAACACCTGACCTCCACACCTTCCCAAGCTCCTTCCTCAGCTTTCACAGTAGTGCCAAATGAGTGTGAGAAGTGAGCCTCTCTCTCTAGGAGTTAGCAGTCCAATTGGTGAATAGGACTCACTCATTTTAGTTTGAACACCAAATCACGTGGTTCACAAAAACTGTACTCAGAGAAAGGGCAGATTCATACAGGCCTGATTAGTCCAGGAAGTATTTAAGGCTAAGCCTGAAAGGGCCGGTGGTGCTGAGTTGACGAGTTGATACCATCATACCTTGTTAGGATCATCTGCTCAATGAGCAAACTATTTTTACACACTCAGATGATGAGGTACCACTAGTGAGTTCTCTGTAGTCATTAGGAGACTGGCAGAAACATTTCACTGTCGTGATTCCTAATGACCTCAGAGCGAGGGGAAAACCATGTCTACACAAGGCAAGCATGTTCCAGCCATTCTATAATATTTGGGCCAAAATGTAAACTCCTTAATACCCCTTGGCTCTTACCTGCTGAGCAGGCAAGGCAAGAACAGGGTGACATTTTAGGCCCAAATATTCATCAGTTTGTGCAAAGCTCTGTTTGGGACTCCATTTCTGTGGTGTCCACAGCAGAGAACATGTCTCTCAACTGCATATGTAAGTTTTGTGAATCTGGACACCTCAGTGGTATCCTTGGAGTGAGCAGAATGTCAAACATGAGCGCTTAGTGGGCAACTGTGAACTAAAGAGGAGCATCTCAGGGCCGCCCGCTCCCTCCAGCTCCCCCCAGCTCCCCACAGCTCCCTACCCCCACAGCAGCTAGTCTGTCTTCACCTGCAGAGGGCTGTATTGGAACCCTAGATGATAAACACCTGTCCCTTCTGATAAACCTGGCTCTCTCAGATTCCACAATTTCTCTCTGTAGCTCAATCAAGGCTTAAGGCAAACTTCAGCAGAAATGTCTCCATGCACTCTGAAATACTCAATGTGTGAAAAAAAATGGCCTGTTTTCCATCTGCATTAAGTAAATAGGGAAAATCATGGTAGGTGTTTCCCCATGGGTAGCTATAAAGAAAATGCAACATAGGTAATAGCCCTTTATAAATTGCCCTATAGTTTCTTTACTTGTCTTCAATGGCATATGCCTCCCAGCCCCCATCAAAAGTCCCATCTATAATTGTATGAAAAACAATTAGAGATTGTTTTTCAAATTGAAACACAGGTGGACATTTCTTAGTTTTGTATATAAATGACCAAGTGTGGATAACATGTTGGCCCCAGTGGGATTCTGAGGTGGAAGACTGGCTGGGTTCAAAACTGGAGTGCATGCTGGAAATTCACTGGTCCTCCCTCTCTAGGTACCTTGGTGTCTGGCCTGGAGCACAGTGACATTCCTTTCCCACCCACGCTCTTCAGAATCGTTCGCTTGGCGAGGATTGGCCGAATCCTCAGACTGGTTCGTGCAGCCCGAGGCATCAGGACGCTCCTCTTTGCCTTGATGATGTCTCTCCCCTCTCTCTTCAACATTGGTCTGTTGCTCTTCCTGGTCATGTTCATTTATGCCATCTTTGGGATGAACTGTTTTTCCAATGTGGAGCACAGCTCTGGAATCGATGACATCTTCAACTTTAAAACGTTTTCAGGCAGCATGCTCTGTCTCTTCCAGATAACTACTTCAGCTGGCTGGGATGCTCTCCTTAGCCCCATGCTGGATTCCAAAGCCTCCAACTCCTCCTCCCAAGACCACTGTCAGCAGCCACTGATAGCCATAACCTACTTCGTCAGTTACATCATTATCTCCTTTCTCATCGTGGTCAACATGTACATTGCCGTGATCCTAGAGAACTTCAATACGGCCACAGAAGAAAGCGAGGACCCTCTGGGTGAAGATGACTTTGAAATATTCTATGAGATCTGGGAGAAGTTTGATCCCGAAGCAACACAGTTCATCCAGTACTCGGCCCTCTCTGACTTTGCCGATGCCCTGCCTGAGCCGCTGCGTGTGGCCAAGCCTAACAAGTTTCAATTTCTAGTGATGGACCTGCCCATGGTGACCGGTGATCGCCTCCACTGCATGGATGTTCTCTTTGCCTTCACCACCAGGGTCCTCGGGAACTCTAGTGGCTTAGATACCATGAAGGCAATGATGGAGGAGAAGTTCATGGAGGCCAATCCTTTCAGAAAGTTGTACGAGCCCATTGTTACCACCACCAAGAGAAAGGAGGAGGAGCTGTGTGCTGCTGTCATCCAAAGGGCCTTCCGAAAACACATGGAGAAGGTGATCAAGTTGAAGCTACAAGACAGGTCAAGTTCATCACACCAAACATTTTGCAATGGAGACTTGTCTAGCTTGGATATGGCCAAGGTCAAGGTTCACTATGACTGAGCCCTCATCTTCACCCCTACCTCACAGCCTCACAGCTTAGCCTCCAGCCTCTGAGCTCTAGGGAGCCATAGCTCAGCCTACGAACAAGCAGTGGACTCCCTGAACGAGCCATTCATTTGTTTTCTGTGCTAAAAGAGGTGATATATTAGTGTTCATTTAAAAATGATGCTCGAAGGGATTTAAGATAAGGCTACCCAGGAATCACTGGGGCTGGTTTAATGAAGAAAGACATGGAAAGGGCGCAAAAGACGTTGACGGTAATGGTAGGCTTGAAATACAGTTCAAATTATGTAAACGTAAAAGAATGAAAAGGAAAAAAATCACATGAAAATCTTAGGTTGTGTTCTCGGTACATTTCCCAAGGTGTCTATTTAATTTTTCATGTCTCTTTTGCATGTTAAATGAAAAGTCAAAACCTGCAATAAGCAAATAGCTTGTTGAATTTGTCTCTACCAGCTCTAAGTATTTTGGGTGTATAGCTCAAACTGGAAGCATGATCCTGACTTGTCAGTTAGCACCATCTTCAGAAGCTCCGATCTCTGTCACAGGTGTCTAACAAATAAACAGATAAATGAAACATCCAGTTTGTGTTTCATTGGAACAGGGGGCTGAAATGTCCCTCTTGGTGGTGGTTGTGTAAGCTGTGGTTTAATATGGCCTGGAGCCAGCCATCTGTCAGGAAGGTGTTAGCAGTGGGTTCTTCTCGAGGAAGAGGCCTGTGTTTCAGCAGTCACAGGTTTCTGTGATGTGAATGTCCCCACCATGACTGGTTCCAAGGCACAAACACGGAAGTTACTGGATAAGGAGCTGGGAAGAAATGCATGTATTAAATGCTCAAGAGTTAGCCTGAACTGGCTCCAGCCCACCATTTCCTAGAACCAACTAGGAAGTCTGGTTGACTCTGATTACAGTACCTACAGAGTTAGAGCTAGGGACCGGGGATGACTGAGTTGGGAACTTGGTTGCTAGGCAGCCATGAGGACCTGAGTTTGATCCCCAGCACTCCTGGAACTATCAATCATGTAGGGGTGGTGACCCCCTAGAATCCCAGCACCAGAGAGAGACAGGGTGTGCTAGCTAGTTTTTATAGTTGACTTGACACAGCCTAGAGTTACTTGGGAAGAGGGAACTCTGAAGAATTGCCTCAATCAGATTGCTCTTTGGTCAGGTCTGTGAGGAACTATCTTGATGATGATTGACATGGGAGTGTGGGTTTATTTCAACTTCTGTCTCCAGGTAATAGTCCATGACTGAAGGAGGTCAAGGCAGGAACTGAAGCAGAGATCATGGAAGAATGCTGTTCGCTGGCCTACCCACTGTGGAAAGCACCATCCCTAGGCAAGTGGGCCTGGGGTGTATAAAAAGATAGTCAAACATGAGCCAGAGGGTAAGCCAGCGAACAGCATTCTTCCATGACCTCTGCTTCAGTTCCTGCCTTGACCTCCTGGACTATTACCTGGAGACAGAAGCTGAAATAAACCCGCACTCCCCCAAGTTGGTCATGGTGTTTATCACAGTGACAGAGAGCACATCAACCCTGGTACCCTGACAGGAAGAAGGAGGCTCTTGCAGGACCAGGAATCTTTTGAGATGAGGCTTATCAAGCAGAACTGTAAAGACCGTGAGGAAATCACCAGTTCTAAAGTCATGGTCAAGTTCTCCTTAGGGTCCAGGTGGAAACTGATGGAGCAGGCTAGACAATGTCTCTGAGAGTGGGACCTTATAGATCCCTACCAAGGTTTCTCTTTTCATATAATATATTCTGATCACAGCTCCCTCTTCCTCATCTTCTCCCAGATTCTCACCACCTTCTCACCCATCCAATTCCACATCTTCTCTCTCTCTCTCTCTCTCTCTCTCTCTCTCTCTCTCTCTCTCTCTCTCCCTTTAGATAACAAACAGGCAAAAAAGAGAACAGAATAAACAAGAAAAAGCACACAAAAAATGAAAACGAAACACACACACAGAGACACAGACACATACACACAATTACGTGCACACATACACAGAACTCATGAAAACACAAAATTGGAAACTGATATACAAGCAAAAGACCAATAAGATTTTAAAAATGCCCAAATAGAGCAATATAATACAAAAAAATTTACAAAAAATACTATCGAGTTTGTTTTGTGTTGGGCACCTACTGCTGGGCACTGGGCCTTTGCAAGTGTGTCAGCTGGAGACAGCTTCCTGGTTAGGGATGAGAGCTCACGTGCATTTCCCCTCAGCGATAGACGCTCCCACCACCACCACCACCACCACCATGCCACACCACCACCACCACCATGCCACACCACCACCACTACACACACCAAGTTTTCTCAACGGTCTGGCTTGCTTTCTTGGGAAATGCCTCTTTGCTGGAGGTGGGAGGATCGACCAGGGTGGGCTGCTGTCCTTGCAGAGCACCATTCAGGGTCCTGAATATGATCTTCTCCGTGCAGAAGCTACAGTCCCCCTTACATCTATCCTCCCCCCACATGGGTCCAAGCTAGGAATGGGTTCCTGGAGCCGCCTCTGCAGGCAAAACCAGCTCCAGCCAGAGGCTGGACTACACTTCCTTCACTAGATGGCAGCAAACACCCAACTGGTTCTTCCTAAGTGCCCCACGGTGATCCTGGTGAGCCTGATGCTACCACAGCCAGAAGACCGAGGGAGGATGCCCAAGGCAGGGTGGAGAATTCCTCAAGCCTTGGAGAAAACTGGAAGCTCATTCTCCCCAGAGATGGCTCTCCCTGGGCAAGCACCAGGGGGACCTTAGGAGGGGACTGCCTGGTTGGGAAGACACCTCAGTCAGTAAGGGTTCAGGTTGTAAGCGTGAGGACATCAGTTCAATCCCCAGAATCCTCGTGGAAAAGCCAGGGGTGGTGCTATGTGCTTGTAATCCCATTGCTGGGAAACCAGATGCTGCCCTGGAAGTTGAAATGATGCTGAGGCTCTTTCCCCCCCGGGGTGAGGACTGTTGTCCTCTGTCAACAGTCATGTCCTGAGGACAAGCCTGGCACACCTTGTGTAACAGCTACAACAGTAGCCCTTGACCTCTAGAGCATCCATGCTAATTAGGAAGAGAATCACACAAGTGTCCACATGACGATAAAGCAGTAATATAACAAATGCCAGAAACCGGGCACAGCTCTGCTCTCGGATGTGGATGGAGGAGGACTTCAGCGGAGAGTGACAGCTGGGTGAGCTTGATGGATGGGTAGGATTTTGACAAGTTGAGGTGGTTTGGCAGAGTGTTTGCAGTGCAGGAGACAGCCCCAGCAGCACCATGGAGGCTAGGACATATAAGGCAGTTTGACTCACCCAACTGACTGCACATGAAGTGTGGTGAGTGGAACACAGGCAGCGGGCCCTCCAGAAGGAACTGCTGCGTTGGGGAGATATCTGTCAGCAAAGTACTCATGCTGCAAGCGTGAGAACCCACGAGAAAAGGCCAGGTGTGCTATGTCATGTTGCAATCCCAGTGCTGGGGAAGCTGGTACAGGACCCCTTGGACAGTTCCAGGCCACTGCCTTAAAATGCAATGTGGACCTGAGTTGACCTCTACATCCATGCACACACATTCATGTGCACCACACATCTACTTGTACACACACACACACACACACACACACACACACACACGGACTATTCATGAAGAGCCTCAAATACCAGAATGAGCTACAGCCCTATTGGTAATGAGGTGGCATGGAAGGCGTTGGAGCAGTGCTGAGAAAATGCCTGGACAGGGCGGGCAGAGAGGAGGAGAAAAACAAGTGACCAGCCTTCCTGGGGGGGAAGAAATGTTAAGCCGGGAGGGGACGGGGCAATGTAGTGTGACCGTGATGCTGGGACCAGCTTCTTAAAAGAAGAGTTTGGGAGGCCCCTGGAGTTGGGGACTGGTAGCAAGATAGATGGCAGCAGAAGCTCCCAAGGTGGGGCTGGAGAGATGCTGCATTGAAGAGTGCTTGCTGCAGAAGCATGAGGAGCTGAGTTTGAATCCCCAGCATCTGTACACAGCTGGGAATGGCCTGCCTGCCTGTAACGCCAGCACTGGGGCAGAAACAGGGGAGTCGCCAGGGCTTGCTGGCCACAGGCCTAGCTCCAGGCCTAGGGAGAGGTCCTAAACAAACAGGACACTTGTTCCTTGACACCCTCCTCTGGCCTCTTCATAGGCATGCACCCCCTCCCACAACATGTACATACACTGCACACACTAAATAAATAACCA
Source organism: Peromyscus californicus insignis (assembly GCF_007827085.1). Classification (NCBI taxonomy): domain Eukaryota; kingdom Metazoa; phylum Chordata; class Mammalia; order Rodentia; family Cricetidae; genus Peromyscus; species Peromyscus californicus. Next base: position 114,239,425 of record NW_026294402.1, on the reverse strand, counting down.
CACATAAACACATACATAAATACCATCTAAGGGGGAAAAATAAACAAGTTACCAAGGCAATGAGGACAGAGAGATCCAGTTTTGTTCCGGTCTCTTGTTTTCATGGTTAGAGAGGAAGAAGCCCCCAAATTGATTCGGTTTGGTTCAAGACGCTGGGTCAAAGGTGCATTTATCTCTAGCCAGGCATGGCAATATAGGGTCAGGTGTGGGCAGGAGTTCTCTGCACAGAGTGGTGTCTGAAACCCCAGGAGCAGCTGACATCATGGCAGAGAGCATGGTTGGATGCAGGAGGCAGGGGAGTTGAACTGGTGAGCTGGGGTGAATCCAGCTCAGGGTGTAGGCTGGCTGCCGAAAGTCAATGCCACAACCGGTTGTATGAGCTCACAAGATGAGCATCAGAACCCCATGTTCCCAGTTCCTCCTACCAAGCACCAAGAGTGATGCCCTACGTCTGTGTGCTTTGTGGGGCTGTGTAAGAAAAGCCAGGCTCAGGAGCCAGCTATTCCAGGAACAGTCATGGGATGTCGGCCTCAAGCACCCCAGGCCTTAGGAAAAGTTCAAGTCCCATACACTCCCCCTGTTGATGGAGAAGGAGGAGACAGAGCTCAGGTAGCCTGTTGCCTGGCAACCAGGATAGAAACTCTAGGGTCATTCAGTGGGCAATCCTGTCCCTCACACACAAGAGGCAGTCACAGCAGCTGTGAGAGAAGAGCTGACATTTACTGAGAGTGTGTTCTGGGCCGGGTTGTCACGCCGCCCCGACACCTCACCAGGTTCTCTCCGAAGATCCATTAGAAAGAAATTGGTTTTAGCCTACCTCATCTAGATGAGGAGACTGAGGCATGTAAAGTCAATAAGAGACTTATTCAAGGCTTCACAGCCATATCAGGATTCAAGTTCAAACATCTGGCTCTGGCTCTCAAGCTGTCAATCTTTATGAGACAGAAAGAAAAGAAGTGGGTGAAGCTGAAGGTGTGTGTGTGTATGTGTGTGTGTGTGTGTATGTGTGTGTGTGTGCATGTGTGTGTGTGTGTGTGTGTGTGTGTGTGTGTGTGTGTGTGTATGTGTGTGCAGTGTCTTCCTCTTAGGACAGTGGGGGGAAGCCCTGTTCCCTCTCCTAGAGTTATAAAACAGGGTCTTTGTTAGCCCAGGCTGGCCTAGAACTTAGAGCCCAAGGATGGTCTTGAACTTCTGTTCCCCCTGCTTCCACCTCCCAAGTGCTGGCATCACAGATGTGTACCACCACACCCAGTTCATGCAATGCTAGGGATTGAACACAGGGCTTTGCGTCCATGAGGCAAGAGCGCTACCCACTGAGTGACCGCTACAGCCTCGGGCAATAGAATTTTATTGCTATAAACTCAAGTCTGTTGTTCAGACAGTGGGATCACAAAGGGGCATCTTTGTGAGTGTCCCCTCCCCCCCACCCCATCAGCACTCCAATTCCAGTCACCCTGGACAAGCCACTGTGCTGGCACAAGATCGAGTCCCTTCTCTTCCCATAAGCTAAGCTCTTGTATTTTACAATCACTTAGGGAGTCAAGTCACTCGTACTCTATTTACTCATAAACCCTCATCAGGCTTCCAGGTAGCTTTTTTACCACCATAAATGAATAGTTTAAAGTAGAGAACTCTGGAGAGACAGCTCAGCAGTTAAGAGTGCATACTGCTCTTGGAGAGGACCCAGTGTGATTCTCAGCACCCAGGTGGGCCAGGCAGCTCACAAGTACCTGCAACTCCAGCTCCAGAGGATATGATGCCCTCTTCTGGCCTCATGCCCTGAACTCATGTGCATTTACCCACATATAGACACACATACATATACATAATTAAAATAAATCTTTAAAAATAAATAGGTTAAAAAAATAAATGGCTGAAGAATAGTTGTATATACCTATACCCCAAAGTGCTAGGTTTGGTGGTACACTGTCCCTTGGAAGGAGGAAGCAGAAGATTGCAAGTTCAAGGCCAACCTGTGCTACATAGTGAGATCCTGTTTATATCACACACAGGCGTTACCTTGAGGTGGACGTAGGCGGCATTTGAGCACATCTAGACAAACATCTGCCAACAAACAAGCAAACCAGAAAAGCTTAGTGATCCTGAGTTGGCAAAAGTTTGAAAAATACAACACATGAAGCACTAATTTCAGAAGGGAAAAATCAATAAACTGGACTTCGTCTAAATGGGAAGGGAAGACGGAAGGAAGGGAGGAAGAGGAAGGGAAGATGGAAGGAAGGAAGAAGAAGGGAAGACAGAAGGAAGAAAGGAAGAGGAAGGGAAGATGGAAGGAAGGAAGAAGAAGGGAAGACAGAAGGAAGAAAGGAAGAGGAAGGGAAGATGGAAAGAAGGAAGGAAGGAAAGAAGGAAGGAAGAGGAAGGGAAGATGGAAGAAAGGAAGGAAAAGAAAGGGAAGATGGAAGGAAGGAAGAGGAAGGAAAGACAGAAGGAAGGAAGAGGAAGGGAAGACGGAAGGAAGGAAGGAAGGAAGAAGGAAGAGGAAGGGAAGATGGAAGGAAGGAAGAGGAAGGGAAGATGGAAGGAAGGAAGAGGAAGGGAAGATGGAAGGAAGAGGAAGGGAAGATGGAAGAAAGGAAGGAAAAGAACGGGAAGATGGAAGGAAGGAAGAGGAAGGGAAGACGGAAGGAAGGAAGGAAGGAAGGAAGGAAGGAAGGAAGGAAGGAAGGAAGAGGAAGGGAAGACGGAAGGAAGAGGAAGGAAAGATGGAAGAAAGGAAGGAAAAGAACGGGAAGATGGAAGGAAGGAAGAGGAAGGGAAGACGGAAGGAAGGGAGGAAGGAAGGAAGGAAGGAAGGAAGAGGAAGGGAAGACAGAAGGAAGGAAGAGGAAAGGGAAGAGAATTGAAGAAGGGAAGGAAAGAGGGAAGGAAGAAATAAAACTGGACCTAATTGCTGGGGGCAGGGCTGTGAACGGTTCCGCCGCAGCGGAAACAGCTTCCTTATTTCTTGGTTAAATGTTAAAAGTTAAATGTCCACTGACCAAGGCGAACCTAAAGGTGTTCCACCGGAGAGTCCCTAACAGAAATGAAAGCACGCGCCCAAGAAGACTTGGACTCCAGGCAGTAACAGCTTTATTAAATAGTCAACACTTGAAAACAATGTCCATCAACAGAGGAAGGGCAAATGTGCGTGGTATGCTGAGTCAACAAACATACAACAATGGACTAATGGTGCAATCCATCACACAAGTGGCCTCAGGAAAATCGGGACAAGGGAGGCAACTGAGATAAAAACAAGATGGTTTCACTCACATACCATCTTAGAAAATATAAACTAAGCTAGAGTGATATAAAGCAAACGAGCCATGACCTGGGAGGGGCAATGTTGAAGAGAGAGACAAAAATGTTCTATGAGGAAACTTCCAGAGACGGGATTAATCACCATCTTGACTGTGGTGCCAGCGTCACTGGTAAAGAGACAAATATCAAATTTGTCCAATTGCACCTTTTTGTTTGTTTTTGGACAGGGTTTCACTATGGATGGCCTGAATTCACATGCCTCTGCCTCCTGAGAGCTGGATTCAGCTTCAGATTGTACTGTTTAAACATGTACAGTCCAACTTCAAGGGGAGAGAGAGACAGAGACAGAGACAGAGACAGAGACAGAGACAGAGAGACAGAGACAGAGACAGAGACAGAGAGACAGAGACAGAGAGACAGAGAGACAGATCTTCCTCTAGTGGCCTCCACCTTATTTTTTGAGGCAGGCTCTCTTTACTGGACCTGGAGTTCACCATTTGGCTAGACTGGCTGCCTAGCAGGCCCTTGGGATCCGTCTGTCTCCACAGCTCCAGTACTGATCTTACAGGCAGGCAGTGCCACACCCAGCTTAAAGAGCCTATTTAAAAAATTTAGCCTTAAATGGTCCTCTCACCAGGACTCTGGGGCTCTCATTTTGTTAAAATCTGAAGGGAAAGTTGGCTGCTGTTCCAGGGATGGCTGCTAAAGCCTCCTCACCTCCCAACTACCTGGAAAACACGCAAAGAAAGGGAGTGGAGGCGCTCTTCATGTTTGGGAGGGATTGATGTAAGAGTTAGAATAGCTCCCTCGTTAGGAATCTCTTCATGTTTGGGAGGGATTGATGTAAGAGTTAGAATAGCTCCCTCGTTAGGAATCTCTTCATGTTTGGGAGGGATTGATGTAAGAGTTAGAATAGCTCCCTATTAGGAATCTCTTCATGTTTGGGGGGGTTGATGTAAGAGTTGGAATAGCTCCCTATTAGGAATCTCTTCATGTTTGGGGGGGTTGATGTAAGAGTTGGAATAGCTCCCTCATTAGGAATCTTTGAAAGCAGGCATCACCTTTTCCGGCTCCTCGTCATACAGGTGCCAGGATCTGGTACCCAGAGATGTGTACTGGCTTAAAGTTATGGCTGTGGGGACAGATTTCGGAGTGTGGGGTCAGGGAAGGGGTGGAGGTGGGGCCAGGGATGGAGTCCTCCATCTTTTCTCTTCATAATGCTGTCTTCTCTCGTGGTGGCACAACATGCTGCTTGAGAGCTGCTGGCTCCACAGTCCCTGGCTCCACCCAGAGTTAGTGAGGAACCCTTGGCCACTGAGCACTCTGTATCCTTCCTGTGGTCTCTCCAGGGACCTTACTCTCAATCCTTCCCAGGAGAAGCCTCTGTCAACAGCTGCTATAGGCTTTCTGCACCCAAGATGCTGCCCTAGGGGGTAGAGGCACTTTCCCTCTCCCCAAAGACCATGTGAGCTCATCCTGGTAAAAGTTTAATGCCTGAAAGTCAATTACACTTAAGAATGCTCTGATGAGCCATTGACCATGGGGCTTGCAGCTAGCATCTCTCCCCGACCCAGTATGCTAAGAAAGCCTCTGTGCTTTTCTTCAAAGGCAGGGCAGGTAGATTTCTTTCTTCCCATCAACTTTCTATGTAACCTTAACAAGAGTGTCCCCTCTCTGGGCCTGATTTGAAATTTGTAAAAATGGAAGCATTGACTGTGGCTGACATTTTTGATGGTATGGGCTTCATTTAGTTATCCTTATGGGCTCTGTCTCTAGGCACACCAAGTCATAGGTCTGTGAGGGGGGACTGTAGGCAGGAACACCACCAACCATAGTTTCCAAAAGGAAACCTGCTGGAAGGACTCTGGCCATTTGGAGACTAAGCGTACTCTAACCAGTGTGCAAAGAAGATGTGGCACTTTTTCAGGATAACATCTGACTTTACTTCCCCAAGCACAGACTTCTCCTTAGTAGGTCCAGAGGTGCTAAACTGGCCTCAGGCATCTGATGAGTGGTTCAGGCAGACCCCAAGAACGGCTTCCCATTTAAACCATCGGTGGTTTCTGTTCAAAAACCCACCCTCCCCCTTACCAGTTCTCTGCACTGGAGAGCTCTGCAATCCATCTCTAGAAGCTCCTCTAGCTAACTCCATTCATCCTCTGATGGTTGTGGATATGGAACTAGCTCTGTCTGAGGACATGGGAAAGTACTCCACAAAGTATGGGACCCTGCAAAGTATGCCAGTCTCTGAAACAAAATAACCAAGTAGGGATGAAGAGCACAGTTTGATCCCCAGAACCTGTATAAATGTCAGGTGAGTGTGATGACCTACCTGTAATTAAAGCCTCAGAAGGTGGGGGTGGGATTATCAGAGTAAGCTAGACACCCAGACTAGCTGTATTGGCAAGCTCTGGGTTTGATTGAGAGACCCTGCCTGAATGAGTAAGGTAGAAGAGCCATCAAGGATGATTCCTGCCATCGGTCTTGGACCTCCACATCACAGGCACACACATGCACAGCACCTACACACATGAAGAAGGGGTGGGAACATGCTGGCCTACAGGTAACACACGGTGATCTGGAATGTTCCATCTTAAATCTAAAATGATGACTTTCCTGAGTCGGGCAGAAAGAAGAGCCAGCTTCACAATACAATGGGCAGATTTCTGACGCAGCTCACCTCAGACTGCACTCTCTTTGGTTCTTGTTATTTTCTCGGCTACCAGTTCTGGCCAGAGGCAATACTGAAAATGCCCCTCCCCTGGGAAGTCATGGGCACTGGTCACAGAAAGGCTGCCGGAGTTCTTGAGAGGGTCCTTGAAGCTGATCAAAAGAGAGGCAGGAGGCTGATGAGGGTGTGGCCAGGTGTGACACTTTTGTTGTCAGACCCCAAGTTCTACTGGATGTGGATGTGTAAGGAGAGAACATTTAGAGGTGCTGGCCAGAGTCCTCCAACCACAAGCTCATCTCAGACCCACCTCTGCCCCTCTCTAATCTGTGTCTGAGGACAGAGCCCTGCTCAGGCTGCATCAGCTCATCCCCCTTGCTGCCTAGTTTTTGGTTGGGCCAGGCAACAGGAGGGCCCAGCAGGACACAGCTGTGGTCAGGGAGCTTCCTCAAGGCCTCTTCCCTGTGGCAGGCTCCAGGAAGCAGCTGGCTCGTCTGATGCTTCAGAGCCGGGGAGCCAGAGACAGGAAGGTCCCTGGGGCTCTCTGGCCAGCTCTGGTTAGCTAGCCTAGGCTACTTGACCAGTTCCAGGCCAGTCTTAAAACAAACAAACAAAATGAGAGAGAGGAAGCAAGCAAGCAAACACAACATTCAAAGTTGCTCTTTCGTTGGTTAGCCTCTACAGGCACATGCATACACTTGTGTATGTACACCTGCTCACTCATGCCTACACATATGTGGACACACACATGCACAGAAAGAGCGTGGCTTCTGTCTTGCATACGCTCTGGCTTTCTTTCTGGCCCAGGCCACCAGACTATGACCGGTTCTACAGAAAGAGCCCCAGGTCTAAACACAGAGCATCTAAGTCCTGATCAGCAAGTAATGACAGCTTGCTTACAATCCCTTGAGTCACTTTAGAAAGACCTGCAGCCATGGGAAGGTCTTGAGATGACTTGGATGACAGTTACCTCTGCAGTTGGATTGACCACAGTCTTGAGAGCTGTGCTGAGCCACAGCCACTGGGCAAAGCCGTTCTCAGATTCTCCTCTCTAGAAGCTGTTAGTGGTTGTTTTGCACCGCCAAGTGCTGGGGTGATTTGTTACACAGCTATACATGACTAACAAGGCTGCAAGGGTACCTGTGTAGTCAAATTTGGTTTCCTGAACCGTCGAAGGGGGATTCTGCTTGCTAATACAGCTCAAGGCTACAGCTTGCATGGAAGGAACACGCTGTGTCTTTATGTGATCAAAATACTTGATGCAGACTACTCATAGGAGAAAGGAGCTATTTGGGCTCACAACTTCAAGATGATTCAGACCACAGCTGTTTGACTCTATTTTACTTGGGCAGAACGCCACGGCTGCTGGAATCTGTGCTGAAGGAAGGCAGGAGCCAGAGGCTGGGTGTCATCTTCAAGGCCAGCCCCTAGGGACCCACTTACACCATCCAGGCCCCACATCCCAAAGTTTCCAGAAACTCTGAAAATGTCGTCACCAGCTGGGAACCAAACATTCAACACACGAGCCTGTAAGGGACCCTGACAGTTCAAACCATCACCACTGTCTCAGAGACAAGATGGCGGTGCTGGCGCGTCTGACCTGAGTCTCCTGTCACCCGTCCCTGAAGTACCTAGGAAGTCTGGAAAGAGTCCCAGCCTCACCAGGGCTGAGGAGGAGGAAGAAGGGCATGAAGAAGAAACGAGAAGAATAAAATTCAGGCCGGGCCGGAGAGGTGCTCAGACCTAGTGTTTGCCATGCAAGAATGAGGAACAGGTCCTCTGACTTGCATGTCAAGAACTCATGCTAAAAAGTAAAAAAACCAGCACTCGGGAGGCAGAGACAGGCGGATCTCCGTGAGTTCGAGGCCAGCCTGGGCTACCAAGTGAGTTCCAGGAAAGGCGCAAAGCTACACAGAGAAACCCTGTCTCGAAAAACCAAAAAAAAAAAAAAAAAAAAAAAAAAAAAAAGTAAAAAAACCAACCTGGTGTGGCCGCATGCACTTGTAATTTCACTGCTGGGCAGGCAGAGACAGGTGGGTCCCTAAGGGTCGCTAATAAGTCAGCTGAATCTACTTGGAGGACCCCAGGCCAATGAGAGGGACTGTCTGGAAATCAAGGTAGACGATGCCTGAGGATCAACCAGGGTTGATATCTGTCCTTCATATACACCCACACACGCACACACACACACACACACACACACACACACGTGCACACCCCCCCACCCACACACACTATTCAGACCTGAGTTAGTATATAAGGGGTCAGGGAACCTTCATTTCAGGGTCTATCTGCTCCTGCAACAGAACCACCTAACACTACAAGTGAGGCTAACACAAGAGCCCAAGAGAACATCGTGAAGGTGACACCTTGTCCCCAGACCAGTGACACTGTGTGCTACTGACTAGTACTTGCAAGAGTTCTCCCTTCAGGTACAGTACTGTGATGGGTGACGTTGGTTACTAACTTGACAGGCTCCTGAATCACCCAGGAGACAATGTGTATTATGTCTAGGAGGGGCTAATTCTTTTTCTTTCTTTCTTCCTTGCTTTCTTCCTTCCTTCCTTTCTTTCTTTCTTTCTTTCTTTCTTTCTTTCTTTCTTTCTTCCTTCCTTCCTTCCTTCCTTCCTTCCTTCCTTCCTTCCTTTCTTTCTTTCTTTCTTTCTTTCTTTCTTTCTTTCTTTCTTTCTTTCTTTCTTCCTTTTTCAGTTTTTTTTAATTAAGAGATTTTCGCCGGGCGGTGGTGGCGCACGCTTTTAATCCCAGCACTCGGGAGGCAGAGCCAGGCGGATCTCTGTGAGTTCGAGGCCAGCCTGGACTACCAAGTGAGTTCCAGGAAAGGCGCAAAGCTACACAGAGAAACCCTGTCTCGAAAAACCAAAAAAAAAAAAAAAAAAAAAAAAAAAAGAGATTTTCTATTCATTTACATATCAACCACGGATACCCCTGTCCTCCCTCCTCCTGCCCCCCAGCCTTCCTCCCCAACCTACACCCCATTCCCACCTCTTCCAAGGCAAGGTCTCCCCAGCCTGGTACATTCAGTTGAGGCAGGTTTAAGCCCCTCCTCCCTGCACCAAGGCTGTGCAAAGTGTCTCACCATAGGCACTAGGCTCCAAAAAGCCGGCTCATGCACTAGAGACAGGTCCCGGTCCCACTGCCTGGGGGCCCCTTATACAGTTCAAGTTAAGCAACTGTCTCACTTACCCAGAGGAGGGGCGATCTCTTAAAAACTATTGATTTAATTTTATATGTATGTGTGCATGTCTGTGTACCATGTGCATGCTGGAGCCTGTGGAGGTCAGAAGGCTTGGATCCCTCAGCTCACGATATAAATGGTTCTGAACTCTCATGTGGGTACTGGGAACTGAAACCAGGTCCTCTGCAAGAACAGTAAGTGCTCTTCTCAGCCATCTCTCTAGGCCCTGTGAAGGAGGATCTGGATTGGGTTAACTGAGCTGGGATGTCTTACTTTAATTGTGTGGGGCACCATTTCCTGGGCTGGTTCCTGGATCTGAATAAAAAGGAGAATGCAAGCTGAACTCAGCATCTGCGGCTCTCCGCATCTTGGGATGCACCCATCAGTGGGTGCCATGTGACCCGCTGCCTCCCTGTGCTCTGGCTGCCTCGGATTCCCCACCATGATGGATCGAACCTTCAAATGGGGGTCAAAGTAAACCTTTCACCACCTAAGAAATCAGGTATTTTGTCTCAGCAACTCATAAAGTGAATAATCGAGGCACCAAATCCTGACTGCCTGGCCTCCACGCCGAGGTGCTGTTCTGGCTCTGCCAGTAAACATGCCAGCAGCTCTCAAGGCCCCACAGAGCAGCCCTGCCTGGAGAAGATGGCAATGTCCTCTCTTGTAGGCGGGACACTTTCCTCCCTGCAGTTGGCTGAGGCCAGCAGCCAGGCATTACTACACAGGGGGCCCCTTTGTGAGGCTGAGCAGCCTCGGGGTGTCCTCTGTGACTCATTTCCTGTTATTTCCCTCCAAGAAGTCCTGCCATTCTTTAGAGCAAAATTTGACATTTTTGCAGGACTAACTTCTGGGGCCTTTTGGTCAAGAAGTGGTGGTGGGAGAGCTCGGCAGAGATCCTTTCTTTTATATTTACAAAGCTATTAATTGGCTTCTTTTTAAAATTAGACTCCATTATAAACTCACTTGGAGCAAGAACGTAGCTTTATTTAGCCCAAGCACCAAGTGGTTCTAAAGGGTTCCTTTTAACAGATGAGTCTTCCATGGCAAGAAGGCCAGCAAAATTGCTACCAGGCTTTTAGTGTCAGAGTCTGGGCCCTGGTGACCCAAGCCAGGCTCAGTCACCATCCTCAACGGCCAATTAAACACACAAGTCATAGAGAAAGGTGATTTGGTCAACCTGGCTACAATGGGAAAGTGAACAATTAGAGGTCTGATGACCCTCGACTCCATCTTTGGGTCCTTCATATGAAGGAAGTTTAGTTTTCAACAGAAGGAATGGGGCTGGAGAGACAGCTCAACAGTTAAGAGCACTGTCTGCTCTTCCAGAGGACCATGGCTCAGTTCCCAGCACCCACATGGTGTCCAGTTCCAGGGGACCCGATATCCACTTCTGGCCTCCATGGGCACTGCACTGCACACACACACACACACACACACACACACACACACACACACACACACACACACACACACACAGGCACAACACCTACACAGATACATAAGTAACTAGAAGGCAAGAGAAGGGCATCGCTAGGCAGCCCCTGGTCAAGTTGTAGCCCGCCCACCATGACCCATCACTGTCCCAGCCCCAGACGTTCCTGCATGACAAGTCATCAGAACTGCATGAGTCTCTTCCTGGGAGTCCCCTCCTTGTCTGGCACCAGGCTTTCGCCCTTTCCTTTGTTCAGCATTCCAATTCCTTGGAGACCTTGTCTTAGTATTCTGATAGCCCAGGGGAGGGGCACAGCTCCTCTGTAGTGTCTTCCTTCCTGCCAGGATGGGTAGAGAAGGCAGGCTCTGCTTCCTCCTGAAGGTCAGAGCGGGTGGAAGAGCCCAGTGCAGTGCACCTCAGGGTGCCTATCTCACTCGGGGAGACGAGAGGATGTGGGGTGGGGGTTGGTTCAGCACCATCCCCAGAGCTCACCTGGCTCTCCTGTTTCTGTCTCCATGTATCTAGTTAGCAACAAGGATGTGGCAGGTGTAGAACCCGAAGACCTGGCACAGACAGCCACAGCATCAGCCCAATGGCTTGCCCTTTTGACAGCTCCCAAATCCATGAGCCTGCCATGAAGGGGGCTCATCTCCACCTCACTTGAGTTCTGAGGCTCTGGGAAGCAATCTCTATGTCATTGGATGGACACCTGGGAATAGCTGCCATGTCACTCCTAATCCAGGGCTCCCAGAGCTCTGGGTGCAGGGCATGGGCACGTCTCCAGTTCAGTCCCTCAGAGTGGGGTCTTGGGCTCCACATCTCTCAAGGTAGTGCTGATATTAATGCTTCATTCCACGATCACACTCGAGGAGCCAAGAGCTTGGAGCACACCCCTCAAACTGCAATGGGAGATTGAGACTGAGCTCAGAGAAAGATGCCCAACCGCAGTCAGGGAGGGGCAGGCGTCTCAGGAGCTGTTATCAGCCTTGTGATGCTTGTCCCAGAACCCTCAGGCAAGTGCATCTCAGGCTTCATTGCAGTGTGAGCATCCCAAGGTCTTGTGAAAAATGCAAATGTAGTCTGATTTCCTTACTGCTGTGGTGGCCAGAGGGACTGCATTCCAACGGCTCTTTGGAGACTGTCAAGCTGCCTACGAGTCCAGGGACTCCGTGGAGTGAATGAGATCTCTAGACAGGTAGTTCTGTAGCTCAGGGGCCTGACCCCTCCAAAATGCATGTTGGCATTTAGTAATATTGCAATAGTGTTAAAGAGATGGAACATGTGAAAAGGGTGAGGGAGAGAGAGAGAGAGAGAGGCAGGCAGACAGAGACAGAGAGACAGGAGGCATGCTTGTCTGCATCCGTGTGTGCGTGCATGTGTATGAAGTCTTTAAATACAGGTTGACATTAAAGGCAAGACTTTTTTATTAATGATATTCGCACACACAGGCAACCGTCAAAGGTTCCGTCTCAGATGTCGTTCCTCAGGAGCTGTCCATCACTGGTTTGGAATTATAATGCCAAGTAGGCTAATCTGGCTGGCTGGTGAGTCAGGGATCTGCCTGTCTCTCCTCCCTACAGTTGGGATCACAGCTCACACCACCATGTCTGACTGTATGTATGTTCTGGGGACTCAACCTCATGTTCTTACCTTTTCAGTATTCTACTGACTGAGCTCTTTCTCCAGCCCCAAGATGCGGCACTTTTGAGAGGTGATTATACTGTGTGAGATCCGCCTTCATGGCTAGGATCAATGGTCTTAATATAAATGTTTCTAATTGGTGTGCACAGCCCCTCGCCTCTCTCTGCCCTCTGCCTTGTAAAAAAGCCTCAGCAGGTGCCCAATTCAGCCTTGGACTTCTGGCCTCTAGAATGGTGAGGAAATGTTTATCTTCTTTTCATCTTGCCCTGTCTCAAGTATTCTATGACAGCAACACCATCCAATTGAGATGAGTGGTATTAACGCTGGCTCAGGGGCCTTGGGCACAGACAGACAAAGGTACCGCCAAGCCAAAGGCGTTCTTTCTCCCTGCCTGCCCCATTTGGGCTTTGTTGGAAGGCTGCTGTGGGAGAAGGTCTTTAAAGCAGAGGCAGGCACCCCTCAAGGCTTCTGATGATGGAAGTGACTCCCAGCTTAGCCTCTGTGAAATGTTCCAAAGAGCAAACCCTGACACACATGAGCAAAGCCACAGAATGATGGGGACCAGGCTCAGTATTCATTCCTATCCTGTTTTTGGTTTGTTTGTTTGTTTGTTTGTTTGTTTTTTTCAGCTTTACACAGGCTAGCATTATCTGAGAAGATGGAACTACAATTGAGAAAAATGTCTCCATTAGGGCTGTAGGCAAATTTGTGGAACATTTTCTTAACTAGTGATCAATGTTTGAGGGTCCAGCCCACTGTGGGCAAGTGCCGTCCCTGGGCAGGTGGTCCGGGTGCTATAAGGAAGCAGGCTGAACAAGCCATGAGGAGCAAGTCAGTAAGCAGCACCCCTCCATAGTCTCTGCTTCAGTTTCTGCCTCCAGGTTCTGCCCTGGGATTCCCGGGCCATGAAAGCTTTCAGCTAAGCTCCAGCCATAAAGTGTAGACAGACATCATCAGATAAGGTGCAAGTAATGGGCCAGCAAGTTGGCTCAGCCAGTAAAGGCCCTTGCCATCCAGCCTGACAACCTGAGTTGGATCCCCAGGACCCACATGGTGGAAGAAGAAAACTGACTTCCATAAACATATTGTGGCATGAATCCCCCAATAAATAAAGAAATACAATTAAAAAATTAAAAAAATAAATTCATTAGTATGTGCAATTTAAAAGCTTACACCATTTATCTCTCCTTCTTGCTGCCTGGAATACAGATATGAAAGTAGGGTTCCAGTAGAATGGAAGCTAAAGGAGGGAATGTGAGTGAGACTTGACAGAAGGGTGGCTTTGCAGCATTAGCGTGGGGCCACCTGCTCCTGCACATCACATTGCGTCAGAGCAAAGGATGCCGAGTGTTCATTAAGCCTCTCAGCTTCTCCTCAAGTGGTTGTGGGGATTTTCTAACTGATACAATAGTGTGTCATAAAACCTGAAGGAGGATGCAAATGTTCTCTTGTATAAATCTATTCCCAGAATGAAATAATGGGTTTGAAACTGGATTCTAAAAGACCAGAAATAGACAGATTTGGTTGGGTTGGTCTGTGGGTCGGAGTGTTCAGTGGTTCCAGGGTGTGACTTTCTCTGGACGGAAGTGGAGGTAGACAGTGAGTGGGTGACCTTGGCCCCGCTCCTCGTCTCTCTAAGGCTCTAATCATATAAAAAGCGAAGGCGATAATGAGGGCGATTTGCGAGGTAGCCAAGCACCATAAGCAAAGTAGCGGTTAGTATTGAACACTGCTAGGCTGTATCAAATATTTATTGCATTTTCTGCACTTTTGCTAAACTTTGAAGGGTTGAAATGGGGTGTGAAGAAGGCTCCCGGAAGAATGGATTCCTGCCTCAATTGTCAAGAAGTCATGAGAGGCTGTAGAACAGCCCGGGGTGCAGCTGCAGAGGGGAGTCACCTGTGAGGGACCTGAGGACCTGGGGGATTCCCAAAGAACTTCCCATGCACTTGGGCCAGGCCTCCTCAGCATCTCAGCTGGCCTTCCTCTGGAGAAAGTACATCACTGCTTCTGTTTAAGATGCAAGAGAAGGCCAGACCTGGTGCCGGGCCTGTAATCCTAAGGCTTGGGAGGTGGTGGCGGGGCTCAGGAGTTGAGGCCAGTCCCGGCTACATGAGAGCCCATCACAAACACACAAACAAGCAAACAGACACAAGATAGAGGACCGATTGTATCTGGGGCTGTTGTGGGAACTCAGAGAACCCAGGCGAAGGTGGGGCACATGGGCTGTCCCTGTCACCTACCGGCATGAGGTCTGATGAGGGTCCACTGCCGTCTGCCTCTCTGAGGCTGCCCACTGAGGTTGTTTAGGCTCAGGCCAGGATGTACCTCTCAGGAGAACAGCCTCAGTGAGCGTGTTCCTAATCTTCCCGAGAGTGACTCCTGCTGTCCGACACCCATGACCACCTCTCCTGCTGTCAGCCTAGGTCAGGACCCGGGAATTAAGATGTAGTTGGGGCCTATAATCAGACAAGTTTCCTCCTGTGACTTCCTCTGGTCTCATTTTGGGAGCTGTTGGTCAGCAGGACAGGACACATGTTTTTACCAAGTAGTGTGGCTCCTGGGTGGTTGCAGAGCCCACACAGGGCACTCCTCCAGAGGATCCTGGGGGCATCCTTGCTTGTGCTCAGTTTTCTGCCCCTATGACATGATTTTATAGGGAGTTGGAATGCAGAGGACACCTGCTGGAATTTCCAGCTTCTGGTTTCTCAGAACAAAGAATTCACCCAGGTACACGTGGATAGCGGCAGAAATGGAGCGGTTTATTAAGAAAGAGAAAACAGAAGTAGGCCAAAGGAGTGGTTAGAAGTCCAAAGGCCCTAGGACGGGTGGGGTGGGGTGGGTAGGTGTCATGACCCTTTACGGGTCATTTACATACATTGTACACAACACACACTTTTCTTGCACGTGCTCTGTCCACGGCATGTAGCCCTAGAGGGCAGGGGTTTCTAGACTTCCTGCTCATCTGCTGCGCTCGGGTTACTTTTGAGGCCTCTCTTGCCAGTCCTATCTCCTCGCCCCAACTGCGACTGGCAGGAGCAGCTTAGGTGAGGTGAGCTTTGCCCTGGCTCGTGAACTCGGTCCACGGTTGCCTGAGCCTGCTGAAGGCTCTGCACCAAGACACCAGAAGAACAGTGTGTTGTAGAGAGATCTTCACTCACAACAACCAGGAAGCAACAAGAGAGACCAGAGGCTCGGTGTCCCCTTCAAGGGCACACCCCCAATGATCCGACCTCCTCACATCAGGTTCCACATCTTAAAGGTCCCAGCACCCACCAATAGCACCACAGTGTAGATGTAACCGTCTTGTTAAATAAGAAACACAGAGCCAATGCAGAGATGAAAGCCTAAGAGGTCGGAGTAATAGCTAAGCGCTAAAAACCTTACCCTTCACTGCCGCTCCTGTCCTTATGGCTAGCTGAGATGATCCAGCCTGACAGACTGCTTGAACAAGGACTTGAAGCAAGCCCTGCACTTTCCCATTATGCAGCGACTGGACAAATGATACAGGACTTGACAATTAACCCAAAAATTTTCTTTTCAAGATTCCCTAAAGATATCTTCACCCCCAGAAAGCAGGAAGTAATTTTAAGAAAACTACACCCATATTCCCAAGAGGTGGGGTGAGTGGTTTTTGGTTGTTTAATGAGTTATGGATATTGTCATTGTTTACAATGGTTGGTTACAAGTTGTTAATTGTTAATGGTCAGGAAAAAAGCTGAACAAGGAGATTATATTCAGAGGTTTTGTTTAAAAAAAAAGAAAAAAGAGAATATAGATATGAATCTACTCTGAGAAAAAAGATAAAGAAATAATAAGATAAATGGTTAGATAATTAAATCTACACTAAAATGAAAAAGGGGAAGATATAAAAATGACAAAAGGTAGATTACTGAATCTATTATGAAAAGAAAAATACTTTTAAAAAGGAACTACTTGTTTTAAATAGGATAAGTAATGAAAAATTTTTTGTCTGAGTTTATCAAATGTTATTGGACTGGACATTGTTAACATATTAATGGAGTTTTTGTTTGAATCTGTCAAATGTTAATGGACTAGACATTGTTAATGTAATCTTGACTGTATATTGTATATACTTATTGGATATAATTTTTCTTGTATTAGGTATAAGCTTTTTTAAATTTTAGACAAAAAGGGGGAAATGTGGTAGTACTCCCCAAAATATTGTGCACCCTAATAAACTTATCTGGGGTCAGAGACAGAACAGCCACTAGATAAAAAGGCTAGAAAATGGTGGCATTTACACCTTTAATCCTAGCATTCCAGAGGCAGAAATCCCTCAGAATCTCTGTGAGTTCAAGGCCACATTGGAAACAGCCAGGCATGGTGACACACGCCTTTAATCCCAGGGAGTGAACCTTTAATCCCAGGGAGTGATGGCAAAAACAGAAAGGTATATAAGGGTGGAGACCAGAAACTAGAAGCTTTAGGCTGGTTAAGCTTTCAGGCTTTTGAGCAGCAGTTCAGCTGAGATTCATTCTGGATGAGGACTCAAGCTTCCAGTCTGAGGAAACAGGACCAGCTGAGGAACTGGCGAGGCGAGGTAGCTGTGGCCTGTTCTGTCTCTCTGATCTTCCAGCATTCACCCCAATACCTGGCTCAGGTTTGATTTTATTAATAAGAACTGTTAAGATTCCTGCTCCAGCACAGGCTGGGAACAAAGCCTTCAACATGTGAGACACTGGAGGACACTTCCGATTCTAACCCTCTCTCTCACTTCTTACACATGGACCCACTGGGGACCCTGGCCAGCCCCCTCTCTTCCCAGCTCCAAGGGAAATCCTCACACGGATCCTCCACTGAGTCCAGGAAACACAGGAAGATGATGGAAAGTGGTCCCCATGTCCCCATCATCTCTGACCAGTGGCCTACGCTTCTTTGAGGTCGTCACAGTTTCTCATTAGGTGCACTTCCCTTGGGCCGCCCTTCAGTCCCACTCCCATCCCAGCACACGGCCTCATGGTCACAGGCATGGACAGTTGGCTCTGGACTCACAGGAGTCTGAACTTGTGGAGGGAGAGGTCATCAGTGTGCCCTTCCTGGTATATATATCTGGTATATATATCTGGTATATATATCCATATATATATATATATATATATATATATATATATATATGGTATGTGTGTGTGTGTGTGTGTGTGTGTGTGTGTGTAACATGAAAATTTTAAACTGAAATTCTTAACAATACAGACCTTCTCAGAATCAGCATTCTGTTTATTCCTCCCCCAACGTCCCTGAATCTCTAATGTAACAGTCGCTCGAGGACTGGCACGTGGCAGTAGAAGTGCTTGTCACCAAGCCTAACAACCGAGTTCAATCCATGGCACCTGCGCCGTGAAAGAAAAGAAGTGGTTCCTGCCAGCTGTCCTCTGACCTCCACACGTATACCAGGGCACTGTGGGACACACACACACACACACACACACACACACACACACACACACAGAGACACACACAAAGAAACACATACACACACACACACCACACACACACATACACACACCACACAAAGAGAGACACACACACAAAGAAACACATACACACACACACAGACACACACCACACCACACATAGACACACACCACACACACACCCACACCACACCCCCACACACACCCCTTAAAAGTGTAACCTAAATTTCACAAAGTCCTATGAACTCTACATACCTTAAATACCTCAAAAATGATTCTGTGATTTATATTTCAGGGCAGCTCAATTGTGAATTATTTCCTTCACACCCATGAAAATCAAATCAATAGCTAACAACTGAAGATTAATTATTCACAAGCTGCCACGAGCAATGCGACAGCTCAAACCAGTGCCTTCGTTTAAAATCTACTAAAAAGAAAAGGTTTAAACATGAGAAATACTGAACAACAAGGCCCAAATATGGATTAAAAAAATAGAATCCCTTACAATACACAATTGTACAGGTGAGTAGTTGCTGGAGCGAAGGCTGGGAGGAGACTAGAGAGATCGGCTGTGTTCTGGACAGGTGTCTGAAGTGGAGCAATTACTGTGATCAGAGGGGTCAAATCCCAGCCCCAGACCTGCCCGGTGCCTTGCCTCACGCCAGCTCTGCATTTGCCATGTACATCACAATCTCAGAGAGAGTGATGTGCAATAAATATTAATATCACTCCCTGTCTGCCACAGTTTCTATTTAGAGGAGCCCAGTCCCAGCTGCTGGTGGCCCAGTCTTGTGACCAGCATCCTCCTCCAACTGTCCCTTCATGGTTTATCCTTGGCTCAGGGGAACTGTCTCTGACCCAGGAGATCGCACCAGTTCCCTTTGGGGAATTCCTTTCCAGAACTCTTCCTCCACATCCAGTTTTCAATCTATTCCAATCATCAAAGTAATATCTCTTCACTGTGGGAAAGCCTAGAAAGCACAGGAAATTAATTGCATCGTTCAAGGTACTTTGTGTGTGTGTGTGTGTGTGTGTGTGTGTGTGTGTGTGTGTGTTGTATGTTCTAAGTATGTGCACATGCATGGAGGCCAGAGGAAGATGTTGGATACTCTCCTCTATCACTCTCCACCTTAGTCCCTTGAGACAGGGTCTCTCTTTGAACCCAGAACTCGCTGTTTTCCACTCCGCTGGCTGTTGCCCCAGGGCTGGAGTCACGGATGCATGCAGCCATGCTTGGCTTTAACTAGATGCTGAGACCTAACTCAGATCCTCACGCATGCACCAGCAGATGTTCTGACCCACGAGCTCTGTCCTCAATCCCTCAAAGTATACTTTTTAAAACCCTTCTCTGATGATTTCAGTTTCTATCATTCATTCACTTAATCAAATCATTAATTCAGCAAATATTTGGGTTAACAGTCTTCTCTGAAATGAACATTACAGACAGAGAAAAGGAAGATTGTAGGGCAGTTCTCATCCTGCATGGAATTGCTACATCATTTCTGGTTTAAGATATGTAGTTCATTTCAATTAAATATATATTATACTGAAATGCTCCTTGTACTCAAATTTCCTCTTAGATTGAAATCTCCATTAACATCCACTGAGTATTTCCTTTGTCCATTTAGATGCAGTTGCATTCTGATTCCAGCTCTCCTGGGCACGCCGTAGCTCTTAGGGCACACCCTTGCTCGCTTACTTCAGCCCTCTCTGAGTTTTCCTCCTGCCCAGAACTGGGAGGGTAGACATCTCAAATGGCTTCTTTTATGGCAGCCGCTTCCTGCAGCTCCACAGAATCTGCGCCAGGAGAGGAGGCCTCCTTTGAGCCCGGCTCTCTACAAAAGGTGCCTTTGTTTGGAAGGCAGCAGCTTCAGCTGCCAAGGCGTCTCCGTGGCTTCTTTTACCTATTTGCTCCCTCAGACTTTGAAATGATAAAAACAGGGATCAATTATGACTCTGAAACAATTGTCATTTAAACGAATATGAATCTATTTTAAATGATCATAATTCGCATGTTGCTTTCTTCCCAACACCATCCCCATCTCAGGCTATTGTATGAAGGAGTTTGGGCAACAAAACAAAACATACCTCTTTTAATATTCCAATGAACGTGACACCAGGTTCCCAGCTGCTCCTTGAGAAGGGGCTTTCTTCCTGAGCTCTGCCGGTTCTCACCGCCGCCATGAACTTGTTTCACCTCTGTCCTGGTAACTCTGAACTCCAGCAGGACAAGGTGACCAGTGCTGACCCAGTGGGCCTCTGCAGACTGTACCTCATTTGTCCCATCATCCCAGGAGCTTGGGTCGGGGGCCTAGGTCAATGAATCTGCTATCCTTGGAGCCCCAGGCCTCCCAAATATCCCCTGTACCTCCCCACAGAACAATGGCCATTCAAGGTCCCACATGTGTCTTCCTGTGGTGCTGTGTCTGACGCTCTAAGGTCTCAGGTAACTCCAGGGTTTGACACTGACTCTAGCATTTGTGAGTTTTGTAGCCTCCTGGACTCAAAGACTTTCTGAGCTCTGGGTTTGTATATGTAAACTTGGATCAAAAACAAACCAGCAACAAAAAACATACCCCAGGGCTGGGGAGAGCGCTCCTGTTTGCCTGATAAGCATGCAGACCTGGATCCCGGGTGTTAGGAAAAGCTGGAGCTGGTTGTGTGTATGTCTGTAATTCCAGGGCTGAGAAGGTGAGATGGGTGGAGTTCTAGGGTTGCTGACTGGCCAGCCTAATCCAGGCCAGTGAAAGAGCCTAACTTTAAAAAATGAGGTAGACAATGCCTGAGGTATAAAATCCAATGGCGACCTCTGACACACACACACCACCTCCACCCCGCCTGTGCCCGCCCCCCACCCCCACGTGTGCTCAGCTGTGGCCACTCTCTGTCATGGTTCCCAAGGCAAAAGACCACCTTGGCCCTTCCTGAGTGAGTGGGGAGTCTTAGAGAGGCATCCTGCTTGGAAAACTGATCTCAGAGGCTGGGCAACTGAGTGACCAGGGCAGGTGGGTGCCCAGAGCACCACACAGGGAGTGAATCAGGAGCCCAGCACAGCAGCAACTTCACTGCCGCCAGTTTCTTAGGAAAGGGAAACTCCCTCAAAATCTGGCCTCCTGAGTCAAGTCCTTGGAGTGGGGCTCAGGGTTAATCCACTTTAGCAAGCACCCCAGGCTGTTCTAAATGAACTCTGGGCTGTTTCAGCTCCAGGCACCACGCAGGGCTTAGAGGGCACCCTGCTGCCCGCCATAAAGAACGCTGAGACCCAGACGGGGAGAAAGCAGGTCTCCTGAGCTATAGCTCATTGCCATTCAGACTTCAAATGCTCTCCCAGACTCCCTGTGACACTCCCCCCCCAAACCAGCCACCCCCAACGTCCTTTCTCCTGACCTCAGTGCCACCTGGGGAGTCTGGTTCAGAAAGAACCCTTGCATCAGCTTCCAGCAGCCAACCCCAGCAGCCCTCAGTTCTGGGCAGCTTCTCCCTCCTTCTTGCTGGAGCGTGCGAACCTGTACCCTCTGTGATATCACCACCATGATCCAGATCCTCTGTCAGTCTGTCTGCAGCCAGGGCGGTGTGGATGGACACTCTGCACACAGATCTGCTTCACAACAGCTGTGTGATTTGGACAACTTTCTCTTCTGTAGAACTGGAATGGTGGCACCTGCTTTGATTGTGAAGCAAGCAAAATTCCCCCATGCCTGGCAGAGCAGAGTAGTAGCTGCCAGTAGACCAAACAATGGTGTTCACCTCACGATGGCATTTACAAGGGAAGGAGATGTAGACCCTAGATGGAGACTATCCCACAGGAACTGCACAGTTCTCAGAGCTTGGTTCTCCAACCCATCCCACATTCACTGAGTGGATTGTGCTTCAAACCCATGTAGATGCATTTATTGAGACTCAAGCTTGCCTTTGGTTTTGTTTCTGAGACAAAGTCATGTAGCCCAGGCTGGCTTTGAACCCTCTATGTAGTCAAGGATGATAGCATCTATCTTTCTGTCTCTACCCCCAGAGTGTTAAGATTACAGGGATATGACACCCAGCCCACTTTATGTGGTGCTGTAGATTTAACCCAGGGCTCCGATGCATGCTAGGGTGTGGTGGTATTGTGTTCCCCAAAATATTGTGTACCCTAATAAACTTATCTGGGGTCAGAGAACAGAAAAGCCACTAGATACTTAGGCTAGAAAATGTTGGCACTCATGCCTTTAATCCTAGCATTCCAGAGGCAGAAATCCATCTGGATCTCTGTGAGTTCAAGGCCACATTGGAAACAGCCAGGCATGGTGACACACGCCTTTAATCCCAAGAAGTGAGCCTTTAATCCCAGGGAGTGATGGTAGAAGGCAGAAAGACATATAAGGCGTGAGGACCAGGAACTAGAAGCATTTGGCTGGTTAAGCTTTCAGGCTTCTAGCAGCAGTTCAGCTGAGAGCCATTGGGATGAGGACTCAGAAGCTTCCAGTCTGAGGAAACAGATCAGCTGAGAAGTTGGCCAGGTGAGGTTAGCTGTGGCCTGTTCTGGTTCTCTGATCTTCCAGCTTCACCCCAATATCTGACTGCAGGTTTGATTTTATTAATAAGAACTTTTAAGACTCCTGTTACACTAGGGAAGTACTCTACCACTTAAACTACATCCTCAGCCCCTCAAATACCATCTTTTCTTTCGTGTATCACTGCCAAGGCCCTTGGGATGGAAGCCGAGCTGTCTTGGACCCTAGACACACAGCCTGGGCAAAGGGGAAGGGTTCTGCATGCTTCATCCCTAGAAGATTTTTTGAGTGACCTCTGTTCCTATGACAAGTTAACATATTCATTTCCCAAGTCTCTGTGCGTGCATATTTGTATATACATGTGTGTGTGCATGTGCAAGTCAGAGATTAACATAGGGTGTCAGTCCTCAGTTGTTTTTTGAGACATGGTCTCTCATTGGTCTGGGGAGTTACTGACTGGGTTAGACTGGCTGGGCAGCAAGCCCCAGGGACCTTCCTATCAGTGCTGGGATTACAAGCACATGCCACCATGCCTTACTTTTCCCATAGGTTCGAGGGCATTGAGTTTGGCTATTTATGCTTGTACAGTAAGTGGTTTAACAACCGGGCCATCTCCTCAGCTCCATTCATCCTCCATGTCTTCCCACAAGTCTGGGGCCAGGTCGGAAGCCAGTCCCTACCACAGCGAGGATGCTCAGTGACTATAAACCCACGTGGGCCAGACACGGATGCCAGGTCTCACTTCTGTCACCATGCACCACCTCTCTGACCCTGGCTTTCTCTCCTAAGGAACAAGCTAACAAAGCCTACCAGTCTCATGAAATGCTTCAAAGAGCTGGAGTCCGCCCTGCTGTGCGCCAGCACCTTAGAATTTTTGCTGTTATTACGGCCTCTTGACCTTAGAGGCTGTACCACAAGCTTAGACCCAAGCCCGAGAGAACCTTCTAGAGTAGGGCTTCTTAAACTTTATTCATTCACAATCTCTTTGCATTCAATACATTTTAATGCAGTCCTTGATACACAGGTGTATAAAATAGGTTTACAAATCAAAGATTCACTGATAACAAATCATACATTTCTTCTAAACAATTCTTTGGTCATACATATAATTTTACCATTTATTAAAAACAAAAGAAAATTTACATACTCATGAGGTGGGCTTGCTTGTTTATTTTACATGCGAATTCAATCTTGGCTGAACGTTTGATACTGAGGATGTGGGGCCTCTTGAGTGCTTTTCAGAACGGATTGGTATTTTCTTTTTATAATCATCAATTCCAAGAATACAGTTTTTTTTTGCATAAATTCATAGTATAAGTGGTAGACATATGTTTAGGGATAGCCTAAGTTCACTGAATAATTCTTTTTTCTTTCCAGACAGGGTTTCTCTGTGTAGCTTTGAAGCCTATTCTGGAACTCACTCTGTAGACCAGGCTGGCCTGGAACTCACAGAGATCCGCCTGCTTCTGTCTCCCAAGTGCTGGGATTAAAGGCGTATGACACCACCGCCCGGCTCACTGAATAATTTTTTAAAAATAAAACTCAATTCAGCAACTCAAATACTAGTTTTTAAGACCAAGCGTTCTGGTACAATACAATGTAAAGTTGTACTAACTTGATACTTACATATTGAGGAACAGTGGTAGAGAATATGAAAAGCCTCTGTTTTCTGTAATTAAACTATGTTTCTGTAAGAGCAGAAGGTTTCATATTTGTAGCAAAAACATTGCAGTTCATAAGAGAGAATAGTTCTGAATCTGAGCTGAGGTCTTTTGGGCAATGTTCATGATGTGTAGTGTGAGGGAGTATGCAATACAAAGTGCACATGTATGTGTTCAGAAGCTAGGCTGCAATGAAGTTATGTAACACAACATGGCTGAGTGTGCCAGAAAAACCTTGGACTCATGGCCTTTGATTTTTGATTAATTTTAGGTGGCTGAGCATTCATAAACCTTTTACTGTTGCCAACCTTTTTGTGAACCTCCCAGCATTCAGTTATGTGATCCCATAAAAGGTCACAGCCCACAATTTAGGAGATGGGGTCTGGACCGCTTCATCCAAACCCACTCATTTTCCATTCCTGAGAGCTGCTGAGACTCCTGCAGTGAGCAGGGCAACTGTTGCAGAGTTCATGGTCTAAACCATTAGTGGATATCCAGTGAAAACTCACAGACCAGCTCTGGAAGTGCTGAGGGCACACTGGAGCTGTTAGCTTTACCGGGACCATCTGGGCGCTGGACCTAGGTTGTGCCTGTCCAAAGGTTGCTCCATACCTGCTGACCCATCCCGGGCATTTCACCCGACACAGGCCAGTGTTAGCAGAACCTTTGGCTCTAGAGCTGCCTCTAGAGGCCTGTCTTCCTCGGTCCTGTCTCCAGGCCTCCCTGCCACAGGTGCAGAATCAAGGACACTCTATTTAACTCTCCAGCCTTTCATCTCTGAGGGTTTCTCAAGGACCCACCTCCTGGAGCAGGGGAGTGAGCCTGGTCAGCCAATGAGCACAGAGCCAGTGCCTTGGCCACACCTGACAGGGACAGGGACGACTTTGTGGTTGGTCCCCCACCTCTGCATCCTTGTCTGGATGTGTGCAGTTGCATTGTTGTCCTGGTCTTCCCCATTTGCTCAAACGTACCATCTCAGAGACACTTCCGGAGTGTTCTACCCATTGTTCGCTCTGCTGCCATTTCAAGCCTGAGTCTCACACCCACAATCCTCCTGCCATCAGCCTCCTGAGTGCTGAGATTCTGTGTGTGTGCCACTACACTTCACTGACCTCTCTTGTCTTGTGGGATGTAACTCCACCTCTTCAGAGTCTTGTAGACGGTGGCTCGGTTTAGAAGGTCCTACTCACCCCCAGCAAGGTGCCCTGCTTCCCCGCTTTGTACTCCACCACAAACTTTGTGATCTGGACAGCACGCAGCTCTGTAGGCTCTCCCTCATCTGGGATGTCCCCTTCATCTGAAAATTTTCCGGAGTGAGGGAATCCTCACATCCCCATCTCAGAGTTGCTCTGCTGCCCAGCTGCACTCCATTGTAATTATCAATGGCACGCCTTCTTCCACACCGGTTCTTAAGGGTGGTGTGAGAGCTGATATTGTCAGCTTGACAGGATCTAAGCTTACCCAGGAGAAAAACCTCTGGGCATGCTTGTGAAGGGGTTTCTAGGCTCAGGTAGGAAGACCCACCCTAAACGTGGATGGCACCATTCCATAGGCTGGGATCCTGGGAAGGATAAAAATGAGCAAGTGAACTGAGCACACGCTTCCTTCGCTTTCTGCTTCCCAACCGGAGACACAGCGAGACCAGCCACCTCACACCCCTTTGGCCATGACATCCCTGCCACGATGGACTGTATCCTCAAACTTTGCTCCCGTAAGCTGCTCTTGTACAGCAGCAAGGAAGAGACTGACAAAGATGGAGACCGTGCCTCACAGAAGGAATGCGCTGTGATCAAAAAGACATATAGCTCCAAGTGCTGAAACCCACCTTTGCTTGGGGTGCAACAGGAAGGCTAGAGCACCCCAAACTCAGCTTTCTTCTCTCAGGCTCTGAGACTGAGTCGAGCTGGTGGAAATGTAGGGAAGGGTGAGTTTGGGCATCTGATCGCAGGTAGCATGTGCCCACAGCTATCCCCATGGGAACGGTATCCAGCAAATCTCCAACTCTGAGCCAGCAGCATGTCCCAGGTCTAAACTCCCTCCCTCCTGTCATGGCCCTAGAACCCAGCGGGGGCTGATGTGGGCACAAGGCCAGCTCAGGGCACCCATAGCCCCCGCCACAGGGCCTGTGGGGGGCTGCAGCTGCAGGGACAGGGTGGGCAGGTTGTCATGGAAACCAAACTGCTGGCCTTTCTCTGGTGTTTAGAGTTCTGACAGAGGCCAGGCTTTGCCAGCACAGACTCCCCTGGGCTTCCCCCCCCACCCCCCGCCTCCTCAGCCTGTGTCCAAAGGACCCTGCAAGCAGAGATGGGTCAGAGCCAAGGAGCAGGGGAGTAGAGGGACAGAAGACGGCCACAAGTGTCTCTTTTCTGACTCTGACCCCTGCTGCAGTTTCTCAGACCAGGTACAGCCTGGAAGGAGGCAAGTGTCACAACTAGGAAATGCTTGGTGTCTGGAGTCTTGGGAGAGGTTTTGAGTTCTTATCCCAGCTAGAACAGTTGGATATCACTGACAAAGCTTCTTGGCCTCCAAGTCTGCTTTCCCCATATATGAGATGAAGACCATTTAATCCACCAGCTCCTCATCACATACTCTTCTCATGGATAAGTTACAAAGCCCTCATATACTGTTACTGTAGCAGTTTGGGAATATAATCTGTACTCACAGTAACTAGGAAAGTTGAGCTGGGGCGATAGCTGAGTTGGAAAAGTGCTTGCCTTTGTAAGTATGGGGACTTGAGTTTGATCCCTGAGACTCCCCGAAAAGTCCAGGCCCGATGCACACTGGAGTGCCCGTGCTGGGGCAGAGGAAACACGTTGTTCCTCGGGGCTGTCTATTTGCCGGGTTCCAGGACACTAACAGACCCTCAAAAAGAAAGTGAACTGGCTGTGCTGAGGTCATTTAATTCCTGCACTTGAGATGCAGAGGCGGGTGGAGCTCTGTGAGTTTGAGGCCAGCCTGGTCTACATAGAGAGTTCCAGGCCAGCCAGGACTATATGGAGAGACAGTTAAAGTAGTCAATGGCAGGGAAGCTAGTGAGGGACAGGCACTTTCTGATCAGTCAGCTGTTTTCATAGAGAATATTCCAGTCGCTGAGTGGAGAAAACACTGAGGAACACGGAGGGGTGGTGGGGAGGCCTACCGGCAGGTCCCTGACATCATCTAATGACTTCATCATGATGGCAGCCTCAGAGATGCAGAGAAGTTGATGCGTTCAGGGGCCTCCAGGAGTTCATGTTAGAGGCCCTGGAGAGCTAGGGTTGTGGGTGAGGGACAGGGGACACTCTTGGATAATCTCTAGCCTCCTGGCTGGGGTGTCCAGGGAAGCGGTAGCATTCTTGGAGGGACTCCTGAGGATCATTTTAGGTGATGTAAAAGGACACAAATGGTTAGTTCATTTGTAAACATATCTGGATGCTGGTGGGGTACCTATGGGAGGGAATTCAGGACTACACCACATTAGTGTATGCTTAAGTCTGGAATACAGGGGGGAGATTTATGATAGAGATGACAGACTTGGGTGCCATCTCAAGGGGGAGGGGACTGAAGGTCTGGGGAAGAGGCTTCATACGGAATCTTAAAATGAATCCGTAGCTACCAGCCAAGTAGAAGATGAGCAGGCAGCTGTGGCCGGAGAAGCTCCCCTGGAGACAGAAGCCAAGAGGACAGAGTGTGTCTGCAAGGACCGTGCGGCCACTCATGCCAAACCCCTCAGAGGAGAGAGCAATTGAGGGGAATCACATGACCACAGGGAGAAACCTCTTAAGATTCTGGGTGTCCCAAGGCTGCCTCTGATCTAAATATCTTCCTTACTTGGGGTATTAGTTACTTTTCTGCTGCAATGATAAAGCATCTTACCAAGGCAACTCATAGGAGAGAGGCTTTGGTTGAGCTCAGGGTTCCAGAGGGATAGGAGCACATCACCATCATGGTGAGGAAGCATTGTAGCAGACAACCGTGGTGGCTGGAATGGGAGGCTACGAGCTTACTGTAAGCAGGAAGCGGAGAAAGCAAACTGGGAGGGTGTGTGGCCTTTGAAACCTGCAAGCCTGCCTTCAGTGACATGCTCCCTCCAGCAAGGCGACACCTCCTAAAATACCCAAACGGCGTCACCAACTGGGAACCTAGTACTCTAATGTCTGGGGACTATAGGGACATCTCATTTAAATCAACACACTCGGGGTGCCCATTCTCCTGTCTCATCCAGTTTGTTCTTCTGGAAGGACGGCGAGAGGAATGACATCCAGTGACACGTTGAAGAGCCTTTAGGATAATCTTCCCCATCACACACTCAGCCAACATCATCACTCAGAGGCTGATATGTCATCTCGACAGCAGGAGTCTGGACCCTCCAGAAAAGGCCTCCTTCTTACCTCTAACACCAGTACCCACAAATGTATGCATACACACATACACTTGCACACACACTGACAACTGTGCCGGGGTGATCAGGGTACTGCGACGACAGAGATTCACCAGCCTCCCCGCCTTGCTCTTAGCCACTGAGCCATCTCTCCAACCCTGCCATCGCTTTCACTTTGCCCTGGAATTTAAAAAATATATTTTTAGTAAATTCTTTGTATGTTTTTGTTTTTTGAAACAGGCTCTTTCACAACAGCCCAAGCTGATCTTGAATTTGCAGCAATCCTCCTGCCTCAGTCTCCTAAGTACTAGGACTACAGACATGAGAACCATCCGCAGGTTAACTTTTTTCCAGATGTTTATCTGTTTTTATTTTATGTGAACGAGTGTTTTACCTGTATGTTTGTGTGTGCACCATGTGTGTGCCTGGTGCCTGTGGAGGCCAAAAAAGACTGTTGGGTGCCCTGGAGCTGGAGTCACGGGCAGTTGTGAGCCACCGTGTGGATTCTGGGAAAGGAACCCAGGTCCTCTGCAGGAGCAGCAAATGCTCTTAGCCACTGAGCCATCTCTCCAGCCCTGATATTTTAAAAAATTCTTGACTCTACTCTGGCATAATTTAAAATTCACAAAAGGTTACAAAACTGTAACAGCTTCCGTATACTCCCAGCCCGGTTCCCTCAGTTATGACATCTGCCTTAACCAGAGTACACTGTCAAGTGAGGAAACAGACATTCACACAGTGCTATTAGTTCTGGTGAAAACTCTATTTGGAGTGTACTAACTTCTACGTGATAATTTTTTCCCATCATTTTTACACGGTCACCCAGGTTAGCCTGGAACTAATCATTGTTTGTCCCAGGCTGACCTTGAACTTGGGGCAATTCTCCTGCCTCAGCCCCCCAAGTACTGGGATTACAGAAGCAAGTTTCCACAGCCATCAAATTCTATAAGATTTTAACACACAGGGGCACCGATCAAACTCAGAGGAGCATAAAGCAACCAAGGACTGCAGGGAAGAGGTCAGTGGGGAAGAGGTCAGCAGGGAAGGGGTCAGCAGGGAAGGAGAGACAGGGATGGAGGAAGCTGAGAGGAGGTAGGAATGAGAGCAACAGAATACATGTGCGAAATTGTCAGAGAAATTTAATAAAGTAATTAGGATTGCCCATAATTCTACTGTATACATACAAAAACTCAAAATGTCGGAGCAGGAGTGTCAGCTTCCCCCCCTCCATCCCCTTACGATTCAGTCTTGCTGGGTGTGCTGCACGCCTTTAATTCCAGTGCTTGGGAGGCAGAGGCAGGTGGATTTCTATGAGTTCCAGGCCAGTCAGATCTCCAGAATGAGACTCCGCCTTGAAAATCAAGCAAATCAAAACCAAACCAAACCACCACCTCCCCAAACAGAGTGGAGTCTTGACCCAGAGAGATTGCCTTTGAGTTGATTCCAGAGTTTTGAATAAATGAAGCCGTAAGGAAACAGGCCTGGCGCCTAACCAGTTTCCTGCAGTGTAGAGCGGCTTCCCGCTGCTCCCAGAGAGGCTTGAGGGTTCAGACTGGGGACCCCTGTGCTGCCTCCCCACTTTTGGTCCCACAGCCCTGGAGACAGGGAACTTTTCCTACCCTGTTTTCTTTTCAACTCTCATCTGAGGTTTGAAAATATTTTTATTTCAGCATTTCATTTGAAGCCGCTGTTTCACGGACTCAGTCCATCACTGAATCTGCAAAAGGAGTACGCAAACGATACCAAAACCTTTTCAGTGAAGTATTTCTAAGCCCCCCCCCCCCCAAAAAAAGTATTTTTAAAATTGGTTTCTTTTTGGCAGAGGAACAAAACACATTTGGTGGGGGTGAATGTTTATTCTGGAACACAAACCCAGAGTCTGGAAGGTTGCTTTCAATGGATGCCACTCTGCCATACCAGGGCAGAGGCGGGGCTGAGCCCATCCTGCTGAGGACGCAGCCCGGCCCAGGCTTGGGCGTCTGTCATGGCTGCCAGAGGCATCAGAGGCATCATTATCTAATTGCAGCCTTTTCTCTTCCTTAGGTTTCAGCGTGTCCCAGGAGAGCATTTAAAATCACATTTGCTACTTTACCATCTAATCACACATAAGCCTCTCCCCATACCCTCCACCCTCCTCCCATTCAGAGTGTGCTTTCTGAAGCTCCATCCAGCAAGCAGGGTGGAACTCGTGCCGGGAAATGGGAACGGCACCCACGAAGGCATGATTCCTCGTAGCTCCTTGAGTGATGGGTGAGGTTCCCATCAGACACGACCAGCCACCTTCACAGAGGAGCTCGGACAGTGTAAGTTTTGCAGAGCTGGGGTCCCTAGCTCGCTTCTGCTAATGCTACCCCAGGCCTTTGGACTGGAGAACAGACGACAGGTGGAGTTTCTTCTTGCCATGCGCTAAACTGACCTCCTCCAGGAGCTGGCGGTTTTCAGTAGAGGCAACCTGGGATGAGAAGAGATCTCCGACTTACAGAGCAGCAAAGGTTTGACTGTGGGGCTCAGGGTCCAGTCTATGAGTGATAATTTAGAGACACGCGCTTAGGGGTGTTGTGAGGAGAATTTCATATTTTACCCATGAACAAAGTGAGTCTTGTACGTTTCACAAAACACTCACTGATGTGTGTAGAGGTCTAGTGCTTCCTTTGGGAAGGTTGTGGCTAATTCAAGCACTGGTCTTTTCTGAATTCTCTATCAAGTCTGCTTTCCGAAGAGTTGCACTGATATAAAAATGTTTTAGATGGTGTGATTTCAGAAAGTTTTACCCAAACAATGGTAACAGCTGCCACCAATCCTGGGGGCATCGGTGAGGTTTCAAAATCTGAAAAAGAGACACACACCAGAGCCTCTCTCAGCCTCTCCTCCATCTCCAGGCAGCAAACAGTCTTGGTGGAGAGATCCGGGCAAAGGGAAACCAGTGGCTTCCATTTGGTCACACTCCAGTATCAACAGATGTTTCAGGACCAACCATGCTGGTCCAAATGGCTCTGACTTCTCAGGGGTAACAGATGAGAATCTGTAGTTTTCCAAGTTCGGAAAGACAGCAGTGGAGCCTTTGTGATCTGGCGATGAAGTGCCAGGAGAATTTTCCAACCAGACCCCACGTCTGTGGGGTGTTCACATGTGTTCAGAGAAGCCATCAGATGGGTGACAGCCACCACTCTGAGACCAGAAAAACGACCCATTCGGATCTCTCTGGGGATCCAGCTTTGTCTGGGCAGCAGCAGCTGGCTAACTACTATTACTACTAACTACTTCTCCTCCTTCTCCATCCTTCCCTTTCTCTTCACCTCTTCCTCTTTCTGTCTCTCGTTCATCTCCTTTTCTTCTTCCTCCCCTTCCTCCTCCCCCCCTCCTCCTCTCCTCTTCCTCTTGCTTTAGTATACTTAGTGTAAAATTTCTCTTTTAATCACGGTTCTGTTCTTTGAGACTACCTGACTGGATTGGTGCCACAAGGAAAGAGGAAGGCAGCTGCTTGCGGTTTCAAAGCGCAGTTTGAATCAGTTTTACTGCGAAAACAAGCAGGCAGAAGGAGTCACAGACACATATTTTCAGTAACAGAAGCCAAAGGTTGGTCTTTCTAACCACACAGTGTGGGAGGAAGGTTGAAATGACATAGAGAAATGAATTGCTTTTAGACTGATTGGTAAATTTGTTTTGAAAGGCATAAAGTTGGTTTGAAATGTTAGGAGGTTTTAGAGTAGTCTTAAAATGTGATATCCTAGTTCCTTGCCTGCTTGTTCAGCAAGCCGATGATGAGGATGATGAGGATGATGATGATGACAATACACAATCATAGAGATAGAAAACCAGCGTATTTCCCCTCGCATATGAAAGAGCATATATCTACAGGGCTGGTCCTAATAACCACAGAAGGAAATGGAAGAGAAATCTTAGAATGGTCTGTAATGGTAAAATGTGGCAAAGAAGTTGGTTTTATAGCCCCACTAATAAGCATCTCCAAGGAAATGCTGTTCCAGGAGGAGAAAGCCAGTCTTTAGTCTGGACATGTGGAGTCACATGTTCCTGAGTGTCAGAGCCCAGTCAAGTCAGGAAGTTCCTCAGAACTTCAGCGTCAGCCCTGCGCTTCTCAGAAGGCTTCTGCTCTCAGAGCAGAGACAGGAAGTGATCCTGTGACTTTGGAGCCTCTTCCTCTGCCACGCCCCCCCCGTCCCCATTGCGGCCCCTCACATCTTCTCATTCACTGTCGTCCAAGGCCGCCTTCTCTGTACAGCCACTTCCGACACCATCTCACCTGCCTTCCGCATCTTGGCCACACTTGTCCCCCACAGGCATAGCCCTCCTCCCCTTTCTCTGCTTCGCCTCATTTCCATTTGTGCTTATTTTCACATCTCCCATTGAAATGCTGCTTTTGTTTGCCTATCTCCTGCCAAACTGTGGGTTAGGTAGGGCAGGGTCTCAGCTTCCTGTTTTCATAGCTTCATCAAGGTGTTGTACGTGTTAATAGCTCCATAAGTACTGACTGAATAAACCCGTGGCTGGGTGTCCTGATGTGCGTGAGAACGCGATTCAGTTGTGCAAGCACACTCTTGTTATCCCTGCTCAAGCAAGTGCATCCCTCCCTTCCGGTCAGCATCCTTTCTGAGGGGCTTTGCACCATGTCCTCGGATGTCCCCCTGGCCCCTTCTGCTCCTCATGAACACTTGTTCATCTTACCTTCTATTCATTTGTGCTTCTCTCTGCATCTCCAAAGATAACGAAAGCCATGCTTTATGAACTAGGGGAGGAGACCATGGCCCAGCACAGGGTACAGTGACTAAGAACACAGGCCCATGGCCTGAGTCAGACCTCAGGGTTCAGACTTTGCTGTTATTAGCACCATAGGTTAGCCTCCCTCTTCCTTTGTCTCTACAATTCTGAAATGACCACAATAAAACCCAAGTCACAAGATGACTGTAAGGATTAAGCAGGTGGATGCACAGAAAGAGAGTAGCCTTTCCCAGCAGCTCCAATGCCCAGGGTCATTCAGTGGAAATTGAGACCTGGACTCTCTGTTCTGATGACTAATCCAGGTCACAGAACTGATTTCTGGCACAGAGAACAAGAAGCCCTGTCCACTGTCCACCACATGCTTTAGCACTGCCTGGGTCCAAGGCTTTGTTCACACTCTGGAAGGAGAAGCCAAGGTGTTCAAAAACCCACAGAAATGTGTCACAGGGGTGTAGCTTGACCTTGTCCTAGACCTGGTCCAAGGAAAGGGAAGGAAGAATGAGTTGTGTATTCTTTATTATTGTTTGTTTTGTTATTGTGTGACTCACAGAGCTGATTATCAGCATAAATCAGAGGATTTTTTTCCAAGAAAGGGGGCCGGGGAAGGACACTTGAGTGGTTTAGTGGTGGGTGAGCTTTAGGTAGAAGCAAAGCCAAGTGCTCACAGTGCCATGGCAGGTAGAGCATCAGAAGCACCTAGAAGGAGCTGACTGTGGTGATGCAGATCAGAACTGCTGCAGTCGCCTCTAGGTGGGAGAGGTGTGCCTCTGGGACTGGCTCAGACGCTTCTGCTGGGAGATTTTCTATGTGTCAAGTCATGGTGGGAAGAAAACATCCAACTATCAGCTTAAGATAAGCAAACTTTGTGTGTGTTTAATACCACACCCCAAGAGCAATCAGTGCTGGGGTATTTTCCTCATTACTGAGCAGCAGAGATAAGAATCAAGACAGATCTCCAGCGAGCTTTGGCCTTGGCTAAGACAGCCTCCAGGTTGACTGTGCCTTATCTTCAGAAAAGCGTTAAAAGGGTCAGCCTCGTAGGCTGGTGCGAGGATTAAAATACTCTGCGTGTGTGCAATGCTTAACACTGTGCTCAGCACACAGGCGGCAAACAGTGTGGTTAGCAAAGCCATCTTATTTGTGTTTGTGTTTTTAAGCAGATGTAGCCGAGATGCACTTTCCTATAGTGTTAGCTGGAGCCTTGGATGGTCATAGGCCAAGCATGAGCAGCAGCACTGGGTAGTGGCTGCTTCTTGGCTCACCATCCCACTGGGAGAGGAAGGACTTGGGACATCTTAGTTGGGCCACTGACTTAGAGGCTGACTGGGGGGGGCAGTGGGGTGACTATCCTGACACTGCCGAGCCAGTCCATTCCAGTCGTGACATGTGGGATTCCAGCATATGGGCAAGAGAAAGGGATCTCAAGATTGTGTTGACTCAGGGTGTAAGCAGGGCTGGAAACCTTAGCTGGCCTACTGCTGCTGCTTCTCCCTAGACGGGTCCATGACTCACCTGACTCTCAGGTTCTCTGCCTGTCTGGGAGACGGTCATGTTTCGGAGTGTCTGTACAGTTTGATGTGAATCAGGTATGCTGGCTGTTGTTAAGTCAACTATTTAACAACCATAATACCAACAATGAAATGAACTTTTAAGCAATATGTTTATATTCACCTGTTTAATTCACCTGCCTGCCTCATGGTGACTGCTATCGTGACTGCTTCCAGGAAACTGAGGCCCAGATAAGTGCTCTGACCTCCCATAATCCACAGCTAGTGTTTTGTAAATTGGGGTTTGTTTTTTCATTTATTTTTAACTAATATTTTTTTCTGAAAATTTCATACAAGTATACAATGAATTTTGATAATTTTACCTTAACCTCTCTCCAGCTCCAACCAGGCCCTCATCCCCACACAACTTCCCTCCCAACTTCACATTCTTATTTTCAGTACTGCCATGTGCCCTGGGGCACGGGCAACCTGCCAGCAACTGTGTCCCCAAAGAAAAGGGACTCTCTCTCCTTCAGGAGTCATCAACTGTCAGTGGTTCCTCAGCGAGGGCCGGGGCTTTGCAAGTTCCTCTCCCATCTGTGCTGGGATGTTGATTGGCAGGTCATGTGCTGTCTTCTACAGGTAACCAGAGCGACTGTGAGTTCACCTGCGCAATGGCCAAACCTTACCTAGAAGACAGTATTTCATGGCTCTCCTCCCCGCCCTCCAGCTCTTACATTCTTTCCTCCCCCCTCCTCTCTTCCTCCCCTTTATTCCTTAAAGCGGGCATTTAAAGCCAGAGATCCTGGCTCCCAACCTATCAACTTCACCATGGCACTTGGTGTCTCTCTAAATATTGACTTCCTAATCAACGATACATGTTTTGTTGTGCTGGGAAGAGATTATGTGACAAGTATAAAAAACCTGTAGGGAATATTCCTCAGGAAATGCGAAGGTTAGATTCAATCTGTTGTATGTCGGAAGGTCTAAAACTAAACATACGTTACCAAGTTTTAAAAGGTAACTCTTTTCTTGGATCATGGTTTTAATCCAATGACAATATTTGATGCAAACATCAGCAAACCCATTTGGACCATCTGCTATGTGCTGGTCACGGTGCTGGGCACTGAGAACACAGAGATAAGAGAGGAATAAATGTCACTTCTGCCTGGATAGAACTCACAGACAGTGGGACAGACAGACACTAAGCAAACCCACAGGTAAGTACAACTGTCAAGTGTGATGAGGAATAGCAGGACAGGGTTCTTCAGGAGGTATCCTGGACACACCTAGCTTGGACAGGCAGGACCCAGGAAGGCTCACCGAGGACGCCACATGGAGGCTGTGTCAAATAGAAGAGCATGATTCTGTCAGAACTCCTCATTTGGACACGAAAATCAAAATGTGACTTGTGAACAAAAGGCGAATTCCTTCAATGCCAGGAGCTGCAAGGCAGCTCGGGATTTTCCCAGTGCCCTTTACCTCCTCAGAATAAACCAAAAGGCTGCATTTTATTGCTTGGCATTTACATAATGTTCACAGTGCTCTTGCCTTAGAACTTTGTGTCCAAAACCCATTTCTACCTGTCAATTTTTATTAGACTTTGCATATTTTTCTTTAGAAATTTAGCAAAGAAAAGGGGAATTACTCTTTGCAAGAAATGTATTTGGCTCTAAAATAATTAATGCTTAAGAAGATTAACAACCATAGAATTGCTTCATGGACAGGGGTCCCACATAGGTGCCCCTGCTTTCAGGATATAACCAACAGAAACCAGATTTAGAGGGAAAAGGTCCCAGTGGGGGCCTCCAGACAGGTGTAAATTTGCATAATCTCCAGGGTCCCAGAGCTCAGGGTGCACCATGCCTCTCCCACAGGGTCCCAGAGTTCAGGGTGCACCATGCCTCTCCCACAGGGTCCCAGAGTTCAGGGTGCACCATGCCTCTCCCACAGGGTCTCATAGCTCAGGGTGCACCGTGCCTCTGCCAGCACGATAGCATCATGCATATCGCAACACAACTATCATTTAAACTCTACCCAGGTTAAGGCAATGGCTCAGTGGGCAGGTGCTTGCCATGCAAATAGGAGCGCCTGGGTTCAAGCCCTCAGAACTCATGCAAAGCTGTGCACCTCCATGTGTCTTTAATTCCCATGCTCCTGTCATGAGATAAGAGGCAGAAGACAAAGATTCCCAGTAGCTTGTAGGCCAGCTAGCTTGGCATTTTCACTAATGAACAACAAAGAGACCCTGTCTCAAACAAGGACAAAGGGAAACCCACACTAGAGGTTGTGCTCTGATATCCACACATTCCCTGGCACAGGTATGCCTGCATTCGTACACAGGAACACATACACACACACTCTCACACATACTCACAAAGTTGTTGTTGTTGTTGTTTTTAAAGCTTTCTACCAATAGCTCACCCAGGACACTCACAGACATCTCTGTTACTTCGTTCACACTTCAAACTACTTTATTTCTTAAAACTGCATGGTCAGAGCCACATGATGATTTCTTTTTCTAATTCTGTCCTGATTATTAGGGATTATTTCTCTGAACAGATCACAAAATAGGTCTGCAAAATATGGAACATGGTGTCTTGTTGATATGAAAGATGTTAGTGTACAACCTAGACCAGTCCCTTCACTGTACATGTGAGAAAGCAAAGATCCAGACCCAGAAGGTGTCCAAAAGTCGAGTCAGCCTTGTTAGAGCCTGTGTCTGGGGCTGCAGCCACCCAACTTCCAGCCCAGAGCTCTTTCCTGTCAATATTGCCTTCCTTGGTGTCTCATAACATCTGGCGCATAGCTGGATTCCAGCAATTAATGAAAATGAAGTCACAGATTGAGAAGGAGTGAGTTCAGAATCATCCGACATCCTATAGGAACTGAGCTCACTCCTCCGGGCCGTGACACTTTCAAGAGAGAAGCCCTGAGCTGTCAAGAAACAAGGCCTCATCCACATCCAGCTGCAGACAGGAACATGGAAGTCTGTGTTTACTCAAATGGAAGTATGTGGTGGTTTCTATTCCTTCAGGAGCTGTTTCCAGAAAGTGACACCTTAAAAATGTTAGTGAGCAGTTCTCCTGTTGGATGCATGACCACCCAGCCCTGACACAGACTTTCCCAGAAGCCTCTGTCTTACAGACCTCACTCTCCCCATAACCAGGCAAAGCCTTGGATTCCTCACAAGACCTCCAGGCTCTTACGGCAGGAGGACACTGGGAGATAGATCTCTGCCGTTTTCTGTGTGGTAACTGCTCTCAGAGATGAAGACGATGCTCAACCTCGGGCTTGCTACCTCCAGATCTCCTTCCTCTCCAATCAGTTTTCTCGCTGCCCCGTGACTCTTACTTTACCTTCACCCCTTCCCCCCACTTCAGTTTTCTTACCTTCATGTTTCAGCTCCAGACCTCTCTTCCTTCAGAAGAGAATCCCAGTCCTGCTCGTGGGGGTGGGACAATAGCTGTCACTCTCAGGTCAAACAAGGCACCGACAGCAGAAACTAGACAGAACAAGTGTGGTTCACATTTACAATACTCTACCCCAAGCATCTCTAGGAGCGCTCCCTACATCTATCCACTGATCTCTTTACTCAGAATCATTCAGTTACCTCTGTCCCATTGTTGGGTAGCACTGAGGATGCAGCAGGAGAAGGACGGGTGTGGTGGTGGGTGTCGGAATGTTTTAGGACACAAGCGAGCGTCTCAACAGATCGTGGTGGAGGCTGCTGTGAAAAGACACTGAAGCTAGATTGCCTAGTCTGGAGGACCAGGGAAGACTGTCCTGAAGACAGGACATTTACATTAAGCTGAAGGACAGTAGAAGGCAGTTCAGAGGACAGACAGAAGCAGTGCTGAGGAACGGTGCTGGGGACAAAGCAAATGTGAAAAGACCAGGGCAGAAAGGAACCTGGAGAAGTCTAGCAACTGAGAGGCTGAGAACTCCCAGGAAGGAAACCAGGAAAACGGTGGTGAAAGTGGGGAGGGCCAGCACACACCAGGCTGTGCCCATGAGTGAGTGTGGCCTGAAGCCGACGAGAAGCCTTTGAAAGGTATGACCATAGGAATAAAATCCATTCAGTTTCCGTTTTCAAACATCATGTTGGGGGCTGATGAGAGGGCTCGGCAGCGAAGGCACTGGCCACCACCAAGCCTGATGACCCCAGTTTGACCCCTGGGACCCACATGGTGAAAGGAGAGAAGTGACTCTTTAACACACATGTCATAGTGTGTGTGCACATGCATATGCACACACATGCACACATGGGCACACACATATAGGTAAATCGACCAATAAATGTATTTTTAAAAATTATATTGGTTGCTGCAAATATAGGGGAACGAGTGTGGAGAGAGGCCCATGAGTGAACAAACCCAGAAGCTAAACATGACCAGGACTCGGTGACTGGGGCAGGGGAGGGAGTGATCGGAACAGGGGACAGAGGATCTACAGGTTTATGGTAAAGCCACTCGGTGCTTGATGGCACCATTGAATGTAGTAGACAATACAGAAGAAGAAGCCAATTTAGAGGAGAGTGGTATATTCTAAGAGAGCAAGTAGGTTAAATGTCAGGCTTGGCATGGGCGGCAGGTGTGGGTGGTTGTTGAAGCCCAAGGAGAAAGGATTAGGTTACTCTGAAAAAGGACATGTATGAGAGCACTGGGGCAGAATCCCAAGAAGCTCCAATATTTAATGGCTTGGTAAAAAAGAAACCTTTAATGAAGTTCCATACAGAACACACAGAGCAGATTTTAAGGAAAATGGAGTGTTCAATTATGTCATATCCTGCCAAGATGGGCAAAAATAGAGGTCTGAGAGCTTGCCTGGAATTGGCACCCTGGTGGTCGTTGCCGTTCAGTAAAAGCTGTGTTGAAAGGGGCCGTGGAGACACAGGGAGTGGACTGAGAGGCACAGCATGAATGGACGCATTTCACACGTGTCCTCTGCAGTAACAGTTCCCCTAATTCAACCATTGATGCCACCTCCATAGAAAAGCTTAATCGAGGCTGGGGACGTGGCCGGGTTAGTAAAATGCTTGCCGTACAAGCATGAGGGCCTGTGTCTTGCCTCAGAGCTTGTGTAAACATGCCAATCCTTGTGGTGAACACTTGTAATCCCAGAACTAGGAGGAGCGACAGTCTCAGTAACAAGGTGAGTTGGAGGTGGTGGCACACACCTTTAATTATAGCACTCAGCAGGCAGAAGCAGGCAGATCTCTGTGAGTTCAAGACCAGCCTGGTCCATATAATAAGTTCCAGGCCAGCCAGGGCTACATAGTGAGACCCAGTCTCAAAATAAAACAAAACAACATAAGGTGAATAACACCCAAAGGAACACACTTGGGTTGTTCTCTGGCTTCCATACATATGTGCACACATATGTACATGCATTATTTGCACGCGTACACATAGACTCACACACCTTAACAATTATTAAGCAGCTCTCTACCAGGAAGTTCACTGATCACCAGAACTTTATAAATAGCAAGGAATTGTTTACCTTGGTCATTTCAGTGTTCCATCGAATCAAGTCTATGCTTCATCCTTACAGAATCTTTGCATTATTTAAATATACATGACAATGGAAAGCTGTGGTCTTAAAAATAATAAGAATTCAGCTCTTGCCAGCCACCCTCCTCCCAGAACCCTGTGAGTGATGTATTCAGATTGGCCCTGTGGAGCAGCACAGGAGTTGGGTGGAGGGGAGAGAAGATTGGGGCCAGAAGAAGAAGAAAGTAGATTCTGCATGTTTTAAGCAAACTCGCCCACAGCACAAATCTCCTTCAGTTTCTTTGGGGTTATTGTCATTTAAATTACCTCATGGAATGAGTGCTTTTATTTTGGGCAGCAGAATCCTATTCAAAGGTATTCACACTCTGAAGATGGCATGGAGAGAAATAAAGTGGGACACCGTAAGTCCTTTATATTGAATTTAATTGCAAATGAGCCCACATGTTTATTTAATTTATGTGCCTGGGAGCCGGCAGCGTGGTATGGAAATAGGCTAAGTGGCTATTGGCTATTAAATCACACGTGTAATGGGGATGTTAACACTGGCACTCCGTGTTTGCATGGCACTTAGCTTACAAATGCTCTCACATACGTTGTCTGCTCCTCCCAACAGCCACGTCAGATGAGCAGGGCAGAGGGAATCACTTCCAGTTTGGAAACACAGAAGTGAAGGTCACAGAATTTCAAAAGACTTAGGAAGGGTCCAAATTCATACTATGTGTCTCCAAGCTCAGTGGCTATTTTGACAAAACCATGGGACCTCTCTGTGTTTCATGTGTGTGCGTGTGAGTTTAGATGCACATGTGTTTGTGTGTATGCATGTACATGTAGAGAGCAGAGGACAAGCTCAGGGTTATTCCTCAGGCACTACTCACTTGGCTGTTTCTGAGAGAGGGTCTCTCCTGGTCTGTAACTCACCATGTAGGCTAGGCTGGCTAATCAATGAGCTCCAGGGACCTGGCGGTCTTTACCCCCTCAGTACTGGGATTGCCAGCACAATCCATCACACCCAGTTTTATTTGTTTGTTTAAACATGGGCTCTGGGGATTGAACTGGGTCCTTCTGCATGCAAGGTGAGTGCTTTGCCAACAGAGCCATCTCTCAGCTTTCTGTGTAATTAAATTCAAACTATGTGGCTCTGACTTGACTCATTATTCCGAGTTTCTGGGGCCACAGCATTCCAAGATCACATGATCGGGAATATCTTTTTTTATTCTTGGCAAACAAACTCTTTGATTTTCAGTAGTCTAGGGGGAAAAAGGGCTCTTGAGAATTAATATTCCTTTTCTTCAACTTCATCTGGGTTTCATAACTGACTGGGCCCTTCCCTGCACCCAACACTCAGCCTTGTTTTAGTTTTTCAGTTAACTTCTGCTTGTCTTTTCACTCCCACAGAGATGCAGTGAACCTCATCCCTCCAGTCAGACACACTCACTTGGTGCTGCAAATTATTCCCTCCCAAGGCTCCCGCAAAACCCCCTGACTCAGCACACGGCCACCCTCACTCTGTGGATCAGCACCATGGACAGAGCAGGGCCCGCCCATGGCTTGCTTTTGCAGGAAGGTAGATCCAGCACCATGACAGACAGACAGACAGCTAGAATACTCGGCTCTCCTGACCTGTGAGTTCTTTCTGGTATCATAGATAGCTGAGGCTTCATCTGTGGGGACTGTGCAGAGACATGGCTAGTGCTGTCCTCTGTTCATTGCGTGATCATACCTGGCCTGCTTTCCTCATGGTATAACTGCAGGGTCATAGTGCTGTCCTCTGTTCATTGTCTGATCATACCTGGCCTGCTTTCCTCATGGTATAGCTGCTTCTGCTCTGTCTCTTACCTGGACAGTTCATGTATCCAGAGACCCTGCTAGTCCAATGACACATTTAAGGTAGAACTTCCACGACAAAACATCCTATATATGATGTGTATGCATATGTGAACACAGAATCTCAGAAACAGCCTCTAAGTCTTGATCGGTCGGTCCACATTGCCCATCTTTCCCAAACCCAGGACATCTAACCCCACATTCCCACTGCAGTGGAAAGCCCGGTGTGAGCCAGTGCTCAGGCTAGCTTTTTCTATTTGTTCTATGAACTAGAGAACATAACACACCCCCAGCATCAGGCATGTCACTCTCACTCAGGCACACCTACTTTCAGCTACTATTTCCTGGCACCAGCTCAGTCACACTCTCACAGAGACACGAAAGATCCAAGAGGCCTCAGTCCCCCACCTCATCACTTTCAGGGCACACTTACCTCACCGTTGGCCAGCAGGACTTGCAATTACATATGGCTTCACTTTTAGGGTGACTCTTAAAGTTAGCTTGGCCATGTTTATACTTGTATAATATACTGATTTGCTCTCTCTGCAACTCAGCAATCCAGCTGTGTCCTCTTCATTTCTTGATGCTAATTTGGGTCTCTGCTCTGGGGAGCTGACTCACTCGTAGCCCTCAGAACTACAATCATCAAACAAGTCCGATCCATTCTTAAAACTTGCCTGCCGGCTGCTGTTGCCATGCACCGGGTATTCTGTTGTCCAGTATCCCTCCATTTCCAGCCCCTACCTGTTTGTCCTTCTGTTTAGAGGATCATATTTATGCACAGTAGGGTAGATTTTAGTACATTTTTATTGAATATAAGACACTTTTTTTTCACAGCAACATGAGGCAGTCTCTAACCACCCTAGACTGACATTTCAAAAACACTTGATTTTTTTCTCGACTTTCCAAAGTTTAATCCTGGGACAGATGACAAATTATAGTCCATAAATATTTTATTCATGCCCCTTCAGGTCCCTTGATTATTCATCAATTTTGTTCAACAAATATTTTTAGAGCTCCTACAATGCATTGGGTATTCCTTTCAGTGTTCGGGGTTCCACAGCTAACAAACAGACAAAACCCATACTCTGGAGAAAACATTCCTGTAAAGGTGATAAATAATGAGCAAGTGGACACTTAACATCAGGTAGTAAAATGCTATAAGAATCAGGAAAGGGAAAGGGACAGAGAGTGGACAGGGACTATTGTTCAGGAAAGAGTGCGGGGGAACCATGACTAGCCAGGCCATTGTGGAAGGTGTGTGTGTGTGTGTGTGTGTGTGTGTGTGTGTGTGTGTGTGTGTGTGATTAGAAATGGGAATAGAATACTAGGCAGTGGGACCAGAACCTGGAAAATGCTGAGGCAAAATGTCCTTTATAAGCCAGGTATGGTGGCCAAACCGCTATAGTCCCAGCATTTCGGAGGATGAGGCAAGACGATCGCAGATTTGAGGCCAGCCTGGGCATCTTAGTGAGTTCCAGACCAGGCTACATAGTGACAGTCTGACTCAAAAAGCTATGCTCTGTGTGTTTAAGAAATAGCAAGGCAAGGTGCTAGAGAGGTAGCTTACTTGGTATAATGTTTGTTTTGCAAACATAAGGACCTGAGTTTGACTCCCCAGAAAACCATATAGACGAACAAACAAAACTCAGTCAGGCATGGTGGTGCAGCCTCAGCTCTGGGAGGTGGAGTCAGGTAGATCCTTGGGCTTGGTGGCTAGGTTAGTTTCCTTGGTGTGTTACAGGTCAGTGAGAAATCCTCTCTCAAGAATCAAAAAAGGTAGATGGCATCTGAAGAATAGCAACTGAGATTGATTGTGTGTGTGTGTGTCTGCACTATACATGCACACACACAATCGTGTGTGAACACACACACACACACACACACATGAAAAGGAATGACAGAGAGAGATGGAGAGGGAGGGAGGGAGAATCAGAAAGGCAGTCCATGGTCCTGGAAGCAAGAGACTGATGCCAGATCACAACATTGAGAGACTGTATTGATGGGAACACACCAGAGGGTGTGTGCTTGAAGGATCACTCTGGTTGCTACAACAAGTATAGGCTTCAGAGGGGCCAGAAAGTGGGGCAATGAACAAGCTCAGGTAATGTATTCACAGTCCAGGTGAAAGGTGATGGGCCACTGAGCGGTGGCCCAGTGATAGAGATAGGTGGCAGTGGAATGGAATGGCATTGACCATGGCTGTGGGGAGGTGTGTATAGCTGCACTTCAGGAACCAGGGGTACCTGAGAGACTACATGTGGGATTGAGAGAGTTTCCAATCGGTATGAAGTTTCTTTCTTTTTTTTTTTTTTATAACTTTTACTTATTATTCTCTCATATAATACATCCCAAACACAGCTTCCCCTCCACTTCTCCCAGTTCCCCTCCACTTCCTCTGTCTCCCAGATCCACTTCCCTCCTCTCTCTACCCAGAAAAGAGAAGGCCCCTCAGGGACATCAACTGAACACAGCAGAAAATACAATATGACCAGGCACAAACCCTCACATCAAGGCTGGGTGAGGCAAACCAATAGGAAGAAAAGGGTCCCAAGAGCAGGAAAAAGAGTCAGAGACACCCCCAACTCCTACCATCAGGAGTCCCCTAAAGACACCAAGCCAACAACCATAACATATATGAAAAGGACCTAGTGCAGGCCCACGCAGATTCTGCAATTGCTACTTCAGTCTCTGTGAGCCCTCATGAGCCTTGCTTAGCTGCTTCCCAAGGTTGTGGTCTCCCAGTGTCTTTGGCCCCTCCGGCTCATACAGTTCCTTCTCCCCTCTTCTGCAGGGTTCCTTGGGAGTTCTGAGGGGAGGAATCCCATGGAGACCTCCAACTTTGGCTCTCTCTCTGCCTAATGTTTGGCTGCGGGTCTCTGCATCTGCTGCCCTCATCTGCCAAAGGCAGCCTCTCTGATGATGAATGAGCTAGGCATCAGTCTATGAGTATATCAGTATATTAGCGCATCATTAAGAACCACTTCTTTTCTTTTTTTTTCTTCTTTTTTGGCCAGTTGTGTTTGATTCTACCCTAGGTCTCTGGGCTATCCAGTCTCTGGTTCCTGGTCATCCAGGCAGCGTCAGGCATTGGCTCCCTCTCCCATGGCATGGGCCTCAAATTAGACCAGTCTTTGGTGGTCCACTCCCACGAGTTCTGTGTCATTATTACCCCAGCACATCTTGCAGGCAAGATAGATTGTAGGTTAATTGGTGTCCCAGTCCCACCACTGGGAGC
This sequence comes from Peromyscus californicus insignis, assembly GCF_007827085.1. Classification (NCBI taxonomy): domain Eukaryota; kingdom Metazoa; phylum Chordata; class Mammalia; order Rodentia; family Cricetidae; genus Peromyscus; species Peromyscus californicus. The sequence goes on along the minus strand of NW_026294402.1, from coordinate 114,194,479 downwards.
CTTGCCTTGTTACAGAGGATGGCTGGTTCAGGCTCCATGTCCCCCATTACTAGAAGTCCTCACTAGGGTCATCCTCATAGATTTCAGGGAGTTTCCACTGCACTAGGTTTCCAGATTGACCCCCTCCAAATGCTCTCCAATTTCAGTTCTCTTCCCATACTTTTTCCTTCTTTCATTTCCCCAACTCAATCACTCCTGTTCCCATGCCCACCTGCCTCCAGTCCACCTGCAAAATCTATTTGACTTCCCAATCCCAGGGAGCCCCTTACATCCTCCCTAGAGCCCTCCTTGTTACTTAGCCTCTCCGGGCCTGTGGATTGTGTTATGATTATCAATTACTAAACAGCCATTATCCATTTATGAGTGAATACTTACCATGTTTGTCTTTCTGGGTCAATTTTTTTTAAACTGCTGAGTAATACCCCACTGTATAATGTGGTGAAATATTGTGTACCCTAATAAACTTGCCTGAGGATCAGAGGACAGAACAAGCCACTAGATTAGACATAGAGCTCAGGCAGTGGTGGCACACACCTTTAATCCTAGTACTAGTGAGGCAGAGATCCGTTTGTATCTTTTTGAGCTCAAGGCCACACTGGGCTATATGAGATTGATCCAGTCTAGGAGAGAAACAGAGCCAAGCAGTGGTGACACACGCCTTTAATCCCAGGAAGTAATATGGCAGGGCAGAGAAAGGTATATAAGGCGTGAGGAAACAAGAACTCACTCTCTTTATACTGAGGATTCATAGAGGTAAGACCTAGTGGCTGGCCATTCTGCTTCTCTGATCTTTCAGCTTTCACTCTGATATCTGGTTCTGGGTTTTTGGTTTTTTTTTTTTTAATTACTAAAAGACCATCAAAAATTTGAACAACAGTGTAAATGTACCACCACATTTTCTTTATCCATTCTTCAGTTGAGGGGCATCTAGGTTGTTTCCAGGTTCTGGCTATTATAAATAATGCCACTAGGAACATAGTTGAACAAGTGTCCTTGTGGTAGAATGGAGCATCTTTCAGGTATATGCCCAAGAGTGGTATATCTGGATCTTGAGATAGATCAATTTCCAATTTTCTTAGGAACTGCCATATTGATTTCCAAAGTGGCTGTACAAGCTTGAATTCCCATCAGCAATGGAGTGTTCCTCTTCCTCCATATCCTCTCCAGCATGAGCTGTCACTTGTGTTTTTGATCTTAGCCATTCTTACAGGTGTAAAATGGAATCTCAGAGTCATTTTGATTTGCATTTCCCTGATGGCTAAGGATGTTGAACATTCCTTTAAGTGTTTCTCAGCCGTTTCAGATTCCTCTGTTGAGAATTCTCTGTTTAGATCTGTACCTCATTTTTTAATTGGATTATTTGGTTTGTTGATGTCTAGTTTCTTGAGTTCTTTATATATTTTGAATATTAGCCTTCTATCAGATGTGGAGTTGGTAAAAATCTTTTCCCATTCTGTAGGCTGTTGTTTTGTCTTATTGATAGTACCCTTTGCCTTACAGAAGCTTTTCAGTTTCATGAAGTCCCATTTATTAATTGTTGATCTTAGTGTCTGTGCTACTGGTATTCTGTTCAAGAGGTTGTCTCCTCTGCTAATGCATTCAAGGCTATTCCCCACTTTCTCTTCTATCAGGTAAAAACCTATACTCCACAAAATTGGAAAATCTAAAAGAAATGACTAATTTCTTCAATAGATACTACTTATCAAAACTGAACCAAGGTCAGATAAACAATATAAGTAGACCTATAACCCATAATGAAATAGAAGCAGTCATTAAAATTTCTGAAAAAAAAAAAACAGCCTACAGGCAGGAGGTTTTAGCACAGAATTCTACCAGACTTTCAAAGAAGAGCTAACACCAATACTCCTTAAATTATTCCACAAAATAGAAACAGAAGGAACATTGCCAAGTTCATTTCATGAGGCCACAGTCACCCTGATACCCAAACCACACAAAGATTCAACAAAGAAAGAGAATTATAGACCAATTTCCCTTAGAAAAAAAGATGCAAAAATACTCAATAAAATATTCACAAATAGAATCCAAGAACATATCAAGAAGATCATCCACCATGACCAAGTGGGCTTCATCTCAGAGATGCAGGGATGGTTCAATATACAAAAATCAGTTCATGTAATCCACCATATAAACAATCTGAAAGGGAAAAAACCCACATGATCATCTCATTAGATGCCAACAAAGCCTTTGACAAAATCCAACACCCCTTCATGATAAAAGTCTTGGAGAGAGTAGGATACAAGGAACATACCTAAACATAATAAAGGCAATTTAGAGCAAGCCTATAGCCAACATCAAATTAAATAGAGAGGAACTCAAAGCAATTCCACTAAAACAGGTCCAAGGCAAGGCTGTCACTCTCTCTATATCTATTTAATATTGTATTTGAAGTTCTAGCTAGAGTAATGAGTCAACTGAAGGCGATCAGGGGGATACAAATTGGAAAGGAAGAAAGCAAAGTATTGTTACTTGCAGATGATGTGGTAGTATACATAAGCAATCCCCAAAATTCTACCAGGGAACTCCTACAGCTGATAAGCACCTTCAGCAAAATGGCTGGATACAAGATCAACTAAAAAAAAAATGGTATCCCTCCTATATACAAATGACAAATGGACTGAGAAAGAAATCAGGGAAACACATTATCCACAAGTATTTAAAATATCTTGGGGTAACTCTAACCAAGTAAGTGAAAGATTCATGTAACAAAAACTTCAAGTATTTGAAGCAATAAATTGAAGAAGATATCAGAAAATGGAAGTATCTCCCATGCTCATGGATTGTTGGGATTAACATAGTAAAATTGGCCATCCTACCAAAAGCAATCTACAGATTCAATGTAATCCCCATCAAAATTCCAACACAGTTCTTTATAGACCTTGGAAGGACAATACTCAATTTCATATGGAAAAACAAAAAAGCCAGGATAGCTAAAACAATCCTGAACAATAATAGAACTTCCAGACGTATCACCATCCCAGATTTCAATCTGTACTACAGAGGTATAGTAATAAAAACTGCCTGGTATTGGCATAAAAACAGGCATGTTGATCAATGGAATCAAACCAAAGACCCAGACATAAATTCACACACCTGTGACATCATGAAATTTGCAGGCAAATAGATGGGACTAGAAAAGATCAACCCAAACCCAGAAAGACAAACATGGTATGTACTCACTTATAGGTGGATATTAGCTGTAAAGTAAAGGATAGCCATGCTACAATCCACAGACCCAAAGAAGCTAAGTAACAAGGAAGGCTCAAGGTGAGGTGCACGGATCTCACTGCACAATGGAAATAGAATAGACATGACAGGTGGATGCAGGGAGAGGTCTAGATGGGGTGGGTGGGCATGGGAACAGGAGAGGTCGGATGATGGGAGAGTGGAGGGAGAGACAACTGGAATCAGAGGCATCTCTGGGATGAGCTAGAAACCCAGTGCAATGTAAACTCCCAGGAATCTATGAAGGTGACCCTTGCTAAGACTCCTAGCAATGGGAGATACAGAGCCTGAACAGGTCATCTCCCATAACCAGGCAAGACTTCAGTAGATGGGTTGGGACCCCAACCCAGCCACAAACACTTTGATCTACAATTTGCCCTGCCTACAAGATAAACTGGGACAAAGGCGGCACAGAAATTATGGGAGTGACCAACCAATGACTGACTAGTCCAGCTTGAGACCCATACTATGAGGGAGAGCCCACCCCTGACATTGCCTAGAGTGCCAGGACCCAGAGGCTGGATGGCCCAGAGACCTGGGATAGAACCAAACATGGCTGACAAAAGGAAAAAAGTCAATGAAATGATTCCTAATGATGTTCTGCTGTACTCACAGATTGGTGCCTAGTCCAACTGTCATCAGAAAGGCTGCATCTAGCAACTGATGTAAACAAATGCAGAGACGCACAGCCAAACATTAGGTGGAGCTTGGGGAATCCTGTGCAAGAGGGGAAGGGAGGATTATGGGAGCCAGAGGGACAAAGGACACCACGAGAAAACACACAAAGTCGACTGACCTGGCTTCATGGGGACTCATAGAGACTGAACCTCCAACCAGAGAACTTATATGGAACTGACCTAGGTCCTCTGTATGTTACAGTTATGTAGCTTGGTCTTCTTTTGGGACTCCTAACAGTGGGGGCAAGGATGTCTCTAACTCTGTTGCTTGCTCTTGGGACCTTGCCTCCTACTGGGTTGCCTCATCCAGCCTTAATATGAGAGAAGGTGCCTAGTCTTGCTGCAGTTTGATATGCCATGGCTGGTTGATATACTTGGAAGGCCTGCACTTTCCTGAAAGGAAGGGAGAGGGAGTGGATGGGGGGAGGGGCTGGGAGGAGAGGAGGGAGGGGAAACTGTGATGGGACTGGGGAAACTGATTTAATTGATTAATTCATAAAACAGTCACTAAACTTGGTTGTTTCTTAGGTTCTGTGGACTATGATGATTGCCTCTACTTTTCAAAGCAAACATGTTCATTTTTATCATCCCTGCCATCCATTCAACAAAAATCTATTGGTGATAGCCTCTAAATGTTGGGCCTTCTAGGGGTCATTTCCAGGCTTCTCTGTACTTATACTTTAGTAGGGGAGCTAGAAAATAAAGAAGCAATTCTAGGCCATAAGTTTGTGGAGGAACGTAGAAGTCTTTAGAAGCATGAAATGGGAATCTAAGCACAGACTTCATATAAGGAGGAGGAAGGTGTTTCACAGTGAAGAGTCCAAGGCTGACAGGATTATCCAGGAAAAGAAAAGGGGCAGGTGACTGCAGGTGCAGGAAACAGAACACAGATAGACTTGTGGGGAAAGGGGTGAACTTCAAGGAGAAGCTCCTGTAGGGTGTGGCTGGGGACTGCAGCAGTGGCGAGAAGACATTAGAAAGAAGGAGCATGCGGCTGTAGACGGGATTGAGACAGAAAAGACACAGCTTGCAGACAGGCTAGGCCACCTGGGGCCATTCATGGAGCCAGAGAGTCACAGAAGACGGTCAAGGACTAGAAAGGGCGGCAGTAGGAAAATGGGCTCCGTTTGAGGCAGGCTAAGTTTCAGGTGCCCATGAGACCCTCAAGAGAAGACACCAAATGAGGTCGTGGGTCCTACAGATGTGAACACTGGAGACAAAGACTCGGGGAATCTGTTGCACAGAAATGAGAATTGACCTGGGGGAAGAGATGAGCTGTTCTTCGGAGATCAGATCCGAGTTCCACCACTTATTAGCCATGTCATCTTGGAAAGTCTGATGTCTCCTCTCTGTGCATTCATACATTGAAGCTAATACCTGAGAGGGTCCCATGATGGTTATGTGATAATGTGTGCGAATTGCTTAACCCACACTCTGGAACATAATGGGATCTCCATAAATGTTGGCCATTATCAGTGATGCAGGGGCTGCTACTCTCTAAAATATTACAGCATAATAGAGAACCTAAAGATAGATAGCAACGTGCAGGGAAAGCTGGAGGAGAAGGATTAAGAAGCAGACGTCGAGGAGAGAATCCAAGAGGCGTCACAGCACCCAGGACGAGAGGATTTTAAGTGGGGGGTGGTTAAGACAGCCAACAAGACCATCAAGAGGAGAAGGAGAACAGTCCCTGAGTTAGCCACCAGCAGGCCTCCGGTGTCTTTGGCAGCGTTTCAGTGAAGTTAGGGTAAAAGCTCAGCTGCACGGATGTCAGGGTGACTGGAGACCCGCAGTGAGAGCAAGCCCTCTGTGAAACCAGCAGAGAATGAGATTGGACAGGAGGAGAGTGCAGCAGGGGCTGTGTATCAGGCAGGTGTGTGTGTGTGTGTGTGTGTGTGTGTGTGTGTGTGTGTGTGTGTGTGTGTGTCTGTCTGTCTGTCTGTCTGTCTGTCTGTGTGCACTGGAGTGCACGTGTGTAGAGGTCAGAGGACAAGTGTGGAGCCTGTCCGCCCCTTCCTCCTCTATGAGGATTTCAGGAATGGAACTCAGGTCTCCAGACTTGCACAGCAAGCTCCTTCCCCCATTGAGGTATCTCACCAGCCCCGAGCAAATACTTTAAAATTTGCAATTTAATTTGTGTGTGTATGCACATGTGTGCACAGTGTATGTGTGGGTACACATATGCCATAGCATATGTATGGAGGTCAGAGGATAAGTTTCTGGGGTCGTTTCTTTCTTACATGGGTTTCAGGGATGGGACTGAGGTGGTCAGGCTTGTACAGCAAACACCTTCATCCATTGAACTGGCTCACCAGCCCCGAACAAATATTGTTAAAGGGAAAAAAAAGAGTCAAGGAAGGGGTTGGGAAAGAAAGGGGACTGGGAGAGGAGGGGACAGGGAGAGGAGGGGACAGGGAGAGGAGGGGACAGGGATGGGGAGGGGACAGTGAAGGGGAGGGGATAAGAACCAAAGGAGAAGGCAAGGTCTGACCCTAGCTGGGATGAGGACAATACTCTCATAAGACAGGGGGGAAAGGAGCTTGTGGACACAGGAGGTGAGCCAGAGATTTGGGGATCTGTTTTTCTCCATCAACTAGAAAACACGTCCATCGGCTTTCTCCACGAAGAGACAGGAGTAGTTAGCAAAGAGTAGAGTCTTTAAAATCTCAGACTAGAGGAAACTGCTGACCAGGGAATCTAGCTGACCCCAGACTGTGCCGCTTCAACCCAGAGCAGCCTGATTTCAAAGAAAACGGAATTCAACTGATAGAGGTTGACCTGGGCTTGGGGTGTGAGTGGGAGAGTATAGTCTAATGTGGTTCTGGAGAAAACTCGTGCTGTGGACAGTGAGGCTTACAGGAAGTCCAAAAAATGGGAGAAACAGAAGAAAATATCAGCAGATGAAACGTGTGGCCAGAAAGCAGGGTGGGACTTAAGGTGGGGGGTCAGGAGCCGGAGTCCTGGGGGAGGCAGGGGGAGGCTGCAGTCAGGCCACCCTGGAGATGAGGGAAGATGACAACATGTGTAAAGCTGTTTGAGGGGATCAGGGTGGGGCTTGTTACAGTGATGAGGGGACAATGGCTTCGGCACACAGAGCAGAGACTCACCTGTGGTACCTGGATCCTGTAAAGGGCCTGCAGAAGGTGGAATTCTGTCAGGCATGGGGCAGGCGGGAGGAGGCGGGCAGGAGTGGTTATGTGAGGAGCTGGGGACAAGGATGGAGGCTGTTCTAGCAATCAAGGAGGGCGAGGGAAGGGAGAGTTCCAGCGGGCAAGTTGTCATCTCTCTGTGATTATTTTCCTCCCATAAGAGTGTGAAGTCTTCCCCAAGAAGAATGAAAAGATGGAGTTCCCTTTTGGGTCCCTGAAAACTACTAACTTCCGACGGTTCACCCCGGAGTCACTGGCAGAGATTGAGAAGCAAATTGCTGCCCATCGTGCTGCCAAGAAGGCCAGAGCTAAGCATGGGGAGCGGAAGGGCCAGGATGAGAAGCCCAGGCCTCAGCTTGACTTGAAAGCCTGTAACCAGCTGCCCAGGTTCTATGGTGAGCTCCCGGCAGAACTGGTCGGGGAGCCCCTGGAGGACCTAGACCCATTCTACAGCACACACCGGGTAAGCACTGCCCCTGGGAACAACTGCGCTTAGCTCTTGGTGAGCAGGCCTCAGTCCCACCCCGCCCAGGAAGTCCTCACCCCCAGGTGAAGTAGCTGTTTGCTAAATAAGGCTGACAAAAGCAAGTTGAACACACCCCTCTCTGGATCTTTAGGAACTCTGTGATGGGGACAAATGAAACCTAAAGCTCCAAAGCAGACAGCTGCTGCAGAAACTGCATGGAAAGTTGCTTGTTCCCATGGGTGAGACCTAGCCTAGGGCCTCTAGAGGTGTTAGCTCTCTTTGCAGAGCAGAGCAGAGATTTTGAAGTTGAGAGAGGGATGCCTAAGCTAGGGGTCTCTGAAGCACAGTCTTGGAGCCCCTGGAGTCTTCCAAGCTCTCTCATGGGTTACTGAAGTCAAAACTGTCTTGAAATAATAGTTGACTCTCAACTGTCTTTCCTATATTGTCTTGTGAGCCTGTAGTGGTAACCAAGGGGACAACATCAACAACAGTCACTGGAAGGTGTGCCTATGTGCTCCTGGGTTTTAAAGTTTCTTAAGAACATGGCATGTGAGCAGGGCGGTGGCACACACCTTTAATCCCAGCACTTGGGAGGCAGAGGTAGATGGATCTCTGTGAGTGCAAGGCCCACCTGGGCTACAGAGTGAGTTCTATGACATCCAGAACTACACAGAGAAACTCTGTTTCAAAAATCAAAATTTAAAAAAAAAGAAAGGAAAAGGGAAAAAAAGACTATGGCATGGGCCCCACTTCCCTTCCCTGCTGCCGTAATAAAATGCTCTCACATAAGCAACGAAAGGGAGAAAAGGTTTATTAGCTCATCATCCCAGGCTCCACTCCATCATGGTAGCAAAGTCACGGCCACAGGAGCTTGCGGGAGCTAGTTACATTATGTCTATAGTCTGAAGACAAGAGTAATGCATGCATGCATGTCAGTGCTCAGTTGGCTTTCCCTCCTCTCACACAGTCCGGGATTCTGCCTGGGGATGGTACCACCCACACGCATTGGGTCTTCCTACCTTAATTAACATGATCAAGATAATCCCACCATAAACATGCCAACAGGTGAACCTAATCTAGACCACCACTCATTAAGACTCTTCCTGGGGAATTCTAGATTATGTCAAATTGACAACATTGGCCATCACAGGGTGCATACACACATACAAACATGATATATGTACATGTGCATTGTGTGAGTGTGTGTGTGTGTGTGTGTGTGTGTGTGTGTGTGTGTATGTGTGTGTGTGTGTGTGTTCCTGTCAGTGTCCCTTTGCTGTAACAAAATATCATGGGAAATAGACAAGGGAGGAAAGGTTTGTTTTCGTGCACAGTTTCAGAAGTGTCTGTTCATCTGTGCTTGCTTGGCCCTGTCACTTTGGGTGAAACAGTTTATCATGTAGCAAGTACATGCAGATGAAAAGCACTCACTTCACAGTGCCAGGAAGCCAAAAGAGAAAGAAGAAGAGTCTGGGGCCCTGATTCCCTTTAAGGGCATACCTCTAGTTATCTAACTTCCTCTCCCTTGACTCCATGTTTTTAGGCTTTGATTGCGTTACAGCAGCAGCACAGGCTGACAACCAGGCCTTCAATACATGAGTTTGAGCGCTAAGATCAAGACCATGACAACAGTAGGAAGGTAGATAGATAGGTAAGTCGGTAGGTAGATGGGAAGATAGATGATAGATAGATAGATAGATAGACAGACAGACAGACAGGCAGGCAGATAGATAGATAGATAGATAGATAGGTAAGTCGGTAGGTAGATGGGAAGATAGATGATAGATAGATAGATAGATAGACAGACAGACAGACAGGCAGGCAGATAGATAGACAGACAGACAGACAGACAGGCAGATAGATAGACAGACAGACAGACAGGCAGATAGATAGATAGATAGATAGATAGACAGACAGACAGACAGGCAGATAGATAGATAGATAGATAGATAGATAGATAGATAGATAGATAGATAGATAGATAGACAGACAGACAGACAGGCAGATAGATAGATAGATAGATAGATAGATAGATAGATAGATAGATAGACAGACAGACAGGCAGATAGATAGATAGATAGATAGATAGATAGATAGATAGATAGATAGATAGATAGACAGACAGACAGACAGGCAGATAGATAGATAGATAGATAGATAGATAGATAGATAGATAGATAGACAGACAGACAGACAGGCAGATAGATAGATAGATAGATAGATAGATAGATAGATAGATAGATAGATAGACAGACAGACAGGCAGGCAGATAGATAGATAGATAGATAGATAGATAGATAGATAGATAGATAGATAGATAGATAGACAGACAGACAGACAGACAGATAGATAGATAGATAGATAGATAGATAGATAGATAGATAGATAGATAGATAGATAGATAGATAGATAGATAGATAGATAGATAGATGATAGAAGATGATAGATGGTATACAGACAGATGAGTTACATAGATACATACATACATATATAAATTTCTATCATATGTATACACACAAACACAAATGAGCAAAGCAAAAAAGTATGAATATAATTAACTAGAATCTTCAATGATTTTCTTAAATCAAAAAGGTTGAGAGCTAACAGTGCAAAGAGGTGCCCATGACAGCTTCCTCTCCTGTGCTGCGCCTTAGAGGCTCTGTTCAGCCCAAACATGGTAAGTACATGTTTGGAAAAGACAAGGAGCTGGAACAAGCCATTGCAAATGTAGTTTGTAAAAGAGATAAGACACAGAGCCATGTTTTTTCTCCATCCTCTCTCTTTCCAAGAACCCACTCTTTCTAAATGCACAGAGGAGGGAACCAAGAGATGGTTTAGAGAGAGATCCAGGCAGTGGAGAGCAGGGGCTGCACAGGACTGGAAGTGAGTTAAATGTTGGGGCTGGGCAGATGACTCAGTCAGCACAGCGCTTGCTGAACAAGCATGGGGATCTGATTTTGATCCCTGGAACACATGTGGGAAAAAAGGCCAGGCAGAGTGGAACGTGCTTGTAATCTCACTCCTGAGGAGGAGGAGGAGGAGGAGGAGGAGGGGGGGGGGGGGAGAAGGAGGCAGAGGCAGGTGGATCCCTGGGGCTCACTGGCTGGCCAGCCTCACCTTGGTGAGCCTCAGGCCCGTGGGAGACTGTTTAAAAAAATAAAAAGGGTGGAAGGATCCTGAGGAATGACACTTGAGGTTGATCTCCACCTTTTCAACTCATGTGCGCACGCGCGCACACACACACACACACACACACACACACACACACACACACGATGAATTAAATGCAACTGAGCTCAACCATCTGCGGTCAGAATTTGCTCCTGGGCATGCTGCATATATCCAGCCCTTGAGTCAGCATGTCTCATGAAGCACTGTCCATGAAGCACTCTCAGTAGGCTTGCCTTGGCTCACAGTCAGTCATGGAGTCCAAATTCTTGCAGAGAGGGTGAGGATGTGGCCTCTGCTCCCTCACCCTCTCTAACTCTCTGCACCTCTACTAGATGGCCAATGAGTCATGGTTCTTCCAACAGGTCTTGCTCATGAGCCTAAGAGGAGGCCACCCAGGACCTTGTTTCTCATTGCAGTCCATTTCTGCTTTTGTTCTAGACATTCATGGTATTGAATAAAGGCAGGACCATTTCCAGGTTCAGTGCCACTTGGGCCCTGTGGCTCTTCAGTCCCTTCAACCTGATCAGAAGAACAGCCATCAAGGTGTCCGTCCACTCGTATCCTTTGCACAGTCTTCTGTACTCTAGACTCAGGCTCAGCCCCTGCTGTCTGGTGCCTTTCTTAGAGGTTAGCAGGAGAGCCAGTGAAGTCACCACAATGAAAACATTGTTTGTGTGCTTTTTAAATTTCATCTTATTTGTGCTGTGTGTATGTATGTACACCTGTGTGCACAGGTGCCTGCAGAAGCCAGGAGAGACCTCCTGAGTCCTCAAAGCTGGAGTTCCAGATGTTTGTGGGCCACCTGATGTGAGTCTTGGAATTGAGGCCCCAGCAGTGATAGAGCAGTGAGGGTTCTTAACCACCGAGCTATTTTGCTGGCCTCTGTTTATGATTTTGGTGTTCCCAAAGACCCCCAAATAGTCTCAAGCAGAAGAAATGTTCACACAGACCAGTGTGGCTCAGGTTCACTGCAGACTCACCTGGATTCAGCTGTGGAAACACAACTTGAAAAATTATTTTCTTGCTAGGCTCAGCTGATAGAGTGCTTTCCCCAAACACATGAAGTCCAAGGTTCAGTCCTCAGGACCATATAAGCCATGCATGATGGTGTGTGGCATGGTTTGTATATATAAAATATATGTAAAACCCCAGCATTCAGTAACAAACTGGATACTGGAGGATCATAATTCCACATCATTCTCAGCAACAGAATGACTTTGATGCCAGACTGGACTATGTGAAACCCCACCCAACCCCCAAATGTCCTCTTTTTTAAAAAAAATTTTATTTATTTTTATTTTATGTGCACACATTAATTTTTTTTAATTTCATGTGCATTGGTGCTTTGCCTGCATGTATGTATGAGGATGCCAGAATCCCCTGAACTAGAGTTACAGAGAATTGTGAGCTGCCATGTTGGTGCTGGGGATTGAATCCGGGTCCTCTGGAAGAGCACCTGGTGCTCTTAGCCACTGAGCCATCTCTCCACACCCCCCAAATGTCCTCTTTATGAGGTGAGTTTTACTGATGCCCCAGGCACAGCCTTACCATCAAAATGGCCTGCTTTCCCCAGAAACAATGACTGACAAGAAGACATCAGGTTATTTACACTATCCTTGGCTATGCTGGGGGTGATTGCTCATTCCCCAAAGAGCAAAGCCTCCCAGACAACAAACAGAACATTCCATGACAGCCAGAGCCCCGATCATCTTCCATGGGACCTCACCAATAATGGGGCTCTGCCAATACCGTGAGTTACTCTCAAACAACCAGCAGGTTAAAGATGATTGTTGAGGACCCTTCCGCAGAGAAACGTAATCAGACATTTTTGTCCCCAGGTCTATATTACCTTGGCTGCTTTAGGGTGCATCAGAAGCCACCTTCAGTGTTGCTTATGTTTCGTGTTTTTATTCAGCCCAAGTCAAAACAGTTAGACAAAGGAGGACTTGGGTTCGGCTTCTAGGCATCTTCCAAACTGGAAATTCTTAATGGCAAATCCAGCCTTGGCTTCCAGGAAGTTCATGTTCAGAACAGCCTTACTCTGTTGCATGACAGATGGTAGCCAGCTGCTGTACCTGATTGTGTATTAGTAGAAAAGGATTCTCTCTTTCTCTACCCCACCCCAGCCACTGTGGAACAGCTTGGGAAATTGCCCAACGGTACCTGAGCTAGGAAGCCTGGAACAGAGCCATCCACACACTCACTGGGTAACTACATTGCTTGATGATGTACAGCCTTTTTTCTTGCTGTGGTTATCTTTGTGGCTACCCAACAGGAGTTCTGTTTTCTGAATAGAATCTTGGAATTTTAGATTCTTTAGAATACTTCACGATAACAGCAGGCCCCCAATGGCTAACTACTTCCCAAGTGTCAACACTGTCACAGGCACAGGGGCCTTGGATGAAGGATTAGAGCCTCATTTTACAGATAATGAAACCAACACTCAGAGGCATTTTATAAATGTCCCAAGGTCACAGGTCCAGCCTGTGGCATCTCAGGGGCGGTGTCTTCAGTGAGGAAGTAGACAGCAAGTGAATGGACACAGATTGAGGTAATAATTCTCGCAGTGGGAATTCTCTACTGCGGCAAAGTGTTGCTTTTTTGAAAATACATTTGAATTAAACTTCTGGGCGTTGAAGCAGCAAGACCCAGCTTTTCATTGAAAGGACTCCAGCATGTTCCTCCTTTGGGACAGTGAATGGGAAAGCTGGGTTTTCTTTTAAATTCCATTGTGCTCAGTGCACCAGTGATCAGATGTCACTGAAAACATCTGTTGCTTGGACACATTTTATAGAATGATTTTTTTTTTAAATTGTTTGCAGGTTGGGGTTTGGTAACCTGAATTTTCTCCAGGTTTTCTTCTGTTTAAAACTATATCAAGTCATTCCATTATAGTCCATCTACTTTATAAATTATATTGTTCTACATAAAACAAAGCATGGCTTTTATTTTTAAAATAGTACTACACTGAGACTCAAGATTTTAAACATACTTCATTCATTCAGCTCTTTAAGAGTTACACTACTCATCAAAATGACTTTTTATGTTTTAAAGGAATATATACATATATATATATATAATATATATATATATATATATATATATATATATGGCCACAGAAATCTCAAATAAGGAAAAATAGCAAATGCACAATCTGTCCTCCATGGATCCCAGTTGAATTACATCGAGATAAGTAAATAACAGCTAATTAGAAATAAAATCTCTATCAATAGCCAAGTGACCAACGAGTAGTCTTTCTATCTTGAGATCTGATAGATAACTAATTACCTGGTGGAGTCCCAGTTGGACAGAAAGTCTGTTGAGGGGTCTCCTCCTCACAAAGTGTGCACAGTTATACTTAATTTTAATCAGTTTGGTCACTACAGCCCCAAACAAGATTCCATCAAAATTATAACTCCAATCACATTTTTGTGAATGCCTTCATAGACATGTGCTATCACACAATTTGTAAGGTTTGCAGAACTGAAGATGTGATTTAAATTTCTGTCCTTGTGTTATGTTTCCCCCAGGTGAACATATTTCCTAATTGTAAATCAAGAGGAAAATGTGGTTTCATCAGCAGAATTTCCCTATTCAGACAGATGTTTTCCTAAGTTAATCTAAAACAAAAACATGAAAGGTATTTACAGAAAACTAAAATGACTTTAAATATTTCTGCTTGAGTAGAAATGATGAGGGATGAGTACCATCCTTACCTTGTAGGTAAAGCTTCTCTCCAGGACAGATGTTTTCCTTTAGAAGAGACTGTTGGAGCTCATCAGTCCTGAGGAAATGTCCGCCTAGGGGAGGTCTGCTTGTAGATTCTCTCTACCTCCATTTATTTACTTCCTTTCAAAGCCTCCCTCCCCTTCTGAGTACCCCTTAGCCAAATCTCTGTTCCTAAGAGTCTCACTCTGGCTAGTAACGTCTTACTCTCCTTGGACTAGCCTCCCAGAGCCAAACCTCTGTCCCTAAGAGTTCCGCTCTGGCTAGTAACGTCTTACTCTCCTTGGACTAGCCTCCCTTAGCCAAACCTCTGTCCCTAAGAGTCTCGCTCTGGCTAGTAACGTCTTACTCTCCTTGGACTGGCCTCCCTTAGCCAAACCTCTGTCCCTAAGAGTCTCGCTCTGGCTAGTAACGTCTTACTCCCCTTGGACTAGCCTCCCAGAGCCAGCATGTCACTTCCTGTGCCTGCGCTGGCCATCTCTACCCAGAATCCATTGCTTCAATGTGGTTGAGCTCAGCTTAGGAAAACAATCTAACTAAACAGATTTTCATAAAAAGTAATAAACCTCCACCTGGTAACTATGGTTACCAGGCTGCTTGACACAGCATGATTCAGAAAGGCTATTTAAGCCTCTTCATGCTGTTTGCTCAGATCCTAGATGTAAATGATAAAAACGACCCATAGGTTAGTATTAGGCATAATGTGAACAGGATTTGGAAATTTGGCTCAGTGGTCCAGTGCTTGCCTAGTACAAAGCCGTGGGTTCAATAACCAACACCCTCATTATTGCTATTCCAACAGCTTCTACTACTTGTAATAAAGACAGAGTTCTCAGATGGGCTAGGTACTCAGCAGATGTGAGCAGCAACTGCATGACAAGACCATAACGCTGATAGTAGCTGAGTCATGAACTGTTCATTTGGCAGCAAGGTGATCCGACATGGGGGGTGGGGGCAGGTGGAGACTCCCACTTGTCCTTAACATGGCCTCACAGCTGGTTCTCCATATTTATTACCATCACTATTCTATTCAACTGTGTGTGTATGACCCAAAACGATCTTCCAGAGAAAATCGAGTGAGTAAAACCGTCACCATTCCTGTGTCTTTTCCTTGTCTTGTCTTTCTCAGCAGCCTTTGTATATCACCCAGTTTGTATTTAGGTGAGTCTGATTCTGGTGCCCATTTGACTTTGCAATGGTCAGGTTTCTTCTGTGTGCCTTTTTCCTAAGCACACATATGTTTCTGAACTTCAAGACTGTGTAGATTAGTGGTTCTCAACCTTGACGCCACAGTGGAACTTTACGGAGGTCCTTTAAACCTCTGATGCCTGGAAGGTCTGATTTCATTAGACTGTAATGCCCTGGGCAAGTGAGTCCTCCCGGATGGACACACACACACACACACACACACACACACACACACACACACAGGCATGTGAGAATGAGGTTCTGGGAAGGACTATACTTGAAGCGGTGGGGCAAACTAGGAAAAAACTATGAACGGTGGCTCTGGGATCTGGCCATAGAATACTCCATGGCCGAAGGTGTGTAAGTTGTCCCAGCTCAGGTGCTTCTAAAGGACTGTAGCATTTCTAGGGTTCCTGTGTCTCTGGTTGGCACATGAGACCTCTATCGTTTGAAAACAGAAGAGTTTTCTAAAAACAGATGTGTCACCCCAGCTGAGGCAAGCGCCCCTGCCCTTGTTTGAGCCTTCGGATGTAACAACAGGGTCTCCGAAAAGCTTTCTCTCTTCCCACCATTCATTCTTGCTAACTTTAAAAGTAACACATGCCACAATAAAATGTTCCACCTCTGTTAGTATAGTAAAGGGAGAGAGATTGCATAGCCATTTTCACTGATACGAAAACTCCATTTGATAAGGTTCAATTTTCGTTTATGATTTCAAAACTCTTAGAAAAGTTGGAACAGAAAGAAATTATCACACTCTGATAAAAAATATCACTTCTTCAAAAAGCAGTATCCTCCTAAAAGGATGTTCACTTATCCAATGTTAATTGTGAGCACAGAGATCTCACTTGAGATCAAAGAGGGAAAATAAATATCAGAGAATCCCATGAGTTTAACTGCATGGAGGGGGTTCTGGCCAGTGCAGTAAGGCAAGAATAAAAAAAAAGTGCATAGGAAGATTACCAAATACACTATAACTTACAGAAAATGATGTAGAGTACATAAAATATCCAACATAATCTAAAGAGAAACTAGTAGAGTTAGAGGCTGGCCCAGCGGTTAAGAACCCTTGCTACTCTTGCAGAGAACCAGAGTGAATTCCAGGCACTCACACTGGGCAACTCACAACCGCCTGTGGTTTGTGTTCACATGCACGTGAGTGCAGGTGCCCATGGAGGCCAGCTTTAGGGGATCCAACACCCTCTTCTGTCCTCCATGAAAATCTGTACTCGTGTGCATTTGAACACACAGAAGACACACACACATTTAGTAAAAGAGATCTTTAAAATCTACTAGAATTAATAAGACTGTACATCAAGATAGTTGTGTGAATTCATATACATTAATTGATACATTATATATGTATTAGCAGCATACTACAAGCTGGAAGTAAAATAATTTTTGAAGTATCATTTACACTGGCATTTCAAAATATCAAGCTTCTAGAAATAAAAATATCAAAGCATCAAGTAAATTACAGAAACAGCCCCAATAAATGGGGAGATAATGCTATGTTGTTAGACTCCAAGTCTTAATATTGTAGAAGCCGCACAGATGAGTAATCAATTTAGTGTTATTCCCAATCAGTCTCAACAAACATTTATGGCATTATTTGACAAACTGACTCTAAAATGTAAGTGGAAATACAAAGAGTAAATTATAGCCAAGACACTTTTGAGGAAGGAAAACAAGGGAGGAGAAATCGCCCCACTGGGGTACTAAGCCATTGCTATTAGGCTATCCAGACTCTAAGCAGACCAGCGTGTGTGCGTGTGCATGTATGTGTGTGTGTGTGTGTGTGTGCACATGTGCACACGTGTGCAGTCATTTAATTTGTGATGAAGGTAGCTCCACAAAACAGTAGAGAAGGTCAGTCTGTGGTAAGAGTGTGAGAGTCAGCAGACCTGGCATAATAAACTACATAGTTAACTGCACATCATACCCCAGAGTCAGTTCTATGTGGATTAGCCCCTAACTTTCCTTGTGAAATACGAAGGTGCAAAGGAAAACCATGACCTCAGGGGAGGGAAAGTTTTATTACAGATGAAGCAAGAAACACCAAGTAGAGGAAAGAACAGATGCACTTGGTAAACTAAAAACAAAAGTTTTATTTTATTTATGTAGATGTGTGCATATATACACCCTAATGCAGTGCCCATAGAGGCCAGAAGAGGACATAGAATCCCCTGGAGTCGAAGTTTCAGATGGTTGTGAGCTGCCTGATGTGGGTGCTGAGAATCGAACCCAGGTTCACAGTAAGAGCAACAAATGCTTGTAACTGCTGAGCCGTCTCTCCAGTCCCTGGAAGATAACTCTTAAGAGAATGAAGACATCTGTACCAGTGCAGTTCTAAGGAGAACTTATACTAGAGTCAGAACCCCTCTCCCAAAATCAAATTTAAAAAGATGGCAGCCCAATCCATTTTAGAGTGAGATAAAAATTTGAACAGGCAGAATTCCAAGTGGTCTATTAACTCATGAAAGTCCTTAAATTTTTTTTTATTGAGGAGAACAAAATTAAAATTATGGTGGGAAATGACTAGGCACCCATCGTGTAAGGAAAACACTTGAATTGCAGCCATTCCAAGTGTCTGGAGAACTGTGGGGAACTGGAAGCCGTTATGCCGATGGTGGGTAGTGTGTGGATTTGGAGAATTTTGGTAGCAGTGGCTACTAATAAAGAGGAAGATGCAAGTACACTGTGCTCTTCCATTATACTCAGGTGCACACACACAATCGAATCACCCCCTGTGGGCACCACAACCCAGCGCCGAGGAAGCCTACAGACACTACCTACAGCAATATGGACAGAACTCAAATTAAACTATTCAGTGCATTAAATGTTTGTTATATTCTTAATTGGATAATTTATAACAATGAATGCAGATAAGCCGCGGGTCCACATGAGAACAGGAATGAGTCTTAAGAATGTTGATCAAAACTAAAGGATTCTATAACTATGATTCCATTTACACAAAATTTGAAGGCAAGCAAAGCAATTTCACTTAGGACCTGACTTAGTCTGCTGACTTAGTTTGCTATAACAAAATACCCAAGGCTTAGTCATTTGCAAATCATATATACTGACTCGTAGTTATGGGGAATGGGGAATCCAAGAGCCCGGTGCCAGCACCTGCATGGGCTCTGGTAAGGGCCATCCTGCAGCATTACATCATTACTGCACAATGAGAAGCAGTAGCCATGGTAGCCCAGTTCTGCCTCCTCCCATGACCTCATCTAATCCTAATTACCTCCCAAAAACCCACCTTGGAAATATATGAACTAGGTGCTGCTGAGGTGTCTCAGTGGTTGAAAGACACTTGCTGCCTGACCTGACTCAGCCAGTCCCTGGGGCCCACACAGTGGAAGGCGAGAACTGTCTTCCGTAAGTTGCCCTTTGACCCCCACTCAGTTAGGAAATGCATGCATCCATATGCACGTATGTGTACACACTCACAAAAGTCAACAAATAAATAAGTAAGAAAGGATTTAAAATACATGAACTGGGGAATTAAGTTGACAAAATATGCTTTGTTTTGTTTTGATACAGGGTCTCATGAGGCCCAGGCTGACTTTGAATTTGCTATGTACCTCAAGTCAGCCTTGAACTCCTCGTCCTCCTGGTACCACGCCTCAAACTCTTGGGTCAGTGCTAGAAGTGCAGACAGGTGTCACCACACCTGGTCAAAACACGCTTTTTGAGGAAACACATCCAAACCGTAGCAGAATAGGAGTTAAAAATAGAAATGAAATAAACCGTGAAAATGCAAAATATGTGGAGGGGACCCTGAGACAGGAGAATGTAATCGGGTAGGGACCGCAGAGAGTCAAGACATTCTACTGGGCACATGGACAGTTGTCACACAGAACTGTGCCCTGTCCCCAAATTCGTAGGTTGGAGCCTGGCCTTTTGTGTTACTGTGTTGGAAATGGTAGCCTTCAAGGAGATGGCTAAGTAAGGTCACCAGGGTTAGGGTTGGGGTAGCAAGAAGAACTTAAGTGCTCTGCAAGGAAGAAAAACCCAAGTTCTCTTCATGCCCTGTGAGAATGCAAGAGAAGACAGCCACCTACAATGTAAGAAGGAAACCTTTTCCAGTCCCTCACCCTGCCAAGGCCTCGTTCAATTTCCCAGACCGTGAGGGAATTAATTTCTGGTGTTCATGCCACCCAGTTGACGGCACTGACTTCTAGCCAGACTGACTAGCGAAGTCTTTACTTTACGGTGACTAAGCTACTGTCCACACACTTGTTTATTGTGTGTATGTTTATTGGTGAGATACTTTAAAAACAAAACAACTTGTAAGCCTGAAGTCTGAGTATAAGCCTGTCATCCCAGCACTTGGGAGGCTGAGGCAGGAGGATCATGACAACTCCAAGGCAAGTTTGGTCTGCATAGGGAGTTCCAGATTAGCTTGGGCTAGAGTGGGATCCTGTCTCAAAACAAAGCAAAACAAAATAATAGCAATAATAATAATACTTCAAAAACAAATGAGCACTGCATAAAATGGCAAACACTGAAAACATAAACCAGAATGTAATGCCTAGGTTAAACTATAAAACTCATATTTTATATGGTTGGGGTGATACTGCATTTAGATCTTTACATCTTTTAGAATTCCTAATGCAAGCATTTTTCTTCTCAATGTGAGTCATTTGGGAGTCACCTGGGGACTGTGGTTAAATATGGAAGACAGGATGCATATGTTTTACCCTCTCTCTCAAAATGCCAGTACAGTGACAGCATGGGTATAAGAACTGTATAAACACAAGAACAAAGGGAGACGGGAAGGAAACACAGCGACACAGATGTCAAAACAAGCTTGGGAGACCAAAAGTGGGCGGAGGAACCGCAAAGCCCCTGAGCAGACGGGCTCTCCTTCCGCCCCTGAGCGGACCGGTTCCCCTTCAGCCCGTGAGCGGACTGAGAAAGATGAGATCCAGGCATTTGACCCCCTGCAAGCTCTAGAGTCCTCGGAAGAGTTGACAAGATACAAACACAAAACACTGGAAGGGGCAAGGAGAGAGTGTGGGGGAGAGGTCATGTAACACGGCATCTCTAAAGGGAGAAATTCAAAGAGTTCTAGGGGCTGGCAAGATGGCTCTGTGGGGAGGGTGCTTGATGCCACCCCATGACCTGAGTTTCATCCCGGAACCCACTTGGTTGAAAGAGAAAACATACTTCTGCAAGCTGGGGGTGGGGGAGAGTAGGTATGGGTGGAATAAATGTTTGCTTTGTTTGTTTTTCGAGATAGGGTTTCTCTGTGTAACAGCTCTGGCTGTCCTGGAACACACTCTGTAGACCAGGCTGGCCTCGAACTCACAGTGATTCACCTGGCTCTGCCTCCTGAGTGCTGGGATTAAAGGTGTGTGCCAGCCCAGTGGTTGGTTTGTTTGCTTTGTTTGTTTAGAATAAATGTAAAAGTTGCTGTCTTAATAATAGTCCTGAGTTGATAAGTGACCATTTTTCCCTTTGATTATCAACTCAGCACCACATAAAGAATCAGATGTGGGCGCACACACCACAATCCCAGGGCTGGGGAGACAGAGACAAGTGTCTCCCTCGAGCTCACTGGCCAGTCAACTTAGTGACTGTGCTGCAGGCCAGTGCTGCATTTGCACAGCTGGGCATGTACACCCACACACACACATGATACAGAAAGGTTCAAATTAAAGAAGGGGGAAAGCCAGGCATGGCGACACATGCCTGAAAACCCAGCACTCAGGAAGCAGAGGCAGGGAGAGCAGGAGTCCAAGGCCAGCCTGAGCAACATAGCAAGTTCTAGGCCAGCCTGGGCTATATAAGACCATCTCAAATAGTACAAAAGAATGGGCAAAGATGTAAGGAAGGACAGACGGAAAAGCTAGCACCAAAGAGCAGAGGGCCAGACAAGCACGACACTGAATGGTAAACACAAGGGTAAGTTAGAGCTTTGCCATGAACGATGCAAGGACAATTTGCAAACTGAAGAACGTGAGTGAACGTGCAAAGCTATTGGAGGATCTGAAGAGTTGCATTTCTCTCTGCCTGTAACAGACAGAGTGTGAAAAGTCTGTAACAATGGAGAGGGGGTAGGAATAGGAAAATTCATTGCACACCGTATCGCTCGGAGATTAAGCCACAAAACCATATAAGTTAACCTCATATTAGCCCCACCCCAAAACAAAACAAGCAACAACCACAAGACCCAATCCAGTTAGTTCCACAGATAACAATAACAAATAGTGAACTCTCTTATCATTCTGCAGTAAATGAGAAAATGGCAGGAAGCTGAGGGAAAAGAGGAAGTCTTTACTCATCTGTTTTAAAGCTGCCCTTAAAGAACTCTTGCACAAAAGATGGGTTACAAACTAAAGCTGTAGAATCTCTAGGGACAAAAATATTAAAATCAAGTTTAATCAGCACCTATAGGGAGAAAAAAAAAACAGTTTTCAGGAGGCGATTTACAGCTCAGAAGTGTAGAATCTTAATATCAGCAAAGGCTGAAAAGTCTGGCCCAGAACTAGAGAAATAATAAAATAAACCAAAGGCAAACAGAAAGAAATAATAACTGGAGAAGAGATAAATAGCAAAGTGGGGCTAATAGATTCAAATGGTGCTATAAAATATATGCCCAAGACCTTTGTACTAAAAACTGAAGAAACATTATTGAGAAATTTTAAAGTACTTACATAAATTTAAATAGATCTTGTGATAATGGATGGGAAGATTACTATTATTAAATTGTTAGTGCTGCCCAAACTTATCTATAGATTTCAGTGAAATCTCACTAAAAATTTCAGCAGCAATTGGGTTTGTGGAAATTGGATGGATAGATTTTTACCAGCATAGAAGAGGTGGAATTGAACTATTCTCTATGATAAGTCCTAATCATAATAAGAATTCTTATGTGTCATGATTAATTCTTTGATGAATACCCTTGTGCACATATCTCTGTATAGCTAATGCAACAAAATTTGAGAGATGAGTTTTTAGAAGTAGAAGTTTCTGGACCAAGGGACATATAATTTGTTTAATTTGTTTACGGAGTCTCATGAATTGCAGGGTGGCCTCGAACCCTCTATGTAGCCAAGGATGGCCTGGAATTTCTGATTGACCTGTCTCAAGTCCCGAGTGCCAGGGATTACATACATGTTCTACCCCGCCCCTTTTATGCATTGCTGGGGATTGACCTCAGGGTTGTGCATGCTAGGCAAGAACTCTCCCAACTGAGCTACTCGGCCACTAAATTTTGATTTTTGCAGTATTGCCAAATTACATTCCAAAGTTGTGTCAGTTTTCATTCCCAGTGATTACTGAGAACATTCTTTTTAGACTCCATATAAACCGAGCTGTTAACACAACTTCTTTTATAAACACACTTTGAAAAGATACAAAACTCTGTTCTAGTCCAAGACAGTACCCTTGGTCTTGTGGAGACAGTAGAGTAGCTCTGATCTTCCGGGTGTGAGCTGGAAACCATTAGCTGTTTGCTCCTGGGACTCAGAGAAGAGAATGCATATCCTTGGGATAGACCCAGTCCCCACAGAGCATGCTGTGTATTTGTTTAGGAAGAAAATAAATTGTAGCCAGTCGAGACTCAGAAGCCAACAGAATAGCCTTGTCCTGGATACAATCTGTCTGGTAGACAAAAGCCTTTCTCTTTTCTTAGCTTCCCGTTGTGCCTCTTTGAAACATTAGCTATGTGCTGTTATCTGCTGGCTAATGGGAGCTTCCTCCCTGCCTGCCTGTCTGCCTGCCTGTCTGCCTGTCTACTTGGAGCAAGACAGACATACAGAGCCCATATTTTATCCCTTCTTATGTTCACAAGAAACTAAAGAGGAAGAATGTGCTAGAAAAGGTATCAGGAAGAGATGAAAGTTACAGCAAGGAAAAATGTTAGTGGAACCCTCTCGCCCTCCTCACACCCCAGGGCTCACACAGAGTCTCCGAAGGTGTCCTTTGATAGCCGGGTCCCTCACTCGCTGTACCCAGGTTCTGGGAAACAGCTGATTGCGGGGAAGACTCACCTCGGAAGAAATATTTTCTCATCTGCAAGAAAGCACGATTTGCTAGGCACACACGGGGTTCTTGGTGCAAGTTACAAATGAATATTGTTACAAATGGATATTGTTATTTTTTAATCAGTATTTTTCTATTTATCAAGACTGTCTCAATAGAATAGGTTTGTTCATGTTTTAATGGTTACGGCGGATCCTGCTCTGGATTCAATTTTCAAGTAATTTGTACCTTATTTTATCTGTAAAAGAATTTATTTGTGTACATGCCCGGCCTCCCCCCACCCCCGTGTGTGTGTGTGTGTGTGTGTGTGTGTGTGTGTGTGTGTGTGTGTGTGTGTGTGTAGGTCAGAGGTCAATTCTCAGGCGTCCATCCAGTCCTTTCATTATGTAGATTGCAAGGATCCAGCTCAGGCTTGGTGATGAGTGCCATTCCCCTGCTGATCCAGCTCACTATCCTCTATTTGAGGCTGTCTGGTAGTTATTCATAAACTGTCCCTTTGGGTCACTCCAACACTCTGCCTCACTGTCACCTGGGAACTCCAAATTCTCATTCATTTTTGCAGATGAGTTCGGCTCATTCCATCCCCTGGAATGTTTCTCTTTGGTCCCTGGGAGTCTTTCACTGTTCTCTCACTCATCAGCAGATTAAAAGAAAGCAGTGTGATTGAATTATACATGCACTGTTTTCCAATATAGAGTATCTGCTGAACTCTAATATCATGTACTATTTGTGTCCTTAAGAACTACTTATGTGCTCCAAGGACTGATTTAGCTCCCTCCGGCTAGCAAGGAGTTGATGATAGATTATCTTGAATAATGGGCTTCTCCTTTTCTGACAGTGGTCTACATTTGTTCAACTTTCATCTGTCATTGTTACTGTTGCCTCTCATAATATCCCAGTTTACAAAAATGAATCATCATTTCAAAAATGGCTTGCTGAAGTATAATAATGACAGAAATAGACACCTAAATCCTGCAACCAGAACAACGAGTCTCAAACATAAGTGACAAATAGACTCCACCATGAAGGCGTAGCATGGATCTCCCCATCATGAGACAGGTGGAGGAGATGTGGATAATCCAGCAGAAGCAGATAAACGTTTAAGAAAACAAAAACCATGACAGAGATCAGGCTCACTGAATTCCATCAGCCTGATGACCGTCTCATCCTGGTGTCCCATTTCAAAAGCTTAGGTATTTGTGTCAAATAATTGTGTAAAACAACAAATACATATAGAGGATGTGGGAAATGGGGGATGTGCTTGCCGTGCGACCTGAAGACGTGAATTTGGGTCCCCAGAATTCATGTCTGGGCCCCACAGCATACCCATCTATCATTCCTACTGGAAGACCAGAGATGCAGGCAGGAGAGTCTGGATGCTCACAGCCTCGTGAACACAGTAGCAATAAGACAGCTTTGTCAAAACAAAGTGGAAGGTGAGGGTTGCACATAAGGTTGTCCTCTGACCTCCATGTGCATACCTTCATGGCACACTTACACACATGCATGCACACCACACGCACACACACACACACACACACACACACGAGAGAGAGAGGGAGAGAGAGAGAGAGAGAGCACAAATCCTAATTGGTCTTAATAAAAACCTGGAGCCAGATATCAGAGTAAATGCTGAAAGATTAGAGAGACAAAGGAATAAGCCACCACCACCTCTCACCTCACCAACTCCTCAGCCAAAAGTGACTGAGCTCCTGTCTCCTCCCTCCTTATAGTCCTTTTCTCCGCCCAGCCATATCACTTCTTGTCTCAATCTCCCAAGTGCTGGTATTAAAGGCGTGTGTGCCTCCCAAGTACTGGGAGCAAAGGCATGAGATCCCAGTTGCTGGGATTAAAGGTGTGAGCCACCACTGCCTGGCCTCTATGGCTAACTAGTGGCTGGCTTTGCCCTCTGATCTTCAGGCAAGCTTTATTTGTTAGAACATACACGAAATATCACGAGAGAGAGAGAGAGAGAGAAGAGAGAGAGAGAGAGAGAGAGAGAGAGAGAGAGAGAGAGAGAGAGAGAGAGGGAGAGAGGAGGGAGAGTGAGTGACTGGTGGTTCTGACTCTTTCCTCTTATCTAATATTTCCTTTATCACCCGAGAAAACATAAGGAAACCAGCACTGGACATACATTAAAAATCACATCCGGATGCTGCAACTGAACATCATGGAGCAGGACCCCCGCCAGATCCACCAAGGGGAGAACACACCTCTGCTCCTGCTGTGCCTGACGAGGCACTGAGCTGACAGCACTCAGGGGTGCAGAGCTAGGTCCTCATCCTTCGGTGAAACTCTGAAAGTAGTCTTCACAGAGAACTTTATCATTTCTGGGTCTGTTTGATCTGAAAAGTTGGAAATATCCACCAAAACTTCCCAACATCCAATAGTTCAGAGTGGAGATGTTCTGACGTAGAAAACTCAAGGAGGCAGGGGAAAATTGGAGGATGACATTGACCATGTGGCCAGCTGGGCTTCTCTAGGGAGTCTCCAACACTGTTTCTCTCACCACGTGAAAAAAATTAGTCTTTTAAATCTGGTTTTCATTTCAAAGTTAATGTTTGTATAATTATTCAGTCACACAAATCATAGACATTTCTATACATACTCATGTCATATTCTTTTTATAGTTCCATTAACATTCTCAAAATTTTATTATTGCATGTTAACTATACAAAACAGTGGCTTTCATTATGACATTCTCATACATGTATACAAGATTCACACACACACGCGCACACACGCACACACACACACACACACACACACACACACACACACACACACACACACACACACACACACTTTCTTTATTCGCTTATCTGTTGATGAAGACCTAGGCTGATTCTGACATTGCTTATTGCAAACAGGACTTCAATAAACATGAATGTGTAGGTACCTCTCTGATTTTGCCCATTTGGGACACAGACCCAGACTTTGAAGAGCTACATTATATGGTAATCTTATTTTCAGTTCTTTGAGGGTCCACCATACTGATTTCCAAAGTGTCCGCACTAATTTGCATCACCACCAACAGTGTGTAGAGATCCTTTTTCCCGAATCCTTGCTACCACTTGTGTTCTGTGTCCTGGCTGGGATGGAGATGGGTTTCAGTGAGTCTGATTTGTGTTTCCCTGATAGTTAAGGAAAGTGAATATTTTTCATATATATATATATGAAAAAATATATATAGAGAGAGGTATATTTGCATATATATACATATACACATATTTGTATTGTCTTTTGCATTTCCTCTTTTTGAAAACTATCTGTCCAATTGATTTGCCTTTTTACTGATCGAATGACTTCATTTTGTGACGTTTAGTTTTTTGGGTTCTTTATAGATCCTAGAAATGAGTAGCCTCTCAGATTTATAGTTGGTAAAGATTCCCCCCATCCTTCAGGTCATCACTCCATCTGCTGGGTGTTTTCTTCTGTATCCAGAGGTCTTCTGATTTCATTCGGCTCCGTTTGTTACCACTTGCCACCCCTTTCCGAGTTGGTGGAGCTCTTTTTAGACCGTCTCTGCCTGCATCTTTATCTTGAAGCATTCTGCCCTGTTTTTCTGTAGTAATTTCAAATGTTCTAACCTTACCTTTGTGGCCTTTTGATACATTCTGAGCTGATCTTACACAGGATGTGATGTAGGGAGCTAGTTTACATCTTGTACACATTTGTATGCAGTTTTGAAGTACTGCTTGTTAAAAATACCTTCTTTCTCCAGTGCACAACTCCGACATCTTTGTCAACAATCAGAGGGTGTTATCTGTGTGGGTTTGTTCCTGGGTCTTCTAACTGAGTCCATTGCTCTATCGGTTTTTCTGCCAGTATTATGTCATACTTTTGTTACCATGGCTCCAAAATTTGAAGTCAGTCATCAAGACACCTCCCAGGTTGCCTTTGTCTTTGTTGGCAGAGCCCTCTCCCTTGGCCCAACCTATCAGATTGTTTTACCTATGTGGGACCTTTCGTGCTTCCATAACAAATCCCGAGGGTTGCTTTTTCTAGCTCTGAAGCAACATCAGTGGAATTTTGATGGGAAATATTGAATATGTGGGTATCTTCCAACAACATGGCCATTTTCACAGCATAAATTCTGGTAAATCATGAGCATGGAAGGTCTTTCCGCCTTCTAGTATCTTCTTCAATGTTTTCTTCCGTGTTTTCTCATTTTCATTATAGAAGTCTTTCACAGGTTTGGTTAGCTTTATTTACATATATATTGAGGGGAGTCTTGGAATGGATTTTTGCTCCAGTTTCTTGCTTGGTGACTTTGCCAGTTCTGTGTGGAAAGGCTAGTGATATCTGTATGTTGGCTTATAGCTCCTTTTCTGAAAGTGTTCGTCAGAGCTAAGAACTGTCTAGTGGAGTCTTCTGGGCTTTTAAACGCAGGACCATATCATCTGCAAATAACATGACTTTTTAGTTCCCTGTTTGTATCTTTATTTTTTCTTGCCATATTACTCTGGCAAAACTTTCAAGAAATATATTAAGGAGCCAGCGAGACAGCTCAGCAGGTAAAAGTACCTGCTGTGCAAGCCTGACAGAACCCACAAAACAGGAGGAGAAAGTCAGTTCTTAAAAATTGTCCTTTGGCCTCCACACACATGTACTGTGATACACACATGTCACACACACACACACACACACACACACACACACACACACACACACACAAAAAAAAAAAAAAAAATAATGATAAATAAAAAATACGTTGACTGGGATTGGGGATGGTGGCCAGCTTGGTCTCATTCCTGACTTTAGAACAAATGCTTCCTGCCCCCCGTTCAGTGTAACGTCTGTTATAGGGTTGTCAGGTACCTTTACCACGGTGAAGTAAGAGCCTCCCATTCCTGGGTTCTCCACGGAGTTTTGTCATAAAGTGATGTTTAATTTTGTCAAAATTCTTTTCTTCCTGCATCCACGAGGTGGTTGTGTTACACTTATTGGTTTGCAGGTGTTGAACAATTGTTTACACACCAGCTTGATGGCGGTGTGTGATCTTGCTAATGTGCTGTTGAATTCTGCAAGGTTTTTGCTGAGGATTTCTGCTCTCTGTTCATGAAGGATACCAAACTATAGTTTTCTCTCTCTCTCTCTCTTTTTTTTGTTGTGTCTTTGTCTAGTGTTAGTGCCAGGGTAAAACAGACTCTGTGGAATGAGCTTGGAAGCGTTCTGTCTCTTTCTTTAAACAGCTGGGAAAATTCAGTTTTAAACATGTGGTGAATCCATCTGGTCCTGGCTGCTTTGGTGGGAGAATACTTCAATTTCATAGCTTGCTATTGATCTGTTTAGGTTTTACAACTTCCCAGTTCTATATTTTTAGATTGTGTGTTTCTAGAAATGTGTCAATTTCTTCAAGAGTTTTCAATTTATTGGAATATAAGCTTTCAAGGTATTCCCTGGTGGGGCTGAGAAGACTCAGAAGGTAAGAATGCTTGTCATCAAGTCTGATGAGACTCACGTGACACAAGGAGAGAACTGACTTCTGCAAGTTTTCCTCTGAACTCCACATGTCTGTCTATACAACACACACACACACACACACACACACACACACACACACACACACACACACATAAATATCTTAAAAATTCCTAATGATCCCCTGTGTCTCAGTGGTACATGCTGTAATACCCTTTGTCTCTAGTTTTATCAGCTTATGTCCTTTCTTTCTATTGATTACTTTGGTAAGCATTTGTCAATGTTATCATTTCAAATAACAAAATATGTTTCATTAGTTTTTTTTATGACTTTTTTAGTTTGCATTTCACTAATTTCAGCTCTGATCTTTAATTTTTCTTCTACTGCTCTTGAAATTGGCTTGTTCCTTTTTTTCTAAGACCTTGAGATGTACCATTAAGTTACTTGATATCTCTCTCTTTTTTTTTTTTTTTTTTTTTTGGTTTTTCGAGACAGGGTTTCTCTGTGTAGCTTTGCGCCTTTCCTGGAACTCACTTGGTAGCCCAGGCTGGCCTTGAACTCACAGAGATCCGCCTGGCTCTGCCTCCCAAGTGCTGGGATTAAAGGCGTGTGCCACCACCGCCCGGCGATATCGCTCTCATTTTAACATAGGTATTTATAGCTGTAAACATATATTTTAGAACTGCTTTTACCACATCCAACAGGTTCTGGAACATTATATTTTAATTTTAACTTGGTTCTAGGAATTTTACTACCCTTCATTGGACCTCTTTGGTTGCCCACTAATTGTTCCAAAGTGTATTGTTCAATTTCACGTATTTATATGTTTTCTGTAATTTCTCTTGCTGTTGACGGTCACTTTTATTTTATGATGATATGGTAACATACAAGAAATTATCCAGGTTTTTTTTTTTATTATTTTAAACTTGCATCAGTGTTCAGACCATTTGTGTTTGTAACTATTATATCCTTTAGATTGATTGTTCACTGTATCAACATGAAATGATTTTCTTGGTGTCCTCTAGTTTGGGCTTTAAGTCTGTTTTCTGGGATATGAGTACAGCTACTTCTGTTAGATTTTAGATTCCATTTGCTTATAGTATCTTTTTCAGTTCCCCCATGCCCCATGTTCACCTTTGCTGTGATATGAGTTTCTGGTAGCCAGTAAACAGTTGAGTCTTTTTTTTTAAAAAAAAATCCAGTCCACTGACACATGTGGTTTTATAAAATGATTTATTTTTATTTTATGTGTATGCATGTTTTACCTGCATGTATGTCTGTCCACCACATGTGTGCAACACCCATGGAGGCCAGAAGAGGGCATCCAACCCCCTGGAACTGGAGTTACAGGTGGTTGTCAGCCTCCGTGTGGGTGCTGGGAACTGAAATCTGGTCCTTTGGAAGAGCAGACAGTTCTCTTGACCATGCAGTCATCTCTCCAGCCCATGGTCTGTATATTTTAGTTGGAGAATTGAGAACATAACTTTCAGAGGAACTGTGGAAAGAATGCATAACTGCTATCACTTTGCTATTGTTGATTCCTCCCTAATCCACATCTGCTTATCTACTGTTCTACTAGGGTCTCCTCTTTCCTGTAGCTGCACTTGGGAAGCAGAGGCAGGCAGATCTCTATGAATTTTCAGCCAGCCTGGTCTCTATAGTGAGTTCCAGGACATTTGGAGCTATAGAGTGAGACCCTGTCAGAAAAAAAAAGAGGAGGAGGAGGAACCAACCAACCCACCAACAAACAAAAACAATGAAAATCCAGAAAGAAAACTTAGAGGACAAGATAAGAAAAAGGAAGAACAAAGACAAAAATTGGATCCAATGGAGGGAACCGGGTAAAAATATAAGAATGTTAGATGTGGTGGCGCACACCTTCAATCCCAGCATTCGGGAGGCAGGCGGATCTTTGTGAGTTTGAGGGCAGCCTGGTCTACAAAGTGAGATCCAGGACAGCTAGAGCTATGTAGATAGACTCTGTCTCAAAAAAAAAAAAAAAAAAAAGAAGAAGAAGAAGAAGAAGAAGAAGAAAAGAAACAGAAAAAAGAAGAAAGTAAAGATTGAATGTTAAAGCTGGGTGTGGTAACTTAAACCCCAGAGCCTCAGCCTGTGCTGAGCTCCTGTTCCAAAAGAGAAAATAGAACTGACAGTAGAAGAAATTAAAGGGAAAAGAAATGGAAGGAATAAATAAAAGAAAAAACTTACATTAAACATTTAAAAATGAGCATGCAAATATTTAAATCACTCAGACTGATATTTAAAAAGTCTCTATAGTTTTTTTTTTTAAAAAGGTAACACCAAAAAATGTGGGGAAGAATAAATTAAAAATGAAACAACAACAAAACCCCCAAACAGTTAAGACAGCAGGTTTCCAGTTCTGGGGAGCCAGGGGTGTGGGCAGTGGCCACTCTGCCTGCTTGCCCGTGGGGACAGCGTCTGTGCTCTCCGCCTCCCTCCTCTCTCCGTGCTGCTCACCCTGGTCTGTGGAGTGCCTGGTCTGTGGAGAGCCACTGCAGCTATTCTTCAGTTACCCTGCTGTCAGGACCAGGTGGAGCACATCGTAAACGCTCCCTCAGTGGCTTCCAGGCAGCTCTTCTGCCATGCAGAGATGATGGGGGCAGCTTAACGCCATGCTCCACCCTCCTGGTCTCCCATTTTCTGTCACTTAGCACGGAATCACTTGCAACTGTTTATCCCACTACTGGAGTTCCTGGAGCCAGCATCTCCATCCTTCCCCCGCAAACAGGAAGTGATCTCTGCTTCTTCCTGTGATTTCCGCCAGTTCCCCACATACAGAGCTATCCACACTGCCAACTCCAGGCCTTCTCTCTGTGGTTACATCTATTGCCGGAGGGCAGCAATAGGTGGTTGCACATTTAACCCTTGGTATCCCAGAACCGGGGAAATGCAGAGGACTTTGACTCCTAAAGTTATCCTCAGAGAGGAGCCACTCAGAGACTTTCCACTGCGATACTGGAAGAGGGAACTTCCCCAGGGCCAGGATGCTATGGACAGTACAGAACCCTATCCGGTTAAAGTACAGGTCTGTCTGGAACCAAGAGCAGCGTCGATGTTCTCTCAGTCTCTCAGTTCTCTTTGTTCTTTTTCCTCAGCCCTCACCCTCTGCCACTCAGCACTCTGCATGTTAAGGTGGCCTTTCTCTCACTCTGTTCTACTTTGTAAATTTTAAAGATAGTATGTATATATATGCATATATATATATATATATATTTGTATGTGGCAGTGCATGGGTGAGTGCAGGTGCCCATGGAGACCAGAGGAGGGTGTGAGATTCCCTGGAGCTGGAGTTATAGACAGTTGTGAGCTGTTTGACACATGTGCTGGGA
The DNA here is from genome assembly GCF_007827085.1 of Peromyscus californicus insignis. NCBI lineage: Eukaryota > Metazoa > Chordata > Mammalia > Rodentia > Cricetidae > Peromyscus > Peromyscus californicus. The sequence goes on along the minus strand of NW_026294402.1, from coordinate 114,162,087 downwards.
ACTGAACTTGGGTTCTCTGTGGGAGCAGTACATGACCTTAACCACTGAGCCATCTTTCCAGCCCTACCAATTCCAGCTTGCACACCATTTCTACTTTCCCTGGAGTTTATTAGGATTTCATTTCTTCATTTGCTCAGTTTTCTACATATTTATCCCTCATTTGCCCCAAACCCTTCTCCAGAGACTCAATTCACTGTTCTGTCCATTTGAATACACCGGCTTACCCACAGGTCTCCACTTCTCTCAGGTAAATAACCCCTGGCACCCTTTGCTTCTCACCTCGGCTGGACCCACAGTTCCCCAGTAAAGAAATTTTTTCCTCGAGTTTTCTTCCTTCTCTGTTCTGTGGAGGGATCCAAACCTTCCAGTGTTTGTTGATGGCTTTCTTGTTGTGCTGGGATAGTCAGTCTAGATTGTCACAGGCGGGGGCCAGGAAGTAAATGTGTGTCGACTTGTGTATCCCTTCATGTTAGTTTAACTTCATCTCTGATAGTTTAGCTGACAAACAAATTCTGTATTGGAAAGTTTTTACCATCCAGTTTGGAGGCTTTGACCTTCCTTCCAAGCCAGGGTAGCCCCTGAGCCATCTGATGGTGGTTTTATTCTCAGTGTGGTGGTTTGTATGAGAGTGGCCCCTGTTGGCTCACATATTTGAATGCTTGGTTCCTGGTTGGTGGAGTGTTTGGGAAGAATTAGAAAGTGTGGCTTTCATGGAGGAAGTGTGTCACTGAGCGTGGGCTTTGAGGTTTCAAAAGCCCAGGCCAAGCTCTCTTTGTACTTCCTGCCTGTGGATCAGGATGTAATATCTCAGCTATTGCTCCAGCCCCATGCCTACCTGCCTGCCTCCCTGCTCCCTGCTGTGGTGATCATGGACTCACCTCTGAATCTGTAGGCCAGCCCCCAGATAAATGCTTTCTCTTACACATCGTCTTGGTCGTGGTGTCTCTTCACACCAATAGACAGTGACTGAGACACCAACCCTTTGTAGATAACCTGTATGTTTTGTTTTTTTCTTTGTCTCTCAAGCAGAATGTTGAGCTTTTCTTGGTGCAGAATGATGTGAAACTTTGTGGAGTTCTGCTGTGATGAGGGATTTTTAACTGTTTTCCTCCATTTTCCTGAATACTTGCCCATGTTTTAAAGACTTGGATATTTCATTTGGGGATTTTTTTTTTTATTGAACAATTCCTGTGATGCTTTCCTCCAATCTATTTCTTTCCAGATTTCCTCTTAGTCTGGGAGCAAACAGATCCTCTGATTTTCCATTTTATTCATTCCTGCTTTGGGTTTTATTTTCTGAGATTTCTAAAACTATTGCAATCTTGCTTCCAGAAGTTCTGTTTTGTTCTTTAATGCTTTTTTAAAATAGATTCCTGTTCTTGCATTAAGAAATGTTTATCTCAACTTTTAACTCTAAAAATATCAATAGATGGGATTTTTTTCTTTCTCTGGATTTCCTTAGTCCTCCCTTTACTCCCTCTTTGGTTCCCTAGGCTTTTGTTTTATTTTGGTGATGTTGTTGGAGACAGGACCATGCTATACAGCACCAGTTGGCCTGATACTCATGTATATAGTCCAGTCTGGCCTGTGGGTCACAGCAATCCTCGGCTTCATCCTCTCAAGCGTGGGATCACAGGAATGCACCACCGTGCCTGCCTCATGTTTTGGTTTTGATTCCAAGCATCCCTCAAATTCACAACGCTCCTTGGCCAGCTTTCTTATTAACAGGGTTGCATCTACCGAGGCTGTGCTATTAGATTCCTATGACCCCAGCACTCAGAAAGCTATGTAGGAGGATCACAAGTTCAAGAGCAGCCTGGGCTACATGACTAGACCCTGATGGACAGAGAACAGGCTAGATCTTCATGAGCTGTGAATCTGACCGACTTCCAGGAACTCAGCAAAGGCAGAAGTGGGAGGTGCCGACCTTTCCATGGAAATTCTGCTTTCCAGCCTCAGGCTGCACCATCTCCCTCATGTTCACCTCCTGAGAAAAAGCGTCCAGTCCACCTCAGTAGCAGGCAATTCCGCACTGAGTGGGTGTGAAGTTGGGTCTAGAAGGCCCAGCTGCTTCCTGAGGAGAATGGAACAGGCCTTTGTGCCCCGCCTGCCCCTTCTCCCACAGCCCACCCTCTGGAGTCCTGAGCATCTCTAAGCCCCAAACTGTTCGGGGTTGTACAGAGCAGCTTGTATTTATCCTACGGGCTTCATGTCTTTGAAAAATCCTCTGTCATGCTGAAGGAGCTTCAGGAAGGATGGGGTAAATGCATGTTTAGTCAAGAGTCCTCGTGTTTTTCACACAAAAGCACATGTTTACAATTTAAGTTTTTAATTGTGTGTGTGTGTACACGTGTGTGTGTGTACGTGCATGTGTATGGGTTGGCGCAAGTGGAGGTGTCTAATTGAGCCTAAAGCTCATAGATTCGGCCAGACTGACTGGCCAGGGAGCCTCGGTCTCCACTTACCTAGTGCTGGGGTTAGAAGCACAGACACGTGCTGCCACACCTGGCTTTTTACATGTGTGCCAAGGATCTGAACTCAGACTCTCATGTTTGCATGGCAAACCCTTCACAGATCAGCCATCTCCTCAGCACTAAGTCATGTGCGATTTATGTGTACATCTGAGTCCCAGAGCCCGTGGTTCCCCATACTAGCATCAGCTGGGAACGTTAGAAGTTCCAGTCCTTGAGTCCTCAGTCCTACTGAACCAGACACTGTGAGGACAGCCCAGGGACCTCTGGAGCAAGACCTTCAGGTAGATCTGATGGTAGCCAGAGTGTGACAGCCATTGCCACTGGTGATCGAAGGATTCTGAGCATTGCAGAAACATCACCTCACTTCCAACCTCAGCTCTTCAAATCTAAACCCAACAAGGGGGGCAGCAGAACAAAGGGGCTGTCTTGAGACACCCAGTTCCATCAGGCTCTGCCCTGCTGAGAAAACGCCTGTGAATCAGATGTCTTCTCTTCCACGGTAAGGAGGCCAGGAACACAGCTATGCCAGCCGTGGTGTGAAAGGAAAAGCGGACTGGAAGTCGGGAGGTACAGGAAGAGGACAATGACAGAGACCTGTGCCTCTTCCACATCTCCCAACACCCACAGGTTGGGAAAGGAACCTCCAGCCTCCATAGGATGGAGGCCTCGCTGAACGGGAGCCTCGTTCCTCACCTGACATTGTCCTCTGCCCACTCACGAGCTGCTGCTGCCACACAACCCTCCTCTCTCTTTCTCTCCCCTCCCCTCCCCCACCTCTCTCCCCACCCTACCCGGTCCACTTATGTAACTCTTCAGTGTGTGTCCTAGCTCCTTACCACCCCCTTCTCCTTCACCTTGGCTATGGTCTTTGTATGTGTTTCCTTGGAACAACCACAGGGATTCAGTCCTCACCCCTGGCAGAGGAAGCACCTGGTCCCTCCATGGCACAGTTAATGTCTCTCCACCTCCTCCCCAGGTATGCCTTCACTGTCATTTACACCTTCGAAGCTCTGATCAAGATACTGGCGAGAGGATTTTGTCTAAATGAGTTCACTTATCTGCGAGACCCCTGGAACTGGCTGGATTTCAGTGTCATTACCCTGGCGTGAGTCTTCCCTCTCTCTAGCTGTGTGTCCCTGTAGGCTTTGGGGTGTAGGATTTTGGGGGTGTCCATGCTCATAATCTGGATTACTTCCTCATCTCCATCCAGTTTCCTCTGGTGGAGCCTTGTGGCTTGGGTATTGGAATACATAACAGCTCGTTCCATGCCCATGGGGACAAACCAAAGTTCTGTGTTAATAACTGGCCAATGCATGTCAGGTGAGGCTCAGCGCTATTCCTACCGAACAGTATCTGAGGAGGCAGGTTCATCAAGCCTGTGTGTTTGAAATCCAACTGTGCATCTCTTGAAACGGTACTTTCTGAAAAAGAATGTGATGGTTTACTGGGCATCCATGCCCATCCGTAGATGGCAATGCCACTGGATATGCCTCCCTGTGACTACCATTGTGTGTGCTGTGTGCACCCTGAAACCCTTGCCCTGAGAAAATGCTGAGTGCCTTTCGGTTCTACAGGTATGTTGGTGCAGCGATAGACCTCCGAGGAATCTCAGGCCTCCGGACATTTCGAGTTCTCAGAGCCCTGAAAACTGTTTCTGTGATCCCAGGTGAGTGACTTCAGCCAGCGCGCTTGTCAACAGAACAAACGTTCATTTCTACTGCTCTTCTTTGATTTTCTCTCTCTCTCTCTCTCTCTCTCTCTCTCTCTCTCTCTCTCTCTCTCTCTCTCTTTCTCTCCCTCCCTCCCTCCCTCTCTCTCCAGGACAGGGACTACTGACTATTGACCTAGCTAATGAAGAAACTGAGGCTTTAGGCATAGGAGAAACAAGATAAGTGTCCATCCCTAGTAAGATGCAAAGGAAGGTCGCTTCCTTCAAAGCTGTGAAGTCACCCTTAGTTGTCAGACAACCTGCCACACATGCCATCATACGCATCACTCAGCTCTCAGTACAGGGTCTCCCGTGTGTGGTGCCAAGAAAATCAATTTTCCACCAAAATGACACTGATGGTCCTAGACTGTGGGTCAGAATGCTCTCTACTGTCTGTGACACTGCTCCCCCATGGAAGGCAATTTCATTAACAGACCATCCCTCCTCAAAGGAGCGGGGGCTCCTTCTTTGCAGCCAGATGTGCTTGACTCTAATCTAATCTTCCTCAGGATTTTCCAGTTCCTGCTTCAGTGGTCTGTGTCTTTCATAACCTCACTCTGTCACTAAGTCCATCTCTGTCTTTGAGTTTCTGTCTTTCACGTTGTCTCACCCTCCACCTCCCATACATATTCTCTCTCTTTCTCTCTCTCTCTCTCTCTCTCTCTCTCTCTCTCTCTCTCTCTCTCTCTCTCTCTCTCTCTCTCTCTCTCGGTGAAATTCATTCATCTCAAGTCTCAAGCTGCTGAGATGAATGTAGAAAGACAAACACCACATGATTAGAGCGGAAAGATCAACCTCACGGCTAGAACAGCAGGGGATATGGCTGGGACTCCACGTAAATTTCTCAGTGCTGAGGATAAAACTCAGGGTCTTGAGTGTGCTAGGCAAGTGCTCTACCACTGAGCTACATACATCTTCAGGCACCCCAAAGGGGGTTTTAGTGGAGTCATTGATTAGCCTTAAGATTGTAAGAGCTGCACTGTGGGGCCTCGGCTGCTTGCTCTTATAATGAAGATAACAGGCCCACCTACTCGCCTCTCTGGGCAATTGCAGAAGAGAAGCTGAGCGTGGAGCTGCCCGGAGTATGTAGGTGCATCACACCTGTGTGTAATGAGGATAGCCATGGTGCATACCTGTGCTCTGTGTGGCACTTCACCCATATGGGAGCATCTCTGTCACCTTCCCACAGGACTGAAGGTCATTGTGGGAGCCCTGATCCACTCGGTGAGAAAGCTGGCTGACGTGACCATCCTCACTGTCTTCTGCCTGAGTGTCTTTGCCTTGGTGGGCCTGCAGCTCTTCAAAGGGAACCTTAAGAACAAATGTATCAAGAGGAGCACAGATCCCCACAATGCCCATAATTTCTCATCTCAAATGGCAGGTGAGCAGACACTCTGTTGTAGACTAGCATGGGTACCCCAGGACTGGGTGGCCAAAAGCCCTGCACGACTGTGTGGGTATACTGGCATTTCATTTCCAATGAATCGCTCCTGAGTGGGGTTGCACTCCCCTCCCTCACTTTCCTGCTGACCAGTTTCCCTTAGGCAAAAGAAACCTTTGACAAGTTCTCCACCTAAAAGCAAGATTTCCTGGCTCCCACAGCCTCCAAGTAGCTTGGAAGGGTGTGTGGCTCCCTGAATGTCCCTGGAAGGCTTGTAGGCAAAGGGACTGACCTCACTTAGACAGGAAGTGTCTTCTCTGACACCCAAGGCCTAGGTTAGCAACTTGAGAACACACCATGAGGCTTTGTTTCTTCCTTTCTTTAGAAAATGTTTACATCAAGAATGGCACTACTGAGCCTTTATTATGTGGCAATGGATCTGATGCTGGGTAAGTACTCATCGCCTGACTGCACCAATGTCCAACATCCTTTCTCCACTGTGTCCATCTCATCCTCTGTGCAGAGAGAGTAGAATCCCGAAGTTAATGGATTAATGAGTACCATAGACACTACCATCTTAAAACTCATGAGGCGGGGAGCAGCCAATAGGGTTCAACTGGTAAGATGCTTGCTGTGCAAGGCTGAGGACCTGAGCGTGAACCCCCAGCACCCACATAAAAAGTTGGGCACATCAGTGCAGACCTGTAGATGAAGCACTGCAGGGCCTTGGGGCAGAGATCTGGAGAGAGGCAGGTCCACTGAGCTTGCTAGACAACCATTTTACTCAACCAATGGGCTTCAAGCTCAGTGAGAGACACTATCTCAAAGAATAAAGAGGAGAGGGACTGAGAAAGATGCCTGATGTTCAACACTGTCCTCCACATACACGTGCTCACGTAACATCTGAGCCTGAGCGTCACACACACACACACACACACACACACACACACACACACACACACACACACACACACACAGCCTCACAGAGAGTAAGTGTATTAGTCAGGTTTTGATGTGTAATAAATGACTCCAGGATTTTATGACTTAACACAACAACCATTTAGCTTGTGGCTCAGTGCTCAAGAGCATGGACAAGCTGGTGTTTGGCTTCTCCCTCAGGCATCTGCAAGCAGCAGATGGATTTGCTGCAAGGTGTCTTCTGTGTGTTCCCTTGATCTTTTATTCCCAGAAGTCTGGCTTGAGCTGTCCTTGTGCAGACACCGGATTTTAAGGAAAATAGTAGAAGTCTTGATTTCACACACAGTGACGTTCTTTCTGCACCCCCTTCAACAAAGCAAGTCACAAGATCAGCACAGACCCAAGGGCTAAAGCAGACCTCATCTCCCAATGAAAAGTGGCAGGGTCACATCCCAAAGGGGTACAGGTACCCAAAAGGGAGGAACAAATGACCAATTCCCAGAAGAAACCAGCGTGTTTGGATTAAAACTATACATTTGAGCATCACAGCTCATTCCATCCTTGGGTTTCATTATTTTTTTGTGTAACAGTGGAAGAAACACATGCATAACATTTTCGCAATTTCAAATTCTTACAGAGGTCAGGCACATAACAACAAGTGAATGGTAAGGGCCAGGAGGGAACCATAGCAACTGAGAGTTCATGCCCCATCAAAAGGGGCAGCTATTGCTCAGCCCAGCTTTTGGTTGCCATGTGAAAAAGGGTGTTCACTGCTTCTAGCTAGACTAGCTCAACAGAAAGAGAAAGGAAATTTCAATTTTTATGTGCTAACACCTAGTCAGAAATTTGGTTACAAGTTCCACAAAATATCTACCTATCGTATTGGCCAGACAAAATATTTCTGCAGACTGAATTCAGGATGTAAGCCAGCTGTGTTTTGATCTCTTTTGTATGTGCATCAAGATGTTATGCTATAGAAACATATGCTGTGTCAGGAGTTCCATAGGATGGGAAAACACAATGGATAATGTTGTAAGGCCAGATAGAAAGTCAGGGGGACTTCCTGGAGGCAGCAGTTGAGGCTAATATTGAAGGACAGGCATGATACTTCACGGTTGGATGAACAAGCGATGCTTGAATGGAGGCGACTCCATGAAAAGGGTGGAAAGTAAGAAACTGAGCTAAGGGTACAGACCCTCATCTCTGCCTCCTGCTTTGGCCACTGGAGTGAAGAGAGAGCAGGAGAGGTCCAGGCAATAGATCAGAAAGGCCCGTTTCCCCACTGCCATCGCTGATCACATGAGAAACCATGATTCACAGTTCCCTGCTCCCCGACTGGCCACTCGTCTTTGTTGCCTACGTGGAGACAACTGGGACCCAATAGAGTCGTTACTTTTTCGTTGTTGCTGCCAAACACGTGAGAAGAAGCCCACACAGGGAGGGGGCTCATTTGGCCTCACAGTTTCAGGGCACAGTTCACTAAGGAAGGCGAGGAGGCAGGAGCATGAGGAAGGCGTGGAGGCAGGAGCATGAGGAAGGCGAGGAGGCAGGAGCATGAGGAAGGTGTGGAGGCAGGAGCATGAGGAAGGCGAGGAGGCAGGAGCATGAGGAAGGTGTGGAGGCAGGAGCATGAGGAAGGTGTGGAGGCAGGAGCGTGAGGAAGGCGTGGAGGCAGGAGCGTGAGGCATCGGGTCATGACGCACCCTCAGTCAGGAAGCAGATGAACACCCAGCTTGCTGTCTTCTTTTTATCCAGCCTGGGACGCCAGCCCGTGGGATGTTGCTGCCCACATTTAGGGGGCATCTTCCCACCTCAGCTAACCAAATCTAGAAATTCCTTCAGGCAAGCTCAGAGGTTTGTCTCCTAAGTAATTCTAGATTCTGTTCAGGTGACAGTCAATATTAGCTATCACAATGAGGCTCAGCCTGAACCATCTCACTAAAAGACTAACTCAGAGAGAGTTAAGCAGTAGAGACAAACAGAAGTTGGTCAATATCAGTCTTCCTAACCTCCTTATTCCTGAAAGTTCTTGAGTCTTTGTGTCCTTGGCTCCAGAAAAGTAAGTGTTGCTTGAACATTGGTTTTCACTTTCCTTCTATTTTGAAACTTGGTCTTCTTTCCAGCTAGATGATGGTGTCTCTGAAGCCAGTGGTTCCAGAGTGACCCCCGGCTCTCCACGGCAAAGTTCTGGGTTTCACCTGTGTCCCCATCTCAAGTACTAGAGAGGGAGACCTCCCATCAGGAAGGCACAGCCAGGCAGCTGTGTAGAAGGGAGAAGCTGACAATAATGGAGTGAGCCCATGGGGGGGTCCGCCGGGGTCACAAAAGCTGAGTTCTAGGGCTGGTTCAAGCTAAAACTGCAGCCCTATGGTCTAGGGTCTCAAGATGGAGAGTGAGTAACAGAAAACACCTGGTGGGTTTTACCAATTTTTTTTTCCATAGAGATTCTTCCAGCTTTTCCTTTTGGTATTTTTCAAGGTGGTGAATATCAGCAGGAATTTTGTGTATGTGGCTGTGTTCGTGTGTGTGTGTGTGTGTGTGTGTGTGTGTGTGTGTGTGTGTGTGTGTGTGAATGTGTGTATGTGAGAGAGAGGGAGAGGAGAGAGAGAGAGAGAGAGAGAGAGAGAAAGAGAGAGAGAGAGAGAGAGAGAGAGAGAGAGAGAGAGAGAGAGAGAGAGAGAGAGAGAGAGAGAGAGATTTGGCTAGCTGGCTCAGCAAGCTCCGGGGATCTTCCTGTCTAGGCTGGCTTCCCCAACACGAATTACAGGAATGTACTGCCACAGTCAGCTTTTTATATTGGTGCCAGAGGTCTGAAGGCAGATCCTTGGGTACTTTACCACCTTGTCGCCAGCCCCCAGAGCTGGACTCTTCATTTGTGTATAGTGTTTGGTGCACTGGAGAAGATGTGCACGGGGCTGTCACAGACAGTTAACTGCTGACGCGCTGAGCTGCTGGGATGAGCAGCTAGCAGATCTGTGGAGGGCTAGAGTGGACTCCATGGGAGACAGAAACAGACATGTCCTCAGAGATAGTGATGGAACTTACAGGAAAGAAAACCAAGGGCTTCCTGTAAACATGGGAGTCGGGGGATTTTCGAAACTCCAGTCACAGTGGAGATAAAATTAGAATTAATTATAACTAATTCGTCAGAGTTCTAAGCAGTTCTATGGGTCCCAAGGTTGTATGTTTACATGAAAGTCTGCAATAAGGAGAGCCCCAGAGGCTGTCCTTGGGGGATGATGCCAGGATTCCTGGTCCCTTGACCAGGCTATCCCCACTTGGGAGGGGAATCATTTCACATGTTCTAAGGCAGACATATTGCTCAATACCACACTGACCCCTTGATATGAGGGAAGGGACCTCAGTGCCCCACCCCACACTCATCCATTAGATGTCGCTACCCTGGCCTTCCTTCCCCCACCAGGAGGAGAAGCAGGCTCAGTGCTTGGTTCCTCGCTGGTTAGATACCTCCATTTTAAAGTTCTTCTTTTTTTTAAGTTCTTATTTTTTAAAAATAATTTTTTCATACAATACATTTTGATCATATTCCTCTCAACTCTGTGCATAATATATATATGCACACACACATACACACACATATTCTCAAAACAAAAACAGACAATCAAAAGGAACCCCAATAAGACAAAAATAACAAAACAAAAAGCTAACAAAAATGGAGTCCCTTTGTGTTGGCATGGTGCCCCTGGAGTGTGGTTGGTATACCTGGGGCATGCCTCCATCTTTAATGAATTCACCAATGCTCTCTGGGTTCAGGCAGCTGATTTCTCTCTGAGCCCGACTTCTTCACTGTAAGTAAGGACTGTTGAGATGATTGCATCTATTGTCCGTGCAGCACTCAGGGAAGAGAGAGGCGTGCAGTGAGCACTTCGGGAGTGGCAGGTGATGTTTTCATTGTTACATGTAATCTGTCGCTGAACTTGGCTAATGTAAGTCCCCCTTGATGGTTAACTCTGGGAATGGCGCCAGCAGGCTTGTGACTTTGCTTTGTGGCTACCATCTTTCCTTTTCCTGGTGTACACTGACAAAAGCTTGACCCCATATAGAATCAGGTCAGGCCTGTCATCTGGCCTCCCCCAGGCTACTCCTCTACATGGGCAAACTGAACAAAAGCGTTAGCTTCCCTGTTATGGATGAGGGAAACTGAGTCTCACACTAAATCTTCAACTGGTAAGAGGAAGGCTGAGCTCTGAGCTCAGATCTGACTTCAAGCCCGTCATTTTCTTACTGCCCCAAACTTCCTTGCACCCAGTCGGCAAGGCCGGACTATGGCACTTCTCTTCTCTTGCCACAGCCACTGCCCCAGCGGTTACGTCTGCCTGAAAACTTCTGACAATCCAGATTTTAACTACACCAGCTTTGATTCCTTTGCGTGGGCGTTCCTCTCGCTGTTCCGCCTCATGACGCAGGACTCCTGGGAGCGCCTGTACCAGCAGGTATCTTTGCTTTGTTTATTTGAGACAGGATTTTACTATGTAGCCTTCGCTCACATAGAACTTGTGGTGATCCCCCTGTCTCTGCATCCCATGTGCTGGGATTACAGGCATGCACCACCACGCCTGGTCATGCAAGCTGACACCAATCTGCATGTCCTGTACAGTCTTGGCTGGAGGCAGATGGGCCAGCTGCATGGCTTCGCTTATTCTGGAAGTCAAGGCCCCTGTGTTCCATGCACAGCCCTCTTTTCTTTGTCTTGAATCTCCAGACACTCCGGGCTTCTGGGAAAATGTACATGGTCTTCTTCGTGCTCGTCATCTTCCTGGGGTCATTCTACCTGGTCAATCTGATCCTGGCTGTGGTCACCATGGCATATGAGGAGCAGAACCAGGCAACCATTGCGGAAATCGAAGCCAAGGAAAAGAAGTTCCAGGAAGCCCTCGAAGTGCTGCAGAAGGAACAGGAGGTGGGTGGAGGCGGCCTGCCCATATGGCCAGCCACCAGGACAGGAGCCTGGACAGACCCCTTCATAGGCGGCTGTGAGCATGAGTCCTACTTCAGGGACTGCCTTTGTCACCTTTAGAGAGAGCACCTCGCAGGGAAGACGGCTTTCAGCAAAAGCAAAGTGCTTGCCGTGCAAGTATGGAGACCCGAGTTCACTCCCCAGAACCCACTTTTTAAAGAGGAGTCAGATGCATGCTTGCAATCCCAGTGCCAGTGAGGCAGAGTTGGGTGGACCCTTGGAGCTTTGTCTAGTTGGTAAGCTTCAGGCCAGAGAGAGTCCTTGTCACAAAAAAAAGTGAGCAGATCCTGGGGAGTGACACCTGAGTTGACCTCTGGCCTCTGTAAACATGTACACACACACACACACACACACACACACACACACACACACACACACACACACGCTCCTACATGAACATGCATCTACACACAAAAGAATCTGAGTGAGAGAGCTTTTTCCAGGTGATTTAGTCAAGAGTCTTTTGGACACAAGGAGAATAAACTAAGCACAACCAGGCAGTGGGTGGAACTAACCCATGAAGTGATCTCAACTAGACGATGGCTGTTGTCTGATCCCCCTGGGGAGCTCTGGCGGTGACCTGCACCAGAGTTAGCCTGACTTGGAAGCAAGAGGGCCAGATGTTTATGCTCCCGTATCTGCCTCAGGGGCAGGAAGTCAAAGGACTTTTCTCCACAGTGCTGCATGTGAGCATCAGGTGTTCAGCTTACACAGTGGCTGAGGGCGAATGTCCTGACCTGGTCAAAGGGCCTAGGCAAGGCGTCGGCACCTCCTGCAGGGGCTGAAGGAGGGAGGTGGCCCTGCTTCTGCCTTAGCACAACCCCACCACTGCGCGTATCCTAACCCTCAGCCTCTTTGGTCTCAGATCCCTCACCCCCACAGTCATGTTTTTGGGGACACATGAATGCCTATCTCAGCCAGAGTCTATGGGCTACAACTACCACTCTTTCCTCAGGTGCTGGCAGCTCTGGGGATTGACACGACCTCACTCCATTCCCACAATGGATCGCCTTTAGCCCCCAGAATCGCCAATGAGAGAAAGCCCAGAATAAAATCAAGGGTGTCAGAAGGCTCTACTGAAGACAGCAGATCACCCCAATCCGAGCCTTACAACCAACGCAGGATGGTAAGACCCTCTTGGCTGTCCTGAGGGCTCACTCAGCTTTGTAGCTCTTTCGGCCATGGGTGAAATGGAAAGAGGTTGGGAGCAGGGAGAGAGGAGGGTTTTAGGAGCTCTGACACACAGCCCTCCTCATTGGCGGCCTTTGCTAGGACAGGGCATTAGTAGTGGGCCTGGGGCAATAATAAGACCTTTCTAGGTGGAGGGGATCAAGATGAAGATTGTGGAATAAGGAAAAGTTAAGGCAAGGCAGGGCGATTTTGGGTTTCAGGCTGGGACACTTATGTGAGCTGTGCAGTAGGGGAAGAGCCTGGGTGTGTAGGAAAGTGGAAGAAGCCCATATGGGGCATGCTGTCCTTGAGGTATCTGTGGCCAAAAGGGTCAGCTCCCCTTCTTTCAGAGACCTGAAGCTCTGTCCCTGGTGCTGAAAACCCCACTCACCTCTTTCTGACCTCTTGCCACTTGCTGTTGACACTGAAGACCCCAGCACCGATCTCTGGGACAGAACCTAGCCTAGGAGTGACTTTCATACCTTCTGTCAGACCCGCAGCAATTCTGTCTCACCACGATTGACATTCTGCCTCCCACTCCGACTTCCCTCACCAAGTCCCTGCCTCCCACCTCTCCACCCCCTGGAAAATCCCGTGTAGCTCCCTGCTGCAGGCCTCTGCCTTCTTCTCTGTTGCTGTGATGAACACCATGACCACAAGCAAGATGGGGAGGGGAGGGTTCATTGCATCTTACACCTTCCAGGTCACAATCCATTATGGAGTTTGAGCAGAAACTCAAAGCGGTAAGCCTGAGGCAGGAACTGAAGCAGAAACCATAAAGGAACAGTTGGCTTGCTCTGTGGCTCATGGTCAGGCCCACTGTGGCTTGAGTGTCCCACATCAATTAGCAAAGAGCAAGATGTCCCACAGACATGCCTCTAGGCCAGTCTGATGGAGGTGATTCTTTAACTGAGATTCCCTCTTCACAGGTGGGTCAAGTTGACAACTTGGATTAGCGATCCAAATTGCTCACATGAAAGAAAAGTTCTCACACTAGTCGCATGGAGGGGGGATAATGGCAGCTTTTTGAGGGTTACTTCCTGCCCCTCATACCTCTTAGCCTTCCTTCCTGTGCTCACCAGAAGGATGCTGTCCTCTATTGACATTCCCCGGATTTACACAGGCACCTACACTCACAGGCACACTTGCATGCACTCTGGCCTCAGGGCCATGCCCACGCTGGAGCACTTGTTACAGCTATGCCCTTCTTACCTCACTCTGCCTCTTCCGAGCAGCACCTGGAGAGCACAGAGCACAGTTCATTGTTTCAAAGGGAATTTGGCTACTACTGACAGTCACAGAAGAGGATGAATCGTAGCTCCCATGGCAATGGCAGTGACACTGAATTGGCTTTAATTTCCCCCACTCAGCCAGCCATCCGTTAGCACCCGAGTGTCCAAGAGTGCCTCCATTCTCTTTCTCCATGTTTGTTTTCTTGGTAAATAGATCTCTGGGAGTTTTCATACAAAGATTTTTTTTGGACCAAAAGCAATGGTTTTAGAGGTTAGAGCTGAGACACAGAAAAGAGATCAGCGCCCATCATTCGACAAACAGATCAGTTCTAAAGTAAGTGGTGGTCAGGAGACCCTGGGAGTCAAGCACTGGTCTGAGACGTTTTTCTCGGTGCCCAAATGTAAACAACTCTTTCTTCTTATCTTTAACATGGGGTTCTTAATTCTCTTCTTTGCCTACGATGTGGGAAGAACCCATGGGTCTGTGTGAGCACTGCAGTCTTGGGGCATATATCCCAGGCAGAGTGCTCTGTGTATAACACTGGCTTGGCAATGGTGGTAACTGAATGGTATTAGGCTCCAAATCACCAAGAAATGAAACTGTAAGGGACTTGGGAGATAGATAAGCTGGAAATGAGTATGTCTTGCAATCATGAGGACCTGAGTTCAATTCCCAGAACCCACTTTAAAAAAAGTATGGTAGCAGAAGCAGGAGGATGCGGGGCTTGTTGGCCAGTTAGCCTCCTTGTGAGTTCCAGGGCAGTGAGAGAGCTGAGACACAACCCCGAGGCAGTCCTTTGACATGGGCACACAGCCAAGGGTGCACAGACACAGAGAGAGAGGGAGAGAGAGCACTCAGTTTTGACTGGTGAGGAGAATTCTCACAGTGACACACCCTACTTTAGTTGTTTGTAAGTAAAAGGAATTAAGAAGAAATTAAGGGTGCTATGACCAGAGTTCAGGAGGGAGCCATTGTTTAGATTTCAGAGACACCGTGTATGATCTGAGCACAGGACTGACGACTTGCTATGACCAGGCTCCCACAGAACTAGCTAACCCCATCCAGTAGCTCTGTAGGGGTGCTGGGTCTGAGAATTCGAGCTTTTCCTCTGGATCCGTAAGCCTCGAAGTTCTCACTCGGTGGGAGCTTTTGATGGGAAATGTTTATCGATTTGGAAGAATGGCATTATTCTTCCAAGAAATTAGACTGCAACTCTTCCTTCAATCTCCCTATTGTTGACTGTTCAAAGCCAGCCTCAGGGGATCCTGCCAACTCATTACAGTACAAAGCTCTTGTCTCTTCCACTCTGACACAAACCCTCACACTTACAAAGATGGAATCCAGGAATTGTACATCTTAATTTTCAGACTGCAAAGCATATCCATTCAAAACACATATTCCAAGCTCTAGTCCAGGCATTTCCTTAGGCATTTCCTGACATTCCCCTCACAGATGGCAACCCAGAACAGCCATGTTTGGGCCTGCTGACAAAGACTGGCAAACATCTGGCCTGACGAGTGATATTTAGTAACAATAACCTGTTCACTGATCTTGGGTACCCTGTCATCACCCCCTCCTCTGCTCCCTCCCCAAGTCTATCTAGGATATCCTTTTCTTGGTTCCCTCTCCATGTCTACCCAGGATATCTTTAGGTCTTTATGTAGCTGTGGGAAGGTGGTGAACATTGGATGTGGGTGGAGGGAAGTGTGCACTGGATTTAGGGAGAATCACTCCAACCCTATCTTTTCTCCTGCTCCCTTGGGGGCAATGCCCAGTCTTTCCTAGGCCTTTCTTCCGGAAGACGCAGGGCTAGCCACGGCAGTGTGTTCCACTTCCGAGCACCCAGCCAAGATGTCTCATTTCCTGATGGGATCACAGATGATGGAGTCTTTCACGGAGACCATGAAAGCCATCGAGGTTCCCTGTTGCTGGCCAGGGGTGCTGGGCAGGCAGGTCCTCTTCCCAGGAGCCCATTGGCTTCATCTCCCAACCCTGGGCCTGGACACAGAGAAGAGGGACAGCTCACAGTGCCCACTGGAGAGCTTGCCACTGGAGCTCCCGAAGACCTGGTAAGTTCGTGCGTGCTTCATACTCCAACTGTCTTCCAGTAGAAGCCCTTTGCCAATAAGTGTCACCAATGGAAGGGTGTAGCCGGAAGGTTTCTCTGGTCCCACTAGGCCCCCCCCCCCGCCCCCGCAGTCCTGTGGCCCGCTTATAAAATAATCACTCAGAAGCTTATATTAATTATAACTGCTTGGCCATTAGCTCAGGCTTATTACTAATTAGCTCTTACGCTTAAATTAACCCATAATTCTTATCTATGTCTAGCCACGTGGCTTGGTACCTTTTCTCAGTTCTGCCTTCACATCTTGCTTCCTCTGTGTCTGGCTGGTGACTCCTGACTCAGCCTTCCTCTTCCCAGAATTCTTCTTATCTGCTTGCCCTGCCTACACTTCCTGCCTGACTACTGGCCAATCAGTGTTTTATTTATCAACCAATCAGAGCAACATATATTCACAGCATAGAGAATGACATTCCACAGCAGAAGGGTCTTTAACAATATTTGTCCCATGCCTCCCACTCAACTCTCCTTTTACAGACAGGGCAGGCCAGATCCAGAAAAGCCACTGGGATTGTTTGTGGTGAAGGTGTTCATTGTCCATCTTCTCTGCAGGCAAGGGTGCAGCTGATTTGCCATTTGACATCATGTGTCTTTCTGTCCCTACTTATCATCATTGCTTTGGAGATGGCCCCATATGCTCCTTTGATGGAAGGAAAACAAAGAGTCTTCCTATATAAGCCTATGGCTCCTAGCAAACTGTACCTGGGGTTTGACAAAATTCTGAGAGGTTCTCAGGACAGATCTTGATAGAAGGGCAGTGGCCTTGGCTCAACTCACAGGATAAATAGCTCATTGCAATGCCACAGACTAGGGACAGGAACTGATCCATTCCTTAGGAGAACATCCACAGGAAACATAGCAACAAGTCTGGACTCTGTGTTGAGTTGAGAGATACAATTTATTTGAGAACTCCTTCAGCATCACTGACGGTGTGTCTGCAGCTTCCACAGGCCCGCACCGGCTACCAGACGTACATAGGCAAAGAGACTTGTGTGGCTGCTTCCCCTGAGTCTGGTAGGTTCAGCAGAATTGTGCTAGCGCAGTCTGATACCACATGACTCAGGATACCTTGTGACTCCAGATATCACATGACTCTGGATATCACATGACTGAGGATTCCAGGAAGAAGCAGATGACCTGCTTCAATGGGCAAGGGCAGGCATTTAGTAAGGTATTCACAGAGGTGTGGGCTCAGCTCAGGGAACTAAGGGCCAGTGAAGAGCTGTACATACCCAACTTGGAAGTGTAAGGAAAAGACCCCAAATCAGAACTTGTCAAGATCTGTGGCTGGGGGACCTGTGGCCCCAGGTGGAGAATCATGCCACTGCCAGCTGAAGGAGACAGGGTACAGCCAGCCAACTCCTCTCTCTCTCTCTCTCTCTCTCTCTCTCTCTCTCTCTCTCTCTCTCTCTCCCTCCCTCCCTCCCTCCCTCCCTTCCTCCCTCCCTCCCTTCCCTCCCCTCTCCTTTCCTACTGTCCCTGTTCATGCTTCCTGTTGGCCAAGCTTGGTCATAGGGTGAATATTTTGCTCGGGTTGCCCTCATGGGACACAGAGCAGGAAGACAGGTGGTGGAAAGTGTATCTCTAGGCCAAACAGAATCACCAGTCCAGAGTCCTTAACCCACAGCCAGGCTGCAAGGCTCTTGTGGGTGTCTTAGTGCTGCACATGGGGGGAGATCTAGCCTCCAGAATTCTCTCTGATCCCGATCACAGTTGTAATCTTAGCTCTTGTGACCCAGCAGAAGAAGAATTTGTACCAAGCATAGCCAAAGAACACAAAGTCTGTTTTCAGCAGGGGAACAGCAGAGCAGAAAGTGTAGCCTGCAGATTAGGAGCTGCCCAAGTGTCGACAGTCTGTAGCATCAGGACTTATGAAGTCCTGATCTATTTCTCTCCTGTGTCCGTGCCTGGGGCAGTCTGGGGTGGTTTCCTTCCTGGAGTAACTAGAGGCTTTCTTAGAAGTTGTCTTTACCCATGATTCACTCTGCTGTAATTAGATGCATTAGATATAAGAATGTACCCATAAAGCTGGAAGTTTATTAGGGGAAAGGGCGTGGCTTGGTATGCTTCTCAGGGAGGGGATCAAGGAGAGCCATGCAGACCCTGCTGAGACCAGCTTTACTGTTCTCCCCAGAGCCCTGTCCTTCCTTGTATCTAGTTAGCTTGGTCGCCTCATACCCCAGCTGTGAACCATCTTATTTCTCTTTCCCAGTGTCCCTGACCTTACCATTTGAATCCTGTTTGTCTGAACCCCAGGAAATGCCTCACTTAGCATTTTGTCACTCTCTTAGGAGGCACCTCTTACTTTCCTGTGTCTGTTCCTGGGACAGTCACATTCTTGAGTGTTCAACCTTAATTTATTCTGATGAAAATACTCAGCTAGTGTGAGAAGACTCTAGGCCCTTCTGTATCACAAGGACCTACACTCAGTTGTCTTTAGCAAGTTCCCTAATTTTCCAAGCCTTCTTGCCTCCCCTGGGGCTCAGCAAGCTCTTTCTCCTAATAAACTTCTTGGATCTTTTTGGCTGGGTTCATACCCTCCAGCCTGGGCTCTGGCTCCTGCCTCTGTGTGTTGGTCCTCATAGCTAAGCTCAAACACCATCCCTGTTTCTCTGAGCTGTACCTTAGAGGCTCATGGCTTCACAGGGCAGCTCACAACTGTATGAGATCAGCCAATAAGAAGTTGGATGACCTAGCTCTGCAGCTGAAGTGTCCTGACCCTGCTTGTGTCCCAGCAGGCACTTGAGGCTGCGGGGCAGAAGAAGAATTTTCTGTCTGCAGAGTACTTGAATGAGCCTTTCCGAGCACAGAGGGCAATGAGCGTTGTCAGCATCATGACTTCTGTCATTGAAGGTAAGTGGTGCTCATTGACATGTCCATCTTCCGTGTTGTGATGAGTCTAAGCTGGCCCAAGGACCTCTCTCGGTGGCCTGAGATCCTAGTTACTCTCTGTAGGTGTTTTGTGTTGCACAGTGTTCAGAGGAGAGTCACTCCAGAATGTAATTTTAGGCTCTCTGGCAGGAGGGGGGATCAGTTTCTGTGAACTGAACCTTGAACAACCATGCAAAGGTTTATTTATTGATTTTTACACAGTTATTTTGGGGTACAACAAGTTCCTCCTCATACCAAAGCCCCTTGGATCTACTCCATATCTTCTCTGAAGGAAATCATCACACCTTAGTCCACAACTCCAGTCCTTCTTGTGTACTGTTTGCAGTGCCCAATAATGCAAGATGCTCCAAGTGAGCCCTGGATAGTCTTGAGACTGAAGTCATGCAATGGATGGAAAACTTCCTCAGAAAAACAAGTCTACAAATCATAGAAAGCAATCACTGTTCTCTACTGCTATTTCTTCAAGGTCCTAGTACCTCTAACAAACAACTAATACATTCTAATGTTACCCTAGATACAGTGAGAAGCAACTATTACTTTCTAATGTCTACCCTAGATACTAGACTCTACTAGATCCCACTGTAACTCTCCGTTCTTATGCCTTAGGCCCCCAACCTCCTTTACTAATGTGATTTTTATGTGCACAAAGTTCCCAAGAGACTCCAATGAAGAAGTGGCGTAGTTCACTTCTTATTCAAATTAGCATCTGCTTCATACGTACTCACAAACTGGATTTTCAGAAGAGAGCTTGGAAACATCAGACAATGTCAGCCACCTCCAGGTGTTCAAGGAACTCAACAGCCTTTCATTTCCCAGCTTGGCAAAGTTATTCTTCATGTTCCCCACAGCCATAACGCTCATTATGGCGACTTTATTTCTGTCTCAAGCTCTTGTTACCAAGCATGGGAGACAATGTAAATCAGCTAGTCAATCCATTTCACCAAATCCTTTTCTGTTCTGGGCTCTGCCAATCAAGTGGGAACCGACTCAGTCTCCTGAGGGATGTGTCTGTGATCCAGCCAAGGGTGGAAGAAGAAGGGGGTGGCACTCTCTGTACACACAAGTCCCCAGAGAACATGCTTGTGACCTCTCCTCTGAGTAGAGAGGCTATTCTAGCCTAATTGTTACTTCACTGTGGGGTGAGAAGAATCTTATCTTTGACAAATTCATCTACTTACATACCCAATCCCCAGTAAAGAAGGCCCAGACAGCCTCAGAGGGTGCTCTGTACAATTCAAATAGCTTGAATTTTCAATTATTTCCTGGAACTTTTAAAAAAGGTTTATTTATTCAAACATCTGTTAGACATCTGGCATTGTTCCAGGAGCCTGAGATTCCATGAGAGCAAGATATCCACCTGCTTTCATAGACTGTGCGCC
This sequence comes from Peromyscus californicus insignis, assembly GCF_007827085.1. Classification (NCBI taxonomy): domain Eukaryota; kingdom Metazoa; phylum Chordata; class Mammalia; order Rodentia; family Cricetidae; genus Peromyscus; species Peromyscus californicus. The sequence goes on along the minus strand of NW_026294402.1, from coordinate 114,141,832 downwards.
CTGGAGACAGAGATGATCAACACAAGTAGATAGCAAATGATGATGAGGGATGGGAGGAAAAATAAGGAAGGCAACCGAGAGCGGGGTGGGGGGTGGGATTCTAACAGGGCAGTTTTAGCAGAGGGTAGTGAAAGGAAGCCTTCCTGGGGAAGATCAGCCATCTGAATGATGGGGGAATCAGTATGTGAAAACTGCGAGAGAAAATTCCTCAGACATAAACACCTAATAAAATTTTCAGGGATAAGGTAGAGACTGGCCATAGTCATGTGTTCCCCAAATTCCAGAACTAGGGAGAATGATGTAAGAGGAGCGAGTTCTAGACCAGCCAGGGCTGACTCAAAAAGAAAGATGGGCCGTGAGGTGGTGGTGCACGCCTTTAATCCCAGCACTCAGGAGGCCAAGGCAGGTGCATCTCTGTGAGTTCAAGGCCAGCCTGGTCTACAGAGCGAGTTACAGGACAGCCAGGGCTGTTACACAGAGAAACCCTGTCTCAAAAAACCAAAACAAGAAGAAAGAAAAAGAAACAAGAAAGGAAGATGGGAGTGAGAAAAATGTGACTGCAAACATACCCACTTTAGACCAGAGACGATCTTAGCGTGGAGAGGCAGCAGGGTTGAGAACACAGATCTGGAGCCCACGTGCCTGGGTTTGCATCCGGGCTCTGCATTCACAGCAAACTGCATGACTCTGGGCTTCTCTTGACTTTCTGTGCCTCAGTTTTTCACAGTGGCAGAATTTTGCAAGTATATTTCCCCTGTACTGTTTTGTGAGGTTTCAGTGACTTAGGTCAAATGCATAGTAACCACACCAGATATCACCTACTGTTATTCACCAGATTTAAACCCCATGAGGGCAAGAGATGTGCCTCCTTTGCTCACAGCTGGATCTCTAGTGCCGAGATAAGCAGTGTGTGGCACGTGGTAGGCATTAGCAAACAGTTGCTAAGTCAATGGTGACTGAGTTCGCTGCCCAAAGGAGACATGTGGAGGATGGTGCTGACTCGTAATGAACTGAACAGATGAAAAGGTAAAAATGAAGAAGAGTCAGAGATCTAGGGCAGGAAGAGAGGACACGAACGCAGTAGGAAAGTCAGGAGACACCGTACTAAAGCTGGATAAACATGATGCCAGGCTAGGCCAGAGAGTCTAAGCATGGAGTGCATTATCTTCTCCAGTGGGGTGTTACATCCATTATGGGGTTCATGGGGGCTGCCTCATGCTGTCAGCATCATGATGGGATCTACAGGACCACTTCCTTCAGGGTGATTTTGCGGAAGAAGGCTTGGCTCAAGAGCATGGCCGCTCACTTAACTCAAGACCTGTGAGCCATCCATGCTTGGCATGCAAGCTGAGACTTGACAGTCATCCAAACCGGAAGGCCAGACACAGACTCACAGCTGTGAGTGAAGCTATTATCGTACATAGCAGGAGAGAAGGACATGAAACAAGTCACCAGTGGGGTGCGGGGTGTCTTGGTGGAGAAATGCAGGATGCTAAGAGAAGGTGGAGGGAGTTTCACCAGGGGTCAGGGAAGCACCCTAGGCAGACAGGTCCTGAAACAGACATTTAAAAGCCTGAGCTATCTAGGTCATAGACATCAAGGCAACGGGGGCCTCAAAATATGGCTAGGGAAGTGGGCTGGCGCCAGATCCACAAAAGGCCCTGGACTCTGAAGGACATTGGGTTTCACCCAAGAGCAAGGAGATGCCATTAAAGGGCTGGAGGCAGGAGAGTGAGATTTGGGCTTCATAAAGGTTATTCTGAAACTTGCAGAGAATGGGATTTAAGTGGGAGGGTGTTGGCAGGGCAAACAGAGGAAATCAGATGAGAGTTGGAAGTGCTCTGGGGGAGGGGCAGCAGGGATGACAGAAACTGGGAGGACCACACAGGTCTCTGAGGAGCATGAGCTTCAGGAGTTCACGGTGCTCACCGTTCTGGGACAAGCAACTGAAGGAGCACTGGAGCAACGGCCAAGCGGAGCACTGTGGGGAGGACCACAGGGCCTCAGAGGAAAGCCATGAGAAGATGCGCAAGAGTCTGGGACATGTTGAGTGTGACGTGCCCTGGGAACATCCAGGTAGCAGAGTCTGGTAGGAAGCTGGCTTAATGATAAATAGTTCTAGATTTCAGATGAGGAGGAGCCCAGAGATATATATTCCATAGCAATCTGAAGCTGGAGGGTGATTTTGGAAAGATGCAAGAGGAAGAGGTGATAACAAGGAGAACTGGGGCCGGGCTCTAGGAAAACACAGCATGTCAAAGTTGAGCAGAAGAGATGGAAGCACTGGAAGAGGCAGAAGGAAGATAAAACAAGACAGGACCCACAAGTGGAGAAGAAGAGACAGGGGTCCAGATTCCTTCCCGGAGAACAGAAAGGTCAACAGAGGCAAAGTTATGGGGATGTCAGGTGACTTGTACTGAGGCTTTACTCACATGGAAGTTTTTGGTGATCTGTACAGGACCATAAAGCAGACAGGGATAGCTCAGTGGGTAAATTACCTGCCTTACAAGTATGAGGACCTGAGTTCGAATCTCTAGCACCCATGCTAAAAATTCGTGCTGGCTGCATGTGCCAGAGATGGGGGATCCGAAGAGCTCACTGGACAGTTGGTCTAGCCAAATCAGTGAACTTAGAGCTCAGTAAGAGACCCTGTCTCAAGGCAACAAGGTGCAGAGTGATAAAGGAGAACACCCAATGTCTTGCTTTGCCCTCTGCATCTGAGTGCATGGGCACACTCACCTGCACTTTCTTATGCATGCATCATATACCACACAACACACAAACACAGAAATCAGGCTGGATGGCACCTGAAAAGTGGAAGTGTACCCACACTGTGTACCCACACTGCTAGTGCACCTTCACAGGCATGAGTGTACACACATGAGCACACACACACACACCAGGATCATCATGGCTGAACAGTGAACAGAGGCCACACATGAAGAATAAGTGAGCAGGGAGGAAAAATGATATATATTGGAGAGTAGGAGGTTGAAGGAAGCCTTTCTGGTTTTTTTTGTTTTTTTTTTTTTTTTTTTTTTTTTTTTTGGTTTTTCGAGACAGGGTTTCTCTGTGTAGCTTTGCGCCTTTCCTGGAACTCACTTGGTAGTCCAGGCTGGCCTCGAACTCACAGAGATCCGCCTGGCTCTGCCTCCCGAGTGCTGGGATTAAAGGTGTGCGCCACCACCGCCCGGCGCCTTTCTGGTTTTTGAGATTGGGTTTTGTTTTGTTTTGTTTTGTTTTTAGCATATCAACCAGGGAGGATCTTGGAGAATGGGAGAGACTGGGTACAGAGGGACATTCAAGTCAATTCTGGAAGTGGTAGGAGAGGGTGCTGTGGAGACCTTGGCTGTTATCTCAAGGAAGGATGCTCCTCCTAAAAGGAGGAGAGGTCTTCCAAAGACCACCAGGAAGGGGCACGGCCACGCTCAAGGCTAGCCAAGGTGTGACTACTCTTGTCTCTGTGTTCTTTGTCAATCAAGATCGGCCACGGTAGTTATAGAACAGAGGTGGTTCTGTTGATAAAGTGCAAGTCCACTGTGCAAGCCTGAGAAATGAGTTCAGATACCCAGCCTCCTGTAGATGCTGATCATAGCAGTGTGTGTGTGCCTGTGACCTCAGCACTGGGAGTGGAGAGAGGCAGATCTTTCTAGCCAGCCCATCTAGCCAAAGAGGTGAGACCCAGGTTCATAGGGAGACTCTGTCTTAAAAAAAGTGAATGAGGAAGACACTGACATTGACCTCTGACCTCTACGAACATACTCTCATACACACATGGTTCATAGCATGGGCGTGTGCGCACACACACACATAGACAGAGCTGAACCCCTGCACATTGTGCCTCACAGACAGGCTGCTTCCTACAGAATGTTATCTGTAAATGTCCTCATTCAACACTAGTTCTCAGGCTACCTTTCGGTGCCAAAACAGGTCCAAGAAAGTCCACTTTCGTTCCAAATAGGGATGATTGATTTTGCTCCCAGAACACATCAGCTTCTGTACAAAACTATGCTTTGCCAGTTTTGACATCTGTAGTTTGAAAAACTCACAGCAGGTAATTAGCACAGCGTGGTAGTAGAAATAAATAGCCTGGTATGTGGAAGAGGAACGGACATGTGTATGTGGGAATGTACGGAAGTACCATGATGAAAACATCATTTCAACTTCTTAGGAAAACCAGATTATCCAATAATACTGTTAATATAAACAACCAAAGAAGAGAACTATATCAATACATTGCTTTTTACCCAAAATAAACTGCAAATGCACCAAAGGTTGACATGAAAAATAATGAGGCTAGAAAGAAAGAAGAAAACATGGATAGGTTTTTTTTAAAACCTTACAGTGCAAGAGGCTTTGTATGGAAAGTATGGGTGTAAGAAAACGTGGCGAGGGGGAATGCCCATGTCAGCTGGTGTGTCCATCTGCAGGATGGATGGCATGCAGTAGAATTTATAGACAAGCCTAAAGCTATGAAATTGCCCTCCACAGAGATGCCCCCAATTACACAGCCAAGCAGATATGTAATGGAGGCTGCAGGAGGGATAAGCCTGGGGCTCAAGGGAGAGACCAGAAGCTGGACATATAATTTAGGAGCGATCTGCATGGAAGTGGTTTTGTAGGGCCATGGGGTTCAATACGATTACCTAGGGAGACAATGAAGAGATGGAGTAAAAAATGTTTGTGCTTGCCAACACCTCAAGCCAGGAGAGGAAGCAAGAGACAGAAACTGAGAAACCGCAGCTATGGGGAGGAGAGAAAATGCGGGGGTTGGTCTAGCCTGGCTCATGAATGCCGTCAGTGCTGCAAGAGACAGGGCAGCATCCTGCTTGAATTTGGGAGGGGTAAGAGCCAGACACCAGGGCCTCCAGAGAAAAGAGGAGGAGAAACAGTGACTACATTTAGAAAACTTCCAAGGAAGTTTGCTGTTGAAGAGGCAGAAGATGAGAAAGAGAGAGAGAGAGAACACACAGTCCAGAGGGACCTCTTCTAAAGCTGAGATACAATTAAAGCGTACTGACATGTTGACACATGGGAGCAACCCGGGGGTGGAGAAGGGGGCTGAGTAGGTGAGAAGGAAAAGGCTTCTGTAAGGGAAGGGCTTCTATGTAAGTCAAAGAGGTGTAGCTCCTCCTGTTCCTGTAGACAGGGAGGCAGGAGAGCGAGAGGGTGCAGCTTCTCCTGTAGACATGGAGGCAGGATGTGGAGAGGGTGCAGCTCCTCCTGTAGACATGGAGGCAGGAGATGGAGAGGGTGTAACTCCTCCTGTAAACATGGAGGCAGGAGATGGAGAGGGTGCAGCTCCTCCTGTAAACATGGAGGCAGGAGATGGAGAGGGTGCAGCTCCTCCTGTAAACATGGAGGCAGGATGTGGAGAGGGTGCAGCTCCTCCTGTAGACATGGAGGCAGGATGTGGAGAGGGTGCAGCTCCTCCTGTAAACATGGAGGCAGGATGTGGAGAGGGTGCAGCTCCTCCTGTAAACATGGAGGCAGGAGATGGAGAGGGTGCAACTCCTCCTGTAAACATGGAGGCAGGAGATGGAGAGGGTGCAGCTCTTGCTCCTGTAGATATGGAGGCAGGAGATGGAGAGGGTGCAGCTCCTCCTGCTCCTGCAGACATGGAGGCAGGAGATGGAGAGGGTGCAGCTCCTCCTGCTCCTGTAGACATGGAGGCAGGATGTGGAGAGGGTGCAGCTCTGCTGGAGACTCGGTGGTAGGAGGAAGAGGAAGCTGTTGGCGAATGATTCTGAATTCTGTAGGAGATAAAGGAATCTCATGAGTATAGAATGAGGAGTTAGAGGCTGTAGAAGAGGAGGAGTGAATACTCTCAAAGGCTGGAGAATTGGATTTGGATCTGGTTTAGATACAGTGTTTTGAATTTTTTATCATTTTTCATAATTTCTTTTTTAATAAGGTAAATGTCCTATTAGATTTCACTGCTTGCTGAATGAGGTATCTAACTCAAGAGGACCAGTTACCCCTGCAGAGCTCCTGGGCAGGCATTGGCAGAGGCTCAAGGATGGCTTAGTTAATGTTGGGTGTGTATTTTGTCCAACCACATTCAGCTGGCTGGGTGCAAGCTTGGTTTATTCGTAGGGTGCTTTGCCAGGTAAGTGAAGGAGGAAGTGGGCAGAGGAATTGAGCACGTCCCCAAAGGAGTCCGCAGAGGGATGGGTGTGAAATCCAGATGGGGTGAATTGAGAAGTAAGGGCATGATGTGGGCAAGGGGCAGTTCATGAGTGAGGTCAAGCAGCAGAGAGAGCTCAGTCAGTGTTTGCCTTGCAAGTTTGAGAACCTGAGTTTGATCCTCAGAAGCACGTAGTGAAAAGCCAGGCGGGCAACACACACTTGTTGTCCCTGTGCTGGCAAGTCAGGGGTCCTGGGGGTTTGCAGGCAGGTCAGCCTCACCCACTTAGTGAGCTCCAGGCCAGCAGAAGACCATCTCACCAGGCATGGTGGCGCACACCTTTAATCCCAGCACTCAGGAGGCAGAGGCAGGTGAATCTCTGTGAGTTTGAGGCCAGCCTGGTCTACAGAACGAGTTTCTAGCAAGACAGGGCTATGTCGAGAGACCCTGTCTGAAAAAGAAAAAAATCAGAAGAGGAGGCAGAGGGGTCAGTGCCTGAGGAATGATAAACGAAGTTGTCCTCTGGTTTCTACCCTTAAATACATGAACACGCATGCACATATGTGTACAGAGAGAGAGAAAGAGAGATGGAGACACAGCAACAGTCTAAGGGCTGGGTGAGTGGTGTATTGGGGTGACAGGACCAAAGTCCCGTTGCTCCACAAGTAGGAAATGGGAGGCATGGAGATAAGCTCTGGAGTGAGACTTTGAAGATGACCAGTATTGATATGGAAGGGTCTAGAATATGACCACGGGATGGGGGTCCAAGGTGACATGTGAATGACAGCTGTCATTGACTCCACCATATGCAGAACTTGAAGAGTCCAAGCTGAGGTGCCCACCCTGCTTGATCAGCTTGGCTCAGAAGTATCTTATCTGGGAGTGCTGCCCCAAGTGGGTGAAGTTCAAGATGGTCCTCTTCGAACTGGTGACTGACCCCTTTGCAGAACTCACCATCACCCTGTGCATTGTGGTGAACACCGTCTTCATGGCCATGGAGCACTACCCCATGACCGATGCCTTCGATGCCATGCTCCAAGCCGGCAACATTGTGAGTGTTCTGGCAGCACTGGTGGCATTAGTCAGCCTTCACGGTGGGGACTCGGGGTGTGTGGCTGCATGTTTTCACCGGGCGGTGTGCTGGTACCGCTCTGAGAGCAGAGTTGTAGAGTGTCCATGAGGATATATGGACACTGACCTCAGCTGGTGGAGCCAAGCTGAGCTGGAGGGAGCTGCTTTGAGATGGACAAGGAAAGTGGATGGGGAGGACTCTGAGGTAGGACGATCTGGATCCCTTTACAGAACATGGAATTAGCCACCTGGATTGTGTAGGTCTTGCTGGCCTCTGCTCAGAAATGAGGTCAAATGTCACTTACCCATCAAAGACAATCTATGGAGTGTGTGTGTGTGTGTGTGTGTGTGTGTGTGTGTGTGTGTGTGTGTGTGTGTCCATATGTGTCTGCATGGGTTCAAAGGTCAAAGAATAACCTCAGACGCCCTTTGGACATTCCTCAGGAGCCATCCACTTTTTGTTGTTGTTTTTACACATTTATATATTCTTTAAGAATTTCATGCAGTGTATTTTTATCATGTTTTTTCCTATCCCCAATCCTCCCAGTGCCATTGTGTTGGCGACAGAATCTCTAGCTGAACATGGGTCTCATCAGTTCAGCTCGACAGGCTGCCAGCAAACTCCAGGGGCCCACCTGCCTCCACCTCCCCGGCTGGGGCTGCGCACCACCACACCTGCCTCCACCTCCCCGGCTGGGGCTGCGCACCACCACACCTGCCTCCACCTCCCCGGCTGGGGCTGCGCACCACCACACCTGCCTCCACCTCCCCGGGCTGGGGCTGCGCACCACCACACCTGCCTCCACCTCCCCGGGCTGGGGCTGCGCACCACCACACCTGCCTCCACCTCCCCGGCTGGGGCTGCGCACCACCACACCTGCCTCCACCTCCCCGGCTGGGGCTGCGCACCACCACACCTGCCTCCACCTCCCCGGCTGGGGCTGCGCACCACCACACCTGCCTCCACCTCCCCGGCTGGGGCTGCGCACCACCACACCTGCCTCCACCTCCCCGGCTGGGGCTGCGCACCACCACACCTGCCTCCACCTCCCCGGCTGGGGCTGTGCACCACCACACCTGCCTCCACCTCCCCGGCTGGGGCTGTGCACCACCACACCTGGCTTTTCACGGGGATTGTGAGGGCTAAACTTGGGTCCCCCCGGTTTCTGTGGCAGTATTTGGCCAATTGAGTCGTCTCCCCAGTCCCTGGATATGATTTTCAGTGTGGTCATGGAAGGGTGGAGGGCAGGGCAGGGGACAGAAGAGCAGGGGACAGAAGAGCAGGGGACAGAAGGCATGTACAAGCATGTGTGCCATGTAGCAGATGCATCCTGATGATTGAACTGTCTTATATGATGTTACTTCAAACGTGGGCAAGTCTGGGACACTCTCTTCCCTTCCACTGTCTGTCAGAAAGAGGCCAGCACCTGTTTCCAGCCCCTTGGGTGACTTTGCTAAAAGCCTGGGAGAGACAAGCCCTGAGCCCAGTCTTTTTGCTTTCTCTCTTCCCCAGCTCCCCTGCTTGCTGGCTTTTGTTGCCTGTTGCTGACCTCCTTTAAGGTCAGAGTTCTGTCCTGTGTAAGACAATTGACCTTCAGAACAAAAGGGAATCTCAAGAAGACCATGGATTGCTGATCTTAGTCACTATTTAGTCATGAGTTACTGCCTACTGAGAACTACCAAGCATTTGCTCCCATTATAGCCATTACACAGATTAGGAAATTGAGGCTAGGAAATGGCTGGGCTGGATTTTTATCCAGTGTTGTCCATGTTGTCTCACAACCCACACATTTTCACTGCTGGACCAGACTGACACTTGTTGACATAATTATACAGTGAAGTTTATTCTAATGGTTATCTGCTTACTCTGCATCCACCACCACTAGAATGGAAGAACGGGGGAGGGGGGACGCCTCAGCAGGTAAAGCACTTGCTAGGCCAGGGACTAGGGGGAGTTTAGACCCCGGCACCCACGGAAGTGCAAGTGGGTGTGGGTCGGTGTGTTGGCCCCCTCTGTAATCCAGCACTCAGAAGGCTGAGGTGGGAGATCCCTAGAACAAGCTGGCTACGGAGAGTGGCAGAATAGGTGGGCTCTGGGTTCAAAAGAAAGACCTGCCTCAATGCATAGAGAGTGACTGAGAAAGACGCTCCATGAGCGTCTTTCCACACTCATGAACATGTGCGCGCACACACACACACACACACACACACACACACACACACACACACACATACACACACACACACACACACACACACACACACACACAGAGACACAGACAGAGACAGAGAGACACAAAGACAAACACAGAGACAGACAGACAGACAGACAGACAGAGGGGGGAGAGAAGAAAACAGACACCTGAGTTCTAATGTGTATTCTCTGAACATCAGTGGCTCAGAATTCCCATCTACAGTTCTCAAGAACAAAACAAAAGGATTTGCTATTTTCTTCTATTTTTCTATTTTTAATGCCGCTGTTTTGAGACAGGATCTCGTTGTATGGCCCAGCCTGGCCTCCACCCTGAGGTCCTCCTGCCACAGTCTCGGGGAGGCTGGGTTTGCAGGCCTGTGCCACCACAGCCAGCATGCTGTGTTATTGTAAAGGAGATTCTTTTCTTGTTGCCCTTGTCTTCGCTGTCTCCAAGGCGAAAGACCTCACAGCGATGAACACTCTTCCCACCCTCAGGTCTTCACGGTGTTTTTCACGATGGAGATGGCCTTCAAGATTATTGCCTTTGACCCTTACTACTACTTCCAGAAGAAGTGGAATATCTTCGACTGCGTCATTGTCACCGTGAGCCTGCTGGAGCTGAGCATAGCCAAGAAGGGCAGCCTGTCTGTGCTTCGGACCTTCCGTCTGGTAACGTCATCACTTGGCCACTTGGGAAACTCCCACACAGGCTTGGGGAAGCTGACCTCTGGGGGACAGGCACTGTGTCTTTTGGGGACCCTGTCAGCACAGCCCCCACTCCTGTTCTTGTGGGAGCAAGGCAAGGGCATGGTTCCGAGAGTCGGCAATTCCAGCTTTTCAGTGATGAAAAGGGGGGGGGGGCATTCCCTCTCTTTGTGCCTTCGTCCCCTCACCAATGGAAGGGACTTCTGAACAGCATCCTATTCTCTTATCAAATAGCGGCCCCAGCAGTGAAGTCCCAACAGCTAACATTTTCTGAGGATGTGGCTAAACCATAGCATTACACTCTTGATACAATGGGCCTTGTCTGATGCTCTCAACCCTGAGACATCATCGCTTTAATGATGAGCCCAATGTCCCCCAGCCTCCAGGACATCGAGCTACTATCTGCTCTGGAACTCAAATCCACATTGCCTGACTGCTGAGTCTCAGTCCCAACCCACCTCAGAAAGGCATTCTCTTGTTTCTTGTTCCCCAAATCAGAGCCCAGTCCTGCATACCCACAAAAGCCTCCCTGCTCTTAGCCCCTGCCCAGGCGCGTCTCCAAACTCAGCTCCAGGGCGCCCTCTACTGGAGGCGTTCCTCTACTCAATCACTGGTCTCCATTGTCTGCCAGCCACTCAACACAGCTGCTTTTGTCCCCCAAACCTGTAAGAGCCACCTGGAGGATGGCTTGGAGTTCCACTGACTTCTGGAAGCAAGCAAGAGGCAAGCTTGAAAAACTGGTGTGGCCATCCCCAGGATATGTCATAATGGAACTGGAATGATCCAAACTTGACATGTTTGTTCACAACTAGAGCCCATGGACACTGTGCTTTGGAGACTACCAGATCAGATAGCTCTCAGTCCCTCTCCTGTTCTTGTGAGATGGAGGCAGGGGCGTGTCTGCTACCCATCTGCTTTCTGACTTTAACATTTAGTCAAGTCACCAATCCCTAACCACATTGCCCAGTCCCGTGTGTGGGATCTCTTCCACGTCCCCTACAGCCTAGCTGAGATTCAATGGTCCATCAGCATTATTAAACCATCAACAAGAGACCCAACCCCCTCCCCCTTTGCCCTGCAAAACTCAGTATTTCTCTCCGTGCTGGCCCTGAGTGGTGAGCATTCCCAAGTGAAAATACACAGTCCAGAAGATCGGTCTTGTAGTTTTAGTAAACAGTTCTTAGTTTTCAAAACTGCTTTAAATTTCAGAAAAGTCAAGCACATAGTGTAGAGCACTCTCCTCTAAGTGCCCCCCATCAAACCAGCACAATTTTCACTCTTATGGCCACCTTAAACTGGTGAGGGGCATTTGTCACAAATAGCTCTCCAGTTGTTCTGAGAATAAAACTCCAAGTCCTTGGGGTAGTGTCCGAGGCTCCAGCAGCCCTCTCCTTTCTCTCCCTCCATCTTTTCTCCAGCCACAGCCCTCCGCCTGGGACTCTTCTCCCCCGGTCTTCACTTAGTTCAGCTGGTCCGTGACCTTCTGTGTCCCACTCACTCCCTTTTCACAGAGTACCTGCATACTCCAGGATCAGAAACTAGATTCGCTCTTCGAACAAACCTGCTCTTCTCAGAGTGTAACTGTTATATAGTCCATATAGCTAAAGCCAGGGTTTCCTTTCCTGCCATTCTACCCCAGACACTAAGCACAAGCCTGTGTGTAACAAAGGACTCGGTGAAAATTTGATTGGTTGGGGAAAGGAAGAAAAAGAAGGAAGAAATGAAATTCCACACAACTCTTCTCACTCTTCCCCAGATGCCATCACTTGTCATGATTTAAGACACGCTCCCCATCTACCACTCTGTCTTTGGACTAGTACCATGCCGTCTTAATTACTGCAGCTTAGAACGTGGCTGTGTCTGTAAACCGAGTCACCCACTATGCCGGTGCGTCTGTCTTCACTGCCAACTCGACTGGGCTTAGAATCCCTGAAGAGACACACTTCTGAGTGTGTGTGAGGGTGCTTCCCCGAGGTTTAACTGAGAAGGGAAGATTGTCCTGAATGTGAGAGGCGTGGGAGGGGTGGGGGATGCGGTGGGCGGGGCAGATTAAAAGGGAAGAAGTAGCTGAGCAGCAGCTGTCAGCTCTCTCTGACTGGGACCCCTGACGTCGCTGCCACCAAGCCTTCCCACATAATGGACTGTGTTCCCCAAACTCTCTGAAGATTCCTCCTGTTAGGTGTTTGACTACAGTGAGGGAAGGGTAGCTAATGCACCTGCCTGGTTTACTCTAAGAATGTGCTGGCCTCTGGCTTCTGTCTTGACTTGAGAACCAGCTGTGTCCACAGCAGCACAGATACAGAACTCCCAAGTCTTCTCTGCATTTGGACTGTAATAACCTAGCAGTCAGTGTGGGAAGAAATTTAACTCTGTTATGTAATCTTCTGATCTATAAAGACAACACACTCTCCATCTAGTTCAGCCTTCCAAGTTTATGATTTTTCCATCATTTCCTCCATACAGATCTTACATGTTTTGAAATAGTCTTTGCTAATTTGAGCCAGTATTCTGATAGTTAATTTTTTGCACCCAGAAGTTCCCTTTCTTAATCCTGATGATTCATCCATGGAGTCTTTTAGATTCTTCAACATGATCATATCATGTGCAAACAATACATTTTTTTCTCCAATCCCTGTGCCGCTTGATTCTTCTTACTATGTGACCGTACCAGCTAGGACATCTAGTACCTGCTGAAAAGAAGTCTTAATAACAAACAACCTTGTTTTCTTAACTGCAAAGACAATACCTTCAATATTTCAACAGCTTTTTCTTTAATGAAAAACTTTTATCAGTTTTCTTTTGTTAAGTATTTATCATGAATAGATCTTTAATTTTTTCAGATCATTGTTCTGCATGTAAGATCGCCACATTAATAATTAACAATGATGCATTGCGTATTTCAAAGTGGCACAAGAGAGAATTCTGTATGTTCTCACCAAAAAGAAATGATAAATGTTGAAGATGACATGTATGCTAATTACCCTAATTTGATCTTTATACATTTATACATAAACAGAAACATCACTTCCTATCTCATATTTCATATCAATCAAAAGAAAGAAAGAAAAGAAAAGAGAGAGACATCAGATTTATTCTACCCCTGAAAGAAAAAGAAAATCACATTAAGATAACCATATAGGGGCCTGGAGAGATGGCTCAGTAGTTAAAATCATGTGCTGCTGTTGCAGAGGACCCATTTGGTTGCAGGTGACCTCCTCTAACTTACAGCTTAGAGGTTGGCTTACATTTGGTTGGCTTACAACCTCCTCTAACTCCAGCTCCAGGGATCCTTCACCCTCTGCTGGCCTCCATTGGCAACTGTACTCAAGTGCACATACCCACCCACAGACACATTATTTTTTAAAATTGAGTTTCTATTGCTGAATCTTTACATTCATAGAGTAAATCCAATTTGTTTGTGATGTATTTTTAATAAAATGAGTAAGTTTAATAAAGTTAAGTGAACCAGTTCAATTTGCTAGTAATCTGTAAGGTTTTTGCATCCATGTTGATAAGTTGGTCTGTAGGTTTTTAAATTTTACATACTCCTTCCCAGGTTTTGGTATCAAGTAAATATTAATCACTGCAAAAAAAGCTGAAAAATATTATTTTTTTAATGCAGGATCTTGGTGTGATTCTGGAATCATTTGTTCCTTGAGAGTTTGGTAGAATTCCCTAGGGAAGCTATCTGTGGGATCAGGACTTTCCTTAGCAATTTGGTTCTCCTGATGTTCTGAAAGGAGTCGGGTTTTATTTCTCAGGCTTGTTTTGGTAAGTTGTTTTGAGATGGACTCTTCTTGTCAGGTGTGATTGTCATGAAGTTGAGGGTGCCTCCTTATTTGCTGAGGATCTGTGTCACTGTGTCTATGCCATACCTTCCTCGGTAAGGATGACTCGTTTGTGCCCGTCATTCTTCACCAGTCTCGACAAGAGCTATCAATTTAATTAGCTTCTTCAAAGAGCCAACTTGTAGTTTGTTAATCCTCTCTGCGTCATTGATGTTTTCCGATTTCAATTAATCGTGCATCTTATCTTAATTACATTCTCCATCCTACATATTTTGTTCTTTTTTAGCTTCTTAACGTACAATGTTCGGTCGATTTTTTTCTTACATATTCACGTAAGCCTTCTATTTCCTTCTAAGAACTGCTTTAATCTCGATTTTCCCCTGTTTGATTCTAAGTGCTTCCTAGTTTCAACTTTGATTTATCCTTGGACTCCAAGGTTAATTAGAAGTTCTTTATTCCAGGACATGTGTGGGATTTCCAGTTTCGTCGTTGGGTTCTAACTCTGTCATATTAAAGTCAGAGGATGCATGCTGTTGATTTCAAGGCTTTGCATTTTACCCATCACTTCTCTTTGGCTTAGTATGTCGGAAGTATTCCCACACACTTAACTAGGACGAGTCTGCTGCACTCATGGGTTACAGCACTGCCTCTGTGCTGTGGGTAGAGACATTTTATGACATGCTGCATTTTATATCCTGGCTTATTGTTGTCTACTGCTTGTTATAGCAATTACTGAGAAAGTCGTGCTTAAAAATATCCCTGTTATGATTATGGTGTATCTGTTGCTTGCATGGTTCTGCCTTGAGTCTGGATTATCAAGTGCACACATATTTTAAGTTTTATAGCTTCCTGGTAATAGCAAACTTTTATTATTAAGAATAGGCTTCTTTGTGTTATAGAGATTGTTTTTACCTTTTAAAAAGAAAAGTCTATTTTTCTTGGCAGTAATTAAGGAACCTGCTTTCTTCTGGTTTAGAGTTTGCCCAATATGTTTGTATCCATGCTTCTACTTAGAGCCTTTGTGTGCCTCTTGCGGATCACAGAGTCAGATTTGCGGTCCTTACTCAACTCTGACAACCCAATCTTCATCTCTCAGTCTAAGCAGAGTCCAGCTACCTCAAAGTAAATGAACATCTGTCTTCAACTTGACCTCTGTCTCTCCTTTCTCCCAGCCTCCCTCTCTTCTCTTCCTCTCCCCCTACATCTCTTTGGATTATGTTTCCTCCCTTTACTGACTTGGAAGCCAAATGTTCTGTTTTCATTCTTTGAATAGTCAGTTTAGAAATCACAGCATCAGCCATTAACTTAGTCAAAATCCAAAGTTGGCTAAAGTCTTTACTTTCTCCCAGGACAACTACATTTTATAACAATTATTTGTTTCCAACTTATCCTAGCAAGCATTTCAATTTTATATATTTTTTAATTGGGGGCTGAACTCAGTGATAGATTGCTTTTATAGCATGCACAAGGACCTGGATTCTACCTTCAGCTCCAAAAAGAAAAAAATCGGTAGGTAGAGAACTCAAAATCTCAGTAACTGAATCCAATGAAGTTCTGGTTCTCACCCATATCACCGTTGGATACAGGTCTCAGGGCCCTAGCTGGGCTCCTAAAGGAGGGACTGCTGCACTTGAAGATGACCTTTCAGTCTTCATAGTTTGTCTCCCACGTATGAAAAAATGGGAAGCAGGGTTTCTAAGTTCTGAGAGCTGAGTCCTTTTCACTCAGGGATTTGCTGTGTGATATCATTCCTTTAAACACTTAACTGGCTACGGGTGTGTATTGTGGTACACCCTCCAAGCACATTCTCTGACATAATTCTCAATTCTTTCCTTTCCTGTCTCATAGCCTTTCTTTCTTAAAAGAAATGGTGAGTCATCATTAATGTGATCTTGACTTAAATGCTTCCTTTCCTTAGAATTTTTAACTCATTTTCAATACCCAAAGATGTGATCTCGTTGCCTGGTGTTGGTTATTAAAAGCAATGTGCTTTCCCAAATCTTCAAGGAGATAAACGTCTGGATTCTATTGCTTTTCATTTCACATAAATTGGTGAGATATTTCCAAATCATGTGTCTGTCTTAGAACATCTTGACAAACAGTCAATCACAAACTGATACTCAAATACAAGGTGTTTCCTTTGGGTTTGGTTTTTGAGGTGGGGTCTTGTAGAAGAGGCCTGTAGCTTGCTCTGTAACTGAAAATAACTCTGAACTTCTGATCTGCCTTCCTCCACCTCCCAAGTGCTAGGATTATGGGTATGCACCACCATGCCTGGTTTATGAAATACTGGGGATCGAGTCTAGTGTTTTGAGCATTAGGCAAGCAGTCTACCCACTGGTCTTCGGCCCCAGCCTCCTAACTCTCAGGTTTTACAAACACTCCTCTCAGGGCTGATGGCTCAGGAAACTCTTGGTCTACCCTGGAATTATTGCAGCAATGTGTTTGCGACTGAATGACAGAAATAACGCTTCCCAAGTCTTTTTCTATCCATTTTCCTGTTGGTCACAGTATTCCACAAAGCCAGTGGCACACACTCTGTGTTTTTTAAATGGCAGCATCTCTTTTCAATGAACCAATTTTTAGGCTATTCAAAATAAATACAATTAGTTTCAGGAACACTCCTAAGTCTGAGAAGCGGCATAGCATACTTGATACTGATTGGAGAGTTTGCTCCACGGCGTGATGCAGGTTTCAGGATTATCCCATCTCATGATACCCCCTCAGTGGGTGGCTTCTGTGGGGGCTGTGGAAGAGGCAGAGAAAGTCAGAGGGTGTTATACCTAGACCTGGAAGTATTGTGCATTAAAATGCCTCCATCTCTATTCCAAGCACCAGAATCCGGCAGCACAACTCCAAGTGTTTGCAAGTGACACTGGAAAGTGCCTTCCTTTGAGTCTGAAGGGAAGAAAATTGAATCTTCACATTTGTTTAATATGTGAATGAAATGCTTATTATCCGTGGGTTACTGGTATGCTTAAGACTTTTACTGTCCAACATTTCCTGCAGTATTTGGTTGGAGGAGACACCCAAGGAGAACCAATATACACTATCAGGTACCCACTGTGTTCTGATAACTTTTACAACCACAAGCCTTGTTCATCATCCACTGGTGACTTCCTCCATGGAGATCAGACCTGCTTTTAGTCTAGTCTAGAAAGAAAGCATCTCATTAAAGAAAAACATAGATCAGTGCTGGCTTAGCACACACGAAGTTCCGGGTCCATCCCAGCACCACATAAAAGCAGGGGCAGTGGCCCTGTGATCCCAGGGCAGATAGGGGAATCGAGAATTCAGACTTCCTTGGATAAATAGTGGGTCTGAAACAAGCCCAGCTACATGAGACCCAGAGAGGGAGGGGGAGGGAGAAAAAGAAGAGAGAAGGGGAAAGAGTTCGGAAAAGAGAGCCAGAGGGGAGAATGGAGGGAGAGAAAAGACATTTAAGACAAATTGGCTCCAAGTCAGTTTCTAGCCAAACAAATACCATGGCTTCTCTCTAGCCTGTTTCCTCAAAGTGAAGTTTTTATATTAATTCTGAGATTAATTAAAGAAGTGGTATATTAATTATAGATGGATATTCAGCATCTGCCAAAATGATTGTTTACCAATTATTGCATGATCTGTGAAGAATTTCTTTGTCATAAAATAAACTGGGCAAAGACTGTGGAGAACAGTTATGTAGCACAAATCTTAAATGGTCTTATTAATAAAAACAATCCTGGAGCCAGGTATTGGGGTGAATGCTGAAAGATCAGAGAAACAGAACAAGCCACAGCCAATCTCACCTCACCAATTTCTCAGCTGATCCTGTTTCCTCAAACTGGAAGCCTCTGTGCCCTCATCCAAATGGATCTCAGCTGAACTGCTGCTAAAAGCCTAAAAGCTTAACCAGGCTCTAGTTCCTGGTTTTCATGCCTTATATACCTTTCTGCTTCCTGCCATCACTTCCTGGGATTAAAGGCGTGAGTCACCATGCCTGGCTGTTTCCAGTGTGGCTTTGAACTCAGAGATCCGAATGGATCTCTGCCTCCTGAATGCTAGGATTAAAGGTGTGTATGCCACCATTTTCTGGCCTTTATATCTGGTGGTTGTTCTGTTCTCTGACCCCAGATAAGTTTATTAGGGTGCACAATCTATTGGGGAACACAGTACCACCACACAGTTAGCTGGGGCAAAGGTGATGACTGTGGGGAGTGTGGACACAAGGGCACTGCTTGCCCCCTCTGCTCACTCGGGCATGCATAGGAGCCAGAGGATGACTGGCCCCAGCCTAGCAGAGGACACTCCCTAGTGTGTGCTGACTGCCTGGCCCCAGCCCAGCAGAGGACACTGCCTAGTGTGTGCTGACTGCCTGGCCCCAGCCCAGCAGAGGACACTCCCTAGTGTGTGCTGAATGCCTGGCCCCAGCCCAGCAGAAGACACTCCCTAGTGTGTGCTGACTGCCTGGCCCCAGCCCAGCAGAGGACACTCCCTAATGTGTGCTGACTGCCTGGCCACAGCCCAGCAGAGGACACTCCCTAGTGTGTGCTGACTGCCTGGCCACAGCCCAGCAGAGGACACTCCCTAGTGTGTGCTGACTGCCTGGCCACAGCCCCAGCAGAGGTTCTAATGTTAATTTCTAACCCTTCCACCTCACCTAAGGAAACCATGAATTTTCTTAGCCAAGTCCAATTAAAGTGTCATTGCCTAACACAGATAGATAGATAGATGATTGATAGATAGATAGATAGATAGATAGATAGATAGATAGATAGATAGATGATAGATATTGATATAGGTGTGTATGTGTTTGTGAGTGTGTGTGTGTGAGTGTGTGTGTGTGTGTGTGTGTGTATGTGTGTGTATGTGTGTGTGTACACGTCAGTGCAGTCTCCTTGGAGTCCAGAAGAACGGGGCATCATCCCCTGGAACTGGAGTTGCAGGCAGTTGGGTGCTGGGAGCCAAACCCTGGTCTTCTGCAAACCACTGCTCTCTTAACCACTGAGCCATCTGTCCAGCCTGCCATTTGCTCTTTTAATAATAATCATTCTGACTAGGGTGTGATACCTGATTTTTTGCTCAGTTGCCAATAAGCACGTCCCTGTGTCCCTCACTGTCCCCAAGGCTCTGCAGTGTGGTGGGTGGCTGCTATCTAGCGTCAGGACCTTATCTCTCCTGTCCATTTTCATCTGTCCAAAACTAACTGTGAATGAAGACTTCCATTTAGGAAAGTCTGCATTCCCTGACACCTTCCACAAAGGGTTCCAGTGAATGACTGCAGTTCCGTTTTCTCTGTTTGCCAGCTGCATCTGTCCAGTTCAGGCCTGGTCCTTTACTCTCTGTCTCCACTATGAAGAGTCCCTTTCAGATCAGGCCTGATGCTGGCATGGCTGCTCCTCCCACAGACAAGCCGACCGACACAGCATGGACGTTGCACCTGCTCTCTCAGGGTTTGTCTTGTGTGTGGGTGATGGAATGGCTGCCGTATTTTCTGTTCAGCACCACATCCTAGCACCTAGACCTGAGGGTGTCCCCTAGTAGGTGCTCCATCCACACATGTTGACTGACTCACCGACAGTGGAGCCTGTGTATGTCTTTCTGGAGAGCTAGAGGACCACACAAACGTGTTTTCAAATGTTTATGCATCTTTGTGCATAGTACTTTTGCCCTGTTATGGACCTCAGCCTATTTGGGTCTATACTTAAGACTCTCTGTATGTGTGTGTACGTGTGTGCATGTGTGTGTTCATGTCTATGCGTTCATGTGTGGACAACTATACATATATGTGTGTTTGTGAAGGTCAGAGGTCAACATCACATGCTGCCTCAATCACTATCCACATTACTATTTTTTTCCTTTTATCAAAAATAGATTTTTTTCCTCACATAATATATCCTGATTACAATTTCCCCTCTCTCTACTCTTCCCAGTTGTTCCCCACTTCTCCCCTCATCCAGATCCATTCCAATACGAACAGGTTTCTAAGGGATAATAATAAAACATAACAAAATAAAATATAAGATAAAACAAAAACTATCATGTCAGAGTTGGACAAGACAAACAGAAGGAAAAGAGCCCAAAAGAAGGCACCAGAATCAGAGACCCCCTCGTTCTCACTCACAGGAATCCTATAAATACACTAAACTGGAGGCGATAACACACACAGAGGACCTGGTGCAGACCTGTGCCGGCTGGGCTTGCTGCTGCCTCAGTCTCTGTGAGTTCATATGAACTCTGGCCATGTTGAACTAGAGGGCCTTGTTTTCTTGGTGTCCTCCATCCCTTCTGGCTCTTACACTCTCTCTGCCTCCTCTTCTGCAGGGTTCCCTGAGCTCTGAGGGGAGGAATTTAATAGAGACTGACTGTTCCAAGGTCTCTCACTCTCTGCATGATGTCTGTCTGTGGGTCTCTGTATTTGTTTCCATCTGCTGCAGGCTGCAGGAGGAAGCGTCTTTGATGGTGGCTGAGCAAGGCACTGATCTATGGGTATAGCAGATCCGCATTACTCTTTTATCCGACTGGACCTGGAGTTCACCAATTCGGCTAGGCTGCCTGGCCAGCAAACCACAGGGACCCTCCTTCCTGCCTTTGCCTCCCCAGTCCTGGTACTGGAAGTGTTCACCACTGCCTCCAGTTTTTATATGGGTGGTGGGGATTGACTCCTTTACAGCAAGCACTTTACCATCAAAGCCATGACCCCATCC
Organism: Peromyscus californicus insignis; assembly: GCF_007827085.1. Classification (NCBI taxonomy): domain Eukaryota; kingdom Metazoa; phylum Chordata; class Mammalia; order Rodentia; family Cricetidae; genus Peromyscus; species Peromyscus californicus. The sequence continues at coordinate 114,121,264 of NW_026294402.1, read as the reverse complement.
CCTACAATGAAAAGTTTGAGTCTTCATCTTCTATCAGTCCCTAACCACTAATTCCATAGGAGAAGGAGCCCACCCACCTTTCTCCACATACCCCACAGACCAGTTCAGCACCATGCCAAGCATGACTGGACTTCAGTAAGACAAAGAGGTTGGTTGGCCCATCCAATGAACGTGTGAATTCCGGATCCATGAAATCATACTTGGTATTTCAGAGCTGGTAGGGACAGCAGATGCTGTCATCTGCCCCAAGATACAAAATGTCCTAAAAGGTGGTGAACCAATGTGTGTCTGATGCAGTGGACTGTGCCCGAAGTGAAGGAGGCTAGTCCCTCTTTGGGTCAAGAGTAAGGTTGTTCTTATTGTGAGTCCCAGTCACAGCTAAGCTCATGTTAGAGAGCAAGCCCGTGTCCAGGAAGAGTCCAGTCTATGACTCCAAAACAGTAGACAAGACAGGCTGACCTCTCCGATGTGAGAGTTTTGCCAGTTGATGGAGTACATTCAACTTAGGGACAGCTGGAAGGGAATCACAGCTCTGAGTGATTTATAAAAGAAAGTCTTTGAAAGCGGCCTCTGGAGACCTCCCCCCCCCCCAAACTTGTAAGATGACTTGATGTTGTCCCGCACATTCGGTTTCCAGTCAAGACTTCAGTTAGAAGGGAGTGAGAAGAGCAAGCAGGACCTGAGATGGGGTTTGTTTTTCCACAGCTGCGGGTCTTCAAGCTGGCCAAATCCTGGCCCACCCTGAACACACTCATCAAGATCATTGGTAATTCTGTGGGGGCCCTGGGCAACCTGACCTTCATCCTGGCCATCATCGTCTTCATCTTTGCCCTGGTTGGAAAGCAGCTTCTCGGGGAGGACTATGGATGCCGCAAGGACGGCATGGCTCTGTGGGATGATGATGAGCAGCTCCGCTGGCACATGTGCGACTTCTTCCATTCCTTCCTCGTCATCTTCCGGATCCTCTGCGGAGAGTGGATTGAGAACATGTGGGTCTGCATGCAAGTCAGCGAGAAATCCATCTGCCTCGTCCTCTTCTTGACTGTGATGGTGCTGGGCAACCTGGTGGTGAGTAGTGAGCCCACAGAGGTCGAATTACAGGCTGGGGAAACACTCCCGTCAGGAAGTGTTTGCTGTATGATCATGAAGACCTAAGTTCAATCCCCAGAAACCACCCTAAAAAGAAAAGAAAAAAAAAAAAACCAACAGGCATGATGGCATGCTCTTGTCACCCCAGTGTTGGGGAGGCAGAGACAGATAGATCCCTGGCACTTGCTGACCAGCCAGCCTCCCCCTTTTAGTGAGTTCCAAGCAAGTGAGAGACCCTGTCCCCCAAACAAGTGGATTCCTCTGAGGAATGACAGCAGGGTTCCCTACTTTCAGGCATCCACAGGCACATCCTCACATTTATAGACATGCATACACTGTTGGATAGTTGGAGTGCCTCCAAACTTGTCCAAGTCACGTGGGACACATACTAAGACATGTGCTTCAGGGGGGCAGCCTGGCTTGCCAGGAACAAGCCTGTAGACAGAGCAGGAAAATCCCCCTCCAGCATTTTCTAGCTGAGTGACTCAGGACGAAAAAGTGACTTTCTCAAGCCCTAATTTGCTTTAAACCAAGAAAGCAGTGTTTACTCATGGGTGTACGGGCAGAATTAAATTACAGGGGTGACATATGCAGATTTCCTGGTGCCGTGTCTAGGAACTCAACGGATGGTGGCTATTGTCGAAGGAAAATTTCTCCCCTGGTCTGAGGTGCTCAAATGATTCTTCAAGAGAGTAAAGTGCTCTCCCCTTGGATCTGGAGGGAGAGACAGGCTGGATGGTTCCCAGGGGATCACACTATTACAGTCTGCGCCCAGGTTTGGGGGACATCCCTCTGGAGAACCAATTAGTCCCAGTACCCCTTCTCCACCCCAACTAAGCTCCTCAGCCCATCTCCACCCCCTCTACCTATGAGTGTCTGTGCAGCCATGGGCTCTGTGGAGGTGGGAGTGGGGAAGGTTGTGGCCTAAGCGTGCCTTTCTTATGCAAAAGGAACAGTGGACTCTAGAAGTTAACCCATCTTAAAGACACGAGACAGCTCAACTGAGAGGGTAAACACGTATTTCACTTGTCTGTTTCCCGTCCTGGTCCCTGGGGACACAAATGCCTTCTGCTAGTCCTTGGTGACAGGCCACCTGAGCTCACCATCCTCTGAAGGTCCCTTTGTCAGCATGACCCCGCACTGTGGTGAGGTATCTAAGCCTTGTTCTCTTGAGGCAGGGTACCCAAGACCTCCCCAAACTCTCCTCAGGGTGCCCAGGGTGTGCATTCTGCCGAGATGTGAGTCTTCCAGGTGAGCAGGGGCAGCCCAGGCCACAGGAGGCCTGAGTGATCAAGACTGCCAGTGAGGCGCTGGAGAGACTCTGTGGTGGGAATCACCTAGGATTCACCTCTGGGTGTGCCTGTGCAGGCATTTCCAGAGAGGTTTGACTGAGGAAGGAAGGGCCACCTGAGTGTGGGTGACACCATCTCACATGCTAGCATCCTGCCCTGAATAAAAGGACGAGCATCTCCCCTCTCTATTTCCTAACTGCTGATGCGAAGTGACGGATGTTTCCTCCCTTCCACACCTTCTCTTAGGTGCTCAACCTTTTCATCGCCTTGCTGCTGAACTCCTTCAGTGCTGACAATCTCACGGCCCCCGAGGATGATGGGGAGGTGAACAACTTGCAGGTAGCACTGGCCAGGATTCAGGCATTTGGCCAGCGGGCCAGTCAGGCCATTTCCAGTTACTTCAACAGCCACTGCCGGCTCCGCTGGCCGAAGGTGGAGCCCCCGCTCGGGGTGAAACCCTCCCTCACCAGCTCCAAAGCTGAGAACCACGTTGCTGCTGATGCCGTGAGCACCGTGGTGGGGAACTCGGCAAAACCAGCTCTCGGTGGCCCCAAGGAGGACCACAGGGACTTCATCACCGATGCTAATGTGTGGGTCTCTGTGCCCATTGCCGAGGGAGAATCTGATCTCGAGGAGCTCGAGGAAGACATTGAGCAGAATTCTCAGAGCTCTTGGTGGGAAGAGAGCCCCAAAGGACAGGTAAGAGTTCTCTTCAGTGGACAGACAGCTGCAGGCCTTGGCAGAGAGTGACTCTAGGTAGAAGAGAAATTTTGATATTGAGGCTGTTAGTTACTTTTCTCGTCACTGGGACAGCATACCTGATAAAGAGAATTTAAAGGGGGAAGAACTCATTTTGGCTCACAGCCTGAAGGTTCGGTCCATCATGGTGAGGACGACATAGTCACATTGGGTCACAGTTAGGCAACAGAGGTGAACACTGGTGCTCAGCTCACTTTCTCCTCCTTGTTCAGTACAGGACCCCAGTGTGCAGGGGCACTGCCCACATTCAGGGTAGGTCTTCCCTCCTCAAAGACACACCTAGAGGTGTGTTGCCATGGTGATTCTAAATCCAGCCAAGTGGGCGATGAAGATTAACCATCAGAGAGGTTTTCCAACATCAAGGTGACAGAGTTGTGAGCCCCTGGCAAGCCAGGCTTGGGCAACCCAGCCAAACAGAAACTGAAACCATGACCAGCACTCCAGGGGAGGCACCACTTCACCTCAGCAAGGCCTAGGAGAAAAGGTCAGCATCCCCAGGGAGACAAATGGGAGCAGGGGCAGCAGGTGAGCCCAGACCACTCCAAGGCCTTTGCCATCACATGTCTTTCACATGTGGCCCCTGCTCCAGTAGCCCAGGCTCTTACATGAGCTGCTAAGGGTATGCTCCAGAACCAGGGTGTTCTCAGAAAGCAGGTTCATCTCATCTCCTCCTGCATCAGGGAAAGACCTCCCCATCCTGGCACCTTTACAGAGTTTTTCCAGACAAGAGAAGTCAGGAGTAAACGTCATTCCCTTCAGAACCAAGGAGTTCAAGGCACCCTGAAGCCTTCGGATAATGCATGTTTCTCAAAACCTGGCACAGGTTCCTAGCGCCTTAAGCTGATACAGCAGCCCTCATTAACCTCAGTGACTCGGGGCATCCATTGTGTTCAACGAGGGGTGCAGGGATCCCTGAGCATCCCTGGGGACACGTGGGCTGCTGGCCAGGCCACTGAAGCCTGCGTCCTCAGCTCTCCCTCCCACAGCTGTCGTCTACACTCCAGCAGCTGCCGCTATCAACCATCATTTTCTAGATTCCTTTGTCTAAGTGACAGCTGAGGCCAGAGTGTCACCTCCCAGGAGTAAGGGACACAAACTCTTTCATGGTTGTCTGCCGCTCAGGCGCATGTTCAGTTAGTTTGGGGTCCTTGGGGTAAGAGTGTTCAGATGACCTTAGTTCATGACCAGCTTGACTTCTGGCAAAGTACTGATGGCCATGGTTATCATCTGTGGAACCAAATCTCCTGCAATGTGCTTTAAAAGCATTAATATATTTAGTGATCAAAAGAACAAAATGAAGTGAATCTCATCTTCTTGATTTTGCAGATGAAACAAAAAAAAAGGATCAGAAAAATTAAATAGATTTCCTAAGGTCATACAGCTGCAAATGGAGCCAGGCATTATATACAGACCTATAACCTCCAGGCTTACTTCACACACATGGATATATGCATGTAAGGTCCATGTATGAGGACCTTAGTTAGCTCTGGAGGCCTGTCAGCTGCAAAAGCCCTTCAGATTTGGAAATGATCAAGTAAAATTGACTCAGTTACCCATATGGACCCTCTCTTGCTAGCAGCAGGAACAGCTGCCGCAAGTCCAAAGGTGTGAAGACCACCAAGTACCTAATAGCCCAGGCTCTGGGATGTCCTCGGAGGACCTGGCTTCATACCTGGGAGAGGGACGGAAAAGTGAGGCCACCCCTCAGGTCCCTGCTGAGGTAGGTGTGCATGCTTCCTAGCAAGGTTCGACAGCTGGACGGATACTGTAAAGAGTGGTGTACTCTTGGAGGATGGGGGCTGGAGAACACAGCACCCCAGCCACAGGACCTCCTTTTAAGCCTCTGCCAACCCCTGGTTAATCACACGTTTAATTAATCACACGTCAATGCTACGCTGTTGAACCTCGCCCCCAGCTGGTTGTAAGGATGGGATGAAAAAGTGTGTGGCTCCCCAGGCTGTGGGACCTAGGGCCAGCTCCTGCTCCACAAGCCTGCGTCTTCATCTATAGAACTCATGGCAGTACCTATTTGGTAAGGTTATTTGGAAGCTTAAATGAGATGCCGCTCGTCAAATGTTCAGTTCCTGTCTGAAATGGAGTAAGTGCCCAGAAAATGACAGCCGAGAGAAAAGGGAACAAAAGGCAGGGAACAAAGAGTCAGGTAATCTCTCAGAGACAACCGTCAGAGTCGGAGGTGTTTCCTGGGCGAGAGAGTCTTCCTGGGGATGCTCCCCTCTCTCTTTTGTCCACATCATTCTCTCTAGCCAAAAACAGCCTGGGGTGGAGGGAGGCTGTCTACAGGTGCACGCTGAACTGACAGCCTCACAGAAACCAAGCAGGGAGAGCACTCAGCTGTGGGATGCTGGAGGAGGCAAAAATAAACCGTGGTGTCACTTACAAACCCTGGGGGAAAGTCTAGTGGAAAGAGATGCCTATTAAGATTCAGAGTCTGGGGCAAGAAGATGGTTCCGTCGGTAAAGCACTTGATGATGAGCATGCAGAGAACCTGGCTTTGTAGTCCCAGCACCCATGTAAAAAGCTGGGCATGCTAGTACACCCCTATAATTCCAGCACTGTGGAGGGGGAGGGGCAAACAGGAGGATCCCTGGTGCTTGGTGGCCCTCCAATCTAACCAAGTCGGTGAGCTCCACACTCAGTGGAAGAGCCTATCTCCGAGAGAGAGAGGCAGAGAGACAGAGAGCAACTGAGGAAGACATGTAACTTTAGCCTCAGGTTTCACCCTCACATGCATGTGAGTGCACACACACCCACACACACGGTCACACACACACACACGTACACAAGCATCAGCTATTTAGTGTTTTCACTGCCACTATAAGAAACTTCAGACTTTAACTTGACACCTCGCCCCCAAGTGCAGCTGTGTGACAGCCACTGGATGGGGCTAAGATAAGGCGAACACAATTCACCCCCACACACACTTATCGAGCTCTTCAGTGTGAGGAATGTCAGCTACTGGCTTTGAGCCCAGGCGAGGCTGACCGCGGCAGACTAAGATAAGACAGTGGACTGTGATGGGCTTTGGGGGCCCTGAACACAAGCCGTGTAGTCCCTGGTGGGTGAGGCTTGTCACATGCTGCGTGTGGGCATCACGTCCCTTCTAAGTTGCTCTATGGACCCCCTGGCTGGCTCTCCCTACTCTGCGCTTTCGGCACATAACTTCTGGGTGTAGGTTTTAATTCTGTTTTTGTTTTCTTGGCCATAACCCTGGCCAGGCAGGGAGGGGCCTGTCAGTGACAGATGGGGACCCACCCTACCATTTGGCTCCATTAGCCAAGTGATCAGGTTCACTAACATGAGAGCCGCTCTGGCTCCTAATTGAATTCGTCTGGAGACATTACAGGCCAGTGCCACTGGGAGGACAACAGGGCCCCACAACACAGCTCCCGATTAAATATTCAAGTGCATTGAAAGCTGAGCATCTTTATGGGTGTAATTACAGTGTCTCGGGCCATTGCCAGCTCTCCATCAGGGCCCGGCTAAGCCACAGGCCTCCACAGGGAGCATCCGTGTCCTGGCCTTAGCTGCTGAGTCCCAAACACGTGAGGCTGCCAAGGCAGTAGACTGCAGAGCCTGGGCCCTGAGGACCTAACCTTGCCATGGACAGATGCCCCAGGTTCTTCAAAGAGCCATGTTCACTGCCCTGAACCTCTGCCCTCAGGGAGTGGATGACACAAGCTCTTCTGAGGGCAGCACGGTGGACTGCCCAGATCCAGAGGAGATCCTGAGGAAGATCCCCGAGCTGGCGGACGACCTGGAAGAACCAGATGACTGCTTCACAGAAGGTACCAGGGGCATGGACCTCCTCATGCTCGCGTTAGTCCGGGTCAGAATCCCACCCAGCCCCCACCGAAGCACCTCTGTGTGCAGAACCATGGCCTGGCATCCATGAGAACTAACAAGCAGGCTCACTTCAGGCTTGAGATATCTGAGCCAGACACAAGTACTGCTTATGCCCCGAGAACAGGCTCACTGCACCATCCGCCCTCCTCACCCTCTGGAATGCCTTGCAAAGGTTATAAGCCAACCCTCTTGAGTTTGAAAGGGAAAAGGTACCTGCCACAACGGTTTCACTGTGAACTGGTTGGAGACGTAAAGGACCACAGGAGGGCCACGGGTGTCTGCTCCCGACATCTTTGGTGTCGTTCTGAAAAGTGGAGCCTGACTGATTCACTTCTCCCCTCCACATTTACAAAAGTGAGACACATTACAGTCTCCATAAACACTTGTGCGATGGATGAATAAACAAATGCTTCCTGATATGAAGGTAGTTGTGGTCTTGGTAACTTTAAATAAGTAGGAATTATGGGGAGCAGCATTTTGTTGAGTTTCCGCTTCCATTTGAACTTGGCTAAGCTGGACCCAGGCCCTACCCCAGCCACGTGGCTCCCCAGTTCCAGCGTGGGTGAGGCTGTGGCCTCCCAGGTACCCAACAGTGCATAAGCGGGTTTCCCAGCAGTCTGGAACAACGGTCATCCCATTGGATTACTCCTCACTGTCTATTCTAGTTCCCCTTCTGTGCTGTGATAAAACCCTGAAAGCAACCGAGGGGAGGAAGGAATTTATTTGGCTTCCAAGTCACAGTCACTTTGAGAAGAAGTCAAGACGGGGGACTCAAGCAAGAACTTGAAGCATGCTGTTGGTGCTTGTCCACAGGTTCATACTTAGCTTTCTTACAGAGTCCAGGACCATCTGGCTAGGGAGTGGTGCTGCCCACAGTGGGCTGAGTTCTCCCACATCAGTTAGCAGTCATGACAACACCCCGCAGATATGCCCATAGGGCAATTTATGTGTCAAATTGACAATAAAGCTAACCAGGACACTGTCCACCACCTCTCCCTCTAGGCTGCACTCGCCACTGTCCCTGCTGCAAAGTGAATACCAGTAAGTTTCCGTGGGCCACAGGCTGGCAGTTGCGCAAGACCTGCTACCGCATCGTGGAGCACAGTTGGTTCGAGAGTTTCATCATCTTCATGATCCTGCTCAGCAGCGGAGCGCTGGTAAGGGAAAGCGGGGTCCCTGACTCGATGGCCGCCGGCTGGGCTGGGCTTCCGTCTAAAGGCCTTGGAGCTTCCTCAGTGGGCTGCCCCCAAGACTTGAGCTGAAAGTCTCCAGGCTACAGATGGGAGGAAAGCTTTCACCCAGTGTACCTCATGGGAGGTGCTCAGCACACCCCTCACATGGCACTCTAAACCTAGATACAAGCTTTTCAAGCAATGAGTGTGTGCCTCCCACTTTATAGATGGAAAACAAGACTCAAATGGTTCGAGGACTCTCCTGATGTAACCAACTAGGCAGTACCAAAACCCAACTTTACCCATAATGGCTCCCCAGACCCTTAGCTTTCTACTCCCTGACCTTCCAAACACTGGCTTTTTCTGAAGATCGAGTCCATTCTCCCTTTCTTAACAAACCACACGCCTGCTACTTCTTCAGGCCTCACAGTCTGTTCAAGTATCATTTCCTCAAGTCATCTGGAGAGCATGTGGAAACAGGTCCAGTTTGAAGGCTTGATGACAGAATCTGAGAACTTGCATTTCCAACAAGCCACAGGTTGAGGCTGACACTGGCAGCCTAGAGCCAAACTGAACAGCAAGGTCCTAGGGAGTAGAAACTTGGGGAGTTCTGGAATACTCCAGAGGCTGCTGGCTGAATGCTGGACCCTGAAGAACAGGGAGAGAAGGTCTCTTCCCATGGACTTAGGCCCACTGTAGTACTGAGTGCCCATCCTACAAGCAAAGTGGGCATGGACGTTGGGAGGGACTCACTGTCCCCATTTAGCTGTGCTTCATACATAAAAATGTGGTGTCAAGACTCAGCTGGGGTCCAAGCTAATTTGTTTAGGAGCTGGGACTAGAGCCCCACTGTCCTGTTTAGGAGCTCTACCCATGTCTGTTTGTCTTGCTTGTCCTGTGTCATTTGCTCTCTAAAAACAAAACAGTCTACTGAATATCTGGGAACTGACTAAATGCCAGACTGGCCAGGGGAGCCAGAATTGTTCAGTGTGTGGCCTCAGCCTCAAGGAAGAGTGTATGGAAGAAACAGGGCTCGGGGAGGCGGAAGGAGAGTGGACGGAATGACCAAGCCTGTTGACTGGATGCCTTCCTCAGCCCTCACAGCTCCTCTCTTCCCATTAGCCTCCCCCACAGGTCCCCTTCTTTGTTCTCTGTCCCCCGCTGCTGCTCCCCCTTCTCTCTACAGTCTAGTGCCAGCCTCCCCCATTCCCAAGGGGACCCCAAATCCTGAAACAGCTGTTCTGCCCAGCCCCACCCCCAGCAGCTTCCCTTCACTCCCCATTTCCTTTCCTATGGGACCAAATAGACATGCACCAAATTTAGTCTTCTTTATGCTTTTGCTCTGAGTGCTTAAAAAAAACAACATGGATTTTCATCTGACAAAGTAAAATGAAAAAAAAACTTGAAAATTATAGAAAAAGATAAAGGAAAAAATCAGCCATTTTCCTGTCACTCAAAGAGAAACTCACTTTGAAAATACGTTGGTGTGGCTCTTCCCAGCTTTCTTATACACAGAATATAGAAATATAAAATAAATGTATGTATGCATTCTATGGTTTCCCAAGAAATTTCCTCAGGAAATATGCTCATACAAACTCATGTAACAGCCACAACGTATTTCATTATAGGAATGCGCCATCATTTATTCAGTCGTTACCTATATTCACACCTCACATGGATCACACATCTTCAGCGCTGCCTTGGAGAAGTTGAATACTTGTTGGAAATTTTGAATGACAATCAGAGATGTTGAATGATTGTCAGAAATACTGAGTGATTTCAGAGATATGGGATGATCATTGGAGACATTGAACGATGTCGGAGTTACCAAATGATGGTTGGAGATTTTGAATGACTATTACAGATGTTGAATGACGATCAGAGATGTCTAATGATTGTCAAGAATATTGAATACTAGACAGAGATGTTGAATGATGGTCGAAGATGTTGAATGGCGGCTGGAGACGCTTTGCTGGAGATTTCTGAATGCCTGCCTGGCTTAGGTTTGGTCCGAGAGGTTGAACCAATGTCTTTTGATCCAGCAGTTTATTGAGGTGTACTTACGGATGAAACAGGACAGCAGGGTTGTAGGAAAAGCAGCTGAGAGGTCACGTCCGGCCTCAGCTGATCCCACAGGAGCCCTAACCACTCAGGGCACCACACAGTTGTCCCACATGGAGGCAAACCAGACCTTATAAACCCAAGCATCAATGTCAATGGCTAGGACCGACCTGGAGGTGGGGGTCTAACCTATGAAGCACGTCCCAAAGCAGACTCAATTTGATCCAAGCCATAAAGCCACCCCTGGCAGCTGGGGGGTTGAAGCCTCATGGAAAGTCGTGTGGACACTGATAGCACCCAGTGTCTTTAGCACATTTTTAAAGGTAGATTGACTGACTACTTCACAACCCCAGTCATTCCTGGGAGTGAATCCCCAACGGACACACCAACACTGGGGTCCATCTCTGTTCTTTTTCATCTTTATCTCTGATAAAAGGAAAAGTTGGCATCTCTTTTAAATTTTTATTTCCTTGATTACCTGTGAGATAGAACACTCATTTTCAGAAGTTTCTTGGAGAATCTTTCTTATGGACTGCTGGTGGACATCTCTCTATGCTTTTATTTTTAAAAATAAGTCACTGCAAATATCCCTTTGGTTCACTTCCAAAATCCAATCTGAGGTTTCTTTTCTCACTTGTATCCAACAGCCCTGTGAAGTATCTGTGTGTCCCTGTGGGTTGCAATGTCTTGGTTTATATCCCATAGTGCATCCTCCGCTGTCCAGCTTGGATCCTCAGAGTAAAGAAAGAAAACTTGGCCATGCCAGCTACTAAGGCTATTCTCTGGAGGTGGTGGGCAGGGCTGGCTGGTTCTCACAGTGGGTCAGGACCCCAGAGCTATGGGCATTCTCCTCCCTTCCCTGCAGGCCTTTGAGGATAACTACCTGGAACAAAAGCCCCGAGTGAAGTCTATGCTGGAGTACACCGACAGAGTGTTCACCTTCATCTTCGTGTTTGAGATGTTGCTCAAGTGGGTGGCCTATGGCTTCAAAAAATATTTCACCAATGCCTGGTGTTGGCTGGACTTCCTCATTGTGAATGTGAGTGGCTCTGTGAGCACTGTGGGGGGTTTCCTCATTATGACTGTGAGTGGCTCTTGTGAGCACCATGGGGGTGGTGCTGGGATCTCACCGTGAACGGGAGCTGCAGCGAGTACAGATGTGGCTCTGACAGCTGTCTCTCGGGGACTGCTTTGAGCACTGAGAAGTTAGGATAACTTTGCACGTCAATGAGTGGTAAGCCCCGGGAAATTCAAAATTCGGACATAGTTGTGACCCTCCGGTGAAGCTGCAGGCCTCCAGATTCTGTCGGGTAAAACTACTCCAGCCCTCTGCCTTCATATCCAAAGCAAGTCGGCACAGGCACAGGCTTCCTTGTTCTTTCACCCATTGCCAGGGCTCTGGACCTCAGGGAGCCGTGGTCTTCAAACAGAGCCTGCCTGCCTGCTAGCTTCGTGGTCTCCAGCCCTGGCTGTGCATGTAACACACCCATGGATCTTTTAAAATCATGCTGGGCAAGCAGGACACGGGGAGGGTCTGGTCTTTCTGGTCTTGGGCGAGCTCCAGGCAACAGTATTTGTAGGTGTTTCCAGTCATTTCCAAGGTGTAACTGTGGTTGTGAACTGTGCTGAGGACACTGGCTCTCTGTGACACCAAAGGCAAGAGAAGGTCCTGCTGGAGCTCATGGGTAGGGACTCTGCATCAGTGGGTCGGCATGTGTGCCCCCCCCCACATTCTGCTGTCACTCACCTGTCTTAACCACTCCACTGCCCTGCCCCCTTTAGGCCATCTCCTTGACTTCTCAATGTGGCAACCTGTGTTTACTTGCTCACTGCTGTCTAGCTGAGGATTTCTGTGAGCAGAGTGAGCCATGGCTTGTCTCTGTCTCCCTCCTCCAGCAGCCACCTGCACCAGGGTCTTGCACATCAGTCAGACATGTCAGGAAACATGTCTATGTCTGGTATGTGCCTCCTGAAGCTGACTGGGGTCCAGTACAGAACATTCTGTCTAGCATAAGTTGGCAATACCTCCAGCCCAGGCCTGCATGTGACTCCCTTCTCTCCTGATGCCGGTGGTATCAGGTCCCTGTGCTACAGGGACTCTGAGAGGCCTGAAATCTGAGTCACAGGTGACAGTTCTGTGCATGGGAAACAATTATCCACAAATAAGAAGAAAATGCTTTCTTCTGTCTTGCATCCTGCCAAGAGCTCTGCTTGTGTAGACTTCATTGTTTTCCAATGCTGATCACCTTAAGAAGTCTCTTCTTAAGTCGGGCATGGTGACGCACCCCTTTAATCCCAGCACTCAAGAGGCAAAGGCAGATGGATCTCTGTGGGTTCGAGGACAACCTGGTCTACAGAGTGAGTCCCAGGGCAACCAAGGCTATGTAAAGAGACACTGTCTCAAAAAGAATAAGAAGAAAAGGTAGTGGTAGTACTAGTAGTAGAAGGGAGAAGAAGAAAAAGGGGAGGAGGAGGAGGAGGAGGAGGAGGAGGAGGAGGAGGAGGAGGAGAAGGAGAAGGAGGAGGAGGAGGAGGAGGAGAAAAAGCAGCAGCCTCTTTTTCATTGTGACTGTCTGTCCTTCCTTCCACGCTCCCACTTCCCATCTCTTCCACTATTAACCCTTCTTCCTTCTTTCCTTTCTTCTTCCAAGAGCCCATCCATCTTCACTTCTCTCATCTGCCCTTCTCCTTCTAGCTATCCCTTTCCATTCATCTTTTTTTCTCTTCCCTTTATCCTTGTCTTCCTCTGTCCATTCACCAATTGGTGTTTAATCCTTACATCTCTGTGGATGCTCCTTCTAACCAAATAGCCAGTTACTTAACCTTCTGTTCCCCCACTCACTCATCATCTATCCAAGCATACATCTACTCATTCGTCCTTTTATCCTATGGTCTACAATCTTTCCATACTTCCTTTTCCAATCTCTGATGGTCAGTTTTAAATGTCCACCGAGGATCACCTGGGAAGAGACAGTTATCTAGATCCAGTTGGCCTGTAGGCATGTCTGTGGGAGATTGCCTTGGTTGTTAAATGGGTTTGGAAGACCCACCCTGAAGGTACGCTGCACCCTTTCACGGGCTGGCCCCTGCACTGTACAGCAGTGAAGACAGATGGACAGAAGCAGTGAGAAATCAGCAGCGATCCCTTCATTGGTCTCTGCTCTGGCTGTGGGTGTGATGTGAATTGCTGCTTGAGTTCTGCCTTGAATTTCCCACCGACGGCTGTAGCTTGGAACGTAAGCCAATTAAACCCTTCTTCCCCCTAGCTGCTTTGTGTTGGGTTGTCTTTTCACCCATTCCAACAGGACTCTTTGATTTCTTTCTTTCTTTCTTTCTTTCTTTCTTTCTTTCTTTCTTTCTTTCTTTCTTTCTTTCTTTCTTTCTTTCTTTCTTTCTTTTTTCAAGACAAGGTTTCCCTGTGTAGCTTGAGAGCCTGTCCTGGAACTCGCTCTGTAGACCAGGCTGGCCTTGAACTCACAGAGATCCGCCTGGCTCTGCCTCCCAAGTGCTGGGATTAAGGATGTGCGCTACCACTGCCCAGCAATTCTTTCTTTTCTTGCATCTATGAAATATTTATTTAAATCTTTTAAATGCAAAATTGCTATGTGGAGTGCCCAGGAAACACAAAAGCAATAAATAGACAGTCAGGCATAGTGTTATATGCCTGGAATCCCAGCACTGGAGAGCATGGCAGACGAAGACTGGGAGTTTGGGGCTAGCCTGGGCTATAGAGTAAGACCTGTCCCAAAAAAAGGAAAGGGGATGGAATGGATGGGAAGAGGAGAGAGAAATGAAGGGAAGGAGGGTAGGAAGAGAGAGGAGAGGAAGAGTAAAGAGCATAAAGGAGGAGAGGGGAGGAGAAGGAAAGAAGGGAGGAGGGAGAATGGAAGAAAGGGAGAGAAAGATCTGTTGTTCAAATTTCTAATGTCTTATAATAAAAATCCCAGAGCCAGTTATCAGGGTGAAAGCTGAAAGATCAGAGAAGCAGAACAGCCAGCCACTAGTTCTTACTTCTGCGAAAACATCAGCCTAAAGAGAGTGAGTTCCTGTTTCCTCACACCTTATATACCTTTCTCTACCCAGACGTCACTTCCCAGGATTAAAGGCATGTGTGCTTCCCAGCACTGGGATTAAAGGTGTGTGCCACCACCGCCTGGCTCTGTTTTCAGTGTGGCCTTGAACTCAGAGATCCACATGGATCTCTGCCTCCCGAGTGATAGGATTAAGGGTGTGTGCCACCACTGCCTGACCTCTGTGTCTAATCTAGTGGCTGGCTCTATCCTCTGATCCTCAGGCAAGTTTTATTAGGGTACACAATACATCACCACAGAGATCTACTCCAGGAGTTTACACTTCAATCTTCCAACAGGCAAGACAGACACAGACAAGGAAATGTAAATGTATTAAAAGGGTGGGGTTGATGAACACTGCTGAGGACAGTTACCATTGAGGAGACACAGAAACATGAGCATTCTTCCACTTGATGAGTGGAGTGGCTTGGAAAGCTTCTGGTAGGAGGTAGCATTAAATGTGGAGCATAGAAGTAAGAGCAGAGAGGTGCCAGAGGAAGGCCAATCCTACCTGAAAGTATAACCTCGGCCACAGGAAGACATGGAGAACCATTGATCTGAACAGAATCTGTGGGTGGGATGTGGCTAGAAAGGCAGGCTATGGTCACATGACCCAGGTTGAGGGCAGGACCTTACCCAAGATGCTAAAGTCCCAATGAAGAGTGGAAGTGTGAGGGAACCAGGGTCATAACCAGGATTATGATAGAGTATGGAGGAGAGAGGTGTAGTATTAGTACCTGACCAGTAAGCTGGGTACCTGGCGGCCTGAGCAATACAGGAGGTGGACTTTGCCAGGGCTGTCTGCTCCATATGCAAAGTTGGAACATGAAACAGCCTTCCCTGAAGGATGTGCAAAAGATTGGTGTGAAACTGGCCCTGAACCTTGCTGTCCACAGCCAGGCAGACAGCTGGGTGCCTGACGGTGTCTGGAGCCTTGTGTTAATGCAAGAAGGAAGTCTTTTCTATTCTGTTTGTTGTGGTAGCTGTTGGCCTGGTAGAATAGGCCACCCATTCAGAGAATGGGTATTGTTTCAGACACAAGGACCTACGTGTCAATCTCTTGTTTTCTAGAGTTCTGGTACAGTGGCAGAGTAAGTAATTTAAGCCTTAATTCAGCACCATGCAGGATGTTGTGTGTCTGGGTCACAGTCCTATCAAGCTAAGCTTGTCACCAGAATGTCTCCCCCTAGTACCTTGAAAGTTCCTGCAAGGGGTGACTGATTTTTCATGACAGCCTGTGTCCTTTGCTGTCCTTGGGATACCACCTAAAGAGAACTGGCAGACTAACAGGGACTCACTGCTCAGTTGAACCTCAGATGTCTACTGAAGCTAGAACTCAGACAACTGTCCACCTGTGAGAACTAGCTGACTTGTGGTCTGAATCCGCCTTTCCATTTGACTCCTATGTTTTACAAAGGGCAAAAGTGTCGTAATCCAGCAGGTCTTGAAAAGCCAGAGACCAAGAGGGACCTAAAAATATACATACAAGCAGGATTTATTCCAACCCAATTTTCTAAGCAAATAAAATCAAGACTAATTTTAAATCCCTCAGAATAAGCATATTAGTTACTTTTCTGTTGCTGTAGCTGTATTAAAATTCCATGTCCAAAAGCAATTTAGAGAAGAAAGGGTTTATTTTGGCTTATGGTTCCAGAGGGATAGACTTCATCATCTTAGGGAAATGTGACATCAGGCAGGGAAAGCCCAGCAATAGGAACAGGAAGCTGGATGATCACATCTTCACCCCCACACAAGAAGAGGGGGACAAGGAGAAGGAGGAGGAGGAGGAGGAGGAGGAGGAGGAGGAGGAGGAGGAGGAAGAGGAAGGCAGACAAGACTACAAACCTTCAAAGCCAGCCCCCAGTGATCCCAGTGATGCATTTCCTCCAGCAAGGCTCCACCTCTTAAAGGGTCCGTAACCTCCTCAAACAGTACCACCAGCTAGGGAGCTAGTATTCAAATACATGAGCCTGTGGGAGACATTTCTCATTTAAACCACCACAATGGGATTTAATCATAGGTCCAATGAAGGGATATCAGCTCCCCAAATCTCTGGAAGTCAATCAAAATATCAAGGCTCTTGGGGCCCAGCTTGGAGGGAAAAACAAGTTTGGCCACATATATCTGGGGATAGTAATGGGTGAGAACATATTTTCTTGTTGTGGTGGTTTGAAAGAAAATGGCTCCCATAGGGAATGACACTATTAGGAGGTGTGGCTTTGTTGGAATAGGTATGGCCTTGTTGGAGGAAGTGTGTCACTGTGGGGATGTGCTGTGGGATGGTCTGTATGTCAAATGTGTTGCTGATTGGTCAATGAATAAATCACTGATTGGTCAGTGGCCAGGCAGGAAGTATAGGCGGGACTAACAGAGAGGAGAATTGAGAGAACAGGATGCTGGGTGAGGGAGACACTGCCAGCCGCCATGATGAGAAAGAGCATGTGAAGATACCGGTAAGCCACGAGCCATGTGGCAAGGTATAGATTAATAGAAATGGATTAATTTAAGCTGTAAGAACAGTTAGCAAGAAGCCTGCCACGGCCATACAGTTTGTAAGCAATATAAGTCTCTGTGTTTACTTGGTCGGGTCTGAGTGGCTGTGGGACTGGCAGGTGAGAGAGATTTGTCCTGACTGTGGGCCAGGCAGGAAAACTTTAGCTACAGGGATGGGCTTTGAGGTTTCCTTTGCTCAAGCTACACCCAATGACACAGTTTACTTCCTGTTGCCTATGGATCATGATGTAGAACTATCAGCTCCTTCTCCAGCACCATGTCTGCCCGCATGCTGCCATGTCCTTCCATGATGATAATGGACTAAACCTCTGAAACTGTAAGCCAGCCCCAGTTAAATGTTTTCCTTTGTAAGAATTACTGTGGCCATAGTGTCTCTTCACAGCAATGGAAACCCTCCCTAACTAAGACACGTGCCCAGAAGTCCGTGTGAGTAATCAACAGGTTTTGAGCCCATCACAGAAGATGGGGCGGAAAGAGTGTAAGATCCGGAGGAAGGGGTGGAGTGTTGTGAAATGCTGTCTTTGGGGTGTGGGGACATTGTACTCCTGAACTCACAGCAGCTGTCACCTGAACAGGACTGAGCCCACCAATATCCTGTTGTGATGGAGGAGGGGCTCACAAGGCCCCGCCCATCCCTGAGGCTCTATAGATCACTAGTGATTGCTAGAAGAAGGAGAGACATTTTCTTAGTGGTGTAGCCACTAGTTAGATGCCTGTGCTCCTGTAGGCAATCCACTGAAGCTCCGTGTGACACACACACACACACACACACACACACACACACACACACACACCATGAAAATAAAAATAATTGGAAGAGAAGGGGATCAGTGGAGGATGAGGGAGATAATAGAGAATCAGGGAAGGTGAATGTGATTAAAATATACTCTATATACTTGTGAAAACATAATGAAATCCATAATTGTGTGTAATTAGTATATGCTAATAAGCCTTTTAATTCAGTAAAAGCAAAGGACTTTCTAGAATTTCCTCTGGACTAAATAGACAGAGCAGAGACTGGGAGGTGGGGCATAGAGGTGCTTTCTCTTTCCACCAGCCGACGTTCTAGAACTCCAGGATAATGCATTGCTTTCTGCCTGTACCAGATCTCCCTGACAAGCCTCATAGCGAAGATCCTCGACTATTCAGACGTGGCATCCCTCAAAGCCCTTCGGACTCTCCGTGCCCTCCGACCACTGCGGGCTCTGTCTCGATTCGAAGGCATGAGGGTAAGACCCATTTCAGAACTTCTCTGACCCACAGTGTTTGGCACACCTTCCCCAAATTCCCCCATCCCTGTGCCCTCCATACCCTGACACAAAGTGACAGGCCCCACTTCCAGATATCAGCTCTGTGTCGTCCCTTCCCGGTCAGACCTTGGTGACACTGTACAGTCTAACTGCCTTGTCTCCCTCAAGTCAGACTGTAAGAACCTCCTTTCTCAAATGCTACCACCCCCAGGCTCAGACCTCACTCCCTCGGGACGTGGTCCTGGCTATTCCCCGCCTCCTGGACTTACTCTGAGCACCCACAGAGCACCCACTGTCCCATTTCCTATGAGAAGGGAGCCTTGTCCCTGTCACTTGCGTACATGTAGGGATAACCTCGGCTCAGCACCTGAGCCAGCATCCATCCAAAAGCATCTCTTGGACAATCTTTATGTCCTGTGGCTTTTCTGTGCCACTCACCGCTTTCTTTCTTTATTACTATCAGCCTCCTCCCTGCCCCACCTCCATCACCGGCTCAAAGCAGCCACTATAGCTTCCCAAATAACAATGGAGTTTTTAGATCAGTTTGTGGGCTGGAGAGTTAGCTCAGTCAGTACAGTGTTTGCCTCGCAAGCATGAGGATCTGAGTTCAAACCCCAGAACCCATGTGAAAAGAATAATTTTAAAAGGCAGGCATGGAAGTGCATGCTTATAATCTCAGCTGGGGAGGAGAGCCAAGTGGTCCGAGGGCTCACTGGCAGCCAGCCTACCCCTTCCAGGTGAGTTCAAGGTTAATGAAAGACTCTGCTTCAGAATGGGTGGGTGGAATTCCTGAGGATGATGCTGAAGCCTGTCTTCCAGCCTCTGTCCAGCAGGCACGTGTGTAGCAGAGAATAAAAAGTGGCATTTTGGGGAATTTCATGTCCTTTTCCATTTCCCACCAGGTAGTGGTGGATGCGCTGGTAGGCGCCATCCCCTCCATCATGAACGTCCTCCTCGTCTGCCTCATCTTCTGGCTCATCTTCAGCATCATGGGCGTGAACCTCTTTGCAGGGAAATTTTCGAGGTGCATTGACACCAGCAATAATCCATTTTCTGTTGTGAATTCCACCATTGTGAATAACAAGTCTGAGTGTCAAAATCAAAACCACACTGGCCATTTCTTCTGGGTCAACGTGAAAGTCAACTTTGACAATGTTGCTATGGGTTACCTCGCACTTCTTCAGGTGGTGAGTCAACGCTGAGATCCATCATTTCTATTCCTTTGGCTGCTTAGTAAATGGAGCTTCCAGATTCTTCCAGACGATGCTGCATAGAGACATTACAGGAGGCAGCATTCAATGTAAGCAGAAGCCGTTCTCTATTCCCACGGACACCACTAGACTAGAGGTCCTTACTGATGAGTGTGAGCACACAGGGCTGACTCTAGCTAAGTCTGCCTAAGATAACAGAATGAAAAGATGAGCCATCCATGGGGCAGGATGCACAGAACAGGCATGTTTATAGGGTTCCATCTTTCACTTCTCATTATTTCCTATATGATAACAAATTTTAGCTAGTTAAGTTTGTTGTGATGGTGGATAATATTGGTGATAACAATGAAATATGTTCACACTATTCAATTGTACCTCACTTGTCTACATCCACATTTTCATTCAGTCCTGTGTTTATTGAAGTGTGGTTACAATTACTTATACATCTGTGGCATCTATTTGCCTAAGAGTTTCTATATTCTACCCTCTGTCCATGCTCATTCAGGGAACAAATAATCTCTGTAGCAGCGGTCTGCCAGGTACTGTACTTTACCCATGAAAGCAACAGTACAGGACCTGGGGCTTCATGAGTAAAATGGACAAATACATTATTCAAACAGCCCATCAAATGCTGTAACAGACTGAAGAGAGCAAAGTTTCTTTCATGCCTGAGATAGGCTACAAAGCACACCCACTTTTAAGTCCTCAAGGATGCTAAGACTGGGCTAGGGAGATGGTTCAGGGAGAAAGGGCACTTGCTATGCAAGCCTGAAGACCTGAGTTCAGATCCTCATTACCCATGAACAATTCTGGGTATACACAACTGCACTCACCTATAACCCCAGGCTGAGCATGTCAGCCAGACAATCCCACTAAGATAAAGCCTGAGCTCCAGGTTCAACAACAATCATGTCTTAGTGGGAAAGGGCAGAGAACAATGGAGGACATTAGACACCTCCTCCTCTGTCTTCTGCACACACATGCATTAACACACACACATACACACACACACACACACACACACACACACACACACACACACACACACGAATGCTAAAACTGAAAACAGGAAATTGGTCTCACTCCCACTTTCAGATGTGTATTCTTTATTTTGATATTGAAAATAGATTATTATTTATTTATTTATTTATTTATTTTACATCCCAACCACATTTTCCCCTCCCTCCTCTCCCAGTCCCTTCCCCACCTCCCTTCCCTACAACAATCCACTCCTCCTCCATTTCTGTTCAGAAAAGGGAGGTTGGAGAGACGGCTCAGAGGTTAAGAGCACTGACTGCTCTTCCAGAGGTCCTGAGTTCAATTCCCAGCAACCACGTGGTGGCTCACAGAAAAGGGCAGGCCTCCCATGGACATCAGCAAAACACAGCATATCAAGTTGCCATAAGACTAAGCACCTCCTGGTACTACAGCTGGGCAAGATGACCCAGTATGAGGAATAGGGTCCCAAAAGCCAGTAAAAGAGTCCGAGACAGTCCTTGTTCCCACTGTTGGGAGTCCCACAGGAGGACCAAGCTACACAACTGTAACATATATGCAGAGGGCCTAGGTTTGTCCCATGCAGGCTCCCTGGTTGTCGGTTCAGTCTCTGTGAGCTCCTATGAGCCAGGTTAGTTGATTCTGTGGGTTTTCTTGTGACCCCTCTGGTTCTTACAATCCTTTCTCCCTCTCTTCAGTGGGATTCCCCCAGCTGGGCCCAGTGTCTGGCTGTGGGTCTCTGCATCTGTTTCCATCAGTTGCTAGATGAAGCCTCTCTGATGACAATTGGGCTAGGCACCAATCTATGAGTACAGCAGAATATCATTAGGAATCATTATACTGACATTTTTTTCTCCAGTCATGTTTGGTTCTATCCAGGTCTCTGGGCCATCCAGCCTCTGGGTCTTGGCCCTCCAGGCAGTGTCAGGGGTGGACTCACTCTTGTGGCATGGGTCTCAGGCTGGACCAATCATTGGTTGGCCACTCCCACAATCTCTGTGTCTTCCTTACCCCAGCACATCCCATAGGTAAGGACAGACTGTAGGTCAAAGGTTATGTGGCTGGGTTGGTGTCCCACTCCCTCCACTGGAGGTCTTGCCTGGTCACAGGAGATGGCCAGTTCAGGCTCCATATCCCCTGTTGCTTGGAGTCTTAGCTGGGTCATCCTTGTAGGTTCCTGGGAGTTTCCCTTGTACCAGGTTTCTACCTCACCTGAAATGGCCTCCTTTCCAGTCATCTCTTTCAGTACTCTCCCCCACCCCACTCCCACATGTTCCCCCATGTTCCCATCCCCACCTGCCCCCAATCCACCCATGAAATCTCTATTTCCCCTTCCCAGGGAGATCCAAGTGCCTCCTTCCCCTTGAGTCTCCTCGTTACTTAGCTTCTCTGGGGCTGTGGATTATAGCATGGTTATCATTTACTTCATAGCTAATATCCACTTATAAGTGAGTACATACCATGTCTATCTTTCTGGGTCTTGGTTACCTCACACTGTAGTGAGTCTTTCTCTGTCCCACCAGCCAGCTCCCAAATAATGACACGGAGACTTATTAATTATGAACGTTTGGCCTTAGCTTAGGCTTGTTCCTAACTAGTCTTATAACTTATATTAACCCATTTCTATCAGTCTGTGTGCTGACACATGACTTGTGGCTGTTACCTCTCCTCCTGCATGTCTTGCTTGTTCTGCATCTCCTGACATCTCTCTCATGTACCTCGATTTCCTCCTCGTACTTCCTCTCTCTACCCAGAAGTTCTGCCTGTACCTCCTGCCTAGGTATTGGCCATTCAGCTCTTTATTAAACCAATCACAGCAACACCTCTTCACACAGTGTACAAATATCCCACATCACTCGGGATGATGTTTTTCTAGTTCCATCCACTGGCCTGTGAATTTCATGATGTCATTGTTTTTAACAGCTGAGTAATACTCCATTATGTAAATATACAACATTTTCTTTATCCATTTTTCTTTTTTCTTTTTTTTTTTTTTTTTTTTGGTTTTTCGAGACAGGGTTTCTCTGTGTAGCTTTGCGCCTTTCCTGGAACTCACTTGGTAGCCCAGGCTGGCCTCGAACTCACAGAGATCCACCTGGCTCTGCCTCCCGAGTGCTGGGATTAAAGGCGTGCGCCACCACCGCCCGGCCCATTTTTCAACTGAGGGACATCTAAGTTGTTTCCAGGCTAGAAACTCAAAGCAATTCCACTAAAATCAGGAACAAGACAAGGCTGTCACTCTCCCCATATCTATTCAATACAGTACTTGAAGTTCTAGCTGCAGTAATAAGACAACAAAAGGAGATCAAGGGGATACAAATTGGAAAGGAAGAGGTCAAAGTGTCATTATTCACAGATGATATGATAGTATGCATAAGTGACCCCAAAATTCTACCAGAGAACTCTTACAACTGATAAACACCTTTAGTCAAGTGGCTGGATACAAGATTAACTAAAAAAAATCAGTAGCCCTCCTATAAACGAACAATAAACAGGCTGAGAAAGAACTCAGAGAAACAACACCCTTCACAATAGCCACAGATAATATAAAATATCTTGGTGTAACTCTAACCAAGCAAGTGAAGGACCTGTATGACAAGAACTTCAAGTCTTTGAAGAAAGAAATTGAAGAAGATATCAGAAGATGGAAAGATCTCCCATGCTCATGGATCAGGACTAACATAGTAAAAATGGCCATCTTACCAAAAGCAATCCACAGATTCAACACAATTCTCACCAAAATTCCAACACAATTCTTTACAGACCTTGAAAGAACAATACTCAACTTCATATGGGAAAACAAAAAAACCCAGGACAGCTAAAACAATCGTGTATCTTATTCTTATGTCACATACATTAACCAGGAAAATGACTGAGAAAATGGCAGCCTCAACAGAGCATAGAATAGCCTGTACCAGTGTCCCGATAGCTAGGCAACTCGAGTCCCAGTTCAGGCCATGTTCTAGAAAGTCCCATGTCTTCCATACCACACTACTCTGGGTTACTTGAAATCATGTGAGATTAGTTCAGTCACCCAGGGACTTCCTTTCTTCCCCTTCTGCCTGAGCTCTGTCCTCCCCAAGCCTCTTTACTCAGCATCCCACACTCTCCCACTGAGCCACCATAGACTGAGAAGGTCCAGTTAGATGGACAGACGCTGATTGCCCTCCACTTCTTGTTTCCAGGCAACATTCAAAGGCTGGATGGACATTATGTATGCGGCTGTCGATTCCCGAGAGGTGAGTCTCAGCTTCTGGTGCGCATGGCCTCCCCCCTGTGCATCCTGTTGCACTGACTGTATCTGGGATGAAATTTAAATAGCCTTCCCGCCAGAAGAGTCAGACTTACACCGCTTCCCACAGCCCATCTCTGTGGCAGTGTCCATCTGCTACGTGTTTGGGCATTTGAGCTCAATTAGCCTTCCACGCGTGCTCCTCAGGCTTCTCAAGCACGTCTTTCGCTCACTGAGGCCATGACAGACAGCTAGATAGCAGTGATTTTATTGGTTACTTTTCCTGTTGCTGTGACCAAACACCTGACAAGAAGGAATATAAAGAAGGGATTATTTTGGCTTACAGTTCAAGGGATCTCAGTCTCTCACAGCCTAGGAAGCATGACAAGAGTGGGAGGCAGCTGGTCACACTGCAGTCCCAGTCAGGAAGCAGAGCAGACAGGAAATAATTGGCTTCTTCCAGCGAGACTTTCAGTCTTACAAGTTCCACAACCTTCCCAAATGGTAGCACCAACTGGGGCCTAAGTGTCCAAACATTAACGAACCTGCGGGAGACATTGCACATTCCAATCCTAACAGTAATGGGTAAGGTCCCTTCCTGCCATGGCAGGCACAACTGATGTCCTGCCGTCCTCTGAGCCCCTGGAGTCCTCTGGAATGCCCATCCTCTGTCCGAAGCCTTTCTTCAGTTCATCAGATGTTACTCAGTGGCCTCTCCCAGCAGGACAGGGGATGGGCTGTTTCCAGGCAGCTCTGATTAATAAGTCTCAGGAGTTGACAGACAAGCATTACAGCTTCCCTGTTCCTTGGTGGTCCCACTCTGAGGTGTGTTCTCCAGCAGGATGGAGCTCCAGTTGCCTACAGCATCGGCCTAGCTAATAAATAAATACCCCTCCATCAGCCTCTCTTATCTGCTGCCTCTCCCCAACTCCTCAATCCTGCCTTACAGGATAAAGTACCGGGGCCTGGTCTCAGGGTTAGCTTTTAGAGAAAGCCTAAGACATGCACCTCCTCACATCTCCTGCCTTGTCTGGACCACAGATCAACAGCCAGCCGCGGTGGGAGGACAACCTGTACATGTACCTCTATTTCGTCGTCTTCATCATTTTTGGAGGCTTCTTTACACTGAATCTCTTTGTTGGGGTCATAATTGACAACTTCAATCAACAGAAGAAAAAGATAAGTGGGGCTCAAGTGTCTTGGCCATAGTAATGAATCCCATAGTAATGAATCTTGTACTTCCTATCCCTTGGACAACTGTGGCCTCGCGGCTAAAAGCCAATGGCTTCCTGTCTGTAGCACTAAGCTGATATTTGTCCCCTGGGTTTGGTCCTCACCACTGTCTGGTGCCTGATGCTGCCACTGCTGGGGGAGCTGTATTTGCAGGGTTATAAATGCTCCCCAAGGTTCCCATCCTCCAATAAAGTGACCTTGGTCTTCTCAACTGGAGCCAAGCGTCACAGACGACTCCTTACAAAGTACCACTAGGGTGGCAAAGGACCTGTGACTCTAGAACTTTAAGCCCCAAGGGACTGAGTTAGGACACCTCAGGAAGGGCCAAGGCACTGGCAGAATACCAACCCTCTTGGAATGGAAAAGAAGATTCATGCCTCCATACTTCCCTTGGCTTCATAGGACCCTAATCCCAAATATTTATTTATATTTACAATATAAAATATGAGTGCTAAAGGTATAAAGGGCTTTCGCTTTGTGCCTGCGTATTCTCCTGTTCCCAAGCCCTCTCTGCTCTTGTACTGCAGAACAGAAACTAGCTTTGCTTCAGAAACCCAGGCAGTGGATCATAGCCAGGTACTCCCCTCAGAGTTTAGCAAGCATAGTGCTTTCAAGCATGGTGCTGTGGTAGAGCATTTGACTGCAGGACCCAGGCAGGGGGTCTGCAATGGGCTCATCCCCTCTCAGGTCAGACATTCCCTGATTCTTCCTGCTCAGGAGATGAGAAGATTGGAATGGTCCGCAGGCTTTGGCATCTCTGGAGGATCTTGTTATTTTAATAACATCAGTGTGTCCTG
The DNA here is from genome assembly GCF_007827085.1 of Peromyscus californicus insignis. Taxonomy (NCBI): domain Eukaryota; kingdom Metazoa; phylum Chordata; class Mammalia; order Rodentia; family Cricetidae; genus Peromyscus; species Peromyscus californicus. The sequence goes on along the minus strand of NW_026294402.1, from coordinate 114,095,724 downwards.
CTCCTCTACCTAGGAGGTCAGGACATCTTCATGACAGAGGAGCAGAAGAAGTACTACAATGCCATGAAGAAGCTGGGCTCCAAGAAGCCCCAGAAGCCTATCCCACGGCCCCTGGTGAGTCCCTGGGTTTCTCTCTATCAGAGCAGGTTTGTGAGTTCAGCTTAACCTGGACTGAGTAGACGCCTAGCCAGTGCCATATGGAGAAAATTCTGGGACAAGTTTAAGGGTGGAAGTGATGAGGTTCCTAGGCCCCAAAAATGAGAAGTTTAAATGAAGTGAAAACAGCTCCAGTGGTTACTTCAAATAAGCTTGCCTGACGAGCTCTGCATCTCTCAACAAGTGGCTGAATCATGGCTTTGGAAACAGGTCATGAAATAGAAAGGGTGTTAGAGTTTCTACATTAAGGCGTGGTCCTTATATAAGTTACTCCAGACTTGGTGAGTACAAGGTGTCGGAACATTTACAGGAGGGAAAGGAAGATTTATCACCTTTGCCACACTTTATTTGTAAATAGTGAGTATCAATTTGATGCTGTTCTAACATCTGCGAAGAAACATTGGATCAGGATGGCAGGAGGTTCCAGACTGTACCAGCAGAAACGTCCTTCCTAATCCCGTAAGATGAAGATGACTGGGTTTGGATAAGTCTGAACAAGAGTGTGCAAGGCATCCTGAGGGCCTCTCAGGACACACACACACACACACACACACACACACACACACACACACACACAGTGCTGAGGAAATAGCTATTGGTGAAGTACTTACCTTGCAAGCACAAGGACCTGAATTCAACCCCCAGAATCCACATCTATAAAGGTAGGTGTGGTTGGTCACTTGTCCTCCCAGCACTGGGGAAGTAAATCAGGCAGATAGATCCCTGGGGCTCACTGGTAGGTCAGCCTGGCCTACTTAGCAAATTCCAGGATAGGGAGAGACCCTGTTTCTAGACAAGATGGATGGCACCTTAGTAACAATATCTGAGATTGTCCCCTGACCTGCACACACACACACACACACACACACACACACACACACACACACACACACACACACACACACAGAGTGCATAAGCACTTGCACATGCACAAAATCCAACGGGTGGGAACAGGCTCAAAATTAAAGATTCAGGTAAAAGGCTGTGCCCAGCCAAAGGGATTCAAGTCAGGGGTTATAAAAGCAAGCCGCTGAATTCCATGGCCTTCACTGATCCCACACCAGTGCTAAGCTACCGTCTGAACCAGAATCCTGTGTTTGGGCCACTCCTTAGAATAATCAAGCTTCTGATACCTTCTCTCCAGCCTCTCCCCTCTTATCAACCAGCCCACAGACCACTGGAACTTCTTCCCCTCGTTGTCCCGGGAATAGAGTGGGCTAGATTTCAAAAGTGCACTGTAGATACGAAGGCATGGGTCAGAGCGGGAATTGTAGGTGGATACCATTGCTTCCAATAAAGTCTTACCTGGGACCCTCCACATCCCCCAGTGGTGGCATAAGGTCAGTCCTCCCCATGAGGGGAGTGGGCCTCACTGCCTGGCTCTGCTCCTGGGGTTCTCCATCTATTGGGAGGAGAGTGTGCACTACTAATTGACCATATCAATACTCTTAGTGGAGAAGCTTGGCTTTTTCTTCTCTTTGTGATCCAAGGCTGGTGAACTTTAACACTTGTGTTCCCAATCAAGAAAAGCTGAGACAAGGTTAGGATATTTCAGCAGTGCTTTGCAATCTTGGGGAAACCATGAGAGCAGTGTCTAAGCAGAGACCACATGTGGCTGTTCTCCAGAGCCCACAGTCCTCGGTCCCTCCGTGCTATAGACAGTGTTCACATCTTGATACCACCTGCCTGGTGACATAGTCTGATCATATACCCTCCCTCAAGTCTAGAGCCAAGAAAGAAACTCAAGGAAAAAATTCCTACTTTATCTTAATGTTACTGGAAATTTTGTGGTGCAAGTCCAGGCTCTGGCAGCCCTAACAAGTTGGGTTCTACCTTCCATCCTCAAAATGCCAATTAAAGAGACAAGTGAGAGTGAGAACCAGTGAAAGGAGGTTCTTCAACATGGGCCATATTGGTAGGAGGGAGGAATAAAGAAGTCCTCCCAAGTCCATCTTCTACTTGGTTTAAATAGAGAGCAAGAGATATGCATAGCTAGGAGGCCCTGGTCAAGTGTGGTCCTGCCCATCACTGACCCATCAGTGACTCAACTCCAGTCTGTCCTGCAAGGCGGCCTGAGCAGTTGTCAGAACTCTGTGAAATCTCTTCCTGGGAGACAAGTTCCCCTCTGACTGGCACCAGGCTTTAGTCCTTCATTCAGCATGAGACTACTGGGGAAATTCAATTGCTTGGGGTCTGTTGTGCCAATAGTCTGGGAGGGGCTCAAGCATCTCTTTAGAACACCTACACTTCTGCCAGGACAGCTGTGCTAACATCTGTCCTCCCAAGACCAGCTCTCTTTCCATCCAGCATCTGTCTCTGGAATGTTCTGCTGGTGTGTTTAGGAGTCTCAAGAGATCAAGCAGAGCATTGGCAGAGAAGTTCCGCACCTCCCAGGTGTGTGGGTGCTTCTAATGGCAGAGCTAACACAATACTACAGAGGGATTCCCCAAATCGTACATGCACCCCACCCCTTGCCTCTGGTAAAGTTCACATTCTAAATCTTGTCTTATCCATAGAAAGAGTGAAAGGTTCTACAGGACTGGACGATTTTATTCTATAATGTTCTCTCTTATAAAAATCACTAAAAGCCGGGCGGTGGTGGTGCACGCCTTTAATCCCAGCACTCGGGAGGCAGAGGCAGGCGGATCTTTGTGAGTTCGAGGCCAGCCTGGTCTACAGAGCGAGATCCAGGAAAGGCGCAAAGCTACACAGAGAGACTCTGTCTCGAAAAACCAAAAAAAAAAAAAAAAAAAAAAAAAATCACTAAAAGCAGGTTTCACATGCTCCACATTATAAGAAAATAATAGACTCCAGGCTTGTCATGTTATCATTCACCCTCCATCACCTCCGAGTACACAGAGGGTTACCAAGATGTGAGCCCCACCAACAGGCTGAGTGGGGAAACAGACAAGCGTTGGAATATCTAACCCTAATCTGAGGCTTGTTTGGTTTAATTAGAAGTCATGTAACCAAGAATGGACCTCTTTCTTCTTCTTCTTCTTCTTCTTCTTCTTCTTCTTCTTCTTCTTCTTCTTCTTCTTCTTCTTCTTCTTCTTCTTCTTCTTCTTCTTCTTCTTCTTCTTCTCCTCTCCTCCTCCTCCTCCTCCTCCTCCTCCTCCTCCTCCTCCTCCTCCTCCTCCTCCTCCTCCTCCTCCTCCTCCTCCTCCTCCTCCTCCTCCTCCTCCTCCTCCTCCTCCTCCTCCTCCTCCTCCTTCTTCTCCATTTCATGATGACATGGAAGAGCTTAGTGGCTCAGCAAAGCCCCTCCCATCCCAGAACATGGAAGAGCTTAGTGGCTCAGCAAAGCCCCTCCCATCCCAGAACATGGAAGAGCTTAGTGGCTCAGCAAAGCCCCTCCCATCCCAGAACATGGAAGAGCTTAGTGGCTCAGCAAAGCCCCTCCCATCCCAGAACATGGAAGAGCTTAGTGGCTCAGCAAAGCCCCTCCCATCCCAGAACATAAGCCAACAGTCAAGCAAAGAGCCAGGCCCTTTGTGGTCTGAGTCTCTGCTCTAACCTAGCAGGGTAGCAACCCACCCACACTGTGAAGCAGCAGCAGGGGTCAGCCTGTGGTAGCAGCTCCCTCCACCCACTCAGAAGCTTCTGGAAGTGTGCTGGTAGGACGATGGCAGGTTCTTCTCTCCACCCCTGGTAACCACACATGTGGGACCCTGAACACAGTATCCACTCAGTAAGTGCCTCTGTACAGAATTAGTCAAGCTAGTAGGGTGGCTATCAAATGCTGAGGTGTGGTTAACTCACAGCTCCTCATTCTGTCTTCCATCCACTCAATTTCTTAAGGTCCTTCTGTACGGCAGGCATTATGCAGATGCTAGAATTTGAACTGTAAGCAAGATGGACACAGTTCCTGCCCTCACAGGGGTTGCAGTTTGGTGATAGAGGCAAATAATTAGCAAAAGCCACACACATGTCAACTCACAGGATGGAGAGATTGCAGCAAGGGAAAGCATAGGGTAAGAAGCCAAAGATGCCCAAGACGAAGCCTGAAGAGCTCCCATAACTAGGAGTTGGATGCAGGAGGCTGGAGCAGGCTGGCCTGATACCTCCCTTTCTTTCTCAGAATAAGTACCAGGGCTTTGTGTTTGACATCGTGACCAGGCAAGCTTTTGATATCATCATCATGGTCCTCATTTGCCTCAACATGATCACCATGATGGTGGAGACGGATGAGCAGAGTGACGAGAAGACAAAGATCCTGGGCAGAATCAACCAGTTCTTCGTGGCCGTCTTCACGGGCGAGTGTGTAATGAAGATGTTCGCCCTGCGGCAGTACTACTTCACCAATGGCTGGAATGTGTTTGACTTCATCGTGGTGATCCTGTCCATTGGGAGTGAGTGGCAACCGTGTACTGGGGGAGCCTCGTGGGGTTGATCAGCAGCTCTCTCTTTTCAAACCAAGGAAAGAGCCAACTCACTTTTAAAAAACTCTGTGTGTGTGTGTGTGTGTGTGTGTGTGTGTGTGTGTGTGTGTGTGTGTGTGCAGGTGCATGTGTGCCATGGTGTACACGTGGGGGTCAGAGGACTCCTCTGGTGTCAGCCCTCACCTTCCACATCCTTTGATCCAGAGTCTCTGTCGTCCTCTGCTTTGCACACCAGGCTAGCCCCCAAGCTTCTGGTGATTCTCCTGTCTCTGCCTCCCATCTTGCTGTAATCGCACTGGGATTGGATTACAGACACATGCTCCCATACCCTGCTTTGTAGGGCCTTACCCACTGGGCCATTTCCCCAGCCTCAACTTGCTTTTTCAACACACATGGTACAGGTCAGAAGAGCCCTATATGTATAGTCTTCCAAAGGCAGCAGACGTTAAATGCCCCAGGATGTTCTCAAAAAAAGAAGACTTTTGGTGGGCTTCGCTGTTATCATGAGTGACAGAAAAGTGAGGGACTCAATTCAATGAGATCAAAGTTGTAAAGACACTGTGTGCTGTTGAAGGCACTATATTTTGGGTGCAGTGGTGTCTAGAGTCAGAATCTGGTGTGATAAATGGAGCTGACTACTTACTGAGTTCTGAGCACTGGTGCCACAGATCAGCAGCCCTTTGACGGAGATGTCATTGACCTTATATAAATAAAATGGAACCTCTGAGATTAGGAATATTACCAGGGTAACGGAGTCTGCAGGAGGCAGATCTGAACTTAGACGAGCCTGTGTTCTACTAACTAGCTCCCTCCCACCAACAACCCGAGACTGGCTATATTAGTTACTCTTCCAACGGCTGTGAACAAACACCTGACAAGCCGTTTAAGAGGAAATGACTGCTTTAGACTCATGATTTAAGAAGGAATGCAGCCATTGTGGTAGAGCGACCCTGCAGCAATAGCATGAGGTGTGTGGTCAGAGTGTGTCCCCAGTCAGGAAGCAGAGAACAATGGATGCTGGGGCACAGCTCCCCTTCTCCTTCTCATTCAGTCCAGGACCCCAGTCCATGGGATGGTATCACCTACATTTAGGGTTGCTCTAAAAGCTAAACTTTTCAGGAGTGTCCTGAGACATGCTCTGAACTGTGTCTAGGTTATTCTAAATTCAGTCAAGTTAACAACTAAGACTGTCACATCGTCCCTGGACTAGTGGTTTAACTGATGCTTGACTCTTAACCGGACACATCCTGATTCACCAACTTTGAGTTGAATGCATTGAATCATAAATACATCTTTGTCAGTTATATTCTGGCCTACGTACTTCTCCTGTTAGAGCGCAGCTGTGGGTTTAACTTTCCATTGATTTACTACCAAGAGCTAATGGCATCTAGATAAAACTGTCAGCATTTCATCCCTCGCCCTACCCTCATGGCAAAACAGAGGCTTGGGTTGCATTTATTTGTTTGAGGTTTTAATCTAGCTTTGCTTTATCTTGGAATTGCTGCTGGATTGCTGTTGGGTTTTCTAAAACATCTTTGAGTTAAGATTGACATACCAAAAAAAATACTACATGAACTTAATATATACAACTTGTCAGGCTTGGAGATTTGTATATCCATGAAAGCATTTCCACTGTCAACACTATAAACATAGCCTTTGCCTCTGTAAGTCTAACTAACCAGTTCACTAGTTAGTTAGTGCTGAGATCTACCCTATTAGCTGGATGTGGTGTTGCATGCCTATAACCCAAGCACTTGAGATACTGAGGCAGGAGAAATATTGTGAATTTGAGATCAGCCTGGGCTATAATGAGTTCAAGACCAGCCTTGGCTATAGAGTGAGACTTTCTCAAAAAATCAAGCAGATGGTAAGAAACAAAAGGGGATTGAGGAAGATCTTTCCTCTATGGCTTCTGTGACTTGGCATAACAAGTTTCTGCTGTTGATTGGCTGGAGAGTTTTGGTTTTCATTTGTGTGTTTTGTTTCATCTATCTTTCAAAGTAAGAGATTCACAAGGACATTTTGGTAAGAGCTTGCTTGTCTGACTACCCACATCAACAATACAGAAAGACCACGTGTCCTGTGGCCCTGTGATGAGGGTTTCTAACCAACCGTTCCTGGTTCCCTCATAGCAGCCCCGTCCACTGGGCAGGGATCCCTTATAGATGCGCATGGGAAACCACCTGAAGAGACCACCTGTCTATCTTTCCTCTTTTCCTCCCATTCCCCCTTCCCACCAGAAAGACATTTATTGTTGCAAGTTATGAATTCCTTCTCTTTTGAACAACCCTGGGAAAACTAAAGACACATACATTTCACATATATGATCTCACAGTAGATATTATAGATATAAACATGATGTATATATGATCTCATATTAGATGTCACAGGTGCACACATGATGATACATGATCTCATATTAGATGTCACGGATGCATACTGCTTTTCTGGAAGGAGTAGACTTTAAGAGTTTTCACAAAGAGTTTGTAATCCAGACATATCCATGATCTCCTATTAGATGTCATATAGAGGTATATGCATTCTTCACCTTTCTTCCTTCTTATGGCTAGCATTAGGGGACATAACTGACCCTGAAAAATCCTGTCTCCAGACCCTGACATGGAGTTCAAGTACAGCTGGAAATGAAAGAGATAAATGAAATCCATTGTGCAGACAGCTGGCCATTCAGAACCATTCTTCTTTATCTGTCAGCAAGTGGGCCAACTGCTAGCCTGCCTTATAATTAATGCGAGTTCCATACAATCATCTGTGGGACCGTGTGCCAGGAACTGAGTCAGTCTTCACAGGAGGGGATGGGGAGATGAATCACAGGGGGCCTGGCCTACCCGCAGCACAGAACCAGGGTGGGGAAATGGGTATGGTGGGCTATGTCCTGCTGGAAGCAAAGCATTGTGGGCATGTGGAACAGACTACAGTCACTTCCAGCTGAACTTGGCTGTGGAAGAGAGAGGGTTGTTTATTATGATGATTAACACATATTAATTGAACAAATTAATGGGATTCACTGTGATATTCCCACACATGCATGCATGGTTGTTGAAGAAGACAGGGTTTTAACCATAGAGGCTGACTAATAAGATGTTCTGGGTAGGGAGAAAGATAAGAACATAGTAGAAAGGTCAAAAAGCAACCTGAAGGAGGGCTGGCTACCGCAATCGACAGTTGCTGACAAGCAGGTCAGGCTAAGGCACAGACTCCTTGAATATGGATGCCTATACTGAGAAAAGAAGAGGAAATGTGATCATAGCCAACTTAATCAGAGCTCATGGTTTCAGACACTAATTAGATAATTTTCCACCCTGTTTCACAGGTCTGTTGTTTTCTGCAATTCTTAAGTCACTTGAAAATTACTTCTCCCCTACGCTCTTCCGGGTCATCCGTCTGGCCAGAATTGGCCGCATCCTCAGGCTGATCCGGGCAGCCAAGGGAATCCGAACACTGCTCTTTGCCCTCATGATGTCCCTGCCTGCCCTCTTCAACATCGGCCTCCTGCTCTTCCTCGTCATGTTCATCTACTCCATCTTCGGCATGGCCAGCTTTGCCAATGTTGTAGAAGAGGCTGGCATCGACGACATGTTCAACTTCCAGACCTTTGGCAACAGCATGCTGTGCCTTTTCCAGATCACCACATCAGCCGGCTGGGATGGCCTCCTCAGCCCCATCCTCAACACGGGCCCCCCATACTGCGACCCCAACCTGAGCAACAACAGTACCTCCAAGGGGAACTGTGGGAGCCCAGCAGTGGGCATCATCTTCTTCACCACCTACATCATCATCTCCTTCCTCATCGTGGTCAACATGTACATCGCGGTGATTCTGGAGAACTTCAATGTGGCCACAGAGGAGAGCACAGAGCCCCTGAGTGAGGACGACTTTGACATGTTCTATGAGACCTGGGAGAAGTTTGACCCAGAGGCCACCCAGTTCATTGCCTTTTCTGCCCTCTCAGATTTTGCAGACACACTCTCTGGCCCTCTTAGAATCCCAAAACCCAATCAGAATATATTAATCCAGATGGACCTGCCATTGGTCCCTGGAGATAAGATCCACTGTTTGGACATCCTTTTTGCCTTCACAAAGAATGTCTTGGGAGAATCTGGAGAGTTGGATTCTCTGAAGACTAATATGGAAGAGAAATTTATGGCAACTAACCTTTCCAAAGCCTCCTACGAACCAATAGCAACCACCCTCCGGTGGAAGCAGGAAGACATCTCAGCCACTGTCATTCAAAAGGCCTATCGGAGCTATGTGTTACAACGCTCCTTGACGCTCTCCAACCCCCTGAGAGTGCCCAGGGCTGAGGAGGATGACGCGCCACTCCCTGGTGAAGGCTATGTCACATTCATGGCAAATGACAGCTGCGGGCTCCCAGACAAATCAGAAACTGCTTCTGCCACATCGTTTCCACCATCCTATGACAGTGTCACCAGGGGCCTGAGTGACAGGGTCAACATTAGCATATCCAGCTCAATGCACAATGAAGATGAAGTCACCAGTAAGGAGGGGGACAGCCCTGGACCTCAGTGAGGACACTCCAGCATGCACAGGGCAGGTTTAAATATCGTCCTCTGCTGTGGCCTCTTTCCCTCAAGAGGTGGTACTTATCTACGGCCTTACCCATGCATGCCACTGGTCACTGTGCCAGAGCGGAGTGGGGACATCCTTGAGAAAGCCTCCATACCAATAGGAATCAAAAGACAAGGATACATCTCCACTTTGAAGTCTCTTCTGAATTTCCAGAAAATGTCACTGCTCCATTTATTTTGGTTGTGACTAGAGATATGATTTCCCATGACCAACTTCTCAGAACCAGAACTTCTAGAGACATGTGGCAAGGACATTTCAGATGGTCTCGGGTAGTCTTAGAGAAGCACAAAAGGAGGGCATTGCTAATTCGGGTTTGCATGACTGCATGCTCACAGCCTATGGACAGCACCTGTGAGACAGCCATTAAAATGAATATTTTTTAAAGGTATGGCAAGAGTAACATATCTTTTGTGTGTGTGTGTGTGTGTGTGTGTGTGTGTGTGTGTGTGTGTGTGTACACACGTACATGTGCATTTGGAGGTCAGAGGTCAATCTGATATCATTCCTCAGGCACTTTTTGAGATGGAGTCTCTCACTGGCCTGGATGAAGTCTCTCCATATAAGTTTGGCTGGCTAGGCAACAGATCTACCTACCTCTGCATTCCCAGCTCTGAGATTACATGTGCACTCTCTGAATGCCTGGTATTTTTACATATGTCACGGGGTCAAATTTAAGTCCTCATGCTTGCTTGCAAACTGAGATAACTCCCCAGGCCCCTAGCATTGTATCTTAAAGTATCGCTTTGTTTGTCTTCTTAATTGTGCGACACTAACATGTGCCATGAGCTGCTTCTCCCCTCACTTCAGGGCCCCTGATGGATTGCAGTCAGAACTGGAAGATGGCTGCCACCAGAGGAAGCCCTGTCCTAGAGCTGCAGAGCCTAGTTCTAACTTCTAAACTTTTTTTCAGATATACATGTATATGGGGGAGATGTACATGTGAGGACAGATGCAGAGGCCAGAGAGGCATTGGATCCCCTGGAGCTGGAGTTACAGATGTTTGTGAGCTGCCTGATACAGATGCTGGGAAGCAAATTCAAGCCTCTGCAAGAGCAGCAAGTGCTCTTAGCCACTGAGCATCTCTCCAGCCCTCTTCACCGATTGCCATGCTAGCTATGCTAAGACCTTTCCCTTTGAACCTCAGTTTCCCCACTTGTAACGTTTGTAGGTGAAGGAAACAGACTAGAAACTTTGTATGGCTCTCAACTACCATGTTTAAATCTTGGTGGTGCTCTGACCCTTTAGATGGGGAAGACAGCATTGCATGTCCAAGATGACCAAGGCAGATTTTGTCTACATTGCAGATTCAGTTTCCTGTCTCAGAACTTTAAGAAGGACATCATTGTCCCATGGGGCCAAGAATCCATAATTAGTATAATTAAAAGCAAATGACTATTTTGAGAAAAAATCTAATAGATAAAAGATTGTGGCCAGTAGGTTTTATCCATCCAACAAATATTTTTAAGTTCCTATTGTATGGCAATCATTTCTCTAAGGACAAGAAATGAAATGAGCCCCATAGATGAAGTGAAGCTCATATGGTGTGCATCCTGGTTAGTTTTTGTTGTCAATTTGACACAACCAAGAGTACCCAGGAAGAGGGAGCCTTAATTGAGGGATTGCCCAGATCAGACTGACCTGTGGTCATGTCTGTGGAGATTGGCATTGATTGACAGTTCATGTCTAAGAGCCCCACCCAGCCCACTGTGGGCAGTGTTGTCACTGGGCAGGTGGTCCTGGGTTAGCATGAGTCAGGGGGCAATCGAGCAGGAAGCACAGCTCCTTGGTCCCGCTTCAGTCCCTGCCTCCTGGCCCTGCCTTGGCTTCCCTCGATAAGGGACTACAATCTGTAAGCCAGCAAACCCTTGCTCCCCAAGCTGTTGGTCATGGTGCGTATCACCCCAGGAGCATCCGAGGACAGTGGGTGAGTCGCTGCTCTTGTTGCTACGACAGAACTCCTGACAGAAGCCACTGGAGGGAGAGTTACTTTGGGCTCACATTTTTAGAGCACAGCGTTCTTCCTGGTGAAGGACATGACCACAGGAGCAGCAGTTGACGGGTCACATCATGTCACAGTCATGAAGCAGAGAGATGAATGCTGGGGCCCAGCTGAGTTTCCCCCACGAGGTGATGTTGTCCACACTTGGGGCACGTCTTCCCAGCTAAACTCCTCTAGAAACATCCTCACAGGCACATTCAGAGGTGAGTTTCTATGACGACTCTCATTCCTGTCAAGCTGACAACGGAGAGGAGCCATCACATGACTGCATAGGACATAAGGAATCTTAGTGGCGATTGTCATCTTCTGTCAACTTTTGAGACATCCCCAGCAATAACTGAAAAGTTTGGGTCAATTCACTGGCTGTGTGTTGAATGGGAAGATTTTCTGTTGGTATAGTCACAAAGCTCAGAGGTTCTCACAGTTACAAATCCCTTCTTTCTCTGTCACTGTTGGCCTATCAGTGGCCAAAACATTCCAAGGTACCTGTTGGGGTCTGCCAGCATCCACAGATGCATGATGGCAAGGCAATGGTGGAGTCGTGGAGGGTCTTAGCCAGACTCTCTCTCTGGACACATCTGAAAGATGTATCCAACCCAACGGCACTCACTCCCTGGTCCCACTGATCAAGGAACATAGATACTGACTACGTGGGACTCTATCAACATCTCAATCTCATGCAGTCAAGGCAGAAGCTATCTGAAATTATATTCACACAAGTGTTTACAAGACAGCTGGGTAGACAGACAGCCTGGGGACTGGTTTATTTTTACAGTGTGATGTGAAGAAATTAGAAGTTGCAGAATATCGGCCTGAAGAAATGGCTCAGCCATTAAAGGCTAGGCTCACAAGCAAAAATATAAGAAGTTCCCAAATCTCAGACGGGATTTTACAAAACAGATGATGTTATTCTCAAAGGTATTTGGTCTAGTTTGTTTCTCTGTTGCTATAAAACACTGATCAAAAAAGCTTTTTCATCTTACACTTTAGAGTCCATCGTCAAGGGAAGTCAAGGCAGAAACTCAGCCTGGAAGCAAGAACTGAAGCAGAGACCGTGATCGGAACTCTGCTTCCTGGGTTGCTCAGCTACCTTCCTTATATAACCCAGGGCACCTGCTCAGGCATGCCACCACCCACACTGGGCGGAGCCTCCTTACACTAACTGCCAATCAAAAAGGCGCCTCATGAACATGGCCACAGGCTAGTCTTATGAAGGCAACTTCTCATTTGAGATTCCTTCTTCCCAGGTGTGTCAAGTGGACAACTGACACCAACTAGGACAGTATTTCTTATCCTACCTGCTGCCCCAGTTTGTCGATTGAATTGTGTAGTCCCAAAAGATCTGTTGAGATCCTAACCGGTTTTATTTGGAAGTGGGTTCTTCGCAGGGATAACCATACCAAGATGAAACCATTATCATGGTAGGCCCTCATCTTGTGGCCGGTATTTCGATAGGAGGAAGATTTAGACATCCATTGGGGGAGAATGCCGTGGGACAGCGCACATGCAAAGAAAACACCACGTGAAGACAGATCCGGCTGCTACCAAAGGAATGTAAAAATTTGCTGATGTTTCTCAGAAGCCAGGGGAAGATGAGGGAGAAGATGAGGGAGACAAGGGTTGTCCCCTAGACACCAGAGAGAGCATCGCATATCCAATGCCTTAGTTTTAGATGTCTTGTGTGGTGGTATTGTGTTCCCCAAAATATTGTGTACCTTAATAAACTTATCTGGGGTCAGAGAACAGAAAAGCCACAAGATACTTAGGCTAGAAAATGTTAGCACACGCCTTTAATCCTAGCATTCCAGAGACAGAAATCCATCTGGATCTCTGTGAGTTTAAGGCCGCATTGGAAACAGCCAGGCATGGTGACTCATCACGCCTTTAATCCCAGAAAGCAGCCTTTAATTCCAGGGAATGGTAGTAGAAAGCAGAAAGGTTTATAAGGCGTGAGGACCAGAAACTAGCAACATTTGGCCTGGTTAAGCATTTGGCCTGGTTAAGCATTTGGCTGGTTAAGCATTTGGCCTGGTTAAGCATTTGGCCTCATTAAGCATTTGGCTGGTTAAGCATTTGGCTGGTTAAGCTTTCAGGCTTTCTAGCAGCAGTTCAGCTGAGAGCCATTTGGATATGAGGACACAGAGGCTTCCAGTCTGAGGAAACAAGACCAGCCGAGAAGTTGGCCAGGTGAGGTGGCTGTGGCCTGTTCTGTCTCTCTGACCTTCCAGTATTCACCCCAATAACTGGCCTCGGATTTGATTTTATTAGTAAGAACTTTTAAGATTCATGCTACAGTCTTGCCTCCAGAAATGTAAGGGAATGCATTTTTGTTCTTTAAGCCACCTAACCTGTGGTAATTTGTTACAGTATACCTAGAAAACTAATACACCCTGTGGTTTTTCTACATAGAGGCATTTGTCAAGTTTCAGTGGGAATCATTAGAAAAGGGATGTAGCGTGGACCTCATTCCTCATAGTTTTCAGAAATGTGCTCAATGCAAATGCAAGATCATCTCTTTAAAGTTTCACTACATGTTCGGACAAGCAAGATGGCTCAGTGGGGTAAAAGCGCTTGCTGCCAAACCCGACAACCTGAGTTGGATTCCCAGGACCTACGTGGTGGAAAGAGAGAACTGACTCCCACTGGGTGTCCTCTAACCTCCACATGTGCGCTGTGGCACGTGCACTCTGACCCCAACACACTCAAAATAAATAACTAGTTTTTAAACTGCCACTCAATCCACTTCTAAAGTTTTCCTAGTGGCCTCATTACAAGAAAGGAGTTCGTCTTCCAGAGGAGTGGATGTGAAAAGTGTAGACACAAGGAAATCATCTCCCACACACCCCTCGGGAGACGGGAGAATCCTGCGACACTGGAGGGAGATTAGACGCAGAACAATGGCGCCAACTGTGCAAATATCCAGAATGTGCGTTTTCCTTAATACTGCTTCTTCCAGTGAGGCTCTCGCTCTAGTCGGAGAAGCTGGCTCTCACGGCTGGTGAAGACCACCAAAGAAGTCCACAGCTGGTCAAAACTCAGAGAACAGCTGCCTGTGGGTTGCCCAGTCCCAACTGATCCATCTACAGCACGGCCCCTATACCTACAGCTCGGGGGATCTCTCAGAAGAGGAAGTGGAAAACTACTAAGAGCCTGACAACCAGGACATCTCAAAAACAGGGCTGCCTAAGCAAGACTTACATAATGACAACACCAGTTGACATGTCCATGGGAATGGTTCCACCCCTAGATGAAGAGCTACAGGCAATTAATGGCTGTGGGGGCGAGGGAGAATCAGTCTTTTCCAGGACCAGCTCTTTGGTAGGTATCCAATCCCAAGTAGTCAGCCCTGAAAACACATGTATACAGACAACAGGGAGAGGACTTGGCAGGATATATTTCTATATACGTGTGTGTGTGTGTGTGTGTGTGTGTGTGTGTGTGAGAGAGAGAGAGAGAGAGAGAGAGAGAGAGAGAGAGAGAGAGAGAGAGAGAGAGAGAGAGAAAGAATAAAAATTAAAGAACAAGAGGCTGTGATCTTGAGAGGGAGTTCGGGAGACATGGATGAAGTTTGGGTGACAAGAAAGAATAGAAATGCTGTTAACTTCAGTACTCATGTGTGAAATTCTCCAAAAAAAAAGACTTTTAAATTTTAAATTTAAAAACAAAACTGCTAATTTTTATAGCAGTTATCCCACAGACATAGTTAACAAAGAACACTGTCAACAGGGAAGGCCAGGCATAGGTATTCGCCTTAAGACAAAGGTTAGAACATTTTCCTTAGTTCTGGGGGTGCAAAATTCTACAGATCCTCAGTGGGGAGTTGACACAGGCTGAAGACTTCAGATAGGTAGATTAAAAGGCAATTCTCAGACTCTAGTAGCAACAGGGCAGTATACTGAAATGCTTCTGCTGTTGGAAACATTGGTGATGATAGATAAATACCAGATAAGCAACAAGTTGGGAGGGCGTGAGAAGAGGAGAGCTCAGAAAGCTGCCTGGTTAGCTAGGAGGAAAACAAAGGTTTCTTATTCTGTTTAGATTCTGGTAAGTTAAGAGTGCACGCCTTAATTAGAGTCAGCACTAACACAGCAGAAAGATACATAATTTCCAAAAAAGACAGAGAGGAGAACACTAAGAAACAATTAGAAAATAAGCTAAGAGGGCTGGGAGACCGCTTGGTGAATAAAATGCTTGCCGAGCGTGTGAGCATGAGGACCTGAGTTTGACCCCCAGAACATACACAAAAAAGCTGCTAGGCATGGCGGCATGTGCTTGCGATCCTAGCAATCAGGAGGGAGAGATGAGGGGAGAGGGGGTACCTGGGACTTGCTGACCAGCCAGCTTATCAAATCAAATCAGTGGTAAAAGTGAGAGACCCCCATCTTAAATCAGAAGGTGGAGGGCAGTTGAGGAAGATGTCCAAGGTGGAGCTCTGGCCTCCACACACATGTACACACACGTACACATGGACCTTCACATACATGACTGTATACACACACGTGTACACACGTACACATGGACCTTCACATACATGACTGTATACACACACGTGTACACACGTACACATGGACCTTCACAGACATAACTGTATACACACACGTGTACACACGTACACATGGACCTTCACAGACATGACTGTATACACACACGTGTACACACGTACACATGGACCTTCACAGACATAACTGTATACACACACGTGTACACACGTACACATGGACCTTCACAGACATGACTGTGTACACACACACAATACAGTAAAGAAAAGGGGGGGGTGGAAGGAGAGGGATCCATGAGAAACATGGATCAAGAGGAACAAGTGGGAAGGAGCAGCTATGTTGTGTTGTGGGACACACGTACCTGTGCGTGTGCAGAGGCCGGAGGTTGACGTAGGTGTCTCCTGCCTTAGTTATAGTGTCTAGTGATGTGATCAATGCCAGGACCAAAAGCACCTTGGGGAGGAAGTGGTTGATTTCAGCTTACAGTTCCACATCACAATCCATCACTGAGGGAAGTCAGGACAGGAACCTGAAGACAGGAGCTGATGCAGAGGCTGTGGAGGGGTCCGGCTTATTACCTTGTTCCCCATGGGTTGTTCAACTGCTTCCTGAAGTACCCAGGGCCACCAGCCCAGGAGTGACACCCCACTCACAGTATGCTAGGCCTGCGCACACCAGTCATCAATCCAAAACAAATAAAACAACAACAACAACAAAGACCATACCATGGGTTTGCCATGGGCCAGTCTGGTGGCAGAGTTTTCTTCACTGAAGTTACCTCTTCCAAAATAACAACAGCTTGTGTCAAGTTGACATAAAACTAGCCAGTGTACCTCTTGGGCTGTCTCCACCTTATTTTTTGAGACATGGTCTCTCACTGAACCTGGAGCTGCTTGGTTGGCTAGGCTGGCTGACCAGCAAGTCCCAGGGATCCTGTCTCCGTTCCCCTAGCCCCAAGCTGGGGTTATGGATGCACACCAGGTACACTCAGCTCTTACATGGGTCCTCAGGATCCAAACTTGGATCCTCAAGCTTCCACAGCAAGCACTTCACCAATGGAGCTACTTCCTCAACAAGTATGTAGCAGCTTTATATACAAATATACCAGTAATACCATAAAATAAAATCAGACTGAATGCTCCGGAAAATAGGCAAACAATGTCAGGCAGGACTTTAAAACTTCAAGCATATGATCTCTATAGAATGACTCACTGCAAACCTGCAGTTTTCAAAAGGGTACTCATGAAAGACGAGAGGAATCATGTAAATATCAACCAACTAAAAGAGCCAGCAGAGAGTAAAGGGCGGTGAAGTGCCATCCTCTAGGCTCAAAACAGCCTTTGCAGGAAACCTGCACTGGGCTCCCACAGGACTGGCCTGTCAACAATCAATCATGGAAGGGGTGTGGCTTATGGGGCTCTACCCTTCACTGCTGAGCTATTGGTTACTGGCAGATATTAGGAAATCTCTGTTTTCTGTTGTAGATCCACCACTGAGCCCCCTAGAATCCAAGGGATAGCTCCAAATCCACAGTCACACCGACAGCCCTGTTTAAACCCCATGGTCCACAGAACAGAACCAATAGACATGTGCATGAGAAAGGGATGTAGGGAAAATGGAGGGGACAGGGGACAGTAGGGGAATGGGAGGGCATGAGGGTGAGAGTGGCCAGGATGCTTTATGTACATGTGTGAAATTGTCAATGAACAAATTTAATTAATAAAATAAAAAAAAGCAAGAGATTTGAAGAGGCCCTTCATAATAGAGGAAATCTGAATAACTAATAAACACATAAAAGGGTGCACAACATAATTAGTAATCAGGCAAATATGCAAATTAAAACCACAGTGAAATACCATTATATGTTGACTGAATCTACAAAAATGTTAGAGTCCAGTAAAAATTAAATATTTTTAAAATGAAAAAAAGATAAGAACTCATGTACTTTTGGAGAGAGCATAAATTGATACAACCAGTTTTAGAAACAGCATCATTTTATCTAGAGGAGTTGAAGGTACACAAGTTCATTTCTACCCTGAGATATGACACCTAAAGAAATCCATTGATGAATGATTTAAGAGGTATGTACACCAAGGTTCCTTATGAAGCCAGGCATAGTGGTGCATGCCTGTAACCCCAGCACTTTGGAAGAGAAAGCAGGAGGCTCAGGAGCTCAAGGTCATCCTCACCTGCAGGGTTGAAGGCCAACCTGAGCTCTATGAGATCCTGTATCAAAAACAAATACGCTGGAGAGATGGCTCGGTGGTTAAGAGCACTGGCTGCTCTTCCAGAGGACCTGGGTTCAATTCCCAGCACCCACATGACAGCTTACAACCATCTGTATCTCCAGTTCCACCCTTTCTGGCCTCTGTGGGACCAGGCACACATGTGGTGCCCAGATATGCAGGCAAAACATCCATACACATAAAAACTTAAAACAAAAAAATAGATATTTCTCATAGATTTAATAGACCCAAATTAGAAACAATTCGCTGTCTACCAGCAATAGAATAATTTAATAACATGTCATATTTTTAAGAATATAATCTTATGCAGTAATGAAAATGACTGAGAAATAGCCTCCCACAAGTCTATAAATGAATCTTATAAGGGTAATATTGAATGAAAGAAGCCAGACACAAAACTATACTATATGGCTCTAGGAGATTCTGAAACAGGCTGAATTAAACTGTTTTGTCTAGGAACACATACAGGAAAACAAAGATTAGTTATAAAAGCCAGGGAGGCGTTCAGGCCAGGCAGAGCGGGACGCTGGTCACTGACTGCTGGCAACACTCTGATTACATCTCTTTGTGAGCATCTTCATAGCGATGCAGCAAGTCGAGCACGTTTGTCTAGTGAGCTCACAATCGCAAAAATAAGAAAGACACTTCAAGTGGCTAAGCTTCGATTCCCCTCCCTCTTCACAGAAGTAATTACTGTCTACTGCTCTCCATCATGGCATTTCATTGGAGTTAGGTCATCCGCACCTGGAGGGTGAGTAGGAGTTCAGGAGTGGGTAACTAAAACAAGAAATTCTAGGCAGAGTATACCAAAACCGCACCTGGCACAGGAGATGTGCAGGCAGCCGAAGCCATTGAGAAGCAGCCATGGCGGAGGGAGGAGGGGGATGCTCATAGTTGGGAATGAAGCTTGGTATCCCTGGGTTACTTCAAACAGCATGGCTGCCACAGGCCTCTATTCTGAGAGGCCATTGACCACCCAGGATGAGAGCACAGGAATATCTTACTCAACCTAGATGTACTATGATGGTCAGCTTCAGTTATCAACTTGACATAGTCTAGAATCACACAGAAGAATCTCAATAAGGGATTGTCTAGATCAAACTGGTCTGTGGGCATGCCTGTGGCGGGGGGGGGGGGGGGGGAAGGGCAGGTATCTTGATGATGTTAAGTGATGTGGAAAGAGCCAGCCTCTAAGTGGGTGGCACTATCCGCTGGGTTTGGGTCCTAGACTGTGGAGAGATGGAAAAAGGCAAACTGAACATGAGCATGCACACACATACCTGCACCCTCTCTGTGGTCTTGACTGCTTCAGGTTCCTGTCTTGACTTTCCCACAGTGATGGGCTGCAACCTGTGGCCAAATAAAACCTTTCTTCCTTCAGGTTGGTTTTTACAACAGCCGCAGAAACAACACTAAAGCACACACTGGCCAGATCTCAGCCTTCACAGTAGATGACAGAAATACCCAGGATCTGCGGAGAGAGCTCTGTGATGAAGAGCACTTGCTGCTCTTGCATAGGACTGGGGTTTGGCTCCTAGCACTCACAAATGCCTGTAACTCCAGCTCCAGGGCATCAGACACCCCTTTTCTGGCCTCCAGAGGCACATAATATATACATACATACACATACGCATGCACATACATATACAGACACACACATACACATAAATAATAAAATACATCCTTAAAAAAAGAAGTCCAACCTAAATTAGTTCATAGGAGAGAAATAAAGAAAACATTTTTTCTCACTAGACAGAAAACCCCAAAAGGCAGCTGACACCGTCAGGATCTAGCCTCTTCGTCTCCAGTGTACTTTATTCTAAGTTAGCTCCATTCTCAAGTAAATTATGGCCATGTGGTAGCAAAGATCCCCCTGTAAGTTATTGTATCTGTGATCTCTAAGTGAAAATTTGACTTTTCCCCAGTAATTCTAACCAAACTCCAGAGAGGTGTATATCACGGGCTCACATGTATCATGAGTTCACACGTCTATATCATGAACATATCACATTCCTCATCCTAAGCAAATATTGCTCCCAGCACAGCAGCCATTCCTGGATCATGAGCTCATCCTGGAAATCTGGAGCCAAGCTGAGAGCAGTTCCCACCGTCCAAAGAGAGAATGGATGCTGGACCTGTTAAAAGAATGTCTACTACTCCATGCAGCCCTTGGCCGCCTGAGGTTGGCATACAGTGTCCTTACCAGACATGCAAATGGCTTCCTAACATAGTATAGCTATCCAAGTAGAACCACACTCACGCTCTTCCTGGAGGGGGAGACTCCAGAGCCCTGTCCAATCGCTGTGTCTTCCTTCAAGTAGAGAGTGTCCCCAGGGATAGATGGGCAACTCTCTGCTTCCAAACCACAGGCAGGAGTCACCAGGTTCACAGCCTTAGCTACAGCAACGCTCAACTCTGTCCAAGTAACCGTCCTCTTCCACGAGTATTATTTTTTTATTGCTTTCCAACCAGTCCATTCCCACTCTGGTCTCCAACAGTCTATTTTCAAACAGTTGCCCAGTTCAAGCCCCACCCTGGTTCCTTCAGTATCTGAACAGCTGTCACTACAGTGGCTTTATGTAACCTGCCCCTCATGCTCCTCTGGCCTCACATTTCCTTCACCCTTCTTCTTGATGGTTGCTTACTGCTCCTTAAACCTGGCATGCTCTTGCCTTGGTGCAGAGGTCTTTGAAACATGCTTCACCCTCCACAGAACATGTGTGACCCTCTTCCCACACTGTCTGTGGTTCCTCCATGACCAACCTGTCCACCTACCAGCCATTTCCACAGCACTTATCCCTCTTTGGAACAGTATATGCTCTCACTGTCTGTCTGTCTTTCCTGTTAGGGTGTAAGCTCTTGAGGACTCTTCCTTGCTCATAGATGCATCACTAGCAACTAGAACAATGTCCAAGTCAGTTCACAGACCTTTGTCAAATGAATGTCAAATGGCTGGCACATAAATAGCTCTTCATAACCCAGTACCCAAAGGCTCACTACCCAATCGACATGCAAGGATATAGGATAAACATCTTGGTCTTGCTGTGCAGAAGAATTTCTCCTCTACCATCCTTCTCTTGTGAGTCAGGAGCACAGAGAAAGAGTGAAGAGGTTGGGGGTAGAACAGGAGGGGAGGAGAGAGTGAAAAAGAAAAGGAGAGGGAAGGGAAGAGAAGGGGAGAGAGGGGCAGGAAAAGGAAGAGAAAGGGGGAAATGAAGGAAGGAAAGAGAAGAAAGGGAAGGGAGGGGAGAAGGGGAAAATAAAGGTAAGTGGAGAGGGAGAGAGGAAGGGAGAGGAGAAGAGGAAAGGAAAGAGGGGAGAGGGAGAGGACAAAGAAATTTGACAACAGAGAGACACTGGCTAGACAGTTTCATGATGTTACAGATTACCAACTGGCTTCTTGCTTCATAGGGATCCTTCTGGAAACTATGGCAAAGCCAAGGGGGTTGAACTCAGCCTGAGGGAGGCTAGGGAGAGCTTGTGGCCAGTAAAGACCTGAGCTATGGCTTTTGCTTGCTTGCTTGCTTGCTTGGTTTGGGGTTTTTTAGAATCTCAAGTAAACTGACTAAAAAGATGAAGCCTCCTCAAAGAGGATGTTCCTGACACGAACAAGGTGCTCGCTCTTGCAGTCTTCTGTGGGGAAAGTCAAGTCCTTTCCTTGCAGGTAAGCGTTCCCTCTGTCCCCACTACCCACAATGGACTCTGGCTCCCAGTTATTCATCCATCCCCTCAAGTGGAAATCCATTTGAAGTATGTCCTCTTGAAGGGCTGGAGATGAGTCATCCCCCAAGTGAGTCAGGTAGAAAGAGACGGATTCGCCTGTAGGCATCAAATATGCAGCTCATAGGTTCACAACTACTGTTGACCTTTCAGTCAACAGCAAAAGTTGGCCCCTGCCATTCTCTGGCAAAGATAACTGTGGAGGGTTGTATGTGGAGAACACTCATTTTCCAGAGTCAAGACTCAGTTAATTGATGATTACAAACCTGGCTGTTTGTGCTTCCTGCTTCCAAATGTAATTCTAATATAAGGTAAGCTAGAGGGAGTGGTGTGTGTGTGTGTGTGTGTTTGTCTGCTGGATAATGATGCTTCCTGTGTTTGGAACAGGGAGACTCAGAAACACTTGGCAACTGAAGATGTCCATACTCAGCTCATCGGCTAAGCACTGTGGTGTCCTGGACTCACTCTGGATGAGAGGGAAGAATGATCCAGTTTGAATCTAGGCCTTCATTGCTTCAGTCACCATCTTGGCTTTCACTGACTGCACAGTGGAGTCTAGGTCCTGCTCTGTTGTCTTAGGTCTCTGTGTTAGCTTGCTTCTCTGTTGCTGTGATACATCACTGATCAAAACCAGTTTGGGGGAGGGCAGGGTTTATTATATCTTACAACTTAGAGCCCATCAGCCCAGGCAGGGGCTCAAGCAGGCAGCTGGAGGCAGGAGCTGGTGCAGAGGCCATGGAGGAGCGCCGCTTACCGGCTTGTTCCTCATGATTGCTCATTGCTGCATTCTTATAGCACCCAGGACCACCTGCCCAGGGGTGGCACCATCTATATTGAGCTGGGCTCTCTCAGCTCAATCATTAATCAAGAAATGCCCCCACAGACTTACCTACAGGCCACCTTGATGGTGGCAATTCCTCAATGGAGGTTACTTCTCCTCAAGTGACCCTAGTTTGTGTCAAGTTTCCAAAAACTAACATACCCGCCAGCCTACCAAAGAGATTCAAGGGAGACAAAACTGCTTTATAAATATTACAGGAGAAGGGGGCCGGGGATGGTGCATCTGGCAAGGTACTCACCACATACAAAGGCCTGAACACAAATTTTAAGGGATGCTCATTCTTTTTTTAACTTTGTTTTTTACATTTTATTATGGATGTTTTGCCTACAAGTATGTCTACATCACATACCTGCAGTGCCTGCAGGGGCCAGAAGAGGGAGTCGAACCCCTGAGTCCAGAGTTACAGGTGGTTATGAGCTGTCATGTGGATGCTGGGAATCGAATCTGGGTCCTTTGGAAGAGCAGCCAATGCTCTTAACTGCTGAGCCATCTCCCTAGCTGGACACTCATTCTTAAACACTGCCTTTGAGCTTGCATAAACCTGACAGTATACCCTTAAATTTAGTACCATGACACCTGGAGTACTTCATCTTTGTTCTGGACCCCACGACCACAGGTCCTAATCCATTGATAAACTCTGTGGATTATCAGCTGTAGCAGGCTTGTTCATCAAGGCCATGGCCTCCAGCTCATTGTCCATATTTCCTAGTTAAGGTGTTATTCATCCAATATACACTGGGTTCCTTCACACCCAACAATCATGTCCTCTACCTGGGTTCACCGTTCCTGTTCACTGATGTTGCCTGTTCCGTTTAGCATTTATTATCATTATTATACATTTTAGCCATACTAAAAGGTATGCAGCAACATGCCCATTACTGTATTAGTTTCCAGTTCCCCAATTGTCAGCAGCAAGCATATTTTCTGGCCTGGAGAGATGTCTTGGCAGTTGAGAGTACTTCCTGCTCTTCCAGAGAACCCGGGTTCAGTTCCTAGCTCCCAGCTTTGGGCCAGTTCATGACTGCCTATAACTCCAGCTCCAGATGATCCAGTGCCCTCTCCTGGTGTCCATGGGCATCTACACACACACACATTCATGCACACTCACATTCACATGCACATGAATAAAGTCTTTAAAAACAATGAGCCCATTTTTTTGTTTTTTGTTTTTTGTTTGTTTGTTTTTGTTTTGTGGGCTTGACAGCAATCGGTAAACCCTGTTCATATCCATTCCCCATTTTCTCATCTGATCCTTTTTGAGGATGCTCATTGTTGAGCTTTGGCAGTACTTTAAATGTTACAGAGAGTTGCTTTTCGCTGGGTACGTGACCAGCAACAAACTTGCCCCAGTCTTCAGCCTGTCTTCTAGGCCTCACAGCAGAGCCTTCCTCAGTCTCACAGTGGTGGGAGCCACTTTCCAAGCTTTCCTTCTGTGGGTCGTGTTTTCGGTGTGAGGTCTAAGCCCCCAAGCCCCCAAGTTTCTCACCGACGGTTCTCTATGAGCGTCGAGGTTTTTTGTTTTACACTGAAGTGTGTGGTACTTTGATTTCCTTTTGTTTTTGATGGCGCTAGAGACTGAACCCCGGGCCTTCTGTATGCTTGCCTACTGCTCTACTGTTGAACTATACGCCCGGCCCTTTTGAGTTAATTTTGAAGTTGAGGTTGGGCTTCTGTTCTTGCCTTTAGAAGTCCGTTTGCCCCTCAGCTTGAAGCTCGCTCTTTAGTCCATTGACTCGCTTTGGTAGCTTTGGAAGAACTCAGCCGGGCATGTTGGCAAGGCTCTGTTCTCGGTCCTCTGGTGTGTTCCATGGGTCTGTGTGGTTTTTCTCTCCCCATGCTGCACTGTCACAGCTCTGGATAGTAAATCTTACTGCTGAGCAGTGATTCCTCTCAATTCTTTCTTTTTTCAGAATTAGCTTAGCTATTGTAATTCTGAGCCTTTCCATGAAATATTTAGGATAGGAGCACCCAAGTCTATAAAAACTTCCAGAGTCTACAAGTATGATTTGTGTGTGCTCATGGTGTGTGTGTGTGTGTGTGTGTGTGTGTGTGTGTGTGTGTGTGTATGTGTGTGTGTGTGTGTGTGTGCTCATATGGGCCAGAAGCGGGCACCAGAACTCCCTCTCCCCAGCACCACATAAACAGTGTGATGGCGCACACCACTCAGCTGTAACCCCAGCACTCAGGAAGTGGACGCAGAAGGATCAGAAGTTCAAGGCCTCCTGACAACTGGAATGCATGTGTTTGGCAAGAAGCAGGATCGCCACATTGGTTCTTTCATACTTGATACCGGGGCGGTTATTGTAGAAAAAGCCCAGAGGAAGTCCCTGAGCCGGCCCTCTTGATCAGGATAGTAATAACAGTGGTTTCATGCGCCTAGGAAAATGTCACAGGTCAGTGCCACCAGCAAAACTTTAAACTTTCTGAGGTTGCACTATGAACCACACCCCATCTCATTCACTAGAGTAGCCTGTACAGAAGGACCTCAAAGTGTCTGCAGACCATTGCATGTCTAACCAGGTAGTGTATCCAAATGCAGCTTTGTCAGAGGGTACAGCCTCACTGGTATAAACCAGCACAGCCCCTGGCACCTGGACACAGGTGACTAAAACATGCTCTTATCTTCCGATCAGTGTGCATGCGTCACCAGAGGTATCTTGTTTTTACCCGGTGTGACCAGCAATATGCCTGAATGGCTGGCCACCATGCTCTTTAAAACAACCCATTTCTGCACTGATACAGTGTAAGAAACATTTATCTTGCAGATTCTGTGAATGCAAGGACACTCATCCATGTCATGTCATTCTCCATATTATGGTGATTGGGTCTGATGATAAATATTCATCAGACTCCTCAGTTGCCTCAGTAATACAAGTATGAACCCAAAAACAGTTTTATGAACGATAGCTCCCCTTAGAATGCAAGTGTGCATAGCTCGGTAGTTTTAGGGGTTCATTTGTTTGAAGCATTTTAACATATTCCCATGGTGACATACTAAGTAGAAATTTTCTTTTAAAGGTCCAAAAATGATTAAATACTTGATGGATTTCATATGTATAGATACATATGTGAATTTCTTATGTGTAGATATGTACAGACCTGGGTTCTATTTCCAGCACCCACATGGTGGCACACAACCATCTGTAACTCCAGTTTCAGGGGATCCAATACCCTCGTCTGGCCTCTGTGGACACATACATACATTCAGGCAAAATACTCATATATATAATACAAAATAAATAAATCTAAAAGAAATTTTTAAAAATATGTAATATACCGTCCTTCATTAAAAATTTAAGTGCCAGGCGTGGTGACACAGCACTTAAGAGGTCGAAGCAGAAGAACGACAGCTTCAATTCCAGCCATAGCTATACCCTGTCTTAAAAACCACTAAACACAAGGAGTGTCTGCAAAACACACTGCTAAGAAAATGAAAAGATAAGCATGGGATGCGGTGGTGCACACCTGTAATTCTAGTGCTCGGGAAGCTGAGGTGGGGGATCCCGAGTTTGAATCCAGCCTGAGCTATACAGTAAATTCAAGACCAGCTTGGTCAGGGCCAGCCTCTAATTCTGTCAAAGAGCAAAGTATGGGGACGAGTAAGAAAGGAAGAGGGGTGGAGGGAGGGGAGGAAGGAGGAGCGAAAACATAAAGACAAGCCACATGCAGAAAACACAAAGAACTCTCAAAGCTCAATGATAAATATAAAAATCTAATTGAATAAGTGGGCAAAGGATCTGAACGTTCCATACGCTGAAAGTAAAAGCTACAAACAGAGCTAATGGCTGCACATTAATTAACCTGCTGAACCATATCATATATAGCTCAAATCCTTAATTGCTGACCACGGTGGGTGTTGGGGGCAATAAAGGGGAGCTCTCTCTGATGATGTGAGTGATGCAGCCACTTTTAAAAACACTTTGACTGTTTTTCTTTGATAGAGGGTCCCACTTGATAGCCCAGGCTGGCCTCGAACTCACAGAGACCACCTGCCTCTGCTTCCCAAGTACTGAGATTAAAAGCACAACTACCTCCCCCTCCCCCATTTTTTTAGACAGGTTCTCGATATAGCCCAGGCTTCTCTGGAACTCACTGTATTGGCCAAGCAGGCTAGTCTTGAACTCAAGGCCATCTTCCTGCCCCCATCTTCCTAACACTGGGATTAAGGCATGAGCCACCACACCCTGCTCGGTTTGACCACTTCTTTAAAGACTAAACGTACGTCTCTCACCAGATCCGCCACCTCACTTGCAGGGTACTCCGCCAAGAGGAAGATGAGCACATGTTCGTTCAGAAACCTAAAGGAAGCTTGCAGTGAACGGAATGTTGTTGGAGGCAACCTACTGGTGTTCATCTGCCTGAGGGGCGTCCCAAATGGGACCCCGGGCTTTTGAAAAAGGGAATTAAACCCTGAGGGTGGGAGAGAACTATTCAGTAGGTACTTTTGAAAAAGCAAAAGCCAAGTACAGGGTTTCAGCGGGAGTCCCTTGGAAAGGCACATGCATACAGTGTGCCCCTGCAGGTGGGCAATGTGGCGAAAGCGGGCCTTAACACTGCCTTACCGGAAAGGAACCCAGAGCGGTCCTTCACTCCGCTGCTGTCCAACATGAGAGGGCCGCCTGCATTCATGGAGTGGTCCAAGGAGCTCCTTATTCCTACGTCACACGTGTCATGCGGACTGCCCCCTCCAGCTCCTTCTCTAAGACCTCCACCACCACACTGCCCCCGACAGGCACCAGGGCAGGGACTACAGCGACAGCACGGCCGAGCCTGGATGGGATGCTGTGCAGCGAGAGTGGGAGGCAGCGTTTCTGTTCTCCTGTCAGTGTTCACTTGAGAAGCCTGCACTCCAGTCTCTGCCTCCGATGTGCTCAAGACAAGAGGCAGCCTTTGTCATCCGATGCCAGTGTGGAGTGTTTTCTGGCTCTGAGCATTGACTTCCGGGGGTGGGGGCAAAGTCTTCTGAACTCACTTGTCAGGCCTGGCACCTGGCTTCATTCACTTCTTTGAGCATGCAGGTTCCAGGGGGTGGGAGGACACTCGGGACTCTTGTCAGCACTAGACTGCAGAGGTGAGGGAAGTGGTCCTGAAGCTGGGATGACACAATGGAGAGCCCGAGCGCTTCCTTTCTCTGTTAAGGCGACAGACTGAGCTGAGAAGAGCCCACCAGAGGAATTCAGTCAGGCTGCATGGGGACACAGACTCGGAGCAGCCTTCCAGTGAGTCTGGGCCTTGACGGAAGGTGAAGGCGTGGCTAGCCCGAGCCGTTTGCCCTCTAATACCAGCCATGATGTCTATGGGTCCTGGGAAAGCCCAAGAACTCTGAGGCTCCTGGTAAGGACCATACACCACAGCACACTAGCTGCCATCAGGACCTCCCCTAGAGAGGAGGGGCTCTGGCACACCTCCCTGAGACCCACAGACGACTCATCACCCGCGCACCCACACACTCCTAGCAGAAGTATCATTACCATTCTAAAGGCAAAAATGCCTTCGTGTTTACATGCTTTCATTTTTATTTCCTTATATTTTAATTGACACTCAGGCAAATTCTTTTTTGGCACACGCTTCTGTGAGTTTTGACAAATGCAGTGTACTCAATACAGTCCAACTCCAGCCCCTGAGATGCCTCTCCCTCAAGCCGGGGGTCCTGCCTCCCTCCACCTCAGTCCCTGGCAACCAGAGAACTCCTTCCTCTTCGGCATCTCCTGAATGCTGCAGGACTGAACGCGCTCTCTCTCTCTCTCTCTCTCTCTCTCTCTCTCTCTCTCTCTCTCTCTGCTTCTTTCACCCAGACTAATGTATTTAAAGACTCCTCTATGTTCTGCATACACAGAAAATGTTTCTGTGTATGTGCACACGTGTGTGTTTGTGTTTGGTGTGTGGATGTGTGTCTCTGTGTGTGCCTCTGTCTCTGAGTGTCTCCCTGGCTGTCTGTTTATCTACCTCTTTTGCCTTCTTTCTCTTTGACCTCAAGACGCCATCTCTCACCAGCTTGGCGCTCACTGACCAGGCTACGCTCTCCTAGCCAGCAAGCTTCAATGACCTGCCCTCTCTACCTCGCTAGTGCTGGAATTACAGGCTACAGTCACCATGCCAGGCTTTCTTATATGGGTTCTGGGGGTCAAACTCAAGTCCTTGTGCTTGTAGGGCACGTACTTTATGGGCTGAACTATCTCCCCAGCCTCCCACCTCTGAAAAAAAAAAAAAAGGCTTCTGGTGGGAACTCAGTACCCACCCAGAATTTCCAGTCTCTGGCTTCCCCTAACTCCTTCCACCTCCCGCTATCTGCGGTCCAGCTCCTGTCCCGACCTTCTAGCTCTAATTGTACATAGCCTACCCAGAGCCCCAAATCCTCCGACCTCCTCATGCTCCCTCCCGGGACCTACCTGTTCTGAGCTTACTTCACATGGTCCTACTAGGGGCTCCCGAGTCCCTGCAGGCAGCGGACCCTCATGGGGGGCTCCACAGCCATTCCTAGGTCCTGCTAATAAGCAAATGCAATCTGAAGAATGCTTGTTGCAGCTCAAGTCGGTCACATGATGAGAGAACACACCTGACCCCCCCACCCCGCTCTCAGTACATCTGTGGGCTGAATTCTGGCGCCAGTCCTCCATCTTCAGTCTGACCTCTCACCCTGACCCTCTCACTCTGTGAAATGCAGCATTGAAGTGAAGCACAGCAGGGCCACAGGGGACAGAACTTCCTGGGGTGGCAGAACTCCGAGTGGCTAGCCGTATGTCCACAGTGGAATGTGGAGGACCATGGGAACACAGGTGCCTAGTGTGGCTGCTGGGGGAGGTGCCCCTGGGAGATGCTGACAACCCGTCCCAGCAATCCAGTGCTTCTCACCCGCAAAGTCAGACCCAGAGGCACTTGTTCTGTACAGAACCATTTACCGGCTCTTCTTGTTCCTTCAGCCTGCCGCCGCCAGGAGCAGCTCAGTCTACCACAAACAGGGGCAGAGAATGGGCTGTGTGGAGATGCTCAGAACGCTTACTAGGATCCGAGTGCTGTTGATCCGCCGGTCAGCTGCTGGCTTCCAGCTGAACCTCTTCCTTCACGCTGCCCTTGCCCAGTACAAGCCATCTCTCACCCCAAGTTCCGGCCCCTGATCAAGAGCAGCCCACTGGCCACAGCTGGCTATAGGAGAGGTGGAAAGGCTGTCCCATCTCTCTTTGACTTCAACATACTACACTGAAGGGTCAACTCAGCTCAGGGGCTTTCTGGGGCCTTGGCTGCTGGACCCACTGCTGTGACACAGCACTCATGTTCAGCTCCTCCCTATCCCCATCCCTGCCACCTCCTCAGGCTTGAGGATATTGCTTCCAAGTGTGCTCAGTAGAAATCCATGTGTAATGGGCTGGGATGTAGCTTGGGTGGTAGAGTGCTTGCCTAGCAAGCATAAGGCTCTGGGTTTGAGTCTTACCTCCACATAAACTAGGCATGGTTGTACACACCTGTAATCCCAGGACTTGAAAGGAGAAAGCAGGAGAATCAGAAGTTCAAGGTCAACCTTTCTTACATAGGGAGTTCAAGGCCAGCCAAGGCTACAAGAGGCCCTGACAAAAAGAAAGGAAGGAAGGAAAAGACAAAGAAGTAAAAAAGAAAGGGAAGAGGAAAGAAGACAACTTACAACAAGTCTCCCCTGGAAGTCTAGGGCTTGTAAATTTGTGTATTGAGTGAACAGGCTTTAGGTTACCAGGATAGTCAAATTTGATCTGTAAAACATATATTCCATATTAAAAATATGTCACTGTGTTGGCTGGGCGGTGGTGGCGCACGCCTTTAATCCCAGCACTCAGGAGGCAGAGCCAGGCGGATCTCTGTGAGTTCGAAGCCTGCCTGGTCTACCGAGAAAGATCCAGGACAGGCACCAAAACTACACAGAGAAACACTATCTCGAAAAAAACAAAACAAAAAAAACCAAAAATCACTGTGTCACTCCATTTGCTCTCCTCAATAACTCTCGAGGCAGGTAGACAATCATCCCATCTCTTAAGTGAGTAGAAGATGCAGAAAGATCACATGTCTGACATACATCCCCGCATAAGATGAACTGATCTAAGCTTCTGCCCACCCCCAAGCTCTGCACTCTGGTTACTGCAATAGCCACAACTGATGGGTGAAAGACAGCACGTAAGGCAGGTAAACTGAGGCAGGAGTCGGGGCTTGCTATGCTGAATGGCTCACTTCTGAAGTCAGAGCTTCCTCTATTTTTTCTTGAGTTTCCAGCTGGTAGCTGTGGAATGTCTTGAGGAAGAGGCATCCTCTGGGACAGATGGGCATCTTTGGACATGTGTATATGACTTGGGTGTCTACAGGAAACAGTACATGCTGCCTGCTTGACAACGGTCTCTCAGATAAAGCATCCATGTGTCTGAGAATTAGGCATAAAGGGGGGATCAAACTACCATCTCCCTCTGGTGAGAGGGCACATTCTTGCCCTTGGCCATGAGTCCCTGTCCCTCTCTTCCTGCCTCTCTCCTGACTCTAAGATAGAGGGTCTCAGCTGGCAGAGCACCGGAAATAAAGCGGAATGTGATAACTCAGAGGGCATCCATTGGCTATCTGATATTATCTGACTAGGAATGGAAAGGGGCGGGGCAATCTTCAAAATCAATGACATCTCCAGAAACTTCTCTAAGATGACAATGAGGTATGTCAACAACACACAAACCCATATGGACAAAAAAAGGGACGGAAGGTGGGGGAGGGGCGTGAGATGGTTCAGAGCATAAAATGCTTGCTGCGCAAACCTGACCACCTGAGCTCTGTCCTGGGAACCCAGGTGACAGTAGAAGCCGAGAACTGACTCACAAAGTTGTCCTCTGCCCTCCACACATGCACTGTAGTACGGTGGCACCCACACCCCCCCCATACACACTCACACACACTAATAAGGAGTAATTTTAAAATCCCATTGTGTATAGGTGTCAATGAAGGAAAAAGTGGAACAGGAACCAAGAGCAGAGGTGAGAACTTTCTGGAAGTTTGAGTGGGATTCAAAGACACCTGAAGAGAGAGAAGAGCTGCTGTCTCCGGAGTGAAGGGAGAGAGAAGTGTCCAGGCATTGGCCCCGGGCTCACCATCAGTGGAATCAAGGTCTCTTCCGATCTCCTGGCAGGACCTTCCTGGTAGAGAGGTTTTGCCAGCACTCCGCCCTCGCTGGACCAGGAAGGACGGGCAAAGGGATGGCAAGCAGCCCCACAGTTCCAGGCTCTTCTGAGCAAAGTTTCCTTCCCTGTCAAGGTGTGCTTAGGACTCTTGGTCATCCTCACACTCCATGTCTACACTGACTCCAGTGGAGTCTAAGTGCCAAACTCCAAACGTTGCAGCCTTCATGAGAGACACCAGAAGAAAGGATGGGGCAAGACTGAGTTTCCAGACAGATGGCAGCGTGGTTGCTGAGGGAGTTGCCCAGTATCAAGAGCCCTTTCCCACTAGCTGAACCCCTAGTATGGACATGAAGTGAGTGTTAAGAATCAGGGTTATGGGGCTGGGAGATGACAAAGAGTGTGCTGTGCAAGCATGGGGTCCTGGGTTTGATCCCCAGACCCATGTTTTTTAAAAAAGCCAGATGTAGTGGTGTGTATTTGTAATCCCAAGACTGGGCAGGCAGAGGTGGGCGGATCCCTGGGCTCACTAGCCAACCAGTATCATCTAAGGGGTGAATTCCAGGCCAGAGACTGTCTCAAAACAACATTTTTAAAAGGCAGATGGCTCATGAGGAACAACCATTGAGATTGTTCACACACACCATGGAGAGGTTTAGGGAGAGGGTTCAGGCACACAGCACTATGGGATTTGGGGGTCTTACTAAAGCCCCTTTCTCCTACGACATCTCCTGCCTGTAAGATGCAGATAACCCTTGCAGAGCTGAGATCCAGCAGTTTCAACTGGGAGAACCAGTGCCGGGAGGGAGGCAGGGGCGGTATCTCTGTATGATGTCGGTGAAGACTTTGCACTGGCCCTGCGTTGCGCCACCGTCTCCCAAAGCATCTCCTGCGGCAGCGTTTCTGGATTCTCAGACCCCACTACACTCCCCTTTCAGCCCCTCTCCACCTCTTGAATTAGCAAGGTGAAGAAAACAGAGATCCAAAACAGTGACTACTCTTTCGTCCACAAGGCAGCCTCACCTCCGTGGGAATGGAGAGAGAAAACGACACAGGGTTTCACACAGGACACACTGCAGCGTGCACACACCATGCTGCCATGGACTGAGTTCAAAGGCAGAGCACATGCGTGCGCGCACACACACACAGAGAGAGAGAGAGAGAGAGAGAGAGAGAGAGAGAGAGAGAGAGAGAGAACGCTAAGAAAAGAATAGAATCTTGAACAATGCCCATTTATATAAATGAAGAGTGCAAACACACAAATGGCCAATAAACCATGAAAAAGTGCTCAGTTTCATTAGTCACCAGGGAAATGTCAATTAAACCACAATGCGAAACCTCTGCACACCCACTCAAGCAACCAAAGCAAAAATGACAAAAATACCCAGTGCTGGAGAGAGATGAACTGGAGTATTTATTCACTGTAAGTGTTGCGAATGCTGGTCGAACCAGTTTGGAGAACTGTCCATGTCCACAAAGGTGGACACACTCGTCAGGTTCAGGGGCACACGCGTTCACCCAAGTTCATGTTCCAGAATGTTCACAGTGTGCTACTTGTACTAACCCTAAACTAGAAACACTCAAACGTCCATCTGCAGTACAATGGATAAATAAGTCAATGTTTACATATTCACAGAAGGGTCAATGGACTAGAACAAGAACAAAACAGTAATTTGGGTGGATTGACAAATATAAGACTAATTTCGAAAAGTGGGGCATAAAAGTGTTTACACTTTGTGACTCCTCTTTAAACACACATTCAAAGTCAGCACACATAAGGCTAGTGTGTTGGGCTGGGGGGAAAGGGCTTGCAGCATAAGCCTACAATCTGAGTTGGCTTCCACCCGATCCACACAAAGGTGGAAAGGGAGAACCAACTCCATAAAGCAGGCTTCTAAGCTGTCTAGGCGGATTGTGGCATAAGCACCCACCCACACACTTCATCATCATCAATAAAAAGAATTTAAAGCTGGCAGAGCCAGCACCACGGCTCCGTGGGTAAAGGCACCTGCCACCAAGACTAGTGACCTTAGTTTGTACCAGGCTTTTTCTTTTGGGCCACCAACCAGCTCCCAGATTCATGGCACAGAGATTCATTAGTAGTTCTGAATGCTCGGCCTAGCTGAGGCACGTTTCCAGCTAGCTCTTTTAGCTTAAATTAACCTGTTTCTCTTTCTCTGCCTCTGCCTCGGGGCTTTTCACTTTTCTTCTGTGTGTCTGACGTTCACTGAATCCTGTGTCTGGCTGGAAGCAGCTGCCCAGCTTCCACCCAGACATGTCTCTCGTTCTCTCCTTTTCTCGTTCTTCTTGAGCCTAAAGCTCTCCTCCTATTTATTCTCTCTCCCTGACAGTCCCACCTATCTTCTCCTGCCTAGCTGCTGGTCATTCAGTTTTTTTTTTTTTTTAACCAAAAACATCTTTATTTTTTCAGTCTTTTAAAAAACAAAACAAACCTCTTCCTTTCTCAAAATAACCATGATTAGCTTAGAAAAATGGTGTATATATTCAAAGTATTTCCTTTTAACGGAAACTTCATTTTATAGAATATAGACATTAAAGGTTTAAGAAAAAGCCAGAATCTTGCATAAGGAAATCCATTCATACTTCAGGCCCTTCTCCTCCAGGAACCAGCATTGTTATATTATTTCCATTTAGTAAAATCTGATCTAATTTTGTAATCCTTCTTCCTTCTGGTGTAATTTCAAACTCAGTGACATCTTCCAACACCATATTGACAAAGTCATCAAATCCTAGAAGTGTACCAACAATTTCTTTATCACTCTTCATCACAATGTGAATTCTGGATCCTATACACTTGTCCACGAGCTCTAGTGGCAGGAGCTGAGACGGGTTCGTGGTCGCGTTAGCCGCCATGGCCACGCCGGAAGTCGTCATTCAGTTTTTTATAAGACCAATCAAGTGCCTTAGGCAGGCAAGGTAAAACAGATGCAACACATCTTTACATCATTAAACAAATACAGCAGAAACAAATGTAACACATCTTTACATAATTAAACACACATCTTTACATTGTTAAACAAATGCAGCAGAAACAAAAGTAAGACACTTTACACAGTTAAAGTAATATTCTCCAGCATAAAGAAATGAACACATATTTGCCCAGTTAAAATAATATTCCACAACATAAGTTCAAGCCCCAGAACTTACATGGTGGAAAGACAGACCTGACTCTTGCAAACTATCCTCTGACTTACACACACACACACACACACACACACACACACACACGACATGCCACATGTGCACATGCACACATACACAAAATAAAATAAATAGAAGTGTAAAAAACTTAGAGCAGGATAGCTAAGGGAATGTGATGTGGCTAACGCCGGCAGTGGTGGAAGAGAGACAGTGGCGGGGCTGTGAAGGGACTTCCGGGGTTTGGCAGTCTTTGGTCTCAAGTCACAACTCTTTGTGCTGGTTATAAGGATGTATTGGGGGGAAGCCCTGATATTAAACATTTAAGACGTGTGTACTTTTTCTATGTGCAGGTTTGATAGAAGGACACATAAAAATTAGAGCCTGGGGCAATGAGAGATAAAACAGGAGCTGGTAGCATGCCCTGGAGTGCTAACACCTCCTACAGGGACGCGTGCTTTCTCGAGAGCCGCCTCAGACTAGGAAGGGTGCTCAGTAGGAGGACAGCAGGGGTAGCAGCAACAGGGCAAAGAAAGAAAGCATGTGACAGTTGCTCTTCACTTCAGCCAGGAGTCATACCTCTGGGCGGGTCTGACGGAGTTCCTAGGTTAGGGTAACTGAGGTGGGAAGATGCGCCCTAACTGTGGACGGCATCAGCCCATGGGCTCTGGTCCTGGACTGGATAAAGAGGATAAAGCAAGCTGAGCACCAGCGTCCATGAGTCTGCTTCCTACCTGTGGGGGCAACATAATCAGCCACCTTCTGCCCCTGCCCTGCCTTCCCACCAAGATGGACCGCATCCTCCAGCTGTGAGCCAAAATGACCCGCCCGCCCTTCCTTAAGTTGCTTTTCGTCAGGTATTGTGCCTCAGCCATGAGAAACTGACACAGTCATACAAGAGTCTTACAGCCTGGAGAAACAGTGTGCCTACTCCAACTTCAAACCTGGGGAGCGGAAAGGGTGGAATAAAGGGTCAAAAGAAAAATCTCTGCTGCCTCTGACTGCTCACTGCACACTCCTCATTCACTACAGAAGGTCTGTAAGGAGAAGGGGATGTCCTGGATGTTGCAGGGTTTCTTAGTGAGGGTGGTACCTGAATACTCCAGATGCCAGCTGCCCTTTCTTGTCGTCTGCATCCTGTCTCAGAGCCCCAGATGTGTGTTCAAGGTGGAATCTCCATTTGGTATAGATTTTCATTTCTCCTTCCCACAAGCTTTACACACACACACACACACACACACACACACACACACACACACACACACACACACTCACACGGTTTAAACCTAGTTGATTCACTGTGTAGCCCATCTCTCCTGGCAACATCTGGCCCAGCACTGAGGAGAAAGGATAAACTGCAGGATTAGGAGTAAGGGAGTCTCCCCCTCTCACCCC
Organism: Peromyscus californicus insignis; assembly: GCF_007827085.1. Classification (NCBI taxonomy): domain Eukaryota; kingdom Metazoa; phylum Chordata; class Mammalia; order Rodentia; family Cricetidae; genus Peromyscus; species Peromyscus californicus. The sequence goes on along the minus strand of NW_026294402.1, from coordinate 114,059,603 downwards.
CAGCACCTTTTGCTTCAGCCTCTCTCCAGTCGGCAAGTCCATTTGGAAGTCTGAATATGAATTCTGGATCCAGAGGCAGGTGGTTAAAGTTCTCAGGGAGGGAGGGACCTTCCGATCAGTGCATTTGCCTCCTGCATGATGGGTGTGGGCTCCAGCTCTGGGAAGGCGGGTCCCACAGCGGGATCTGCTTCGGGACGGTGGATGCACTTCTTACTTTGACCACTAGTGGGAGCTGCTGGCCAACCTCAGGCCTGGCAGGGGCTAGAGGCCTGCGGTGGCAGATTGATCTGTGGTCCATCTGTCAGACCCTCCAGACGTTCCATCCGGTTCAGAGCCAGAGCGTCTAGTGTCCTGAACATCACTGTATATGTATGTCCTCCAGAAACTCCTGGATACACCACTGGCCCACAGCCACCTCTTCAAAATTCCTATAAAGAAGCTGCTGGACAAGGCATAATGGCACAGGACTTTAATCTCAGCACTTGGGAGGCAAAGACAGGCAAACCTCTGTGAGTTCAAGACCAGCCTGGTCCATATTGCAAATTCCAGGCAAACCAGAGATACATAATGAGACCCTGTCTCAAAACAAAACAAACAAGTGCCTGGTCCCAGCTTGCCTCTGGTGTGTGTGTGTGTGTGTGTGTGTGTGTGTGTGTGTGTGTGTGTGTGTGTGTATTGTGACTCACAAATCCAGAGCTTTTCAGTACCCTTTGAAGCCCAGCACCAGTTTAACCTTCCAAGAGTGCTTGTTTCCAAGAGCCTCGACAATATGGTAGAGAAGTAAAACTGTTGGAGGGAAAGACTCTGTGTGTGTGTGTGTGTGTGTGTGTGTGTGTGTGTGTGTGTGTGTGTGTACTCCTGTGATAGCCCTGGGCAGTCAAAGGGAGAGGGGCACTGTCCTTTGCGATGGTCTATGGTAGTGGCCTGTCTTGTTAAATACGGGGGATGTACTCCCACAGCGTCATGGCTTTCCTTGTGGGTCTGCCTGGCTGTGTGAGCAAATGGACAAATCTGTGCCTACACATGCACAGCTGTCTGAGTGTGAGTGTGCCCGGGACAGTGTCCTTGGGGGACAGTTAGTGCTTGTGTCAGCATGTGACTTGGTATCCCTGTGTGTGTCAAGTAGAAGGCTGAACATGGTTCAAGAGGGTGTGTGGAGGTGTCTGTGTTCGGTGACTGTGTATTGGATACTGGGTCTGCACCTGTGTGTCAGCGTGTCCACATAGATATCTACAATGAACACGTTTCTGTAAGTCATTGTGTCTCTAGAAATGTGGTTCTAAGTGTCCCCATGCCAATGTGTCAGTGGATGTGCCTCTAAGTCACGTGGGTGTCATTAAGTTTATCAGTGTGTTCCTCAATGCCAGCGTGTGCCAATGGTGTCTGTCCATGTGCGTATCTGTGCGTCGGTATCTGTATCCGTGTGCATGTATGTGTGGGTCACTGTGTCTCAGCATGGGTGTCAGGTCATGCCTGTGTCCACGTGGATAAATGGGGTGTCTGGGGTAGGGTCCCCAAGACAGCGAAGAGGGCGTGTCTGTGTACGCTGGCTCGGGCAGCGTGTGTGCCAGTGTTTGTCGGTGTGTGCCTGTCCAGGTCTGCGTGGGTGGCTCTCTGTGGCGAGGCGTCCGCGTGTCTGTCTGTCCGAGTCCGCGTGGGCGGCCGTCTCCGACAGGGCGCGCCCGGGGTCAGGGCGGTGGGCGTGCGCCCCGCCGGGGCTGGGTAGCTCTCCCCGCGAGCCGGGCGGGCGCAGCGCCACGTGCGGAGCCCCGGACGCGTCGCTCTGGGGCGGAGCCAGCCCGGGGCCCCGGAGCCCCAGGCCGAGCCCAGGCGGGGCCCGCCCCCGACCCCGCCCCCAGCCCGAGCCCGCGCCGCCCGCCGAGCCCGGGAGCCCGAGCCGAGCGGCGGAGCCGAGACGGCGGCAGCGCCCGTGAGATGCGGGGATCGCGCCCCCGGGGCCGCTGAGCCTGCGCCCGCTGCCCCGAGCCCTGCGCCGAGCCGAGCCCGCGTCGCGCTGCAGCCGCCCACCCCGGGGCGCGGGCCGGGGACCAGCAGGTGAGCGAGCACCCCCCGTGTCCCGCAGCCCCCCGCGCCTCTGCGTCCGCCGCCGCCCAACTTTCCTCCCCGATGGCCCGGAGCCGCCCAGCCCGGTCCCCAGCCCCCGGCAGCCGCTGTCCCCGAGGGGGGAGGGGCGGGAGAGGCGCAGGTGGCCCGGGCCGGGGGTTCCCTGGGGCGTCTCTGTTCGCCGCGGGTCTCCTCCCGTCCCCTCTCCTTCCGGGTTTCCCGTGCGCTGTCGAGGGCCGGGGGATGGGGAGCTTCGGCGCCGACTCCCGGGCCATCGCTGGCGCAGGCTCTCCTAGGGGCTGGGATTGGGACCCGGATTCCCGAGGCCGGAGACCCCAAGGTCAGAGCAGCGACAAGGCGCGCGGAGAATGTGCCTCTGGAGAGCTGAGGGTGAAAGGGCTGAGCGGGCACCGACCAGGACTAGGGAGCAGGCCGAGCGCTCGTTTTCCCTGGGCCCGGGGGTGTGGGGGGACCCGGCACCCGGGCTATGCCCTGGGTTAGACGAAATCTCTGCACCCCAGGAAGGGATCTGTGCGCGCTATCGGTGGTCAGATCTACGAGTGTGCTCTGTCTCTGGGCGCTCCCACCATGCTGAGATCTCCGTGCCTTGTTGTCGCCTTGAAGCAGTCGCATCTCCTCTTGTCTCTGTGGGCTCTCTCGGGGAGAGATCTCTGGACAGGGAAATTCGGGAGAATTCTTCGCTCTCCTTGCTTTGACCTGGGCAGACTCGCGCACCCGGACGGGAGAGGGAGGCGGCTCTGGACCCTGTGTTGTTTGATCGTCTTTGGAGGTGCCCTGTGAGGAAGTGAGGTGCCTAGCCTTGTCTGAGTACTGGTGAGGACAGCGATGTGGTGGGGCTGGTGGCGGTGGCGATCATGATGCCGGGAAATGCTAAGGACGAGGCCCTGGCTGTGGGCAGGCCTTCCAAACACCTGTTGGAGGGCAGCGTACTAGGACCAACCTCAGAACTCACTCTTGTCTCCTTGGAGACTTCAGTCTTGTTGGACCATGGGATCGGTGTGGCCTTGGGGTCCTGAGCTGGCTCTTCCAGCAGTGACCCCAAGCACCATGCAGAGAAGCACAGAACAGGACCCCCATGAGCTCCAGACCGTCTGTGATTCACTGTCTTTCAGGACTAAGGCCCTGTGCAGCCTGGGCCACCCTGTCCACCCCTCCACTTCACTAGCTGTCCCTGTCCCCTCCCTGACAGAATTGGGCAGATGCCCATATATGATGGTCATACACGGGAAGATGAAACAAGGGAAATTCAGGGGCAGCCGGAACATGGGACACCAGTTCTTTGCTAGAATGCAAAGGTTCTGAGGAGAGTCTCCACTAACTCTCCACCTCACGCCTCGTCACCACCTGTACTGAGACCCAGAGGGGTCAAGGACTTAGCCAAGGTCACACACACAATCGTTGGTCTGGGGAGGACACTCAGGGTAAAATCCCTAGGAATCTATTTCTTGGTGGCCGCCTAGAATTGACCAAAGAGAGTCTAAATAGAGAGAGGAGTGACCCTGTAATCCAGCACTCGGGAGGCAGAGGCAGGCAGATCTCTGTGAGTTCAAGACCAGCCTGGTCTACAAAGCAAGTTCCAGGACAGCCAGGGCTGCTACACAGAGAAACTCTGTCTCAAAACAAAACAAAAAAAGAAAGGAAGGGAGGGAGGGAGGGAGGGAGGGAGGGAGGGAGGAGGAGGAGCCCTCAGGTGCTAAGAGCCTGCTTTCAGAGCCCACCGTGGCCAGGGCAGCTGTCATCCTCTAGAGTGCCGAGTCCCTGTATGTGGCAGTGAACGCACCTCTGGAAGAATTCCGTGGTTGACTCACTTGGCATGGAGACACTAGAGACAGCTGGGAATGGGGGAGTAGGAGAGGCTGGTGCTCAGGCAGTCCACCACGAAGAGACTCCTGGGGCAGCCTGGAGCAGTGAAGACCAGCAGTCTCCTCCACGGGAGACTCATTCCTGTCAGTCCTTGAGGAGGCTTTTGGAAGTGTGCGGTGGCACAAGTGTAGCCCCAGAAACACCAAAGAGGTCACGCTTTGAGTCGAGAGTATTGTTCTAGCATAGATAACTTCCACCTGGGTTTTAAAGCATGAATAGGAGTTTTCCAGGCGAGGATAGTGCAGTCTTGTCATCATTGACCAACCAATACAAACACAGAGGGATAAAACAGCAGTTAGTTGAGTGATCTGTTGGGTCCTGCGATGTGAGGAAAAGCCGAGGTCACAGGGGTGCTTGCAACCTCTGCTCAGGAATTGGGAATTTATCCTCAGTAATGGTTCTAAAAATAGCGAACAGGCACTGAGTGCTTTCGGTAGACCAGACCACGCCAGGCGCTCATAGGGTTCATCTCCCAAAGTATCCCTCGTCAGCTCCAAGGTGGGGACCACAGTCACAACCATTTTGCAGGCCTGGAAGGGAGCAGCAGCTGGGTCACTGCCGCCGGGTAACGGCCGCCGGGTCATGGCCGCACCTCTCCCAAGTAGTCGAGGTCCGCCGTGCCACCTCCTGGGTGTGCACAGAGCCTGTGCAGACTTAGAAAGTTCTTCAGCTAAGGGGGTGTCACCAAGCGGGCCACTGGTGACACCCTAGTGTCCTCCACTGAGGAATCTGCCACTCTGCCATCCCTGCCTTCCAGGGCACCCGGAGATACCCTCCCTTACCCTCGATGCAGAGTGGGGGGCATAGGTGGATCTGAGCAATACAACTCCAGTTGGGCATTAGAGGAAAGGATCCAGGAAGGGAGCTTCCAGAAGGAGACCTGGGCTGGAGGTAGGCAGTCCAGAAGGGTAGCTGTCGCTGGAGCCAGGGCTGCCTGGCTGGCCACCAGAACACCACTTGGGAAGCTTTACATAAAGACGTCTGCTCTGAAGCTCCACCCCCGGGCATGCTAATTCGCTTGGTTCTGGGGTGGAGCAGGCGGCCCTCCTTCTGAAAACAGGTGATTCTGATGATATTAGAGGGCACGTCTGGAGCCAGATGCTCAGAGACACTGGGCAGCCAAGGAAGGATGGGAAGCCAGGAGAGCAGGTGGCACTGACCAGAGGCGGGAAGGGCCCCTCCCCCAGGAAAGGGAAACCCCCCATTTCTGCTGAGAGACTTTTAGAAGATACCTTCCGCACCGTTCATGGACAGATGAACAAGAATGAATAATTTAGAGAGAAGTGCCCATTAGATTGAGCCACAGTGAGGGTGCCAGTGACCTCGGCAAGAGAAACGGCACTCTGAGCCCCCGGGATGTGGTGCCCTGCGTGATGGATTCTGTTGAATGAACACGCTGGGGGTGCAGACTGATTTGGAGTGGGTTAAGGGATGAGCAGGAGATGATGATGTGGGGAGCACTGGCAGACGGAACTTTCGAGGGTTTGATGGTTGGAGAGGTAGGAGAGAGATGGGGACTGCATGAGGGGTGGGGTCCAGTTTAGCTTTAGGTGGAACCTGATACTGTAGGCTAGGAGGGCCTGTGGTGCATGCCTGAGCAAGGGCTTACGGGGGGGGGGGGGGGGGGGGATCTCAAGGAAAGGACCAGAAGTCCGTGGCTCAAAGCTGCCCCTGTGAGGTGCACGCAGCACAGTTCGCCCACTGGGCCAGTCAGAGAGGCTAGAGTAAGACAGCCCCTGCGAGCCTCTGCAAGGAAGGTGATGGCGGGAACCGATCCCTGCCTCAGCATGGAGAGTGAGTCCTTTCTCTAAGGAGGAAAGGGTATACAGAAAGCGGTCTTGGGAGACAGGGGGACCGACTGGCTTGCCTAGAGCAGATGTCCATGGTGACAGAATTTGAAGAAGAGGGGTTCCAGTCAAAGTCCCACAGGGAGGCAGAGAGAGAAGAGAAGGCGTGGCAGAGGCTGGGCATTTGGGGGATCAGGGCAGCTGTAGGAATGGCCTAGGTCCGATGGCCAGGCTAGTCTCACAGAGTTCAGGGACTGGGGCACCCAGCCTGGAGGGTGGGGTGGGGGAAAGAACATTCAGCATCTATTTTGTGCCATGGAAGGTTCTAGGTGTCTAAGACAGGAATAATAACTGCCCTGTGAAGTTTTCATAGTAGTGGAGAGATACTGCATCATGAAACAGAGATAATTTTAGGTAGTGGCAAGGGCCATGAGTGGGTGAAGCAGGATTCCTGATGAGAGATGGTGAGTCCCTGTAGCCTAGCTGACCAGGGACAGCTGAATCAGGCAGCTGGTCTAGGACCTGAATAACAGGAAAAGTGTGAGGAGAGAATCCTGAAGAGGACACTGTCTGTGCAAAGGCCCTGGGGCAGAAACCAGCTCCGTGAATGTCCGCTGTGCCTGGAGCAGAAGGAATGGGATGGGGATGGAAAGACACCGAGCCTCCACTCTAACCCCACCCCCTCAGGGGACTGCCCCTTCTATGCGCCTACACCACTCTCCTTGGGCTGGCGCTGGCAGCAGTTCCTGGGAATGAAGCTATTTTTAGATCCGACTCTCCTCTCCTGTGGGTCTAGAACATACCGTGTCTTTTGAAGATGATCAATATGTGCTGGCACTATTTATAGAGACCCCATGTCAGGTCCTGGGGCCTGGGACCCCCAGACTTTCTGAGACAGGCATCACAGTACAACCTTAGGGGCCTTGATGTAGGCTCTTTGGCTCACTTCTCAGTCTGTCTTCTACTCTCAGGGGTGAGGCACTGAGCACCCTGGAGCCTCCCAACATCAACCCCGGGGCCAGAAAGACCTGCCCAGGACCTGGTAGAAGACAAGCTGGGAATGGAAGTCCAGCCTCCCCTCTCTAGGGTTGATCAATGTGGAAAACAGGAAGCCTGCCTGGAGGAGCCCAGTGGCTGAGGCTGCAGGGTGGGGCTGGGCTCGGGTCTCCTGTCCGTAGTCAGGGTCGGTAGGTAGGGAGAGTGTTTATGCTCTAGGCCTGAGTCCTTTCTCTCCTTGGTGCCTTCTCATTAAATCTCCCAGGGAAGCAGTGGAAAGTGGAGTCCCCCCAGGGGTATTGCTGAAGGCAGGGATGGAGCTGTTCTTACAGTGTCTATGTGGCCCTGGGTTGTTCTCTTGCCCACTCAGAAAGCCCTGTGTACTGAGTACCAAGGGCTGCTCTCACACCCCTGCAGCCAGGGACAGCACTGACTACCCTGGGGTCTCAAGGTCACCCAGGGACACAGGGAGGCCTTAGCCAGTCAGCACCTCGGTCCTGACTGGTGCTTTCTGAACAGTGGAGGTTCATCTTGGATGGGGAAGGTAGAAAACCCCTCTCTGGCAGGTATGGATTCTTAGAAGTCCCAGGAAGAGGAAGGGCTGGCTTTGGACGTGGCTTTCAAAGAGATCATAGGGCGGGTGGGGAGAGGCAGCCTGACTGACAGCTGAGGCACTAGAGCAGTTTGTAGGCTGCATCTGAGGCAGATTGGGTGGGAGAGCTGATCTCAGGACAGGGGTATCCTGCTATGGGAGGGACCAGCCTCAGCAATCAGTCCTTCCTGCTTGGCATTAAAGCCCAGCATCATTGGTCCAGGAAAGGAACCCAGACAAATCCCTCTGGCTACCCAACTAAGCAGAAGAAGCCTAGTCCAGCCCATTCCTTTCCAAGACCCCACCCCGGGTCACCAGTTGGCATGGAAGTGCAGGGAGGCTGAGGGACAGAGACCAACCCACACAGCCAGAGGGAGATCTGAGCAGAAGGCGCAGGCGCCCAGCGCCCACCCCACCACTGCACTTGGGTCGGATGCAGCACAGACTGCCAGTTAAATAAAGCGACAGCTAGTTGCCAACAGCGCTGGAAACCCAGGGAAAGCCCCCACTAGCTCACCGAGCCCGAGTGCCGATTAGATGTATAATTGCTGAGCTTCCGTTTCAGAATCTGTCCAAGGCGAGGAGACAAAAATCCTCCTAAGGAGCCTCTGCAGCCTGCTGTCCCCAGAGAGAGCGGGCACCTTCTGATGGAATTAAGGATTTGTGCCCACATGGCTCACTTCTAGCCACTAGGCAGGAGAAGCTCAAAGTGTTCTTACCCACAAATGAGAAGCAGCTTGCCTGAAACAGCCACGTATATTTGTGATGTTCTGCAAGAAGCTGAATGAATCTACCTGGTAGGCATTAAGCAGTTGACTGGCAGGGACAGAAGCAAGGACTTTAGGGGATGAAGGGACTGTTTGCTATCTTAGTTGGGGTGGCACTTTACCCATGTGTACGCATTTGTCAGTACTTACCTAACTGTACACACTTCATGAGTGTGTTTTCTTGAGTTTAAATTCTACTTCAGTTGAAAGGTGCAGGAAGGAAGAGGGTCACATGTTTGGTTATAATATATCCTGGACGCCTTGGTGGGATAAATTCATTGTCTCTGGGTTAGTTCATCTCCCTCTGGGCAACAGAAGACCTCAGAGGAAAGGCCTCCCAGGTTCCTCTGGGGGCATGTATAGATTCTTCAATGCACACAGTAGGTGCCTCATAAATGCCTCAGTTGCCATGGCATCCATGCATAGTTCCCCTGCAAAGGCTTTCTCAGCTAAGGTATCAGAAAGAGTGGGAAGGAACCTTACCAGGCAGAGTCAGGATGCTGGTGGCATCTTCTCACCTTGTGTACTGTGAGGGTCTGCTGGAGCCTGAGCAGGGCAGAGTCTGGGATATATGCACCCCTTTGTGGTCACGAGATGTTAGAGCATCCTTGTCCCTGCTCTGGAGATCCAGGGCTGGGCAATGTTGGGCCCTTAGAGATCCTGTGTGCATGGGCCTTTGAAAAAGCTGAGGAGGACGGTTGGGCATGGGGGAAGGGTGCTGTGTTCACTGTGTACTGCAGTGTGTGTGTGTGTGTGTGTGTGTGTGTGTGTGTGTGTGTGTGTGTTTAGGGGGAATCCTGGGGATTCCACGTTCCCCTGACCTAGCATCTAGACACTGCCAAGCAGTTGGTGGAATGGAGGAGCCCCATGCTTGCTGTGAGGGAGGGGGAAGAGGAAAGGGCAAGGTTAGGAGGGGAACTCTTGGTTTGTTTTTGGCCGGGCGGGTGAATCCCAGGTAGGACCAGATAATCCAGATGCCACCCCAGCGCCCAGCCCTGGACAGAGCCGCCTTGAAGAGGAGCCGGGTTCTGTCCCCGCCTGGGACTCACTTCTGCAGAGCTGCAGCTCATCAGCTTTTCCTGTCAGCAGACTTAGCCTGGTGCTGGAATAAATGAGATGCTAATGTATGTAAATGAGGGCATCCCCAGAAGCTGGGGTGGGCACGTTCGCCTCAGGAGGGATGGGGGTGCTTGGCCAGGACTTCCCCAAGATTTCTGGAGGTGGGGGGGGGCGGTGTTGCTCAAACTTGCCCTGTTCCTCATTGTGTGTTGGCCTAGGCAGGGTTAATACCTCTGCAGCAGCCTCTAAGGAGTGGAGCCAGCAGGGAGCAGGTTCGTAGAGGCCCGGGTGCAAGGACGTGTCAATGTGCCTTTGATCTGGGAACAGGACCTCTGAATGCAGAGGCCAGGGCACCAGCTGGCACCCCCATGGAGCCTTTGTCCAAGCAGCAGCCCCAGAGAGCTGGGGCTGTACAGATAATTGCCTGGGCGGGAGGCATGGTGTGAACATGCTGTCGACCTCTCCCCCTGACTCCTCCATCATCCCAACCTGTGGCTTTAGCCTCCATGGCCGCCCATAACCACTGCCAGAAACCAGGTGGCTACTTTCTGCTCTACCAAGACAAGTCTTTTTCAATCCCTCCCATGGCCCCATCCCCACCTCCAGAGGCCAGCCTGAGTCTGATGCCAAAGTGGGTGGGGTCTTGTAGAGTCTACTTGCTGAGCAGTGGTGTCCAACAGAATAGAACAGGATCCCCAAATGCCAGTCACGTGTTTGGGGGTCTAGCAGTCACTTTAAATAAAGGTAAAAATAAGTTATTTTAACATGTTTCTTTTGATCGGGTATTTTATCAAGTTAAATATTATACATTTAACTGTAATCAACATTAGAAATGATGAACGGACTGGTCGGCATTCTTTATTTCCTGCTGAGCCTGCACAGTGGGGTCACGCAGCCCCTGTCTGTCCACTGTAGCTCTATCCTCAGCCCTTATAGCTACACACAGCAAGTGAGTGGCGACTTTGTTGGACAGTGCCAGAGCTGAGAGGAAAACTGCCAGAGAGTCGCTTCTGTCAGCGGAAGTGCCAACGGCATCTACCCAGGGGTGGGCATAGGCCAGCCTCCTGGGGTGAGCCAGCCCCGCTTCACACACACTCAGTTCAGATGGGTGTTTACAAGCCAGCCATGTCCTTCCTCCCAGCTCTGGCCACAGACATCGGAGACAAATAGTGCCCTGGTTGGGAGCTTCCTAATCCCTGAGTGTCAGATTTCTCACCTAGAAAGAAAAAGGATAAGACCTCCCCCTTCCTGGGATTGCAGCAAAGATAAAATACTGTAATCCAAAAGAGCACTCGCAGATACGCATGCATGCGCGCACGCACGCAAACACACACACGCACACACGCACGCATGCACACACACACACGCACACATGCACACACACACTACCAGGTTCACAGAGATATGAGACAATGCTGGTGTGGCTCTTAGCCCCATGTCCACCCCCGGAAGGGGCCAGAGTCAACGTGTGGCTTTGTGACTAGTCAGCATTGACTATGCACTCATTTATATCCCCTCAACCATCCAGTCCGTCCCTCCCTGATCCGAGAGCTCACGCTGAGTGCCAGGGCCGAGGTGTATGTGCAAATCAGTTCTCTGCCAGGTGATGGGGGATTCAGTGTACCAAGGACTTAGAAGGAAAGAGACAGACAGACAGCCAAGGAGGTCTGATGTGGAAGGAGGCCCACCGAGCTGGCCCTCCCTGAGAGCAATAATGTAGTTACATGCTGTGTGACAGTGTTCCCAACAACAACGGGCCACACAGAGGACCATGGTCTCTGGAGATTCGGAAGGAGCTGAAAACTACCTACCACCTAGTGATGCTGTAGCCATCCTAATGTCACAGTGTGCTGCTGTCCTCTCGTGTGTGTGTGTGTGTGTGTGTGTGTGTGTGTGTGTGTGTGTGTGTGTGGTGTGTGTGATGTGTGGTGTGTGTGTGTGTGTGTGTGTGTGTGTGGTGTGTGTGGTGTGTGTGATGTGTGGTGTGTGTGTGTGTGTGTGTGTGTGTGTGTGTGTGTATGTGTGGTGTGTGTGATGTGTGTGGTGTGTGTGTGTGTGGTGTGTGTGTGTGTATGTGTGGTGTGTGTGATGTGTGGTGTGTGTGTGTGTGTGTGTGTGTGTGTGTGTGTGTGTTGCTGTGGAAGCAAACCTATATTGCAGACATAAAGTATATGTGCAGTTTTGGATAGTGTGGGATACTTGGCAACATAAGCAACTATGTTACTAGCTTGTGTACGGTCAAGATTTTTTTTTTAATTTATTACTCATGTGTGTAGGGATGAGCCTGTGTGAGGTTATGTTCACACATGCATGCAGGAGCCCATGGAGACCAGAAGAGGGCATCATCAAATCCCCTAGAGCTGGAGTTAGAGACACTACCCAGCATGGGTGCTGGGAACCAAACTCGGGTCCTCGGTAAGAACAGCCCACGCCCTCAGCCACTGAACCACCTCTGCAGTGCTACTTTATACTTGTGCCTCACACGGTGTGTGTGTGTCACCTATCCATGTGGCACTGAGGCCACATTGAGTTTAGGGTGTTCTGTTCTGGGAACCATTGTATGGTAGAGTATGCGCTTAGCATGAAAACAGTGACTGATTTGCACCATCTAGGTATGTGTAAACACGCTGATGTTCACAGGACAAAACTGCCCAATGATGTCGTTCTTACGGCTCCTTGGGATTAAATGACACTTGGTAATGACAGAGCCCACAGTGACAACAGCAGCTAGTGATCACTGCGTTCGTACAGTGGCCGAGACCCAGAAAGTATCAGCAATGCACTTACATACTTCACAACAGCCCTCTGAAATAGGAGTGCTCTGTCTCTCTGTCTCTGAGTCTCTGTCTCTGTCTCTCTCTTGACTTTTTGAGACTTGGTCTCACTATGTCACTATGTAGCCCTGGCTGTTCTGGGACTCCCTTTGTAGACTAGGCTGTCCTCAAACCCACAGAGATCCACCTGCCTCTGCTCTCAAGTGCTGGAATTAAAGGCATGCACCACATGCCTGGTCTCCAGGAACAGTTCCTAGCCCCATGGGAAAGTGTTGACTGATGGGGAAACCGAGATTAACTCACTCTAGGACATCTGGCAAGCAAGTGACTGGGGCCCAGGTTCACTTGCATGGGCTGGCTTCCAAGCCACAGCTGGAATCACTTCCTCACTCCATATAAGAACAGGAAATCTCTTAAGAGAGGGAAGTGCAGGGTGGGGAGCCACGGAAGAGGAGGCAGAGATGGCTATGGGGGAGGGTCTCTGGACACGGTCATTTCTCGTTACCAGCCTCAGCAAGTCTGGATAGGAAAATGTCCTTTCAGGTCAGCATGGAGTCTGTGCTGCTGTGGCCTTTTCCCATCTGATCTCCACAGCTGACCTGAGAACCATCATCTAGGGAAGCACCCTTTGAAATCCTTGTAGGACCATGCATACAGTGGGCGCCTAATGCCTGCTCATTGGCTCACTTAGCGAAATGAGTGAGCTGAGGTATTATTAGTATGTCCTCCTGAAGGAAGGAACAAAGTTGCCTGGTGCATGCATGGGCCACAAGTCTTGGGTGGGGAACTGTCATGGGGTGACACCCAGTGGGCAGGAGACATCCCACTGGGCACGCACCATCAGCTTGATGGAAGACAAGGGACATGTTCAGGAAGTCACAAGTGCCCTGGCCTCTTTCTCTCTGGGTGCAAGTCTCTGCTCTGAGGTTACAGGCACCCTTCCCATAGTCCTCCTCTTTAGCACCCAGGGACAGGCAGAAGGGGAGTACCAAGGCCAGGGAAGATGGACCTGGGTAGGTAGGATGGGTGCCAGGGTGGTAGGTCATCCGGCCAAAGGTCATGGGGCTGTCAAGCAGGAGAAAGGCGTGCAAAGCAGAGGAAGCCGCAGAGATTTCCTAGGAAGCCTGGGAACCACTTCCACAGAGGGTTGTGCATAAATTTACATGGCAAAGAATATCCTTTGCATGCTGGGTTCCAGAGACTCTGATTCCACAGCGACCAAAATGCCAGACGTGACTCAGGCAGGAGGCTGGAGTGAGCCTGCCTTCAGGCTCTGGGATTGAAGTAGGCAGGGAGGGGCTGCCTCCCTCCTCACCCCGCGGTGGGCATCCTACGAGTTCCTGCTAGAGCCAGCGAAGTCCTGTGCAAACCAGGACAAGTTAAGCAACCTGACATTGGTCCCCGACCCTAAGGACGGGGACAGTACCCACAACTGCATTCTAGGTTGCTAGGATGTGTGTTCATTTCAGTGACATCTTTGGCCACTGGCACGAGCCACATATATTCAGGAAGCCTCAGGAAGGCCCATGCAGTGGGAGCCTGCTCCAAGCAGGCATGGTGTTCACTCCCCTACAATATCTCCACCCTACTGTCCCTCAGGTTAGAGTAGAACCTACTATCCCTGCCCTAAGTTGAGACGTCCGGGCTCAACTGGACTGATTTACCCCCAGAGACTGTTAGTGGCCAGGGAAGTCTAGAAGGGAAAAGAGCCAGCTGGGGGTGCAGAGGAGGAAGGACTGTCACCCAGGACACAGGCAGTGCTTGGAAATGTCTGTCACAGACTGGGAAGGAGAGGAGCGTGACCACTGAGGGGACATGGCCATTGTAGTGGTTAACATGCCTGCTGTTGTGATCGGCGCCTAACAAGAAGCAGTCTGAGGAAGGAAGGGCTCACTCTGGCTCACAGTTCAAGGGATAGAGTCTGTTACAGAGGGAAAGACATGGCGGCAGAAGCGAGGTCACTGGTCACATGACATCCGCAGTCAGGAAACAGAGAGAGATGGACGCTGGTGCTCCGCTCACCTTTCTCCTTTTCAGTCATCCTGTGGAATGGTGCCAGCAGCGTGCACGGTGGGTCTTCCCACCCCAGTGAACTCAGTCTAGAAAACCCCTCACAAGTACGCTCAGAGACTTGTCTCCTAGGTGATTCTGAACGCTGTCAAGTTGACGCTGTTAACCATCACAACAATCCAGGCTGTGGTTAGGAGCCTGTCCTGGGCTGTTAGAAATGGAGGAGGAAACACAGAGTGAAGGTGGAGGGCGCATGGCCAGAAAGGGTGCCAGTATGAGCTAGTGTGAAGGAGGCCAAACCGTTTGCTCCCACGAACACCACAGTTGGTGGGTCACAGGGAGGCACGTGCCCTCTGACCTGAGGTAGAGGAATGTAATTAGGATGGCGTGGACTCCTGAGAGAAGGCTGCCAGGACAGGGGAGATTGCCCCAGGCAGAGGGGTCAGCTAGAAGAAGCAACCCCAGGGCAGCTGCCCACAGTGGGGAAGCTGCTCTGGAGCAGGGGAGTGGCATGCTGACCTTGCCTGCTGTGCTGTGGGGACTGTCACCTTGGAACCAAACCCGCCATAGCCTCCCAGCTTAGGGAGCTGGAAGATAGAGGCTTGCTCCACTGTATTTTCTTCTGCCTCCACACCCTGGGCACCCTCAGACCACTCTGGAGCCCACCTCGTCCTGGCAGCCTGTAATCCTGCAGCTGAGCTCCACCAGGCCTTGCAGGGTGGAGGTTCTGAGCTGCTGGAGGAAGGGCGGGGCCAGGGCCAGGTGCAGGCAGGAGAACAAGAGAAAGCCGATCCTGCCCGCCCACCAGGAGTAGCCTAGACACAAAGGCCACTCTAGGCAGGTTTACATTGGAACCTGAGGCTGCCCTATTGCTGGGAGGCAGCTAGGCTTCATCTGGAATCTAGTTCAGACAGGCCTCTGGTGCCAGGGCCTCCCCAGGGTGTGGGTGCTAACCCTCCTTGGGACCCAAAACCCTGTCACTTGGCTGGACTTGGGGTGGAGGCAAAAGGGTGTGGCGGTGCTTGGACTTGGTAACCTATGGCCCTCTAACCTTGGGCTGTTCTTGAGGTTCCCTGGCTCCCCCAAAGTTCTCTGTCTCTCACTATTGAACCCAGCAGGACTCAGAATGGAATCTGGCAGGTTTGAGGGCAGGGCAGGCTAGGGTCCCCAGGCTAGGCTTCTCCCTTGAAGAGTCAGCAGTGCCTGGTCTCCAGCCCTGACCAGGGATGCTCCAAAGTCCCAGGGAGCCAGGGAGAGACTGACACCCACCGTGGTGGATCATGGGAAAGGCATCCAGGAACTCCAGGAGGCACTCAGAGGGTCCTCCTGCCCACAGCTAAAGAAGATGGACCCCAGGGTGGGTCAGTAACTAAACAGGGACTGAACCGGAGTCTTGGAGTTCTCTCCCCACTGGGAGAGGCCCATCTTGGAATCACAGTTTTCGAGACAAAGTATGTAGCATTAAAAGGGAACTCTGTTGTATTGAATAGAGCTGCTGGGACACTTAAAACACTATCTTCAATGGTGTGTGGGCCTCTCTAATGTTTTAAATGGGATCAAGCAGGAATTGGAAGTACTATGACATTGAAATTGTGGGCAGTGATAATATCTGAGGTAACCACAGCCGCCGTGATGGGACAGGGTTGTGAGACCGAGTCTTTGGGTCATGGATGTTAATGTTCCCTTCACAGATGAAGGAAATACTTCACTGAGTTCATGAGGAGATATCATCTCTCCCCCCCCCAAATCATTTCCCGGTCCCTCCAAGAACCCCCAAACTCTATAAACAGACAAAACTCCCCCACACCCTTAGTCAGGGAGTGAGTGGCTACCCTTGATGTTGGTGTTTGGAGGGGCACAAGAGAGTGATGGTGGGCTGTTTCTCCATCTGGGTGCTGGTTACCACGGAGGTTCAGCTTGTGAGAATTCCCCCACCTGTGGACTCCCTGGCATCTGTCTGCATGAATCCTTTATTTCAATACAAAGTGCAAACACATCTTTACAGAGACAGATGCATGTGCAGGTGCGGGCTTGTACACACACGCTTCTGCCAGCGTGTGTACATCCTGGGCATCCACGTGTCTCTAGAACCCTTGCAGGCATGTGGACACAGATGGATACCGTGATCCAGAGGACGCTATTTTTAGCAAATAATCCAAGCTAAGGGGTAGCTTCCCAGTTTACAGAAGGAGCAATTGCTCCCCGTGGAGAGGGCTGTCCCACTGTCCCCCCAGCTAGGCTCTCGGTTTCCAACATGAAATGAATAATGATTTTATTGTTTTTGCAAGCTCATCATAGTGGATGCCAGCCATGGGGGAAGGTGCAAAGGAAGTTTAGAATGACCCAAATTCTCCTCAGCTAGGGGGAAGAAAAATCACCATTCACGTTTGGTGATAAGTGTTGGAGATAGAGGCCGCCTGCTCGGTTAGAGGTGGAGGCTAGACAGGGAAAGGCTTTTATGAAGTGGGGACTTACTCTCTCACTGCTATTTTTAACGAAGATGGTCCTTTAACTTCACGTCAATCCAACAAGAAGCTTCAGACCGATGGGAAGCTGTAAAGGGAACCTCTGTCTCGCTACTTCTGCGACACTCATTTCGTTCTGTGCTTGCCCAGGTGTCCACACGCATGCTTGCACACACACACACACACACACACACACACACACACACACACACACACACACACCACACACATTCTTGCACACACACACATGCACAGATGCACTCTCTCCCACGTGTGTGTGTGTGTGTGTGTGTGTGTGTGTGTGTGTGTTCATCCCAGTGCAGGAGCACGTATGTGCTAGCATGTGAAGGCCAAAGATCAACTTGACGTGCCATTTTTCAGGGGGTGTCCAACTTGTTTTCTGAACTGGGATTTCTCACTAGGACCTGGGCTAGGCTGATGGCCCAGCCAACTCCAGGATGCCTCCTGTCTGCGCCTCCCTGGCACTGAAATCACAAGCAGGCACTCTCTCACACAGCTTTTCATGTGGATACTAGGGACCAAACAGAGATCTTCACGCTCTTACGGCAAACACTTTACCAACTGAGCCGTGCCCCCATTCCCTAGAGGTGCCCTCTCTATATTTTTTAATTTTATTACATTTATATTCTCATGTGCACGCTCCCTCCCCCTCCCCCCTCACATGTGCATGTGTTGCCACAACAAACGTGGAGGTCACAGAGCATCCACCAGGAGTCAGCTGTTTCCACCAATCTTATGGGGGTCCAAGGATCGAACTCAGGTCCGTCGGGCTTGACAGTGAGGGCCTTTACCCGCTAAACTATCTCAGCAGCTCTGGAGGTGCCTTTGAGGCTATGTTGCATCCGCTCACTTTTTTTTTTTTTTTTGGTTTTTCGAGACAGGGTTTCTCTGTGTAGCTTTGCGCCTTTCCTGGATCTCGCGCTGTAGCCCAGGCTGGCCTCGAACTCACAGAGATCCGCCTGCCTCTGCCTCCTGAGTGCTGGGATTAAAGGCGTGCGCCACCACCGCCCGGCAACATCCGCTCACTTTTTACCTGCCACCTGGCGGAATGCCTGCATCCGTGGTGCTCAGGGCACCTGAATCTGGGTCCTGGTTGGGCATGTGCTGGGTTGGGTGCCACAGCAGCTTATAGGGTCATTCATGACATGCTCCACGGGAGTGAGATCAGGGCAGAGCCCTTGGCTGACAGGAAGGGAGTGTGTCCCTGGCAGGGATCTCCAGCAGGTGTCCGGTCTGCCGCCTTGAGCTGGTGCCCAGCCGTTCCCGGGTTTGATGTGGTGATTAGCTGTGCGGCCGGCTTGGTGTCAGAGTCAGGAGCCCTCTGGCCACATCCTGTTTTGGTGAGCCAGTCAGGAATGCATTCTCCTGCCTAGCTGTCATACATAGAGTGTGTTTGCACCAGGTTCTGAATCTTTTGAGGCCACCAGGGGCCACATTTTCCCGGTTTGACGTCACACACATGTGCCTGTTGGATGTCCTCTTCAGCAGTGGTCACTGTCTTCCGGTGCTGCTGGCCCCTTGGGATCAGCTTTTGTTTGTCCTCTCTGGTGGGGGAAGACGGGGCAGTGTGATGAGCCAGAGGCACCCCGTCACATTTCCCATCTTTAGAATCAGTCTAGTTAGGGATGTCGCTGCACCCAGGGGATTCCCATGAGATCCTCATCAGGAGGTGGGCATAGCTGTGCACACGTGAGTGCCAACATCTGGATGCCAACTCCTGTGTTGCTGCCCAGCTGTTTCTGAAAACCCACAGGGTTTTCCTCGGTCCCTTGGGGCAAACACTGATGTCCTCTCAGTTGCCACCTCCTACGCCCAGGCTTGATGTGTGCCACCTGTCACGTGAGAGCATGGGGACCGTGGGAACTGGACAGCACTCAGTCTGGGAATGTTCCCTGGAGAGGAGGGATAGGACCTGGTCCCATCCAGGGCCAACTCCTGACATATGCATGTTTCACCTTTCATTGGGGAGCAGAAGACCCATTCTGACAAGGTCTGGGATAAAACAGATGGCCTCTCTGTCCATCCCTGTCCCGTGGAGCCTAGGGAGCCGTTGTGGATGGACATGTCTTGAAAGGGGACAGCTGAAATGTTTTCTTTGGTGTGGAGTGAGAAGGGTAAATGTGCTATCTTGATGGCACACTTTCCCTTGACCACTGGTGTGCAGACACACACACACACTGGGGCAGGAGTGGGGAGCCACTTCAGTACTATTCCTCACACACAGTGGAGAGCACAGGTGTTTACCCCAGCCACTGTCAATCATGTGTGCCTGTTCAGTGATCGGCAGCTGGGGACCCTGTACACATTTGCAAATTATGTCCTTTTCTGCAGTAGCACAGCTAGCCCACCACCCTGCCCTCTGTCTGTGGCACCCCATCACACACGTGTCTGTGTCTTCCAGCTTCCCCCCAGGCAGCCTGAGGAGAGCCTGTGCCCCCAGAAGCAGGATGAGAAGATGGCAAACTTCCTGTTACCTCGGGGCACCAGCAGCTTCCGTAGGTTCACCCGGGAGTCCCTGGCGGCCATCGAGAAGCGAATGGCGGAAAAGCAAGCCCGAGGTTCGGCCACATCACAGGAGAGTCGTGAGGGCCTGCCAGAAGAGGAGGCTCCTCGGCCCCAGCTGGACCTACAGGCCTCAAAAAAGCTGCCAGATCTCTATGGCAACCCACCCCGAGAACTCATTGGGGAGCCTCTGGAAGACCTGGACCCTTTCTATAGTACCCAGAAGGTGACTGCCACCCCCTCAGCACGCTCCTCACCCTCCTAGGTAGCGCCTACGAAGGCAGCAGGCAGATGGGGCTCTGCTTCTGTGGAGTTCTGTGTGGGGCTGGCTCCCCTGGGCTTTGGGGGAGTGACTCACCACTGATCTGTATTCCAGTCACCTTAATTTTGGAGTTCTGGAATAAAGACATAAATAATGGTGTTTGGGCCCCTAACTTGGGGGTGGGAGGACCACTGAACTCTTGCCTTCTTGTGGAGTGCTTTGGTATATACCTCTAGGGGATTCCTTCCTGTCCCCAGACGCGTGGGCACTTGGAATGAATCCCCAAGTGGTCTCCCTCCTAAGTAGAAGTGGCATGTGTGCCTCCCATCCCTCTAGCAGCCCAGCGAATTAGCCAGCAGCAGCATCAGAGCCAGCTGGTTCAAGCTGAGCCTCAGTGGTTGTCTCCTGGGCCTTATGGCCTTCCCTGAACCACAGAGGGCATGGGAAGGCTGAGAGGGAAGAGGAGGCCATGACTGGTGAGGCCTGGAATGGTGGGGGAGAGGGAAGGGAGTGTTGTTTCTCCCAAGGCCCTGCCCTGGACTCCTCTTCAGACCACAGGTCACCATCTTTCACCAAACAAGATGACAGACATATAGGGCTCCTACAGAGGCAGAGGGTGCCCACCCAACTGTCCGCACTTCTGGGCCTAACTGTGGGGGCTAGAATCGGGAGGAAGGCCTTTCCTAAAGGCCAGGCACCAGAGACCGAGGAGGCTCTTAGGGTTACTGTGGCCAGCTCCAAGCTAAGGGTAGAGCAACACCTGTGGAGCCAGAAAGATAACTGTAGTCAGTGTGAGGACCTGTGTAATGTGTCTGTGTGTCTGTCACCATGGTTTGAGATAGTGTTTGGGAGACGAAGAGCGTGCATGTCTGCGTGTGTGCTCACATCTGCGGGTCCATGTGTGATCAGCTGTGGCTGTGAAGGGACCCACACACACTCAGTCTGTACAGTCAGGAAAGCTGACCTGGACCTACTCTGGGGCTTCCAGAGCTCGCTGGTTCAAATGACTGGAGTAGGGTCAGGGTTATTAGGCCAAAAGGTAGAATTTGGGTGAGTGAGTGGGTAGGCTTAGGTCATAATCAGACAGAGTTGACAGAAGAGTTGGGATTGGGGTTAGGGACATGGCTGAGAGAGAGTCTAGGTCACTGTGAGAGGAACAGAAAGGATTAGGTTGGAGTCAGATTAGACCAGTAGAGGGACAGTAGGTGAACCTAAGGATGGAGTCCAGCTCGGGTGGGCTTCGAGCCTCTGGAGCCCCTCACCCCCAGCAGTGTGTGTGGGTGAAGCCAAGGACACCATCTTCTTTTGTCTCTGTGTATCTGAGAATGTTTGATCAGAGGTTTGCTAGTACCCTAGACTCCATCCTGTGTCCCTTGCTGACCTTGGCTGAGGGAGGGAGGCACCCTCATGGAACTTCTGGCTCTAATCTGCTCACCTTGTCCCACTAGCCCAGATAATAGAGCTTTGTCCCATCCACTCAGCCCATGGAGGTGAGCAATCTCATCCCTGCTCGTCATGCTTCTGGCATACTGGCTGCCTTTGGCTCCAGCTTTCACTCTGCAGGCTCTCACAGCCGCCCCACCCCATTAGGCCACATAGACAGGTATCTTCTAGAAACCTCGAAGCCCGGGCCACCCTGGGCTGCTCATAACCCTACAAGAAGGAGACACTAGGTTGTGTGTAAGTAGGAGGTTGACCTTTGCCTGACCTCAGGCAGACTGGGTCCTAGGGAAAGCCCAGATGACTCTTTAGCTGCCTTCCCTCCTCACCTGTATGTCTCTGCTGACCGAGCTCTGGGCAGGCCTCTCTGCTAGAGTTCTGTGCGGTGTGGGGGAAGGGTAAGGAGGAGGCATCCCTGAGCCTTACCAGCTTTGGCTGTGGAAGAGGCTGGCATGGAACAGGGGAATTTTCTTGCCTCAGCCTTCCAGGGGCTGTGATTATAGGCATGTGCCACCACACCCAGCTGAAAGGCCCCTTGTTGAGATGGTAGTCCTGAAACTGAAGTGAATCTCAACCAACCTGGCATCACCCAGACTTCCCCCTCTCCCCTCTTCACTCATGGCCCAGACATGGGGGTCCACAGTAAAGGGACTGTACTCCTCCCCCCACTCCTTAGCCGTGGCCGGAGGGCTCCACGATGACAGCTGTCTCTCTGTGTCCACAGACCTTCATCGTGCTGAATAAGGGCAAAACCATCTTCCGGTTCAGTGCTACCAATGCCTTGTACATCCTCAGCCCTTTCCACCCCGTGCGCAGAGCGGCTGTGAAGATTCTGGTACATTCATATCCTTTGCTGTTAATCCCTGTTGTCTGCATCTGTCCCAGGTAATGCACAGGTGCTGTGCTCAGGGGAGGGTGGTGCTGAGTCCCCTCACTGCTCCTGGGACAAGCAGCATGGTCATCACCAGCAGCTGATTAGAAAACTAGAACCCTGGCCATCACCCTAGACAGTCCCTGCTCTTTAACAAGACCCTAGGGAGTCCCGGGGTGTAGGGAAGTTTGAGAAGCCCTTACATCCCCTCTGCTTCAAGAGGAAAAATAGCCCTGAAGCAGCAGTCGGAGTCCAGAGAGATGGTGTCCTCAGCATTCCCTGATGTGGCCGGCCCTGTTGGAACGGGACTGAACCCAGCAGGGCCAGTTGGTTGGGTTGTTTTGTTTTGTTTCCAGGGGCCAGTTTGCTAAGACCTTTGCCCCATATTCCCCCACCATCCTATGTTGACTCATATTTGGCTTCCATCAGACCCTCAGGAAGTATGTCCAGTCTGGCAGCCAATCAGGATCCTACCCGGCCGAACGCAGGAGCTGTTCTTGCTATTTTCAGTCAGACAGACCCCTGACGCTGCAACCACAGTTGCTGACCAGATGTCATGAACCAGTCATAAAATGATTGCTGTACCAGTGAGAGTCTGTACACAACCACTTCCAGGTACACTTGGCCACAGCTGGAATCCCCTAATCCTGCTGAAAGGAGCTTCTCTCGGGGTCCACCATTTTGCCACTTTGTCAGATGGTTTGACCCCAGGATGCTGGGATTTTTTTTTTTTTTTTTAGTAAACACTCTTGCTGGTTACATACACGATTAGTGGTCTTTTATGGGACTTCTTATAGACCCTACCATTACCCTGTCTCTAATGACTCCAAATGTCCCCACCCCCCCACACTCCTGGGCACCCCCACCTCCTGCTACCCCTTGCACAGAGGCTCAGCCAGGGAAAAGCCATCCCTTGGTAAAAAGGCCTCCGGTTTTTGTTTTTTTTTTTTTCTCACGTGGACATCTTTCGAAGGAGACAGTGCTTGCTTCTGAACCAGGTGTTGACAAAATGTTTGCAGTTTGAGAGCTTCTCAAAGAACTCTGGTTAGCGTCCAATTACATAAACTGCAGCCTGGAAATGCTTCCCGCCTGCAGACAGCTATTGGAATGAAGCCGTGGGACAAGGAGTGCCAAACCCGCTTCGGGGGTCCTAGTTCAGGCAGCGGCTGGAGGGGGCACCCTTCCCTGGACTTCATGTATAAGAATGTTTATTTACCTTTTGTGTTTTCACGTGTACGGGGAATGTGAGGTCAGAGAACAGACTGCAGGAGTTAGTTGTCTCCTTCCACATTGCGGGTTCCAGGGATCAAACGTGGGTGGCCAGGCTTGACAGCAGGTGCCTTTGCATGGAGCCAGCCCACGGCTCAGTCTTCCCTGGATTTCGGAGGAAGGGGTTTGAGGAGTCTCAGAGAGGGACGGTGCCGTCCACCAAGGCAGAGACATTCACATTTCACCATGAGGACCTGGGAAGCCCTTTCCATGGCCACTGGTGACTCGGATGAGGGCGTGCCTGTAGGGCAGCCCCATTGTTTGGTTGGTTGGTTTTGGCTTTCTGTCGTTGCCACTGTTAATTTTATTATTATTCATTACATTTATGTATTTACTTGTGATGTTGGGGGAAGCATGCACACGCCACGGCGTGTGTGTGTGTGTGTGTGTGTGTGTGTGTGTGTGTGTGTGTGTGTGTGTAGGTCCGGGCAGAAGTCAGTCTCCTCTTTCCGCCATGTGGATGTAGGAAATCTAACTCTGCTTGTCAGGCTTGACATCCTTACCCACTGAGCCAACTCCAAGGCCTGGAAGTGCCGTTCTGAATCTCAGTTGCATTTCTGAGCTCCAGATGATGCTTAGGACCAGTTGTGGGGATAGTGAGCTGGCTGGGCAGAGCTCCCCAAGTCCTCCCCAGCCACCTCTGCCCCGACTCTGAATGGGCATTTCCCCTTAAGAGAGCTCCCTAAGAGCTAAGTGAGTGTGCTCACTGCTTTGTTGGAAGAAGAGAGCTGAAGGAAGAGGAAAAACCGTTTCCTTAGTGCTAGGGCTGGTCTCTAGCCCTCTGTAGGGGTGTGGCCACCCCGAAAGCATCCTCCGAGCTCACTGGGGGCTGCTTCTCCAGGTAGCTAACCAACCCAACAGTGTTTGGCAGCCACAAAAATCTCCAGGGAGGCAGCTCGGGTCCCATGGCTCTCTCCAGTCACTGGGCTGGGACTTGCTAGGGCATATGAGAGATCGGAAAGCAGATGAAGAGCAAAGTGGGGACATTGGGGTGCTCAGCCCAGCCACAGGGTGCGTTGAGTGGAGACTCTGGTGCTGTGAGTTGCTGGTCCTGTCTGACAAGACCAGCTTTCCCCAAGGCAGCCACCCCAGGGAAGTGATCCGTGTGTGAGCAGCCCTACCCTAGGTTCTGGGGCTGCTGTAGTAAGTACTCCATTACCTGGGACTGAGATAATAATCCGTGACAGCACCACCTAGTGGAAGAAGCGGCTGAGATCTGTGGAGATCTGTGGCGTTTGGAAGCCCACCTCCCAATCCCCTCAGTCCCCTCGGTCCCTTCAGAGTGATGGTGTACCCACCAGGCCTTTCAGCATCACTAGGATTTTGCAGAACCCTGGGACCCACCTCAGAATCTGCGTTTAATTGTTCCACTTCATGTCACCCAGGAAGTTTGTTTAAACTTCTAGGCTGTTCTAGATCAGAACCACCAGCTAAAGACCCAGGAATCCACATGCTCCCCTCTGACTCCTTCTGAAAAGTTGCGATCTACTTCACATATCATAAAACATTTTAGATATATTTTTATTATTTTTATAATTCTCTCTGTCCCTGGGTCTCTCTCTGTTTCTGTTTCTGTCTCTGTCTCTCTGTTTCTGTCTCTGTTTCTCTCTGTGTGTCTCTGTGTCTGTCTCTGTCTCTCTTTCTCATCTATCTATCTATCTATCTATCTATCTCTCTATCTATCTATCTATCTATCTCGTGTGTGTGTGTGTGTGTGTGTGTGTGTGTGTGTGTGTGTGCGCGCGCATGTGCGCGCGCGCGGATATCAGATCTCCCCGGACCTGGAGTTACAGATGGTTGTGAGCTGCCCAGTGTGAGTGCTCAGAACTGACTCGGGTCCTCTGC
The DNA here is from genome assembly GCF_007827085.1 of Peromyscus californicus insignis. Lineage (NCBI taxonomy): Eukaryota > Metazoa > Chordata > Mammalia > Rodentia > Cricetidae > Peromyscus > Peromyscus californicus. The sequence continues at coordinate 114,034,995 of NW_026294402.1, read as the reverse complement.
AAGAACAGTGTACACTTTTAACGATTGAGCCGTCTCTCCAGCCTATAAAACACTTTATTTTAAAGTGTGTGATTCAGTGATTTTTTTTTCCAGTGTGTTTGTAAGGCTAAACAATCATCACCATTACCTACTTCTAGAAGATTCCATCAACCTCCCCACCCCCCAAAGTGGTCTGAGCCTGTGCCCACTAGCAACCACAGTGCAGGTTTTTTGTTTGTTTGTTTGTTTTGTTTTGTTTTTTGAGACAGGACTCACTATGTAAACCAGACTGACCTAGAACTCAGAGAGATCTGCCTGCCTCTGTCTCCCCAACGCTGGGATTAAACATGTGAGCCACCATGCCGTGAAACACAAAGCAGTTCTGTTGGGGTTTTTAGCTTCTTGCAGAGGGTTTCACTATGTATCGCGCAGGCTGACCTAGAACTCAGAGTCCTCTGACCTCCACGTCTGGAGAGCCAGGAAGTCATGGACCACCATGCCTGGCTCACGGTGAACAGTCTAAGCTTTCAGTTGTGAAATTGTACTGTGCTTAAATTTTCACATCCTTCAAATACCCACTACATCTGTATGTGTACAGAACTGTATATGATGCTCTTTGGACGGGCTGGGCAAAGACAAACTTAAAGAGAGGCAAGAATGCAGCCTGGTCTTCTGTGACAGTTGAGGCTCATGGTGTGACAGGCTGGTGCCATCATTCTGCTGGGCTCTGAACTTTATTCTGAGCTTGTGGTATATCCCTGGGAAATAGCTGGAAAAGTAAATATGGGCATGTAGAATTGGTTTGTTCCTATGCGTTTTTGTTATAATCCTGCAGAATGTGTCCCTGCCATGATTAAATAAAAGAAACTAATAGAACTGTGAATTCCACCGCAGTCACATCCAGAGAGACCTCATGTTCATGCCAAGAAGCATTTTGTCTTCCTCAGTGCCCAGGATCTGCTCACAAAACCCTCCCACGTTTCTCTACCAGATTCAAATGGGCAATCAAATTAAGAGTGAGTGAGTGTGTGTGTGTGTGTGTGTGTGTGTGTGTGTGTGTGTGTGTGTACGTACACATGTGTGTACATGTGTGCATGTTCATTGAATAGCACAAACCCATGACAGTATCTGCCCATGGTTAATTCCCTCCACTTTGGGAGATTTGACTCCTAGAGCTGAAGACTTACGTGGCCCGAGTGTCAGGCATTCTCTGATGTGGAGCAGGCAGCCTTTGCTGGCATTTTAATTGTGAGGCTAGGAGTGGGTGTTTGGGACAGTGACACAGCAGGGCTGAATACGTTCGCTGTGCACAGGCCTGTAGAGCTGGCCTTTGCCGCTGCCCACACAAAGGACCAGCTTGATACTGGCCTGAAACTAGCAAGCAGTACAAACAGATGTGTCCAGTCTGGGAATCTGGGTGACTCGTAAGTCTGGCATTGGCCCATGCTGGGCTCCTTGGGGTCCTGAGTGTTTAGGGAGAAGGCCTGCAGACTAAGACCTTGGTCTAGGTAGGGAGAGATGGCTCTCGTCACACACAGAAAACCGACGAGAGTAGCATCAGAGCCATCCCCAAAGCCAGGAAGCCAGGTGACAATTTTGAGGTATAAATGGAAGGACAGGGGCCTGATTCACCCCACCCCAGGTCATCACTGGATCTGGAAAACTTAGACAGTGTCCCCAGACTTCCCTCATCTTCATGTTCCAGTTTGTGCTCATCTGCCTAGCTACATCCTTGAGGGTGTCCACATCAGCCTGTCCACATAGCCGCTCTCTGTAGAGAGGCCTGGTCCACCCAGAGTGGAAAAGTCCTGACTCTACAGGGAAGGGTCGACAGGCTCCATCTATGCCGTCTCACCAGGACTGTCTGGGCTGGCAGTTGCTGGAAAAGCCGTGAGTAGCCTTACTTGCCTCCTCCAGGGAGCCCTCCTGCTCAGCCCCACTAGAGGCAGAATGTCCAATTTTGTAGTGTTTCAGGACATATCTCTGATGTCACTCGTGGCCAGGTAAAAATTTTCTCTTTAAATGACACATAAAGGCTGCAGAGATGACCCAGTTGGAAAAGTAGTTGCCTTTCAAGCTTGGGGACCTGAGCTTAATCTTCAGAATCCGTGTAAAAAGGTTTGTCATCCCAGCACTAAGGAAGCAGAGACAGGCAGATTGCTGGAGCTGTGGTCATCCAGCCTAGTCTACCTGGCAAGCTCCAGGCCAGTGGGAGAGTCTTTCTCAACAAGAAAAGGTGAATGGTATCCGAGGAACAACACCCAAGATTATCCCCTAGTTTACATGCATCATACACACATGTACATGCACACCATCACACAGATATGTGTGCATCATACACACATGTACATGTACACTATCACACAGATATGTGTGCAGCATCATACGCACGTGTACATGTACACCATCACACAGATATGCACACATAGAATAACATCATTTCCTTGCTCCTCCTGTGCGGCACTCTCCTGCCACTTAAAAGAGCCCATCACCTGGTTTGATTTTTGTGCAGCACCACGGGGGGCAGGTAAGGAATGGCATACTTGTCGTCAGGTGAGGCTTGAGGGCTGTAACTAACATGAAGTCCTCCATTCTGGAGGCAGGAGAGTGGACCAGAGGGCAGCTGAATTCCTCCTGCAGCAAGTCTGTGACCGTTGGCTCCTGAACCCGGGATGTGGTGTGGATGGGGCCAGCTCCATCCTCCATCAGGGTTCCCGCGGGAACTCCGGGTGCCCCTGAGATGCATGGTCACAGACACGCTAGCATCACAGAGCACATGGCATTTTACCATGGAGGGTCTCGCTGGGTGGAAATCAAGGTACCAGCAGGACTTTGTTACTTTTTGGAGCTCTAGGGGTGAGATAGTTTTCTAGATTTTTCTTTTTCCTGGCCTGTTCCACATCCCTGAGCTCATGATCTTCTGTCTGTAAGCAAGCATTGACCAGTCAGGAGCCTCAGACTCACCTGCCCCTCTGTCATAGAGACCCTGTGATGGCATTGACCCTAACTGGATAATCCGGGAAAACAGTGCTTCCCACCTCAAGTTCTTAACAGAATCACATCTGCAATGCCTTATCACATCTAAATAAACAGAGAGATGGTTGCTAGGGATTCGGGAATGGGCATCTCTGGGGCAGTAGCCTGCCTGCTGCAGTGACCTTCAACTTGACCATTTTGTGATCAGTTTTCTTAGCTCTTTAGATGGAGGCAAAGTTCTCACCTCTTAGGGTTATTAGGAGTCAGGTCGGTTCACAGACAGAACCTGGCTCCTAGGAGGGACTCATTGGACATCTGCCATTGGCACCATCCCCATATGTACTTAAGAATGTTCTGAGATTCCTGCAGTTCGGCAGTGAACCCTTGGAAATGGATGAAGCTGGTTGAGGGGCTTGTGAATGGTTCACCCAGTGAGAGAAGTTTCATCACAGAGCCTGGGTGTGGAGATGTGTCAGAGATAGGGATGGGGTGTTGATGAGTGTCTGAACCCTGACAGACAGGAAGATAGGCCTGGCATGGCAACCGTTCTGGTTCGGTGTCTGTTGCTGTGATGAAACACCGACCAAAAGCAGGGTGGGGGGGTGGTTTATTTCAGTCTGTGCACCACAGTCCATCACTGAGGGAAGCCAGGGCAGGCGCGTAAGGCCGAGACCGCGGAGGATGCTGCCTGCTGGTTTGCAGACAGACTTTTGCTTAGTCAGACTCCTTATATAACTCAGGACCACCGTCTTCCCCTGGGGTGCTGCGCCCACAGTGAGCTGGGCCCTCCTACATCACTGATCCATCAAGACAGTCCTCCACAGACATGCCCATAGGTCAGTCCGATCTTGGCAGTTCCTCAATTGAGGCTTTCCTCTTATGGCTCGGCTGTGTCAAGTTGGCAGTTAAAGCTAACCATGACAGTGGCCCTAACCACAGCTGTGTACCACACCGAGGTAAGGACCCCAGGGCCTGGAGAGTTGCCCTCCCTGGATGATTAGTAGTCTGGTAGGCTAGCCCTGAGTTGATAAAGGGGCCTGATCACTTCTCATTTTTCATGAGAAACGAGAGAATTGTAAACAGGAGGCTGCTTTTCTAATTAACTGAGTTTTCTGGAAGCCTGGGGGTAGAAGGAGCACTCACCTGGCTGGATCCCCACGCATACACACCCCATTCAGAGCAATACACGGCTTAGTGCCAGCCTGGGGTCAGGCTGGGGCTACATTTGGGAGTCTCCGTTTGGCAGCTGTGCTCAGGGCTGAGCCTGGGCTGTGGTGTCCCGAGCCTGGAGGCAACCATAGGAAGTGGTCCGTGTAGCCTCTCTCCAGGGTAGGGAGGGGATCTGTGGGTGCAGCCAGGCTCCTGGGGTGCCCTCCCCTCTGAGGCTCAGGGTCTGATCCTTGTTCCTCTAACTTGCAGAAGTCAGACAGAGCTTTATCCAGCCTGAAGCAACAGCTAGGACACACAGCCAGGGTGGGGGGGTTAGATAATACCTGAGGCCCCACAAAGGTAACCAGGACACAGTGCTAGTGTTTGCAGAGGCCCCTTTCTAGCAAAAGGACAGATGATTCTCATTTGTGAGGAGCCACGGGCTAAAAAGGGTGTAAAGCGTGTCTCCCTCCCATGTGACTTGGGACAGGAGTCAACCCTAGGGTCTGGGGTGTCCCTTCACTCCATGCGGGGCCCCACAGAGAGCCCTGTGGAGGATGTGCTCTCCAGTTTGTCTGGTGCCTGCTATGGAAAAGGGCGGACTCTCGCAGCAACCGCCCCGGAGGGGACAGAGACCAGACTGCTCTGTAGAGGGCTGGGTCCAGAAGAGTCAAAGCCCTAGCCTGGCCATGACACCACCAGGCCAGCCCCTCAGCGGCTATGGCGGCTTGGCTGACCCCTCCCGTGGGTTTCTGATAGGCCCCTCCCACAGCTTTCTTTGGGCTCCCTCTGTAGATTTGTGGATGGCATCTCTATGGCTTCCTACAGTCCCTCCCATGGCTTTCTGTGGGGGCCCCTTCTGTGGCTTGAGGGCTAGTTTTCCCATGGTGTCTTGTCCCTTCCATGTCTGTCTGTGGGTGACACCCTCCCAGGGCTTGCTCTGTGGGTCCCTAATATGCACTTGTCAGTAGGTCCTCCCGTGGCTTCCTTGACTCTGGTGCCACGCTCTTCAGCATGCTCATCATGTGTACCATCCTGACCAACTGTGTGTTCATGGCCCAGCACGACCCTCCGCCTTGGACCAAATATGTTGAGTGAGTATCTTCAAGGGCCCTCCTCTTGCCTCATTCCTCCTTTTCTGTCCCAGGCCATGGGCCCTGGAGTTGTCTGAGACAGAGGCTGTGCACACCTGCAGCCCCAGCCTGTGGAGGGTGGCCTTTCCCAGCCTCTGCCCTCCTGCATTCTCAGCCCTGCCACATGCCTGTTCTAAGTTTGTGGCCTTAGAGGTGGAAGCTCTGAAAACTGGCAACATGGAGAATTTTTGTCACACCGCCCCCCCAAGAGGGACATGCCGGGCTCTGTCACAAGATCAGTAAGCATCCTCTCCATTAATGCCTCCACACACAAGGGGGTCAGCACAGCCCCGTCCCGTCTGGAAGATGGGCACACCAAGAATTGGAGTCCGACTGATGTGGCGTGTAGCGGGGGACCTGCTGGCAGGAAGGCAGGGCCTGTCCCTGCTTTATTGCTACACCGTTGCCGTGGCCCCCACCCAAGTCTTGCCTCCCATAACCCTTTGCAGCTTTCGAACACTGCCTCAGAGTCTAATTCCCCTGGATCCAAGCAGACTTGGCAGGCCCTTACCACACTTAGCTCCTGGTTTATGGAAATCTCTAGAAGGTGCAGCAGCCTCTCTTACAAGAGTGGCTTGCACAGAGGACCACTCAGGGCTGGTGTTGCCATGGCTGTGTCTGGCTGCTCTGAAGCCTAGGATACCAGCTTCTCCCAGCCCATGGGTCAGCCCCGGCACACAGGCATTTTGGATTCCTCAGACTGCTGACGGCAGGAAGCACACACCAGCATTATATGCTAGAAGATCTGCATTCCCCCCAGCCTAGGGTAGGCAGCTAGAACCCTGGCCCTGTAGGTACTTGAGGGTGTTCCTGGTTCCCATCGCCAGTTGTGGAGAGCCCACAAACATGGGTAAGGGTCAGTGATTCTCCCTATCCATGGTGCCCCATGATGTAGACCTGGTAGTCACCATATGCCTGTAACATGCCCCCCACCCCGGGTGGAGTGAGGAGAATATAGGGGTTTTCCAGCAAAGGAAAAAGCCAAGAGTTCCCTAGACACATGACAGTCTCTCTGTAAAGCCAACAGTCAGGCGGACTTGTTGACTAGATATTTGCCACAGACCTGCAGCCCTTACTAAAACTTTATCACGGGGCACAGCCCGCTGTGATGGCTCTGGTGTGAGGAGCGGCCCCGGGGCTTACACCATGTGGGGAAGCTTATGAACCCAGTCGTGGGCTCCAGCCCCCTGAGAGCCCCCTGGCCTCTCTCCCCAGGTATACCTTCACTGCCATCTACACCTTCGAGTCTCTGGTCAAGATTCTAGCTCGAGGCTTCTGCCTGCATGCATTCACCTTCCTTCGGGACCCGTGGAACTGGCTAGACTTCAGTGTGATAGTCATGGCGTAAGTATCCAGAGCATCGCACCAGGGTGCATCACACCAGCTGTGTAGGGCGCGAGTGGGTTTTTGTGCCTGGTCCCACAGGTCCCACAGGTCCCAGGCTCTCTGGGCTTCCCTGCTGTGGGTCACATAAACTACATATGCCGCAGAGGAGTCCCTGCCTTGCTCTGTGGCAAGTTGAAGACAGGATGGAGACAGCTCATTCTAGGAAGGCGAGGCAGGTCCATCAGGGAGTCAAAGTGCCTGACACCCTGGCTCATCTGGGGACCACAACAGCCCTGCGTTAAAGGGGCGTCATTAATATTAATATTCCATGTCTTAGTGTTTGGGCTAAGATCAAATGAAGGGTCTACTCTAGTCATTTAGGAGGCTAAGGCTAAAAGATTGCCATACGTTTGAGACCAACATAGGCTGCATAGTGAGCCTGAGGTGAGCCTCTTTTAACAAGACCTTACCTCAGAAGATGGGGCGGGGTGGGGGGGGGGAGTGATTCTGCTTTAGCATCCTCTGTGCTGTTCCACAAGAAGTCCAGCCCCAGATCCCACTGTAACCAGTGACCTGACATCCAAGGTAATTAACAGTGAAATAGCCGTAGAGAAGCTTAGGGAAGCAGCCAGCTTCCCCTGGAACTTGCGCCAGAAGAACTCCTGTTTGGCATTTCTTAAAGCCACTGACCCAGCTTGAAGGATCCTCACACCAGCCAAGGAGGTATGCTAGAGGCAGCCAGCCATGTTCAATCTTTTGACATTGCAAGATGATATAATCATCTATAAAGTACATGCCCAAACCACACCATCTTGATATTTTAAGCAAGTTTACAATTTTCTGTTGGGCCCCATTCAGCGTTATCCTGGGCCATGTGCAGCAGCATGCAGCCTCTGGGCTGCAGGATTAGATGTCTCTCTTAGTCACATTTTACCAGCAAGAAAACAGGACACACAGGGAGCCCACCACAAGGTGATCGTGACCCCAGGCGTACTGTAGCCCCAGCTACAGCCTCATTTCCTTTCCTAGAGGACATGCAGAGAGATCAGGGTTGAGGTGCTCCCCCGAAGGATGTCATAGACCAGGAGAGCTGGGAGCTGTACTCTATGCCCATGCACCTGGCTTCCCCTGGCACAGAAGAGCTTGCTGGGATCAGAGCTCATTTCAGTTCCCACTGTCTCGGACTCTTGAATGTCCCTAAGCTATGCTGTAGAGGAGAGTGAACTTAGAGGGGCTGGACTCTTGGGATGTTTGGGGGCACTTCCAGGCTAGATGGAGAGCATGGTGGATAGAACATTTATCTGAGGCTATTTCTAGGTATTTATAAACTGACTCCAGGCCTCCCATTTTACAGATAGGGAGACAATATACCACCTACCTGAAGTGTAGAGTCATACCTGGGCGGGGCTGAATGAGCAAAGACTAGTAGGAGATGAAGTTGAAGAGTGGTAGGTTGGGGGTAGACCATACTGTGTGTCCTCAAAGGTCATGTAAGAGCCAGACAGGATGAGGACCGCTAGGGGAAGAGAGCTGGCAGAGCTGTGAGATGGTTGAGCTGCTGTGTGGATCACAGACTGGAGACAGAAATGGGCAGAGACAGGCAGCAGCCAGTACCCTACTTTCATAGCCAGGAGAGAGGGGAGTGGCCGAGACCAGTGTCTGAGCAGGGTGGAGGAGGTTTGGAGGGGTGACTGATGGGTTTCGCTTGTAACAGATGGGTGGATGGCAGCACCATTGGTGGAAATGGAGACCCCAAGGGAGGAGCCAGCTGAAGGGGGAAGGGAGTCAGAAGTACAGCTGGGGATATCTTAAGTGTGGAAGGGTGAAATACAAAAGATCTTCCAGTCTGGAGTTGGGGAATGTGATCCAAGGCGGAGGAGTCAATTAGAAGCCACTGGGGAATTGAAGACATTGAAAGCCAGACAAGGTAACCTAGGCCCGAGCACGGCTGTAGACTGTGCTCTGGAACACACCAACATCTTGAGGTCAAGAAACGGGCATGGGGAGTGCTGGAGAGTGTTCAGTCATTAAGAGGACTTTCTGCTCTTCAAAGGAGGAATGCGGTTCAGTTCACCCATTTTGAGTGTCTCACAACCCCCTGCAGCTCCAGTTCCAGGGGACCCAACGCCCTCTGCTGGTGTCCACAGGCACTGCACACACATGGTGCACATTGACACACCCACATACATAAGTAAATACTTTTTTTAAAAAGGGGAACAGAGGGTGAGATGGCTTACTGATTAAGAACACTGGCTGTTCTTCCAGAAGACCCGGGTTCGATTCCCAGCACTCATAGTGGCTCACAGGTGTCTGTAACTCCAGTTCCAGGGGATCTGATGCCCTCTTCTGGCCTGTGTGGGCACATCAGGCACACATGTGGTACACAGACATACATAGAAGCAAAACACCCGCATATGTAAAGGAGGGAACGTTGCACAAAGACGAGAGGGAACTGGTCAGCTGTGGGAGGATGTCCAGGAGAGTGGTACCCAAAAGCCAGCAAGGGAGAAAACTCAGTGTAGAGCATACCAGGAGGGGCTGGCAGCAGTTATGACAGATGGGCAGATGGAACAGCAGATGGGCTGTTGGACTGTGAGTGGCCATTGGTGCCCCGACGAGGGGTGGAGTGGGAGACTCTGCATCTGGGTAGAGAGGGTCTGGGGTGGGGAAGGAAGTGTAAAACACGGGTATGTGGTTCATGGAGTGTCTGTGAAACAAGACAGAAAATGGCTTGACAGCCAGAGGGAAATGGGGGCCAAGGCAGGACTTTGAAAGAAGAGAGACTAATGGAAATGATCCTGAAGAGAAAGGACATCTGGTGAGGTCGGGAGAGGGGCCGGCTGAGGAATTTCAGGAACAAAGGCCTTGAGCTTACTGAGCAAGTGGGAATCCAGGTGCTGAGGGGAGCGTTGACCTTCAGCTCAGGAAGGCAGAGTTCTGGCCGGAGGTGGAGGTAGATTGATAGAGCTGATGAAGAGAGGAGAGGGAATTCTCATCTGATTGCCTCTATTTTCTGTGAAATAAGAAGCAGGATCATCAGTGAAAACCGAGTGGGGAGGCGGGTCTGGGGTTTGAGAGGGAGAACTTGTCAGACTGGAGGCTGCACTGTCCTGCTGTTTGGAGTGTGGTGGCAGGTTGGGCTCTGGTTCTGGGGTCTCTGTAGGATGCGGGGGTGACCAGCAATCCACGGAGCATAAAGAGCTTTAGACAAGACAGTGGCCAGCGTCTGCCTGGGCCTCCAACTTCCCCATCCTGGAGCCTTTGGAGTTACCTCAAAGATGCTGCTGTACGCCAGGGAAAGCTTTCACCCAGGACCAGCTCACCCTGAGCTCAGCCCTCATGTCCAGAAGATGGTCTATGTGGCTTCATGTCCCTGGCAAGTCCTACAGGGTCCTGTCTTAGAGAATCCCTGTCTCCTTCCCCCATGGGATTCATGACCAATCACTCCTTCTACTAAGAGCCATGAAAAAAATGTAATGTGCTTCCTAATGAACCCAGCCACACCTGTGCCAAAAACAGCCATGACAGGGGAGCTGGACCCTCACCACAGCCACACCTGTGCCAAAACCAAGCACAACCGGGGAGCCAGACTTGATTCTTGGAAATCTGAGCATCTAGAGAAGTAGCCGGTCCGCTTCTGCCAGGACTGCATGGACTGCCGGAAGCTGTCTGTCACTAATCAAACCTGTCCCACAGCATTGATGGATGTCCACTCTGCCTCCTGAAAGCCAACTAGTTCCCACCTCTGGGATACAAACTGTATGAAATGAGTCCACAGAATGATCAAAGGAGTCTTGGTGGTGCAAAAGTTGAATGAAGTGAAACTCAACATCCAACCCTCCCTTTTACCTTTGGGGAAACTGAGGCTCAGAGAGAACCTACCTACCCATAATGATAGAGTCAGCAGCTGTTCTGGGACTGAAAGTCGGTGTCCCAGCTCCTTGCCAGGGAAGGATTGGAGAGGTCCCTCCCCAGCTCACTCTCCTTACCAGGTTTCCCTCGGACACCCCATCCAGTTTAGAAGCAGGTGCAGGGGTGCTGGGAACCTCGTCAGGCTCAGGTCACAGTCCAACATGCAGAGATTTTCATGCCCCCCCCCCAAGCTGGGCATTACCTGCTAGTTAACAGCCTCCCACCTTCTGGGGTTGTTATGGAAACCAAACCTGGAGGGAAGGAGGGAGGGCACAGAGGAGGGGGCCAGTCGCCACAGGAGCTAACAGCGTGGGCTCACTGTCTTAGGATAGGATGGGGCAGGAAGAAGGCCAGCATGTGCCGTTCCTTGGAGTTTCTCAGCCCCCAGAAAGCCTCCTGTGTGCTGGGGCTGGTATGACAGTGCAGAATTCACACCCACCACCCTCTGCTCTCTGTGTCGGGTCCATCATCTTACCCAGTTGCCTACCGTTGGCCAGCCACTCAGCTAGCCAAGAGGTAGATTGGCCTAGGGGAGAGTTTTGCCCACCCTTTACCCATCTCTCCACGTCACTTAGGAGGCTGGCTGTCTGCTCTGAAAGGGCCTCCTTTGTTCTGCCACATTTGGGAGCTCCAAGAGAGGTCTTAGTGGAAACCTGGTATTCCTTTGGTGGGAGGTGGCCAAGTTCTATCTAAGGAGAGTGCAAACAGCCAGTAGCCACCCTGTCACACTGTGACCCCAGGCACCTGCCCTCCCTCAGCTCAGGTTCCTCCTTCGAGACTTCCTCTAACCCCAGGCTGTCTTCCAGCCAAGTATCACCAGCATTTATGTCTCATTTCCAGCTGTATCATGGGGGCGAGGCTACCGGGACATAGCTATGCACCCTCCAAACTGTGCAGCCTGTCCCTGTCACCTGGGGGTCCTGGCTCCTTTGCACTCAGCACTCACTGCTCAACAGGCAGTCCTGTCTTCTTGGATCTTTGAAGGCAGGGTAGGCAGGGCCTTCCCTGAGGCATCAGTAGACAAACCAGGCCTTTCAGGGATAGGACGGATAAAGCAAGATGGTCGGCCCCTCTCTTTCTTACACACTAGCTCTGCTTACTCCCTGTAACCAGGAGACGTCACCTTGAAAGCTCTGAGGTAAGGAGGAGGAGACAAGGCCCAGGAGACCAGCCACGGGGTTGGTTTCTTGAACATCTGAGCCATGTCTTCCATGGAATAGCAACATCAGCAATGTTTCAGGCTCAACTTCACAGCCCTGTGGCAGTCTAGACAGAGACCAGGGAAGGGGAATTGGGGACAGAGGTCTGGGGGATCTGAGCCATCCAGGAGAAGGGAGGAACTCTAAGGATATAAAAGGGATAGCTTGTGTCAAATTAAACATCACATGGACCAGAACGAGAGAGGTGATTTCTGCTTCCCAGTGGATGATGGAATGTTTGTGGCTGCTGCGTTGGAATTTATAAACTGAAACCAGTCTAGAGAACGGAATGGAAACCATGCCACAGAAAAGACCTTGGGTAGCCAGAAGAAGGAAGGCATTGAGAATAATATGTGTCTAAGAAGGGAACAGACACATCCACAGGACCCTGTGAAGGTGGATGGATCCCAAGAGTGAACAGAGCTAGACCAAGCTGGAGTCTTACCTGTAGACACCGCCAGCCCCAGGAGAGATTCAGAAGTGTGGATTCTGCAAGTCTGGACCCTCACCAAGCACTGCAGGGCTGGTGACCTGACGTGACAGCACCCAGACACCTGGGCTAGACACACTTGGTTAAACATCAGACACCCTGAGTTTGACATCCTTTGTTAAACATCAGACACTTTCAGTTAAATGTCAATGTCCTGGATGTGAGGCTTTTGGTTAAATATCACAGGTCATTTGTCACTGTCCCTGTGGCCTTGGTCACATACTGTTCATTCACCTCTCCAATATCTCTGTGGTCATGTGGCCTGCCCAGTACACGCATGGCCTCATGTTCTGATTGGGCAGATCCCTGCCTTATGCAGACAGGTGCCTCCTGTGCCTCTGGAGGTCAGAGGTAGGCCACTGTCCAGGTTCCAGATGGGGTCTCCTAGCCACCCCGCCCTGCCAACAACCCTCAGACCCATACAGGACAGAGCCCACAGAGACAGCCTCCCTTCCCTCTTCTGAAACGCCTCCATCTCGGGAATGGTTTCCCCCAGGAATCCTCATGCCGTTTCTTGTAACATCCCAATCCCTGATCATTCCCTGCATAGAGAGGTCTGTCCAGGGGCCTCACCTAGGACTTCAGAGTCAGCCAAGTCCACGGTGATGACAGATGTTAGAAGGTGCCAAGAAGCACTCGTGAGGCCAGCAGCCCACACACTCCCAGCACCGCCTTCTGGGACCGTTTCCCTCTACATGCTAGTGTAGCCCCAGCCCCAGCCCCAGTCGTGGGGTTTTATGTTCCGTCCCCAGAGTAGCTGCCTTCTAGTACCAGTTGATCTTGGGACCGTCATGGAGAAAGGCATCCGGGGGCTTGCTGTGCACATCCTTAAGACGCCTAGGCTGAAATCACATGTCAAGAGGAAAGGCCAGGGGAGGACCCAAATCTGCCACCTCACCCCACAGTGGGACGGGGGGTGGGGTGGGGTGGGCACACTGCAGGAGGAGGGAGAGGGAGGGGTGGACACACTGCAGAAGGAGGGAGAGGGGAGGGGTGGACCCTGCAGGAGGAGGGGGAGGGGAGGGGTGTAGCTGGAGTTTTCCTGCCTGGCCCACAGTCAGGACAAATCTCTCTCACCCGCCAGTCCCACAGCCGCTCAGACCCGACCAAGTAAACACAGAGACTTTATTGCTTACAAACTGTATGGCCGTGGCAGGCTTCTTGCTAACTTTTCTTACATCTTAAATTAATCCATTTCTATAAATCTATACCTTACCACATGGCTCGTGGCTTACTGGCATCTTCACATGCTGTTTGTCATGGTGGTGGCTGTCAGTGTCTCTCTGACTCAGCCTTCCACTTCCCAGCTTTATTCTCCTCCTTGTCCCGCCTACAGAGGGGTGGGCACACTGCAGGAGGGGGGAGAGGGGGAGGGGTGGGCACACTGCAGGAGGAGGGGAGAGGGAGGGGTGGGCACACTGCAGGAGGAGGGGGAGGGGTGGACACACTGCAGGAGGGGGAGGGGTGGATGCACTGCAGGAGGGGTGAGGGGTGGGCACACTGCAGGAGGAGGGAGAGGGGAGGGGTGGACCCTGCAGGAGGAGGGAGAGGGGGAGGGGTGGGCACACTGCAGGAGGAGGGGGAGGGGTGGACCCTGCAGGAGGAGGGGGAGGGGGGGCACATTGCTCTCCGCTTCGTAACTCGCCGTAACTGTGGTTTGGTCCCACAGGTATGTATCAGAAAATATAAAGCTAGGCAATTTGTCGGCTCTTCGCACTTTCAGAGTCCTGAGAGCTCTGAAAACTATTTCGGTCATTCCAGGTAAGAGCAGGGTTGCCTACCAACCTCAGCCACAAGTGACTCTCTCTTTGTCTCCCACCCCTCTTCCTGTGACTGTGTCTCCTCTTGTGTGCTGTCATTGTGTCCTGTGTGAATCTCCCTTGTTACAGATACACAACTGAATTTGTGGACCTGGGCAATGTCTCTGCCTTACGCACCTTCCGAGTCCTCCGGGCCCTGAAAACTATATCAGTCATTTCAGGTGAAAAAATCAGGTTAAACGCCAAGGCTAGAGGGACATGCCTGGGCCTTTCCAGGTACCTGGGAGCCGTGGCTGCCCCCTGGAAGGCCCTTCAGATGTGCCTGTCGCCAGAATACCTTTCCCAGAGGTCGGGGCAGTGGACGAATCTCCCTGGAACCTCAGAATGGGCTCTGGGCTGTCCACCCCAGCCAAGCCCACTCTCAGACACCAGGAGCCCAGAACAAGACATGACTGATCCCCAGTTCTTCCCAAAATACTAATTGTTTCTCCAAACTGAACCCAGCTGCTTTCCTAGTGAAAAGCCGGGACAGGCATTAAGAGAAGCCAAAAAGGATCGTGTCTGAGGGACTCGGCATACCCCAAGCAGTCTTTTGTGACTGAGTGCCAGATCCCAGCCTAACGTGACACATGGAAGCCTCGGCCCCCATCTTGTGACACATAGTGTACTCTGAGGACAGGCATCATCGGGTCTTGGCGTCTACCAGCCCTCGCTGCATGGCGCAGTAGAGGTTTAGCAAGCAGTGCATGGTAGCCTCGGGAAGAAATCCTCCTTGACAGATGCTGGCAACTATCCCCAGGATATCTAAGCCTAGACAGCGTCAGCAGTCACTGGTCCACTTGCCCACACAGGAAAGCACCCAGAAGCCCGTTCGTGTGCAGAGTGGGTGCCCACTCACCGTGACCCCTGGAGCCTCTTACACGCCCCCCATTTAATTCACTCTCCCCAGGTTAGCATGAGCTCAAACCGTTTTTATGGACTTTTTCTGGAGGAGCAGTGACCAGAGCCCAGGAGCCCCTGTGAACACTCTGTCCTCAGAACTAGACGGGGACTTTGCAAGAAGGTAGCCGAGGAGATGACTCAGTGGGTGAAGTTCTTATTGCACAACCTTGAGGACCTGAGCTTAGACCCCCAGAAGCCACGTTTAAAGAGCTGGTCATGGTGGCATGTGCCTGTGATCTCAGGCTGGGGGGCGAGGTAGGTGGATCCTGGGGACTCACTAGCCACCATTCTAGCAGAAATGGAGCTTTAGGTTCCATAAGAAACTGTCACAAAAATAAGGCGTGGTGCAATGGAGGAGGTTGCCAGACTGCCCCTACGTCCGAAGGTGCCTCAGAATAGAGCTCCTTGGACCAATGATTGCCTCTACTCCTAGAGGACAGTGTTGGTGACTTCAGTGCCTACTGCTACCCTCGAGGCATGAGAAGCCCAGCTCTGAATTCACATCAGAAAACCAGAGACCCCTGGTCATGGTAATTTTATGAGCATAACTCCTGACCATCTTGTATTTAGACTATGTCTCCAAATGTGTCTCCTGGGCTCTGAACCCACTTAGTATGTGAACAGGAAGGACCACATCTTCCCAGTGTCTGCACTAGTGTCCCCAACCCATGCCATGACTGGGCAACCCCCCAGGAACTCCCGTGAAAGCAAATGTCACCAGCTGAGTGTAGGTCTGCAGTCTCAGCTGTGTGGGAGACTGAGACAGGAGACAAGGCCTGCCTTAGCTACGGAATGAGTTCAAGGCCAGACCAGGACCTTGTCTCAAAATTTTAAAATAAATGAAAGAACCGAGGACACATGGGGCTGGAGAGATGGCGCAGCAGTTAAGAGCACTGGTTGCTTTTCCAGAGGTCCTGAGTTCAATTCCCAGCAACCACATGGTGGCTCACAACCATCTATAGTTTAAAAAAAGAAGAATTGGGGATACAGATAGATATAGAAGGTTTGCTTAGGGCATCCAAGACCTGGAGTTCAATTCCCTAGTACTACAGAGAGACACAAGGTGAAGAGAAACATTAACAAGTCTTCTGAAGCCTCCAGCAGCTAAGCGAGGCAGCATAAAGAGTCCCCAAAGTGGCCGTAGAAAGTGGTGTTTGCAACCTGACGGGACGCTGCCTGCGGAAAGGGTCCCCAGGGCTGCGTCCTAAAGAACCCCAGAGTTCTCTGGGCCTCTGTCTCCTCTTGAAACACGCCAAACTCCTGCAACGTGTTTGAAACCATTCTTGACATAAGTGAACTGTGTCTTTGTTAGGAGGGGAGGTTTCAAGGGGTGAATGACCTTTCCTGCTTTGCCAGACTTGAACAGATTATTCGGGGCCCAAGATCCTTTAGCCTGACTGTTGAGGTACAGTCCAAGGTGGGCATCCAAGCTATAGCCACCATCCCTGTCATGTACCCCTGAAGTGGAGCCGGCTGCAAACTAGAGGGCCAGACCCAAGCATGTGTCTCCCAGTAGGTCCTCAGAGTTCTGAACTGTGAAGGACACGTGGATCCCTGCCCCTCCCCCACCCACTGGGCAGTTGCCAACATGTGCCAGGATGATTTCCATAGAGTGCCGAGTGCCAGAGCCCTGGGCAGACAGCAGTGACGGTGCCATGGTGGTGAGGCTGCCCCCTTCCCTCTCTCGTCTGCCCATCACTGCTTCTCTGTCTCTGGGCCGTGGACACAATAGTCACAGGTGCTCCTAACACTTTAACAGGCTGGACCGTGGATGGATGGAGCTTAACCTGAGATCTGGCCGCTTGGGGGTGGGGGCCGGGGCCCTGCTGCTGGCAGGGGAGCCCCTTGCTCCTGACGCTCTGCTCGCACTTGCCCTAGGACAGAAGCTGAGGGTCAGATGGGATGTGTGTACACACGCTTTTTTGTCACTCTGCTGTATGGCACTGGCTTCTGCAGGGAGTTGCCCTCTGCAGCTAACAGATCACAGCCACTCCACTTTGGGGAAATGGGTGCAATAGAGAGGACCCCAAGAGTCAGGGCAGATGAGGAAGAGAGGCATGCCTCAACCTAGCCCCTGCCCATAACCTTCCCCAAAGATGGTTCCAAACCCAGAGCATCACCCCACCCCACCCCACCCCACCCACTTAGGACATCACCTCACCTTGCCAAACCTTCCTCCAGAGCCCTGTATCCACCCTGTACACTAACCGCTCAGCCCAAGCCAGACCCTGGCTTCCCTTCGAATCACTGAAATTCCCTGTGTCTCCAAGACAGCTGCCCCCAACAGTAGAGCAGGGAGACCCCCTACCAGGAGCAGCTGTGTCTACCATTTCCAGATCAAACTGAGGTCCCTGCATTGGCTCAAAATGGGTCTGGACTTCAGCCTCCTTTGCTGTGGGCTGTGTTAAAAGGGCCAGACCTGGTATACCTTGGGACCAGCCAGAGTGGGACCTTACGACACTTTCCACACTATTTCATATGTTGAGCTGGTGGAGACTAAAGAGTTTCAAACCCTTCTGAAAAAGGCCCAGAAAGCCTCCTTCACTCCGTCCCAGGCTGTGGTTGCCATCCCTGTCCCCAGCCCTGTTCAGCCAGGTCTCAGGATACTCGGTGTCCTACAGGCCCAGCCTCCACCCAGAGGATCATAGAGCAGAGTGTCTGTGGGTGACCGTCTCACTTTCCCAGGCCTGAAGACAATCGTGGGAGCCCTGATCCAGTCTGTGAAGAAACTGGCTGATGTGATGGTCCTCACCGTCTTCTGCCTCAGTGTCTTTGCCCTCATTGGCCTGCAGCTTTTCATGGGCAACCTGAGGCACAAGTGTGTGCGCAACTTTACTGAGCTCAATGGCACCAATGGTTCTGTGGAGTTTGACGGCCAGGTCTGGGCCTCTCTGGACCTCTACCTCAATGACCCAGGTATGGACTCAACTGTGCCTTAGGAAAGGGTGCTGGGAGACCATTAAAGCTGGGCATCTTCCACCCAGGCTTCACCAGTGGGCGGGCAGGCCTCCGGGACCACCCAACCATTGCTGGGACTCAAGAGCCAGCTGGAGGTCAGAAGCAGGCCCTCAGGCTAGCTGGAGGGACAGTGTTTGAAGGATAGCTTGTGGGGTAGGGACATGGTTCAGTCAGTCAAGTGCTTGCCACAAGCATGAAGACCTGAGTTCACCTGGATTTAAAAGCCGCATGTGATAACGTGAACCTGTAATCCCAGCACTGAGCAGGTGGAGACAGGAGAGTCACTGAGACTTGCTGGTCAGCCAGACGATCCAAATCAGCAAGCTCCAGGTTCAGGGAAAAGCCATGTCTCAAAAAAGTGACAACATGAAAAACAAGGAAGACACCTGACAATCAAGAGTGCGTGCACACACACACACACACACACACACACACACACACACACACACACACACACACAGAGTGTGGGGACAGGCTGAGTCCAGAGTGCTGGCAATGGTGAGGAGACCAGCCTCCCTGGGCTCTTGTGAAGCTTGAGTGGCACCACACTTGGTTTAGAGCTTTCAATTCAGCCGGGCGGTGGTGGCGCACGCCTTTAATCCCAGCACTCGGGAGGCAGAGGCAGGCGGATCTTTGTGAGTTCGAGGCCAGCCTGGTCTACAGAGCGAGATCCAGGAAAGGCGCAAAGCTACACCGAGAAACCCTGTCTCGAAAAACCAAAAAAAAAAAAAAAAAAAAAAAAAAAGAGCTTTCAATTCAGTGCCCTTGCCAAGTATCCAGGCTGCCACTCCAATGTGCACACCCGAAGACCCTTCAAGAAGGTTGTGACAAACTGACTTGTGTGTTTGTGCACATCCTTCATTTCAGCATCTCTCCAGGCTGCTGGGCACTGCCTCTTTCAATAAGCACCATCTAGATCAAAGGTAGATGCTGAGGCCAGGCCAGATGCCAGGCCACAAGGATGCAGAGGGCTCTCCTGAAGTTAGGGCCTCTTACATACAAGCGCTAGCACCCCACTGGAAAACAAGCGGACAGGAGACTCAGGGAGTGGATGTGGGTATGGCTCTGTTTGGCCTCGCAGACATGAATGGCACCAAACTTCAGCATACACCAGAGTCACCTGGAAGGTTCCAGAAAGCACAGACTACAGGCCCTGGCCTGCTCCTGAGTCAAGTGTAGCTGACATTGAAGAAGCTATAGCCCAACCCATTCCCAGACAGTTACTGGTCAGGCCCACACTTAGAGAAATGCTTCCCGAGACAAAGGTGGGTTGTGGTGACTGATGGGAGATGGCAGGGCAGGTGGCCTGTGTCTCACCTGGTATGGACCCAGGCCCATCGGAACATAGTGTTGCCATGGTGATCGGTAGGCATCTCTTCTACCAGTTTCTGTTGTGGCAGTGGGCCACACGATGACCCAGCAGCCAGGTTGAAGCTCTGCCCAGACCCTTGCCTCCTGGCTCAGGGCCTCTCTTGGCCCTGGCTACCCCCTGAGTGGTTTGGAGCAGGGTACAGAAGCTGCCTCTGGGGACAGCTGAGCCTGCCCAGGGCTTCCTGTGTTTTCAGGAGTGGCAGTGAGTGAGCAGGATGAGAGAGAAGCAGGGCCACTGAGTCCTGGCCAGGCATAGGGGTGAGGACGAGGACAGTGGCAACGAGGGTCAGAAAGTGACTGGCAGTGTCTTTCCCAAACCCCGTGTAAGGCGGACACCCAGAGTCGGGGCTACCCGTGCCGCTCACACCCAGGTTTCTCCTTGCA
The DNA here is from genome assembly GCF_007827085.1 of Peromyscus californicus insignis. Classification (NCBI taxonomy): domain Eukaryota; kingdom Metazoa; phylum Chordata; class Mammalia; order Rodentia; family Cricetidae; genus Peromyscus; species Peromyscus californicus. Next base: position 114,015,416 of record NW_026294402.1, on the reverse strand, counting down.
GACAATTACCTGCTCAAGAATGGCACTACTGATGTGTTACTGTGTGGGAACAGCTCTGACGCCGGGTAGGTGGAACTCTCCTCCTGGCGGCTGTTGGCATCTTCCGGGCTGCTTCATCTGCTAACACCCCAGCCCCAAGACAGTGACACCCTCCCTAATCTTCTTTCCTGAAGCTTCTGTACCCCTCCCTTGCCACGGGAGATAACTGGTAAGAGACCAGATCTGAAGGGAGGAGCAGGAGAGCCCTAAAGAGGGGCTGGGATAAGGAGGCCTCCCAGGGTACCTTGCAGTATCCGAACTAGACTTTGACTCCATTGCCGCTGCTCTGCCCTTCAGGGGTGAGTGTGGCCTCAGTCTAGCAGCCTGGCTATGGTGCCTTGACATTTCCTGTCTCCAGGGACAATTTCCAGGGCTCTTGTGTACATTGTAGTCTGGGACAGGGTTCAGAGGCTCACCATGTGAGGGGTTGCTTCTGCCGTGAGATTCTGGGGCTCATGTTTGCTGTCTCCTTCCATCATAGGAGAGATGTCTGGGTATTTTGGTGTGAGGCACAGCTGCCCTTAGGAACATCCTGGCACTTGCCAAATTTCTCCCACCATAGTTCTGTGTGTGTGTGTGTGTGTGTGTGTGTGTGTGTGTGTGTGTGTGTGTGTGTGTGTTAAACAGGCACTTTTCCAGATGCAACCCAGTCCAGCCCTTCACCCAGTGACCCTGCCTCTGCCTACAGTTAGCCAAACCTCGCTGCTCCTCCTCTCCCTCTGGGGCTCCCACTGTGTTCAGCTCCCCACGGACTGGACAAGCCAAGGAAGGAACTTGTGCTTCCTCCCGAGGAGGAGGCAACAGTAGCAACAGCAGCAGCCGCCAGGAAGGGTGTGTCATGTGGGCAGAAGGAACCAGATGTGGGCCTTAGAGATTCCAAGTAGGTCTAGGAGAGGAAGATGGCAGCCTGGCCCACCGTGAACATGGCAAGAATGAGATCATGGGGACAGACCCAGAAGCCTGGCACTGAGTTGGTACCAGCCTCAGAGCAGTTGGGCACAGGCTGGGCTGCCCAGGGAAATGAGCCAGGGCCCCTCGCAGCATGGGACAGGAGTGTGTATGTCTGGTTACAGGACATGTCCTGAGGGCTACCGGTGCCTGAAGGCAGGTGAGAACCCAGACCATGGCTACACCAGCTTCGACTCCTTCGCCTGGGCCTTCCTCGCGCTCTTCCGCCTGATGACACAGGATTGCTGGGAACGCCTGTACCAGCAGGTGCGGGGGTGGCTGGGCCGGCAGCGGGATGCTGGGCATGGACTCCAGGTCAGGCTGCACAATTGGCCAGCCAGAATCGTCCCCTGTGGCTTTCCACTGGTGAGAGTCACAGAGGAGGCGGGGGAAGGGCTAAGTTACGGTCCCTTTGTAGAGGATGCTCTGCGCTGTGGATGAGATTTTCCTCCACCCTGTATGGTGGAGCATTCTCTTTTGATACAACATTCTCCCCATTAGGTGAGATACCCGCCTTCTTCTAAGTGGGGCACTCTCCTGTGGGTTATCACGTGACCTCCAGAGGGGAGACATGCTTTCCTCCACCTGCAGGCTTAGGACACAGAGCCCCTGGCACAGCCAGACGGTGACTTAGAAATGCCGTGACTCAGAAGGAGCCCCAGTGAGGGTGACTTCTGGCCCTTGCTCTTCCAGACCCTGAGGTCCGCAGGGAAGATCTACATGATTTTCTTCATGCTTGTCATCTTTCTGGGCTCCTTTTACCTGGTGAACTTGATCCTGGCCGTGGTGGCCATGGCCTATGAGGAGCAAAACCAAGCCACCATCGCTGAGACGGAGGAGAAGGAGAAACGCTTCCAAGAGGCCATGGAGATGCTCAAGAAGGAACATGAGGTGAATGAGCAGTGCCTGGAGGTGTGGTGTATGCTGGATAAGGCCAGTAGGTGGCACATAGTGGGTGGAAGGCCGTACTTAGCTGGGCAAGGTGGACCTGTTGGTATACACTGGGTGAAATTGTTCCCCGTGACCACCATGTTTTCTGGGTAGTACAAGCTGGGTGCATTGAGGGTTCTCAGTACACGTGGCCTCTGTGGGCACTGCACATGCCTGGTACAAGGTCCATGCCCATGGGTAGAGTTTACTCTGGTCAAGGGATTCTTTCTGATGAGCTAGTGAATAAAGGCCAAGGTTGAGCACTGGTCATTCTTCCTGGCTGCCCACATTCAGCTTCCCCTGTGGGAGCTGTAGGAAGCTGTTAGAAACCGCAGTGAAGGGGCCGGGGAAATGGCTCACCTGTGCAAGCACTTGCCACACGAGCGTGAGGATCTGAATTCAGTCCCTGAACCCCCATCAAAAAGCAGTGTGTGCCTTGTAGCCCTACCGCTGGGGAGGTGGAGACAGGCAGGGCCCCGGGGCTCACTGGTGGCCAGCCGAGACTAAATCAATGAGTCCTGGGTCCCAATGAGAGATGTCTCAAAAATGAAGATGGATGACCCTGAGGAATGGCACCTGAGGCCCACCTCTGGCCTGGACATACACAAGTTCACTCACACAGAAAAGAACTAGAAAAAAGAAGCAGTTTGGAGGCATTTGTGTGTGTTTACTATCCCCATGATCCCCCCAGTGTCCTTCCGACCAGGTGAACCTTCAGGAGATCGCCTGTCATTTTATTCTGCTATTTCCTCTGTCCACCAACACCCCTCCCTCAACTGCCCCGCACCCCTACTTAGCTGCTTGCTCTCCCTTCCAGGTTCTTGATCTTTCTCAAGGCATTGTGGATCTGCCTGGAATGGCTTCCATGGCATCCCAGTCTGAGTCAAGTGTGGGAGTCTCCTTAGGGATCGGGCCACCAAACCACTGAGCGATACCTCGCTTGCCTAAGCCTTCAGCTACTCTAGGATTCTCCATGATCAAAACACCCTTTCTTCCATCTTTTTCCAGGCCCTCACCATCAGGGCTGTGGATACTGTGTCCCGTAGCTCCTTGGAGATGTCCCCTTTGGCACCAGTAACCAACCACGAGAGAAGGAGCAAGAGGAGGAAACGGTTGTCTTCCGGGACAGAGGATGGTGGGGATGACAGACTCCCCAAGTCTGACTCAGAAGATGGTCCCAGAGCACTGGTAATCCCGACGTGGTTCTGGCCCTTGCAAAGCCCATCATGGTGGACCCCTGGTGTGGTCACAGCCCCAAGCTTGGTCTCTAAGAAAGGCATCCTTGAACCCCTCCCAGCCCTTCCAGTTTCCCAAAGTCATTCTTAAAGTGGAGGAGAGCCAGGGTGGGTTCGCATGTTAACGATGCCTCCTGCCTGGAGCTAGTCAAGTATGGGGGCCAGCACTGGGGGCCTCGTGTGGGTCCTATCTCTTGCTGCCTAGACTAGTCCCCCCTCCAGGCCCAGAGATACAGAGATGAAGGGAGCAGAGACCCTGACAGTGCAGAAGACACTCCCACCCCTCCCATCTCAGGCCACTCAGCACCCCTGTGGCCAGCAAAAGCCTCAGTGCTCTAGGAATCTGAGCAGGGCTGACACCATGAGAATTAGGGGGAAGCATAGGCAGAGCCGTGTGGGTTACAATACCCTCCCTGTGCCCTCAGAATCGACTCAGCCGGACATCGATGAAGGCCCGCTCCAGCCGAGGGAGCATTTTCACCTTCCGAAGACGGGACCAGGGCTCCGAGGCCGATTTTGCAGATGATGAAAACAGCACTGCAGGGGAGAGTGAGAGCCACCGCACATCGCTGCTGGTGCCCTGGCCCCTGCGCCGTCCCAGTGCCCAGGGACAGCCCAGCCCTGGGACCCCAGCTCCTGCTCATGTCCTCAATGGCAAAAGAAACAGCACTGTGGACTGCAATGGGGTAGTTTCTTTGTTGGGGGCAGGTGACGCAGAGGCCACCTCCCCAGGGAGCCACCTTCTCCGCCCCATGGTGCTGGAACGAGCCCCAGATACGGTGAGCCCACCCCTGGCCTACAGGCCCAGATCTGTCGCCCAAACTGGTGATGAGTACAAGGTTCAAAACTGCTCATCAAATGTTGATCAAACACCTACCGTGTGCCCCACTCCCAGAACATCTCTCCCCCCATAGTTTCCATGCCAACCAGGTAGGCAGACAAGTCGAAAGAAGGGAGGGAGGGAAGGAAGGAAGAAGGAAAAAATGTATATGTAAACATGCATGGTGATGTAGTGATGAGGGAGTCACACAGTTCACATGTGATGAAGTATCAGTTCCAAGATGCCACGATAGACCTAGCTAGACCAGTGTCCCAGAGACCGTGTGCGGTATCGGGCGCCTTCTGGTTCTGTGGGTCAGGAACAAGCAAACCGGGCTAGATGGCAAAGGGGTACTCAGAGGATTCTAGACAACAGTTATTCAGTAAGTAAAAAGTAGTCATTGAGTAGTACTTTACTGCCTTGTAACTCAGTGCCAGCCAAGGGAGTAAGTGTTGGGACTGGGGAGCAGGCAGAGGAGAGAGGAACCCCAATACACTTGCTAGGAGGCATTTAAGTAGTGACTACAAGAAGAGGAGCTGGGTTGCCTTCTACTGCAGGGAGGGCTGGTGGACTTAGTGGTTAGTGCCCACGCTCTCAACATTAACCTGGGTTTGGATTCCAGATTGCAGCTTACCAGCTGGGTGGCTGTTGGCAAGTCTTTTTACTCCTCTGCACCTCGAGGGTCTCATCTGTACAGTGGGTGAAAAATACCCACTTTGGGACCATTGGGACTGTGGAAGTGGCTAATGTGGACAGGACTAAAGGCATACAGGACATGGTTGACACTGTTAAAATGTCATAGTACCATGCTATCAATACCAAAGTGTGTCACAGACAGCAAGAGTGCCGACTGCCTGGGAAGAGCCTGTCTGGCTTGTGGCACTGTGAGGTCAGTGTGGCTGAAAGAGGGAACAGATGTTTAGAACCGTCAGCAAGGTGCTCATCATGAGAGGCCTGTCAGTGGCACACTAGAGCCTGCCCAGTTGGCCACAGGTGTTGCGCTGACCCCTGCAACTCCACATACAGTGCCTGAACAGCCCGCGCAGGAAAGGGCTGAAGTGCGGCTCACACAAGTACAGGACAGAGGACAGCAACCACTGGATGATGTGATCTTGGTCAGGACGGTGGAGGTGGGGGTAGGGGGGGGGGCACATGGCCTCTAGCTATGGGACTTTATATGGTTAATCATCTGTAGCCTCAATTTCCTGCAATGGAGATCAGATTAAACATGTACGTCAGCAGGTGGTAGGACCAAGAGAGTTGAAACAGGTCCAGGGCTTAGGCCAGACCTCGCCTCATGAGCATGTTACTATGTGTTGTTGACGTGAGTGAGCAAAGGCTTCTGGGATGCACTGCCAAGTGTCAAGTGCTAAGTCCTGTATGAGGAAGTGAAGGAGAGGAACTTCAAGGCCCAGAGGGGCTCAGAGCCATCTGTGTCCTTCAGGGCCCGTCACCTGGAGGGTGGGTATCTGGCTTCCAGGAGCCCTGAGCAGGCAGGCCCGGCTCTGGAGCCCCAGCCTCAGGCAGGCAGAGCTCCGCAGCCAGGAGCACTAATAGAATTTCCTAATCCCATTAGGGAGAAAATCACCTCATTGTACTGCACATGTCGGGAGGAATCCAAGTTCACACACTTCATTACCGGGAACTCTGACTTCCCCCATTCTCACTTCTGCAGGGCCCATTTGTAACTTTAAAGGGATTAGCAGGCCAAGACGGAGTTGTTTGTAAGGTTAAAGGAATTAGCGACCAAGATGGAGACATTTGAAAAGTCAAAGAGATTAGCTGGCAGAAGCCCCTGGGAATGCCTTCCCACTCCTGGCTGGTCCCCAGTGAGCCCAGTTCTGGTCTGCAAACAGAGCCCTGTGTTGGGTACATGGTGCTCCAGCGGCATGGGGAAGCAGGAGGAGCCCTCTCTGGTTCAGCCCAGAGAGCCTGCGGCCAGTCTCTCTACCTGCAAGTGGTTATTAAAGGCAACCCAGGAAAGTCCATAACGTGAACAGGGACCTGCCTGTCCCTTTCCACTCTGCCCAGTTCCACAAGTACCAGCACTTTTTAACAGTTGGGCATTTATACCCCAGATCTTTGTCTTGTTTTTACATCTAACTCTTTGTCTTGGAGATGTTCCCATGGGCGTGTACCCAGGTCGGCTTCTCATTGTTGTCTGTATCAGAGTTCAGGGTTGGGCTGTGGCCATGACTGATTTTAATAATCTTCCTATTGGCTGGTTGTTTTGTTTCGGTGTTAGGAACAGTGCCGCAATGTACATCATTTCTCTGCAGTTTTGGTGGGCATGTGAAAGTATTTATGAAGGTAGATTACAAGACAGGGATTCTCAGGACCATTTAAAAATTTGTAGGTAGCGGCTGAAGAGATGGATGGCTTGGTGGTTATGAGCACTGACTGCTCTTCCAAGGGACCAGCCTACCATGTGGATTCCCAGAAACCAAGTGGAGGCTCACAACTGTCTGTAACTCCAGTTCCGGGGCATCCAATGTCCTCTTCTAGTGTTCATGGGCACCAGGCACCCACGTAGTGCAGAGGCATATACATGCAGGCAAAACACTTACACATGTAAAATAAAAAATAATCATTAAAAATTAAAATTTTCTAAGTCGATACAGCCACACTTCCTGCAGGTGACATGGCCTGCCACCAGCCTCAACCCTGCTGTTTTTGTGTTTCTGTGAATGTCATCCTAGAGTATGTTAGGATTTTTTTTTTTCAGCCTCCTTCTGCCTTTAGCTTTAATTAAGATCATGTTTGCGTGTACTAATATATGTGGCAGCCTCTGGCACTGGAAGGGCCCGTATGGCGTATGTACACTGATAACACAGACGGAAGGAGATGATGGTAGCCAGGAGGAACAAGGATCAGAGAGTTGTTAGCTGGAGCACGGTTGGTTCTCCAAGTCCTGCGTTCAGTGTCCCGTCAAGACCTCCATCCTTGGTGACAGTGGTTAGCGTGCTTGCCTAGCATGCACAAAGCCCCGGGTTTCATCCCCAGCACAGCATGAACTAGACGTGGTAGACACCTGTAACCCCAGCAGCACTTGGGAGATAAGGGCAGAAGGATCAATGAATTCAAGGATATCCTCAGCTACATGTCAAGTTCAAGGCCAGCCTGGGCTACGTGAGACCCTGTCTCAAAAAAAGGGGGGGGGGATAGTGAGATGGTTAAACGGGTAAAGGTAATAGTTGCCAGCCTTTACGACCTGAGCTCAGTCCCCAAGACCTGCTGGCAGAGGAACGAACTGACTCCTGCTCTTTGTCCTCCGACCGCCCCATGTGCAAACACCCACACAAGTAAATCAACAAATAAATAAATGCAACTTTAAAATGAAAAGAACAAAGCACAAAAGCAAGACTTGCACTCTGCCTTCCTGAGTTCTCCCCAGCCTGAGCGCCCTCCCAGGCTGATGCACGTCTCCTGGTTGCTCACAGACCACACCATCAGAGGAGCCAGGTGGGCCCCAGATGCTGACCCCGCAGGCTCCATGTGCAGATGGTTTTGAGGAGCCCGGAGCACGGCAGCGGGCGCTCAGTGCTGTCAGCGTCCTCACTAGCGCCCTGGAAGGTCAGTGTCCTGGTGTTCTCTAAACATCCCCACTTTCCCAGCCCCCACTAACTCCACTCCAGCCTCAGCATCTTCTGTCTGCCCCCACCCTCGGGCCCCGTACCTCCCCCAGACGTCTCTTCTGTCTCCCCCTACCCTCTCACCCCATAACTCCCCAAGACATCTCTTCCGGCAGTGGATGTTCTCGCCTGTTCTTCGGGCTCTTCTCTGGTTCTGCTCCCTCTTTCCTAGGTGTTCCCACATCTGTCCTGGACTGTCCCAGACCCTTCTCCATCTCACCCAGCCCTCTCCTAAGCATACCCCAGTCTGCCTAGAGCCACCCTGTTCCTGCATGCCCTCCCTGGTTTAGCCTGTTCTCAGCCATTCCCATATCCACTTACACTATTAAAACAATCCTGCATCCATCTCAGCTGGTCCCACCCTAGGCAACTCCACACACCTTCCAGGACAAACTGGGTGCCCCATTTCTTGTCACCCCGTCCCAGGTATATGCTTGTGTTTCACAGCCTATCCCAGCACCCCACCCTACTCTGTCCTGTGTACCCTCATATCAGGACTTGACTATTCTGCTTCTTGACCTAGCAGCCTGTTCTGCTCTGAGCCTGCTCATATCTATGGGAGATGGTTATCTTACATGAACCTACATTAATCCTAGTCTGTCATATCCTCATTTCCCCATGTCCATCTTAGTTTTTTTGGTTTTTGGTTTTTTGGTTTTTTGAGACAGGGTTTCCCTGTGTAGCTTTGGAGCCTTTCCTGGAACTCACTCTGTAGCCCAGGCTGGCCTCGAACTCACAGAGATCCGCCTGGCTCTGCCTCCCGAGTGCTGTGATTAAGGGTGTGCGCCACCACCTCCCAGATCCATCTTAGTTTCTTATCCATGCAGCTATTTCCTCCCACATTTCCAGAGTAAAGAGCTGAGACACAGGCCACCCATTTCTCTAGCCCTCCCTCATTGTACCACTGTCATTTAGCACCCTGCCATCTCCCCCATGCGAGTCCCAAGACCTTTCTAGAATGCCACCAGATGCAGCCAACTTGGTCAACAAGCCCAGTTGACGCCCTGGCTGTCCTCAGAATTGGAGGAGTCCCACCGTAAGTGTCCACCATGCTGGAACCGCTTTGCCCAACGCTACCTAATCTGGGAGTGCTGCCCACTCTGGATGACCATCAAGCAGAAGGTGAAGTTCGTGGTCATGGACCCATTTGCTGACCTCACTATCACCATGTGCATTGTGCTCAACACACTCTTCATGGCTCTGGAGCACTACAACATGACCGTCGAGTTTGAGGAGATGCTGCAGGTTGGAAACCTGGTAAGGACCACATGTCGTTGACTCGTAAATGGGCATCCCTGAAGAGTATAGCTTACGTGGGGAGGGGATTCTGAACATCACAGGGGCTTTTGAAGGTGTGAGTCGTGGAAGAGATCTTGGAGGAGGAAGTTTCAAAGTCAAGTTTTGGGGAGCAAAGGTGTGTGGATTTGCAGTGGGAGACTAGAGTTTGAGCTTGTCAATGTGCTCGAATGCTACAAAACAGGAGTGAGTGAGTGAGGGCATCTGAAATGTGTGGGGACGTGAGACTTACTGGTGAGTAGACGGACGGGGAAGTACATGAAGGATGGGGCCGTTCTTGTATGGCAGGGAGTTGTACAGATGAGCATCAGTGTTGTTGAATGGGGACAAGGAAGGGTGAGTGCCTGGGTAGGGGAAGGAGGGAAGGAAGAAGAGAGATGAATGGATTATTGGAAAGAAGTAGTGAGAAATGATGGATGGGTGGATGGGTGGACATATGGATGGACGGACAGATGGACGATTAGAGAGAAGTAAAACTAAAAGGAAGGACAGATGGATAATTAAATGAGAGAGGAAAAGAAGGACAGAAAGATGAACAAATGATTAGAGATGGTGGAATGAGAGATGGGTGTGGAAAATTAAATAGGAGGTAGAGAAAGATAGTTGGATATGTAGGTGGTGATAAGTGGATGATTAGAGAGCAGGAGAGCGGGAGACGGGTGGGTGGGTGGGTGGGTATTCAAATAGGAAAAGGAAGAAATGAGTGGGTGGGTTAACAGATGGTGGCTGGGCCAGTGGGTGGGTGGATAGATGGTGGCTGGGTCCTTGGATGGGTGGATAGATGGTGGCTGGGTCCTTGGATGGGTGGATAGATGGTGGCTGGGTCCTTGGATGGGTGGATAGATGGTGGCTGGGCCAGTGCGTGGGTGGATAGATGGTGGCTGGGCCAGTGGATGGGTGGATAGATGGTGGCTGGGCCAGTGGGTGGGTGGATAGATGGTGGCTGGGTCCTTGGATGGGTGGATAGATGGTGGCTGGGCCAGTGCGTGGGTGGATAGATGGTGGCTGGGTCCTTGGATGGGTGGATAGATGGTGGCTGGGCCAGTGCGTGGGTGGATAGATGGTGGCTGGGCCAGTGGGTGGGTGGATAGATGGTGGCTGGGTCCTTGGATGGGTGGATAGATGGTGGCTGGGCCAGTAGGTGGGTGGATAGATGGTGGCTGGGTCAGTGGGTGGGTGGATAGATGGTGGCTGGGCCAGTGCGTGGGTGGATAGATGGTGGCTGGGCCAGTGCGTGGGTGGATAGATGGTGGCTGGGCCAGTGGGTGGGTGGATAGATGGTGGCTGGGCCAGTGCGTGGGTGGATAGATGGTGGCTGGGCCAGTGGGTGGGTGGATAGATGGTGGCTGGGTCCTTGGATGGGAGGATAGATGGTGGCTGGGTCAGTGGGTGGGTGGATAGATGGTGGCTGGGCCAGTGGGTGGGTGGATAGATGGTGGCTGGGCCAGTGGGTGGGTGGATAGATGGTGGCTGGGTCCTTGGATGGGTGGATAGATGGTGGCTGGGCCAGTGCGTGGGTGGATAGATGGTGGCTGGGCCAGTGGGTGGGTGGATAGATGGTGGCTGGGCCAGTGGGTGGGTGGATAGATGGTGGCTGGGTCCTTGGATGGGTGGATAGATGGTGGCTGGGTCAGTGGGTGGGTGGATAGATGGTGGCTGGGCCAGTAGGTGGGTGGATAGATGGTGGCTGGGTCAGTGGGTGGGTGGATAGATGGTGGCTGGGTCAGTGGATGGGTGGATAGATGGTGGCTGGGCCAGTGGATGGGAGGATAGATGGTGGCTGGGTCCTTGCATGGGTGGATAGATGGTGGCTGGGCCAGTGGGTGGGTGGATAGATGGTGGCTGGGTCCTTGGATGGGAGGATAGATGGTGGCTGGGTCAGTGGGTGGGTGGATAGATGGTGGCTGGGCCAGTGGATGGGAGGATAGATGGTGGCTGGGTCCTTGGATGGGTGGATAGATGGTGGCTGGGCCAGTGGGTGGGTGGATAGATGGTGGCTGGGTCCTTGGATGGGTGGATAGATGGTGGCTGGGCCAGTGCGTGGGTGGATAGATGGTGGCTGGGCCAGTGGGTGGGTGGATAGATGGTGGCTGGGCCAGTGGGTGGGTGGATAGATGGTGGCTGGGTCAGTGGGTGGGTGGATAGATGGTGGCTGGGTCAGTGGATGGGTGGATAGATGGTGGCTGGGCCAGTGGATGGGAGGATAGATGGTGGCTGGGTCCTTGCATGGGTGGATAGATGGTGGCTGGGCCAGTGGGTGGGTGGATAGATGGTGGCTGGGTCCTTGGATGGGAGGATAGATGGTGGCTGGGTCAGTGGGTGGGTGGATAGATGGTGGCTGGGCCAGTGGATGGGAGGATAGATGGTGGCTGGGTCCTTGGATGGGTGGATAGATGGTGGCTGGGCCAGTGGGTGGGTGGATAGATGGTGGCTGGGTCCTTGGATGGGTGGATAGATGGTGGCTGGGTCAGTAGGTAGATGGACCGACTGATAACTGAATATAGTGAGTCAATCAAGGATGTACAGAACCAGATTTGAATTCTGACTCAGCCCTTACTAACTAATCATGGTAGTTGGCAGGATAAGTATTTGCTGAATTTAATAAATGCAAGAATCAGACAATATGAGCCTCATAGGAAGCTAATGAGGCTGAATAAGATAATGTCTGTAACGTGTTTTCCTCCAGATTTCATGAACAACAAGCCCTCAGCATAGATGAGGGCTGTGCTTGTTGTTTTTAAAGAAGCTGACCCCAGAAGTCAAGATGTCTGGGTTCCTTCGGACAGTTTTCTTGAAACCATGTCAAGTTCTGCCTCTTCACTGTACAGATGGAGAAACTGAGGCAGGAAGGGTGGCATGGTGGGAGTAGAACCAGACACGCACCTACTATATGCTGACACTCAGACACAGCCAGCTCCCCTCCAGAGGTCCTCAGCAGGACTGGCCAGAGTCCCTGGGGATCATTGCTCCGGCCAGTGGGGAGGCCCTTAGCTGGGTCTCAGGCCTGTCCCACAGCAGACCTGGCCCAGCTGCTTGGGTGGCTCGCACAGGCAGGTAGACCTCACACACTGCAAGCTGTGGGTATTTCTTCCATAACTGCTTTACATATCCAGAACTTTAAGCGGACATTTGCAGATTTTTTCAACATTTTCCAATCATCTGAGCCCATTTGGCTATTCTTGTACTTTCTTTCTTGCACATCGAAGGAGAGGTACATCTTAGCATGCCGAGTCTCATGGTGCAGCCGGGGGTATCGGGTGGTCTTTGGTACACCTCAGCATGCGGAGTCTGGGGGTGCATCTTTGGCTGTTGAGGGATCATCAGATGGTCATTGTGGGATTTAAGTGGAGCGTAGTTTTTTCCTGGGTAGGACTGGGCAGCATTTGGATGTGATGAAGAGTTTTGGTGGCTTTGCTGAACTGTCAGCTTGTGATTAAGTGACAGTTGTGCTAAACCTGCCACTCAGATATTGGTGACAGCTGCATTTTGTGCTGTTTGGATAGCTTTATTGCTACTATGAAAGGCTTTGATTTTCTTGAATTTAATATAGTCCAGGTGACTTAGATATTAATGTAAAGAAACAAAATCACCAACATAAGCATAGGTAGGTAACCTTAGAGGGGGAACAGACTCTCCAAGCATGCCTCCAAAAGCAGATTCCATAAAGGAGAGAACTGGGAGATTAAACTGTTTGGCCCATTTCATAATCAAAGGCAACACCCTGGAGAAAATGGTTTGAAAAGCCTCCCACCATGAAAGAATTAAAAACACAGCAGATTGGGCTGGGGCTGGGGCTGGAGAGATGTCTCAGTGGTTAAGATCACTTGCTACTCTTGCAGAGGACCTAGGTTCAATTCCCACTACTGTCAGAAGCTCCAGTTTCAGGCAATCTGACTCCTCCTTCTGACCTCTGTGGGCACCTGCATGCACACAAACATAACACACACACACACACACACACACACACACACACACACACACACACACACACACAAATAAAATAAAATAAACAAACAAACTTGAAAAAAGAATAAGGTGGCATTTTTTTTCTACCATATACTAAGATATATTATAAAACTAAAAACATGGGGGAGGGGTTGGAAAGATGGCTCAGTGGTTAAGAGCACTGACTGCTTTTCGGAGAATCCAGGTTCAATTCCCAGCACCCACATGGTAGCTAACAACTGTCTGTAACTCCAAGATCTGACACCCTCACACAGACATACATGCAGGCAAAGCACCAATGCAAATAAAATAAAAATAAATAAGTAAAATTTTAAAATGTGGAATCTGTAAACGAGATCAGTGCTGTAAGGCTGAAATATTGGGAATAAAGCAATCCTATTGGAGACAGTTTATAAATCAATAAGCAAAGGATGACCTGTTCCACAGATGATATTGGGATCAGTGGTTGCTCTTTGTGGAGGAAACATAAGTTAGACCCCTACTTCATGCCGTACTCACCAATTAGATGCTGAGGAACCCGCTTTAACACTTAATTATAATAACAAAAAGTTTTTAAAGTTGAGAACATGGAAGAAGATTGCTTGCTATACTTGCATTAAAATATATAATACTAGCTGGGCAGTAGTAGAGCATGCTTTTAATCCCAGCACTTGGGAAGCAGAGGCAGGTGGATCTCTGAGTTCAAGGCCAGTCTGGTTTACAGAGCAAGTTCCAGGATAGCCAGGGCTGTTTCACAGAGAAACCCTGTCTCAAAAAGCCTATATATGTGTATGTACGTGTGTATGTGTGTGTGTATGTATGTATATAAAATACTGTAAACCAAGCGAAGTCACTAGAGCACAGCAGACACTGGCGTTATCACACACGTCTTCCAGGATACAGGTGTCAGGCACACACCCTTACATATCAGTAAGGAAAAGGACAGTTGACATCTGTCCTGGTTTTATTCTGTTGCTGTGGAAACCACTCCAACCAAAAGCAGCTTGGGGAGTGTTAGTTACCTTTCTGTTGCTGTGATAAAACACTATGGTCAGAGCAGCTTAAGGGAACGTTTATTTTGGCTGACGGTTCCTGTGGGCTGCGTGTCCATGACAGCAGGGAGGGCCTGGCAGCAGGGGCAGGAAGCTGAGATACATAAGTGAACCAGACAAAGCCTGCCCCAGTGCTGGATTCCCTCCAACAAGGCCCCATCTAACAGCTCTATAACCTCAGCCAACTGAAGACCAAACATGTAAATATATGAGCCTACAGGGGACCTTTCTCTTTCAATCCACCACAGGAGGAAAGGGTTTGTCTAGCTTATACTTCCAAGTCACCGTCCATTGTTGAGAGAAGTCAGAGCAGGGACCTGAAGATGGGGACCGTGGAGCTCAGCTGGATTTCTTACTGCCTAAACATCCCTAACAGTCGAGACTATTCCCCACAGGCATGCCCACAGGCCAGTCTGAGCTATACAACCCCGTTGAGACTCCCTTCTCGGGTAACTCCAGGTTGTGTCAGGTTGACATTTATAACTCGCTAGGATAGTGGGGAAGACCACAACATGGACAAAGACGCTGACAGGTGAATCAGGTGGTTATAAATATGAAGAGAAATACCGAGAAATAAAAATTGAAGCTTCATTAATGTGCTGTTTCCCACCCACAAAAGAATCAAAAATGATGTTCTGTGGTCAGCAAGAATGTGGCTCATTGGGATGTCAATTCTGGGAGTGTAGTTTTGAGACATCCATCCCGGGAAACAGTTTACACTGTCTGATAAATCACAGACATGAACTCCCTACAACTCAACAACTTATATATATATATAATCTTAAGAAAGTCTTGCATTGGGGCCTGGAGAGAAGATGGCTCAGTGGTTAAGAGCACTTGCAGGTGTCCAGAGGACCCGAGTTCGGTTCCCAGCACCCACATCAGGCAGCTGACCACCACCTGTAACTCCAGCTCCAGGAGATCTGATACCCGCTTCCAACCTCCATGGTTACTGCATACACATGCTATATACTCACAGACACATATATATCATACACTTAATAAAAATAAATCTTAAAAGTAAAAGACTCATACATCTGTACAAGTTAACATGTACAAGGAAGCTCTTCACATTTCTTGTTACAGGGAAAGTGAAAATGAGCTTAAATGTCTATCTACTAAAAACTGAATAGGTGTAGCCAAGCATGGTGGTTCATACTGTAGCCCCAGCACTCAGGAGACGGAAGCAGAGGACAGCGAGTATGAGGCCAGTGAGACCGTATCTCAAAACAGAGAAAAAGAGCTCAAGTGATAAGTGAATAAAATTGGACATGGTGGTGCACACCTTTAATCCCAGCACTCAAGAGGCAGAGGCAAGTAGATCTCTGTGAGTTTGAGGCCAGCCTGGTCTACAGCGTGAGTTCCAGGACAGCCAGGGCTACATAGAGAGATCCTGTCTCAAAAAAACAAGGTGATGGGGGAAGGTAAATAAATTCCATCTCCCTCATACAATAAAGTATTGTACACAGTATGTATAATATATATAAATTCATAAACTTGAGAAAAAGAACACTTTCACACAAACCATTTACATGAAGTTTAATATAATACACATATATGATATATTGTTACCATACACTTAATATGTAAGAACATGAGAGACAATATACATCCCATTTAGGGTGGTGATTGACTTGGAGTGACTGTAGCACTATGGGTGGTGATTTTGTGAGTTACCTGTGGTGGTAGATGGCAGGCAAAACCACAGTGGGAGCCGTCATTTGGGTCCATGGCTTAACCTCTATTTATCTGTTTTCTTATTTATACAATGAAATTAATAAATGTTATATATCACACAAAGCTGCTGTGAGGATCAAATGGTAGAACTTAGGAGAAACACTGTAGGAGTGCCCACCATAGCATATGGCAAACTTCAGTCCAGTCTTTACTACTACTCTTTTGTGAGAATGAGTACAACAGCATTGGAAGCCAGTAGGAAAGATGCTACTGTTTTGTTTTGTTTGAGGCAGGGTCTCATGTAGCCCAGGCTGGCCTTGAACTCACTATATATCTGAGAATGACCTTGAACTCCTGATTTTCCTGCCCCACCCCTCAGTTCTGGGATTATAGGCATGCACCATCATGCCCAACTCTTAAATTATTTCTTAACTTAAAAAATAAAAAATAAAAAAATAAATGACAAGCCAGGGAAATCACAGCAGTCCATATAGCAAACTGGGAGGTAACATCTGTAATCTAAAAAGGACAATTCAAAAATAAACAAACACTGTAATCGGACCATCAGCAAAGGCTCTGAACAGCAATTTGGCAAAAGAAGAAATACGAAAATAAAGGAATGGCTGATAAAACAGCTGTGTGCTGGGAACAGAAACAGGATTAGCAGGTAGAGGGAGACAGCTGTCACACACCGCTCATGGAGTTGGTGAAAACCTGTCTCTAAGGACAGCTAGCCACATCAGAATCCCTAACAATGGTCATAGACACTTCCGTTTCTAAAACTCTACCCTATGAAAGGAATTGCACAATATGCTGCAAAATGCTATTTATTATGACAGTCTTTCTAACAAAGAAAATTGTCATGGAGAATTGGTTAAACTAGTATGGCATATTTCTGCCTTAGAATATATCACAGATATAATAATAATGATGATAATAATAGAAAAGGACACTGTAAAATGTGTTTAATTAGCATGGAAAGAGGCCACAGTGTCACATGTTAAGTTCAGGTTTACAGTGTGAATCGTGTAGTCTCAGGAAAGAGGTCAAGTTCAAGACTGGTCTGGGCTATGTGAAACCCTGTCTCAAAGAAACCCCCTTTTTTAAAAAAGTTTTTTTTTTTAAATTATTTATTTTTATTTTATGTGCATTAGTGTTCTGCCTGTATGCATGTCTGTGTGAGGGTGTCAGATCTTGTAGTTACAGACAGTTGTTAGCTGCCATGTGGGTGCTGGGACTTGAACTCATAATCTGTGGAAGAGCAGTCAGTGCTCTTAACCGCTGAGCCATCTCTCCAGTTCCCTTAAAAAAGTTTTTTAAATTGTTTGTGTGTGTTTTGCCTGTATGTGCACCACATGTGTGCAGTTCCCAAGGAAGCCACAAGAGAGCATCTTACTCCCTGACCTGCTCTTACATCCCGTTATGAGCTACCATTTGGGTCCTGGAACTTGAACTTGGTACTCTAGAAGAGCAATCTGTGCTTTTAATGGTAGAATCATCTCTTCAAACACCAAACCCACTGCTTAAGTTTCCCCAAAAGTCTCACAGTTGCTGGGATGTCTCCATCAGCACTGATAGGGAAGCCTCCTGCTGAGGAGTCAGGGGAAGTGAGAAGCCATACTCAGAACCCACCGAACATCCAGGGCTTTTCAGGTCTGAAGCAGCCCTTGCCTGGGTCTGGCGCTCTCAGCCCCACTCAGGAGTGGGGTACATGCTGCTGATGGTCACCATGGTGCTCTCGGTGCTCCACATGAGCACCCACTTCACACTCCTTAACCTAACTCTTGGATATCTTTGTCCCATTTCGTATATGGGCCCACTCAGGTGGAGAGGCGGGGCTAAGATCACAGAGCATCAGAGCTTTCTTTGTACCACACATCTGGTTGTCATTCTGTGTTACTGTGCACATCATATACATCAGCTCTACTCTTGTGGCTTTAGCATGCATGATGTGACCCTGGACAAGGAGAAGATCTGAGGCCAAATTTCAGGCACTTCTCAAGTTTAGCCAGAGTCACCTGGGAAGTGTTAAAAAGCCCCTGTATGGAGCTGTAGACATGGCTCACAGGTTTGCTGCTCTTGCAGAGGACTACAGTTTAATTACCATCACCCATATCCAGTGGCTTGCAATAGCCTGTAACTCCAGCTCCAGAGAAGCCAACGCCCTCTTCTGGCCTCCATGGGCACCTACACTTACATGCACATGCCCACACATAGACTCGTAATTAAAAATAAACTCTTTTTTAAGCCCCTGTATCTGAGCTGCCCTCCAGCCCAAGGTCTGTCTCTAGGGCAGGATCAGGCCTCTCCCATTTCAAGGCTTCCTGGATGTTTCCAGGGTATACAAAGGATAGCCAACCTGTGCTCCCAAACAGTATCTAGTCAGAAGGAAGATTCAGTAGGTCTGGGGTTCCCCAGATTGAGTATTTAACAAAGTTCAACAGATGTTGCTGATCCCCGAAGGATCCTTTGTTTTTGGTCTTAAACGCCTCTTTGGTCTCTTTCTTCTCAGTTATCTTGCTAGCCAGACAGCTAGGAACTTGGGTAACATGGGGAGCGAGAGCCTTTACTGGACACTGCTCCCTGAACTGAGAAATAACACTCAGGAGACCATCAGACAGGCCTTAGAAAAGCACCCATTCTCGTGTGCCCAGGCAGGTTCTAGGGAAGTCCAAGCCTATTGCTGAAGGAAGGGGGCAGCCAGTGGCCCCTCCTAGAGGCTCTCGGGGAAGTTGAGTGCTTTATGGGGGGTCTGAGGACAGCTGAGTGAGAACTAAGACTGGGCACATAAGGCTCCCACAAGACACTGAAAGGAGCTTAGTGGTGCCCAATGGGAGACGTGGTAGCCTGCAGGTCAAAAATCTAACTGCCGCTTATTCCAGAGAGAGAAGACTTGATACATATGCCCAGATGGTGCTTATGCTGTGAGGGGGAAGGGACCAAGGAATGTGCTTAAAGGGACCTATTGCACACGTCAGGAAGCACCAGGGACTTGGTGACTTTTGAACAGGCCTGAAGGGAGTGAGTCTCGTGGGTGGGTGGGGTAGAGAGAGGAGGAGGCCTCGAGGAGTCGGGGTCTGTGACCTGGAGAAACTGTGAAACAGGCCTATGTGCTGGTGGTGGGTCAGAGGGCAGGCCATGTATTTGGGTGGAGCCTGGAGGATGGTGAGGTCCCCTCTGGGAAACAATTCTTTCTGGGCAGTGAGGAGGGGCTGGTCTGTGGCAAGGTCCCCCTGGCCCACCTCCTCAGAGCCCCGTCCGAGCAGAGAGGGAGCCATGCTGGCCTCTGCTTTGGGCAGAGTTCCCTGAGGGTACTCAGGCCAGACGGGCCCCTGCTGATGGCTGGCCCCAGGGTGCGCCTTTCGCTCCTATGTCTTGATACCTGCTGCAGGCCTGGTGCGGTTCCCAGGGCACTCTCTCTACCACTTCCCTTCCGGAAGCCCGCTGAGTGTCTCTCAGGCCAGTCACCATCTCCTCACCATGGCCAAGCTAGCTCCTATGGACCCTGACTTCACAACTATGACCTCCGCAGACACACCCTCCTCTGGAGCATACCCTGTCAGTCGGGCATCCTTCAGAGCCTTGGGTTTTGTCGTGGCTGCCCACCAACTCCACAGGCTCCTGTGTATCAGACTCCATAGGCTGGTGTCAGGCCATGTAGTCGTGAGTCAACAAACCCAGGGAAGCCAGCCTCTGTCCCTCAGGAATGCCCCTGGGAGAGCACATCCAGCCTTGGACATTGCAACGTGATACTGCCACCTAGGAAGTTCACACTCAAAAACCAGGAGATAAAAAAAAAAAAAATGTTTTTTAATCTCAAGTTTCAAGTTTACTTTTTGTGTTGGGCCTCAGCCACATGTGGGCTGCAGGCCATGGGTCGGGTTTTTGGATGAGTTTTTTAAGATGCACATAGGCCGGCGAGCTGGTTCAGTGGGTAAGAGTGCTTGCTCTGCAAGGCCAAGGACCTGAGTTCAAATACCCAGGGCCCACATGAAAAGCCAGGCATAACCTGGCGTAGTGGTGCGCGCCTCTAATCCTGGCACTCAGGAGGCAGAGGCAGGCGGATCTCTACAAGTTCAAGGCCAGCCTGTATAGAGAGTTCTGGGCCACCAAGGCTAAACAGTGAGAATTTTGTCTGAAAAAAAGAAATTTTAAGCTAGTGTGGCCACATGCACCTATAACCCTAGTCATGTGAGTGGCAGAGACAGGAGGATGGCTGAGGCTTGCTGAAAGCCAGCCTAGCTCCAGGTTCAGTGAAAGACCGAGTCTCAAGGGTATAAGAGCAATAGATTAGGATACCCAACGTTCTTCTCTGACCTCCACACGTGTGTACACCACATACCCCGCCCCCCCACACACACACACGCACACGCACATTAAACCCACAAGTACCCTAGAGCAACGCCTGCACATTGCCAGCCCCCGGGGAAGCAGTGGCTGGTTGCTATTACAGGGGCCTTGTAAATGAGAGAAAGCTTGGGAAACCTGGTGAAAGGCAGAAGCAGGGGCCCTGAGCTCCTGGAGTGCTGTGAGGATGCTGTAGCTGCCCCAGCTTCCCCTGCAGGTGGCCATTAGACGTCATGTCTGCAGAGCCCATGATGAATGCAGGCTGTTTGTGAGCTGAGGAGCCTGGCGAGGAGCCCAGAGGCCTGAGGGGAGACACTGGCAGGACAAGAGTCAGGAAGCAGGGTGCTTGCTGGCGGGGTCTCCAGCCCACACTTGGGGACCTGCTGACTCCTGCTCTCCCTTCAGGTCTTCACAGGGATCTTCACAGCAGAGATGACCTTCAAGATCATTGCCCTTGACCCGTACTACTACTTCCAGCAGGGCTGGAACATCTTTGACAGCATTATCGTCATCCTTAGTCTCATGGAGCTGGGGCTGTCCCGCATGGGCAACCTGTCTGTGCTGCGTTCCTTCCGCCTGGTACGTGCCTGGACCACCGCAGAGGGGAGGAGCGGGCTGGGAACACCACCTCTGTAGCCACGATCCAAATACTCTTGCTTTGCTCTGTCCTGCTCCGGTGATGGCAAGACATTTGTTGAGTGTCTCCGGGTGCCTGGCCCAGTGTGCAGGGGGTGGGGGGTGGGGGGTGGTAATCAGGTGGAGGTGGGCAGCATGGGAGACAATTGACAGTTGCGTGTACAGGATCCAGGAGTGGGGTCATGTGGCAAGTTAACAGGCATGGCCAGATCTGTGGGTGGCTCACTCTGAGCGTTGCCTACTGAAATGGCTTTTTTTTTTTAACTTGGAAGTGCTTAAATTACCTAGGATCTTGCTAAATTGCAGAGGCAGATTCAGTGGGTTGCAGATGTCGCTGAATCTTCTGTCTGTGGATCACATTTGGCGCTTAGAATACCTGAGGTCCTTCTGGGCCTGGTGGTGTGGCCAGGGAAGGCTTCCTGGAAGAGGAACTTGCAGCTCCAGTGGGGATGGAAAGTCCAGTCTATAGGTTCTAATGCTGACCCCGTTCTTATGAGCCAAGGAACTCACAGAAGTCATTTTACCTTTAAGGACCAAAGGAGGGTGGTGACTATGCCAACCTTGTGTGGTTATCAGAAACTCAGATTAAGTCAGTCCCTCCTAAGCACAGGCCTGGGACATGCTAGGTGCCCAATAAATAGAAGCACCCACCATCTTTCTCTGTGATGACTGAGAGGCAAGAAAGGTGGCCGTGAGTCAGATGGCTGGAGAGTTCGATGGAGGAAGGGCGCCCCAGGCTGGGAGAATCCACAGGGCAGCCCGTGGAAATGAGAGTGGGGAAGTGTGGGGGCAGAGAAGAGAAGGCCTGGAGCTCAGGAGGCTGTCCAACGACTGTGCCAAAAATCAGCAGTAATCCCCTAAGAGAAACCAGTTGGGGGACAGGACCTCCCAGGGCTTTCAGGCGGGAGCTGGGGGCATAACAGCATCCATGACCCAGACCTGTTTCAGAGGCACCCCCTCTCCCTCCTTTCTCAGCTGCGGGTCTTCAAGCTGGCTAAATCCTGGCCCACCCTGAACACACTCATCAAGATCATTGGGAACTCCGTGGGGGCCCTGGGCAACCTGACGCTGGTGCTGGCCATCATCGTGTTCATCTTTGCTGTGGTGGGCATGCAGCTCTTTGGCAAGAACTACTCAGAGCTGAGGCACCGCATCAGCGACTCCGGCCTCCTACCCCGTTGGCACATGATGGACTTCTTCCACGCCTTCCTCATCATCTTCCGCATCCTCTGTGGAGAGTGGATCGAGACCATGTGGGACTGCATGGAGGTGTCCGGGCAGTCACTGTGCTTGCTCGTCTTCCTGCTTGTCATGGTCATTGGCAACCTTGTGGTGAGTCCGCCAAGGGCTTCATAATGTACACTCACCCACCTACCCATCCATTTACCTCCATTTCCTTCTCTCTAGCCAGTCACCTAGCTGTCTATCAAACCATCCACCTTCCCATAAGCCTCTGGTCTGCCTACCATTCATTCATTGCTCATTTACCCATCTTTCCCTTTCTACTCTACTATCCATTCATGCACCTGTGCACACACTTACCCATCCACCTATGCACTTATCATAAGCATGCCTACTCATTTACTCATTCATTGTCTCATCTATCTACTCATCAATATGCTCACCATCCGGCCATCTACTCACTTGGTCATCCATTCACTACCCACCTTTTCATCAGTCTGTCTACTTAGTTACCAATCCTCCCATCCATGTGTTCATTCATTCACCAGTCATTCATCCGTTAGTCACATCTACTCATTCACTCATCTGTCTACCACCTTCCCATTCACACATACACATTCATGCCTGTTCATATACCCACCCACCCCCCCATTCATCCCCCATTCATCTACTCTCTTCTCTGCCCTCCACTCATTCGTCCACCCCATCCATCAACCTCCCCATACATCCCACATTCACCATTCCCATCCACCTAATTTATCCATCCAACAAGCTGTTCACTTAGCCATTGACTCACTCATCCTTCTACTCATCATCCTTCTTTGCAGTTTGCTCATTCATTCATCTGCACACTCATCTACAAGTGCATTCGTTACTTGCTTGTTTTTAATTCATTCGTTTGTTGACTTGTCCCCCGTTACCAGTGAATTGCTACTTGGTTCTCTGCTCAGAGTAACAAAGACTTGCTAAGTATTTCTGACATGCCAAACATTATGCCAGTTTTTGGTGGGTATGCAGAGGGAAGCATGGCCTAGCCCAGATACTGGTGGTACTCATGAACTTGAGAGATGTAGAGAAATAACCCTCAGCCAGAAATAACTGAGCAGTGCCCCTAAGGAAGAGTCCATGAGTGTCCTTCCTCCCCAGCTAGGGAAGTTAAGGGAGGTTTCCAGCCCAGAAGAGACGAGGTTAAAGTGACTCATCGGCTCAGGACAAGAACTGCTTTATTGGTCACATAGGTGACCAACACTTGCATGGTCCACTGTGAATGCCATGTCCCCCATGGACAGCACAGTGTCACACCAGCATATAGGGAGGTTTGGATCCACTTTCCAGCCTGCCGTGGCCTGAGAACTATGGGTTACAAAGCCGTTCTCCAAACCTGCCTGTTTTCACTATCCACGTACCTCAGCTGGGCCAAGCCAGAACCCAACAGATTGTCCACCCCCTTCTCCCCAGACTAAAGCTCAGAGCCCAGAGAGGAATCAGTGCACAGTGTCAGAGGCCCCCTCAAAGCAGCCTCCCCTTGGGGTGGAGCCTCATCTAGTCCCTACCTGGCTCCAGGGGCTACCAGACTTTTGTGTTCCAAAAAGAAAGCAAGTGTGCCCAGCACTCACCTGATGCCAGCACTCAGCCTGCCTGATGCCCGGCTGAGCCGCCCCTCACCAGAGCCCTGTCATTTCTGAGCGGATCTGCCTGGGGACAGAAGATTAGAGGCTCTGGAGGAGGGAAGCTACTGCTTCCCACGCTGCTGCCTCGGGAACTGGGCCGCTGCTGGGGCCAGCCACGTGGGTGGAAACAAGCTTGCTACTGAAATGGGGAGTGATCAGGCAAGGCTGGGGCCACGCGTGATTGACGGGGAAGCCCTGGAAGAACGAGCTTCAGAAGCTGAAGATGGAAGGCCCTTGGGTGCTGAGTGGGTGGACAAGGCCTCCTGCCTTGCCTGGAGCTTGGACCCAGGACTCTTAGGGACGAGGCATGGGTAAGGGATGTGGGTCACAGGGAGAACTCTCAGTGGGCCGAGGAGCAGAGGTCAGGGGCCAGGGTTGAGGTCAACATCAACAGCAGTTTTGATTAATACTGAATCCCTTGTCCTTGGTGAGGACGTGAAAAAGGTGGCCAGGTGTCAGAAGCGGTCACTTCTTCACAGAGTCAACACGGAAGCACCTTTGGCTTTTGCTGGCCAGGGAATACATGCTGCTTTTTTCTTTTCTTTTTTTAATCAAAGGCTTCTTACTGAGGCCTGGCCCTCTTCAGAATGTTCACCCCAGTTTTCTGGCAGATATGGAGTCCCTGTGGCAGGGTGCATCCCTGAGCAGTTTGGGAGAAGTGGGAGCAGGGCTCAGAGATATGTCTGGCCACCCCTACAAGGGCCTCTTCAGCGGAACTCCTTCCTGGAGACTGAGAGAAGGTGCCAGGGGATTCTCACAGGCCCACTGCCATCTTCCTCGCCTCCCTGGGCGAGGCAGTACACCTTGTCCCATGACTCCGGGATGTCACACACCAACAGCGGGTCTGAGGTGTCTGAGTACGCCCGCCTTCCTTACTCCTTTCCGCCATCGTCCCTTCTCTGCTCCCTTTCCTGTGACCATCTTAAGACACAGGCAGAATGAGTGCTCTGTTAGCAGCCACACATGCTGAGGAGATAGTCCGCTCTGTGGGGAGCCAAAGCTAATCATTTCCCTTTTACCCACAGACTCACCAGCCCTTTCAAAGCCCTTAGAGGTGGGAGTAGTTTCTTTGGGGGCCCCCTCTGCCTTGTCTCTGACTCCCCACTTCCCAGGAGGGATCCCTGGGCCCATCCATCCCCTGTGTCCCATCTGCCCATTAGTCCAAAGGCAGGAGGGGACTGGAAATGGAGAGGGAGGCCAGTGTTGAGGCTGCTGGTGCCTGGTTAAGGCTCTTTCCAGTCTCCCTGTGTGACCTGGAGCAAGTCCCTAACTGTCCCCATCTGTGGCTCCCTTCTTGACCCTGAGCTAAAATACAAGGGACCTGGATCTGAAAGTTTTCATTCTGGTTGGGTGGACCTTTTGCAGATGAAGCTTCCATATGCAAGAGAAGGAGAGGGGTAGGTGAGAGCCCAGGGCTCTGTGCTTCTTGTCGTCAGCAGTATTCAAAGTCTCCTAAGGCCTCAGTTTCCCCTCCATGATCAGTGCCTGGGTGAACTTGACCCATTGCCTCAACAGGTCTTGAACCTCTTCCTGGCCTTGCTGCTCAGCTCCTTCAGTGCAGACAACCTCACCGCCCCTGACGAGGATGGGGAGATGAACAACCTCCAGCTGGCCCTGGCCCGCATCCAGCGGGGCCTGCGCTTCGTCAAGCGGACCACCTGGGACTTCTGCTGCGGGCTCCTGCGGAGGCGACCTAAGAAGCCAGTGGCTCTTGCCACCCACAGCCAGCTGCCCAGCTGTATTACCGCCCCCAGGTCCCCGCCACCCCCAGAGGTGGAGAAGGCGCCCCCAGCCCGCAAGGAAACACGATTTGAGGAAGACAGGCGACCCGGCCAGGGCACCCCTGGGGATACGGAGCCAGTGTGTGTGCCCATCGCCATGGCTGAGTCAGATACTGACGACCAGGAGGAGGATGGAGAGGACAGCCTTGGCACCGAGGAAGAATCCAGCAAACAGGTAAGCCCTTGTCCTGACGGGGCAGCCACCCGCTTGTGCGGGGTCCAGAACACAGCCGCCAGCCTCAGCCAGACTACCCCAGCAGTGGTACGGTGGGGAGAAGACAGGCCAGCCCCATAACAGCTGGTCTCCCAGAAAGGTGCCAAGTCCAGCTGTTACCCACCCATCCATCCCCAGCTAACTGTACAGACAGAGAAAGTGAGACATGGATAGGCATTCTTCATGAATGCCTCTCTGCCCAGCCCCCGACTCTGACTGTTGTCTGGCACCAGGACCAGCAGGGACAAATGTCTGGGTGAGAGAGGGATATGCCTTGGTGACCTGCAACTGTCCCTTCCCCTCCTCCCATGCCTGAGGCCAATTCTGGGATTTAAAAATAAGCATCCCTGAGATGGAGGGGTGTCAGGAACAGCACTATCTTATCTCCTGCCCTGTTAGTTTTAACACTTGGGACCAGAGTCTGGCCCAGACAGAGTGTCTGCCCCTCAGGTTTCCCTTGACCTGAGCTGGGCTCTATGGCTGCTCCTCAGGTCTCTAGGTCAAGCATGCCCAATGGCCCTTCCTGGCCGATTCCTCAGCTGGCACTAGGTGGGCCTGGCCCAGGAGAATGAGGCTTGGTTCTGCCTCCTGCCTCCGATGACTGCAGAGTCCAGCCGTGGCCCTTGTAGCCGAGTTATAGAGCTGTAGCTGTTGTGGTTGAGGGTGGGAAGGTGGGGGTACTAGGACCACAGCTTCCACCATTTCCTGTATTGGAGCAGAATTCTAGCTGTTCCTCCTCTTCCTTTTACCCTTGGGACCAGCACAAGTGTGTGTGTGTGTGTGTGTGTGTGTGTGTGTGTGTGTGTGACTTGTGGGAATCAGTGCAGGCAAACTGAAGTATCTTGTGGACTTGAGAAGTCAGCACATCCTTCTAAGTAGAGTTGGTAGCACTCGTGGGGCATCATGGTTCAGCTATGCTCTTTCAGGGAGTCTGAATTGGAGAGGTTTATGCTGAGCTTTGGCTATGTGTCCTTTGCCCATACTCATCAAGAACCTCTCACTTACTGACTCACATCAGCTGATGAAGAGGTCTTCAGTAGATAGAGGTTCATGAAGATGCCAGGAAGAGGTGGGCAGAGGCTGAAACCCACAAAGCCACGGCCCTGGAGGCCCTCTGCCTGGGTGTTTAGGCTCTGCTCATGAGATCTTTTCAGCAGGAATCCCAGGTTGTGTCTGGTGGCCAAGAGCCCCCTCAGGAGCCCAGGGCCTGGAGCCAGGTGTCAGAGACCGCATCCTCTGAAGCCGAGGCCAGTACGTCTCAGGCAGACTGGCAGCAAGAGCCGAAAGCGGATCCCCGGGCCCCGGGGTGCAGCGAGGTAACAGTGGGGTCTGCAGCTGGGGCCGGAGCCAGGCCATGAGGCCACCGCACAGGCCCGACATTTGCTAAGGGGAACCACAGCCAGTGTCACAGACAGCATGGAGACCCATTGCAGAGGAGGGTGGGGGACCAGTGTCCTGACAGGGAGAGATGGTGCCCACCCCAAGGCCACAAGAAAATTGTGGAACCAAGCAGCTCAGAACTCTGAGGCAGGACTAAGCCTGCAGTTCCATGTTCGCCCTCCCCCATGCTGTGTTCTTGTGTGTGTTCTTCTACCATGTGGCGAGCGTTTGTCCTGTGAGGACTTGGTCGATCTCTCAGAACAGTCCTGGCTGTATCAAGTCACCTGCTGCCTCGTCCCTGCAAATGTTAAAGGCGGGGGAGGGGGAGGCAGCTTGTCATCAGGATTTACTGTGGCTGCAAAAAGGCTTTACTCTGAATTAATTACCACCTACTTGTGTAGTTGGCTTATTTTATTCTTTGGGGGCCCACCACCTAGCTCCCAAATAAATACATGGAGACTTATTCTTACTTATGAATGCCCAGCCTTAACTTAGCTTGTTTCTAGCCAGCTTTTCTAACTCAAATTATTCTGTTTCTCTTTAACTACATTTTGCCTCTGGGTTTTTTACCTTTCTTTATTCTATATATCTTTCTTTCCTTCTTACTCCGTGGCTGGCTGGGTGGCTGGGTGGCTGGCCCTAGCCTCTTCCTCTCCTCCTTTTCTCACCCCTTGCTCCCTTCCCTAGATTCCTCCTTCTATTTATTCTCTCTGCCTGGCAGCCCCGCCTATTTCTCTCTCCCGCCTATCTATTGGTCATTCAGCTCTTTATTAGACCAATTGGGTGTTTTAGGCAGGCACAGTAACACAGCTTCACAGAGTTAAACAAATGCAACATAAAAGAATGCAACACATCTTTGCATCATTGAACAAATATTTCTCAGCATAGATGAATGTAACACATCTTAAGCTAATGTTCCACAACACACTTGGAAGCTTTTCTGTTTAAAAAAAAATAAAATCTGCATCTCTCATTTCACATGAAAACTGAAGAGTGGTGCTACCACGAGGTAGACAGGTGGTAGCCATCCCCCAGCCTCAGGCTGGAGCTTTCTGGTTTGCTGTACCACCACCCTCCTAATCGCATGTGTGACCTGCCCAGCTCCTCTGCACATCTGAGTTTTGAGCACCCAAGCCCAGGGACCTGTGTCATGGCTAGCCACACTGCTCAGCCTCACTTGCTTCAAGCATGTGGAAGGGAAGTCATGTGTTCAAAGAGAGTGCTGGGTACCATTCATTTTCCTGTATCTGACCTCACTCCACAGCCCAATGCTTGTGACTTTGGTCCCATAAGAAAGGCCCTAGGATGCTCCACCATCATTGCCAATCATGGGTGGTCCTGGAGCACGAGTCGCTGGTGGACTGTGTCCTGACTGCAGGTCACAGCCCCCTCCCTGGATGGTCTAACACTTGACATGTGGAGTAGGAGGATTCCGAATGCAAAGCCTCGGGAGGGAGTGTGAGATTACTCAGAGCTTTGTGGCTTCCTCCCTCCAGATGTGTGCAGTCCCGGAAGAGGAAGAGAAAAAAATGCTAGGATGTTCCCAGGGGAAGGACTTCTTCCAGACTGGGCATGTAGCTGGGTTGGTAGAATGCTCGCCTAACACTCGCAAAGCCCTGGGTTTGATCCTCAGCACTGAACAAACTGGGTGTGGTGACCCACAGCTGGAGGCAGGAGGATCAGAAGTGCAGGGTCAACAGCAGCTGTGCAGTGAATTCGAGGCCGCCTGAGCTGCATGAGACCCTGTCTCAGAAAGAAGAGAGGGAAGAGGGGAGGGTCTTCCTCCCTCCCGCAGTAGGATCCTGAGAACTCTTCTGTCTGAAGGCCAGCCGCTCCTTAGACAGCTCTGTGTCTGCAAGGCCCTGCCTGGTGTAGCCTCAAGAGCATGGGGACCACAAGATAGAGCCCCAACCCTCTGGCCACTCCGAACAGCAGGCTCTTCCCTCTCCTGAGACCTGGTCGTTTTCTGCCACAAACCTCAGAAGTAAAAAAACAGGAGGTCCAGATATGGGCATGGTGACTTACCCAAGTAAGGGGAAGAAGGCCACATAGCCGGGCTCTGGCATCCAGTCCAGGGCCTGAGCCTAGACAGGCCTTCTGCAGCCGGCTGAGATAAGAGTGAGGCTGGGTGGGAGCAGATGGGGCGTTCCTTTCTCCACGGAAGCCCTTCTGATTCTTCTATCTTAAGGTTCTGTTCCCCAGAAGGAGAGGTAGGGACAGGGACTCTGTGTAAATGACTCATGGGGGCAGTGCTCCCCAGAGAGGCCAGGAGGGGCACAGGAAGCAGATGGGGAGAAGAAAGGAGCTAGGCCAAGGCCAGAGGCGGGTTCGATGGCGTAGACTTCAGCATGTGACAGTGAGGAACTGCAGAGTGTTGAGCCAGACCCTGTGATGTCCTGCCATAAGGCCTGTGGTAACCAGCCAGGCTCTCCATTCACCAGCCAAACTGTTCTGGAGGGGCCAGCTAAGCCACAGGGCTCACCTTGGTAGGATCTACCTACCCACAGATCCTGGCATTGCCCACAGCCACAGCGGCACAGACACTCACAGGCTCTCATATCCTAGAGCAGTGGTTTTCGACCTTCCTAACACTGCGACCCTTAGCACAGTTCCTCATGCTGTGGTGTCCCCCAAACATAATGGTTATGTTCATTATTTCAAAACTGTTACTTTTGTTGCTACTTCATAACTGTAGTTTTGCTACTGTTATGAATTATAATGTAAATAACTACTGTTATGAATTATAATGTAAATAAATATCTGTGTTTCCCTACGGTCTTGGGTGACCCTATGAAAGAGTGATTGGACTCCAAAGGGATATCGACCCACAGCTTGAGAACTTCTGACCTAGAGCCTCCCTGGGAACCAAGGTCTAGAGTCAAGGAGGGAAGGTTCCAGCACTTTCTCAGACACACTCCAGGCTCCACCCCCACCCCAAAACCCACGCGAGCTTGGTGGGGAGCATGGGCTGTTGTTGGCATGTTCTCTGCATGTCTGACCTGCTGCTGTGTGCCTGTGTCTTGGTTTTGATTCTGTTCGGGATGTGTGTCTGTGTACCAATGGGCGTCCCGTTGTCTCCTCAACCATGTCTGTCTTGTTCAAGCTAGATGAGTTTCTTTTCCTGGGGTTCTCCCAAAGCCCCTCATTCTCCCACATCCCAGCCCTAAATCCAGTAGACCAGAACCATAGACGCAGGAGTCCTGAAGCCAGTCCTCACTCCATCCTCACTAAGAGGCTCTGTGACAGGCATCAGCCCACTTCCACCTCAGATTCCCAGGGTGTGCAAAGAGGGGGGCCATCTGGACTCACCCTAGGCTCCCCCAGATGCCAAGCTGGAGCTGGAGGCTGGTCCTCGACCTGTGGTCATCCCTCTCCCTCCAACTCCCCCCAGGCCCCCGAGGACAGTTACTCAGAGGGTTCCACCGCTGACATGACCAACACGGCCGACCTCCTGGAGCAAATCCCAGAGCTTGGTGAAGATGTCAAGGACCCAGAAGACTGCTTCACTGAAGGTACTGAGCGGACAGGAGGACCAGGAGTTCCTCACCCTGAGCCGGGGTCTACCCTCCTTTACTATTCCCCTGCAATGTGGGTCATAGTGGTTCTGCCTACCCAGGGTGCAGGACTGGTCAGCATCACTAAGGGATGGTAGCACCGTGTTTGTGGTGTGCGAATTTAACCCAGGTCCACCACGCCCTGCACCTAGGAGTCTTTCGTTGTCTATTCGTGTGGGTGTGGTATATGGCCACGTTGGTGACTGACATCTGCAGCCTGTCAACGGGTGCACTTGGAGTGCAGCTGTGGTTTTCCGTCCCACGCCACTGCAGGGCTGGCTGTCACTTAGGGCTTCACCAAGGCTCAGACACTGCAAAGATGAGGTAGATCGTGGGAGATAAGTATTTCCAGAGTCCAGGCTGGCACCCATGCCATCCCCAGCCCTACCAATGCCCAGTCCAGCCAGCCTCTTCACGGAACAATTGCCGATTGCGTGGCTCTGCAGAGAACGCCCTCAGTCCTCCCACACTGATCCCTCACACCATGTGCCCCACCATCACAACCCTTCAATCATTCCCTCAAACATCTAGCCTCTGCCATCAGACCTGAGTGTTCACGGGCCCTGTCACCCTCCCCCATAGGCTGTGTCCGACGCTGTCCCTGCTGCACAGTAGACACAACGCAGGCCCCGGGGAAGGTCTGGTGGCGATTGCGCAAGACCTGCTACCGCATCGTGGAGCACAGCTGGTTCGAGAGTTTCATCATCTTCATGATCCTGCTCAGCAGCGGAGCGCTGGTACCTCTTGGGGATGTTGGGCTGGGCAGGGAGGACTGGAGGAGGAAGTGGGGGGCAGGAAAAAGAAGTCTCCAGCTAGAACACCTGGTCAGAAAGTGGGGCAGTGCCTCTGTTGGAGATGTGCTCCCCAGGCCCCCTGGAGCAGACAGGCTCATAAGCCTAACACCCACAGCATGTACGGAGGCCAGGCAAAAGGGCTGGCACCTGCCCTGCGTCCAGCCCACTGCCTTGTTCCACGAAAGGGAAATTATTTCCTCTGGCTCTCCAGCCTCCCACATTGGAGCTCATCCGCCTGCCCTCTGCATCAGCCATGCTGTGAGGCTGTTAAACTCTAGCCATGACCCATGGGGCAGTACCGGCTCCACACCACGCCTGCCTTCTGGGGGCCACCAGCCGAACCGTGTAGTTCACACCTTGTCACATTCTGTGCGTACATCAGCGTCTATGGAAACGCCAGTCACTTACCCAAAGCTCCACCGTTCAAAAGCCTTAGATCTGGTGTGCAAACCCAGGCAGTCGGATTCCTAGATCAGCTGTCCTGACCTTTCCTTTATTAAGTAGTCTTTTCTAAGCAATCTGTGTTCCTAGCCTTGGGGTCTTCCACTCTAGTTAGAGAAACCAGATTCAGCAGGTTTGAGATGTCAAAGATCAACACAGGCTAGAAGAGGGCAAGAATGGGTCAGAGGGACTCAGTGATGAGAGCTGGGCAGTCTCCCTGGAGTGAGCATGGAGGTCCACAATGGAAGATGGCCAAGGAGGAGCCTTGAGACACTCCAGAAACTCCCCATCTGGCTTGCAAGCATGCTTCTCTGGGTCTATAGGCCTTCTACAAAGAGATGGGCCAGCCCTGGAGATGGTTCTGGGAGGTGCCAGTGAGCAGGGATGGGAATAATCCAGAGGAAGTGGGGAGCAAGCCCTTGTGTTGTCGGCAACATGCGAACCCTAGTAGGGAGCATTTTGCATGCCCCTCCCTGCTTTAGAGTAGGCCTGGAGCCATGACTTGCAGCCCGCCTGCTGTTTTACCATTGGCAGCCTGAGCCAAGTCTCTGTAGGTTTCAGAGAAGTATGATTTGACAATATGTTAACAAGCTTTGTTTTTAAACAGCCACAAACAAGGGCAGCCAGAGCCGTTTAGTCTGGGCTGTGCAGGAAAATCTCAGGCTGGCATAAGTGAGGAGGAGTTTTGGCAAGCATCTGGTGAATCTAATCAGGGTAGACAGCCAAACACTGTTGCTAAAAAACCGTGTCAATGATATATTGGGAAAAAGAAGTCTGAAGTGTTACTTAAAGTTATAAACTTGTTTAACAGAAAGCAAACTATATCCCTTCCAAAGTGCTGAGGGTGAAAAATTAAGAAAATGGATCTTTCAAGAAAAGAAAAAAAGAAGCAACAAGAAAGTGTAGAAAACAGAAAATGATATGGTCAAGCAAGACCAAGCATATTTCAATAATAAGTGTAACTGGATAAAATTCACTTTTTAAAAGGAAAAGGACTCTGATCTTGAAAAATGTCAGCCTTGTACAACAAAGTGACTCAGAAATAGTAAACATGAAACAAAATTTAAGGGGGTTGAATATCCTTTATCCAAACTGCTTGGGTCCAGAAGTGTTTCAGATCTTGGAGGTGTGGGCATTTGAGACTATTTGCATAAACTAACCAACTGAGCAACCTAAACACAAATTCCATAAATGCACAAAATTTGGAATTCGGTGTCACAGCAGCTCTCAAAAGGTTTCAGATTCCATTTTTTTTTTTTTTGCATTAGGGATGTATACTAGTTGCTTTTCTCTTTGCTATGACAAAATAACTGACCAAGAGCCCCTTTAGGGAGGAAAGACTGGTTTAGGGTCACAGCGTAAGAGAGCGCAGCTCATCCTGCCTAGGGAGGCATGGCAGCCAGAGCACAAGGCTGCTTACCCACATCTGGGCTGATGGAAAAGAGAGCACAGAGAGGTGACTTTTGGCCCTCATCTTGCTTTTTCCTTTCTTCTCTCCCCCCCCCCCCCACCTGTGGGAATAATGTCACTCATTTCAGAGCAAGCAGATTAAACGCTCAGTTAATCCTCTCTGGAAACACACTTACAGATGTGGCCAAAGATGTTTCCATGGTGATTTTAGATCCAGTCAACTTAACAATGAAGATCTCGTGTGTGTGTGTGTGTGTGTGTGTGTGTGTGTGTGTGTGTGTGTGTGTGTGTTATTGTGTACATGTATGTGTATATGTGTGTGTGTCTGTGCTTATCTGTGTGTATGTGTGCAGGTGTCCATGGAGGCCAGAATTGGGCATCAGATCCCCCTGGAGTTACATGTGGTTGGGAGCTGCCCAGTGTGGTGCTGGGAACCAAACTGGTCCTGTACAAGAGCAGTGCATGCTTGCAAATAATGAGCCATCTCTCCAGGCCCCACATTAAAATATTTTGAATAGCAATAGAATTATTTTCTTTCTTCAGAACGAATTACTTTCTCTCTCATTAACAGACATGACAACAGAAATCAGGGTGTTTCTTGGTGTGTTAATATAAAACAATGTTGAATTCAAGGTAAAAGGCTTGAAATAAGACAATGAAGGCCCCAACCTACAATTAACATACAACTACTGGGGCTGGAAAGATGGCCCAGCAGTCAAGAGTATGTACTGCTCTTACAGAGGGATTTCAGCCACGTGGAGTGGCTCACAACTGCCTGTGACTACAGCTCCAGAGGACCCCAACACCTCTAGCCTCTGTGGACACCTGTACTCACACTCACATACTCTCCCCCACACCGACACACCACATATATGTAATTAAAAATAAAATACACCATCAACTGCATTAGTTGGAAAAATATATGTAGTATGTGAATAAATTCATGGAAAAATGCGACTGTTGGAGCTGGAGAGGTGGCTCAGCAGTTAAGAGCACTGGCTGTGCTTCCAAAGGGCCTGGGTTTGATTCCCCACACCCACGTGGCAGCTTACAACCGCCTGTAACTCTGGTCTCAGGGGATGTGCTACCCTCTTCAGGCTTCTGTGGGCACCAGGAATATGAGTGGTACATAGACACACATGCAGTTAACACTTATACACATAAAAATAAATAAAATAATTTTTTTAATTAAAAATACAATTATTATGATTATTGCTTGGGATTGCATAGCACTTAAAACTAAAGCAAAAAACCCCTGAGGGAAAACAGAAAAAAGCAATTGTTGTTGTTTTGGTTTTCTTGTTTTTTGGGTTTTTTTGTTTGTTTTTTTTTTCACTGTTTTGGGGGCCTGCCCTTCAGCTCCCAAAAATAAATACACAGAGACTTATTCTTATTTATGAATGCCCAGCCTTAGCTTGGCTTATTTCTAGCCATCCTTTCTTAAATTATACCATCTACCTTTTGCCTCTGGGCTTTTACCTTTCTCTATTCTCTATTCCTTTCTTTCCTTCCTACTCTGTGGCTAGCTGTGTGTGTGGCTGTGTGACTGGCCCTTGGCATCCTCCTCTTTTTGTCTTTCTCCTTCTGCTATCCTCTCTGCCTGGCAGCCCCGCCTGTCCTTCCTCCTGCCCAGCTATTAACCGTTCAGCTCTTTCTTAGACCATCAGGGGTTTCAGACAGGCACAGTAACACAGCTTCACAGAGTTAAACAAATGCAACACAAAAGAATGCAACACATCTTTGCATCATTAAACAAATATTCCACAGCATAAAAGAATGTAACACATCTCTAACTAATATTCCACAACAGCAAGGTTTTTTTTCCCCCAAGATTTTTTTGAGTGACCAATTAATTGTTTGATTCAAGAAATTAGAAATACAAGGCCAGTCACACAGCTCAGCAGGTAAAGGCCCTTGCCACACAAGCCTGACGACCTGAATTCCTTCCCCAAAACCCACATAAAGGTGGAAGGAAAGAATGAACTCTATCGGGTTGTTCCCTGACCCCCACACACACTGGAACATGCACACTCACCAACCCCCTCCCCCATACAATTATCAATCAGCTAATAAAATTGTTTTAAAAATAGAAATGTAAGAACAAGACAATCCTGAGCAAACCAAAGGATCTGATTAATGAAATAAAATATAAATTAATGAATTAGAAAATAAATAGCAAATTGGCATAAAATTCTATAGCTAATTCCTTGAAAATTCTATAGCTAATTTATGATTTATAGAATCATAAATCACTAGCTAATCTAATTTCTCATGTTTCCCAGGATGGAGTTTGTCACAATTGGAGAGAAGAAAATAATTCCATTGCTATTTAAATATTCTAATGTGGCAGCTGGAGAGACTGCTGGGTAGTTAATAGTGTTTGTGCTCTTGTACAGGACTAGAGTTTGTGTCCCAGCACTCATAGTGGGCAGCTCACAACCACATGTGACCCCAGAGGGATCTGATGCCCTCTTCTGGGCATCTTCATGGGCACCTTTACACACACACACACACACACACACACACACACACACACACACACACACTTAAATAAAATAAAATGGGGCCTAAGGGAATGGTTAAGTCATTAAGAGTGCTCACTGCTCTGGTAGAGAATCTAGGTTCAGTTACCAGTACCTACGTGCAGCTTACCTCCATCTGTAACTCCAGTTTCAGGGATCTGACGCCCTCTTCTGACCCCTGTGGGCACTGCACTCACATGGTGCACAGACATACATGCAGCCAAAACACTCATATATGTAAATAAAAATAGATAAATATTTAAGAAAAAAATCTGAAAAATAGCCTAATGTATGGAAAAATGGAAAGTATATATATTATTTCTGTTAAAACTAAAGCTGATTTCAAAACCTTCAAGAATATTGAAAAGAAGACACACCAGTTTTCAGACCTCAGACTCCATGCTTAGAAATAATGGTGCATTTATCTGGTAAAATGCAAATTGAATCCAGTAATAGATTTTAAAGATTAGGTATATCACATATATATTCTAAAATGTCAAAATGATGATAATGTCTCAAAATCAATTTATGAGTAGAAAAAAGATAACATACAATTATCTAAATGAAGGCATAAAATCTGATGACGAGAGAAATAAAACATTTTCTTAATTTACTGAAAAAGTCAATTGTTATCATTAGTTTCTGTCATCATTAGTAGTAAATCACTCAAAACGTTTTCATTAAAGTTAAGAATATGGAAAAAAACATTTAACTACTTTCTAGTATTAATCATAATAATAATCATTAAGTACTTACCAGTGTAATTAATTAAGTATAATAAAGAAAATCAGTTGAACATAAAAGCAAGAATTGAAGCCTGGCATGGTATCACACCCCTTTAATCTCAGCATTCAGGAGGCAGAGGCAGGTGGATCTCTGTGGGTTCCACAACAGCCAGGTCTATACAGCAAGTTCCAGGTCAGCCAGAGCTGTATAGTGAGACCTTGTCTCAAAGAAAAAAAAAAAAAAAAAGAAAGAAAAGAAGCAAGAATTTAAAACCAGGCTGGGAGATGGTGGCTCGGAGCAGAGTACTTGAGCCAGGACCTGAGTTTGGGTCACCAGCACCGGTGAAGCTGGATGTGTTAGTGCACATCTGTAATCCCAGCACTTCTTCAGCAAGATGGAAAACCCCTGAGGCTCATAGGCCAGATAGCCTGGCACACACAGCAGCAAATTAGAAACCCCACCTCAAGCAACATGGAAGGTGAAGATTGACAGGGTTATCAGCGTGACCTCCACATGTATATGCTGCATTCACACACACAAACACGCACACACCTGAATACATATACATATAGCACACACACACAAAAGATTAAAAAATAATGGTAGGCCTGGAGGGATGGCTCAGTGGTTAAGAGCACTTGCTGCTCTTGTTGGGGGCCTGTTTTTGATTCTCAGTGCCCATATGGTGGCTCACAACCAACTATAACTCCAGTTCCAGGAGATCCTATGGCCTCTCTGAGGATACTAAGCATGCGTGTCGTACGTAGACACACATATAAGCAAACACACACATGCAGTAAAAGGCAGTCATAATAATAGAAGGTGGCGTTGAGGCTGCAGCTCAGTAACAGAGCACTGAGTGAGGACTTGGGATTCGGCTCAGTGGCAGAACACTTGTCTAGAAACAGGTCGGGCCCTGGGCTCCATCCCAGCACCCAAAGGAACAAACAGAGCAGAAAGACCTTTGGCAGATCTAAGCAAACAGAGAAATGTCACATACAGTAAGATCGACTTCTGATTAGTGGATTTTATGCAGATTTTTTAATAAAATGTTGGAGCAGTTGACAAACCACTGAGAAAAATTTATTAAAATATATATTTACTTTTTACCAAATATATATTAGATTTTTTTTGAAATCATAATATAAAAACAAACCACAAAACTTAAAGGTTGTGGGGAAGATTCTTTTCTAGTCTCAGAATGGGTGAGGGCTTTTTTTTTTTTTTTCCCTTGGTTTTTTTTTTTGGTTTTTTGAGACAGGATTTCTCTGTGTAGCTTTGCGCCTTTCCTGGAACTCGCTTTGGAGACCAGGCTGGCCTTGAACTCACAGAGATCCGCCTGGCTCTGCCTCCCGAGTGCTGGGATTAAAGGCGTGCGCCACCACCGCCCGGCTAATGCTTCTTTCTTAAAACCAGACGTGAGGTGTGCAACCTTTGAAAAGATTGACAAGTATTAATGTGTTCACTTTAAAAGAGTAAAGGTTCAGAATAGATTGTTTGTGTATACAGTGTGTACACATTCCATGGAGTGAGTGAGTGAGTGAGTGTGTGTGTGTGTGTGTGTGTGTGTGTGTGTGTGTGTGTGTGTGTGTGTGTATGTGTGTGTGTGTGTGTAGATCAGAGGACAACTTACAGGAGTTGGTTCTCTCCTCCCATCATGTAGGTCCCAAGGATCTCAAACACCTATATCCTCAGAACCATCTTGTGAAGCCCAGTTGGCTGATTTCTGAGGCAGGGTCTCACCACATAGCCCCAAATTAGTTTGGAACTGGTAGCCTCCCACCTCAGCCAACCTAAGCGCTGGGATGACACCCACCACACCCAGCTTTGCGCTCTTGCAGAGGACCTGAGTTCAGTTCTGGCAGCTCACAACCAACTATAACTGCAGCTCCAAGGAATCTGATGCCATCTTCTGGCCTCAACAGGCACCGCACTTACATGCACATACCCACACATAAACACATGGTTAAAAAATAAGATATTTTTAAAAAGTAGTTTCAAAGCAAATGTTTAATGTAGCCTGTAAACTCATTTTGTGTGTATGTGTGGGCACACATGTATATGCACACACTCACAGGAATGGTATCTGAATGTTAGTGCCCATTCCTGTATGCTCATGAAATTGGAAATGCCAATTTTGATCATTTCTGTGGTATTTTATTTTATTTGTGTATTTATTTAGGGCTCCTGGAGCCTTATGCATGCTTCTCACTGATCTACATTTCCAGGCCTTGTTTGATTCATAAGTAGCACATTTTTTTTATTTCAGAAAAAATAAAAACACAGACATAAGTAGATTAATAGAGCTCCACTTTTATTTTGAAGCTTCTGAGTCCATCTGAGGGCCTGCATTGTGCTGCTGTGCTGCCCACACAGGCCCAATTAGCCATACAGAGGCCTCAGCTGTGTGTCCCCAGGCACTGCAGCCGCACTTACCC
Organism: Peromyscus californicus insignis; assembly: GCF_007827085.1. Taxonomy (NCBI): domain Eukaryota; kingdom Metazoa; phylum Chordata; class Mammalia; order Rodentia; family Cricetidae; genus Peromyscus; species Peromyscus californicus. The sequence goes on along the minus strand of NW_026294402.1, from coordinate 113,976,747 downwards.
CTGGACCTCAGCAGAGGCCCTGAAGTCAGAGAGGAACCCAGGGGTGACTGGAGGACGCAGCTCCCCAGGATCCCTGGTGACATGTTGCCTAGACAGGGAGCCTCAGAGCACACTCCGACTGGAGAGGTAGCTGGAGAAGGAACAAGCAGAAGGCCAGAGGAGGAAGGGCAGCCGGAAACCCCGGTAGTGTGGCAGTGTCCCGGGTGGCTCGGAAGGGATGCGGGGTGGAGGCAGGAATAAGGAAAGAGGGGGACATCTTTTGTCGTCTTTAGTGTGCTGGGGACAGGCAGTCCCAGAGCTTCAGCCATGCCAAAGCAAGAGCTCCTGGCTGAGGTTGCACATTTGACTCCTGGATTCTGAGGAGAGTCTGTTTGCCCTGGATGTCAGAGCCCACAGGGTTTGTAGTCATTTGCTGAAAATTCCGCTTTGGCTGGGCACGGTGGCGCACGCCTTTAATCCTCAGCACTCGGGAGGCAGAGGCAGGTGAATCTCTGTGAGTTCCAGGCCAGCCTGGTCTACAGAACAAATTCTAGGCCAGAAAGGGTTATATAGTGAGACCCTGTCTCAAAACAAGAAATTAATCAATCAGTTAAAAATAGTGAGTGCTGTATGGCTAGTATTTGGGAAATGTCTGAATATCTGTCTTTTAAAAAGACAGAAAATTCTGCTTTGGACCAAGTGCTGCTGGGATTTTGTTTACTTAAGTGTATTCATTATACGGGGACTCTCAGTCATAGTTAGAATGGAGTCCAATATAAATTCCCATGGAAAATGGTAAATGTACAAGATAAGTGGAGTAAACACAAAATGAAGGGAAAACCAGAGCAGTATTGAACACTATGTCCAGCACAAAGCTGTGAGCTGAGTGCCTGTTCCCTCTCTCTGGCTTAAAATGGGCAAGTTTTGGAAAGCTTAATTCATTTAATTGTTGTCTATATCTTATTTATTTATTTAACTCAATTTATTTACTTACTTGTTTCTCCTATGATGGGAATCGAACCTGGAGCTTCACACATGCTAAGGCAGGGCTGACTACAGAGGCACAACCCAGCATTTATTTATTTATTGTTTAATTACTTTTTATCTTGAGGCAGGATCTCACAAAGTTCCCCAAGCTAGCATTGGTATCTTTCCCCTCCCCCTCCCCCCTCTCCCCCTTTATCTCTTCCCCTCTGTCTCTCTCCAGCTAAGACAGGCTTTATGGTCTCAGCCTCCCAAGTAGCTGGGATTCCAGGCCTGCAGCACCAAGCCCAGCCAGGCACGTGACCCTAAAGGTGTGCTAGCCCAGAACTAACACTTGCTCTTTAGTGTAGGAGTACACTGCCCAGCTATCCACCTACAGTGAGGACAGTCTCCTAGTCTGTCCACGGTTGATGGGGAGGAAATCACAGCTGTGAAAGGAGGCATTACCTCACTTCCTATGTGTCTGTCCTCAGTTTCCCTGCTCCTAAGCAGTATCTGTTTCTAGAAGTTATGTCCTCTGCAGAGTGAACTGCTTGGCAGGGATCTGGACTCTGAGCCCTCCTGTGTGCCTTGCCCACAGGCCTTTGAGGACATCTACCTGGAGGAGCGGAAGACCATCAGGGTTCTGCTGGAGTATGCTGACAAGATGTTCACCTATGTCTTTGTGTTGGAGATGCTGCTCAAGTGGGTGGCCTATGGCTTCAAGAAGTACTTCACCAATGCCTGGTGCTGGCTTGACTTCCTAATTGTGGATGTGAGTGGACACATGAAGGGGACCCAAGAGGCAGGGGCTCATGGCTATGCAAGGGATGGAAGGATAGGGCCAGGCAGAACCACCATGCAGAAGTCGGGGTGCTCAGTCCAGGCAGAATCACCATGCAGAAGTGGGGTGCTCAATCCAGGCAGAATCACCATGCAGAAGTGGGGGTGCTCAGTCCAGGCAGAATCACCATGCAGAAGTGTGGGTGTTCAGCTGCATTGTGTGGCAGGTGAGCAGAAGGAAGCCAAGTGTCTGAAGCCTAGACTTTGGTCAGGGAGGAAGAGGGCAGCTGAGAGCGGAGGCCTGCCTCAGAGCAGGATCTGTAGGAGACAGTCAGGAGCAGAGATCTGTTCAGGCAGGGTCCTGGGCCAGAATCAACAGTGAGCATGCTGTCAGAGTGACCAGAGGGAGGAGGTGAACAGACACACCTCTGCAGACCCCAAGGGTGGACCACAGCAACTTAGGCCCCCTAAACTGAGGACCGGCAGAGAGTCTCCATGCCCACTTGGATTGTGAGAGGATGTCAATTAGACTTAGGTGCAGAAACCACTGGGAGATTGAGACGGGCATCTTGTGTGAACAGGAGGAAGCCTGAACTGAGGCTGCATGGACCATCAGACCATTGGGAGACCTTGTCTGCCCAGGATGTGTCCTAGGATGGCGAGTGCAAGGAATGAGCATGTTCTCTGAGCTCTCAGTTGGCAGATTGAGTGGGAAGCCCTTTCCCTGAACTTCCTGGACTCCAGGGCACTGCAGGATGAGTTTAGGACAAATGGGTCAAGTTGGGGGATAGACAGAGCTTGGGGGAGACAATGCTCAGAGTGAGGAGCAGCCCCGAATCTACTTTCAGTGAGGGAAGAGGGATTTGGGAGCCCAGGTGTTTGTGCATCCCTGGGAAGTGGGGTTTGGGAACCCAGGAGTGTGTGTGTCCCCGAGAAATGGAGCTCAGGAGCCCAGGTATTTGTGCATCCATGGGAAGGGGGGCTTGGGAGCCCATGTGTGTGTGCGTCCCCAGGAAGAAGGGCTCAGGTGCCCAGATATGTGTGCATCCCTAGGAAGGGTTCCACAGGAAATGATGGGCATCAGGATCTGCAGCCACGTTCCAGAAAGTATGGATTTGTTGGTGGCCCTTGGGCTTGGCCCTGGGGTTTGCACGCCAGCAGGGACTGACTTGTTGGTGGAGAAGAGGCTCAGATGTAAGAGACTTAGTCAGGTGTGCTAAGTCCTCACACCTGTCTCAGGCAGAGAAGGAACCCAGCCCCAGTATTCTTAGCCAAGGCATAGCTGAGCCACCACCAAGGCAATGTGGGATGGAGAATATAGGGAGACCCTTGGGTGTCCCACATAACCTTTTGCGGTTACCCCTCAAGTGGCCTCAGGTGGTCTCAGCCTCAGGTGGTCCCAGGTCTCAGGTGGTCCCAGGTCTCAGGTGGCCCTAGGCCTCAGGTGGTCCCAGGCCTCAGGTGGTCCCAGGCCTCAGGTGGTCTCAGCCTCAGGTGGTCTCAGCCTCAGGTGGTCCCAGGTCTCAGGTGGTCCCAGGTCTCAGGTGGCCCTAGGCCTCAGGTGGTCCCAGGCCTCAGGTGGTCCCAGGCCTCAGGTGGTCTCAGCCTCAGGTGGTCCCAGGTCTCAGGTGGTCCCAGGTCTCAGGTGGTCCCAGGTCTCAGGTGGTCCCAGGTCTCAGGTGGTCCCAAGCCTCAGGTGGTCCCAGGCCTCAGGTGGTCCCAGGCCTCAGGTGGTCTCAGCCTCAGGTGGTCTCAGCCTCAGGTGGTCCTAGGTCTCAGGTGATCCCAGGCCTCAGGTGGTCCCAGGTCTCAGGTGGTCCCAGGTCTCAGGTGATCCCAGGCCTCAGGTGGTCCCAGGTCTCAGGTGGTCCCAGGTCTCAGGTGGTCCTAGGCCCACATTCAAGGATTATGATAAGTCTGGAAGTCTCAACCCACCTAGAGGAAAAGTGACAGCAGACAATAAAGGAATAGAAATAAGCCTGTTGGTGCTGGCGAGGTGGCTCAGTGGGAAAAGGTCACCAAGCTTGATGACCTGAGTTCAATCCTCCAACCTTATATGATGGAAGAACCAACTCCTACAAGCTGTCCTCTAATCTCTAAACATGCACCATCATACACGTGTGCGCGCACAGGCACACACACACACACACACACACACACACACACACACACACACACTAAGTAAATGTAGATGATGTTTTTAAATACACATTACCTGAGTATGAGAGTACAGCCTATAATTCCAGCACTCAGGAGACTGAGGCAGGAGGATTATTATGGGTTCCAGGCCAGCCAGGGTTATATAACAAAAACTGGACTCAAAAAGGAGAGAGACAGACAGAGAGACAGAGAGAGAGAGAGAGACAGAGAGAGAGAGGAGTCAATTTGGTATTACGTTGGAGAGTGAATTGCATGGAGAAAAGAAACCGGGAAGGGCAAGGTATTAGAAGTGCAGGAACCGGATGTACGGCAGAGGGAAGATGTAAGCCACACCTTTAAATAATCTAGCAGGAATGTGACCCCTGAGTTGGCTTGAGGAGAGCTGACTCTGTAGGTGTCTGTCAGAACATTCCAAGCACTATGCCTGCCGTCTCTGAGAAACCACTCCAGAGTGGCTGGGCAGAGGGAGCGGGAACAGGAAAAGGCACATAAGGCCTTTGCAAAAACTTGGGCTTTTATTTAGGATGAAAAGGGGACTAGCCAGGCCTCTTCCTCAGTACCCCTTGGCCACCCCCACCACCCAGTGCTTCCCAACTTAGGAGAAAGCTCTAGGGCTATGGCTCCTAGGCACAGTCCTTCCCAGCCAGGCCTCCGCAGCACCAGGGTAAAAGGCAGGGGTCCAGGAAAGACACCATTTCCAGACTGCGGTCACAGAGAGTAGAGACATAGGGTGTTGGCCCTCAGACCTTTGGCATGGCGGGGTACACGGAGGGGAGTGCTAGGGAAGAGGGAGGGAACAGACAGTGGAGGCTCCCGTCCCTGCCTAGGTCCTCAGAAGATGTCCGAATGTTACAAAGTCCAGCTTAAGGGACGTGCCCCATGACTGTCTGGTGCTCGTATGCAGCCCAGGACTGCCCTTTCTTCCCCAAAATAGACTTCCTTGGGAGAGGAGAGGACCAACTCAAAAATCGTACTTAGAAGCCCAGGCACTCTCTGCTCAGCCACACAAACAGAATAGGAACAACATATCCCAGGGGTGGGGTTAGTGGTTGTGACATGCATATAGCCAGCTCTCTAAGGGCCTATAGACAGGACAGTCTTGGCTTGCCCCAGCCCTTCAAGGCTCCGGGAAGCCTGGCTATCCTGCCTGAGATGAACTGAGAGCCTACAGCCTGTCTCTGGAGCTGCCCCCGCCTTCCCTCCACTCCCTTCTCTGCAGGTCTCGCTGATCAGCCTTGTGGCCAACACCTTAGGCTTTGCCGAGATGGGTCCCATCAAGTCACTGAGGACACTGCGTGCACTACGACCCCTGAGGGCCTTGTCACGATTTGAGGGCATGAGAGTAAGTGGAGCTTCCACCATCCTAGCAGGTGGAGGAGGCGGGGACACACCCACACCCCCTGACCAGGAGGCCTGAAGCCGGGATGGTCTCCCTGCTGAATTTGAGGAGTGTGGTCTGGAATCTCTCTCTGCACAGAGTTCTTCCAGCTCTCACCTTCAGGAGGGAACTCACCGGAGCACAGTCTCACCAACACCAGGCCCATGGGCACCAGGGCCCTCTACTTCTGCCTTCCACAGGGGCCCAGCTCCTCCTGTGCCACTCTGCAGGCTGGCCTGAAGTTCCTCACCTTCCCATGTCCTTATGTGATGGAGAAGGGCAGTGTAGCAAGGCCAAGGAAGGTGGTGTGAAGTAGACTGTGTTCTCACCTGCAGGTGACAGTTTGCCGAGCATAAGTTCATGGCTTAGCAAATGCCTTTGTGATTCCACAGACATTTAGGGGGTGCCACATTTTACCAAAGAATGTGAGCATGTAAGGCAAATTTTAATGTTGCTTTTAAAAGTGTGTGTGTGTGTGTGTGTGTGTGTGTGTGTGTGTGTGTGTGTGTTACACTCATGAGCATGGGGGCCCATGTGCCATGGCATGCGTGTGGAGATCAGAGAGCAACTTTCAGGAATTGGTTGTGTCCATCCACCCTGGGTTCTGAGGACCAAACTCAGCTTGCCAGGCTTGTACCTTTATCGGCTGGACCATCTCTGCAGCCCTATTTCCTTTTTAAAATAATAATTTTAGTTAGCGTACAAAGTAACAGATTTCTTCATGACATTTTTATATATACTAGTTCCCGTAGGTGCCCCCACCTCCCCCCTCCCTGCCCCCACCCCTGCTTGTCCCCTTCTGTCCCCTTCCCATTTTCATATCGTGTATGTTTGTTACCCTCCCCACACCTCTCCCTCATGGGCCCCTTTCCAGGTCTCTACCCACACTCACTCCCACACAGACATACATATATAAAAACTAGAAGCTGGATCCACATGAGAGAGAACAAACAGTATTTGCTGTCTGAGCTGGGTTACCTCACTTCATGTTTTCTAGTTCCATCCATTTTTATGAGACGAATTTTAAAGCCCCCAAGAAAAACAGCTGTGAGGGAGGGATGTGGGTCTCCAACAGAGCATTTGCCTCCACGTGTAAAGCCCTGGGTTCGACACCTGCCCCAGCCCTGAAAAAGAACTAGCTATGATAGGCAGCAAGAAGAAAGACTCGCATGCACGTGTGTGAGCGCATGCACGTATGTGTGCGAGTGTGTGTGTGTGTGTGTGTGTGTGTGTGTGTGTGTGTGTGTGTGTCTGTGTCTGTGTCTGTGTCTGTGTCTGTGTTTTAACACACACAGTTCTTCATGGCTTCAGAGAACAATGTCTGTGTCCCCCTGCCCCAGCAGGTCCCATCACACAGCTCATCATTTGGTTGATGGCTTTGAACTTTGCCCACACCACCAATTCATCACACTGCTTAGTCCTGGCAGGAACCCACCCACAAGGGAGTAATCAGACCAGCGTTAGATGTCTCTTTGGGAGCCAAGGACACTTGATTCCAGAGGGACACGGTGATGCTAGGTGCCAGGAATGCCTCTGATGTGGCTGCTGGCTGCAGTGCCAGCCAAGGGCAAACTCCTGAGGCTTCTGCATGGTGCGTGGTGCCCTAGGGAGCTGCGTTTCCCACCTGCTCCAGGAATGGCTTCAGCATGCCAGCCCCCATCTTGACTTTGGACCCTCTGTGCCAAAACAGAATCCACCCCAGCTCCACCCCCGTCAGTGTGGTCAATAGCTTCCTGGCCCTTGAGTGGGCCAGAGTTTCCCAAGTGTATCTGTCAGGAAGCCACCTTCGGGGGCTCAGAAGGAGTGTCAGGAGTCAGACGGCACACTCTGCAGACATAGCAGGGGTCCCCTGGGTATACTTGGGGGAACCATCCTCTCCCGGTCACAGCAGCCCTAAAATAAACCAGAAGTTTAGCACAGAGAGCACAAGGACCAGCAGGCCTGCCTGCCTGACACAGGACCTAAAACCTTCAGCTGTGTCTAAGCCTGCCCTACCCACTGGACTCCTGGCAGCCTCAACCAGCAGAGAACCCATTTTTATGAAAATTGAGTTTTTCAGATCATAGCTGAAGGCAAAAGAGAGCTGGAAGGGAAAAGACTGGTGTGCTCTGGAGTTACCTCAGCACTTAGGGCGTAGATGAAAAGGTCTCTTGATTCTCTATGACTCCCCTCACTTGCCACCAGAGCTCTAGCCGTGGAGTCAACCTCCCCCATGACTGGAAGCTCCCCACTCCCACAGCCACCTGTGGCCAGAAAGTCCAGTCAGTGGGGGGACGTCTTGAAAAGAGCATATGCTCTCTGCAACCCCGAGAACTGAGTTCACTCTCTGTCCATGAGGTGGTGGTCAACGCACTGGTGGGTGCCATCCCCTCCATCATGAACGTCCTCCTCGTCTGCCTCATCTTCTGGCTCATCTTCAGCATCATGGGCGTGAACCTCTTCGCTGGGAAGTTTGGTAGGTGCATCAACCAGACGGAAGGGGACCTGCCTCTGAACTACACCATCGTGAACAACAAGAGTGAATGTGAGTCCTTCAACGTGACTGGAGAACTGTACTGGACCAAGGTGAAAGTCAACTTTGACAACGTGGGGGCCGGGTACCTGGCCCTTCTGCAGGTGGTAAGTATGAGAGAGCAAGGATCCCCTTCTTCCATTGGTGGTGCATCAGAAATATGTCCCTCACATATGCCTAGTGTGGGCAGGAGCAGGCCAGTGGGGTCATGCTGGGTCCCTGAAGTAGGGTCACAGAGCCCAAAGAGGCTAGAATTTCCTGGGGATGTGGCTCCTTGGGAAGTTCGCAGAGTCTCAGTTCTATATTGAGTATACACTGTCCAAGGTGTGTGGCATGGGGATCAAGCCAGCACTAGACAGGACCAACTCCCCAGCCGTCAGTCAAATGGACCTCTTTAGGTGGCACAGGGTAGATACAAGACTGTCGACTCCCCAGGGACTGAACTGTTAGTAAATTGTGATTGACCAATATTATATCTTGGGCTGTTTAAAAGAATACGTTTGAGATGGGGACATTAACGGAGTGCTTGCCTGACGTGCGCAAGGCCCTGGATTCCTGGTCCCCGCCCCACCCTCGAAAGGAGCACGTCTGCTTCCATCTTTGATGTGCAGGTTCTCTCGATTGTCCGTTTACTTTATGAGCAGGATGGTGTAGAGATTATAAACCCGCAGGGCTGAGGAGATGGCACTATAAATAAAATGCTTGCCACACAAGCTTGAGGGTCTGAGTTCAGATCCAGGCACGTACATCAAAAGCCAGGTGTAATGCCTGTAAACACAGCTCTGGGGAGGTGGCGACAGGAGGATTCCTGGGGTTTGCTGGCCAGCCAGTCTAGCCACTGAGCTCCAAGTTCAGTGAAAGACTGTCTCAAAAAAATGAGAGGGCTGTCCAGGTCGCTGCCCTGTGCTATGCCTGCACCGTGTGAATTCTGTAATACCGTGGCTCTCGACTCTCTCTCTTCCCAGAGGTCACAGCATGGTGGTGGGAATATTTACATCAGAGAATTTGGCAAATATGTTAGGGATTTTCCTATCCTTCTGGAAAGGAAGTTGCTACTAGCCACTCGCCAACACAGTAGCAAAAAGGATCCTGTCGTTACAGGCAGGACACAGCTGGCCAGATCAGCCCTGGGGTCAGTCTTTGAACAAGGCCACCGTCTGGATCCTGTGCTGTGTTAGAATCTGAAGTGTGTGTGTTTTGAGGAGTGGACCTTCTCCTGGCCTTACCAGTCCCAAGGCCTCCATTGAGAAGCCTAGCATGACCTTCTTGGGGTTTCTGCTCAGTGTCTACTCCATCCCTAGCTCCTGCAAAGGCCTTTCCCTGGGCCACTCAGCCTTTTGGACACTACTGAATGGGTCGGCTGGGGCCTTCTTGCTTCTTGTAGGAGGCTGTTTCCAGCCTTCATTGAGATGGGAGTTCTCTGTAGCTGAAACAGAGTGCCAAGTCTGATGACCTCCATGCTCTCTCCCTCACAGGCGACATTTAAAGGCTGGATGGACATCATGTATGCAGCTGTGGATTCCAGAGGGGTAGGTTGCCACTAGCTTCTCCCAGCAAAACCAGCATGTGAGGCTTCTGGTCTCACGGCAGGAAGAGCAGGATGTGCTCAGGTCAGCCTCAGGTTCAGCATCCTGGGGATGCTCAGGCCTGGCCCTGCGGCAAAGCAATGTGGTCTTTCATGGAGTCCCCAAATTCCCAAACACGTTTCAAATCCAACCCACTGTGGATTATTCATCCTCACTGGGGGGGGGGGGGGGAGGCAGCCGAGATGTAGATGAGTTTCTCCTTGTCCTTGTGCCTCACCCAGTCATACTGATGACTGAGGAAAGACTGAGAGATGAGTCAGTGTAACCCAGTCTCTCATTGGCCCAGGGACTGAATGCATACTAATATGGGGTCACCCCTTAGCGTGGCATGCCAGATGTCCTTGCCTGCCTCCATCATCTCCACACACCCCTACCCTCCACCTCTGGCTACCACTTACCTCTACCTACCCACCTCCACTCTAATCACAACCATTCAGAGTCACATACACCTGGAATGCCAATCCTCTGGACACACACACCATGGCCCCCACTGCAGCCCCATCCTGCCTGTGTGACAACCCTGTCTGATTTTTCCCTGCAGTATGAGGAGCAACCACAGTGGGAATACAACCTCTACATGTACATCTACTTTGTCGTTTTCATCATCTTTGGCTCCTTCTTCACCCTGAACCTCTTTATTGGTGTCATTATTGATAACTTCAACCAACAGAAGAAAAAGATACGTAGAGTATTGGCTCCACCTTGGGGGGCGGTGCAGGGGAGGACTGGGTGACAGAGGCCCCTGTCACACCTGCTCTCTTGGGAATCAGCCTCTTTCTTTATTCTGATGAAATACAGTGGGGAGGGTGTGGACATGGCCATGAAGAACAGAAGGGACTTTGGTGGGTCTCTGCCTTCCCCCATCTAGCTAAGAGATTCAGGGGTGAGAATTTGGATTATAAACCTGATCTGTGGTCTAGAGTTATGGGTAGGGCTGTGCAGAGGCCCAAGGAGACACACCAGAGAGGCCATGATTAAGCTGTAGCCAAACCAAGTGAGATGCTCAGAGAGATGCCTCTGTCTGGCTGACTGGAGACTGGACCTGCAGGCCATAAAACTGTAAGGATTTCCCAGGGAACAGGAACAGGGAGGGACCCTGGAAAGGCAGATTTGGGGTGAAATCTCTCCAAATACACCCACCTTTTGGGACAGAAAGTTATGAAGTGGTTGAGCCTGGCACCTTCACTCAGGAGGCGAGATCCTGAGAACCCCAAATTTACGTTAGTGCTGTCTTTCTATACTTAGGGGGTCAGGACATCTTCATGACAGAGGAGCAGAAGAAGTACTACAATGCCATGAAGAAGCTGGGCTCCAAGAAGCCCCAGAAGCCTATCCCACGGCCCCTGGTGAGCTAGGCTCCCTGGCAGAGTCGGGGAGGGTCTTCTCAGGAGTCCTGGGATCCTCCCTCGAGGCCAGGCGTCAAGAGCCCTGGAGTCTTCCACCCAGCTGAAGGCACTCTCAGAGTCTCACCCACACAGAGGTCTGAGCCTCACATAGATGGTGGGGACAGCACGAGGAGGCAGAGACGTCCAGGACACACTGCATACCCACAGGGACTCAGCGGCTTCCCCTCCTTCCCTTCAGGGGGCCAGGTTCTTTTCAGAGAGTGTAGTGAGCTTGTACATCCCTACCCCACTCACAGTCCCATCATCAGAACATCGGTAACCAGAGAACTGTCCCCTTGTGAGCAGAGCCAGGGTGGGTACTGGGCTCTCGGCTAGCCTGACTCCGTGGCTCCATCAAGCCCTTCTCAGAAAAGCAGGATGAGGAATTGAGTCGTGTGTAATTTCAGCACTTGGGAGGCAGAAGCAGGAAGATCACTGTGAGTTCATAACCAGCCAGGACTACATATTGAGACCCTGTCCTAAAAACAAACAAGCAAAAAAAAAAAAAAAAGAATGGGGGGAATATTCAAATTAGGTGAGATGTCCCTAAACCACCAGCCAGTTGGAGAGGCCCAATATTTCAAACCTTCCATCTGATCCCTCCCTTCTCACCCTGTCCTCTCCTAAATTAGGGGTGTGTGTGTGTGTGTGTGTGTGTGTGTGTGTGTGTGTGTGTGTCAAAGAGAAAGGACATACTTTTAATCCTATCTCTTCCTTCAAATAATCTGGGCTCATTTACAATTAAAGAGACATAGAGTAGCTGGCGAGATGGCTCAATGATTAAGACCGTGTGCTGTTCTTGTTGAGGACCTGAGTTCAGTTCCTAGCACCCACATCAGGCAGTTCACAGCTGCCTGCAACTCCAGCTCCAGGGGTCCAATAACATTTTTTGTATTCCACAGACACCTGCACTCATGTGTACATACCTACATGAAGGCCCACAAATATACACATTTGAAAAATAAAATGTTCTCTAAACATATAAAATAATTTTATTCAGTAGAACAAATAATATCCATTTCATAAAAAGCATGAAGAAAATCTATTAATCTGAAGGCAAATACAAGTGCTAGGATTGAAGTTTAAATGTGACCTTGAACCTCCAGGATGTAAGACGAAAGAGCAGGACAGTGGATGGTGTGCTGAAACCCAGGATAAAAGTCTACCTGAAGTCCACCTGAAGTCTACCAGGATGGCCCGGTGGAAGAGGGAGCCTCAGGGCTGAGCCAGTTCCTGGAGGGGATGGGCTATCAGGCAGGAGGGCCAGGTGGCCTACCTCCATGGTTTCCTCCTCCACATGTGCCATGCAGTGGGGGGTGAGGGCCATAGTCTCCCAGAGGGTGGTGAGCAGGATGCGAGTTGTCTGGGCTGACTGGCAGCAGAGTCTCCTGGGGTCCCTTCTGCACTGAGCCCCTCATCTCTTCTTCTAGAACAAGTACCAGGGCTTCATATTCGACATTGTGACCAAGCAGGCCTTCGACGTCACCATCATGTTCCTCATCTGTTTAAACATGGTGACCATGATGGTGGAGACAGATGACCAGAGCCCTGAGAAGGTCAACATCTTAGCCAAGATCAACCTGCTCTTCGTGGGCATCTTCACAGGCGAGTGTATTGTCAAGATGGCTGCCCTGCGCCACTATTACTTCACCAACAGCTGGAACATCTTCGACTTCGTGGTTGTCATCCTCTCCATCGTGGGTGGGTATGCAAGTGGGCGGGACTGAAATCCTGCCCGGGCCCTAATCCAGCCCTGTGTTCTCTGCTCATGTCTCGGTTCTCTCACCTTCTTTCTCTGTATTCTTCACCTCCCCCGCTCCCCCCCATATTCCTCCTCATCTCTCCCTTCCCTCTTCTTTCTTTCTCTCTCTCTCTCTCTCTCTCTCTCTCTCTCTCTCTCTCTCTCTCACACACACACACACACACACACACACACACACACACACACTAGCACAGACCTACACATCACTCTAAAAAGAACTTGTCTGGGAGGGCCCATTCAAGCCAAAGTGGCCAACCTGAAGAGAGCCCAATACCCCATCCTGCCCCCACCCTCCCTGGGACTCAGCTCTGTGGCTATTCAGAAAATGTCAAGAGACAGATTTCCTGATAGTGTAGAAGACATAAATCATTCCTGAGAATGGAAAATCCTACAGTCCAACTTGTGTGCTAGGTTCTTGCAGAATTACTGCCTCCTGCAATTCACCTGAGGAGGGACAACACAGGACAAGAGCTTAACACAGACACAGTCCCCACCACGTCTGTTCAGTCCCGGAACCCAAATTCCTATGACAGCTTTATTGAGATGTGATTCATGTACTGTAAAATTCACAGAAGGTTAACTTAAAATTCACTTGACAGTGAACATTCTGTGGATCTCAATACCATTAGGCATTGCTTCACACGAGGGATATGTTCTGAAAAATGTGGCAATTTCATCATTGTCTGAGCGTCACAGAATTTGTCTAACACAAAGACAGCTACAAGGTCACTGGGCAGTACGATCCTGTAGGGCCATCGTCACACTGCTCTGCCGTTGGCTTGACAATGGTTATGTGGAACGTGACTGGACTGTCACCAGACTGAGCAACCACTGCCACTGTGCAATGCTAGCAAACCCCCAAGAGAGACTCTGCCCACTGGTATCCCTCTTCATGTCTGCTCTCCCTCAGCCCCTGGCAACCACTAATCTAAAATATGCAAGAATTGTCAAACCATTTTCCGAAGTGGTCGCCCCATTTTACATACTCACCACTGGTAATCAGAACTTCCATTAACCCACCTCCTCACCAGCACACGGCCTGGCTTTCTAGGGTGGTTACAGCCACCCTGATGAGAGTGCTGTCTCATTGGTGTTTGGGTTGCTAATGCCCTGGTGGCTAATGAACCTGAATGTCTTTTCCTCTGCTTACTAGCCATTTCTTTGTCTCCCATGGAGAAAAGCTGTACAAAACTTTTGTTCATTTTAAAAAATTAGAGTATTTTATCTTTTTTATTGTTGAGTTGCAAGAGCACTTTATCTATTCAGGATTCTAGTCCCTTATCAAATACACAAATCAAAAATATTCCCTCCTCTTCTCTGTTTTTTTCCTGTCTTTGTGCTGTCTGTTGAAGCACAGGTGTTGCCATTTGTCTGCTTTAACCTCAGTGAAGTCTAATGTTGAGTCTGTATATTTTGCTTTGTTGCTGTCCTTAGAGCCCAGCCCTTGACCCCACGCCCATTCCTGTGAGTACACATCTGCCTTTGCCTTTCTGCCCAAAACGTCATCTACCTCTGTGAAGCTAAACAGAGGTTAGGGCAGGAACTCCTGCTGTGGCAGTAGTGGGCAGGCATGTAGAACATGAAGTAGGCTCAGAAATGCCCCAAGGCCCCAGATGGAGGAAGGACTGCCCTGTGCCTCATGGGGCCGGAGGTCAATATAGGAGATGCAGAATGTCAGCTAGAGTGGACCACGAAACCTTGGAGGCTTTGGGAGGCGCAGCATGTACCTCTAAATCACCTGCTGACCCTGGTGCTGGACTGAGCCAGGGTGTGGCTAAGAGCAGCCATGGAGCCAGGGGTCCTGGTTTCATCCCAGCTTGTCACTTGGGTCGGTGACCTTCCTTTGGTTCCATCTTCCGGGAGGAAGATGATGCTGGTGGCTCCCTTTCCCAGAGTGCTGGGAGGCTAATGAAATGAAGGCTGTGAAGGGCATGGCCCAGTGCTCCTGACACATGCCAGCCATCAGCGTTATGATACAGAGCCAGGAGAGGTCCTTACACCCCCAAGAGGCAAGTTTACTTCACGCTTTCTTCTGAAATATACCTGTGCTCTTAGAGATCCAAAGGTGGAGAAGTCCTGGAGCTGAAGGATAATAGGAACCATCACAGAGACACTGAGCTTCTCTGTGTGGATAGCACTGATCCTAGGCCAATGTGTCCTGCCCCTTAGGATGCACCTGCAGTGTCTGAATTTGTGAAGAGGAAATGGGTGAGGGTAGAGCTGGGATTTTACATCTCCAACAAGCCTCCGGGAGTGCCCTGGGTTGCTGGTCCTCAGAACATACTTTGAGTAGTGAGGAGCTGGAAGCTTTGAGCTCTGGTTCCTGCTGGGCTGCTGGGGTGCTGAGTGAGTACCCTCTGGCCTCAGAACCCATGTAATGGTGTGCTAGCATACCTCCATTGTACAGGTGTATCCTTACAAGCAGAAGAACAGCACTGAGAAGACATTTAGCAAAATATAGGTCTTTTCATCTGCTGGGTCACAGAGCAAGAGGAGGCCAAGTCCTAGAATGTCCCATTGACCTGGTCATCCTAGAAGGGCCTTCTCCTATACAGACACACTTGCCCTTAGTGAGCCTGGCCTGGAAGGAGGGTGGAGGTGCCATGGTGACCACAATCTTGCTTGTCTCCCTTAGGCACTGTCCTCTCTGACATCATCCAGAAGTACTTTTTCTCCCCAACGCTCTTCCGGGTCATCCGTCTGGCCAGAATCGGTCGCATCCTCAGGCTGATCCGAGGAGCCAAGGGGATCCGAACACTGCTCTTTGCCCTCATGATGTCCCTGCCTGCCCTCTTCAACATCGGCCTCCTGCTCTTCCTCGTCATGTTCATCTACTCCATCTTCGGCATGGCCAACTTTGCTTATGTCAAGTGGGAAGCTGGCATTGACGACATGTTCAACTTCCAGACCTTCGCCAACAGCATGCTGTGCCTTTTCCAGATCACCACATCAGCCGGCTGGGATGGCCTCCTCAGCCCCATCCTCAACACAGGCCCCCCATACTGTGACCCCAACCTACCCAACAGCAATGGCTCCCGGGGGAACTGTGGGAGCCCAGCAGTGGGCATCCTCTTCTTTACCACCTACATCATCATCTCCTTCCTCATCGTGGTCAACATGTACATCGCCATCATCCTTGAGAACTTCAGTGTGGCCACAGAGGAGAGCACAGAGCCCCTGAGCGAGGACGACTTTGACATGTTCTATGAGATCTGGGAGAAGTTCGACCCAGAGGCCACCCAGTTCATTGAGTATTTGGCCCTGTCCGACTTTGCAGATGCCTTGTCCGAACCACTCCGTATCGCCAAGCCCAACCAGATAAGCCTCATCAACATGGACTTGCCCATGGTGAGCGGGGATCGTATCCACTGTATGGATATCCTGTTTGCCTTCACCAAGAGGGTGCTCGGGGAGTCTGGAGAAATGGATGCTCTGAAGATCCAGATGGAGGAGAAGTTCATGGCAGCCAATCCTTCCAAGATCTCCTACGAGCCCATCACCACCACCCTCCGACGAAAGCATGAGGAAGTATCAGCCACGGTCATCCAGCGGGCCTTCCGGAGGCACCTGCTACAACGGTCAGTGAAGCATGCTTCCTTCCTCTTCCGCCAGCAAGCAGGCAGTGGCCTCTCTGATGAGGATGCTCCTGAACGAGAGGGTCTCATTGCCTACATGATGAATGAGAACTTCTCCCGGCGCAGTGGTCCACCCTCCAGCTCGTCCATCTCCTCCACATCCTTCCCCCCATCCTACGACAGCGTCACGAGAGCCACCAGCGACAACCTCCCAGTGCGAGCATCTGACTATAGCCGTAGCGAAGATCTCGCAGACTTCCCTCCATCTCCAGATAGGGACCGCGAATCGATAGTGTGAGCCCGTCCACCGCTGGCCGTGGCATACCCTGTTGTATCGTGACAAACCTGAGTGCAGTTAAAACCAGTGTCGGCTGAGGCCATCCTGGCTTTGGGCTTCGGAGGTGACAGATGAGCCTTGATTTGGAGGAACCACAAAGCAGAGTTCTGTGTCTGCGTTGAAGCCAGAAGCAGCGGGAGGAACCCCTATTGGTAGAGGCCTGTCCCTGGAGGTCTGGCATGCCCTAGTAGCATGTCTGGCCAGGCTCTGAACAGCAACTCTGCCCCAGCCTCTGAGGTGAAGTGGAAAACACACTGTACATGTTATGAACAGGCTTTCATAGATTTATTATATTTGATATTTTTTTACTTGAGCAAAGAACATCTTTTTCCATGAACATCTGCAGCAGTTCACACTGCCTCTTCTTAACCCTGAACAAGACTGTCAGTTGAGCTGCCGGAATTCTGCTCTCAAAGCTAAGTGGGATCCAGTGTGGCTTCCTCAGGCCTCATGCCCAAAGGAGGAACCAGGAAGGCCTAAGCCCTTCACACACACACACACACACACACACACACACACACACACACTTCACACACTGGGGTCAGACAGAGGCCACGGGCCCAGGATCCCCTCAGGCAAGTGTGGTAAGCTGCTCCAAGGGAGACAGGTTTTCTTCCTGGTCCCAAAGCATGAGGTTCTTCCAGTGGCGCTCACTCTGCACCCGAGTTGTCCCCAGGATTTCATTTTCCTTTTTATTCAGGCTTCACTGGGGTCAGTGCTATAAAAATTAAAAGCTCCCCGACGAGCAGCCTAGGTCTCAGACGGATTCTGCTCTTTCTCCCTTTCCCGTAAGAGTATTAATGTTGGAACCCAAGGGTATGAGGGGGCCAGCCCCACTCACAGCCAGGCACTGGCTTGCTCAAGGGCTGTGGCAGGCCCTTTTGACAAGCCAAGGGAAGAGAAGGCTGTTCCACGTGGGCTGTTGAACGGTGTCCAGCCATGGCAGCTGCACAGTCCACCTGACGAAGGAAGTGGTCTCCGTTTCCCAGGTTCCCCTGGGGTTTCTCTGCCTCTGACTGTATGTGGAGAGGATTCCCTTCGGGGCTCCAACTCCTCTTCAGACACCTTGGAAGTGGGAGGGGGAGCAGCCTGGCCTTGCCTAAAGAAAGGCCCTGGATGTTCCCACCTGGTTCTGTGCCCTGGGAGGGGAATAGCCATTTATCCCATTAGGGAAGGAGGCAGGGTGGCATCGAGACCCAGCACATGGTCTGGGGTTGTCCGGACACAGGATCCCTGAGGGCAGGAGTCTGACCATCCCAGGAGTCTTCCGCGAAGGCTTTGTCAGGGAAAAAATGACTTTACTAGTCCAGTTATCCCCATGACCTCTTCAGCTGCTGACAATCCTATTTAGCATATGCAAATCTTTTTAATGTAGAGAACCGCTGAGGTGACGAGATTGGCTAGTGGAGCCTGAGCAGGCAGGGGCTCGGCTGCCCAGGTCTAGCTCTCCAGCAGAGCCACCCTCGGCTGGGGGCACCCACCTCACAGGCCACCTCAGTCTCACTGCCCACTGCAGGCTGGCTGCTCCTACCTACCTCGCCGAGTCGTCGGAGGGCTGGACGCTCATGGCAGTGCTGAAGAGGGGCGCTGTGGGCGAGTCAAGTATTACATTTCTTTTTATCACCTCAGTTCCCTTGGTGGCAACCGGCCCCGACCCCACCAGCCCCAACCCCACCCACCCCTGGAGACTTATCCAGTGTCCCCATTGAGTCCAGTGTGGGGAGCTTGGTTTTAACTGTCCTGGTGACGCTTCTCTGAGTGGAAATCTTATTTTTGTAGATCTGTGCTTTGCTCTCAAGGCTTGAAGAGATGTGTGTCCCTCCCTGGCACTCACATCAGGCTGCATAGGCAGGAATGTGACCTGGGGATGGCAGGGCTGCCATCCCAGCTGGCCGGAAGGACACTGTGGTTTCAAGTGTATGGATAGCCTCAGGGCCTTAGAACAGGTGCCTGGGGCTGGCCGCAGACAGGACGACCAAGGGCAGGAGTCAGCTAGCCCCAACTCCTTGGCTCGGCATGGTCTCTTTTTCCAGAACTGCACAGTGATGTGCAGGAGGGGATAAGAAAATAGACAGAAGGAGGGGGGACATGAATATATGTCAGGTGTTGTCTGAAATCAATGAGCACTTCTCACCAAGCTTCGTGTATAAATGAAATACATTATTTTTCAAACAAACCAATAAATGGCTTACATGACCTGGTCTGGGCTCTGTTCTTGGGCTGAGGTGTAACATGGGCACCGAGGAAGGGGCAGGACAGCAGAGGCTGGAGGAACTGTGGGGAGGCCTGAGCAGGTCTGAAGACTGGCGGAGGCGGTGGTGGCGCTCAGGACTCAAGAATGACTTCAGGTTGTTCCCGTGGAGACTGGCCAGAGGCAAGGGTCCAGCCAGCACAAGTGGGGTGCAGATGGGCAGCACACCCCTCAGAAGAGGATACCTAGGCCATTCCTTGAGGACCTCCTGCTCTAGGGCACTGTGGAGAAAGGAACCCGCACCCCCGAAGTGCCAAACCAGAGGCAGCCCCAGGGCGGACCCCTGGCTTCGCAATCCGCCCCCCCCCCCATTGTCCCTCAGTCCACTGTCGCTCCATGCTGCCAGCCCACTCACCGCGTGTCCATGTGCTCTGCCAGCCGACAGGACCTCCTTAGGCTAGACTCAGTAATGCCCTCTGTCATGACAAGCAAACCCTTAGCTCAGTGTGCAGCAGGTCACCCCAGGAAGTCCTTCCCTCCCCTACCTGGAAACCACCCTTTGCAGTCTTTCACCTGCTCTGTTTCAAATTTATTAATAGTGGTAAGATACACACAGCATTGAACTCACGCCTTAATTGTGCTAAGTGCCCAGTTCAGTGATCGTCAACATCTTGCCAACCTCCAGAGCTCTTCATCTGGTAGAACTGAGCGTGTGTACCCAGCAAGCCTGCCCTCAGTCCTCCCCACAGCCCCGCCCCGATATCCCTGTGCCTTCAACACCACTAAGGACCTTATAATCGGACCCTTGTGGTTGGTGGGTTGGTTTTGCTTTTCTCTTTTGCTGCCCTGCCTTCTCCTGCCTCGTGATTGTGTCTTTCCATCCCCAAGCCCTTCCAGAAAGTGAAAAAAGTGTGGCTTTGAAGAAGAACCTGTCCTGAGCCAGGGCCTCTCCCCTGAGCCCCAGGCCAGTGTGTTCAGCAACCTACTCTGGGTATTTCTAGACCTTCCAGCCAGACCACCTAATGCTGAACTCAACTAACTCCCTTGCCTACCCCAGGCCCATTAATGCCATCTTTAATGCCCACCCTAACACCAACACACCTCGTCCAAGCTCTGGGGGCCCCAGCACCTCAGTGACTGAAATCCCACTGCTCAGGTCTAACTTGTCCTCCTTGTTAGGTTAGGGGTCGTCTTGCCTCTTGGAGACCACCAAGCACTTCCTTTGCTAACTTTATCCGCTGCACACCCTTCCCTCAGTGGCCAGGGTGATATTTCAGTGGCTTCTGTTGCCTCTGGCCCCGCTGACCTCTGTAACCACATCTCTCCAGCCCTCAAGGCCCCAGGCTCTTCCTGCCTGCCTCACCAGCTGCTGCTCCCTCTACCAGAACCCCCCTTGTTCTTCTCAGGGTCAGGACTCTCCTCATCTGGGAACCTTGCCTGACATGGCCCAGCTCCCAACCCATCACTGGCCCTCGTCCTGAAACTTCCTCTCACAGCTCTCCTCTCTACAAATGCCTATGGTGTGGTGAGCACGCAGGACCCCCGATGTAACAAACCATTCTTGTTGCCCCTCCCTCGCTCAGTGGGGAACCCTCCCTGGGCCTGGGTGAGGACAAGCAGAGTCTGTGGCGTGTCCGCTTGGGGACCAGGACAGCAGCCCACCATCGCTTTTCCTGTGTTCTCAGCCTGGCACGATCATGTCCGGTGCTAGGGGCAGGGTGGCTGGGTGGCTTCTCCCAGCCAGCTGTAGTTAGGGACACCTTGGTGGTCTGTTAGGAGACCACTGCTGTGCCTTCTCCCTGCAGTTTCCCAAGAGATGCTCCTTTTCCAGATCCCGGATGGTCTCTGTCCTTCCTTTGGGTACGCATAGGTCCACCCAGCCTCCTACCAATATAATCACCATGCCCTTGAGCTTGCCTAACAAGGCCTCCTGTCTGACACATCGCAGTTTCCCAAGAAGCCTCCAGAAGTGCCCCCCCACCCCCCGCCGGAAGCCTGAGTTTAGGAGGTGGCACACACCTGTCTCCCAGGCCCTTCCTCAAGCAAAGGTCCAGGGTCCTGGAAACCAGAAGATTAATAAGACTCTTCAAAGGAACCTGCTCACTGAAGCTCTCAACTCCCCTTTCTCAGACTCTTCTTACACCCTCGACGAGACCGGGGGTGTGAGTGACATTCCCTTATAAGAGATCCCCACGTGAAAGATAATCATCTGACACTGTCGGTCACTCCCTTGGTCACCTTCTTCAATGTCTTTCCTCCAACCAACCAGTGCCTCTCAAAGGGCAGTCCGCATCCGAGGACAGGAGGCCACAACCAGCTTTTTAATGAGCATCTGAACCCAACGGCACCCTGTGTGGTAGGGACGTGTGACTTCGTGGAGCCCATCTCACATATGTCTAAGGCTCAGGGGAGTGTCTGTGTGGTCCCTACCAGGGGATGGCAAATAAATGTCTCATGAAAATTTCCACAGGATAGAATTTAAGAGAAACACCAGAGGGGCTGGAGAGATGGCTGTGTGGTTAGGCGCGCTGGCTGCTCTTCCCAAGGACCTGGGTTTGATCCCCAGAACCCACATGGCGGTTCACAACTATCTGTAACTGTAGTGTAGTTCCAGGGGATCTTACGCCCTCTTCTGAACTCTGTGGGCACCAGGCATACATGTGGTTTACAGACGTACATGCAGGCAAAGCATCCATATACATAAAGAATTAAGAGAAACACCAGGAGTGGGCTCATGTTCTTTGTCCTCACCACTGTGTCCTGAGACCTCCCCCGGAGGCTAGGTGTGGAAGGATTACATGAAGAAAAAGCAGTCTGAGGCTGCTGCCCCCACCACAGGGGTGTACAGAGCTCAGCTCTTCTCTCTCCCACGCTCCAGGGACACTAACTACACCCTCAGGCTAGATCAGCCATCTCCCGCTGTTGAAGAGGTCAGGGTTCCGAGTCTAGGGGTCCTGATCTCCTCTCTGTGGGGCCTTCCCTGGCTCCCTGAGGTAAGCCTTCAACCACCTTGGAGAGTGTTGTGATTAAGGCTTGAGGCTGTGAAGAGGAGGCCTGCACCTACTAAAATGTCACAGCTATTACCAGGCCAAATGGGGTTGAGGCTGGGGTCTGGGTACGGATGACTGTGAGTGCCAGTTCCTGTGTCACGGGGAAAGGCATGCAGCCGGGAATCTCAACCCTTGGCAGGGAGAGAGATGCTCCTGGACAGACGTCAGCTCTCACCCCAGGGCCACAGCGCTGGCAGCTGCCCTGCCCCATGCCATCAGCTCTCCACCATCAGCCCTGACAGCCACGAGACTCAGTGTCCAGGAGGTCGGGAGGGGCAGGGAGAAATATGCCTGGGCCCTCCTAGAGGCAGAGGCCACATTGAGGGAGGTAACCAGGGGCAAGGCAAGGGTGCGACAGAGACCTTTAATGGACTTGGGAGCCTCCCCCCCAGTGCCTCCCAACCCTGGCTGCTTCTCAGGATCTGGGCTGCCACAGTGCCCTGTGCCCTGCCCCCAGTACTCTGAGCACACCTGTCTTTACCAGACTAAAGGCTGCAGCAGGCCAGGCCAGGCTGTTTGCTCACAACCTTGACTCCAGCCTTAGCCTTGGCACCCATCACAAATGAGGTGTGAGGATATTTGTAGAATCAATAGACTGATCAATCAACCAATCCACCATGTGGCTTCACCTGGACCACTCCATTTGAGCCCTTCCTGTTCCTGAGGTCTCCAGCTCCCCTCCCCCCAGGCAGAACTACCGTCCACTCTGTGTTTTTCTGGAAAAAAGCCAGATACAGGCCTATTTGGGATCTTCACCCAGATGGATTCCCCTATACCCAAATTCCAGGAATGAATCTCAGGCTTCCTGTCCCAAACCCCCTTAGGCCACAGCCTCAGTATTTTGCCAGGGATAGAAGGCAGAGTGGCCAGGGAGACTTTGAGCAGACTGGGTGCTGAGGGACTTTGCTCAGAAATGACAAAGGGTGACAGGTGCCCAGTTCTCTGAGGTGCAGGGTGTCTCACAGGGACCTTAAGGCCAAGCTGCTGGCATCGCTCTTCATGGCTATCCCAAGCCATCTTGAGCAACAGCGGTGAGAGCGGAGCCAGCCTGAGTCCAGCACGAGCGATGGCCACTCTAACAAGCACTTCCTCCCATGCCAGCTCAGAGGGCTGGCATCCTGGGCAGCTGCCAGGCACCTGCTGCTGACAAGAAAAGACCCACCATCGCAGCCTTTGTGGAGAGACAGGCCGGCTCGGATTCCTGAGAAGCATGTGAGGTCCCAGCAGAAGCCCGGATGTGGGTTGGCTGACCAGTGGTATGTCCTGTCCTCCTGTCTGTCTCAACCTATGCCCAGCTGAACGTAGGGCACAGCATAATGTAGGTGTGAGCAAAACCGGGCTAAGCTTGTCTCCAGGATTTGTCTTTAAAGCCATCTCTCCTTGGAAATCATCTATCTGCTCCTCCCGTAGGGGAAGACCCCCTTTGTGGACAGCCAGAGCCAGTCCCCTTCTACGCACAGGGCTGCGGACACATTGCAAGATGGTAGAAGCAAGGAGGGCTTACCCAAGAGAAGAGGCCAGTTTAGCAGAGATAATTGGGCCTCCTACATCCTGGACCAATCCATCACATTTATAGCCTTCACTCCAGACAGGAGACAAGGAAATGACAAAGCCAATAAGGCCATAAATAAAGTGTAATGGAATAACCGGGATGCACAGCCCATGCCGAGCCCAGAGCCAGGAGCAGGGCTGACCTGAGCCTCCCTCTGCCTTGACTTCACCCACAGGCCCCAAGAGACAGTTAAAACCACTAAGCAGCATCCATGGAGGTGCCCAGCCGGATTTCCGCCTCTCAGACCAAAAACCTTGATGTCATCCTTACTTCTCTCTTTTCCTCACACCCCACATCCAATCCGGCAGGAAATCCTGCTGGCTCTGCCTTCAGAACATGGCCCAAGGCTAGCCGGTTCTCATCACTCCTGCTGCTACCACAGTGCTCTGAGCACCTCCTCCCCATTCTCCCAGAGTCCTCCACAGTGCTCCGAGCACCTCCTCCCCATTCTCCCAGGGGCCTCCTAACTGGCTCTTGTTCCTGATTGTTAGCATATCCATCAGTAGGGGATCAGTCAGCGCAGCCTGCTCATACCCACCGCTCTGCTAGAACTCTCTAGAATCCCCCATCCTGGTCATCCATGGTAGGCCTGGCTCCCCACCACCCACCCCCTCCTCCCTTATTGCACTTCATATTGCACTCAGTCCTCTGTACCCCTTGCTGGCTTCCAGATGCAGCAGGCACCACTGGCTTAGGCCTCTGCACTGGCTGATCCTCTGCAGAGTGCTTTCCAAGGGAATCAGGCTCATCTGCTTCTATCTCCAAGTCATTTTATAGATTCCATATAGATTCTTGTAATGACAGTGTGACACATTGAGCATCCTGTCTTCTACCCTTCTACAGTGCACTGTTTTTAAATTAGATTTATTTAGTGAGGTAGAATTTACACACAATAAAATTCACCCTTTTAAACATTTCTGCCTTCAATGTGTGTGCGTGTGTTCGCACACGTGTGTGTGCATGTGCACACATACGTGTAGATGGATATCTGGAGGCCAGAGGACAACTTGTAGGAGTCAGTTGAACTCACATCATCAGGCATAGTGGCAAGCCATCCCCTAGCCCTCACACTGCGGTTGTGTCAATCTTTGTATTTTTCTGTTAGCATCACCTGTTCAGGTGGGTCTGTCTCAGGTTGGCTGCTTGTTTTGGAGATAGGGTCTCACTTTAGAGACCAGGCTGGTCTCAGGTCCACTCACCCCTGCCTTCCAAGAGCTAGGATTAAATGTGTGCACCATCACACCCAGATCGTAAATGTTTTTGGTTGTTTATTCTGGGGGGTAGGTTGTGGGGTTTTGTTTTGTATCTCAGCAATTTGAATCTGAATTTCCTTGGTGTTAATGACTGAGTTTTTTGTCATGTAGTGATTGGCTGTTTTTCTATCTCTGGTGAAATTCTGCCACTGTTTCTGAAACTTTCTATAGAGACACAAACACTTTCGGCATCATTTGGAGGTACCAGACTCCCCAAGTGAGAGTGTTCTGTGCTGAGGCTCGCTGTATGATCTGGCTCTACCTCCTCATCTGTGAAATGGGGTGTGTGTGATTCTGTATGCGCAGACATGGAGGGAACACACAACCATGCCCGGATACAGTAAGCATCTTGTCAATGTCCAGTGTGGCAATGACCCCAACTAACTCCTGGGTGGCTCTTCCTCGCTAAGAAGGTTGTGTCTCACTGGTGGCGGGTGGACAGCTAGATAATCAGTGCCTCCCAACCACAGTGCCACCCAGCGAGTTCCAGAATAATTGTTTAGTGACATACTCTGGCAGGTCCCTTCCCCAGCAGAGGGCCACCCCCAGCAGCCATGCCAGCAGGGAAGGCTAGAGCTGTGCATACAAAGCAGCAAGAAGTTGACCTCCTCACCTGACCAGTCACCCCCCAAATGGCCCAGGCTCAGTTCCTCGGGGAGCTATGGGGGAGGAGAAGGCATTGGGGGAAGTAAAATGCCTTTCAAGGTCTCATCTCCAACCCTGTGAGTTCCACATGCCTGCCAGTCTACCATATGACTCTCCCCTAGTCAGCTCCACTATTCTGTGGGGACCCATGTGACCTCTACAGGGAAGCTGGACTCCAGTTTAAGTGTCTCCCTTCCCTGGGCCTCCTCCCTCCAGGGCAGTGGGGTGGGAAGGAGGGCAGCTGCCTTAGGAGATCAACACAGGCAGATCTGGGGCTGGTGCCAGGTGCCACAGACATGGGGGAGAGGTGATCGGAGGACATGCTGCTCCGCAGAGCCCAGGCCGCTGAGGAAGGAGAGGAGGTGGGGTGCTGGGGTGCAGTGGGAAGCCCGCAGAAGGAAGGCATTCAAAGGCTGGAGCTTTGGGAGCTCTAGGAGATCAGACCAGAGAGAAGTGGAGGCACCCAGAGGCCAGGGTACAGAGGGGTGAGGAAGATGAAGGGCAAGGGACAGGGGCTAGGCTGGGGAGAGATCAACCTCTCCCATCCGCCTCCCAGCCCTTCATCTCCATTAAACTGCTCTCCACACTCATTGTCACCTCCTTGACTGTGGGCAGCCCTGTTCAGCCTACTCAGCCACGGCTCCCCACCAGAACTCTCTTGCACCCTGGCAACCCCACACCCTGTTCTTCCTCAGCTGCCTCTTGAGTGCCACCCTCAATACCCACTGCCTCCAGGCTCTAGCCTCAGAGGCCCTAAAAAAACAACGTCCTCCCCAGCTGAAGATCAGGCAGGTCAGGGCTGCCAAGCCACGCATCTACCCCTCCCCCGCCTTGCCAGGCCTTCTCCAGAGACCCGTGAAGGGAGGGTGGGAATGTGCTGGGCAGTGGAGCTGAAGCCCGGCCATCTAGGTTGACATCAGCAACCACCCCAGGGGTGGCAGGAGGCTCCAGAGCCAGAGGGGTTCCCTCCCTCCCTCCCTTCCTCACTGTCACCAAATGAAGTCTGAAGCCTGGAACTAGCTGGGGGAAACCAAGGCATCTGCCCATTCTTCATGTAGCAAATGTGTTTGGAGCATCTTACAGTAATGAGCAAAGTCGGGCTTGTCTTAAGGGAACTAATGATTAATAAACACTGGGCATTGCTGAGGTATGTCTCTGGCTGTGACTGGGAGGGCCTTTCCAGAGATTACCTGAGGTAGGGAACACTGACTGTAGCGGCACCATCCTACAGGCTGGGACCCAGACTGGATAAAAGCGAAAGGGGGAAGCATGGAGCCCAACGTTCCCTTCTCTGCTTCCCGATCGACCCGGGACCGCTGTCACATTGTCTTCCTCAGCACGATGGACTGCACCTCAAAAGCAAGCTCTCCCGGCTCCTTATGCCACTTCGTGCTGGGTATTCAGTCACTGTGATGAGAACAGTATAGCACCACATTCGGAAAGAGAGCTGGGGTGACGTGTGGCATTGGAATTGACCTAAAGAGGGCATTTTCAGGCAGAGGGGAGGGTAAGTGTGAGATTCTGAGGTAAAGGGGACATGACCCATTCCAGAAGGGCAACATAGTCCCTGTGGGTGGAGGCAGCAAATAAGAGGTGGTGCAGGCTGGAGAGGTCCAGAAGAGAAGCCTGGACATGACCTGAGGTATATGCAGCTGCTGGAGAGGTCCAGGAGAGGAGCCTGGACATAACCTGAGGTATATGCAGCTGCTGGAGAGGTCCAGGAGAGCAGCCTGGACATGACCTGAGGTATATGCAGCTGCTGGAGAGGTCCAGGAGAGGAGCCTGGACATGACCTGAGGTATATGCAGCTGCTGGAGAGGTCCAGGAGAGGAGCCTGGACATGACCTGAGGTATATGCAGCTGCTGGAGAGGTCCAGGAGAGGAGCCTGGACATGACCTGAGGTATATGCAGCTGCTGGAGAGGTCCAGGAGAGGAGCCTGGACATGACCTGAGGTATATGCAGCTGCTGGAGAGGTCCAGGAGAGCAGCCTGGACATGACCTGAGGTATATGCAGCTGCTGGAGAGGTCCAGGAGAGCAGCCTGGACATGACCTGAGGTATATGCAGCTGCTGGAGAGGTCCAGGAGAGGAGCCTGGACATGACCTGAGGTATATGCAGCTGCTGAAAGACATTCACTCCAGCAAATACTTTTGTTTATGGGGGTGAGGGGTGTGACTGCTCATGAGGCCTGTGCTTCAGCAAGACCCTACCCTCCATTCTGTGGAAGGAATTGTGCAAGACAAGATTGGTGGGTGAAAAATGAGCCAGTGGCCTCTACAGGGAGAGACAATGGTGGTTAGGACTAGATAGATGAAAAGATACTATGGTGACCTCAATACCTCCTGGGCAGACCCTCCTACCCCAACTGCCCCCTTGAGACTGCAAGAGGAACTGGTGAGCCACTGAGGACGTATGCCATCTAAGAATGGTCTTAAGGTCCCATCTGCCTGATCTTGCCTCTCACAGCAGGAGCTCTAAAAAGGGCCAACTTCCTGTTGAAGGCAGCACAGGTGCATCTGACGACGGTGAAGCATTGGGTTCTCTGCTGGTGTGAACACAGCTGTGCTAACTACCTCCTCAGTTCACAGCATAAAGGTGCAAACTTTTCCTTTTAACCAATGAGGAATGCACACGAGATGGATTATGGGATCGCCTTGCTCTCCCAGCACTTGGGAAGCTGGTGTGTGGGAGGACCACAGACGCAAGGTCAGCCTGCACCACACAGTAACATCAATGCCAGCCTGAGACACAGTCAGAGCCCCCGTCTTAAAATTCAGAAAACATGGGCCAGCAAGCTGGCTCAGCTGGTAAAGGGGCTTGCTTTTACACCTAAGGACCTTAAGTCCAATCTCTAAACCCACATGGTGGGAGGGAAAGACTGCTGCAAGTTGTCCTCTGACCTCAAGTGTTCTGTGGCGTGCGCGCACGCGTGCACACACACACACGCTAGCGGGGAAGGGGAAATCTAAGCAGCATTGCCAACCCCCTCTAGGTCCAGCGCACACCACAGACCAGAAGACAGTTGGAAGGAGCCAGGGGCCCCACTTCACCTCATCTCTGGGATCCCTGTGGATTGCGGCAGTCTGAGCACAAAGCACAACTTGAACATTGGGGAGTCTCTAGACTTCTCAACATCAGCCCCACCAGAAACAAGGCTGGGCCCTTGTTAACCTCGGTCACCACACGAGACTCCTGGTTCAATTTTATTGTGGATGCCTGACTCTACCTCAACAGTTCTCCTTCACTTCAACCCCAGAAGACAGCCTTCTTCCCAAAGGCTCCTGGATGCTTGTCTACTTGTTCTAGGGACCACAGCTTAGCACACCATGGACTTCAAGGAGAGGACACCGAGTCCAGTCTCCAAAGAGTTAACCAGGGATGAAATCACAGCTACCCACCCATCACACAGTTCCATAACGAAGGAAAACATCCCAGTGGCCTCATTAGATTGTCACTTCTGTTCTCCACTGTCCCTGCTTCCTATGGATAGGAGGGTGATGCCAGTGTCTAAACTCTCCTGGCTGCTTCTCAGAATCCTGAGACTTATATGGACAGCAGACCTCCAACAGATGCCCAAAGCCAACCTCCACATGGTCTTAGGTCCGAGTGCTTTCGTCCAGAAGAAAGGAACACTTCCAGGTGGAAACCTTCCAAATGTGTCTTCCCAGTCACCTTGTCACCAGATTGTCCCAAGCACAAACTTTCTCAGGAATTATCTTTGCCTTTGGCTCTTCACACAGAAAGGTCACAGAGTTGTCTGTTTCTGATAGCACACACATGCAGCAGGGAACGGCCTCAGAGGTTTCCTCCACTGGAATGTCCAAAGGAATGCTTGATGAAGAAAGGGGAGATGAGGTCATGATGAAGACAGAAGGGAGGGAAGCAGGGAAGGACGGGGACCTCACACAGGTCATCTCACTCATGATCTCTTCAGCTGTCTCCCACCATTGCGCGCACATAGAAACATCAGCTGGAAGCAGGGACATGCCAGTGTCAACCAGTGTATCAACACCTAAATCTTGGTTTTTAGTATCATTGTCCACTAAAAAGAACCAGAACTCCTAGGTAAAGTGGTTAATTCAGGGTTAGAGCAGAGAAAACACCAAGTGTGCCTGGAACATTGTGTTGTGCTAGAACATAAAGTGCCTGAAGACTGATGGAGGGATGTCAAAAGACACAGAAGCCAGGTTGGAAGGGCCAGGCAGGAACTTAAGAGGGGTGAAAAACATTGGGTAAAGTTGGTAAAGAATAGGACATCAACACAGTTCCCCGTAATTACGTGTTAAGAACAAAGAAAAAGGAACTATATACAGAAGACCAGGCAGACTGCAACCAAGCAACCAATGGTAGAATTTCCAATGGGTGGGAAAGGACACCATGTGCTGCCTGATGTCAGAAATACCCAGCGTCACCTCTGCAATAATCTTGTCCAGAATGCATAGCCTGAAACCAGCAGACAGTATCAAATAGAATCCGAGCAGCAGCATTCTACAAAATTGCTGTCCTGTCCTGTTCAGAATGTCAAGTTCAAGACACACAAAGAACAGGTGACGATTTTTTACAGATTGAAGGATGCTGAAAGCCCATGACAATTAGATGTGATGGGTGATTCAGGGACAGTAAATAATAGACATAAAGGAGAAAAGATCCAGTCAACTGATGGCGTGTGAACAGGGACATGGACTAGATGACAGTGTTGGATCAATGCTAGAATTCATGATTTTAGCAACTGCATTGTGGCTTTATAGGAGTATACCTTTACCATCAGATAATGAAGAATTTGTTTTTCCAGACAGGGTTTCTCTATGTAACAGCCCTGGCTGTCCTGGATCTCGCTTTGTAGACCAGGCTGGCCTCGAACTCACTGAGATCCACCTGCCTCTGCCTTCCAAGTGCCAGATTAAAAGTGTGTGCCACCACCCCCCCCCTTTGAGAATGAAAAATTTAGAAGGTGACAGAAACCACAATTATCTTCAACTTATTCTTAAATAATTCAGAAAAATGTGTATGCAGTTGTATTATATGTTGTTTCACAGATGTATAATGTAGAGGTTATGTATATACATGAGCATAGAATGATAATCTAAGCGAGTAAAACACAGACAGCGATGGCCTGCATAAAAAGTACATGGGAATTGCTGCAATGTTTCTCTGAGTTTGCCATGACATTAAAATAAAATTTACTAAAATATTAGTAGCCAACAGTCACATGGTGTTTCCTATGAGGGCTGTTTGGTATTCACATGATGCTCTGGTTTATATAGCACAATCTCACATTAAAATCAGGTGCTTCGGCTTATGGGGGTTGGGGGGACAGAGGCACACAGTGATTAAGCTGCTTGTCCGAGCTTCCCTATCTGCTAAAATGACAAAGCTAGGATGTGACACCAAGTCAGCCTGTCTGGCTTGAGTCTGTGCTTAGCCAGTACACTGCTCTGCCTCCTGAGTCATGCAGAAAGCTGAGCATGGGACCCGACAGAGCACATAGAGCAATTCTTATCCCCACATTCTCCTTCCCCCTCTCCCCCTCACTCTCCTTGCTTCTCTCCCCTCCCCCCCCACACAGGGACACACACGGACACTTACGAACGTGTGCACACAAACATGCACACAGCACACACACAGGGACACGCACGGACACTCACGCACGTGTGCACACAAACACCCCCCCCACACACACACTGGGACATGCACGGACACTCACGCACGCGTGCACACAAACATGCACACAGCACACAGCTGTCTGGTGCAGAACGTTTGCAGTCTGAAAGATCAAGATTTTTATCTTCAGACCTGAGGCTTTCAGAAGGTGGACATTCAGCTTAGAGCCCTAAGCCTTGAGGGCTTAGAGTGTAGGGAACAGGAACCTGGAGAAACCCTGAGTCCTGAGGGTTTCCTGTGGTTTTGGCTCAGCATTGTCTTCTCTAGAGCTCCAAATTTGTTTCTTTCTCCAAGACTTCTCCGCCCATCTCACTCTCATGAATCTACCAACAAAGGATCTTGACCTTTTTTATAGTGTGTGTGTGTGTGTGCACGGATGTCAGAGCACAAGTGGGGCTCAGAGGACAACTTATGAGAGTTGGTTCTCTTCCTCTACCACAAGGATCCTGGGGACTGAACTCAGGTTGTCCAGTTTGATGGAAGTGTTGTTAACCTGCTAAGGCAGCTCCCTGGCCTGGATAACGGCTTCTGAGCAATGGCTAGGGCCTTAGAGGAAAATGTGGACCCAGACAGAGCGGCTGGAAGTTGGCTGGCACCTGACTGAGGAGACAAGAGGTCCAGTCATTGAGGTGATAAGAAATGCTGGATGTGCCAAGCCCAGCAACAGGGGTCACTGCAGGAACTGTTCCTGGGGGTGGGGAATGGGATGACCCCTCCTCCTTGGCACTTTGCCAAAAAACTGGGCAAGATGTACTCCTCACCGAACCTCAGGCAGCAGAAAAGACATCTTAGAGCCAAGACTGAGGGTCAGGAATGATGCCATTTTCATTGGGCCTGTCTAGTCTGAAGGGAAACAGGAGTGAAGGGAGAAAGATGCTGACGTGAGTTCAGAAGTGGAGTGGACCCCCCCTCCCCCCATCACCCTCCCTGCCGAAGGGCCTGTCACAAGGCGGCCATGGCTCACACCTGCTTATCAGGGCTGGGGTGTGGAGAGGGTGTCTTGGACAGGAGATAAGGCAGGGACAGGGCTGTCCACACCAGTCCTGCTCTGCCTCCTCATTCACACCTCCTCAGAGGCCCTCAGCCACTCTGCCTGGCCCTGCGGTCTCCTTCCACCTGCACCCTACCTCCTCTGCAAACCACGCCTACGGATGGCCGTTCCCCAGGAAAACACTCTGCCCTGCACAACTAAAGGACACCAAGTGGGGAGGGACCCTTGGGACTGTCTAGCCCATCTCCTTACCTAACAGGTAGGGGACTGAGGAGTAAGGTGCCGCTAACCTGAAATCATATCGCAAACACACCTAAGAGTCAGAGTCAGAATCCAGGCTGACCCCAGACCAGACATGCTAGGGTCTAAGCCACAGCCTACAGACCAAAGAAAAGCTTAGTGGAGGGGGGTGATGGGCACAGTTACTTGTGTCAGCCTGAGTCTTAGAGTCACACAGGGAAAGATGGCACAAGGACATACATCGTGCAGTCCTGGCTCCACTCACCTAGGACAAGAGGCCAGTGTTCCATCTGTGCACAGACTAGAGCAGCTCTCCTTCACTGGGTCAGATGACAAGGGCTGGCAAGGGGTCTCAGGTGCTCTCCAGGGTGTCGAGAGGGTGGGGAAGGGAGACACAGAGCCTATGCACTGGAAGGCCAGTGGAAGGCAGGGGTCTTTTATGGGTAGTAGGAGAGGACTAAAATATTGTCCTGCCTGATGGTGGAACAAAGAGCCAGCTCTGTCCGGAACTCAGGCCACTGCCTGCTATTGCCCCCGTGCCTGCAGCCCTCGAGGACATTTGGATAGAAAGGATCAGACAGAGGCTGAGGCAGGACATTTCATCTTGTGGGAAGTGAGCCTGGAGGGGGACAAGAACAGACACACCCTGAGATCCAGGTTGGGGGTAGGAGAGGGCAGGGCTTCACACCTGCACACAGCTAGAAGATCTAACTTGAGCTCTGCTTCCTGCAGAAGCACTCAGGAGCCCCTGCTCAGCACACTCACCACCTTTCTCCCATCTGCCCACCATAAAGGATCGCCTCAGGCCAGAGATGAGACACAGCAGGGCCTAAAGCCTGGGGACTGAGGGACCAGGCCACAGGGTCAGCAACGCACAACTCTGGTCTCAGCCCATTACTCTATTGTCCCCAGACTGTCTCCAGCCTTCCTGGATCCCCCACTGGGAGAACAGGAACACTAGTACTCAACAGAATTCACTCAGTTTTTCTGCCTTGTTGGGTAACTCCAAACATTTAACCAGCTATTACTTGTGAACTCAACGGGAAAGGAAAGGAGTCAACTCCATTACGTGTTTGCCTCTAGCACATTAGCAGGGTTGAGTGGATGCATGAAAGACTGAATTAAGCCAAGTGATAATTACTGAACAACCTTGAGAGACAGGGGTGGGCATTAGACCACAGGCTGGAAACCCAAGTTCTTAGAGTTGAGTTTCCTCACAGCCCCTCCCAAACGCAGGCACCTGGACGAGGAAGAGCTTGGAGGGCTGAAAAACACTGATGTGGTGGTACGTAGCAACGTGTTAGTTTCAGGGTTTACGGAAACACAGAACTGTCCTGCCTGGTCCACAGCTTAAGATCACAGGCTGCCCTGCACCTTCTCACTGATCTCCACCAGTCACCGGTAAGCTGGCAATCAAGTAACTGGCTACCATAAGAACTTACCCACCTGCACACTCTGTATGCAATCCTCTCAACCTGCTCCCATATTTGGTGCCTCATTAAGAAGGCAGAAGTCAGCTGGCCAAGGCTGCCCTGCTGAAGCACGGGAAGATGAGATGGGTCCCCATCTCAAGCCTACCCCGCCTGCTCCTACCTCCAAAGCCTTGGTCCAGCCACACCCCATGGACCTACAGATGTGGCAGGCCTATAGTGAGTCACAGGCAAACTATCATGGAGACTCATTTCTGTATTGTGCATAAATTAATTACTGGTTTTGTTGTTGCTGTTCTGAGACAAGGTCTTACTATGTTGCTGGCCCGGAACTCACTCTGCAGACCAGTCTGGCCTCCAGCTCAGTAGAGATCCACCTACAAGCTGGGATTACACCATGCCCAGCCACTGTTATCCTTTCTTTGTAAAGAAACAAATATGAACTTAACATAAATTATCAGAGCATAGTATCACATGAAATGGGTGAACATACGATATGGGATGCCACGTAAAATGAATTCTGTTCTAACAGGATTTCCCTGTTTTGTCTCCATCAGTTGTTTTTAACAAACACACACACACACAGAAAGCCTGTTTATTCAGTCTGCAATGTCAGAGCTGAGAGGCACAGCTAACAAGTCAGTTGGCTAAATAAATCCGAACCATCATGGATGTGAACTTGTCTGAGATGGGTAGAAACTGCAACAAGGAAACCTTAACAGTTGACATACATAAGATTCCCCTTTGTAGCCAGGCGGTGGTGGTGGTGGTGGTGCACGCCTTTAATCCCAGCACTCGGGAGGCAGAAGTGCACGAATCTCTCTGAGTTCGAGGCCAGCCTGGTCTACAGAGTGAGTTGTAGCATAGCCAAGGCTACACAGAGAAACCCTGTCTCCAAAAAAAAACAAGATTCCCCTTTGTGACCCACAGACTGACAATCCAAACACACAGCGACACACTGACTGGACGGCGCATCAACTGAAAGACCAACACACGGTGAGAAAACTGGAACATGCTTAGGGGTCAGCCACTCCCTGGACTCCATGCAGCACTTCCTGAGTGTTGTACTGTGAAGGGCCCTGTACAAGAACATGTAAGTCAGGGGCCCCAGTGTCTACGAATTTCCTCTCTTGAAACACCCTCAGGCAGAAACCAGCATCAGCAGGAAGGTGAGGGCATAGAGGGAACAGCATGGCTGCTCATCACAATCACCATTGTTCTTCTTTTTTAAAAACAAATCATAAAACAACCAAATTTTATTAAGCTTAACAGTTTCTCTAATACGAAGAGAAATATCAAAAAGAAACCTAGGACATATGCATATGTAGTACCCCCCCTCCAAAAAAATATGCAATAACCCAAGAGAAAAAAGGACAAAGTTCTCTTCAACAGAGAAAATTATCTTCACATTTGGAAGATGTTTCCACGCACCATTCTTCTTTTTAAATTACATATTCCAGGGCTGGGGAGACAGTTCATTGGGTAAGCCATCAATTCCACAAGTGTGAAGACCCAAGTGCCAATTCCCCAACACAGGTAGGGCCAGATATGTCTGTAATCACACAACACTCCTAAGGCGAAATGGGGGTGCAGAGCCAGAACCTCGGAAGCTTACGAGCCGCCTAGCCTGGTGTGCACAGCACTCAACGGGAGACTGCCTCAAACAAGGCAGACGGTAAGGACTGACAGCTGACAGCTGAGGTCCTCATCGCCACATACACTGTGCACATCCTCACACCCATGGCCTCAAGGGCACGGCGTGCACACATACACACATGTTTTAAATCAAAAAATGAAAATCGGGGCTGGAGAGATGACTCAGTGGTTAAGAGCACTGGTTGCTCTTCCAAAGAATCTAAGTTCGATTCCCAGCACCCACATGGCAGCTCACAACCATCCATCTATAGCTCCAGTCCCAAGGGTCTGACCTCTTCTGGCCTACTTGGGCACTAGGGATGCACATGATACACAGACATACATGCAAGCAAAACATCCATACATATAAAATAACTTCTTAATAATGCAAATTCCAGCCTCCTAACAGATCTCCTGAATCAAAATCTCAAGGGAGCAGTTGAAAAATCCATATACATATTTAAATCAAGTGGATAATTGCTCTAGAACAGTGGTTCTCAACCTCCCTAACGCTTCAACCCTTTAATGCAGTTCCTCATGTTGTGGTGACTCCAACCATAAAATTATTTTCGTTGCTACTTCATAATTGTAATTTTGCTACCGTTAGCCAGGCAGTGGTGGCACATGCCTTTAATCCCAGCACTCAGGAAACTGAGGTAGGATCTCTGTGAGTTCAAGGCCAGCCTCATCTACAGCCAATGGCTATACACAGAGAAACCCTGTCTTTGAAGAACGGGAAAAAAAAATTGCTACTGTTATGAACTGTAATGTAAATATCTGTGTTTTCCAATGGTCTGAGACCCCTGTGAAAGGGTGGTTTGACCCCCCCAAAGAGGTCATGACCCACATGTTGAGATTAATTGATCTAGATCAATAAAATTCAACATGGAGCTTAAAATTGAAGCCTATGTATTTAAAAGTATAAACGGTATTTTGGATAACTTGGCAAATTTTAATAGGGACTACTAAAATGGATTCTTGATAAACTTTCCTTTTTCAAACAGGATCTTCTGTAGCCAGGCTGCCACGGCCCTCTTGCCTCTCCCTCCTAATTGCTGGGATTTAGACATGTACCAAACCTGGCAGAAATTTTGGTAATTTTCTTAGATTTAATAACATATTTCAGAAATATAGAGGAATGTCCTTAATCATAGGCTACATTAAGTTCAGGTATTAAACAGTAACTTGTTGTGCCTCAACTTTTTCAGAGGGACAACAAATTAATTTTAAAGGCTACAGGTGGAGAGATGTTGGGGAATACTATTTTAAGCTGTGTTACTTTTGTTGATGTCGCATTGGTTTAACTCTGTGAAGCTGTGCTACTGTGCCTGTCTAAAACACCTAATAAAGAGCTGAACAGCCAATCATGAGGCAGGAGAAAGGATAGGTGGGGCTGGCAGGCAGAGAGAATATATAGAAGGAGAAATCTGGGAGGAAAGGAGGAAGAGGAGGAGGAGGAGATGGAGATGATGATGATGATGATGATGATGATCGGGGGCCAGCCACTCAGCTACACAGCAAGCCACGGAGTAAGAGTAAGATTTATGGAAGTAAGAGAATGGGAAAGCCCAGAGGCTAAAGGTAGCAGAAGGGATAATTTAAGTAAAACTGACTAGAAACTAAGCCCAGCTAAGGCCAGGCATTCATAAGTAAGAATAAGCCTCCATGTGTGATTTATCTGGGAGCTGGGTGGCGGGCCCCCCAAAAGAAAAAACAACCAACAGAGGAGCCATTGAGACAAAACACTGGGAGGACCAATCACTGCGCTCTCCAACACTCTGAAGCCTGAAACTTCTGAACACACAGTTGAGAGAGATAAAGGTACGAGATCACCGTGGAGTAAAAACCCGAGGCCTGCTGGAGGAGGCAACCGCCGCTCTCCTGGCAGCCTCAGGGCGGAGGCCGGCATGTAAGGCATTCTGTGAGGCTTTGAGCAGCCACTGCAGCTGCTGTCACAGCCCAGCCTAGCTGACCCTTGTGAAGAGGAGGCCATACTGACCCCTAGAGGTACTCTGGACACTCAGACCAGAGAAATCCTAGCTCCACATTGGCAATGTCCATAACCAATCCCATTGTCCCCAATTACATGGGGTTCAGGACCAAAGGCAAACAAAGCCCCCTGCTTGGTCTTTTCTGGTAACTTGACTGCTTTCTCAAAGTGAGGCTGAATGCAGATCCACCCCAGTGTGAGGCCAGCCCCACCAGGGCAAACCGGTGAGGCGGCTCTGGGGGCCTAAAGATAGAGGTGTACTGGAAAGGCTCACAGGAAAGAAAAGGCCAAGGGCTGGGGGCCAAGCAGGAAGGAGAGCCGCAGCGAGCGGGTTCAGGGTTAGGGTAGGCCGAGTGTCGCGTCTGTCACTGTGACAAGTCACCCGGCAGAAGCGACTCCAGGACGGGTTTCTCTGAACTCACGCCTGCAGGGACTTCAGTCCACCATGGCCCAGAAGGCACGGCAGCAGGACGGCTGTCTGCGAGGCAGGATCATGAGGTGGAGCGTGTCCACATGGTAGCAGGAAGCAAAGTACACAGCCAGACCCAAGTGGGGTACAGCTTTCAAAGCCCACCTCTACTGACTACCTCTAACTGCCCAGGTTGGGGATGTGCTGATGGGACGCATGTTAGATCCCCGCCATAACAGGCTGTTAGCATGAAGTCTGCGATAAACGGAGTGGGACAGGCAGGGGACACACGTGACATGGCAACACTGTCGATCACTCTAGTGTCGGGCTGCAAGCTCTGCAGGAAGCCGCTCCCTCAGGATCAGGCTGCCTCTCCTGCCAGGCTCTAATCAAAGGCCTAGGAGGAGGACAGAGGTCTCTACTGTTCAGATGTAGGTGCAGAAACAGCTGCACTGTGTGTGTGTGCGCGTGTGTAGTTCAGGGCTGGCATCCCTTTCCCTAACCTTCCTAACTCAGTAAGGCCTTTGCTGTGTTCAACTCGGGCCAACAGCCTCAGTCCAGAGACCAGAGTCTGAAGATGTCACTGGAAGTTGAGACAGACTAAGGATTAAATCCCCTACCCAAAGAGACTTCCCCCAGGAGAGCCCTCCCAGCCTGGCCGCACCTTCAGACCGGGAACTAGAAGGGTAAATGGTACAGAGGGCAGTGGTCCAGGCTCAGCCTGTGAGCCTGAGGGAACCCACCAAGGTAACAAGGGGACAGTGAACCACTCAGGTTTGGCGGGTCACAACATTATGTCTCTGACTCACGTGAGGCCCAGGGATCTACTGCACTAGAATCCAGAAAAATCAAGGGGGCCAGAGTGACCCTACCCAGAGGGAAATTCTAAACCTTTGTTTTGGGCACTCTTAATGAAAATGTCCACACAACAATTCAAACACCACTGTTGTACATCAATATAAATTTTACACATAAAAAATGAGATCAGTGCTTAAGAGTACTGGCTGCTCTTGCAGAGGACCCCGATTCAATTCCCAGCATTGACATGGCGGCTCAGGACCATCTGTAATTCCATTTCCAGGGGATCCTATGACCTCTTCTAACCACTGTGGGCAAAGGCACTCACGCTGTGGGCACAGATGCATACAAGCAAAACACTCATATAAAGATCCCAAAGAAAAACAAAATGAGGTCTGGCATACTGTGTTTTTGTTATGTTCTTATCTCTGTTTTTTATGATGACCAGGAAATATTTCATAGGAAATATAATCCCAAGATACATTAACTTACTGATACAGTCAAGATTCTTCACCATCTGGGAGGAGAGGCAGGGGTCAGGGGGTACCTCCACGGCCACCAGCAAGTCAGGCCAGCACAAAAGAATGAGCACGGCCATGGGGGAGGGGCCTAGGACACAGCCCATCCAGGCCCCCACGCCTCCTAGGGCTCCTGGAGAAACAGCCAGGCCCCACCATCACCTCTCTGAGGAGAGAAAGTAACCGATTTTTTTGGTCACAGTGACATTTTGGCTTTCTATCCTTAGAAGGGCTGGCACCAGCTAATGGGGAACGGTAAGATAAAACAGAATGGCATTAATCAGCTACTGTGCCCGACCCAACTTTTTCTTTTTACTCAAATGAAGGAGCAGAGCAGGGTCAACCACTGCCTTATCTTTATTGTAAAGCCACGGCATTTCTATCAGAGGCAAACACAAGGCCTCAAAGATTGCCCTCATACCGCTGCTTGAAAGACAGTAGCAGAGTGACAGATTGAGACAAGACCTTCTGCCTGGAGGCTACTGGACTGGCTATACTTAGGACAGCTCAAGACTCTGGAAGCCACAGCCAAAGAGCAGCACAGGAAGCCAGAAGACAGCTGCTCTTGGCACAGGAGTGAGCTGGTTTGGACCTTGGCCCAGGCTCTCCCTACCTGTGGTGTGCTGGCCCGGCAGTACTCTCGGTACACACCTTTCCTGGGCTCCTTTAGAAGGCCCCCAGCGAAGGAAGAAACACACCTGTCCCATCCCGTGTGATCCCTGGAGGGAACCCCAGGCTCTGGTCAAACCTACAGAGAACCTCCATCTTTGCTCTATCCTTCCCAAGGCTGGCATCGAAGCGTCTGCCTGAGGAGACAGCACAGAGACCCTTCTCAGCAAGCAGACCCTAGGACCAGGAATACCCCCAGATAGAGGTATATACTTGAGTCAAACCCCATCTAACCTCGTCTTAACGCTGAGGTGCGCTGGATGACTTCTGTAGACTACCAATGGGGAAGACACAAAGTTCTCTAAGCCTCAACTTCCCCACATGTAAAATGGGAGAGTGGGTTTGCACAGAGGCTCGCTGTCAGACAACGCAGGCAAAGCATGGCATACAGAGCACACTGGGAAAAGCTTCAACACAGACAGAAGGACGGACACCAGGGTCATGAGAGGAGAAGCAAGAAGTAAACCACACAGTGTATCTGGACACACTCAGAGAGGGGCTCTAAAACCACCTCCACCAACGCAGAGCCTAGTGAAAGAAAACAACACTGAGTTTTGAGCTAATGAGTCTCTGGAGGGATTTTTAGTCAGGATTCCATCATTTCTTGAAAATCTGTAGCCGGGCAATGGTGGCGTACGCCTTTAATCCCAGCACTCAGGAGGCAGAGCCAGATGGATCTCTGTGAGTTCGAGGCCAGCCAGAGGGAGATCCAGGACAGACACCAAAACTACACAGAGAAATCCTGTCTCAAAAAAACCAAAAACAAAAACAAAAAAAGAAAAAAAGAAAACCAATCAGCTAAGATACAACCTCCTGGAGAGGCGTGCCTGCGCCTGTTCACCACGGGCGACAGCGCACACCCGCCCGCACTAGGACAGCTTTCCCAGCTGTGTGTCCGCCTGCTCCTTAGCTTTCAGTTCCTCTAGCTTCTTCCCATAGCGACTCAGGAAGTAATCGTCAGGTTCCACCCCCGAGCTCTTCAAAGTTTCCAGGACCTTCTCCAGTCTGGCCACAGAACGGGCTCCGTCGATCTTCCTGGTGCTCAGGTACAGAGTGAACTCCTGGAAACCTAGGAGCTTACAGGTGTCCACAGAGCAAATATTCCGGATGTTGCTGGTTCTGTCCAAATGGGGGAAAAACACCAGACCTGACATCTTTTCTAGGTCCTGGAGGCTCACCTGGAACTCAGTTAACTGGGACTGGAACCCAATGGCTGTGTTTGGCACCACAAAGGCTCCCAGTGCCAGTGGTTCAGTAGATTCTGGGCTTCTGCGAGCCAGAATCACCTTGTAAAGGTGTGAGGGGACTGCCACGTTGTCCTCACCGATCACCTAAAAACAAAGCAGCCCAATTAGTGCCAACAGTTTCCAAAGTTTTGTTCCCACAACTCCTTAGACGCATTATCAGAAAAGCTCTGTAAGCAGCCTCAGTGTACCCAGCGCATCACAGTCCAACTGCTAAGGAAAACAACAAGGAATAAAGGCGCACGTCAGGCAGGAAGAGGCTCTCTCGGGAAGAAGCTACGGCGACGTGGTGAGCTAAGGTTAGTTGGTGGCTATCACTCTCATCTCTACGGCTTTCACCCCTGTATTTGGCTCCATGTTTCTTAATTAATAAGACTGCTTAGAAATCTGTCTACAAGAGTCAAACAAAGGTGAATATCGGGCAGGCCAGTTCTAACCAGTCTTTAAAATAATGCTACCCCAAAGAGCAGGACAGAGGAGGAAGGGTGCCACGAGCATGCACTAAATTTTCAGTGGGAAAAAGCTGTCATTTTCTCTTCATCTCATAATCAGAGCTTTTGACGCTCTACACAGTAGAAGTCAAAACAGCTGGCTTCAACATCCCAGTTCTCACAATAAAAACAGCCCTGGTTTAGCAAACTCACCAAGGAACAATAGCTAGCCTGTGAAGAAGTATCCATCAACGGAACTTTCTAGATCACTTCGATCGCAGCTCACTTCTTCTAGTTAAGCACGTGCAACTGCTTTTGCTTAGTTTCAAATGCTCCTGGACCATCAAACATTGAACTTCTAAATTATGCTGTCAAATCAGACACTTTGGAAAGGTAGCCACACAACGAGAAAAGGAGAAAACAAGTTGGCTGCATAGGCTGGCCGTACTCCTCCAATACACTTAAAAGCCTCATCTGTCACCTAAAAAACAAAAGCTGAATGTCCCTGATAAAATGTCCCTAGCCAGAGGAGCAGCCTGCAGTGTGCCTCCAAGCCCTGCCTTCGGTCAGCAGGTCTCCTCTCGTCAGACAGCCCTGGCTGCAGGCTCCCTGTCCAAGTAAGGCGGCAGCGAGATCAGAGCCAACAAAGGGGTCTTTTCTGATTTTACAAACTCCTATCCACACTGCACACAGCCCAGAACTCCATGGCCATCTACTGTCTGTCACACATTGCCACAACCAACTACAGGACTTCAGGGAAGACCCAACCACAGGAATGACACCTACAACGGTCTTTGAACATACTGAAAATGGTTGGTTGGGGCTCAGTACGGAGCGAAGTTTATGAAACTACACTGTCCACAGGTTCAAAATTCTTATCCCCAAGAGCGGCCAGCTCAACCAGGGCAAGTGAGCTTGTTAAAGCCAAAGGGCTGAGAAGGGAAGTTGTGCGTTCACACCAGGTTCACCAATCCCCAGTAGATGATACTAACGATGCTCAGGGGTCCTGAACCTGGCACTGACCCTCTAGCACAACATAAACTGGGTGATGGAGTAGGCTGTAATCCTAGCATCCAGGTGAAGGCAAGAGGATCAGAAGTTCAAGGCCACCTTTGGCTGTACACTTAGGGAGCTCAAGACCAGCCTGGACTATGTATCTCATTTTAAAAGGAAAAGGGAGGGGCAACAGTAAGTCAGGTCTTGAGCAGAGTACTACCTGAAGGGGGAGCCAATGCCCACAGCCTTCCTTATACACAGAATGTGGCAAGAGGCTAAAAGATGATGGGTAATAACAATACGGGGGTCTGGGGACTAGAACTAAGGGCATAGGGACTCTGGAGTCATACTCACAAAGAGGTGTAAGTTGAAATGAGCTTCAAATGCTTTACAGTGGCTGGGGACCCAGGGGTAAGCAAATCCTTGGTGCCACCTGGTGGGCTTCCCATACCACTGCAACACAGCACAAGAACCTCCGGCTCCCTGGAGAGCCTTCTACCATCCATTTCTACCTCCATTTCTACCTCCAAGGCTCCTTGTCCACAAACAAAAAGCTGCTTTCAAAAATATTTAACTGGCCATGTTCACTGGCTGCCAACCAGAACTTCTAATTGGTTCCTTTAATTCCAGCAAAAGGTGTAAGTGTTTGACATTTTACATTTCATGGCTTCACTTCATGGAAATGTGCCGTTTCTATACTTCTTGGGGTTTTTTAAGCTCACGCTAGCTGAAGGACCTCAGGAATGCGGAGCACCCCTCTATCACTCAGCTACATCTCAATCCTTGCCACTGTTCCTATTCAGAACTGGAACATGAGACTCTTCTAGTCATGACCTTCCCTATGAGTAAGTAGAAAATTAAATCAACTCATCATCTTGTCCGAGTCAGTCTACTTTGTTCTCAGCACATCTAAAAGAGACCATGCCTGTTTAGAAATTCAAAACCCACTGTTTCTTCCTTAAATTTGAGGCTTATAGCCTGGCGGTGGTAGCACACGCCTTTAATGCCAGCACCTGGGAAGCAGAAGCAGGTGGATCTCTGAGTTTGAGGCCAGCATGGTCTAAAGAGTGAGTTCCAGGATAGTCAGGGCTACACAGAAAAAAAAAAAAAAAAACCTGTCTCAAAATAAATAAATAGACAAA
Organism: Peromyscus californicus insignis; assembly: GCF_007827085.1. NCBI lineage: Eukaryota > Metazoa > Chordata > Mammalia > Rodentia > Cricetidae > Peromyscus > Peromyscus californicus. The sequence continues at coordinate 113,933,480 of NW_026294402.1, read as the reverse complement.
CAAAACAACAATAAAAAAAATTGAGAAAGGTATATAAGGTGTGAAAACCAGGAACTAGAGCTGGTTAAGCTTTTGCCTGGCTAAGCTTTCAGGCTATGAGTAGCAGTTCAGCTGAGATCCATTTTGGATGAGGACTCAGAGGCTTCCAGTCTGAGGAAACAAGATCAGCTGAGGAACTGGAGAAGTGAGGAAGCTGTCTGTGGCTTGCTCTGCTTCTCTGATCTTTCAGCGTTCACCCCAATACCTGGCTTAGGTTTGTTTTCATTAATAAGACCTTTTGAGATTCGTGCTACAGTATGATGGTGCACACTTATAATCCCAGAACCTTGAGAAGTAGAGACAGGAGGATCAGGGGTTCAAGGACAGCCTGGGCTATAAGGGACACTGCTCATAACAGTAACAAAAAAGATTTCAAAATCCCCAAGACCTATAAAAAACTATTTTTATGGTGGATGTCATTCAAAAGACAGGTTTTGCAGAGGGATAGTGGGAGAACATGGGCTCCAGCAAGATTAGACCAGTTAAAGGTCAGCAGCCGGCTCAGAAAGAGAAACCCAGTTGGACATAAATGACTGTGGACGAAGGGTTTCTATATGGCTTAACACGAATCACACTTTTAATATCAGTACATCAGCAACAAACCTTTTCACAGAAGATTTGGATAAAAATGTTTTACAGAGGAGATCACTGCTGCTATTAAAATGCTCAGGAACCTTGAACTCTTGTCAAGGCTAACAAAAATTGGAAATCAACCAACTGGAAGTGACCAGAAAATACAACACACAGAACAGGTGTACAATGGACTCACATGTAAGTTGGTTATTTCCTATATACTGCCTGAGCTTGCTTCCTTTCTTCTAAGAGACTATATAACAACTTATCCCTGTCACAACCACAAAGTGCCCCCCAGTTCCAGAAGAAGTTGGCAAGAAACAATACAGGCTTAGCCTGCTACTTGTAATGTCGTAGTTATTACGTCTTGACTAAAGTTCTTAAGATAAATGTACGTAATGATACCATCCCAAAAGACAAGAAAGGAAGTCAGACCAAAAGAAGACTGCTGGGACACATCAAGAGCCTGAGCCCTTAAAATGCCAATCACATGAAAGACAGAAAGAAAGATGGTAGTTTGGAAAACATGGACTCCATCCACACTTAGGAAGACAGAAGGAATAGTGAGGAGACACAGGGGAAGTGAAGTCAACAGGAATGTTGGTGAGTCCTGTGTCACCAGAAAAGCCAGCAGACATCTGCTGGTAAAGCAGCTTGAACTAAACAGAGCCTCCACCTACTGGGCAACTGCTCCAGGCAGGGGGCAGATATGTAAATGAACAAGTTTCTCTAGACTTCCAGATTCCTGGGTCAGATTTCCGATTTTCTCTCTCCCTACGAGTAACTGGCAGAGATCTGGACTGAGGCTCCCGAGTGAAGGGCAGGCTGCTGTTACTGCTCCCGTACCGCCTCTCATCAGGTCATTTACAATGCGCAAATCTTCAGGTATGTTTCACATCTCTCTTGGAGTGGACGCATCAGAGAAAGCGCACGGACAGCCTCAGCTACACAAGGGTGACCCTGATTCAAGCTGTCAGAGGGTTCACTTCTCATAACATCACTGCTACTAATCCTCCCCGAGGCTCACACGTACTCAAGTTCTAGGGTGCTGTGATCCACTCCCCCATATTCTAGTGGACATTTCTGCCTGGCTGTAAGGAACCCTCTCGGCCCATTTTCTGTTATTTCTGCATGCTAGCAGATACTCCTGGCCTCTACCCACAGCGTCTTCCATTACTGATGGCCTCATGCTCTCAGTCCAGGTACTCGGTCGTCCCTTTGCCACAGACCTTTGGGAGCCTCAAAGGACAATGCTGATTGAGCATCAAGTGTGCAGACAGACAGATCCAGGTCTGGATCTCCCCTTTTCAATCACGAGCTGTATGACCTGGGCTTGACCCCACAATCCTGTTTCCTTGTGTGTAAAAGAACAACTGCTGCCGGGTGGTGGTGGCGCACGCCTTTAATCCCAGCACTCGGGAGGCAGAGCCAGGCGGATCTCTGTGAGTTCAAGGCCAGCCTGGGCTACCAAGAGAGTCCCAGGAAAGGCGCAAAGCTACACAGAGAAACCCTGTCTCGAAAAACCAAAAAAAAAAAAAGAACAACTGCTATGTGTTGAAAGGTATATGATGCATAGTTGTAAGTGTTGGCCCTCACTGAACGCCAGTGTGTTTGCTTCACTTCCAAAGTTTACGCACACACATGCTCCACTGCCCGCCCAGCAAACCTAGGTGTCCCCACGTTGGGTCTGTATGGTCTCTTGACGTAGCTTATGGCCAGAAACAAGCAGGAATCTAAAGTGGCCACGTGACTCAGAATCGCCATGCCTAACTGCCAAGCACCCCCTTGGAGACGGAGCTCACAGTTCATTCATACTGTTCCTTCAGAGGACTGGCTGTTCTCCAGGGCTGTTTAATGGGTGTCCCCATCCAAATACCATGAAAGGACACCACTGGACCCACAGGTGCCTGACTGGAATTGATGCTTCTAAAAGGTTCCACATGCTAAAGAACTGTCTGAATGTCTTACCTGGACATTCAGGTTTCTGCAACCAAGCCCCAGCCCTTCATCTCTTCTGCCTCTTCTACATAGATGTACTACTTACTGTTTCTCAGCACAGGCTGCCTCTCCCCACCCCACCTCTCCCCCCTCCCAGACTCACCGTCCCTCAGATGCACTTTCTTTAGTGAAATTCCAAGCTTACACAGGTATCTATGTGTACACACAAATACATTTTTTCCCCAGTTAAATCCTTTTTGTTGTTGTTTTTTCCTTTTATTGAAAATTATTGCTAGGCGGTGGTGGTCCAATCCTTCAATCCCAGAACTGGGCAGGCAGAGGCAATCAAATCTGAGTTTTGAGGCCAACCTGGTCTACAGAGTAAGTTCCAAGACAGCCAAGGCTATGCAGAGAAACTCTGTCTAAAAAGAAAAAAAAGAAAGACAGACAGGCAGACAGACTATAAAGAAAGAGGGCTGGAAAGATGGCTCAAAGGTCCTGAGTTCAATTCCCAGCAACCACATGGTGGCTTACAACTATCTATAAAGAGATCTGGTGCCCTCTTCTGGCCTGCAGGCAGAACACTGTATACATAATAAATAAATCTTGGGGAAAAAAAAAAGGAAGAAAGAAAATTTTTTTTTCTCACATAACATATTCTGATTATGGTTTCCTCTCCCTCTCCTCCTCCCAGTTCCCTCTCCTGGCATGCAGGCAGAACACTGTATATATAATAAATAAATAAATCTTAAAAGAAAAGAAAGGAGGCCGGGCGGTGGTGGCGCACGCCTTTAATCCCAGCACTCGGGAGGCAGAGCCAGGCGGATCTCTGTGAGTTCGAGGCCAGCCTGGACTACCAAGTGAGTTCCAGGAAAGGCACAAAGCTACACAGAGAAACCCTGTCTCGAAAAACCAAAAAAAAAAAAAAAAAAAAAAAAAAGAAAAGAAAGGAAAAGCAGGCTTCTAAGGAACAATAAGATAAAACAAAACTAGCACACTGGAATAGGGCTGTCTTAGTTGGGTTTCTACTGCTGGGAGGAGGCGAGGGCCACTCTTACAAAGGAAAACATTTTACTGGGGCCGGCTCACAGTTCAGAGGTTTAGTCCATTATGGTCATGATGGCAAGAACGGTGGTACGCAGGCAGACATGGCGCTGGAGAGGGAGCTGAGAGCCCTGCATCTGGATCCACAGACAGCAGGAAAGGAGAGTTACCCACACTGGGCCTAGCTTTAGCATCTGAGACCTCCAAGTCTGCCCCCAATGACACACTTCCTCCATTAACACAAGACCTACTCCAGCAAGGCCACACCTCCTAATAGTGCCACTCCCGTGAGCCTCGGGGGTCATTTTCTTTCAAACCACCACAAGGACAAAACAAACAAACAGAAGGGAAAGAGCCAAGAAAAGGCACAAGAAACAGATACAGATGCAGAGACCCATTCATTAGCACACTTAGGAATCCCACCAAAACACAAAACTGGAAGATGTACTCTATACACAAAGGACTTGTAGGGTTAAAAAGAGAGAGAGAGAGAGAGAAATATATATGAATAAAATAAAGAAATAAGATTAATTTTTTTAAAAAGCCCACACACGACATTAGGAGGCAGGGAATCCTCAACATGCAATACAGTTGGTTATTGGTTGACCATCTACTGCTGGGCCTACAGCCTGTTTCCCAGTGAAACTCCCTTGGAGAAAACTAAATTTTTATTTGCATGTGGTTATCAACTGAAGATACCTCCTGGGTTAGGGATGGGGCCAACTAAATTCTTAAAATAGCAAAAGTTTCTTTTCCTAATTTAATTACTAACAGACTGTATCTTGGGTTTAAATGTTTAGTTGGAGTCAAGTTTGACCTGGAAAATAACACCCAAACTAGCTAAACCTACATTACTATAGAGAAATCCACTAGTGAAAATAAGAACATTAAATCAGAAGTCACAAGGCAGGTCTCTGAGGAAGATAAAAACTAGACAACTAGAGGACCAAGTCTTGTCAACACTCAATTTCTGTATATATACATGACATATGAGAGTGGCCAGGGCTCACACAGTCCTTTCCCAAAAACCACAGCAAAGAAAGGTCTTCCAAACAGTGAGCACTAAAGGTAGAGAATTTCGCCCTACTCTTTGGGGCTCTCTCCACCCACTATAAAAAGCTAAAAATAAATGTGGTAAACACACATGACAAGCAAAACAGCAGAGAGAATACTCCAGAGTCAACCTGTCATGCAGACCTCAGAAGCAGGGCTCCTAGAGACGTACTGTGCCACAAAAGCAATGGCCTTGTTCTCACTCAAGAATGAAGCTAACACTCTCTAAAGGAACGCTTCTCAAACCCTATGGTCCATGTCAAACTCCCTAGAGAGAGCTCATCAGGCATGTAAATTCTGGAACACATTCCTAGAGTTTTAGGATTAGCAAAGAGTAGAAAGTTTACCTACATTGCCTCTTCTAGAAACAGGCTGAACCCTAATATAACACAAGAGAGAATATAAGAAAAGGGGCTTAGGGAACTTAAGACTAAGTAGACCTAAGCTAAGTGTAATAAAAACACACAATAACTAAGACTGCTCATGAGTTTACCAGTGGCCCATCACCAAATTATCATTCCCCTTGAAATATGCTGTCAGCTTTGGACCTCCCTCCCACCTCCTCTCCTCCTACTTTCTGACTCCTGATCATACTTCAGACCTCAGGCTAACTGTACCAGGGTGTGGACCTCCAACTGCCCCTCCCAGCTACACTCATGGAGCTCATTCTAGCTCTAAGTCCATGTGTGCTAACGACTCCAAGCTGATCTAGACACCAAGCCTGTCCTCTGAGGTCCAAACTCACGCATCCTGCCTACTGGGCACCTCTGCGTGGTCATCAAATCTTAAAATAACAAAGCGTAACCCCCAAAAGTCTCTTCTTTGGTTGTTACCATCTCAGATGGAATGTGACTCCTTCCTCCTCCCCCAAAGGAAGCCCCAGGAGGCCTGGCCTCACCACCCCTTGCGCTGGAGTGGTGTTTCTCTCAGAGCTCCACTAGCTGCTCGACCACCGTCAACTCCCATTTCCACTTGTTCTCAAAAGCAGCTAGCCAAACTAGGTTTTGCAAACGTAAACCAGATCACACCATCCTCCTGATCAAAACCCTGCAGGAGCATCCTGTCTCCACCCAGTCCAGGCTTCTCCCATCTTCCCCACCCTACCTCCTCCTCACCACCAACTGCTGTCACACTGCAGAGCACCGCTCCCTGAACATCAAGTTCGGCTTCTCTCTCACTCCAACCACTTTTCTGCACAGCTGGTACTTACCCCAGGTAACAACCCGACTTTTTCTCCCTCTCTCCTCCCCCATGATCCTTTACCATTCACTTTTCTATATGGCCCTTGTTTGCCTTTTTACTCTAGAAGCACCCAAGAGCTATCCCAGGTATACACTAGACACTTAATAAAAGCGTGAACAGCTTAGGCATATGGTGTACACTGCAGTCCCATCCTCTTGGGAGGCTACCATAGGAGGATTGCTTGACCCCAGTAATTCCAGAACAGCCTGGGCAATTCAGCAAAACTGTCTTTAAAGGTAAGTAAACAAACATACTGAATGAAAGAAGAGGAGGAGAAAGCTGGGGAAGGAACAGAAAGTTAAAGGGATCCAAGAATAGTATCTGAGAAAGCTACCGGTTTCTCTTTTTGAAAAGAGTATGACATTAAATGACCTGAACCATCTGAACTAGAAAGTGAAAGTGCATCACTACACTCTTAAAAACTGCAGCCGTGGCTCCCTGTCACCTTCTCCCTCCACTCTGTGTCCTGTTCTTTGTTGTCACACGTGTCTCTCAGGGGGCACAGGCATGACACAGAATTCTGTCTCTTCCCACAGATCCAAACACACGACTTACATACGCAATACTGTAAATGCTGGTTTTGTATTTTCAACAGACCTGAGAGTATAATCTCAAGGACCAACAGAGGCTGGACAGGAATACAAAAGAGGGAAACGCCAGAAACTGCTGAAGCTAAGGCAAGAATGTGTGTTCTGGCCGGCAGTGGTGGCGCACGCCTTTAATCCCAGCACTTGGGAGGCAGAGGCAGGTGGGTCTCTGTGAGTTAGAGGCCAGCCTGGTCTACAGAGTGAGTTCCGGGATAGCCAGGGCTGTTACACAGAGAAACCTGTCTTGAAAAAACAAACAAACAAAAAGGACCACTAGGCTCCATAAATTAATAGGGACATGGAAAGATACAGGCTCAGAAGCCCAGAAAAGGACCTAAGACAAATAAAGCTTTAAGGTAAAAACAAAAACCAAGACCATCACTCAAAATACACCCTTCAGGAAGCTGACCCTGACTGATCTCACGAATCTGATCACTGTGAGGAGAGCTGCTGGGTCTCTTGAAGCTCTTCAGGCTACTTGACCACACTGAACATCATCAACCACTGATAAACGAACAGCCAAGTCACACCACTGGCAGCATCACATGTTCCAGCGTAACGAAAACTGAGAACAGAGGGAGACACAGCATCTTTCTGTTTTTTCAATTCTGAACTTCAAAAAGACTTTGTAAATGCTCCAAGAACTCCATTACTCACCTAAGCCTACCAACTGTTAACATTTTCCTTGATTTCTTTACCATTCTCTTTTCTGTTGTCCCTAAACTTACTTAAACTAAGTCACAGACCACTCCTTGATCCTCCAGGATGTACTGTCTTCTTACAGAGGCATTCACTTACACAGTCACAGACAATTACCAAAACCAGGAAATTGAGTACAATCATCTAGTCTCCAAACCTCAAATGTAGCCAGCTGTCCCCGAACATTACTCAGCAGCCTTGTTTTCTGCCTCTAAGGCCACAGTGCAAGTTCTGTCTTCATCTCAGTTACTAAAGGGCGGCAGCTGGTTCCCCAACCTGTGTTCGGACACGCCTCTCTCTTTGATAAAGCCTCCCCTGGGCTCCGCCCACCCCTTCCACACAATGGGACTGAATGTTACACATTTCTGCAGAGATATCTTTTCTCCTCCACATAGCACACCACAAGTAAGTGCCACTGCTAGAGATACTAACCTTGGTCACTTGGTTAGGAAGGTAAGTCATCATTTCTCACCTTTTTGATCATTAAATGACTTATGGGTAGGTGAGTGCACCCCTATTCCTCACAGAACTGCTGCCCACACTCTGCCACCAACTGATGATTCCTGCTTGAGTCACTTGTTACTGTGATGGCTGCAGAATGCTCCTTACAGCTTCCACTCCTGCCAATTCCCTGGCTGACATCAGTCAGGAATGTCCCCTGCAACCTGTGTATTTACCCACCAGTGGTATTCCGACCTAACCCCACAGGGACACACTCCACTTGGCTTTCACATTTAGTCACATTTAGTGGGAGCTCCTTCCAGCTCCTTCCTGTGCCCTTCCGACAGGTCTGTTTGAGCACTTCCTTGCCTGGGGACAAGATGTTCCACTTTTGTGCTTTCCCTACACAGACTACTCTGGAGGGAACCAGTCGCTTCTCTAAAGTGCTGAGGCCATTTAGCAAGAGGTGATTTCTAGAAAATAAGATCTGCCTGTGGCTAAAAGCCTATATCACTGCTTCTAAGCCCTCTCAGGACAAAGTAGGTCACACACTTTTATAAGCTGTAGTTTAGAAAATCATATCCAGCAAGAAAAGCAATACATTAAATGTATATTTTTCACTATTGCATTTGAACAACACAGGTAACAGAAACACCATGCCAATATATATACATACATATATGGGTTTGGTTTTTTTTATCTTTTTGCGTGTTGTCTTGGTTTTGGGGGAGGAGGGTTGTTATATTAGGTTTTTGGGTTTTTTTGAGAACAAACTTAAAGCTGGATGGGTAGAAAGGGGGGGATCTGGAAGGACTTGGGGGAGAAAAAGGATATGATCAAAATATATTTAAATTTAAAAATTGTTTTAAATAATAAATATAATTAAGAAAGAAAAAACTACATAAGACACCGAATTAAGAGTCAATTTTGCCAGGCGGTGGTGGTGCATGCCTTTAACCCCAACACTCAGGAAGCAGAGCCAGGAGGATCTCTGTGAGTTCGAGGCCAGCCTGGGCTACCAAGTGAGTTCCAGGAAAGGTGCAAAGCTACACAGAGAAACCCTGTCTCAGAAAAAAAAAAAGTCAATTTTTCCCTTTATACTGAGTAAAATTTTATTACACAGCAAGCTATTTACATAAATCTCTCAACTTCACAAAACAAAACACAAGTAAAACTGTAAGTTAACCATTTCAGGTGGTTTATAGCCACCAGACTTTTTGGTGGTGAGAGTAAGAGGCGCCAGGCAAAGCCAAAAATAATTAATACATCAAAATAATTAATTACATCAAAAACAACAGGCAGCTCTATGCGTTTGGGTCTAAGATTTTTTTTTTTTTCTGAGACAGGGTTTCTGTATACTCCTGGCTGTCCTGGAACTTACCATGTAGACCAGGATGTTCTTGAACTCAGAGATCCACCTCCCTCTGCCTCCTGAGTGCTGGGATTAAAGCCATGTGCTCCACCAACACTTGGCAAATTCTAAGATTATTTTAAAAAACAAAACAACAACAACAACAAAACCCCTAAAATTAAATTAGCAATTTGGCCAGAAGAGAAATCTGAAACGAATTAGTCTTAAAGAACAAATTCTTCTGCCCTCCGTCCCCACCACTCAGAAGGACTGGACATCATGACCGGAAGAAGTCCCCCGCAAGCAACTTTAAAGGACAGTGAAGCAGGCTGTCCTGGGAACCTGGTGAAAGCATCAGGTGCTGACACCGCACGGCACATCTGGTCTAGACAGAATCACAGCCCGTGACCTAGCCAGCATTCACTAAACGCCTGCTCTGTTCCCTCCAAACACTCCACCTCTTGCCCTGCCCTGTGTGGACCACAGTACCTGCACAATCCTCAGGGGGCCTCTCCATGAAGAGATCCAGTCACACTGTGTTGGTAGAACACTCAGCCCTGCTAATGCACTACTGTAAAATGCTCCAGAACTCCCCAACACTGGAGCCTTCCACAGCAGTACTTAGTCTTTCATGTCTCTAACATCACTAAAAGCTCTCATACGCTTAGCCTGTTTCCTGCTCTCCGTAAGTATTCCAGCGTCTTGCACATTAAAGAAAGAAAGAAAAAAGAAACTTTAACACAGTAGGATGTTGAATGTCTTCTTTTAACTGTAAGCTTCTTCAAGTCAATGACTGTTTTTTACTGATCCCCTACTCCTATAATCCCAACAGGTGCCCAGCAAATAATGCTGAATAAATGAAATTAAAAACAGAGCATTGAATGAGATTATGAGTTCATGGAACAACATAAGCTTGAATGTTACAAGTCCCTACCTGGTAACTAACTGTTTTCTTTCCATCACTTCTAGTATGAGGTAAGGTTAATGGTCCTGATACTATCCAAACATCTTCAAATCTCTCCGTCAGCTCACGACAATACATTTCTATTCTGAAAAACAAATCAAAATATGTTACATGTTCACAAGCATACATGTAAGAAAGCAGCAAGTCACCCAGTCCCTAGGAAAAACACCAAGATCTCATTGAAGAAATTAACTTAGGGATGTCCATAGTGGCACACACCTTTAGTCCCGGCACCAAGGAGGCAGAAGCAATTAGATCTCTGTGAGTTCAAGGTTAATCTGGTCTACAAAGAGTTTCAGACCAGCCAGGGCTACACAGTGAGACCCTGTCTAAAAAAATTTTAAAGCCAGTAGGTGGTAGTACACATCTTTAATCCCAGCAGCACTCAGGAAGCAGAGGCAGGCGAATCTCTCAGTTTAAGGCCAGTCTGGTCTACAAAGTGAGTTCCAGGACAGCCAGAGCTACACTGGAAAAACCAAAAAAAAAAAAAAACCCCACCATTTAAAGCAGTCTTTTGAACTTCAAACTATTTAAAAAAAAAAAAAAAAAATCAAATCAGGCATGATGACGCACACCTTTAATCCCAGCACCCAGGAGGCAGAGGCAAGAGGATCTGTATAGGTTAGAGATCAGTCTTATCTACATAGTGAGTTCCCGGCCAGCCAAGGCTACGAAGTATCAAGACTGTAGCTATGCAAGCTCATCCCATCTGAAGCTGAAGGTAAGATTTACACTGAAACGTCTCTCAGACCGTCTCCTGCACTTACCTGTGAAAGTCAAATGCTAAACTGCAATTCCCTAAGCGATGGCAATTTCTAGAACACGTTATCATCAAAGACTGCTGGAACCAAACAGTCATTCCATTTTCACTTGGCACCAGAATGTATCTTTCCTAAAAGGCTAAAGACACTAGGAGCACAGACTCCCTTACTAGCTCAACACAATGAACTCAGGTTCTGGCCGCCCCATGCGGCACCTGTCCTAGTGGAAACCATCTACACAGGACAGGGCTGGGGCAGAGACACACACCCATCAACACGGCAGTGATATGCACTCATCATACTGCACTTGGACGACATCTACACCAGCCACCATGCCCCTGAGTTTCTTTTACAGTGCAGATTCCTCCCAGTTCCCGGTACGTTCTCCTCCTTACAAAGATCTCCCTTGAGAAAAGAAAATGTAAAAGGTTCCCACAGGTGTGCAATCAGCAAACACAACATGGAAGGGGTAAGAAAAACACCCCAGAGCTTTAACAAGTTGGAAGGAAAAGCTTTACAGGGAGTGCAAAGGTCCACGAGTTAAATCTGAACCTTAATTGGGTCCTAACAGCAACAAGACCCTCGGGGGAATGAACACTGTAAAGCTGGTGCCAAAGAGTTACTGTTAATTTTTTAAGTACAATAGTATTGTGGGTTACATTTAAAACAACTCTTTTCTCCTAAAAATACAATTTATAGTGACATATATTATAATCTGAGCAAGGGGTAGGGGTTACAGTACACAATGAAACAGATGTTTCATGGTTGGTCACTAGTGAAGTCTTTACAGATTTCTCTCATGGTTTTTATGTGTCTGTTTGCACACAAGCACATTGGTGCGGGTGCCAGAGGCCAGGAGAGGTGTTAGAACCCCTGGAGCTGGAATTACAGGCAGCTGTGGCCTAGCTGGTGCGGATGCTGAGAACCAAACTCCTGCCCTTTGCAAGAGCAACATAAACTCTTGACCACTGAGCCGCCTCTCTGGCCGCTGGGCTTTTAAGTATAGGGCATTTTCTTAATGTTTATTTTTTAAAATTTGTCTTTTTATGTGTGTGTTACCTGCATGTACGTAAGTGTACACGTGAGAATCTGAAGAGGACACTGGGTTCCATGGTGATACAGAGTTGTCAGCCATCACATGATGCTGGAAACTGAACTCAGATCCTGTAGCAGAGCAAGCAGTGCTCCAAGTGCTCCATCTCCCCAGGTTTTTTTGTTTTGTTTTGTTTTGTTTTTAGTGGTAGGGATGGAAGCCATGGCCCCTGACCATGTGAAGCAAGTAGTCTACCAATGAGCACACCTGTAGCCTGATTCTGAACCATAAAATATTATATAGGATAGCACACTGCCCAAAACCACCTCAGCCAGTGCTAGTCTCAGATGCCTGGGGAGACCACTTGACAGAACTCAACCATGTCCAAAGAAAGCAGAAGGCACAGACGTTTCCGTTTCCACCACTAACATAGTTAACGGCTGTGTTGAACTGTACATGCCAAACTGTGCTCCTGGAAAGCTCAGAAAGAGGCAGGTGTGGTGCTGCACACCTGCCACCCCAGAACTTTCGAGGCTGAGGAAGGAGAATCCCAAGCTGGAGGCCAGCCTTGGACCTGACAGTGCCCACAAAGAGCTCAGGAACAAAGTGCCTTCCCTGGACACGCTGCTCAGTTACTATCAGGAATATTCTTTTCAGCAGTTTCTCTCAAAACCTGACAAGCAGAAGCAAATGCTCAAAGAGGCAGGCTATCTTCTGAAGGCTGTTCTCCCAAATACAGCAAAGAGACTGACTGGCCCTTCAGACTGGCATCTCAAGAGCAAGAGACAGCACATACATGCCAACAGTCTGTCACCAACCACCGTCCGCACCTACCTATTCCAATAGCCAGAGTTATTGTCGAAATTCTGAGGCACGATGTTAGAAAGGTAAAAGGTTTCTGCCATGGCTTTCTGTGAAAAAAAATGAAAACGCGTGTTATTCCAGCATGCCTTCCCTTCTGAAGCCCCACAAGCAGATGCAGATCGCCCCATATTAACGCCTACAGGTCTACTCATCAGTGCTGGAATCCGCTCACATCAGGCAATCATGCTATCACCCATCTACAGCCCCAAGCCAATAATACTTAGTTAGATAAACACAGACATAAATAGCCCAAGACAGAAAACTCTGTCATTATGCAAAATAACTCCAGGGCCAGTGAAATTGCTCAGCAGGTAAAAGGCATGCTGCCCCTGATCTGGTGCCCAGAACTGATATAAAGGTGACAGGAAGGAACCCACAAAGCTGTCCTCTGGCTTCCACAGACAATCCATAAACACACCTAATACACACAAAATAATTTTAATTAAAAAAAAAAGGGGGCTAACCCTGCCTTAAAAAAATTAATTTTTAAAAAGACTATAAGCTGGGTACATGGCTCATGCCTATCATCCCAGCGCTTCAGAAGGGGAAAGCAGGGGATCAGGAACTCAAGGTCATCCTAAGCCACGTAACGGGCTCTAGGTCTGCCTGTACTACATGAGTGTCTCAAATAACAGTAACAACAACAGTAACAGAAAATAAGAACTATAATGTAAGTAGTTCAGTGTGTCTGGCTTTTCTTACCATTTATAACATCCAAAAGCATGTTTATACGCTCCAAGGACTAAAAGCCTCCAAAGAAAGCTTGAGAATAAATTCTGGCTTTAAGCCTCTGGAGGAAAAGCCAACTCTCAGGAATTATATTTAAGAGATGTGAAAAACAACAAAACATTTCGTTCAAAAGTGGCAGAGAAACATCCTCTTCTCCCCGTTTCCAGCCACCATAAACTCGCTCACTTGGCAAGTCTGATCTACACACACAAAGCTCTGTACCAATGTCTGTAGCCAACAGCTGCTATCACCACGCCCATCTCGTCAAGGGTGGTTCTAGCCTGGCAGTCACTGGACCAGATGGACTGTCACTTTGTTTCAACTTTTCTACCACTCTCAAACTTTTCAAACTGAAAATGCCTTAGGATCTGGGGTGTGGCTAGGTGGTAAAATGTCAGTTTATATGCACAAGTTAAAATTAAACGTGAAGGGACAGAAAAACGAGCAGCTTCAAATCCTAGTGGCTTTCCAGCCCCCTTCACATTTAGAATTTAGTTTTTAGAGGCAAGAGACAGACAGACACCGACATTCTCAAGCTTTATAAGTTGGTTCCTAGATCATCAGGCACACATCCTCATCCTCTCAAAAGTATTCCTACACTGGAAAACTTGTTATTTCCTGCTGGGGCCATATGTCCTCGTGACCAGCCACTTCCAACATAGTCCTCATTGAGGGCACTGAAGGTTGAAGGGACACTGGGATCAGGCTTGAATTTACAATGTTTTCTGTCCGCGTCACCTGAAGAAAAACACACAAAATGGTTATCTATGGGTCCTCTAAGGCAGGCAAGTTGGCTACTGTGGGAAGGCATCCCTTCAAGCAGCTGGTATTACGGACCACATGCATGTCTCAAGTTCCTAAAACAGTTTAGATATTTCATCTGAGCAAGGCTTGGTCTAGGACAGGATGCTTCTCATACAGTGGAGCTATCGCTCACATTCTGACTCTGGCCTTTCCAGTTAAAGTAAACCACCCTGGACAGAACGCAGGTGAGAACAAGGAGGTAGTAAGGGGCACAGAGAGCTCCACACCAAACAAACGTGTACCAGAACCATCAAGTGACTCACAGCGGCTCTGACAGCATGCACAATACCTGCACCAGGTCAAACCAGACAAAAGCCCAACAGAGGGGAGGGAGCCACAAAGCCCCACTTCTCATGGAGGAGCCATTGGCAACTGAGGGCTACTGGGAGAGGGAGTCAGTTTTCTTCAAGAATCTGCCCCTGAGGAGTTACCCACGTGCCAATAGATGATCTGACACCCAGACACATACTGGCAGCACTGGCCTGGGGGGTTGGTTTAAAAAAAAAAACACCTGAAACTAGGAGGGAATAGTGGTGAAAGGGACAGGGAAGAAACTGAAGGAGACGGAATATGGGTGGGGTGGACTTATCAAAACCCGTTATACGCATATAGGAAACTCTCCAACAATAAGAAAATAGGCCCCTAGCTGTGCGGTGGTAGCACATGCCTTTAATCCTAGCACTTGGAAGGCAGAGGCAGGTGGATCTCTGAGTTCGAGGCCAGCCTAGTCTACACAGTGAGTTCCAGGACAGCCAGGGCTACACAGAGAAACCCTGTCTGGGGGGGGGGGGGGGGGGGGGGGGGGGGGCACTTGTATATTGTTTTACAAAATTATATTCTGACAAATTTACTTGTACTGAATTAATGAATAAAGGAAGGAAGATGTCTTATGTCTGCCTATTGCCTCTTAAACCATGACAAAATAAACATCTAAGGTAGGAGCTCCACTCAGAATACCTCAAAGAGATTTCTGAGTAGGACAAGTGTTTGAAAATAAGTGGTGCTTTGCGTGAGAATGGCCTCCACAGGTGCATGTATCTGCATGCTTAGTCCCCAGTTGGTGGACTGAGAAGGGTTAGGAGGTGTGGCCTTGCTGGAGTGGGTGTGACCTCATTGGAGTAGGTGAGTCACTGGGAGTGGGCTGTGAAGTTTCAAAATCTCATGCTAGGCCCAGGCTCTTTCTCTCTCTGTCTCTCTACCTGTGGATCAGGATGGAGCTCTCAGCTACTTCTCCAGCACCATGCCTGCATGCTTCCAGCCACTCTCCCCATGAGGATAGCAGACTCACCCTCTGAAACTGTAAGCCAGCCCCAATTAAAAGCTTTCTTTTTATAAGAGCTGCCTTGGTCATGGTGTCTCTTCACTGCATGGGAACAGTGACTGAGACCAGTGTTTATAAGCAACTGAGTTAGCTGTACTTTACCTCCTCAAAACTACCCAACTCACGGGTTTACAATGGAAAGAATTGCTTTCCTCATACCTATCTCAAAAGGATCAAATAGCAGGATAAAGTTAATAAAATTAAAATTCTTCCATTATTTTAACTTATTAAGCTTGAGTATAAATCAAATGGATTTATGGGACACAAAGTTACAGTTAAAAGCTACAGATACAGCCATGTAAAGATTTGATGCCAAGTGTGAGGACCTGAGTTTGGAGCCCCAGAATCCATGTAAAGCCAGATATGGTAACACACATCTGTAATCCCAGCTCCTAGAGCAAGATACAAAGTGGAGACAGGAGAATCCCCAGAAGCTGGAGGCAAGTTAGCCTGGAAAACAGGAACAAACAGGAAACCTTGATTCTAATGAGGTGAAAACAGGAAAACTAACTCTGAGGTTGTCCACAGTGAACAGGTGCAGGTCCACCCTGCACACACACACAGTGAACTGGTGCAGGCCCACCTTACACACACACACACAGTGAACAGGTGCAGGTCCACCCTGCACACACACACACACACACAGTGAACAGGTGCAGGCCCACCCTGCACACACACACAGTGAACTGGTGCAGGCCCACCTTACACACACACAGTGGATCACTGCAGGTCCACCCTGCACACACACAGTGGTCCGGTGCAGGTCCACCTTGCACACACACACACACACACACACACACACACACACACACACACAGTGGATCACTGCAGGTCCACCCTGCACATACACACAGTGGACCACTGCAGGTCCACTCTGGAGATGCATGACACACATGCACACACTCACAAAAATTAGGATCAATTTTCAACTTCTACAATAGTTTCCTCTTGAACAAGGACATTCTAAGGTCCCAGCTACGCTACTGGGTTTGTAAGTCCTGGAAAGGTATACGCTCATCCTGATATCAGCATTTTAATCCTCACAGACAGCACACTTTATCATTTTGTGTGTGTGTGTGTGTGTGTGTGTGTGTGTGTGTGTGTGTGTGTTCTCATGGAAGCTCCAAGACTCAGGTTAGCCTGTGCGAGGGCCTTCACCTACTGCGCAATCTCGCCAGCCTCACAGCACACATTTAAAGTGAAGGAGAGATAATATACAGACCTTCCATCAATGATAAATCACAAAACAGGGATGAAACTGCCACGGTAAGTGGGGTGTAGTGGGGCATCCTTGTAATCGAGGACTTGGTAGATGTAAAAGCATCAGGAGTCCAGGGTTATCCTCAGCTAGGTAGATCGATAAACTGAGGCTAGCCTGGTCTACATGTCTTAAAAAAACTATAGCAGAAAAAAAATACTATCATTAAAATAGTAAAAAGTTACTGTACCATCAATTTATTTTAGTTATTTATTTTTTTGAGGCAGGCTCACAGTATAGCCCTAGCTGGCTGAGAACTCATTTCTATAGAGGCTGACCTTGAATTCCTAGGCACACCTGCCACTCCTAAGATTGAAGCTGTGCACCACCACACCCAGCAACACAATTTTAAAGACTACCTACTACAGACCATTTGCTCTAGCCTTGGCTGTATCCCCACAGCTTGGCGTCACTGTACAAGCACACTTAGTAGGCGTTTAAACAAGACCTGTTGAGGTAGTAATGATGCTCACTGCATCAGTATTTATGATGGAGCCTTGAAACTCAAGTGTTGAAATACAGATGTTCCCAGTCCCTGAAACAGCTGGGAAGGGTCTTGGCACTCCTCCAATACTAAGCTTGATCCGTTTAATAAGAGAGCAAAATAAACATCATTTTCTATGTGTTGTGAGGTGCAAAGGTTGAAAATATTATCAACAATCCCCTTACTCTAAACTTGGAAACCCTTTCACCAGTACCTGAACTTTGTTCCAACCACCTACCTATGATCTTGTCCTTGGATATATGTTCAAGAACCCATCTGGGCACCCGTTTTGCCTGGTCATAAGACAAGGCATGATTAGTATAACGCCTGGTCTCTGTTCCAGTTAAAGGAAATCCAAACTGTTCCAAGACTATTTTTTCTGCAGATTCTGAGAAAGAAAAAGAAAAAAAAGGGGGAGGTGAATAAAAACAAGTAATTAGTAACTCTTATTAAGAACAAAAGGTCAAAGACAACAGTGATAACTAAAAGCAAATGGCTCAAAGGTCTCTCCAGGGAGTGTGATTCCCAGTGCTGGGGATAGAAGGGTCTAATCAAACAGACCTCACTTTTGCAGTTATTTATTAAGTCAAAGAAAACAGTTTAGCAAAATCCTCCTCTGCCTACATTCTGCTATGTATTCACAATAAGCTTCAACTCCAGGGTGTGCATTTGGTTTAGGTGCTGGGGAATGAACTCTGGGTCTCACTCACGCTAGACAAGAATTCCAACAGGGCCACATTCCCAATCCTTTGACTTTTTACTTTGAAACAGAGTCTCACTACATTTCTCAAGCTAACTGAACTCACTCTGTGGCCCAGGCGGGCCTTGAACTTTTGCTCCTCCTACTTCTACCTACTACCCGCCAAGTTTACAGGTATGTGCTGCCATACTCAGTCATAACTTAAAGAAAGGCCTGGTGTGCAGGGTGCAGGCAGAGCATAGCCCAGCAACAGCTGTGCACACACTAGAGGCCCTAACTTCAATTCCTGGTACCAAACAGAAATACAAACCCGATCTTACTAGTTTTCCAAATCTGTCTGCACCTCAAACTGTAAGGAGACCGCAGAGGAAAACATCATGCCGCTGCAGCTATCAGTCAGTGATAAAACTGGATGGGAAAGGTCTTCATACTTAAGGAGACAAAAATGGCCATAATTTTAGTTTTTCATCATCACAGTATCTCATCTGCCAGGCTAAGTATTCATTTTGTTTTCCTAAAGACCATAATTCCATGAGTGGGAGCACACACCTGTTACTCCAACAAGTTTGATGCCTGGCTGGGTCACAATGAGACCTTGACTCAAAGAAAAAAAAAACAACCCACTCAAACCATCCCTCGCTAAAACTCCCCAATGTTTTAATACAAGGAAAGACTGATAGGTATGCTGCAGGAAGACTGGGAAAGTGGTACTTTCTCCTAGTGGAAAAAAACCAAGCACACGCTCAACAGTGAGCCGGGTACCAGTCACTCCTTCCTCCCCATGCCTTCCCAAGCACCAACCGCCGGGGTATTCCTCTGGCACAATGCAAGTATCAAAGAAGCAGGTTGTCCTCATGTCCTGGAATGAGATGGGCCTGTAGGTGCCCCGGGAACGTAAGGATTTACATACTTGGAAAACTGGGTAGCAGACAGCCTTCATGGAAACTCCTTCACACATACTTGCTGGGATGGTTAATGTCAATTTGATAGAATCTAGAATCACCTGAGAGAGAGGCCTCTGGGTATGCCTAGGGGGGTGGATCACCGCTGTATTCATTGACGCGGGGACCCCCAGCTTAACAGTGGGCGGGGCCGTTCCCGGGCTGGGAATCCCACTCTGTGTGGATGGGAGAGAAGGGGGCCGAGCAGCAGCAAGCCTTCGTTCCTGTTTCCTGATTGTGGGAGCAATGTGGCCAGCTGCTTCGAGCTCCTTCCTCGCCATGATGGGCTGCACCTCGAACTGGGAGCTAAAACAAGCCCTTCCCTGAAGCTGCTTCCGTCGGGTCCTGGTTTTTGTTTGCTTTTTGTCACAGCAAAAAGAAACTAAGACACTTACTGAAGGCCAATTCTGTACCAGGTACTGTGCTGCACCTAAGGTGGAGAACAAACAGAGTCTCAGCTCGAGGTGGAGCTAAGGATGGAGGGCGGTGACTTGCGAACCCGCAGAGCGAGGTGAAGACTTGGGCGGGAGAAGGGGCGGGTGGGGCCGAGCCCGGGGATGGAGCCCGCCCGCAGACTCACCGTGCGGGGATCCCGCGTCCCGGCTCCGGAGGAACTGCAGCGCCGTCAGCCCAGCTCCCGCGGCGCCCACCACAGCCCCGGCCAGGAAGCCATTCAGAAACCGCCGCGAGCCCCTGAGACGGGAAGCGAAGCTCTTCGCAGCCATAACTCCGGAGACGCCAGCACTTTGCCTCTGCCGCGCATGCGCACACCGAGGGCCCGAAGCCAGGATGGCCCAATCGCAAGCACGGGAACGCGGCACGCACGCGCGATTTGGAGCCGCCGCCCAGAGCCCTTCGCAGCTGAGGGCCTCGTGCGCCCCCTGGTGACCAGCTGGAGCAGGCGCGCCTGCCTCCATCCCCGGTCCGAGCCAGGGATGTGACACTGAGTTGTGTCATGCACTGTCCTCAGAAAATACCTTTAGTCTCCTTTAATAGTGAGTAAACACGTTCTCATGATCCAACTCGGTGTGATTCCAAAACCTGTTCCACATTGGATCTGTTTGCAACGCCTGGCTTCAGAGTCAAAATGCACACACATTTTGTGTCTGTACCTCCGATCGAGTTTCTTGGCAAAACAGTACTCCATGGTAACCTGAGACTCTGGACCAGAGCTCAGAAGTTTAAGTCCCTGCCAAACTACTCAGGTGTGCCACTCCATCATGTCTCCGCTTTTAATTTGTGTCCGAGCCAGCAAAACTGCTTATCTGGTAAGGGTGCTTGCCACCAAAACTGACGACCTGAGTTCAATCCCTGGAACCCACTGGATGGAAGGACAGAACTGACTCCTGAAAGCTGACCTCTAACCTTCTTAGGTGTGCCCTTGCCTTCCTGAATGCACAGGTATGCACAGCCAGACATAAACAAACAAATGTGATAAAATTGTAATCAGGTTTGGTGGAGCTGATCCATAATCCAAGCACTAGGGAGGGCTGAGGAAGTAATATCTGAGTTCAAGACCAATGTAGGCTACATAGTGAGTTACAAATGAATCTCAACTACATAGCAAGATCTATCTCAAAAAAGAAGTTAAAATCATCATCGCCATCATCATCATCTTAGACAACAGGGTTTCATCTCAGGACTAAGGAGGTAGCACATACGATGCATGCCTTCAAGCACACTGTAAATGTTAGCCACTTCTATGGCACCACTCTACTTGGTCTTAGAATATAAAACTGATTGATGGGGGCTGGAGAGGTGGCTCATCGGTTAGGAACACTGGGTGCTCTTCCAGAGGACCTGAGTTCAATTCCCAGCACCCACATGGCAGCTCACAACGGTCTGTAACTCCTGTTCCAGGGGATCCAACACCCTCACGCAGACATAGATGCAAGCAAAACACCAATGTACATAAAATACAAATAAATAAATATAAAAAGACTGATTGGTGAATATCCACTGATAAGGGAAGAACATGGGTGTTTAACAGATTATCACTCAGATCAACTCGTGTACCTTGAAGTACAGTATCCAGCTTCCCAGATGGACTTGAAGTTTTGTTACAGTACACTGCTATTTTCCCTGGACTCACATATCCCAGGATAGCCTTAAGCTGGTGGACTTGAATGTCTGATTCTTCTGCCTCCACCTCCAGAATGTTGAGACTCCAGGTGTCCACCACTATGCCCAATTTAGTCAATGCAGGGGGTCCTAACCTAGAGCATGCTAGGCAAGTACTCTACTAACTGACTCACATCCCCAATTCCCATTTCTTAACTGGAAACAATTCATTTCATCTCACCTCAAAGATAATCACTCAGCAGGAGGCCATCTCTAGTGACAAACTAAGGAAATTCAAGCATTGTCTTAAAAGCCTCAACCAGAGAAAGCTGTTTGAGGAATTCCTCCCGAAGTGTACCTCTTATGAAGTCATGTATAATCTCATAGGTCTCTGATCCTGATTGCTTGAGCTAGGTCAGCTGCCCTTTCTAGGGAGTTACAGGTCTGGTAGTCTTTCCAGGTAGTAAGCCTGTGATATACCCAACTCTGCCCATCTACAGACTAGTGTCCAGTCAAGTAAACAAATTCCAGGTAGTAAGCCTGTGATATACCCAACTCTGCCCATCTACAGACTAGTGTCCAGTCAAGTAAACAAATTCCAGGTAGTAAGCCTGTGATCTACCCAACTCTGCCCATCTACAGACTAGTGTCCAGCCAAGTAAACATTCCAGGTAGGAAGCCTATGATATACCCAACTCTGTCCATCTACAGACTAGTGTCCAGTCAAGTAAACAAATTCCAGGTAGTAAGCCTGTGAAATACCCAACTCTGTCCATCTACAGACTAGTGTCCAGCCAAATAAACAAATGAGCAGCTGCATCTGGTCCCCACGGAGCAGTTACAGAACAAATGCTTAAGTGCAGGTCTGGAGGGCCTGCAACTCAGTGACCCCAGCTCTCAAGGCTCCTGAAACCCATCCTCCAAGCCTTTTCCCAAGACAGGTGGCCACCTCACCCGGTTCCTCCCACTACAGCCCCTTTTAGCCTAAAAATTTCTATCATGTGCAATGGAAAGCCCTGATTATACAACAAAAAAACCAGTCAGTGGACATGAAGGCTACTTTGGTGGCTGCCATTAGAACTTGTTACACTCATTGAAGTGCAAAGATGAGGCTGGATAGTTCATTGGCTAAGAGCACTGGCCCTGGGTTCAATTCCTGAACCTCCATGGAGGCTCACAACAGGCTAGAAGGACATCCCAGGGAATCCAATGTCCTCTTCTGGTTATCATGCACACAGCACAGTGTGCAGAGATACCAGAAAAACACCCACAGTTTTTATTTTTAAGTAAAAAAAAAAAACACATAGGTGAATTTTCATTATCCAGATCTTTTTTGTAACATCCAAATCTTTTACTTCAATGTCACAGTAAATGCCACTTGGCCCCAAGAACTGGAGGAACTGCTGCTTTGGGACAGTGAAACATCCGGGAATTGGTTTGTCCTCCTGTAAAATAAAAGGACCAGTTTTTAAACTGTACAAGGGAGTCCAGTACTCCATAGGGATGCTTGAGATTTATCAGTGGGGACAAGGTGATCATTCCTGAGTTCTTTTCTACTTCTCAAGTCTATTTTTACAGACGATCCACAGTGTCATTTAACAAAAGAATTCCTTTGCTAAAGGGAGTGACAGTAAGCCCTAAAATACAATATCAAAGATCTTCCATCCCCAAGCTCCTTTGTCAAAAATGTGAGGGTTCCTGAGCCTAGTGGCACACACCCTTGATCCCAGCACTCAGGAGGCAGAGGCAGGCCAATCTCTGAGAGCCCAAGGCCAGCCTGGTCTGTGTAATAAGTCCAGACCAGACAGGGCTACATGGTGAGTCTGTCTTTTAAAAACAAAAAACCAAAAAAAAAAAGAAACTGAGTTATTTGTGTTTGTGTTCTTTTCTGAGACAGGGTTTCTCTGTGTAGCCCTGGCTGTCCTGGAACTCACTCTGTAGACCAGGCTGGCCTTGAACTCAGAGATCCACCTGCCTCTGCCTCACAGTTCTAGGGTTAAAGGCATGGCCACCTGGCTAAAAGAGTCTTAAGTCTCCCTTCTCTGCACTCACTAATGAAACATTAACTTTCTATATCTAAAGGACTAAAAGGGCCAAAGGTCGAACAACTGGCCTGTTAAGAGCCACGTAAGAGCCTTCAAACAGATGCTTAGCAAAGGAAGAGTTAAAAGGTATCTGCCCGGCCAGAAGTAGGACTCAAAAACAATGTTTCTCCACTTAAACAAATTAGTCATAGACCCTAAAATCTTGTTAGCAGAGAGCAACAAGCTCATTTCTAAAGCTGTGTTCTCTGCTAGGCAATAAATGTTGGGCAGGGCTGTGGTGGTGCACGCGTTTAATCCCAGCACTCAGGAGGCAGAGGCAGGCGGATCTCTGTGAGTTCCAAGCCAGCCTGGTCTACAGAGTGAGTTCCAGGACAGTTAGGACTGTTAAACAAAGAAGCCCTGTCTTGAAAAACCCAAATAGATAGATAGATAGATAGATAGATAGATAGATAGATAGATAGATAGATAGATAAACGAACCAGTGTTATTTTACTCCCTTGAGGACTCGTGTTCTCATTCGGTGCTGTTATTTTCTCAGTGCCTCAGCAGCGATTCCACACTTTGCTGTGTTTGGCAGGGCAAGTCTCCTGCACCCAAACCCGGGCCTTCTCTGATCCACTCACAAGAATACTGCTCAGCATGGGCTGCAAAGCACAGGAAGACTTGAGGTGGGGCTCCTGGCGCTTTCAGAAAACATCCTCCTGCCTTTCAAGAACTCACCCTTAGTCACACAACAGTCCATTTAGGAGATGACCTTGAGCCCCTGGCCTTCTCACCTTCATCTGCCAAGTACTCCGATACCAGAGTACTTGTGGTACTCTAGCTACGTGGTGCCACTAGTTATGGGGCTCTGGTTCCACTTTGGTTTTAGAAGTTTCCTATATCATTACTAGTGTGTCTGTGCATGTC
Organism: Peromyscus californicus insignis; assembly: GCF_007827085.1. Classification (NCBI taxonomy): domain Eukaryota; kingdom Metazoa; phylum Chordata; class Mammalia; order Rodentia; family Cricetidae; genus Peromyscus; species Peromyscus californicus. The sequence goes on along the minus strand of NW_026294402.1, from coordinate 113,909,639 downwards.
CATGCCATGGTGCGCATGTGGAGGACAGGGAGCATCTTGGCTGAGTTAGCTCTCTCCTTCCATCTTATGCAGGCTGTAGGGATCAAACTCCGGTCCAAACTCCAGCTTCGACGGTATCTTTAACCGTCTCAGCTGTCCAGCCAGCAGATAGGGAGATGGTGCTTAGCTCCAGGCCCACGACAGCAGTCAGCAACTGCATGTGTATCCAGCAGGAACCCACAGACTAGAACCAACCCTGAAAGCAGGGAATGCTATCTTACTGACTTCTAGCTCCCATAAAAAGAAATGTCAAACTCCCTCCATGGGGCTGCTGACAGAATGGCTCAGTGGTTAAGAGCACTTGCTGCTCCTCCAGAGGACCCAAGTTCAGTTCCCAGCACCCACATGTCGGCTCACTACTACCTGTATGACTCCAGCTTCAGAGGATCTGATCACCAGTTTTGGTCTCCCTAGGCATCCACACACAGATAGCATACAAATACACATATACAGAGATACTCACAAAATTTAAAAAAGAAAATAAAAGACAAGGATACTTTATTTATTATTATTTATTTTCATATACAAAAAGATAAAACTTGAAATAGTTCTAGATTTTTCCTCCTATTCTGTTGGGGTGTGGCTGCTCCTTCACACAGGGGGAAAAACTACATTCACATCGGTTTGTTTGAGGACCCAGTGCAGAATTCCAGCAGCAAAACCCCAATGTAGCAGATCTAATTTCAAACTTGACACTCGTTTCTAAAATTACCACAGGGAAAAGGAGCAAAGACCCACTGCAAATGGATGAACTATGATACAATGTTCTTTCCAGAATGTTTGCATTTTGCAACTGTAGTTACATGGATGTCTGCTTCAGGCCATTATAGGGGTGTGTGTGTGTGTGAAAGTGTGTGTGTGTGTGTGTGTGTGTGTAATATATATATATATAAAAATCAGCACACTTTTCAAATCCAGACAGGGTAACAGCGACAAGCTTAACTCTGTATATATATATATATATATATATATATATATATATATTTTTTTTTAAAGACATGATACTTTAGTATAACTTTTGTTAATTCAGTAGTACACACTATTTTCTGTTCTACAAAATGTCTGTTTTATAGCTACAAGGGTGAAAAGTGTCCTACTACATTTACACCTCACATATTCTGGCATACAAACAGTACGTAATCGAATTTGAGCCCAAAACTAGAAGTTTTGAGTTTTAGCACTTGAGAGCTTCCTCATGTCTACAGCCTGAAATCACAGACTAGTCACGCCTCCACACTTTGCAATGACTCGTCATGTTCAACCATGAGAAACAGATGAATCCAAACTTTTAATTACAATTCATATATACAAGTTAGATAACACAGCTCAGTGAGACTTAGCTACCCATCCTAAGGGCAACACACACATTCTCCACTAAGTTAGACAAGTCTTAAGTTTTTTTTCTTCCAAATAATGTACAAATTTAGAAGTAGCTGGTAAAACTGATATATAAGATGGTAAATAAAAAGTGACATTTTCTGTTGGTTCCAAAACCGTCCCTGCAAAATCCCACGCTCTGCTGTGTTTTTTAACTCACTGTCTGTCACGTGCCAAAAGCTCTTCTTCACAGGAATCGACATCAAACTCGATGCAAGGTAAGTTTACAGTACTGCGTAACACTAATCAGATTCAAGGACAAATGTGGAAAAATAGTAACAGGTGAAAAATTTGGCCTTCAACGTCACCATTGGGATCATGTCAAGTTCATGAGCAGATTCTCTTGTACAGTTGAAAAATAGCATCGTGTGGATTTGTGTCAAGGTACTGAAATCTAGAAGTATGTTTCTAATCTGCGGTAACTTTCTCCTTCAATTCTCAAGTACCACTCAATTTTCTTTGCATTTTTACAGAATTCTGGAAAAAAAAAAAAAACAACTGAGGGAAAGCAAGCCGCTGGCATCTGAACAGTTGCGCTCTTGCTGATGGCCCTGGCGTGGCCCATGTGACAACTGCTTGCTCCCAGGCGGCCTCTGACAACTAGTGTTTCCTACTCTGGTCTCTGTCATGCTTTTCCCTTATGGAGAAATTATTTGGCTAAATTCATACACTTAACTTGTGGCAGTGCTCTGGGAAAACCCCACTAGGCTAAAGCACTTACAGGGACCGAAGTCAACAGTCCACTCAGCGGGGGCCGACACCAGACACCCAGAGGGCTGAGTTAAAACATACCAGGAACACGCCGACCCTGGTGTCCCATGGTCAGCGGGACAGCCCAGGGCAGGCAGCTCATGGCTGAGTTACCACTTTTAATCTCAGCCTGCTGTCTATGCCCCAGAGACAAAAATTCAGATGTGGTGATAGCTGGTTAATTAAGCTTTTTGAACTGGTAAAAAAGGCTCTTTAAAAATATATATATATATTTATTTAAAATACATCAAAATGACAAGCAGCCATATCCCACAAGGCCTAATTCCACAGCAACGTATACTACAGACATCTTCCCAGAATGCACTGTGGCAGTGGACGGGGGGCTTCTACCCTGCTGTTTGAAGGAATGCTCTATGTCTGAGCTCTAGCGACTGGAGATGTGTTACAAAGAGCTCATCTTTGGAGCTGATTTGCGTGCGAGACCAGCCAGTTAGGTTGCTTTGCCTATTCAGACACGTGAGAATACTGAACACGGCAGAACACACAGGACACAGAAAGCACCGTTCGGATGACACTCCCAACCAGTCCCACCACAGTGCCAGCACAGGCTTGCCAGAAGCCCCTGGGTCCACTGGGAGAGCTTTGCTTTAAAACAAGTCAGTGGCCACACTCAGCGGACCTCCTGCATGTGTGGTAAAAGTCAGCAGTATCGAGAGGGCCCAGACGGTGATACCGTTCAACACGAGGTCTGAGGTAACTGGTTCTTAAAGTACCCGGATCACACAAGTGCATCCAGAAATGAGGGCTGGAAAGGGGGAGACGGGGAAGGGGCGGGGCTAGAAAAGACAGGGAGAGAGCTTACAGCAGTTGCTTTTGAGGGGTGGCTGACAAAAACAAAGGCACAACAGAATTACATTCCAAGACAGGCGGCCGCAGAGCACAGACGTGTTCTTTATGGGGACCAGAACGGGGGGAACTGGCTTCCAGAACGCAGCGAGATCTGGAACTAAGTGTCCCAAGTAGAACAACATTCTAAACCAGGATGAACAGGGAGCACAGTTGGTTTCAAAGGGCACACTAAGGGTCTCTGAGCAGGAGGGCCCCGTCCAGTGTAGTTCTCTAAGCAGCAGGCTGGAGCCAGCAGGCAGCGTGTAGGGAAGAGGCCTTCCGCCGGACCTCAGACCTGGCCATGGGACAAAGGACTTCACTGAATTATCTGCCTCCCTGTACCCCATGCAAAGCCCCACCTAAGCAACCATCCAAAAGGTGAGATGAAGGCTGCCTAGGCCTTGACAGAAGCCCTCTGCGGGCATCTGAAAGACACCCCCTCTGACCTTCCTCTGTGGGTTCCTGGTTCACAACAGTTAGAGCAGAAAAGCGGCCCTGATCAAAAGGGGCAAAACTCCTGGGGCTCCCCGCTTAATTCCGTCACTATATCCATGCGCCCCACCATTTCCAAAGAATTTGTTTGGTCCTAGATAGTTCTGGTTAGTGGAACTCAGGCCACCAAATCCCCACGTCAATGTCTTCTGTAGCCCAAACCTTTCTCTAGACCCGTTCCTTCACGGCTCTGTCCTACCGCTTCCGCTTCCGGACCCACTGTCGTGACTCCCTCTTATGTAAGGAGCAGACAAACTTTCACCATCAGAACCCTTTGTTCAGCAGAAATCAAACCCACTACAAGCCCCTCCCTTCACCCAGCCACTGTCCTCTCCACAGGCAGGGAGCAGGGCAGAGACATCACTACCCTGTGAGAGGAGCATAGGCCAAGGGGACCCGTAAAAGGACTCTAGGCTGCCAGTGTATTCAGGAACCCGTGCAAGCGCTAAGCTCCAGCACTCACACTCCAGTGTGCGCATGATCCTGAAAGTAAAGCTCATGGCCTTGGATTACAGAAGCATTCTCACTCCAACTCACTAGTTTATAAAAATAATCTGTGGTATAAAACAATCTCCACACGGTGTGGAGCAACTGTCGAGTGACAGAACCAAACGCATGTGTGGCGCTAGACTTCATAAAGTGAAACTTCAAGAGGTGTCTGTCACACAGCTACTCTTTTATTTACAACTCTATCTAAGAACACTGATGCAAAGTGGTCAGGCGTCAGGAACGGGCCTGTGCAACAAGCGTGGATGCTCAAGGACTTGAGACAGGGTTTGTTCATTCACAAAAAAACCGCCTTTGCTTGCCCAAAAAAACTAATGGGGTCACACTTCTCCTCACTGTAAACTCAGACACAAAGTTTACAAATGAACACAGTACCTCTCATCTGCAGAGGTCCAGATCTCCCCGTTTGAATGCACCCATCTGGCTGCACACACTAACTCAGCTGAGACAGTAAACAGATGCTGGCCTGGAGAACAGGAGGCCCTGCAGGGCCCACTGCCCCACACTGGCGTTTTAATTCTTGAGGGAGACATCGCCAGGTGCTGCCATGGATGGGGGAAGTAGCGCTGGCTTGGGCACTACGGAGATGCGCGTAGCACCACTAGAGCAAAGTCTCCCTTCCTTCACACCTGGAAGATGCCAGCATGAAAAATGCTAAAAATTGGTTTAGGAAAAAAAAAAAAAAAGATGTAGGCATTCCTGATCTCAATTCAAATTGTCAGCCCAACAGTGATTTAGAGTAATCACAAATAAGTCCCAATAGCCCACCAAAAAACTTGGGCTGATTTATTGATAGTTTACAGGCCTTTTGAACTAATTTTTTTAAATGTGGTTGAATCAACTAGTTGATTCCCAAGGAAGTGTTTTAAACTTAATTTATTTTTCCTATAAAACTAAATCATTATCCCAAAACACTTCCCTAAACCTCCTTGAGGTCTGGGGTACATTCACAGTAGGGCTACTCAGAATTGCGCATATAGAGCTATACATTGAATCCTGAATGCATAGAAAGTTTATCATCTAGACGGTGAAAAACTCATCAGCTGAATTACTGGGCCAGTGTTAGCTGAGATTGAAATCTGTCACCAGGCCGAACAAGCCAGTACTTCTCAACTGAGTCTTTGCAAACGGCCAGTGATGAAGGGGAGTTCATGTCACCCAAGCTGAGAGAAAAGGGACACCTTACCACCATCCTTTCTGGCTGTTTCTCTAGTTAGCAGATGGATGGTCGGAGAGCATGCTGAACTTCTGGGAAAGGCGTCATCTACCACTCCTGAAATGTAGACCGGGGCTTGATCATCTCTCCAAAGCTGTGCTACCAATAGTCCAAAAAGATGAAATAGCTAATGCTTAGGATCAAGCTGAATGAACTGGAAACTGCTCTCTGATTCGGGGATGTATCTAATGAAGAAGGTCTTGAGAACAACGGTGGGAATTCAACTTTTAATACAGTAGCTTTGCTGTATTATTATATAGGAAAAACAAACAAGATATCCTCCTACCCAGCAATACACACCAGGAACTCCACACACTAAACAGGTAAAATTCTGTGTGTAAGAGAGCCATCCAGTTCTCTAGCTCTGGATGAAACAGTCACTTCTTCGCCTAAGTGGCTAAGCATAGGAACCACCACATGACAGGCTTTCTGAGCCAAAAAGCACATGGCAAACATCAAATATTTGTAGGCTGGCTACCAATTAAAACCATTCATAAAGCCCAAGCCCCAGGGCAGAGCAGCAAGACAGAGAGGGCCAAGGGTGTGGTCAACTCCAGGGAGCAGAGTGGCAGCCCACACACTGTGCTAGAAGCTCAAGCCCAGTCGGGAAGGCTGGCCCAGCCCCACCCAGCAAGCCTGGTAGCCTAGTGATGAGAAACAGATCTGCCCTTTGCTGTGGATGTGTGAGCAGAAGACCCAGCACCTGCCCTTACATCTGGTGTCCATGGTGCCAGGCCAGCCCGTCAGCCCAGATGCCAATGACTGTTCCTAGGCTTCCTTGCCATCCCGTCAATGAGGGTTCTCTGCAGAGCTCCACAACTCAGCAGCCCTGTCCTTGCCTCTTTTGTCCTTCTCTGACATATTCACAGAAATCTCTGGCAACAAATGACTGCCTATTATCACAGGCATTTTAACCAGAACATTCTCCGCCAAAGCCCACTGCCACAGGAGCCTGTTTGGACCACAACATGCAGTGTCGGAAGAAGAAAGCATCTCTAGCCATTTCTCCCCGACTTATCTCATCCCTTTCCACACACACGGACTTCCTCAGTCTTCCAAAAAGCTTTGGGGAGAGGAGACTAGAAGGGAAGTGATATGAAACCTGTGGGAAAATGCAAGGCAGAGGCCCCTTGACCCAACTGGACACAAGAAGAAGAAGAAGAAGAAAAAGAAAGGAAGGAAGGAAGGAAGGAAGGAAGGAAGGAAGGAAGGAAGGAAGGAAGGAAGGAAGGAAGGAAAACAAAGGCCACCCAAGTTTCCAGGCCACACCCTGGGAGATCACCTAGCTTCCAGCATGAGCAACTGGGTGTGTTACCTGAAGCTCAAGGAGGTTTCCAGCCCCTATTCACAGACACCACCACCCAGACTCTCCCTTTTCTAGGCCACAGCAAACAGGTTCCACCTCTTGACACTCCATTCCGATGCAAAGCCTGACATGGACACTGCTGTGGCTGGACACAGGGTCAGCAAAGAGGGGGGCCACCCCCAGAAAAGGTATCAGGCCTGCCCTGCCTGCAATGTGTCATGACTGGGATGTCCCACACCAGAGCTCAGCCAGGCCAGGATGCTTATGACAAGCAGAGAAGCCCACCCAGGTCACAAGGTCACACAGGGAAGATGGGTTTACTGTTTGGCACATCGTGTGACTGGTGACTGGGTCACTCCTGCAGCTAAGTCGCTACATTTCTTAGTGGTTTGTTTGTTAAAAGTAGAGGTCCCCACTGCCTGAGGAGAAAGCTAACGGAAGCAGATATGGCACTTTTCAATAAATATTTAAAGCTCCTTAAAGAAAGAAGAGAAAAGAAAAGCAACTGCTGTAAGACCTGTTTTGCTAGAAAAAAGCATTCTGAGAGAAGAAAATACCACAGCACAAAATCAAATGGGGGCGGAGGGGTCACACGTAACTCACAGAAACAAAGCACACGTCTCCCTACCTACCTGGCCAGCCCACAGTGATCCACGGAGACAAAGGCCAAGGTCTGAGAGGGAAGCCAGCAGACCTTCCTCAGCACCCTGTGCACAGACACCCACAGGAAAGAACAAGCCCAGGGCTGCCCCAGGCACCACACACGACACGCTGAGGGGGGCGACTGCCCAGCCGTGAGCTGTGCCCTCCCAGACTTCACGGCACAGTGACAGGCGCTACAGAGTCTACCTGCTGCCCAAGGAATTAACCCTCAAGAACTACTGAGGGGGTCTGAGGGCTGTGGTTCTGCCCAGTTAAAATAGGGGTGTCATCCTGAATACTACCCAGGGGACTTATGGAACAACACCTGACCCTCGAAGCAACCTAGGAGGAAGTGGCCTACCCTCAAGACAGAGATGTGCTGTTTAAATAATATGGTCTAAACCAGAGTGACGAATGCCCAGACTCAGCTCAGACAGCCACCTACAGCTGACGACAATTATTTACAAGGGAGCTTTTATCAAACAAAAATGGTAGTCCTGACTAGAAGACACAAACTTTTTTCTTTTTCTCTATTTCTTTTAAACTTCCTTGTCATAAAAGCCAACTTACATTAAAATATACTTCCTACAAGACAACACAACTAACAAAATACATAATTAATAAAACGTACAAGTAGAAAATTCTGAGGTATTTCTGGTTTGAGGTGGTCTGTGGTCGTGAAGTTACTTCTTTTACTTTTTAAAATTTAAACCTCGGAAGCCACACAGTAAAGTATGTGTATATATGTGGATGTGTGTGTTTTGTCTGAAAAAGAATTAGCATGTTTCATAAATTAAAAAAAAAAAAATTCCAATGTCGAAACAGCAGCATTAGGAACATTCAGCGCCTGGAGCAAGGTTATGGCGTAATAGAAAAACAGTTTTAGAATATGCACCACTTTAAAGGGTCTGGAGAAAGCCGTGTCCATGAGCCTCAGAAAGGAGTCAGTAATTCCGCTGCATGGGGTCAAGCCAGAGCGGCAGGCCAGCAAGGTCCCCACCCAGGGATCCCCTGGGCCACCCACACTGTGCGGGGGCCCACCATGGGCATTTCCCCAAACTGCCAAGAAGAAACTGCAGTTCAGTATTTCCTCCATGAAAGAGATCTACAGCATCATGTCTAGAGTGTCCACTAAACTGTCACATCCTCCCCCAGTCCTAACACACGAGCAAGGAAGTGCTTCCTCCTGCGGCCAAGCCCATGTCAGTGGGAAGAAACCGGGCAGGGGGGCAGCCTGGCCCTGCTCCTGGACTTTCTCCAGACCCTGTGCTTGCTATTATTACTGCTCGGCCCCATAAGTCCTTACCCTCAATCCCTTGTTACCTGAGAAAACAGCCTCCATACCAAGAGTGTTGCTCCAAATGTGCCCATGTCCAGTGTAGCTCTGCTCCAAACCCTCCCCAGAACATCCTCCCTTCCAACGTCAGTCTAAAGCATCATCTCAGTTTCCCTCTGTTGGGTCAGGATGACACCCACTAGCTCCATGAAGACACATCTGCCATTTCTTAAGCTCACTGCCTGGAAAGGGAGAAACACAAAGTAAAGGGTGGGGGACCCTCTTCTGAGGAAGGGTATGTTCATGTAACAGTCTTCAAAGGTTCCTCTAGTAGAGATTGCAGCATTGAGTTTCCCTAGACAGGAGACGGGTTTCTCTGTGATACAGATTCTGAGACGACAAAGAGAACGCTGGCGGAAATGGATCCCGAAGGACAGGAGGTGGCTGAGGTGGCTGAGGCTCTGCAGCATGGCGCTGGTTCTGCGTTCACAGCTCAGCACCTCAACGCCTGCTGACGTGTCCGCTGTTTGCGATACAGTAGAACAATATGCTGGTAAAAACTGATCCAATCCAAAAATAATATTATTAATAATAATTATAATAATAATAAAAGTCAAGGTGAAGTAGCAGCTGCATCTTATGTGTTTGTTGGTTTTATGGGATTTCCAAAACAAAACACAACGTTTCTCCTTTTTTCTTCAGATCCACTGAGTCTGGAGAGACACTCGTATCCTAGGCTTAGATGCTGGACTCTTTAGGGGGCAGGTCCACGTTGGTGACAGAGGTCACCAGAGAGACGAGACAGTCCGAGGTAGTGCCGTTGACCGACCTCCTGATCAGGGACACCCGCTCCTCCACACAGCCTGCAGAAAGGCGAGCCTCTGCATCATGGTCCCAGCACTCCTCAATGGTCACACAGAGCTGGGCCAGGCCCTGCGGAGCAGTGGGAGGGAGAGAAGAAGGCCTGTTAGGGCTCCGTAGTGAGGGCAGCAGTGATGATGTGTCAGGGGATCAGACAGAACCCATGACCTAGTCACAGCCATTGCAGGTCAATTAGAAGGCTGCGGATTGCAGGCCCCCAGACCCCTGCCCCCGTTAGTCACCCCAGAGTCTGGGCCTCCCTTAGAGCCCCAGGGGAATGTTCACTAAACTTCAACACAGGAAGAAGAGGAACTCCTATACCCCGGGGCAGATGTAGCTGCTAGCCTTGGAGCACCAGACTCAAATCAAATTGTACGTAAAGCCCAAACACAAAGGTCCAACTTTAGCAGTTGAGCCACAGTGGAAACAAGAAGGAGGCCAGGGCCTACCTTATTCCCCACAACCTCAGAGATACCTCCCTAGGGTCCAGGGAACATGGCAGCTTTCCCTTGTTCCTAGGCTCCTGACATACAAGGCAGGTCCCCTCCCCTTCCTTCCCTCAAAAGTCTCCTGAACCCAGCTCCCTCACCGGATGCTTCAGCCAGTGATCCTTAATGGCAGGCCTCATCTTCTTGTGGACAACCACCTCTTGCAGTTCCTCCAGTGAAGGGTGTTGGCCAATCTCCTCCTCAAAGGGCAGCATGTACTCATCAACAGGCCCTGAGAGGTGAGAGGCTGGTGAGATCACACAAGGCCCAGCTCCTGGTTCCCAACCCAGGACACCCAGGGCTGCCAATCCACTCACCATCTGCAGCCTTGCAACGAGAAACAAGCTCCCAAAGCACCAGCCCCATGGCGTACATGTCGATGCGCAGGAAGGCGTCTCTCTGGAAGTTGATGGCTCCCTCCAGCACCTCAGGGGCCATGTACCGTCTAGTGCCAACCTACATGAAGACAGGGGAGGACAGGGTTTCCAGAGACCACTCAAACACACACTAAGCCGGGAGAACCGTAGCCTGTGTGCACAGACAGGTGAAGACAGAGGAATTCAAAACACAAAGCCTCTGAGGCAAAGCCCTACTCCATCAGAGTTAAGATTCTATCTGATGATAACTGTAAAAATATCACAAACTGGAGACAGCACTGAGGAAATAGTTACACTGGTCCTTAAGCATCCCAACAAGCTATTCTGAGGCTTTGGACTCTACGAGATTAATACCTGAAGCAAAGCCAGACACTTAAAAGGTGAGGCAAGAGAGTCAAGAGTTCAGACCAGCCTGAACTACACAGAGAGACCCTCTAATAAACAAGGGAGTGAAGAGAGTCAAGAGTTCAGACCAGCCTGAACTACACAGAGAGACCCTCTAATAAACAAGGGAGTGAAGAGACGGTTTAGCGCCTCTGGTATTTGTCACTCAAGTGTGAAAATGGACGTTTACGATATCTAGAATCCACATAAATACAGCCTGCCTGCAACACCAATACCTGGGAGACAGAGCGGGGGTCCCCGAGCCAGCTGGCTGGACCAACTGGTGAGCTCTAGGCTCAAGCGGAAGACCCAGCCTTAACATCAAGGTGGCAGATGACCAAGGAAGATGCCCAGTGACTACCTCAGGCTTCCACATTCAAATGGGAAAACACATGCTAAGTAAGGAAATAAAGCAACATTTAAGAGGCCAAAACAAAACAGTGAGAATGCATTTAAAAACACCAGTGACTCTCCAGAATGACTTGCTGGCTTAGTTTTTCACTGCTTCGTGTAGGTATTTGGTTGGGATTCTCAGCACCTTTCCTCTCATTTTATCTCACTTAGTAATTACAACTGAGGGCAGGTGGGTGGTTCCGGGGTAAAGCTGCTGCTTGTCAAGTCTGACAAGCAGAGTTCAATCCAAGGGACCCACACGCTCTGAAAAAAGTAACTGGCTTCCTAAAGTTGTCCCCTAACTAAAGCAAGCGCGCGCGCGCACACACACACACACACACTAAAGGTACTTTTTTAAAATAAATGATTACAACAAAAGAGAAAGACTGACATACAGGAGGAGTGGCTGAAGGCCAAATGGGGAGCCTGGATTGTTCAGCTGACTGGCCAGAGGAAGCGTCACCAACCTCCAGGCCTTGGTTTCCCGGCTGGTGAGATAAGAGCCCTGGTTCTAAGTTCCCGGGTAGCTCCAAAGTTGCTCCAGCTGATCCCCTGAGCATCAGCCCTATGCCAGCCCATACTCCTGCCACCCAGACTCCTTACCTGCCCATGGGTGTCCCCTGGAGGCTTCCCTGGCTCGAACCGAACGGCCAGGCCGAAGTCTGCCAGCACAGCAGTGAGGTCACTCTTCAGCAGCACATTTTTGCTTTTGAAGTCCCTGTGGAGACCAACAGACTCGCTGAAGCCCAGCATCCAGTCGACGACAGATCACGATCCTCTTCTCGACATGGCTCTCAAAGTACTAGAGCTGGGGCTTGCAGCTCTACCATCCCCAGTTCTCTGGGGCAGGAGGCAAAACTGCCTGGGAGTCCCTCACCCGCCTTCTCTGGAAGGCTTCTGCTGGAGCCTGCAAGCAGGTCCCATGGTGGCTGGGCAGACCCTATACCACAGTTCTAAAGGCCAGACAGTAAATTCTCAGAGGGCACGGCACATGAGTCTTCCGAGAAGTTTACCATATTTGGAATGGAGCAAGAATTTAAAATTAGCTTGCCAAAGCTGCACAGGCAGAGCAGAGCAAGAGTGTGTGCAGGCTCTCAGCTCTGCAGTCCTCAGTTCTCCCAGCTTCTATCGCAGCCTTGCTGTGAACATTAAACTGAGGACTACAGATTCGTCAGCTCACCCCAACACTTACTAAGCATTGTTGTTAAGCTGAACTACATGCAAGAGTCAACTCTGCCTCATGTATGTCACGACTGTCAACACCACCAGGAGCCCCTCCGTCAGTCACAGACCAGACTGAAGTAGCTGTGGGGCCTTGATTCAGCTGCATCTACTATTGCTCCATCACCTGTGCGGAGGGGCCAAGGACAGCTCCACCTCACCTATCGGAACAAGGTTCAGTGAGTTGGCATTTCTTGAGCGTTTGGAACAGTGTCTTCTTTGGGGGGTGGGGGTGGCGGGGGGGGGGGGGGGGGTGTTGAGAAGGGTCTCGCTGTGTGGCCTTAGGTGACCTAGAAATCACTATGTAGTCCAGGCTGGCCTTGAACTCACAGAGCTCCATCTGCTCCTGCCTCCCTAGTGCTGGGATTAAAGGTGTGCACTACCCACCCAGCCCCACTGTGTACCATTTAATAGGACACAACAGTGCCAAGTTAACTAGGTGGTTCTTAAGGAGTGACTCAAGGCTGGCATGATGGCTCATGTCTACAAGCCCAGAGTCTGGAAGGCTGTAGGAGTCATGAGTTCAAGGGTAGCCTGAGCTACATAATGAAACGCTAACTCAAAAAACAAAAGTATGGCTGGGTGGTGGTGGTACATGCCTTTGATCCCAGCATTTGGGAGGCAGAAACAGGTGGATCTCAGAGTTCAAGGTCAGGCTGGTCTACAGAGTGAGTTCTAGGACAGCCTGGGCTACACAGAGAAACCCTGTCTGGAAAAAAAAAAAAAAGATATGGCTCAGAAGTCCTAAAAGATCCTAAGACAGTTTTTTGTTTGTTTGTTTGTTTGTTTTTTGTTTTTGTCGGAGCTGAGGACCAAACCCAGGGCCTTCAAGCGTTCTACCACTGAGCTAAATCCCCAACCCCCCTAAGACAATTTTAAGAGCCCTGTGAGGTCAAATCATTTTTGTAGTAATATACCATTTGCCTTCATCCCAGTATAATGTCATCGCCATGATACATAACCAAACACACGTGCTGTACACCAGTAAACATCAGCAAACATAACCTACATAGATTAGATAAATAGAGTCCTTTTAAGGATACAAAATGGTCTTGACCAAAATCTGAGAACAGCTCTCCTAAAGGAGGTAGCACTTCCTCGTATGCCCAGTAGAGGGCTCCAGAACACCGACATGGAAAGCTAGCCATCTCCAACACACAGGAAGGCCAGGTTTGCTTCCACACGCCACAGACACATTCAGGAAGGGGAGTCACCTCTGGTTTCCAAGACCAGCCCTCTGGGCAACCCCAGCACATATCAGGGGGGCTCCTTAACCCATATACCTGTGGGCAATAGAAGGCTTGTGGCCCTCACCACGACACCAGGGCACATCCTCATGCAGGTATGAGAGGCCTCGTGACATCGTCTCTGCCACATGACATAGTTCATTCCACGTGATGATGTTCCCCTTGAGGTAATCCGTGAGGGAGCCCTAAAAGAAGGCAGCACAGACTGTGGGCAAAGGCTCCAAATGCAGAACAAGATGCAACCCAGCCAAGTCCCAGGAGGAACATCTATCTCACTGCAAAAGTGCCAGGTGGGCAGAGTGGTGATTCTTGCCATACAAGTGACTGGGGAGAGAGGTGCACCTGACACAGGAAGGGGTCAGGGGTCATGAGAACGATCTGTCTCATTGGGGTCTCTCTGGTGGGTGTAGCTCACCTTGTCGTGGAAGGCTGTGATGAGCCACAGCTCCACCTCCAGGTTGGAGCCTCGCTTCTCGGCGGCAATGAACTGCAACAGGTTCTCGTGCTTCATGCCGGGTGTGCTGAAGATCTCCCGTTCACTCTGCCACGACTGCTTGTCCTGAGGCAGGGAGGGAGGCAGCTCAGTCTTGCCTCTCAGAGCCCCACAGCAGCACAGCCACCCAACACACCCATCTCCATGCCCAGTCCTTGGCTTCCCAGCCCCAGCACTTGCAAAAGGCATCTGTAGAACCAGGCCAACCACAACCTCCGAGGTGGCTGACACCAGCACCCTGATTTACAAACGGGATCACAAACACCAAGTGAGGTGCCCAGTGCCAGCCTGCAGGTGCTCGATCTTCTAAGTGTCTTGGGCAACAACTACTGGGATTGCCTGGGTCTGAAGCCTCTGAGGAGATCTTAATGTCAAAAACCAAACCCAGGGACTGGAGAGATGACTCAGGAGGTAAAGATCCTGCGTGGCAAGCACAAAGACCCAAGTTCGGATCTCCGACAGCTACATAAAGTCAAGTGTCATGTCAGCCTGTGGCCCAGTGCTGGAAGCCGGAGGGGCAGAGACAGAGGGTCCCTGGGACTTGCTTGCAAACTAGTCTATCCAATCAGTGAGCTCCAGGCTCAGTGAGAGACCTTGTCTCGAAAAAATTAAAAAGTAAGAAACTAGAGAGGTGGCTCTGGGATTAAGAGCACTGGCTGCTCTTCCTGAGTACCCAGGTTCAATTCTCGGCACATACATGGAGGCTCACAATTGTCTGTAACTCCAGTTCCAGGGATCCAATACCCTCTTCTGGCCTCCACAGGTTCCAGGTATGTATGTGGTACACACAGATACATGCAGACAAAACACCCACACACATAAAAATAAATATTTTTTATTAAAAATAAATAAAAATAAAAAATTGGGGGGCTGGAAAGATGGCTCAGAGGTTAAGAGCACTGGCTACTGGCTGCTCTTCCAAAAGTCCTGAGTTCAATTCCTAGCAACCACATGGTGGCTCACAACCATCTATAATGAGATCTGGTTCCCTCTTCTGGCAAGTAGGCATACATGCAGACAGAACACTGTATACATAATAAATAAATAATATTTGCTCTGCCCACATATAGCTAGGGCTATGTACTGCCCAAAGGAGGCAGTGTTTGTTGCCATTGTATGTGACCTCTTAAAAGAAGAGGAGATATATTTTAAAAGTATCTTGACTTCAAAATTTGGATCTAAGGATATGTTGCTTTGGAAAAGAGACTATGCTTTTGTTTCCACAGGAAGAAAGAAACTGTGGATTTGTTCCAGGTTAAGATGGATCAGATTTGATCAAGCAAGGCCTCCTGAACCTTGACAGATGGTATCTATCAACAAAGGTTATAGCCGGTCTTCCCAGGACTTGACCATTATCTTGATTTTTCTCAGTATCCCCATAAGATTACCAGCACCCCCAATCAGCAGGAATTAGTATGAAAAGCTATGCCCAGATTCTCAAAATATTATTTATAAATGTTTATTTTTATTTAAAGGAGGTTAATTATAAATGCAATCTCTTTCTAAAGAAGAAAAAGAGATACAGATATGATAGGATGAAAGGGTAGATTACTGAATTTACTTTTTTTTTTTTAATTTATTTTGCAATACAATTCAGTTCTACATATCAGCCACGGATTCCCTTGTTCTCCCCCCCTCCCGTCCCCCTCACCTTCCCCCCAAACCCCCCCCCCATTCCCATCTCCTCCAGGGCAAAGCCTTCCCCACAGACTGAGGTCAACCTGGTAGACTCAGTCCAGGTAGGTCTAGTCCCCTCCTCCCAGGCCGAGCCAAACAATCCTGCATAGGCCCCAGGTTTCAAACAGCCAACTCATGCAATGAGCACAAGATCTGGTCCCACTGCCTGGATGCCTCCCAAACAGATCAAGCCAATCAACTGTCTCACCCATTCGGAGGGCCTGATCCAGTGGGGACCCCGCAGCCATTGGTTCATAGTTCATGTGTTTCCATTCGTTTGGCTATTTGTCCCTGTGCTTTATCCAACCTTGGTCTCAACAATTCTCGCTCATATAAACCCTCCTCATTCTCACTAATTGGACTCCCAGAGATTCACCCGGGGCCTAGTCATGGATCTCTGCATCCAGATCCCTCAGTAGTTGGATGAGGTTTCTAGCACAACAATTAGGGTGTTTGGCTGAATTTACTTTTAAAGAGCAACAACTTGTTTGAATTGTTTCACATTGCTATTGATTTTAGCTTATTGATAAAAATTTAAAGTTAATTTTGTAATACTGTATATATATTTCTTGTATATGTACTGTATATACATAAACTCTTGTTTAAGGTATTAGGTTTATGTAATTCACTTAAAATTGTAATGTATAATTAAGAAATACAGATTAATAATTATTCATCTATGATAAGCAAACTGATAGTCACGTTAGTTAAGTTTTCTAGGTATACATAGATAAATTTCAATTAGGTAGGTAATCTTCAAATACTTCAAAGGCCTACAGAATATGGCATCTAAAATGTTTTAAAACTTATACTTTTCTGGACAGTGAGACATGTCTGCTTCTGGCAGGACCAATTTACTTCAAAGAGGAAGATGGGCATTCAAGACACTCCATATGGAGTTTATCTTCTTCTTGGCAAAACTGGCCACTAGGGCAAGAAATTGCTCTTGCCTGGACTGCTTGACAGTATGTTGGATAAACTGAACATACAGAACCCATAGGAAAATAACCACTATACTTTGCCTAAACAGGGTGAGATGGTCCTTCAGGTTCCTGCTTCACAGAAGATACTGCCAGACATTCTGCAGGACACAGAGGAAAGTGACTGATGAACTTTGCCAATAGGCGAGACAATCCTTCAAATTTCCTGCTTCCCTAAAAAGTCTTCCAGAGACTCTAGGCCTGTAGGCTGAAGATGGATGCCCCAATGTTGCAGAGGAACTTTGGGTGACTGTCCAGGCAGCCAGATGTCTCTGTCATTTCTAGAGTTTTGGAAGTTGCTTACAATGCACTTCTTGTTTACTTAGGTAATAGGTCCTTCTAGGGTCTTTGATGGAGTTGAAGACTGATCGTTATAATTATAGTTTTCCTTAGTTATGATAAAAGGTAAATTAAATATAAAACTTCAGACTCACATATATAGGATTGATGATAGAATATTTTCTTTAATTTTACCAAATACAGATAGACTAGATATTATAACTGTAATTCTTGCTTGAAAACTCTGCTATATATAATTTTACTATTTAAAGTTAAAACCTTCCTTTTTGATTAGATAGAAAAGGGAAAGTGCTGTCGGATGTCTTTCTATAACTGTGAATATGTGTTGCTCTCATTGGTTGATAAATTAAGTTGTTTGGCCAATGGCAAGGCAGAATAAGGTTAGGCGGTACATTCAAATGGAAGACAGAGACAAGAAGGGTGGAGTCAGGAGAGATACCAGTCTGCTGCCCAAGGAGCAACAAGATGCCAGCAGACCGGTAATGCCATGGCCACATGGCAACATACAGATTAACAGAAATAGGTTAATTTAAGATGAAAGAGCTAGCTAGCAAGAAGCCTGAGCCATAGACCATATAGCTTGTAATTAATATAAGCCTCTGTGTGTTACTTGGGACTGAGTGGCTGCAGAGACCAGGTGGGACACAAGAAGACATCCGACTACAAAAAATAAAAAAATTTGTAAAAGGTGGAGAGCCAGGCATGGTGGTACACACCTTTAATTCCAGCATGTGGGAGGTGGAGGCAGGTAGATCTCTGTGGGTTCCAAGCCAGCCAGGACTACATACTGAAACTGTCTCAAAAAAAAAAAAAAAAAAAAAGGTAGAGTGCAATAAAGGAAAACACTCAAGTGTCAAACTCTGGCCTCCACACACACACCTGTGCCTACATGAACGTGTGAGTCACATACACAGAAGTAACAGCAAAACCCCAAACCAACATGGGTCAAAGTTTGGCAGCATCTGACCCTAATCCTCTGATGGACTCTCACCATGTGATCAGGAGTATGGATGGCCCTATGGTTGAGACTCTACCGAAGACCACAGTGAGAGAAGATGGCCTGGATGCCCCCAGAAGCTCACCTGGAGGGGGAAGATCTTTACAGCTACAAAGTCATTCATGAGTTGAGCCTTCCAAACGCAGCCAAAGCGACCCCGAGCCTTGATCTCCAGCAGCTGCAGTGGCTTCAGGCCCACCAGCGGGGATGGGGGTGGAGGCCCAGGATCCTGGGAAAGCAAGGGCTAACGGGAGTCTGCCCAGCCATTCCTCCTCCCAGCCCTGTCCCATGCTGACACTGCCTCACCTCATGGATGTCCACATGGCCGTAGGGAGGCTTGCGATGGCGATACATCCAGAAGGCCAGCAGGACGATAAGGGAGAGGCCCCCAATGGGCAGCAGCGAGTAGGCCAGCACCGTGAGCAGGGTGGGGGCTGTCGGGGGTGGCTCGTACGTGACTGGGGGACATATGGAGCCCTGTGTCACACAGCCCGCCCACTCCAACCCTCCAGTAGTCCCTGCAACCACTGCCCCCTGGCGCCAGAGTGTCTCATTTTTCCTTCTTTCCACGGGCTCCTCACCTTCTGGGCCCCCAGGCTCTGGCAAGTGGGTAAAGCGTTCGTTGCAGAAATTGCCTTCACAGCAGCAGAAGTACACCTGGGGGTTCTCCTCAGTGGCCACACACTCCTGCCTGCAAGCCCAGAGTCCATGTTACAAACTCCAGGGCAGGGAAGGCAAGGCTCTCCCAGGCCCCTCCCCACAGACAGAGCAGCTCCAGCGAACACCAGCAGGTGGGTGAACCCACTTCCGCTATAGAGTGACCCAAGTCTAAGACGGACAGCCAGGCACAGCCAGGCACTGAAACCTGAACTGAGGAGAGCAAACACCAGTACAAGGGCTTGGGATCCTGGGCATTGCCTCGGAAGCCGTTTTCCAGCTCAGACATCCTGCGATCCGTGGATGGAGAGCTGGGCGGGCTTCAGCAGTGGGAGCGCCCCCAGCGTAAGTTACCTGTCGTAGCAATTGAAGTCATCCAGCCAGCAGCCCTTCTTCACCAGCTCGATAGTGCCGGAGCTGTTGCGCCAGGAGGCGTAGCAGTGCAGCCGCTTGTCCTGTTCGCCCTCGCAGCGCTCCAGGCCGCTCTGGTTGGTGCGCTCTAGCTCCCAGTTGGCATTGTAGTAGATACACTCCCGAGTCTCAGCCTCCCCGCGCCCGGAACCTGTGCCCAGAGAGGAGAGACGCTGAGCAGATGCCAGTGGCTTGTAACCGGTGAACGAGGCCGTGCTGAAGGCACCTGCAGGAGACACTAACTCACCCCTCTGCCCTCGATGCTGAACCCCTTCCACCCACAGCTCTTAGAAAGACCAGACTAGTTTTTCTTCCTCAGTCCCCTGCCCACACTGGCCAGTAATCAGGGAGGAGCCTTCCGGCACTGTTCTTGCCTGGTGCTCGCCTGGTACTGCAGAATATCTAAGCTTTCTGAAAAGGGGTAAGCTCAGGGTCACCAAGGGGCATTTCTCTCAGACAGGAAGGATAAGCTGCAATCCCAGACCAACTCTGCAGCTGGGTTTGGCCAACACCCCCAGACACACTCCATCCACTCTTGCATGTTCTTTCCCCAACAGAAGTTCCATCCAGATGGCTGAACGCGCCGACTTAGCGTAGCCTCATTCACCCAATCCGTCTTTCTCATCAACCCTACCAACAAGCCACAGTCCCAACCGTTTTGCCCACAATGACCCCATGAACCTACAGATGTAGGATAAGAAAGAGTACACAGCACCAAAGAAGGCTGTCTTGGTACCTCACAGGACCTCTCAACAAGGGGTGGATTTACTACCTCACTTCTAGAACCCTAGAAACCCTAAAGGAAATCACATTAACTCAGCCCCTCTGCACCTCAGCCCACCAGCAACCCAGCTTCCAAAGGTGCCAGGAGCCTGGGTGGCACCTTTATTGCCCGCCATACCCCAGGCTACTGTGGCAGTAGCTGGCAGTTGAACTAAGTACCCAGTCCAGGTACAGACCTGCTTCTCTCCAACCTGGAGTCCCACTGAACAACAGCAGCCATGTTAGCAGGGACTGTTCGACACATCCAGAGTGTGAGTAAAATAACGCCAACAATCCCCAGGACAAGGTGACAGCATCGGCACCATGAACACTTGTATAAGAAGTAGAAACAATATTATTATTTGTGTGTGTGGTTTTTCAAAACAAGGTTTCTCTGTGTAGCCCTGGCTGTCCTGGAACTCACTCTGTAGACCAGAATGGCCTCAAACTCACAGAGATCGGCCTGCCTCTGCTGGGATTAAAGACATACATCACGGTGCCTGGCTGACACACAGAGGCTATTGTATGTGTCCTCCGCCATTGCCTCCAAGTGCCCAGCTTCCCCCACAAGACTGGGAAGCTGACCCCAAACAGATGGGGTAGACACACAAGGACAGAGCGCTGTGGGTGCACTGCTTAGAGAAAGACTTTGAAAGGAAGGGCTAACTAAGAACAGATGGCTTCAATATGAAGCCACACACCGGCTATGCAAGCTTAGGGTGAACCCAGGGCTTCACGGATGTTTGGCTCCACGGTGTCCTAGGTTCAACCTCCAGCTCAGGAGAGCATCCACCTCCATTTGGACAACAATCAGCCCCCTGTTCAGGATGAGGAGTCACACGGGGAACATAAACAGAGCGGGCCTGAGGCTGGCCTAGCTCCTCTCTCAGGCTACTGTCAGGCAGGAGCCCCTCTGCACTTCCTGGGAAATCCGTGTCAAGGCTCTAGGTAGGACCTAAAGGCTCAGGATGTCACCTGAGCAACTGACCAGGCCTGCTCACAGCAAACCCTACAGAGCAGCTTCTTCACAGCTGTGTGCCTGGAGCAAGTCACCTAGCCACATTATGGAGAAGTGACTGACAGCCTGCTTCCTAAGGCTGTGGAGATCCTTCCAGTCCAGGCCTCACACCAAGCCTGCCGGCAAGCTTTGCATCCCATGTGACATTCCACACCCCTCCCACACCACACCCAGGCTACTGCCAGCTGGAGACCCAGGGGCCGCCCACTTCCTCTCTCCTCCCTGGCTCCCTTTCTTCACACTCTCACACCGGCTATTTATAGCCTATGGCAAAATTCCAACCACAAGGCCACCTAGCCTTTTAATAGATGAAGGCCTCCCGCCCACATCCCCTGCAGCCAGGTCAGGAGTCTCCCCAACTGGCCCTGCCTGCTTACCCATCCCAACAAGAGAGACCCCTACACAGCTACATTTCCACCGGTCCCCAGGACCACAGCCAAGGCAGCTAGGGACAGGGAACCTAAAGGAGAGAAGGGGGGCGGGGGGGGGGGGGGAGGGGGATGAGGCTAGAGCATGAGGAGGATGCGATGCACACAGCACACATGCATGAACACTGCAGTGACGTTTCTTAGACTCCTCTACCCTGGGGCTGGGGATGTGGCTCAGTGGTTACGAGCACTTATCCTTGCAGAGGGCTGGGTTTGGTTCCCAGCATCCACAAGGTAGCTCACAACCACCTGTAACTCCAGTTCCAGGGGATCCAATGCCCTCTTCTGGCCTCCACGGGCACTGCATACACGGTACACATGCATGCAAAGTACCAACACACATAAAACAGAAATAAATCTTTAAAAAAAAATCGTTACTCAACTAACGGAGGTGGCACACACTTTTAATCTCAGCATTTGGGAGGCAGAGGCAGGCGGATCTCCGAGTCCCACCTGTATTTGTGTGCCATCTGGACTGACATCCTCTTGGCACTACAAAGCATGAGAACCCTGAGAGGGCCACTTCACAGACGACAGAACTGAAGTACAGTGGCTCTTTGGAAGCCACTCCCTGAAATGCCTATGCTTCGGAGCCATGGGCCGGCAGAGTGACCTCACCCTAACTTCATCTGCTCTCAGGCTGGACCCTAGGATTACGTACAGCAAGCAGTGCCGTAAGCAAAGCATCACAAAGCTTTACGACCTTCGTGGGCTCCTTTGTGGGCATTCCCTCTCAAAAAACGCTGAGGCTAAGCACCTTCGAGTCGGTAGATACTGCTAAATTCTCCAGTTTTCAAGCAGCCTCACTGAGTCACAACCTCATCCAGGCTCCTGTGACACACATAGCACCTTCCCGACTACAAGCCTTTCCTGGGAACGACTGTCATCCCTCTTCCCTATGTGGAGTAAAGTCTATGTCCTTGGGGGTAACCTGTTTATAACTGCACAGTAACCCCCGTGCCGCTTGTCATGCTGTCAAAAAAACAAAAAACCAACTCTGGTGCTAACGTGCCCAGGACATTTCTTGTAGTGTTTTCTCAATTTATTTCCCTACTTTCATTTTAAGGCTTTCTGCCCACTTTTATTTTCTATAATTCAATCTAATGCTTCTTTCTTTTTTTTTTTTTGGTTTTTCGAGACAGGGTTTCTCTGTGTAGCTTTGCGCCTTTCCTGGAACTCGCTTTGGAGACCAGGCTGGCCTCAAACTCACAGAGATCCGCCTGGCTCTGCCTCCCGAGTGCTGGGATTAAAGGCGTGCGCCACCACCGCCCGGCTAATGCTTCTTTCTTAAAACCAGACGTGAGTCCTAACGCACTCGTGGTTTAAATTTGTGTTTTCTGGTTTCTCTTTTCCCCTTGCAGTTCTGGTGATCAAACACTGCACTTCATGCAAACTAGCCACATGCTGGCCAACAAGGATTACCTTCTAAAATACCCTGTGTTGCCACTTCTGGCCGGGAAGCGAAGGTTCACTCCTAAACTAGTGTAAGCTAGTCGTTGAAGTTAATGAGCCTTCCCGCCGTCTCTCCCGGAAGTGACTGGTTTAACTCCATCACCTTTCAGTTTTCATTAATAATTGATCTTCATTGGGAATAAACTTTTAATGCATCATATTCAGTATTTAATATTTTTGCTGCCTGTATCTATCTCTAAAACATTATTTGTGGTTTATACAGCCAAGATTGCTTTTTTTTTTTTGCTGCTATAATGGGATCTTGAGTCTAGGTACATTAGCTACCTTTTGAGGGAAGTCTGCACGGGTGCTTGCAGCCAAGGCAGGGCGGGAGGATGCTTGCTCATTGGGGTGGGTCAGGAAGCAGCGACAAGGCTTGAAGCAGGGCTGAGCTACCACACCTTAAGGCCACCTGCAGTGACCCACTTCTTCCAACTAAGCTGTGGTTCCCAAAGGCTCCAGAACCTCTGAAAACAGCGCCACCAGTGGGAAACAGTATTCCAACACATGAACTTACAGGGGACATTTCACACACCAAAACATGGAGATCTCTAACCATTTTGGGATTGAAATGCTACCAATGTTTTGTTTGCTTCTTTTTCTAGAAGAATCTCATTCTGTGTCCCGGGCTGGCCTCGGGCTTGTGATCTTCCTGTCTTAGCCTCCCTGGACTGCAACTGTGTGTAGACTTGTATTGAAAACTTAATCCTCGATGCAAAGTGGGGGGGGCCTTTTAAGAGATGAATGGGTCATGGGGGCCCTTACTTCATGGATGAACTAATGTCATAGCACAGAGTAGGCTGGTAATCGTGGGATTTATAAACACCCCCCCCCCAACCCCATCTCTCTCACTCTCCATGTGATTTCTTCCACTGCATGAAAGGGTAGCACTGAAGCCTTCCCTAAATGTTAGAGTCACACTCTTGGATTTACCAGCCTCAACTACTTATAAATCGTCCAGTGTGTGGTACTGCTTGTTACAGCAGCAGCCAGACTAAAATACCCACATCAGCTACCTTTCTCATCACTGTGACCAAATACTTCACATGCACCTAAGGGAGCCAGGAAGCCAGTCCTCAGCGAGCTTTGTCCTTTTCTCTTTAATTTAGTCCCAGTCCTGTTCCAGGGTCGGACATCCCTCAGTCCAACCTCTCTGGAAAGACCCTCAGGCACAACCAATGGCGTGCCTCATGAACAGCCTAGGTTGTTTCTTAACTCAATCCAGCTGACAGCAAAGTGACCACTGCCTACCCCTTCTTCATATTGCCCAAGTTCGTGTCATTTGGTAATCCTTTAAGATCTTACTTTCAGTTCACTGTTTCTTCCTATCACTATGTCTAATCTGTTTATCTCGTCTATTTTATTTTTATTTTATTTATTTATTTATTTTGGTTTTTCAAGACAGGGTTTCTCTGTATAGCTTTGCGCCTTTCCTGGAACTCGTTTTGAAGATTAGGCTGGCCTCGAACTCACAGAGATTCGCCTGCCTCTGCCTCCTGAGTGCTGGGATTAAAGGCGTGCGCCACCACCGCCCGGCCTTATTTTTATTTTTTAATTATTTTTATTTCATGTGCACTCATTTGCCAGCATGTTTATTTGTGTGAAGGTGCCAGATTACCTGAAACTGGAGTTACAGACAGTTGTGAGCTGCCACGTGAGTGCTGGCAATTGAACCAAGTCCTCTGGAAGAGCAGCAATGCTCTTCATCGCTGAGCCATCTCTCCAGCCCCCTTATTTTTATTTTTTAAGACAGGGTTCCTCTCTGTAGCCCTGGCTGTCCTGAAACTCACTATGTAGACCAAGCTGGCCTTAAACTCACAGAGATCCACCTGCCTATTCCTGTCAAGAACAGTACCAGCTTGCAAAGTATGCACAAAACCTAGGATTTTGATGCCCAGCACCTAGAAAAGAAGAAGTAAAACACACACCCCCCAAAGAAAAAAAATGTGATGAGGTGTACGTGTGCCAGGAACAGAACGCAGGTCCTCTGGGAGAGCCAGAAATGCCCTAACCACTAGACCATCTCCACAGCCATCATCATCCTGGGTCAACTTTGATATTCTGTTCTTTGGACACTTCCAATCCCCCTCTAATTTTTTTATTTACCTTTATTATTTTTAATTCTGTATATGAATGCAGATGAGTATAGGTGACCTTTGAGGCCAGAGGCACTGGATCCCCCTGGAGCTGGATTATAGGTGATATGTGCCACCACGTGGTGCTGGGCACTGACCTTAGAACCTCCACAAGAGCAGTGCGCGCCCTTAGCCAGAGTATCTCTCCAACACCCTCCTCCTCCAATTTTAATTAAAATTTACTGACTTTTCGTTTGCTCATTTCTGATGACTTTCACTTGTGATAGATTTTTTTTTCTCAGATTTGATATTGGATATCAAAATTATGTCCAATGGGGTCTTTTCTGTGGAAACACTACCGTCCAGAGAGAAGTGGCCACTTTTGCTTCTGCCAAACTCCATACCAATCTGGAACACCTTTAATTTCTTGATTTAAAGTTTCCCAGAACAGGACATGAACTTTCTAACTCCCAGTTCATGCTTAGAGTTATAAATTCTCAGAGGAAGCTGCTCCCGCCTCCACCTGCTCCCCGTTCACCCTCGGCTGAGACATCACATTATCTAGTTGCTTTGTCAGCCATAGGCTACACGCTTTCCCTAAAGGGTTGACAGCAAGGAAGCCTTAGGGCGGGAGGACCCTAACCTCAACTCAACATCTACTGAACCTGTGCCTCTCAACTACGGAAATGGGCAGGCCTGAAGGAATGAGCAAGTTTCAGCAAGGTGTGTGTGTGTGTGTGTGTGTGTGTGTGTGTGTCTGTCTGTCTGTCTGTCTGTCTGTGTGTGTGTGTCTGTCTGTCTGTCTGTCTGTGTGTCAGAGAATATGCCCTAAAGCCAGGCAGTGGTGGCTCATGCCTTTAATCCCAGCACTTGGAAAGAAGAGGCAAGCAGACCACTTTAAGTTTGAGGCCATCCTGGTCCAAAAAGAGAGTTCCAGAACAGCAAGGACTACACAGAGAAACCCTGTCTCAAAAAAACAAAACAAACAAACAAAGTATATGTCCTGTGCATGCAGGTCCCATGGAGGTCAGGAGCGTGTATAAGATCGCCTGGAGCTGCAGTTACAGGAGTTTGACAGTCACCAGATGTGGGTGCTGGGAAGAGAACTCAGGTCCTCTGGAAGAGCCAGAAGCCTTCCAACCATTGGACCATGTCTGCAGCCCAGGATAAGCAACCGTACCTAGTGGAGGAACAGGACTTGTTTTCTGTGTCTTCACGCTCCCCTCTCACGTCCCTCCACATGCAGCTCGTTACTTTTAGCATTTCACGAGGCTTCTCAGTTCATTCGTCCACTATAAATGCCACAGAGAATCCAAGAGCATCTTCCAAGGTGACAGGACGAAGCCAGGGCATCTAATGTCACCTCACCAGACTCCATAAACAAGTCCCTGGCACCACCGCTCTACAGAACAGGGTGTGGCCCAGGGCCTTCTGCCGGCCCTGTAATTCCTGAACAACACTGGAGAGCGCGCTACCAGATGACATTAGTGTTACAGGCATGTGTCCTCCCTCACAGAGAACTTTACCAAAGCCTAAGCCTGAAGGAATAAAAAACCCACAGAAAGGACAATTCAGAGCTAGCAAGTGGACAGAGAAGCAGAACTGACATACAGACCCCTTGACTGGCCATGAACAAAGCTGTGCAGCAGATTCCCACCACAGAAACAGCCAAGACTTGGCACTCCATGGCATCAGGTGTCACCGTAACAATGGAGTAAAAAGGAGTCCAAAGACAGAGGATGGGCCGGTTAGGGCGGGCAGGCCCTCGGGCTCTCTCGTGGCTGGAGGCTGCCTTGCTCTGGGTGGGAAGGAGCAGGTCACCTCAGGGCAGAGTCACACTGAAACCCAAGGAAGGACACAGCAAACACAGGCACTCAGCTCTCTCCTAGCTGAGGCTTCCAGGACTCGGCCGTTCCTCCTCAGGAAAGACCAGAAGACCCTCCTAAGCAGAATCTAACTATCTAATCAGATCTCCACCTACAGGCTCAGAGCTCTCAATCAGCATCCAAACCCATCCTTAATCTAAAAGGCACAGGCTGAAGATCAGTGATAAGAAACCAGCAGAGAAGATGAAGGGAAGACAACTTTTTAAGAACAGTTCACCCCTAGAGAGAAAGCAAAGGCCAATACACCTTGAAAAGTAGGACAGATAGCTCTGTGTGGGTGGGTGTGTGCGCGCGCATTTGTCTGTGTACCAATATCTAATAAGAAAGAAATGCCGCTTACAATGGATAAGGAAGCTGACTGGCTTTGACCTTCTAACAACCAGTACTTGCAAGCTAGACTACGGTAGGACAATGCCCCCGCCCAGCTAACTATCAATGAACTGCAAAGGCAGAAGAGAAAAAGCAAGATTACAAGAACCTACCTCCAGAGGATGGAGAGAGGCACAGTGGTTAGAGCACTGGCTGCTCCTGCAGAGGACCCAGGTTCTATTCCCAGCATTCATATGGCTACTCACAACCATCTGTGACTCCAGTCCCAGGGGTTACAATAACCTCTTCTGACCTCTATGGGCACCAGGCATGCATATATACATGTAGGCCAAACACTCATAAACAACAACAAAAAAAAAGAAGAAGAAGAAAGAAAAAAAATAAGCCTCCATCTGCCCTTCATCAAAATGTACTGGCACCCAGCTGCAGTGGCACACGCCTTTAATTCCAGCACTCGGGAGGCAGAGGCAGATGGATCTCTGAGTTCAAGGCCAGCCAGGGCTACAGAGGAAGACCTGTGAGACCCTATCCCTAAAAAAACAAACAGTACTGAGGAGCTGGAGAGAGAGCTAAGGTCGACAGCATGTAAAGCTCTTAGAAAGGACTCGAGTGCAGATTCATACATGCACACACACATAATTAAAAATAAAATACATATTTTTTAATGTACTGGAGGGTAGACACCACCAAAACCAGGGATAAAACGAGGAAAACGCCGGGCTGTGGTGGCGCACGCCTTTAATCCCAGCACTTGGGAGGCAGAGGCAGGCGGATCTTTGTGAGTTCGAGGCCAGCCTGGTCTAGAGAGCGAGATCCAGGAAAGGCGCAAAGCTGCACATAGAAACCCTGTCTCGAAAAACCTAAAAAAAAAAAAAAAAAAAAAAGAGGAAAACTTAGAAAACAAAACTTCAAGATCCAAACACAGACGTAATTGGTGAGTTTGTTCTGGGTGGTGATCATGAAAAATTCAGATGACAAGCCAGGCCAGGATAGGACCAGCAAACTATTCAGGCCTTTAGCTGACCCTAGAACTACACAGGCATGGAACAGACTCCACACAACCAAACAAGCCAAGGAGCTGGGCAGGTATTCAGCAGCTGCTCTCCACAGAGGAACTCAGTCAATAGAATTACCTGCTGTAACAAACACAAACAGAGGCAAAATCAATGTCTTTGAGAGGAACATAACAGAATCTAGATTCTCTGTAGCTGCCATTCACAACACGGATATTATCCCCATTTTCAAGAGAAAACACCATGACTGTAGGCCAACTCTAAGACAATTAATGCTGGAATTAGCAAAAGGGTTAAACTAATACAAGTATTCCCAAGGTGTAGAGGAAAATGCATCCGGGGCTTGGAGAATGGCCTGGTCCTGGCCTGCAAATCTGTACTCTTCTTAGCTACATGACGCCTTCAATCGAGATGGTGTCTTCATTTCCTCCGGCCTTTTCCAGGTCCTTCAGAAAAGGGACTGGCCCTGGTCAGCAGAGGAGGAAGGCCCTGGTTTAATCTCTAGTACTTTGGGGGGGGAGCACAAAACTTAAAAACATCACATTTGAAATTTAAAATTCACTACAAGGGGCCAAAACTTTATAACAGTTTGGATCTGAAGCCCCGCCTGCAACAGCTGGGGGGGGAGAAGAGGTGGCCCTCTGTGAGTTCACACAGACACTCAGGAAGCAGAGCTCAGCCCTGGTTACGGCTCAGTGGGGCATGCCCTTGGGGCTGAATTTCATCCCATCCATTTCTGGCCCCCCCCTCTCTTCCTTCTTCCTCTTGCTCTCCTGACTGTCTACAATTCCACCATGTCACTGCCGAGCAACAGACCTAAGCATGAGAGCTGCCACGTCACAATGAGCAGCATCATGGTTGAATTCAGATGCGATGATCCTAATCTGGAGTGCACCCAGGCTGGCTTCCACTGGTTATGTGTTTAAAGTCATCGACGGTCACTAAAACTGGGCAACTGTAGAAGACACTGAGGCCCAGGATGAGGTAAATCTCCCAGAAAGCATCTACAGGTGCTTCTGGCTGACAATAAAGACATTATTAACCTCAAAACATTTTAATTCAACATTAGGATTTGTCTGGATCTTTGACTAACTGAAAAGGGCTGACTGTACCCAGCCCTTGCTCAGTACTGGACCTCTTGTCTTCCCAGTCTCACAAGGCTGTCATGCACAATACAGTCTCTCAACTGCCCCAAAGAATGACAGAAAACAGACCCTGTGGCGAAAGTTATCTATCACCCATGCTCACAAAAATCCTGCCTGCAAATCTTCACTCTTCTTAGCGTCAGCCAGAGATGCTGTCTTTATTTTCTCTGGCCTGTTTGTTGCCTTCAGCAAAGGGATTTCCCCTGGTTAGCGGGAGAGAAAGACTCTGCATCTGCTTTTTACCCAGCTTCTAGACATTTCTTCAGGACCAGTGTGCCCCAAATATACAGACACTGAAACAACCTAGATTCCAAGCTTTTCCTGCCTTCTATCTCTGTGTTTCAGACGATGACCAACATGTGGATATGCTTCCCCAACACTCTAGGCCTTCTCATTTGTTCTCTGAAGCTCTACCCTACCTTCCACAGTGCCTCTGCTTGCCAACCTCCGCCATGAATGCATGACTTTCTGGTTTCCTCTCATCTATCAATAGTCCCAGAAATTGCTAAGATTTACAACTTGAATTCTCTCAAACTGTAGTAAGCCTTGGGATTTCAGAAATCGAGGAGGCGAGGGCGCAGACAGGCAGGCAGGTTGGCACTGAGTTCACCAGCGTATACAAAACCACCCATGGAAAGTGTTAAACAAGAAGAGAGACCATAAAACAAAATCCAAAAAAAAGTAACTTCCAGCTAGCTTAGTAGCCTGGGCCTTCATTTCCGGCAGGTGGCAGAGGCAGGCAAATCTCTGGGGGTTCCAGACCCCGTCTCAACAACAAAGTGGCTTCCACTCCAAATGTATTCCAAGAGGAAAACAGAATTCACTCTCTCAACTACCATCTTTATTACAAAACGCTATAGACCGATGTGTGTCACCACAACATCCACAGGTCAGCACCTCAGCCTTCAGAGTGCCTGAGGCCAGCCTGGTCTACACTGAGTTCCAGGACAGCCAGGGCTACAGGTGCCCTGCCTGGGACGACAACAGAGCAGATAGAAGGTGAGGGAAGAGGCCATGGGCCATCTTTTGACAGAGAACTCTGAGTGCACAAACAGGAAGGCCACGGTGGCAGGCAGCACTGTAAGCCAACAGGAGGGAAGAGCCTCTTCCATCAAGTCAGTCGCCATCTTACTCTTGAACTCAGGTTTCCAGTGCTGTGTGATTTTCCACTAAGTCTACTTTGCAGACAGAGGCATAAATAGCCTATGTCACCAGGACGAGGCAGAAGAGCCAACTGGGACAGTATGCATACTAGAGACATTGCCACAAGTACAGTGTCATCGAAATCCATGAGCAGGGCCTGTCAAGTGGGCTTACATCAGGACAGCTGAATCAAGTCACTGAGGAGACGCCGGACTTTGGAAATCACACCATTCCAAAATGCCTTCCCTACTTTTACATGTAATCACGGCAGAGGGCTGTATAAGGAAACCAGAGATACACCTGCCCACATACAGAAATTCCCAAGGCCCTTCACATGAGCTCTTTA
This sequence comes from Peromyscus californicus insignis, assembly GCF_007827085.1. Taxonomy (NCBI): domain Eukaryota; kingdom Metazoa; phylum Chordata; class Mammalia; order Rodentia; family Cricetidae; genus Peromyscus; species Peromyscus californicus. Next base: position 113,879,101 of record NW_026294402.1, on the reverse strand, counting down.
TTACCACGTGTACAATCAGAATCTTGCCACACCAACACTCTGTCAAGCACACTGTGCTCACAGAGGCAGTGCCCACTACCCAGAGCTCTTCAGCCACCCTCAGCAGGTGCCACAGTCCCTGAAGAGGGTAGAGACAGCACACAGCATAGTAAGTGGCACGCGCACACACACACACACACACACACACACACACACACACACACACACACACACACGGCTATCACAAACTCAAGCTCCCTTGATGGCACTAGAACCGTGACACCTGGACAGGATCCTCTGTGGTCAAGCACTGTGGTCGAGGCTGAAGTCTAGACCCACAGGAGCCCACACTGCCATCCCGCCCCTCTTCCACACCGCTGCCACCACCTGCCATTTTTGGTGCTTATTTAAATTAGAAACACACACATCTTGTGTTCCAGGAATTACTGTCATTAATCTACATAAATGATACATAATCAGAAAGCCCATCGGTAGGAGGCCAGATAAAACATAGTCCATATCCATAATACTTGAGAATTTTGCCTGGCTACTAAAAAGAGTAAACCAGGCATAATGGCCCATGCCTTTAATCCTAGCACTTGGGAGGCAGAAGCAGGAGAATCACCACGAATCTGAGGCCAGTCTGAGCTACACGGTGAGTTCCAGGCCAGTGGAGGCTACAGTAAGACTTTGTCTCAAAAGTCAATCAATCATGGTGATCTAGTTCCTGCCCTGTCTATTAAAAAAAAAACCACCACCAACAACAACAAAAAACCTTAGTAGATCTATGTATCTAAAGGCTGCCTACATGGATCTGAGTTTAAAAGATGTGAAAGTCACAGACCTGGTGAGCAAGATGGATCCACACACACACACACACACACACACACACACACACACACACACGAATGGTTCAAGGCTGTGAATATGATCATATAAAAGATAACACGCAAAACTAGTTTACACTGCTGGAGTCAAGAAAGTGGCTGCCCTGAGGAGTCGGGTCCAACAATCAGAACGGAAGGTGGGGCTTCAGAGCACACGTAGGATTCACCAGGCCCTGACTGCAATCCTGAGAGTCACTGAGACAGGAGGGGAGTTTTGGGAGACACAAACTTATAAATGTCTAATTCTTGTTTGTTTTTTGTTTTGTTTTGTTTTTCAAGACAGGGTTTCTCTGTGTAGTCTTGCTGTCCTGGAACTCACTCTGTAACAGGCTGGCCTCAAACTCACAGAGATCCGCCTGCCTCTGCCTCCTGAGTGCCGGGATTAAAGGCGTGCGCCACTACTGCTTGGCTAAATGTCTAATTCTTGATCTGGATGCTGACTGCACAGGTGCATTCAAGTTCATGGAAACACATCAAGTGCTAACTCATGACAATTACACTTTTCTTCTTTAGAAGTTTGTATAAACCATTGTCTTCTTTTATGTGTTCGGCTGTTTTGCCTGTATGTCTGTCTGTGCACCATGTGCACTGCCCGGTGCCCATGGAGGTCAGAAGAGGGCGTTGGCTCCCCTGGAACTGAAGTCAGAGAGGTTTGTGAGGCACCATGTGGGCGCTGGTATTCAAACCTCTGAGAGTAGTCAGTGCTCTTAACCACTGAGCCAACTCTCTAGCAACAACCCTCCCCCCATGCCCGTTTTTAATTTTTGTGTTGTGGATCAAACCTAGAGCCTTGCACATGCTAAGCACCTTCCACACCCATTTCTACATATACTGGGCTACGCTCCATTCATCATCATGAGCTTCAGTGCATACCTGATACTTCAGCTAATGCCTGAAACAGTGATTCCATCAGGGACTCACCAAAGAAAGAGTGCTAATGCTCAAGCAACCTGTGTTTGATCCCGGGAACTCAGAAGACAGAGCCAGTTCCCACAAACTGTCCCCTGATCTCCACACGCATGCCATGGCACCTCCCCCACACACACTACACATTTTTTTAAGTGTAGATAAAATATGAAACTCTATTTTTGTAAGTATTACCTATAATTGCACTATGGAGGGAAATGCCTGAAATAATATGCACCAACCACAAAGACTTTCCCTGAGATGAGGAGGTAGCTCAGCTGGGATGGCATCAGCCTAGCATTCATGAAGCCCTCGGCTCCATCCCCAGCACCACAGAAACTGGGTGCAATGAAGTACACCAGTAACCGCAGCACTCAGGGGCCGGAGGCTGGAGGATCATAGTTCAAGACCAGCAGCGGCAGCAGCACAGCTGAGTTCAGGGCAGACTGGACTCCATGAGTCTTGGTCTCAGAAAAGGTGTGGGGAGGGGGTAGGAGAGACGGCTCAACAGGTGGAGTGCTTGCTGCTCTTGCAGAGGACCTGGGTTCCGTTCCCAGCACCCACAGCATTCAGCTCACAATCACCTGTAACTCCAGTTATAGGGGATCTGAAGTCTTCTTCTGGCCTCCATGGGCAATGCATGTACACGGTGCACAGAAACTTACACACACACACACACACACACACACACACACACACACACAAATAACATTTTAAGGGGGAGAGCTTACTCAGGAGGCACTAGGCTTTTTGTTTCCCACCTCTCTGTTTTTGAGACAGAGTCTCCATAGCCCAGGCTGACCCCCAACTCCTCATCTTCCTGCCTCTCCCAAGTGCTGGAATTATAGGCATGCACTACCACACCCAACTTGAGACCCTAGTTGTACCTGCTAAATGTACAGCTAAATTTCTGCAACTGAATATGTATGTGTTACTTGAACGGCTATAAACTTAATGAAAATTAAAAGGGGGGGGGAATAAGGCTCATGTGACCTCTGCTCCCCACAGTGGTTAACCAAGAGACCCTTGGGTAAGGGAAGGTTTGGGTACAAAGGTTTTCAATATAGAGGAAGCAAGTCGAGCCCCACCCTTGGGCAGGGGTCACTCACCTTTCTCAACTAAGCCTGAGTCCCTGATGCTTCTAAGCCACTTTGCAGATAAACCCTGACCCACCTGTTCTGTGCAGAGACACTAGATCTCCTGGGGGCCTGGGCCACAGACAAGGCTCCCACTGAACCCCACTTTGAATTCACATACAAAGGAAATCCCCCCCCCAAATACGCAAAAGAAATATTTCCTAACCCCTGGCTGCCAGCCCAGGGCTTGAGAACTCACGAGAACTTTCTGCATCAATGGACAGGACACAGCCAGGCTGGAGGTGGAAGGTGAAGAGGGTTGACAGTAAGAGGACATCAGATGGCATTGTCGCCACACCTGCACACACTGGGCACCACTGCACACCTAGAAAAGACCATCCTGGTACGAACACTCCAGTCAGCTCCCAGGTCAGCCTCTGGCTTTCTTTCATTGGTTCAGGTCTGGAGGGCAGTCAAGCATCTCCCTCTACTCAGATGGACAGACAACAGCTGGTCTGGTCACATCCTCCCAAACAGCGGGCCACAAACATGAAGAAGCAGCTCTTCCACTTCAGCCAAGCAGTTGGGTTTCCAACAGCCTTCCCTTTCCTCCCAGAACTAATTTTAGCCTTCTTGGTTCTCAGAGGTGGAACCGAAATAGTCTGCTGAGGAACACGTTTACAAACAAGAGCATTGGCTTTGCCTCACAAACACCTCAGCTGTAGCCCAGAAAGTAGCCAGGGAGAAGCCCATTGTCCAGCAGGCCAGGCCCCTCCAGAGAACATTCCCCAGGGAGGGGGGCCGCAAACCTGCCCAGTGGGCCAGGCTTTCTCTCCAACACCAGCTCCCAGGAGTCATGTGCCCATGAATGAAAACACCAGGCTGAGCTGCCAGTCCCCAAGAGGATCTGAAAAAGGTATGTGTGTGAGTAGCAACAGTGGGACTGTCCAAGGCCAGGAGCCATGACTAGTCTAATGCCAGGAGGAGGCACCCTTGACCCTGGAACAATCCCACCTGGCATGGTCTGCTGATTTCCAGCGCCCACCGCTGTCACAGATGGAAGTATTCTGCTGACCTTAAGGACCAGGTTGGAGGAGGGCAGCGGTATTCCCCAACCCAAGAACCTGGGTGCCCAGCAGCAGCAGCACCAGGCCTGCAAGGAGCAGACACCTCTGGGCCTACGACTCAAATGTCAGTCCGGTCCACACCGAGACCAAAAAGAAGCTGAGAATAAGGGGTGTCTGACCCAGAGCAAAACACACTGGTGATGGCATAGGAGGAGGGGCCAGACCCAAGAATTCTAGGAAGGCAACCACATAGGGAGATGGGCCCAGGTCTCATCTCAGCACACACTTCACAGGGTGATGTGGAGCGCTTGAAATGCTTGTGTCCACCCTGCGGCCTCCCAGAACAGTAAGCAGCTCAAGCATGGCAAGCTCTCACTTAGTGGGTCAGAAAGGAACGCCCCCAACAATCCTCAGCAGAACTCTGCATGAAAAGGAGCATGAAACATGGCCCAGCCCACAGGAGTTGCCGGCCTGCAGAGGCCAACACACAGGCCTCTGTGGAAGCCTGTGTCTGTCACAGCTTACAGCACTACACCTTGCTGACGCAAGGCTTGCCCACCACACACACCTCCCAAGCCCTTGGGAAAAGACAAGCCCATACCTTTGGGGCGAGGCTGCCCCCCTGCCCTGGCCCTGGCGTCCTGGGCCTGAAAGTTCCAGGCCCACAGCCACTGCGGCTCCTCTGAGCGCCACAGGGCAGACCCACTGGGGGGGAAGGGCATGCCAGGATCCTGTTACAACCCAGGGGCTCTGAGACCCAGGGGCTCTGACGACAGGTATAGCCTGGGTTCACCCAGCTCCCAGGTGAGGAGAGGGGGCGTCGGGCAGGCGGAGCCCCAGCAACAGGCACTTCCTGACATTCTGCGCTTGCGGGAGGGAGAGGCAAGAGTGCCAGCCTCAAGGCAAAGGCCAGAGCAGGTGGGCGGGTGCGGGCGGGCAAGCTGCCCGGCCACCCACAACGGCCGCCTCCCTGAAACCCGAACCACTTCTGGGAAAACTCAAGGACGCCAGGATTCTCCTCAGTAGCAGCCCGTCCGCTGGAACCATTGATTCTGAACCAAAGGCACACTCAAACAGGCTCCACCGAGCAGGAATTGCCTATGAAGGAGAATTCAGCTCCCTACCCTGACTCCAGAGGGAGAAGATGAATGAACACTATTTAACCATTAACCCCCCCATCTCCCACAACTGTCTACCTCTGGTTCTCAACCTACCTAAGTATGATTTTGCCTCTAGCACTTAGCGATGCCAGGAATCACGTTCACTCACCATGATTAGAGATGAGATACTGGAATTGACCAGCAGAGGCCAGAGATGCAGCTAAGCCACACCTTCAATGCACAGGCCAGCCCCATCACCACCACCACCACCACCATCACCACCACCACCACCACCACCCCCAACATAAACAGAGAATCCACAGATACAAATGCCAATGGTGTCGAAGTCTGGGAAACTCTGTTCTAGAGAGGCCCATGCATCTAGGACTGTCTACCCAGACTGTCTCCTAAAGTGTGGCTAGAGGGCTAGGAGACAACTCAGCCGGGAAAGTGTTTGCCATACAAGCATAAGGACCATTCAGATACCCAGCACCCACAAAAAGCCAGGCAGTGGAGCAAGCATTTGGAATCCTTGCTTCAAGGGTGAGTTCCAGGGTCAGAGAGACCCCATCTTAAAAACCAAGTGGGGGCCAGTGAGATGTCTCAGCAGTAAAGCTCGCCTGCTGCCAAGTCCAGCAACCAAAGTATGAGTCCCAGGACCCACTGTGGAGAACCAAGCTGTCCTCTGACCTCCACATATGCACTGAGCTGTGGTACATGCCCATAAACTGAAATGAAATGCTTTTAAAAGACAGAAAAAATCGAAGTGGAGAGTAATTGTAGAAGATGTTTAATGGTGACTTTGGCCTTGACATGCACCCACATGCACAGGTGTTTTACACACACACACACACACACACACACACACACACACACACACACACACACACGCATGGGGGGTATGGATGAATATGAATGGTCCTGAATGATCCAGATTGGCTCTTAACCCTCATCCACTGCATCCCAGTCCACAGTAATAGTTAGCATCTGTGAGTGGCTCTGAACTCAGGCTCTGACACCCTGTGGATCCCACCTGCACTACTGACCTCCCAGGTAGGGAGGCTGAATACATAGGAACTCAGGGATGGCTTCCGGAGTGGGGAAGAAACCATGGAGACTGAGCGATGGGCAGAGCCACAAGTAGCAGAAGTAAAGGCAAGGGCATGTCCACAGACCAGAACAGGGTAAGCAGGGATACCAAGAGAAATCAGTCCAATGCAGGCACCCTTCTACAGACAGACTGTCCCGCAGGAGAGCTGACCGCAGGGCAGTCAGGATTTTAGGGAGCCCAGAAAGGGAGTAGGATAGTACACACATACAAGGTGTCCAAGTACCCACGTAGGCACTGATTTATATTTTCTGGAGTTCAGTTTTCTTAGATTTTTTTGTTTGTTTGTTTTTCGAGACAGGGTTTCTCTGTGTAGCTTTGCGCCTTTCCTGGAACTCACTTGGTAGCCCAGGCTGGCCTCGAACTCACAGAGATCCACCTGGCTCTGCCTCCCGAGTGCTGGGATTAAAGGCGTGCGCCACCACCGCCCGGCCAGTTTTCTTAGATTTTAAGAGCAGCGTGACAAAAGACAACGGGGCTTTCCCCTAAGCCCCCAGCAAATGAGGGGCCTTGGGGAACTGCCAGGGCAAGTGCAGAGGCCTGGAGGACTCTGGGTACCAGAAAGAGCAGCAGAGGACTACCAAAGCCTACCTAAATAGGACTCAGTCAAAGGGTTCCAGGTCTTAAGACTTCACCCAGCTGTAGGGTCTGAGAGAGTCACATCTGCATGGAAAGCCTCTGAATGCTGAGGAGGGTACCTACTCCTTCCAAAGGGCATCCCCACCTGATAGGCAGGCAGCCTCGAATGGTCACAGATAGGACAGAGAGCAGGGGACATCCTCTCTGGGGATAGACTTCCATAACACTGTAGCCCTTGTCCTTGGCCTCTCCCACTACAATGGACCAGAAGACTAAAGGTTACTCTCTCATACACACCTCCACCCACAAGGAAATGGACAAGAAACATCTCTGTGTCTGCCGTCAGCCTATGAGGACGTCTGGGGCAGTGGGTACCTGATAAGACCCTTCTTAGCCCCTGGCTCCTGCTCTTCTGCTCCGCTCCACCTTGAAGCCCTCCACGCCGAACCCCAAGAACAGAAACAGATGTCAGAGAATAGAATATGCAGATGTTCTCTGCAATGCAAGAGCCAAATGCCAGCCTCGCAAGGACAGCCGGGCCAGGCAGATCTGGAAAGACGTCCAGACGTACCCAGTGGTGGAGCCGCCTTCCTTCTCAGCCTGTGCTGTCCAAAACGCCAGCGGCCAGCCAAATGTGACTACAGAGAACTGAAGTTAAAAATTTTGTCATGTCTCAGCAACTAACTGTTTTAATAGTGATTATATGTTGAAATGACCAATCTTTACGTTAACTTAATTCCATTAATTATGAAAAAGACCACCAATAATGTAATGGTCTTTGGAAGTGGAACCTCCAGGAAGCAGTGAAGGTTGGATTAGACCATGAGGGTGGGATCCTCATTGTAGGATTGGCTCTCTTAGGGCAGACCTGACCATCCCAGCACCCCAGTCTGGCTTCTAGAATCATGTAAAAATAAGCACTGCTGATTTTTTAATATAAATTTATATATGTGTATATACATATATATTTAAACATATATATCTATATATGGCTATTTTAACTTTATTTATGAGTTAGGTCTGCAGTTATCTGTGCACCATGCGTATGCATGATGCTCTAAGGGGCCAGAGAACATGGATCTTCCTGGAAGTGGAGTTCCAGGTGATTGTCATGAGTGACCATGTGGGTGTCAGGATTGGAACCTGGGTCCTCTACAACAGCAGCAGGCACTCTGAACCACCTGGCTACCTCTCCAGCCCCAATACTGCTGCCTGACTCACGCAGTCCTGCGGTACGAGGCCAGCCGAAACACACTAAGACACAACTGTTCTCTTTCCTTTTACTGACATGACTATCGGGAATTCTAAAGTTAAACACATCTGCCCATGTTCCTATGTTCCTGTCGGCAGCACTAGGATAGATCTCTTCTTTTTACCACGGGGTTGAGTAATTCTGAAGACCGAGCCAGGAACATGAAGAAGAGACCATTTTGAAGCCAGAGGCCAGGTATGCCCCAACCAGGAACCAGGGAAGCGCTCCTCTAGTTCCTCAAGAGCAGTGGCCACCTTGAGGTGTGACAAGAAACAACAGGTGACTGTACTTTGCCCGGGGCAGGAAGCACAGATTCTGCGTCAGAACAGATGCCTGTCAGTGTATTCTGCTATATATTCCCCAAACAGCGCAAAGAAGCAGCGGACACAGTACCCGGGAACCACTCTCACCCCGTGCCCAGACGGGAAGCAACTGGTGAAGCCAAACTGGAACAAACTGGGGCAGTGATACCCAGATTCCAAGTCTGAGGCTTACTGTCCTGAGAGCACGCTTCCAACAGGCCTGGACTAGAAAGGGACAGGCAGATCAGAAGTAGACATCCAGGCGGTCAAGAGGCAGCTAGGGGACTGCCATGTACCCTTGGATCAGCCCACTGCTGCCCTCCCCAAAGCAGGCCAAAGCTTTCCATCACTCCCAAGCCCTCATGCTTGGGGAAAACATCAAAAGCAACATCACTTCAGTGAATGGCAGAAAGAAACAATGTTCAACCTGAGCACCGCTTGGCCTCGACCACTCCAGGACAGCATCGAAACTGCTTCCCAACCATAGCAAAGAAGTGGTCTCTGCCCTCTAGTCCGCGCACTCACATTCCACCTCACCCAGATTCGTGCAAAAACTCTCAGGGTCGGAATTAATTGCAGCCTCACTACCTTGCAATAGAAGGGAGCAGATTGAGGGTGGGGATCCCAGTGGGGCGTGCAATGGCCATCTGGGATACCCACCCCCGCAGTAACATGGGGGATCCCAGCCCCTCCCCTGCACTCCGGGCCCCGCCCCTCGCGGGTTTACCAGACTCTGCGCTGCTGCCACCTCGGGCGGCAGGGGACCCGAGCTGCATGTGTAATGGGGGTTGGGAACAAAGACGCGCAGGACCCAGAGCCCCGGCCACCGGGCACCAGCCGTCCCAAGCGCTACGATCTTTTCTCTCGAGTCTCAATGCCCGACTGTCCACGTTTCCCAGGGCTGCCCCAAGCCCGTCCTGGAGCTCCTAACAGAGTTAGGCACGCTTCAGCACCACCGGGACAGAGAGATCCGTGCCTGAGCTTTAGGCGCTTTCCCAGCACAACTTCGCGCATACACACCCACACGTCCCAGTCCCCAAGCAGACGCGCACCAGTTACGCACATCCCGCAGCCGCCTGCGGGCTGAGCGCGGGTCACTCACGCCCGCCACGTGCCGACTGGAGCGATCTGAGACCTGTTGGTTCGCCTCCTCAACCTCCTCTCCACTCCCAGTAGCCCAAAACAAAAGCGGTCCCACGAGGGCGCATCTGTAGCCCGCGGCAAGGAAAGCGGGCGCAGGTAGGAGCCACTCGCGCGAGGATCGCGACGCAGAGTGGCCGGACGGAGTGCAGAGGGCTCCGAACGGGCTGTGTGGAAAGCCGTCTGCTTTGCTTTGCGACACCTATGGCTCTCAGGGGTGCGCAGCCCCATCCCAGCCACCCCCGATTAGATGCCCGCCCAGCCTGGCCGCCTTCCCCACGCTCAGGTTTTCCTCGCTCGGTTCCTGGGGTCCGCGAGTCGCAGAACCTGAACTCCGACCCTGACGCTCCAGGTTCCCCCATCACCGAGCGCCTCCGCGAGCCAGAATCGCGCAGAGGAACCGCACCGGCGAGCTTGTCTTTACGATCGCAAACAGAGCGCCCCGCACGACCCCGATCCCAGGCAGGTGGCGCGGCGCCGAGGCCGCGGGGCCGCCCTTTGTTGGTAAACACCGCGCGCCCCGGGTCCCCGCACCCCTACGCCGCGCCGGGTCCTTACCGGCGCACAGCGATCCCCAGAGAAGGGCGAGGGCCGCCCAGGGCGCCGTCATGTTCCGCGGCGCCGCCCCGCGGACACCCGGAGCCCGCGGGCAGGGCCGCGCTGCGCTCCCGGGGCGCGCAGGGCCCGGCGGCGGCGGCGGCGGCGGCGGCGGCTGCGCTCTGCTTCCCGCTCCTTCTCTGGGTCGCGCTTCCAGGCGCGCTCGCTTCTGCGCTTCGGTTCCCAGGCAGCGTGCGGGGACGGGGGCTCAGGGTCGCTGCGGGCGGCGCGCAGTGCGGCCGGGGCTATGGGGCGACGCGGGGGCCGGGGGGCGGCGGCGGGGCGCGGGCCAGGGCGCGCCCGACGCGGGCATGGCGCAACGGGGCTGGGCCCGGGCCCCGGGCTCAGGGGCCGAGTCCGGAGGGGCCATGAACGGGGGGGGTGGGGGAGGGGAGCTGAACCGAGTCCAAAATGGCTCCTGAGCGGTGGCCACGGAGCCGAGCCAGCGGGGAAACCCGGATGTTGGATACAAAGAGGCGGGCGAGCTGGGCGGGGAGGGGGAGGGGAGGCGGGCCCTCCGGCCGCGTGGTCCGCGCCCCCCTCGGGGGCGGGGCCGAAGAGGAACAACAACACCGAGGCTCCGCCCCCAGCCCGCGCCCTCGGGAGACAGCGCGCGTGCTGCACCGGCTCCTAGGGCTAGGCGGGGCGCGCGCTCGGAGCTGGTGGGATTGGACTGCGGCCCACTTGGCTGCGGACTTTGGGATGACCCGTAGCCATCCTACTTGATGCCTACCCCAAACTGTGGAGGCTACGCTGCGGGATGCATGCTCTTCTGAGACCCCTGAGTGAGTGGGTAGCCCCCGGACCCCAGAGCCTGGACACCTCTGTCCTCCAGCTCCCGCGCATCTTTATCGATGAACGGATTAACCGGCAGAAAAAAGCTGAAGTCTGAATTGACAGCAGTCCCCCACAACACACAGACAGCTATCTCCAAGCAGAGGAGGACCCACAGAGCAGCTGCAGGTGGGAGAGCTGTTGGTGACCTGCTTCCTGAAGGGTCCTCAGCCGTCCTACCTCCTTCGGCTCCCCCTGCGAGGGTTACCTGCAACAATCCTCCCACCCGTCTCTGCTCTTGTCACACACACACATCACACACCACACACACAGCTGGTTCCTCCATTTCAGATTCCACATTCCTCATTACACAACCATGGCTTGGGAGAGTAACAGGGCTCCAGGCAAGCCTGGGAAAGCTAGTCACAGCTCAGAGAGAGGCCCTGCCCTCGGCAAGGGAAGAGAGGAGGAAGGTGGCACCCAGAAGCCTGGGTCATTTCACTTGTCTGAGCCTCAGTTTACCCTCATGAAAGTGACAGCGTTAGACTCCTCCAAGATTTGTATAGTTTGTTACTGCTGCGGCTTTGTTTTTGAGCCGGGGATTCTCAGCCTCCAGAGTGGCTGACACCACAGACCTGCACGACCTTTGCCCTTTCGTCTTTCCCCTCTCCTTGGGTAACCCCCAGATGACCTCAAGTTCTCCATCCCTCTGTGACTTTTCTTCTTTACTTCATTATTTTATTGTGTATGTTTGCCTGCATGTATGTATGTGCTCAGTGTGTATGCTAGCAAGTTAGAAGAAACTGTCAGATCCCCTAGAACTGGAGTTAGGAATGGTTATGAGCTACCTTGTGGGTGGTTGGAACCGAACTTGAATCCTTTATAAGAGCAACAAGTGCTCTTAGCTGCTGAGTCACCTCTCCAGTCCCATGATTTTATTATATTATTATTATTATTATTATTATTATTATTATTATTATTATTATTGGTAGTGATGTGGTAGTGCTGGTGGTGGTGGTGGTATTTTTGAGACAGGGTCTCACTGGCTGTCCTGGAACTCGCTCTGTAGACCAGACTGGCCTCGAACTCCCAGAGATCTGCCTGCCTCTGCCTCCTGAGTGCTGGGATTAAAGGAGTGCGTTTATTTTATTTTTAATCATGTGTATATATGTATGTGTCTGTGTGTGGGTCTGTGTGTGCCCAAGCAAGCCAGAAGAGGGCATAGGATCGATCCCCTGGAGCTGGGACTAAAGATGATTGTGACTGCCCCACCCCCAATGGGTGCAGGGAACTGAACTCAGGTCTTCTGAAAGAGCAGTAAAACTCTGTTAACAGCTGAGTTGTTCCTCCAGCCCAGCTTTGCATTTTTTTAATGAATGGTAAAAACGTACTCAAACAAGCCTGCAATGACAGACCCACTGTATTAGGGAAAGCATTAGTTATCTTTTCCATATTGGAAAAAAACAATCATCCATATGCTAAAAACTAGACTGATTGGTTGTGTTTTTCTGTTTTGTGATTGTGTAGATGAGAGAGAGAGTTGTTGGGGAAGGGTACTGAACATAAAGGGTCTCACATTAGCCCAGGCTGGCCACCTCTTCAATATGCAGCCAAGAATGACCTCGAAATTATGACCCTCCTGCCTCTATGCACTACATGCCTTGTTATGTGTGATGTGAGGGTCAAACCTAGGGCTTCCTACATGTTAAGAGGACACTGACAACTCAGCCGCATCCCAGCTTCTGTACCTACACCACGTTATCTGCCACATAATTCCCTGTGGTCCAAAATGCCCACACACCGGGCTGGAGATATGGCTCAGAGGTTAAGAGCACTGACTGCTCTTCCAAAGGTCCTGAGTTCAATTCCCAGCAACCACATGGTGGCTCATAACCATCTGTAATGAGATCTGGCGCCCTCTTCTGGCCTGCAGGGATATGTGCAGACAGAACACTGTATACATAATAAATAAATCTTTAAAAAAAAAAAAAAAAAAAAAAAAAAAAATGCCCACACATCAAAATGCTGCTCTGGTATTACTGGGAAATTCCAAATTCATATACTGAACTATTAGCTTCACAATTGCATTTGGCAACCTATCTTACCATCCTGAATTTGACCTCACCAAAAGAGAACTCCCATGTTTTCCTCTAGGAACCTGCCCCTCCCTCTCCATCCCTGTCTGAATCGATGGCCCAATCAGTTGTTCATATCAAAGCCTTCTGAGTCACCCTTGAATTTCCCATATCCAATCCATCAGCAAGCCTCAAAGGTGCACCCGACATCCAGCCGTTTTGTTCATGTTCCCTGTACCACACCAGCCTACCTCTCACATCTGGACTGTTTCCACAGCCGTGGATGGAGAGGCTCCTTAACTGGCCACCTGCGTCCATTCAAGTTGCTAAGTGTATCTTCTATTTCTTTTAAAAGGTGGGGAGAGGAAGAGGGGAAAGAGAGCATGTACTGAGATCAGACAACTTGCAATTGGTTCTCTCCTTCCACTGTATGGGTCCTGGGATTCAAACTCAAACCCTCAGGATTGGCAGCAGGTCCCTGCACCCAGTGAGCATGTCTCTGGCCTGAGTACACTTTTTAAATAGTAACTGAAGTGAATCTTTAAAAGATGGGGCTCTGGGGCTGGAGAGATGGCTCAGTGGTTAAAAGCACTTGCTGCTATGGCAGAGACCTGCACTTGGTTCCCAGGGTTCAGACTGGACAATTCACAAATGTCTATAACTCTAACTCCAAGGAATTTGAGATCCTCTGCTAACCTCCACAAACACCTACATGCATGCCCATGCATGCACACACACATATATACACACACAATTAAAAATAAAATAAATAAAAAGATACTTACATCACATTATAGTAATTCCCCTTTATCTGTGGTTTCTCTTTTCATTATATCAGTTACTAACAGCCAACCAAAGCCCAAAATATTAAATATGAATTTTTATAAATTAGAACTTTCAAACTGTGAACCAGTCTGGGTAGCATGCTGACTTCTTGCCACCCTGCTCTGACCCTCCCAGGGCGATTCCTGCATTTGTCCAGATTTCCCACGTTGTATTTGCTACTCACTCACTGGTCTCTCTTTTTTAAGATTTATTTTTATTTGTATGTATGCACATTTGTGTGCACGTGCCTGTGGAGGCCAGAGGAGAGTTACAGGAAGTTGTCAGTCATCCACTGTGGGTGCTGGGAGCTAAACTCAGGTCCTCTGCAAGAGCAACAAGCACTCTTTCTTAACCACTGAGCCATCTTCCCAATCACCCACTGGTTTGCTTGGTTTTGGTTTTGTTTTGTTTTGTTTTGTTTTATTTTGGTTTTTCTCTGTGTAGTTTTGGTGGCTGTCCTGGAACTCACTCTGTAGCCCAGGCTGGCCTCGAATTTACAGAGATCTGCCTGGCTCTGCCTCCCAAGTGCTGGAATTAAAGTCATGCGCCACCACCGCGCGGCACCCATTGGTTTCTTAATGGCCATCTTGGTTATGAGATCAACCATCATGGAATCATGGTGTTTGTTTTCAAGGAACCTGCATTTCACTAAATAATGGTCCTTATTGGAGAATAATCCTGACAGCAATTCAGATATGCCAGAGAGAAGGCATAAAGCATATTTCCTTTAGCACACAGTGAATAGTCTCTCTCTTTTTGTTGTTGTTGTTGTTTTTGTTTCCTGAGACAGGGTTTCTCTGTGTAACAGCTTCTGGCTGTCCTGGAACTCATTCTGTAGACCAGGCTAGCCTTGAACTCAGAGATTCTGCTTCTGCTTTCTGAGTTCTGGAATTTAAAAAAAAAAAAAATGTGCCACCTCTCTTAGTTAAGGTTTCTATTGCTGTGAAGAGACATCAAGACCATTGCAACTCTTATAAGGGAAACATTTAATTGGGTGGCTTACAGTTTCAGAGGTTTAGTCCATTATCATCATGATGGGACATGGCAGCATGCAGGCAGACATGGTGCTGGAGAAGTAGCTGAGAGTCCTATATCTTGCAGGCAACAGGAAGTCACCTGAGACATGGCCAGCATCCTGACCATTGGAAACCTCAAAGCCCACTCCCACAGGGACACACCTCCTCCAACAAAGCCATGCCTACTCCAACAAAGCCACACCTCCTAATAGTGCCACTCCCTATGAGATCATGGGGGCCAATTACATTCAATCTACCACATACCTGCCATTTGGGTGCTAGAAATCAAGTCTGGGTTCTCTGGAAGAGGAACAAGTGTTCTTGACTACCAAGTGTTGTTTTTCTGTTGGCTTATCAGCCACACCTGAATCTACTGATATTTTAACTACCTTTTGCACCCCACGGTCCTGCAGTCAGCTCTCAGGTGCTCAGACCTCGGCCTAGCGGGATTTCCAGTCCCATTGGCACTGGTTCAGCTGCCACCACCAAATGTGGGTTTTAACTAGGTTTCTATGATTCTATTTACCAACAAAGACTCGGGAGTCAGATGTTGGGGTGAAAACATGCTAGATCAGAGAAGCCAAGAAACAACCAGCTGACTTTCCTTTTTGATCAGAGACCAAACAAGAGAAGCATTTTTCCACTTATCCCAAACGAAAAATGACTTCAAATCTTTAAATGCCTCCCTACTGCTTCCTATGTGTCTGTCTCTCTATCCATGTTCCTGGCTCCTCCATCCTCTTTATGACTAATTCCTGTTAACTAGTTACTACCTCTGCCCCCGATCCAAGGTTAATTTTATTAACACAGTCTTGAAGTTTCACAGTGCAATCAAATATCCCGCAGCAACCAAGCCATCTCTCCAATTCTTTTGTTTTTTTGTTTCATTCTGTTTGAGACAGGATCTCACTACATAGCCCTGGCTGTCCAGGAACTCACTCTGTAGACCAAGTTGGCCTGGAACTCATGGAGATCTACCTACCTCTGCCTCCCAAGTGCTGGGATTGAAAGCATGTACCACCATACCTACAACTTGATTTTTATTTTTAATCTATCTTGTCCTGGGAGTTTAATAAAAAGTTTTTCTCCACATTGGGCTGTTAAAAAAAGTTTCATTCTAGCCAGGTGTGGTGGCCATTTCAAGTTTTCTTTATGGTATAATAAATGGTGATTTTAAAACATTTATTTGTCTCTGTCTCTGTGTGTACACACACCCATGCAATCATGCACCTATCACAGTCAGAAGATAACTCTTAGGAGTCAGTCCTCCTTCTGTGACGTGGACTGGAGGTCACACTCAGGCTGCCAAGCTTCTACCTTTACCTGTTCAGCCATCTTGCCCACTCTAAATGGTAAATTTTTATGCATGAGAATAGACATATTTCTATTTCAATACGGGACATCTGTGCTGGGGGGTAACTTAGTTGGTAACATGCTTGACTCACAAGCATAAAGACCTGAGTTTGATTCTCAGAATTCATATTAAAAGCCAGGTCCCATGGCATGTGCTTGCAATCTCAGTGATGGTGGTATGAGAGGTGGAGACCAGTGGATCCTTGGAAGCTTAATGGCCAGTCCCTGTCTCAAATAAAAAGTAGAAGGCATCTGAGAAATGTCATCCGAGCTAGTCCTGACCTCCACATGCACACACACACACACATCCATATACACATGCACTCATCCACGCGAGCACACATACCCATCCATACACATATACACGCACCCATACACTTGCACTCATCCATAAACATATACACACCCATACACACACACACATCCGTACACACATGCACTCATCCACACACATACATGCACCCCCCCCCCCCCACACACACACACACACGCACGCACCCAATACACACACGTGTAACACAAATTCTAATTCGTCTTAAAAAAAACCTGGAGTCAGATATCAGGGTGAAAGCTAAAAGTCCAGAGAAGCAGAGCAAGCCACAGCCACTAGAGAGACTTCTTACCTCTAAGAATCCTCAGACTAAAAGGGCTGAGTTCCTGTCTCTTCCCACCTTGTGTTCCTCTCTCTGCCCAGCAATATTTCCTTTTTTTTTTTTTGCTTCTGGTTTTAAAAGCTTCATTTGTATAACAGTGTTAAGTGTAAATCAATGAAATATTTATTGATATTTTCATAGAGGACTTTAAACATTTATACACATGCACCCATACACACACATACACACCCACACACGCCCATCCACACGTGCACATGTACCCATCCACACGTACAGATACACACACACATTATCCATACATGCACACGCATGCACTCATACACACACACACACACACACACACACATCCATACACACATGCAAAGTGGAACATTCAATATATATTTAGGTCTAGTTTGTAGAAACAGCCTCCATGTAGTTTCATCTTCTTCAGCCTTGAATAAGAGAGTAGCGTGTTAAACCTGTTATTTCCAGCTGTCTGTTCTCCCTGCTGCTGTTGCACAAATGTCACAGCTAATGGGAAAGGAAGACATGGGACTCTGGAGCAGGCAGAGGATTCCAGAACTTTATTTCAAGCTGACAGTCCGAACAGCTGAGCCTGCAGCACTGGTGAAGCACTGGTGATTAGCGTATTCCTGCCCTGGAGTCTGCCTCTAGCACTACCATGTCCTTCTTTACGTTCTTTCCAAGAACTCCACCCTTTGAATGGATTCTGCGATCTGCTTCCTGTGGTTTTGTGTTTGGACTGTTGCTGCCCACTCCAATTTCCAGTCTTTCCAAACCACTAATTTCATATGTGCCTCTTCTAACATGACGGGAACATAGTGGTTTGTCAACTGTTTGGAACTTCTTAGTCGGTGGACTAAGGGCTCTCAGCTTACGGACTGGACGCCTGCTGGAACCTGTTGACTCTGCGCACGAAGCTGCAGTTACTACGTGTTGCTTGTTAGGTGATGTGCTGCCTTTTCTTTGAACATTGAGGGAGATTTGCACTTCTACATGTATTTATTTATTCATTCATTTATTCACTGTGTATATATGAGGGTGTTCATGTGCCAGGGCACCTGTGTGGAGAACAGAGGACAACGTGTGCGAGTCAGTTCTCTCCTTCTATCATATGCGTCCCCAGGGACAGAAATCAGGTAATAGAGCCTGGCAG
Source organism: Peromyscus californicus insignis (assembly GCF_007827085.1). Taxonomy (NCBI): domain Eukaryota; kingdom Metazoa; phylum Chordata; class Mammalia; order Rodentia; family Cricetidae; genus Peromyscus; species Peromyscus californicus. The sequence continues at coordinate 113,861,292 of NW_026294402.1, read as the reverse complement.
CAAACACCTTACCCACTGACCCATCTCCCTGGTGCCAAGATTTGCATTTTTATTGCTTTTTGAAAGCTTTTTATTATACTGGTTGTATAGTTTTTAATACTGATGCCTTTAATATTACAAAGTAGTTTTAATGTCAGTTAGCCTTTTTCATTACTTAAGACTCAAGTATTTGGTCTGTAATTTTTTTTTCCCTTGGTTTTGGTTTTTCGAGACAGGGTTTCTCTGTGAAGCTCTGGCTGTCCTGGAGCTCACTCTGTGGACCAGGCTAGCCTCAAACTCACAGGAATCCACCTGCCTCTGCCTCCCGAGTTCTGGGATTAAAGGTGTGCACATGCCAGCAGCGCCTAGCTAATTTTAAGTATTTTTGACTCCTCGAAATTGCACATGTCACAGTGAGTTCTTTATACTCTTTTCTCCTCTCCTGTCCTGGCTGGCTTCAGCTGTCAGTCTGACACAGTCTAGAGTCAGCTGAGGGACTCTCAATTGAAGGATTGCCCAGATCAGACTGGCCTGTGGCCATGTCTGTGAGAGACTGTCTTGATTGATGGTTGATGTGGGAGGGACTGGCCTACTGTGGGTGGCATCATCCCTAGGCCTGTGTGCCTGGGCTGTTTAAGAAACATAGCTGAGTGTGAGCCTTTGATGAAGCCAGTAAGCAGCATTCCTCCATGGTTTCTACAACAGTTCCCTGTGGTGGTATTGTGTTCCCCAAAATATTGTGTACCCTAATAAACTTATCTGGAGTCAGAGACAGAACAGCCACTAGATACAAAGGTTAGAAAATGGTGGCGCTCACACCTTTAATCCTAGCACTCCAGAGGTAGAAATCCCTCTGGATCTCTGTGAGTTCAAGGCCACATTGGAAACGGCCAGGCATGGTGACACACGCCTTTAATCCCAGAAATTGAGCCTTTAATCCCAGGGAGTGGTAGTAGAAAGCAGAAAGGTATGTAAGGCGTGAGGACAAGAAACTAGAAGCATTTGGCTGGTTAAGCATTCAGGTTTTAAGCAGCACAGTTCAGCTGAGAGTCATTCGGATATGAGGACACAGAGGCTTCCAGTCTGAGGAAACAAGACCAGCTGAGGATCCGGCCAGATGAGGTAGCTTGGCTTGTTCTGGTTCTCTGATCTTCCAGCTTCACCCCAATACCTGGCTACAGGTTTGATTTTATTAATAAGACTCTTTAAGATTCATCTACAGTTCCCTCCCTGACTTCCCTGAGGCATCACTATGACCTGGAATGGGAAGACGAAATTAACCCTTTACCCGCCAAGTTGCCTTTGATCATGGTGTTTTTCACGCAGCAGAAAGCGAGTGAAGACGTCTCTCTTTTCCCTGTAACCTTGTCAGAGCAGTGCCATTTTCGTTCTTCCACAGCAGCACTCATGTGGCCTGCCCAGGTCCCCCATCATCTCCTGGCAGGGTGACAGCTGCTTTCTAGAAGAATGCTAAGAGGCTGCGAGTAAACCTTAGCTCTGGCATGACTAAAACCTTTTTCTATTCCCATGCCACTTGGATACCTTAGCCAGGTAGACCTGAGCATCCTTCTGTTTTCACTTGCCTACATGGTGTGGGGTGGGGGGAGGCACGCACATTGCCACAGCACATGTAGGGAGGTCAAAGGACAACTTGCTGGAGTTGGTTCTCTCCTTCCACCATGTGGGTTATTGGGTTATAGGGCTTGAACTCAGGTCATCAGTCTTGGCGGCAAGCCCCTTTACCCACTGAGCCATCTCACTGGTCCTTATATTTTTCTTAGTTCTTTGAAAATGTTGTTCCACCTCGAAAAACCAAAAAAAAAAAAAAAAAAAAAAAAAAAAGAAAATGTTGTTCCAGGGTACAGGAGTACTCAGTGACCTTTCCTAGTCTGGTGTGGCCTGTAGCCTTGGTCATGCCAAAATATTACAAAGCCATAATGCCTGGGTTACCATGAAACCCTACAATAGCCAGGTTTAATAGGAAATTTGGGTAAGAAGGGGACTAATGACCTTCTCCCTTTATAAAATCAGGAGTGCTGATAAAAGCAGTGAAGCTTTGAAAGGCTCCTGTCCTTCACCTGCCCATGGCCGTCATGAGCCGCTCCGAGTCCACTCAAGAACGTGTTGGCTAAACTTAACCATGAGGTTAGACAGACACTGCTGCACACTTGTCTGAGACACACCATGGAAAAGAGTTTTGTTCCACTTATTATCTTCTTTGCCGAGGAGTCCGACCCTGACCTGACCTTTCTTTTGAAAGAGTCTCCTTTGGTCTTGACAATTTCACTTTTCCCTTCAACACATGAAACATTGTTTTATATTACACAATGGATGTTGGGATAGTGTGTTAGTTTTTTTAACCTTTATTTTTATTTCACACGTGTGGCTGTTTTACCTGATTTTATTGTCTATGCATCACATGGAGGACTGAAGAGGCTAGAAGAGGCCATCAGATCCCTTGAGGCTGGAGTTACAGACAGTTGTGAGCAGCCATGCGGGTGCTAGGAATCAAACCCAGGTCCTCTGGAAGAACAGCCAGTGCACTCAACCTCTAAACCATCCCTCTTTAGCTGCCCCGCCTCAGTTTATTGTTTTATAGTCTAAGAAAGCCTTTGTGATGCTGGGTCGGTGATATAAAAATCTCAAAACACTGCTAGAACACATCTAAACTACAAGGTAGATCTTTCAGGACACAGTGGAGCTGCCAGTGCAGCTCAGCAAGGGAGGCTCGGCCAGGGTACAGATTCGAGCCCTGGCACTGCTGGAAAGGGGTGGGGGAGAAGGAGGGACAGAGGTTGATTTGGGGTGTTTTCAAGAATTTGTTTTTATTTTGGGTAGTTCCAATTATCAACAGGGATCTTGTCTTTCATCGCCGAGCGCTCTACTGTTCCTGTGTTGTCCTTTTTTCTCGGTCTTTCCTGCTGCCTCCTTGACATCCTGCCATGTCTGCCCCCCCTTTGACACGTGTAAGCCGGTCTCTGTGCAGTCATGGTGCTGTTCTGTTCAGTCACTGTTTTCTCCCATAAGCCTGGTGTGCTTCCATTTGGATTTGCGTTTTAATTTGTCACCCATGGCGTCCGTCTGATCTATTATAAGCAAGAGCTATGTTAGAACATCTTCTTAGTTCAGTTTTGTGGTCCCGACGCTGCTTCTGCTGTGGCTCAGTGTTTGTAAACTCTAACGAGCTGAGGCCCAGCGGCGTCTCCTCCGCAGCTCGGGTTTGCTGTGGTGATGGTGGCTGCCCGCAGCTCCTTTCCCCGTCACACACGGACCCCTTCCCTTCCAGGTGGCAGGTGCTCTTCCAGTCTATGCTCTGTCCTTTGGACTTCCCAGCAGTCACTGCTCTGATCCATGTGATCTCACACACCTGTCTGCAACATCTTGCCACTGCACCAGATCCAGTGGTTTAGTTTAAAACAAGTCCTGAGCTTGGTGCAGCCTTGTGGCAAAGGAAAACTCTGGGGGGTGTCACAGGAGTGAGGTCACAGGGGGCTTATCTGAGCAAGGAACAGAGACGTCTAAGGTAAAAAAAAAAAAGTGAAGAGGAAGGGGGAGGACTCGGCATCTGCACAACCCTAACAGGGTAAGTGGAAGTGAGAGTCAGAAAGTATGCCAAGCAAAAGGAAATCCAGGCTGGGAGTTGGCTCAGCTGGCAGTGTTTGCCCAGCATGCACGGGGCCATGGGATCCCCTGTACTACATGAACCAGGTGTGGTGGCACATGCCTTTAATCCCAGCACTTGGCAGTTCAGGAAGATCAGGAGTTTAAGGTCACCTTCAGCTGCAAAGAAAGTTTGAGGGCAGCCTGGGCTACAGGAGACCTTGTCTCAAAAAAAAAAAAAAAAAAAAAAATCCAGAATTTAGAAATGTCTCGAAGAGAAACACACAACATTGCCGTCATGTGAACTACAATGAAACAGGGGTGAACTAAAGGGTTAGCCTGGGCAATGGCCCAGCCCCGTGACCTGGTCAGCACCAGTCCGGCATAGACCGAGCTGGGGGAGGGCACAGGAAGGGTATTCACCAAGCCCATGAAGGTCATCTTGCGTGGGAAGTTAACCAGGAAGGTACGGGTAAGAAAGGGAGAAGACGGACAGACAGGAGAGGACCCTGGGAAGGCACTTAAAGAAACGGGGTGGAAACAGGTGGGAGGGCGATGAGGGGGCACTGTGAAGTCTGGTTTGCAGGGAAGGATGGAGGTCCCAGTGTGGGGTGGGGTGTCGAAAGGTGAGGACCACGGAGGAGTGGTAAGTCAGGAAGAAGGCTGTCCCCTATTCTGCTGAGTTCGGTCCTAAAAGAGAGCTTGCTTTCTGCCTTTAAAACGGGGAAGGTGCCGGGCGGCGGCGGCGGCGGCGGCGGCGGCGGCGGCGGCGGCGGCGGCGGCGGCGGCGGCGGCGGCGGCGGCGGCGGCGCATGCCTTTAATCCCAGCACTCGGGAGGCAGAGCCAGGCGGATCGCTGTGAGTTTGAGGCCAGCCTGGGCTACCAAGTGAGTTCCAGGAAAGGCGCAAAGCTACACAGAGAAACCCTGTCTCAAAAAAAAAAAAACAAAACAAAACGGGGAAGGTGATCATCTTTGGTGGTCATACCCTACACACTGTGTTTTCCTGCCTCCTGGAATGAAAGACAGAAAAGGAGAAGCTGCTTTCCCACCCTGGGACAGAGGCAGCCCACATGTCTCCAGGGAGTCATGGCCAACTTCAGGATGGTCCAGGACAGGACAGGAGCGCTCCACTGAGTCAACACAGCCCAGGAGCTGCTCAGAACAAGCAAGAGGACAGTGTCACTGGGGAGTCTGGGCAGGAGGGAGGCGGCAGACTGCCAGGGCATACAGAGTTCATTCCAGAGGCCCCCGGGCCTGAGACAAGATTCTCTGTTCAAGTTCAGCATACCGAGGGAGAAGGGCCTCATAGACCTGGAAGGGCAGAAAGAGAAGTTTATCATGGGGAAGGGGAAGTGCCTCTTATACCAGCTTACAGCTTGCAATTTAAAAATGTAAATTCTGTTCGGTGGTAGGGGTGCATGCCTTTAATCCCAGCACTTGGGGGAGGCAGAGGCAAGTGGATCTCTGTGAGTTCAAGGCCAGCCTGGTCTACAGAGTGAGTTCCAAGACAGCCAGGGCTGTTACACAGAGAAACCCTGTCTCAAAAAACAAAAAAACAAAACAAAACAAAAAGTAAATTCTGAGGCTGGATGACACCCCAGTGGTTTAGAGCACTGGCTACCCTTCCAGAGGACCCAGGTTTGAGTCCCAGCACCCACACAGTGACTCACTATGGTCTGTAACTCTAGTTCCAGGGGATCTGACACCCTCTTCCAGCCTTCTCAGTCACCAAGCACACACATGATGTATAAACATACAGTAGACAAAACACTCATACACATAAAATAAATAAAAATTTAAATAAATAAATACATATATTTATAAAACTTACTTCAAATTTCCAAAGCCTTGTGCAAAACTAATGTGGATTATGACATTAGTAATTTCTCTAAGCAGTTATGTACTAAAATGATGATAATTTGGATACATTAGATTAAGTGAAATATATTATTAAAATTAATTTTGTTTCCATTTTTACTTTTGAAAAATGAGTTGGAGAGATGGTGCAGTGATTAAGAGCATGTATTATCCTTGCAGAGGACCCAGGTTCAGGTTCCAGCACCCTTGGTGTCTTTGTAGGCCGAGGATGTAATTCCAGAGTCAAGTGCATGCTTCCCATGGGTAAAACCCCAGGATCAATCCCCAAGTCCTTGGGAGTGGAGGAGGGGGAGGTAAGATTTCCCTCCAGTTGGGTATAGCAGGCTTAATGTAGACAAGAAAGAAAAACTTACCTTTTAAAGAAAAGGAAAAAGACCCAAGCCAAACTGAGAAAGCAAATGCTAAGAGAAAACCGGATGGTTTCTCACCTGGGAAGCTCCTGGGCTGGGGGTGGCAGCCAGGCTGGGATGTGGGGCTGATTTCACAACCTCTGAAAAGGCCACACTTGTCCCTCCTGCAAGGCCTAGAGGGGAAAGGTCATCTCACATTCATGCGCATCGCAAACGAGGCTAACTGACTTGTGTGACAGACACTGCTATGGTGATAAACGCTGTCAGACCAGGAGGGTATGGCAGTGCAGCCCAGTGGCAGGTGTCGCCTCAGCATGCAAAGACCCTGGCTTCAGCCCAGCACCAGAACAAGAAACCCCCGAAATGTGTTTAAAACCGGATTAGCCCAGCTCAGAAGAGTTGTTAAAAGTCACTGGCAGCAAAACTGCTAAAAATAATTAAGATGGCCGGGCGGTGGTGGCACACGCCTTTAATCCCAGCACTTGGGAGGCAGAGGCAGGTGGATCTCTGTGAGTTCGAGGCCAGCCTGGTCTACAGAGCGAGATCCAGGACAGGCACCAAAACTACACAGAGAAACCCTGTCCCAAAAAACAAAAACAAACAAACAAAAAAAATTAAGATGGGTGATTTCTGTTATACATATCGGAGAATGGGAAGTTTAAAGACCACCTGGAATCCAGAGCGAATGGAAATCAACCTGGACAATTCTGTGAGACCTCATCTCAAAACAAAAAGTATATGGGGGCAGGGCTTGTGCTATAGCTTACCAAGCACAGACGAGTACGTGGCCTGGGTTCAATCCCCTAGAATGGGGTAAAGGGTACAAATTTGGAAGTAAATTCCCCATGATCTTGCTACATGAAGTTGCATGAGGTGATGGAGAAAGGATTGAAGGGTTCGTCATTAAGAGAACAGCACTTAGTGGAGACAGGACCTGTCCTTGGTGGAGCCTGGGGCCTATGCTGAGACACTTTGCTCAGCCTTGGTGTAGGGAGGAGGGGACTGAACCTGCCTTGGCTGAGTCTGCCAGGCTGGGCTGACTCCCCAGGGGAGACTTTGCCTTGGAGGAGGTGGGAGTGGGGGGTGGATTGGGGGGGAAGGCTGGGGGGTGGGAGGAGGGAGGACAGGGGAATCTGTGGCCGATATGTGAAATTAAGTTAATTATAAAATAAAAATACTATAAAAAGGAAGAGAGAACAGCACTTCATTCACTTGTAATGTTGAAAGAAACATCAAGTTTAAGTGTGTGTGTTGAGAAGTGAAAAGTGAACGGGAAGAACGGACCCCTAGGGAAAGGGTGGCACCCGGATGACCTTGACAGCCAGGAGTTCCCCAGCAGACAGACGGCAGGGAAAAGCAACCTACTGAGGAGGCTAACCTCAACCCTAACTCAGCAGTCTTCAGTCATGTCCCAAGTCTCAGGGAGACAGCCATCAGAGCCAGGGCCTCCAGGGAGCTGTCCACGGTTCTGGACTTCTCGGCTCTGAGGCCTTCCCCGCTTCTGCAGCCACGCTGCCTTCCTCTGCACTAGCTGGACCTATACCCATGTTCTGTGATGCCCTGGGGGCTTTCTGGCCTCTCTCTGTAGAGCTTGATTCTGATCAGGCCTCATCCAGTTTGAATACTATTTCCCTTTCCCCACTCTACCTAGAGAACATAAGACAAAGGGTTCATTCTCGCCTGCTGGGAGGGACAGAAAGGAGGCTAACACTCCTGAGACTCCAGTGTCCCTCAAACTGGGAATGCCATCTGGGGTGGTTTGAAAGAAAATGGCCCCCAAAGGGAGTGGCACTATTAGGAGGTATGGCCTCCTTGGAGTAGGTGTGGTCTTGTTGGGGGAAGTGTCACTGTAGACACTTGAGGTCTCATATAAGCTCAAGACCACTGTCTCAGTGTCTCTGTTCACTTCCTATTGCCTGCAAGATGTAGGACTCTCAGCAAGCCACCATACTCCCAGCCATGATGATAATGATGACTAAACCTCTGAAACTGTAAGCCACCACCTCAATTAAATGTTTTCCTTTATAAGGGTTGCCGTGGTCATGGTGTCTCTTCACAGCAATAGAAACCCTAACTAAGACACCATCCTCTCCCCTTCCCACTCTTCTCATCCCAGTGGTGCCTAAACACTTGCAGAGACAGCCGAGTCCCATTCATTGACCTACCATGAAAGGCTCGGTATGCAGAGCCCACGCAGGCTGAACTGGTGGTGTCTATGACATACACGGGGGCCCCAAAAACATCTGCAAGCACCTGGGAGGAACACGGAGGTTATACTGGGTGAGTGGTCACTCAGAGAGATCGTTTAGAAAAGCTCTTTTCTCCTTGTTCATGTCTTCCGATGCCTTCCATTCAATGACAGCTGCCTGATGATGAGACAGGGTGACCTGGGGAAGACCTAGGGAAGGGCCAGTCTCCAGGCTGTCCCTGTACCTTTTCAAAGACAAGAGCCTACCATATAGCTCCAGCCAGCCTGAAGTTTACTATGTAACCCAAGCTAGCCTCAAACTCACCTCTTCCTGATCCAGCCTCCTGAGTGAGGAGATAGCAAGCATGCACCACCATGCCCTGTACTGTTTTTAGAGACACCGTCTTACTATGTAACCCTGGCTGGTGTAGAAATCACTATTTAGACCAGGCTGGCCTAGAACTCACAGATCCACCTACTGCTATCTCCTGAGCACCAGGATTAACAGTGTGCACCACCACGTCTAATCCCCTGTGCGTGTGTGTGTGTGGGGGGGGTGCACACGTGTGCGTGTGCAAGCGCATGTGTGTGGGGAAGGAGGCATCCTCCTGTGTGCAGGTACAAGTGGAGGCCAGAGGTTAATGCTAGGTGTCTTCTTCAATCACTTCACCTCACTGTTGAAATGTCTTTAATTTGGCCACCAGCTCACAGATTGGCTAGCGTGGCTGGCCAGCACTCTCAGACTCTCTTGTCTCCACTTCCCCAGTGCTGGGTACACATGACCAAGACTGACTTTTGATGGGGGTAGGAATCTGAACTCAGTTCCTCATGTCTGCATGGCAAGCACTTTACCAGCTGACTCATTCCCCAGCCCTGCTTATACTTTTAAACTACTTATATCATTGTTTTGTGGGTTTTTTTTGTCAACTTGGCACAAGCTAGAGTAATCTGAAAAGAGGGAAACATGGTTTAGAAAATCAGAAAATATCTCCATAAGATTAGCCTGTAGACAAGTCTGTGGGTCATTTTCCTAATTAGTAATTAATGTGGGAGTGGAGGACTCATTCCATTGTGGATGGTGCCATCCCTGGCAGGTGGTCCTAGGTCCATAATAAAGCAGGCTGAGCAAGCCATGAGGAACAAGCCAGTAAGCAGCACCCGTCCATGGCTTCTGCTTCAGTTCTGGTCTGCAGGTGCCTGTCTTAGCTCCTGCCCTGACATCCCTCAGTGACAAAATAAACCCTTTTCTCCGTAAGTTGCTTTTGCTCATGGTGTTTTATCACAGCAATACACACTCTAAATTTGTTTATTTATTTTCTTTCAGTGCTGGGAATCAAGCCCAGAACCTCCAGTGTCACAAGACAACTGGGTGGCTCCTTCAGTAAAGTGTTTGCTATAGGTGCACAAGGACTTGACTTCAAACTCCTAGGAACCCATGGAAAAAAAGCTGTGTGTATAGCGCATGCCTGGAATCCCAGCCCTGGGGAAGCAAATGCCTGGGGCTTGCTAGCCCGCCATTCTGGTCAAATCTGTGGGCTCCAGGTTCAGTGAAAGACTTTGTTCCCCCAAATAAGGCAAAGAGTGACTAAGGAGACATCTAGCTCCTAGATGCAACGACAAGGACAACGTTGAGGTGCGGAGCCACCATCACACATACCTGTAAGATGTCTTTATTGTGAGATGCTCCTCCTGTGGCCAGAATCTTTGTTTTGGGCACTGTAAAACAAAAGACGAAACAGAACTAAAGTGGTTGTAGCAATTCTCCCAAGGCAGAAAGGACTCTCCTTCAACCATGGAGGGCTTCAGCTATGGCTCCTGCTGATCTCCCAGGACTGTGGAGAGACCCAAAGCTTGGCCTGTCCATGCAGTACTCCTCGTATGTCATCTACAGTCCATCTGCCTTTATTGTCTTTATCAACTAAAAAATTAAAGAATGAACTTGGGGTTGGAGATGTAGCTCAGTTGGCAGAGTGCTTGCCTAGTAAACACAAGGCCTTGAGTTCAATCACGAGCACCCCACTCTGCTCCACCACCCCCTAAAAAATAGAAAAAGGGGAAAAAAATCTCCCAACATATCAATACTAGAATTTTCTTCAATAGATAAGGGCTTCATATCCAAACCTTACAAAAAACTTTGGTGGCTTTTTTTCCTTTTTTTCTTGTTCTCTTTAAAAAGGATTTATTTTGGGGCTGGAGAGATGGCTCAATGGATAAGAGCACTGGCTGTTCTTCCAGAAGACCCTGGTTTGATTCCCAGCACCCACGTGGCAGCTCACAACTGTCTGTAACTCCAGTTCCAGGGGCGTCAATGCCTTCTTCTGGCCTCTGCAGGCATCAGGTGCACAAGTGGTACACAGACATCTATCTATGCAGTCAAAACATTCATATACATAAAGTGAGATTTTTAAAATGAAAAATAAAAATAATAAATAAAAAAAGGAACCTGCTGAGAGATGGCTCAGCAGATTAAGGCGCTTGGTGACAAGCCTGATGTCCTGAGTTCAGTCCCCAGAGCTCATGTGGTAGAAAGAGTGAACTGACCCCAAAGTTGTCCTCTGACCTCCACTTTCATGCTGAGTTGTATGTGCCCACCCCCCCATACACAAATAATAAATATACTTTAAAAATAAAAAGGAAACCCCGCCCCCAAAACCAGGAGGTCTTGTTTAAAAAGGAACCCAGCAGAGCTTTCAAGGCAGGCTTGAATCTGCTTTTCAACTTGCTAAGAGAGTAAATGTCTTTATGTTCTACAGGAATTGCTCTTGAGTAACCATACACACTCCTTCCGGCTGCTCTGCCCTGCCTCCTCCTGCACTCTGGGCTGCTGGATGGCCCCTCCATGCCTAGATGTCCCCTACTGATGGTCCAAAGACCCCTGCTAGGCAATTAGAGCCAGTTTCTCTGCCCTGCTCACACAATCTCATTTCTAAAGATGTCTGAGGACTTTGAAAACCTTCAGGATTTAAAAAAAAATACAGTTCCAAGATGGTTAAATGAGAGAGTCCATAGGAATTATTTTGTTTTATTTATTTATTAATTATTTTTTCGAGACAAGCTTTCTCTGTGTAGCTTTGCTCCTTTCCTGGAACTCACTTGGTAGCCCAGGCTGGCCTCGAACTCACAGAGATCCGCCTGGCTCTGCCTCTCAGTGCTGGGATTAAAGGCGTGTGCCACCACCGCCCGGCTCACAGGAATTGTTTTACTTATTTTAATATTTGTATTAAAACTCAGGTTTGTTGGTACATACTGTAATCCCAGGACTTGGGAAGCAGAGTAAGGAAGATCAGGAGTTCAAGGTCATCCTCAGCTACAGAGCAGGTTCAAGCCTTCCCTAGTGGTAGGATTACAGGCATGAGCCAGCATGTTCATTTTATATGGTGCCGAGGATGGAACCAGGGCCTTGGGTTAGGCAGGCACTCTACCAACCGAGCCACACCCAGCCCGAATTATCCTGGTTTAAGCAGCAGCAAGTAATGTCTGCATTGAGTCTGAACACTGTTCCTTTGCTCACCATTAGTGTGTGTCACCTACAAATTCTGTGGCGTGTAATTAAGAGGGGGGTCCTCTTCATTTCTATGTGGTAGTCTATCTTGTGAAGACACATGCATTATCCTGTCTACATTTTTTTGTTTTCTTTTAATTTCTGTTTGTTTTATCGAGACAAGGTCTGTCTGTGTCACCTGCTGGTCTGGAACTCACAGAGACCTGCCTACCTATGCCTCTGCCTCCCAAGAGCTGCGATAAACTGACAAACACCACCACTCCCAGTCAGTCTGTCTACTCTCAATAGATACTAGATTGCTTTCATCTCCGGGCTAGTGAGCAAGGGCCACATTGAATGTTCTCATGGACACTTTTTTTTTTCACGGATACCTTTAATGAACATATGTATGTTCCTGTGAGTGTTTACATAAGAATAAGATTGCTGGCATGGTGTATATTCAGCTTAAGTAGATGCTGTCTATCGGGTTTCCCCAAGCTTATTTTTATAGTATCCTTTTACTTGGTTGGTTCAAAGACAATAAAACATTCAACACAGAACCTGAACTGTCCATAAAGGCTTCCACGGGCACTCCGAGGCAAAGAGTCTCATAGGGATTTTGTTGTTTCTTTGTTGAGAGAGGATCCTACTATGTAGCCCTTACTGAGCTGGAACTCACAGAGATGCACCTGCCTCTGCCTCTCTAGTGCTGGGACAAATGACCAACACTACCACACCACACCCAGTGCTTCACTTGGACACTAGTGGGCTAGCACAGCCTTCTTGAAGACCCTTACAGTAGTCTAACTCCACCAGTGGGATGGAGTCACTGAGCTCTGGGACCTACTTGTTCTACAGCCAAGTTCTTAGGAATCCCTTCCAAGAGCCCTGGGTCTGCCCTCTCCTCAGTCCTGTGAGCGCTGGCGGTGGCACTACATGACCACTCTTTCTGGTTCAGCTGAGAGGCCCAGTCATGGCCCCAGAACACAGGCCTTCCACCCACACTGTTCATATCCCCAAGGTTCAGAGCTCAGGATGCTTCTCTGCAGGTAGGACCTGGGGCACCCACAGACCTCTCCTGATGCCTACAACTTATGACCAAGAAATCAGGTAAGCAGTGACAGAGCAGAGAAGCAGGCCACCCCGCCTCTGCATCTACATCTGCTCTCGGGAGCCTGAATCACTTCCTCACCCCACCCAGGACTGAGTCCACCCACCTTCTCCCCATCCTGTAACGAAAGACCCTTACTAGGTACTATCTCTGGGCCTCTGCCCCTCCCCAGCCCCAGAATACATCCAGATGGCCGCTCACTTACTGACTCGGTAGCCAAGGCCTTCTGCATGAATCCTCTTGGCCATGAACTGTCCTTCGATCAGAGCTCGAATCTCCACATCCCCAGGGAATGCTGAGACCTGTTTACAGAAAGTGGGCACAGCACGAGGGACTCTGAGTGTCTGTGCATACGTGTGTGTGTGTGCGTGCATATGTGTGTGTGTGTGTGTGTGTGTGTGCATGTAAGTGATCTTACTTTAACCATCAATTTCACCTGTCCCACCTTCACACGGACACAACTCTCAATGCACAGCTCACACCTCACCTGTGTGCCACTCTGAGGACTCAGTGACATCACAGTGCTCAGTCTCAGGCAGCCAAGGGTTCAAGTTCTGACTCATTTCCCCTCTGACCCTGAATATCATGTGAATCTTCCTGTTTGGTCCTCTTTCCTAACTTAGGGCTGCAAAGACAGAACCCGGTTTTCAAGGTCACCATGGCCAAATTAGATTGACAGGGCTTAGGATATGGAGTTGATGTTTGATAAGTGATAGCCATGAACTTATCCTGAGTACCCACCATGACTCTGGAGCATCAAGACAGCTCGGAGAGGAGTCACCCCCAGGCAGAGGCCTGCTTCTCCAGCCCCTCAGATCAAGAAGTAAACTTGCCACTTTCTCTCAATGCTCTTGCAGAGGACCTGGGTTCAGTTCCCAGTACCCCCAACATGGCAGCTCACAACCATCTGTAATTCCAGTTTCAGGGGATCCAGTGTCCTTGTTTGGCCTCTGAGGTCTCCAGACACACACATGATGTACATACATCCATGCAAGCAAATACTTATACATATGAAATGAGCAAATCTGGGGGAAAAAAACATATCTACTGAGTGAATGAATGAATGAAGAACCCTACTTTCTCCTTGATGAGCTTAGAACTGAGGTACACAAGAGCAGGCTTAGGACTGACGTATGCAAGGGCAGGCATGTGTATCTTTTCTCTATAAACAGAAACTGAACTTCAACCTGAGGACCAGGATGAATTTTCTACATTGTTTGTTTGTTTGTTTGTTTATAACAGGGTCTCGCTACATAGCCCTGGCTGTCCTGGAACTCACTCTGTAGACCAGGCTGACTTTGAACTCACAGAGATCCTCCTGCCTCTGCCTCCCGAGGGCTGGGATTAAAGGCGTGCGCCACCCCTATGCCCAGAAAACTTTCTACATTATATCCAAAGCATTCTAGCAAATGTGTAATACTTAATTTCCACCTGACTATTACAGTGACTAGAGTATCTCACCTAAGCTCCCCAACATCCACTGGGTTCACAAGCATCCTCCAGCTCCAACTCCCTCAAAACATGCTGTCAACTCATGGGAACTACCAGAAAACCCATCCCAACAGGGCTCTCCCGGAAGGGGCCCCACAGAAAGGAGAGAAAAGTGGCCTCTGAGAAGCGGCTTCAGGAAGGCCTGGGCCTGAGCTTCCTCCACCACCTGTGACCTTGTGACTTTGGGCTGGCCACTAAGGCCTCAGCTTCCCCATCTGTAAAAAGGGCTAGTCATGCCTACTTCACAGAGTTGCTTAGAGAAAGAGGATGATACTACAATCACACCATGATGCTGGGAACCCAATGGTGCTCAGTGAGTGCCACTGTCTCTCCCACAGGCTCTTCCAATTAGGAAGAAACTCCTGCCCTCAGGACCCAAGGGCTGCTGGGAGGTGGAGGGTACAGCCACCAAGGAAATGTCCAGTGACACCAGTCTAGGGGAAGATAGTAGCTCACAGAGTACTCAGGTCCCCTGTATTGCTCCTTGGAGAAGGGACAGGGACTGTCAGCCCATTAAGGCCGCAGCCTCTAGAATGCACCCGAGCACATCTGTAGATGGGCAGGTGACGGAACCCCTACAAGCAGCATGATCTGATGGCCGGTTGTTAAACAGAGTACTCCACACCTGAGTAGATGTAAACCCACAGCACGTGTGTCTGGGGCTGGGGGATAGCTCTGCAGTTACAGTGCTTGCTGTGTGAGCAAGAGAACCTGAGTTTGGAGTCTGAGGGCCCACAGAAATGCCAGGTGGGCATGGTGGCTTGCCCGTAGTTCCAGCCTCAGAGGTGGAGACAGAATCCCCTGAACAAGCTCTGGGTTTCATCGAGAAACAAAAATTCATTCTGTCTCAATGAATCAGGTGGAAGAACACTCAGGAAGATTCCCAGTGTCAATCTTGGGCTGCCACATGCATGCACACCGGTAACACACATGCAAACATGCACACACACACTACACACATATACCATGAAAAGGAAAAAAAAGACGTAAGTTACCTCAATGTTTTCCGCATTAAACCTATGACGCCCGATAATTTCAGGGGTGATCTCCATTACATCGAAATAAAAACCTGAAGCAAAACCAGGAAGAGATTAGCTGCCAGCAACCCAGAACAAAGAACAGTTTCTCAAAAGTCTTCAAAAAGGGTGAAGCAAAGTTACCTCATCTGCACCTCAGACCTCCTCCCATTCCCTCAAGGAGCCCTACAGTATCCTCAGTCCTTCTCTCCTATAGAACAGGGGGGGCTGGGATGGCCTGGGCTGTTCTGAGGTAACTCTCCTCACTCCCCTCGGCAGCTCCCTAACCCTGAGCACCAACCGAGGTGTGCACAGAAGACATGGCCCTTCCTTCTTCAGGACGTGGCCTGGGTGCTATATTCTTCCTAACACAGCCTTGTGTCTGGGGCAAGAAGTTGCGGACAGAGAAGCAGCAGGGTCAGTAGATCCTGGGGCTGCCATTTCGTCACTAGGGGCTTTGAAGGGGTAGAAGATATAGCTAGAGTCTGACTTTTCACACCCAAGGGGAGCCTCATGATCCCACCCTCAGGACCTGGGGGCCCACACCAGCTCGTGAGGCTACAAGTGTAGACAAAAAGGATCCCCCAAACTCCTCCATGCCCCCAACTCATGGTGTTCCAAACCCTCCTGCCCCTGTCACAGGGCCAACCTACCCAAGTTTCCCTTGTTCCCCATCTCCGTGGACTGCAGGGCCTTAGAGAACTTGTTCCAGGAGCAGGAAGCAGACTCATCTCGGATCTTCTCTCTCATAAGGGAGCCATTTTTGAAGCTGCAGAAATACACACAGCGTGAGTCCCAGGCTTTCAGGTTTCGTAGTGGTGTTTGGAACCCAGGTGCTCCACTAGGCAAGGATTCCACCACTAAACTTGACATGCAGACTGGACTCAGGGGTTTTAGAAGAGTTCTGAACAGACGGGTCTCCAGGTCAGGCTAGACCACAACCCCTCGGCTGGACACAGCAGGCAGCCTGATCACAAGTATCTGAGGTTCTCCTGGGGTTCCATGGGCATCCTGGGAGGCACTGGACTCACATTATTCTTGGCTCTCTTTATGCTGGAAGCTGCCACAGTGGGGTCCAGACAGGGCGTCCTGTACCTTGTCTCAGCTCTCCAAGGGGGCAGTTACTAGCACAACTGGACCTGAACATTCTCCAGCGGGTCCTGGTGCTTACAGCTCAGAAGCCTTCTAAACCAGGTAGCTACCAGCAGGTACCAAAGGCCTGTGGTCAGGACTTGGAACACACACCTCCTGTGAGAACCTTCAGGAAGCTAGCTGTCCCCCAGACCACGTGCTGAAGGTCAAGTTAGATATGTCAGAGCACCCTGGAGGACACGGGCGTTGGAGGTAGAGTTGGAATCCAGGCTTGGAGGACTACAGGCCTTGGCCTCTTCCCCAGATAGCTCTGCTGTCAAGCGGAACTTGTGTCCCTGTGGTCTTGGCTACCCAGGAGGCAATTTAGTAAGAATGCCTTGGGGTGCTGGTTGTGCTGAATCGGTCTGCACCTCCCTCCCCCGACCCAGAGATTCCAGGATTACCACAGAAGTGCCATGTAGTGCTTCGTGTCTACTGGGTTGCAGAAGATGTGGCCTTCCAGGGCAGGTGTGGGCTCCTGAAGCCAGAGAAATAGCGTGTCGCTGGTGCCCAGGCTGACCTGAGGAGAGAGAGTAGAGGGTGAGGTGCCTAGGGCTTGGCTACAAATGCTCCCTTTCTGCCAGTGACTACTCTGCATCCTGCTCCCCCTCACCCAATCACTTCCTTCCTCATACTGCAGGTGACAACCGCCACCTCCTCAGAGACCCTTTTTCTTGACTCCCCATACCAGATGAGTTCAAGGTCTGCTACCCAGATCCAGGCTCTCATGGACACCATTATTGACTTTCTAGAACTCAATACAAAATCATGAAGATAATGGTTTCCCAAATGGCTTCCCTGCTGGATGTAGAAAGCCACAGATTAAATCTTCCCGCATACCAGGGAGTTCACAGCCCATGTCGAGTGCTCACGCACTATGCCCAGCAGACTAGTCACTCTCAAGCAGACAGGTCATGCTAGACATCAGCAAAGGGTCACGTCTGTCTAAGAAGGACAGTGGGCCACCATCCTCTTTAGAGGCAGCAGACCCCCTGGTGTGTAGTACACACACAGCTGGGGCTCAGCACCCTGGTCCCCAGGACAGAAAGTCTGTAGGTGTGAGGAGTTACCTTACCGCAATATCACCTTCCTCCAGCCTCATGCCCGCTAGCGACGCTGAGAACGGGAGGGAAACCGCTGGTTAGCAGGAGTCACATGACTCACAAAACAAAGCGCAGTAACCATGCGGACAGCAGCACAGATACCACCTTCTGCCTTAACCCACAGTTCAGCGAGCTGAGTTCAAGGAGCCCAGAAGGTGGCAGGGGTCAGAGGGTGGGCTGCTGTAGCCAAGGCCCCTGATTTGGCTGAGAAGTCTATTCTCTCAGGGATTCCAACTCCCCACCACTGCCTGGTTCTCCAAGAAGTCCAGAGAAGCAAGGAGACCAGGCCACGGCATCAAGAAGATACAGGAAAGACAAAGGTGAGTCAGGAGTGCAATGAATCGTCCTCAGCCAGGACAAAGAAGGGCTGAGGTCATGAGGACTGTCCCCCCACCCAGACACAGGGTCCCCAGTAGCAATCCTCTGCCCTCGTTGCTGACACACCCCACTACTGAAGAAGACACAGCACACAGCTGGTCTTCTCACACATGCTGAGTGAGTGAACTGAGTGATGGAGAAACGCTGGATCAGACACCTCTGAACTCAGCTGGAGGCTGTGTTCCGAGGCTGTGCTTCCAGGCTGTGCTCATGCCCAAGCACAGGAGACAGTGCAAAGCTCCCTCCACGGGAGGCCAAGTAAGGGCAGGACAGCTGAAGCCTGGGCACTAGGACAGCAAGGTGATCAAAAGGATGAAAAATGCTCACCCATGAGCCTATAGAGACGTCAGCAAGGAGAACCCCTTAGATCTAATGATGTCAAAACAGTGTCCCCAAGGAAGGGCTGAGACTGAGACAAAAAACTTCAGAGGGAAAAGAGAACACCACAGAAGGCTTCATCAAGAAGCTGGACTGTGGGCTGGGCATGGTGGCATGCACTTATAGCCCCAATGTTAGGGACTCAGCGTTGGGGAGGTAGAGGCCCAATAGATCTTTGAGGCTCTACCACCAGCCAGCCTAGTCTACCTGAGAGTTCCAGGTTAGTGAGAAATCCTACTTAAAAAAAGAAAGGTAGGCAGTATTATGAGGAATGGCAGACAGCTGAGGTTATCCTCTGGTCTACACATGCACACACACATGCACATGCACCCGCACACACAAGTACATCTGCATACACATATGTGTACACACAGAGAGACATGAACAAATAGGAAGATGGAGTGGAATTCTTTCAAAGTCCAGTATGAACCAGGTGTGGTGGCTCACATCCATATTCCCCATACCCAGGGAGAGAGGACTAATGAGCATTAAGGAGAGCCTGGGCTACATGGTAAGATCCAGGCCTTTAGAGGGAGGCCCCATCTCAGTTTACATATCTACAGAAAAGGAAGGCGGGAAGTCCAGCAACCCATACTCATTGGAGAGCAGTTCCTCCTGAGGCACTTACCTGGATTGTCCCCCGTGAAGGCCACCACTTTGCATGCTGGAGGGAATCCATAGCGCTGGGCATAGTAGGAAGAAATGGCTCCCTAAGGAGAAAGAGCACCCGTGCTCTGCTGAGGTGGCCACAGCCTGCTCAGCACAGCCATGCACATCACCAGCACCCCAGATCACTGGAGCTGAAGGAATCTTCCACACCTCGAGCCAGGAGGAGGCTGCAGGCATCTGTGGCCGAGCCTGGAGCTCCATCATCCTTCCTAGCCACACACAGCAGAAGGAGTACAGGTTTGGAACCACAGGCCTGAGGTCACGTCGAGGATCAGAGGAGTCTGAGATTGAGGGGAGTTAGAACATAGCAATCTCTAACTTGTACCTACTTTGTGAACACCAAATTCTGGATACAACGTTGAAGAAAAGAAAGTAACAGGACATTGGTAAGCAAGCTCATAGACACAGCCAATGCCTTATTCGCTTGTTTATCAGGCCAGCAACCAGACTAATAGTCAGACAGGCAAGTGCAAAGAACAGTGTTCTAAAGAAAACAAAGCAAGCTCAAGACCAGCCTGGACCACATGAGACTGTCTCAAGAAAAAGGGGTTGGTTAGAGGTGCAGCTCATTTGTCAGAATGCTCAACTAGCTGCCACAAAACACTGGATTTGATCCCCAGCTCCACATAAAACCACACACGGCAAGGGGGCTGGAGAGACGGCTCAGTGGTTCAAATTCCTTAGTGCTACAGCAGAGACCTGGGTTTAGTTTCCGGCACCCACACGGTGCCTCACAACCACTTGTAACTCCAGGTCCAGGAAATCTTCTAACTCTGTGGGCACTGCCTGCACATGTTGTACACACAGACATGTAGGCAACCACTCTCACATGCAAAATAAATAAATGTTAAAAAAAAAAATTTTAATTAGGCATGGTGGTGTACATGTAATATTAGCACTCAGAAGATCGAAGTAGTAGGTCAGAAGTTTAGGGTCAGCCTGGGCTACACAGCAAGTTCTGGGCCAGCCTGGGATCCCAGAGACCCTGTCTCAATAATAATAATAATAATAATAATAATAATAATAATAATAATAAAATATAATATAATATAATAATTATTATTATTATAAAGAAAATTAACCAAAAATGACAGTTCAGGGGAGGGGACCCCTTTAAAACAAGAGCAGAGACCATCTCTCCTCAAACTGATAAATATTCTTTTTATAAAGAAGTTAGAAAAGGCAGAGCATGGTGGTTGATGCCTGTAATTCCAACACCCAGGAAGCTGAGACAGGAGGATGGCCATAAATTCAAAGCCAGTCTGGACTATATAGCATTAGGCCAGCATGAGCTACACAATAAAATTGCCTCAAAAAACATTTTGTTTTGTTTTGTTTTTTGAGACAGAGTTTCTCTGTGCAGCCCTGGCTGTCCTGGAACTCACTCTGTAGACCAAGCTGGCCTTGAACTCAGAAATCCGCCTACCTCCTGCCTCCTTAGTGCTGGGATTAAAGGGGTGCACCACTGCCACCACTACCACTGGTAGTGCACCACTACCACCTGGCAAGAAACACATTTTTTAAAAGATTCTTTCCCCCAGTGTATGGAAAGAAAATTTTGTTTTAGCCAGCAATGTTTTGGGTTTCCCTGAGAACAAGCCATCCCCTGGGAAAATAAATGTCTGACCTAGGTTGCCTCAGAAGCCAGGGTGTGATGGGGCCTGCATGCAGGTTAACTCAGAGTAGTGACCCAGGAGACTAGAGAAAACAGGGGGGCAAGAGGCCTAAGAGTCCACCATCCCACCAGGCACCCCAAAGGCAACTGAGGCTGAAGCCACAGAGGAACTTCTGAAAGCTGGGACTGGTCCTGAGGACTGTCTCCCTGGGGACAAGCAGGAGGCAGTCGCTCACCCACAGGTTGTCATCCTCTTTGATGACAGCTGCCCCCACGCTCACAGGACACCTGAGTCAGGGAAGCCCAATAGAGAAAGTATGGTTCCAGCAGGGGTGACACCTGCATGAAGCCACAGTGACTTCTCATCATCATTTGATGCATGGTCAGTAAGTAAAGATGCTTGTTTCAGAACCGGCTCTTTCCAGTTCCTCCAACACTCGCCTCTGAAAAGATTCCCATATATGCATTCTTGGCCTACGTAGGGCAAGCAAAGC
This sequence comes from Peromyscus californicus insignis, assembly GCF_007827085.1. Taxonomy (NCBI): domain Eukaryota; kingdom Metazoa; phylum Chordata; class Mammalia; order Rodentia; family Cricetidae; genus Peromyscus; species Peromyscus californicus. The sequence goes on along the minus strand of NW_026294402.1, from coordinate 113,840,428 downwards.
CTTAGGCAAAGCCTTAGACAAAGAGTTGGTCTCGATTTCACATGAAACAAAAGACCATGGATGGCAGTTCACATTCCAGGGGCTCAGATACAGACAAAAAACAAAGATAAAAGCCAAATTCCCACACTTCAACAGTCAGGCCACAGCCACTTACTTGGGGCTCGACCCCTAGTGACCCAAGACATCTTATATATAACTGAAGCCTAACTTCTTTGTTGTTTGTTTGTTGAGACAGGGTATCTCTGTACAGCCCTGGCTGTCCTGGAACTCGCTCTGTAGATCAGGCTGGCCTCGAACTCAGAGATCCACTTGTCTCTGCCTGGGATTAAAGCCCAGCCAAAGCCTAATTCTTAATGAACATGGTGTGTTACAAATGCCCCAGTCTCAAGTGAAACAACGTATGCTGTAACATTCACTACTCAGCAAGGCAACCTGGTATCCTCCTGTCCACACTGATATGGACCCTACACAATGAGAGTTAAGGCCAATTAACTCCCCCTGGCTGCTGGACATGAACTCTCGCTGTCTCTCAGCAGTGTGACTCTCTGGACAGAGGCCCCTGTGTTTTAATTAATGCCCCCTTTGTTTATGCCTTGGTAAATTCCTCTACGCTGCTTCACACGGAGTTGCCGGTTTTCTGTTCGCCTTTCCTGTCTTTCTGGCTTGTGGCACACCCATGCATTTGTGTCTTGCACTGTAGGCTTCTCTGGGCAGGACTGTTCACACTTCAGCTCTGCCCACTGGCTTCACAGCACACCTTGGGTAACAGTGGTTTGGCTATGATGTTCTGCCCATGGTAGCAGGTCAGTGAGAATCTGAAAACTGTGGATAGGCCTGAGCATGGAACAGCCCGTCTTCCTGGTGGCCCACAGTCAGTTCCGTGAAGCCCCTCTCCTCCTTCACACTCAGCTGTCTGTCCCTATGGGGTTCTTTCTGATTGTTCTGGCTTCACACGTGCGGCACGTGTGTCAAAAGACACCATGGGCTCTTTACTCCTGTGCCTCTTCAGGACAGTCAAGAACAGAGCCGGCCAGCCAGATCACACTTGGGTGTTCGGTTCATATCCATTCCAAATGGGTGGCACTACACTCATGGTCAAGTGCCCTTAACTTACTAGTGTGTCCAACCACCATCTGAAATCCTTTCAACATACCATATCTCATCTCATTTGCATGGGAGCCTTCTAAGACACAGTATTATCTCCAGATGGGGAAACTAAATTGGAACCCTGATTAAACAGAGGCAGGTCAAGTTAGATGTGAGGTGCATGTCTTTAACCTCAGCACTGGGGGTCAGGGGCAGGTGGATCTCTAAGTGTTCTAGGCCAGCCTGGTCTACATAACAAGTTCTAGGCCATCTAGGGCTATATAGAGACCCTGCCTCAAAACAAAGCAAAAACGATAACAATAAACCATGAACAGGCAAGCTTGAGCAAAGTCAGGGTTTAGCCTCAGTCGATGTGATGCCAGGGCCTGTCAGATCCTTAGTGTTTCTGGTTTCCAGGGCCTGCCTGCTGCAAGCTTCCATACCAGTGACCATAATTTCAGCACTCTGTGCATTTTTACCCTTCGGTGTGCAGAGACCCAGAAATCCTTCAGATAGTTTTGGAATCTAGCTCTACCATGCACAAGCCCCTTATCCAGATATTCAGATATTCTGACTAACGTCAAATGCTGAGTTTAGGCTTAAATGCAAATGTGTGTGTGTGTGTGTGTGTGTGTGTGTGTGTGTGTGTGTGTGTGTGTGTATGTGTGTGTGTGCGCATGAATGTGTGCACCCTGTAGGCTCCACCAGCGGTGCCAGTACCCACAGGAGTCATCACTGAAAAGAAGACTTACCACAACTGAGCATGAAGGAACCGGTGAGGCGAGCTTCTCCTCCAAATGGGGGGCACAGGCACCAAGACAAGCTTGGGACCAGACTTTGTCCTGGATCTGCAACAAATTCATTCCAGAACCTAAGGAAGGAAGGAAGGAAGGAAACAAAAATAAAAACATCTGGAGGTGTGGGGGCTTTGGTGGAGATGGGTGAAATTGGCAGATAAAATTAATTCTCTGGTGTAAAGGTATGGCTGGTCTCTTTCTTTCTTTGTTTTTTGCTTAAGATTTATTTATTTGTATTTTATGTGTAGGAATGTTTGCCTGCATGTATGACTGTGCACACACATTCACACAGGACCAACGGAAGCCAAAAAATGCTCCTGAAACTGGAGTTACAGATGGTTGTAAGCTGTCATGTGGGTACTGGAAACTGAGCTCAGGTCCTCCACAGGAGCACTGAGCCACCTCTCCAGCCTTGTGGCTGGATCTATTTCATCACAGTGGGAAGGCAATACACTTTGAACGTCTTGAACCCAAGAGCCAGAGGGCAGCAGGGCCTGTGTAAGTATACCACGTCGCCACCTCCTCCAAATGCTCTCCACAGACTCCCGTCACATGGGGAGCCTGAAAAATCTGCTGTTCTGAGGCCTGCCAGGAACAGGCATGTCAACAACATGTTAACCAGAAATTGTTCCCTATGTCCCATGGGTTTCAAGGCATCCAGAGGCAGCCCTGACAGAGGGCAGCCCTCAGAGATTTCCCAACCTCATGACTTTTCCAGGAAAAGACACATAAGATGGGGTCCTTATGATGGTATTTTTATACTTTTAAAGATTTATTTATCTATTTAGTTAATGTACACTGGTGTTTTGCCTGTATACACTTTGTGTGAGGATGTTGGAACCCCTGGAACTGGAGTTATAGACAGTTGTGAGCTGTCATGTAGGTGCTGGGACTTGAACTCAGGTCCTCTGGAAGATCAGCCAGTGCTCTTAACAGCTGAACTATCTCTCCCAAGATTTATTATTTTTAATAATGTGCTTATGTGTCTGTCTGTGGTTATGTGCACATGACAGCAATCACCCAAGGAGCCCAGAAGAGGCTGTTAGATCCCCTGAAGCGGAAGGTCCCAGTGGTTGTGAGCCACCAGACATGGGTGCTGGGAACTAAACTTGGGTTCTCTGCAAGACCAGCACATGCTCTTAACCACTGAGCCATCTCTCCAAAAGACCTGAGCTGCACACTTGCTGTTTCCACATGTCATGATACAAGAAGGCCTCACTAGCTGCCAAACAGGTTCAAGTGCCTGAAATCAAAAAATCATTTTCTCTTTTTCTTCTTAAGACAGGGTCTCATACCCCAGACTGATCCCAAACTTACTATGTAGCCGAGAGTGATCTGGAACTTCTCTTGTCCCCTCCCCCCAAGGGCTGGGATAATAGGCATACACCACTATATACCGCTTTACATGGGACTAGGAATTACCCAGGGCTTCATGAATTCTAGGCAAGCACTCTACCAACTGAACTATGTCACCAGCCCCTAAATAAACTTCCATTCTTTGTATATTACCTGGTCTCAGGTATTTTGTTATAACAACAGAAAACGGACTAAGATCCTCTTACACTCATCCTTGAGTTCTTTCAGCAACTTCCTCCTAGCTTCTTCTCTCTGCTGGCATCATGTCTATTTCCTCAGTTTTGATACTAAAAGCTAACAATTCTGAGCAGGGCACGGTGGTAGACATTTGTAATCAAAGTACCTCAGGAGGCAGATGCAGAAGGATTGCTATGAGCTTGAAGCCAGCCTGGGCTACATATTGAGTTCAAGGCTAGCCTGAGGCACACAGTAAAATCCTGTTTCATAAAAACTAAAACCAGAAGCTAGAGAGATGGCTCAGTGATTAAGAGCTTGTGTGGTGATAAATTGTTTTTATATATCTATATTTTTGTAATCTGGGAAATAAAGCTTGCCTGAAGATCAGAGAACAGAGCCAGCCACAGAGTTAGCCATAGAGTCAGGCAGTGGTGGCACCTAGCACTCAGGAGGCAGAGGCAGAGATATGTTTGGATTTCTGTGAGTTCAAGGCCACACCGGACTACATGAGATTAATCCAGTCTAAAAAAGAAACAGAGCCACGCAATGGTGGCACACACCTTTAATCCTAGCACTAGGGAGGTTGAAACAGGAAATTATATGGCTGGGTGGAGAAAGAAATATAAGGCAGGAGGAGACAGGAATTTGCTCTCTTGCAGATGCTCTGACAGGCTGAGGAGTTGGTGAGGTAAGAGGTGGTGGCTGTGGCTTGCTCTGCTTCTCTGATCTTTCTGGCTCTGGTTTTTATTATAAGACCATTTAGGATTCATGCAACAGCTTGTCCTACTCTTGTAGAGGACCCAACTGGTTTCCAGGACCCACATCAGGTGCCTCACAGCCTCCTACAGCTCCAGCTCCAGAGGGGGCCGATGCCTCCATGGGCAGCTGCCACAGGTGTGCACACATGCACGCATAATTAAATAAAGTATATCTATTTTTTAAAACCCTAAAATCAAAACAAAACAAAATCCCAAATGCTGAGTATGGTAGTACACAACTGTTATCCCAGAAATTAGAAGGCAGAGGCAAGAGGTCAGGAGTTCATTGTAAGCTTAAAGCCAGCCTGGGCTACAAGAGACCGTATCTCACAGAATAAAATTAGACTAAATAATAAATAAACACAATTCTCATAAATTTGCCAAATATGAGCAAAATAATAAGTAGCTTGTGAGAGTCGGATCCCAAGATGGTCCCTGATGATTCTCGCCTCAGGTACTCACATCTTGAGAGGTGACTCCAACCCTGTCCCAGGCTGGTCCCTGTGATCAGAAGGATGGAACTTCCCAGATCAGCAAGGAGCAACTACAGCTTCTTCTTGGCCCTTCTCTCACTGCCCCCCCCTCCCTGCACCCCTGGCTGCCAGTTTGCTACCTGGTGAGTGATCTTGAGCCAGGACCACCCAGTCCAGCTAGTGCCACATTCCAGACTAAGGGATACTCAGGCACTAAGTGAGAACTTAACATTTGCCATCTTCAGCCGGTAAGTGATGGGGACACTTGCCACACAACAGAAGATAACTAGTAGTCCTTCCTTCTTGGGAAATGATGAGATAGCTGCCCGACTGGCACCCACCCAGGCCGGATGAGGCGCTTGCCATCCCTATGGCCACCCTGCATGTGAACAAGCGTCTCTCCATGCTCTGAAGACTTACCGTCACTGTAGTCGATGGGCGAGTACCCCCCCAGGAACAGAGAAGCAGCAAAGCTACTGACCAAGGAAATCCTCTGGAAAAGAAGGAAGCAGCGTGAGAGGACTTGCTTCCACACACCCTAAGCTACAGAACGCTTCCTACACGCACGCACACTCGCACGCACACACGCACGCACACACACACACACACACACACACACACACACAGGAACAGAAGCTGAAACTTCAGCAGGTACTGATAGAGACAAAGTATCCATTCAGAAGCAGCCAGAGTTCTGGGTAGTACTGGTTTAGGCCATAAAGCCATCATGACTGGACCATGAAAGCCAAAGCCCTGTGAACATGCTGCACTTAGGGAGGCTAGTTTTCCATCTGGAATCCATTCACACACCCTCCATTCCTCACTCCTCTTCTGTGTCTTTGGCATTTGGTCAGAGGGAAGTGGACGTGTGGCCACAGAACACAGAATGTGCCAAGACTCTCAAGGCTACCACGAGTTTAAAGACAAAGTGACCCCGGCCCCAGAAGCTACGACACCCAGTCATGCCCCCAAGAGAATCACTGATGGACTGTAAACACCAGCCTGAGAATCTTTAAAGCCACCTTCCCACCCAGGGCTTCTAGACTCGAGAAGAGAGCCATCACCTCTAGTCTCCATTGTGACATACGCCTTGATTCCACACATATAACTTAAGGGGGGCTTTCATTCCTCAACGGCTAATGCTGCAAAGTAATCTGAAACTTGAATCATTAAATAATAAATTGCAGCCAGGTATAGTGGTCTAGCCCTGTAATCTTAGCACTCGAGGCTGAGGCAGGGGTTTGAAGCCAACCCGGTCTACATAGTGAGTTCAAAGCTAGACTAGGCTACACAGCAAACCGTAATCAAAACAAAACACAAAATGCTGCATGTGGCGGGGCACACTTGTAAGTTTAGCTATAATCTGGATGGTGGAGGGGAGGATCAGGAGTTCAAGGTTATCCTTAGCTTCATAGAGAGTTTGAGAACAACCTGGGCTACATGAGACAGTCTCAAAAAAAAAAAAAAAAGTAAATAAGTAAGTAAAAAGAATAAATGTTTATAACTCCTATGGATTTGCCAAACAGGTACAAAAGCACAATATGTAGCTGGCTGTGGGAATCGGCCTTCAAGATGGTCCCTGTTGACCCTTGACGACCCACTCTCTGTGTCGGCAGCACTATCCAAGAGCTGGGGCTTCGGACTGAATCGAAAGGAACAGGTGAGGTGAGCATCAGCATTCGTCTCTCTGTGCTTTCTTTAAGGTTTATTTTTATTTTATGTGTGTGAGCATTTGTCTGCACGCATATATACTGTGCACCCATAGGTGCCTGGTGCTCACAGAGGCCAGGAGAGCAAGTCCAATCTCCTGGAACTGGAGTGACAGATGCCATGTGGGTGCAGGGAACTAAACCCAGGTCCTCTGCAAGAGCAACCAGTGCTCTTAATGTCTGAGCCACCTCTCCAATGTGACCAGCTGCCTCAAGCTCCTGACGCTTCAGCTTCCCTGCCGTGGTGGATTTGCACCCTCAGCCTGTGGGCCAAAGTAAACTCTTCCTTCGCTTTGTTGCTTTTATTGGTTATTTTGTCACAACAAGAAGAAAATTAACTACAACAAGGAGCCAAGCATGGTGGGGCACACCCGTAATCCCAGCACTCAGGAATCTGAGGCAGGAGGATCAAGCCTTGCAGGATAGCCTGCACTACATAGTTAAATGCTGCTGCTGAAAAGAAAAAGAAAAGAAAAGAAAAAATAAGGAAGGAGGGCCAGTAGACGGCCCAGCAGGTTAGGGCACTTGCTACCAAGTCCAACAACTTGAGTTCCGTCTTTGGGCCCCACGTGGTGTAAGGAGAGAACCAACTCCCATAAGCTGTCCTCTGACCTCCACATACATACCCATACATACAAATAAGTAAATGGGATAATTTTGAAAGACAGGAGGGAAGGAGAAAGGAAGAACATCCTCAGCAATTTTATCATTGTGCAAACACCATCCAGTATGTTTATACAAATCTAGACAGGCCAGCCTAGAGCACCTAGGCTGTACGGTGCAGCCCATGGCTCCTGGGCTACTATAGACAACTGTGGCACAGGGCCCTCTGTGGATCCCAAAGTAGAAAAGATAGAGGGGTTTTTGCCTTTACTTTTAATTTGTTTTACTGTATTTATTTATCATGTGTGAGAGGTGCACGCACACCACGGCACATATATGGAGGTCAGAGGGCAGCTTTCAGGAGTTGGTTCTCTCCTTCCACCCTGTAGGTGGTGGGGATCGAACTCAGGGCGTCAGGCTTGGAGGCAAGCACCTCAACCCACTGAGCCATCTCAGCAGCCCCCACTCTGAATCACTTAACACCTACTCACCAAAGGCATTAGCCAATGATGTAAGATGTGTTTGTGTCGAGGTGAGTGTGACAAAAAGGACTGAAGTGTGACTCTGATGAACACGAAGGCTCACCAACCTCGGAGTGTGCGTAGGCCTCGGGGTTTTGCTGGAAAAGCTTTGCTATCTGGTTCCCTGTAAAGCGCTGCAGGGAGAAAAAAAGACCACAGATTCTTAGACACTCAGATCCTGCACAGAATAATCTTAAAGTGAGGTTAGCACAGCATGATCTGGACATGGCATAGAATACCAATAGCTTTGAGAAACCCCCAAATCTAGAAATGCTTGTTACCAGCTCAACATGGGAGACTGTGTATTTTGGCCTTTGAGTCCTGAAAATGTTCTTGGTAATGAGCTCTTAGGCAGCCAGCAATCCCTATGCACCCACAGACAGGGCAGTAACCTCAGCTTACTGGGGGGGGGGGAGGGGGAGAGGTGGTGTCTCACTCGTTAATTAGCTCTGTGACTAGCCCTTATTATAAGGGTCCTTAAAATATATTTACTCGTGTAGTTAGTGTGTATGGGTCTGTGTCTGAGTGTGTATCTGTGCACCATGTGTGCAGGAACCTATAGAGATCAGAAGAGGGAATAAGATTGCCTTGGAGCCACAGGTAGTTATGAGCTGTCATGTAGGGGCTGGGAACCGAACCCAGGTCCTCTGCAAGAGCAGCCAGTGCTGTTAACCACAGAGCCCCCTTCCCAGTTCCGTGAGACCAGAAGCAGGGGCTCAGGTATTCTTGTGGAAACCGTATTCCTAGTTGTTCTAACCCGGTTTTAAAATGTTTTGCCTTAGCTGGGCAGTGGTGGCGCACGCCTTTAATCCCAGCACTCTGGAGGCAGAGGCAGGTGAATCTTTGTGAGTTCAAGGCCAGCCTGGTCTACAAAGTGAGATCCAGGACAGGCTCCAAAGCTACACAGAGAAACCTTGTCTCGAAAAACCAAAAAAATAAAAGAAAGAAAGAAAAGAAAAAATATCCAGGACAGGAAAAAAAATTTTTTTGCCTTTATTTTTACTTTATTTATGAGGGAGTTATATATATGCCTTCCTCACGTAAATAAAATGTGTGTGTGTGTATGTGTGTGTGTGTGTGAATGTCCATGTAGATGCCCAAGGAGGCCAAAAGTGGGTGTCCAATACCCTGGAGCTGGGGTTACATGCAGGTGCTAGTCACCTGATGTCCTGGGAACTGAACCTCTGCAAGTGCAGTATGAACTCTGACCTGCTGAGCAATCTCTAGACCTCCATCCCCCTACTTAAGCCACAGTCATGTGACCCAAGACAGCCAATCACAACGAACTCTGGGACAGTGGCTAAAGCCTTGGGGCCCCTTGATTTAAGTCTGCTGGACTCTATCTCCTTTCAGTTTCATTGCTATCGTGAGGTTACAGACCATGAGTCTGAGGCAGCACACCCCTCCCCCATGCAGTAGATCCAGTGATGGATGCAGTCGTGCTCATACCCCAGCCCTGGCCTGGGGCCACATGCAAGGGCCTTGCCATTGCCTGCTAAATGAGACAGGACAGCCTGGACCACAACCCAGGGCCAACATGTTCCAACCCGGCGTCAGGGAACGACACTAGCATCAGTTCAGATGATCCCTGCCTCCCCGAGGCTGGCTGCCCACTACATCCTCCCAGAGCCGTACTCCCCATCGTGACATGCTTGTCACCTACCTCATAGGCCCGGGACCCTGTGAGGCAGCTGAGAGCCCGGGCCCCACCCACAGCAGCCTCCAGCTGGCGGCACTGGGCTGTGGTACTGGAGTCCATCCATATGGGACAGTTGCTGATGGAGAAGCAGTCCTGGAAAGAACAGCAGAGTTCAGGCTTCCTTCTACCACTGACTACAGGCAACCCTGGGGCTGGTGGTCACACTGCCCATCATATCAGGAAGACCCTGTGGACAGGCCCTCTGCGGGACCAGTGAGGCCTCTCCAGAAAGCCTGAGGCTGGATGATCTCTGTTAAAGACACCCGGGCACATCAGCTACAGGAGGCAAGGCAGCGGGCCACGGCGGCAGCACAGTGCAGGTTTGGAGCTTTGTAGACAGGAGGGAAGGGAAACTGGAGACCCCACCTCCCAGCATCACCAAGGGCCACAGCTGTTCTGTGAAGGAAGGGACTCATTAATGAGGGCGTCATCTGCACCCCTGGGCAACCCCAAGGAGACTTCAGCCTAAGGGCTGAGTAGACCGCATTCCACCTTCTCACACTCATGACAATGCAGAGAAGCCTCAGATTGTAGGGTTCCCTGCACACAGGGGTCCGTCTGCAGGGTTTGCAGAAGTTCATTAGATTCACAAGCATCTTCACCTGCAACTGCTGATGTAACGGGAGAGCTGGCGACAGGCTCGACAACGCCAGGCTGGCTCCAGTCTTCCAGTAAACGCTTCCATGTTGCTGTTGAGGGGAATTCAAGCACATGTTCATCTACCATGCCTGGAGTCACAACCTCCTGCAGACGCAGAGCCAAACTTCAAACCAAAAAAAAAAATATCCAAAAACAACAACAAAAACCAGTCTCCAAGACTCTACCACCTCTCTGTCACATAACTCAGTGCCTTTACGATGCGTGGTTTTCACTTTTTTTTTTTTTTTTGAGACAGGGTTTCTCTGTGTAGCTTTGTGCCTTTCCTGGAACTCGCTTTGGAGACCAGGCTGGCCTGGAACTCACAGAGATCCGCCTGCCTCTGCCTCCTGAGTGCTGGGATTAAAGGCATGCGCCACCACAGCCTGGCGGTTTTCACTTTTATAAAATGAGAAGGAACCCCTTCCTATCACCTCAAAACTTGTAAGGAGGGTTCTGGAACCATCAGTCTGTACTGTGTATCTTTTGTCAAACTGTACTAATTTCTCAAATATCACCCACAGTAGTGCCTGAGGTTGTCTCACGCCATTTATTCACTTAACAAACATATTGGGCAGCAAGATCATGCCAGACACGAGTTAATAGGTTATTATTGACCCTGATGTCCAGGACCATGAACGTGAGTGAAAGAAAGACACAAAAACACAATTACAAACCCTGTGGAGGGCTCAGGCAATGCTCGGTTGTTAAAGTGCGTTTCCTGCAAGCATGAGAACCCAAGTTTGGTCCTGTATTTAAAAAATAACCTGTGGGGCTGGAGAGATTAGTCGGTGGTGGAGAGCATGGCTGCTCTTCTAGAGGGCCTAGCTTCAACTCCCAGCACCTACATGGTGGTTCCCAAACACCTGTAACTCCAATTCCAGAGGATCGGATGTTCTCATCTGGCCTCTGCAGGCACCAGGTGTGCATGTGGTACACAGCCATGCCTGTAGACAAAACACTCATACACAGAAAATAAACAATAAATAAATAAACTTTTAAAAAAAATCTAGAGGGCTGGAAAGATGGCTAACAAAATAACAAAAAATAATAATAATCAAAACAACAAAAATCTGGCATGGTGGTGTGTGCTTATAATCCAGCACTGGGGAGGTGTGGACAGACAGGTTCCTGGGGCTCACTGGCTGGTCAGTCAGCCTAGCCTACTTGTTAAGCTCTAGAAGAGTGAGAGACCCTGTCTCAAAAAATAAGGATGACACCCAAGGTTGTCCCTGACCACCCATATGTACAGACAGACATGGACATATGCACCCTCACACGCAAACCTGTGGAGCCGCAGTGATGAGAAAACAGAGGAAACAGCCGGTGGGTGTACAGACTGGGGCATGGACAGGATGGTAGGACGGAGCTCCAGGAGGAGGAAAAGCTGCAGAGAGCTGGGAACCCGCCGCCAGGTCTGAAGACCTGAGTTTGATCCCCAGCATCCGCATGGTAGAAGAACCAACTCCCAGAAGCTGTCTTGAGACCTCCACACACTTGCCCCGACATAGTGTCACAAATACACACATACACGAAATGTTTTTTGTATTTTAAAAAAGAGTAGCTAAAATTTAAGAAAGTGTATTATGTTCCAGGCACTGTCCTATGTATTTAACAGTCACAGTGACCCTGTGTGAGATAGGGGTGTGGAGGCCCCAGGAGTCTGGGTGATGTGACTTGGGTCAGGCTTCTACGTGGCAGAGCTGGGCACGCCCAGAGCACCTCTTCTAGTTGGCAGCACCACACCAGCCCAGAATCACCACTGGGACCAGAGAACTTGAGGACCTCAGCACAGTGTGTGGCACACACTCGCTCAGTCAATACTCTGGACAACAGGAACACTACAACTTTCTACTGAAAACACTCCCAGGGCTGGAGGGGTGGCTCAGTGGTTAAGGGAGCTTGCTGCTTTGGCAGAGGACCTAAGTTTGGTTCTCAACACCCACATCAGCGGGGCTCACAATTGCCTGCAACTCCAGCTCCAGGGGAACCAACATCCTCTTCTGGCCTCCTAAGGGCACCTGCACTTATGCCACACACACACACACACACACACACACACACACACACACACACACACACACACAAGTAAAAAGAAACACATAAAACTGCTCTCATTGTTAGTATCACTCCTTATTGTTTTTCCTTCCAAGAACTAGAAAGCAATTTTAGTGCCACCAAACAGCCACAATAAATCCATATTTAATGTCCTCTCCATCCCTGTATGGGACCTGTGCATAGTTACCTATCAACTGTCTTCCTTTACTATTGTTTATCTACTGAGTCCTGAGGAGTCAACACCAGGCGTCATGCATGCCAGGAAAGTGCTCTACCACTGAATTATATCCTAGCCTTCTAATTTATTTTGAGATAGGGTCTCATTAACTTGCCCAGGCTAGCTTCAAACTTACCCTGTATAGCCCAGGTAGGCCTTGAACTTACAATCCTCTTGCCTTAGCCTTGCAATTAGCTGGGATTACAGGCCTACACCACCAAGCCCACCTAAATGTCCTATTTATACAACGCCTTATCGTAGAAGCATCTCAGATCCTTTTGCAAGAAGATCAGCCAGACAGCCCCTAAGGTGAACGAGCTGGAGGTACTGTCACTACCAAAGAAATGTGTACTCACTTTTGAGGCTAGCCTGGTCTACAGAGCCAAGTTCCAGGACAGTCAGGGCTATACAGAGAAACCCTGTCTGGAAAAATCTAAAAAGAAAAAGAAAAAGGGAGGGAGGGAGGAAGGAAAGAAAAAGAAAAGAAAGAAAGAAATGCGCACTCCACGGGATGCCATCAGCTCAGCACCCACCCATTGCTGAGACAGCCAAGTTCCCAGGGCAAATGGGGCTGTTGTTGACAAACCTGGCCTGCCCCAGATAAGGCTAGAACTTGAGAGAAGTCAAAGCCAGAAGCCTTCATCTTCTCCAGGATCAGGTCCAGAGCCTGGGAAGAAGAACAGAATCCACCATGACCCAACAGAACCACTGAGTCCTCTATGAACCTTAGCTTAGAAATGTCAAAGCGCCGCAGGGGGAGGGTTATCAACACAGGATCTGTAAGTATCAGGACAGCTAATTAAACAAGCTGGCCTCAGCCACATAAAAGGCTCAACTTGGCTAAACACATTTTTTTTGTTTGTCTGTTTTAAATGTTCATTTTTTTGCCAGACATGGTGGCTCATCCCTTTAATCCCAGCACTTAGGAGTAGGTGGATCTCTGTGAGTTTGAGGCCAGCCTGGTCTACAAAGCAAGCTCCAGGATCGCCAGGGCTGTTACACAGAGATTCCCTGTCTTGAAAAATCCAACAAAACAAAACAAAACAACATTTATTTGTATTGGTGTGTATGTGTATGTGTGTGTGTGAGTGTGTGTCCCGTATGTGCAGGTGCCTGAAGAGGCCAGAGGAGGTCACCTGATCCTCTCAAGACGGAGTTAGATGACTGTGAGCAATCTGGCATGGGTGCTGGGAACTAAGCTCAGGTCCTCTGGAAGAGCAGCAAGCACCCTTAACCACTGAGTCATCTCTCCAGCCCCTATTTTGCTTTTTTGAGAGAAGGTCTCATGTAGTCCAGGCTGGCCCCCAACTCACTATGTAGCTAAGTGAAGGAGTCCTTGCAGGTATCCAGGGAAGCAAACTGCTCGAAGAGATAAGTATGAAAACCTGAGCTAGGCGGTGGTGGCGCATGCCTTTAATTCCAGTGCTTGGGAGGCAGAGGCAGGTGGATCTCTGAGTTCTAGGCCAGCCTGGTCTACAGAGTGACAGCCAGAGCTATAGAGAAACCCTGTTTCAAAAAAACATAAAAAACAAAAAGAAAGAAAGAAAGAAAAAGAAAACCCAGTGCGGATTGGCTTCGTCCACCTGGATCAGACTGTGGGAGTCTAATAACAGGCAGCTTATTCCCAATATATTTAAGCCCAGTATAATTTGGAAAAAAGTTTCCTGGTGCAGTACAACCCCTGGTGCACAAGGAAGCATAATTACATTGAGACTCAACTCAGGGCACAGGTCATCTCTTCCAAGAAGGTGGGTTCTAGAGATAGGCTACCTGTACTAGCTTAATAGAGGTCATTGGCTGTTAGCCACTGCCTGTCCTAGCCGGAGGAGCTTGATACGCCTGGCCCAACAGGTAACACCAGGCTGTGAATCACTTCCAATGCTCAGCTTTCTGGATGGAAGAACAGGTTTTACATCTTCCCCATTGGAAAGACAATCCAGTGTGCTTAGCATTCCTGGTTTCTCTGGAGATCTGCAGACACAAGGACCTTCACGCTATGCTCCCAACAGCTAAGGTGACCTTGAACTCCCGATCTTTCTGCCTCCACCTCTGAAATGCTGGGATTCCAGATATGCACCACCATGCCTACTCTGCCTAAACGAATGTTGAATAAACGAAATCATAAACCATTAATCCTCAGGATTTCCGCCTCTACTTGGCATCCCCTAAGCACTAAGGAAGAACCAGAGCAAACGGCTCAAAGTTTTGTTTTTCTTTTACTTGTATTTCTCCTTCACCATCTGAATGACCCGAGTACGGCAGAGAAGAGCAAGGCAGGCAGGTGTTGGGTGCCAGGCAGAGGAGGGTGCCGGATCCAGACTGTCTGTCCACAGGAGCCTGAGGCGAAAGGAGTGAGGAGAGCTGGTGGTGGTGCTGCCAGGTGCCGTTTAACATGCTCATCCAGCTGGACTCTCTTCCCAGGAGTGGGTGGGACGGGTGGTGGTGTCCAGCAGAGTATGACCTCACGGTCACATGCTAAGACCTCATGGGCTGGGCCGCAGCTAAGTTGGTCAAACACTTGCCTACCATACATAAAGCCCTGGGTTCCACCCCCAAACCACACACTACCAAGCGTGGTGGCACATGATTATTATCTTAGCACTCAGGAGAAGGCTGGGGGATCAGAAGTTCAAGGTCACCCTCAGGTACACAGTGTTTGAGGCCAATCTGGAATACATGAAGACCTGCCTCAGTATGTGTATATTTTATGGAAGATGACAGACAGACAGACAGACAGATATATGAACATTTCACGGCAGGAATCTGAGACTCATCCCAGCTCATATCTTCTGATGGCAGAGAAATCATTCCAGCTTTTGTCTAACCCTGACATCCCCACTCCATGCTGAGATCATTCCGGGCCCTGACAACATGCTTGTCAAACCTCAGACAGGAGGGCAGGGACCGGCAAAGTTGGAAACAAGTCCAGCTCCAGAGGCTGCGACAGCTCAGTGACCACCCTGGCTCCACAGGCAACCGGGGATCTCCTCCCACCTACCCTGACACAGCCCTTAATGTCTGGGACCTCTTGGCCCTTGCCTCTGACCTCCCACTACCAACTTTGGTCTGGCGCCGTCTTCTGGAGTGCCTTTCAGCCAGCCTGTCTGGGTAGAACCCATCCTTAACTCCACTCTTCCGGTGTTTGACCCATGATCGGGCAGACAAAACAGAACTCACTCTAGTTCAGTTTTTAAAAAGAAATAATGCAGGAGGTGGTTCAACAGGAATGGGAGGACTTCCGGCAGATACGCGCGGTGCTGCCTTTGGCTCTGCAGTTGAAGGACTGTGGTGCCACCAGCACATGAGGCAATCCAAGCCCTATCATGTCCATGTTGAACAAATCCTTGCACAGGCCACCAGATCTGGCCAGAGGCGGACCAGGGCGGATGGTCCAACGCAGGCGGGTTTAGCTTGGGGTTGATCTCAGCCTGACTAGCTGATTATAAGACGCCATTCTGAGTGACCATGCTGTGGGGACAAACACTAAGACACCAGGGGACATGCTTGGACTGACATCAGGGACTGGGAAAGCCTGGCTCTATGTCCCTTTAGAGGTGGCATGGGCTGGGGATACAGCTCAGTTGGTAGAAGCTCCAGGACTGCATATTGGACATGCCGCTACACACCTATAACCCCACTTAAGGGGTAAAGACAGGAGGATCAGAAGTTCAAGGTCATCCTTGGCCACATAGTGAGTTCGAGACCACCCTGAGCTATGAGACCCTGCCTTTAAAAATAAATCTTTAAAGGCAGGGCCTGCCAACCTTTGTGGCTCTGGTACCTGGAAGTCCCCTGTGAGTCCTTACAGACAAGGACAGGCATCAGCTAAGGCTGGTCTGCCCCAGGAACCACTCAACTTACTTTAACTCTGGTTAAAGGGTTAAACAGTCTCACCAGATGCCCCACGAGCTGCCACCTTGGGGCCACCAGTGACAGGCCGGATACAGGAGAAGGAAGGGAGCCTCCCTATGCTTACCTGGACCCACATCAGGACTGGAGAGGTGACCGTCAGCCTGTCCTTGTGTACATGGACACCGCCCTGAGTTCTGCAGGGAGAACAGGTATGTGGAATGGAGCTCCAGGGCAGGCTGAGCTCTGAGGAGCTGCCCCATAGTGGTAAGAGACCTCCAGAAAGAGGACAATATCCCTGAGTGCCAAGCAGAAATTATGTACTGACCAGGGGAAGATGTAAAGAAAAGACGTGGGATCTTTTTTCATATGAAACTGGACAGCTCATTTTTTTTTCCAGTTTTCATTTTATCTATATGCATGTGTTTGCCTATATGTATGTCTGTGTACCACATGTGTGCCTGGTACCCTGGGAGGTCAGAATAGGCTATAAGATCTGCTGGAACTGGAGTCATAGGTGGTTGTGAGCCACTGTGTGGGTGTTGGGAACTGAACTCAGGTCCTCTGGAAGAGCAGTCAGTGCTCTTAACTGCTGCGCCATCTCTCCAGCCCCGGGGAAGCATTTCCTAGAAGACACCTCAGAAGACAAAACCTTGCCTAGAAGGCACGGTTGGGCCTCACGACTGAAAACTGGGTGTTGTCGTTGTTTTTTTTCCCCCTCAGAGTCTTACATTGTAGCTCAGGCTGGCCTGATGTGACCACTGGACTCTAGCCAGAAGCATGAGCTGATGGGAACTTTTTTGTTTTGTTTTGTTTTTTGTTTGTTTGTTTTTGAGATAGGGTTTCTCTGGCTAGAACTCATTCTGTAGACCATGCTGGCCTGGAACTCACAGAGATCTACCTGCCTCTGTCTCCCGAGTGCTGGGATCAAAGGTGTGCACCACCCTCTCCCGGCTTTGTGAACATTTTTCTTTATAACTTCAGTCTGTGGTACTCTTTCATTAGCAACGGAAGATAGTCAGGTACAACCATCAAACTTTAGTACAGTGCCTGGTAAAAACAGATCTCAAATGTATGCGTGAATGGATGGACTGAATTAGGAAAGAATAGGGAAGAAATCACTCTCTGTATGGAAAGAGAAGATTCTCAGGGGCGGAGAGATAACTCAGAGGTTAAGACCTGAGTTCGAGTCCCAGCACCCTGTGGTGGCTCACAAACATCTGTAACTCCAGTTACAGGGGATCTGATGTTGTCTTCTGTCCTATGTGGGCCCCAGGCATGAATGTGGTACACAGACATACATGCAAACAAACACCCATACACAATAATAATAATAATAATAATAATAATAATAATAATAACAACAACAATAATAATAATAATAGAAGGTGCTCAAGTTCTACGTAGACCACCTCTCTGGCAGCTGGGTTAAGTCAGAACAGTGTAGCTGATAAATGCAAATGGTTTAGGGAAGATCTCAAACCGCCCACCCACTCACCCATGCATACGAAGTACATACCCAAATTCGGGAAGGTCTCTATCAAAATGCACACTGTCCTCGTAGAAGACGTTCAACTCTACATCAACAGCAACAATTTTAACCTGGAAGACATTTATGAAAATGCTATCTAGGGTTTTCTCAGCCTCTGCTTATGGCCCAAGGGACTTCCAACTTCAGTCATGGTTCACAGAGAGGGTAGCATTGTAACCACAGCAGCAGAAGTTTCATGGGGCACATGTTCAAAGATTTAGTAAAAAGAAAGAAAGAGAGAGAGAGAGAGGGAGAGAGAGAATTAAAGAATGGGAAAGCCAGGTGAAACTCCCACTGTCTATAAAAATCTGCTCCCCAAACAGTGGAGACCAGGATTCTTTATACCTGACAAGGAGGCGTGTCTCCAGGGGTTGTCCCCAGAGCCATGACCATGGTCAAGCCATACATGGCATCCTAATGAAGCCATTCCAAGCTCAGAGAAGATGAGGACTCTCTGAGTCCTATGGGATGTTCCCCTCAGAGACCCGAAAAGTTCTGCCTCTCTTTATCCATCTGAGGAGAGGGGTTTCACAGCCACTGTGTGTGTTCCTCAAGGATGCATATTGAACCCCTCCCTGGGCGTCCCATGTCTACTTGGAAGCCAGGTTATAATTGCACTCAGCTATCTGCTGGAAACACCAACCTCTGACCAGCAGTCCTGGAAGCCTGGACCCTGGCGGGCTGCTGCCAGCCAAGAGAGGTCACTGGGGTGAGGGGGGTGGGGGCAGCGGACGGGCAAAATCCGTTTACACACTAAGCCAGTTCACATTTAAAAACAAAAGGGGCCTGCCATGGTGGCGCCCTCCTTTAAACCCAGCACTCGGGAGGGAAAGGCGGGAGGATCTCTATGAGTTCAAGGCCACCCTGGTCTACACAGTGAGTAGAGGCCAGCCAGAGCTACATAGTGAGGCCTTGTCTCAAAATATAAAAATAAAATAAAAATAGTAAAGGCTGTGATCTGGATCTAGGTTTTGCATGCGCGCACGCCTCTGCCAGCCTGTGGGCTTTTCTGTTTTCGCTGGGTGTCCTGGGTCCCTGCCATTCGCAACCCTGACTCCGCGTGGACCCCTCGAGTCACTTCTCCCCGATGCACGTCCACGGTGCTCCGCGGGGAGGCAGCCGCGGTTTCCGGGAGATCGTGTCTGGCTGGCAGGGCATCGCCAGGCTCCCCCTGGGCGCACCGCGACCCGCACGTACCTGCTGCGTGCTGAAGTCCCAGCCCAGGCAACAGCGCCGGCCCGCGTGCTCCTTCATGGCCTTGGGGGTTCCCGCTGCCGGTCTGTGAGTCCGTCCGTCCGTGTGTCCCGCGGCGGCGAGATTGTCGGCCAGATGGTCGCCGCGCTCCGACACCCGGAGACGCCAGGACCCGCCCCTCGCCACGCCCCGCAGGACTCTGGACTAGAGTCACGAGGCGGTCTACACTCTGGCGCCGCCTGCCGGAGGACGTTAGTAGGACTGGGTCTAGCTGGGGCACTTGATGGTCCCTAGCATTGCGGGTCCCCACCCTGCAGCGCAGCGGCTTCCCTCCAGGTTCACCCCCCTGCCTTAAGAAGGCTTGGCTTTCCTTGGAGACACGTGGGACACAGGTGGGAACTCTGGGGCGACTAGTTTTTGCAGGTCCCTCAGGTGGTTCTGGGCCAGGGAATCTTTTGGAATTGCCTCTTGGGTAGTGGAGTAGCTGTCGACCTCATGGTAGTGACTTGAAGGTCACAAGGAAATGGGTCCTGAGGTTGGAAGACCTAGGCTTTGACCAGCCTTGTCTGTACCTAGCACATCTCACCTCTGGATTTAAAATCAGTGTTCTTGGGTCTGTGAGATGGTTCAGGGGATTAAAGGCACTTGCCACCAAGCATGAGTACCTTACAGAATCCACGTGGTAGAAAGATCCTACACATCTTACAAGTTATCCTCTGACCTCCACACACACAGCATGGCACACGTGCCAACACACACACAAACACACACACACCATAAACAAACAAACAAACATACATACATGTGCCAATAAATAAATAATGGCAACATTTGAGAAAAATCAGAGGTTGTGATACCCCCAAGGATGACTCATTTATCTCGGCTGTCAGGTAATCTATTGGTGGTCTAATGTGTCAGGCAAGGCAAAGCCAGACAAGAACCCAAAGCATGTGTTCATAGAGCTGAAAGCACCTTCTTTTCCCATGGGGACATCTTTCTAGAAATCCCAGGACATCCACCTGCCTACAGGAAGTGCAGGCAATGTGCAGCTGGATCATCAGACCTTCCCTTGCTGAACTCCAGCAGCTTGGAGCTCAGCCTGAACAAGAAGGCACTTAAACTAAGTCCCTGTCCTCCAGGACATTTACTGCTCATTGGGGACACAGGCCCTCAGCAGTTACCACTCAGTATGCCAATGGTCAGACACTGGGACTGCTCAGAAGCAAGTATGTGACCTGCTGAGCACACTTAGTCCTCACAGTCGTTTGACCAACTCTGTAGCACGAAATCCTAATTGGTCTTATTAATAAAAACCCAGAGTCAGATTCAGGGTGAAAGCTGAAAGTCCAGAGAAGCAGAACAGCCAGCCACCAGACTTCTTACCTCTACCAAATCCTCAGCCTGAAAGAGTGCCAGCTCCTGTCTCCTCCTGCCTTATATTCCTCTCACTTCCTGACTCCACCTTCCTAGTGCTGGGATTAAAGGTGTGCCCCACCACTGCCTGGCCTCTATGGCTAACTAGTGGCTTAGCTCCACACCCTGATCTTCAGACAAGCTTTATTTGTTAGATCACAAACAAAATATCACGACACAACTCCATTCTATCTTTTGTTTGTCTGGGCCTTGTATTTTATTTATACTAACTCCATTTGGAAGGAAGGAAGGAAAAGGGAAGAGAGGGAGGGAGGGAGGGAGGGAGGGAGGGAGGGAGGGAGGGAGGGAGGAAATGTTCCCCTAGTCATGGTTGCATATACCTGTAATCCCAGCACTTGGGAGGCCGAAACAAGAGGATCTCAAGTTCAAGACCACTCTGGATAAATTATTGAAACCCTGTCTCAAAATAAAATTAAAAGGGGGCTGAAGAAGCCAGTTGTGGTGGCCATGCCTTCAACCCCAGCACTCAGGAGGCAGAGCCAGGTGGAGCTCTAAATTCAAGGTCAGCCTGGTCTACAGAGAGAGTTCCAGGACAGGCAGGGCTACATAATAAAGAGACTGTCTCAAAATAAAAGGTGGGGTGGGGGTGCTGAAAGCCAAGCTGGGTGTGTTGTTGCATTGTATTTAATTCCAGCACTAGGGAGGCTGGGCAGATGGATCTTTATGAGTTTGAGGCCAACCTGATCTACATAGCAAATTCCAGGTCAGCCAAGGCTACCCTGAGAGACCACCCCCACCCCCACCCCCAAAACAAAAAATGAAAGAAAAAAAGAAAAGTAAGTGGGGACTGAAGGTAGAGACTTTCCCTAACCTGTGCCCTAGAGTCAACCTTTTGTAACTACAAAAATCAAAATCTTAATTAAACTTGGGGTACTAATTTACATCGTAATCCAGTACTTGGAAGGGTGAGACAAGAGGACCATGAGTTTGTGGCCAGCCTGGGATACATAGCAAGATCTGGATCTGTATCGGAAATAATAATCCTCTCTCTCTCTCCTCTTATTTTTTTGTTTGTTTTGACAGTCTTGCTCTATCTCCCAGGTTGGACATATAAAATGTCTGGGCTCAAAAGACCCTTCTGCCCAGCACCGTTGGGTTTACACCCTCCTGCTGGAGCCTCCCCGGTGGCCTGTGACACCAGGTCTGGTGTGACAAAATCTGTTTTATTGTATTTTAAGACAAGATCTCATGTGCCCCAGGTTAGCCGGGAATTCATTGTGTAGCTGAGACTGGCCTTGAATTCCTGATCCTCCTGCCTCACCTTCCCAAACGCTGTAATTGCAGGTCTACGCCACCATACCACTTTGAAATTATCTTTTGCTGTTGTCCAAGGGTCAGCAGATTACCTGGGGATGAGCACATCTAAGCCTAGCTCAGTTGGGGTGGCTCTGCTCCACATGACTCTTGCCCTCCCCCTGAGCTCAGTATGCTGTCTGAGAACACCAGAAAAGAGCTTAGGCAGCCATTTGAGAAGTATGTCCTGTGGCTAGCCCAAAGTCAAGTGGTGGATGAGGCCAGGAAAAGGTGTGGATGCACAGTGGGATAAAGAATGGGGCCAAGGTGGGGCTGGAGAGATGGTTAAGAGCATTGGCTGCTCTTCCAGAGGTCCTGAGTTCAATTCCCAGCAACCACATGGTGGCTCACAACCATGTATAATGAGATCTGGTGCCCTCTTCTGGTGTGCAGACATACATGTAGGCAGAACACTGTATACAGAATAAACAAATAAATCTTAAAAGAAAAAAACAAAAACAAAAAAGGCTCAGGCCTCCACAAGAGGCCACTACAACCAGGACTACACAGTGAGATTCAGGCTCATAAACAAACAAATAAATAAATAAAGCCAATGATGAAATCCCCAACAGGCTACACTACCACCAGGACTACACAGTGAGACTCAGGCTCAGGGCAGAGGGAGGCTGCTCAGAGAGAATTATGAAGAACACATCAAACAACACAGAAATCAGGACAGGCATAAGGTAGAAGCCATCAGAAGAGCCTTCCTGGAATGTGGGACCTTTGGCAGTTACACAGGCCACCAGGAGTGTTAGGCTGAACAGCAGAGAGGCGGATCTTAAGAATTCAGCCAGAAAAGAATCCGCGAGACCCCAAGGACCTTACCGTGTGTCGTGGCCTAAAGAGCAAATACCTATTTCTCTAAGGCTACAGTGCTGACTCCTGGTGAGGCTCTTCCTCAGCTTTGCAAATGGCCTCCTCTGTGTATACGTCCCTAGAGAAAGGGGGCAACTCATGCTGTCGAGGCGTACAGGGAAGAAGACAGAACTCCACCCTGACACACACAGGAGCTTGAGGAGTTCCCGTGATCTTTTAGTTACCTCAACTCGGGCCAAACTGAAATGCCTGGCTTCACAGAAGATAATTTCAGGACTAGCCAGCATACCGTAGAATGTTTCAGGGTTTTTTGTTTTTACATTTATTATTTAGTGTGAGTAATGGTGTGTGTGTAGCAGTCAGAGGACAGTGTGCAGAAACAGGTTCTCTTCTTCTACCCTGCAGATTCTGGGCTCAATCTCAGGTCATAAGGCTTGCCAGCCAGGGCCCTTACCCTCTGAGCCATCTCGACAGCTCAAGGTATTTTAATGTAGACTTTAAGCACAAAAGAGAGAGGTGGGCTGGGGAGAGATGGCTCCATGATTAAGAGCACATACTGCTTTTGCAGAGGAGCTGAATCCAGTACCCACATCTATCTAGCCTGGGCTACAGAGTAAGTTCAAGATCAGCCTGAGCAATTTAGTGATATCTGTCTGAAAATTGAAATGAGTATTGCGCAGGGCAGTGGTGGAAGATGCCTTTAATCCCAGCACTCAGGAGCCAGAGGCAGGCGGATATCTGAGTTGGAGACCAGTCTGGTCTACAGAGTGAGTTTAGGTCAGCCAGGACTGTTAAACAGAGAAACCCTGTCTCGAAAAAACACAAAAACAAACACAAAATGAGGGCTGGAGTGTAGCTCAGCAGTAGTGTACTTGTCCAGCAGGTGCAAGGCCACAGATTCATTCCCCAGTATTGTGAGACAAAAATAAAAACAAACCACCAGAAATTAGGGACTGAATTAGATAAGCCAATTATAATTCAGATTCAATAATTTATTTTATGTATCTGTAATTTTATATTTCTATGCAGAAGACTCCATCTTGGGGTATATTAGAACTTAAATCTATCTTCAGCCTATTGTGACTCAGAAGAAATAAAATTAGTCTTTGAATCAGTGGGAGGCTGTCATGAGAGAAGATAGTATTTTGACCAACTATCGCCATCAGGGCAAGCATCGCAGAAGTCCTGATCCAAGTTGGAGGGGGTGTTGGACCTGCCTTCTGTTAAATGAGTAACTTGTGCAGCTGACACTAAGATTTTTAAAAAGCTGAGTTAGTGTTTACAACTGGACAAACGCTCAGTGGACTTTGATGTTTAAGCAAGCAGAGCTCTGAAGGGAAAGGAGCCTATTTCCCCAACCAAACAAGGATGTGCCTGCTGTTTGTGTCTGGACTCTCTTTAAAACAAATTCGGTTTAGTAAAATTAAATGTTAATCTTCTTTCTGATTTTACGGCGTTTATCCCCTGGGGTATGCCTGCCTAGTTTCCTTCACTCTGTGAACATTCGAAGCTAGTACATCTACACACATGAAAGAAAAGTCTGGAAAGACATTCCCCTGTGTTATCCATGAAAATTATCGGTGAGAATGAGATTCAGAAACTGGTGGTTGGGGGTCACTTTCACATTGTCATTTTCTTTATATAGTTTATAATTTTTTAATTTACAAACTGAAATGATACAGAAAAGGAAAACGTTCAGAAAAAATAAAATAGCACGTTCTCATCCACTGAGCTGTCTCTCCCATCCTACCCACATCTTTTGGAGGGACATAATGTCTCATGCATCAAACCATGATGGCCTAGAATTATACAGACCTCAAACTCACAGTGATCTTCCTGCCTCAGCCTCCTCAGTGTTGAGATTATAATCTGGTTGACTAGAACTTTTAAAGAATCATTTGGTTTTTAAATTATTTAAAAATTGCCGGGCGGTGGTGGCGCACGCCTTTAATCCCAGCACTCGGGAGGCAGAGCCAGGCGGATCTCTGTGAGTTCGAGGCCAGCCTGGGCTACCAAGTGAGTTCCAGGAAAGGCTCAAAGCTACACAGAGAAACCCTGTCTCAAAAAACCAAAAAAAAAAAAATTATTTAAAAATTATGTGTATGTGCATCCATGCATGGCAGAGTGCAGATGCTCTGGGATCCACAGAGGCTGGAGTTACAGGCAGTGGTGAGCCATCGGATATGAGTGAACTCAGGTCTTCTAAATCATTCTCTTTATGAGACAGGATCTATTTTTCTTTTTATTAAGAATATACTTTTTTTCTCACATAATATTATCTTGATTACCATGCTCCCTCCCTCTCTTCCTCCCAGTTCCTCCTCCCCTCCCCTCCCACCTGGATCTCTCATTAGAAAACAAACAGGCTGCTAAGGAATAATAATAAAACATAATAAAATGCAATAAGATAAAACAAAAATTAACATATCAGAACAGGACAAAACAAACAAACAGAAGGAAAAGAGCCAAGAAAAGGCACAAGAAACATATAGATGCACAGACCCACTCATTAGCATACTCAGGAATCCCATCAAAACACAAAACTGGGAGCCATAATATATATGCAAAGAGCCTGTAGGGTAAGAAAGAGAAATATATATATATGTACATATATGTGTGTGTATACATACACACACACACACACACACACACACACACACACACACACACATCTTTAAAGCCCTAACATGACATTATGAGACAAGGAACCTCCAAAGATGCTGTTGAGTTCATTTTCTGTTGGCTGTCTACTGCTGGGAATTCAGCCTACCCTTAAGAGTAGTTTGCTGGGCTGGCCGGTGGTGGTACATGCCTTTAAGCCCAGCACTTGGGAGGCAGAGGCAGGTGGATTTCTGAATTTGAGGCCAGCTTGGTCTACAGAGAGAGTTCCAGGACAGCCTGGGCTATGTAAAGAACCCCTGTCTAGAAAAAAAAAAAAAGTAGTTTGTTTCCCTAGTGAGACTCCCTTGGAGAAAACTAAAATTTCATGTGCAAGTGGTTATCAATTCAAGATACCTTCTGGGTTAGGGATGGGGGCATATGCCCAATTCTCCTTTCAGCTCTAGGACCCCATCTGGGAGGTCTGTGCAGGTACTGTGCATGTTGCCTCGGTCTGTGAGTTCATGTGAGTTCAATCATATGGTGTCCTCTATCCCCAAAGACAGGATTTCTTGTAGCTCAGGCTTGCCCCAAACTCCTAGGTAGTTGAAAACAACCCTTAGTGACCTCCTAACTCTCCAGCCTCCATCTCACTTTGCAAGTGCTGGGTTACAGGCATGCACCACTCTGCTTGGCTTAAATATTCCCTCTTGGGGCTGGAGAGATGGCTCAGAGGTTAAGAGCACTGGCTGCTCTTCCAGAGGTCCTAAGTTCAATTCCCAGCAACCACATGGTGGCTCACAACCATCTGCAATGAGATCTGGCGCCCTCTTCTGGCCTGCAGGCAAACATGCAAAACATATATATATACACACACACACACACACACACACACACACACACACACACACACTCTTTCCTCTTAATAATGAGTGGTTTCAGCCAGGTGTGGAGGCACAAGCCTGTAACCCCAGCACTTGAGAGGAAAATGCAGGAGAATGTCGGCTTTGGCCTATGTCCTACCCCGTTTGGTCCTCTGTTCTCAGCCCACTCCTGTTCCACAGTCCAACTCCTCACAGTAGCCAGAGGCTCTGTGGAAGGAAAAACCGCCTTGGATATCCTGTTTCAGTCCCTAGCAGGCCCCTCATGTCCTCAGGATAAAAACACTCTGCTCAGCCCAGATCACTTATTCAGTCAGTAAGGAAGGACAGTCTCCTTACTCTCTGTCCCCTCAGGCCTCTCCTCAGGGAAGGCTGTCAGTGCTACACGGAGCAGGCGTGTGGGGACCAAATGCACCGGGTGGGGGCACTGCTGAGCTGTGTGCTGGGCAGCTGGGCCAGTCCTGCTGAAGAGACTCCTCCATGGAGGGGTCAAACAGGAAACCCCTGGACCTGCAGTAGCCACACGTGGAAAAGCAGGAGACAGCTTCAGACGGAGCAGTCCATTTCAACAACCTGGGGTGACGCTGTATCCCATCTACTGTCCTATCAGAAGCTCCAGGCTTACCAGATCCTCCCAGAGTGGACATTTGCAGAGTGAGAGATGGTGTTTGCTCAGGGGTCTGCTCCTGGGGTTTGCCAACCAAACCACTCAGGCAAATTGGATTTTTCCCTGCCCCCTATGGAGGAGGACAGCGCCTGTTCCCAGGCCTGCCTTGCCCCAAGAGGGAGGGGCTGGAGGGTGGGAAGTCAACCACTCTCCCCTGAGGAGATTGAAGATGTAGCCTGTCTAGTATATTAAAGGGAAGCCACTCTGGCAGATCCAGAGGATGGCCTGATGGGTGGGGACAGTGAGCTCCCAACACAGCGGGGAGGGATGGACCACTCCAGGCCTATGGAGCTCCAGGGCGAGCTTCATTGGCAGGAAGGTCACAGGTCAGTATGGAGCTGAGTTAGTTGGAGTGCCTGGCTTGGGTACAGGTAGTGTTGAAGGACAGATCCAGGGAAATGCCAGAGACCAGAAGCAGAGACAGAGCACACTAGCAAGATCCTGCAGCCTAAAGTCTGGGCAGCAGCTGAAGTCATGGGGAGAAGCTTAACCATGGTGATGCATGAGGGTGACTTGGGGACTGCTGGGGTGCCTGAGACTGAAGAAACTACCCTATGGTCCAGCACCTAAGGAGCCAAGGGCTAAGCCTGGAGCACCTGCTGTGGAACCCCATCTTCCAGGCTGCTGGCCTCCTGATCTTGAGGATATGAAAGGGTTAACCATTCTAGGGAGGGGAGATGGACATTTTCTTCAGTGGTGTGACCAACCACAAGCTGCCCATCCTCCTGTAAAGAAGCCCTGATAAAACTCTGGTTCATCAGGCTGGACTTGGGTGCAATCAACTTTGACCTGTTGTTGGCTGTCTAGAGGAAGGGATATTTGCTCTGGTCTGTGTAGAAGTCACATGACAGCTCCACAGGAGGGAGAAGCCAGAGGGTGACGTCAGATGGCTGACTGACCTGCCCACCTAGGATCAGAGCACTGAGCTCCACCAGAGCTGGACAGTAGGTGCCCTCTGACCCACGCCTCTGCAGAATCCCACCTGCTCCTCTGGCTTTGGAGGCAATGTCAACTCCCTGCCATCTGCTGTCCTTGGCTCTGCTCAGAAGCATCAGTCCTTGGGGTCCCAGGGTCACGCAGCTTACAACTCCACCCCTGTAAGGATGCTTCATCCCTGAGTCACAGGTGTTGGCTCCCAGGAGTGGCTTTTGTGTCTGTGTTACTGTTAAAATGCTCCATCAGCTGGGTGGACTTCAGAACCTGCCTTGTGAACCAGCTGCATACCTGGGAGGTCTACCTGACGAAGGGCAGTGGCGGCTGGAGCAGCTGGACCATGTGGGTGGGGATGTTGTGCCTTCTCACCTGCCCATTGCTCCTTGGAGGGACAGGACAAGGCACCTAAGAAGCCTGTTGGGTCCTGTTCACGCAGACAGGCTTCTCAAGATCGATAGCACCTGGCACTCCTGGAGTCCACCAGTCCCTGGCAGCCTTGCTCTGTGTTGCTGGCAAGACCACAGGTGACATCTGTGAGGCAGGACTGGTCTGAGAGGGACAACACATGGAGAACTGTGCCCATGAGTGTCCTTTTTTCTCGGTGCAGGACAAGGAAGCTAAGGCCTCGGGGTATACCCAGGAGTTCTCCAGTCTTTACAGGTGTTCTTCATTGGCAGGTGAAAGCTGCCCCTGGCTTCTGGGACACTGCCCCCAGAGCCTGGGCACCGGCTGGAGCTGCCTAGCCTCACTGTCCCCACTACCTATTCCCAGGAGCAGCGGGCTATCCCGAGTCCAGGTGCTGGAGGTCTGCTGGCTGCAGCTGTAGGGTGGAGGATCTTGGGATGAGATGCCTCCTTCCTATACACAGTGCTGGATGGTTCCTGGGATGAGGGAGCCTCTGCCAGGGCAATGGTGTCAGCTGAGGTCCTGCAATGACAGGTCTCCAAAGCTTGCACACAGCTAGATCACTAGGGGGACCATGGCTCTTAATCATTATGCAGATCACACAGAATGACCCCTGGAGGAAATGGCAGACACCAAAATGAAACAACATACATTTATTACATCCATCCCACCTTAAGGGAGGCACCATCCCTCAGAGGTACACAATGACTTTGCAACCTGGGTGTTCCATGCTCACTTCAGCATAACTTGAGGTACCTGATGGGGCACTCCCACCTCTTTTTGCCAAAAATGATCACATCTTCTAAATTAAAGTGCTGTGATACCCCCCTCCAGTGCTGAGTGTCCCATGCAGGTGGCTTCTGCAGAGTCCCTCTCTGGCCACCACTGTAGGACTCTCTGGGCGGTGCCTGCAGCCAGGGCTTCAGTTCCCAGGATATTCAAAGACAGCAGCGGCTCCCATCCCCGTCCCGATGCACATGGACACCACTCCATAAGCCCTGGGGAAAAGAACCTGCGTTGGCTGAGCAGAGCTTGACCCCAGCCCATGCCCCCACCAGGCAGAGCTGCGTCTTATAGACACATGAGCAGAACAGATCTGTGGGAACTGAGCCCTAGACAGACACACACCCAGGTGGCAGACACCTTCCATAGGTTATGCTGCCTTTTAAGCAAGCCATCAGGAAGACAAGTCTCACCACTCCATCCCTAGTTCAGAACACCTGTGTGTGCTCACCTCCCCAAGCCCCAGCTACCTCACACCCCAGCTCGAGCATCCCCACAACACTCCACAAGCAGCAGCCTTACCGTTTCCCACGACGCTTCAGTTCATTGAGCAGCGTGACCACCTGCCTTGCCCCAGTGCAGCCCAGGGGATGGCCCAGGGCTATTGCACCCCCCAGGGGGTTCACCTTCTCTGCAGGAATCCCCAGCTTCTCCACACAGTAGAGGGCCTGGAAGGAGCCAGAGCAGTAGCTGAAGCCCCCATCTGCTCTGAACCACTGGCCCAATCGACCCCACCATGACACCCAGGCTCACCTGACTTGCAAAGGCCTCATTGATCTCAAAGATGTCTATGTCATTCACAGTCAGCCCTGCAGGCAAGATACAGACCAGAGCTGACAGTCACAGGCAGGACTCTGGATTCCCTCTGGGCTCCACCCCAAGTGCGGCTCTAGTGGTCTACTGTGTGTGCCAGGCGAGGGGGTTCCAACGGTAGGTTAGGGAGGCCTTGGATGTGCGGTGCTAGCCTGACCCACCTTCATTCCAGAGCACCCACAGGGTCAAACCCAGCACACCCCAGTCCCAGATACAGGGAATGAGGGGTCCAGGTCCAGGATGAGAAGGAGCCGCCTCACCTGCTTTCTGCAAAGCTGCAGGGATGGCATAGGCAGGACCGATGCCCATGACGTCAGGAGGGACACCGACCACCGCATAGGACCTCAGGACCCCAAGGATGGGAAGGCCCAATTCTTCAGCCTTGGACCTCCGGGCCAGCAGGACGGCAGCTGCTCCATCGCTCACCTGACTGGAGTTTCCTAGGGGAGGAAGGGTGGGACGAGGAGGCATCAGGCCGAGCTGAGGAGAGCCAGCCCTCCACCATCACTTTGCCAAGGGGCCTGGTCAGCTCCAGTTCTCAGAGTAGAACAGGCCACTTCCATCAACCCTATTCCTGGCCCACGCTCACCAGCTGTGGTAGAGCCTCCATCCTTGAAGGCAGGCTTCAGCTTGGCCAGGCCCTCCATGGTGGTGCTGGGGCGGACACCCTCGTCCTGGGACACAGTGATGATTTTTTTGTTGCCCTTGTCGTCGAGGACAGCTGTTGTCACAGGCACGATCTCAGCTCGGAAAGAGCCCCTGCTCTGGGCTCTCGCTGCCCTGCCAGCACCGTGGACAGTGAGACACAGGCAGTGAGACACAGGCTTGTCTGGGCTCCCTTCCTGCCTGTCCCTAGCTTTGGCCAACTCAGGAGAACATGTACTTTAGGGTTTGAAGTCTGGAAATATACTTGGCCCTTGGGGCGCTCTGGTTGGAAGGAATTCCTTAGGACCCTCACCTACCTTTTGGTAGGGTCAGCATGCCTAAGGCCATCCAGGGCCTCTTCATCTGTTCCACAGCTCTAGATCATATCTAATTCCCATCTCAAAGGGGAGAAGGGAGTGAACACTAAGTTTGTGTGCGTGCGTGCAAACAAACACATACCATAGCATGCATGTAGTGGCCAGAGGTCAGCTCTGGGGAGTCAGTTTCCTCCTTTCACCTTGTTAGAGGCAGTGTCTCATTTCTGTTATGCTGAGTTCAAGTAGCTGGACCACAAAACTCTAACTGCTTTTCTTGTCTCTGCTAAGACCCCTGCTTGAGGAGGCCACCTGGCCCAGATACCATGTATTTCTTTGCTGTCTCTTTGTACAGCTGGGCTGGTCAACCTAGCCTGCCCAGAGATCTGAGGCTTCGTATTTCTCTGATGGCAGCTCAGCTTTGCCTGAGGTCACCTCCCCACACTCAAGCCTATTCCATAATTTGGGAAGGCAGTACCCTAGCACAACTCATCATGATGCTGGCCACTGAAACCTCCCAGCTAGAGAGATACGAGGTTTGTCCCTTAGCAGAGCTCTACCTGAAACTACCAGGTTGGCCCCGTGATCCACTCTCCAGCCCTATCAATAGCCCATCCTCGCTGTACTCACTTCTGCTGGGAGGCCAGAGCGAAGGCATCCTGCTTCTGCCGTGAAATGCCAAACCGCTCAGCCACGTTCTCCGAGGTTATCCTAGACACAAACAGTAAAGTAGGAGGCTGTGGGTCTGCTGGCCTGAGAGCCAGGGCCATACTGAAGGCCTGTGCCTGCACTTCTGGGCATCCAGGTCAGAGACAGGGTTTCCATCCATGTTCCAGGGACTCTTGGCTCATCATGGATATTGAGCACCCATATCAACAGATGCTCAAAGATTCAAAGACACCTTCTTAAAGGGTAGAGCAGCCTGAATGTGGGCCTACAAAAGGAACTGTCTCCTGGGTAAGTTGCCTCAGCCCATAAGACAAGGGCAGGAGGGATACTGGGGGTAATATCTGGCCTCAGTTTCTCCTATGGCTTCCAGGCTACTCTTGGAAACACAGGATGTGGACACAGCCAGGTCAGTCTGGAGTCCTCACATGGCCAGCCTCCCCAGAATCCCTTGCCCTTGGATACACACTGTGAAGCGCTCACAGACATGGCTGCAGTACGAAAGCATTGGAGAAAGGGAACAGATTCCCCACACTGCATCTCACAGGCCCTCTCCTGCATGTAAGGGAATCCAAGCTTCCCATGTTCTCAACTCTTGAGGTCTCCAAGGCTTTGGGGACTGCTATCACTGCTTTCCCTGAGACACAGCACCTCAGACAGGGTAAGGCAGGATGAGCTACATTTGGAAACTTGTGGAATCAGAAAGGGCTGTGTGTGTGTGTGTGTGTGTGTGTGTGTGTGTGTGTGTGTGTGTGTGTGTGTGTGTGTGTGTGTGTTTTGAGCGGGAGGAGGCAGGTCTCAGGAAAGGAAGCCAAGTGAGCCTCAATCCCATACCCAGTTCCTATGGAGCATGTGACACCTGGGGAAGAAGATTAAATACTGCCAGCCACAGAGGAGAACATTCCCTGGTGTCTGGTCAAGGACAGACAGAACAGTGACTGAACACACACAGCTTCCTGTGGACACTCACCCCATAGGAATCAGGCAGTCTCTGGCCTTCTCTTTCTCCATCAGGCGTGAAGAAATATTCCCAGGGTTCCCTCTCTCAGACAGGGACATGGACTCCACCCTAAGGAGGAGGAGTGATTTCAGCTGTAGTAGGAAGTCCTAGGGATGGCCAGCTGAATGGCAATTTCAGGCAGCCCTCGGGAAATGTGGTACGCTGTCTAGGAAGCCTGAGAAAGGCAGATGGCCCACGAGGCAGGTGGAGGTTATAGGGCAGCTGAGCTTCTCTCTCTTAAGTCTAGTCACTATATCAGACATACTCCCAGAGCCAAGACCCCACTGTCCAGTGCTGAGGCAGGAAACTGGCATCCCCGGGGCAGCCTTCTGGTACCCACTCCCCAGCACAAGGTATATGCCCTGAGTTAGACCAAGCTCCCTGTAACTTCAACGTCAAAAGGAGATGGGAGAAATTCCTTCCAAACAAGCACAAGGTTAATGTCAATCAAAGGGACCTGACTGGAGTAGACAGCAGGGAGGATGGACAGGGAGTAGGTGTAGAGGAC
This sequence comes from Peromyscus californicus insignis, assembly GCF_007827085.1. NCBI lineage: Eukaryota > Metazoa > Chordata > Mammalia > Rodentia > Cricetidae > Peromyscus > Peromyscus californicus. The sequence continues at coordinate 113,808,005 of NW_026294402.1, read as the reverse complement.
TCAGAAAGGGTGTGGGGGGCAGGTAAAGCGTATGATGATAGCAGATGACCTTAACTGAGTGTTTTCTCCCGCTAACACTAGCTCGACCTCTTTTCAAGCACAGGAGCCCTTTACACAGTGTCACCTCATGACACAGACCCCACGGTGCCAGCTGTCCCTCTGGCAACATTCCCAGAAGTACGTGTCCCCTTATAAAGATGAGGACAGTGAGGGCTGAGTGGTGAGGAACTCACCCATAGCTGTCCAACCTGGACCACAACGAGACAGTCTGGCCCCGAGGAAGCCCTCAGCTAGAAGGCCGTGCACAAGCTGCACTCTCAAAGGCTAGGGGACGGTCAGGATGTGATGTGGGCATCCTCCAGACTCGCCTGCTTTCTCCAACACTGGGGTCCTCGAACTGATTGGACTAGACTCCCCTGAGGAACTCATGGAGCCCCGGCCCTTTCCCCAAGTCACCCCATCTGCTGTCCTCACTACGACAAACATGAAGAACTGCAACAGGCAGGCTGGCCGTGGCCCTTGCCTCGCAGTCTCCGTCTGTGGACTATGGCTGTCACCCTACTGACACACAGGCTAGGACGACCCAGGGAAGGGCGGCTAAGACCTGACCACGGGCAGCGATGCCCCCTGACGGGAGACACTGCACAGAGGGCATGGAAGGCTGCTGGCCCCGGACCCTGCCAAGGCCTCCCTTAGATGTCTTCCCAGCTTCAGACACCCCAAGTCTGCACCCTAGAGTCTGCCCTCTCTCGGAGCCACTTCCAAGTTAATTTCTACAGGCAGAAGCAAAACTGTAGTCTAAGTGGTGACAGTGAACAGATACCCAACAGTCTGTCCCTCAGAACACAGTTGCCACTCGAACGCCAATGTGGTGACAAGAGAAAGGACAGACTAGTAAACGGTGATACAATAAAAGCTGTCCCTGACTTTAGGATGGCTTCCAACCTAAGGTCCTCTTGTCTAAGTCTTCTCAACAGCTGGGACAGACAGGCATGAGCCACCATGCTCCGCTCTATGTGTCCCTGGGTTTAGGGGACCAAAACTGGTATTTGTCTCTCGACAGGCATAGAGAACATAGAAGTGTCCTTGAAAGCATTCTCCAGTGTAGTACTTCCTCAGCGTGCTTGTCCACATTTTCTACTCTGGCAGATTCCCAGGCTACCTCAGAAACCAACTCCCTCTACTGCAGGTGCTGAGACAGAACCATTTCTGAGCAGCCCAGAGCTTGGGCCACTCCTGGACACATTTCTGGGAGCCCAGTCTAGTCAGCTGCCATGGTGGGCAGGGAGAATCATGCCCCTTCGGAATTGAGGAGAGGAAAATTAGTTTGATTATTACATTGGTTAAGAAGGTCCGGCAGGAAGACAATCTTACCCACAGGCCATGCCAATGTCATAAGACCCATTTCTGATGCCACCTGTAACAAAAGCACTTCATAACCATCCTTGGCCAGAGTGGGCCTGGCCTGGATCAGCACAGCCCGTTCCCTCCCTGCTCTTGGGGGACATTCACCAAAGCCTCACAGAAGACCCAGGAGCACCCAAAAAGGCTTGGGGTGTGACAATGGGTGCTCCTCCACTCCTCTCTGCCTAGAGTCCCTAGGGTCAAGAACCAAGGTCAGAGCCAGTGGTGGTGGCGCACACCTTTAATCCCAGCACTCAGGCAGAGGCAGGTGGATCTCTGAGTTCCGGGACAGCCTGGTCTACATAGTGAGTTCCAGGACAGCCAGGACTACACAGAGAAACTCTGTCTCGAAAAACACCCCAAAACAAAACAAACAAAAAAGGAACCAAGGTCAGGGCATGCTCATGGGCACCTGGCAGTCACAACTCACCAGCGATGTTGGCCACTGCCTGCAGGCCCGATGAACACTGTCTGTTGACAGTAGACAAAGGTACAGTCTCTGGAATGTCACTGAAACAGAAGGGAGATGGCAGTCAGCCCTGGATGTGCTGCAGCTCCTAGACAGCAGGCCCCATGAGGCCCATAGTAGTGTGTATAGACCAGAGGGATAACAGCTGGCCTTGTCCCCACTAGAGTAGATATATATAAAGGAAGGGTCAAGGACTGGGCAGACCCTGCCACTACAGCCACTTGCCACCAGGGTCCCCAAGCACATGCCCTGCTACTGTGGCAGGGGAAGCTTGTTTGGGCCACAGGCATTCTTCTTCAACTTTGAAGACGTGACAGAGAAAAGTAGACATCGCTTTTGCCCACACAAAGACTGGCCATCAGCCTAAGAGCTAGGTCTCACAGACAAGGCCTCCAACCATCTCCGCCCCCTGGCCTCACCAGTACGCACCCGTGTATCCTGTGTGCCTTCTCTGAGCATCTGCTCTTGCCCGGGTGAAGAGTGTTTCTGGCATGTTTGTTCTTGTGTTCTTAGTGTGATACTGGGCTCAGCTCTGGGAGCTACCTGGGCTGTCCCTCCAGGTAGATAACCCGTCTTGTCCAACAGTACAAAGAAAGCCTCAGCTGGGCAGTGGTGGCACATGCCTTTAGTCCCAGCACTCAGGAGGCAAGGCCATGTGGATCTCTGTGAGTTTCAGGCCAGCCTGGTCTACAGAGCAAGATCCAGGACAGGCGCCAAAACTACACAGAGAAACCCTGTCTCAAAAAACAAAAAAGGAAGAAAGAAAGAAAGAAAGAAAGAAAGAAAGAAAGAAAAAAGGAAGAAAAGCCTTATTTCTAGTGCCTCCTTAGACAAATTCAGGAAGTCCCTTGAGACTCTTGCTAATTCAGCTGTACAGTCAGGCTTGGAAACTCTCAGGCTGGGCTCTCAGTGACAGCTTTTCAGGCTTGATACACTCTTAGTGCCAAACTACCCATCCATCAAGCCCTTCCCCCAAGTCACCAAGTTTTCATCCAACAAGTACTGAGCACAAGGTACTGTGTTAAGGAGGCTAAGACACCAACAGTACTGTACCCCAGAGGATGCCCAATCCATATGCAGAAAATTAATCCACTGTCAGAGATGGAAAGAACAGGGTCAGTTGGCAAAGCCGTAGCACAGGGAGGCACTTAGCAACCCACTGGACAGGAAGGTCAGTGTCTGACACACTCGAGAGCCAGTCTCCAAAGATGTTTGGGCAGGGATTGGCTAGAGCAAGGCGAGTGGGGAGAGAGCTCTCCATGGGGACAGACAGATGGACAGAGGCAGACAGGAGGAGGAAGCAGGGAAGAGATGAGGATGGAAAGTTACGGGGGTTGGGGGTGGGGAGGTATACCTTCGACCCCAGGCTAAGTCTGACCCCCTCTTAGATCCTACAGGTTCTGTTTTTTTCCCTGTTCTGACACTGGCCAGTATTGCTATTATGTCTCATCTAACTGAGGGAGGAAGGTCTTCAATCTACACGTGGAAGTAATTGAACTACTGCTTTTCCAACCGGAAGATGACCAGGGCTCCTCTTGACTCCTTCCTCCTGGCTTCCCCCTCCCCGCCCCTACTCTCAAGCTTCTCATAATGGACTGAGCCTGGAGTTCTCAGGCAGCTCAAGTAAGCAGAAGCAAAGTCATGGACCAACATGGTTGTATGATTATTTACCTGACATGTGAGGACAGAGTCCATGAGTCCAAAGGGTAAGCAACAAGTTGGCCACCTTTGCCCCACTCCCAAAGCTCTGGGTGTTCGGGCTCTGGGCCAGGTAACACACCGTTCAAGGTAGAAGAAAACTTGGGTCCAAGAACTCTGGTTGATTTGATATCGAGTGTCCAACCTGATAACCTGTCACCTACAGACTGGTCAATGGTGCTGGAATCCCCACCAGAGGTTAAAGGATTACCTCAGAAATTGGGCGATGCGTGCCATGACGGCCCCAGCTCCGGGCTGAAGCACATTGCCTGTGGATAGAGACCTTATTCAGTGCCAAGCTTTGCACACTAACTTTCAGCTGTGACTCCCAAAGAGGAGATATTCCAGATGTCTTCAGGATTTTCCCAGGCTCATTTGTAACTGTAGAAGTTCAGAGTCTGAGAAATGAGAAGCCAGCTACCAACCTCCTGTCATATACCAGCCCGGTGCTGGAGGGCCACCAGCGTGCCTGCCAAGGCATGCGCCTCTAAATCAGCACAGCTGGGTGGGAGGCCCGCTTGCCTGGCAACAGGAGAGCCTCTAGGGTAAGAGGCGCACAGTGCAAAGCCTAAAAGCTGAGGGAAGTAGGGCTGTGGGTGAGGGAAGAGAGTCTGTAAGCCTCCTCAAGTGTCCTCCTCCAGGCCCTGTGTCACTGGGTGAGGAAGAACAGGCTGGCACCCCGCAGGAAACCCTGTCCTACACTGTTCTAGTTCAGGGAAGAGCAGGGGTTAGGGCAGGGTGAACCCCGTCTACACCTGTAACCGAACCGGGGCTGGACCAGATGATTCTGATAGACAGGATGACAGTGTAGGTGGAGAACCGTGGCCTCCCACCTCCTGGAGTCTCCAGGAACATCTGAGCTTTAGAGCAGTGGTTCTCAACCTTCCTAAGGCTGCGACACTTTAATACAGTTCCTCATGTTGTGGTGACCCCCAACTATAAAATTATTTCGTTGCTACTTCATAGTTGTAGTTTTGCTATTGTTACGAATCGTAATGTAAATATCTGTGTTTTCCGATGGTCTTGAGACCACTGTGAAAAAGCCGTTTGACCCTCCGAAAGGTTGTGACCCACAAGTTGAGAACCAATGATTTAAAGTCTGCACCACAGGGCATCCCTGCTTTCCACCTCCACTCCGCTGCCTGATACACCTGGAGGTAGAGCATAGGCCATCAAGGAATCATCCCACTGAAATTAGTGGACCCTGTCAAGTCTCGCTCTGTGAAACCCAAGTTCGCGGTGAGAAGGGGAGACCTCGGGAAGGAGGGGAGGGAGGGCCCAGAGCAGGCCCGGCAGGTGAGCTCACCCACGGAGATGTCGCCCAGCTGCTCAGGCTTTAGTTTCACGTCCTGGAGAACCGCGGTCAACACGGCCGACAGAAGCTCGTCCGGGGTGGTGTCCTGCAGGGCGAAGCGCAGCGGCGGTGAGCCAGCCCCGCTCCTGCATCCCCACCCAGGGGACTGTGCGGTCACCTCACCCAGAGGGCAGGATCCCACCCGCACTGGCCGCCTCCTGCGCCCCCCGCCCACCGGAGGGACCTCACCTTGAAGCCGCCGCGGCCGGCACGGCCGATGGGGGTGCGCCGTCCGTGCACCACCACCACGTCGGAGGCCGAGGCCCGCGGGAAGCCAGCGGAGCAGGGAGCGGCTTGCAGCGCGGAGCTCGAGTCTGGCCTGCCGGCCAGGTGGCCCAGCACTACCTGCAGCCGATGCATCGTGGAGGTGGGTCCGGAGGATTTGCCTGGGCGCTGGGTACAGAGATCTACGACTGAAAAACGATCCCCCGGCGCAAGCGCAGGACAGTCTCTACCAAGAGAGGCCTAAAAGTTGATCACCAGCCGGGTAGAATAATATCGCGAGTGGGGGGTGGGGTTCATAAGGGACCCGCCCACTCCTAGACACAACCAACTAGGTTAAGGGGCGTCTGATTGAGGGCACGCCCCCAGCTACCCACCTCGCCCTAAAGCCCCTCCCAAGGCTCGTCCCGAGACGATCTTTCCACTAAAAGCCCCGCCCGCCAATCCTACGGAGACCAATCAGAATGTGCACCCTTAAGTCTCGCCCAGAAACGCGGACTGGAAGCTTAAGTTTGCGCAACCTTTTGCAGACACACGGGAAAGAGGCACCCCAAACTTTGCGTTTCCTAAAATGAACTCAGACTCAAGGGAGCCCCTCCTCCAAAGTCTTGAGCTCAGCGCGCAGCAGCACGAAAGGCGGAGCACGGCTCACGGCTTCTTCCTTTACTGGGCGAGCTAGAAAAAACACTCCGGTCTCCCATCAAAATTTGCTCTGCTGGGTCCCAGGTCCCAAAACTCAGGGCCGAGGACCTAGATAACGTTGGGGCGCCTAGTTCGGCCCCAACGGGGTTGGACTGTCACAGAAGCCCTCTCAGAAAAGAAAGCAATTTTTGTTTCCTGGTTGGTATGGAAAACTGATTTTACAAATGTGCTGAATGGCAGCCAGGTTCTAACTGTAGCATGTCCCACACGTCTTAAGCCTGTTTTACGTCTGTTTGGGATGATGTCATTAGTGTCCACAATCTCCTAGGATTTGTACTAAGGCGGGGAGGGATGTAGACCCTGCCTCGGAGATTGACACCTAAGTAGATTAACTAAACAAATTAACGAAAACAAGTTTCCCTGGGTCTAGACTGTAAGTAAGGTGGTAGGTCCGCGTGTTTTTTTGCAGACCCCAGAGGGTAGAACTGAGTTTGCCTCAGATACCAAAGGACAGAATGCCCTCAATGCCAACTTGCGGGTAGGGTTGTGGCCTTCCCCTTTAAAAGGCAGTCACTACTTGCACCAGATGGCTGAGGGCAGATTGAGGCTTCACTTTGCCACTTCCGAAGCCACAGTCTGTCTTTTCCCTCCCCATTACCAGAATACAGGTTACTGTGCATAAGGGCTGTAACTCCTTCACGTCCTAAGCAAGGCTAATTCACCTCACCATGCACCACTACCAGATCTCCCAGGACAGGTCAGTGGATCAAGACAGATGCCAAAGGCCTTTTTTTAGGTTCTCACAACTTCAAGGGGAGACGAGCAAAGACGAGAAACATAAGTGGGGTGAAGTTCAGGCCCTGTGTTCAGGTGTTCATACAAACACTCCGAGGGTAGTGGCGGGACACCCCAGCTGCGCTCCTGTTCTCGAGACTCCAGATTCTAGCAAAGGGCGGAGCTTCTCGGAAAAAGAGAGAAGGCGGGGCTGACAGGAGCCCTAGGGGAAGTAGGAAGGAAGCTCGCCTGGCCAGCGGACATCACCAAGGCTCAGGTTGGCTCGCCATGTCTGCTGAAGGCCCCCGAGTGGGATCCATGTGCCTGGACTCCTCCAAATCCTCCCTACCCTTGGCCGCGCTCAACGTGCGAGTGCGGCGCCGTCTCTCGCTGTTTTTGAACGTGCGGACGCCGGTGGCGGCCGACTGGACCTCGCTGGCAGAGGAGATGGGCTTCGAGTACTTGGAGATCCGACAGCTGGAGACGCGCCCAGACCCCACCGGCAGTTTGTTGGATGCTTGGCAGGGGCGCTCTGGCGCGACGGTCGGCAAGCTGTTAGAGATGCTGGCCATGCTGGACCGTGAGGATATACTTCGGGAGCTGTGGTCCAGCATCGGTGAGGACGCCTGCTTTCTGGCTTTGTGCCAATGGTCGTCGAGGAGGCTGGCCTTGGCATATCAATCTTGTTTCATTTTTCTGGGGTGTGCTGGGGAGGGAGGGAGAGACGGTCGAGAATGTTCTATCAATATGCAGGACAGCGTAGGGTTGGGGAGAGGGCTCAAAAACCCTGAGATAGGGAAAGGATGTGGAATGAGTCCAGGCAACCTTGAGTTGGACTAAGAATCAAGATCTGCTTCTCTGGGAGTATCCCAGTTGTGTCAGGAGCAACAGAACAGGTGAAAGACTAAAGCCCCTTCTGGCATTCAACACAACGCCCCTGCCCACAGTTAGGTATACCATGCTAGGGGGGGGCATCACCCTCACTGAGCACTAACCCGGTGTCTGAGCCCTTCTGGCATTCAAGGCCCTGCTCCCACTACCCTGCTCCCTGCAAGATGCCCAATTTGGAGTCATTCTCAAGAGCCTTAGAAAGGGTATGCAGGATGAAGTGTGAGAGGCAGATGCCAGCCAGACTTTGGTGGCCTTCCAGATGCCCACTCTGGGAGAGTCAGAAAGGGAGTGCCAGTTTGTCGGAGCTGTCCATGGCACCAGTGGCTAAAGAAGGCCCAGAGCCCAAGTAGGCTAATGGAACAGATACAGGGTATAGATGCAGAGTGTTTACAGCAGCCTGGGGCAACTGGGGAGCCTTCTACACCCTGTCTCTTCTCCACAGATGATGACTGCGAGAAATACATAGTGAGGCAGCAGATGCAGGAGTCTGAGAAGCCCTTACAGGTGGCCAGAGTGGAAAGCAGTGTCCCACAAACAAAGGAGCTGGAGGGCATCACCACTCTTGACGACCCCCTGGGTAAGGGCCCAGTGTCGTTCCTATCCCCTGGATAGGATAGGTGGGCCACAGCCCCAGGATGTGTGGTGTGCAGAGCATGCATATTGGAACACAGATGGATAGACCTGGGATCTTGAGCAAGTCACTCATTCTTTCTGAGTCTTGGTTTCCCCATCCAAGAAATGGGGATAATAGCAGTCCTATCTCTGAGGGCTTCTGAGACTATAACGGCACGCCTCTAACACGGTTAACTCAGATTTCATCTGGGAGTTATCTTTTCTGGTGGGAAGGGCATATGTAAGACATCACTTTGGGATGGGTGCAGGCCCAGGTTCCCTTGATGGATGACTCCAGGCTGGGCTCCTTCCAGCCTTCCCTCAGAAAGCTGACCATTACCCTTGTCCCTTGTCCTCAGGACAAACACCAGAACGGTTCGATGCCTTCATCTGCTACTGCCCCAGTGATATTGAGTTTGTGCAGGAGATGATCAGGCAGCTAGAACAGACAGACTATCGGCTGAAGTTGTGTGTGTCCGACCGTGATGTCCTGCCAGGCACCTGTGTCTGGTCCATTGCCAGTGAGCTCATTGAGAAAAGGTTGGTTAGTCATCCAAAGGGGCAGGTGGGTGAGTGCATAAAACTCAGCTCTACGCTGGGCGGTGGTGGCACATGCCTTTAATCCCAGCACTTGGGAGGCAGAGGCAGGCGGATCTCTGTGAGTTCGAGGCCAGCCTGGTCTACAAAGTGAGTTCCAGGAAAGGCGCAAAGCTACACAGAGAAACCCTGTCTCGAAAAACCAAAAAAGAACCAAACAACCTCAGCTCTGCACTGGGTAGCCCTGGTACCGTGGGCCTCCCTGAGGCTCTCCTCTAGAGGTGAGCTGAAGGAAGTCATCCCAATGCCTGCACTCTGCCACTCTCCCTTAGGTGTCGCCGGATGGTGGTGGTTGTTTCTGACGATTACCTACAGAGCAGGGAATGTGACTTCCAGACCAAGTTTGCTCTCAGCCTCTCTCCAGGTAAGCTAAGACCTGCTTTGGTTAGAGAGGGGAGGAGAGGGATAGCCTTAAGATTTCCAGACCAATAATGCAGGACCAAAGCCTGCCAGATCTCTGAGTGGGTGTACCTGTGAGCTTCTTTATGAAGTGGATATGTACCATGGATACCTAGCTGGTAGAGAGCTGGTGTTGTCCCTTGCTTTGGAGACTGGGTCTGGCCCACCATAGGGCAGGGGCCTGGTCCCGATAGCACACCCTTTGGCTTCCAGGTGTCCAACAGAAGCGGCTGATTCCCATCAAATACAAGGCGATGAAGAAGGACTTCCCCAGTATCCTACGGTTCATCACTATCTGCGACTATACCAACCCATGCACCAAGTCCTGGTTCTGGACCCGCCTTGCCAAGGCTTTGTCCCTGCCCTGAAGATGGCCCTGGGAGCCCTAGGTCTGTCAGTCTGCCCTTGCTCTTGTGCTTGCCTCCTCTGACATTGTAAGAGGGAATTTGTGGTCCACTCAGCCTTGGAGGTTCTAGCTCTACAGATGCTTCTCCAGCAGCCAAAACCCATCTGGACACTGCCCCTCAAGTCCTGGATGGAACGAGTGACTGCAAGTAACTTTGTTACTTGCTGGGTTGTCAGCCAGTACAGCGATTACCAGGGACCAGCTGAGCTACAGCCGAGCCATCTTTGGTCTCAGTTTCTCCACCTGAGAAACAGGATATGGAGATCAGGCAGGAACATGGCGAGGCATTGCTCTGGCTGAAGGAGAGCTGGCTGTGGGACCAGAGCCTTGCCAGGACGACTGCTTCCCCCATTTGTCTCACATTCCTGTTCCTCCTTTTTTTTTTTTTTTTTTTTTTTTTTGGTTTTTCAAGACAGGGTTTCTCTGTGTAGCTTTGCGCCTTTCCTGGAACTCACTTGGCAGTCCAGGCTGGCTTCGAACTCACAGAGATCCACCTGCCTCTGCCTCCCGAGTGCTGGGATTAAAGGCGTGAGCCACCACCGCCCGGCCTGTTCCTCCTTTTGCAGGGCAATGGGGAGCTGAGCTGACTTTGACCCGATTCTCTGAAACTATCCTCTTTGCATCTTTGACCCCCTCAGCCTCAATCCCATGTTCTGTGGTCACTAGTCTGGGTAACTGGGACTGCTTTTCCCTCCCACGTAGCCATGCCTGTGCACATATCTCAGCTTCACTTTGCTTGAAGTGGGATCCTGTCCTCTGGCATGCCTATCATTTATAGTGGCCCCAGCAGGGCCCCCAGGACTATGTCATCAGGGAACCTTCCTCCTTGGCCCACCAACACAGAGACTTTCTCCAGCTTTCTGCACTTTGATTACTTACTTTGTTAACAAGCAGCGAACATACAGAAACATCCTTTCTCTAGTACTTGGAGGTATGTGGCCCCATGGAGTCCTATTCATTAGATAAGTGTAAATGTACACGTGCTCCTCACACAGATACTCCCTCACACACAAAGGCATCTGCATACCTGTGTTTACTTTGGGACAGCTCCTAAGAAATGGCTGAGTAGAAGAGTTTTGCCATCAAGGGGACCTGGCCATCTCCCTGGATAAAAACGGGATGTCCTTACTACAGGTAGCGGCACATGCCTATAATCCAGCATTTGTGAGGTAGAGGCAGGAGAATCAGGATTTCAAGGTTCGCCTTGGATACACACCAAGTTTAAGGCCAGCCTGGACTACATGAGAGCCTATCACCTCTCTCACCCACCCATTCCCCCCTCCCCCACCAAAAAAGAAGAAAAAGATGGGGGGCACTGTTAATTTCTTCTCTCTCTTCTCTGATCACTGAAAGCAAAGTCTAGAAAGGCCCCAAACGTGAGCACATGCATGCCTTCAGCAAAACGAAGGTGAAAAAGGAGAAGCCGCCTCACACCACAACTCGGCAGGCTCAGCTGGTTCCTCCCCAGCAAGATGGTTTCCATATTCCTCTCAAGCTCTCTATCATGGAGGCAATGTCACGGTCTCTGGTCTTAGTGCTCAGGGCCACCCCAGGGTTCTGAATCCAACAGAAAATGTGCCTTCCTTCAGTGTCTGGGGCAGGAATGGAGGCCCCTTTGCATGACCTCATGAAGCACTTTTGTGGGCATTTTAAAGCAATCTGGAGAAAGTATCTTCTCTACCTGTTATATAGGTTTTATGAGAACTTCAGTGAGATAGATGGGATAAAGGCTTATGTTTGCCATTTGTACTTCTGTATTGGAAATTTATAATAAAAATATTCTATTTGAGAAAGCATACTTGTGACTGTGTGTGTGTGTGTGTGTGTGTGTGTGTGTGTGTGTGTGTGTGTTAAGGTGTTTGGAAGTAGACAGATAGGCCATGACTTTCTCATGTAAGAGAAGCTGCCCTGTAATGTGGTGTCCCCTCGGGCTTCCAGATGGCTAAGCCTTGGCCTCATAGGCTCAGGCTTCAGCAGGGACCAAGTGGAGACAAGGGTATCCATCAGCTCCAGAAAACTGCTTCCTCCACCAGCCTGAGCCTTTCCTAGGTTATACCATGTTCTAGGTCCTGGTCCTGCTGGTTGTATGTAGTGCCAGGGATTGAACCTAGGGTCCACGTTAAGCAAACTTTGTATCATCTAAACTGTATCTCAGACCACTGTCTAGACCTTGATTATGGCGTTACACACATCTATGTATGTGATTGGATGGCTAAGTGCTACACACACACAATACTGATGTTACATTTGAGGTCTTCAGATTGCCCTACAGTTATATCCCATGGTGCACTGGGTTATATCCCATGGTGTACTGGGTTAGAGACCTTGTGAAGAGTGTAAGAACTCCGATTACCTTTCCAACTTGCTGAAGATCTATAATTATCTCAGGATAGAAAGTCCTAGAGCTAGTTGAGATGGAATGCCCCTAATCTCAACTAGGAAACACAACAAGACTGTCAAAAAAAGGTTTTAAAAATTAACTTTTTTTCTCCCCCTGAGACGGGGTTTCTCTGTGTAACAGCCCTGACTGGCTGTCCTGGAACCAGGTTGGCCTTGAACTCACAGAGATCTGCCTGCCTCTGCCTCCCAAGTGCTGGAACTAAAGGCATGTGCCACTGTGCCCAGCTCCCAGAAACTTGATTTTTTTGTTGTTGTTGTTGAGGAGCTGCTTGTTTGAGGACCAGGCCAAGACAGAATATACAAGCTAGTCATGCTCTGTTGTAAAGGAAATTAGACCCCAGAAGAATAATCAAGATGCAAATGCAGGAAAGCCAGAACCACTCAGAACCCAGATGATAGAGCTCTGGACAGCGGGGATGCTGGCTGGACCAAAGGCAGCAGCATATCCCACATACCCTACAGAAGACAGGACTCTCAAAGGTGGTGGTGGGAGGGGGGGCAGGGAAAACCCTAACATGGGAGAAGCAGTATGGGAAAGATCTCAGGGATACTGCAAATGAGAGGCACCTGTAGGATGGAGAATGGGATGGTCAGATAAGACCTTTGGGGCTCAGCAGAGATGACTGGGGCCATGGATCTCAGTCTGCGGCAGGGCCCTAGCTCAGGTCTGGGCGGGAAGGTGTGCTAGACTGAAGTATGTTAGGAGGAGCTGGGTAGTGACTACCTGTAAGGTGGATTAGGCAGGTGGAAAAACAGGGTTGTAATGTCTGCTTCAGGAATCTGCTTGAAGAAAGATGAGAAAGGAAGTGGTGGTGAGCTGGCAAGGAGTGACTCTGGTCTCCACACTTCCTCTTTCCTCGGATCAAACCCCACTGGGCTCACTCTAGTATATTCTATGTCACAGCACATCTCAATTTTGAGCAGCCACATTTCAAAGTGCTCAATTGCTACATGAGGCTGGCTGACTTTTTGACTTAATCTATTTTTTTAGATTTTTATTTTATGTATATAAGTGTTTTGTCTGCATGTATGTATGTGTACCACATGCATGCCTGATGTACACAGAGGCCAGAAGAGGACACTGAAACCTTGGAACTGGAGTTATAAATGGTTATGAGCCACCACGTGGGTGCTGGGAACTGAACTTGGGTCCTTTCCAAGAGCAACAAGTGCTCTTAACCACTGGGCCAATTTTCCAGCCCAGAATCCCAGTACCTGGGAGTCCTTAGGTATATACCCAAGAGTGATAGAGCTGGGTAGGACACTTCATGTAAATTTCCATAGTGGCAGCTGGGCGGTGGTGGCGCACGCCTTTAATCCCAGCACTTGGGAGGCAGAGGCAGGCGGGTCTCTGTGAGTTCGAGGCCAGCCTGGTCTCCAAAGCGAGTTCCAGGAAAGGTGCAAAGCTACACAGAGAAACCCTGTCTCGAAAAAACCAAAAAAAAAAAAAAAAAAAAAAAATTTCCATAGTGGCTGCACCAGTTTACATGCTCATTAGCAATAAATAAGTGTTCTCTTTCTCCACAGAAATTTTTTGGTGTGTGTGTGTGTGTGTGTGTGTGTGTGATTTTGCCTGTATGTATGTCTGTGCACCATATAATGCATTTCTCATGGAGGTGAGAAGAGGAGAAGAGGTCATCAGATTTTCTGGAACTGGAGTTACAGGTGAACCCTCATGTGGGTATCTGAATCCTCTGGAAGAGCAGCCCACACTCATAACTGCTGAGCTGTCTCTCCAGCCCTAATTCTTTTTATTCAGTGCAGAACTATGAAATGGTGCTGTCTGTACTCGGGGTAGGTCTTCCAACCTCTGTTAGGCTTCTTTGGAAATGCCCTCACAGACATACCCAGAGGGTTTTCTTCTAGGTGAGTCTTAAGTCCCAGCAAGGTGCCACTCAAGATTAACCATCACACCTGCTGAAGAGCAGGGCCCGATGGGTTAGTTCTAGAGGGGGACCTGAGAAGTCTTAAGTCTTTTGACTTTATTTTAGTGTGTGATATATGTGTGATGGTTTGAATGAGAGTGACTCCCACAGGCTCATATATTTGAATGCATGTTCCCTAGTTGGTGGAACTGTTTGGGAAGGGTAAGGGATGGGGCCTTGTTGGAGGAGATATGTCACTGGGAGGCAGACTCTGAGGTTTCAAAAGCCCATGTCATTCCCAGTCAGCTCTCTCCTTCTGCCTCGCTTGCAGATAAGGATGCAATCTCTCAGCTACTGCTCCAGCCCCATGTCTGCCTGCCCGCTGCCATGCTTGCTGCCGTGACGGTCATGGACTCACCCTGTGAAACTGTAATCCAGCCCCCAATAAACTTTCTCCTCTAAGTTGCTTTGGTCATGGTGTTTCTTCACAGCAATAGAAAAGTAACTGAGACAGTCTGTGTACACATTTGTGCACAGGAGCACGTGCATGTGGAGGTCAGAGGTCAATGTCAGGTGTCTCCTTCAGTAGAACCTGGAGATCACCAATCTGGCTAGACTGGCTAGCAAGTCCCAGGATTTCTTTTCATCTTAAAAAAAATGGCAGGGAGTTGGAGAGGGATGGTTCAACAGTACTCACATGGTGGCTCACAACTATCTACAATTCCAGTTTCAGCCGATCTAATACTTATTTCTGGCCTGTGTGGATACTAGGCACACATGAAGTGCACAGAAATATCATGCCACCAAAACACTCACACACACACACACACACAAATTTTTTTAAATTATTTTTTAAAAAATAGAAAACCAGTGATTTCATATGTCTTTGCTTCCTGACTGTGGACATAATATTACCAGTTGCTGTTGAAATCTAACTTTAAGACATGGTGGTCCAGGCCGGGCGGTGGTGGCGCACGCCTTTAATCCCAGCACTCGGGAGGCAGAGGCAGGCAGATCTCTGTGAGTTCGAGGCCAGCCTGGTCTCCAAAGCGAGTTCCAGGAAAGGCGCAAAGCTACACAGAGAAACCCTGTCTCGAAAAACCAAAAAAAAAAAAAAAAAAAAAAAAAAAAGACATGGTGGTCCGATAAAATACAGGAGGTTATTCCAATGTTTTTGTATCTGTTGAGATTTGCTTTGTTACCGAGCATGTGTCAATTTTTAAGAAGTTTCCATGGGGTGCTGAGAAGAAGGTATATTCTTTTGTGTTAGGGTGGAATGTTCTGTAGGTCCATTTGAGTCATAAAGTCCGTGTTGCTCCTCACCAACCTATCCCATTTCTATGTGAATCAAATAGGAGCCTCCATTTTTTTTTTAATCTGTTTTTTTTTTTTTTCAGCAGTTTCTTTTTTTTTCAAGACAGGGTTTCTCTGTGTAGTTTTGGTGCCTGTCTTGGATCTCGCTCTGTAGACCAGGCTGGCCTCGCAAGTGCTGGGATTAAAGGTGTGCACTCTGGACAACCTTTTTAAAAGATTCTATTACCAGTGGCTTCCCTTTACTATTACTCTTTCCCCGCCACGAGACTGTACCTTTAAGGAATGGGCCAAATCAGCCCTTCCTGCTGGGGACATAGCTCAGTGGCAGAGCTTGATTGAACAGCATGCATGAGCTCCTCTGTTCACTCTCCAGTATCAGTATGGGGTTGAACAGAGAGGGGATTTCCTTTTCAGGTTGCCGTTTTCAGGAATTTTATCACAGCACTGAGAAAAAGCAGCAGTATACTTCTCAGTGATGCAAGGTTGAGAAGCTCTGACCCATACATCAGAATCAACACTCTTCTTCAGGCTGTGTGCTATGATTTCCCTCAACATTAGCTCCTGCCTTCCAAGGACATGACTCAGCCAAGTCATATCCCTAACCCGAGTCAGGCAAGCCTTTGGGAGATCCCAGTGTGCAGAGTGAAAAGGGCTGAGTTCTGGGGCCATGGTGGAGCATGGACTTGTGAAATGGAGGCAAGCTGATGGCGGTATGTGGGATCCTGCAGCAAGTGTTGCTGCTAGAGTTTTCAGACATATAAGCCAGCAGAGCTCTGCTTGTTTAAACTAGGCTGTGTGCAAATCATCTTGCATTTTCTCTGTATCTCTTCCCTAGTCCTCCACTAGGCTCTGTGTCTCAAGATACCGACCTTGGAGGATTGCTTCAGGCAGCTCCCCTGGTTTTCTGGTTTGCTGATGGCCAGCACCAACAGATTCAAAAGTAAGAGGAGAATGCAGGGGTATTCACATAGCCCGTGGCTCTCCTATCTAGGGGCTAGTGATGCCTGGTCTTTACCTTCAGGTAGCCTTTCCTGCACCTGCCCTTCTACTTCTGCTGGTCCTCATCCCATGACCATCTGGGGATTCTCCAGAGTAGCTAGCTTGGAAAGACTACACTAGTCCCTTATCTTCCTTCATTCAGCCTGTGCCCCAGCAAACAGCTCCCTCGCCAAACTATTCTCAAGTTGTCCACTTGGACGGTTGTACCAGGCTCTTTCTTTTTTTTCCTTTTTTGGTTTTTTGAGACAGGGTTTCTCTGTGTAGCTTTACGCCTTTCCTGGAACTCACTTTGTAGACCAGGCTGGCCTCAAACTCACAGAGATCTGCCTGCCTCTGCCTCCTGAGTGCTGGGATTAAAGGCGTGCGCCACCACCGCTCGGCCCCGGCTGTTTCTTTCAGGCCACCAACCAGCTCCCAAATCATGACAGAGACTTATTAGTCATGAATGCTCGACCTAGCTCTTATACTTAACCTGTTTTCTCTTTGTCTACATTTTTGCTTCAGGGTTTTTTACCTTTCTTTCCTTCTGTATATCCACTGCTTCTCTATGACTGGCTGGCAACTGCTTGGCTTCTGGCCCTGAGCGTGTCCCTCTCTTTCTCCCTCATTCTCTTCTCCATCTCAAGACTAGATTTCTCCTCCTACTTAGTCTCTCTGCCTGCCAGCCCTGCCTATCCCTCTACTGCCTAGCTATTGGCCAGTCAGCTTTTTATTAGACCAGTCAGGTGCCTTAGGCAGACAAGATAAAAACAGATGCAACACATCCTTACACCATTAAAGAAATGCAGCATAAACAAATGTAACACAACTTTACACAGTTAAAGTAATATTCCACAGCATAAACAAATGTAACCCACCTTTACACAGTTAAAGTAATACTCCACAGCATAAACAAATGTAACCCACTTTTACACTGTTAAAGTAATCCTCCACAACAGATGGTGTCAGTGTCACTTATTCTCATTGGTATCTGACTCAGTAATTGGTATTGGGAATGGCCTTAAGACGGGATTCCAGAATTGATCACATATGTTCTGCTGGGAAGCAACAACCTGGCAATCCATAGCAAGCAGTGTCATCGAAGAAACAGAAGATCATGCTAGAGATACAGGTGGTGGGCAAGTCAGCCATTCTGAGCACCAGTCCTGGGTGTTACCTGGTACACTGATCCATCAAGTTGGACTGGCACCTCAAGCTTCCATTGTGCAATGGACATGTTATATGCTGAGTTTATTCAAAGGCGTGATGAACTCTTCTAACCCAAAATCCTACTGCCTCTGTCTCCACCTATGCCTTTAAAGGAACACACTTCAGCAGTTAATAGAGGAAAAGAAAGCACAAGTTTCATTCAAACTGTCTAGTGCTCAAAGTGACAGCGGTTGTACCTCGCCTACTATGGAGTGGCTTCAGAAGCTAATGGTGGAGGGGTGACGACTCCAATGGACAACATTGCTGTAGGTCTGTTGGAGGTCCAGACCTGACTTGACTCATGGGTAGTAGTGATTAATGGGTATGTCAGCTAGCTGATCAGGAATTTGGAAAGGATAGACTTAAAGACTGATGACAAGGAGGGCAAGGGAATAGATCTGTAGATGGATTGTTTATAGTGTCCTACAGAAATGCTCATCTGATACATTTCTTGTGGAAGACTCAGTCATCAGTAAGATGGATGATGCTACCTGGAGACATTAGTTGGCCTCATCCTCAGATGCGCTAGTATTTGCTGATATGTTCATTTACAAAGAGGTCATAATGCCAGGGAAAGGGACTGTGGTGGCATCACACCATAGATTTCTCTCTGGTCAAAGAGGTAGACATTAAGTAGTCAGAAGCAATGGAAAAAAGGGGGTTGGAGAAATGACTCAGTGGTTTAGAGCACTTATTGTTCTTGAAGAGGATCCAGGTTTGATTTCCAGCACTCACATGGTGACCCAACCATCCATGATTCCAGTTCCAGGGGATTTGATGCCCTCTTATGGCCTCTGTGGGCATCAGGCATGCACATGGTGCACACACATATATGCAGGCTCTAAGACAATTCATATAAAATAAGTCTTTAAAAAGAAAAGGAATGAAAAAAATAGATTTTGGTAGGTTGTAGGAAGGAAATGAGTAAGATGTTCTGATAAGGAGTAATTTGGAAGCGTTAGGGTGATTTCAAGGACAATGTTTTTATGAGATGAAGTCGTGGGAGTTGAGCCCTGAAGTGAGTCTGAAGAGTCTAGGAAAGACGCTCTCACAACTGCGCCTCAGAGGGATGTGAAAATGTGAAGGCTCTGAGGAGAGAAAGAGCTGGATAAGGACCAGAAGGAAGTCTCCCATGGATCTCCGAGACCTTCACTTTTTTTTTTTTTTTAAAGATTTATTTATTATGTATACAGCATGTGTGCCTGCAGGCCAGAAGAGGGCACCAGATCTCGTTACAGATGGTTGTGAGCCACCATGTGGTTGCTGGGAATTGAACTCAGGACCTCTGGAAGAGCAGTCAGTGCTCTTAACCTCTGAGACATCTCTCCAGCCCCCGACCTTCACTTTTTGAGACAGGGTTTCTCTGTGTAGCCCTGGCTGTCCTGGAATTTGCTTTGTAGACCAGGCTGGCCTTGAACAGAGATCCATCTACCCCTGCCTCCTGAGTTCTGGGACAAAAGCTGTATGCGACCATGCATGGCTGCATTTTGTTTAAGACAGAGTCTTAGCCTTGAACTTGATTGTCCCTCCTCTACCTCTCCAGTTCAGGGATTAGAGGGCTGTGCCACCATGCCTAGGTTCCTCTGTTTGCTTGTTTATTTTGTGGTACTGGGAGTTGTAAGCATTCTTGTTCCACCACTGAATGTCATCCCAATCCTGCTACTTTCTGCCTTCATTGAGAGTCCTTTAAGCTATTTTTATACGGCTGTAGTATATAGTACCTACTATTTAAATATTTTCACATTTTACTTGTGTGGTTTCCTTTACTTCCCCATTCTTTAAAATGCTGCTGTGGTATGTTGCTTAAAATATATGCATAAGAGTTTATCTTGGATGTAGATCATACAGTGGAGTTTGGGGGTTATAGCAGAAGCATTTTTTTTTTTTTTTTTTTTTTTTTTTTTTGGTTTTTTGAGACAGGGTTTCTCTGTGTAGCTTTGCGCCTTTTCCTGGAACTCGTTTTGGAGACCAGGGTGGCCTCGAACTCACAGAGATCCGCCTGCCTCTGCCTCCCGAGTGCTGGGATTAAAGGCATGCGCCACCACCGCCCGGCCTAGAAGCATATTTTTTACTTTTCCAGGTCATATCAAACTATTTTCCAAAGATCTTCCATCAACTCACATTCCAATTTGCTGAGGATGAGAGTTTCTGTTGTCCTTCATTTTGGCCAGCATTTAGTAGTCTCATTTAAAACTGTTTATTTGAAGAAACGTGAAATTATATCTATCTATCTATCTATCTATCTATCTATCTATCTATCTATCTCTATATCTCTACATGTATATAGATATAGATATTTAAAGTCAGTATCTCATGCAGCCCAGGCTGTCCTGGAACTTGCTATATGCTGCTGTGATAAAAAAAATAGAAAGCGACTTGGGGAGGAGATGGTTTCTTTGGCTTATAGAGTACAGTCTGTTATACAGGGAAGCCAAGGCAGGAACTCAAGACAGGAATCTCATAGAGGCAGGAAGAGAAGCAGAGGCTATGGGAATGATGCTACAGTGAACATCGTAATGAGATTTGTTTTATTATTTATCTGTTGAGATGGTCTCATGTAGCCAGGGTTGAGCAGGAATTCACTTATATAGTGGAGGGTGGCCTTACACTCTTGCCTCCATTTCCCAAGTTCTGTGATTACAAGAATCTGTCACCATGCCCAATTTTGAAGTAGGTTTTTATATTTATTTTTTTTTTCGAGCAGAATGAATATAGGTTAAGGAAAAGTGAGATGAATTTCTGAAAGTGGGAGCGGCACCAAGGAGGAATAAGCTAAGTTGGCTTTAAGACTCGATAAATCTGTACCAGATACTGTTTGAAATGTTGACACCCAGTCACCTGCCACTCGACTAAGCAGTCCTCATTTTGTGCTCAATTAGCCTGAACTCATTAAGCTGATATGGTGCAAGCTTGGAAGAACCTGACCCTCCTCTCTAGCTCAGAGCCCAGTTTGATGCTGAGACTCCACTTTGGGCATGGACTATTTCTCTCCTATAATCACCTTTACACCTACCTTGTACGCCCTAAGTGTCTGTCACTTTGGACATGCATGCTCTGGACTCACCGAGATGGCAGTTTCTCACTGGGCTCCCTTTTCCTAGCTTAAGGACATTCCTCTACAATCACAGTTCATGGAGTTAATCAAACACTCTGACCTTCCATTTGCCTCTGCAGGGTATTATGACAAACACAAAGCAGAAAATACACCTATGTGTGGTATGGTTGTTGGGAACAGGCAAAAGCGCGTGTCCTAAGTACTGTCATTTTGACTTCAGACTCTATTTTACCTGTAGGGTGAAGCAAAGTTCAAGTTCCCAGGCCCTGGGGGAGCTGGGGACTTCCCAATAGCTGACCAACCTCCTCCTTAAACAATAGAAACAGTCCATTATGCATCTTTAGTTCTCTAAAACATATAGCTGTTCCTAATAACAGAAAGAACAAATGAACCTATTTGGATAGATTGAAAAGCTTACATTTTGTGTTGATTGACAAAGATGTAATGCATAGGGAAAGCCCCTAATCTTTAAATCCTGATTGGTGGAAAATGTAACTAACTTGGCACAGATGTTTGTGGGTTTTGTGCTTAAATACTTGCTGACATGAACATCTGGGGACGCAGTCAGCTCCCGAGTCTATACTGTTGTCCCTGATTGGTCAGTTTCTGCCATGCTGCCCAGTGATAAATCTTGCTTTGTGTGACCGCTTGTGTCTGGTTGGGTTGTTTCGGATCGTCAGCCCCACAACATGGTTATTGTCCCTTCTTGTAGCAAAGAATGACATTAAATTTCATGTGACATGTAATAAGGACTCCATGAAAGGGCTGGATTCCAGCAGTCTGTAATTGGCCCTGATCCTGATAGCAAATTGAGAAAAATAGCTCATGACTGAGACATAAAATTGTGCTTTTAAAAATATATTCAGGCTGGGTGGTGGTGGTGGTGGTGGTGGTGTACGCCTTTAATCCCAGCACTTGGGAGGCAGAGACAGGCGGATCTCTGTGAGTTCAAGGCCAGTTTAGGCTACAGTGTGAGTTCCAGGAAAGGCGCAAAGCTACACAGAGAAACCCTGTCTCAAAAAACCAAAAAAAAATTTTTTCCAGAGGGGTGGGGCTATGTAACAGGCTTTTTTGGACCGCCAGTCCCCAAATCATGACATGGAGACTTATTATTAAGTATGAATGCTTGGCCTTAGTTTAGACTTGTTCCTAACTAGTATTTATTAAAACTTTTTTATGTATATGAGTGATCTGTCTGCATGTACAACTTCATGCCAGGAGAGGGCATCAATCCCACTAGAGATGGTTGTGAGCCACCATGTGGTTGCTGGGAATTAAGTTCAGGACCTCTGGAAGAGCAGCCAGTGCTCTTAACTGCTGAGCCATCTCTCCAGCCCCTTAACTAGTCCTTAAAACTTAAATTAACCCATATTTTTTAAAGCTATACTCTTTTATGTGGCTCAGTTACCTTTACCCTGTACTGTCCATCTTGTTTCCTCTGTGTTTGCCTGATGACTCCCTCTTTCTTCTTCCCAGAATGCTCTCTGCTCAGCAGTCCTGTCTATACCTCCTGCCTAGCTATTGGCCATTTAGTTTTTTATTAAACCAATCACAGTGACACATCTTCACCCAGTGTAAAGGAATATTCCACAACAGGGTTGTAGCTCAGCGGTTCAGCCCTTGCTTAGGCTGTGTGAATGCCTAGGTTCAATCTTTCATCCTGCCAAGGAAGAAGGAAAAAAATTCAGGTTCCTCACAGTGGGTACCCACTAATTTATAAACTTCAAAAGCAGTGTCTTTTATTTAAAAAGTCTATAAAACCTGAATTACTGTAACTACATAATTACCTGCTAATGATTACCCAAGACATCACTAGTCCTGAAATGTCTTTTCCTCTCTATCCTAAAGGTGCTAATGGCAAAACTCAAGTCAGGCAGCTGCTTAAGTGAGACAGCATGACTATGCTTTCACATCTGATTTCTCAGTCCAGTGATACATGGTGGTAGAGGTTTTGCACACACTGGTCATAGTGTTTGGGCCTGTTGCAAAATTCACCTTCTGAGAGTCGGCACATGAAACCCATCTGTGACTGTCTGTGTGCTCTCTCTGATCCTACAAGCATGCTCTGCCAGACACTGAGCTGGGGAGGGGTACAGGAGAGGTGACACTGTAAGGACTAAGATGTCCCTGGTTAATAGCTCACCTTTCTTTTCACCTCCTGCCTATGCTCCTGTGGACTGGCCTTCATGAATGCTAGGCTAGTAAGAACTCTACCAGTGAGCCACTTCCTTGTCTCTGCTCTCTGTCTCTCTCTGTCTCTGTCTCTCTTTCTCTCTCATCTTTGGCTGTCCTGGAACTCACTCTGTAGACCAGGCTGGCCTCCAAGTGCTGGGATTAAAGGCGTGCGCCCCCACCACCTGGCTGTGTTCTGTAGTCTCTACGGTTGTACTCAGCAGAATTAAGCCCATCACCACACACTAAGCCCGCTCCCCTTTTCTCAGCTCTTCCATTTTTCAGAGTGCCTCTTGAGGTCACCCCTAAATAAACTCAAATTCTGTCTCAGAGCCTGATTTGGGAGGAAGGGATCTAAAGTAACAGAGGCATGGCTTTGAGAATGTGGGAAAAACAAGGTTCTCCTCCCAAGGAAAATATGCCATACTCTTGAGAAACCAGGGTGGGCTGTGGGGAATCTGTGATAGAAGGGTCAAGGTTCCAGACCTTGAGAGAGCCATAAGCAGAAGTGCAGTAAAACCGTAATTTTATTAATAGTCTCAGAAATACTTAAACTACCTTACTTAAAGCACACTTTATGTAGTTGGGCTCTCTATTTGCTATCAAAGTACACCTTTCCTGCATTTTATGATTTATAATTGCTTACTTATTAATTTACTTAAGCTATCTACTGTTCACTACAAAAACTGAATACTCCATTATTAAAAAAAAAAAGAAAAGAAAAAAAAGAAAGAAAAAGGAACTAAGCACACTCTGGTCACCGTTAAGACAGTACTCACATGGAAGGTAACTCCAGAGGCTGAAGCTTGGCCTCGTGGCCTCAAATCCTCAATTCCTTGCTTCCTTCCTCATTAAAATCATGCTACTGTAACCTCTATCAGGCCACAGTGAGAAAGTCGGGGACCGGGGAAATAAAATGACCAGATCTATAGAACAAGTTTGGCTCCACTAATCCACTAAGGCGCATGTATGAGGAGGAAAACAAGAAAACATTAATGAATGTACAGTGATGACATCTAACAATAACAGACCCAGTATCTTGAAATTTCATCACAAGATTGGTAGTTAGTTCCTTTTCTTTGTGGAACGGGAAAAAGAAGAGGCAGCCCTGAATTAACTATATTTAATTTCAAGGTGATGAAAAGAAAAATGTAACGTCTGTCCTTGGTCCACACAGCCCAACAATTTCAGATTATTTTCGGTTTACTGATCTTTCTATAGTTACAAACCTTGAGAATTCTAATCCTCCCCACTTCCTCTTTATGTTACTTTCACTCTTCTCCTTCGAGTAAGAGTTATCACATGCAGTAAATGTGCCACCGGTAATGCCGGAAACAAATTCGACAGCCAGACCTTGTAACTTTGTTGGGCTGGGATATTCTGTCATCCCATTTTTTGTTTGCTGAAATCACTTTAGTCCTGCACGGGCCACTCTTCTTGTGATGTTCTATAAGTCCTATCAGCCAGATGATGTGCTCAGTGGACCTCCTTCTGGAGAGCTCAAGCAGTGTTTCTATTGCTCGGCAGGGCCTGCATTGAGAGGTGTTCGGCTGAGAACATGTCTGCATCGACTCTATCCAGGTTTATGTTTTATGGCTTTTTTTCCCCTCCCATTTTACCAAAAAGCGATCTTCTAAGGCCGAGAAAACTGAACTGTGAGGATGACAAAAGACAGGGCCCTTGAAATGACCCCAAGGCGCGTGACAAAAATCTCACTTAACAGTCAAGGCGGTGTCTGGGCCGAGTCATCTAACCAAGGTCCCCGAGGCAGGTGCTCATTGGCTCTTCAGCCACGAAGCTGAGAAAAGGCACAGCTCGCTCCCGCCCGGATCCTGGAGGCGGCGCTGAGAACTTCCGCCTTAGGGAAAGAAAAAAAAAAATGTCATCACGGGCCGAGCTTCCGGTTCCACACCGGAGCCCGCAAGACCTTTTATCCTAGTTGGCTGCTGTCCGCGAACCACACCCAGCCGCTCCCTGGGGCTTCTCCACACCCTGGGGAGCGGTTTGCACGTTGCGACGGTGTGACGGTGACGCCATGACGTCACTCAGAGAACAGCGTCCCGAAAGGTCTCAGCTCCCCGGCGGAACCGCGAGTCAAGGTCCTGGAGGCGGGACTAATGTATGACTGATGTATGACTGATGTCCACTCCCACCAGTTGCCCTTCTCGTGCTTCCTCAAACCAACCAATAAGTGAGGAGCGAAGCCCGCAAAGTTCTTCAGCCGCTACAGGAAGCTCCGCTCCCTCCGCTTGGCACTCTGCGGCCGCCATGCTTAGTGTGGCTCCTCGTGCAGAGGCAGTTTGCTCTCTCGGCTTTCAGACGCCCTCAGTGAACCCCTTCCCGAGCACTTCCTCCCCCTGACGATTAACTTCCACTTCTCCGCCTCCTCCCTCGCTCGCGGCTGGCCCGGCCACACCTAAGATGGCGGCTGGAGGCAGCGGGGCGGGGCGGGGCTTCCCCGGCGCGGTGACGTCAGCGCGTAACGTGCCGGCAGGTGGAGGGAGAAGGGAAAGTTTGGCCGGTGCTTGGGGTTCGGGTGGAGGGCGGGACGGAGGGGCAGGGCCGAGGAGAAGCTTGTGTCGCGGAGCCGCGGAGGCCGAGGCCGGCTCGTGGGCCGGGCTAGGGACTGCGGGACGCGGAGCCGCAGGAGGCGAGGTCGGCCGCAGCCGCGCGTCCCCGCCTCGGGGCCGCGCTTGACCCGCGCGCCCCGGCGTCGTGCGCTCCAAGGCTGGGCCAGGCGGCTGGTGGGGGGCGGCGGCTGGGCGTGGGGAGGCGTGCGGCGAGTTGACCCGAGAGCCCGGTGCGTGAGGGAGCGCCGTGCCCCGCGCTGCAGCCGTCATGTCTGAGGACTCGAGCGCCCTGCCCTGGTCCATCAACAGGGACGACTACGAGCTGCAGGAGGTGATCGGTGAGAGCCGAGGGGCGACCCGCGGGGACTCGGTGGGCCCAAGCCTTGCAGGGCACTGGTGCGAGGCGTGCGCCCGGGGTGGGGCTCCCTCCGCAGGGAGAGGCGTACCTGAGACAGATGTGTCCTGTGCAGAAAGGCACGTGGATGGGTGGCAGGCCTGGTCGAGGCGGCACTGGGGTTCGTGGGCAGAGCTAGCTGTGTCCCTGGGATCGTGGGCCGCAGGCACTTAGGTCCATCCGTGCACCCGCGCGACGACTCCTTCAAGTGTAGACGAAGTGCTGGTTTGCAGGGGCGGGGCTGAGCAGGACAGACCCGGCTCTGGCGACGTTGACTAGAAAGAATGAAAAAAGCTGTAGCGGATCTTGGGAGGTGTCTGGAAGGCGAGGAGCGAGATTAGTTATAAGAAGGAATGGTTTGGACGAGTCAGGTGATTTCAAGGAAGATTTTTTTCTGAGGTGAAGACCTGTTTTAAGTTGAGCCCTGAAGTGAGTTGTGAGTTGAGGGAAGATCGCCCTCCTTCCCCCGTTGAGGGGTGAGGAAATACGAAGACTCTGAGGAGAGAGAAAGTGCTCGATAAGTTTTAGGACCAGAAAGAGGGCATACATAGATCTCGGGGACCTTGGAAGCCATGTAAAGATTTTGGAGTTTTAAGTGTCCTTGGAGGGTTCAACCAGGAACCATGGCGTGATCCCTAAACCTGGTTACCATGTGTTGAGTGTACCTGAATAGGATCTGAGAATACCAGTTAGCTGACACCAATCATGGATTTTCATTCTCAAAGGTGCATAGTGCTTGAGGAGCTGTTTAGGGGGCAGGGATTAGGGGAGAGTCGGTGACACAGCAGGAGCGCAGTGACCATAGAAATCAAAAGGGGATGGGTTTAAGCAGACTTCATCTGCTGACATGAGCAGACTCCTGAGTGTGGGAAGATTGTCTACACTGCCAGTATCCTGCCTTAAAAGTAGTTTTATAAGAGACCGGCTTAAGATCCCATAGCTTCCTTAAAGGTGCCAGGGTTTATTGCACTGCCTGGCGTACGCCTTTGATCCCAGCACTCAGGAGGCAGAGGCAGGCGGATCTCTTGAGTTCCAGGACAGGTACCAAAACTACACAGAGAAACCCTGTCTCGAAAAACCAAAAAAAAGCAGCCCACCAAATTCCTTGCAGTGGAGGATAGACTCCCTTGTTTGCTTCCCATCTTCTGTTCGATCCGTCTCATTCGTTGGCCTGGAACTCACCATTTGGCTGACTGGTTAGTAGGAAGGCTCCAGAGTCCTCCTGTCTCTTTACAGGATCACTGGGCCTGAGGCTTTACATGGGATCCACACTCAGCTTGCCAGGCAGCTCAACCTGGCAGCAGGTTGGCTGTGTAGCTGAGCCTGGTCTTGACCTCATTTCCCTCCTGCCTCCATTTCTCTAAATTTCATTTTTATACTTTATTGGCTTCCTGTTTTCCAACAACATGGGCTAAGTTCTATCTAAAAGACATCAGCTGGCCAGTAAGATGGCTCCGTGGGTAAAGGAGACTGCTGCCAAGCCTGATCGTTTGGCACCCCTCACCCCTCATGGAAGTGTAACAGTGCATAAAGGATGTCTGGTCTTAAGTCACTCCATAGGTCTGTCCTTGCTGCGTGTTGGGTCTTTAACACATACTGGTTGAGCTAGCTACATCTCTCTTGCTTGGTACCTTAAATTTCATGTTGAAGGAAGGGTTTAAATGGGAGATTCCAGAATGATGTCAGAAAAATAAAAAGAGTCCCTAGTATTGTTCTGGAAGAATAACATTGCATTTCTTTCTGGTGGGGTGTACATCCTTCCTAGTTCTCCACAGCCTAACTAACTGTAGGAGTGGTTGGAGTCATTCTTGATGCTTTCGTTGTTCAGCTACAAACTTTGAGAGTTGCAAGGGCTGTAGAGATTTAGTGACATTAATTTTGTATAGTCAGAACTATAGAACGGGATGTCTGAGTGGGCAATAAGAAGGGAGTCTGTTAGTTTTCTAAGAGTGGATTCTCACTCTGGTCACAAAGTGATCCAAGGTTCATCAGAGGTTAAGAATACCAGTGTGATTTGGTCATCTCTGGGGAGACAGATGGCTCGGTGGTTAGGAGTGCTTACTGCTCTCCAGAGGACCTGAGTTTGGGGCCTGGCACCTGTGTCAGGTGCTCCCAGCTGCCTGAAATAGAAACTCCAGGAGATCTGATGACCTCTTCTGGCCTCAGGCACCCGCATATACATAACATTTGAAAACACAGATACGAACATATACACATAGATAAAAATTAAAATAAAGCTTAAAATAAACTGTATTAAGTATGATTTAATACCATGAATTTCAGTCTTTTTATTTAGTGATTTCTTTTTGGGGGTAAGTTTCCTTTAAACCATCACATCATCCAGTTTAGACTATTCCCATCATCCCTATGAGATTCCTTTGTACTTCCTGCCCCCAGTCCATGCAACCACAAGTTTATTTTTGTCTATAGGTTTGTCTTTTATGGATCATATAATAATATAATAATGTGACGTTTGCTGTCTGGCTTCTGTCACACAGCACACTGTTTTTACTTTCCTAAAAATGTTTGTGCAAGTATAATTTACATCCCATGAAATAAACTTGATTAAAGTATCCAGTTAGTAATATTTTAGTGAATTTGCAGAGTTGTTCAGTCATCACCACAATCCGGTTTTAGAACATTTCTCTCATTCCAGAATGATGCCTCACATCCATTTGCAGTAACTCCCCGTTCCACCCCAGCCCCAGGCAACCCAAACTTTATTTTCTGTCTGGACATTTCATATGAGAATAGTCATATAATGTGAATTCCTTGGTGTTTGCTGAGGTTCACCCATGTCCCATAGCATGAAGTAACGGTTATACGTAGTTCCTTTTTATTGGACACCAGTTGATGGGCATTGGCTTGTTTCTGTTCCGTGGCTGTTGGGAATAAAGCTATTAGTATTCATATCAAGTCTTCTTGGAAAATGTTTTTTTTTTTTTTTGTACCAACTCAGTAGAATCGCAAGGTCATAATGGTAAGTTTCTGTCTGTAAACTGCCAAAATGGTTTGTCAAAGTACTCATACCATTTTACATTCTACTAGATCATGTGAGAATTCCCATTTCTATACAACTTAGCAATTTGCAGTTGGTCTTTTTTGTATATGTGAATGCACTTGTGTGTTTAAGGGAGCGAGCCCAGGGCCTCTCACATGCTAAACTTGTGCTTGCTGCTGAACTACATGGCTAGCCCTGTCTCTTTGGTTATAGCTATTCTAGTAGATTTGCAGTGGTATCTTACTGCATTTCTCCAAGGCCTAATGTGCTTGCTTATTAGACTTTCACACACATATCTTTAATTCTCTTACTTGGGTTGTACTTTGGTACTTTTTTGAGAAAAGGCTCTCCTTGGGAGCCCAGGCTGGTCTTGGATTGGTGGCACTTTTCTCTGTCTGTCTGTCTATCTGCCTGCCTGCCTGGCTCCCTGGCTCCCTCCCTCCCTCTTTCTCTCTTTCTCTCTCTCTCTCTCTCTCTCTCTCTCTCTCTCTCTTTCTCTTTTTTTCCTGAGATAGGATATCACCATGTAGCTCTGACTGTCCTGGAACTCCCTGTGTAGACCAGGCTGGCCTCAAATTCACAGAGATCGTTATGCTTCTGCCTCCCCAAGTGCTGGGATTAAAGATGTGCCACCACCTGGCTCTAAGAGAAATTTTGATTAAATTTTTTTTTATTAATTTATTTTAAGACATGGTCTAGCTATGTAGTTCTAGCTGGCTTGGAACTTGAGGTAATTCTTCTGTTTCTGCCTCCTGAGGGCTGCGATTATAGGCTTGAGCCACCACACTTGACTAAAAGTTTTACATTTTAGTGAAGTTTCTTTTTATATTGATTTTGCTTTTGGTGTATATACACCTAAGACATCTTTACCCAACATCATAGAGACTTTTTGTTATTTTTTTGTTTTTTTTCAAGACAGGGTTTCTCTGTGTAGCTTTGGATCCTGTCCTGGAACTCACTCTGTAGACCAGGCTGGCCCTGAACTCACAGAGATCCGCCTGCCTCTGCTTCCCAAATGGTGGGGGCTTGCTATTTTCTTTAAGTATGGTTACTGCAGCTGTTACATCTAAGTGTCTGATACATTTTGAGGTTTTGTATGATGACAGGTAAGGGAAACTACCTTGTTTTGTTTGAAGAGTTGAGACAGAAGATGAGAGAGCAGCTTTTAGGAGTCTTCTTCCCCTCTGCCATGTTGGTTCTGGGGACTGGACTTAGGCTGCCAGGTTCCTTTACCCTTTGCGCTGTCTCACTGGCCCCTTGCTCTCCTTTATGGTAAAATAACAAAAAACTGCCTTGGGGACATGTTCACCGTACAGGTTGGAATTCAAGAATTTTATCATCTTAAAGATGTTTTGGCAAGCTTTAAAAATTTCGTATCTGATTATTTGTAGGAGTTAGTACTCTCACAGTTAATCATTTGTTTTAGTAACTTTGAGCTCGTCTCTAGTCTAGTCTTACATTAGAAATTTTCAGCAACTGGAGAGATGGCTCAGCAGTTCAGAGCACTTACTATTATTCCAGGGGACCTAGGTTCAATTCCCAGAACCCATGTTTCATAGCTCACAACTGCTTGTAACTCCACCTACAGGGGATCTGATACCTTATTTTGGTCTCTGTGTGTATGCACACAAATAAAAATAGAATCTTTAAAAAAAGAGTCTCAACATGGTTATACTATATTTGATATGAGTGGAGAGAGTTTTAAAAATAAGAAATTTGGGATTAGACTGACTAACTTTGTCTTTACCACTTAATAGATTTGCCATTGTGGACACATTCTGTGCATTTGGGTTTTGTTCTGTTTTTTAATATGTATTGGTGTTTTGTCTGCATGTATGTCTGTGTGGGGATGTCGGATCCCCTGGAACTGGAGTTACAGACAGTTGTGAGCTGCCTTGTGGGTGCTGGGAATTGAACCCAGGTCCTCTTAAAGAGCAGCCAGTGCTCCTAACCACTGAGCCATCTCTCTTGCCCCTGTCCCAGCTTGTATTAAATGCTCCCTAAAGTAGTTGTTATTGTCTATTTTCTTTCCTTCTCTTTGTCTTTCTTTTTTTGTAACAGAGTCTCTACATAGCCTTGGCTATCCTGGAACTCCCTGTGTAGAGCAGGGTAGACTCAAACTCACAGAGATCCGCCTGTGTCTGCCTCTCAGTCCTGTGTTAAAAGGATTGCACCACCATGCCTGGCCCCTTTGTCTTATATTTCTCAGATTCTGATATTGTTATGAAACATGAAATTCTATGTGATTTAAAATCTTTAAAAAATTTATTTGTGTGAGGGAGGGTTCTTGGTGGTCTGTGTACATCTGTGTGTATGGTTGTGTGCACCCCTTGTGTGGAGGCCAGAGGTGGACATGGGGTATCTTCTATGGCTCCCCATTTTGTTATGTCTCTGCATCCCTACACTCCACCTTGTACTGGGGTTACAGACACATCCCCAGCTTTTACCCAGGGGCTAGTATCTGAACAACTCAGGTCTTCATGTTTGTATATTAGTCACTCTGCCCACCGAGCCATTTATCTAGTCTCATGATTTGAATTTTGAATCTGTTTACAAGCTTATTGGAACATCTCTGCATGCCCCTTCTCCCTTTGAGGTTTCATTCAAGATTTGGTAGATTAGGCCTTGCCACTATGGTATTGTTAACACTACATTATGGTGATAGAGACAAAAACCAGCTTGGCAGAAACCACCTTGGCAAAGAAGGACTGTGCCATATGGCTTTTATTGTCATCTAAAAGTCTCAGTAATGACTAGTTACTTCAGACTGAGTTTAAAAACTGGAAAACTTTGGACTAGTTTTGAGGTTTGGTTTTGGTTGCAAAGGCAACCAGGTTTGCAGAGGCAACTCAATAGCTTTGTTTTTCACTTCCTTCTCCTCACTGTAGTATTCGTGAGTTTTCACTAGCTACACATTTGAATCTTCAAAATTGTGATTTCCAAATGTAGATTCTAAAGCATTCCTCCATAATTGTGAAAGACTAATGTTCTGTCTGTAGTGCTGTGTTTTCTGTTTACTTAGGAGAGCCAGGTGACATTTTCAGTGAGGTCATCATGAGATCCTCAACTTCGGAGGGTTAAACCAGAAATTGCATTTGTCTGCACTAACAGTAGTTGAATACAGTCCTTCCCCTCCTGCATAGAAGACTGAGGTGGCTAGTGTCCAGACGTCGTATCTGAGGCCCTTGGTTTCCATGCCTTCACAACTTAGCTGTGACTCACTCATGATGGCATGGTATTTGTTTCCCCTCCAGCTTCATGCTCACATCTAGTCAGGAAGAATGGGGCAGAAAGACAGAGACATGGCAGCTGAGGTAGCACCCTTTCAAGGAGCTTTTCCCTCCTGGATGTCTTATCATTGACTTCTTCTATTTTATTGTTTTGAACTGTGTAATTTGGTCATTGCAAGGGGGACTGGGGAATGAAGCTTTTTTTTAACTGGGTAGTACATTATTACTTCAATAAAATAGAAAGTTGTGAATAAAGCTACTGTTTTGTTTTTGTCAAAACTAGGTGAATCATACGCAAGGTTCTCTTGATAAAGAATTAAATAGTTAATTACATTTTTAAAAAATAAGTTATTTTATGTGCATTGGTGTTTTGCCTGCATGTGTGTCTGTGTGAGGGTGTCACATCTTGGAGTTACAAACAGTTGTGAGCTGCCATGTCAGTGCTGGGGATTGAACCTGGGTCCTCTGGAAGAGTAATCAGTGCTCTTAACTGCTGGGCCATCTGTCCAGTCCATAGTTAATTAAATTTAATTAAACAGTGAAAATTAAAATAGTTAAACAAGACATTGCAAGTAAATAATTTAACCTGATGCATAGTGAGCAATTAATAAATGTTAGTGTTAATTTTAAGAACTAATTACCTACCAGTTAAGAGCATAGTATTGAACACCATGTAGGTCCAGTCTCTTAA
Organism: Peromyscus californicus insignis; assembly: GCF_007827085.1. NCBI lineage: Eukaryota > Metazoa > Chordata > Mammalia > Rodentia > Cricetidae > Peromyscus > Peromyscus californicus. The sequence goes on along the minus strand of NW_026294402.1, from coordinate 113,775,658 downwards.
GTCCTGCTTTGCCTTGCACGAATTGGATGACCTAAGTGTTTAAAAATTTTTTTATTGCCGGGTGGTAATGGTGGCGGTGGCGGTGGCGGTGCATGCCTTTAATCCCAGTACTCAGGAGGCAGAGGCAGGCGGGTCTTTGTGCGTTCGAGGCCAGCCTGATCTACAGAGCGAGATCCAGGAAAGGCGCAAAGCTACACAGAGAAACCATCTCGAAAAACCAAAAAGAAAAAAAATTTATTGTTATTTTATATGTATGTGTTTTGTGTGTATATCTGTGCACCATTATGTGCCTAGTGACCACGGAGGCCATGAGAGTTTCTCAGATCTCTTGGAACTGGAGTTCTAGATGGTTGTGTGCTCTTAACCACTGAGTCATCTCTCTAGTCTCTAACCTGAGTCTTAACTTTACTTACACTGTTTTATTTGCATTATTTTGTGAGACCAGTAATAGCTAACTGATGGGATTATTGTCATGATTAGATGAAAAAAAAAGATATTTAAGAAATTGCTCAACATACTAAGTTGCTAATTAATGTCCGCATTCATGATAATGACAGTGAAGTGATGCCATAAAGACTGGGTTATTTTTGTGTTCTCTCTTAAGCAAAGACTTTTCCCCCTGAAGAATAGTCTACTGTTTGATTAATTTCTTTAAGCATTTATTGTGCACCTCTTATATACCAGGCACTGGTCTGGGTTCTGAGATAAAGCAGGGAAGCAAACTCAGAAACCCTTCCTCTCCTGGAGTTAGTCACTCTGCTGTGGGGAAAAGAGAAAAGACTGTAGGTACTAGAGATAGAAATGGGGGTGCGATTTTAAATAGGCTAGGGAAAGCTTTACTTGGGCAGCATTGGAGGAGAGACCTGAAGGAGGTGTGTGCTTATGATAGAGAATTTGTTCCAGGAGGAACTGAGCAGGACTCTTGAGTACAAGAGTAGGTAGGGGTGGCAAGAGCAGAGCCTGAGAGTGTGAACTAACACACTGGGGAAGAGGTTCAGAAGATAGTGTGGTAGGGAGGCGAGGCCTTGGCTGTCAGAATCTAAGTTGCTGTAGGAACTTAGCTTTGTTTTTTGTGTATACATGTGTATGGGCACGCATGTGGAAGTCAGAGGTCAGGTTGTGTAAATTAGTTCTCTTATTCCACTGTGGTGGTTTGAATGAAAATGGTCCCTATAGGCTCATGTATTTTAATACTTGATCCTAGTTAGTGGACCTGTTTGGGAAGGATTAGGTATGGCCTTGCTGGAGGACTTGTGTCACTAGGAATGGGCTTTGAGGTTTCAAAAGACTCCTTAGATTCCCAGTTCTCTATCTTTGCCTCTTGGCTGTGGGTCAAGATGTGAGCTCACAGCTGTTCTTCACTCTGCCATTATGGACTCTATCTAACCCTTTGCAACCGCAAACCAAATAAATGCTTTGTTTTATAAGTTGCCTTGGTTGTGGTGTTTTATCACAGCAACAGAAAAGTAACTGAGAAGTCCACTTTGTATGTTCTGGAGATTGAACTGAAGTTGTCAGACTTAGTGGCAAGGTACTCTGCCCATTGAGCTGTCTTGTAAGCCTGACCTTGGCTTTGAGAAAGATCAAAAGCTATCTCAAGGTTTTGAACATTGGTTTAACTTGAACTGCCTTGCATTTTTAAACTTGGGCTGCTGTATGAAGTTTTTGTTGTTTGTTCGTTTGTGTGTTTTTGTTTTTTTTTTTAAGACAGGGCTTCTCTGTGTAACAGCCCTGGCTGCCTGGCTGTCCTCGAACTCACAGAGATCCTCCTGCCTCTGCTTCCCAAATGGTGGGATTAAAGGCATGCGCCATCACGGCCCAATGGACCGTATATCTCTTAGTAGTAATGGCTGGACAAATTCTGGTAGGGAAATACATTTTTTTCTCTTTTCTTTGCGTGTGTGTGTGTGTGTGTGTGTGTGTGTGTGTGTGTGTGTGTTTGTGTGTGTGTGTGTGTGTGTGTGTTTGTGTGTGTGTGTGTGTGTTGGAGGTCAGAGAACAACTTTCAGGAGGTGCCTCTCTTGTTCTCTCATGTGGTCCCTAGGGATTGAACTCAGCTGTGGTCGAAAGCACCTTTGCCCACTGAGCCATCTTAATGGCCTTTCTCTATTTTTAAACTAATTTTTAAATTAGCACTTAAAGTGATGAGGTTTATTATGGCATTTTTCATACATAGAAAATTATACTTTATTCTTATTAATCATTTTCTATTTCTGTCTTAGTTACTTTTCTATTGCTGTGACAAAAGACCATGACCAAGGTGACTTATAAAAGAAACCATTTAAGCTGGGCGATGGTGGCGCATGCCTTTAATCCTAGCACTTGGGAGGTAGAGATAGACAAATTTCTGTGAGCTTGAGACCATCCTGGTCTATAGAGCAAGTTCCAGGACAGCCAGGGCTACACAGAGAAACCCTGACTTGAAAAACACAAACAAACAAACAAAAAAGGCATTTAATTTGGGGGCTCTCAGTTCCAGAGGGTTAGAGGCCATAACCATCATGGCAGGGAGTTTGGCAGCAGGCAGGCAGGCATGGTGCTGAATCAGTAGCCGTGAGTTTACATCTTGAGACGACATCCACCAAGCTGAGATGCTGTGGGTGTTGAAACCTACAAGCCCACACTCAGTGACACCTCCTCTAACAAGGCCACACCTCCTAATCCTTCCAAAACAGTTCCACCAACTGGACACCACCACTTACGCTCCTCAGCCTCATCTGCCCCTTCCTCTTTGCTGGTGCTGGTCCTCCTCTCACATAGTCTTCTCTCCTGCTTTCGCAGGACTTCCACTGTCCTCTCTCTTCCCTTCCCTTCCTCACCATGTGTCTTCAATTGATTTTTTTTTTATTTTGAAAGATTTTTTGAGACAGCTCATCTTTGCTTTGTAAATTAATGTTTGGTGTGTGATATACACTAACACTGAAGTTGCTGAAGTAAACCAGGGCGGATGGTGGAGGAGATAAGGATAAAAGTCTGGGCTGGAGGATGCAAACAGGGAAATCTGTGAACAGTGACTGTTAAGGCAGTTGCTTCCATACTTGGAAAGCACTTGTGAGGGTACTTCTTATCCGATGCCTGTGTGTTTACACTGAATAGTTGTTTCAGCTGTTACACTAAATAAGTAATGGCAATCTTGCCCTGTGTCGTGCACTTATTTTGTTTATGCTAAGACAACACCGTGGTGAATCCTGTGAATAAACTTGTGGTTTAAAGGAACACTCATGCATTAAGGTTTTGTTTCAAAGAATACCTTTACAATTTGTCTCTAATTCTCCTGTTGCTATATTCTTGCAAAATATTAGAGACAAGTTAATAATTATGAATGATTTTTGGATATCCTTTCCTATTCTATTTGTTATTAATTGCTGTTTTCTATGTCATAATTGTTTTTCTAATAAAGGAACATTATCAGCTAGTCTGAATTAGTAGTATTGAATGTTTGTTTACTGTATTACCATAGTGCTTTGTGTTAGAACTTTGAGATGTTTGAACTTTTGGGGAAATCCTATAAATATGGACTGTTAGAAGTGCTTGTTAGAAGAACTGAAGCTTCAGTTCTCTTACCATCAAATGGTAAAATTCCAGCCCTTTGTCTTTGGCTGTTTATTGAATCATACCAGAGCTTAATTGATAAATTGTTTATAGAAACTTATTCATTGAATTAAACTTGGAGTGACAAAAACATTTTAAGGCCAGTGAAATGGATCAGTGGGTAAAGGAGCTTGCTGCCAAGCCTGACAACTGTTGACACAAAACCCACAACCTCTCATCTTAAAGGGAATCAGAGAGTTTATTCTGGAGCCATTTTGAGTAACCGTTGCCTGGGAACACGTATTTAGGTTACTCCAAAATCTATGTTCCAATGTGGAAGCACTTTCATGGTTTGGTTAGCAGTTGGGATTGCTAAGGTATATTGCAGAAGAAAGTTGTAAATCAAGGCAAGTTTAAAACATCTTGGTAGGTATATCAGAGAGGCAGGTACAAAAGAAGATATAGGCAGCTTTCCTATAGGCCCAGGACTGTTTGATCACATTCTTAACTTTTGGGTTGGTGGATTGGTCTGCTAAGTTAATAGATTACTACTAGTCGCAAGATGTTAGTTCAGACTGAGGTAGGCAAAGAATTGGCTGTTCTAGAGGGCTGGAACTGCTCAGGATAAGGAAATTAGCTTCTGGATCTGCAATATTCCAGTCTCTCCACAGTCCTGAAATTCACACACACACACCACACACACACACCACACACACAATAAATGTAATAGAAAGATAATTCTAGATGAACAGCTATGACTGATGTATTTCATTGTTAGTTCATTCTTAGCTAATGAACTCGTGTGTTAAGGAAATAAGAACTAAGTTAAAACCATTTCATTGTCTGTGTAGTAGTCCCCTATCTATGCCTTTTATTTCTCAGGTTTTAGTTACCTATTGTCACCTGAGATCTGAAATAAAAAAATTAATTATTCACTCACTCACTCGTTTATTTATTTATTTATTGAGACAGTGTTTCTCTGTGTAGCCCTGTTTGTTTGTTTTGTTTGTTTGTTTATTTATTGAGACAGGGTTTCTCTCTGTAGCCCTGGCTGTCTTGGAACTAGCTCTGTAGAACAGATTGGCCTCAAACTCACAGAGATCCACCTGCCTCTGCCTCCTGAGTGCTGTGATTGAGTGCCACCATGCCTGGCTGAGATCTGAAATTTTTAAATGGAAAATTCCAGAAATAACTCATGAACTTTAAATTGTGCACTCTTCTGAGTAGCACAGTGAGACTGGCTACAGCCCTCACTGCAGGATGTGGTTGTCCAGGATGTCCTTGCTGCCTTCTCCCTGACTGAACCATTGGTATTACACTCAGTTTGTGTTAGCTAGCCCTTAGTGATGGCCCCAATGCAAGACATAGTGGTGCTGGCAGTTCTCACATACATGCCAGAGAGAAACCATGGAGGATTTCCCTGACAGCAGAACACACAAGCTGCATCTGCAGCATTTGTTTTTTGTTTTTATTTTATGTTTGCGTTCACACAAGTGTGTGTGTGTGTGTGTGTGTGTATGACAGGCTGACCTTGAATTCAAGATTCTTCTGCCTGTTAAAGGTTGTATTTAGAGGTGTAGCATACCCACACAGCTCCAAGGTGAAAGAATAATAATAATAATAATAATAATAATAATAATAATAATTAATAATAAAAGAAAAAAAAATCAGAGCTGAGCTTGGTGACTCCTGTCTGTAATGACATAGTATTGAATAGGTAGAGGCAGGAGGATTAGGAGTTCATGTTCATCCTCTGTTACAGAGAGTTCAAAGCCAGCCTAGGCTGTAAGAAACTGTCTCAAACAAAACGGCAGTAATAAAATCATAATGGTAATTGGGATTGCTAAGGTATATGATGAGAATGGACATTGCATTTCTAAAATTGTAAATCAGGAAATTTTATATTGTTATAATTACTGTTTGAATTTGTTATTTTTTTGCATTTTATTGTGCCTAATTGAGATTAAACTTTTCCATAATTATGTGTAAGAGAAAAATATCATTCTAGGGTTCAGTATTATTCCCTGGTTGTAGACATCCTCTAGGATGTCCTGTGAGTGGCATATGTAGACATAATGTTAATATAGTTCAGGGTAGCATTTCAGGTTTTTGTTTATGGTTAATCAGTTTAAATTATACAGTGATAGATTAGAATACCACTAGAGAACACACTTGGAGAATTAACTTGATCACTAGGAGCACACAATATAGACGTGAGATTAATTAAACAAAGTGACGATATAGAAGAATCATTGTGTCTTCTGTGACTTGAACATTTCTGGACAGTCAGCCTCCTTCAGTGACCTGTTCCCAAGCATCACACAGTGGTTTCTCTGATAGCAAGAGGGGCGAAGTCTTCTGTATGGTTTTGTTCATAAAAGTGAGTGTAAATCACTGTCACTTAACCTGTTGTACTCAAGGGCCTCATAAAAGATGTTCAGCCTTTTAAAAAACTAATTGCAGAGTACTCCAGTGGTAGTCTGTTGGCATAGTTTTATTTCATTTTATATTTTATTAGACAGATGGGTAGATAAACCACTAAAGAGAAGGTACCACAAAGGCATCTGATAATCTCTTCTTGTAAGTTAAACACAAAAAAAAGCATCTGCAGTTTCTTGTGAGGAAGGTTGGAAATGAGGTGTGTCCTGTTGGCTTCAGATAGTTGAAGATAGCAGCTGAGTCTTCTGAATTGTAAAGTAAATGTTGTTTGTTGGAATGGGAGGTCAGATGGAAACTAACATTTTGAGGAGATCAGCAGACTTTCCTAAGTGTCTGTGCCATTTTGTAATTCTACTAACAATGCAGGAGCATTACAATATTTTTTTCATATTTTCCTATTGACACTTTATATTTTATTTTCTGAGGTAGGATCATTTGATGTATCCCAGGCGATCCTTGAACTCATGATTTTTCTGTCTCAGCCTTCCTAGCAACTACTCTCAGCTGTTGTTTGTGTTGTACTGAGGATGGAACCTAGGGCCATATTTATCCTAGACAAGCATTCTGCCTCCAAAATGTGTCCTTAAGTCTCCCCTCCCCCAAACCAGGGCCTTGTACTTGCTAGGCAAGTACTTTACCTCTAAGTGATTTAATTCCTCCCTCTCTTCTCCCCTCCCTCCCTCCCTCCCTCTTTCTCTACCTCTCTCTCTCTTTTTCCTTTTGATTTCGCTATCTTAATAGATACTGAAGTTGTATCTTGTAGATTTTTGTCATTCTTTTTCTATACCTTAGCCCTTTACACAAGTGCTCTGTCACTGAACTGCGAACTGTATGTAGTCTTGGACCTCTTATACTTTTGGGAAGGACTTCTTTTGTTTGTTTTTGAGGTTGGGTCTCATGTACCCCAGACTGGCTTTGAATTCTAGGGAATCTCCTGCTTGTGCCTCCCAAGTAGAATTCACAAGTGTGAACCATCATGCTTGGCTTATGAAGGAATTTTTTAAATTGAGAACATCCTTAGACGCTATTTTATGCTGTATATTATATTTTAACTTTTATTCTTTAAATATTTGAATAATGACTGATAAAAATGACAAAAGTTATAATCTGAGAGTAAAATAGTATGAGCCCAAGTTATTTTTGTTAGGCTATATAAACAACACACATTTAAGATAATCTTTAAAAAAAAGGATACATTCTTTGTCATATTGTTTTTGTTGTCTACCTCCCTTCCCTCCCTCCCTCCCTCCCTCCCCCCCCCCCCTCCCTCCCTCCCTCCCTCCCTCCCTCCCTCCCTCTCCTTTTTTTCTTGAGACAGAGTCTCACCATATAGCTCTGGAACTGGCTATGTAGATCAGGCTGGTCTAGAACCCACAGAGATCCACCTGCCTCTGCCTCCTGAGTACTGGGAGTAAAGGCTGTGTGTAAGACAAATTGCTAAATGGTCTTATTAATAAAAAACCTGGAGCTAGATATTGGGGTTAAAACTGAGAGATCAGAGGAATAGGACAAGCCACAGCCAACCTCACTTTATTAACCCTCAGCATCCAGAGAGACCTCCTTCCTGTATACCCACGCCTGTATGCCTTTCTGTTCTGCCATCTCACTTCCTCTCTCCGCCCAGCTACATCACTTCCTGTCTGTCTGCACAGAGCTCCAGACTACTGTGGTTAATGCTGGGATTAAAGGCGTGTGTCACGTCACCACACCTAGCTCTTGTTTCCAATGTGGCCTTGAACTCACAGAGATCTGGATGGATTTCTGCCTCCTGAATGCTAGGATTAAAGGCATGTGCTACCACTGCCCAACTTCTATGTTTAATATAGTGGCTGGCTTTTTCCTCTGATCCTCAGATAAGCTTTATTGGGGTACACAGATAAAATATCACCACATTTCCTCTTTTTTTGTCTCATATAAAAAATTCTAACTAATATAAGAAGAACTATATACAATAAGTACAATAACTATATACAATATATACAGGCAATAAATACATCAACAGTGTCAAATCCATTTGCATTTGACAAATTCAGTGAAAATATTCCATTATCTATCTTACCTTGGTGAGTCCAAAATGTACCTAATTCACTTTCTATCCTAACTTGTATTACTAACTGAAAACTATCTTTTGATATCTTTCAAACGTATACATTTTACACGTCTTAGTAAATTTCTTTTCTGAATTTCTTAACAAGGAAAACTATAACTATAACTATCTAATCTTCAACTCCCTCAGAGACTCGAGAAGGAAATAATATTACCTAGTTAAACAGGAAGTGCATACAAGCGACTTCCAAAAAATGTGAGTTATGACAGAAACAGCTGGCTGCCTGGACAGTCACTTGAGGTTTCTCTGCAGTGTTGGGGCATCCATTCTTCGGCCTACAGGCTTAGCATATCTGACAGACTCATCTGTGAAGCAGGATTTTCTAAAGAGCCTTCCTACCTTGTCTTGGCAAGGATAGACAGTCCTTTGTTTTGTGTCCTGCTTGTCCATTTTGGACAGCATACTGTCAGCAGTTGATTCGAGGGCACTTACTTGCCCAGTGGCTAACTTTTGCCACAATGAAAGTAAACTTCATATGGAGTTTCTTCAGTACCCATCATCTTCTCTGAAGTAGATTGGTGCTTCCAGGAGCAGACATGTCTCATAGTCATAAAAACAAGAACAAAATCTATGTTATTGAAACATCTTAAATGCTATATTCTGTAGATCTCTGAAATGTTTGAAGATGACCTGTCTATGTAAAATATATTTCTGCTTGACCTTGAAAACATACCTAATATGACTGCAAGTTTGATTGTAATGACTAACTACTACAATTCTTTATATCCTAATTAATTGGTAATAATAATTTTCAAGGATTAGCAAATTTCATTATATTATTAAATGAACTGTATAGGTACAATACCTTGAACAAGATTAGAAATATATGTACAATATTTTCTAACAAAATCAATCTCCAGTTTGTATCAACATAATTTGTATACAATATACAAAAATCCAATCTAATGTAAAATATTTAAAACTAGTAGTTGCCTTCTAAAAGTGGATTCAATAATCTACCTTTTTATCTTATATCTATATCCTCTTGTTTTTCTTTTCAGAGTAGATTCAATAATCTACCCTTTAGTCTATTATTTCTCTATCTTTCTTTTCCAGAGTAATTTCAATAATCTACCTCTTATCTATATCTTCTTTTTCCTTTTTCTTTTTTCCAAACAAGAACTTTAAATCTAATCTCCTTTGTTTAGCCCTTTTCCTAACCATTAGCAATAACAATTTGTAACCAACCATTCTAAACAATGACAATTACCCATAACCCATTGAAAGAACAAAAACCACCCACCTCACCTCTTGGGAATGTGGGTGTCATGTTCTTAAAATTACTTCCTGCTGTCGGGGGCGGGGCAAAGGAATCTTTAGGGATCCTGAGGAAAAAAATTTTGGGTTAATTGTCAAGTTCCGGGAGAGGTAGTTGTATCATTTGTTGTCCAGTCTCTATATAATGGGAAAGTTCAGGGCTTATCTCAAGTCCTCACTTGAATAGTCTGTGAGGCTGGATCATCTCAGCAAGCCATCTCAAAATTGTCCTGATCAGTTTATAGCCCAAAGCTGATCTTTGGGTGATGTTTGTCAGCTTAGTGGTATTATTATTGTCCATGTGGAATCATTGTTGTGGGGCCCCATCATCTGTTTGGAGACTTCAGAGTTGCTGTTCAGTGTGGTCATGGTTTCCTGCAGAAAACTGATAGAGACTCAAACTTGAAATCATGTACAGGAAGCTAGATGAAGCCATTTTTTATAGAATTAGTTAGTACCCTATATGACCATTAATATCATGACAAAAGTTTTATATATATATATATTAATCTTATAAATTTTGATATAAAATTCATACTTTAAGAAAAGTTTTAAAGAATCAAAATAGAACCAAAGAATTATGAGATTAGTGGCAATAGAATAGTCCCTTAATTTTGATTTTCTCCTGTCCCATATCAGATGGCTCTTCTGACATGATACAGAGATTTTGCATTTTCTTTTTTTTTTTTTTGAGACAGGGTTTCTCTGTGTAGCTTTGTGCCTTTCCTGGAACTCACTCTGTAGCCCAGGCTGGCCTCGAACTCACAGAGATCCACCTGGCTCTGCCTCCCAAGTGCTGGGATTAAAGGCATGTGCCACCACCGCCCGGCTTTGCATTTTCTTTTAACAAGCATGCTTGGGTTTGGAGAAGGAGAGAGCCATTCTCCAAATCCAAAGCCAGCTTTAATTTTTAATTGAACTGGGACTCCATAAAGACCATTTGTGTTTAGTGTCTGTTTAGAAGAGCAGAAACAAACATTTAGGAAGACTTATGAAATTTTTTTTTTTTTTTGGTTTTTCGAGACAGGGTTTCTCTGTGTAGCTTTGCGCCTTTCCTGGAACTCGCTTTGGAGACCAGGCTGGCCTCGAACTCACAGAGATCCGCCTGGCTCTGCTTCCCGAGTGCTGGGATTAAAGGCGTGCGCCACCACCGCCCGGCGACTTATGAAATTTTATATGTGATATACCAATAGGCCAATTTACTTTTTCTTGGGACATTTTCTTCTGGATGATTTGTCCTTTTTCTTCAGATGTCTCATTTGCCCAGTGTTCTTCAGATTCCTTAGCCTTCATTCTCCTGAAAGACAAAAACAAAAACCCTTCCGCAACCCTAACTTTGGGGAAGTTCCCTTTGGGCAAGTTATATCTGATTAAAGGAAAAGCATTTGTTACTTGTATAAGTTAATTTAAATTGAATGGTCATGCTGACTGATGAACTATCACCTCTTCTAACTAAGAGGTCTCTCGTTCAAATCGAACCTTTATCAATTTTGATGATAACCATAGCTTTTCTTCTCCTGTAGAAACAAAAACAAAACCTCGTCCCCAACGTAATATAGCTGTGCTACCATGTCAAGCTGTCCTCTTCTTATATTCATAGGTTGACTTATAATTAAAAAACAATTAACAAAATTATCAGATTTCTTTGTCTACCACAGTTTGTTTTTGTTTTTTAAACATGGGGTGGTTTGCCAAAGGGAGTGGTACTGTTAGAAGGTGTGGCCTTGTTGAAGAAAGTGTGTCACTGTGGGGGCAGGTTCAGACAGTTGGCTTCCTGTTGCTTGCAAGATGTAGCATTCTCAGCTCCACCACCACATCTGCCTGCATGCCACCATGTTCCCCTCCCTCCATGATGACAATGGCCTGAATCTCTGAAACTGTAAGTGAGCCATCCCAATTAAATGTTTTCTTTATAAGAGTTTTCGTGGTCATACTGTCTCTTCAGAGCAATAAAAACCTATCTAAGACAACCCAGAAATCTAGAATTGATTTTTCCTTCCAATATACTAGAAAAGTTTCCTTCTTATAAAAACTTACATCATGTAAGTTGAAAAAAAAATAGTATACTTCCTCATTATAGCCTATAGACAACAGTACTTGGGAGGCAGAGGCAGGTGAATTTCTGAGTTCGAGGCCAGCCTGATCTATAGGTCTACAGATTGAGTTCCAGGACAGCCAGGGCTACACAGAGAAACCCTGTGTAAGAGGTCAGCCTGCCTGTTTCCAGTACTGGAATTAAAGGCCTATGCTACCATGCCCACTGACCTTGAGCTCTTCTTTCTTTCTATCTGCCTGCCTGTCTGTCTGTCTGTGTATCTATCTATTTTTGACAGGGTTTCTCTGTGTAGCCCTGACTGTCCTGGAACTAGCTCTGTAGACCAGGCTGATCTGGAACTCACAGAGAGCTGCCTGCCTCTACTTCCTGAGTGCTGGGATTAAATGGACCAAAGGCTTGTACCACTATGCCCAAGTTATTTTATTTTACTTTATTTTTCAAAGGCAGGCACTGAGTATGTAGTCTTGGCTAGCTTGGAGCTCTCTATGTACACCAAGCTGGCTTGAAAATCAAAGATCCCCCTGCTTCTGCCTTCTAAGTGCTGGGATTAAAGGTGTTGTAGGCAAAGTTTTCCCATCCCAGTAGCCTCTTCCAAATTACCACACTGAGGCTTAAATTACTTATAAAGCTCAGTCAATAGCTTGGGCTTATTACTACTCACTCTTACAACTTAAATTAACCCATTTCTATTCATCTGCATTCTGCCACATGAGTTGTGGCTTTACCTGTCTTCCAGCATGTCCTGCTCCCTCTGAGGCTCCTGGCAACTCCCCTGACTGCCCTCCTTCCCATCATTCTCAGTTTGGCTTTCTCACCTAACTTCCTGCTTGGCTACCAGCCTGTCAGCTTTTTATTAACCAATGAGAGTAATACATATTCACAGTATACAGAAGGATTATTCCACAGAATTTCCCCTTTTTTGTCTACTTAAAAAGGAAGATTTTAACTGTGTCATAGTAAGATTATATACAACAAAAACAGAATTACAGTTAGAATATCTAGTCCATTTTTATTTGACAAAATTAGAGAAAAATACTTCATTTTCTATCCCATTTTGGTGAGTCTCAAGTTTCACATTTATTTATAGATATTATTTATATAATTATATAAATATGCATATAAATATATTTATATATTTATATAAATATATAAATATATAAACATACATATAAATATATATTTATATAATTTATCTTTTACCATAACTAAAAAGAACTATAACTATGACTATCTAGTCTTCAACTCTGTAAGAGACTCCAGAAGGGTGAAATGTTATCTAACATCAGGGACATCTCGCTGCCTAGACAGTCACTCAAAGTCCCTCTGTAATGTTGAGGCATCCAGCTCTAACCTACAGGCCTTGCATATCTGACAGACTTTCCTCTGAAGCAGGAATTTTGAAGGACTGTCCTACCTTGTCTTGGCAGAATTCAGCAGTCACATTTTTTGTGTCCTAAGGGTCCAGTTTGGACAGTAACTGTCAGTAGTTGAGGCAAGGGCAGTTTTTTTTTTCCCCCACATGGCTAGCTTTTGCCGTAAAGAAAACAAACTCCATATGGAGTTTTTTCTATGCCCATCATGTTTGTTGAATGTTAGTACTGCGAGGAGCAGATGTATCTCACTGTCATGAAAAGCCTTAGGTTGTTAAGCCTTTTAAATGCCATGTTCTGTAGGTCTTTGAAGTGTTTGAAGATTACCTAACTATCTGAAATACATTTCTGTATCATCCAGCTAACATGACTATAAGTTTGATAGTTGTGGGTGACTATTAGCCTGTATTTCTTAATTATACATTACACTTTTAAATGAGCTGTATAAGCACATTTACCTTAAACAAGAGTAGAAATATATATATATATATAGTATAACAAAATAAACTTTAAATTTGTATATAAAATATTTCAAGATTAATGTTGTCTTTTGGATTAAAGTGGTTTCATTAACCTACCCTTTTCCCCCATCATATCTCCCTTTCTTCTTTAGAAAGAGAGCTCTGAATTTGACTCCTTTGTTTAGCCCCCCCCCCTTTTTTGGACAATGATCAATAACAATTTGTATCCAACTCCCCTTAAATGAAAACAAACATCTATAATCAATATTTCGAGAATGTGGACCTAGTTTTCTAGACTATGTCCTGTTGACTGAGGGCACTGGTAATCTTTGGGGGACCCTGAGAAAATCAGGATAATTGTTAAATCTTGGCTGTAGTATTCTGTGAGGCTGGATCATCTCAGTAATTAGCCTTAAAGCTGTTTTGCATGTTGGATCACATGGGCCATTTTTATTTGTGTCTGGTCCCCTTGTTCTGAAAATACATAAACTGTTAAAGGTAACATGTAGCAGGAATCTTATAGAGTCTTATTACTAAAATCAAACCTGGAGCCAGTTATTGGGATGAAATGCTGGATGGTCAGAGAGACAGGACAAGCCACAGATAACCTTAGTAACATACATATCTGTATTAATACAAATATAGATTGTGCATTGTCAACCAATTATCAACCAAAGATAATTTTTTTGTTTCATGTTTGAGCAGGTAAAATACATGTCACCTGTCCTGTAGTTATTTTTAGGTTTATTTCTTTATGTCTATAGAGAGGATTTCAGGGGGTCTTCCCCCATCAAACCTGATGTTCTTTAACCTGGAATGAATGCACAGCTTCTCATTTCCTGTGGAAATAAAAACTTTACCTCTCCCCCAATGTAACGTATCTCTTGACTTACATTTTGAAGTCAAGTCATCTTTAAAATATATAATAGGTTGGTTCAGTTTAGTAGCTTTTATAATCATTTGTTCATTAACAGTCAAAAAATCTAAAGACAACACAATATCGTATAGGATCCAGACTATGTATTTTCCATCTTTATGTGGCTTATTATATATTTTTTATTACTGTATTCCTTTTAAAGGACTTTATTTTAAACCTATATTTTTAAATCTAAGACTGTATATATTATTTTTCTTCTCTCTCCCAAGTCTATGCACATTTACAAACACAATGTGACCCATTTAGAGGCTTTTTTTTTTTTTATCTGAATCTGTCTTACTGTGTATCTCTGTCCTTTTTCTGATCGTATGAGCCTTTAAACTGGGAGATGGTTAGGTTATTTGTACTGCAGCCGGCATGAAAGACTGCAGGAACCTGCCATGCAGCAGCTCAAGCCTGCAGCCAACGGTCAAGGGGTGTGTCTGTACCGTGAGCACGGCCCGCATGAGAGACACGAACTAGGAAGCTGCTCTTGGCTCTGTTTTTGTGTTTCTAGAATACACCCCCTCTTTTTTTTTTTTTTCTAAGCTTTCTCAGGCTTTATGTGGATGTACGCCCATCACTTTGGAGTGCCATAAGTATGCAGAGTTTTCCTGTCCCGGTAGCCTCTTCCAAATTACCACACTGAGGCTTATATTACTTATAAATGCTCAGTCAATAGCTCGGGCTTATTACAACTAGCTCTTACAACTTAACCCATTTCTATTCATCTGCATTCTGCCACATGAGTTGTGGCTTTACCTGTCTTCCAGCATGTCCTACTCCCTCTGAGGCTCCTGGCAACTCCCCTGACTCTGCTCTTCTTCCTATCATTCTCAGTTTGGCTTTCCTGCTTAACTTCCTGGCTACTGGTCTGTTGGCTTTTTTTTTTTTTTGGTTTTTTCGAGACAGGGTTTCTCTGTGTAGCTTTGTGCCTTTCCTGGAACTCGCTTTGGAGACCAGGCTGGCCTCGAACTCACAGAGATCCGCCTGGCTCTGCCTCCCGAGTGCTGGGATTAAAGGCGTGCGCCACCACCACCCGGCCTGTTGGCTTTTTATTAACCAATGAGAGTAATACATATTCACAGTGTACAGAAGGATTATTCCACAGCAAGGTATGGGTCACCACACCAGGGTCTGTGTTAGCTACTTGTATCTTGTATTTACTTGTAGAAAATAGGCATCTTTTTATTTAGGATTTTGCTCAATGCTTTGTCCTGACGCCCTTCCCCACTTTAGATATTTAGGATTTTGTTTTGTTTCTGAGATGGGGTTTTACTTTATAACCTTGGCTAACCTTGAATTCCCTGAGCCTGGGTTGGTCTGAACCTTAATGATCCTCCTGTCTTACCCTGATGCACACTTGAGGTTGTAGACCTGTAATGAAATGATCCACTGAGATAGTTATTGACAACCATGCTGATTAAACCACTTAACATTTTTGTCCATTAATGGCCAGACCAAGAGTGGGCTTGTGTCTCTAGAAAGTCTCCGGTGACCAAGCTTGGGTACAGCATTTTTTGTTTGTTTGTTTTTGTTTTTTGAGACAGGGTTTCTCTGTGTAACATCCCTGGCTGTCCTGGAACTCACTTTGTAGACCAGACTGGCCTTCAACTCTTTGAGATCCACCTGCCTCTGTCTCCCAAGTGCTGGGATTAAAGGCGTGTGACACCAACTGCCCAGCTGGGGTACAGCATTTTTAAAGGCAAAACCCACAAAGACCATAATTTATATTTAAGTTAATTTAGGGTAAAATAAGCCTTGAAATGTTTATTCCTGGTAGAGAACAGTAATTATTTCAGCTATGCCATCACAATTTTTTTTTTTTTGCAGTTGCATAATTATTCTTTTTTTTTTCTTTCTTTTTTTTTTTTTAATTTATTTTGCAATACAATTCAGTTCTACATATCAGCCACGGATTCCCTTGTTCTCCCCCCTCCCGTCCCCCTCACCTTCCCCCCAACCCCCCCCCCATTCCCATCTCCTCCAGGGCAAAGCCTTCCCCACAGACTGAGGTCAACCTGGTAGACTCAGTCCAGGTAAGTCTAGTCCCCTCCTCCCAGGCCGAGCCAAACAATCCTGCATAGGCCCCAGGTTTCAAACAGCCAACTCATGCAATGAGCACAAGATCTGGTCCCACTGCCTGGATGCCTCCCAAACAGATCAAGCCAATCAACTGTCTCACCCATTCAGAGGGCCTGATCCAGTGGGGACCCCTCAGCCATTGGTTCATAGTTCATGTGTTTCCATTCATTTGGCTATTTGTCCCTGTGCTTTATCCAACCTTGGTCTCAACAATTCTCGCTCATATAAACCCTCCTCATTCTCGCTAATTGGACTCCCAGAGATCCACCCAGGGCCTAGTCATGGATCTCTGCATCCAGATCCCTCAGTAGTTGGATGAGGTTTCTAGCACAACAATTAGGGTGTTTGGCCATCCCATCACCAGAGTAGGTCAGTTCGGGCTGTCTCTCGACCATTGCCAGCAATCTGTTGTGTGGGTTATCTTTGTGGATTTCTGTGGGCCTCTCTAGCACTTTGCTTCTTCCTATTCTCATGTGGTCTTCATTTACCATGGTCTCCTATTCCTTGTTCTCCCTCTCTGTTGTTGATCCAGCTGGGATCTCCCGCTCCCCCAAGCTCTCTTTCCCTCAACCCTCGCCTTTCATTACCCCCACTCATGTCCAGGCTGTTCATGTAGATCTCATTCCATTTCTCTGTCATTGGGTGATCCCTGTGTCTTTCTTGGGGTCCTGTTTTCCAGGTAGCCTCCCTGGTGATGTGAGTAGCAGACAAGTCATCCTTGTTTCATGTCTAGTATCCTGCTATGAGTGAGTACATACCATGTTTGTCTTTCTGAGTCTGGGTTACCTCACTCAGGATGATTTTTTCTAGATCCATCCATTTGTCTGCAAACCTCATGATGCCATTGTTTTTCTCTGCTGAGTAGTATTCCATTGTGTATATGTACCACATTTTGTTTATCCATTCTTCAGTTGAAGGGCATCTGGGTTGTTTCCATGTTCTGGCTATTACAAACAATGCTGATATGAACATAGCTGAACAAGTGCTCTTATGGTGTGGTTGAGCATTTCTTGGGTATATGCCCAAGAGTGGTATAGCTGGATCTTGGGGGAGATGGATTCCCAATTTTCTAAGAAAGCGCCATATTGATTTCCAAAGTGGTTGTACAAGCTTGCATTCCCACCAGCAGTGGAGGAGAGTTCCCCTAGCTCCACATCCTCTCCAGCATAAGGTGTCTTCAGTGTTTTTGATCTTAGCCATTCTGACAGGCGTAAGGTGGTATCTCAGAGTTGTTTTGATTTGCATTTCCCTGATGATTAGGGATGTTGAGCAGTTCCTTAAATGTCTTTCGGCCATTTGAGTTTCCTCTGTTGAGAATTCTCTGTTTAGTTCTATAGCCCATTTCTTAATTGGACTGTTGGGCATTTTGATGTCTAATTTCTTGAATTCCTTATATATTCTGGATATCAGTCCTCTGTCAGATGTGGGGTTGGTGAAGATCTTTTCCCATTCTGTAGGCTGTCGCTTTGCCTTGTTGACCGTATCCTTTGCTCTACAAAAGCTTCTCAGTTTCAAGAGGTCCCATTGATTGATTGTTTCTCTCAGAGTCTGTGCTACTGGTGTTCTATTTAGGAAGTGATCTCCTATGCCAATGCGTTCAAGACTACTTCCTACTTTCTCTTCTAGCAGGTTCAGAGTAGCTGGATTTATGTTGAGGTCCTTGATCCACTTGGACTTAAGTTTTGTGCACGGTGATAGATATGGATCTATTTGCAGCCTTCTACATGTTGATATCCAGTTTTGCCAGCACCATTTGTTGAAGATGCTTTCTTTTTTCCATTGTGCACTTTTGGCTTCTTTGTCAAAAATTATATGTTCATAGGTGTGCGGATTAATGTCAGGGTCTTCAATTCGATTCCATTGGTCCACATGTCGGTTTTTATGCCAGTACCAAGCTGTTTTTATTACTGTAGCTCTATAGTAGAGCTTGAAGTCAGGGATTGTGATGCCTCCAGAAGTTGTGTTATTGTACAGGATTCCTTTGGCTATCCTGGGTTTTTTGTTTTTCCATATGAAGTTGAGTATTATTTTTTCCAGGTCTGTGAAGAATTGTGTTGGTATTTTGATGGGGATTGCATTGAATCTGTAGATTGCTTTTGGTAAGATTGCCATTTTTACTATGTTAGTCCTGCCTATCCATGAGCATGGGAGATCTTTCCATTTTCTGACATCCTCTTCAATTTCTTTTTTCAGGGACTTAAAGTTCTTGTCATATAGGTCCTTCACTTGCTTGGTTAGTGTTACCCCAAGGTATTTTATGTCATTTGTGGCTATAGTAAAGGGTGATGTATCTCTGATTTCCTTCTCCGCTTCTTTGTCCATTGTATATAGGAGGGCTACTGATTTTTTTGAGTTGATCTTGTATCCTGCTATGTTGCTGAAGGTGTTTATAAGCTGTATCAGTTCCTTGGTGGAATCTTTGGGGTCACTCAAGTATACTATCATGTCATCTGCAAATAGGGAAAGCTTGACTTCTTCCTTTCCAATTTGTATCCCCTTAATCTCCTTATGTTGTCTTATTGCTCTGGCTAGAACTTCAAGTACTATATTGAATAAGTATGGGGAGAGTGGACAGCCTTGCCTCGTTCCTGATTTTAGTGGAATTGCTTTGAGTTTCTCTCCATTTAATTTGATGTTGGCTGTTGGCTTGCTGTAAATTGCCTTTATTATGTTTAGGTATGTTCCCTGTATTCCTGATCGCTCCAATACCTTTATCATGAAGGGGTGTTGGATTTTGTCAAATGCCTTTTCTGCATCCAGTGAGATGATCATATGGTTTTTTTCTTTGAGTTTGTTTATATGGTGTATTACATTGACGGACTTTCGTATGTTGAACCACCCTTGCATCCCTGGAATGAATCCTACTTGATCATGGTGGATAATTGTTTTGATGTGTTCTTGGAGTCTGTTTGCCAGTATTTTATTGAGTATTTTTGCATCAATGTTCATGAGGGAGATCGGTCTGTAGTTCTCTTTCTTTGTTGTATCCTTGTTTGGTTTAGGAATTAGGGTAATTGTAGCCTCGTAGAAGGAGTTTGGTAATGTTCCTTCTGTTTCTATTGTGTGGAACAATTTAGAGAGTATTGGTATTAACTCTTCTTTGAAGATCTGGTAGAATTCTGCGCTGAAACCATCTGGTCCTGGGCTTTTTTTGGTTGGGAGACTTTTAATGACTGTTTCTATTTCGTTAGGGGTTATTGGACTATTTAAATAGTTTATCTGGTCTTGATTTAACTTAGGTATGTGGTACCTATCCAGAAAGTTATCCATTTCTTTTAGGTTTTCCAGTTTTGTCGAATAGAGGTTTTTGAAGTATGACCTGATGATTCTCTGGATTTCCTCAATGTCTGTTGTTATGTCCCCCTTTTCATTTCTGATTTTGTTGATTTGGATGCTCTCTCTCTGTCTTTTGGTTAGTTTGGATAAGGGCTTGTCTATCTTGTTGATTTTCTCAAAGAACCAACTCTTTGTTTCATTAATTTTTTGTATTGTTCTCTTTGTTTCTATTTTATTGATTTCAGCTCTCACTTTGATAATTTCCTGGCGTCTATTTTTCCTGGGAGACTGTGCTTCTTCTTGTTCTAGAGCTTTCAGGTATGCTGTTAAGTCTCTAGTGTGAGATTTCTCCAACTTATTTATGTGGGCATTTAGTGCTATGAATTTCCCTCTTAGTACTGCTTTCATAGTGTCCCATAAATTTGGATATGTGGTGTCTTCATTTTCATTGATCTCTAGGAAGTCTTTAATTTCTTTCTTTATTTCTTCCTTAACCCATTGGTGATTCAGTTGGGTATTATTCAGTTTCCATGAGATTGCAGGTTTTCTGTAGTTTTTGTTGTTGTTGAAATCCAACTTTAGACCATGGTGGTCTGATAGAACACAGGAGGTTATTCCAATTGTTTTGTATCTGTTTAGATTTGTTTTGTGGCCAAGTATGTGGTCAATTTTAGAGAAGGTTCCATGGGGTGCTGAGAAGAAGGTATATTCTTTTTTGTTAGGATGGAATGTTCTGTAGATATCGATTAAGTCCATTTGAGTCATGACATCAGTTAAGTCCTTTATTTCTCTGTTAAGTTTCAATTTGGGAGATCTGTCCAGTGGTGAAAGTGGGGTGTTGAGGTCTCCCACTATTAATGACCATCACAATTTTTTTTAACAGGGTTTCTCTGTGTAGCCTTGGTTGTCCTTGAACTAGCTTTATATATCAGGCTGGCCTTGAGCTTACACATAACAATTATTTTTTTTACTTAATATCTTTTTTAGTTATTAGTTTACTTTAATTATTTTGGTTAATACATCTGGACTATGGCCAAGGCCATGGGACTCTCAGGTATATTGCCAAGGTAGATGTGACTGTTGGGGGAAGGGTGTAGGGGCTGAGAACTATCTAAGCAAACACAGAATGGAGTGAGAACAGGATGGTGTTATCTTAGTTCAGTATCTGGGTACTTGCCTCATCTTACATTGTTGCATACTTCTCTTAGGTTTATTATTATTATTTTAGTTTTTGGAAGACTGAAGAAATGGTTCAGTGATTAAGAGCAATAGTGGTTCTTCTAGAGGACATGGTTTTGATTCCCAGCACCCACGTAGCAGCTCACAACCATCTGTAACTCTAGCTCCAGGGAATCCAGTACCTTCTTCTGGCCTCTGTTAGACCAGATACACACATGGTGCACTGATACACATGTTGGCAAAACATCCACATACACAAATAGATAAAATTTAGAAGTTTCTTTGTGTGGTATGTGTGTGCATGTCCATGTGTAGCACACATGTGAAGGGCATTTGTCTGTGGAGGGTGACTTCTTCAGTTGTTCTCCTTATATTTGAGACCCAGTCACTTACTGAACCTGGGCCTCACTGGTCCAACAAGACTAGCTGGCCAGTGGGTTCCAAGGATCCTGTCTCTTGTTTCCTCAGCACTAGGACTCCTGGCATGTGCTGCCATGCCCAGCTTTTACAGGGTTCTGGGTCTCTGAGCTCAGGGCCTCACGCTTGTGTGGTAAGCACTTTATGGATGGAGTGGTCTCCCCAACCATTTTACAGGTTGCTTTGGACTCTTATTCAAGTCAAACTCTGCTGAAAGTAAATACTTGTTATAAGGGAGTCTAGGTAACTTGGCCCCAGAATAGTGGAAACATTTTGAGTTTTGAGTTCAGCAGTTGACTGAGGACTGTTTTTATTAGTGCAGCTACTGTGCAATACATAAAGCATTTTTCCCTCTTAACTTGGCAACATTTTCTTGAAATTACTTTATATTTAAGACGAAGATGAGATACTCGAGAAGGAGGGGAGAGAATTTAAAGATCACTTTCCCTGTAGTGTTTAATGTTTTTCCGTCTGGGAGCTTTTACTGTACAGAGAACATTTAGTGTATGATCATACAAGTGATTAAAACATTGGGGTTGTATTTCAGTGAAATGTATAAAGGATGGAGAGCTGGTAGGGATAATTTGCCCTTCTGTGTTTTGGTAAAGATTCAAGTACTTTTGAACCTTAATAAGCTCAGCCTAGACCAAATAATGCTTGAGACACACATGTGTTTGAACAGTTTAAATAACCAAAACTTATGTAATGAGTAAATAAGTGAGTGATAGCAGTCATTAATTGAGCATTTCTCTGCCAGGCACATGGTTGGGAAATGGAAATTTATTCTCTCACTAGTAGTGGAGCTGTTGAGTGATTTTCAGTCCATTCAATGGTAGTTCTTGAAAATAAGTGAGTTTTGAGTCAGGCTTTGGAAGGAGGACATCGCGTGAGTTAATATATAGGAAGAAAGACACATTGCTTGTTGAAGATGGTGCTTAATTACATTCAGGACATGAAGAATGAGTTAATATGTTCAGTTATCAAATACTCGGTGCACTGTCCAGTAGGTGCTGTGATTCAGAGGTTGGAGGAGTGATTTACAAATGCACATTTCATTCTTGGTGGAGGGAGGATTCCACCTAGATAAGATTTTAAAATAATCCATGTCAGGAAGGCAAGTGAGGATTCCACCTAGATAAGATTTTAAAATAATCCATGTCAGGAAGGCAAGTGATGGGCCAGAGAGAGGAGGAGAGAGAAGGGAAGGCTGGATGGGTGAGGAGAATGTGAATGAGATTAAATTTGTTGTTTAACTTCCATAACCTTAAAGGGCTTGATAATGCCTTGACCCTTGTTTTTGGGAGTGGGGGCAGGGAGGAAGGGGAAGCCCGCCAACAAAAGCTTTTAGATAACCCATTCACTTTCTGCGTTGGGGCTTAGTTTTGGTTCTTTTTGCAACATTGCTCCATGCTCTTTTCAAAATTCTTGGATTAGGAGGTGACCATTGTAGTATTCTTTGTTTGTGTGTTTGCTTTGTTTTGCTTTTCGAGACAGGGTTTCTTTGTGTAGCCCTGGCTGTCCTGGAACTCTCTTTGTAGACCTCAAGCTCACAGAGATCTGCCTGCTTCTGCCTCCTGAGTGTTGGGATTAAAGATGTGTACCACCACCACCCAGCTTATGGTTGCAGTATTCTGAAAAAAATAAGATAAAAGTGACTTCTTTCTTTTTTTTTTTTTTTGAGACAGGGTCTCTATGTAGTCCTGGCTGTCCCGGAATGGGCTCTGTAGACCAGGCTAGTCTCACAGAGATTTTCCTACCTCAGCCTCCTGTATTCTGGGATTAAAGGTGTGTGCCACTACACTTGGCTAAAAGTTAACATTTTAAAATGTCTACTTGATTAAAGTTTTTTGCATTTAGTATATTTTGTAACCATCACTAAGAGAAAGAACAAACCTACCTTATGATGTAGTTACTTCCACTCCTCATTCTCAACTCCTGCCAACCACTATTTTGTCTCTGGATTTGCGTGTTCTGAACATTTTCTATAAAGGAAATCTGATAATATGGGCCTTTGACGCTGGACTTCCCTCACTCAGCCTCTTCTTCTCTCTAGGTTTACCCGTGCTTTAGTGTGTGTTAGTGGTCATTTCTTGACTCGTGGCTCATCACTTCCAACCTTCCCTTCTGTTACCTTGACTGAGGAACTGATGCCTCCCTCTTTCACTTCGGTGGATCCTTTTCATTACATTGAACCCATCCAGATAATTCAAAATAATCTTCCCATCTTAAGCTTCATATTTTCCTTTCTTTTTTATGTTTTTGGGACTGGTCTCATGTAGTGAGACCTGGGACTGACTCTGGAGCCCAATGTGACCTTAGACTCTTAGTCTTTTTCTTCTGCTCCTTGAGTGCTGGGGTTACAGTTGTGTACCACCATGCTTAGCTTTAGATCTTTAACTTGACAATATCTAACAAGTATTTTTATTTGATGTGTGGATGTTTTGCCTGCATGTATGTCTGTTCACGGTTGGTACTCATGGAGGCCAGAAGAGGGCTTTGGATCCCTTGGAACTGGAGTTAGAGTTGGTTGTGAGCCAATTATCAAATGTGTGCTGCAAAACTACAAGAGTAGCAAGTGCTTTTAACCACGGAGCCATCTCTCCAGCTCTAAAGTATATATGTATTTTTTCTTTTTGCTATATCAGGTAATATGTTTGTAGGTTTTTGAGATAGAACTTATATGTCTTGGGGATGGGAGCATTATTTTATGTACTATGTGTAGTATAGATCCCTCACTGTTAACTCTACTGCTCCCTAAGGCTTTTTCCTCAGAGTGTTTTCTTTGTTGTTTAGATAAGTTATTTAGCTTGTCTTTAAGTTCACAGATTTTATCCTGTGTGATCTATACATCATTGAGTTCCCAGCAAATGCTTTTTCTCAGTCAGTATACATCTTATTTGTATAATTCCATTTGGTACTTTAAAAATAACTTCTGGGTACACATTTCATTGTCTTTTTTTTCTTCACATTAAGACAAAAGATGTTTTTGGTGAGCTAAACAAATTTTTGTAGGTAAATTCGTAGTGTGACTGATTTAGCCCCTGCTGTTAGTCTCCTTCAGACAAATACCAAGACTGAAACAAGCAAAACCTGGTGCTGAGAACAGACTGTGTTGGTAGAGCTTGTTTGTGCTCAGCAGTCACAAGGCCTGTGCCCAGTCTCTAGCACAACCCTAACCCTGTGTGTGCGCACTTGTGTGTGTGTATGCACACGCACACTGTACCATAGTGCCTGTGTGGAGGTCAGAGGACAGCTTCCAGGGGTCACTTCTCTCCATCATGTGAGTCCTGTGGCTGGAACTCAGGTTTTCAGGCTTGGCAGCAAGCATCTTTACCAGCTGAGCCTGCCTCCCATCCCAGTTTCTTCATTGAGAATTTATTTTATTTTTTGACATTCTCTTGTAACCCAGGATGATCTCCAACTTGTCATGTAGTCAAACATGACTTTAAACTGACTCTCTTGCCTCTACTTCCTGAGTGCTGGGATTACAGGTATTCCATATGTCATTTTGATTGCATCCTGGACATTTGGGTTATCATGTTGGTAGACCTTGTTCTTACTTTCCTCTTGTATTCCGGCAAGCAGTTGCTCTATTTATGTTTAGTGTATAGCTTTCTGTCCTACTTTTGGGAGTTGTAATACCCTTGGTAATTTAGTTTTCAGGGGTCTTGTGATATTGCTCTGGCACCACTGTGGCTCCTGTGCAGGATCTGTCCGGGCCCTATCTACTGCTAAAGGCTGGTTGGCTTGGCATTGCCATCCATGTGGACAGGGTTGAACTGCCTGCCACTGTTGAAGGTGTAAAAGTAGAGGACCATGTTCATGCTGCTGCCCGAGTCATTGGGCCAGTCCTGTCCTGGATGAGGACTGTGGAATATTTTGACTTTCTAGATCTGTGCTGAGCCGCCCTTTTCACAGATCTTTAGCCAGAGGGCAGGCTTTTCTAGTTTGTTGGCTTGTTTGTGCATCTATCTATCCTTACTTTCTTGGTGGCTCTGAAGTGCAGACCTCTCCATTGTCCAGCCTGAAACATATGGGAGAGAAAAGGGAAATTCATTGAACTTACCACGGGTTTTCCTAGCTCCAGGGTCTCTAGCTGGTACCTCCTTTCTATACCTTCCAAAACCCTTTTGTGATCATTTTTCAGTTGTTTTTATGGTATTTAGTTGTATTTGGAGAACAGGGAGTATGGACCTATGCTGTCATACTTTAGAACTGGAATCCTAACGATTTTCAATTTTTTTGCACTCTTATTTATTGGCTATAGAATTGAAATAGCTGAGGGTGGTTTTTGTTTTTTAATTCTAAATTACGTTTCATTATTTTGTATGTGTGTGTATGTGTGAAGGTCAGAGGACATCTTTTTGGAATCACTTCTTTCCTTCTACCATGCGGGCATTGGGTTTGAACTCAGGCTGTGAGGCTTGCTGTCAGGTGGGAACCTTTACCTGCTGAGCCATCCTACTGGCCTGAGGTTCTTAAGGTTGTGTTCACTAGCTCTCTAGGGCATGTCTTCTCATCTGTTGTCCACTGCGGAGCAAGACAGGCTTAGTCTTCACTGTTTAAATGAAACTGTGGTAATTCAAAATGCCATGCCTTATATGTGTATTATTTATTTATGTATTTGTTTTCAGGGAGTGGAGCAACTGCTGTGGTCCAAGCAGCGTATTGTGCCCCCAAAAAGGAGAAAGTGGCAATCAAACGGATAAACCTTGAGAAGTGTCAGACTAGCATGGATGAACTCCTGGTATGCATAGCTCTTATTTCTTTCTTTCTTTTCTTTTCTTTTTTTAAAATTATTTTTATTATTTATTTTTATGTGCATTGGTGTTTGGCCTACATGTATGTCTGTGTGACGGTGTCAGATCGCCCTGGAACTGAAGTTACAGACAATTGTGAGCTGCCATGTGGTGCTGGGAATTGAACCCGGGTCCTCTGGAAGAGTAGCCAGTGCTCCCCCCCCCTCCCCATTCTCTGTGTAGTTTTGGTGCCTGTCCTGGATCTCGCTCTGTAGACCAGGGTGCCCTCGAACTCACAGAGATCCGCCTGGCTCTGCCTCCCGAGTGCTGGGATTAAAGGCGTGCGCCACCACCGCCCAGCAAGTAACCAGTGCTCTTAACCGCTGAGCCATCTCTCTAGCCCCATAGCTCATATTTCTAAAGTGGAGAGACTTGCTCTTGTAGTTTATGTTAAAGGATGTTTTTAGTTTCTTTTGAAAAGGTGACTTATTTTCATTAATAAATGATTATTATAAAATTTATAAAATCAAAGTAAGTTGAAAAAAATTACAATCTTATTACTCTGAGGTTAACATTTGATATGTACTTTTTTTAGACTGAATATTTAAATTAGCATTTTTGTGATTTTCTCTCTTTTTGTGTATTTCTCTTTACATTGAATGGCTACTTGTACCATTCTATCTGTGTTTGCTCATGTAGGTTTAGTAAATATATGTGTAGTATCCATTGAATAGAGATAGTTTATTGAACATGTGTTCTAGTTTTATATGGTTGCTGTTTTTTCTTACTGATACAGTGGCAGTTACTTAGTTCTCATCTCTATAAGTAACACCATGGATTTGTGATTCCTGGGTCAAGACTCTTTTACAAGATACTGGCCTTAGAGAAACAACAGTTGTGTTATGCACATTGATGGAAGATAAGAGACATAAATTAAATAAAATAGAGTCTCACTATGTAGTTCTGGCTGCCCTGAAACTCTGCATAGATCAGGCTGGCCTCAGACTCTCAGACTCAAAGCACCTGAGTGCTGAGATTAAAGACATGTACCACCATGCTGGTTTTAAATTTATTTTTAGAGTTTATGTTGGTGTGTGTGTGTACAGTGTACATGTTTGTGGGTTTGCTAGCATATGTAGGCCGGAGTTGAGTGTTGGGTGTCTTCCTCAGTTGCTTTCCATTGTATTTTTTGAGGTGAGCCTGAGTTTTCGAATTTGAGTTGATTGGCTAGCTGTCAAGCCCGAGTCCTCCTGCCTCTGCCTTCCATTACTGGGATTACAGGCATGTGCTGTGTCAGGCTTTTATGCGTGTTCTGAGGATCGGACTTAGCTAGGAATAGAGGTGATAAAAGATGGTTTATGGGGAAAAAAAAGCAACCTCACAGGGATTATTTTGTATTTTTGTTGTATTCTTGGATTAGCAGTATAGTTTAAGAATATAGCCTTGTGTTGTAGGCTATATAGTGAGTTACAGGACAGCCAAGGCTATGTAGAGAAACCTTGTCTCAAAATACATAAATTAATAATTAAAAAAAACATGTAAGTGCTTAGCAAGGAAAATCAGACAGCTTTAAAAGTCATATCTTTATTTCCTTTTTTTGTTTTTGAGACAGGGTTTCTCTTTATATAGCTCTGGCTGTCCTGGAACTATATATGTAGTCCAGGCTGGCCTTGAATCCACCTGCCTGTACCTCCTCAGTACTGGGATTAAAGGCATATGCCACTATGCCTGGCTCATTTAATATTTTTTTTATTTTTTGTTATTATTTTGCAGAGTTAGCAATCAAATCTAGAGTTGTATGTATGCTAGGTAAATGCTGCTCTACTGAGTTATATTCTCAGTTCATTTAATGTTTTAAATCCTGGTGAGTTTTGTTTTGTTCTTTGCTTAAGGATGAAATATAATAGCCCCTTTAGGGGCCTTTCTAAATAATACAGTATTTGAGAGCTGTAATCTACCATATTAGATGTCTTGATATTTTTATTTTATAATGATTTTTTTTCCTAAGATTATTTGCAGTGGAGCTGGAGAGTTTGCTCAATGGTTATGAGCACTTGTTGCTCTTATAGACAACCCACCCTGCACTCACATGGCAACTTACAACCATATTTATGTGGGATGTTCTGTATGGCAAATGTGTTGCTAATTAGTCAATAAATAAAACACTGATTGGCCATTGGCTAGGCAGGAAGTGTAGGCGGGGCAAAGAGGAGAATAAAGCTGGGAAGTGGAAGGCTGAGTCAGAGAGACACTGCCAGCCGCCACGATGAGAAACAGCGTGTGAAGATGCCGGTAAGCCACGAGCCATGTGGCAAGGTATAGATTAATGGAAATGGATTAATTTAAGCTGAAAGAACAGTTAGCAAGAAGCCTGCCATGGCCATACAGTTTGAAACCAATACAAGGCTCTGTGTTTACTTGGTCGGGTCTGACGGCTGTGGGACTGGCAGGTGAGAGAGATTTGCCCTGACTGTGGGCCAGGCAGGAAAACTCTACCTACATATTTAACTCCAACAACCTCCACTAACACCAAGCATAAACACGGTGCTCATACATACATGTAGGCAAAATATTCATACGCATTAATAAAATCAACCTAAAAAGTATTTTTTAAAAAAGGTATATAGAGCTAGTGATAGACAAGTCAGGAATGGACTGTAAAGGCATTACTGCTAAGCCTGATGACCTGAGTTTAATCCTTAGGACCTACAAGGTGAAAGTAAACAACCAGCTCCCAAAAATTGTCCTCCGAGGTGTGTCTGCATACATACCATGGCAGAATGCACAGATGTATGCATGCATGTCCTCACACATTCTCTCTCTCTCTCACTCAGTAAATACATACAATAAAACAGTGACGAGAAAAGGCAGGAGTTGGGACTGAGATTCCCTGCCTGTCTGGAAGTTTTCCCATTGCTCCCCACCTCCACCCCCTGTAGTTATGGTGACAGGGAGTAAACTGCTGAGCTGCATCTGTAAACCTCCACTGTCCAAGAGGAACTGAGTTACTGGTGGTGTCCGTACTGAATATTGGGGCATAATCGCAGTGAAAGAGAACATAGTAGTTATAGCTGTTAATAGGCAGCTGCTTACTTAGTTCTTTCTTTTCTTTCCTGTTTCCTGAGTTTTTAGAACTTAAGGAGCCTAAAAGCCCCTGCTGGTGACTTTATGGCTTGCAAAATATGTAGAGCAAGGTCTTTTCTATAAATCAATTCGCATTTAAGTAGAAAAGATGAAAAAAATAGCATTTATTGCGTACTTCATTTATCATTTTTAAAGAATTTAAAAAGCTTTCTATACCAAAGATATAAAGCATGTACATGAATAAATGAAAAGCTGTATAAATCACTGTAGGATTTCTTTCATTCAACAAATGTTTAATAGAGGTATACATGTGCCAGGCACAATGATAAAAGCAAAGAATACTCTTAGCTTTCATTGAGCTTATAGCTGTGTGTGTGTGTGTGTGTGTGTGTGTGTGTGTGTGTGTGTGTGTGTGTTGGGGTGTGTGCAGAAAATAACTAGGCAATAAATTCAGGAGCTAGAGACGTGGCTCAGTGGTTCTGAGCATTTGCTGCCCTTCAGAGGACCTGTGTTAAATTGTTAGCATCCAAGTCAGGTGGCTCACAACTGCCTGTAACTTTAACAGCTCCAAGTCATCCATTGCCCTCTTCTGACCTTCATGGGTACACAGGTGCACACTTACCCCAAATAAGAATAATTAAGAAAATAGTGTAAGTTCTATTTTAAGCACATACGTACGTGCACACACATTGGAGATTGAACTAAGGAGCTAGCACATGCTAGGCAAGTACTCCATTACTAAGGTTATAGCTCCATGATGACTGGGAAAATAGGATTTAATAACTGTGCTTTTATGAGGTAGAGTTTTTATGTAGCCCAAGGTGGCCTTAAAAACTAGGGTGGGAGGACTGGTTGAATGCTCTGGCTGCTCTTTCAGAGGACCCAGGTTCAACTCCCTCAACCCACATGGTGGCTCACAACCATTCATAACTCTACTTCCAGGGGGTCTGACACCCTCTTCTGACCTCCATAGGCACCAGGCATGCATATGGTGGACAGACATATATTCAGGCAAAATATTCATACACATAAAATAAATAAGTATATATTTAAAAACCCTCTATGTAGCTGAATCTGTCCTTAGACTCTTTTATTCCTCTCGCCTTCCCCTCCCAGGTGCTAGGATTGCGTGCATGTGCCATCACATGTGGGAATCCGGTTCTAAGTCCTGGCCTTCATGTAGCCCTCAGTCTAGCAGAGCCAGACAAGTAAGCTCATATGTACTGTGTAGTATTTACGTGCTGTCACGGGAGAAGGTGCACAAGGTGCTTGGAAGTTAAGGGGCTCTTGGACTTCCAGTCTAAGGCCTCTCCCATCTGGAAAAATACAGTTGTTATTTTGCCTTTTTAATTAAAAAGAAAAGAAAGGAGAAAAAGGAGGAGGAGCAGCAGCAGCAGCCCCTGATGAACCTGGATGCTTTGGGAAAATATTAAAAAAAATACCTACACTGAAATCAGATTGCTAAGTTAAGATGCTGTGGGAATATATGTGGTGCAGAGGGAACTGTAGGGTTCAAGGTCCAGAGATAGAAGCATGAAGTTGTTTTGTGTGGCTCCATCTTAGGAGTGAGGTCAGAAGGGATAGGGATAAGACCAGAGGGTCCCTGGTTTCACTCAGGGTCTCTAAAACATGTAATTGTCCCTTGTTAATTTAAATGTTACAAACCGAGGTAGAGTTAGGCTTTGGCATGGGTCTCACTACTCTGGATTAATTTATAACTTTGTACCATTTCAGGTTACTTCTCTTTGATGTGAGAATTGTTAATAATGTCACAAAAATTAGGTGAACTGATATTTTACTAAGACAAAACAACCCCCCACAGACAGACAGACAAAAACATTTACCTTCTGTTTATTAGTAATTATTCTCTGTTGGCGAGATTTCCCAAGATAGTTATTCAAGGATACCTATGTGTACAACTATGTGTCCCAGTGGAGGCCTCCGAGGTACTATGCCAGGATGTGATAAACAGTGCATGTTTTCTGTTTCAGAGATTACTAATACAGTGTCTAGGAGGAGTAGAGTTAGAGTCAGAATTGACTGACGGAAACTACATGGTTTTCTGGTTGAGCCTTTTTTTTTTTTTGGTTTATCTGTGTAGCCCTGACTGTGTGTCCTGAAACTTGCTCTGTAGACCAGGCTGGCCTGGAACTCACAGAGAGCCACCTGCCTCTGCCTCCCGAGTGCTGGGTTTAAAGGCCTGGGTTAGCCTTTTTAGATGAGATCTTGCCGGTGTATCCTGATCTCAGCCTTCCTTCCTCTCAAGTGCCAGGATTAGAGGTGTATGCAGCCTGGCCTGTAGCCATTCATGAAGAGATTAGTACCTTGGAAATCCCAGAGAAGACTGTAACATAGTCC
Organism: Peromyscus californicus insignis; assembly: GCF_007827085.1. Taxonomy (NCBI): domain Eukaryota; kingdom Metazoa; phylum Chordata; class Mammalia; order Rodentia; family Cricetidae; genus Peromyscus; species Peromyscus californicus. The sequence goes on along the minus strand of NW_026294402.1, from coordinate 113,744,383 downwards.
TGGGATAACTAAATCTGGATTTGCTAATTTATAGGGGTTGCTTTAAGCTGGAATGTAATAAGTGACTATGTATTTTCTTCTTTGTAGAAAGAAATTCAAGCCATGAGTCAATGCCATCATCCTAATATTGTGTCTTACTACACGTCTTTTGTGGTAAAAGATGAGCTGTGGCTAGTCATGAAGCTGCTAAGTGGAGGTGAGTATATATACTACAGTGGAATGCCAAGTTCTGTGGGTTAAAAATTTAATAAAAATTCCCCAGCACTCACAGCAAAGGCAGGCAGATCTCTGAGTTCAAGGACAGTCTCGTGTACAGATCAAGTTCCAGGCTGGCCAGAGTTACACAGTGAGATCTTGTCTAAAAATAAATAAATAAAAATTCTTCTTACCCTGATAGGGTTTTGTTGACATTTTACATTTGAGGATACTGAGAATGTAGTTTAAATAGAACATGTGCTAGTGTGTAGCTTCGATAGGTTTCACACATTCTATTTGACTGTTATACCTCCAGCATCTCTCTTAATGTAGTATAGCTTCCTTCCCCATCCTTCCAGGACATCAGCTGATTGAAAAGTTTTGTCTGTTTGTCTAGATTGATTAGATTCTTCCTTTTTGATGTGACGCCTAATCTGTATGTCTGTTTCTAGCACACTGAGCATTAGATTAAAAATTCAGCGTGATGGAATTTAGGCTAAATATTTTTAGGTCTGTAACGTTGCACATTCCATATTGCATCACATCAGGAAGGTTTCCTATCTGAACATGCGTTTATTAGTAATGTTTGTTTTGTTTGTTTAAGATTGTGACAACCAAGGTCTCTCTATAATAAGGATTTTCCCTTGTAGCTAGCAGGTAATCTGTGAGATGAAACTTTATCACTATTATTCTAGGTCCCCACAGGTCTTATATTTTATATATTTTAGCATTCAGTCCTTGTTTAAATCACTTAATTCATTAGAAGTTATTTTTTTATTATTGCATTGTTTCTTTTGTTTTTTGTTTATCTGGACAGGATTTCTCTGTGTAGCCCTGGCTGTCATCATTTTTTTTTTTTTTTGTAAATATAAATGTGTGTGTGTGTGGGTATGTGTGTATTTTAAGAGGAACCTTGACTTATTAAGCAGGGCTCTTTAATCTGTACTGTAATTCCCATTAAAAAGTCAGAATAAAAAGATTGAGGGCAGGTGAGATGGTTCATCTGGTAAAACACTTGCTGTAAAGTGCAAACCTCATGGCCTGCTTGGCTCTGGGAGCCGCAAAGGGGATCCACAAGGCTGTCTTCTGAGCACGTGTGCACTAGAGTGTTCATGCCTGCCCCAGTAACAAATAAACATTGAATATATTGGAAGAAGTGATTGTTAGCCTGGAGAGAGATGACTTAGTAGTTAAGAAAACTTGTTGTTCTTGCAGAGGACTGATTTCTAGTTGCAGCACCCACAATGGTGGCTTACAACTATCCATAACTCCAGTTCCCCAGGATCTGATGCTTTCGGACCTCTGGGGGTACCGGGTACACATGTGGGGTGTGTGTGTGTGTATGTATACATATGTATATGTATGTATGTATATATGTGCAAAATACTCATACACAGAAAATAGATCTAAGATAATTTTAAAAATGGATTGTTGAGGTGAATATGGTGGCTCATGCCTGTAATCTCCCAGCACATGGGAGGCTGAGGCAGGAATATTTCAAGTTCGGGGTTAGCTTAGACTATATATAGCTGGTTCCTTGCAATTTTGAGTCTAGATTTTTTTTCCTGTGTGTGTGTGCACATGCTTGTATGTTCATATGTGCATTAACATGTGCCTGTGCACAGGCATATTTGTTTTTGTGTGTTTGTGTTCATATGTGTGCAGTTTTGTGCATGTATAGGCAAGAATACTAATTTTTATTCCTTAGATGCCCCCCACCCTCCTTGGTTTGAGACCGAGTCTTTCACTGCCCTGATCTTTGCCAAGTGGTCTAAGCTGGCTGACCAGCAAACCCCATGGTCTGCCTGTATCCTCCTACCCTGTGCTGGGATTATGAGATCGAGTTACCACATCCGGCCTTTTTTTCCCAAGTAGGTTCTGGGAATTGACTCAGGTTCTGGTGCTTGGTTTTTACTGGCTGAGCTATTTCCCCAGCCATATTCAGAGTTCCTCAGGCTCACATTTGCGTTCTTTCTCCCCAGATCTAGATTCAGTTGATATTTTCACTGAAGACTGGTATTATAAAGCAGAACTTTGATACTTGAAGTGTCCATTACCATGGCCTCAGTGATTTCAGAACTTGGAAATATTGTATGTTACAAGTAAATCATAATTTCACATCAGTATTTCCTGTTTGAACAAAATATAAATTTATAAAGCTATTTTAATATTATACTTGAATGTAGCTGGAGTTTTCCTCCAGTCCTGCCTGGCCCACAGTCAGGACAATTCTCTGTCACCCACCAGTCCCACAGCCGCTTAGACCCAACCAAGTAAACACAGAGACTTATATTGCTTACAAACTGTATGGCCGTGGCAGGCTTCTTGCTAACTGTTCTTATGTCTTAAATTAATCCATTTCTATAAATCTATACCTTGCCACGTGGCTCGTGGCTTACCGGCATCTTTACATGTTGCTTGTCATGGCGGCAGCTGGCAATGTCTCCCTCCGCCTTCCTGTTATCTCAATTCTCCTCTCTGTTAGTCCCGCCTATACTTCCTGCCTGGCCACTGGCCAATCAATGTTTTATTTATTGACCAATCAGAGCATTTGACATACAGACCATCCCACAGCACTTGAATCTCTTCTCTTGCACAGAAAATTTTTTTTCTTGTAACATATATGTAATTACACAAATACATGTACATTTGGGATGTGTAGATTGAACATTTTTTTGTTTTTGCTTTTGAAGACAGGGTTTCTCTGTGTGGCCCTGGTTGTCCTGGAACTTGCTCTGTAGACCAGGCTGGCTTTGAACTCACAGAGATCCGCTTACCTCTGCCTTCTGAGTGCTGGGATTAAAGGTGTGCACCGCCACTGCTCAGCTTATTGAACATTTTTTTTAATGGTTATCTGAAGACACATGCTATATGTAGTGATACATCTTTTTTTTTTTTTTTTTAAACCCCTTTTGGTAAAGCTTCAGTTTGAATGTGTTGCAAGGTTGGTAGGACTTGTGAGTGATGGAGCCTCTCGGTCTTCCCATTCTATGTTGCTTGGTTTCTGTGTGCATTTGTTTTTTGTAAGGGAGAGTGATTTTTTTTCCATCTTATAGTGTATAGTTACAGAAGGAAGAATCCACATTTTTAGTTTTCAGTTTTGGTATAGTATTTCACTTCATACTTCTCAGAGAGACATAGGCTTAGAATAAAATCCACCTTTCTCTTCAGCAATTGCTTGTCACTAGAAGAGCTTCAGCTCTGAACCTTTCTACGTGTTTGCTGAGTGAGAATGCCATTCTGCATTCCAGGATGAATGGATTGATGAGGTGACACAAGATCGCAGAAGTGAAGCATCTGCCACTGTGCCTTCATGCAGAGGTGCACAGGAAAGCTTAGTTACAGCAGGGGTCTTTCCTGCACTGTGCCTTCATGCAGAGGTGCACAGGAAAGCTTAGTTACAGCAGGGGTCTTCCCTGCACCGTGCCTTCATGCAGAGGTGCACAGGAAAGCTTAGTTACAGCAGGGGTCTTTCCTGCACCGTGCCTTCATGCAGAGATGCACAAGAAAGCTTAGTTACAGCAGGGGTCTTTCCTGCACCGTGCCTTCATGCAGAGGTGCACAGGAAAGCTTAGTTACAGCAGGGGTCTTTCCTGCACCGTGCCTTCATGCAGAGGTGCACAGGAAAGCTTAGTTACAGCAGGGGTCTTTCCTGCACCGTGCCTTCATGCAGAGGTGCACAAGAAAGCTTAGTTATAGCAGGGGTCTTCCATGCTGCTGGAGCGTCCAGCGTAGCCAGAATCACCTCTTTGTTTTAATCCATTAGTGTCAATGGAGACACTGGATTGCTTTGTTAAAGACTGTTTCATGTGATGGTTGCTAACACCAACCACCTTTCAAGATGGTAGTCAAGCGTGGTTCTTTTCAGTATGGACAGATATGAGAATAGTAGGTAATATTGTATCTTTCGTTATTGATCACTTATAACATAATGATCCTTATTTTGTGATTTATAAAAATGTGTAATACAGAGCTTTTCATGTTTTGAAAAACATTTCATGATGAATGGGAAAGTCTACTTAATTCTCTCATCACTTCCCTGTGCTTACCCATCCTTTCTGCACCTTTTATGCACATTGACTGTCTTGTTAAAGGAGTCCTGTTTCTCTGTCCGTGATCCTAGTCATGGACAGGCAGGACACGAGAAAGGTAGTTTTTTTTTTTTTTTAACTTGCTTTTTGTCTCGCCTGGTCTCAGGTTTTCTGAGTCAGTTTCTGATTTTTCCCTCCTAGCACTAGGATACTTTAAAATATGTCCTAGTCATAATCCTCATATAATTATGTATATTTTTATAAGTCAGCATCTTAATATATCTATTTTTAAAATTTTTCTAAATTTGTTTATTTTTATGTATATGAGTGCTCTATCTGCATGCATGCCTTTATGCCAGAAGAGGGCATCAGATTTCACTAAAGGTGGTTGTGAGCTACCATGTGGTTGCTGGGAATTGAAGTCAGGACCTCTGTAAGAACAGCCAGTGCTCTTAACCACTTAGCCATCTCTCCAGCCCCTAAATATCTGTTTTTAAAGTATTAAGTTTGAGCCGGGCGGTGGTGGCGCACGCCTTTAATCCCAGCACTCGGGAGGCAGAGGCAGGAGGATCTCTGTGAGTTCGAGGCCAGCCTGGTCTACAAAGTGAGTTCCAGGAAAGGCCCAAAATTACAGAGAAACCCTGTCTTGAAAAAACAAACAAAAAAAAAAAAAATTAAGTTTGTATTTTTTAGAATGGTGAAATCTTTTTTTTTTAAGGTTTTATTTATCATGTATACAGTGAGTGTTCAGCCTGAAGGCCAGAAGAGGGGTCCAGATCTCATTACAGATGGTTGTGAGCCACCATGTGGTTGCTGGGAATTGAACCCAGGACCTCTGGAAGAACAGCCAGTGCTCTTAACCTCTCAGCCATCTCTCCAGTCCCCGAAAGGTGAAATCTTAACCTGCTGGGCTGTGGTGGTGCCTTTAATCCCTGTTCGAGGCCAGCCTGATCTACAGAATGATTTCCAGGACAGGCTCCAAAACTACAGAGAGACCCTGTCTCAGAAGAAAAAAAAAAAAGGGTGGTGGCGGTGCTGGAGAGATGGCTCAGCAGATAAGAGAACTGGGTGTTCTTCCACAGGACCCAGGTACCAGAGGACCCAGGTTCAATTCCCAGCACCCACATGATAACTAACAACCTCTGTAACTGCAGTTCCAGGAGATGTGATGTCCTTTCCTGGTTTCTATGGGCATTTACCTAGTACACGGACATACTTGCAGGCAAAACACCCATATATATATAAAATAAAAATGAGTAAAATAAAAAAGGTGAAATATTCCTTTTCCTCTTATAGAATAAACCTTTAAATAGATATATTAAGCAATATTTAGAAAACAAACTAGAACTAAATCCATCATATGTGTGTGTGTATAAACATATGTATATTTACATTAAGAAATTTTATTCTGGGGGTTGGAGAGATGGCTCAGTGGTTAAGAGCACTAACTGCTCTTCCAGAGGTCCTGAGTTCAATTCCCAATAACCACATGGTGGCTCACAACCACCTGTAATGAGATCTGGTGCCCTCTTGTGGCCTGCAGGGATACATGCAGACAGAACACTATATACATAATAAGTCTTAAAAAAAAAGAAATTTTATTCTGATATTTTCAGCAGTAAGAATAACACCTTACATTTTGAATTTACTTTTTTTAATTTGTTTTGTGTTTTACATAGAGTCTTTGTAGTCCTGGCTGTCCTGGAGCTCATGATGTAGACCTGGATAGCCTTTAATTCACAGTAATTCCCTGACTCTGCATCCCAAATGCTGGGTTTAAAGGTTGTGTGCCACCACATCTGGGAACTTTAATATTTTTGAAACAGATTCTCACTATAAAGCCCTGAATGGCCTAGAACATTCTATGTAGACCAAGTGTGGGGATTAAAGGCATGTGCCACCCCTCTCAGTGAAACTGATGTTCTAAAACCACCATTTCTTGGACATTTTGTTAAAATAAGTGTCATTGATTAGACTGATTTTACAAGCATTTCATAGTACTTTCTTATAATATTTGGTTAATTATAAGAAATTAACCTTGACAGTGAGTCAGGGAGTGGTGGTATACACCTTTTATCCTAGCAGAGGGAGGCAGAGTCAGGAGGATCTTTTGAGTTCGAATGCAGCCTGGTCTATAGAATGAGTTCCAGGACAGCCAGGGGTACACAGAGAAACCCTGTCTTGGGGAAAAAACCAAAAAACCAAACCTTGACAGTGAGTATTGGCAGTTACTACTACTTTCACAAATCTTTAGAAGTGCTTTCTGTCCAGATATCTGTTTCTGCAATTTGTTAGCACCATACTACAGTGTAAGATCATCAAAACTAGGTAGTTGGGGCCAGCAGGCTGCCCTCTGGCCTCCGTCCACTTGCATGTACCATGTTCATCTGTGTGCAGTATGCACACAGATAAGTAAGAAAACGACTCAGGGATTAAGAAAACCCGAGAGGAAGGAAAGCAAGTACTTCCATCATTAAAGGATTATGTGTAGAATTACAAAAATCTGATCTAGTGTATCTTCTTAGATAGTAAGGTATCTTGTTATTTAGAACCATTCTCATCTTTGTTAAATGCTAAGAGAGAAACATTTGGGGAGTCTTTTGATTTAAGCAGGGCCCAGCAGAATATCTGGTTAATAGTGATGAGCTTTGCATGTTTAATCGGTAGCAGTGACTTTTTAGCTTTTTTGACATCTATTGGCTTATAATGCAATACTGGACTAAACAAATTTTGGGCCCCCTGAAACCTCAATGGCTCAGAGACATCTTAGTAGTGGCAGTAGTCATTAAGGGTTGGGGACATAATTCAATGGAAGAATGCTTGTCTAGCATGGGTAAGGCCCTGGCTCAGTTCCCAACCCTATAAGAGAAAGAGAGAGAGTAATAGCTAAGTTTTTACATGAGTTTATTTTTGTTTTTAAAAAAGATCTTATCATAAAAGCAAAGTGAGGGAAGTAATATGTAGATTAATTCATTTGGTTAAGTGACAGATTTTACAGGAATCTTAAATTAGCAGTTGCTTTATTCTTTGTCCATATTATTTTTTTAAAAAATGGTTAAAATTTTTAATTTTTATTAGATGTATTTATGTGTTTGTGGTATACCGTGTGTATGCAGTACCCACAGAAGTCAGAAGTGAGCATTGGATCACCTGGAACTGGAGTTTCGGACAGTTGTGAACCAGCATGTGGGTGCTAGGAACTGAAGCTAGGTTCTCTGCAAGAACAACAAGTGCTCTTAACTACTGAGCCATCTCTTGTCAATGATAATTAGCAGTGATTTCCGTGGATGATTAGGGCTTTGTGTTGTCTTGTATAATATTAGAGGGACCAGTCTTAATATTATACATCCCAGGGGCTCAGGAGAGAGAACTACTAATGGCGAGGACTATTTTCAGGAAATAGAATCTCAGCACACCGAGCTCTATAGTCCACTTGCTTTAATTCCTCTGGGATAACATTCTATATACACAGCTTCAGTTCTGTTTTCGTGCCTAGCTCCTTTCTTGCCTGATTTCTCTCTGTTTATCTACTGCTCCCTCTTAAGTTCTATCTTAATTCTCTCGTCTTAATTCTGCCTCATCTAGGTCCTTTTCACCTTGTTCTTACCCATCTAGGACTTTCCCTTCTGACTCTTCCTCATCTTCCATCTCGTTCCTCTAGTCCTCTCTTCTAGCCCTTCAATCTAGTTCTTCCCCATCTCAGTTTGTTACTCTCAAGTTCTGACCTATCTAGTTCTTCCATTCTCTTTTCTCTTCCATGTCCTACCTAAGTCTCCCCGGAATCCAGTTATATCAAGCCCCCTCTTCAAGCAAGCTCACCAGGCTTTCTTTAACAATCCAAAATGGGAGTGGTAAAAGAGAAGGTCAACTGAGTGCTAATGACCGGTTAGCATATCACTGTTAGTCCTTGAAAGTGGCCAAGGGAGATATCTGATCCCAGAGAAAGCCTTTTCTGAGGCTGTTCTCCAAATACCTGGAATGTGTATGTCTAGAGAGTGATCAGTCCACACTGTTAGCCCTTCTTAGGGAAAAGTCAACTGGGAAAACTATGAAGGCACACATGATTTTCATAACAGAATACAGCTGATATATAACAAGCCAAATAACACCAAAAACTCCTTGGAATTTGGCTTCCTCTGGAGGAATTCCCTGATCTCTCCAGGTAGTGACTTTGCCATAACCAGCTGAGTTATTATGATGTATTCCTGCGGCCTGCAGCAGTGTTGCTATAGTTTTTTTTTTTTTTTTAAACTCTTTGCTCTTTTGGGGCCTGCCACACCCACCTCCCAAATAAATACATGGAGACTTACTCTTAGTATTTATGAATGCCTGGCCTTAGCTTGGCTTATTTCTAAGCAGCTTTTCTTAAATTATCCTGTCTCCCTTTTGCTTCTGGGCTTTTACCTTTCTATATACCTTTCTTTTTGGGTTTTTCGAGACAGGGTTTCTCTGTAGCTTTGGAGCCTGTCCTGGACTAGCTCTGTAGACTAGGCTGACCTCGAACTCACAGAGATCCATCCACCTGCCTCTGCCTCTGGGATTACAGGCGTGTGCCACCACCGTCCGGCTGTATACCTTTTTTTACGTCTTACTCTGTGGCTGGCTGGGTGGCTGTCCACTGGCATCCTCCTCTACTTCTCCTCTTTCTCAATCCTTGTCTTCTTCCTCTAGATTTCTCCTATTTAATCTCTCTGCATGTCAGCCCCACCTCTCCTTTTTCCTGCCTAGCTATTGACCATTCAGCTGTTCATTAGACCAATCAGGTATTTGAGGCAGGTTAAGTAACATAGCTTTACAGAGTTAAACAAATGCAACATAAAAGAGTACAACACATCTTTGCATCATTAAACATATATTCCACAGCATAAACAAATGTAACACATCTTAAACTAATATTACACAACACATTGCTGTTTGATGTATATCATTCTGTGCTCAAGCTGTAATGGTACATAGATTATTTTAGGGAGTAGAAGAGCTATATTTTTAACTTTTTGCTTTGTTACAAAATTTGTAATAAATCTCATTTTTCAGTATTTTATTTGCTTTATTCTAAAAAATACTTGAGTTTTAAGTATTCATTTTTTCTTGTAAAATTTCTTTTTGAAACAGGTTTTCATATAGTTTAAGGCTGGCCTCTTCTAACTTACTGTGTATTGAAGATGATCTTGAACCCTATTAATTTAGTCTGAATGTACCTCCTGAATGCTTGGGTTGCAGGGACCACCATACTTGGTTTATGCAGTGCTAGGATCAAAGCCAGCCTCATACCTGCTAGACTTTGTCAGCTGAGCTGCACCCTGCAGCCTGCAGTGCCCGGGGTTTAATGACGACGTTAAATGTCTTTTGAAATGCAACCTCTTGGGCTCGTAGTTACATAAGGACAATCTGTGGAGTCTGTGGTCCTCTTTTTTTTTTCCCCCTTTGATTTTTTACTAGCTTGCATGTTAAAGTTCAAAAACTGAGTTTTCCCTATATAACATTTCTTGTGGTTAAGGACATAATACAGTACACACTCCTACAACTGTCTCAAATCCCTACTTTTCTTTAGTTAATTGGGTTAATTGAGTTGTCCAGTGATAATTGTTAGTCTCTTTTTGCTTCCTGTGTTTTACCTTCACCTTTCTTTTAGTTGACATGAAAACTGTGTAACCTTAATTGTTGTTTTTTCTTTTACTCTTTTGGGGGGCTAGCCACCCAGCTCCCAAATAAATCATACATGGAGGCTTATTCTTCCTTATAAATGTCTGGCCTTTGCTTGTCTTCTTGTCTACCAGCTTTCCTTAACTTAAATTATCCTGTCTATCTTTTGCCTCTGGGCTTTTCCCGTTCTCTTACTTCTATAAATCTTATTCTTACTCTGTGGCTTGCTGTGTAGCTGGGTGACTGGCCCCTGGAGTCCTCTTCCTTCTCTGGCTCCTAGATCTCTCCTCCCAGATTTCTCCTATATATTCTTTCTGCCTGCCAACCCTGCCTATCCTTTCTCTTGCCTTGCTATTGGCTGTTCAGTTTTTAATTAGACCATAAGATGATTTAGACAGGCAAAGGAACACAGCTTCACAGAGTTAAACAAATGCAAGATAAACAAAAGTAACACACTTTAAAATAATATTCTACAACATTTCCCCCTTTTTGTCTAAATAAAAGAAAGGCTTTAAACTTTAACATAGTAAAACTTCATACAACAAAATATTAAGTAGGAAATACATTTACAATATTCTGTCCATTTGTAATTAGCATATTCAAAGAAAATAATGCATTATCTATCCTATCTTAGTGAATCCAGAATTTTACACCTAACTTACTTTATATCATGACTAAGAAAAACTGCAGCTATAACTATCTAGTTTTCAATTCCATCAAAGACACAGAAGGATGTAATGTTATCTAACAACAGAGACATTTGGTTGCCTGGACAGTCACCCAAAGTTCTTCTGCAGTGTTATAGCATCCATCTTCAGCCATAATATCTGGCAGACTTTTCAGTGAAGCAGGAATTTTGGACTGTCCTGCCTTATTTTGGCAAACTTAAGTGGTCACTTTCCTGTGGGTTCTGCATGTCCAGTCTGCACAGCACACTGTCAGCAGTCAAAGGCAAGAGCAGTTTCTTTGCCCAGTGGCTAACCTTGCCACAGTGAAAGCAAACTCCACAAGGAGTTTCTTCAGTGCCCATCATCTCTGAAGTAAATTGGTGCTGCCGGGAGCAAATGTGTCTCTTTTGAAGGCCATCTATGTATCTCAAATATATCTCTCTGTGTGTTATATGTAGCCCTGGCTATTTTAGAGCTCATGTAGACCAGGTTGGCCCTGAACTCACAAATATCTGCCTGCCTCTGCCTCCCGAGTGCTGGGATTAAAGGCGTGTGTCATCATACCTGGCGCCTGTGCGTGTGTGTGTGTATGTGTGTGTGTGTGTGTGTGTGTGTGTATTTATTTTGTAATAAGTTCTAGATAATAATATAATAGGACTTAATTGTAGTTTTCGTTTAATTTTTCTTTTGTTGTTTGGTTCTTTTGAGACAGGATATCATTGGCTAGTCTGAGCTGGAACTCAGTATATAGTGCAGGTTGGCCTTGAACTTATAACAATCCTCTCTGAGCCCTTGAGTGCCAGAAATACAGCTTGAGCATAATTGTTAAATAAATACATTCTGTTGGTTTTAAATTCTATCAGGTTTTCCCCCATTTCCAGTCTTTTAAAATTTTAAAAATTCTTGAAGTTTTAAACACGGAATTCTACTTTCTCACTAAATGCTTCTTGTGGCCTGTTTCAGAAGAAAGAGGGCTCATCGATTTGGTCATTTGCTTCAGGGCTTTGTGTGTGACTGATGAACTCAACAGAACGGAACTTCTCCCTAGGCCTTCTGGATTACAAGTTTGTAAATCCCATTTGTCGAGGAAGGGAAAGCTGCCCTGAAATGTGCTAGGAAGTATTGTGTGGAGTTTGGAACCTCTCTGGCTCCTTAACTCTAGAGAGAATAAAATGCCTGTCTCCTGCTGGAAGTCCTAGTGGTAGTGGGCTGGCTTCCAGAGGGGAGAGTTAAGAGAATAGTACTCGAAAGCAGTTCTCTTGTCCTCAGTCTTTCTTCCCACTCCTCCCCTCTCCTCTTCAAGGTATTGGTGCTAGAACTCCAGGTAGGGATTGCTTTCTTTTTTCTTTTAAGACTGGATCTCACTGTGTTGCTCTGCCTGGCCTGGAACTCAGCGATTCACCTGTCTGTTCTGCAGGCACTGAAGTTCAGATTTCTGTAGTGTGCTCTTTTTCCAAGAATATCATTACCCTCTTCTGATCCTCCTGTGGTCTTTCCTTATTCAGGCTTAAGGTGTCCTCCACAATCAGTTGCCAGTGCTTGGGCAGTGGAGTCATTTCTATGTATTTTTATGAGTCTGTCAACATTTTTTTGAGTGTAAGTAGTTTTGATTGTCAGTGTTCTGTGGTTTTAACTGATGTGTAGGAGTTTGTTCCTCCTGCTCCTTTGTTTAGTAGGAGTAGCATCTTCTATCCTGAGAGGAATTGGATTGATAAGACATCTGGACATTACTTAAGGAAGAACTGAAATTGCTGTTATTCCCATGTTTGCCTTTGCCTTATTGTTTTATTTATGTATTTGTTATCCTAGAATTAATAGCTTTTAAGCTAACTTGATTACTCTATTAGTCAGGGTTCTCTAGAGCAACAGAATTTATAGAATGAATCTCTTAATATATAGAAAGGGGATTTATTAGAATGGTTTACAGACTGTGGTCCAGGTAATCCAACAATGGCTACCTGTGAACAGAAGGTCCTAGAATCCATAAAGCTGGATGTCTTAGGTGGTGGTCTTCAGTAGATTTAGAGGTAGCTCTTCCTACTTCAAATTAAGCAAAAATCCCTCACAGGTGTGCCCTCCATTTTGGGGTTTTAGTTAATTCCAGATTAGTTGACAACCAAGAATAGCCATCACAATTACAAATGTGATTTTTACTTTTCATGTATTTCTTCATTGATTTGACTTGTATTTCTACAAGTTAATTATAAAATACTGCACAATCTAGTCTGGGTTGAACACTGCTTTGGTTTGTGATATCTTTCTTTGTTGTTGTTTTTTGTTTTGTTTTTTGAGACAGGGTTTTTCTGTGTAGCTTTGGAGCCTATTCTGGAACTCACCCTGTAGACCAGACTGGCCTCGAACTCACAGAGATCCTCTTGCCTCTGCCTCCTGAGTACTGGGATTAAAGACGTGTACCACCATGCTAGGCAGTTTGTGATATCTTAGAGTGTTTTTACTTGGTGTGGTTCACCCAGGGCTTCTTCAGAAATGACTAAAATACTACATTAACTCTTCCAAGGTTAGAATATAGAATAGAGAGCTAGTATTTGATACTTTTTCCTTTCTTTCTTACATAATTTGTGTAGATGTTCTAATGTGGTTTGATTCCAAACTAGAACTGAATAATTGAATGAATTAAAATTTTTATTGGGTTATGTTTCCTGTTTTCAGGTTCTGTTCTGGATATTATTAAGCATATTGTGGCAAAAGGGGAGCACAAAAGTGGAGTCCTAGATGAGCCAACCATTGCTACAATCCTGCGCGAAGTCTTAGAGGGATTGGAATACCTGCACAAGAATGGGCAGATCCACAGGTTTGTGAAGGCTGCCCTTTCTCCTTTCTAGGTTGTGTTGGTGTGCCTGGGCCTCACTGAGGACAGTTTCTTTCCGCTAGGAGTGTTTCATGCTGAGCCCTGTGCTTCTGTATTACCAGCTTCAGTTTCTTTTGCTGATTATAGTTTGAATTATACAACCCATAAATATTAAGAAAGTAATAAATTTTCAAAAACAAAACAAAAAGTAAGCCTGGTAAATATTGGTATTCAGGAGGCAGAGGCAGGTGGATCTCTGAGTTTGCGGCCAGCCTGGTCTACAGAGTGAGTTTGGGGACAGCCAGGGTCGCATAGTAAGGCTCTGTCTCAAAGAACAAGCAAATGTGGTAAGTGTTTTAGTCAAATTGGAAAATGAAAAAAAACAGAACAGTTTGATTTTTGCCAAGAAGACAATCACTGGTAATGTTTGAAAGATTGCTTTCTATTTTCTTTTCTGTTTCCTAAAGTACTTAAGAGAATGGTATTTATATAATTTTGTCTCTCATTTTTGGGGTGCTAGGGATTGAACTCAGGTTCTTGTGCATGATAGGCAAGTGTTCTACCAAAGAGCTGTATATTTCTAACCCTTAAAAATCAAAACAACAACATAAACACCAGCTTTTAAAAGTCTTGCTGACTTGCCCAGGCTGGCTGTTAACTCCTGATCCTTTTGCCTTACCCTTCCAAATACTGGGATTGCAGGTATATGCTCCCATGTGCACACTGTCTATTGCTCTCCTCATTTTATTTTCTATCTTAAGTATTTTTCTAAATTATTGCAAAGTTCTTAATTAAATACTACTTTTTAATTAGAGCTTTAAAGTTTTCCATTTTCTATAGTCAGCACAACCTGGACCCAGTGCTGCTACCTGAGGACTGATGGGTAGACACTGGATGCGTTATGTGTAAGCCCTTTCCAGACTCCTTGTGGGGCTGCCGTCTGGTCCAGTGGAGTTGTTATTGCCCAAGGAAATGAAGGGCTTTTCCCTTAAGCCGTCTTTTGCTGCTGTATAGGGAGTTGACACACATGGATCCTGTGGAGGGTGAGGGTTCTGTAGTAACACATTGAGGGTTTGTATAAAAGATGCTTCTTGAAGTTTCCTCCTACTTCTCTATCATTTCTATTTTCCTGAGAGCGAGCAAATAAATAAATAAATAAATAAATCACAATTCTAATGGAATGTATGTGTGTATCTAAATAAATGACCTTGTAATCATAAATGCCATCTGTTTCCTGATTCATGTCAGGCAATATCCAACCATCTTGAATTCAGATATCAGAGAAAAGCATCAGAAACAGTCAAAAAGGTGTTTCATATTGTCAGATCCATTTGGGAACAGTTGAGATTATTTGGGAAAATCAGTCTTTTTTATTTAATTTAATTTATTCTTTCACAGTTTCATACATGTATGCGATACTGCTTTGATACTCTTCCTACCCCATTATCCTCTCACCCCCTTTCACCTGACCACTTTTCCAACAAGTCCCCTCCTGCTCCCATGTCTGTTTTGAGTGTGTGCAGTTAATTAGGCTGGCTAGCTTGCTTGAGCATAGTTAGGGGATTATTCACTTCAGGGAGGGCAGTTACCAGTGGCTGTACTACTCAGGAATGTGACTCTCCCTCTCCCTGGAATCATTAATTGCTTATAAGCCATCAGGGAGGAGTGAGACCTTATCAGCCCCTCTGCAACCATGCTGAAATATTGATTGGAGGGGCTTGTCCTGTGTAGATAGCCACTTCTGTTGTGAATTCATGGGCATAGCAGCCATGTCTTGTCCAGAGTATAATGTCTGACAGCACTCTGGCTTTGGTAGTCCTTCTGCCTCCTCTTCCTGACTCTTCCTGAGTCTTGGAGATGGCGATATGGACATCCCCTTTAGGGTTGAGGATGTACAGTCATTGATTCTCAGCATTTCGACCACTTAGGAGTTTCTGTATTAACAGTAATCCACTGCATCCAGGAACTTCTCTGACCAAGACTCAGAGCAGCACTAATCTGTGGATATAAATATAAATGAATATTCAGAAGGCAGTTTGATAGTATTGTCCATTTAAGAAAGTAAGGTTCCTATTTAGGGCCTGTGACTAGACCATGGGCTGTTGACCAGGTTTATAGTACCAGGCATGATTTCTTCTGTGGAGAGGATATCAAATCCAGTCAGATAGCAGTTGCTTACTCCACAGCTGTCATGCCATTATTGTATCAGTTGACAGATCTTGCCTGCGAGAGTTCATAGCTGAGTAAGACTGTTGATTTTTTTTTTCTGTGTTTTAGTTTGCTTTCTCTTGCTCTGACAAATACCATGACCAAAAGCAACGTGTAGTATGGTGGGGTTTGACTTACAGGCCCATGCAGGAACTTTAAGCAGTAGCCATGGGAGAATGCTGCTTACTTCTATGCTCAGCTGGCTTTCTTATACAGCCCAGGCAGGCCACATGCCTAAGGATGGCACTGCCCATAGTTGACTGTTAGCAAGGAATAAAATTCCTCATAGACAATTCTTGGCTTGAGGTTCCTTTTTCAGGTGACTTTAGTTTGTGTCAGGTTGACACCCAAAGCTAACAGTGACATTCTCCAGCAGCCTGCATAAGTGTTGTGTCACTGTGAAAGCTATCCAGGAGGGAGGCGACTTCCCCTCAGTTCCCACTTGACTTCTCCATGCCCTGCAACCACAGTGTATGGCATCTTCAACAAGAGGGTGTTTTAAAAAATTGATTTTTTTGTTTTATGTGTATATGTGAGCATCTGCACGTAGGTTTGTACACTGTGTGCTTGCCTGGTATATGAAGAGGGTGTCATAGTCCCTGGAACTGGAGTTACAGGGACGTGTGGACCACTTGATTGTGGGTCCTCTGCCAAGAGTAGAAGTAGATGGCTCTTAACCACTGAGACATCTGTCAGCCCTTGGCCTTCATGGTTGAAAAACAGTTGTGCACACGTAGAATTCTTGCCTCACAAGGTTTGTTCATTCGATTGCTTTTCGACTGTAGTACTTGCAGTGCATCTCATTAACTTGAGGCCCCCGTGGTGCCGATGCTAAGGCAGCGTTAGCTCTAAACTCCCATGCCCCTGCACACGTTCTTTTTCTCTTGCTGCTCTCAGCATATTCCCCCCTTTGGGTTTGGGTTTTTTTTTTTTTTGTTTGTTTGTTTGTTTGGTTTTGGTTTTGGTTTTGGTTTTTCGAGACAGGGTTTCTCTGTGTAGCTTTGCGCCTTTCCTGGATCTCACTCTGTAGACCAGGCTGGCCTCGAACTCACAGAGATCCGCCTGGCTCTGCCTCCCGAGTGCTGGGATTAAAGGTGTGCGCCACCACCGCCCGGCTGGGTTTGGGTTTTAACAGTTTTACTATATTGCTGTTGGATATACACATTGTTTTGTGTGTGTGATTCCTTCCTTCCTTCCTTCCTTCCTTCCTTCCTTCCTTCCTTCCTTCCTTCCTTCCTTCCTTCCTTCCTTTCTTCCTTCTGTTTTGAATTTGTAGATTAATTTTTTTCCTTTTCTGTTTCCTTTTGTTGGCTGTTACTTCATGTTTGTTGACATGCTTGCTTTCCTCTCAGATTTCTGAAGGCACTGCTGATTTTTCTTGTCTGTCCTTTAGACTGATAATTCTGTCTTGAAATTTAAAGATTGTTCTGCCATCGTAAATCTGCTTCTAGTAGAATGAACTCTTCTAGTAGAATAGTCAGTAATCCTTGCACCCTTTCCCCCTCCTTTTTCCCTTCGCTTGCCTGTTCTCTTTCACTCACCCTCACTGCCTTCTTCCCTTCCCCTCTTCCAGTGTGTCTGCTTCTCTTGGCCTTGGTTTGCGTTCTTTTTATTTTGCAGTCTGATGAATGGGTAGAGGTCATACTCAAATAGCAGTAGCCTCCAGGACCTTGGTGCTTCCTGTGGATGTTAGAGTATATCTTTTCAGAAGCCTGGGGTGGTGGTGCAGGACAGCACTTTCTGACCAGGCTCTTGAAGTCTCCTTTGCTCTTTGGGCACATCCTTTCAGTTGGTGAAAGTGTAGTACAGCAAAGGCTCTGTGTCGATTGAGCAAGCTGTCTTCAATGTCTTTGTTTCTAGTTGGACTGCAGCCACAGGTGGTAGTCAGTGTCTGTCCTCTCCTGATGGCCAGCCTCAGAAGGTGGCCTCTGTTAGTAGTGTCACTGTGTAGGGTGCTGCCCCCACTTCTGCTCAGATGAGTCTGAAGATCTCTGGCTAGAGATGGATCACTCAGCATGAGGTGGACCACACAAAAATAGTTCTCGCCTCAGAGGGAATAAGAAACTGTTTATTTTGGAGCTCACTAAAATGTGAGTGCCCATGGCCCAGGAACACAGAATTAGGTTACCCCAAATTCCATGTTCCAATGAGCAGCAATTTCATAGACACAAAGAAGGTCATAAATCAAGACACTTTTTGAATACGTTGTTGGAAACATCAGGTAGGTGATTACAGCTAAGGCAGAAACCTCTTCTCCAGTCTCCAATGCTGTCTGATGAACCTTTAGGCTGTGGTTGGTGGGAGCTAATGCTCTGCTAAGTCAATACATTTCAAAAGGCTCACCTGATAGTCACAAGAATGCTAGATCAAGCAGAGGTGGATAGGGTGGGGCAGGCTAACAGGGGGGCTGAAGATAGCCCAAGATACACTTGAGTTGCTGTGGACCTACAACATTCTGACCTCTCCACAGTCTTTGAAGTTGCAATCAGATAATCAGCCTTGTGGAAACTTGAGTAGAAGGCGTAGCTTCTTTCTAGGACCTTTCATCCACAGTGGTCTGTGTGCTCTAGTATAACTGCCACACAGCTGGAACTGGATCTGGATCTGGTCCTGGGCCAGATCACCTAGGGTCCCACTTTTCTATCTGATATGATTCAGTTTTCCAAGCATGTTTCTAAGGTTGATTTCCAGAGCACTGAAATGATTGTTTTCATCAAATATGTGCAGTAGTGAGGGCGATTTTTAAGATTTTTCAAATAGACCTACTCTTAGATTTTGTATATTTCTTCCATGAGATTATCCTAAAAACAGGAGCCCCACACTTCAAAGATATTCCTAGGAAAAATCTCTGAGGGAGAGAATTTTCTCTCTCTCCCTCCCTCCCCCCTCCCCCCCCCCCCCCCCCAGTTCTGAGAAATTTCACATGACTTTTTAACGAGTAGTAACCTTTTTTTTTTTTCTGGTGCTGACATTGAACCTAGCATTCTAAGGCTGGTACAGGTTACCTGCAGTGACCAACCTGCTTTCAGGTCACTTTCAGAGGTATGTTGCATGGAACAGCTCGATGTACAGTCATGCAGAATAGGGCAGTCTAAAGTTCTGTGTGGGTGAGCTCCACATGGACACTCTTCTTTCTTAATGTAGGCTTGAGTTTCTGACTTATATCATTTTTCTCTCTGAAGAACATTTTTTAAAAGTGTGTGTGTGTATGTGTGTGTGTGTGTGTGTGTGTGTGTGTGTGTGTGTGTGTGTGTGTGTGTTCAGGCACATCTCTTTGGGGTCTGTGGACATCTAGGGTGTCACTCCTTGCCTGCTAGCATGTTTTGAACGGGGCTTTTTCTTATTCACTCCTGGCTTGTGAGCCTTCTAGGGTTTTCTGGAATACTTTTAACATTTCTCACAAGAGCTCTACTGACTACAGATTTTCTTAAATTTCTTTTTGAGAAAAATCTTTTTTTCCTTCACTTTTGAAGCATAATCTCAACAGATAGAGATTAAATTCATTCAAAAAATTTCTCTCTGCCTCGGTTTTCTTTGAGTCTGTTTGTATTTCTGTGTCTTTCCCTGTGTCTTCCCATATATACCTGTGTTCCCTAGAGTGTACTAGGGAAAGGTGTCTGATCAAGGCCTCTGTTACACTGACAGGTGCCCCTGCTTTCTATGTATAGCTTTCTGTATTATTTAGAATGATATATTTTTTCACATGTGCTACAAATCATGGACTGTTAATTTTTTCTTTTATTTACTTTTTATTTCTTTTTTTTTTAGACCATTATGTTTTAAAAAAATGTTTTAACAGTTATTTTTATTCATGTGTATGAGTGTCTGTTATGTGTATGTGACAGCCAGAAGGGGTATTGGTTCCCCTGGAACTGAAGTTACTGGTGCTGGGAACTGTACTTGGGTCCTGTGGAAGATCAGTAAGTGCTCTTAATAGTTGAGCCATTTCTCCAGCCCTGACTCTCAGTCTTTAAGACATAGCAGAATCTCATGGGAAACTCTAGAAAGTATTGCTATCTGGGTCTACTGCAGGAAATTCATTTCATTGGTTTGGGATAAAGCCCGGGCAGTGGGATTTCTAAAGGCTCCCCAGGTAATTCTGAGTCAGTGGTTCTCAACCTTCCT
Source organism: Peromyscus californicus insignis (assembly GCF_007827085.1). Taxonomy (NCBI): domain Eukaryota; kingdom Metazoa; phylum Chordata; class Mammalia; order Rodentia; family Cricetidae; genus Peromyscus; species Peromyscus californicus. Next base: position 113,724,704 of record NW_026294402.1, on the reverse strand, counting down.
ACTGCTATGACCCTTTAATACAGTTCTTTGTGTCATGGTGACCCTAACCATACAATTATTTTCATTGGTACTTCATAACTGTAATTTTGCTACTGTTACATAATGTAAATGTTATGTAAGGTAAATATTTGTGTTTTACATTGGTCTTAGGAGACTTTTGTGAAAGCTTGTTTGACACCCCCCTCCCCCAAGCGGTTGTGACCCACAGGTTGAGAACCAGTGCTCTTAGAGCAGCCAGAAGAAGTCCTGAGTAGTGTAGATTTCCGTAAGTAGTTCTGAAATACACTAGTCAGGTCTAGGAGAAGGTTGAATTGGGAAGCAGAGGTAGATGTTTAGTAGTTGGCTTTTCTTCTGTGTGTCCAGTGCAGTTGTTACTGCAGGTCTCTATGTCAGGTTTCCTACCCTGTTTGCCTCACTAGACTTTTCAGGTCTTTTTTTTTTTTTGCATTGAGACAGGGTCTCAGTATGCAGCCCTGACTGGCCTGGAACTTGTTTATATAGGGCAGGCTAGCCTTGAACTCACAGAGATCTACCTGTCTCTGCTTCCTGATGACTAGGATCAAAGATTTGCATCCCTGTGCTCAGGCTGACTGAAAGGGTTTTTCGACAAAAGAGTATCTTGATGATCAGGGCCAAGGAATGCCACAAAAATCACACCATGCAAGAGATCTCAGGCAAGAGATTTACTGGGGGGAGGGGTGGGCACAAAATGGCTGCCTCTGAGTGGGGATGGAGAACAGAGACAGACCAGGTCATGATGGTGGGCCTTATTTATAAAGGGGTGTATGGAGCATGTACGTAGGGAAAACACGGACAGTGGCTGTGGTGGCCATTAGTTATGACTGGTCTGGGTTGTAAGCACTGGGTCACCGGTTCCAGAATGTGGTGGTTCTTAGTTGATATCTTAGTTAGGGTTTCTATTGCTGTGATGAGACACCATGACCATGACAACTCTAATAAAGGAAAACATTTAACTGGGACTAGCTTACAGTTTCAGAGGTTTAGTCCATTATCAGGTGGAAAACGTGGGGGCGTGCAGGCAGACATGGTACTGGAGAAGGAGCTGAGAGTTCTGTATCTTGATCCACAGGCAGCAGAGGTGAAAGTGACACTAGGCCTAGTTTGAGCATCTGAAACCTCAGAGCCCACCCCACAGTGACACATTGCCCCAGCAAGGCCACACCTGATATGCAAGACACCTAGTAGTCCACTCCCTATGGGTCAAGCATTCACATGCCTGAGTCTATGGGGTCATTCCTATTCAAACCACCACAGCTGACTAACACTGACTTCAGAGATTCTGATTTGGGTGGACATGGTGCTTATTTAATCTTTTCTCTCAATATGCCCCAGTAATTTTCCCTGCAAAGAGATTAGCTTAACAAAAGTGCTACATGTCTGTAAGGTGTTTGTGCTGTGGATATCGTTCTGTATGCTGAGTGCTGTGGATGTCTTTCTGTATGCTGTGAATGAGTATATGTGGCTCTGATTGGTTGATAAATAAAACACTGATTGGCCAGTAGCCAGACAAAAAGTATAGGTGGGGCAAGGAGAGAGGAGAATTCTGGGAACAGAAAGGCTGAGTCAGCCAGCCAGACACAGAGGAAACAATATGTAAAGATAAAACTGAAAAAAGGTACCAAGCCACATAACTAAACATAAATAAGAAATATGGGTTAATTTAAATGCAAGGCCTACTCAAATGTTAGCCTGAGCTAATGGCTGAGCAGTTTTAATTAATATAAGCCTCTGTGTGTTTACTTGGGTCCAAGTGGCTGCAGGGCCGTGGAAGCCAAACAAGACCAGAAAAACTTGAGCTACATGTCTAATGTAGTGTACTTCTAGCCGTGGTTGTGATTCATTGTTTCTATTAACCCCTTGTCAAATTTCCCACAAACTTGTGTTCTTCACTGTGGAGAAAGCCAAATATGTCTATTGCATTGCTTTTAGTTTTAGGAGGAACTTGTAACTTTGGGTAACAATGGCATGTGAGAAATGGCAGTGAGCAGGGAAAAACATATCCAGTATTCCTGCTATGCAAAAGTAAATAAGAGAGTCAGCCCCGGGGCTGCAGGATTGCTTAGAATAGTTTGAGACAGAGTAAGACAAGTTCTTTAGCTCAGTGGTGGCGCATACCTTTAGTGCCAGCACTCAGGAGGCAGAGGCAAACTGATCTCTGAGTTCCAGGCCAGCTTAGTCTACAGAGTGAGTTCCAGGACAGCCAGGGCTACACAGAGAAACCCTGTCTTGAAAACCAACAACAAACAAGGTTTTTTCCCCCCCTGAGAACTGTATTGGTATCCGGATACCTGGTTGCAGATCTCTTCCTTGAGAAGTCCCTTGTCTTGTTCCATGTGAGAAGCCTGGTGTTTTGAGTGCTCAGTGAGCCATGGCATTGGTTTACTTTTAAACCTGAAACTTGTTCTATGGATTGTACTCTTAGTTTGAAAGGGAAATAGTTGCTTAACCTAAGGCTCTGCTGGAAGATGGATTAGTGCCTTATGAAACACAAAAGCTTAATAGCCTTACCTAAATAGGTGATACCTCTATATGACTTCTGCCTTCAAGCAGCTCAAATTGGTGGATAGAAAAAAATTGATCTTCTCAATTCTATCAGACTAAATTATGTTAACACTGTATATTTACCTTTGGTGTGGTATGATAAGAATGGCTTTTGTATGACATGAGAAATGTCATATACATTCCATTGGAAGGGTATCATAGAGAACACTTGACCATTATCCCTCAAAACTGGCGAGGTCACCAAAAGCAAGGATAGTCAGAAATTGTCACTGTGGAGAGCCTAAGGAGACCTGGCAGCTAAATGTAATTTGCTTATCTGGGTAGACTCCTGGGCTAGAAAGGAACATTTGGTAAAAACTAAGGGAATCTGAATAGGCCCTGTGTATGTGAGGGGTGCAGTAAAGAAACCTTCCTGGCACTCTATGATTGGGGGCGGGTTATTGTTGGTAAGAGAGAGAACAGCCAGAGGCATCTGGAAGAATCTGGAGCAGAGAGAAAAAGAAACAGACTGGACATGGCCAGGGCTATCTTCAAGAGAAGGGACAATAGCAAGAGTGACAGTCATGAGAGTAGCAGGGATCTGGAGCAGCCTGGGGTGGGGGGGTTTGCCTTAGTGCAGAAGTCAGGGAGGTGAGAAGGGCCAGGAAGCTAGTGTGGGGCTTTGAGACATACAACAAGTATGTGTGAAAAGGCTCTGAGGGAGTCTGGAGGCCTGCATGGGCTTTGATATGCAACCACAGGTGTATGTCAGTGGAAAGCCTTCTACCCCTTCTGCTAGAGGCAAACCAAGTGACCCATCTCACAAGTTCCTGAGGAATGCTGGCTTTCATCTAGCCACCAGAAATCCTTTAGTCCAGCTTGGGCTCATTTCTGGACATACACACTGCCTGAGACCTAGCACTGTAGTCTTGAGCTAATGATGTCTTAATCTGGGCTCATTAATTTTAACAAAAGTACCACACTGAAGTAAGGTGTTAATAATGAGTGTGTGGGAACTTGTATTTTCTTTTCAATTTTTTATGTAAAGCATTAGAACCCCCCCCCCAAAAAAAATCCTAATGCTCTGGTTCAAAGAATACAACTTCTTGCCATTTTCTTATGACTCCTTTGAGAAGCATTTTATGCCAATATACACATATGTGAATATGTATGTGTACACACACACACACACACACACACACACACACACACACACACACACAAATCTCTGATTCTGTTTTCTTCTCCCCTTGGTTTTTCTAAGACAGAGTTTCTCTGTGTAGCCCTGGTCTGTTCTGGCATTCACTCTGTAGACCAGGCTGGCCACAAACTCAAAACCTGCCTCTGCTTCCTGAGTGCTGGGGTTAAAGGCATGTGCCACCACTGCCCAGCACTATTCTGTTTTTTAAGCAAAAAAGTTACATTATATGAAGCTTTTCTCTTCCCTCTTCAGAATATATTTAAAGCACACCTATAATTCCACATACTTGGGCTACTGAGGCAACAGGATCTTGAGATAAAGACTAGCTTGGGTTACACAGTAAAGCTCTTCAAAACTAAACAAGGGCTGGAGAATCAGCTTAGTGGTCAAGAGCACTGGCTATTCCTGTAGAGGATATAGGTTCAGTTCCCAGCACCTACATGGAGGCTAACAACCATCTCTGACTTCAGTTCCATGGGTTTCAGTGCCCTCTTCCAACCTTCTTGAGTACCAGGCAAACACATGGTACACATGCATACATTCAGACAAAACCCCCATATACATTTTATAAATAAATGAAGAAACAGGATTATATTTGGGTTATTTTCTATAAGCTTGTGTATTCACTGGCATATACAAATAGATTCTTCACTGGTGACCTACTGTAGTTTTTTATTTTTTTTTTACTCTTTACTCTTTGGGGGCCCACCACCCAGCTCCCAAATAAATACACAGAGACTTATTCTTACTTATGAATGCCCGACATTCGCTTGGCTTGTTTCTAGCCAGCTTTTCTTAAATTATCCTGTCTACCTTCTGCCTCTGGGCTTTTACCTTTCTCTATTCTATGTGTCTTTCTTTCCTTCTTACTCTGTGGCTGGCTGTGTGGCTGTGTAGTTGGCCCCTGGTGTCCTCCTCTCCTCTTTTTTCATGTTCCTTCTCTTCCTTTTTTCTCCTATTTATTCTTTCTGCCCACAAGCCCTGCCTATCCTTTTCTCCTGGCTCGCCATTGGCTGGTCAGCTCTTTATTAGACTAATCAGGTGTTTTAGACAAAGTAACACAGCTTCACAGAGTTAACAATTGCAACATAAAAGAATGCAACACATCTTTGCTTCATTAAACACATATTCCACAGCATAAACAAATGTAACACATCTTAAACTAATATTCCATAACAACCTACTGATGAATAATTAGGTCATTCCTATTCTTTGACTGCAGTATATTTAGTTTATAACTCTAACATCTGGAACAGAATGTAGGTGGTAGAAACTGGGGTTGGAGGCAACATTTGGTTAGTATTTCATTTTCAACCCTGCTTGCCATACCCCTCCTCATACTTGTGAGGAAAAAAAAATACCAGGTAGGTAGTCCTCTGTTGCTGGGTCCTAATGGCTCTTTTGAGGGAGGGGGTGAGAAGGTGTGGCATCAACGATACAGACACTGGGAGTCATATGAAAGGCAAACAGCAGACTCACTTATTCAGTGACGAGGAAAGCCTTTTATACCCTCTCCCAGCACCCAGGCTGCGTCCAGATCTGGTGACATTGCATGCTTGCCCCTCGTTGGCTAGGCACAGTCAGGACCTCTGACAGCGCCTGTGGCTAGGGCCTCAGGCAGACTCCAGGTTGGCTCATAAGGAAGTATGTTATGTGCAGGCCTTGACAGCTGGTTTGAGCCTTGTCTTCCTGCAGTCCTCTATGTAGTTTATTGAATCTACTTGATGATTGGATGATTGATTACTGCAGATGCAAGAGGTAGTGCATTATTATGCAGATCAAATATAGCTTATGGTGAAATGGGGAGACATAGAAGTACAGCCATCTAGTAAACTCTGCAAGTACTATAGGACAGGTAGGAAAGGGGGTAGAGGAAGTAGTGGTCAAATTGTACTCTTCTTCATTGGGTTTGTGAGAAACTCTTTTTCTTACCAAAGGTAGTTAAGGTTCTTTTTAGCCTGAAACAATTCACATTTCCTGAACCATCTTTCCTTTTGCATCAATTAGCCAGTCAAGTTAGATTGTAAAGTGTAGCTCCCACCAATGGAGTGAGACATAGTCATCACTAATGTCAGGGATAAAAGATGGAAGCAGTCTGGCTGAATGTACTTGCTAGCCTGGTTTGGGTTTTGGTGCACTGTTTTTACAAAAAGAATTGCCATGCTGAGTTGCTTTCTCTTTCTTTGTGTGTTCCTTTGTGCAGGATCAAGATTTTGTTTTGTGGTTTTTGAGACAGAGTCTGGCTGGCTTGCAGTGCTCTATGTAGACCAGGATAGTCTCAAACTTACTGGCCATGTCCAGTCTGTTTCTTTTTCTCTCTGCTCCAGATTCTTCCAGATGCCTCTGGGTGTTCTCTCTCTTACCAACAATAACCTGCCCCCAATCATAGAGTGCCAGGAAGGTTTCTTTACTGCACCTCTCACATACATAGAGCCTATTCAGATTCCCTTAGTTTTTACCCAAACTATGACCAAAAAAGTGTCATAGAATTTGGAAAATGAAAGACAGGGTTATGTGCAGTCTACTACGGTCCAGAGTGCTGGGATTCAAGCTGTGTCCCACTATACTTGGCATTGTTTATTTTTTTAGATAAAAAGCATGTATCCCTGTTTTACTAGAATTGTTATATGTGGTTCACAGTGAAAAAATATCCAGTTCTGAGTAATTTTGTTTTATTTTGTAAGTGTACAGTAGTATCTGTTTTCAAATATGTACTCATTAATCAGTTAGAAAGTAAGAACTGAGGGTTGAGGAACTTGGAAGAGAATGATCCATTGTTTTTTAGCATGTAGTTTGTATAGAAAAAAATTTATGTTTCAGCAATAAGAATTAGGTGAGGATAGATGAGAGTCACTTTCTTTGGCCATTATCATCCCAGTCAAGAATATTTAATGAGCCGGGCACTGGTGGCACATGCCTTTAATCCCAGCACTTGGGATGCAGAGCCAGGCAGATCTCTGTGAGTTTGAGGCCAGCCTGGTCTACAGAGTGAGTTCCAGGATAGACTCCAAAGCTACACAGAGAAACCCTGCCTTGGAAAGGAAAAAGAAAAGAAAAAGAAAAAAAAGAATATTTAATGAGCTTAAGTTTTCTAGGTGGTATAAAAAGTTATGTTCCCTATTAAAGTTTTCTTTTTAATGTTTGGATTATAATATAAATAGCTAAAACTTTAAAAATTACTATTGACTTTAATACTCTAATATAAAACAAAATATTTAAATAGTGCTAATATTTTGTAAATAAACAGATGCTTCTTAAATAGTGCTATTTTAAAGAACAAATGTTGATGGTATTTTTTTTTTCCTTGAAGAGATGTCAAAGCTGGAAATATTCTCCTAGGAGAAGATGGCTCTGTACAGATCGCAGGTAATGATTACCATGACTTAGTTTCCTTTTGTTGGAGTGTGTGTGTGTCATGCATGAATGCATGCAGGTATGTGGTTTCACATTTGTTGCTACTTTGCCTCTGAGACCTTTTGTCCCTGCATCCTGAGCACTCATAGAAGCGGCTACTCTGCCTGTCTAGCATTTGTATGGGTGCTGGGGATCCAGACTTAGGTCCTCATGCTAGTTTAATGTCTCTCTCATGGTTTTGATTATACTTGCCTAGTGGTCAGCTATGTTGAGCATCTTTTCATGTTTATATTGTCCATTTGCTTTTCTTAGGTGAAGTCCTGTGCCTTTTTTTTTAATGCGATTTTTGTTGTTGCTGAATTATAGAATCCCCCCCCCCCCCCCCCCCAAGACAGGGTTTCTCTGTGTAGTTTTGGTGTCTGTCCTGGATCTCACTCTGTAGACCAGGCTGGCCTCAAACTCATAGAGATCCTCCTGGCTCTGCCTCCCGAGTGCTGGGATTAAAGGTATGCACCACCACCACCCGGTGAATTGTAGAATTATTGTTGTTGTTGTTGTTATTATTATTATTAGAGACAAAATCTCTTTGTAGCCTGTATTGATTGGCTTCTGACTCTTTAGCCTTGGAATGTAGATTTTGTTTTTGTATATTCTGGATGTTAATGCTTTTACAGTTGTGGTTTCAATTGTATTTTCTCTGAATCTGTGGGTTCATGGGTTTCAATCTAGGGCTCATTAGACCCTTTGATTTGGGTCCTAACCTTACCCTGAGGGAGGCAGAGAAAGAGCATGTCAGAGCAGGAAGCTGTTCATGACTCTCTGGAAGCTGAAGTAAGAAGGAGTCTTTGTGGAACATTGACTCATTTCCTCTTAGTGGGCTCAACCTCTACACCATCTCCCCAAGTGTTATCATATTCTGACTACAGGGATCAGTCCGTTGATTATATGGAACAGAAGCTATCACTTCTCAAAGCCCAACAGTTGACAACGAGCCTGAATTCATGAGCCTGTGGGAGCTCCTTCCTCTTCCAACCATCACAAATGCCGTCTGTTCTGTTCCAGACTTCGGTGTTAGTGCTTTTTTAGCGACTGGTGGTGACATTACCAGAAACAAAGTGCGGAAGACGTTCGTCGGCACCCCGTGCTGGATGGCACCCGAAGTTATGGAGCAGGTACTGTGAGTTTCGTCTTTTGGAAATGGTTCAGGATTTGGTTAGGAAACCTCAGTAGTGTTTATATTTGTTCAGTAGACAAGGTTGGCTGCATGAAATGTGTGTTTCCATTGATTGGTTAAGACCTTGGTCTAAGGAAAGATAGTATCACAGTACAAAACAGACAAACAAAAGATAGATCTTTACATAGGACCTCAGGAACTTAAGACTATACCAAAGACAATCAAGTAGTAAGAAAATAAAACAATGAAAAATACCTATTTTAGTACAGACTAAATGACCTAGTTGTTTAGCTTATAGTTTTCTTGCTGGGGCTCTTTTCCATTTCCCACTGCACCTCAGATCACTCACTACAGTCTCTTGTCCTTTGTCTCATCATGTTCCAGTGAGCACTCTTAAACCCAGTGCTTATTTCTGAGTGCTTCTCTCTTTTCTTCCTCATGGTGTTTGAGATTATTCATGCTTCAGCCTGATTTCCTTCTTCAGTTTTCTCCTGCTCATCAGGCTGTTCCTCTGGCCTCTAGGCCATCTACTCCTTTGTTTGTGTTTTGTTTTATTTTTCAAGACAGGCTTTCTTTGTGCAGCCCTGCTGTCCTGGAACTTGATTTGTGGACCAGGCTGTCCTCAACTCAGAGATCCTCCTGCTCGGATGATGTTGGCCACCAGGCCTGGCTCTGTCTACTCTTGAGTTTTCCAATAGGATGTGGTAGAGTACACATGGTATCCAGGCACAGGCTGGAACTGGAGGATGTGAGGTTGAGGCCAGCCTGGACTAGACCTGGACACTGTTTCAAAGAAAAGAAGACATTGTTTCCTAAGGTCATTTTCTGGGCTCTTTTCTTCTTTAGTGCGTGTATTCACTTGATGTTCTTTTTTTATTTTATTTTTTAGTTTTTCAAGACAGGGTTTCTCTGTGTAGTTTTGGTGCCTGTCTTGGATCTTGCTCTGTAGATCAGGCTGGCCTCGAACTCACAGAGATCCTCTTGGCCCTGCCTCCCGAGTGCTGGGATTAAAGGCGTGCACCACCATTACCCGGCTCACTTATCAGTACTAACACCTGTAAAAGATTCCTAAATTATATGCAAATCAGCCTTATTTCTCAAGACTCCAGGTATCTTTCAATACTATATGGGAGTTTTTCATGAGTGTCTTAGATGTATTACTACACAGCCTGTGGAAGGAGGGCTCTACAGGCCAACAAGGTCATAAGAGGCTGTGCATAGGAACAGAATGAACAAACACAGGCTGTGGAGAAAGGTAGGGTCAGAGGGGGATAGGAATGAATATGAGCATTCATTAGTTTTCCTGGGATAGAGGATGTGGCAGGGCTTTAATCTTCTTCTCAGTTAAGCAGGGGCTTCCCCTGGTCTGTTTAGTAGAGAAGCATGTTGAAATATTGTCCATGCAGGGAGCTTGCCTTTGGGTCATTAGAGGCCTTCCTGTTTTACCTGAAGGCAGGACAGCACACATACTGATGACTGAATTTAAGTCTTGATGATGGTAGTATAAATGTGAGAAATGTGATAGCCTGTTCATACCAACGACGTACAAAAATCCACAGTCCCTATATAACTTTTCTCAATTGTAGGAATAATGATAAAATACCTGGGTATGGTAGCACATTTTTTTAATCCCATCACTCTGGGGACTGAGGCAGGATGGAGAATTCCAGTCTGGCCTGCCTAATGTGATCTTGTCTTAAAACAAAAACAAAAACCCCAGGAGGAGAGAGACAGGAAATAAAGGGAAGGAAAGACAAGGAAGAAAAGAAGAAAAAAGGTGTCCTGGAATTTTAAAATAAAAGACAGGGCTATGTAAAGTCTTTGCTCCCATTTTGTCCGTTTGTTTGTTTGTTTTGTAAATAGAGCACACCTTTTAATTATATCACACTTAATGATAGTTTCATATTTTTGTTTTATGACTATTTTTCCATATTTTCATGCAGAATTAATAAGCACTGCTAGTAATTGACTATAACATTCTTTTCAGTGATTATAATAGTTAACAGTTTACTGGTTTAAGGTTTATGAACACATTGTGGTAGTGCACATTTACAATCCCAGTGCTTAGGCTGAGGCAGGAGAATCAAAAATTCAAGGCTAGCCTGGGATATACAGAGAAACCTCTCAAAACGAAACCCCCCTCCCAAAAAAAAACCAAACAAAACAAAAAAAGAAACAACCTGCCAAAGCTTATGAACACTTTAATTTTTCATGACATCCTGGAAACTTTTGTAAGTGTTTTAGTCTGGTTAAAGTAATTGTGCACATTTCTCTCTTTCTCTCTCTCTCTCTGCCCCTCCCTCCAACTCCTTCAGGTTAGAGGTTATGATTTTAAAGCTGATATCTGGAGTTTTGGAATCACAGCGATTGAACTGGCCACAGGGGCAGCTCCTTATCATAAATATCCACCAATGAAGGTGAGGCTCATATTCAAAGTATTATTCCAGCTCAAGTCCCAGTTACTTTTCACAGCTTTTTTTTTTTTAATGTGCTTTGGTGTTTTGCCCGCATGTATGTCTTGTGTGAAGGCGTTGGGTCCCCTAGAACCGAAGTTACAACCGAAGTTACAGACAATTGTGAGCCGTCATGTAGGTTCTGGAAGTTGAACCCGGGCCCTCTGGAAGAACATTCAGTGCTCCTAACTGCCGACCCATCTCTCCAGCCCCTTTTTCCAAGCCTTTGACATTTGCCAGTTATACCTGTAGTTATTTATTTTCCTAGATTTTGTATGTGTGTTGTAGCAAAATATAATCTTTCCAATAAAATTACCAACCTAGCCATTTTTACTTGGTGTTATATATGGATCAAACCCAGGATAAACCATTTTTGGATGTGCAGTCAAGTTACAGACGTTCATGATGTTTTCTTCGCCATCTACAAACTCTTTTTCCTTGGGTTCAGAGTCTTTGAACTCTTTATGTAGTTCCTCATAGAATTCCGAGTGAACTGGTGGATTACAGTCGTCTTGCTGTGCTGTGAACACAGAACTGCTGCCCTGGTCTCACTGCGGTTTGGTCTGTTATCCAACTGTGGTTTCTCTGCCCATCTGCCTCTCGTAGCCTCTGGTGACAGAATAGCTAAGACGTCCCAGGTTGCAGGGAGGCAGGAAGAATGGGAACTAAATGTCTGAATGGGTGATTTCTGTATAGAAGTTTCTGGAAGAAAAGGGTCCACACTATGTAAAGTCAAGGGAGGACAGGTCAAGTACTGGACAAGCTAACGGCCGCACATATATTTCTTTTGCTGTGGCTTTGATGTTTTGTTTTTATAGTAGGTTGAAAGTAGAAGAATTAGAGCTGGGGACGTGAATAAAGGATTTTAACTAAAGGATATAATAGCAATGTTGACAGTGGGCACTTGTGGGCAGGTTGGGTACGAATCCATCCATCTATAGCTCTTAACTAATGTCCAGTACACATGAAAACCTTGGGTTCTAAACAACCACTCTATTCCTTGTGGTGCTTGGTGTTGGGCTCAGGGTCTCACACATGCTAGACAAGTACGTATATCCCCTGAGCTATATCCCCAACCCTTAAAATCCCTCTTAGGTGTTAACGTGTATGTGTGCATGTATATCTGCGTGTGAGCTTTTAGAGACCACAGGTTATTGTCAGTCACTCTTCACCTTATATTTTGAGATAAGGTTTCTCCCTGAAACTGGAACTTGACAGTATGGCTGGACTGGCTGGCCAGCAAACCGCAAGGAGCTCCTCCCGCTCCCCAGCTGGGATTACAGGCGTGGACCACATACCCGGCGTTTTTATGTGACTTCTGAAGGGTTAAATTCAGGTCCTTCCTTCTGCTTGTAGTGCAGCAAGCACTCTGCCGACTCTGCCGGCTCAGCCGGCTCTCCAGCCCCTATAGTCAACTTTCATCCATATTAAAAACTCCTTAGAAGTTCATACTGTATTGAAAATTCTTGCAGGTTTTAATGCTGACACTCCAGAACGATCCTCCTTCTTTGGAAACTGGTGTTCAAGATAAAGAAATGCTGAAAAAGTATGGAAAATCATTTAGGAAAATGATTTCACTGTGCCTTCAAAAGGATCCAGAAAAAAGGTAAGATATTAGAAAATGTGACGTGTCTCTTTTTGATACATAAACAATGTGGGAAACCCTAAATTTTACATGTGTATGTATATGTGGAATTATGTGTGTATTCTTAAAATGAATGAAATACAAACTTTGGAAACATTTATAAAGGCTATTTTATAAGATTGGAAGGGACTGAGTTGATTTCTGTGTTCTTTTAAGTATATTGTATATCTTGATGGTTCAGATCTTGATTAATTTCTTAAAACTATGAAATTATGAGCCGGGTGGTGGTGGTGCACACGTTTAATCCCAGCACTTAGGAGGCAGAAGCAAGTGGATTTCTGTGAGTTCTAGGCCAGCCTGGCTACAGAGTGAGTTCCAGGACAGCCAAGGATACACAGAGAAACCAAAAAGCAAATTAACTATGAAATTATATATTGTGAATTCTGTATTAGTAAAATGCCATGTTAATGGGAAAGTTTTTCTTTTTACTTTTTTTTTTTTTTTTTTTTTTTGAGACAGGGTTTCTCTGTGTAGCTTTGGAGCCTGTCCTGGAACTCGCTCTGTAAACCAAACTGGCCTCAAACTCACAGAGATCTGCCTGCCTCTGCCTCCTGAGTGCTGGGATTAAAGTTATGTGCCACCAGGGCCGGGAAGTTTTTCTTTTTCCAACTTGCACTTAAAATATAATTGCCATTTACAGTTTAATAGCAAAAGAGCTTTAACATAACACATTTATATTTCGTGCCAAATAATTGTACTTTCCATGTTGGAAAGATTTTAGTAAACACAATTTAAAATAGTTTCCTTGTCTGCTTTAGACACAGTCAGTGGTAAGTAGCAGGCTCTTAACTAAGGGTATTTAGTGTGTGTGTTGCTTTTGAACAGCATTTGTAGGTGAGATCACTGAGTGGAGCCTTCTGTTTTAAGGTCACTCAGATCTCTAGTCTCAAAGGTAGAACTTGAATTTAAAGCTCATCATTTGTAACTTGGGGCTGCATCCCCACTGTATCTTAGTTTCTGTTTGTGTGTGTATACATCAGCTTCCCATATCCACCCCCCCACACACACATCTGCAGGTTCATCTACCTGTGGACCCATGTACTCTGATCCAATTATATCAGCACTCAGCATCATCCGCCTCTTCTTTGTCCTCATTCTCTGAGCAACGCAGTATAACAGCTGTTGGCATTGAATTGGCAGGATAGCGCTGCCCTAGTTAAGCTGGAGGTGGTGAAAGTGCGGGAGGATTGTGTGGGTCCTACGCAGATACTGGTCCATGTCAATACAGGGGATTGAGCATCAGAGTTTTGGTATTGGCAAAGGGATACAATTTTCTGGAAACAATTCTCCTGGGATACCACAGGACGACTGTATATTCCACAAGTTTCTTAGTACTAAAAGTTGTTTAATTTTGTTTTCTCTAAAGGTCGACAAAAATAAAAGACTTTGACATCCTTGATCATGTGTCTAGTATATGTAATGGGGCTTCAGAATTTACTGTTGGAAATATTAGAAAGGGTAAGAAAAACAGCAGAAAAGTTCATGTGTATGTTTTTAGAATTTTTTTCTGTTTCTCAGCAGTGGCTAAAATTGATAGGAATACCTTTGTTTCTGCCAAGCTAGCCGACAAAAAGAACAGATTCCTTTGTTACAAATACCTAGAAGTAACAGATAAAAATCCATCAAACTTAAAAGATCCTTAGGTGCCAGAAATAGCGAAGAATCCGTAAATTACAGAAGAGTCCTGAACTAATCCAGTGGCTCCCTCCAGTGGAACACCACTCACTCCAGTATCCTGCTAGGCTGGCTTTCTGAATCCGGTGCTGTGACTTTTGGAATTAGGACCTTGGGTCCACCTGGAGGAGATTTTCAGCTGAGTTCCTATATAAAGATAGGATCATCTTCCTCCTCTTTTTTTTTTTTTTTTATTTTTTTTTTATTTTAGTTTTCAATTCCATTTATTTATTTGAGCCAGGCATTCTTTTTTTTTTTTTTTAAGATTTATTTATTTATTTTGTATAGCATGTATGACCAGAAGAGGGCACCAGATCTCATTATAGATGGTTGTGAGCCACCATGTGGTTGCTGGGAGTTGAACTCAGGACCTCTGGAAGAGCAGTCAGTGCTCTTAACCTCTGAGCCATCTCTCCAGCCCCCTCCTCTTTTTTTATACATATTTATTTTTAGTTTATACATATGAATGTTTGCCTCTTGTGTATCTATGTACATCACATACACACAAGAAGCCTCCCTCCCTTCTCAGTGAGATGATAAACAGAATAAAAACTGGTCATTGCCAAGAGGCACCAACATCTCTCCTCATTGTTTTGACTTTATTTTGACGGGTTGAGTCTGAATTTGCACTCTCCACAGTAGATGCATACGCTGCACCTCCTAGGGTGTAAGCATTGAAGTACTGTCATCAGGCAGCCTCATTTGGGGCTGCAAGGTTTCAGAAGTGCACTCAGAGAACACCAGCAAATCCAGGTCTCCGGCTCCTGGGAACAACACTCCACTCAAGCTGCTGTCAGCCATTCAAGCTGCGGCACACATGGTGACACTGCACCATGAACTAGAGTTGGCAGACACGATAGCTTTAGTTCTTCAGGAAGTTTCATAATGCAGTGGTAGCTGAAAAGATTATAAATCTTTAAATTTATTAAAACCATAAATCAAAACCATAGGGAAAGTCTGATTATGACCAAAGAATCAAGCAAGACTTCTAGAATGGGAAGGTTCAGTTAAAATGTAAAACAATGGATTCCCCTTGTATGGGCTGGGCTATAATTTGCTCCTGATTGAATAAGGTATAAAGAAAGATCCACTAGATGATCAAGGGCACAGCATAATGAACCTTGGACAATGATGCAGTAAGAAAGGTCATTGCCTGTGAAGCCTTCTTCACCCATTCCATAATTCCAGTTTATAATGAGAAAGTAGCAAAGAGCTCCAAGTTGAGAAATATGCTATAGAATATCTGTATTTATCAGAAGTATCAAGCAAAGAAGAAATTGAAAAACCTGGCTGATTAGAAGAGATTGATTGGACATGGAGACTAGATGTGACAGGTATGCCACAGGGGCTTTGACAGAAAAGGGCACCATGGGAAACTGAAGAAATCCAAATGAAATCTGTAGTGTCTAGTTAGAAAGATTGTCCTAGTGTTAATGCTTTAGTTATTTCTTGATAATTATAATTTGATCATGTCAAAGGCTAACTTCATGAAGCTAGAGAAGGATGTGAAGGAATAGTGTACCATCTTTTCAACTCTTCCATAAGTCAAAACTATTTCAAAATAGATATTTTTTAAATCTCTGAGAAGTATAGAAAATGCATTCCAATTTGAGAACTAGAATTAAACGTTATTTAAGATCAAACAACATAAAACTCAACCCTTAGTAAACCCATTAAACAGAAGAATGAAAGAAAACATAACACCAACAACAAAAACTATCAGCTGGTTAAGTCCCAAGCACTGTCCTAAACATTTAAAGCACGTACACCATCTCATTTAATTTTCACAGTACTCTCACCAGGACAGTACTTTTCCTTTCTCTATTTTACAAATGAAGAAACAGAAATCAGAGGTTAACTAGCCTTGTGCAAATCACACCTGGAGTAAATGGGACGTTCAGTCTGTATGTACACAATCACACAAATGCTTGTGTGCACATGTGTAGACTTACAGGGAGAGACTGGTGAGAATGGAGGAGGAGTAACAGTGAGATAAGAGCCTGCCTCCTAACACTTGGGCGGACGAGGAGGAGGAAGGGAGCGGTCAGCTGTGGCTGGTAAGCCAAGCGTGAGGGCAGCCTTGCTGCATGAGACTCAGAAACAATCTACTCATGGAAAGACAGAACTGCAGAGTTTGTAGCTGTGAAGCCTTGACTACTCACACTAGAGATTCCAGATGGTGTCTCTTCTCCCTGCTGTGCATCTCTTGTATGCAGCCTCAGTAATTCCCTGCTGAGGAACTGCAGGCCGCTGCCTCTAGTCACGTGAGTGAGGCCAAACCTTAGTTAAGTAGTACGTACGAGGGAGAGTAACTGCCAGTTCTCCAGCTAGTCAAGTTCTAGAGTTCAAGAGTGAACATGGAATAAGGTGGTTTGTTTTTGTTTTTGTAGTGACTGAGTTTTGTAGTCACGTCCTTTCATTTCACTCTTCCACAGTTGTACCTGAGAAAAAGGAATGGACCTAGAAGAAAGAAATGAGTACTAAGGTGCTATCCTGGCAAAGAAAGCGTTAAACATTGAAATCTTTACCAAATGAAGAGTGCCACTGTTTAATTTCAGTTGACATAACATTTGCCGTTTGTTCCTAATCTGCATTAATCTTCTGAAGCGTTGGTTCTTAAGCTTAAAATTTACTTTGGAACTACCTGGGAAGGTTTAAGCACTACTGATACCTCAGTCTCACTCTCAAATATTATGCTTTATTTGGTGAGATAAAGCCTAGTGTAGGGCCAGGTGGTGGTGGCGTATGCTTTTAATCCCAGCACTCGGGAGGAAGAGGCAGGCGGATCTCTGTGAGTTCGAGGCCAGCCTGGTCTACAGTGTAAGTTCCAGGACAGGCTCCAAAGCTACACGGAGAAACTCTGTCTTGAAAAACCAAAAAAAAAAAAAAGTTCTGTACAAACTTCCATCCTCATCATTGGGATGAAACAAGACAGAACCAACACTGTTCTTAGCACTTGGGTAGACAACTCTGAGCAAACATTGAATAGCGTTACATGGTAATTATGTGGTAATGTTAGGTGAGGTCTTTGAAGTGTAAATTCTTTATTCTTAGTGATCTTCTTATGAAAGCTTGTAAAGTTGATAAGTTGATAATGAAGAATTTACTCCAAACAAGATCATGCATAACTGAACACAACTGAATTTGGGTTAAATTTGGAAAATATACTTTAAATATTTTTTTTCCTTAAAGGGAAATTGAGCAATCTCTAAGAATCTGTTGTTGCCTTAAATTGAAACCTGTTGGGCAGCTGTATAGCAAGAATCAAAATGTTTGATTTCTCTTTTCCAGTTTAAATGCATTTTTACACGTTATCGTCTAACTCCCTGAAAATGATATTGCTAAGTAGCAAACATTGGAAGTCCCTAAGAATTTTCTTCTAGAAACAGTATTTTACTAATGAATTTTTCAAAGATTCTGCAGTTGTCATTAGCACATTTCTATTTGAATTTTTGTTCTACTCAGCGTCCTATACCAAGTTTATCCTGCTTTTTGTTTTTTAGCAGGGGAAATAAAGTGAAATATGCTAAGGAGTTTTTAGTTTGCTGTTCAGGAAATAGTTTCTCATTTTTGAAGATGGAAATTCATATTGTGCTTGAAAACTAAAAATTCTCCTTTCTGTTTTTAGACCAACAGCAGCAGAGCTATTGAGGCACAAGTTTTTCCAGAAAGCAAAGGTGGGCATTCCAGCTTTTGAGTGTATGCATCCATATGGTACTAGTTGTGTTCAGAGTTTATAAGCTGCATTTCTTAAGCATGATTAAGATGGTTACATTTGAAGAAATGATGGTAGATAAAATAATTACTAAAGGTATTATGTATGCAGTTTTTGGTAAGTAAGATAACTTGTTTTGGGGAGCTGGAGTGAGATGCTTTCCACATAGCATAAAGACCTAAATTTGATTCCCAGAACCCATAAAGAAATCGAGGTATAGAGACTTGGCTTATAATTCCCCTGGAATTGAGTAAGTGGAGACAGATGGACCCTAGAACTCTTTGGCTAGTAAGACTAGGCTAATTCATGACCTTAAGTCTCAATGAGAAATCTTATCCTAACACACATATGACATACATCTGCCTACACATGAACAGTTTTTTTTTTCCTATTGTAAAGCAATCTGAACAACTGAGCTCTCTGAACTAATAAATACCCCATATCCCAACCACAAGGCATTAGTCCATTTGTAAATGCAGGGCCAACAAAGGACATACAGTAAAGGGAGCTTTTCATAGAAAATGATTACTAGTACACACTAAAGATTTGTCTCCAGTTGAAAAATGATGGAAGTGCTGTGTAAAAGCCTTCAGAGTGAAAAGATAAAAGCTTTTCTCATCTCTTCACAAAACAGTTTATTTATCACATATTAATTGTGATTGACCCTTCTGTGTCAGTGTTCGGTTCAATAAAAGGTTCTGATAACTGACTTTTATTTTTTAGAATAAAGAATTTCTTCAAGAAAAAATACTACAGAGAGCACCTACCATTTCTGAAAGATCTAAGAAGGTAAATGGGGGTATCATCAGGGTTTAATTCAGTTTTCTTAGGTTGTTTAGAATAGATTTGTGGGAGTTTTTTGTTGTTTGTTTTGCATTTTTAAAGTGGGTGCTATTCTGTTGATAGAAATGTGGATTATTTATTTTCAGCCATTTTAAAGCATTTTATATACCCAGTCAGCAAATACCTGTCAGCTGTATGCTTAGGTGTTACTCTGCTGTCTCCTAGAATAACAAGGTGGGCTGGATGGCAGTTGGTGGTGAGTCAGTGAGTCTGCTAGTAACTGTTTCCAGCTGTCTAGAGATGGGGATTTTGCATAGCACTTACAGCTTGGGGTATAAGTCATATTACCTCCTAACTTTAGACAATGTTATAACAAAGCACCTTGTTTGGTGTGTGTTGTTTCTAAGAACTTTGGTCATAATTTGAACATAAAGAATACATTAAAGTCCCAGTTTGGGCAAAATTGATGTTTGCCATTTCACCACAAAGAACCCCCCTCCCCCCATTTCTTTACTCTTCTCCCCTTAAAGGAGACTTAGCACGTGTGAAGGAAATGTTGTCCCATGGATTTCTGTTGATGATGGACTAGAGGGAGAAGACCAGGGTCCTCTGTTCCATATGATATAGTAGAAGACTTGTCTGGAAATTAGGGTCATTCTGGTATATGGTATAGTATAAGGCCTGCCTAGGAAGTTGGGATCATTCTGGTAGAAGCTTACTGTCTGTACATTTGACGACTTGAAATGAAGGTCTTTATTCAGAAGGTTTTGCTTAATACAGAACAAAGGTATCTTAAGTTTTCTAAGTTTATATACTTACTAACAATCACTAACAGCACATTAGCTTGCCTTCACTTCTGAGCTCTGTCGTTCTGCAAGTAGAAATGCTCAAGTCTGATTATTAAGAGATGTCCATTTTTGCTGGGCAGTGGTGGTGTCCACCATTAATCCCAGCTCCTGGGAGGCAGAGACAAGTAGATCTCTGTGAGTTCGAGACCAGCCTTGTCTACAGAGTGAGCTCCAGGAAAGCCAGGGCTACACAGAAAAGCCCTGTTTTGAAAAGCAAAACAAAAAGATCTCCATTTTCTTCTTCATAAAGTGCTCATGAGAAGCTAGTCTTTTCTTCCCTAGAATTAAAATGACACTACTTCCCTTCTAGAAAGTTTCCCTTCCATTTTTACTTGTATTCTTTCCCCTTGAGTTTATCAACTGCTGTCGCTTATCAGAATCACAAGGAGTTCAGCGTATAATCAGGTTATCACAGATGACTGAAATCTAATGTCTGGGGAATGGGAATGTTCCTTCCATGGCTGGCCACTCAGGGAAGGAAACACTGTTCATTGTCCCACTCACTTTAGGTCATTAGTATAGCACTTCCTCAAAATTGTCTTTGACTACCTGAACTCCAACTTTCTATTCCTTCATGTTTTGCTTTGCTTTGAAGAACGTATCACTATCTAACATGTGACAACTATTAGAACAAAAGCTTATGTTTTCCACATTGTCTTAGTAGGCCTAGGTCAGTTCTTTGTACACAGTAAACATTCACAAGTAATTTGATGCAATTTAAAATCTCTGTGCTTGTAATTGTAGTAAATCCTAATTGAAATTGTTTAGTGTCTGCAGTGTGATTTCTTTAAGATCGGTGAACCTCAAAAAAACCCCACAAGCTGGGTTTTATAACATACATCTGTAATCATACACTTACAATATTTTGGAGACCGAAACAAAAGGATTGTAAGTGAGGCTAGCCTGGACAATGTTGTGAGAGGCTGTCTCAAAATTAAATTTGGGGGTGGGAATGGGGAGCTGGCTCGATGGGTAAAGTACCTGTTGCACATGCATGAGTACATGAGTTCACATCTCCATAACCCACATAAAGAAAAGACATGAGAGATTATGCCTGTAACTCTAGCCTAGGGGGTGAGAGGATGGAGGCAGATGGGTCCCTGAAGCTCATTGGATGCACAGCAGCCTAGCCAAATTGATGAACTTGAGATTCTGTGCAGGACCCTATCTCATAAAATAAGGGTGAGGGCTGGAGAGGGAGAAACAGTGGTTAAGAGCACTTGTTGCTCTTGCAGAGGTCTTGGGTCCAATTCTCAGTACACATGGTGGCTCATAGCCTGGGCACCATAGCATGCACATGGTGTACATACATCCAAGCAAAACATACATAAAATAGGATAAATAAACTTAAAAACATGAAGTCGAAGGACAATTGAGGAAAAATAACTCCTTACGGTGGCCTTGGGCTGTTATATGTTCATGTACACATACATGTATTCATAAGCTCACATACACATTCCACAAGCATACACACACATACTCACACTCACAGCTATAGCTCAATGGTAGAACACTTCTCGTAAGGCCTTGAATTCAATCCACAGTACTTCAAAAACAAAACAAAAATTATAAGAGTGAAAGTTGAGCTAAAAGCAGGAGGGTTAGTTGAAAGTTAGACAGACTCTACTTACCCTTCATTCCATGTTGTACACTGGGGTCTAAGAAGTTTATTTTGCAGAAAGAGCAAGAATGCTATCTAAACCAAAGGACAGGGCTGGTAAGATGGCTCAGCAGGTAAAGATGACTTCCAGAACCTACACGGTAGAAGAAGAGAAGCAGCTTTTACAGGAGTATGAGTGAGGGAGTGTGTCGACCTCTGTGAGTACACAAACACTCTCCCCCTCTCTCTCTCTAAACAAACAAACAAATAAATAAATAAATGTTAATAAAAAGATTGAGAATTCCTACAACTCAGTAAGTAGCAAACAAACCCAATTTTTAATATGAGTAAAAGATGGAATAGAGCAGGGCAGTGGTGGCGCATGCCTTTGATCCCAGCACTTCGGAGGCAGAGGCAGGTGGATCGCTGGGAGTTGAAGGCTAGCCTGGTCTACAAAGTGAGTTCCAGGACAGCCAGGGCTACACAGAGAAACCCTGTCTCAAAACAAACAAACAAACAAACAAAAAGATGAAATGGAAAATTTTCCAAAGAATATGCACAAGTGGCCAGTAAGTTTACAAAAAGATGCCCATTCTAATTTATAGCTAGAGAAATACAAATTAAATTAACAAGGAGTTTTATATGTCCATCATAAAAAGACAGTGACTGTTGGTGAAGAAAGTAGAAACTGTAGCCCTTAGACCTTGCTGATTAGGATGTAAAATGATGCAACAACTTTGGAAAATCATTTGATGCTTCTGGAAATGGCTAAACAGAACTATCATATAACCTAAAAATTCCAGTCCTATGCATACACAGGAGTGTTGAAAGCCTGTTCAAGAAATGTTCAGCATTCATAATAATCCCGAAGTAGAAATGTTCATGAGCCAATGAGCAGTTGTATAGCATGTTTTGTCCATACAGCAAAATATTATTTGGTAATAAAGAATAAAGTACAGATGTTGATCCATTTACAGTAGTTCAATTTATAATTTTGTGAGAAATAACAGACATTTGGTAGCAGCCTTGCTTTGATGCCAGGGTTAGTAGTGCATTCTTCTCTAACTTTAGTACCAAGAGGTTGAGGCAGTCTGGGCACTTGAGTTCAGGAGTTTTGTTTTAAAAAACTTAAGAAAATTTATTAAAAATCGAGCTCAGGAGTTTTGAGACTAGACTGAACAATGTAGTGAGACCTCATCTAAAAAGCTAGAAGGAAAGAAGTGGGAATGGTAGGAAGGTAAGGAGATGAACACCACCTACAAACATTTCCCGAGCCAGCAATATGCAATCCCATGCTCCTTGGAGAGGCTGCTAGCTCCTAGCCAGCCGCACAGCGAACCTTACTTGGAGCTTACTGTTGCTAAGCTGTGGTGCTTGCTAGAGTAGATGGATTAAATGTATTTTCAGCTTACTTATATATGTATATGTATATGTATGTATGTATCCTAGTTGGAAGTCTGGGAGCATTTATAATGATCCATGCTGTAACATGATGAACCTTTAAAACATGTTATTAAAATGAATCACTTACAAAATAATGCATAGTATTTGATTCTGTGGGAAATGTTCAAGAATGCAGAGAGACATGGAGTAGGCTAATTCCCCAGGCCTGGGGAAAGTGGAGAGAAATGGGCAGTGACCTCTGGTCCTGTGATGTGCGTGAAGGATGGTGATCACAATGTTCTTAATTTGAAAGTAGTGATACTTACATAACTAAATAGACAAATAAACAAACAAACAAATATCAATAGAACTTTTCTATTATATCAGTGAAGCTGATATTTTCAAAAGATCATCATCCATAGGGGTAAGTTGAAAACACAGTAATAAAAAAAAAATGGGCACAAACTTTGTAGGATAAAGATATGGATGCGTTTCTGAAAGGAGGGTCCACCAGAAAGAGGTAACAAGAAAGGTCCAAATAGAGGACCACTTGATAAAGGGGTCAACACTGAAGAGTTTCCGAAAAGTAGAATTACAGGCTGCATGTAATCCGAATCACTTGTAGCTCTGGCCAGGTCTGGGGGCCTGTAATCCCTGGCCTATAAGGCCACCAATGGTTTTTTAAAGAATTATTGCCACATAGGTGCCAATTGTAGATGAATTTCTAAACTGTCTTATTAAATAAGAAACACAGAGCCAAATACAGGGGTGAAAGCTGTAGAAATCAAGCCACCAACTAACCTCACCATGTTGCCATAGCTTCCCAACAGAGCCTCTTCTTGTCTAACCTGTGCCTTTATTGCCTTGCTGTTCTGCCTTCTCATTGGCTCTTAACCCAGCCACCTCACTTCCTCGTCTTTGGCTGTGTCCTTAAACACACAGAGACTCTGCCTGCCATGTGATTGGATTAAGGACGTGTGCTACCGCCACCTGATTTCTGTTTATGGCTGGCTATGACCTCTGATCTCCAGGCAAACTTTTATTTATTAACATACAAATATCACATTTCAGCACAAACAAAATATCACCACAGCAAAGTATCAAGTGGTGGTCAGAAGCTTCCAGATGGGAGGAACCTGAGTACTGGGCACAGTGAAATCAGTAATTATATCTACAAATAGATAAACACATTACTGTGAAGCCAGGATAACCAAGGCAGAAAGATTGAGGAAACCCGCTGTGGTGATACACACCGCAACTCTAGCACTCGCCGATTGAGCACATAGTCTTCCAGACCATTGTGTCTTGTCTTCCAGAGAGCAGAGCAATGTCACCTCAGCAGTACAGTACCTCTGTAAGACAGACCAGTGAGCAGGGCTCCAATCATGAAATAAAGTGATTTCTAGCTCAGATCTTTTTCTTTTTATTCTTACAATGTTTTGGTTTTGAGATTATAATTACTTCTTTTCCCCTTTCTCTTTCCTCTGTCCAACCCCTCACATGTACACCCCTCCCAAATCCATGGCTTCTTTTTCTTAAATTGTTGTGAGCTTTGTGTGTCTGTACGTGCATATGTGTATAATATATTTTTCCCTAAATATATACGTACACCTGTCAGTCCCTCTAATGTTAACTGTATTTCATGTTTGTAGGGCTGACCATTGGGATTGGGTAACTAATCAGTGTGCTCTTCCCTGGGGAAGACTGTTTCTCCTCGTCTCAACATCTCTCAGTTGCTTGTAGTTCTTTGTCTAGGCTTGAGGCCTTGTGGGCTTTCCCTTGTCCATGTTAGCATGTGTGCATGTTGTCCTTCTTCACGTCTAGTAAATATCTTGGTGAGATTTCATGGTTGTAACTTCTCTGACATTTCTAGAAGACACAACCTCACAGGAAATTCTCTGATTTTTTTTGACTCTTACGTTTTCTTGTTCCCTCTTCTGAGATGTCGCTTTAGCCTTAGGTGCAGGAGCTGTGTTGTAGATGTATCAGTTGGGACTGGACTCCACAGCTACATTTTGAACTGGTTTGCTGTAGTGCTCTCCATCTTTGCAAAGGGAAGTTTCCTTGGTGGAGATGAAAGCTACACTTATTTATGGGTATAAGAAAATATTTAGAATGTAGTTGGGGATTGTAGTAAAAGTGACAATTGTAGGTTCTCCTCCAAGATCCATGACTACATTAGCCTTGGGTTTCTAGTACCAGGCATAGTTTCCCTCTTTCTGAGCAGACCTTAAGTCCAGTTAGAGAGCTGCTGTTTACCACCCAGGTGTGGAAGTCGGTGCTGCATGTCCCCTTCGGGTTGTCGGGCCATGTTGGTGGTGGTGGTTGTGCTTCCTAGGTGTTATAGCTGGATAGGACTCTGGGTGGTTTCCCTCCTGTAGAAGCTTGCTTGGCGCCTTCTGTACCATGAAAACTAGTACGTGGAGGTTTTTCAGGTCAGTTCTAGCTCAGGTTCTCTGGTTGGACCCTTTTCCTAACCATGTCATGAATCGAGTTTGAATTGAAGTAAGTGGAAAATGTCTGGCTTTAGGGGCTGTGGAGATGGCTCAGTGGTCAAGAGTACTGTCTGCTCTTTGAAAAGATGTAATTTGATTCCCAGCACCCACATGATAGCTCATGACTGTCTGTAAATCCCAGTTCCAGAGGAATCCAAGACCACCTTCTGGCCTCAGTGGGCAGCAGGCATACAAGTGGCACACAGATATACATATAGGAAAATGCTCATACATATTAAAAAAATAAAATTTGAAAAAATAGTTAGTGTTAATAAATGTACCATGCCAATACTGGAGGAAGTACACAAGACTGGAAGTCATCTGATCCAGGAAGTATCCTTTGGCTCTGTTAAGGCTTCTTTAAGAAGATGGCAGAGGGGGAATCCTTACTGTTTCTGAATGTAGGGAGATTACTAAGAAGACAGTGTACCTTAAGGAAAGAGTACAACACTGATTATAGTGAAATTTTCATCTTCCATTGTGAAAAATTCCATACATTGACAACTCCTAAAATAGATCAAAAAAAGGAAGGGGCAGGGGACAAAAAACACCTATTAGAGATGAGTATAAACTTGCAAAGGAGGCTAATATTAGGAAGAAGATATAAAACTTGTTTTTTTGAGTCAGGATCTCATGTAGCCCAGGCTGACCTCTTAACTTACCATATTGCCAAAGGTAGCTTTGAATGCCTGGTCCACCTAAGCACTGGGAATATGCCACTTTGTCTGGTCCACAGTGTCCATTAGCGCCTCCCCAGTACCGAGCACTGATCCCAGGTTCTTGCGTCCTAGAGCAGTGTCTGACCGCTGAGCTACATCCCTTGCTTAGCGTGTGAAGGTTAAGAGATTGCTGGTTTTCCTGAACTCTTGAACCTCTGCTCTGTGAATATAATTTATAATTTTGGATTAAAAAGTTGAAACTGGCCAGGTGGTGGTCTTTAATCCCAGTACTTGGAGGCAGAGGCAGGTGGATCTCTGTGAGTTTGAGGCTAGCTTGGTCTACAAAGCAAGTTCTAGGACAGCCAGGGCTACACAGAGAAACCCTGTCTCGAAAATTAAAAAAAAAAAAAAAAAAGTTGAAGCTGGATATGGTGGTGCACACCTTTAATCCCAACACTGAGGAGACAGGCAGGCTGATCAGTGTCGGTTCAAGGCCAGCCTGATCTATAATGCAAGTTCCAGACCAGCCAGAGCTACACAGTGAGACCCTGACCCAAAAGAGGAAAAAAGAAGTTGAAAAACAGTGGATTCTTTACCTTGGGTTTGTGTATGGTATATGTGAAACCTCCTTTCTTCTCCTTTAAATGTCTTGGGACATTACATGTTAGATTTTTTCCCCCTATGCTTTAACATAAAAACTATTATTGGGGTTAAGAGTAAAAGAGGCTTGTGGTTAAAGTACCAACTAGATAGAGCAGATTGAGGGATAGAGGGTGCGAATTTGTATGGCACACTTACCAGGATAATAATGATCTAGTTACTGTTTTATTTAGGTGGAAAAAGAATTGAGGTTCCTGTTCAGTGTATACAAAATACCATAATTCTCACGCCTTCCTTTTGCTCAGGTTCGGAGAGTACCGGGCTCCAGCGGCCGTCTCCATAAGACAGAGGACGGAGGCTGGGAGTGGAGTGATGATGAATTTGATGAGGAAAGTGAGGAAGGGAGAGCAGCCATCTCACAACTCAGGGTAAGTGTTAGTGAACTGGATAGACTCTTGAGCTAGAGTTGTCTGTGAGCTGGAAGAGAAAGAAGACAAGAACTACTGACGGTTTCCTGGGTACTATGTAGCAAACTAGACGGGCATGCTCTCTGAATGTGATGACATTTAGGACATATGAAAATGACCCATGTTTAGAGGTGGAAACTGTCTTGATATGGAGAATAACTGGATTGTACTAATGGCTAGACACTGCAGAAGAATTGTGAACTAGAAGACCTTGTAACATAAAACCATGTCCTGGAAGCATGTTACCCCTTACATGGAGAGGAACAGTGGACTTCTTTAATTGGTATATATTGGATATCTTATGTTGCCGTGTTTGTGTGTGTGCCTTAGGGTCTTCCTTTTCCTTTGCTTCATCATTCTTACCCTAAATTATATATAGCTTGCCTGCTCAGTACCCTTTTTTTTTTTGGTGAGTTTAATAATGGTTATGTTTATATCATTGCCTAGTGGGATCTACTCTCATGGGAGTTCTTAGGACTCTTTTTGTTACTTTTTTTGAGACGAGATTTCTCTGTAGGTGTGGCTGTCCTGGAGCTCTCTATAAAGAGAAGGCCTTGAACGCATAGAGATTCTCCTGCCTCTGCCTCCCAAATGCTGGGGTTAAAGGTGTGCACCACCATGCCTAGTCCCCTTAGGACTCTTGATGTTCATCATTGAATTTTTACTTACCTGGTAGGTTTTTAAGTCTAATTCTTTTGTATAAGTAAGTTTTTTTAAGGCCTTGCCAATGAAAATTGGCAAATATTTATTAAGCATCAAACTTAGAAAAGTCCTGCAAAAGATACAAATGGTAAACATTTATTTTGCTTAATTGTGGATAGTTTCTGTGCTGTCCTTGGAGTTGACTGTGGTAGTTTGAATAGGTATGGCCCCACACACTCATGTGTTTGAATACATGGCCATAGAGAGCAGCACTATTAGGAAATGTGACACTGTGGAGGCAGGCTTTGAGGTCTCATAGATGCTTAAGCCCTGCCCACTGGGACAGTTGCTTCTGCTGTCTGTGGATCAAGGTGTAGAACTCTACGCTCCTTCTCCAGTACCATCTCTACCTGCATACCACTGTGAAGATAATGGACTAAACCTTTAGAACTGTAATAGAAACCCTAACGAAGACATTTGCTCACCATTTCTTTCTCTGATCTGCTGCACATCCTGTGTGCAGTCTGTCTCATGTCAAGTACTACAATAATGTAGAAGTTTATTCCTTTGTTTTTCATGTCTCCACATCACTGTCTGTGTTGTTTGTTTCCTTTCTTATTTGTTAGTTTTTTTTCATGTTGCTACTTAGTTTTTAAAATATAGGTAGTATAGTCATAAGACACCATTTATAATGTCTCTTTGGTAACTCTGAGGTCCATGCCGGTTCTGTTTACTTCAGTGTCTGTTCACACTGGCATTAGGAGGGCTTTCCTGCTTCATTAGGTGTTAGACAAGGTGAATTTTACTTATTGCTTACCAATAATTTTGTGATTTTGTAGTTAGAACAATTAGTTAATTTGTAAGGTGATAGGTTTCGTTGTGATACTTTCATATGTATACAGCATTCTGTTTTGTTCTTATCTTCCCTACTGTTATCCTCCCGCATCCTCTGTTCTCGTGTCCCCCATTCCATTTCTCTTGATCTGCTTACTTGGCTTGGGTGCTGTAGTGTGTATGTCACTTTTCTAGTTCTCTCTCCCTCTACTTCCCTTCCCCCTTTCAACCTAGATTCGTCATATAACAGAAAATGTGATGATATAACATTTGTCTGAGTCTTATCTCTATGTACTCTGGTCTAAATGCCATCATGCGTATACACAGGTGTGGTATATCTGGGATATATGATAGGTTTAGTTTTAGTTTTATTATATTTATTTATTTTGAGAATTTTTTAAATTAATTTAAGATACACAGTAGTGAGCTTCATTATGGCATTTCTGTTTACACTTTGTCCTTCCTGCTTTGATCACACTCTTGTCTTTCCTCCATTCCCCTTTCTTGTTTCCAGCTCGAGTGCTACTGCTCTCCTCCCTCCTTTCTAATATCCCCTGTTCAATTTTCATGTCACATACATTCCATTATTTTCTCCCCACTCCCCCTTAAGATATCTTCAACTCTTCCGATTCTCTTTCTAGACTCACTGACCATGCAAACACAAATGAAAGATGAAATCTAGGCACCACATAGGATGTATTTGTCTTTCCAGGGGTGTCTGGTTTCACAGTGGTTTCCAGTTTCACTCGTTTTCCTACAAATGCCATGCTTTTGATTTTCTTCATGAATAAAATTCCATTGTATACTTACCACATTTATTTTATCCAATTTTCTGTTTAGTGGACATGTAGCTGGATAACACAGCTGTAAGCATGGATGTGCAAGAACGTCTATAATGGAACTTTGAAAATATGTCAAATAACTAGCTTAAAGACTTAGATTTGGCCTATGATCTTAGGTATATAATACGTTTGATTATGTTTATTAACAATCATTAAATAAACATTACTCATATGTTTATGATTAATGGAGAGAAATTTGGCTTTTGAGTATGACCTTTACTACCTGAGAATTCACACAGAATGGCTGTTTGCTTATAAAACTGATTTTGTTATGTTTTCTTTTTGTTTTGCTCTGTGTATTCTCTTTTGTTTGAGACCAGTGCTGGGGTGGGTGTGTGGGGGCTGTGTCTCAACTGTGTAGCCCTGGCTGGCCTGGAACTCAATTTATCGACAAACTGGCCTTGAACTCACAGAGATGCACCTGCCTCTGCCTCCTGAGTGCTGGGATTATATGCGTGAGCTACCATGCCTGGCTGAAACTGTTAACTTGTAATACGATAAGTATATTGATATGTTCATTGTGGGCTACTTGAACAACAACTGTAGTTGTTTCTTTTTTTTTTTCAGAAAAGTTAGATGAGTTAATTTATGGCTCAGAATGGAATGTAATCAGTATGATTTGCAGTGTCTTGGAATTTGCTACTTGAAACTGACTACAAATAATCTTAAGTTTTGAGCTAACAAGTGTGTTTTCCTGTGTCTTTCAGTCTCCCCGAGTGAAAGATTCACTATCAAATTCTGAGGTGAGTAACAAGATTATCAAGTCCTTCTTAAATAGACATTTTATTTTGTATTTTGGCTTTAATGTTAAGTTCATTTAGTCTGTCTGTCTTTGTCTCTCTGTATCACTGTGTGTGATTGAATGTTAATGAGGTATTATACCAGCCAGATCTGAAGTTGTCTTAAAGCTCAGACTGTTCCTTGCTTGCTGAACTGTTTTTTAGGCTTGAGCTGCTTGAAGTGGAAAGTAGTTGTTTTGCCTTAATCTGTCTAGGAACTTGTCATCTTGTCCTTGCATTTGATTTTTTTTTTTAAAGCAAGTAAATCTGTAGCTTGAGTTTTCCTGCCTGGCCTACAGTCAGGATAAATCTCTCTCACCTGCCAGTCCCACAGCCACTCAGACCCGACCAAGTAAACACAGAGACTTATATTGGTTACAAACTGTGTGGCCGTGGCAGGCTTCTTGCTAACTGTTCTTATAGCTTAAATTAATCCATTTCTATAAATCTATACCTTGCCACGTGGCTCGTGGCTTACCGGCATCTTCACATGCTGTTTGTCATCGTGGCAGCTGGCAGTGTCTCTCTGACTCAGCCTTCCACTTCCCAGCTTTATTCTCCTCCTTGTCCCGCCTACACTTCCTGCCTAGCCAATGGCCAATCAGTGTTTTATTTATTGACTAATTAGCAACACATTTGCCATACAGAACATCCCACAGCATAAATCCTTGTTTTTTTTTTGTTTTTTTTTTGTACTTATTTGTACCAGTGTGATAGGCAATTCCGTCAAACAGCATCCTCTAAAGTGGACTTTTCTTATTTTTACTATCTGAGAGAAGTGCTTTCATGGGTCTATTCTGTTGTATAGTCTTCCTCCTGGTAGCACCTTCTATTTTGAGTACGGTATGTGATTTAAAAGCATATATTTGCTCTTAATTTGTGCACATAGTATGCAGATTACATGCACTACCAAGTACATGACTCAAGTTCATATTAACTACCAACAGACTAGTGTCTAACAGTACATGACAACTACTGTCTGTTCCTGTCCCTCACTCTCTGTGTACAATGGAATTGCTCTTCTTCCAAGGCCTGAAATTATGTCAGTCCCTGTCCATTCTTTTGGCCAGTGGGAAGTTAGAAGGGGGCTGAGGATATGGCTTTGTTGGTAGAATGCTTCCCTAGCATACCTGAAGCCTTGGGTCCCATCCCCAGTATTACACAAAACTAACTGTGGATGCATATGCCTGTAATTCCAGCTCTTGACAGGTAGGAGGATTAGAAATTCAAGATCAGCTGGGCTCATGCCTTTAACCCCAACACTTGGGAGGCAGAGGCAGGTGAGTCTCTGTGAGTTTGAGGCCAGCCTGGTCTATAGAGCAAGTTCCAGGACATCCAGGACTGTTACACAGAGAAACTCTATCTTGAAAATAGCAAATAAATAAATAAATAAAAACAAAACAAACAAAATAGTTCAAGATCATCCTTGGCCACATAATGTGTCTAAAGCTAGTCTGGAATACATGAGACCCTGCCCTTCACCTCACCCTCTTAAAAAGTTAGCAGAAGGAAGGGCCACTCTGCGCTTCCTTATTTTTAACCCTGTCACTATGAACTGCATTCCTTGTGTGATAGTGATACCGTGCTTGATAGCTCCTGCTGCTGAGGTAGACGTGACTGTGGAGAGGAAACTCCTCGAGCGTGTTCACCTACTCTAAGTTTAGAACGATTGCTTCTGATTTAACTTACATTGATTAATTTCTTAAAAATTAAATGAGAAAGTATTTTACAGATTATCCTGAGTTTTTCTTTTTGATCTTTTCAGTTTCTTTCCCTAAAAGCATCTCCATGTGAGTTCTTACATACCCACATTCTCATGCTATTTACATTGTTTTTAATTTAATTGTGATAAAGTTAATATAACATAAAATTCACAGTTACAGTCATTTTCAGTTTGGTGACATTGAATACATTCATTCTAGTGTAACCATTGCACATCTGTCCCAAGAACTTTCCATGCTAAAACTCTGTCCATTGAATTTTCTCTCACCTTTAGCTCCTGACAACTTCCTTTATATTTTCTATCTCTATAAACTTGATTATTCTATATACTTCATATTAGTAGAGTCATAATATATGTTCTTTTCTCACTGACTTATTTTACCCAGCACAGTGTCCTTATGGTTCATCCATGTTGTATCATCCTAATTTTTAAGACTACATATCTGATATTTCATTATATATGTAGGCAGGGTATATTTTCTTTATTCATCTGCCAGACAACAACTGAAGTGCACTCGTAGACAACGCTGCCCTGAACACGAGTGTCTAATAGCTGCTCTCAGTTCTCTGGGATTGCTGAACAGTGGTCATTCCATTATGTTTTCAACTTGTTTGCTTTGAGGCAATGTACTACTTTGTAGTCCAAGTTGGCTTCAAAGTCATAATCCTACTGCCTCAGCATCCTAAGTACTAGGATTACAAGTATGTTCCACTATGCTTTGGTGTTTAAAGTTTTTGAAGAATAGCTGTATTGTTTCCTGTAGTGCCGATACCATTTTTCATCACTACCAACAGTGTACTGAGATTTCAGTTTTTCCATATTTACTTTCCCTGACCCTTGTTTTGTTTTGGTGACAGGACCTTCATATAGCCCAGTCTGGCTTCCAACTCACTAAGTAGCCAAGGCTGACCTAGATCCTGAACTTGTGCCTCCACCCCCTCAGGGATGGGGATTATAGGCTTGTACCACCATGCTTGATTTTATGCAGTGATAGGAATCAAACCTAGGACTTTGTGCCTATGAGGCTGGGCTACAACTATATCCCTTCCCATTTTTGTTTCTTTGTTTTCTATATCCTTTTGGTCTTTATGGTTAGATAGTCATGTGTACATATAATGTGGAAGCTGCCATTTTGAAATTCTACTAATAATTACATGAACTTACTCAGAACTAAAATTTAAGTTCTATTTTTCTGTCAAAATCTAAAAACAATGCTAGCTTTTTGCTGTGCAATTAATGAATATAAAAGTTTCATTAGGTTTTATTTCTGGCCTCCTTATTTTGTTCTTTAATTCTAAATTTAATTTTAACTTCTATGTATGTATGTATGTATGTATGTATGTATGTATGTATGTATCTGTGTGTGTGTAGGGACACATGCATGTGGGTGCTCACAGAAACCAGAAGACAGCATCAGATCCCCGGGGCTGGAGTTACAGGCAATTGTTATCTGTTTGATGTGGGTGCTGAGAACTGAACTCTGGTCCTCTGCAAGAACAGCAAGCCCTCTTAAACACTGAGTCATTTCTCCAGCCTATCTCCTTGATTTTACTTATGTACAATGTTAGGGAGGGAGTGTGTGTGTGTGTGTGTGTGTGCCTGTCTGTCTACCTGTTTATCAATTATTTTCTATCAAAAGTAGGCCTCTATTGTGGTCCATTGACTTTTCTTTTAGTACTAAAATTGTCTGTTACATTGATATTTTTCCCAGTAGCTAATTTAAAATATTTAGCTTACTTTTGTAATCAAAATCTGTTTTTCCTGAAGATTACCTAATTAAAATGTATTAAACATTTGTAGCATACAAAGTGTAATGTCTTTTAGTTACCAAGCTTCCCATTCTCCTCTGCCCTTCATACAAACTCTGACTATATAGCCTGTCTGGCTTTGCACTCCTTGTCTGTCTTCCTGCCTAGGCCTCCTTCCTTTGGTATGTGTTGTGTGTATTAGGTAATATACACTGCTACGGTTCCTTGAGGCTTTGTCAGACAGCCTTGGTGTTACTTGTCCCTTGTCCATCCTCCTCCTTCTGTATTGTTCTCCCTTTGCCCTCCCCAGGTGGAAGCCCCTTCCTGTTACTTCCTTTCCTACCTGTTATCACCTCTTTCCTGCTTTTCCTCTCCCTATCCCTGCTCTGTGGTTCTTTCTTAGTTTCTGTGGTTATATACTTATATCTGAGGATTTGGTGCTAGGAACCTCAGACAAGAGAACATGAAGCATTTGTTTTTCTGGGTCTGGTTTATTTACTTCAATATAATCTTTTTTAGGTCTCTCCATTTACCTGCAAAGTTCATGATTTCATTTTTCTTTACAGTTGAATAGTACCCTTTTGTGTATATGAACCACATTTTCCTTGTCTATTCATCTGTTGGAGGGCATTTAAATTGTCTTCATTTCTTGGCTATTGTGAATAGAGTAGCCATGACCATTGCTGAGCAGGTATCTGTGGAGTAGGAAATCAAGTCCTTTGGCGTATCCCAGGCGTGGCATAGCTGAATCGTATGGTAGATTTACTTTTAGTTTTCCTGCCAACTCTTTTCCCATGACCTTGCCAGGATTTGTTGTCAGATGTTTTGATGATCTAAGTCATTCTGACTGGGGTGATGAAATCTCAAAGTTGTTTTAATTTGTGTTTCTCTGATTGCTTAGGATGGTGAACACATTTTGAGGTATTTCTAGGCCATTTTTATTTCTTCTGTTGAGAATTCTCCGTTTAGACCCTTGATTACTACTTATTGGGTCATTTGTTTCCTTGATTCTTTGTCTTTGGAGTTCTTTGTATATTGTGGTTATTAATCCTCTGTCAGATGTGTAGCTGACAAAGGTTCTCTCCCATTCTGTGGGCGGCTTCTTCACTTGCCTGATTGTTTCCTTAGCTTTTCTGTAGTTTTATGAGGTTTTAGCTGTCAATTGTTGGCCTTGCCTCCTGGGCAAATGGAGTCTCATTCAGAAAGTCCTTACATATATCTTAGAGGGTACAGCCTGTATTTTCTTGTAGAAATTTTAGTGTTTCTGGTTTCAAATTGAGGACTTTGATCCACTTCCATCTAATTTTTGTGTAAGGTGTGATAGATATGGGTCTAATTTCATTCTTCACATGGCAGTCCAGTTTTCCCAGCACCATTTCTTGAAGATGTTGTCTTTTCTTCCTTTTTTTTTTTTCTTCTCTAGGGTCACAGTTTGGGAAGCCGTAATTCCCAGGTGTGATGGCTCCCTCTGGTTGGCCTCTTGTGAGGCTGTGACTGCACCATGACCTGACAGTTGCATGACATGTGTGAGCATATGCAAAAGAGACGCATAGTTAGAAGAGAGTCTAGGCTGTCTGGTAGAGCAGCCTACTCTCACAAGCACTGATCTACTTACCCTCTTCCAGAGGTCAGGCAACAGCAGCCCACTCACCTCCCACTGGGTTCATCTTTTAAAGATTTTATAATTCTATCTCAGAATGTTGCTAGGCCAGGTATGACAGCACACATCTACAATCCCAACTTTTGGGAAGCTGAGGGACCAGCCTTGACTACCTAGCAAGCTCTAGACCAGCCTGTTTAATAAAGCAAAAACACCCTCCTCTACAAAAACAAAACCAGAATCTAAAAGATTTAAGAATGCTTAGAAATACTGACTTGTATGTAGTACAGACAAATGCAGAGAAGTGGTAATGATTCAGTAGCAAGACAAGACACGGTGAGAGTGTTGCCCTGTGAGCCCGCTCAGATGTCTAGACCTCTCTCCTTCTGACACAGCACTGCATGTGTTTGCTGCAGCTCTTCTCAGCAGCTGATCCCATGGGTACTTTGCTCCAAGTTCCAGAACAGATTTCTGCTCATCTACCTCAGCCATCTGGCCAGATGCCTACACAGCCTGCCCAAGTCTCTCTCCTGCCCCCTGCAGAGCAAGTGAAAACCGCACAGGTACAGTGGGATGTGCTTTCATGGTCCCTCATCTTGTGGCAGATGAGAAAAATTAATTCAGCCTGTGACCTCTCCAGTTGATACTTTGGTTTGGAACAAGTGAGAAATTCTGTCTTCATAGCTTTTCAGGTACAGATAAAAGCATTCAATAAGGATCACACAGGTTTTTAAGCAACAAAATAAGTTAATTATGAAAACATACCAAGTGCAAACAATTTGGCTAATATATTGTCAGCTCTTCATTAGATCTTTATTAAATTTAATGAGACTAAGTCCAGTCAATAGAGTTAATTCTGAGGCTGGAAAATTAGCTGCCTTTCCTTTTTGCTCACTTACACACATTAATACTTCTTTTTCAGGCTCTTATGTTTTCAGAATTACTCTATTTAAGATATTTGTTCATTTTGTGAGAGTTGGTTTTGTGAAAGCTTGGCAAAATTTAATTAAGCGCACACAGTTGTCATGAAATTGCAGTGTGGTGGTAGTGTCTGGGTGATAACAGCTTCACTGTGAATCCCTGCATGCTATATAACTCTGGCTCCATTTTGGAGACTCTGATGCTCTATATTGTGGAAAAGACATGGAAGTTCTGAAGTTTCCTTTTGTACTTTAATATATCATCATCTCCTGTTCAGTCTCTGGAGACCACTGCTCTGAGAACTTCCAGGTAGTCCTAGTGGTGACTTCATTTGGCCCTTCCTTCATCTATCACATGGGGAAAAAATGCAGGTGTCTTAGAAGAATTAATAGAAAGATTGGATTTATTTCATAGACAGAGTGTATGTCCTTCAGCACGCAAAGGGTAACTTTACAGTTTCAGAAAGATTTACTCTAGCCACAAAAAATCCTGGCACTTGGTTGAATAGAGCCCTGGGAGACAGCTAGTTTAGGCCTTTCCTTGGGAATTAATGTTCTGATTGTATTTGACATGGCTGACAGCTGCCTTTTGTTGCTCCTTTGGAGTTGGCATCCTGCCACAGCAGGGGACATCTTAGCGACCAGAAGGACTTGGGCTGGAGAGAAAAGAAACTGCTGCCAAGTGTCTTTCATAGATGACTGGTCAGTGACTTTCTACTGTCAATGCGTTTCAGGCTCAGTCTGCAGGAGACCGCTCCCAGGAGACCAAGGTCCCTATCAGTCTAGTGTTGAGATTAAGGTACGTGGGCACTTGCTGCTTTATGAGTACTCTGTAGATGTTGTAATAGTTGGGAGTAAGAGTAACTACATAGGATTGTGTGTGTTTCTAACAGAGATATGTCATGTGTACTGTTAGAGATTATGTTCTAATTTCTCTGCCTTAACTAGAACTTTCAGGGAGCCTGGGTAGTTTCAAGTCTCAGCACATAGAATATTCAAGCTGTACCTCACCAGTCAGATGTGAGTTTCTGGAGTCATTATATTAACTGCTTCCAGTATGGTCCCCATTCCTTTTCTTGCCCTCTCTGCCTGTTCAAACCCTGGCCATCTTAAGTCCTATTTAAAAACTATCTTTGGGCTGAGCAATGGTGACGCACACCTTTAATCCCAGCACTTGGGAGGCAGAGGCAGGTGGATCTCTGTGAGTTCGAGGTCAGCCTGGTCTACAGAGGGAGTTCCAGGATAGCCAGGACTGTTACATAGAGAAACCCTGTCCCCCCAAAACAAAACAACTATGAAAAAACCAACTATTTTGGGGGCTGAAAGAGATGGTTCAATGGTTAAGAGCACTGGCTGCTTTTGCAGAGGTCCTGGGTTTGGTTCCTAGCACCCAGATAAGGCTCACAACCATCTTTAACTCCAGGCCCAAGATATCTGACACCCTCTTCTAGGCTCTGAGGTCACCAGGAATGCACATGGTGGACAGACATAGATACAGGCAAAACACTTATCACATAAAAGACATAAATAAACAAAAACCTCTAAAGCTTTCTTCTCCATCCAAATCTCATGTGTTCTAGATTGTTAGAAATTTGAAGGAATAACGTGCACTTAGTTTTGTGAGTCTGTCCTAGTGGACCAGTGGGAATAAGGATGAAAAGGGGCCTCTGTCATTTGAATCGCTCCTTCCTGTGTTTACACAGGTCTTTCTCTTAGGTTTATTTTACTATATGTCCTAGTTCATTTTTTGTTGCCAAAACAGAATACCACAGATTGAGTAATTTATAAATAATAGAGGTTTAGGCAAGTGTGACTCACACCTATAATCCCAGCCCTTGGGAAACTGAGGCAGGAGAATTGCTGAGAGTCTGAGTCAACCCCAGCTAGAGAGTAAGATCTTGTCTTAACAGCAACAACAAAATCCAGAGATTTATTTCTTACAGTGGAGACCAGAAGCCCAGAGCTTTATCCTGTGGCAGAGAAGGCAAGAGCTCACAGGGAAACAGGAGACATGGTTCACATAACAGACCCACTCACTGAATTAGCCTGTAACCTCTCAGAGCTGCATTAGGAATCACCTTTCCAACACAGTAACTCTGATCATAGCATTATCTTAGTGGGAATAAGGGTGGGAATGGGCATGAGTATCCTCGATAAAAGATTCTTGTCTTCATCAGTAGGTGGAGTAATAAACTCAAAGGTAATTTGATGATAGTGCTGAAAGTGTTAGCTCAGAGCCCTATAGAGTGAGCACATCAGGACAAAGTATATGATCTGTGGGAACAGAATAATCTCTTCATATATGCATGCACATTCACATATAAACACATATATCCATACATATATATGCATGCATATATAGACATACACTGCTAATCCCACTGGTTGAGAATAAGACCACTACCACAGTTTAGAGTCAAGTTTTGAAGCAAGCTTTAATTAAATACTGGCCAGGTTGATGGACTGTCTGGCCAGGTCCATCTCTGGTTTCCCAGAAAATGGCCCCAAGTCACGTTTTGCAGGGGGTTAAAAAGGCAAAACCCATAATTCACTGCATTTCCCATGAGGTCCAATCACGTGCAAGTATACATACTAACATACTTCCTGCCGTCATATCTCCCAGTTATATCCAGTTAGGGGCATGGTTACATCCTGACATATTTCCTGCCCACGTACCTCCTGCCTTCATGTGATCAAGGACATCCAGTGGAGATGGGTCAAACTTATTTAGGGGAGTGAAAACATGTGGCTTGTTAGCTCCCATAAACAATAGCCTCCAGCATTTCAGGAACTATCTGTCCTTGGGCAAGGGGCCTGCAGATCAGAGACATTTTTTGTTTCATGGATCTCT
This sequence comes from Peromyscus californicus insignis, assembly GCF_007827085.1. Classification (NCBI taxonomy): domain Eukaryota; kingdom Metazoa; phylum Chordata; class Mammalia; order Rodentia; family Cricetidae; genus Peromyscus; species Peromyscus californicus. The sequence goes on along the minus strand of NW_026294402.1, from coordinate 113,686,212 downwards.
TAGTCATAGTAATTAAAACTTAAAATGTAACTTTGACTCTCACAATACATACATATATACACATACACATACACACACACACACACACACACACACAAACACACACACACACACACACACACACACACACACACACACACATATATAGGCAGACTATAATAAATTCTGCATAAATCCAGAAATTCTTATTTTCTGTTTTCTTTCATAGGAATTCCAAAAAAGAACTAAATGATATTCGATTTGAATTTACTCCTGGGAGAGGTGAGTATTAAAAAGTATTGTCAAAAAAAAATGGTAAAAAAACACAATGACTAATAATTTGCTACTTAGGTGTAAATTTTTTGTCATTTAGATAAAGTTTTGCTTTTAAGTGATGGTAAACTTTCTGGTTTAGGTTTTGGAAAATATGTATGAAGAAAAACTATGGATTTACTAGTTCTTTTACCTGGAAACCTGACTGTAATAAGATGTATAGTAATGAACACAAGCCCATTAGTAAATTGGTCATGCATTTCCCTAAACATTATCCCATTCAGTTCTTAAAACAGCTACCCAAGGAAAAATGATTCCCATTTCATAGAGGATGAACTCCAGGGTTAAAGGAAGGCAGAAGAACTTGTTCATAAGCTAGAAAGAGGCACTGAAGTTCAGTTGAAGTTCTTTCAGAGGCCAGAGTCCTCGTTCTCATCATGGCACATACCGCTTCTCTCTGATAGTAAGCTAGAGACACAGTGCAGGCTTCCTTTCTCCTCGTGTGGAAGCTGAGCCTTGTCACAGTGCTGTTTCTAATTGTGAACTTCACCCTGTAGCAAGGCTTCTCTTTCTCGTCATTGTTAACTCAGGCTTCTGAGTTGAGGAGTGGCCAGCAAATGTCTGGTGCTGAGTTCCACAGACAATTTTACTTCTCTTGAGAATGAGTGTAAATACACAGGGGTGCGTATTACTTTTTAGGAATATGTCCAGAAATTTTAACTGCTAGTCTTTTGTATGAATGTGTACACACTACCTCTGCATTGGTTCTCTTGTTCCTTCAATACCTCATCAGTTAAAGATGAAATTGGTTGGTTTGTTTGCTTATTTGAGACAGGGCCTCATTGTGTGGTGTTGACTGGCCCTGAACTCATAGAGGTCTGCCTCCAGGGTGCTGTGATTAAAGGTTCATGACAGCATGCCCAGCCTAAAGATGCAATTAGATTGAGATAGTTTGCTTCATATATTTGGTTTCTGGTTAGATCCATCACTTACATTGTATTGCCTAGCATGAGTAAGTAAGAAAACAAACTGCCAGAATAATGATAATAATTTTAGTAAGCTTTTATGATTCTCAGAAAAGATTCTAAAGTATTTTCTTAAGTTTTGAGAATAAATTTCCATATCACTGGCACTGAATTTCATGTCTCAAAACTCAGAGAGCTCAAGTGCAAAGTTATATTTAACAATGGAATATCTCGTTATCACTGTGGGGCACTCTTCTGGTATGGCTGTGAACATTACACAGTTTAGAAACTTATCTCTTACTTTGAGTTGATATTTGCCTTATAGTTCATATAGAGTCTGCTCCCTTGCCAGATCTGTGAGAATTCTCACTTGAGTCTAGGACAACCCCACCTGCCTCTTTATTCTGTGGATTTAGTAGCTGGCTGATTGTGGCGGTGTTGATACCTGTGTTGACCAGGAGAGCCGCAGTGACATGTGCACACAAGAAATTGAGCGCCGTGTTCTTTGTCCTTGCAGACACAGCAGAGGGGGTCTCTCAGGAGCTCATTTCTGCTGGCCTGGTGGATGGAAGGGACTTAGTAATAGGTGAGCATGTTACTTTCTTGTCATCTGGTATACATGGTACCTAGAAACCCAGCTTCCAGTGAGCATCTCCGTTGCTTCTTGAAGTAGTCTTCACTTCACTAAAATTACAGTATCAAGGACAGTTTCTTATCAGAGCAAAAAAGCAAAAACCTGTCCTACCTTAGACCCTTGACAGTAGTAGATGTCTCTCGGATGCTGTAGAAGAGATAGGAAAAGTCACAAGTTAGTAAGTTAATGGCTCTTCCGTTTCTGATCTATTGGTATAACTAATCTTTGTAGAACACAGAAGTGAGGAGGACAGAGACTGAATCCTAGAAAAACCAAAGTAAAGACAGGCCACAGTTGCTAATACAGTTGGGCTGGCAATACTTTCCTCTGAAATAAGAACTAATGGATAGTTTAGGCTTTGTGGGCCTTGTATGGTCTGTCTTTTTTCATTGTTTTTTGGAGTACAGTGTCTTGCTGTGTAACCTGGGCAGATCTGGAACTTAGTATCCTTTTCCTGTCTCAGCCTCCACAGTACTAGAGTTTTGTAGTATGTCATTTGAAAATCCTTCTGATTTACAGGTAGAACAAAAATAGATCACAGGCTATATACTATAACTAGGTTGGCTCCTAGTTACAGGCTTTCTAGTCTATTAACATAAGGCATATCTTTTAATAAACTGTCTAAAAAAGCTAATACATTTTAAATATTGTTAATTTAATAATGATTCAGGATTTATTTATTCAGTCTGGAGATCAGCAATAACTTTGATTTGGAAAATGACTGGCCTTTTTCCTCCATTTTGATTGTACATTAAAGATTCTTAACCACCATTTTAAGATTTTTAAAATATTAAAAGTGTGTTTATGTAGCTGCTCATTAATTTTCTTTGTATGATTACAGTGGCAGCTAATCTGCAGAAAATTGTGGAAGAACCTCAATCAAACCGATCTGTCACTTTCAAACTGGTACTCACCCCTCTTACCCATCTGCAGACTAGCCCTTCTATTCCTGAATGCCAAGACTGTTAGAACATGCTGAGCGCTGTCCATTTACTCTTCCTAAGACCCCTGGCTAAACTCTCACCTTGAGTGACTTCACTTCTTCTCTCCCTCCCAGAAGCCTGTATCCCAGACTTCTGACTTCTCTCAAGAAAAATTATGAAGCTATTTGACCCTAGTTGTAGGAACAGCCCCCATCATTTCTGGAAGAAACGAAGTAGTCTTCTATTTATATCCCAGGGACCTTTCACTTACTACCTTCCTTTCTGCAGTCCTTAACCAATGTTATTGCTACCTAAAAGTTTATTTATAAATTGTCACACCTTGTCATTTTGTTTGATTCTTAGGCATCTGGTGTTGAAGGTTCCGATATTCCCGATGATGGCAAACTAATAGGATTTGCCCAGCTCAGCATCAGCTAAACCACAGTCCTGGAAGAGTCAGCCTAAGGAGGTGCCACACATGCCTATCTGTTGCTTCTGTTGGCCTGAACCTACAACTGCCAAAGAACCCAGCAACAAACTTCCCGGCTTGGAGCTTTAGAGTTCTTTATTTGTGTTGTTCTTGCCATCTCCCCATCCCTTTTCCCACAAGGAGAGAAAAGTTGGATTCCCAGCGGCCAGCATCCCCTCAGAGAGTTCCGTTAGTAGATATGCTGCTCATGTCCCCTCTCTTCCTCCATCTGAGAAGCAGCCAGCGTGCCTCAAGGCCCAGGGTGGAAATCTCTTAGCTCATTCTTGCCTTACTACAGCGATGGCCCAAGTGGATAGTAGCAGCTGCATTGGGCATCCTCATCTTGCCGGTTCTCCCACACCTGCCGGGATCTGAGCATCTTGGGATATCTCTTTAACATTGAAGTAGCAATTAAAAATTGATTGTTCAGCTGGAGCCCAGAGAATTTAATTAGTGTTTTTTCTTTGTACCTGATGCTAATTCTAGCAACCTTTGTTAGGAAAAAGCACAGCCTCGGATGGAGGCAGCCTAAACTCTTGTCTGTGCTGTTCCTGGTGTCTCTACATGTTTTGCTGAAGCTGTTCTCAGGCACCCCCTTCATTACTCCCTCCAGAAAGGGTTGCTAGCCTTAACTTCAGCTGGTGCAAAACATCTGACAGTAGTCAGACTTCAGCCATCTGCTCCTTTGGAGTGGAACTTTGGGTGGTTTTTGCAGAGAACATCAAGTAATGGCTTATAACTCTTATCTTGCCAGAGGTAGTTTTTGAGCAAGAAAAGGAACTCGTAAGTCATATCATTGGGAAAGCATTTTCAATTTTAAAAATTTAAACTGAAGAAAAACTGACCCTTGATCCTCCTGTGAAGATGGATTTGCCTGGCCTCTACATCATGAGGAAGTGGTGTGCACGGCTGAGACTTTGACAGCAATAAAGGAGACTGGCCTGGGCCAGAGGCTTGCCTTCTGCTCCTCTCCTGCACTGACTCCTCGGAGGGGTCTTCATTCACTGAACCTGACCCAAGATGGAACATGAAACCACACGTGCCGTGACCTTTAGGTTTTATGAGTAGACAGTGTTAATTTGATTTTCTACAGAAATTATGTAAATTATTCTTTAGGTTTAAAAAAGAGCACTCAATGCAATATGTGAATAATCAGTGGGGTTGGTTTTTCTTTTTTCCTACTCTTTAATAGCATTTGTCTGATTGCTAATAAGCCTACCAAGTTACCAAATTTTATATAAGAATGGAATAGTCAGTCTGGCCTTAAAGAGACATACAAAGATGGGCTGTGGGCCCCTAGAAAGGGACTAGTTAGTTGCCTTTTATAGAGTTCCTTGGACCTGCCATTGTTGTTCTGATGAACAAGAATTGGTACCTAATGTGTTCCCACCCTCAGCCCGGCCCCACATAGTTCTGAGGATCAAACCACAGTATTGCTCATGCAGGCAGCTCTGGAGTTTCCTCTTGGGACACACCCAAGAGCTTCCCTGTCCTGATTGTGTCACCTCCTGTGCCATTCTGAGCCTGCAGTTTGTCATGGACTTTCTTCACCTGTTAGGAGTGCAAAGGCATGTTGGGAAAGGGATGCTGGAAAGGAAGAGAAGATGGGCCTGAGAAGGGAGTTCGGAGGCGAGTAGATTAGATACCAGAGTCCAAGGTCCCAGCAGGATTGGTGAAAGGAGGAACCTGCTGAGCCAGGAGGGAAAACAAAGATTGACCAGCTAGCTAGAAAAACATTCACCCTCCCCCCCTGTCTCCCTCCCTCCCTCCCTCCCTCCCTCCCTCCCTCCCTCCCTCCCTCCCTCCCTGTCTCCCTGTCTCCCTGTCTGTCTGTCTTAATCTTAATAGAGAGATAGGGCTATGAGGAAGCAAGAACAGGGAGGTGGGATTGAGGTACAGAAAACAGGCATGTCATCTTTGGCACAAGACTAGTGGCTTGCTATAGAATCTGTTTTGCTTTCGACAGCCTGTCTTAATTCACTTAAGACCTCAAGAAAGAATGTGTAACATCACTCTGTTGTAGTTTTTGACTTGAGGTGGTCCAGTGCCGGGCTGGAAATATGCAGCAGGCAGCCTCTCTCCTGTTCACGTTCTCCAGACCATCTTCACCTTTTCCCTGGTGTGGGGGACAGGCATGACAGTAAAAGTGGCCTGGACTTTCTTTTTCAGTTTATCATTTGCTTTTCTGGGAATTAGAAGGTAGGCACCAAGACCCAGGACAGTGTTACTTGTTCTGCATGATGTGTGGTGAATCCCTCTGCTGGCTTACACAGTGATGTGAGATACCAGTCAATGGAAACTGCCCAGGCGGGACAACGTGGAACCCCGGGAGCTCATTTCTCTCCTTCCTGGGAGCAGTGCTTCAGGGTGGACCTCTGTCACTAGGTCCTCAAGATACCCTTGTCCCTGGAGGAGAACTATAGCACAAGATAATATGTGCCAATGCTATTTGTGAAATGTGTGGTCTTTCTAAACAATTAAAGGGATTGTTTTTGGTTTTTTATTTTCTTTTTTTGAACCAAATCTTAGAGCCAGCTGAGACTGTTCAATAATCTGGAGGATGGGATAATGATGTACCAGTAAATGTAAGTTCCTCCTTACGACATATGCTAGATGATGGGAGATGTAAAATATTACCTTCCCCCTCTTCTCTTGACTTTGTATTTTACTGCATGTTTTCTTCTTCATTTTTAATCAATAAAGAATAAATTGTCTGTAGTGATGTATGGATGCTTTTTTTTATGGCTGTTGATAAAGCGCTCTGGGGAGTAGGACTACTACAGATGAAATCACTACTTTTAATTTTCATGTGACCAGCATGAAGACGATGTGTATAAACAGTAAAATGAGCTTACTGACGTGCAAATTTCTTAGTAGAACAGCTTCACACTGCTGTGCTCAAGTTGGGGAAACACATGCCCCAATGGGAAGAATGAAGAGCACCTGAGGAACTGGACATGAGACGTTATGAACCATCTCCATATGTCTTGATTTTGTTCTGAATCTTTGATTCTGCTTCTGGTTTTAGACAGGGAAGGATACTAGATTCTAGCCATTGGGATTCCTTTCAGAAAGTGAAGAGCAGTGCTGAACTGGTCCCTACGGTGCTTAGCTACTGAAATGGTGTGGCTTTGTGATCATAATCTACCTTTCTGATCATGATCCTTCCTGATGGAAGTAGCCAGAATCTATGGCAGGACTGGCGTTTCTTTGAGAGTGCTGTGGAGCTGGAAACTGATGAAAGCTCACTTTCAAGATGAGCAAGTTAAAGAAGCAAACTGTGAGTGTTGTACACAGAGTCTGGGCCAGGTTCTCAGATGTGACCATGCTGTGTGCAAGTGGTTAGGTCAGGACCTGTTCTAATAGATGGGAGTGTCCCAGCATGGACACTTAGTTTTACTTTGTCCTTTGGGTCAGGTCATTATCCCATGTTAGTTTTTAAAGTAGACTTCAATTTTTAGGATAGTAGAGTTTCACAGCAAAATCAAGTAGAACGTATTCCCTACACTTAAACAACCTTTCTCTGCCTCTTAGGCTCCACATTGGCATAATGCTTTTGATACAGTTAATAAACTCCATCTGTGCATTATCACCCTAAACCCATAATTTACAGTAAGATTTATTCTTGCTGTTGTGTGGTCTATGGTTTTGACATGTATAGCGATATAGCCACCTTTATATATAATCTCTTGGCCCTATAAATACTCAGTTCTGCCTGCCCTGTTCATCTCTTCCCCCACTGACCCTTGGGAACGAATGTTTTTTGTTGGTGATGGATTATTTTTGTTCTTTTCCTGCCACTAATGAAGGGGTTGAACCTAGGACCTTATGCATGTTGGACAAGCACTCTTCCGTTGATTTTCATCCCACACGACCCATTGTTCTTTGTATAGTTAGCATCCCTCAGTGTGTAGTCTTTTCAGATCAGCTTCTTTGGTGTTCATCTAAAATTCTTTCATGTCTTTTAATAATTAATAACTTCTGTTTTTTTAGCACTTAATTCCAGTGTCTACCACAGCTTATCACCCACCCACTGAAGGACATCATTTGTGCTTCCAAGTTTGGACAGTTAAGAACAAAGCTCCTGAAATCATCTTTGTGCAGGGTTTTGTGTGGTCATGTGCTTTCAACTCATTAGACAGATGAGCAATGAGCATAATTGCTGGGTCTTAAGGTAAGAGTATGTTTAATTTTGTAAGTAAATTGCTCAACCATTGCTGTGGGATGTTCTGTATGGCAAATGTGTTGCTCTGATTGGTCAATAAATAAAACACTGATTGGCCATTGGCTAGGCAGGAAGTATAGGCGGGACAAGGAGGAGAATAAAGCTGGGAAGTGGAAGGCTGAGTCAGAGAGACACTGCCAGCCGCCATGATGAGAAACAGCATGTGAAGATGCCGGTAAGCCATGAGCCATGTGGCAAGGTATAGATTAATGGAAATGGATTAATTTAAGCTATAAGAACAGTTAGCAAGAAGCCTGCCACGGCCACACAGTTTGTAACCAATATAAGTCTCTGTGTTTACTTGGTCGGGTCTGAGAGGCTGTGGGACTGGCAGGTGAGAGAGATTTGCCCTGACCGTGGGCCAGGCAGGAAAACTCTAGCTACAAACCATGTTCAAAATAGCTGTACTATTGCATTCCTGTTGCTCTATACTCTTGGCATGCTCTGGTGATGTTAGTATTTTGAATGTGGCTGTTCTGTTAGGTGTACAGTAGTTCCTTAATTTGAGTTTCCTAATGAATGTGCTGTTGAACATCCTCATGTATGTCAACTTGCTTTGTGTATGTTCTGGAGACATGGCTATTCAGGTATTATTTTGAAGTAAGCTCAGACTTACAGACATATTTGTAAATAAACAGTACCAAAGATTCACCTGTATTTGCTTTATGGCTTCTCTAAATGTAAATGTCTCACATAATTATATACATCTATCAAGATCAGGACATTAGCCTTGATAGGATACTGTTGACTAATATCAAGCTAATATCCAGCTCTTCTCACTGTGAGACCCTGGAGAACATAATGTAAATACATCTTTGCTGGTTATGTTGACTGATCCTGTGCTTCAAAAGTGCCCACTACAGTTCTCCACTGTAAAGTTACTGCTTTTCTCTTTGTAGTTAATATTTGTGGGGAGATAAAGTTTGTGACGTTATGAATACTTTATACTCTGTCCATCTTTCCTGGCTGATTCTTTCCTAACAAATGTTATTTCATGTTTTCCAAATGGTTGTTTCCTATCATTGTTGGCTTCACTTTTTTTTTTCCTTTTTGAGACAAGGTTTCTCGGTGTAACAGCCCTGGCTGTCCTAGAACTCACACTGTAGACCAGTCTGGCCTCAAACTCACAGAGATCCGCCTGCCTCTGCCTCCTGGGGGAAGTGTGTGCCACCACCGCTGGTTGACTCCACATTTTTTTTTTTTTTTTTGTGATGACTTCACATTTTTAAACTGGGATTCTACCGTGAAGAAGGGCTTTTTCTTCTCACTGTGTGTTGGATCCACTTATTTACATAAATGTTCTGAATAAGAATACTCCAACTCGTTGGTGGGAGAGGGTACAATGGGGGAGTAGTGAGAAGGCATAAAAGTGCTTTTTATGCACCATATTTGACTTTGCCACTTACTTGAACTGGTCAGGGACGAGGGCAGTCACATCACTGAAGAATGCTTATGTACATGTGCAAGAGGAATTGTAGAGGGAGACTTTGTCCTGTGCTCTTGTTATCATTGATTGCTTTGGGGGGTTGGGATACACTGGGAGTACTTGTATTTGTTTTTAATCTAGTAAAAGCACTATCAGTTTCTCCCTTAATTAGAACTGAAAATGCAACACACACCTTTCCTATATTCACTCTTGCTTTCTTGATTTGTCTTTGGTCCTAAAAAGAAAGGGTCTTTTTGTGTGTCTCCTGACCTTCATGCTGCTCTGGGATTAGCTAGTATTACACAGCAACAGAAAAAATAACATCAGAAGATTTACACAGCAGAAGACTATCAAGGCCACAGCCAAGAATGGTCTCGTGGCAGAATTAATGCAGGCTGGGTTGTACTTTTCTTTGAAAATTTCATACATGTTTATCTTAGTCATGTCCACCTTCTACTCCCTATTTCATACATGTATATCTTAGTCACACCCATCTTCTCCCTGTTTCATATGTGTATATCTTAGTCACACCCACCTTCCACTTCCTACTTCCTACATGTATATCTTAGTCACACCCATCTTCTCCCGGTTTCATATGTGTATATCTTAGTCATATCCACCTCTACTCCCTATTTTCCACTTCTCCCTAACACATCTTCTGTTGTGGAATAATCTTTTTGTACACTGTGAAGATGTGCCATTCTGATTGGTTTAATAAAAAGCTGAATGGCCAATTGCTAGGTAGGATTTTCAGGCACACGGGACACTGGGAAGAAGAAGAGGGGAGTCACAGCCAGACCAAGAGGAAGCAGCATGGACAGTACAGAGTAAAGGTAATAAAGTCATGAAATAAAAAGTAGATTGATAAAAATTGGTTAATTTAAGTTGTAAGAGCTAGTTAGTTACAAGCCTAAGCTATCAGCCAAACTTTTATAATTAATAAGTCTCTGTGTCATTGGGGAGCTGGCGGTCTTGACAAAAAGATCCAACTACATCCTTCCCAACTTTGTCTTCATTTTGTTGTTTTTAAAGTTTTAAAAGATGTGTTTATGTTTATGTGCATGAGTCTTTTGCCTGAATGTATGTATTATGTGCATCATGTGCATGCCTGATGCCCATGGAGATCAGAGAGGACATTTGATACCCTGAAACTGCAGTTACAGATGGTTGTGAACTGCCATGTGGGTGCTGGGAACCAAATCTAAGTCCTCTGCAAGAATAAGAAGTGCTCTTAACCATTGAGCCATCTCTCTGGCCTCTTGTTTAAAAAACAGTGAATAATCGACTGAATACAGTTATTAGACATAGGAGTTCATATGTGCATGGATCTAAAGGAGCATGGTCAACCTATCAATGGCCTTTCCTTCAAAGGATGTCTCTTTCTTCAGCAGCAGCCATCAACTGCCATTAGCACCTCAGCTGAGGTGAAGAAGGAGTGTGGGGAGAAGCAGGAACACACCAGAACTTCGCCTACTTACTAGGCATTGACCAACCTTTTCTCACCCCTTCCCTCCCTGTGCCCCCAGGGACTCTGGTAACCCTAATGCTACTCTTATCTTGTGTGAGATAAAGATTTTAAAGATTTCACGTTTGAGATCATGTGGTGTTGGTCTTTGTATGCTTGGCTGTGTTCAGTTACTGTAATGATCTCCAGTTTGAAGTATGTTATCACAAAGAACAGGATTTCATTGTTTTATGGTGAATAATATTCTGTTGTATATATGTGCCACATTTCCTTTATGGACACTTTGGTAGTTTCCATTTCTTAAATGCTAGCATTTCTAACTGGCTTGATCTTGCATAGGTCCTGTGCAGGTAACTAACTACAGCTGAAGGAGCTGATGTGTGCAACAGCCCTGTCATATCTGATGGTCAGCATCCCGCACCACTCCACCCCAGCCTGCAGCTCGGAGATTCTCCCCGCCCTTTCTTCTGTGTTGTCCTGTGAGCCTCATGTGGAGGTAGACACAGATGTTCCCTCTGGTTGAGAACTCACAGTGAATAGTTAAGAAGTCTCAAAATTAACCACTACCCCCTACAACAAGAAGCTTCTTTGATCGAGACTGAGAGCATCACACATACATGAATATAAAAACAAAAGTACTTAGGAGACAGTTTTACATTATAGCTATTTAACAAAACAAAACTCAGAGATTATTTCCCAGGGCTTAAGACTTTAGTAGCCAGGGAATTTGATCATGTTCACAGACCCAGGCATAAATTTCCTTCTGTAGAGCAGGCCTCAAATCCAGCTGAGAACCGTTGGGATAGCCTATGACAGTCTTGCCACAATTGCACCAGGAGGTACATTTTGCCTGGCATTGTAGCATGTGGGGATGAATGCTGGGTAAAACCATTGATAAAGGACTTTTACCGTGTACCTGTCATATCCCCACTTCTGGTGAGGTTGCAGACATGCTCAGAATCTGAGTTTTTAGTGGTGGGAAGGCATAAGACTGGGAACTGTTGAAGATGTTATAGTTGGAGCCAGTGAGGATGACAACTACATCTTGTTGGAGATTTTGGCCTGGAAAGGTGTTCTTCCGTACTGTTGTGATGCTGTATCTGTCACAGCCAATAAAGCATTCTCAGATGAGTGTGGTTTTGTTTTTGTTTTTGTTTCTCTCAGGTTCATTCTTGTCGGTCTAGGGAGATAAGGTATAAGCTGACAGGTGTAGCTTCTCAAAGCTGGTTAAACATTAACTCAGCTGTCACCACAGCCCAGAGCAGCAAGCGCCCCAAAGCCAAGTTTCAGACCTGCCTGGTGTTCCTAGACTAAGGAGTGAGCAGCAGACATGGCTCACTTTGCACAGGTCATGGCTGAAGTGGGCGACTTTGGTCGCTTCCAGGTACAGGTGACCATCCTGATGGGCATCCCCAACTTCCTGTCTGCATTCTTCGTGTTTAGTCAGATCTTCATGGTCCTTGATGAGGCTCACCACTGTTCAGTGTCCTGGGTCAAGAACCACACTTTCAACCTAAGTGCTGCTGAGCAGCTGGCAGTCAGCATCCCCAACGACACGGCAGGCAGGCCTGAGTCCTGCCTCATGTTCCGGCCCCCTCCTGACAACGCCAGCCTGCAAGACATCCTCAGCCACCGCTTCAATGAGACCCAGGCCTGTGACTCAGGCTGGGACTATCCTGAGAACAGGCCTCAGTCCCTGAAGAATGAGGTAGGACTGCCTGTTCTCAGGCTGTCACAGGCCTGTCTGTTCCTCTGGCCCTGTGCCTTTGGTTGATACTTGCTGTTTTGTATCTGTCCTGATGCCTGTTTGGGTTTATGCTTATTGCCTCCTTTGCCAGTCATCCTGGTCCACTGCCCCTGGTGGGCATCAACAGGCCAGCTATATCCTGTGCCCAACCTTGAGCTCTGTATGCCAGTTGATTGCATGTGCCACTTACTTTCTCTGTGTGCTCTGCTGCCTGAGTTTCTGTTCATTTCTGCATGCCCTCTTGTCCCTGTCTTTTGACTTGTCTCTCTGTCTGTCCATCTGCCTGCCTTTATTCTTCTCCCTACCTGCTGTTCTCTCTGTCCATTTTATAAGATCTGTCTGATGGCCTCCCTTCCTGTCCTGACTTACCCTGCCTCCGTCCACGTTTATTCACCTGCCTCATTGCTTGCCCATGGTGCTTTCCTGCTTTTCAACCTCTACCTAGTTCTATACATGCCTGCCTGCCTATGGGAAACAGTTGTATGATGTCAGTCAGAAGTCAACAATTATATGATATTTCATAACATTTTAAATACTCTGTGCTCAATAACTCACTATGGTGCTGAGGGTAGCCTTGGCTCACAGTGTGGGAGCCATGGGGTTTAGATGATAAAGTTGATCCTGGCTGCTATGCCAAGTCTTACATTCCCTATTTCCATTTCAGTTTGACCTGGTGTGTGATCGGAAGAACCTGAAGAGGACTTCACAGTCAGTGTTCATGGCTGGACTCCTCGTTGGGGCCCTTGTCTTTGGGCCCGTCTGTGACTGGTATGTGCCACTGACCCAGCATGCTTTAGGCTCCTGCTGCTGACTCAGTTATTCCCTGAAGTTTTGTTAGTCATCAAGATAAGTCCTCATGCCTGCCTTCAAATGGGGCTCCATGGAAGACCCTGTCTCCTCACTCTGACAGAGAGCCGAGGACAGGCCTGCCTGGGAAGGCCTCCTCACTTCACAACATGTCCCTCTGTTAACTCAGGATTGGCCGAAGAGCCAGCATTCTGCTGCAGCTGTTTTTGTCAGGCCTCATAGGCGTGGCCACAGCCTTCGTGCCCAGCTTTGAGCTCTACATGGTTCTGTGCTTTATCTCGGCTACTGCTGTCGCTGGATATATGATGAGCACCATGATCTTTGGTGAGTATCTGGGCCCTGGAGCCTTCAGGTACAGTCTGAAATCTGAGCTCTTCAGAGCTCCTGAACAGCCTGTGGGGATAGTTTCAGTCATTTGTACGCTAGGAGGTCATAGCAGAGCTTCCTCTGCTGGGAATGTACACAGTGCTTAGCATGATACCATCTGGATATCATGGAGAGTGAGTGGGCAGATTCCGCCCCAGTCTCAGCCTTGTCTTCACAGTTTCAGAATGGGTGGGGCCGTCCTGGAGAACAAAAGCCATGGTCCTGGCCCAGAGCAACTTTGCCATTGGATTGATGGTGCTAGCAGGCCTGGCCTATGGTGTCCGCAACTGGAGACTCCTTCAGCTAATAGGCACCACACCAGTCTTCTTGCTTGTCTTCTACTTCTGGTAGGGAGACCCTTGGCAGTGATAGGCCACCCTCTGTTGGGAGTGCTGTGGTAGGGTGCAGAGGAGGGGCCTGTGGAGCTTGGGTGGGAGACTCAGTGTGCCCTGGAATTCTGGGCAGCTGCACAGGCATCAACCTCAGTATCAGAATCATGTGTGGTTGACAGGGTTTTGCCAGAATCTCCACGGTGGCTCCTCTCCCAAGGAAAGATAGAGGAGGCCAAACAGCTGGTCCAGAAGGCAGCTTCAGTGAACAGGCGGCCACTTTCTCCAGAGCTCCTGAGCCAGGTACCTGTTAGCAGGCGCAGGCTCACCCCTGCCTCAAGCCAGTCTCTATGCCTGTGTCCCGGCCCCTCATTGTGCCCTTCTTCTAGCTGGTCCCTGAGAAGACAGGCCCCTCGGGGAATGCCCTGGATCTCTTCAGACACCCCCGTCTCAGGAAGGTGACCCTGATTCTCATTGCTGTCTGGTAAGTGCCCAGGGCCTTGTCCCTCAGTGAGGACAGAGCCAGAGGACTGCTCTGCAGTGTGTCACTGGAGGGATGGACAGAGGCTCTGTGAGCATCGTGGTCTCTCCCCTGGTGTGAGCTCCTTGAGCCAGGCTGTTCCTTTGGGTATGACTTGATGTACACCCAGCAGTGACAGGGATACTTGGTACTTTGTAGGTTTGTGGACAGTCTGGTGTACTATGGCCTCGGCTTCCAAGTGGGGGACTTTGGCCTTGACATCTACCTGACACAGCTGATATTTGGGGCAGTGGAGTTGCCTGCCCGCTATTCCAGCATCTTCATGATGGAGAAGCTGGGTCGCAAGTGGAGCCAGTTAGGTTCTCTGACTCTGGCAGGCGTCATGTGCGTCGTCATCATCTTCATCCCAGCAGGTACGAGGCTGTCTTCCTCCCTGCCAGGGCTCTCTGCATTGCCGCACTCCCCTTCAGGACCAAGGCTTCCCCAGGGTTTGGGCGTAGAGGGTGAGGCACTTGAGCAGACAGGGAGGTGTGCAGGCTTAGGTGATGGTGTCCTTCTCTCTGTATGGCTGACCTGCGTTCTCCTCCAGGTCTCCCCACGGTGGTCACTGTGTTAGCCGTGGTGGGGAAGTTTGCCTCATCTGCTGCCTTCACCATATCCTATGTGTACACTACTGAGCTCTTTCCCACCATCATCAGGTGAGAACTGCTGGGGTGACTTTGGTTCTCTGCCCGGGGGAATCTAATATCACCCATCCTTCTGGCCCTTTGCCACCAGCCACAGGCAGCCAGTGAGCTGCCTACGGGCCTAGGCCACTGGAAGTTTAGAGCAACTCCCCAAGTCGCCACAGGACACTGGAGGACAGAGAGACATGGGCGTGCCATGGCCTTCTCATGACCAGAGTGTGGGACGGAAGTAAGAGCGAAGGCTTGTGCTGCTTTCCCCAGGCAAACAGGCATGGGGTTGGTGAGCATCTTCTCCAGGATTGGGGGCATCATCTCACCGCTCGTGATGCTGCTGGAACAGTACCACAGGGCACTCCCCATGCTCATCTTTGGCAGCCTCCCGATCGGGGCAGGCCTACTGTGTGCTCTGCTGCCTGAGACACGGGGCCAGACGCTGAAGGACACCATCCAGGACCTGGAACAGGGGTGCCTCCCACGGTGAGCATTGGCTTCTGGGCCTCACATCAGGAGCCCTCTCCCTAGAGCCAGGTCTCCCCATCACATTATTGCTTACTTGACAGCATAGTGCTCCTTCGTGCCACAGATTCATGTTTTAGGTCATTTTCTTCCTACAGATGATGATAGGAACTCATTTGAGGATCCCATACTGGACCACTGCTGACTTTTTTCTTCCCTTGCAGATCTTCAGTGGCACAGTCTCCTGAGAAACAAATGGTGGTTAAAGGAAGAAGTTCTAGCCTCAGGGTTCCCATCGGCCATCCTCCTCCTTCCAACTGTGGTTGTTAAGGGCTTGTTCATTTACAGCAACAGATCACACAGTGGATACCGCTGGGGCCTGTTTTGAGGGAGGGACAAGACCAGCTTGTTGGTCAGAACCAGCCTCTCTCTCTCTCTCTCTCTCTCTCTCTCTCTCTCTCTCTCTCTCTCTCTCTCTGAAGTATTGCCTAGTACCATGTTTGAATTAGGATCCTGGGTGTGTCTTTGTCTTTGCCTCTTGGATTGTGTCTGTGCCATGTCTTGGTGAGCAGGATCACAGAGGAAGTAGTGTATGCATATGTAAGATATCAATCACAGCACAAGCCAGAGCTTGGGGAAGCACCAGTAACGGTCTTCTCCTTGTTCCCACCTCTTAAACCTCCCACTGGGATTCACATTGTCATACCTGGGCCCAATGTCAATGCAAACCCTTGGAGAACACTGTGAAACTATTTCTAGAGCGTCACAGATTCTTTGAGAAACTTCCTCCTTCACACTTGGTCACCTTCTCTTGTCAGGGTGGGTGTGAGCAGTGCTGTACCTGTACTCTGTGCATCCAGTCATGGCTATTTCGTACTGTTCTCTTTTGAAATCATGGACAAACATGTTCTTCAGCTTCCTACCATTACCATACTATGCCCCTCTAATAAAAAGAATACATACAGAAATGGGAAAGTGCATTTCAAGGCTGAAGCCGTTTACTTCTCTGAGTGATGTGATTATGTATGTGCTCTCTCCTTGGCAGTGATTATCCTGGGAAAAGACTTAAAGGCATCCTTTATTGACACAGCCATATTGCAAGTGTTTTCCTGTTGCTTTTGGTTTTGTTGTTTGTTTTGTGGTATGAGCTGTATTCCCAGACCTGCCTTTGGGGTCTTTGTAGACATTATCTTTTCCATTTCTTAGGTATTGGATGTCTGGGGATAAGTGTTTTCATTGTGTAATGTTTAATTTTCATTGTCAACCTGACTGGATTTGAATCATCATGAAAGAACTACCTGGGTATGTCTGTGAAGATGCTTTTAGAAGTCTAACTGAGGAGGAAAACCCTTCCTGAATGAGGGCAACATTATCCCATTGGCTAAGGCCCTGGGTGAATAAATAAAAATATGGAAGGGAGCTGAGCAGCCGAGTTCAAGTCTCTACTTCCTGCTACAATGACTTCTCTGCATTGATTTTTCATGACTCCCTGAATGGAACTGTACCCTCAAACTGTGAGCCAGAGTAAATTCTCCCCTCACTTTCTTTGCTGAGTATTTTGTCACAGCAATGAGAAGAGTAGCACAGAAAATTGGTACCAAGGTTAGGGGCTTTCTGTGATAGACCTGATCATGCAATTCTTAGGCCTTCAGAAATGGTTTGCAAGAGGAATACAAGAGTTTGAAACTTTAGGCCAAAGGATCCCTAAAATGCTGTAAGCAGAGCTTAATGGACCATTCTAGTAGGAGCTTGTAAGACAAAAACATTAAGAGAAATGCAGGTAGTCTCATTCCACTTTCCAAAGGGAAACAAGCACTCCACTGGAATTGGACTGGATGCCTTTGATGACACATTCTGTCAAAGAGTTTGGCTGCATTTTATTCCACGAGAACTTGAACGAAGTCGAATTCAAAACACTTATGAGATTCCAGCCAGTACACTATCAGGCTCTGATGTGACTATTGCTTATGTATTCAGATCTGCAGTATGAGAGAGCAGAAAGATAAGAAAAATGTGAACTTTGTTGGGAATGTACTGTGAGCAATTTCAAGTTGCAGATAAAGAAAATGCCGGCAAAGCACTATTCTTAATTTTTAGAGGAATTAGCACCATTAAAGAGAATGTAGAGACAGTAGAAAAGGTATCTTTAAAGATAAGCCTCCACCTATGAAAGGCTGGTATTTGTGAAAATACAGGTTCATTCAAAGGAAGAGCCTGACCTGAGTCAGAACGGTGCGGAAGGAGTTCCCCTGTTCAGAAACAGCCAAATAAAGAAATGGTTTTCCCAGGGTGACCATACAGAGGCCACTGCAAACTCTTAACTGTCATCCAAGGGTGCTAGGCAACATCTCAATCTGGCAACAGGACTTTGCAGCATCATATACATGGTACTCATTCTGTAAGCACAAAAGATAGAGAAGTGAAGGGTCAGGGATGCTTGCAGCAAGGTTCCAGAAAGCTGCTGAGGCCAAGCAGCATGTGATGGGTTTAGAGTCCCTCCAAGGAGACTTTTAGCGACCATTATAAATATCTGTTAAGGTGTAGAAAGCAGACACAAGACAAGAGGCAGCCCAAGTGAGCAGTTTGGGGTAGTGGGCTGGGGCTGCCCCAGGCTATCATTGGAGCCCTTCTGAGTGTATTTACAAGTGTCCTGGTCCTTTATCTGCTGTCAGGTAAAGGTCTGTCCTTATCAGTAGCTAATTGAAGGTCATACCTGCCTGTGTTGTGAATCATGTCCTCTAGGTATGACATGGCCACATCAGAGCAGCTGTGATTCCCAGTGTGAGAATGTGATAGGATAGGAGGGTCACTAGACCTTGGCCTGAGATTACAGTCTCTGCATGCCTTTTTCCTCCACACTGATTTTATGTTATCTGTTCCTGATGCATGTGGCCTTGAGAGATGCTAGAGTCTGCAGAAGGGTGAAAGTTCACACTGTTTATTCAGCTTTTAGGAGGTTATCACTCATCTAGGATTGGATTTTCAGTATACAACTGTTGAAGGTTATCCACGCCTCTGTAACACCTCGTGCATACTTAGTAACCCAGTGAACTCACTAGTTTACCAAGGTGGACTTGGGTGGATCATTTCTGTTCTAGACATGGTGGTCTGTAGTGTGAATAGATGCTTGTTCACATCTCCCTAGGGAAGTAATGCTGTTGTGTGTTCTTGTCTGTATCTTGACAAGTACAACAGAGGGTCTTGATAGGGAAAGACAGGCTAGCATGTGGTGTGCCATCCCTGTCTTCAGTAGGGTGCTGTTGAATAGAGAATAGCTTTTACTCTGGGGACATGGTAGCGGTGGGACTACTGCTCAGCTCTATGGTTGTCATTGTTGAAACTGGTACAGGATCCAGATCTCAAACATAGAGGGCAGGAGTCTCCCCAATCTAGACCACAGATTTACTATTTTATAGTGGACAATTTCACCTAGTATTGTGGTTTAGATAAGAAAGGCTCCCATAGGCTTATATATTTGAACACTTAGTCACCAGGGACTGGAACTGTTTGAGAAGGATTAGGGAGGTGTGGCCTTGTTGGATGAAATATGTCGCTGGGGTGGGCTTTGAGTTTTCAAAAGTCCATGTCAAGTCCAGTGTCTATCTTTATCCTCCCCCAACCCCTAACTCCCTCACCTGTAGATCAGGATGTAAACACTCAGCCTCATTCCTGGTTGTCTGCTGCCATGCTTCCTGTCATGATAATGGCCTAATCTTCTGAAATTGTAAGCAAGACCTCAATTAAATGCTTTCTTTTGTAAGAGTTGCCTTGGTCATGGTGTCTCCTCACAGCAACAGAGCAGTAACTTAGACAGCTAGTATGCACAAGGTCTTGGGTACTATTTCTAGCAATAAAAACACAGTAATGGGTGATTTTGTAGGTCACTTTACACTAATCCTCTCAGATTCTATTCTTGGACGCCCCGACTAGAGATTAAAAGCAAAAGGGTCTAGCAATCTGACCCCCTGAGATTAAGACCACTACCCTGCTGTTCTGTGAATCTTGAGTTCTCTCAAGATGAACAGCAAAATCAACATAAAATTCTGTAGCTTTTCTACATATCAGTAGGAAACATGCTGAGAAAACAGGAAAATCAAGGAAACACACACACATAATCTTGGCAAAGGGAATGAAAGACTGCTACAGTAAAAAGTTTAAGGCACTAAAGAAATTGAAGAAGAAGGTAGAACATGGGAAGATGCCTCATGCTCATGGATCTGCAGAATTAATATTTTGAACATGGATATATTACTAAAATCAATCTATAGTTCAATGTCATTTTTCACAGAATTTTTAAAGAGTCTAAAATTCATATGGAAGCACAAAAGATCCTGATTAGCAGAAAGCAATGATGGAAGTATTGTGTGTAAACCAATGTAATACAGCAGAGAACCCAGAAATAAACCCATGCAGCCATAGCCGTATGATTCTTGACTTTAGTGCCAAAAATATGCATTAGAGAAAAGAAAGTCTCTTCAACTGATGGTGCTGGGAAAGCTGGGTTTGACATACAGATAATAAACCAAATACTTATTTCTCACTCTGATGTGGAATAATCCTTTTGTACATTGTGGAAATGTGTTGCTCATTCTCATTGCTAATAAAAAGCTGATAGGCTGATAGTTAAGCAGGATTTTTCAGAGCAGAGAGAATGCTGGGAAAAAAAAGGACAAAGTCAGAGGAGTCACAGGAGAGACACACAGGAAGCAGGAGATGAACATGCTGTGCTGAAAGAAGGCACCGCTACGTGGTAGAGGGTAGATAAGAAATATGGAGTCAGGCAGTGGTGGAGCTTAGCACTCGGGAGGCAGAGCCAGGCAGATCTCTGTGAGTTCAAGGCCAGCTTGATCTACAGAGCAAGATCCAGGACAGGCACCAAAACTATACAGAGAAACACTGTCTTGAAAAACAATAAATAAATAAATAAATAAATAAATAAATAAATAAATAAATGTTAATTTAAAATTTATGAGCTAGTAACAAGGCTGAGCTATTGACCAAGCATTTATAATTAATATTAAGCCTCTTTGTGGTTATTTGGGAGCAGCTGCCGAGACACAGAGAACTCTGCCTCCATCACTCTGGACAAAAAGTAATTCAAAGTGAATCAAAGACCTTGTGAGATCTGAAGACCTGTTAAGACAAGAGGAAAATGTAGAGAAAGCACTTCAAGATATAAGCAAGGAATTTCCAAAAAGGACTCCACCAGTACAAGAAATGATTACAAGATTTGACAAATGGAATTGTTTGACCTTAAAAAGCCCCTGCATAACAAAGGAAATAATCAGAATGAGAGACATCTGTGCTGTATGTACATTGGACAGGATGATTATTCACAATATATAAAGAACTAAAATCACTCCCTTTCCCCAAAAGGGCAAACAATGGATGTGCAAGTAAATTTAAAGACATTTCTCAAAAAACAAAGATGATTAATAAATACATGAAGAAATGTCCAATATTGTTAGTCATAAGGAAGTTACATTGAGCTTATGCTTCACCCAGTTGAAACAACTATTATCAAGAAAGCAAATCACAACAAATGCTAGTGACCACGTGGAAAAGGAACCTTATACATGACCCGTGGGATCACATGTTCAGTGTGTGGGGCACATGGTGGTATGATGTGAGCACCAAAGGATTTGGACAGCTTCCCCCTTACAGTCTTGTTGTCTGCATCCCACATGACCACTACTCTAGACTGTATCTGCTCAATGTGTATGGTTTTCCTTAATATTTCATGTTCCAGCCATCTTTAAATTCCTGGGGTCTCCATTACAGCCTTGTATCATCCTCATGGCTTAAGTTATTGCTTATTCAACAGCTTCCTGAACAGACTTCAACTCCAAAACACATAGTGGACTAAATGCATTTTGCATTATGTTATGGTTACAGGCCCATGGGATCCAGGGATGGAATGTGGAGGTTTGAAGGAGTATGGCCCCCAGAGACTCATGTGCTTGGATTCTTGGCCCATAGGGAGTGGCACTATCAGGAGGTGTGGCCTTGTTGGAGTAGATGTGTCACTGTGAGGCAAGCTTTGTAGTTTCATATGCTCAAGGCATGCTCAGTGTGGGAGACAATTCATTTCCTGTTGCCTGCAGATCAAGATGTAGAACTCTCAGCTACCTCTCCAGCATCATGTCAGCCTCCATGCTGCCTTGCTTCTTGCCATGACAATAATAGACTAAACCTCTGAAACTGTAATCCATCCCTAATTAAATATTTTTCTTTATAATAGTTGCTGTGGTCATAGTGCCTCTTCATAGCAATAGAAATCCAAACCAAGACACATAGTCTGGCCTCACAGACTTTCCTTGACCCCCATGATTTGGTAACTTTCAAATTCTGTACAACTACAAAGCCAGGACCATATAGATTATTCCAAGGTCTGCCACCCATTGTAGAGGTCATTGGTCCTCCTTTGACCGTGGCTGAAGTAACCATTCAGATCTTGAGTGTCTGACACAACAAAGCATTTCCTTAGGTTGCTCTATATGTGGAAGGCATCCTAGCACTGTCTTCTCAAAGCAAAGCCTTTCAAATGAGTTTACAATTTCACCCTGGAATGGGAGGGGCCAATTCTTAAACTGTTCTTAAGGCATCTTTCTTATTGTCCCAATGAAAAGAGCTTGGCTTTTTAAAGTGTGGCCCAACATTAATTGCTCTTTGCTGGTCAAAGTTTTTCAAATCTTTATACCTCAGTTTTTATTCCTAATTCTCACAGTAAACCTACCTGAAAGCAGCCAGCAGTTGTCTGAATCTGTACTGCCATGAAATTTCTTCTACCAGATTCATTATCCCATTGTCTTTGAACTCAGCATCACAACATCACAGAACAGATTAAATGTAGACAAGTTTGTACTTGTTTTCCAGAATGTGACATGGATGGATTCTAGTCTGGTTCCTTAAACTTCTCTTCCATCAGGAACCTCATGAGCACAGCCATTACTCTGCATTCCTATCAGCATTCTGGTCTTTGGTACTCTTGTCAGAATGACCCACAAAGCTCTGTTTACAAGAAGACTGCTTATTTGCGTCCCTGAACCTTTCCGCCGTCCTCAGCAAACCCTTTCCAAAGACTCTAAACCACTGGATGAGATGCTATCACAGCCACTATCCTAGTTCTCAATGCCAGTTTTTGGTGCTACTCGACTTTCTGTGCTGTGACAACAGACTGGACAGCAGTAACTTAAAGGATGACAGATTATTCCGGTTCATGTTTTCAAAGACTTCCTGTTCACCAGGCTCTGGTTTCTGTGGTGAAGCCTGACAGTATGACAGAAGGGTGTGCTGGAATAAAGACTGCCAGCCTCATGGTATTCTGGAAGCATAGGGATAGAGAAAGATTGAGGCTGCAATATCTCCTCCAAAGGCATGCCTTAAATCACTCACTTCCTTTGAGTAGGCCCCACCTCCTAAAGGTTGCACTTCCTCTCAGTAGTACCACCAGCTGGACACCAAGTCTTCAACAGATGAGACCTTTGAGGGGATGCATTTAAACGTCAAACCATAACACCTTCTTAGGCTACAGCTAGTAGAAGAGGTGTGAGAGGCAGAGCTCAGCAAGACTGGATTAAACATTAACTCAGCTGTCACCACAGCCCAGAGCAGCAAGCGCCCCAAAGCCAAGTTTCAGACCTGCCTGGTGTTCCTAGACTAAGGAGTGAGCAGCAGACATGGCTCACTTTGCACAGGTCATGGCTGAAGTGGGCGACTTTGGTCGCTTCCAGGTACAGGTGACCATCCTGATGGGCATCCCCAACTTCCTGTCTGCATTCTTCGTGTTTAGTCAGATCTTCATGGTCCTTGATGAGGCTCACCACTGTTCAGTGTCCTGGGTCAAGAACCACACTTTCAACCTAAGTGCTGCTGAGCAGCTGGCAGTCAGCATCCCCAACGACACGGCAGGCAGGCCTGAGTCCTGCCTCATGTTCCGGCCCCCTCCTGACAACGCCAGCCTGCAAGACATCCTCAGCCACCGCTTCAATGAGACCCAGGCCTGTGACTCAGGCTGGGACTATCCTGAGAACAGGCCTCAGTCCCTGAAGAATGAGGTGGGATAGCTTGTTGTCTGTGTGCCCACTTATGTGGGTCTGTCAGTTCTTCTGTCTGACCTTGTGCCTTTGATCACCCTCTTTCTCTGTTTCTGTGTCTATGCGTGTGTGTAACCATCTGTTGCCCGTTCCCCCTTTTCTGGTCATCCCATGTTTCTCTTTGTCCTCTGTCTGTTGGCCCATCTCTCCCTCTCTGATTTTCTCTGTCTGTTTGGCTTGTTGTTCATCAGGGTTTCATGTTTGCCTGTCCTTTTGTGAACCTGGTGGCACCAAGGTACCCATAAACTGTTGACAGGGAAGAGATATTTTATGGAGAAGAAAAGCAAGAGGAAGCCTGGTTACAGACAAGGGATGGCATGTCTGGGAGCTGAATCCAACTCTGGTGCATTAAGGAAGGGGGCCTGGGCCACAGAGACCAGATGGGAAGTTTGCTATGCTTCATAACCTCTTTTAGTTGTTGTCTATTTGTTTAATGCCCTTGAAACTAACACATGCATAAAAATTGGCAAGAGGTTGGGAGATGGCTCAGTGGGTAAAGTACTTGCTGAGTTTGGATCCATACCACCCATGTAAAAAGTTGATGGCATATGCCCAGCCACTTGCCTTTATTTCTGTCCCCATTTATCTGTATCCACTGCCCCCTTTATCTTTCGGAGTACCCCTCTGCAAGTCTGCCTGGCTATAAGTTACCGTATTCCAAAGACTTGTAGTGCCAGATAGCTAATGCTCTCTTCCTGTTTGGTCATGGTGGTTATCACAGCAACAGCACACTAGGGTTGTCCGCTTCCCTGAAATTGTTTTGTCTCCAGTTTACATATCTCAGATTTGACATTCACCTGAGCTTCTTCATCATGGTATTGGCCACTCAGAGGGCCCCTTCTCCTCTCTCTCTCTCTCTCTCTCTCTCTCTCTCTCTCTCTCTCTCTCTCTCTTTGTTTTTTTTTTGTTTTTTGTTTGAAACAAGGTTTCTCTGTGTAGCCCTGGCTGTCCTGGAATTTAGACATCCATCTGCCTCTGCCTCCCGAGTGCTGGGATTAAAGGCGTGCACCACCAACACCCAGCTTCAGAGGCCTCTCTTTATCCTTAGTTATTAACCTATCCTGTGCTGGGTAGGCTAGGCCTTGGGCATCGTAACTACCCCACAGGCTACCTCCTACCTCAGATTTTCCAGGGAATGTACACCTTTGCCACCTTTGGAAATGTGTGTACTGTTCCACATGATAATCCCAAACTCTATTCCAGAGCAGCACTCTCTTAGCGTGAGCTCCCATATACAAGGAAGGGCTCTGCAGAACAACCCAAGGGACTCTCTTTGAGCAGACACTTTGCTATAATGAGTGGCTTCATTTTCAAATGGAAACAAAACGACACTAATTTGAAGAGAGCATGTTTTATGATAGACTGTGTGCCCTTGAAGATGTTTTCCCTTCTCAATGTATCTTTGCAACATTACCTGGATACCTAACCTCAGTAAAATGAAAACATGCCTGGCTGCCCTATCTACATAGGCTGGTGAATAGAAATGGATATACCGTCAACGAACCACAGCAGTGTGATTTGTCCAGGGACCAAAGGCATCTGAATGGGAGGGAAGGGAATGCAGAAAGAATGGCCCTTTTTTAAGGATCTGGAGGCATGAAATGCCTAGCACAGTTGAGGGATCATGGCATAAAAGTATCTGGGAGATAGGTACAAGCTTTTGAAAGGTCTTAGGGGCAGAGCCAAGGAGTTGGGACTTTCTCTTAGAAACCAGAGAGAGCCACTGAAGTTTAGGGAATGGAGAGGGAGATAAGATGGGATGTGCTTTAAGAAATGAGAGTGGAAGTCTATGGGCCACCACCATGGGCCTTGAACAGAACCACTCACTGTATGTATTAAAACCCAAAGAGGGTGATGACTGGTATGCCAAGTTGGAACCCTGTAGGCAGAAGTTTTCCTGTGTCCCACCCAGTCCCACAGCTGCTCGGTCCCAAGTAAACACAAAGAGGCTTATATTAATTACAAACTTTATGGCCTATAGCTCAGGATTCTTGCTAGCTAGCTGTTTTATAACTTAACTCAACATGTTCCTATTAATCTATGCTTTGCCCTGTAGCTTTACAGCATTACCTGTTCTCTCACATCTTGCTTCTCCTGGGGGCAGCTCACAGAATCTGTCTGACTCCATCCTTCATCTCCATCTTCAATTTGAATGTACGCCTAACCTTATTCTGCCTCACCATTGGCCAAACAGTTTTATTTATCAGCCAATGAGAGCAAACCATATTCATAGCTACAGAAAGACATCCCACAGCAGAACCCTTCATTCCTTGTTGTCTGCCACATGACCCCTCCACCTGAGACTGGGCACACAGAGGGAAGGGGGGGCCTGCAAGTCTTAGGTGCTGCACTCCTGAACGGTGCAGTGTTAAGCTTTCCCAAGGACTTAAGCTGCAAGGGATGTAAACTAAGGGGAGGTGGCAAATGGTGCCAGACTTGGAAGTGAATGTGGCTTCGCATCTGTATCTGCAAAGCACTGCACCCCCGACAGCTTTGTGGCCACAGGCACAGCTCATAGTCATCCTAGCCAACCTGGACTGGGAGTTTCCTATGTAGCAGCCACTAGTCTAGAAGTGCTACAGATGACCTGATCATATTGGGTAACATCACATGGTCGACTTTATTCCCATTTTTGCACAGATGGAGAACAGGCTCGAGGTCACACAAAGCCGTTTAGCTCCAGCTGTGGAGCCTGGTGGCAGCAGGACCCTATCTACTTTCACTCATTTTAAGTGATTTCTTACTGTGATACAACCTCTAGGCACTAGACAGAACCAGGCTGTGTGGAACTGGAAAGAACAACAGTTGAGTTCCCTGTCTTGTCTGGTCTCATTCAGAAGCAGTTAGGTCACCATCCCACACATCCTGTTAGTCCTTCAGAAGGAACTGTTGTCCTTGAGAAGTATGAGTGCAGCAACTCCTGGATTGGTTAATTTCTTGCTAAGTTACTTAATTGATGATCAGCTAGAAAGCTTTAGTCCAGCTATTCATTAATCTATTCCCAGCAAATATTCTCTCAGGCTTCACTTCGTTTCCTTCTATGTGTACAGCAACAGGCACGTATCACCTCCACATGCTGCCGTCTGACTTTGGACCAAATGTTTCTAACCAGCCAGGGTCCTTTTGTTCAATTTGGGATAGCAATTATGAAAAGGCAAGAGACAGCTCTTTTCAGTGTTTTCAGTCTTATGGATGGTTAATTTTGGTCGTCAACTTGGTTGGCTTAAGAAACTCCTACTAGGCATGTCCAACCTTTTGACATTGTGATGCAACATTGTCTACAAAGTTCACACTTGTGCAATCTAATTACAGTAGGAAATAAAGCTAGGCATGAGTGGTGCATGCCTTTATCCTGGTCCCTCATGAATATTTTGGTAGGGACACACTCTTTGCTGGCACACAGTACATGGTTGCGACACTGGAAGAGACCTCACAGGATGGGTTCCCACCTAAGCATTCATGCAAGGGACTGATCCACACAAGGGCACAGAAATCCCACTCAGGACCACAGCCTGGAAGTTTGTAGTAGATATGCAGGGATATGTGGATCTACATACTTTCTCTATTCGGTCTTCCTGGTGTGGTCAGCTTATCTCTAGGTGCGTTGACATTTTCCCCAGGGCATCTGTATTCCTCTTCCGACTCCTTGTGTGCATATGTATCTGTCTTGATCAAAAGGCATGCGCCAGCACTCTTCAGAATTCTGATCAAACTGGGGGCATTTGAAGGTAACTGGACAGCCACATATGAAACTTGGGAGGGCCTGAGTAGCTTACACAGGAGACAGGTTCTGTTTGTCAGGAAGCAGCTAGAAGAGGTCTGTCAGAAGTTTCCAGATTTTACATTCTTTTTGTGTCAATGATTTTACATGGTACTCTCCGTGCCAGAAGAAGTACTTACCAGTTCTATGGATTAAGTAATTAAGTACAAATAGTTTAATGATATTTTTACCCTAACAAGTAGTTGTTTTAAAAATTAATGCACAGAGCTGTCATTGTGACACATGCCTATGATCCTGAGCTCAGGAGGCAGAGGATGAGGAGTTCAAGGTTATCCTGCCTACAAAGTGAGTTTGAGTACAGCCTGGGCTACACGACACCCTGCCTCAAAATAAACAAATGAAAACATGAGTACACACTGTGCTGGTTAGCTTATTGTCACCTTGACATAACCTAGAGTCACCAGGGAAGAGGGATTTCCCAGATCAGACTAACTGGTGGCCATGTCCATAAGGTTGTCTTGACTGTGGGAGGGCCCAACCCACTGCGGGTGATCCTATTCCTGGGCAGGTGGTCTTGGGCTGAGCATGAGCCTGTGAGTAGCCAGTAATCAGCCTTCTGCCATGATTCCTGCCTCTGCTTCTGCCTTGAGCTGCTGCCCGACTTCCCTCAGCAACGGATTATGACCTGGGAGTGTTAACCAAATAAACCCTTTTGCTTTTTAGTCATTTTTTTTTTTTTTTTTACCATAGCAACAGAAAGAAAAGAAATAATCTGCTTAGTTCTTTAGAAGACTGAAACACACTAATAAGATGCCTGTCATGTCCCAGCGCACAGCTTCTTGGTCTTCCAACACTGCCACCCGCAGTTTTGGTTTCATGTAGAATTGCACAAGTTATTTGCTTTTTATAAAAGCAACTGTCAAACAAGATACTGTGTAAATTTAATGTCATTGGAGGGGAAAAAACTGTACCCAATGTTGAATTGTGAATTCTTGGGCAAGTTGTGATATTGGACAGAATTCAAAGATTGCTATGATATTTCCGTTTAGATTTTAACTGTCCTGTGCCCACAGTGTTGACTATGGGGTAACTTGGTACACAACATGGAAAATGTGGGGCCCTAGAAAGTGAAGTTGGACCTAGATTCTGCACTTGGCCTTACATGAATATTTTTCTGCCTCAGTTTGACCTGGTGTGTGATCGGAAGAACCTGAAGAGCACTTCACAGTCAGTGTTCATGGCTGGACTCCTCGTTGGGGCCCTCGTCTTTGGGCCCGTCTGTGACTGGTATGTGCCGCTGACCCAGCATGCTTTAGGCTCCTGCTGCTGACTCAGTTATTCCCTGAAGTTTTGTTAGTCATCAAGATAAGTCCTCATGCCTGCCTTCAAGTGGGGCTCCGTGGAAGACCCTGTCTCCTCACTCTGACAGAGAGCCGAGGACAGGCCTGCCTCGGAAGGCCTCCTCACTTCACAACATGTCCCTCTGTTAACTCAGGATTGGCCGAAGACCCTCCCTCCTGGTTCAGCTGCTCCTGTCTGCCATTACGAGCATAGCCACAGCCTTTGTGTCCAGCTTTGAGCTCTATATGGCCCTACACTTTGCCACAGCTACTGCTATCGCTGGATATTTACTAAGCACCAATGTCCTCCGTGAGTATCTGGGCCCAAGAGCCTTCTTCCTCAGAGTCAGAGTTAGAGGCCTGAAATTGCCTCTGGGGATGGTGTCAGCCAACTGCACCTAAGGAGGTCATATCAAAGTTTTCTGTGCTGGGGCCGAGTCACATCTCCGACATCCTGGCATTTGGTAATCACCAGGGGTGGGTGAGTGGGCAGATTCCGCCCCAGTCTCAGCCTTGTCTTCACAGTTTCAGAATGGGTGGGGCCGTCCTGGAGAACAAAAGCCATGGTCCTGGCCCAGAGCAACTTTGCCATTGGACTGATGGTGCTAGCAGGCCTGGCCTATGGTGTCCGCAACTGGAGACTCCTTCAGCTAATAGGCACCACACCAGTCTTCTTGCTTGTCTTCTACTTCTGGTAGGGAGACCCTTGGCAGTGATAGGCCACCCTCTGTTGGGAGTGCTGTGGTAGGGTGCAGAGGAGGGGCCTGTGGAGCTTGGGTGGGAGACTCAGTGTGCCCTGGAATTCTGGGCGGCTGCACAGGGATCAACCTCAGTATCAGAATCATGTGTGGTTGACAGGGTTTTGCCAGAATCTCCACGGTGGCTCCTCTCCCAAGGAAAGATAGAGGAGGCCAAACAGCTGGTCCAGAAGGCAGCTTCAGTGAACAGGCGGCCACTTTCTCCAGAGCTCCTGAGCCAGGTACCTGTTAGCAGGCGCAGGCTCACCCCTGCCTCAAGCCAGTCTCTATGCCTGTGTCCCGGCCCCTCATTGTGCCCTTCTTCTAGCTGGTCCCTGAGAAGACAGGCCCCTCGGGGAATGCCCTGGATCTCTTCAGACACCCCCGTCTCAGGAAGGTGACCCTGATTCTCATTGCTGTCTGGTAAGTGCCCAGGGCCTTGTCCCTCAGTGAGGACAGAGCCAGAGGACTGCTCTGCAGTGTGTCACTGGAGGGATGGACAGAGGCTCTGTGAGCATCGTGGTCCCTCCCCTGGTGTGAGCTCCTTGAGCCAGGCTGTTCCTTTGGGTATGACTTGATGTACACCCAGCAGTGACAGGGATACTTGGTACTTTGTAGGTTTGTGGACAGTCTGGTGTACTACGGATTTAGCCTCCAAGTGGGGGACTTTGGCCTTGACATCTACCTGACACAGCTGATATTTGGGGCAGTGGAGTTGCCTGCCCGCTATTCCAGCATCTTCATGATGGAGAAGCTGGGTCGCAAGTGGAGCCAGTTAGGTTCTCTGACTCTGGCAGGCGTCATGTGCGTCGTCATCATCTTCATCCCAGCAGGTACGAGGCTGTCTTCCTCCCTGCCAGGGCTCTCCGCATTGCCGCACTCCCCTTCAGGACCAAGGCTTCCCCAGGGTTTGGGCGTAGAGGGTGAGGCACTTGAGCAGACAGGGAGGTGTGCAGGCTTAGGTGATGGTGTCCTTCTCTCTGTATGGCTGACCCGCGTTCTCCTCCAGGTCTCCCCACGGTGGTCACTGTGCTAGCCGTGGTGGGGAAGTTTGCCTCATCTGCTGCCTTCACCATATCCTATGTGTACACTGCTGAGCTCTTTCCCACCATCATCAGGTGAGAACTGCTGGGGTGACTTTGGTTCTCTGCCCGGGGGAATCTAATATCACCCATCCTTCTGGCCCTTTGCCACCAGCCACAGGCAGCCAGTGAGCTGCCTACGGGCCTAGGCCACTGGAAGTTTAGAGCAACTCCCCAAGTCGCCACAGGACACTGGAGGACAGAGAGACATGGGCGTGCCATGGCCTTCTCATGACCAGAGTGTGGGACGGAAGTAAGAGCGAAGGCTTGTGCTGCTTTCCCCAGGCAAACAGGCATGGGGTTGGTGAGCATCTTCTCCAGGATTGGGGGCATCATCTCACCGCTCGTGATGCTGCTGGAACAGTACCACAGGGCACTCCCCATGCTCATCTTTGGCAGCCTCCCGATCGGGGCAGGCCTGCTGTGTGCTCTGCTGCCTGAGACACGGGGCCAGACGCTGAAGGACACCATCCAGGACCTGGAACAGGGGTGCCTCCCACGGTGAGCATTGGCTTCTGGGCCTCACATCAGGAGCCCTCTCCCGAGGGGCAGGCCTCCCCATCACCATCACTCCATTATTGCTTACTCATTGCTTACTGGGCAACATGGTGCCCCCTTGGTACCACTGATATCTGACTGGCTTTAGCGCACATTCTCCCTCCTTTACGCAAGGAATGGTGAGAGATCTGTCATGGGACCGTGTGCTGGGCAGCCACTGACTCTGTTCTCCTCCTTGTAGGTCCCACAATGCAACACCCCAGAGAAAAGAAGTGGAGGCCACAGGAAGGACTTCCAATAGGAGGATGGCTGTTGTGAAGAGTTCATACTTCTGATGATGGTCACTAAGAGCCAGCCCATCAAAAACAGAGGACTGCCACACCATCTTCTGGATTTTGTCAGGATGCAAAGGGAAACAGGCACCATGCAGCCTTGTTCATGTAGGCAACACACCATGACCTGTTCACAGCCCCGGCTCCATGCTGTGAACCCAATGGAAGTATCAAGGACTCTACCCCTTTCTCCTCATGTCTCACACACACACACCACACCCCAGTACCGTGACTTGGTCTTCCTTGACTGTCTCTGGAGTTATGGCCTCACTGTCCCCTTAGTTTGGAATACTCCACCCTCAGGAAACAAACAGAAGGGGACAGCTCCCTCCCAAATAAAAGCAGCTCAAACCCAGAACAGGGACCAGTAGGACCAGCTGTGGGAGCAGGCTAACAAAGAAACATGTTTTGCCAGATTTACTTTGAAGATCCCTTCTTTCTGGCCAGTGGCCAGCTTGTGCCTTGCATGTGTGAGGCTGCCAAGGAAAGGAGACTGGGCAGCCCCTCCCCCACCCACTGTGCCTTGATGCCCAATAGGTAAGGAAGAGGGTAGAGCTCCTTCTGCTTAGCTGATTGTGGTTGTTATTTCCCATCATGCCCTGGCTTATCAGCAGTCTGCATTTGATGGCTGCTAAGAGTTGCCTCTGCTACCACGGCAAACTCGTGGGTCATTTAGAGGTTCTCTGTGCTGTTTGCTAGTGGAAACACCGTTCTCTCACCCTTGTTTAGAGATGGGAGTAGTTGAGGATAAGCTGCTGTGGACATTTCCAAATGTCCTATGGCTTACCCTGCTAAGCGGGTTATCTTTAGTGTTTGCTCATGAGCAGTTCAGAAGCTAAGCTATCTGGGAGCCCAGAGGAGATTTTGCCCAGGCCAGATCTCAAGGGAATCTTATTATGTATACAGTGTTCTGCCTACATATATGCCTGCACACCAGAAGAGGGCACAAGATCAAATTATAGATGGCTATGAGCCACCATGTGGTTGCTGGGAATTGAACTCAGGACCTCTGGAAGGACCTCTGAGCCATCTCTCCAGCCCCAGATCTCAAGGGAATCTTAAGGAGAACATGGTGGCTAGCATATGCCAATCCACACATGTCCTCTAGAGGGTGCTGTTGAACAGATAAAAGCTGATACACAGTGACTTGCTATTCAGTGCTGTGGTTGTCTTTGTTGGGGCTGGTGCAGCATTCAGATCTTGAGCATTGGGGGGGCAGGGGTCCTCCAAATCTGGACCCCAGCCTTCCCATTTTACAGTGAGAGATTTTGTTCATCATATGGGAGACACTCTCACCTACCCACACACTTGCACCAAACGGGTGATTTCATAGGTTACTTCATGTTAAACTGCAAACTCTGCTTGAGCATGAAAAGCAAAGAAGTCTGGCAGTCTGCTCTCCACAGGTGACTTCTGAGATTGAGACCACTATCCTAGACATCTTGAATTCTTGGCTTCTCTGTGTCCAAGCTCTAAGATGTTGCCATACTCCTCTGGTTAACTGTATCTCTGCTTTGACACGGTCCCCAGAGGCCTGGCCCTTATGTCGTCCAGTTCCTCTCACAGGTGCAAACCTGTGTCCTTGGAACTGTGGACCAATGTCAGTAGATAACCCATGTCCTCAGCCCTTCTCGGAAGTGCTCTGTCCCCCTGCCTCTGCATATGGTTGTAAAAGCTCCCACAGCAGGAGCGCTGGGTGAAGAACCCCTTTCCTCCTCAGTGCGCCTTCACTTGCCAAACTCAGTCTGTGGGAACCCTCTCCCCGAGTCTGGTCTCTTTTGTGTCTGCACCTCCAGGTCACATGCCCCATTCTTCTGTAACTTTTCTACCTGGCTCATGGCCACCCTGTCTATTCCAGTTACTGTCATCTTTGGAGAAAGTCATTTCCTGCCGAAATCTCATATAAATGAGTAGATGAGTCTCATTCAGACACCTCATTTTCTTACTACAACATCTGCTCTCGTTCCTTCTGTGTAACTGACCGACATGAGAGAGAACAAGTTCAAGGTTTATTTTTTATTTGTGTATGTTTACCAGCCTGCCTTGTGAATGCTGTACCTGAATAGGCCAGAAGAGGGCATCAGGTCCCCTGGAGCTAGAGTAACAGGTGTCTGTAAGCTGCCCAACGTAGGTACCAGAATAGAATGGAACTCAGCAAGATCGCCTAACTGCTGAGCCATCTCTTCAGCCCTAACAGAACAACTTTCATGGAGGAAGGATTTCTGCTCAGGGTTTCAAAAGTTTTCATCCATAGCTGCTGAGCCTCATGTGCGTCAGCAGAACATCCTGGGGGTGGGGATGTGTGGTGGGGAAAGTTCTCCTGATGGTTAGGGAAGAAGGTGAGGAATGGACTGAGGACCATGCGCAGCTTTCAGAGGTGTGCTTCCGGTGACCTGCTTTCTCCTAGGCCCCACCTCCTAAAGTTTCTCAAATAGTATCAAATAGTCACACGAAGCTCTTGGGGTCATTTCATATTCAAACTCTAATGGCGTGTTAATACTTTGGTTGGTTTGTGACTTTCTTTCCTGCCTGGGGTACCACAACAGCAGACAGGTAGTCTGAGGTGAGGGTGCCAGTGTGGCCAGGTTCTGGTGAAGAGCCTTTCCATATACTTATGTGCATCCCTATACATCCTCCTCTAGACCTCAGGTATGGAAGGCCACTTTTCTTGGTCATCACATGGCCTTCCTTGGTGTGTATGCATGGAGAGAAATTTCTCTTTCCCCCTTCCTGTAAGGTCACTAATTCCATCTGGAAGGTCCCACCCTAATGACCATGTTTAGGTATGATCTAATTATAGTCATGCCCTGGCCTCCACATACCATGACCCGGGGTAAGGGGTATCATGTCCGAACTGGAGGGAATGCAAGCATTGTACAGCAGCACTCTCAGCTCCACTGGGACCCTGTGCTTTGTTGGCTCTTCTAGTCTCTCTCTCACCTCTCAGATCACAGGATGAAGCCATCCTTCCAACTGCTGTTGAGACAGATTGGTCCTGTCCTTGTCACCAGCACCTCACACTTTAATTCTTGTGTTGTTTGGTTGTGTCCAACTAGAAAAGCCACAGCATCCCGAGTACCTGTGCTGTCTCTGTACCCCAGATGGCGAGAGAGTCATGCACTGTACACTTGCAGTTTTCTGCGAATTCAGCGACCAGCCTCCCCTGGACACTTAACAGCGCTGCTTCTAATGGACGTCTTTTCTGTCTCTACTAATGGTCATTTTTCTTCTCCACTCTGCATGTCTCCCGTCCTGCATTTCCCAACCAGGAACTCGTCCCCTTGCTTCACAAACAGGGGCCACCATGTGCCAACTCTCCAGGCTGCCTACTAGCAAACATATTGACCTAGCGGTGATGTCATGACCTTTGTCTCAAACCTGGTTGCTGGTGAATGTTACCCCTCTTTCCTTGTCAGCCTCTGTCCCCCGTTTCCGTGGGTCAAGGATCCTGGGCATCAGGCAGGTGAGTGAAGGCTCTCAGTTGCATTTGCCTCCATGTATCCATGGCAGCAAGACACTTCCGGTCCTTCTGGAGTATCCGCTATTCTCAGAGCTCTCTAGTGAGCCAATGACTGTCCACTGTGCCAGGTGGTCAGCCCAGGCCACTTGCCTCCATAGGAGTCTGGGACAAGACTTGACTGCCATCATATCGGCAACAAGAAGGTCTCAGGGCCTCCCTGTGGGACTGGCCCTTGCTGCATTGCTCCCTGATTGCCATCTCCTGGCTTTTGTTCCTCAGAAACTAGGGCCAAAGTGACCATCAGTTCTGCATTCAGCTCACATGGGTTAAAGACCCTTATATTTACTAGTTTCTTCATACAGCAAAGGGCGACAAATGGTATTCTAGGGTTTTGTATGTAAATGATGTAACTATATGTGTGCATGGATGCCGTGTATATGTGTGGCATGTGGGGGTCAGAGGGTTTTATAGTTAGGGTCTCTATTGCTATGAAGAGACACCATGACCACAGCAACTCTTATAAAGAAAACATTTCATTGACTTGACGGCTTACAGTTTCAGAGATTCAGTCTATTATCATTATGGTTGGGACATGGCATTAAGCAGGCAGACATGGTTCTGGAGAATTAGCTAGGAGCCCTACATCTTGCTGGCAACAGGAAGTGGTCTCATTATCACACTGAGCAGAGCTTGAGCATAATATGAGACCTCAAAGCCCACCTCCAGGGCTGGAGAGATGGCTCAGAGGTTAAGAGCACTGCCTGCTCTTCCAGAGGTCCTGAGTTCAATCCCCAGCAATCACATGTTGGCTCATAACCATCTGTAATGAGATCTGGTGCCCTCTTCTGGCAGATAGGCATATATGCAGGCAGAACACTGTATACACAATAAATAAATAAATCTTTAAAAAAAAAAAAGCCCACCTCCACAGTGACGCACTTCCTCCAACAAGGCCACACCTCCCAACAGCGACTCCCCTTGGGGGCCATTTTCTTTTAAACCACCACAGAGGGTGACCTTGCGTTGTTCTTGGCCTTCTGTCTTGCCTGAGACAGTCTCTTTGCTGTGTATTCCAGAGTACCTTCTGGGGATTCCCATCTCACTACAGTAATGCTGGTGGGTTATAGATGTACACTACCACTCCTGCTTTACATAAGTTCTGGGGAATTCAAACATAGGCCCTCGTGCTTGCGCGGCAAACACGGTACTCACTAAACCACCTCCGCAGCCCTATCATGTGTATGTGCATGTTTAATTAAAAACAAAGCTAATTAGATGTATAGCTGGCATGAATGTTAGCTCTTTAAGCTCATGTGTAAAGAAACAATGTTTTTTGCCCTTAAGCATCTCTCTGTCACGTGTTCACTGGAGCATCGGTCTCAGGTGGCCTCAGTGCTCTCCAGTGCCTAGAGATGAGGCCATAGGCAGGGCTCGCAGGGCCAGGTGGCTCCGCATCCTGATTGTTGTCCTTACCAACTGCTGGGTTCCCACTGTGCCACTTGCTCAGGCCTCGACTTTTAAGATTGGGGAACTCAAAGGAGCCTGAGGGCCTTGGACCAGCTGCTCAGGTGACCCATAAACATCCGGGAGACCTGATGAAGAAGAGAGGTTCTATGTCCCAGACACCAAGAAAATTTCTGTGCCTTCCCAGGTAACTGGAGACTTGAAGATGCATGAACTGACAAGTGGCGGTAAGGATGGTTCTCTGTGATGGTGGCTTTTATCTAACAGCAAATTCAGAGTGGGAGGGAGGAGGTAAGGAGGGAGAGGAGTGTGCATGTGTGTATATATGTACATATGTGGAAGCCAGAGGTTAACCTTGGGTGCCATTGTTTGGGAGCCACATACCTTCTCGCTCTGTCTGTCTGTCTCGTGTGTGTGTGTGTGTGTGTGTGTGTGTGTGTGTGTGTGTGTGTGCCAGAGGTCAACACCAGGTGTCTTTTTCAATCATTCTCCCCCTTACTTTTTGAGATTTGGTCTCACTGAACCTGAAGGTCTTTGATTTAGAGAGTCTGGCTGACTAATGAGCTCCAGGGGTCTACCTGTCCCCCTCCCATCCCCCTCCACCTGTCTCCCTCCCTTCCCCCCTGCAGTGCAATGCAGGTATATGGATGGGGCTATGCCTAGCTTTTACACGGCTGCTTGGAGATTTGAATTCAGGGCTTCGTGCTTATGTGGCAAGCTCTTTACCAACTGCTGAGCCTTCTCCCCAGCCCCTCCATCTTGTTAGATGAGATGAAATCTGTTACTGGTACCTGAGATGTGCCAATCAGGCTAGGCTGGCTGTCCAGCTGGCCTCAGGGGTCCCCTCGTCTCTGCCTCTGCAGTGCTGGGATTACTACATAAGCCATCACTTCCAGCTTCCACATAGGTCCTCTACACTTGTGTGGTGAGCCCTTAGCCTGCTGAGTTGTCTCCTAAGTCCTGTGTCCTAATTTTTCTCAGCCAGTTTTCCCAGTGTCCTGAGCAATGTTGTGTGCACCGATGGAGATGTCTGGCAAGTCTGGTCCCCAGCCTCCTTTGCTGTCATCCCTGCTTCTTACCAGGTGTCTCTGAGCCATGTCCTAGGGCCAGAGTCAGGGTCCCTCAGGTCCTCTGCTTCCCCACAACCAGTTCAGGCTGGCTCCTGGTCCTATATTGATTCCCTACCTCTATTCCAAGAGAAAAGACTGGAG
This sequence comes from Peromyscus californicus insignis, assembly GCF_007827085.1. Lineage (NCBI taxonomy): Eukaryota > Metazoa > Chordata > Mammalia > Rodentia > Cricetidae > Peromyscus > Peromyscus californicus. The sequence continues at coordinate 113,649,040 of NW_026294402.1, read as the reverse complement.
TCCCATTTCCACTAACAGAGAAGGGCTCTGGCTCCTTGGGAGGTGGGTCAGACTCTTGCGGTTCTATCAAACTGGCTGATGGAGTAGTGACCTTGAGGCAGAACAGAGGTGTAGTGTAGAGATAGGCCCTTCCAGGTGTGGGATTCAGGAAGGCTTGAAGGACAACTGACAAAGGGGGTTCATTTGGAGGGGAAGGGCTTTTAGTATTGCTGTGGGATGGTCTGTATGTCAAATGTGTTGCTGATTGGTCAATGAATAAATCACTGATTGGTCAGTGGCCAGGCAGGAAGTATAGGCAGGACTAACAGAGAGGCGAATTGAGAGAACAGGAAGCTGAGTGAGGGAGACACTGCGAGCCGCCATCAGGACAAGGAAGATGTAAAGTACCGGTAAGCCACAAGCCACGTGGCAAGGTATAGATTAATAGAAATGGATTAATTTAAGCTGTAAGAACAGTTAGCAAGAAGCCTGCCACGGCCATACAGTTTGTAACCAATATAAGTCTCTGTGTTTACTTGGTCGGGTCTGAGTGGCTGTGGGACTGGCAGGTGAGAGAGTTTGTCCTGACTGTGGGCCAGGTAGGAAAACATTAGCAACACAGTATAGAGGACAATTTGCGTAAAGGCACAAGGTTGCCTCACAGGCGGTTTGTATACTTGCCTTAACCAATTCTGGCCCCAAGTCTGGGGCCACTTGTGTGTCTGGAGTAGAATATGGCCCTCGACATTCCCAGCCCACTCTTTCCATCCCATTGTGACACCATCTCCAGCCACCAATGGAACCCCAGGGTTCTGCTTCCAAGGACACAGTTGGGTCTGGACAGCAGTCAGGTGGGCCCTGGCTTAGACTTGTGGTCCTGTCTCCAGGGAGGAGGGACGGGGGTGTGTGTAGAAGGTGGCAATTCTGATGGTACCTGGTGAGTGTGGAGCCATGTTCTCAACACAGATGTGGGCGGGAATGTGCCTGGGCCTGTTCAGCTGTGGGGACTCTGTGGAAAGAGCAGGCTATCCTCAAGGGACGCGTGAGTTTTCAGGTGTGGCACCTGGCCATTTTCTGTGTGCAGGTGGAATACTGGATTGTCTGTTCTTCTAGCAGGACCTTTAGGATCAGGGGAGGGCGGTGTGGTCAGGGGTCTTGCAGATTGCCAATCCCCATGGGTATTCCGTGGAGGGAGGAGTGCTCAGGGGAGGGACGGGTGGTCAGGAGCCTTGCAGACTACCAGTCCCTATGGGTATCTGAGTAATGCTAAATTAACCAGGCTGGCCTTGAAATCATCTTGTACCCTAGGCAGCCCCTCAACCTTGGGATCCTCCTGCCTCAGCTTCACAAGTAGTTGGAATTACAGGCCTATAGTGCCAGACCCAGCTTCCTTCTTTTACTTTGGCCTGAATTTTTATTATCTTCTTTGAATTTATTCTTTACTTTTTCTTTTACTTTTTATAATGAAACTTAATTGATCGATATTCAGCCTTTAATTTTCTATTAAAAAGCCAAAGCTCTACATCCCTACAAATTACCACTTTTAAACCACCCATACATTTGATTCTTCATTGTCATCACTTATAAATACTTTAATTTCCTATGATTTCTTTAATGTTTGAGGTACTCACAAGTTTTTTCCTTAATGTATTGAGCAGTGAGAAGACTCACGGCCAAAGTTAAGTTGATCCTTCTCTGTTGATGTTCAGATGACCGAGCATGGCCACCATGACCATGTGGAAGTAGATTGAATGGTGTGGATGTATGCGTTTCGGCATTTGCATCAAAATACCAAGACTTCCAGTAAAACTAGCACAGTTGAGATAGACTGGTGTCGACACAAGGGTATGCACACAGATCCATGAAACCGAGCAGAGCTCGGCACCAGGTCCGCACAGATGCAGTCAACTGGGCGAAACGTAGTGGAGGAAATGGAGTCTTCTCAATGAGTGTACTATACTATTTGGCTATCTATAGGGAAAATATTAATCTAGATACATCCACCTTTTACAAAAATTAACTCAAATCAGACCATAGACTTAAATGTGAAACAACAGAATAAAACTTCTAGAATAGGCCAGGCGGTGGTGGCGCACGCCTTTAATCCCAGCACTCGGGAGGCAGAGCCAGGCGGATCTCTGTGAGTTCGAGGCCAGTCTGGGCTACCAAGTGAGTTCCAGGAGAGGCGCAAAGCTACACAGAGAAACCCTGTCTCGAAAAACCAAAAAAACAAAAAAAGAAAAAAAAAACTTCTAGAATAAAAATAGCAGAAAACCTTAGAGATCTTGGATTCGGCAATGAGATTTTTTGGCTATAACGTCAAAAGTAAAACCTCAGAAAGAAAAAGAATAAGTACATTGGGGCTTGTTTAAAACTGAGACTGTGTGCTCTACAAAGACCCCCACGAGAAGGGTGAAAAGTCAGAGGCCAAACGAGCATTGGAGTCGGGTGGTGGTGGTGCACACCTTCAATCCCAGCACTCGGGAGGCAGAACCAGGCAGATCTCTGTGAGTTCGAGGCCAGGCTGGTCTACAGAGTGAGATCCAGGAAAGGCGCAAAGCTACACAGAGAAACCCTGCTTCAAACAAACAAACAAACAAAAAACCCCCAAAACCAAAAAACGAGCATTGGATAAGGGCTTATATCTAAAGTACAGGTTTTGAAATAGGCTGCAGTGGCTTGGGTGTGTGTGGTGTGGCTCAGCAGTTAAGAGCAGGTGCCGCTCTTGCAGTGGACCCCAGTTTGACTCCCAGCACCCAGCATAACTCCAGCTCCATGGGGCAGTCTGACTCCCTCTTCTGGACACCCTAGGTACCTGCACTCATGTATACACTGATAAAAATAAGTCTCTAAAGCTAGGCAAATATGGCTGGGGTTTTTAGTCCAGTAGTTGAAACACTTGTCTAACATGTAGAAGATCCTGAGATAAATATATATATAGAGAGACATAGATAGACAGACATACAGATGTAGAAATTAAGACATAGGCACAAGAAGAGCAATCCTCTAAGGAGAAATATAGACAGAAAATGAGAAGATAAAAAGATGTCATTAGCAATTGCAATCCACAACAATCACACCACTGCTATACGCCTATCCAGAATGGCTGAAATAAAGTGAACTGATCATAGCAGTTCCTGGCAAGGACGTGGAACAAACAGAATTCTCATTCATCATTGGTGGAATTACAGAGTCATGCTGACCATTTGAAAGACAGTTGATAGCTGTTTACAAAGCAAGTCATACTGTTGCCGAGTGATCCAGCATCCCAGCATCCCTAGCACCCATGCTCATAGAGGTTTATCCAAATGCTTTGAAAACTTAAGTCCACACACAAAAACTTCCACAGAGATGTTTATCGTGGTCTTCTTCACAGTTGCCGAACAACTAGAATGTCCTTCAGCAGTGAATGTGGTTCATGCATGCAGCCAAGTGCGTGACTTAAAAAGGGGGGTCAGGCAGCCATGTTGATGAGACCTCATGGTTACAGCTTCTCTGCACTTCTAGGAGATAAAATTTCACAGTAAACTTTGTTTTTACAATCTTTCCACCTCCCTTCTGCTATAATCCCTGAGCCTCAGGTGTGGGAGTTGTGGTGTAGACATATGTGTTGGGGCTAGCCAGGCAGTGGTGGCGCATGTCTTTAATCCCAGCACTTGGGAGGCAGAGCCAGGCAGATCTCTGTGAGTTCGAGGCCAGCCTGGTCGGCAGAGTGAGATCCAGGAAAGGCGCAAAGCTACACAGAGAAACCCTGTCTTGAAAAACAAACAAACAAAGCAAAAACAAACAAAAAAATGAGTTGGGACTGGGCCACCCATAGTCACTGGTCCCTCTGCATTTTGATCAGTTGTGGTTTTCTGTAAAGGATACTGATTGATATGCTGAGAGAAGTTTCATGGGGCTGACAAAGAACTACAGGCAACCAAGGAATGCTGAGACTGGTAGAAACAGATGTCTTCCCCAAGGAAGAGCCCCTGAACTGAATATCCAGTACCAAGTGGTCAGCCCTGAAATCATACACACACACATACACGTAATGCTCTATCGACTGAGTAGGTTGTATTACTGTATTTAGGGGTGTGTGTGTGTGTGTGTGTGTGCAACAACTAAAATAGAGACCATGAATATGAGAGAGATCAAGGGGGTGGCGTACATGGAAAGGATTGGAGGGAGGAAAGAGCTGGGTAAAATGACATAATTTAATTAAAATATATTTTAATTAAAATGCTATTAAAGCCAAGATAGTGTTCATAAAAATGAACATTACTAAAAGTGGAAAAAAGCCTAAAAGGGCGGAATTCTGTGTGAGTTCAGCTTGGCACATTCTGGGAAAGGCAAAATCCTCCCTACAGCAAACTGGTGAGTGGCTCAGGGGCTTTGAGGAGGAAGGAGAGCTGGACACGGAACAGGTCCTTAGGAAGTAGTGGTTACCCTCAGTGCTTGCTGAAGTCCAGAGAATTGTGCATGCAGGGAGTAAACCAGACAAACCCTAAAACCACTCAGGGTACTAAGGGGGCCTGGGGTAGAAGGTGACAAATGAATTTAACTATTATAAATGAGTAAATACACATTTGACTTTTAAATTTAAATTAAATCAAATGCTATTGTTCTTAATTTCAAATTTATTTGCACTGATTAGAATTTATATATTGCATGTTTTCTTTTGAGTGTGGACTGTGTGTGTATGTGTGTGTGCATGTGTGTGTATGTATGTGTGTGTATGTGTATGTATGTGTGCATGTGTGTGTGTGTGTGCATGTGTGTGTATGTATGTGTGCGTGTGTGTATGTGTATGTATGTGTGTGTGCATGTATGTGTGCGTGTGTGTATGTGTATATATGTGTGCATGTGTGTGTATGTGTGTGTGCATGTGTGTGTATGTGTATGTATGTATGTGTGCAGTGTGTGTGAGTGAGTGTGTGTGCATGTGTGTGCATGTGTGTGTGTGTGTGTGTGTGTGTGTGTGTGTATGTGTATGTTCAGGTATATGCATATGAAGGCAGAAGATGATGTCAGTCCCCTCAGTGCTCCTCACCTTTTTTTTTTTAGTCAGAGTCTCTGGGGCTCGCATTCTCTCTCTCTCTCTCTCTCTCTCTCTCTCTCTCTCTCTCTCTCTCTCTCTCTCTCTCTCTTTTAAGCTAGACTGGAAACCAGACAATCCCAGCAATCCTCCTGTCTCCACCCATCTTGTAGCTGGGGTGCAAGCATGCATGTGCAGCCTGTTACATGGGTGCTAGGCTCAGAACTTCCTTGGGACTGTGCATGGAATGCTCTAGACCATGCAATTTTCCCAGCATGCCCTCCTCACCCCCATTTTCTGAGGAGAATCTTGCTCTATAGCCAAGGCTAGCCTTAAACTTGGAATCCTCCCACTACCAAATTTTGAGATGACAGGTGTGTGCTCCACAGGTGGCTAGATAGTTTCTCAGTGGCATTGGTCTGTGTCATTGCTGAATATATTTGATCTCTTAGAGGAGTTGCATTAGGACCTGCAGAGGTAGGAGTGTGCTCCTGCTGGAAGGGCCAAGCTCTGTTCCCAGTACCCATGCTGAGGGGCTCACAGTCCAGTTTCGGGGCATCCCACACCCACTCCGGCCTCTGAGGGCACCTGCACTCATATAAGCACATCCACACATAGACACATGCCTCCACACAGATACACATACATACACACAATTTAAAAAATCAACCTGAAGCCGGGCGGCAGTGACTCATGCCTTTAATCCCAGCACTCAGGAGGCAGAGCCAGGCGGATCTCTGTCAGTTCGAGGCCAGCCTGGTCTACAGAGCAAAATCCAGGACAGTCACCAAAACTACACAGAGAAACCCTGTCTCAAAAAACAAACAAAAAAAAAAAAAAGAGAGAGAGAGATTTCATCACTGTGTTGGAGCGATTGCTTCTCTCTGCCCACCTGTTAGTGTCTGAAGTATTTGAAGGTGTTTGTTAGGTTCAGATATTTTAAGAATTTCCATTTTTTTATATTCTAAAACTTTTTTTTTGAGACAGAGTTTTTCTGTAGCTTTGGTCCCTGTCCTGGATCTCGCTCTGTAGACCAGGCTGACTTCGAACTCACAGAGATCTGCCTGTCTCTGCCTCCCGAGTACTGGGATTAAAGACCTGCACCACCACTGCCCAGCTTATATTCTGGAGCTTTTATCTTTAGATAGTAAACTTCTCTATTCCTAGTGATGCCAAATATTGACATTTGTCTTTTTGTCGAAGATTTTCATATTATGTAAATGAGTGTTTTGCCTGCAGGTATGACTACTTACCGTCTGTGTGTGTACAATGCCCACAGAGGCTAAACACGGGCATCAGATCTCCTGGGACTGCAGTTACAGATGGTTACAAGCTGCCATGTGGATGTTGGGAAGCAAACCATGGTCTTCTGCAAGAGCAGCCAGTACTCTGAACTGCTGAGCCGTCTCTGGTCCCCTTAGCGGTTATCTTTGTTTGTTAGTAATTTGGCTGGATCGACTTTCCTCTGATTACCAAATACAACTTCCCCATCCCTTTACCCTCTGCCTTTTCTAGTCCTTGTGTCTTAAGTGTGTCTTCTTACAGGGTGATCAAATTGTCATCCACTTCAAGACACTTTCGATAAAAGGAAAGGACCAAGGTGAGTTCCTATTCCAGCTCAGAAGATATAAATAAGGTATGCTCCAAGTACATTGGCAAATGCTTACAACCCTTTTAAAACATAACATGAATGTGATATTTCTTTTTTATTTTTTAACTTATTTATTAACATTTTAATTAGTATATAGTAATTATATTATACAGTGTAGCACTTTAAAACATTCATGTAATATGTAGTGATTAGGTCAGTTGTTAACATAGCCACTATCTCAGATAAAGCATCCTTTCTTAGCATTGGGAATACTCAAAATGCTATTAGCTACTTTGAAATATTCGATTAATTGTTGTCCACCAATAGTTATTCTGCTGTGCTACAGAGCATTAGATGGTATTATTCTCTGATCCACCTGTACCCCATCCCTATTGGCTATCATCTCCCCCTCCCTTTCTCTGTTCCACCAAGGCTCTGGTAGCCATACTTCATTTATTTCTTTGAGGTCAGTTTTGTCTTCCACACAGATGAAAACACAGGATTCCAGCCATGTTTCTACAAATGACAAAATGTTGGTCTTCAATGTCTGAATGATAGTCTATTGTGCATATATAGATAGAAGAGAGATGGGTGATAGATAAATTTTTGGTAGATGATAGAAGATAGATATATAAATTATAGATAGGTGATAGGTAGACAGATAAATTATAGATGACAGATAAATGATAAAAGGTAGATAGATGATAGATATATAGATTGTGATAGATAGATGAATAGATGATGGATAGATTATAGATATAAATAGATGATAGATCGATAGATAGATAGATAGATAGATAGATAGATAGATAGATAGATAGATAGATGGATGGATGGATAGATAGATGGATAGATAGATAGATAGATAGATAGATAGATAGATAGATGGATAGATAGATTTAGGCAGATCACTTGTGTCACGGTGATCAGATAGCTGACAGAAACAATTTAAAGGAAGAAAAGTTTATTTTGGTTCAGGGTTTGAGACCTTCTAGTCCACTGTGGTGGAAAGGCTTAGTGGAATTCACGGTGGCAGGAACATGGCCTAGACTAACCACGTTGCTATAGGCCAGTGGCAGGGAGCAGTTAGAACTAGGGACCAGGCTACAACCTTCAGACAGCTGACCCTCGTGGCCTCCTTGCACCAGCTGGGCCTCAACTCCTGAAGGCTCCACAGTCCCCAGAGACAGCACAGCTTTTTAACTTTTGATGATGTATTTTAACTCATTTTTCCATTGTGGTTACAGAATTCACTTTGTCTGCATGTCTTTTTCTCTTTACCTTTTCTGAATTGAAAATTTTTTCCCTTTGGTTTACATTTTTTTCTACTTATTGAAGTGACTCTTAAATTTGTATATGCAAGTGTAGCTTCAAAACCTTCACCCTGCATCCTTTCTCAACCACCAACCACAGAAAGCACTGAAAAATATATGACCCTTCCCATCCCAACTTACATATGTGTACACACACACACACACACACACACACACACACACACACACACACACACACCACCTCAGAGGCCAGAAGAGGTCATTGGGTCCCTTGGAGCTGGAATTCCAGATGGTTGTGAGTCACCTGATACGGTGCTGGGAACTGAACACCAGTCCTCCGCAGAAGCAGCATGCGCTCTTAACCTTGAGCTGTGTCTGCAACCCCTCCGTCTTCTTGCTCTCTCCCCCCATTACTTAAGACAATCCATATTTGAAATTCCTTCGAGCCTTGCCCTTTGACAGCGTTGCATCGCAGGCTGCCTCCCCGAGATCTTGTGTAAAGTCCACCCGATTAGGCATCTTGCTTCTGTGCTCTCTCAATTCCCAACTGGCAATGCACATCTTTATTCTACCCCGATTCTTCGCATACCATGTCTAGGCTGGCTGTACTCTTCATTCTCCTCTGGCCGTGCATTTGCCTCTCTCCTCTGGCCGTGCTCCAGCATCCTTCCTTGCCCCTGGGGTCCTAAGGCTTAATTACAGTGTGTCTGGCCACGAGGCCTGCCATCGTGCTTGTGAGAAGCGTTGGGTTTCCTGAATGTATTGGCTTATGGTTTTTGAGTTTGAGAAAAGATGTTTTTATTTATTGCCTTTTCTGTTTCTCTTTAGAGTTTCTGTGTAGACCCATGCTACCATCCACCTACCAAATCTTTCCCCTCTCCACATGTTAGCTACACATTCTAGCTTACTAACTCTCTGCATTGAATCTGTTTGTTTAACTTTCCTGCTAGTATTTTTATTTCAAACAACCTTTACCCCAGCTTAGAAGCTCACCACCTGGCCTGTGAGCTGTCTGGTCATAGAGTGGCTTGCCTTCTCAGACCACAATCTTGGTTTGCCAAGATACACATACACCTCCATGCAAGTGTTACTAATGTAATAGGTACATAGTATTAAAAATATTATAATACCAAGCGGTTTGTAGTGACAAGTTCCCAGTCTTTGAGAATCTTGCAGCCTCAGCTTGCAGAACATTTCCACAGAAAAAGTAGCTGGAGCGTTCCCAACTCACAGCCTTCTTAGTGCTGCCGAGGGGGTTTGCCTCCAAACACAGGGTTAGGATTAGTTTTCGCTCCTTACTCTGTCCCAAGGTCGTGTCCTGAGTACTGCCTATACCCATCACTGCCCTTGCCTGCTGCATCACTTTGCTCCATGTCACCGGCTGTCCTCCTCCTCTTCCAGTGTTCCACATTCCAGCCTGGCTTCCAAGCTATATGGTTAAGGCTTCAAGCCATGCCTTTGGCCTCCAGGCCTTTGCCGCTCGCTCCTGATTCAGCTGTTTATTTTAATTCGTTATTTACTTATTTTGAAGTGTGGGGGGGGATCCCTGGAGTTCTCTGCTACCTTTGAAATTCCAGTGATGCCTCAGATGTGTGAATAGTTTGTTGTGAGGAAACCGTCAGAGACCTCCTGGCATTCATGCGGAGAACGTTCTCTAAGACATTCAAATGGCCATTGCACTAAAACTTGGATGGTTGAGCCGGGAGGAACGAATTATACAGACTAAGAGACTTTGGAAAGGATGGAAGGGACCATGTACTCATTGATCCAAGGCAGAGGGTGTTTTCTGTCCCTTGGCTCCTGTATTGGGATCTGATATTGGGAAATGGTGACAGAGGACTGAACTGCATCCTTTCTTGAACAGATGGAAGAAAAACAGAATTCCGAGCCAGCATTCGGACCCCAGAGTCCCAGGAGCACACAGCAGCATGAGATCTCCTTCCCTTCCCATTCCTGGTCCTTGGAGATATTGTTACGCAGATTGAAGGCCCTAGATGCCAGGAGAGAGGACAAGCTGACCAGTGTCATGGATACCTTGGGGGAGTTTGGCACATTCCAGTGGAGGCTGGTGGCCCTCACCTTGATCCCCAGCATGCTGTCCTCCTTCTTCATGCTTTCTGACCACTTCATGCTCACAGCCCAGAGGCCCTACTGTAACACCAGCTGGATCCTGGCAGTGGGCCCCAACCTCTCAGTGGCTGAGCAGCTGAACCTGACCCTGCCCCGAGCACCCAATGGCAGTTTCCTGACATGCCTCATGTACATACCTGTGTCATGGGATCTAGATTCTATCATCCATTTTGGCCTCAATTATACAGAAACCTGCAAATATGGGTGGATCTATCCTTATGCTGACAAGCGCTCTCTGATCAATGAGGTACGCTTTTGTCTTGTGTTGTGTTGACTGTGGCTACCCAGGAAAAGTGGCAGAGATGGGTAGCAATTGGCTTGAGCATGCTTTGCAGAGGTGTACCAGAGAAGGAAATCGGGGTTCTTGTTCCCCAGCCCTGGGCTCCCCCTTTCTTAGCCAGGAAACTAGAATGCATTATGGCTTAGAGACGGGCTTGCCACCTGTCCAGAGAATTCAGGTCAGGTTGTGGCTCTTGTCTTCTGGTCAAGGGAAGACCCTGCAGCTGAGAGCACTTAGGGATGGGGCATAGGCAGCTGTGTGTAGGGAGTATTTACTCTGTTACCTCTGTATCCCCTCCGGCATCTGGCAGACCTTGGACCTAAGCCTGGATTGAGATAGTAGAGGCACTTGGCAAGGGAGATGGGTCAGGAGGCAACCAAGCAGGATGCACAGAAGCTAGAGGTGGAGTTGGGCATTTCTCACAAGCTTGTGTTGGGCATTTCTCACAGGGCTTCATACCTTGATTTGAGGCCTGGGCCTTTTTCCATGGGAAGCTCCAAGTTGGAGCCCAGGACCAGTATGTGTGCCCATGCTTAAGAAGCCCCACCAATCCCCCTTCTTGCCTCAGGTCTTCACTTCCTCTCTCCAGGGTTAGCTACAGGGTCTACCAGGTACTGGACAGACAGGGTCCAGGTGTAACAGATGCTTTACATAGAACTACTGTCCCTTTGCCTGGGTGTCGTCTGCCTAAGGCAGTGCTTTTAAACCTGTGGGTTGCAACCCCCTTGGAGGTCAAAGAACCCTTTCACAGGGCTCTCATATCAGACATTTACATTACAATTCATAACAGTAGCAAATCACAGCTATGAAGTGGTAATAGAACAATTTTTAGGCTAGGGGTCACCACAACAGGAGACCTGTATTGAAGGCTCTCAGCCTCAGGAAGACTGAGAGCCCCTGGCCTAAGGGTTCTGCTCTGGGCCAAGCTCAGCCTCTGCTCCCCAAAGGCTCGGCCTGTGTGGAAGCTGCCGTCAGTGCCTTGTCTCACCTGCAGTTTGACCTGGTGTGTGGTAACGAACCGAAGAAGGAAAGCATGCAGACTGTGTTCCTGGCGGGAATCCTGACAGGCTCTCTCCTCTTCGGGTTCTTAAGTGACAAGTGAGTCTCCTGGCATTCCCACTGACCCCTGGGATACTCTGCCTCCTTCTCAGGAGATGGCATAGCCCATGGACTCTGAATGAATCTCAAGCTGGGGAAGGCAAAGTCAGGGATGCTCCAAAGCCCTGGGGTAACACAGAGCCTGGCCCAGGTGCACAATCACGGCTGGCCCCGGAAGTGTGGCGCTTGGTGGCATCTCCTCCTCATACCTACAGGATGGGCCGCTATCCGACCATCCTGATGTCGCTGCTGGGGCTCCTCATCTTTGGCTTCGGAACAGCCTTTGTGAACAGCTTTTACCAGTATCTGTTCTTCCGCTTCGTTGTGGCCCTGGCGGCTGTGGGCTATGCCATCAGCAGCGTGTCTTTAGGTGACTGACTCTCAAGGGACAAGGTGGGATGGAAATGGATACAGTTCAAGAGGGAGCAGGAGGCAGATCTACCTGGGATGCACAGGCTAACACTAACTTTTGGGGAGGCAGCAGGCCACAGAACCCAATGGGGAAGGAGTAAGAAGCTCCACTCTTGGCTGCCTGAAGGTGTGAGGGAGTCAAAAGGGAGTGCCCCCGACCCTCGTCCCCCATAGTATTCTCCTGTACCTCGAATGTTCCTCTCATGCTTCTTGTATCTCCCGCACCTTGAGAATCAAGGGAGCTGCTCAGTCCTGTATGTGCTTTGCTTATTTCATCCTGAGCCTCAGAGAGTTCTCCAGTTTGTTCAGGGCACACAGCAGGAAGGAGCGGGGTTTCCACCCAGGCCTGTGCAATGCTAACAACACCAATGGATGTACACCCTTACCTAGACTCAAATGCCTGCAGTCCCTCATTTTCTTGGGGCTCCCTGGCACCTCTTCTCACTGAGAACCTGCCAGAGCATAACAGAACACTCGTCAGACCATGGAGGTGCCCTGAACGAGGGAGTGGCTGGGGGCAGAAGAAATGGAAGCATGTGTGTGTGTGTGTGTGGGGCGGGGGGGTTCCGAGGAGTTTCATCAAGGCATAGGCTGTGCATGGGGGGACACAGAGACAGTCTAGCTCTGAGAGGTGTCTGAAGATCTGGAACAGGCAGAAGAAACTTTGTCTACTCTAAACTTTCCAGGGCAGGGTGGGTATGTCATCCAGCTACCTGGAAGGCCAGCCTGGGGACTGTGAACTGACCACAGCTTTGTCCTCACGTTCTCTGCACAGTCATGGAGTGGCTGGTGGGTGAGCACCGGGCCCACGCTGTCGTTCTGGCGCACTGCTTCATTGCTGTAGGGGTTCTTTTCCTGTCGGGGTCTGCCTACAAAATCTTCCACTGGAGGCTGCTGTTCTTGTTGGGCGGCATGCCCATCTTTCCCCTCATCTCCAATATCTGGTGAGTAAGCAGTACAGGGTATACATAGGGCGGGTCTCACAGGTGGGAATGGAGGGGGCATGGAAGTGGGTGGGAGAGGCACAGCCTGAGAAGGAGCCAGAGGCATTCACCACCCTCCGAGAAGAACCTGAAAGAAATGTCAGAGTCAGTCAGAGGGACAGTGGGAGTGACAGAGGTCCCAAGACAGGCAAAGGTCGGGCTTGAAGAGGTAGGACTGAAAAACCTGGGATGGCCTTGGTCACCCTCTTGAGGTAATGTCACTGGAGGAGAGCCAGAGGCATGACCCATGAGTTGAAGCTGAGTAAATGGAGTCCCCTTTACTCCAATGACCTTCAGGGGAAAAGGAAAAGTAGCTTTTGTGGTCGGCTGAGGCATGTTCAAGCTCTTTGCTGTTTTCAAATGTGGGGAGCCACAGACAGGAATCTAAGAGGTGGGAGCTGTGAAGGTACCACTCATGTAGCAAAGTCCGGAGGAACAAGGAGGGACAAGAGCATGCTGGCTCTGTCTGAGCCAAGGGGAGTCAAGGCTGAGAAGGAGCTAGGAGACAGAAAAATGAACGAAAAATCTCAACAACTCTAATGGGCCTCAGGAAGTAGAATCGAGGCTTCAGGGGGTGGAGATAATGGGTAAGAAGCTGGGGACCTGAGATGTGACCGCAGCCTGCCTGGCTTCAGAGGCCCTGCCTGGAACTGCCTGCACCAAACATAGGATAAATACAAAAGATGAGGCGATGAGTTACAACAGGGGACATGTAAGTGGCTTGGGACATTTCCAGTTCTGCAGAAGTGAGGAACCAGCCTTGACCGTCCTTTAGAGATCAGTGAGTGTGGGTGGCAGATCCCAGGTTGTGTGTGTCTGTCATGTATCTGGGACGGCTTGATCTTAAGGGTCAGAGGGTTTAAAAATCTTCAGGATTTTTGAAAATGTTATTAACGCAGGACTGGGAAGATAGCCAGACCCAGTGGGCATGGTGCCTGCCATGCAGATGTGAGGATCTGACTTTGGGTCCCAGCATCCATGTAAAGGCCAACCTGGTACTGCATGCTTTTAATCCCAGCACCAGAGGGACAAGGGCGGAGGATCCCTGGGGTTCGCTGCTCAGCCAGTCTAGCATAGTCAGTTAGTCCCAGGCACAGGTGAGAGACTCTGCTTCAAAAATAAACAGGTTGGTTCCTGAGAAATGACACCTAATGTTGACTTCTGGCTTCCACACAAATGCACACATACACACACATTGCCACACACCCCCCCCTGTGCACACGTATGTCTGCACACACATAAACATGTACACACACACACACCATACAACCTCTATACAAGTGTTACTAATGTAATAGGTACATATTATTAAAAATATTTTAATACCAGGAGGTTTGTAGTGACAAGTTCCCAGTTTCTCCTCTCTCAGCCTCTGGTTCCTTTCCCAGAATTCCTCACTGAGTTTTTTTAGTCTTCTCCTGGCTGTTGTGCATGCTTAGAGCCGATGTCATCTTCAGTGGGCTGAATTAATCGGGGCACAGTTTTTTTCAGCCGCTGCCTTCAGACATGGCTTTTCAGCTAATTCTCCCCAATACCTGCAATATCCTGGAAAGGTCCCATCTCTTTCCAGCCACTCTTACTTGTAAGAATAAGTGTCATTTTGATAACTAAGAATAGGGACTGAGGATGTAGATCAGTCGTAGAGAGTTTGCCTAGCTTACACAAGATCCTCAGACTCCATTACTGCACTGTAAACAACATCTGGACCCCACCCCCAGTGTCCAACCAACAGCTGGACCCCACTCCCAGTGTCCAACCAACATCTGGACCCCACCCCCAGTGTCTGACCAACAGCTGGACCCTGCCCCCAGTGTCTGACTGGCAGCTGAATCTTACCCAAGTGTCTGTAACAGCAGGCAGGCCTCAATGGAGTCTAGGAATCTACACTCCTAACTTTCCAATGGTGACTCTGGCTCACTGGCCACACTTCGGGACCCACTCTATTTGGTGGTTTTCCTCCAAGGATCCCAAGGCCTGATTCTACCCTTTACACTCTCCAGGGAGTCTGGAGGCAGGAATTCTTGCCTTTTTAAAACTGCTTTTCTTGAGATTATAATACAATTACATTATTTCCCCTTCCCTTTTCGCCTTCTTGTCACGGAAGAACTTCCTTTCAGTTCCCAGGTACTTTCCTTCTCCAGCCCTTCTCTATGCTTTTAGCATAAATTCACAAGGGAATGGAGCAGCCCCACCCATGAGAACTTGTGTCTAGGGCCCTCCGGAACTAGGACAGTCTCCCACATTTCTCTATATATGCTGTGCAGCATTGACTTTGTGGGCTACTGTGTGATGAGGTTGTAAATGATGAGATGGAATCATCTGGGAGACATGCCTCTGAGGGATTATCTTGATTAATCAAGATGGAAAGACCAGCCCGCTGTGGGTGGCATCATTCCCTGGGCTGGCATCCTGGATTGTATAAAAAGGAAAAAGTACAAGCATCCATTGCTCCACTTCTGACTTGAGATGTGACATGACCAGTTGCCCCAAGTTCCTGCCACTGTGGCTTCCCCATCACGGTAAACCCCATCACTGTGAGACCTTCTTCCTTAGGCTGCTTTTGCTGGACATTTTATCAGAGCAATGAGAAAAGTAATGTTACTTTTACCTTTGGGGCAGAGGTCCTGAGACTGAATCACACTGTGTAATCAAACTGCCTTTATAACCTGAGGATGGGTCTTGTAACTTTCTAAGCTTCCCGAGGAATCTCCTCCTCCTCCTTCCAGGAGAGAGTGTTTTAGTTTGGAGGCCATGGCTTCAACAGTGAGGATATGTTAACTACAATTCACATTCCTGTGACAAAATCCCAGGCGAAAGCAACCTAAGAAAGGGAAGGGGTCATTTTTGGTTGACAGTTATAGGGTACAATTCCTCATGGCAGGAGCTAAGGCAGTTGGCATACTGCATCCAAGTCAGGTAGAGGGCAGGGGAGGGTGGGAAGAGGGAGGGAGAGTGAGAGGGAGGAGGAGAAGGGAGACATGCTGATCTTCAGCTCACTTTCTCTTTTTTTTACTCAGTCCAGGAACCAGACCATGGAATGCTGCCCACATTTAGGGTGGGTATTGCCAGCTCACTTAATGGAATGTAGAAATTCCTTTACACACACGCCCAGAGGTTTATCTCCTAGGTGACTGTGTGATATTAACTACCATAGAGGATGCAAGCATTTAGATCATAGCACCTACTGAGTTAGAAGTACTCCATCCATGTTCCCCCTTGTAGAGAACTTGTTTCTTATTTTTTCAAGTTTTATTGTATGCGTACGAGTGTTTTATCTGCATGTCTGTGTACCATGGTACACATGGGAGGCCAGAGGAGGGAGTTGGATCCCTGGACTTCGGAGTTACAGAGAGTCATGAGGCAGTGTGTGGGTGCTGAGAATCAAACCCAGGACCTCCTGAGCAGCAGCCAGTGCTCTTGCCCTCAGAACCATCTTGCCATCCGTGTACTTCTGAGTGCACTTGGTGTCGCTCTTCAACCTTTCCCCCAGGTGTTTTGTCTCTGAGAGCTCATAGTGTTTTTAGAAGTTCTGGGTTTTGGTGGACACATGCCTAATATCCTGTCTTTTAGAAGAAGTTCTGGTTTCAGTCCCTCAACCTCAGCGTGGAAAACTGTGGTTTATCACAGCTAGACCATGGGGAAGAAGGAAGGAGCAGAGAAAATTACTATGGGATGGTCTGTATGTCAAATGTGTTGCTGGGTCAATAAATAAATCACTGATTGGCCCATGGCCAGGCAGGAAGTATAGGCGGGACAAGGAGGAGAATAGAGCTGGGAAGTGGAAGGCTGAGAGAGGGAGACACTGCCAGCCGCCATCAGGATAAGGAAGATGTAAAGTACCGGTAAGCCACAAGCCACGTGGCAAGATATAGATTTATAGAAATGGATTAATTTAAGCTATAAGAACAGTTAGCAAGAAGCCTGCCACGGCCATACAGTTTGTAACCAATATAAGTCTCTATGTTTACTTGATCGGGTTTGAGCGGCTTGGGACTGGTGGGTGAGAGAGATTTGCCCTGACTGTTGGCCAGGCAGAAAAACTCTAGCTACAGAAAATAGGGGGGGTGAATTAGTCTCTGGTGTCCCAAATGAATGCCTGCAGCAGCGAGGGAGGAGACACTGCCAGCCGCCATCAGGACAAGAAAGATGTAAAGTACCGGTAAGCCACAAGCCACGTGGCAAGGTATAGATTAATAAAAATGGATTAATTTAAGCTGTAAGAACAGTTAGCAAGAAGCCTGTCACGGCCATACAGTTTGTAACCAATATAAGTCTCTATGTTTACTTGGTGGGGTTTGAGTGGCTTGGGACTGGCAGGTGAGAGAGATTTATCCTGACTGTGGGTCAGGCAGGAAAACTCCAGCTACAAATGGCGCCCAACGTGGGGCAAGAGTTTCCACCTAAAACCTGAAAAAAAAGATTCTAAAACGGAGCTAAAAACAGTTCCTAGTTGTCTCTTTCAAGTTAGCGGCAGCCTGCCGGTTTGAGCTACTGATGGGTTCCTAATGTACACGCTCGACCTGCCGCCATATGGCGGGAATGAGGCCTCTACAAATGGCACATTAAGCTACATTGTAGATTTAGCCTTTGCTAGTACAAAACAAAAAAAGAGGTTTCTGGGCTACACGCTGCTTAGATAAAAACATAGACCCACGATGGCTCCCAGAGCTGACGGTAAGCATACCCCCGCCATGTTGGAAAGCTGAGGTGGGCGGAGCCAACAGCCACAACACCAGCGCCGTTTCAGGCTTAAAAGGCTACAGTTCAAAACAATAGGCTCAAGCTAATATAAAAAATAAACCCCATAAAAATGGATATCACACAGAGAATCTGGATTATGTTGTCTTTGGGATTCTTAACTACAGAGAGATATTTGATTGTAAAGGAAGCTGAGTTAAACCAATATACATATTTTAAAGATACCTTAACTTCAAAATTTGGATATAAGGATATGTTACTTTGAAAAAGAGACTCTGCTTTTGTTTCCACAAAAAGCCAGAGGCTATGGATTTGTTCCAGATTAAGACACATCAGGTTTGACCAGCCAAGACCACCTAAAAGGTCTCCGATGACACCATGGCCCAGATGATCCAACATCCACAACCGTTTCAAGTCAACTGGCTCAGATGATACAGCCTCACGGACTACTCCATGATCCTAAAATTTTCTTTGTTTCCCCAAAAGATACAGCGCCCCCCTCCAACAAAAAATAGTAAGAAAAGCTACGCCCAAATTCCCAAATATACCAAGCTGACTTTGGAGATGTGTAAAGGTTAAAACTTTCCTTTTTAAGAAAAGAAAAGGGGAGGTGCTGTGGGATGGTGTGTATGTCAAATGTGTTGCTGATTGGTCAATAAATAAATCACTGATTGGCCATTGGCTAGGCAGGAAGTATAGGCGGGACAAGGAGGAGAATAGAGCTGGGAAGTGGAAGGCTGAGGGAGGAGACACTGCCAGCCGCCATCAGGACAAGAAAGATGTAAAGTACCGGTAAGCCACAAGCCACGTGGCAAGGTATAGATTAATAAAAATGGATTAATTTAAGCTGTAAGAACAGTTAGCAAGAAGCCTGTCACGGCCATACAGTTTGTAACCAATATAAGTCTCTATGTTTACTTGGTGGGGTTTGAGTGGCTGTGGGACTGGCAGGTGAGAGAGTTTGTTCTGACTGTGGGCCAGGCAGGAAAACTCAAGCTACATGTTTTGTCTCTGAGAGCTCATAGTGTTTTTAGAAGTTCTGGGTTTTGGTGGACACATGCCTAATATCCTGTCTTTTAGAAGAAGTTCTGGTTTCAGTCCCTCAACCTCAGCGTGGAAAACTGTGGTTTATCACAGCTAGACCATGGGGAAGAAGGAAGGAGCAGAGAAAATTACTATGGGATGGTCTGTATGTCAAATGTGTTGCTGATTGGTCAATAAATAAATCACTGATTGGCCCATGGCCAGGCAGGAAGTATAGGCGGGACAAGGAGGAGAATAGAGCTGGGAAGTGGAAGGCTGAGAGAGGGAGACACTGCCAGCCGCCATCAGGACAAGAAAGATGTAAAGTACTGGTAAGCCACAAGCCACGTGGCAAGATATAGATTTATAGAAATGGATTAATTTAAGCTATAAGAACAGTTAGCAAGAAGCCTGCCACGGCCATACAGTTTGTAACCAATATAAGTCTCTATGTTTACTTGATCGGGTTTGAGCGGCTTGGGACTGGTGGGTGAGAGAGATTTGCCCTGACTGTGGGCCAGGCAGGAAAACTCTAGCTACAGAAAATAGGGGGGTGAATTAGTCTCTGGTGTCCCAAATGAATGCCTGCAGCAGCCAGCCGGAGGCCAGAGTGATGCAAGAAGTTGGCACTTTGTAGAGAGCATCTTATCAGGGACCCAGCTTCCACTGCCTCTGCCTCTGTGACTTTGGTCACAGCCTCATTTCCCGAGTCTAAGAATAAAATGTCATACTAGGTCCGGGGCAAGGTATAGAGTAAACACAATGTTTTATACGAGTACACTATGTTCAATAGCAAGTGGTGTTTTTCCTTGTGTGTTTGAACCTACCTTCTTGAACTTCGGTGCTTCAGTTGGTCATGTGGAGGGTCTGACAGCCTGGAGGGATTGGGAAAATGGAAAAGGAACATTAGTTTTTGATATCTGTATTAGTTACTTTTCTATTTCTCTGATATGACACCATGACCAAGGCAATGTATAAAAGAGAGTTTATTGGAGGCTTAGTTTCTGAGAGTTAGAGTCCATGACCATCATGGCAGGGAGCATGGCAGTAGGCAGGCAGGCATGGCATTGGAGCCATAGCTGAGAGACAGCAGATCACAGAAAGATGAAGTCTACCTTGGTGAATGAACAAGTTTATTGATGTCACTTAGTGGCATATGGGAAACTCACAGGCAGTTGCATCACCAAGAAGTCCCTCTATAAGTCATTGCTGACACATTACACATTTTAATATCCCAGGATTATATAGCAGAGGCAGGAGGGAGCAGTGGTTATAGTCTCAGGAGAGGGTTAGGGGATGATATTGTGACCCTCCCACCCTTTCTCTAAGAGATGATGTTAGCAGACCCATGACCATAAACCTAGTTATCTGCTATATATTCTATTGACTTTGTTGCCATGACTATGGGCCAAGATCTGCTGTAGGTCACTACAGCCACTCTGCTTCATGGTAGTGATGGTCATGTCAAGCCCAAAGACAACAGCTGTAGAGCACTATGTGTTCTTCTGCAGTGTTCCCAGAGCTTGGAGAGGCTGTTGAATGTCTGTTCCTTCACTAGGCCTGAGTGAATATGGCCCACATATGCTATAGCAACAGACACTTATTCTCAGCAGTTTGACTGCTTGTTAGTCTCTACAGTAATGACCACCTAATGTAGAAAGAAATTTTCCTTCCATTGGCATCCAGTAGCAGTATAGTCATAAATGTCTACAGAACAAGTTGACAGGCATGTTGTATTGGCTTACCAAAACAGTAATAGTGACTTCCCCCCTGGAGCTTACCATTTCCCAAGCCACAAGTTTTTGCCTGATTACTGTACCAAACATGGGTTCCCTCCCATGGAGCGAGCATTAAGTCCAATGTGGAGGCAGTTGGTTGCATCTGTAACTGCTGTGCCACTATTGTTACACCAGAGCCATGCTGATAAACAGGGCCCAGAACTGAACAAGCGTATTGGTGATGACAGTTCTCTCCTAGTAGCCTGTATAACACCTTCAAAAAGGATGATCACTCACAAGTAACTCACTTACAGCTAAGATTTAGCTCGATTTGTTTGCTGAAACCAGAGCGTGTGGTATCTTTAGCATTAGGGACTACCCATCCTATTTTGGCATGCAGCCATGGCAGTGGTAATAGCCTGAATGGTTTACGAGACTTCAGAGACCTCCTTGGACAGAGCAGTGGCCTACTCCTCTGTATTTAAGATTGGAACTACCTTACAGAGATCTCGTCTGTCACTTCTACCTTGTGTGCTCTCTCCTCATCATCCAATCCTTCCCTGGGTTTCAAGGCTTTGGATCCCAGCAGGGGCTTTTCTGCAAAGATCTCATTTATAATCTTTCCCTTATGCTACCTCAAGACATAAAACGACGACAACCAAATGCCAAGCCAGCATTTCCATCCGTCTTTCCTCTTGTTTAGTTTACCTGCCAATCATGGTCTTTACAGAGGACACCACGCCACGGCTTCTCCCCTTGGCGACTTCTCCATTTGTCATAGGCAAGTTCCCTTGGGCCGGCAGCTTAGCTTCAGTTCGTGTTTTGTGACCCATAGCAACAGCCATGCAACACAGCAGTGCAACTGCCTCTACGTGTTCTGACAGCTGGTGCATGTGTGCTGCTGCCAGGGATCACAACATAGTGTCTAGTTCACCAGCTTTTGGGGAGACACCCCTGTGTGCATGTGGTAAATCACATTCATCAAGGAAGGAATTCCAGCACATACCACACAAAGCAAGATGGGCAACCTAGGATTTCTTCCATGAGTGTTCCACCCTGAGTCACCTTTGCTGGTTTTTGTAAAAAAAAAAAAAAAAAATTATTGTATGCAGGTGTAGCTAGAGTTTTCCTGCCTGGCCCACAGTCAGGACAAATCTCTATCACCTGCCAGTCCCACAGCCACTCAGACCCGACCAAGTAAACACAGAGACTTATATTGGTTACAAACTGTATGGCCGTGGCAGGCTTCTTGCTAGCTGTTCTTACAGCTTAAATTTTCCATTAATCTATACCTTGCCACATGGCTCGTGGCTTACCGGCATCTTCACATGCTGTTTCTCATCATGGCGGCTGGCAGTGTCTCTCTGACTCAGCCTTCCACTTCCCAGCTTTATTCTCCTCCTTGTCCCGCCTACACTTCCTGCCTAGCCAATGGCCAATCAGTGTTTTATTTATTGACTAATCAGCAACACATTTGCCATACAGAACATCCCACAGCACTCCCCCCCCTTTTTTTTTCAAAAAGGAAGGTTTTAACCTTAACAAAGTAAAATTACATATAATTTGGGAATTTGGACGTAGCTTCTCTTACTACTTCCTGCTGGAGGGGGGCACTGTATCTTATGAGGACACAAAGAAAATTTTAGGATCATGGAGTAGTCCGTGAGGCTGTATCGTCTGAGCCAGTTGCCTTGAAACCATTCTGGATGTTGGATCATCTGGGCCATGGTGTCATCAGAGACCTTCAGGGGGTCTTGGCTGGTCAAATCTGATGTATCTTAATCTGGAACAAATCCATAGCCTTTGGCTTTCTGTGGGAACAAAAGCAGAGTCTCCTTTCCAAAGCAACACATCCTTACATCCAAATTTTGAAGTCAAGGTATCTTTAAAATATACATATTGGTTTAACTCAACATCTTTTACAATCAAATGTTTTTCTGCAGTTAAAAATCCCAAAGACAACACAATCCAGATTCTCTGTGTAATATTCATCTTCACGTGGCTTATTTTTTATATTAATTTTACTGTCTCTTTAAAGACTTTATTTTTTAAAACTATGTATTTGTTTCTATAACTGTATATATCACCTTTTTTGTCTCTTTCAAGCCTACGTATATTTTACATACATTGTAAACTATTACATCTGAATCTGTCTTATTGTGAATCTATTGCTTTAAACTGCAGCAGCTGTGGCTGCTGGCTCCACCCACCTCAGCTTCCCAACATGGCGGTGGTTTACCGTCAGCTCTGGGAGCTATCGTGGGTCTATGCTTTTATCCAAGCAGCATGTAGCCCAGAAACCTCTTTTTTTTTTTTTTTTTGTTTTTGTTTTGTACTAGCAAAGTCTAAATCCACCAAGCAACTTAATGTGCCACTTGTAGAGGCCTCATTCCCGCCATACGGCAGGTCGAGCGCGCATGATAGGAACCCTCCAGTAGCTCAAACCAGCAGCTGCCGCTCATTTGAGAGACACAATTAGGAACTGTTTTTAGCTCCATTTTAGAATCTTTTTTCTCAGTTTTTAGGTGAAACTCTTGCCCCACGTTTGGCGCCATTTGTAGCTAAAGTTTTCCTGCCTGGCCCACAGTCAGGACAAATCTCTATCACCTGCCAGTCCCACAGCCATTCAGACCCGACCAAGTAAACACAGAGACTTATATTGGTTACAAACTGTATGGCCGTGGCAGGCTTCTTGCTAACTGTTCTTACAGCTTAAATTAATCCATTTCCATTAATCTATACCTTGCCATGTGGCTCGTGGTTTACCGGCATCTTCATGCTGTTTCTCATCATGGCGGCTGGCAGTGTCTCTCTGACTCAGCCTTCCTCTTCCCAGCTTTACTCTCCTCCTTGTCCCGCCTACACTTCCTGCCTAGCCAATGGCCAATCAGTGTTTTATTTATTGACTAATCAGCAACACATTTGCCATACAGAACATCCCATAGCATGCAGGTATGTGTGTGTGTGTGAGTATGTGCACATGTGTGCACCTATCTGCAGAAGACAGAAGGTGTCAGTTCCCCTGGAGTTGGAGTTACAGGTGATTGGGAGCGGCCAGACATGGGTGCTGGAAACTGAACTTAAGTCCTCTGCAAAATCAATATGCACTTCTAACCACTGGACCATCTCTATAACCCTCCACTCTTGGTGGTGGTGTTTGTTTTTTCCTTTCATTGAAAATTAATTTCTTTCTCACATAATCCGTGAGAAATATATCTGGTTTGTTTTTTTTTTAACCGAGTCTTGTTTGTAGTCTTGGCTAGCCTACTACTCTTATGGAATCCAGGCTGACCCCAAATTTACAACAATCCCCCATCTCAGTCTCCCAAATGCTGGTTTATAGGTATGCCACCATGCCTATCTCTCATCATTGTTTCTATCGAGTCCCTGTTGTGCAAGAACCAATTATTGTATACTTATCCTAGAGAGATGTAAAAGACACATTTATTCACCCCTAGTAATGAAAAGGCCAACAGACCAAGGAAAGATTTATCAAGTCTGGTTTGGCAAATACATGAACTTATTGACGTTCCTTGCATGCACACAGGCAGCTCACAGACAGGTACATCACCAGGCACCCCATCCCTTCGTCAGGTTTTTACCTTTTATGTACTTCAGCATTTCTAAGATCCTGCTACTCCATAGCAATGGGTAGAAGGGAGTGGAATGTTCAACAGCCTTATTACCACCTTCAGAGTTAGCCATTGTAGACTTAGTCCGTTTCATTTTGTTGCCACAACCATGGGCCAAGGAATGTTTGCCGTAGTCGCCACAGCCATTCTGCTTCATGGTGGTGATAGTCATGTCAAGCCTGAAATAGACTGAGGAAATAGCTACACTATAGTTTTCACAGAGTGGGCACGGAGGATGATGCTCAGGCATGTCCTCGAACCTGGAAAGAAGAGCTGAGAGGTGACTGGGGAAGGGCAAAGGGATCAAGAGGCTGAGTACTACCACTGAGTGGCCGGCAGTGGGGGTTGTAGAGGCTTACATAAGAAGGCCTGGCTGCCATATGGGTGCAGAAGGCATCTTGAGGTCGGTGGTGGCTTTCAAGATTCCTTGGTCACGTGCTGATACAGATGGCCACAGCGGAGGTATCTCTGCTGGAGAGTCACTAGTCTCTGGGCATCCTGAAATTCTGAAGTAAGAGAGAGGTGGGCCATACAGGGTTCTCCGAGAGTCCCCACGATGGCTGATGGTGAAAGGGAAAGTGGAGGAGGCCGTAAAGGTGCTGTGCTATGCGGCTGAGGTGAACAAGACGGCCATTCCTTTAAATCTACTAAATGAGGTAAGAGGCCTCGGGCCAGGAGGGAGGCCAGGGCTGGAGACCGTGGGAAGGCCTCTTCCCTCATCCTTTCATGGGACCTCAGTCTACTGTTTCAGAATGATCATGACAAAACCAAGGCCAGAAAGTGGTTAGCACTGGGAGAGGGGCAGGCCTCGCCTGGTGCGTGGGGGCAGAGAGCAAGCTGGGGTCTCGGCTGCCTTTGGCTGGTCTTGCCGTTCTATAGCTGCAGCTGCAGAGAAAGAAGGTGACTAAGGCCTCCATCATGGACTTCTACACCAACCAGCACCTCTTCAAGGTGGTCTTGTCCATGGCCTGTGTGTGGTGAGTGTCCAGGGCTGGCTGCAAACTCGGGCATGGCATGGAGGGTGCTCAGGCCTAGGGTCAGGGCTCGGTGTTTGTGTCTTCCCTACAGCACACCTCTTCTCTTGCCTCTGTCCTGTTCCTCCTGAGACTCAATCCTCCCTCCCTCCTCTTCTCCCTCCTCCCTTCCCTCTCCTCTCCTCCCCTTCCCCTTTCTCTTCCCTCCTCTTCCTCCCCCGTCTCCCGCGCTATTCCTCCTTCCGTCTCTCCATCCTCCTCCTCCTCCTCCTCCTCCTCCTTTCTCTCTCCCTTGCTCTCTTACTGTTTTGTTCCAGGTTTACCGTCAGTTACATCTATTTTACGCTGAGCCTCAAGCTGAAGGATTTCGGGGTAGACATCTACTTCAGACAAGTGATCCCAGCCATTCTGGAGGTGCCAGCCCGGCTGTGCTGTATGCTTCTCCTGGAGCACTTGGGGAGGAGATGTAGCCTGTTCCTGAGTCTCATCCTAGTTGCCATCATGTGTTTGTTTCTCCTTTTCCTCCCTCAAGGTACAACATGCCAAGAGGCCGCCTCCAGACCTCTCACTTCTTCAAGGTCTTCCTAGTGTCTCTTTTCTGGGCTGGCCAGCTCAGCACAGGAGTTGGCTTCCTGTGTCTATCATTTGCCCTTCCTGAGGAAGCCCCAGTCCCCAAGACAGCATGTACCCACGTTCAGAGACCTGAGAGAGGAACTCGGGCTGTCCAAAAAAGAGCTATCCTTGTGTGAGAGGGCAGGCAACTGCTACGGCAACCTCTCTGGCCCCATTCCAGCCCACACCAGAAGCAGATCTAGTGGGTAAATGAGAGTAGATGGGAGCAAGTATTACCTGCGATTGTCCAGGATAATCTGCTCATTGAAGACTGGTGTATGGTGACCTGGACCCACGGCAATAGTCTTGCTCAGAGGCCTTTCTCAGTGGCTCACTGCCTGGCTCCTGGTGCTCAGGATTATTTCCCACATTTCAAGATCCCTGGGCAGTGAGCATGGATCAGTCTGTGGGGCTGGAGTGCACAGAGCTGTGGTGCCCCAATGGCCAGTGCCTAGTAGGGGGGCTGCAATGCATGTTTTCCTAAGGAGCCCCTTCTTTCTCTCAGAGCACCTTGCAGGATCCTCCCAGATGTGAGCAGATATTTGTTAGTTACCACAAAACGAAACATTTTCAGGTTTCTACAGCCTGGTGTTTATTGTTATTGACGTTATTGTTGTTGAGCAGAGCACTGAATCCAGGTGACAGATTTACAGATCCCATATGTGGGCAAGAAACTAGGAGTAGGATTCTGGGGATAAAAGTCTGGGGGTTGCAGACACGGCTCAGTTGGTGAAGCGCTTGCTGCAGAGACATAAAAAACTGACTTTGGACACCCCGCACTCACGTGAGAATCTCAGCAGGACAGCATGGGCCATAGTCTGGGTTTGGGGGAGAAAGAGGCAGGAAGATCTCAGGTTTGCTGCCCAGCTAGTCTTATTGAATCAGCAAGTGTCAGGTTCAGTGAGAAACCCTATCCCGGCAAAATAGGGTTTGGCCGCCAAAGCCCTGTCCAGCTCTCCCACTACGGTAACTTCAGGACTGGCTAGGCCTATGTAGATCTTCCTCTGGCTGAATGTCTGAGTCTGCTGGCTAGGTGACTAAGTGGTAGGGGTGGGCCATTCAGCTGCCTTTGGTAAGGGACTGAGAGAAGGCTGGAGGGCCCTAAAGGTAGGGTGGACCAAGACTCAGGGCCATGCTGTCTTCACTCAGAGCTGAAGACGACGATAGTCTTGGTGCTTGTGCTTGGAGAGTTTAGCCTGGCTGCCACTGTCACTATATTCTTGGTCTACACTGCTGAGCTCCTCCCCACTGTCCTCAGGTATGGAGTCTGGTGGGTTGAGGGGGATTAGGGGAATGGGACAGTGCCAAGATTGATGTAGCAGCCAAGACTGAACATTTGCCAGGAAACAATCACTATGTTAAACATGGTTTGCATGGATTGGCTCACCCAGCTCTCATCAGAAAACAAAACCCAAATGCTTTCATTGACCTTTGAGTTGACAAAATCAAAGACATGAAAGGCCCTGGTCTAGAGTCAGAGTTGGAGTTTGTACTAAGGGATGTCTTGGTTTCTTTTTCTGTCACTGTGATAAAAAAATCATGACACAAGTAACTTAGAGAAAAGGAAGTACACTCTGGCTCTCAGTTAAAGCGGACAGCTCATTTATGGTGGGACAGTCCAGGCATAGGAGCTTGAAGCAGCTGACTACATCACACCACAGTCAGGAAGCAATGATGCATGCACGCCACTGTTTACTCCCTTTCTGCACTGGCACAGTCCAGGATCCCAGTCAAGGGAATGGTGCCACCCATAGTGGGTGAGTCTTCCCATCTCAGTTAACCTGATCCCCTGCCATCATGCTCAGGGCCAGTCTCCCAGATACTTCTAGATTTTGTGGGATTGACAAAGCATGATAACCATCACATGGGGTCTGACTCCAGTCCCTGCCTGGCACCTTGTCCTCATTTGCTTTCTATTGTGTGATAGATGCCAAGACCAAAAGCAGCTTGGGGAAGGAAGGCTTTTAACCTCACAGCATACCTTCATAAAGGGAAATCAGGAGAGGAACCTGGGGACAGGAACTAAAGCAGAAGCCATGCTGGAATGCTGCTTACTGGATTGTTCCTTATGAATTGTTCAGTTTGCTTTCTTAGACACCCCTGGACTACCTTCCCAGGGGTGGCACTGCTCACAGTGAGCTGGGCCCTCCAACACCAATCATCAATCAAGGAAACGCCCCCACCAGACTTGCCCATTGGCCAATCTGATGGGGGCATTTTCTCAATTGAGGTTCTGTCTTCCCAGATGACTCTAGGTGTGTCAAATTGACAAAATTAGCCAGCCCACACCAGATGCCTGGAATGTGTTTGGGTTGCCCCGAGGTTCCTCCTCTTCTCCCACAGAGCTCCTGGTACTAGCAACCCTGTCTTTCTGACCCCTGGGCTGCATCCTTTCCTCATATGACCATATGCCATTACGATGTGTACATGATTAATAACTCACTCACAATATCCAAGGAGGAGGCCAGGAGAAATAACTACCTCTCTTAAATTGATGAAGAACTGGATTCTCCAAGGTCTCATACACTGGGCTGGAATAGGGTAAATGCAGAGTATGTGGTTTTAGGTAGTGTCTCCCTTTCACTATACCCAGCCTCTGAGCATAAGAAGTCATCTAAACCAGTTCTCAACTCCACTTTCAGGTCTACAGGTCTGGGGATGGTGTCTCTAGCCTTGACAGGTGGAGCCATCACAGCTCTGACCATCTTCAACCAGATCAAAACACAGCTGCCCATCTTCTTCTGCTGTCTCTCTTGTGTCGTGGCCTTGTGCTTCTCCTCCTTGGTGCCAGAAACAGGAAACAAGCCTCTCAATGATGGCATAGAATACAGTACAAGGTAGATGAGCACACCTCCTTGTCTAAAGCCAGACATTGTCCATCCCAATGACAAGAGGGCCCATGACATGAAGATCATCCTGTTCAAAGCAATCTCGCCAGATCTTCTGGATGTGGTCACTTGCCTGGGTCCAGCTCAGGCTCTGCCAATTTTCTCCCTCTGTTTGGCTTTCCTTGCCCATAGATCCTCTCTTTGCCCTGCCCCATCTGCCTATCTGGACTGGGGCATTGTCCTTGGAGATAAGAAAGCTAAGGTGACATAAATTCATTCAGTGTTAGGAGCTCTTCTCCTAAAGGGTTTTTGAGAAAATTAGGCCCACATTGTAAATGGTCCAGCATGTGGCAGGTACTCAGTGAAAGCTAGTGACAGAGATGGTGAGACACACTCCAAAGTTACAGGGAAGAGGGGGTCTAGTTGGGCCAGGGAATGGAGTCAGCCTGATCCTGAAGATAGGGCTCCTCTTGGACCCATGACCAAGCTTGGCTGGGGACCTAGAAGACTGAGAACACCCCATCTCTCTCAGAAGAGGTCATGATTAAAGATGTCTCATGATTTTTTTTTTCATCATCCAAAGAGAGTCTATTGACTTCAAGAGGAGAAGCCAGGAAATTGCTGCAATGATTATAGCTGGGGAGTCAGTGTCTGATGTTGTGATTGATGAAGTGACAAAGAATACCATTCTCAATGCCATGCCTCTGCAATCAGAAGTAGACATGTTCTTCAACACAGCCTCGGAGAAGCCCAGCACCAGTGAAGTACCCAGTCCAGCTCCCTGAGGACCAGCTTCCCCAGAACATTTTGGATTGGAGTTTAATGGCTGGGTGGGGGGCCATGGATTCAAGGCCTCAAACTCTAGTTCCAGTCTGGTATGTGGGCAGAGTATGTCCTTCTCCAAGGCCAGCCCCCAGGATCCAAAAATAGCCCCTTCTGAAGGAGGAGCTAAGTTGTGATTCATTCCAATAAAATATCATGTTGGTCTTGAAATGGTTAGGTCAAGGTTGGCTGTGTCCTGACAACCCAGAGACTGTGGCCTAGACAGGTATGGGGTGGTGATTAGATGGGCAACTAAGCCTTTTCAGGACCTTTGGCTAAACCTTCAGGGATAGAGTGGGTGTGGGATGGGCAATATATCTGAAGTCCGGAGACAGAACAAGGGTACCAATAATACCTTCTAGCCCAGCCATCAGCTCAAGCTCAGACCAAGGCCAGAATTCATGAAGGTATGGATGGAATGTGAATGATTAATGAGAACATCTCTCATTGCTTAGGGTATTCTCACTCTTCCCCTTGATATTCCAAATAAGCATGACTTTAAAACTGATCTATCTCAACTCAAGATTTATCCTGAGAGATGCCCTACTGATAGCTCCAGTGAAGCTGGCCTCTGACTTCCACCACCCCAAGAAAAAGCCCCTGTGACATTTCATGTTAATTGTCAACTTGACATGATCTACAATCACCTGGGGATCATGCCTATGGGTGATTATCTTGATCAGGTTAGTTGAGGTCGGAAGACCTGCCTGCTGTCTATGATGCCATTCCTTGAGTTGGGTCCTGAACTGCATAAGAGGAAAGTTAGCTGAGAAGCAGCCAGTGTATATTCATCCCTTTCTGCTTCTTGACTGCCGATGTAATGGGATCACTTAATTTCAAGGTCTCCACCCTGATAAACTGTAACCTCAAACTATAAAACTATGAGCTGAAATAAACTCTGTCTCCCTTAAGTTGCTTTTGTCATGGTATTTTATTACAGTGATGGAGAGTAACTATCCTAGTTAGTCATCTGGACACAGTTATCTAGGAGGAAAACCTCCCTCAAGGAATTGTTTAGATCAGATTGGCCTGTGGGCATGTTTGTAAGGATTGTCTTGATTATTAATTGATGCAGGAGGGCTTGGTCTACTACAGGCAGTATCATCCTGGGATGATCCTAGGTCCTGGGCTGTGTAAAGCTAAGCTTGAGCAGTGAGTGAGACAGGGAAGTGTTCCTGCCTCCAAATTCCTGTCTTGAGTTTCTGTCTAGACTTTGTTCAATGATGGCTTGTGTAGGTAAATTCTACATTTTGCAACTCTGTGAGTTTGGTGTCCTGGGTTTTGGCACCAAAAATGTAGGTAAATGGGTTGCAACAACACTGGGAAAGGTGTCCTGACTACCTGGGAGTCAGGCAACACCTTGAGCTGCTTAGGACAGCTCTGATGGCTGAACTGCAAAAAGACAGTTCGACCCTGGAGTGCAAGGTATCCTGGACACCTCGAGATGCTCAGAACAACAGCTCTGCCCTGAAGGTGTCCTGGACACCTGGGGCTATTTAGCACAGCTCTGATGACTAGAACTGCAAAGAAGCAGCCCAACTCTGGAAGGGAAATTTTTCTGACTTCTCAGGAGAGTCAGGCCTGGAACTGCTTCAGCAGAGAATGGTATCCTGACTCTTTGGGAAAGTCAAGGTATACCTGGCGTGATGGAGGATGGTCTCCTTGCAGGATATAGCAATCTTGCTCCTTTCCTGGAGAGCCTCAACAGCTGAGCTTTGCTCAGCCCCCACTTAAGGGGCCTTCCTAGCAGAGCTCTGCTTCTCCAGCCTAAGATGTTGCTTCTTTTGCTTCACTCTGCAAAAGGGGAAACCCCTGCAGAAATGTAGCCATCTCCTCCGGCTCTGGAGAAAAGTGTTACTTATTTTCTCTCTCTCTCTCTCTCTCTCTCTCTCTCTCTCTCTCTCTCTCTCTCTCTCTCTCTCTCTCTCTCTCTCTTTCCACTGAGGTATGTCTCAGCAAAGATCTTCTGTTCAGCTCTCCCTTGTTTTGTTCACTGGGGGACGTCTCAGCAAGGATCTTCTCTATGCCAGTGAGTGAGGATCTTCACACCCAAAACCCTTTTGAGAAAGATTTATTTGGGAGGAGGAGTCCAGGAGAGTAGCTGCCTCTACCAGGGTGGAGAGAACACCCTTTTTCTCTAACTGACTAGGCAGGGTGGTTTACACAGGAAGTCTTGGGGGTGGAATCAACCCCCAAGGGTTCTACTATCCTGCTCTGTGATTGGTTGGCTTCACAAGTCAGTTGACCAGGGGCAGAGATGGCTCTGGTCTTACTGAGCCAAACTGTGTTTCTTTCTGCCCTGATCTGAGCCATCTTTCCCTAGTTCTGGGCTCCAGGGTCAGGGTGGGTTTCTTTAGCCAGCCCCTTTTCCCTACAGATTGTGACCTAGAAGTGTCAGCCAAATAAACCCTTTCCTTCACAAGTTGCTTTTGGTTCAAAACTTAAAGCAAGAGAGAGGAAGGTAGAGGGGTAACTAGTCCAGCACCCATCCTACAGTCTGCAGAGCCCACTGTCCCCCAGGTAAACCTGCCACTGTCAGCTAACATATGACTCCTCCAAGGAGGGCTCATCTTCGCTAGGTGGACTGGGAAGTCCTGGGTGTCAGGCCCTGACACCACTTCCTCTCTCCCTCTGCAGGCTGTCCTCTAAGTCAAAGCCTGCCTTGTGGTCTACTCTCTTGCCCATTTTGGTTGAAGATCATGAACTTATAAAAAATAGTTTTTATCTAACTCTGGGAGCTTCTGCAAGGACAGAAAAGTCTTCAGTTCTCATGAAGGCAGACAGGCCCTTACACACCACTGAAATCAGGACAGGCCCTTACACACCACTGAAATCAGGACAGGCCCTTACACACCACTGAAATCAGGACAGGCCCTTACACACCACTGAAATCAGGACAGGCCCTTACACACCACTGAAATCAGGACAGGCCCTTACACACCACTGAAATCAGGACAGGCCCTTACACACCACTGAAATCAGGACAGGCCCTTACACACCACTGAAATCAGGACAGGCTCTTACACACCACTGAAATCAGGACAGGCCCTTACACACCACTGAAATCAGGACAGGCCCTTACACACCACTGAAATCAGGACAGGCTCTTACACACCATTGAAATCAGGACAGGCTCTTACACACCACTGAAATCAGGACAGGCCCTTACACACCACTGAAATCAGGACAGGCTCTTACACACCACTGAAATCAGGACAGGCTCTTACACACCACTGAAATCAGGACAGGCCCTTACACACCACTGAAATCAGGACAGGCTCTTACACACCACTGAAGGAAGGCAGGACAAGCTCTTACCAGTCTTCTCACTGAAGATGTCTTAGTGTAGTAAATGTATGAACTTGCACATCGTCAGGAAATTCTGTCTCCCACAAATCTGATGATTTTGTGATAGAATAAACAGTATTGAACATGTTCACAGGGGGACGGCTCCTTGTGTCCAAGGACACAAGTAATGCTACATCTAGTGACAGACCCACAGATACCTGTGGATGTCAAGGATCCCATTTCCATTGTCACTGGTGACTGGCTCTGTGGAAGTCTCATCTCACAGGTACCTTTTAGGGCCTGATATATCTCTACTACTTTTGAGGTGTTAGCCTAAAAGTTATCCCCAGCCCCTATCCTAGACTGTCACCTTCCTATCCTTACTACTTACACAAGATGGCTGCTAACAACTTCTCAAAGAGTATGAGGTCAGATAGCAACACTGTTAGACAGTGAGTGCTAAGGCCACAGAACATGGCAGCCCCATTAAAGAAGCCCTGAACCATCTTATTGTCTTGGAAGAAGCAAATACAAAATCTAGTCAGAAAGATCATCAAAACAGCGCAGACTCATAGGACATTCTAGGGAAAATGAACTTGTAAACAAAAATTACTGTGAAAGTGAAAAAAAAAAATAAGACAGAAGAGAACAAGCAAGAAATGGAGAGTTGAGCCTCAGAGAAACCATGACAAGCCCCCCGAAGGGAAGGGGAGACAGAACATAGTGTTGCAGAGAGACAAAGTGGAAACCAGAATAGGAGTAAACAGGGAGGGGATGGAAGGAAGAGGAGGGTAAAGGCGGGAAAATGAGGAGGAACAACCAACACTGAAGGCCATTTGAAAAACCATATGGAAACCTACCACTGTAGAAGCTTCCTAAAATGTGTATATATGTGAAAGCTGGCACCTTATGCCACCAAATAAAACCTCCAGTTGGCCAAAGGGGGCCCCATGGAAACCCCCAAACATCACAGGCTATTGCCAAGGGTATTTCTTGCTCTCTATAACCTGAAGGCAAGATCCTATTGCTGAAAACAAGACTGACTCACTTAGTCATTGAACAAGGAGAAATTGAGCTGGTGCCTAACTAGAGGCTTCACCCCTACTGACTAGTGTTGGTGGTGCTGGGAGGTACTCTGCATGGTACCAGAGTGGAAACCATTACCAGAGTAATCATCAGTATCTTCCAGCTACAAACCCTGAAACTTCCAACAGCAACCTGCCTGCAGGATGGACAGGTGTAAGAGTGGCACAATCGTCTTTGGAGTAACCAACCACTCTCTTGATTGGATTTAAGGCCCATTTCATGGATTGGAAACCACACCTAACACTGCAAAAGTGGCCACGAGTCAGACTCGAAAGGTCATGGGCCTAGGAGGAAACCTAATGTTATTAGTTTACTAAAGGAACATAGCAAGAAAATAACTCCTAATGGCATATTGCTATACCACGTAGATCTGTGTCTCACTCAGTCCTCATCAGAGAAGCTTTTTCTTACAATAGATGGGAATTAATATAGAGACCCACAATTGGACAATGTGCAGAGAGTGAGAGACTTTTGAGCACTCAGTCCTAGGTGGGATGTTTTCATTAAACCCTTCCCCTCAAGGCTCAGAGACCTATGTAGAAGGGGAAGTGAAATTGTTATAAGAGCCAGAGGCTACAGATGTCTCCAAGGAAAAACAGGTCTTTCAGACACAATAGGACAGACGCTCACATGAACTCAAACTGGAGCAGCAAGCACAAGGACCTGCTCAGGTGACACCAATGGGAGTGGGGTGGACAGGAGCTCCCACCCCACCCAAGAAGCTCCCTAATGAAGGCGCTATCTGCAGTTGATTCCCGCTGGCCACAGGAAATCAGTATTCTCCAGTGGACTCTCACTGGGTCCATTCAACTTCACTTCAGGGCAGGTCCATGCCCAGGAGCAGTTGGCCAAACTGAGTAGTATTTTTGTGGACTTTTTGTTTCATTTTCCTTTGTTTTCATTTTTTCATACTGGTCTTTTGCTCACTTGTTGTGTGTGTGTGTGTGTGTGTGTGTGTGTGTGTGTGTGTGTGTGTGTTTCTTGCTTTTCATTCTTGGGACTTTTTGTTTGTTTTGTTTTTTGAAAGAGAAAAGAGAAAAAAGAGCATAACATGGGTAGGTAAGGAAGTGGGAAGGACCTGGGAGGAACTGAACAGGGAAGACATGATCAAAATATGTTGTATGAAAAAATTTTTCCAATTAAAAAATTTCATTAATAATGAGGTGACCCTTAAGATATGGGCTCGGGAGAGGCAGAGCCAGGAGGATCTCTGTGAGTTCGAGGCCAGCTTGGGCTACCAAGTGAGTTCCAGGAAAGGCACAAAGCTACAGAGAAACCCTGTCTCGAAAAACCAAAAAAAAAAAAAAAAAAAAAAAAAAGATATGGGCTCGGAATGGGACCCACGAGTCCAGAAATGTGCACTGTAGTGACTTAAACAACAGACACAGCCAGGAAAGAGCAAATCGTTGGAATATTCTTTAGGGGTTGTATCTTGTGTAATAAAGTATGATCCCTCTATTATTTATTTACTTATTTAGTTTTGGTTTTTCAAGACAGGGTTTCACTATGTATCCCTGGCTGTCCTGGAACTTGCAGAGATCCACCTGCCTCTGTCTCCCAAGTGCTGGGATTAAAGGTATGTGCCACCACCACTGGGCTCCCTCTATTATTTCTTTGTAACAAGCTTTTTTTTAAATCTCTGATATTACTTTATGTCATTTAAAATTTCAAATTGAAGAGTAACATATCGTGCCTGTAATCTCAGCACTTGGGAAGTGGACATAGGAAAATATGAATTCAAGATCTAGTGAGAGCTATATAGCAAGTTCAGGGCCAGCCTAAGTTACAGAGGAAAGCAGACTCTGCCTTTAAAATATAAAATAACAGAAAACATATAAATAAAATAAAAAGTAAGATAAATGATAATCAAATTAAAATACAATTTTTGAAAGGGGTAGAGCTCACTGAGAGTGCCTTGAGTCACCGGGCACATACCCCAGGAAAGGATTAAATATTTCCAGAGAGGGCAACTCTAGTTACCTATCCAGAGACAGTTGCTGTGAAAGAAGCAGGCATGGCCACATCCAGAGCTTGTTTACTGCTCATTCTCCATCATGTGAATAATATTTCAAGTTTTTGAGACATAGAACATGGAGGGGGAGAGAAAGGAGCGGGGAGGCAGGTCCTAGTACGAAGGTCCAGGGAGAGTGGGGTGGATAGCAAGCTGAGAGATAGTTAGTGGTCCTTCGGGTGGCTCAGGGGCAATATGCCAGGTGCCATTTGGTAGGCCTGGCAAAGCGGGCTGCCAGGCGAACTCAGGTTTCAGGGCGGCTGAGCACAAGCTCTCCCTAACATGAAGGACACACAGCCTCCGGGCCCAGGCCCCACGGCCTGGGACAGTGTTGCTTCTGCTGGCTGGCAGATACCATGAAGTCTTTCAGTGGCCCTCACGGTGTGGGCTACACATCATGTAAGCCAGCTCTGGTTCTCTGCACCCCCACAGGTAGGACAGAGAAATTCCCTTAAAGCAAGAAGAAAGCTGCTAAGAAAGACAGATCTGGCCAGAGTCAACGAGGAAGTGTGGTGGCAGGCAGGAAGGGCAAGTGGCCGGGAGAGGACCTTAACTGAATGCTCTGGCTTGGGAGTCCTCTGACACTATCAGCACGTGAAAAGCCCCATGGTGTCAGCTGTGGCGACCTCCTGAAATCCTCCCAGACATTCACAGAGCCGAGTCACCTGACCCCTTTTATAGATGAGCACACTGAGTTCCTATGAAGTGATGAAGTTGTAGATTCTCTGCTCAGACTCCAAATTGGCAGCCTAGTCCCGGAGACTCTCAAAGAGGAGGTCCTGGGTAAGCTGAAATCTCAACAGTCAGATGACAGTCAGGTTGTTGTGTGGATGTCCCCAAGGTCCAGGCCTTTAGAATCTATGTGCACAGTTCTAGTCACCTCAAATCACCACACCTGCTGTCCCCCAGTAAGACAGGACCACAATCGAGAGCAAAGGGCAGGCTGGCTCTGGCTCTTTGCTACCCCAGACCCTACAAGTGGACTTTGGCTATCTTCCAACCAGGACACAGGTGAGGCAACCCAGTGGAGGGCAGCCAGGCCCTGGCTATAGGCCAATAAAACCTCCTGACAAGAACCACAGAGCATCTCAGAGGCAGCAGGGACCCATCAGAACCTGGGCTGCTAGCCCTGAAGCTTTCCAACGCCTCCCTCAGCTGCCCTCCAGCTCCGGTTCCCCCTGGTGAGGGCATCAGCACCTGGCCCTTCCTCAAGGCACTACCAAGTTCAGAGCCCTGGGGACATGTCCAGGCTTTCATAAGATTCTTAGAACCTCTGGAAATGGACATCTGCCGGTGGCTGTGGTGTGCAGTCAACCTAGGAACTCCTGCTCATGTCACGCTCTGCAGGAATCTTCTAGACGACAAATCCCGGTGAACACCCGACAGGTCCCCTAATTCTCTTATGTATTGCCATCACCTTCTACTGAATCCACATCTTCATCAAACACCTGCTGAGCACAAGACCCACCTGAGAGGCTGAGGTGCTGACTGTGCCTCGTAGCTGCTCATCCAACACGCAAGGAGACTGGAAACACTGGGGCCAGATGGCAAAGCTTCATCATGGTCACCTAAGGGGTAGAAAGTTGCTCATTTGAAGCCTGAGATCTTGGGGAAGCCATGCACAAAGTGTGAGGGGAGGGTCATGAAGGACAGCTCTCCATGAAGACAGATGGGCAGTGAGGAGTGTGGCCAACACAGGCTGAAAGAGGAAAAGCAGACAGGAAGCTGGAGAGTTAGTCTGCAGAGAGATGGGGAGATGCTCCAACCCCAGAGCTCCCACTCCCTGCCTGTTTGGACACTGGCCAGTGCTGTTATTATTCCTGATCTGTGTGGCAGGAGGGAGGTGTCGGGGGAATCTTCAGCTTACACATGGAGGTAGTAGAACTACTGCTTCTTCATCTTGGGAGGCTCAAGATGACCAGGTCCTCCTGGACTCCCCTTTCCCACTCATTGTTCTGCCCCCCAAAGATCAGGAAATTAAATGGGCCTGAGTTCAGGGTTGTGTAACAGCCAAGGAAGGGAAGCACCATTGAGTGTGGTTATTTACCCAACGTGCGAGGTCGGAGTCCACACTTTCACAAGGGAAGCAACAGGCTCACCTTGGTTGAAAATCAGACGACAGAGAACCTTTGCCCTAGTTCTGAAGCCTTGGGCGCTTGGCCGTGGCCCTGGTGACACACACCCCTAAGTAGGGGAAAGGTTGGACCATGGGAGCAGATCCTGCTCGGGTCACAGTGGACACCCCAACAGCTGGAAGCATGGACTGCCTCAGAAATGGGGCTATCCACACAATGATGGCCCCAGTCCAAGGCTGGATCATGTGACTCAAGGTCAGAAAAGACCTTCATTTAATACCCTACTGTACAGCTGTAAGACCCAGAGAGGACACATTCTGGATGTCTTCTTAGGATAAGTCCTCTGGAAGGCAGGCTCAGTTGAGACTGTGGAGGCCGAATGTGGGGAACCAGCCACACACCGGCTTGGTTTTGTGGTCTCCATCTCTCCTGTGGAGGCGCTCTGCCCATCTAAACCAGCACAGACTGGTCAGGTGGCCCGCCCATCTAGGTGAGGGGGTCTCCAGGGAATTAACATGCAGCTGGGTGGGTGGGAAGTAGGGAGGATCGGGGGGGCTGGAGGAGAGAAATGAATATGATCAAAATACATTAAAAAACTGAAAAAGTCCAAGGGGCTAAAACATTAAATTAAAAAAATCCAAGGGTTTTTCAGGGGTGCAATAAGGATATTACCAGTTTTAACTGATCTTAACAGAATGGCTTTCTTAATGGAGCTCAAGGCTCTAGAAGATTTCAGGGCTTTAAACTGGGCAAGAAAACTACTCAAAGTCTGTTGAAAGAACATTCTGGGTGTGGGGTTGTACTCTTCTGTATGATTGTCTCTCATTACACAAAAATATTTGAAATAAAAACAGTTAAAAAAAAGTTTTGCTGGGCGGTGGTGGCCCACGCCTTTAATCCCAGCACTCAGGAGGCAGAGGTAGGCGGATCTCTGTGAGTTCGAGGCCAGCCTGGTCTACAGAGCGAGTTCCAAGAAAAAAAAGTTTTTTCCCTTTTAAAAAAAGAAAACAAAGACAATTTGTCCAATAATGAAAAAATGCATACACGAAATTAAATGAATAAATAAAAATTTAAACAAAGAATTTAATGAATAAAAACACTTGAAAGAGCTAACAGAATGGGGCTGTGGACAGGTGAATGTGATTTTGGGAGTGTACAGACTCAGCCAGCCCTGTAAGCATGGAGGCCCGAGTTCGAATCCCAGTACTCCTGTAGTGACAAGGCACGGAGGCGTGGAGGCCCACACTTAAAGTACCAGGGACGCAAGTCAGGAGGACCCCAGTCCAGTAAGCTCTAGGTTTAGTGAGAGACGGTCTCAGATAAGGTGAGCAGACATCGAGGAAGACCCCGTCATGGACCTCTGGCCACTGTGCACAAGTACCTGCATAAATCACACATGCACACACGTGCACACACACACACTCACACATGAACACACACACACACACACACACACACACACACACACACACACAGTATGCTCTTTTCCTGAGACCCTCCAACATGACACGGCAGGGAGCAGGCCATGTGGTGCCAGGCCCGAGGGAGTCATCTGCTAGGTGACATTTTGTCTTTTACGATGTCACTTTGTCCCAAAGTTAAAGGGATAAGGATGGGGAGGGAATTAGGCTGAAGATCAAGGCTCTGGATTCAGGTCCTGTCTCTCCTGCAAAGTTACTGGACCTCAGTTTTTCCTTTTATAAACCAGGGGTGGGACTAAAATGAGATTTATGCTTATTTGTTTGTTTCAATATAAATTTTAGTTGGAAACAGTGATTGACACCATTTAAAAATTTAAAAATTTATTATTTTGAGACAGGATATCATAGGCTGTCCTCAAATCTCCATGTCACGGAGGATAACCTCCAGGGTCTGGCTCTCCTCAGCGTTCTACCTCCTGATGTCTGGTTGCAAGCAGGTATGCGCTACCACACCTCATTTGTGCTGGAGATTAAACCAGCACTTGGGCATGCTAAGCAAGCACTCTACCAGCTAACTACAGCTCCAGCCCCAAGATGGGTGGTTCTCAACCTGTGGGTCACGATCCTTCTGAGAGGTTGAATGATCCTTCCCAGGGATCACATATCAGATAGCCTGCATACTATATACTTACATCACGCTTCATAACAGTAGCAAAATTATAGTCATGAAGGATGAGGGGCTAATAAGCACAATCAGGAGGTGATAGAATGAATGGAAGGCTTGTTTACTGCAGCACCCGGGGTCTCTTCAAAGCAAGGACACGCTTGGACACAGGAAGCCATGGGATCTTACTGGGAACATGTGCATGCTCACACGGGGAAAGACGCCGTTGCATGCAGAGGGCTGCCCATTCCTGATGCCGCCTGTTTTCCTATTATGCTTCTTTATAAACCACATGCCCTAAAATGCCAGATGGCAAAGCTCCCTGGGGTTGGGCCAGAGAGGTTAGCATTGTAATGAGATTATTTATTAAGAGCAAAGTTGACTGTAGGACACCTATGGGAATGACTCACCATGACTTTTGTATTTTGGTTTTTGTGTGTGTGCGTTTGCAACCCCTTGTTAGTAACAAGAAACAACAAACCCCTTGAAGCTGGGTTTGTAGTCATTTAGAGGCACAACAGTCTCTTCCCTTTCAAGCACAGACACTTGTGCCTAAAAATGTCTTACCTAGTGGGCAACACCCACCTTCTGTCCTGTTGTGCAGCACCTGACACTTCATGGTGGTGGAAAACTCAGCTTTCCTCAAGAATGCTGTTCCTAGAATGTTCTAGCAGCACTAGGCATTTGGAATGCCTACCTCTTGAGATTCTTGCTTTCCATTAAATTTTGTTTCAGTGGAGGGGGCCTAGACAGGGTCTAATGTAGCCTCGGCTGGTTTTAAACTTGAAAAGTAGGCAAGACAGCCTTGAACTCCAGATCCTCCTGCCTCCACCTCCCAAGTGCTGGGGTTATAAGTATGAACCATTATACCTGGCTTTTCCATTGAGTGAAATAGAGAGTCTCAATGGGAGATTGTCTAAATCAGATTAGCCTGTGGACACATCCACAAGGGATTGTCTCATGTGGACTGACGTGGGAAGACCTACAGCTCTCCGTAAGTGACACCATTCCCTAGGCAGGGGATTTTACAAGTGGAGAGGGTGCTAAGCACAGGTGGGCGTGGGCAAATGTGTTTCTGTCTGCTCTTGACTGTGGCTGTGATGTGACCAGCTGTTTTACGTTCCTGCTTCCTGATCCGCTTGATGGACTGTAACTGGAATTGGAGCTAAAATAAACCAACACCTTCTCCACGAAGTTGCTCCATCAGGGTATTCCACCACAGCAACAGAAATGAAACTAAGACAGTTCCCGAGGAGCAAACACTCCAGGTTGATCCAGGCTATCACAGGCGTTCACACATCCACACACACACCTGACACGCACGTGCACTCACACAACACATGCATACATGTGCACATATACACAAAGACAAGCAGCATGCTTCAGGCATACAAAAGAAACCAAAAATGTTAAGGACAAGGACAGAAAGAAATGGAGAAGAGAGGAGAAAACCGAGGAAGATGAAGGAAAATTTGAAAATCATATAATAATAAAATAATAACAAGCTGGTTCAATACTGAAACAGAAAAGGGAAAATACTTTCCAACAGAACGCAGAGGGAAAACTCAGAAAGTTTCGTGACTCCTGAGCAAAGACATTTTTATAAATGAAAGTGGCTAAACGAAAAAAATCATTTTTTTTAATACTTCAAAGTATACCACTAATAAAGTGAAAAGTTGAGGGCTGACAAGATGGCTCAGTGGGTAAAGGCATTTGCTGGACAATCCCAATATCCTGAGTTCTATTCCTGGATCCCACAGTAAACAGGGTGTGGTGGTATAAATCTGTAACTCCAGCACTAAGAAGGCAGAAGCAGAAGTTCAAGGCCATTCTCAACTATATATACAGATCAAGGCTAGCCCAAGATTCATGAAACACTGCCTCATGTAACTAAAGGCTTTTCTCTGTCCCACCCCATTCCACAGTCCTTCCCAAATTATCACTCAGAGGCTTATATTAATTATAAATGTTTGGCCAGTGGCTCAGGCTTATTACTAGCTAGCTCTTAAACTTAAATTAACCCATAATTCTTATCTATGTTTAGCCACATGGTTTGTGGCTTGTTACTTCATTTTTTGCATATCTTGCTTCCTCAGCAGCTGGCTGGGGTCTCCCTGACTCTGCCCTTCTTCTCCCTGAATTTCAGTTGGCTTTCCTGCCCAGCCTTATTCTGCCTGGTTATAAGCCAAAATAACTTTATTATCAACCAATGAGAGAAACACATATACACAGCATACAGAAGGCCATCCCACAGCAGTCTCAAAAAAACAAGTGCAAAGTTCAGTCTTTGGAAAGACGATTCCCCTCGCAGTAGCCAGAGGATGTGAGGTGTGGACCTCCGGGTCCTCCTATAGCTGTGGCGGGCCACTGGAGCCTGCACGTCGGCATCTGCTGTGTCCTGTCTCCTTGCTCCCTGCCAGCCCTCCCTGACTTCCATCCTAGAGAAGCACACTGTTGTCTTGGAGTCTGCAGTTTTTTTGCCCCTGTGCTGGGGTAAGGGGCTCCCACACTTCCATTTGAGGTCCCTGGGGTCAGTGACATGGAACCCAGAGCTGTTCTTTGAAATCCACCATCCTGGTTGTGGAGTGGGCATGCCTGTCCGTCCTTCTGTTGTCTGGCTCTCTCTGGCCTTGCTCAATGTAGAGGTATTCAACATTTTGACATCGGGACATGGCATTGTCATCTACAAGGTCACACTCAGCATCCATGGACTCAAGTTACAAAAGAACACAAAACCTCATTTCTTTTCATGTCTTAGATAAGCTTATGATTTTTATCTTGGGTGGCATTCATAGCTATCCCTGGCCTACCACATTCAGTCAGTGGGTTGGATGCGCATCCTAGGAACTTATGACCCTGCTTTTAGGAAAATGGGGAGGCAGGCTGTGCCCTTGAAGATGCGGGAAAGCTTGATCTGCTTTCAGGAGTTGGGGGCTTTCTTTTTCTCAAACTCGCTCGTATATATGTGTGTGTACATATGCTCAAGTGTATGTGAGCACATGTGTGGGCAGGTGAATGCGCATATGTGTGCACATGCAGGTGGAGGCCAGAGGCTAATATTGGGTGTCGTCCTGCATGGCCTGTGATATCCTCTCCACTTTGTTTTCTGAGGCCCGGTTTCTTTCTGAACCTGGAACTCAATGATTTGACTGTTCTAGCTGGGTAGCTCGCCCTGAGGGTCCTCTGCCTGCCCCCCCCCCCAGCACTGAGGTTACAGGGCCGCTGTCAGGCCTGACCAGCGTTGACGTCTGTACTGCGCATCTGATCCAGCACTTGACGCATCGAGCTCTCCAAGTGTCTCCTCTTTTTGTGTTTTGGGCTCTCCTGGGGTTTGAAAAAAAAACAAACAAACTGTGATTGTCTTGGTTTTTGACTGACCTGTCACTGTGATTGGGCGGGGACCCAGTCTTACTCTTTAAGTGGGTAACACATTCTAGATCTAGGGAGCCCTGATTCATTCCTCCAGCAGGAAATCATTGATCAGCAAATGTGTCTGTCACACTGCAGGCTCCTTTGCCTTGGTGGACACTGTTAGACACTTGTCCCCCACCTACATGACCATGGGTGTGCTGGTAAGATGCTTAGTCATCCCAGGGCCTTACGTCCTGCATAATCTGTGTGCTGCGTATTCACGTAATTTGCACATGCATGGCATAGCTCTGTAAGCCCATCTGTGCATGTGTGTGTGGGAACCTGTAAAAGCAGGTTCTACCTATTCCTCCCTGTAGTTGGAGTTTTCCTGCCTGGCCCACAGTCAGGACAAATCTCTGTCACCTGCCAGTCCCACAGTCGCTCAGACCCGACCAAGTAAACACAGAGACTTATATTGGTTACAAACTGTATGGCCATGGCAGGCTTCTTGCTAACTGTTCTTACAGTTTAACTTAATCCATTTCCATTAATCTATACCTTGCCACATGGCTCGTGGCTTACCGGCATCTTCACCTGCTGTTTCTCATCGTGGCGGCTGGCAGCGTCTGACTCAGCCTTCCACTTCCCAGCTTTATTCTCCTCCTTGTTCCGCCTACACTTCCTGCCTAGCCAATGGCCAATCAGTGTTTTATTTATTAACTAATTAGCAACACATTTGCCATACAGAACATTCCACAGCACCTTCCCTCTCTTCCTGCACGGTCATTCCATAGGCCTAAGCACATCTTTCCTATTGCCTTCCCTTAATAAACTTTTATAGTGGGTTTGTCGTACCTGGTGGCTTTTCTCAAATGGTAAACAGCACCGTTTAATGAATAACATTGCGCTGCTTATGACACCTCTGCTAATGGGGAGAAGTGAGTGAGGGTAGGGTGTTCAGCACTAATGAGGATATCTCAAACAGGTGTAAAGAGGGGTTGAGACCTATGGGACACTCTCAGAGACCTTTGAACCACCCCAGTGCCTTGATAAAAAGGATTCTTTCAGGCATCTAGAGTAGCACTGGGAATCCCAAAGTGTGTAAGCTTCCAGCTTGGGTCCAGGGACTCAGAGTCGACACCTCCATCGCCATCCGCAGCGTGAAGCTGTTGCCATGACCCCAGAACCCCCTGCCTCTTGCCTGCTAGTGTGCAATGGTAGTGCTCTGGAGGACGGAGTCCTGGTTCACGGCCAGAAACCGGGATCTGGAAACTTTTGAGATCCTGCCTCCAGTGTTGATTGCAAAATGCTGTGAAAGACCGGAGCATTCCAGTTTATACTTCTGGGAGGAGCTTCAGAAATGTGCACAAACTTTTTTTTAAAAATTACATATTTGAAACAAAATTCTATTTTTTAGCCCAGACTGGCCTTGAACTTGCGCAGTACTCTCTTGCCCCACCACACGTGTATATGGATAAGCTATAAGAAGGAGGAGTTTTGGAGTTCATTGACCTGGCTTTGAGAAACTGGGAGGTGGTGGGGTGACCTCAGGAAGACTCCCCTTCTGATTGG
This sequence comes from Peromyscus californicus insignis, assembly GCF_007827085.1. Taxonomy (NCBI): domain Eukaryota; kingdom Metazoa; phylum Chordata; class Mammalia; order Rodentia; family Cricetidae; genus Peromyscus; species Peromyscus californicus. The sequence continues at coordinate 113,604,499 of NW_026294402.1, read as the reverse complement.
CTGCAGAAGGGGTAGGCGGGACTTGTGAAAAAATGTAAAGCTCCAACGTCTGCCCTTGTGCAAACCACGGTTCTTTATTCGTTCGGGTCCGCTCCCTGCGCCCAGGCAAATCCTCCGGACCCACCTCCACGATGCATCGGCTGCAGGTAGTGCTGGGCCACCTGGCCGGCAGGCCAGAGTCGAGCTCCGCGCTGCAAGCCGCTCCCTGCTCCGCTGGCTTCCCGCGGGCCTCGGCCTCCGACGTGGTGGTGGTGCACGGACGGCGCACCCCCATCGGCCGTGCGGGCCGCGGCGGCTTCAAGGTGAGGTCCCTCCGGTGGGCGGGGGGCGCAGGAGGCGGCCAGTGCGGGTGGGATCCTGCCCTCTGGGTGAGGTGACCGCACAGTCCCCTGGGTGGGGATGCAGGAGCGGGGCTGGCTCACCGCCGCCGCGCTTCGCCCTGCAGGACACCACCCCGGACGAGCTTCTGTCGGCCGTGTTGACCGCGGTTCTCCAGGACGTGAAACTAAAGCCTGAGCAGCTGGGCGACATCTCCGTGGGTGAGCGCACCTGCCGGGCCTGCTCTGGGTCTTTCCTCCCTGGGTCTCTTCTCTCACATCAGAGACCTGAGTTTACTGAGGGGAAGGACCGGGGCACAGAGATCTGAATGAGCCTCTGACAGCCAGTCTTCAGCTTAGAGCCTTGGGTCCTCCACTCGAGGCACATCTGCTCACTGAGTGGACGTGGAAAGCAGGAACGCCCTGAGATAGATGCTCTAAAGCTCAGATGCTCCTGGAGACTCCAGGAGGTGGGAGGCCACGGTTCTCCACCTACTCTGTCATCCTGTCTATCAGAATCATCTGGTCCAGCCCCGGTTCGGTTACAGGTGTAGACGGGGTTCACCCTGCCCTAACCCCTGCTCTTCCCTGAACTAGAACAGTGTAGGACAGGGTTTCCTGGGGGGTGCCAGCCTGTTCTTCCTCCCCCAGTGACACAGGGCCTGGAGGAGGACACTTGAGGAGGCTTACAGACTCTCTTCCCTCACCCACAGCCCTACTTTCCTCAGCTTTTAGGCTTCGCACTGTGCGCCTCTTACCCTAGAGGCTCTCCTGTTGCCAGGCAAGCAGGCCTCCCGCCCAGCTGTGCTGATTTAGAGGCGCATGCCTTGGCAGGCGCGCTGGTGGCCCTCCAGCGCGGGGTGGTTCCTAGCTGGCTCCCCATTCCTCGGACTCAGCCTCCTTGGCCTCACATGAACCTCTGTGCAGAGGCTGTAGATTCCTGGAAAGATCGAGAATGTTTCCTTTCTGGGACGTGTTTTACCTTAGGCCTCAGGACACCTCCTGGCACTGAGTAAGGGCTCTTCTGTCCACAGGCAATGTGCTTCAGCCCGGGGCCGGAGCCGTCCCTGCACGCATAGCCCAGTTCTTGAGGTAATCCTTCTGACTCCAGCTCTAACTGTCCTCCACAATGGCTGGGGGCCCTGGTGCTGGAGACTCATCTGCGTGTGGTGGAAGACTGGGCTGAAAGAAGATACTGAGGCTACTAGAGAACACTGAACTCTGTCCTATGAGCATAACCTTTCCCCTACTTAGAGAGGGTGTGTCCCTGGGACCACGGCCAAGGCACCCAGGGCTTGGGGACTGGAGCAGAGACTTCTCCGTGGCCTAAGTTTTAAACAAAGCCAACTTAACACACACACACACGAGCGTGGAATCATATGACCAACGCCGAGCAGTGCATGCTTCCACTCTCAGCGTCTGGAAGTCCAGGCTTGTCCAGTCATAGCGGCTTGGGGACGGTGTAGCATGGGGTGGGGGTGTACCCCAGGAAGAGCTCTAGCCCCCCCCCCCATGACAGCTAAGCAGTGGTTCATTCACTCCCTCTTGGAGACGAGGACCCCATTCCTCAGTCCTTGCTGTGTGGGTCAGAAATAACAGCAACACTGGCCAGTGGTGGGGCACATCTGTCAGCTGGAAGGGTCAGACTCAGCCTGGGGTTCAAGGTCTCCACACCTCTCTGACTGGAGACTTGTCTTCAGTTGGCTGTTTCCGTGGACCACAGGCTGCCTGCCTGTTTCTATCTGCCCTCTGCCCATTCTGCCCCCATGGAGTTCTGGCTCTGTCAGCTCTCCCTGTCCTGGCTAACCCTGTCCAGATATGCCCCAGCTCTCAGGCTTCAAATGGGTGTGCTTCTTGTCCAGTGGGTGACCTTGTTCTTCCCTGTCGTGTGGCTTTGGTGTCTGGTCCTGCTGTCTCAAGTCTCTGTGTGTTGCTGGCGAATCCACTGAAATCCAGTACTGTCAGGCCCAAGCCCTCAGAGGGTGCTTCATGCTGAGGGACTGTTTAGGGGACCTTGATGGATTTGATGAAGGGTCACCAAGAGTTAGAGAATTAGGGCACATGGGAGGAATTCCACGGGCCTAGGGAGCCATCCTCCTGAGGTCCCCTTCAGAACTTGCCTTGGAGCACCAGTCCTGGGTTCCCCCGTCTGCCTGCACACCAGAGTCATTCTAGTTCCTGTGTGTTCATTCTCTGGGGTTCTTGGTGTGTCAGTCAAGGGGCCTGGGGTGATCCTATGCCTTTACCATGTTGGCCATGGCTTGTATCCACCTTGGAAAGCAGCTCCAACAGCTTGAAGGGCTGAACCCGGGGAGCCCCAGAGCAAGGAGTGAAGAATGAACATGCCAAGCGGGGAAACGGTCCACAGAGGAAAAACTGGACACCTTGGACCAACTCTGTGGTTAATAGAAAGGTCAAGGAGTCAGGATGAATGGTGGCCCAGTGTTGAAATGCAACTGTTGTGTCTTAGCCTAGCAACAGGCCCAGGTCTTTGTCCTCAGAGGACCACAGAAATGACTGCTTTTCATTGTCGAGTCCTCAGGGCGGCGGAAGGAGATTGTCTGTGGCCCACAACAGGTTTCCATTGTCTGCGCTGAGAAGAACCGTGGGACAGATGAGAATGTGCTTGGGGACCCTGGGTAGTCAGGCACTGTGGAGACAGGTCTGCACAGTGGCTACTCCTGCTCTTCTGGATCTGCCCCAGTCGGGGCAGGGCTGCCTGTTGTCCTGGTCTATGCACATACTGCTGGGGCTCTCTTGTGGTGCACAAGTCTCGTGGACTTTCTGTGAGACATTGTCATGTCCAGGGCTAGATGCACGTCCAGGGCTGACTGCCATCTCCCTTCTGTTCCAGTGACATTCCAGAGACTGTACCGTTGTCTACTGTCAACAGACAGTGTTCATCGGGGCTGCAGGCAGTGGCCAACATCGCTGGTGAGTTGTGACTGCCGGGTGCCCATGAGCATGCCCTGACCTTGGTCCTTGCCCCTCAGGGCAGGGAGGAGTGGAAGAGCACCCATTGTTGTGGAGTATTACTTTAACTGGGCAAAGGTGTGTTACATTTGTTTATGCTGCAGTTGTTTAATTATGTAAAGATGTGTTGCTGCTTCACCTTGCCTGCCTAAGGCACCTGATTGGTCTAATAAAAAGCTGAATGACCAAGCTAGGCAGAGAGAGGGGGATAGGTGGGGCTGGCAGGCAGAGAGAATAAACAGGAGAAATCTAAGGCTCAAGAAAAGAAAAGAAGAGAACAGAGAGGAGAGGGACATGCCTAGGGCAAGTCGCCGGGCAGGTGGCAGCCAGCCAGACATTGGAGGAAGCAGTGAAAGTAAGACAGACAGAAAAGGTAAAAACCCTGAGGTGAAAGGTAGATAAAGAAAAACAGGTTGATTTAAATTAAAAGAGCTAGCCAGAAGTGAGCCTAAGCCAGGCCTAGCATTCATAACTAATAAGAAGTCTGTGTGTCATGATTTGTGAGCTGGGTGGCAGCCTAAAAGAAAAAGTCTGGTACAATACCCCAAGCCTTTTTGGGTGCTCCTGGGTCTTCTGTGAGGCTTTGGTGAATGTCCCCCAAAAGCAGGGAGGGAACGGGCTGTGCTGGTCCAGGCCAGGCCCACTCTGGCCAAGGATGGTTATGAAGTGCTTTTGTTACAGGTGGCATCAGAAATGGGTCTTATGACATTGGCATGGCCTGTGGGTAAGATTGTCTTCCTGCCGGACCTTCTTAACCAATGCAATTAACCAAACTAATTTTGTTCTCCTCAGCCATGGTTCTCCCTGCCCACCACGGCTGCTGGCTGGGCTGGACTCTCACAGAGGCAGCCTAGGAGTTGTGGAAGCTCTGAGTGTAGTGGCCTCTTTGATTCTTTCTTGCAAATCTGCTTGTCACGTTGGAAATCTGCAGCACTCGGACTTTGCCTGTTGCGCTGGCTGGTTTTCCATGCTCCTGAGAGAAGTGGCAGAGTGGACTCCCTCAAGTCAGGGACGTTTCCTTATATCTCAATGTTCATCTTCCTAGGCTGTTGCCTTGTCTGCCACCCTAGCACCAAGGGAGAAATTGCAGCTGATACTGTGTTCTGAGGAACATGGTCAGACCTCTGCTCACTGTCCCCTGCACTCACACTACCCCCTTGTTTCTGCCTCTGGGGTAAAGAGCTGCAGAAATTATGCCTGATGGTGGATCCAGGAAAGAACAGAGCGCTGGGGCCACCTGCTGTTGGAAGATAGCTTCCATGGGCTTTGGAGCTAGCTCCTCCAGGTTCTGTAGAAGAGTTTTGATAGAAAGCGTTGCTGGCATAAGGTCAGGTCCTGGCTGCCTGCACTGGGTTTTCCTGACCTGCGTGTCAGGAGGAGGACAGCCAAAGTCCACACATGGGACCATGGTAGGCAAGGGTCACGGCCAGCCTGCCTGTTGCAGTTCCTTGTGTTTGTCATAACAAGGAGAGCAATTGTGGCCGCTTCAGGGGAAAGGATGGGGCTCTGTGAGGCCCTCGGGATTCTAGTCCCAAGCAGGTTGAGGACCCTGGTTCTGGAGACAAAGCAGCTGTGCCTGGAGGATGCCCACATCACCTGAGCATCCCCTAGCATTTGAGAGTGCAGCTCTCCCAGGACTGAACTCCGGGACCAGATTGTCTAGTTGGAGGTCATGCTGGTCACCATGACCAGCTTCCTCTCTTGCCAGGACTTCATATCCTCACCCCCCTTCAGCTCTGTGGATGTTGTAGGACAATTAAGTAGAGTCGCAACCAAAGCTGACTGTGGGATACGGATCATTTGGTCACACAGTTTGACAGGTTCTGGGTCTGTAATCCCAGCTGAAGCAAGAGAATTTCAAGGTCAAGGCCCACCTGAGCTACTTAGCAAATCCGGGGCTGAGGCAGTCTAGCAAGATTCTGTCTCAAGATGAAATTAAAAAAAAAAAAAATATTAAGGCCCAGAGATACAGCTTAGCCATGTAGTGATTGCCTACCACGTTTAAGGTCCTGTAATTGACACTCAGTCCTTCCAAAAAGAACTGAAGAGTTCATGTTATGCTGAACTTGGGAGAGAACTTAGCCAAGGCTTCTGGCTTCCCATCAATGTCTGATCCCTCTGCACAGGCCACCAGACCTTTTCCTCAGCCATCCCACCTACTTGCCAATCTACACAGGCCAGGTCTTTCTTTGATGTAAATTTAGTATTTACCATTTCTCCTTTCTCCCTCTGACTCGGGTACACCAAGTACTGAATCAGACTGATTTGGTATGTCCTGTATTGGAGGGAAAACTGGAAGCCGTCCCTGGGGACCACCACTTACTTAGCTCAGTAATGCACCATGCAGCAGGACCCTAGAGCTGGGGCCGTGTCTGGTACTGTACTGTGTGCTGGGCAGAGGGAAAGACGGCTCAGCCACTGTGCAATCCCTGCTCACTGGCCAGGTATCTGCGGCATACTTGGAGGGCTCCCTGGCTATTTATTGCCCAGCACTTGCCACACAGCTGGTCATCCCTCGGGCTTCCTACTGGGGCTGACAGCTCACTCCTCCTCCTTAGGGTGGAGTCCATGACCCTGTCCCAGAAAGGGAATACTGGGAATATTTCTTTACGCCTGCTGGAGAAAGAGAAGGCCAGAGACTGCCTGATTCCTATGGGGTGAGTGTCCACAGGAGGCTGTGTGTGTGTGTGTGTGTGTGTGTGTGTGTGTGTGTGTGTGTGTGCGTGTGCGCGCGAGCGCATGCGTGCTCTCACACGCGCGCAGGCATGCGCATATGCCCACTCACCCACCACTCTGTCCTCAACCAGAGACCAAGGAATTTTCTCCTCTGTGGCTGGCAATGCCAGGCCTTGAGGCCCTCAACCTCCATCCTCTGAGTGTCACGTACAGCAGGGACCAGGGGTGGGGCTGATGCAATCCTTGGCTTTCCTTTCTTTAAGCACTTGAGTCCTCTCTGAGCCCCTCAGTATGCAAATACCTCCTGTGTTGTCCCCCACCCTGAGGTGCCCAGTCACAAGGAGGATGGTGCCAGATGTTCCCCAAAACCTCTGTTGGAGACCTGGAACATTGAGAAGGATGTACGGAGAACTGAAGTTCTGAACGTGTTTGGGAAGGACTCAGGCCTGTGAGATGTAGCCTGGGAAATCTGTTCTCTACATCTCCATTGTCTACCATTACATTTGTGACCTCTGGACTTTGCCAACATCCAAGGACAGGGATCCCTGGCTGCATGGCCATACGAAGAAAGGCTTGCAGTGGGCAGTGATCTGGCTTTGTCCAGACCCTCTCTCCAAAGGCATCCTAGAGTCATAGGAGAAGTTGATCAAGTTGGCCAGCTAGTGTGCCCAGCACCTCTGCTCCTGTCCTTGGGATGTGACTGGGCAGGAGACCATGCCCTCTGCAGGTCTCACACACAGGCTGCCTGTCCCCATAAAAAATGTTTCCTTTGCTATGTGCCTCTGAGGGTCTGACCAGCATGGGTGCAGCTTGCTATGGGACAGGAGCGCCACCTTCTGAGTCCTTACCTCTGTCCCTGGAACATGGATGGAAACCCTGTCTCTGACCTGGATGCCCAGAAGAGCAGGCACAGGCCTTCAGTATGGCCCTGGCTCTCAGGCCAGCAGACCCACAGCCTCCTGCTTTACTGTTTGTGTCTAGGATAACCTCGGAGAACGTGGCTGAGCGGTTTGGCATTTCACGGCAGAAGCAGGATGCCTTCGCTCTGGCCTCCCAGCAGAAGTGAGTACAGCGAGGATGGGCTATTGATAGGGCTGGAGAGTGGCCTGAGCTGGGCTGTCAAGGTGATGTAAAAGTGTTGACTAGCCTCATGCCTCTAGGTGGGAGGTGGAAAGGTTCATCACCATTGTTGGGAGGTCGTCTCAGTCCTCCTTAGCTGTACACTCTGAGGTCTCAGTGCCCTCTCCCCTAACTGGGCCTCAGCCCTTCTCCCACCCCATTCCTTGCGACATAAAGAATAGGACCCTGTTCTGACCAGACATGGTGGCCACTGGTGATCCTCAAGCCTGCAGTATGGGACCAGTGGTGCTAAAACCTAGTCCTCCTAGCATAAGAGGCAGACCTGGGCCTGGAGTGGTGACCTGAGTGTGCCATTCAAGAAAACCAGAGCCTCAGGCCAGGGGAAGCACCAGCCTTATTGTGGAAGAGACCGCTGAGCAGGCTGAGTGACTAGGGAATGAAGAGCTCTAAACAGAACAGCATCTCTAAATGTCCTGCTCTTGATGGGGAAAGTCTGGAGCTGAAGATGAAGAGTCGAGGAAAGCTTTGGCATGCCTTTCCCTGCCAGAGGAAGGTGGTGTCCTGAGGAGCCCTCCAGTCACTTGCAGCTCCATCAGGGGGCAGAGCAGTCCCTGGGTTGCACAGCCTAAAGCTCTGTGTCTTCCTGAGTTAGCAAAGGCCAGGGACAGGCAGGAAATGGCCACAATTAGGCCTGAGAGTCGCTGTCCATGGTGCTGGCAGGGCAGCGAGAGCCCAGAGCAGGGGCTCTTTCCGAGCTGAGATCGTGCCTGTGACAACAGCTGTCCTCGACGACAAGGGCAACAAAAAAATCATCACTGTGTCCCAGGACGAGGGTGTCCGCCCCAGCACCACCATGGAGGGCCTGGCCAAGCTGAAGCCTGCCTTCAAGGATGGAGGCTCTACCACAGCTGGTGAGCGTGGGCCAGGAATAGGGTTGATGGAAGTGGCCTGTTCTACTCTGAGAACTGGAGCTGACCAGGCCCCTTGGCAAAGTGATGGTGGAGGGCTGGCTCTCCTCAGCTCGGCCTGATGCCTCCTTGTCCCACCCTTCCTCCCCTAGGAAACTCCAGTCAGGTGAGCGATGGAGCAGCTGCCGTCCTGCTGGCCCGGAGGTCCAAGGCTGAAGAATTGGGCCTTCCCATCCTTGGGGTCCTGAGGTCCTATGCGGTGGTCGGTGTCCCTCCTGACATCATGGGCATCGGTCCTGCCTATGCCATCCCTGCAGCTTTGCAGAAAGCAGGTGAGGCGGCTCCTTCTCATCCTGGACCTGGACCCCTCATTCCCTGTATCTGGGACTGGGGTGTGCTGGGTTTGACCCTGTGGGTGCTCTGGAATGAAGGTGGGTCAGGCTAGCACCGCACATCCAAGGCCTTCCTAACCTACCCTTGGAACACCCTCGCCTGGCACACACAGTAGACCACTAGAGCCGCACTTGGGGTGGAGCCCAGAGGGAATCCAGAGTCCTGCCTGTGGCTGTCAGCTCTGGTCTGTATCTTGCCTGCAGGGCTGACTGTGAATGACATAGACATCTTTGAGATCAATGAGGCCTTTGCAAGTCAGGTGAGCCTGGGCGTCATGGTGGGGTCGATTGGGCCAGTGGTTCAGAGCAGATGGGGGCTTCAGCTACTGCTCCGGCTCCTTCCAGGCCCTCTACTGTGTGGAGAAGCTGGGGATTCCTGCAGAGAAGGTGAACCCCCTGGGGGGTGCAATAGCCCTGGGCCATCCCCTGGGCTGCACTGGGGCAAGGCAGGTGGTCACGCTGCTCAATGAACTGAAGCGTCGTGGGAAACGGTAAGGCTGCTGCTTGTGGAGTGTTGTGGGGATGCTCGAGCTGGGGTGTCAGGTAGCTGGGGCTTGGGGAGGTGAGCACACACAGGTGTTCTGAACTAGGGATGGAGTGGTGAGACTTGTCTTCCTGATGGCTTGCTTAAAAGGCAGCATAACCTATGGAAGGTGTCTGCCACCTGGGTGTGTGTCTGTCTAGGGCTCAGTTTCCACAGATCTGTTCTGCTCATGTGTCTATAAGACGCAGCTCTGCCTGGTGGGGGCATGGGCTGGGGTCAAGCTCTGCCCAGCCAACGCAGGTTCTTTTCCCCAGGGCTTATGGAGTGGTGTCCATGTGCATCGGGACGGGGATGGGAGCCGCTGCTGTCTTTGAATATCCTGGGAACTGAAGCCCTGGCTGCAGGCACCGCCCAGAGAGTCCTACAGTGGTGGCCAGAGAGGGACTCTGCAGAAGCCACCTGCATGGGACACTCAGCACTGGAGGGGGGTGTCACAGCACTTTAATTTAGAAGATGTGATCACAGTATGGGGACAAGTGGGCATTGGGCCATCGGTCTGGTCCTCTCGGCTGGACCACAGTCAGCAGATTACTCTTGAGCACAGAACAAGGTCTGTTTCTGTGGGACAGTGTCCTCATGAATGATGGGTATGTTGGGCAAAGTAAATGTGTGCTATCTGATTCCAGTGGCAGTCATTTCACTCAGGGTCCATCTTTGTAATGATTACGTGTCACAGTCACCCTGGTGGTGGCCTATGCTGGTTAGCCCTAGAGACCTGTCATGCAGGGCATGGTTGACACCATTGTCTGAAAGGAGATCCCTCATCCGAGGAGCTACTCCAGCCCCATAGCCTGTGTCCCTGCTTAGCAGCCCTGAGCCAGACTGATGTCCAAGCTGGGGCAGGGGTGGCGGAGCCTCAGAACTCATGGGGTATCACATATCTCTCATCGTGAGAGCCTCGGCCCCGCAGCCGCAGGGTGCAAGGCTTCTCACTCAGCACACCTTCCACTGTCATTGTGGACTCGTACAGCAGGCTGCTCCTGGGGAAGGGGAAGTGGGGTTAGGCAGTGCCAGCCAGTGCCCAGGCCCCACGGGCGGTGCCCCAGAGGCAGGAAGCAGCTCTTACCTAGGATTGAAGAGCACCTGAAGGGGAATGGAGACTGGGGGTGCGTTGGTGGGTCGGGCCTCCAGCAGCCCACTGCCTGGGGAGACCCCAAAGGCATCATCCTCCCTAGCCGGTTCCTCCGGTCCTACATTGAGAAGAAAGGAGGCCACAGGCTGTCCAGATGTTGTCCCCCAGACTAGACCAGCCTCTCAGGTGTCACTCTGGTCCTTCCAGCAACCCAGGACAGGGCAACCAGGAACTGGAGGACTGGTGGACTCCAGGACTGTCGGGTGCCACCTGCCCTAGGGAGCCAGTCTACACGGACGGGACCCCGCAGTCTTTCTTAGAGGTCTTGCTCAGTCCCATCAAGGAGCAGCAGCATGGGGCAGGATGACAACATACCCATCAGCGCCGTCCAGTAGCTCAGGCAGTCACTGAGGTTCATCAGGTAGACCTCCCGGGTGTGCTGCTGGTTCACGAAGCAGGTCCCGAAGTCCACCCAGCTGGTGGAGAGCTGCAGCATTGGCACAGCCACGACAGCCCGCAGGGGGACCTCCTGGGGGCCCGAGCCCGCGACTCAGTGAGGGATGACCCATCCTTGCCTGCTGGGGTAGTGCTCTGAACTGGGTCCTGGGACACAGGGAAACCCACCGCCCCCAAGTACTGACACTTCTGAACATGCCACCAAAGCCAGAGGGGCAGGTGGAATTCTGCGGGGCCGGAAGGACACTCCCGGCTTCTCTGCCAGCCTCCCTCCTAGGGAGCTCACGCTGTGCTCCCAGTTGATAGGTCAGTCAGCCATCCACCCTTCAAGACCTCCATCACCCTCCTTGTCTCCCTCCTCCTTTGGGGTCCAAGGCACACCCCTCAACCCATTAGACCCTGAGTCAAGTTGCTTGGGGCCTCTCAGAAGTCCAGGAATCACTCAGGCACTACCATGGTCCACTTCTCTTCGGCCCCAGCTGCTGCCAGGTCCCAGGCTGCAGGGTCCCACTACTCTGCTCTGCTTCTGGTCTCTCTGGCTTCTCATAAGGTCTGTCCTTTAGCTCCCTACTTGCACCCCCAGCTAGGCCCCTCTGACTCTCAGCTCCACACTGACCAGTGTGTGACCTGCTCAGTGGTGCTCAAAGCCCTACAGGAGTAAAGCAGAGTCCCTCACAGCTTCTTCAGGTGCCCACTGTCCCCACCAATGAGGCCATACCCTAGGTCTCTCTATGTATTTCCGTTTTCTCTTGATTAAACAGGAAACAGGCTTTACCTGCCACCTCCTCCAGGGAGCAAACCAGATATCCCCCTCCAGTCCCTCACTCTCGGGCCAAGGTGCCATCTTCCTCCCCAGGGGGCAGAAATGGCAGGAGGGAGCCTAGAACATGCCTGAACAGTCTGGTTGGTGAAGCCCAGGAGCAGGTTCCCTGTGAACACCATCTGTTTCTCCCCCTTCTTATTCTGCTGAATGTCCACTCCAGGCAGCATCTGGTCTGCTGGGAGCTTCTGGTAGGACAGCAGTTCCAGGGAGAGTGAGAAGGACACATCCACCTGAGCAGACGTGGACACAGTGTCACCCCAGGTTCCTGAAGGCAGGCAGCCTGCTGGTCCGGTCAGGTCCTGTTCAGCCCCTAGCTTATGGGGCCTGTGGAGCGCAGAGTGTCCCAGTTGCCCAGTACACAGCTCAGCAGTACCCCCATGTGCAGCATGTGACCCCCAAGCCCTGCACTGGCCTGCTGTGTGCCCAGCACCTAGTCAGCATAGAAGACAGCCTTCCTTGTCCTTGGGAGTCTCCTGGAGGGGATAGAGCAAGGAACCTGCCCTTCTCACTTAGGGTGACCTGGGCTGAGGTTGTGTATGGGCCAAGGAAAGACTGTTTTTATCCTGAGGACATGAGGGGCCTATTAGGATCTGAAATGAGACATCCTAGGCAGTTTTTCCTTCCACGGAGCCTCTGGCTGCTTTGGGGTGCTGTGGAGTAATTCTCTTGGACACTGTAAAGATTTGTCACTCCAACTGGTTTAATAAAACACTGATTGGCTGGTGGCTGTGCAGGAAGTGAGGTGGGAAAGTCAAACAGAATGATAGGAAGGAGGAGGAGGAGGCATGAGTCTCCAGGCAGATGCAGTAGAAGCAAGATGAGAATGCTGTACTGAGAAAAGGTACCAAGTAAGAGCTAGTTAGTAATAAGCCTGAGCTACCAGCCAAGCATTTATAAGTAATATTAAGCTTCTGAGTCAATTATTTGGGAAGCGACTGCTGGGTATTTGGAAGTTGCTGGCAGGACAGAGACCTCCTCTGGCTACAGTGGGGAGTTGGGCTGTGGAACATGAGTGGGCTGAGAACAGCAGACCAGAGACTGGAACTCACGCCAAACAGAGTGGGGCTTGGGCTCTTAGCCCTCAAGACAGCTCCATGGTAGCTCATCAGAATCAGTATTTGCTACTAGTATTCCTGGACCTCAGCTCTGACTGTCACAAGGAAAGCTCTGACTGAAGGTGGTCTGGGAGCTTGTACTTGTCCCAGGCATTCTAAAGGCTGGTTTTCCCTGGTTTGGAAACCACCATCTAGGGCCAAGATGAGAAAGGCCGGTAGCAGTGCCAAGTCAGAGGTCGTCCTGGGGAGGAGCTCAGAGCTTTGGCTGATGAGAGCGGTTGCTAGGATAAAATGCCACCACATGGAGAAGACATCACATGGGACACGACATGATAGCGGTGAGTTCAAATTTACAGGGTGTGTTTAGATCTAGAACTAAAGGAGTTCAAGTCAGGAGCCAGATGCCCAGGTGCCACCCAACTGCGCCCACAGAGGAAGGTGCAAGGCCACTATGTGATGTTTCCTTTTTTTCTGGGAGCATCTGGGTCACCCCTGAGTCTCCTGAGGAGCTCTAGTGGGATGGACCCTCCCTTGCCCTTAGCTCTCTCAGCAGGGAGCCCAGGCAGAGCGGTCAGGAGAGCCCTCTTGCCATCTGCAGCGCGGACTCTGGCTCCCCCACCTCCACAAGCAAGGTCCGGGAAGTCCTGCAGGGCAACACATGCAGGCTGTCACGGCAGACAGTGAAGGCACAGCTGCACGTGTGTGGCTGCTCAGTGAGATCCTGGAGGAGCCGGACGAGCTGACCCAAGATGTGCCGGGTAAGACAGGCACTGAGCTGGAGCTCTACAGACCATCAACAGAAGGGGTGAGGGGCTGCAAGGAGGGGAGGAAGAGGGAGTTGCAAGGCAGGGGGGAAGGCGGGAGATGGTGGGGCTGCGTTTTTTTGCTGTCCATCCTGGACAAGCCTGTGCTTACCCAGGGAGCCACTATTTAAAGGGTTGCGCACGTGCCCTATGTCTGCAAAGCCTGGGTCCCATGCCCATTTCAGGTACCTCAAACCAAGGAAGCAGAAGTTCACAGTTACCATCAAGGCCCTGACATTCCCAGGGCTATCCCACCTTTGAAAATCCAGGCTCCTCCACACCCTATGCTCTGAGTGATTTACGTTCATGGCAGTCCAACTGCGGGTGGCCCCAAGCCAAAGCATTAAACCTTGAGCCCAAGGGCACGTGAGAAGGGATGGAGCATGGTATGAAGTGGGGGTGCCCACCAGGCCATCAGTGGTGGTACATAGGGACACACACTGGAGGGTCTGGATGTGTTTCTGGAATGCATGTGGCTATTGCTGTAGGTCTATCTGTATATAACCTGCGCAGAGGGACTATGTATGTTGAAAGGGACATGTCTGGGGCATGGACCGATGACAGTCCATTTGTACCTGGTACCCAGATGTGGGCAGGATACGGGTATGTGTTGCCTGCAGAGGTGGGGAGAGAGATGGCGCACCCCTGCACTGACCAGAATGTTCTCCTGTGGGCGGAGTATCAGCTGCTGGCCTGAGGAGGCTATCTCCTCTTCACAGTGCTGATGACAGTCTCTGTTGTCCCACCTGGCTCCACCTTGAGAAATGAAGAAGGGCTTGGAGACCAGGACCCGGAAGTAGTGCAGGATCTCCGTGGTGTTGATCAGCTTCAGGTGACGGGTGGTAGACCAGTCACTCAGCACCTGGGGCCATGGGAGGAGGAGGGGCATGGTGCATCCTTCCCACTCCTCGGGGAAAGAGACTCAAGACTTGAAAGGGCCTGTGCTTCAGAAGGACCCACAGGCACATGGGAGGTCCAAGTCCTTTGACTTGGTTGGGGGTGACGGCATACTTACCCCACAGCAGGGATTTTTCGGGATGAGGTCACTGGCCTGGCACCGGAATTCCAAGTAGCCACTGCTGTCCAGCTGGGCATTCAGCCTGCACAGTGACAGGCATGCTCAGGCAGCTAGGGTCATGCTCTGGGTCCTCCAGCGTCACCTCCCTGTCCCCGCCTTCTCCTCCTCCCTTCTATTCCTGTCCTTTGGCTCTGAGAACCCCACCAGTGAAGTGAGGTTCCTCTCTCAAAGGGATGGGGATGGGGGAGGGCGGTCCAGTTGACTCACTGCGCAAGTGTTATGTGGCCGTTCATCTCTAGTCTCAGGGGGCCCACTGCAAAGTCCTGAAGGCGACGCATTCGGCCTGGAATCTCTCTGTCTGTCTGCAGAGCCCAATCCATCAGAGATTACTGGTGGTCCCAGGGCTGAGCAGGCAGTGTGACTCCCAGGAGAGAGGAGGTGGCCATGGCACCCTCGCCCCAGGTGGGAAGGCTCACCTCCTTGTCCAAGCTCATGAAGCCCAGGGCATAGCCAGTGCATTCCACCTTGTGTAAGGTGTCAAGACCAAGCACCATGGGAGTGAAAGAGATGTAGATGGTACTGTTGCCTCCAGCTGGGATGACCTAGCAGAAATGCAGCAGCCTCAGCCCTGCCCCATGTTCACTGGCAGGCCAGGGCAGCTCTACCAATGAGCACCTACCCCTGCCTACTCACCACCTGCTTGGGGCTGATGTGGTACATGCTGGAGGGCGCTCCCTCATGCCCCTGCAGGATGACTGAGATGATCTGTTCTTCAGTCCTGGTACCACTACTGCAGTTACCCTGTTACCAACGAGACCCTGCCACTCATGTGGGCTCAACTGGCCCGGGCCACATCTCACATGCCCTGGACTCTGGCTCACCGATGAGAGGACTGCATGGCTAGACGCAGACATATTGGAGGGACTTGGGGACTGTGGTGAGCTGCTCTCAGAGGGGCACACAAGCTCTTTCCCAGCTTGGTCCCGCAGTGGGAAGGGTGGCCCATAAAACACAAGCAGCTCCAGCAATCTGTCCTCTTTTTCTTCTGGGACATAGGTCTCCCAGTCTAGGCGGATGTCTGGGGAAAGCATGGAGGGAAAAAGAGAGTGGGTAGCCTTCTCCTGGCCTCCACCTCCCTCTTCTCCCATACTCACGGTAGAGGGGGACCTCACTATTTTTATAATGCCACACGTTTAGAAAGTAGTTCTTGGTGATGGGAAGATGGTTCTGCTGGTCAAGTGTTTGCTGTGTGAACTGGTTAGTTTCTGTCAGCTTGTCCCAAACTAGAGGTGCTTGGGAAGAGGAATCCCCAGTTAAGAAATCGCTTCTGTCAGTCTGGCCTATGGGCATGTCTATGGGGAATTTTCTTGGTTAATGATTGATGTGGGAGGGCCCAGCCCACTATGGGCAAGGTCACTCCTGGGCAGGTGGTCCTGGGTTGTATAAGAACACAAGCTGAATAAGCCAAGAGGAGCAAGCCTGCAAGAAGCACTCCTCCACACTCTCTGCTTCAGTTCCTGCCTCCAGGTCCCTGCCTTGAGTTCTGCCCTGCCTTTCCTTGATGGTGGCCTGTAAACTGGAAGGTGAAATAAACCGTCTCCTTCCTGAGGTGATTTTTCTTTTCATGGGGTTTTGTCACCACAGCAGAGAGCAAACTGGGACACACTGCACACATGGGACTCGAGTCTGGACCAAGTGTGTGTGTCCAAGGACCGAGTCTGGGTGTGGAAGCACACGCTTGAAATCCTAGCTCTGAGGAGACAGTCCAGGCTACCTGCTGAGTCCTGGGACAGTCACAGACCCTTATCAAGCAGTGAAGTGGACGGCACCTGAGGAGCAACATCTATGGCTGTCTTCTGGCTTCTCCACATGTGAGCACACTCGTGTGAGCACACTCGTGTGAGCACACTCGTGTGAGCACACCTGAACATACATGCACTCATACACATAAATGAACCCATGCAACAAACACATACAGGAACACAAGTAGGTCTCCCAGGCTTCTGGCACCTAGCTTAGTTACCCGAAGCCCTCACGGTTGGTCACAAGACCAGTCGTCATGTCCAAACCCCTGACGAGGCTCTCCTTGCTTCCTGCAGCTTCCTGTCTCTGGTTTCTCTCTGATGGCTGGCTCTCCAAGTCCCACACTTTGCACCTTCTCCACATGTGTCCATCATTCCCAGTCTGTTTTCATTTCCTCTCCTTCATAGCTATCTTCCCAGGAACTCCCTACCTCCCTTTGTACTCCCATCCTTCTACCCCTGAGGCAAAGCCGCACTCTGGATGAACCACCTGCATCATCCCTCTAGATAGCACTGGTTAAGTCCTCCAAGCTGAAGAGAGTGCACCCCATTGCTCCCCGAATCTGGGCTGCCTCACTGCCTTCTTGCCTGCACACCTGCTCTCTCCTCTGACGCCTCCTATGAGTCCCACCATGCCCAGTGGTGGCTTCACTTCATCTGCCAGAAGTGCGGCCCAGACCGTACCTGTCTGCATCCTGCTCCCACCTAGCAGTGACCACCAAGTGCAGGGCCCTCGTCCTCTGCCTGTCCTTGCACGCCACCTAGCTGCTTCCTAACTGCACTAGAGCTAGTTAAGACTTCTCCCACCATGCAAAAGTTCCCTCAGCCGCATCATCTCCTTGGCTGTGCCACAGATCCTCTCCACAGCAGGATACCAGGACCAATAATCCAATGACCTCCTCGGTGTCAATTAGCATGGACTTTCTGGATCTCCAGTGTCACTGGTCCTGGCACTGAGGAATGCCTCAGGACCCACCCAAAGCTCTTGATCTTGTATCTCCTGTCCACCTGCTGTCTGCTTTTTCTCAAGTCACAATGACCTCCTGAACAATGTGCAGAGATCTTGAGTGGTGAGGAAGGAAACCGTGAGGGAGAAGGGAAGAGCTGGGCTCGTGACACAGGCCTGTGATCCCTACCCAGTTCGGGGCTTTCCTGAGTGAGTTCAAGAGCAGCCTCGGCAACTTAGTGGGACCTTGTCTCTAGCATGAGTGACATTCAGTCGACTCCCTACAACTGCAGAACCAACCAAAGGAAAAAAAAATCCCATAGACAAGGTCATCTCAGGATTGTCAAAAGCTTAGCCTCCTGCTGTTTACCAAAGCCACATGTCAGAGGAGAGGACAGACTCCTAAAATTGTCCTCTGCCCCCCCAAGCCTCCTGTCACACATGACCCTTCACACACACACACACACACACACACACACACACACACACACACAAATATATTTAATTTTAAAACTTAAAAACAAAAACAAATCATATCAAAGTGATAGCAAGTTAGTGACACTCATGTGACCCAGGCCAACCATGTTAACGTGACCCAGGCCAACCGTGTTCACACAAAGCGAGGGGTCTCCAGAGCATGACAGCATTAAACTAAAGGGACCAGAGAGGAAAAACAGAAGAAGAGGATGAGAGAAGGCTCCAGCATGTGTGCAGAAAAGCCAGTACTAACGAGAGCCCCCTCAGTACCTGCCCTGATCTAGGCTGAAGAGTATCAATTGAATCTACGCACACCGTGCTCAGTCCATTTACTCTATTGTTCTAAGTCAGTTTTCATTCTTAGCCCTCTCCTGCCTGACTCCTCACATTTCTCCCCCAAGACTCCTTGCAATCTTGAGAAAAGTTTCAAAATCCTCAAAGTCATAGCTCATTCCTAGAATAGATGATAAGGAACAGAACCATTACCGTGGTAACCCAAGGTTCCAAGGTCTCAGGACCAGAGCGAGGGAGCGCAGTGCTCTGAGACATAGCTTTTTATCAGTAGACTTGGCAAGAGAAGAATTGGCAGGCTTTCCTTAGGGTGTTTTGTGTTAGTGACCTTGGTGAGACACCTATAACTCTGACCTTGGGCATAACTGTAAAGTTTTACACTTATGATCTATTTACAAAGGCCTTTAGTCTAGTTTGAACTTGCTCTGAGGTAAAAATGACCTAAATGTGTGCAGTTTGTGTTAGACTGAGGAGAGATTATTATTTTCTGTGTTAGTCTGAGCAAAAGAAACAAATTGGGCTTTAAGTGTCTACAGTCTCATGGAACAATGGATCTGGCTATGAAGCATCTCCTAGTATATTTCTATATATCAAAATTATACACCTAAATGAAAAGTCATCTTCCTGACCACCCACAAATATATGTGCCCATAAGATTGAGATGTAATCATGAGATTACACATATACATTTTATGAAAATACATGATAATGGGGAGATATCATAGGTGTTATTGCACAAGAAGTTTACAACAAGCGACAGCCAGTTCATTCAAAAGACAATAACTCCAACACACCTTGAATGATGGCTTAGTCCTCTACCAGAATCCTTGGTTCTGATAGGTTGACCTTTTGAACACTAGTTGTTGTCACCTGCTGTATACTCCCATGGCCTTTTGCTACCAGCAGCTCTCAATACAGTACTCAAGTGCATCTAATGATAGAGCAGCTAAAAATACAACCCAAATCTATCGGAAGTACGAGGGGGACATGATTTCAGGACACGGTGACAGTGGAGCTGGTAATACACCCTTCAGAACAGCGGGATCCCACGAGGAGCAGGTCCAGAGCCCTGCTTCTCACTGTGGCTGTGCCTTCCTTAGAATGGCCCGGAGTTTAAAACCTCTGGTTTCTGAGTTGTCCACAACTCTCCCTTAAATCACCACATGCACCCCTACCAAGTGTCCCCCAGAAGGAAGTACAGAGGCTCCTTGAAGGCCCCCGGTACCTGGTCACACTGCCATCAGGATGGAAGCCCCCGGGGCACAAACCCCTTTCTCCTGTTCTCTCAGTATCCCCACCCCGAGGGTGCACCTGTTGTGTAACTCAAGTATTGCTGGCCGAAGGACTGAGGAAAGAGGCCCCTGGAAGTGTCTGTCCCCAGGCACAGTGACCCTGGTGACACAAAGTTAAGCAAGGATGAGTCCTGTCCTCAAGGATGGAAGTCCCTCCCTCTCACTTAAGCCTGAACTCACACAATCACATCTCTACTTCGGACCTCTGCATCTGTCTCAAGAGCCACAGGCCACTTGGACTCCTGGGTCCTGTTTGTAGCTGACAGTTCTTTCAAGGCCATCTCCTCTCCCTGCCAGACACACCATCCTGACCATCACGAGCAACTTACCACAGGGACTGGAGTTATACAGACGGAGATTTCTGATGACTCTGTCTCCTCCAGAGATCTGGGTCCCAAACCTGGAGGGAGAGAGCAGCCTGAGCCAGCACACTCAGTATAAACTAACTGTGCAACCTTGGGGAGCAGGAGTCCTGGGTGGGCCTCGGGCCAGAGTGGTATCAGCTACCTGTCCTTGTCTCAGTAACACCAAGACCCAGGGCTGCAGAGTGTTAGCTGACATTCTGCCTGGGCTCATCAGATGGACCTGATGTCAGCCCTAGGGTCTGGAACTGCCTTGGATCACTCTCTGTCCACCCACCCACCCCAAGCCCCAGAGACACACAAGGGTTAGCCCTATCCTCCAAGGCTTCTCTTCCCTAAGACAGCCCCACCCTAGAGCCTCCGTGTGGGTGGTTCAGGTGGCCCTGAGCCAGCTGGAGAACCAGGAGCCAGCACAGACAACCCGGACTAACAGCCAGAGGGCTCTGGGGTCATCAGGGGTCAGAGACCAGGACTCAAACTGGGTACCTGATGATAGGCTCCTTCTGGAATGGGGCCACACTGTAGCACGTATTCCTCAGGGAGCTGATGGGGCAGCCCACCACGGCCATATACACTGGGATGACAGTTGTTGGCAGGTTCCCCACCTGCAAACACATCAGCTCTTTGTCAATGAGGGCCACTGCATTTCTTTCTTCCTTTCTTTCTTTTTTCTTTAAGATTTATTTATTATGCATACAGTGTACTGCATGTATGCCTGCAGGCCAGAAGAAGGCACCAGATCTCATCATAGATGGTTGTGAGCCACCATGGGGTTGCTGGGAACTGAACTCTGGAAGAGCAGCCAGTGAGTGCTCTTAACCCCTGAGCCATCTCTCCAGCCCGCCACTGAATTTCTTTTAGGCAAAGCTCCCACTTGTCCAACCAGTCCAGGGTCCCCAGACTTGGCTCCTGTTGAGCCCAGCCTCACTCATCGGCCAGTTCCTAACCCAGACACCCCTAGCCTGGGCCGCCCTTCCTTCCTTCACAGCCCGCTACCCTCCACTGACCTACTAGCTGCAGGGCCTCTGGCCTCCTGCGGCCCCTTTGTTCAGATATCTTTTAGTTTGTTAAAGACTGTGTGTGTGTGTGTGTATGTGTGTATACAAGTGTATCTGTGTGTATGTATGTACATGTGTGTGCATGTGTGTGTATGTGAGTGTATGTGTATGTATGTGTGTGCATGTGTGTGTATGTGTGTGTGTGTGTATGTGTGTGCGTGTGTATGTATGTGTGTGTGTGTGTGTGTGTGTGTGTGTGTGTGTGTGTGTGTGTGTTGTGTATAGGCTGCCTAGCAAATGATCAAATGTAGAAAGCTGGATAAGAGTGCGGTGCTGGGAAGCTGTTACTGTTTTCTCTTGACTCCATGCTGTTCTCTCCAGCCCTCTCCTGGCCTCCTCATGGTGGCCCCAGCCCTGTGTATCACAGAAATCCAGAAGGTTCTGCCACACAAGAGAACTCTGCTGGGAGCATCTCAGTCTTGACCCCAGAAGCTGCAGCAGATGTGAGCGAGCAGCACCTGGCAGCAGCGGCACGTGGAAGAGCTGAGGGCCACAGCTGGCAGAGAGGAGCCGAGGAACCCTGTGCCTACATGCACGTCCTTACCATGCAAAGGAGGTCATCCCAGTACTCGCCCCACATGTTGGCACAGGCTGTGATGTCAATACTCAGCTGCTGGTAGGCTCCCAGCATGCCCTGGGAAATGTGGGGCATGAAAGCAGCTCCTTTCTTGTGAGATAACATGCTCTCCAAAAAGTCTGGGGAGAACAGGACAAGGAGGGTCAGGGCCCTGGGTTGAGGGTGAGGGCTAAATCCTCGGGAGTTGGCAACGCTTGGCCCTGGTGGAGCCATTGCATGGCCTCCATCCCGTCAGGAAGCCAGCTGAGACTGGCCCTGCTTGGCCAGTCTCTTGTTCCTCCTCTGAGGTCAAGCCCTCCCTTGTGAGCTGCCACCAGCCCCAAAACAAAACCACGTCCATTGCCGACTCCGCCATGTTGGGGACGTCACTGAGGAATACACTGAGAGGGGTGAGTCTCTGGTCCCCATTTCCCTCCCGGGCGGGTGCTGGTACCCAAATGGGGCATCACATCTTCAGATGGGCATGTAAAGCCCAACCCTGGCCATGGCTTGGGCCCAACACTCCCCATGTTGGCGGCTCTTACCCAGCTGTTGTTTCTTGGCCAAGTGCTCTTGGATGTGTGCTGTCTTTAGCAGAGCTGGGGGCATGTCAGGGCTTCACAGAGACAGGAAACAGCATCGAAGCAGTCAGTCCTTCCCACAACCTGAGCCGCAGCCCGTGGTAGAAACATCTGGACAGGTGCTCATGGGAAGGTAGCCTGCTCCTCTCAAGGGAAGCTCATTGGTTCCCTCTTCACCACTTTTTAAATTTCTGTTAAATTTAAAATTCTACCATCCAGCGCAACTCTAGCTGCAGGCTACCTCTAAAGTAACAGAAATTGCCTCCCAGGAAATCCACAGAATGATCTCTGAGCCAGAGATCTGTTATCCCAGAGGCAAACCCAGCTCTGGGTCCCCAGATCTTGGGCACCCTTTGCCACAGGCTCCACTCTCCCCAGCTGCTCCCCATCTGGCATCAGGATGCACTGTCATGCTGGAGCAGAGCTAATGGTTTAGACGGCTCTCCCTCACTTCACTACACCGTTCAGCTCAGGCCCATGAGCCAGTGTCCAGGACAAGCCTGATTTCTAAGCCCGTACCCCACACCTCTGCCCCCGGTTCCTCTGTCTAGGAGCCTCTCCCTCATTTACCCAACTTTCCTACCTGGTGTCAGAAGCCCTCCACATTCAAGGCCAAGCTAAGAAGGATTCAAAAGCCTGGCCTCTCCCACAGGTCAACTTGGGGTCCCCAAGGTGGGCTGTAAGAACTATCTCCTCTGTGTGTTTACCTACATCTATCTGTGAACCACAGACTTGCCCTCCCACACCAATCAGACTCTATCCTTCCAAGGGGGAAAAAATATCCCAATGAGGAGAACCCATCTGACCTCGTGCCCACTGGGAAATGCCCCAGGAAGAGATTGAGACTTACAGGCTGGTCCTTTTGTTCAGACTGTCCTGGGAGCTCCCAAAGTACTCAAACTTGAGGGTAAAAGGGGTCTGTATCGGGGAGCAATTCGTCAGGATGAGCTGGCGAGTCACACGGGTCCTCAGTGGCACATTCGAGCCAAAGTCCAAGCGGAGCTCCTCCGGGTGGCCTGGCCACTGTGTCCTGCTGACAGCATTGCCCCATGCCATGGGCACTATGTCATCTGCTACTCTTGTTCCACTGAGCCACCCTGGGTGGGGGAGTAGCCCTGAAACCCAGCTTCATATGGACTTCCTCCTCATGGAGTGCCAGACCCGAGGCCCAACCTTCTTGCCAATCCACAATGCCAGAGGAGTACTCCAACAGCACAAACTGCCCGGTGGGGTCAGAATGGCATGGTTCCAAGATTCTGGGCCTCATGTGGGGAAACCCACTGAGGATCCCCTGCCATCTCCTGCCTGCTTCACAGTGTGTACAGAAATGCCACACAGCATGGAGTGGAAGGGGTGGTTTGTACAGGGACAGCGAGGGCCTGTGACAACCTGGTAGCCTTCTCTCAGCTGCAGGAATTTGCTCAGGAGGAGAGGGGACCAGTACCATTGTGCAATGCCAGCCCTTCATGTGGCTTCCCCTACCCTGGACTCACTTTCCATCAGAGTCCTCTACAGAGATGGTGATGGTCACTCGCAGTCCCAGAGGCTTCCCAGAGATGCCCAGGGCCAGTGGCTTCTCCATGCCAGACACATCACAAGGGAGGGCCAAATCCGTCAGCTTTTCCTGCAAGAAGTTGATCCACAGGTCAGTTTCGGCACCAGGACCTCAGAAGATGAGGCCAGTCTTCCACTACCATGAGTAACAACATGAAGGCCTTGGCTTCTCTCTGAGGAAAGGCCTCCAGTGATGCAGTGAGCCATCCTGCCAGCTCAGACAAGGCCCTTAGAGGCTGACCCTCCCTCTAGGTTCATGGATATATGTGTCGGCCCTACATATCTGTATATATCCACAGGAAGGTATAATGGTCAATCTTTGTTGTCAATTTGATGGGATTTAAAATCACCATAGAAACAGATGTTTGGCGTGCCTGTGACAGAGGCAGTTTAGCTGGTGGGAAGACCTGTCCTAAACGTGGGCATCCCATTCTGTGGGTGAAAGCCCTAGACTGACTACAAAGAAGTGAGCTGAGTGGCAGCATTCATCTCTTTCTGCTTCCTGTTGGCGGACGCCATGTGTCCAGCCGCCCCATACACCAGTAGCCCTGACTTCCCTACCGTGATGCCCTGTAGCCTCAAACTATGAGCAAAGTAAATCTTTCCTTTCCTTAGGTTGCCTTTGTTACACAAGGAGAAAGCAACTGATCCAGGAGACTCCTCAAGCAACTTCCAGGGATCAGTCACATTCTTCAATGGGCAGCAGGAAGCTGTTCCAGGCCAGACCTGGGCCTATCTGCCTGGCACTCAGGCACCCGGGTACCCAGGCTCAGGTGTGTGAGAAAGCTCATTGGCCCCATGTCTGCCATCAAGGAGTTAGGAGCTGGGCCTGTAAGTCTCTGAAAGCTGGCTTCTGACCTCCACATGCAGTGGCGTGTGCGCACATATTCTTGTACACATACCCCCACAATAAATAAATAAATAAACAAGCAAGCAAACAAACAAATAAAATGTTAAAAAGAAAAATAAAGGGGCTGGAGAGATGGCTCAGTGGCTAAGAGCAACCTGGGTTCAGTTCCCAGCATCCACACGGCAGGTCACAACTGTCTGTAATTCTGGTTCCAGAGGATCCGACACCCATGGCAAAACACTAATGCACATGAAATAAAAATAAGTAAATTTAAAAAAAGAAAAAGAAAAAGAAAGAAGAAACCCTTTTTAAAGGTTGAGGATGTTTCTCTTTCCAGAAAATCCAGATTTGGCTAGCAACACCCAAACACTGAGCAAGTCCCGCTGAGAAGGCATCCCTCTAGAATACTCCAGGGAGAATCTGAGCTTCTCCTAGGAGGATGCGAGTCACCCGTTAGCCTCCCCTGTAGCACCCAGAACAGTGCCTACCTTGAGAAATGGCTTTGCCCTAGGCAAAGTGGACAGCTGGGCTGCCTGAGGCCACACACTTGCCCAGAGAAGGGTAGGGCTAGTGACAATGTGGTCCATGGGCCTCAGACCACATCTGAGCTACTCTGGGCCCTCTGGCCTCAGAAAGTAGGTCCAGAGTGAAAGAGGACCCTAAATGCAAATACATTAGCTCTCTTGCCCACTCATGAGGAGCGGATCTGTGGCCCTCCCAGGAAGCACCAGTACCAGTGGGTGGATGGGGTACTTCCAGCCACAAGGCACTCCCAAATTGCCTTACTCACCAGTGTATGGGCTGTAAATTCCAGGTTGAGCTGGCGCTCTTCACTGGGACCCAGTAGGCCACGTCTGGGAGAGATTGTCACTGTGCACAAGGCTGCTTGGGTCCCCAGGAGCTAGAAGACACAGGATGTCTTGTGAGGCTACCAGACGCACCAGGTTCTACACAGAGTGCTAACACAGCAAGCCAGACACAGCTGTTCACTTCAGGAATAAACCACAGAGCTTTCTCTCCTCCTCAAGCATGGTGGGCTTCACCCCCGACCATGGAGTTGAACCTTCTCTCCTCCCCAAGCATGGTGGGCTTCACCCCCCCACCACGGAATTGCCTGGACAAACAACCCACTGTGGTAGACAGCAGAAAGCAGCTGCCTTTGATAGAGGATTCTCCCATGGTGCTCAGAGCAAGCTCCACTATCAACCACAGGGGCATTGCTATGACTAGGTTCCAAACAGCTGTGCAGACTAGCTGTGCTAGCTGGGAGGTCCCAGCTGTGTTCACCAGGAGCTCCCTGGACAGGGAACTAGAATGTCCTAAAGACGGAGCCAGGAAAGGTCAGACAAGGTGAACTACTCCTTAAGGAGCCATGCTTTGCTGCCACCTGTGGATGGAACCATAGGCTTTGGGAGGGAGGCCGGACATTTATTCTGGAGGGTGGCCATTCAGGGGGTGGGGACCACATGTGTCTCCAAAGCTGGGAGCTGCCTACTGCTGCTTGCTCGGGTTCAGTCACCTTGCCCCAGTGGAACCGGGTGGGCAGGAGTGTGCCATTGACGAGCACGATGGTTGACTTTGTGGGCACACCCAGGTAGAGGTTGCTCAACTCCACATGGCTGCTCTGCAGGTACACATGAGGCTGCTGTACCTCAGCGTACACAGGAAGGTAGCTGGAACACAGGAAGTCACACAGCACATTGCTCAGAAAAGGAAAAATAAAACTATCCCAGTTTACCAATGGCATGAGGATTTGGGGAAAGTCCCGAGGAATCTATTAATATAATAATAAAAACAAACAAAAGCCAAACAACCAAAACAACAACAACAACAACAACAACAAAACCAGCTAGGAGTAGCACATTTATAATTCCAGAACCCAGGAGGCAGAGACAGGAGAGTCACTGTGAGTTCCAGGCCAGCCTGGTGTACGGAGAGACTTTCAGGCAAGCCAGGGCCACACAGTGAGAGCCCGTCTCAAGAAAACACAAAACAACAACAAACAAACAAAACTCCTAAAAAACAAGTTTGGCAAAAAGCTGCAGCAAAAACACAAGATCATCATTCAGAACATAACCATATTCTTATTCATCAATTAACATGTAGAAACAAACTACTTAAATTTTAAATCACTCGAAATATCTGAGAAACTTTAAGGAGAATATTCTGGGTTTAATTCAGAATCGTTACTCACCTCTTCCTATCCCTAACCAAATGCAAAAAAATTTATTCTGTCTCTGACACAAGAATCTAGGTGCTCCTGCCCTAGTTAACTTTAACTGTCAATCTGGCATAGCCTAGTCACCTGAGAAGGTGCACTCAGCTGAGGTAATGTCCAGTCAGATTGGCCTGTGGGCCTGTCTGTGGGAGGACTGTCTGGATTATAATGGAAGCAGGAGGGCTCAGTCCACTGTGGGCAGCACCATTCCCTGGGCAGGTGGTCCTAGGCTGTCATGTTAGCTGAGCAAGAGCCTGGGAGGAAGTCAGCAGTGCTCCTCTGTGGTCTCTGCTTCCGGTTCCTGCCCTGACTTCCTCAGTGATGCACTATGACCTGTAAGTGCAAGCCAAATAAATCTTTTGCTCTAAGTTGCTTTTGGCCAGAGTGTTTTGTTGTTGTTTTTGTTTTTTAGAGACAGGGTTTCTCTGTGTTGCTCTGGCTGTCCTAGTTGGCCTCAGACTCACAGAGATCCGCCTGCATCTGCCTCCTGAGTGCTGGGATTAGAAGTATGCACCACCCCCCAGCTGGTCAGAGTTTTTTTTTATTTAAAAAGTGTTTTTATTCATTTTACAAACCAACCACAGATCCCCTCTCATCCCTCTTCCCATTCCCCCCACCTCCTCCCCACCTCTATCCCCTCTTCCTAAAGGGTAAAGGTCAGAGAGTTTTACCACAACACAAAGTAAACTACAGCAGCTCCCAAAAGTTTTGAGTCTTATCCCAGTTAACATCCAGCCTCCAGAAACCCACAGAAACTCGTCTGTTAACTACATTTGACTGTCTCCCTGGGATTGGGAGATTCTCTGGCGGACATAAAGAGAGTTGCTTTTCAGTTTGTTCTTTTTTTTCTTTCTTATTGTGAGGCAGGAGCTTGATGGGCAAGTGCTCTACATGTCTAGATGGCTGGGGGCATTTTGTAGTGAGATTAACATTATGGTGAGCTGATATAGTAATTAAAGGAGATTATCCTAGAGAGTCCAGATGGGCCTGTCAATCATCTGAGAGGCCTTAAAAGCAAGAGCCTGGGATTGCCTGGCCAGCCACAGTTAGGTGAGTTGATTGAGTCCTCGCAAGAAATTATATATACATGCACACATAATATTACATAGAGTTTATATATTATATGTACTGAGTAGTATATATAATAGAATATGTAGTCTTGTTTTGTGTCTTGGGCAGTGCTTAAATTCACAATGTTCCTGTTTCAGCTTTCTGAGGGCTGGTATTATAGGCATGTACCATGTCTGGCTGTAACAGTCTCGTGTGTGTGTGTGTGTGTGTGAGAGAGAGAGAGAGAGAGAGAGTGTGTAGGTCAAAGGTCAAGGTCAATGTTGGTTGTCTCCTGAGTTGCTGTCTACTTTGTTTTTTGAGACAGGGTCCAGCTAAGCTGGCCAGCCAGTGAGCCAAGCTCCGCCTGTCTCTGCCTCCCCAGTGATGAGATACAAATACATGCTGCCATACTAGGAGACTTCAGGACCACTCTCAGACTGCAGGAGTTCCCACTGCGCTACGTTTCTACACTGCCCCCCAAGAGCCTCCCAATTCCAGTCATCTCTCCCTCCATTCCTCCCACCCCAGCCCGATCCTCCTGTTCCCATCTCCACTTGCCCCCAGTCCACCTCAAAATCTCTTGTTACCTAGCTAATTCCACTTACAGGTGAGTACATACCATGTTTGTCTTTCTGGGTCTGGGTTACCTCACTCGGGATGATTTTTTTTTTTAGAGTAATGGGGCATATGAAGCCCAAACTGGCCATCTTCTATAACCAGGCAAGGCTCCCAACAGTGGGACTGGGACATCAACCCAGCCATAAAACCTTCGACCTACAATCTGTCCTTCCTGCAAGATGTGCTGGGGCATGGTGGGGCAGAACACGTGGGAGTGGCCAACCAATGACTGGTCCAACTTGAGGCCCATGCCACGAGAGGGAGCCCATGACTGACACTGCCTGGATGGCCAAGAATCAGAGGCAGGACAGCCCAGAGACAGACCCATGATAAAACCAAACATGAGTGGCAGAAAAAAAAAAGGCAATGGAATGATTCCTAATAATATTCTGCTATACTCATAGATCAACACCTAGCCCAATTGTCATCAGAGAGATCAGACAGGCTTCATCCAGCAGTTGATGGGAGCAGATGCAGAGACCCACAGCCAAACACTAGGCAGAGCCAGGGGAACCCAGAAGAAGAGGAAAAGGAAGGATTGTCGCAGCCAGAAGAGTCAAGGACACCAGGAGAACATGGCCCAGAGAATCAACTAAGCAGGGCTCACAGGGACTCACAGGGACTGCAGAGACAAACACGGTCCCTTATGGGTCTGAGCTAGGTCCTCTGCTCATATGTTATGGTTGTGCAACTTGGCCTTCTTGTGGGACTCCCAACAGTGGGTAGAGGGATGTCTCTGACTCTTTTGCTTGTTCTTGGGACCCTTTTCCTCCTACTGGATTGCTTTGTCCAGCCTTGATATGCTGTGTTCAGTGGATATTCCTGGGAGGCCTGCTCTTTTCTGAGGGGAAATGGAGGAGGAGTAGATCTGGGGGAGAGGGGAGGGGAAGAGGGGAGGGGAAGAGGGGACGGGGAGAGGTACTGAGATGAAACTGTGATGGAACCTGGGAAGCTATGGTTGAGATGTAATGTATGAGAAAACAATAAAAAATTATTTTAAAAAACCCAAAAACCAAAAGCTACTGCAATTGGCTTCTCATGTGGGTGCTAGGCATCCAAACTCAGGCCTCAGGCTTTTACAGCAAGCATTTCACCAACTCAGCTCTCTCCCCAACCCCCCTCTCCCACTTCCCCCCACAACATCATATTTTAATAAATATGTTATTGTTCTGTTTCTCTCGTGGGGTCTGGACTGAGGTGATACAATCAAAGAAAACCCATAAGAAATTTTAAAAGACGGAATAGATTTATTTTTTCCTATAACTCATTTCTTTTATCTGATTTAAAAGAGGACTACAGCCAGGCAGTGGTGGCACATGCATTTAATCCCAGCACTCTGGAGGCAGAGGCAGGTGGATCTCTGTGAGTTTGAGGCCAGCCTGGTCCACAGAGCAAGTTCCAGGACAGCCAGGGCTGCACAAAGAAATCCTGTCTCAAAAAATTGAGAGAGAGAGAGAGAGAGAGAGAGAGAGAGAGAGAGAGAGAGAGAGAGACCCATAAACCAGTAACTACATCCGTGCTGATGGGTCTCATGTACACAGATGCTGGCAACACTAAAGGGGAAATGGACAATTTGACTAGCATGGTTGGAGACCTCTCGCTCTTATTTTTAAGAATGAACAGAACTAAGATGCATGTTGAAATGGAAGGCTTGAACACTGTTACAAACCAGACAGCCTAACAGACGTACAATGCTTCACCCAACAGAGGAGAGAACTTGGCAAGTCAAACCTAACAAAGTTAAATGTTTTTGTACTTTAATAATACTATCAAGAGGAGTCTGGAGAGATGGCTCAGTGGTTAAGAGCACACTGGCTGCTCTTCCAGAGGACCTGGGTTCAGTTCCCAGCACCCACATGGCAGCTCACAACTGTCTGTAACTCCAGTTCCAGTGAATCTGACATCCTTATACAGACATACTTGCAGGCAAAACACCATTGTACATGAAATAAAAATAAATAAATCATTTAAAAAATACTATCAAGAGAACAAGGCCACAGAATGGTTGAAAACAGTTTATCAAATTAGAGACTTGCATGTTAGATATATAAAGATTTCTTACAAACTCTGGAATAAAAAAGAATACTTTTTTGTTGTTGTTGTTTGTTTGTTTTTGTCTTTCAAGACAGGGTTTCTCTGTGTAGCCCTGGCTGTCCTGGATCTCACTCTGTAGACCAGGCTGGTCTTGAACTCAGACATCTAAGAACTCAGAGCTGCTTGCCCCTACCTCCAGTGTGCAGGGATCCAAAGGGTGAGCCACCACTAGCTGGCTGAGAATCCTATTTCTTAATTTTTTAGCATACATGAATAATTCATAACAATGGGTTTATTGTGGCATTTTCATACATACGTTTATGTTTTGATTTATCCGCCGTTGACTCTCTTGTCCCACTCCTACTAATTATCTCCCTCTTCGCTTCCCTTCTACTCTCTTGTCTTTTGGGGGGTTTTGGTGGGGAGAGTTGGTGGCTGTGCTGGTTAGGTCTGTGTCAACTTGACACAGGCTATAGCCATCTGAGAGGAGGGAGCCCCAGTTGAGAAAATGCCTCCATGAGATAGAACTGCAGGCCAGCCTACAGAGCGTTTTCTTAATTAGTGATTGACAGGGAGGGCCCAGCCCACTGTGGGTGGGGCCCCCTGTGAGCTAGTGGTCCTGGGTTCCATAAGAAAGCTGAGCAAGCAGGGAGAGTAAGCAGCACCCTGCCTGGCCTCTGCCCTGCTTGAGTTCCGGTCCTGACTGCTTTCAACGATGAGCTATTGGGGGGGGTGGAGGGTGGGAGTAAAACTCTTCTTTATGTACATGAGAAAACTTCCACTGTAAAAGTGCGGGAGGAGGGAGGAAAGGGGAGGGGCGTCACTGCCCTCCAAGCCTCTGTGTGTTCCTACCAGAACACAACAGCCTTAGCACACTGAACACTGACTGGGCCCATTCTCTCGCCCAGGAGCAACAGTATGTCCAGTTTTCCATTCTTACGCTTCCTCTTGCTAGGAAACAACCCCAGGAGGCCGGAAGACAGCATCGGCTACCCTGGAGTTGGAGCTACAGGCGAATTGTGAGCTGCCTGACCTGGATGCTGGTAATCAAACCCTGATCATCTGGGAGAACACCGAGCACTCTTAACCGCTGCGGCATCCCTCCAGCCCCCTCAATCTGCAGTTTTAAACTCAGAAATATCTCTAGATAAATACAGAGTTGCGCACACTGTTAACATAAGGTGAGACACAGTCCACTGTGACCCTCCGACCCCTCCATACCTCCAGGCCCCATTCTCCACCTTGAGCTCCAGTACCGTCTGTAGCCGCTGACAGTGAGAAGTCTCTAAGGCGACAGTCACTTTGCACTCCCCCAGAGGGTGAAGCTGGCCGCTGAAGGGATCCATGTCCAAAGGGGACACCTACGGTCAACCCAGAAGATACAGTGAGAAGTGAGGACAGGGGACCTGAGGTGCTGGGGTTGACTCTGTCTGGTCAGGACCACCCCCAAGCTGCCCCTGGATCTCCCAGGCATGAAACCAAGGAGAAGATGAGCAAGATGGGACCTCAGCTGGTGAGGACATCAGGAACAAGGGAACAAAAACTAGGTGTTCGGGTAGAGGAATACACAAGATAGAGGTTCCCACAATCCCGGTGCTGAGCCAAGAGGTGGAAGGCAGAGGTGCCCGGAGGGGGGATTGGGGAGTGGGGAAGGGGCCTGAGAAACCAAAGAGGAACAGGAGGAGAGCTTGGGCGCCCTGGAGGAGGTGCTCTGGGCAGGCCCAGGCCCGTTTCTGACAGCTTCAACCAAGGCTAGCCATCAGGTCACCCCACTGGGGAGGGCAGAAGCTGCAGCCAGACGGACTGACGGACTTCCCCCTTGTCCCCATCCTGGTTCCCCCCCGCTCCCGCCCCAGGTTGATTCACCCATCAGCAAACCCACTCAAGGGAAGAGTGGATGGATGAGAAGTGGCACAAAGGAAGTGTCCCAAAGTGTCTGCTTCTGGGAAGGGACCTACCCTACCCCTACTTCCTCTGTCCCTAATGAGAGGGGGGCACCTGTGGGACTAAGAAGCCTTGGGCTCTAGGTGGGCCACACTGGTTAGTGGGATGTCACTGGAAAGTCACACCAGAAAGGGCATTATCTCTCCCTTCAATGAGACCAGGACAATGGGTGTGAAGGCCACAACTGCCTGGAGATGCCACAAGACCTGTATTGAACCCATCCCCACCTCATCAGAGATGACCTTGAACTTCTGGCCCCTCTGGCTCAGAGCTCTGGGAATACAGGCACATGCCACCACACACCCTGCTTTGTGCAGAGCTGGGGATTGAACGCAGAGCAACCAACAGCTTACATCTGCAGAAATTGAATTTTGTTTGTAGACCCTCAGGTTTGAGCCACCGCCCGCCCCCTGGTGGCAGGCACTGAAACTGCAGCCACATTTCCCAGGTAGGTGACCTGGAGGAGGGAGGCCTTGGCCAACAGCACCTTCTGACCGCATTGCCTGCTTTCTGGACTCAGGTTGCTTCCAAGAAGGAGAACCCCCACACTACCCTCTTCCGCATCCAGTGGTCGAAAAAGGGAACGGGAAATGCCTGTGGAATTGGGGCTGAGGGATGGATTTCACCCTGGAGATTGCTGCCTCAGATCAAGTGTCCCAGTTCAGACAGGAGCCAAAGGTGAGTGTCCCATGGAGAGGCCACATCTAGGGGGCCTGCAGGATCCCACTCACATCCTCGTGTCTCTCTGCCAGGCACAATGGGCTCTCCCTCAAATGCCACACGGCAGAGAGCTGGCTGATATTCCGGATCTGGATGGAGCATGAAGCCTTCTGGCCCAGGCGGAGCAGACCAAACTGAAGGGCTGGGACATCGATGACCAAGGCAGGTCCCTGAAACACCAGAGGGGCCTGTCACTGCCTGCCTGCCTGGGAAGGGGCTGGGTCCTGCTTCACCACCCCACCCCAGCCCCTCCGAGCTCTCCAGGCATTCCCAGCTGCCCAGTTCCCACCTTAAAGGCAGCTTCGATGTGAAGCACCACTGGGCAGGGCGAATCTTTGATTTCACACTGTAGGTCCTGGCTGGTTGGGCCAGGGACTCCACCGGTTAGGTTTAACTCAAAATCTCCGACCTCATTAGGCTCTAGGGAGGAGGATGACATTGAGGTGGCGATCAGGGGTGGGTACAGTGTCCTGTCAGACTGGATCTGACCACAGGACAGCCAGGGTCCTGCATGGGTCCCCTGCACCCAGCCCCAGGCCGGCCACACCCTTTTGCAGGTGAGCTACCTATCACGCCTGTGCAGGGCTCCACTTCGATGATGTGACAGTGGCTGATCTTGCTCCACGTGTATCTGATGGGCGACTTGCTGTTATTCCACATCTGAAAGATACAGGCAGGCTGCCTGGGTACTTACTGCCCTTCGTGTCCAATCGGAACCTGCTGAGGGACCGTGGGATCGCCGGCTCCCAAGGGGTCGTCCATCTGATGCCAGCTGCTGACCATCGGAAGCCCCAGGTCTCCCTACCCAAGAGGCGCCTTTGCTCCATGTTGTGGGGACACAGGCACCACATCCTGCTGAAGACCCGGGAATGAGTTCCATAGCCCTGACTTCAGAAGATTCTGGACACTGGTCGGTCAAACAAGCCTGGTCCAGGAGTGTAAACCGCTACAGGCTCCGTGGTGTGGCCTATTGAGCTGTCTTCACCACACTTACACTGGGCCAGTGACGCTGGTGAGAGGATTCCTTACCTTAAAGTCCTTCTTCACAGTGATGCCAATGTAACTCTCGCCAGGGATGATGAGGGCGTAGGGCTCTAAAAGGACTTGGAAGGGTTCTGCTGAGCCTTTCACCTCGATTTCCAGGACGATCACATCATCCACTGAGTAGGAATAGTCCCCCAGGTTCTCCACCCCTGAGCTGAACACAAAGCCACTGTGGGCTAGGGGTTGACATATCCCAGGGGTGTGTCTCTGCCTCTCTCCCACTGGTTTGTTCTTGTGAACACAAAGGGTTTCCTTACCCTCGACCCCCAACCCCACAGTCACGTGACAATGTCTACACTGTGACAGGGCAAAGAGACAGCAGAGTAGCCTAAAGCCTGGGGTGTGGACCTGCTGCCTCCGGGAACAGAGTGAAGCCTCCATGGGGCCTGTGCACCATGCTCCCTGGAGACCCACCTCTAGCCGGTGCATCATGCAAACCTTCCCACAGTACTGAGCAGCACCCAGAGTCTACCAGCCAGGATGCCCAGGGGGAGCAGTGACCCTCCTTATCTAGGCTCACCTACTCACCTCAAGGGCTCAGGGACAGCTTCCAGAACCATTTGCAGTACACTGTGGAAACACTTGAGCTGCAAGAGAAACACAGTATGATAACCAGACTCGACTTCCAGCCAGACTGCCTGCCTGCAGGGAGCTAGGGGACAGGGAAGGGATTCCTGTTTCCGGAGCCAGGGTGCCCGGGGGTGGGGGTGGGGGGTGGGGGGGTGGGGGGTGGGAGGGGTGGGGGGTGGGAGGGGTGGGGGGGGCCTAAGATGCACTGCTTCCCAGTGTCCTCTCTCCATTGTAGGGAGAACGGGATCCCTGCCAAGGCAGGAACCTACTGGTCAGCAAAGAAAGCCCCAGCCCCCCAAGTCTGACATTGGCTCCAATTAGCACCCTTGGTGTGTTTAAGGGACCAGACCCTCCTGGGTACAACAGCAGGAGCCAGAGGCAGCCACACACAACTCAGTCTCAGACCCTCTACAACAACAGCCCTGGCCCAGTCCTGCGCCATGCTGGCACTCACTCTGGAGCCCACGCCTTGTTTGAAGGGGCTGCAGGGGACGGGTGGAGACAGTTATGTGCTTTGAACTGTGAAAATCACCAGGGCTGAGGAACAGGCACAGGGCTGTGCTGCAGGAGGGACATTTGGGGACAGAACCAGGAAGCCAGCTGCTGAGTCTTGCACACCAGACCTGCATTCCAGCCATACTCAGAGCTACATGCGGCCCTCAGCAGGGTGCCCAGGTGCCTCTTCAGGCCCAGCTGTGGTTACACGTGGGGGTTGGAGGAGGAGGGGACACACGAAAGCTAATGACCCCGGTCAGTGGCTAATGAGATGACCTCGTGAGGAGAAAAACTCAGGATGAACTCGTGGTCTGAGTGGCCCTCGAGGACGCCCTTCTCAGGAATGATGGAGAAGGCCGTCTCCCTGTCGGGGTGGCACTTGATGCTGTCTGAGCTGTGAGTCTCTCCAGGCATCAGAGGCTGCAGGTTGGGTTTCATGATCTGCCAGTGGAAGGCCAGCTCCACGTGCCTGTGGGAGCAAGAGCTGCTGTGGGCGGTGGATCCCAGGCCACGCCCCCGCCCTCAAGGCTCCCACCCCGTGATTGGTTGGCTCTATTCTAGACAAGAAGTGACCAGAACAGGCTTCCAGCTTTTCCCACAGAGGAGCTGAGGGCAACTTAGGTAAGGACAGCAGGGTGTCCACAGTGGAGACCATGTAAGAGTCCCCACCTCAGCAGCTGGGAACTGAAGCCACAGTGAATCAGGGGACATGGGTGATGCGAAATGTCACACTCTCGCCATTATACTAGAGGAGTCCAGGCATCCCTGAAAATTCTCAAAAGTGTCCCCTATCACATGAGCATTTCCAGCTTTCCCATACGGACCACATTCTCACCTTCTGCCTCCAGCCATGGTCTCCTGGGATGATGGCTGTATTCAGAGAGACATGTGCCCACTGGCTACTGACAAGGGCAGCCCCAGCTCTACAGCACCATAATGGACAGGACTCAAGACATGCTTCTGGGTGGTGGGATGGAGGGGGATGTCAGGTCAGCCTCCCATCCGTGTCCCGGGGCACCCCTGACTGGGAGGCCCACTGAGGTCAGGGCTGATGGAATGTGATGTTCAAAGGTTGGACAAGGAAGGACCTAGCAGTGAGGGCTGAGCCCAAAGACCCTGCCTGGGGTCTGAATGGCTCCCGGGACAGGGACACAAAATGACCTCTCTGGAAAACCATTCCGAGATCCCCACTACAAAACGGAATAGGAGACTACAGGTGATATGAAGTAGGAAACTGAACAACAGGGGGACTCCAACTGGGTGGAGGGAAGGAGGTCTGTGCAGAAGGAGAAGGAGGGATACAGGACAGATACACCAATGCTGTTCAATAAAGCCTCAAGAAATCATTTTATATTTACCTAAAAGTATACACGATACACATAAGTGTCTGTATACACACACACACACACACACACACACACACACACACACACACACACACACACACACCATACTTACAACTTAAAGGAAGTTAAGCTACTTGGACTGACAATGCTCTCTACTGGACCCATAGACTAACGACCCAGGACCAGGCACAAGAAATCTCCTTCCAGCCGGGCGGTGGTGGCGCACGCCTTTAATCCCAGCACTCAGGAGGCAGAGCCAGGCAGATCTCTGTGAGCTCGAGGACAGCCTGGGCTACAGAGTGAGTTCCAGGAAAGGTGCAAAGCTACACAGAGAAACCCTGTCTCGAGAAAAAAAAAAAAAAAAGAAAAGAAAGAAAAGAAAAGAAAAGAGAAAAGAAAAAAAAGAAATCTCCATCCAAATGTTTGGTCGGGGTAGTTCAAGTGATTCCCCAAATAATACAGATTATTGATGTGGCCCTTGGTCACCTCTCAAGGTTGAGGTGGTCCCTGTTGCTGGAGACACTGCCCACTTGGCACACAGGACTGATGATCTGAGCTGAATCTGACCCGGAAGCATCTTCCCTATGGTCTAGCTTCCATGGTTCCAGAAAATACTATGCAAGCTACCAAGGGAGGGAAGCAATTGAACATCCCTCCCCAGCTGTAACACTTACGAACTGCAGCAACTACCTGCATGGCAAGATAAGCATAAAGGAGAAAGAAGCTGAAGGACGCTGGCCCATGTGAGCACGTGGCTCTGGCCGGCCTTGCCCTTCTCCCCCATTCCCTCTGCCTTATAAAAACTGTTAGATGGCATTCCTGAAGCTAGCCTCCAAGTTCTTATTCCCTTATTTGGCCACTCCCTCCTCCTGAGGCTGACTACCAAGGCCCAGCTAACAAAGCATTGAAGTCCAGCAATCAAAAGCCCCCTTTGGCTCACCCAATTAAATGTTTTCCTTTATAGGCGTTGTCGTGGTCATGGTGTCTCTTCACAGCAAAAGAAACCTGACTGAGACACATGGTGTTTCCCCTTTTCCTAAACCACCATTTGCCTATGGGACACATCTGCCTCCTCCCTATCCAGGGGCAATCCTTTGTCGTCCCCCACCACAGACAATATTCCTGCCCATCCTCCCCATCCCCTCCCCCTTCTCCCTCAGCCTCTGTCCCCTGTCTTTGTCTCTTATTCCCTGCCCTCTGTCCCTCTGGGGCAAACAAATCTCCTTTGTGCTGAGAACTTGGTCTTGGGGGTCCTGAGCCGATACCGACCCCTTCAGAAGCGGCACTCACATGTAGGTGGCAGCCAACAATTTTCTAATTAGACTTAAGGTCCACTCAAGAGGAGGGAAACCATGCCAGGTACTGGATACCTAGCGGACTTCCTGGAGTTAGTGAGATCATAGACATTAGAAAGAATGTCCGCCGGGTGGTGGTGGCGCACGCCTTTAATCCCAGCACTCAGGAGTCAGAGCCAGGCAGATCTCTGTGAGTTGGAGGCCAGTGTGGGCTACAGAGTGAGATCCAGGAAAGGCACAAAGCTGCTCAGAGAAACCCTGTCTTGAAAACACTCCCCGCCAAAAAAAAAGAAAGAAAAGAAAAAAAGAAAAAGAAAGAATGTACCAGCATCACTTCACTAGACCAGTATGGTTCCTTATAGTCTAGATCTTTTCCTCATACCCACAGGGAGGGGTAGATGCTACCCCTCATCCAAGAAGCCCCTCTTTACAGCGAATGGAGACACCACAGAAAACCACAGCTGGACACCTGCAGAGATCAGCAGGTCATGGACACATTTACACCACAGCTCCTGCATCTATGACTCAGAGAACATCACAGTGTAAGAGCCAAAACACCAGGAAATCTGCCATCAATCAGTCTCGCCTAGACCAGAACTACGGCAGTATAAGGGCATGTTAATGATGAAGGGAAAAATTAGTGGGGTCCCCTCCCTAGACAAAGAACTCCAGGCAGCCGCTGACTGCTGGGAGAAGCAGCCCTCCCAGGGATGGGCTGCATCATTGGTTGTTCAGTGCAGAGTGCTCAAGAAAGACTCGGCAGCATGTATTTGTATTCTTTGTATTCGTGCAGACACACACGTATGTATCTGTATGTAACACTCATAATCAAAGAAAACGAGGTTATCAACTTGAAAGTGGCATTGGGTATGGGAGGGGTTTGAGGAAGGGTAGCTGGGGGGGCTGGAGGTAGAAAAGGGAGGGAGAAAGTAATATAATTCTATTTCAATTAAAAACAATAAAAGGAAACAAAACCACCTATTTATTCCTGGCTTAGTGTGGTGGAGGGATATTGCATTCATGGTGCAATCTGGCTTCCCACAGTGAAGACCCTACATGGCCACACTATTCAATACAGTAGCCACTGGTTTTCAGTGGCCACCAAGAACTTAAAACGTGACTAGTGTACTGAGGAGGTGCTTGTCATTTGATTTCATTTTAACCAGTTTAAATAGAAATAGCCAGCTGGGGAGATAGTTCATTGGTAAAGCATTTGTCGGGCAAGCATGGGACTTGAGTGAAATCTCAGCCCACGTTAATAAGACCCAGAACCTCTGGGTATAAGCCAGTCATGGTGGTGCATGCCTTTGATCCCAGCACTCAGAGGCAGAGGCAGAGGCAGACAGATCTCTGTAAATGTGAGACCAGCTTGGTTTACATGGTGAGTTCAAGGCCAATCAAGGCTACACAGTGAGACCCTGTACAAAACAAAACAGTAACAACAAAAGCCAGGTGTGGTGGCACATGCTTATAACCCCAGTGCTGGGAAGTGAGGGACAAGCAGATCCTCTGGGCTTCCTGGCCAGCCAAGTGTAGGCCAACGATTGGTGCCTGAAGAACTAGAGCCAATCTTGTCCTCTGGCCTGCACACATCCATCACAAACCCCACAAACATGTACACCTGAACACACACAACTCATGCATGCACACACACACATACACACACCATACACACACACACCACACACACACCATACACACACACACCATACACACACACACACACCACACACACACACACACACCACACACACACACCACACACACACCACACACACCCACACACACACACCACACACACACCATACACCCACATACCACACACACACACACACCATACACACACACACCACACACACACACACACACCACACACACACCACACACCCACACACACACACCACACACACACCATACACCCACACACCACACACACACACACACACACCATACACACACACACCACATACCACACACACACACACACACACACACACACACACACCACACACACACCATACACACACCCACCACACACACACACACACACACACCGCACACACACACCACACACACACCATACACACACACACACACACCATACACCCACACACCACACACCCACACACACCATACACACACCACACACACACACACACACACACACACACACACACACACACATCTAATGGTTGCATGATGGGCAACGTGAACCAGGAGCCTTCCATCCAGTCTGAATCCATTCTGGGCTCACAACAACTCCCTCTGACTCTTAGAAAGCACTCTTGCCTCATGAGGAACTCGGGGCTAGTTGAGGGAGGACCAGGGCTGTGTGTCAACAACACGTCAGGGCCACTCACGTAGCATTTCGGATAATGAGCTGTTTCCTTGAGGTAGACTGGAGGTTTTCAGGCTCAAATCGGATAAAGTACTGGGCTGTTAAATCTCTCAGCTCTCCTGGGTCTGGTTCACTTTTTCCACCAGAAATATAGATGAGATCCAAAGCCACCAGCTGCCCAGTTCCTGACGGAGGAGAGTAGGAAGGTTCATCAAGTATCACCAGGCTGAAGTCGGCACCCAGGGGCCACAGACTGCCATGGGACCCATGCCATGTCCCCATGCAGCTGGCCTTATTTGGGTCTCCAGAGCATATAGAAAGGGAAAGCGGGTCTTGGTCACCTATTCATAGCCTCAGGTCTTCCCAGACCAGAGAGAGCCTTGCACGCAGCAGATACTCATTAATGACTACCGAGTGGAACTGGACAGACAGATGGAAGGAAGGGAGGAAAGGATGGATTGTGTATACCTGGTACAATTCAGAAAAATGCCCTCTCTGACCTTGCAAAAACATAGAAGTGTAGTGATACATTGTGTACCCTAATAAACTTTGCCTGAAGATCAGAGAACAGAACAAGCCACTAGATTAGACATAGAGGCCAGGCAGTGGTGGCACACACCTTTAATCTTAGCACTCGGGATGCAGAGATCTGTCTGGATCTCTGTGAGTTCAAAGCCACCCTGGACTACATGAGATTGACTCAGTCTAGGAGAGAAAACAGAGCCAGGCAGTGGTAGCACACACCTTTAATCCCAGCACTTGAGATCTCATGTCTTTGTTTGGGAAGTCACATGGCTTTTATCCCAGCACTAAGAAGGGAGTGATATGGTGGGCAGAGAAAGGTATATAAGGCGTGAGGAGATCAGAACTAAAGCCTTTTAGGCCGAGGAAGCTCTTTCGGCTGGAGCTTTTTCAGGCTGAGGAGTTGGTGAGGTAAGAGGTGGTGGCTGTGGCTTGCTCTGCTTCTCTGATCTTCAGGCAAATTTTATTAGGGTAGACAATATATCACCACATAGAGCTGTAACCAGTCATTTATGTGGGAGCCACAGATGACTCTCAAAGATCAAAGTGGACTCCAAGTGAAAGAATGGGCGATCACACCTGTAACCTCAGCATTAGGGAAGTAGGGGCAGGTGGATCAAGAGTTCAAGGCAGTGTGCCCCTCAGATCCCCACCACCTGGCTGGGGCAGGTACAGCATGCCCTGGCAATGCTCCTATCGTAAACAGCTCCTGAAACCACATCCCCACCTACGATCACCAGCTCCTTTGTCTGACAATTGTCACACACGATGATAAAGGTCTCCTCTGCCTTGCCTAGGCCGGTCGGGAGGAACAAGACCTGGAGAAGAGAGAAGATATGTATAGCAGAGACTAACCAGGAAACATGGCGAGGACCAGGGACTGGGTGTCACGTTTAGAGGTCTGCCCCTGATGACCTACTTTTGCCAGTGAGGCCTCACCTATGAAAGGCTCTACAGCATCTGGGAAATAATGCCACTATGGTGATATTTTATTTGTATTAAGATGTTATTTGTATGTTAATAAATAAAGTTGCCCGGGGGTCAGAGCTATTAGCAAGCCATAGGAAAGCAGGGCAGTGGTAGCGTACGCTTGTAATTCCAGCACTTGGTAGGCAGAGCTGGGTAAGTCTCTGTGTGTTCAGGGATACAGCCATTATTGGATACACATGCCTTTAATCTTAATACCAATCATGGAAAACCTGGAGGCCTATACAGACAGGCCGTGAGGAGGCTGTCATGTGGTTGGGTTTACAACCAATGAGAAGGCAGGACAGGAACTCTATATAAAGACTTTAACACAGGGGTAGCTCTGGTTCGGAGAGGTAGGACCACCGCAGGAGGAAGGGTAAGGTTTTAGCTCTTAGCTCTGACCTCTTGGCTTTCTTCTTTGCATTGGTTCTGTGTTTCTTATTTAATAAGAAGGTTGGATACATCTACATGCCACCAGCTGAAGGACAGGACTTTGAAATACGGACTTATAGGAGGCATTTCAGATTCAAACCATAATGTCCTGTATTGACTTCTTAATTGATTTATTTAGTGAGTATGTGGAAGGGTGTGCCACAGCAGGAATATGGAGGTCAGAGGACAACCTGTGAAGTCATAAGGCAGCCACAGAATGCAAGCACACACCCCTGTCTAGAGCCCCAGTGCTGGGACCTGGGTCAGAATGGTGTGGATGTGAGCCATGAAGACACAGAGGTGGACGCAATGATGGAACACCCGAGGAAGCCACCATGGGTAAGCATGAAGAACAGGTTTGACTACCCACCTCCAACAGGATGGCAAACCCCGGAGCCAGCTCAAACACGGATGGCATGACTCCAAAGGGAGGCTGTTCCACAAAGCCGGTGGTCGCAACAGCCTAAAAAATAAAAAACAAGAGGGTTACACAATGGTGTGGCAGAAATTGCAAAATCCAGTGCTCACTGCAAACCTCTCCAGATATTCATTTTGCTGTCTGAGGATTTTAAGGATCCTCCAAGTGCCCTGTGAGTGAGGAAATCATGACCCAGCCACCCTGAGGGTGTGTTCACTCCACCTTTGCCAGGCACCGGGCGAGGCTCTGAAGGTTAGTAAGTCACTGACATCTGGGAAGCAATACTACCACCAAGTGCTCGGGACATGAGACGTACAGGAAGGGCTTCCCAGAACACCTGGTTCTGCCTGTGGTGGCCACCATGTCTGCCTCTGTCCCTGACCACCCCCGAGTGCTTCTGAGTCACAAGGACACCTGTCAACTTGGTAACAGAATCGTGGATTTCACACAAAACCTCTGGGCTAGAGGTACAAACTGGTGCTTACAAGATCCTGCCCAGCAGCCAACACTTCCGGGAAGGGAGGTTTCTGGGTCTGTCTCATACTCCCAGGCCAGAAGGCACGGGGAAATCTACCCACTGTGACAGAAACTGCGGAGTACACGTGATGTCACTGGTGCCGGGCTGGGGCTGCCTGGGCAGTGCGGAGCAAAGATAACAGGACAAGAGCTCTGCTCCCTGGTCCCACGAGGTCACAGCAAAGAGCCCAGAGGTACAGGCACTTACGTGCAGTCTCCTCCTTTCAACAGCTGGTTCAAACATTTCGTGTGCATGGGTACACATGTGTACATGTGAAGGACAGAGGGCAGCTTCAGACACTGTCCTCCAGCAATGCTGTCCACCTTGCTTTTGGGGACAGGGACTCTCATTGGCCTGGAACTCGCCGAGCAGGCTAAGCTGACCGGCCGGCGAGGGCCAGGCTCACCGTCTGCCTCACACCTTCAGGATTATGCCAGAGTGGCTTTTTTTATGTGAGTTTTGAGGATCAGACAGGTTCTTCCACTTCACCGTCTGAGCCATCTCCCCACCTCAAAATATTTTTAAGTACTGTGCTAAATAAATACCAGCAGAATTCAACCAAAGCCGCCTGCCTGTGCTCTCCCATACTGCTCCGATGTGCTATAATAAAGCTGAACTCAGTGAGACTGAATTATAAAACAAGAGGGAGGATACACCTCACCCAGGATTGCGCGCGCGGGGGGGGGGGGGGGGGTTGCTCGTAACCAGAGGCATATCCCTGCCCTCGACACATTTGTTCTCGGGCCACGACAGCTGGATCTGGGGATCACAACACCCTACTTCTGTAAGTTTCTGGTCCCCGGTGTGATGCAGCAGCCTCCTCCATGGAGCTCATTTCCTTGGGTGGTTTGTTCTTTTCCCAGGAAGCGATCTACAGTCACTCACCCGGAAACTGGGCGGCGGCCAGCTCTTTTGGGGCATGATGCAGAATTTGCCAACGCTGAAGCCCACGTTTTTGCAGGCGAATCTGGTTATCTTCACTCCTCCAATGAGGCAGTGGCCACAGTCCAATACCGGTGACACTACA
This sequence comes from Peromyscus californicus insignis, assembly GCF_007827085.1. Lineage (NCBI taxonomy): Eukaryota > Metazoa > Chordata > Mammalia > Rodentia > Cricetidae > Peromyscus > Peromyscus californicus. Next base: position 113,561,056 of record NW_026294402.1, on the reverse strand, counting down.
GCCATGGGAAAAGGTTGCTCAGGGAGGGCAACATGGGGCTGGTGAGATGGCTCAGCAGATAAAGGTGCTTGCTGCCAAGCCTGATGACCTGAGTTCAAGCCCCTGGACCGACATGGTGGAAAGAGGGAACCAGCTCCTATAAAGCGGTCCTCTGACAAGTACATGAGCACCATGGCACATGTGTCTCCCCGACCCCATACATGTAAGTATAATAAATAAATGTAATAAAAATTTTAATTAAAAAAGGACAACACATCACTCTGAATGGACCCTGCTGTCATCGTTTTGGAGCTCGGAGCAGCCCACCACACGGAGAAGGAAGGGTAAGTAGGGTGGTATGCAATGACCACTAAGACCCTTGGGCTCTGTCCAGGGTGCTGCCGGTCACATGGTCATAGTCTTGGAGGAGTCAACACTCACTGTAGACCCCCATCTGGGCCAGGAAGATCCAACATGGTCTTGGGCATTGTGGAACAAATCAGGGGATGGGCTGAGTTCCAGCTGAAGGATCTCGTACCCGAGAGGGACCAGCAGAACCTGGCTTTTCTGACGACGCCTCCCTGCCTCCCCAGCACCGGAGTCAGCACCTACAGAGCTTTCCTCTGGGTGCCTGGGACCATTCACCTTCCCCTGCTGCGTCACAGAAGCAACCCCTGCAGACGGGAGAAGGCCTGCTGGTGTGGAAGCTGCTAGAAGGCCCTTTCAGGACTCTGAAGTCTTTACCCAAGAGATACAGGACCTGTGCCCCTTCCAGGAAGTCCTAAGATGCTGTCCATCCTTACAGGGGCTTCCCAGCCCTAACTGAATCCCTCTGAAGGTGCAATGCATACTCACAGGTCAGGACTGGGGGCGGCCTCCGGGCCTGCAGGGGGATCACCAGTGTGTGGGCAGACTGGGTCTCAACCAAAATGAAATCATCGAAGTCCCCAAGACAGTCCGGAATGAACTGGACAACGTACTGGCAGGTCATCCCAGGAGCCACTATTCCACCTTTTCCTGGGAACATCCCTGTGGACCACGGAAGCGGCCAATGAGGATGAAGGACTAGCTGCCCACCGGGGCCTGGGCTGTCCTCCTCAGAAGTCAGAGTATATCTGTTTCCGTCCAATCGCTCCCTAAGACTTGGGAGCCCGGCACAAGCCTCAAGATTCGTGAGGCCCCCTCACGAGGCTAGCAAGCAGGGAGCGATTGCCGAGAGAGGGGAGACTCTTCTGTGGAACTGCCTGTGAGTTAGGCGGTGAGCTCCAGGGATGCTGCTTTCAGGACTGTCACTCACACCGGGATGAAACTCTTGGTGACACAGCAGCCTTTTTGTCACCTATGAGTTCCTGGAAGTAACCCAGCAAGTTCATTGGTTCACCAAGTTCGGTTTGGTGGGAATGGTCACATGACTCTGTCACCAGGGCCTTTCTGGGATGAAGAGATGTTAGCTCACATCTTCCCTGGAAAAGTCATACAACAGACACCAACCACAGCTGGGCCAAGGCTGGTGGCAGAGCTGCCTGGGGCACGCAAGGGAGGTACTAAGGCAACAGTACCCAAGTGGGAGTGAGGTGACCAACGTGAAATGCGTAGGTGGAGGTCATCTGCCTCTATGGCATAGGGATTATCTCGTGGGCAGCAGAGAGCCCTTTGAGATTTGTGCGTTTGAGCGGCAAGAGGATTTTGCTGTGTTTTCTCTTTGGTAAGATATTTTCTCACTCTTCACCTGGGCTGGCCTCAGATTTGTGTCAATCCTCTTCCTTAGGCCTTCCAAGTGCTGGGATTACAAGTGGGAACCACCACACCTGACCAAGACCAGAGGCCTTGAGGTGACGGGAGACTGGTTGGAGGGTTGCCATGGTGATGTAAGCAATGCAGAGTACCTGATCAAGGGTAGCCACAGCGTGAAGGGTGGGGAGTTGGCAGAACCAGTGCACTGAGCAGAGTGGACAGACAGACAGACAAGACTCTGGGACCCTGAGCCTGAGGGACCCCAGGGACTGCAGAAGGAGGCGTGGACAGGGCCTGGGAGCCAGCTCATCAGAGACCAGTGGCCAGTCCTGCACATCATTTTGAAGCAGTCTAGAATGCTGCTATACTGAACTTACCAAGCCCCAGAGCGAAGTACGGAGAGGACGGTGGGAGGACTCGCAGGTACCGGCTGGTCGCAGTGGTGTTCTGGAGAGTGACTACCATCTGCGCAGAGGTAAAGGTGGGGGTCCTTTCAGCCAGTCGACGGTGCTGCGGGCTGAGGTCAGGGTTGACTGACTGACTGACTTCTGTGTGTGTGTGTATGCACGTGCATGTGTGCATGTGCGTGTGAGTGTGCACGTGCACTCACACGCTTGTTTGGCGGCCATAGGATAGCTTGTAAGAGTCAGTCCTCTCCTTCTCCACGGGGCTTCTCTGACAGAACTCAGGCCATCAGGCTTGGCGGCAAGCTCCTTTACCCACTGAGCCATCTCACCACCCCAAACTCCAACGGTGTGGGAAGGAAGAGGGTTCTGAGAGAAATCAGCTTGGCCACATGTTGGTAATTACTGAAGTGGGGTGACAGGTACATGGGGGTTCGTTTTGCTCATCTACTTACTTTCATCTGGGGACATTTCCATAGTAAAATTAAAATACAAAGCCGGGCACAGTGGCACACACTTGCGTTCCCAGCACTTGAGAGGCCAAGGCCGAAGGATTGCCATGAGTTTCAGGCTAGCCTGGGCTATGTAGTGAGTTGGGGACTGGCATGGGTTACGGAGTAAGACCCTGTCTGAGGAAGGGTTTTAAAGTCATCCTTTCCCGCCGGGCAGTGGTGGCGCACGCCTTTAATCCCAGCACTCGGGAGGCAGAGGCAGGTGGATCTTTGTGAGTTCGAGGCCAGCCTGGTCTACAGAGCGAGATCCAGGAAAAGGCGCAAAGCTACACAGAGAAACCCTGTCTCAAAAAACAAACAAACAAAAAAAATCATCCTTCCCTGGTTAAAATACAAAGTAGAAGGAAAACTGGAGTTGATGAAACACCTGTTGTTGACACGTAAAGCGATAGCTGTCGTGACTGTCAGTGCTCAGGGGCTTGTGATTGGCTCAGGAACGCAGCAGGGACCCAGACCTGTAGTTAAGTCCCTTTATACAGAACAGCACAACACTTCCACATAACCTGCTGTGGTGCTCCTTTCAAATGGCAGCCTGGTACAACCTCGGGTTACCCGGGAAGGGTCTCGGTGAGGGATTATTTAGATCAGGTGGACCTGTGGGCTGTCTTTATTGTTAATTGTGAAGGAAGACCTGGCCTGTTGGGTGGCACCATTCCCTAGGCAGGGGGTCCTGGACTATACAGGACAGGAGAGGCTGGGTGAGAGCAGATGGGCAGCCTGCACTGTTCACACTGGGTGCTGAGGATCCAAGTTCCAGTTCTCACGCTTGCACAGTGAGCGCTTTACCCACAGAGTCATTCCCCATAAATCATAAATCCATGTTTGTACCTCCACTACAATCCAGCAGCATCAAATTCAATCTGGCCTTCCCTCTTTCCTTATTTATAAATGCTCGCAACTATAGACATGTTATTCTCATTCATATATACATATAAATACATCTACTGTTTTTAGGACTTATTTTTTTAAATTATGTGTATGTGTGCATGTGTCTGTGTGCAGGTATGCACATGTGAGTGTGGGCATCTGTGGAGCTCAGAGACACTGGAATCATTACAGGCAGTTACGGGCCACCTGAAGTGGAGTCTGGGATTCGATCTTAGGTCCTCTGCAAGAGCAGTAAGCGCTCTTGACTGCTGACCATCTCTCAGGCCCTGTTTTGTTCTTTAAGACAAGACCTCATGTACCCTAGTCTGGCATCTGATATCCTACGTAGCTGAGAGTAGCATGGGCCCCCCCCTCTTCCCCCCTCCCCTTCCCCTCCCCCTCCCAAGCATGGGGATGACAGGATTTCACTGCCTCACTCACTTTATGGTTCTTTTTTTTAAAGTCCTGTGTGCTAGAGACACTTAATGACATGCTGTGTATGCCTCCTCCGACACACTCCAGAGGAGACGTGGTGGAGGAAAAAGACACCGACCAGCTGCTGAGGCTGGGCGACAGCCACATGGATGTGCATTAGTCTTTTCCCTACTTTTGTGTGTGGTTCAGAAACCCCATGACGTAAAGCAAGGTTTCTACCTCATAAACTGGTCCAATCTCATAATCTGTGAAAAATCCAACTGACGGCTTAGCCAGAAACACGGGGGTATCTGCACAGCTGTGGAAGAGACGAGGGAAGAAAGGCTGTGGGCGTCGCCTGTTTGACCCGATGGAAAGCGGTGACTGATCCATGTGATGGCACACTCCCACAGTCCCAGCTCTCGGGAGGTAGAGGCAGGACCACCAGAAGTTCAAGGCCAGCCTCCATTAGTCCACTCCCTCTCTCAAAAAACCAAAAGTAAAGAAATAAACTCATCCACACCATCAAAGGCATTCACAATAGGCTGTTCCTCGGGTTTTCTGGTTGGTGTTTACTAAGCAGGTTATAAAACATTTTAGGGCTGAGGAGATGGCTCAGCAGCTAAGAGCACATACTGCTCTTGTAGTGGCTCCAAGCTTGGTTTCCTGTACCCACATCGTACCCACAGGCAGCTCACAACCACCTGAGAGGGTTAACTGAGGAGGAAGAGGAGCGTAGTGAACGTGGGCAGTGTCATCCCACAGGCCGGGACCCTAAAACTGAATGAAAGGGGGAAAGGCAGGAAGCCAGCTGAACAACCCCTTCCCCCATGTCTAGTGACCACAAAGTGAACTGTTCCGGTCCACCACATCCTCCTGGCCATGATGGACTGAACCCTCTGAACCCAGAGCCAAAATCAATCTTACCTTTCCCACATTGTTCTTGTTAGGTATTTTGTCATGGCCATGAAAAAAAGTAACCAATACACTGTGGGAAGGTCACATGACTATGGACTCCCCAGTCCCAGCTCATTCAGATGCCCCTAAGAAGCCCACTTACTTTTTTTTATTTGTTTGTTTTTTAGATTTATTCATTATGTGAACAGTGCTCTGCCTGCATGTATGCCTGTACGCCAGAAGAGGGCACCAGATCTTATTATAGATAATTGTGAGCCACCACGTGGTTGCTGGGAATTGAACTCAGGACCTCTGGAAGAGCAGCCAGTGCTTTTAACCTCTGAGCCAACTCTCCAGCACTATTTCTGACTCTTGATAGGTGAGAAAGCCACAACCCCAGGCCTCTGAGGGTCAAAGGTCATACCTGTGGGTCACCCTGAAGGCATGCTTTCCTCTTAGACACTACCTTGACTTGCCAAAGTCTAGAGACCTCCTTAGACTAATCCAGAAACTTCCCATCTCACTTTAAAGGGTCAGATTTCCTGGGATTCTCAGGGGAGAACACACCTCCATTCCGGCTCTGCACTCAGGGATCCTCCTCTTCTCGCTGGCTTCCTTGAAGAGACAATTAGAGACTTGCCTCCATGTGGTGTGTTAGGCGGGAAAAACCGCGGGTTTTTCAGGAAATGATTCCGATTCTCCATCCTGGCAAGCAGAAGCCTCTCCAGGCCCCTCTGTGGCACCCGTAAGTGTTTCATCCACTTCTTATTCTTTGGTGTGCCCGCCTTCTTTGAAGCACATGAAAGTGCAGTTAATGGTAGGTAAGGGACAGCTAGCCGGCGCAGACTCCATGTTCATCTGGACTACTTCCCTCTGCCCACCTCCCTGCACCCACTGTCCCAACGAAATTCAGATCTAACCTTGACAGTGACTTTGGTCCTTTGTCTGGTCTTATAAGTTGAGGTCCCGCTGTCTGTGGTGTACTCAAACTCATCAAATTTGACCGGCTTCTTGCAGGACTCTTCAGCCAGCCTGTCCAGCTTGGCCTTTAGCATAAAGCGCCTCTCACAACTAAGAGTCAGTTTTAGAGCCCCGGGGGCGGAGGTGCCTATGGCACCGAGGAAACACATGTTAGCTATACCACAGCAAAGAAGTGGATGCTTTAAAGGTGATCAAATAAAATCAGAGCCACAGTCAGGTCATATTGTCTTCAAAGCTTTCACATTCACAACACCAACATTGCTATTCAGTGTATGAGTTATTCCTGGGACTTACTCCACGCATTTGAGACAGGGCTAGAGGTTAAAATATCTTTCCATTTTCCAGAATGGTTAATTAGCAAAAACAGTGGACCATTGCTAAACACATACCCCAAGTGTGAGCAATTCTTTAAAAAACCTCATGTGAGGGATCAGCATTTGTGTTAGTTTTCTGTGTTTCTAAGACCATGCTCCCAAGGCTGGATGGCAACTTTTGTTGCTAGTAAGGATACAACAAAACACTGGCCCACCCCCACTTTATACAATGCCCAGTAAGCCTTCAAGGAGTGAGTGCCATCTTTATTTACCTGCCAGGTAGTGAGTATCCAGCCATAACGCACTAAAGTGGTGCAGCCTCTCAGCAGCTGATTCTGTTGCCATGTTCTACCTTTCTCTGTGTGGTTCTCTCCTTCTCATTGCCACCCTCACTCAGATCCCTGGATCTGAATCTTCCCATCCCAAACAGGGACAGCTACAAAGCTCCAAAAAGATCACTGCAGGGTCCCTGTACCTGGGGCTGCTGAGAGCTTGTCTTTCCAGCCTGGCACAGTTAAACAATGCTGATGCTGGGCACACAGGACTCACAGCGACATTTCTCCACCTGTACAGCGACTCTTACAGAATCTACATCCTTGTGTAAGCCTGCACACATTCCCACCTGTTCACTCTTGCCTTCCTGATTAGAGGAAACTGGCCCAGCATCACAATCCCCCCCCACACTACACACACACACACACACACACACACACACACACACACACACACACCCCTTTGTCTTCCCCTCCCCTGTTGTCCATCCCCTAGCCCATCCTTTCTATTCTCAGTATTTGAAAAGCTGTTCTTTTCCTGAGTGGGGACAACCTTGGTCCGCTCTGCCTGCATCAGGAATTCAATCATTTGCGTCTCCAAGTCTTCAGCCCCTCCCTTTGCTGGTTCATTCAACTACATCTAAACATTTTTGGATTTCTAGGTGCTGGGCAGCCACCAAGGGCATCCAATTCCATGTGGGGGAGATGTGACTTCTGCCTTGGAAGCGTCAAGCTAGTGAGAAGGGATGACCCAGATGGAACCGGTCCAGTCCACTGAACAACTAAAGAAAAGGAGGGCCCTGCAGCTACTGCGGGATGCCCTGCTGCTACTGAGGGACGCCCCTGCAGCTACTGAGGGATGCCCCTGCAGCTACTGAGGGATGCCCCTGCAGCTGCTGAGGGATGCCCTGCAGCTGCTGAGGGATGGCCCTGCAGCTACTGCGGGATGCCTTTCAGCTACTGAGGGACGCCCCTGTAGCTACTGAGGGATGGCCCTGCACCCTACCACAGTGCTTGAAGACAGATACCTTTGGGCGCTGAGCAAAATGGCACAGGATCATTGCAGTAATCCTCTACACAGATTAAGCGATGTTTTTGCAGCAATTCATTGTCTATACACCACCTGAAGACTGTCTTCACTGCAGAGAAGGGAACAGGACAGAGGCATTTAGGCCAGACCCAGGGAGAAGCAGCTGAACCCAAACCTCTATGCTCCGTGCCTCCACTTCCCAAGCAAATTCTCAGAGCTGTGATGAAGTTGAGATTTAAGAAACTAATGATCAAAGTTTTCTCAGTCACTCAGTTGAGGTCAACAACTGGGCAAAGCTGTGCTCAGGGTTATTGAGGTAAAGTACTATTATACATGGAGTCTGCGATGGCATAAGGCAAAGTATGGTGGATGCAACGTCAGCCCCAGTCCTTCGCTCTTCTGTGTATGTCTGCTCTTTGCAATGTCACTGGAAACAGTGGGACCAATGGCCACAGTCTTAGCCAGGTGTTTCCAGGTTCATGGAAAAGCACACACGAAGAGTGGAACTAGAGTGTCCAGCTGGCTTGGTTATTGTCGGGGGCTTCTTTTTATTCATAAGTCCAGGAGGAAGAGTTGGTGGCTAGGGGGAGTTCTGTGAGTGGGTCTGGTTTTGTTGACAGACTTGGATTATGCAAGCTTCCCTTTATTGTGCATGTCCTTTCTCATGATGTATCTGATTTTAAGTATACGTACGCCCAATTATGCATATGCATAAGACAGTCCATTTGCCTTACTGTGCATGCACCCCAAACTGGCTTAGGCAGCCCTAAGTTCTTGGACATGTTCCAAGACATACATGGCAACAGGGAATTATTGCTGTGGGGACAATTTATTGCATTGTTTGAAGTGGGGTGTACATGCAGCTTGAAGAAGGCGGGGGTCTCAGGTTGTTCATTGTTAGGAAAGCAGTGTGTGCGTATGGCTTAAGCAGTGAGCAACAGTTCCACGTTGCTAGGCCTTCCCTATGCTTCTTGCCTCAACAGAATGTTCTTCTTCACCTTTGGCTCTGTGGTGGTAAGGGTTTGAGATGTGCTTGCACAGTGAGCTCTGGCCATCAAAGAGAAGGGTTTCTTTGTCCCTTCGTCTCAGACACCAGCATAAAAGCTGCGTGGAGAACAGCTGAGCCCAATCTACAGCAAGCAATAAATATAGCATCAGCTAACTCCCACTGACCTAGTGACATATCAGAGAAAGTCATTAATGGAGTGGAAGTTGGGGTTTGTGGTTGATGAGCCAAGAAATGATAGTAAAAAACACACACACACACACACACACACACACACACACACACACATATAAATTATGACACTAGTGTCTAGAAGCATTAACTAGAAATGGATGGTAAGTGATGTGAGGGAGATGTGACCTCCCTCTGGGAGATGTGAGAAGGGCTTTGTTAAAATGGACTTTCGCTGTATTTGGATTACATTTGTTTGTTATTGTGTGCTGGAGGGGTGCATGGAGGTGCCACAGTGCATGTGTGGAGGTCAGAGGACAAGTGGCAGGAGGCAGTTGATCTCCTTTGTTACACAGGTCCGAGGACCAAACTCTTGTTGTGAGGCTTGGCAGCAAGGGCCTTTACCCACTGAGCCATCTTGTCAGATTTGTAGTTAGAAATTAGCACCCAAACTGAGAAGGCCGGACAGTTTCCATGTCCCTTTGTTCCTGTGCATGTGAAGCTTTCCCCAATACTGGCATCCTCCACAGAACAGCCCACTTGCTACAAATAATGAGCCCACACTGACGTCGCCATCACACAAAGTCCATGTCTTAAGGGAGAGTTCACCGTTGGTGCTAGTCTGTGTTTAAACAAGTCTATAGTGCTAGATATGGGTGGAGCCTCTTCCGCTGTGTTAGAAGTTCCTTTAGGGATTGGGGATGCAGATCAGTTGGTAGAGTAATTGCCTGGCATGCATAAAGCCTTGGGGGCCAATCCCTAGCACCCAGTGATGAAGGAATTCCTGCTTCTGCCCTCATAGGTGCTGACAAGGATCCCGAGGTTCGGCCTAAAGTAAACCATCAGAGCCTGAAGCAGAAGCCACTCCCAGCACAGCAGATGGAAAGGGCTGAGTACTGGGTATTACAGGCTGAGGCAGAAGAGGCCGGGGGAAGCAGAAGTTTCTCAATAAGTCATCTGAAGGCAACTCCAAAACGGAGAGCCAGGGCTGGCGCCAGGGCGTGGCTAAGGGAACTTGCTGTTCCTGCAGAGGGTTGCATCTGGTGGCTCACAAACCACCTGAAACTCCAGCTGCTGGCCTCTCTGCTGGCCTCTGAGGGTACCTGCCCTTATGTGCATGCATATACCCATACAGACACATATGTATTAATATTTAAAAATCAATCAAGAAGTAAACAACAATTAAAAAAAGAACTGACAGCTAGCAAATCACCTACAAGTTATTACTTGCTTTTTTTTTTTGTTTGAGTGTTTTTGTTTTTTCAAGACAGGGTTTCTCTGTGTAGCTTTGGCTATCCTGGAACTCACTCTGTAGACCAGGCTGACTTGAACTCACAGAGATCCATCTGCCTGTCCCTGCCTCCCAAGTGCTGGGATTAAAGGTCTGTGCCATCATTGCCCAGAAAGCTACTACTTCTGGAGGCTTTCCTTCCAGAACTCCCCAGGGCGTTTTCTGATGGCTTCTGGGACCACGGAGAAGGTGCACTTTTGAAAGTAAAGCCCCTGAACCCCCTGGCAGGGGAGACTTTGGTGGGGATAACTGCAGTTCCAAGTGAGCCCAATCCAGCCTAACTCTTAGGGACTTTGGAGATGGCCACGTGACAGAGAGAAGCGTCTTCTCCTTTTCTTCCTCCTCTTCATCCTCTCAGGGGCAGGAGGTCAGAGTGGTTTCTCTGTTGCTTTGTTCTTTGTGTTGGCATATAAAATAACGAACTTCTTTATATTTTTACACACTTATCATTGTACATCTTCTTCAAAGCAGTTTTAAAATAGAATTTAAGTGTGTGTGTGTGTGTGTGTGTGTGTGTGTGTGTGTGTGTGTGTGTGCTCATGCCTGGAAGGGGTGGGTGGGAAGAGCAAGTGCTGGAGAAAGCCAGAGGCATCAGATCCTCTGGTGCTAGAGTTGTGGGTAGTTGTGAGCTGCCTGATGGGTACTTGGAATTGAACTCAGGTCTAAAAGCAGTACATGCTCTAACCACTGAACCATCATTCCAGCCCTCACCAAGGCAGTTTCTCTATCAGAGTTTTGAAGAGTCTCTTTCCATATCAGACCCGGACCTGTAAAAAAAACTTTCTCATTGGCCCTGATGATGGCCTTCTTCTTTCTGGGAAGTCTGGATTTCCTTCACTGACCCCACGGCTACTGAGCACGGCTCTGCAAGTGGCTGGTTGTTCCAATCTCCAAAAGCTAGTGTGGACCAGTGACCAGCGAGGACAAGAACGAGCACATAAGCTGTCCTGTAGAGTCCTGACCTTTCTCGGTCCATCTGGAGAAGGGAAAGGTTCCTCAGCTCAATAACTCAATATAATTGTATTTATTAGTGGATAGAGAAAGGCTGCTTCGTGCCTGAAGTAACAAAAGCAATAGGAGGATTTCTCCATCACCAAGAACTAAATGGGGAAAGACGTCCTGGGGTTGACTGCCCTACCCTGAGATGCAGGGACCAGATGGATGTCTGTAACGATGATCTAGGGTTTGTTTTTTTCCTCTACCACTTTTGAAATGAAGGAAAACACATTACCAGTAGAAGGATAAGAAACCAGAGCGGACGATCCCGACTGGGCTCCTGTGGTGGTACACAACTGTAATCTCAGCACTTGGGAGGTAGAGACCGGCAAATTCCTGGGGCTCACTAGCCAGCCAGCCCAGCCTACATGGAGAGCTTGGCATGAAAGGTCAGAGGAGAGGAAGCCATGGTGGGGTCACCAGTGGAATCTAAGTGGGCCCTGTGGGTCAGGAACCAGTGTCACACACATGCCAATTCCTGGCTTGGAGGGTTAAATGCTGGCCAGGTGGAGCGCCGCTCTTTTGGAGAGACCAAACACACCAGAGTGTTTTGTACTGATTAACTGTCATGTCTGCAACTTTCTCAACTTTCTCCCAATGTTCAGAGAGGAGTGGGCAGTGGAGCGGATGTGGTTCAGCACCAACAGCTGGGTAAGCAGAGGCTGGCAGATGGGCACACTTCACACCTACCTGGGGGCAGCTTGACAGGGGTCTCCAGGACATCTAGTCTGGCCTCTTTGGTGGCATGCTCTGTTTCTGCAAGATCTCGTGCACGGGCCTGGACGATATGTTTCTCCAACTTGGTAACTTCATCCAGACGCTGTTTATAGATCGCTCGAACCTGGCAAGTGGGCATTCAAATGCATAGAAATCTGATGAAAGCCCACATCTTGGCACTACCCTAGGACCTTCCACATCAGGGCTTTCAGCCAAGCACAGGACAGCTACACAACTGTTGAAACCCTCCGGTCCAACCTACCAGATGTAAAATCCGAGGTCAACAGAAGGAAATGACAGTTTCATAGGATGGTCAGTAAGAGCCAAGCTTGGCTCTGTGTCCTGGTTTCACAGTAACGAGAGCCGCCACCCGTACTGTGAAATGCAAACCCATTTTGGTACACCAAAGTGAGGCTACCCAAATCTCCATTCAGGAAAGGCCCTGCTGGCTTAGCTCCATCACACCTAGTCGGTGGACAGACTCCAGCTGTTAGCCTCTTTTGTCTTTTTTTTTGGGGGGGGGGTTTCGAGACAGGGTTTCTCTGTAGCTTTGGAGCCTATCCTGGATCTCGCTCTGTAGCCCAGGCTGGCCTTGAACTCACAGAGATCCACCTGCCTCTGCCTCCCGAGTGCTGGGATTACAGGCATGTGCCACCACCGCCCGGCCTCTTTTGTCTATTTAAGCCATTGGAAAGGACTCACCTGAGGTGGCATCTTTTTTGTAGCATCCACATCTAATATACATAAAGTCATAGCTATTTGGATCCTAAGAGGAACATGGTCAGATGATATGCTACCCAGAAAAAGTTGCTGCATTCTTTGGATGGGGACGAGAGGCTGCAGACAGGGCTCTGCTGTTAGCAGCTGACCTTCCAGAAGACCCGAGTTCAGTTCCCAGTGCTCACACCAGTCAGCTCAACCACCTGTCACTCCAGTTCCAAGGGAATCCATCACGCTCTTTTGCCCCCTCCCCACACGTGTTAAAACACAGATACACATCTATGCACATACACATACATAAAAAAACATTTTTAAATGCTACCTGTGTTTATATGTGTGTGCATGCATGCATATGCAGAGGCCAGAGGAAGACATTGGGCGCTCTGTTTTATCTTCTCCACCATATTCTCTGGAGACAGGTTCTCTCCCTGAACTTGGAAGCAGGTTTGATGGCCATTCCCAGCGATCCCCCTACCTTCGCCCAAGACAGTGTTGGAGTTACAGGCAGGCGTGGCCATGCCCGGTGTTTTATGTGGGTGCTGGGACCTGAATTTGTGCTCTAAGCTCTCTCATCCACCGAACCTTCTCTCTAGGCCCCCAACCTACTGAATTTTCCAAGTTACTGGTTCACCTTCTGTGACTTAACCCTGTTTTACCTTAAAACCCTAGCAAACCCCAAGCTCTGCCATAGCATCTGCATTGAGAGTCCATCCTGGTTGCCCCAGCATACGCTTCAGCTTCCAGACTAGTTAGATCGACAAGCCAATCACCCAAGCCTCTTACCCGTATTCTTGAGACTGGAAGGAAGCAAAGTATTCACGGGGCAGGGACAGTACGACAGTAGTGTGTGGGGAGAGCATGCCTCAGTGCTTTTCTTGAACTCAAACACACCTATGGAGTCACTCTTATCTGTCTATCTGTTGGCGGGTGCACATATGCTGTTGGGAGCTTATGATAGATGCCGGAGGACAGCTTAGGGAAGCCAGCTCTCCCCTTGTGCCATGTGGATCCTGGGGAAGAAAACTCAGGTGGTCAGGAGAGGCAGCAGATGTCTCAACCCTCAGATTCACCTCCCCAGCTCTAGCCAGTCCTTGAAAGTAGATGAATGGGTATGCAATGGAGGCCAGGAGGTGGTGGCTAAGGCTTCTTGTGGTTAGAAAACCTCTGAGAAAGCAGAAGCTAGGGCAGACTTGAACATAAAGTACTGTGCTTAAGTCTGGTGTCCCATACGGTCCAGAAGGCCCTGGCCCTAATTCTTGGATGTGATAGTCAGGATCCTACCCGAAGGCATCTGTTAATGATTCTCTAGGACTGACTCACTTAATCCTCAAAACAACCTACAGAGCAGATTTTGTTGTTATTGTTGTCGTCACCATCATTTTTTAAGTTTGTTTTGTTTTGTTTTTTTGTCTTACTGTGTAACCCTGGATAGGGACTGGAACTCACTCTATAGACCAGGCTGACTTTGAACTCTCAGAGGTCCACTTGCCTTTGCCTCCCGAGTGCTGGGATTAAAGGTGTACCCCACCATTCCTAGCACTACCCTCCTCTCCTCTTATAGATGAAAAGCACCACGGCATACAGAAATAAAAAAAATGCATAAAATCACACAGGTTGTATGTGGTGGAGGCAGGGTTCAAGGCGGAGGATGTATTTTAAGCATGTGTGCTTACAATCATCACACAGTACAGTATTTCTGTGGCTAGAACTGGGAAAGACCAACAAGACTGTGTGGAGACCTCAGACCAAGAGAGCCAGTGCTTTCAACAATCAGAGTAGTGTTCGTCTCTGTGGGCAGAGATGCTCCTTTTCGCAGTAGTAACTGCAGAGCTCCATCTCAGGACTGCCGGGCAGTGGTGGCGCACGCCTTTAATCCCAGCACTCGGGAGGCAGAGCCAGGCGGATCTCTGTGAGTTCGAGGCCAGCCTGGGCTACAGAGTGAGATCCAGGAAAGGCGCAAAACTACACAGAGAAACCCTGTCTCGAAAAACAAAAACAAAAACAAAAAAAAAAATCTCAGGACTGAGACTCAGGGCCTGCTGAATCTCGAGTCATCCGTGGGAGCTCTGTGTTCCTCCCTCCCTCCAAGGCTCAGGGAAGCTCACAACAGACGAAGGGTGGAGGGAGGTGGGCCGACCTGGTACTGCAGTCCTATCTCACTCTGCTATGATTACCTGCCCAAGACAGAGTCCGTCAACATCCTGCCACTGGGGGAGAGGGGTATAATACTTGAGGGGGGGGCGTGTCGGGGGGCGTGTCACAGCATAACAGCAGATACTTCTACCTGCTGAGCCATCTTATCAGCCTCTATATTTTCTTTTTAAAGTTTTGTCTGTTTGTTTGTTTACATTGCTGGGGGGTGAGGGCTTTACCCTTGCCAGGCAAGCACCCTACCACTGAGGGGTATGCCACTTGTGATGAATTCAGGGCTACTGAATCCTCACTGCCTAGGAAAGAGTACGGCACACAGTAGGTAGTTAATAAATGTGCTAGACAGGAAATGAATGAAGCTAGGGCCACGTCGTGTAAGGGACAAGTAAAGGACAGGAGTGGAGAAGAAAAAGAAAGGATCCAGAGGCTGATGCAGGGGAGAGCTGGGAAGGGAGTCCTCAACAGCGAGCCGGCAAAGGCAGGTTCATCGTTTGGCTGCCCAGTGCCGAAGAGGAAACCACGTTGCCGACCCAGAGATCTGAAAACGTGGGCAAGAATGCCTCAGCCATGATTGTGGTTAGCGATAGAGTCCCCCCAGGGAGGAGGGTGACTGGGTTTCATCACCCCCAAGGAACAAACTATTGGGCAGTGCGCTCCAGTCGTTTCATTTGTATTTGCAACATAGAACGTGTATGTGTGCAGAGAAAGGCGCTGGAGATGTCATTTACATGCGTACATGTAAAGTTTGAATAGTGTCCTTCACTTCGGTGCGGCTGCATCCTGAGCATATCCAGGGAGAGTGAGTCCGCACCCGCTATATACCTGCTGCAGCTGGTCCAAGAACTCCTCGTGGCGCGCATCCTCACTGCCGCGGGCCTTGATCAAGCTGTCACTCAAATCCTCTCCGATCACCTGGGCGGTGTACAAGTTTCGGAAGACGCGGGCAAGCAGATGTGAGATGTCCTGCGTGCGCAGCGAGGCGGGGCGCGGACGCAACAACTGTGGCTCCGGGAGCGGCGGGAGCGCTTGGAATCCAGCACGTAGGGACCGCGTGGGGAAGCCGTACTGGTAACTATCGGTGATGCCGAGCGAGGACTGCAAGGAAGACTTCTTGATGCGCCAGCTGTTGACCCTGGAGTTGTTCTGGGGCGGCGTGGACGTCCCCTCGGTCTCTAGGGACATACTGGCCTGGGAAACTGAGGATTGCGGCTCGTCCCTGCTCCCGGGCTCCATGGCAACGAAGACGCTGCAGACTCCGCTCCCACTTCTGCTTCCGGCTCCGCCCCTTCCGTCTAGTTTTTTTCTTTAGTAGAGCGTCATCCCTGTCGTCATCGGAAAGGCTTACATTTCTAACGTTTAGCTAGGTGTTCTAGATGGGCCTCAAACTCACCATCCTTCCGCCTCCTCCTCAGCCTCCCGAGTGCTGGATTCAGGTGTGCGCCGCTGTGCCAACTAGCATCACTTTTGCTTTTTTCTTGGTAAAGATTTATTTTTATTTTGTGTGTCTCTCTGTGTGTATGTGCACACGAGTGCCGTTGCCCATGGAGGCCAGAAGAGGGCGTCAGGTCACCGGGAACTGGAGTAATAGGCAATTGTGATACTCCTGACATGGGTTCATGTGCTCTTAAAGGCTGGGCCACTTCTTCAGCCCCAGCACCACCTTTCTTACAGGTGAGCTTATTATGAAGTTTAATGGACAGTCTGACTGCAAAGCCTTGTCAGGGTCTCACTCTGAAGCTCAAGCCATCATGGAGGATCACTACAGAAACCTGAGCTGTGGCTTTCCAGCAATCCTCTGTCTTCACTGCCAGGCTAGGGCTGTTGAGGTCTAAAGGACCAGCCAGCTACCAGGTACAGACGGCCACTGTTGTGTGAGCCAGTCTAACAATTCCTTTGTGATCTGTACTCATTCTACTAATGCTGTTCCTTTAGAGAACCCCAAACAATACAAATCATGAGGTCTAGCTGGGCATTATGGCCCACACCTTTAATCCCAGCCCTCAGGGTGCAGAGGCAGACAGATCTCTGTGACTTTGAGGCCAACTTGCTCTACGTAGCAAGTTCCATGTCAGGCAGGATTGCATAGTGAGACCCTGTCTCAAAACAAACAAACAAACAAACAAATAAATAAAGATTAAGGTGTATTTGTGTGTATGGGTGTTTTGCGTACATGTATGTATGTTCCTACACTGTCAATTCTGTACCTCCAGATACATTGCTTAACACAGGTGCCAAAAGAATCACTTTCTATTGAGGTGTGAGTGTGCTTGCCCTACAGCCCCAAACCCACTTCCTGAATTGAGTCCCAGGATGTTCACCCACAAACCTGAGCCGTTTCTGCTGCTCCTTGTCTGTCCCTCATCTGTTCTTTGGGTAGAAAGGTCCCTTAAAGAACAGATGAGAGTAGGAAAAGCCGAGTGCGTGTGTTAAAGTGTGCACTGGAAAGGACCAGCTCTGGCTGTCTCCCTTCTGCACTGGTCCCTGCAGGTAAAGAGCTCACCCAGCCAGGTGAAATGTTCATGCCTGTCCTTCAGACACCTGGGACCCTGCAAGTATTTGCTCAAATAGCCCAAGTCTATTTCCAGGACTGCAGTAGGCCCCTCTTTAACTCCTTACTCTAGTGTTGTCTGGTATGTGCGGGAAGGGTAGCTTGTGAGCAGAAGGAACATGAACAAATAGACCATCTGTCCAGTTTCCTACACACATCCAGGTTCCCAATGGTGCAGGGAAGAGCTTTGCACCGGAGAGTGGCAGAACGGTAGCGGAGTGTGTGTGGCCCTATTGTAAAGGGAGGGTCTCCCCAGAATGGGCGGCCCTGTCATTAGCAGTCGCCCCACTGTGGAAGCTCCAGGGTGTCCTTCCCTGACAGACAGGAAGGCAGGACCATTGATTTTTGCCATGATCTTTCTCCACTCTCTGTCCAGATGTCTTAGAGAAAGTCACAGGGAGTCCTTTGCATGCTCTGTCTTACTGTCTGCTCAGCTGCCCTGTCCAAGGCCATGTCTCTCACAATGTCCAGTCCCTCTGGTGGCAAAGGTCACTCCAGTCCTCATGTGCGTGGCTCTACCACACCCCCACCCTTGTCTGTCCCCCGGCTTCCCTTGCTTTCCTCCTCCCTCATCATCCCCTCTTCGGCCTCCTGTCTCTATTTACGAGAATCTTTGAGCCTGGCTGATCTCCACCCACTCCTGATCCTGCTGCACATAGCATTCAGTTTCTGTTCAGTTTCTGAATAAGTCCAGTCACCTCCCCAAGGGGACTCCCTGGGCACAAAGGGAGTTCCCGGTGAGCCCCTCTTCACGTCAGTCCCTCCTGCAGCCGGCTGCTTGTCGTCATCTGGCTCTTGGTTTCGCACACCTTCTCTTACTATGTTTTTACTTTCATATGTCAAATACTTCTATTGTCATGATTCACAAAAACAAAACCTCAGACAGTATACACACACACACACACACACACACACACACACACACACACACACACACACACGCTTGGCCTGGTGACATAGCCCTGTCATCCCAGCTACTTAGGAAACTGAGGCAGGAGGATTGCAAACTCAATGTCTGCTTAGGCTACAGAGAGAGTGCAAGTCAGCCTGGGCAACTTAGCAAGATCCTGTCTCAAAATAACAAGTGAAAGATGGCCGGGGGTGCAGCTCAGTGGGAGAGTGCTGGCCTAGCACTCACAGGGCCCTGGGTTCAATCCCCAGGACAGAGGATCAACTAACAAATTTAATGAAAGTATCCTCAGCTCTTTTTCCCCAACTGATTAGAGTACTTCCATTTTGTTATAGCTCTTTTTTCCTGCTTATACTGGAAACACTGATATCTGTAAAGCAAGTTTTGTTATTTAAAAAACAAAATACCATGCTAGGTGTTAGGACCCTTTCCTCATTACTCTGTAGCAAGCTACAGGGACTGTTTTGCTTGTCTGTTTGTCTGCTTGTTTGGTTTTGGATTCACTGTAAACATTGTCCTCATGAGGAACTTTGCTCATGTGCGTACAAACTTGGTACACTACAGTAATAGTTATGTGTGATCATATGCTAGAATTCCTCTGCTGAAAGTTTGTACATTTTAGCACTTGGCTCCTGAAATGATTGTATCACAGTAGAATGTGAGTGCTTCTGGATATTTTTTTTGGTGTGTGTGTGTGTGTGTGTGTGTGTGTGTGCAGGTGCATGGGTTCATGTAGAGGTCAGAGATAAACTTCAGCTAGCTCAGTCAGTAGAGCATGGGACTCTTAATCCAAGGGTTGTGGGTTCGTGCCCCATGTTGGGCACCAGATGTTGGTTTAAATATTAAGGCAACTCCACGTAGTTAAAAGGGAGGTTTATTTTGTCGGGTAACTTACAAGTGAAGGGATAGGTTACAGCGTCTGGGAAAGGTGAAGCACAGTCCAGCAGTGTTCTCTGGAGAACTCTGCTCGGTCTACCTCCAGCATCCAGGATCCAGGAACCAAGAGAGCCAGCGCATCCGGATCTCAGATCTTCAGGGTCCTCTCTCGGCTCCGCCTTGTAGGCGTGACAATTACCGAAGCCTCAGTAGGGGTTGGAACTTCCAGGTCAAAGCTGGACCGGCTACCCACTACATCCCTCAGGAGCCGTTTATCTTGTTTTCTTGTTGTTTCCGTGTTTGCTTGTTGGAGACAGTGTCTTACCATGCAGCCCTGGCAGATCTGAAACTCGTCTTGTAGAAAATACTGGCCTCAATCTCAGGAATCATCCTGCCCCTGCCTCTTGAGTGCTGGGATTAAAGGTGCACACCACCCGTACCCAGATCACATGTTTCTTGAGACAGGGTCTCTCATTGGCCTGCACTCTCTAAGCAGGCTAGGCTGCTCTGACAGGGAGCCCTGCTTCCTCAGCACTGGCCTTATAAGCATGTGCTAGCACATTTGGCATTTTTACACGGGCCTTGGGGTTCTAACTTGAGTTCTTATGCTTGCTTTAATGGCTTAGCTGTCTCCTCAGACCACTGGCCATTTCAAATGTGCTTTGAATCATATCTTGAATTTCGTCACTAGCCCCATATCTCCCCCCTGAACTGCCTTGTACTGGACATCCTCTCTTGCAGGTCTGAAAGCCTCCAAGATATCCAACACCAAGTGCTAAAAACTGCTTTGTCTTCCAGACCCCTGCACAAAGCCCCGCAGTCACCCCGATTCCTTACAGCTCCCTCCCCCAATTCTGTTGGCTCTACTTAAAAAAAACAAAAACCTATTTTTATTTATGCATATGTGTGTGACCGTTTGCATGAACTGTGTTTATGCAGGCCCCTGCAGAGGCCCGAAGAGGACATCAGATACCCTAGAGTCATGGGCTATTGTGAACTGCCTGATGTGGGTTCTGAGAACTGAACCCAGGTCCTCCCAAAGAGCACCACATGCTTCAACCTTTCAATCACCAAGCCTTCTCTCCAGCACAGAGCTCTGCTTTTGAAGACTTGCTGGAATTCTGTCACCTTCCCCTGCTGTGGAAGGGCTGAGGCACTTTTCACCCCCACGTGAATAACTGAATAACGGATGGCAGGAATCTCTTCCCTCAGGCTCCCTGTTTTAGTTCCTGCTCATCCATGGTGACTTCTCCCAGCCATCAGAAGGATACTTTTCGAGTATAACTCAAATGAGGGATTTCTTCCAGAGAAGCTGGAAGCACTTGCAAGGCCAAAAGACTTCAGACCCTGTCACCTCTCCGTTTACTCTTCCATCATATACTCTCTTACCTCCAGCCACACTGTCATGTATTTCTCCAACATACCACTTGCCCATCCTAGAGCCTGTCCCCTCTGCCTGGAGCCAGTGGCCCCAGGCATCCCTGCACACCCCACACTCCCACTTCCTGGAGCCAGTGGCCCCAGGCATCCCTGCACACCCCACACTCCCACTTCCTGGAGCCAGTGGCCCCAGGCATCCCTGCACACCCCACACTCCCACTTCCTGGAACCAGTGGCCCCAGGCATCCCTGCACACCCCACACTCCCATTTCCTGGAGCCAGTGGCCCCAGGCATCCCTGCGCACCCCACACTCCCACTTCCTGGAGTCTGCTAAGAGCCACTGTACTAGCCAGCCCTACCAACCCTGCCTCTTCCCATTTCACCTCCTCATCACCTCATATTCTTCAGGGTTCACTTCTTGTGTTTGTTACAGCAGCTCTTTTCTTTCCATTAGAATGTAAGCTCTATGGCAGCAGGAGGTTTGTGATGTATTTTGAACACTGATGACTCCCAAGTTTCTATGCGCTCAGTAGATGATAAATCTTTAATAAATATTTACTGAAAAAACAAAGAACAGTTTTCAAACAGGGGTCTCAGTGCCTTCTTCAGATTGGACACTCCTCTCTCCAGCTCAGGTGGACCGTGTCCCTCTGTCCTGTGACTTTTTCTGGGGAGACACAAACAACCTTCTGTTCACTCCAGATAGGGCACCAATGGCAGACTAAAGAAATGATTCCAGGGGCTGGCTGGAGAGATGGCTCAGTGGTTAAGAGCATTGACTGCTCTCCAGAGGACCTGGGTTCAATTCCCAGCACCCACATGGCAGCTCACAACTGTCTGTAATTCCAAGATCTGACACCCTCACACCAGACATACATGCAGGCAAAACACCAATGCACATTTAAAAAATTTTCTTACCTAAAAAAAAAAAGAAAAATAAAAAGGAAAGAAATGACTCCATTTAGGACTAGTTTGGTGAACTGGTAAGCTTACTGGGGTCACATACAGATGCATGGGTGAGTCAAAGACAACTGGGTCACTGAAAAGCACCCCCCTCCCCAGCCTGGGTGAGGACGTGTGAAGAGTCACCCTTAGAGCTTCCTGAAGAACTTGCAGGCAGCTGCACCAGAACCTCCTCTCCCTCCACAGGTTTGCTCCCTGATCAGAGAAACCTGTAAGACGCCTTGTGAATTTTGTAACTTCTTGAGTTTTGCGAGTTTCCTGAGTCTTCGGACCCTCCTTCTCCTTCCAATAGGTAATTTTCCAGTTCAGAGGAGATAGCTACAGATCACTCTCCCCAGTATCCATGAAGCACGCCACCAACTCTGGCTTGGAGTAGGTGGAGGTGAGCAGTGAGTGTCCACATTAAAGTCAACTCAGTTCATTCCCCATGGATGCTAATAAACATAATCACAGAAAAGGAACCCTCAATTGCCAGGCATGGTGGCACACCCCTTTAATACCAGCACTCGGGAGGCGGAGGCAAGCAGATCTCTGTGAGTTCGGGGCCAGCCTGGTCTAAAAAGCAAGTTCCAGGACAACCATGGCTACACAGAGAAACCCTGTCTTGTAAAAAAAGAAACTCTCAAGAACCCTGTGTTGTCCAGTGATTACCAGGAAGGCTGAAACCTTGTAGCTCACACTGGCATCTGGATTCCTGCATCCCATGACTGACGTCAGCCCAGTATGGTCTGAAGACCCTTCCTTGCTATCACTACCTCTTGGACAGGTGACCTTCCCATTTCCTTTTGATGCAACTGGACCTGGTTCAGGACCTTCTGCATGGAGCCCAGGTGAAAGTTCACTGTTTTCACAAACATCAGGGGCATGCCCTTAGACCAAGAGCCTCTGTGGCTACCAGCATATGTTAGAGAAGGCCATATAGAGAATGGCTGTGGGCAAATGACTTCTAGCTCAGATTCCTTGGTAGGCAAGTGTGCCATGTGCTGGACAGCTGTTACTTCTGTTCATCCCAGAGCCCATGGCTGCTCCCAGCTGTGGAGAGGCAAAGCGATTTGCTCAGATTCTCACATCAGGAAACTGCAGAGCCAAGGTTTAAAGAGCCCCTTCACCCTGATACTGGGGACTTGGGTTCTAACCTTGGGAGGGGACTGAATGAACCTCATTGGCCTCTTGGTTTGAGTTTCATGGGGGAGGGACTGAGCAAGGCCAGCCCCAGAGCCCGACCATCCTGAAATTTAGCATTCTTGTGTTGATAGTGCACACACTGCACATACCACCTTCGGAACGAGGCCTGGTGTGGGAGCCAGAAGTGACCCTTGACAGCATCTGCTCTAATACTGGACCTCCTTCACCTGCCCACAGTCACCTCAGAAGCCCCGCCCCCACACCCACCTTTGCACAGACACTTGACCCTGGGACAGCCAGGGGTTGGGGGAGGGACAATGCCTGGAACTCTGCCTAAACAGGACAGATCTCAGATGCTTTGTGCTCCAGAGTAAACCTGCCACTGAGTCCTATGAGTCACCAGGGTTTCAGGAGGTTTTGCGAAGGTTCTGAGTAGGGTAATGAGGCATCTGGGCAGGACGAGGTTCACACAGCTGCCCCTAGAAGTTGAGGGTAGAGAGACATAGTCCAGTCACTTTGTATTCGCTGTGCCTTACCTGTCCCAGCCTCCCCCCACACCGCCAGATAGACAGTCACCCGACAAACAGTACTTATAACTAGTTGCACAGAGCAGAGGGCCTCCCACCTGTGAGCGAGAAGAAGAAAAAGGAGAATGCCATTCTACAGGTCACTACTTGGAGCAGGGCGTGGCATACCTCATTTCTGGCAGAACCCGACTGCTCGGCCAGCTCTGAGTCAGCATGCCCCTTCTGTTTGGCAACCCCAGGCCAGGGAGGGGACGTTAGCGCCTATGTGTGCAACAGAAGCCAGAAAAAGACCTGTTTCAAGTGAGTTTGGAGTATGCAAAGGGTAAACCTTCTGTAAACCCCACCACGGCGCCATTTGTGGTAGAGGGAGGGATAATCCTAGTGCTGGATAACACCCTGGCTTGGAGCCCAGGACTCAGAGACAGGGATGACAAGAAGTAGAAATGATGCTGGAGATGAAGCCATGCCAAATGCCGGTGTCAGGAATTCTTGGTCTCAGGTTGGGGAGAGGAGCTGGCTTGTGAAGTCCTGACTCACTGATGAGAGGACCTGGCAGGATCGGAGATCTAGGTGGGAGGCTCTGAGGCTCAGGAAGGACCTGGAGAGTAGGACTCGGGAGAGAAGGGAATTTCTCATCTTTCTCCCTCACAGGCTCTGTCTACAGTGGAGCCTTGATCATCTGTCGTGTAGTACAGCCCCAGCTTGTGGAAAGGGGGGGGGGGCTTCCTAGGGCATCAGGACGAGGGCGAGTGCCAGACAAAGAGCCAGTCCCACACTGTGGGGGGGGGGGGTACATGAGGTGGCTCTCTAAAACCTAGCTTCAACACTCAGAATCGGGAAACTGCCCTCCAGCTGTTTCACGTGTAATGGCCAACGCCACAGAGGCCTGGTAGTGCCAGAAGAGAAGGAGCTGAGGTGAGCCAGACTCTAATTGTCTTCAGCATCAGGGGTGGAGTTCACTAGGGCACCCTTATTCAGGAGCCTCATGGCAGGCCTCCCATCTCTCCTCTCCCGTCGCTGAAAGACCTGCACCTGCTTGCTATTACCCCTACCTTAACACCCTCCCCACAACCCTCCCGGAAGTGAGAAGTCTCCCAGAGAAAGGGAGGGGACCCTCTCCTGACAGAAATGTAGCTATTACTCTCCCTAAACCTCGCAATGTGGGCCCGTGCGTGCACCCATTTCTCAGAAGACGACCCGGACTGCCCGGCTAGAATGCCGCTTTAGCAGTGATTCCTGTCCCCGCTAAGACCGGATTCTGATTCTTTCCCGCATCACCCACAACCCCAGCGAGGCGAGGCGCCCACAGGCAGGGCGTGGGGCCGGCAGCCCGCGGTAATGACAGGGCCTGTGGGTGGCGGCGGTGGAGGAAGCAGGAGGAATCTGACTATTTCTGGCCCGGGCGCACCCAGCTGGCCAGAGCCCCGGCCGGGGTTGGCCAGTCTTCCCGGCCCCCAGCTCCGCGTCCTTTCCCGGTCCCCTGGAGGGGGCGGGGAGAAGCGCCGGTTGGCGGGCTCGGGGGGCGGGGCGGGGCCGTGGACCCACCCTCCGGCCTCCTCCCACCGCAGTTCAGTCGGGCCCCTGCACCGGCCTGCGCTCGGACCCCAGGCCGCTCGGTTGCTGCTCACGTGAGTCACGCCGCGTCCCCTCCGCCGCTCGCCCCGACGGGCATGGACTCGGGTCGGGACTTCCTGACCCTGCACGGTGAGTGTCCCGCCCGCAGGGGAGACCCTCGGGAAAGCCTGTCCCCACCCCGGGGGCAGGGGTAGTAGCTCCTCGTGCTGCATTTGTGCTACCAGAGAGACTGAGTCCTTGGCCTCTGGCGGGATCCTGGAAAACTTCAGCTCGGGCTGGGCACAACCTTGGGCGTTTCCAGACTTTCCCCCAAATCTGGCCCAAGAGATCGGGGAGCCGTGCAGACTTCTTTCGGGAGTTCCCCCTTATCCTGTTCATAAAAGGTGGGGCTCCTTGGTCCAGATGGCACCAAAGGGGTCGGGGAAAGAAGGGAACAGCATCCTTGGACCACCGAGTTCTCCCTGCCCCTTCAGAGGCTTCCCAAAACACGGGTGTGCCTGGACCGCGTCAGGCCGCGCGGGCGTGGCAGATGAGGGTGTGAGGGGGTGGAGCGAGGAGGAGGTGTGCAAGTTTGGCCGAGGTCGGTCTGGCAGCCTTCATTGCCTAGAACGGAAAACAGCCGTGCCAGGGCTGGGAGCAGCAGCACGATCGTATTTGCTGACCCTCCTGGCCACAGTGGGCCAGGTCTCAGCTGGAACTGCCTTGAAGTTTGGTCCTTTGTCCAGCCGGCTTTGTCTCTTCCCAGCAGGGCTAGCTCCTCTCCTGTGACTGTCACTCTAGCGGAGAGGACAGTCCAGGCTCCCGGCTGCAAGCCTTAGAAGACTCCAGGGAAGGGAGAGGAACAACTGGTATTCGTGCACACTTCGGGAGGGGTTTGGGGGAGTCTTTCCTTCCTGTCTCTTCAGGTCATCTACCAGCTCAGCAAACCCCGCCCCTCCCACACCAATCCACTGCTTAACAGTATTTCTCACTTTAGTATCCTTGACATTGTAGGTCTTTTTAAATTAAATTACACATACTGTATGTGTGTGAGTGTGTGTGTGTGTGTGTGTGTGTGTGTGTGTGTGTGTGTGTGCGTGTGTGTAGGTCGGAGGACAACTTGCAGGAATCTGTTCTCTCCTTCCAGCATGTGGATTCTAAGGATCAAACTCAGGTCACAAGGCTTGGCAGCAATAGCCTTCACCCCCCTGAGACAGCTCACCAACTAGGTTGTAGATTTTTGTGCTCACCAGTCAGGCACTCCACCTCCCACCCCCCCACCCCCGATATGTGCCCTGCAGCCAGCCCCCAATCTGTTTTGTGTTTGTTAGTTGACCTAGACCTTGTTGCTAGGGTTTCTCAAAGCCACATTGTCAGGCTGGGTCTCCGCCCCTCCCACTGCGCCCCCATTCTCTTCAGAGGCCAGAGGTACCCTTACAGCTCCTGACAGAATGGTGAGAACAGGGGGTTGGCAGCTCAGAAGATGGCAGTGCTGTCTGCCTGCCAGGCTGCACCTCTTCCCTGCCTGCCTCCCTCTGAGCCCTCTGGTTGCCTCTGACACCCCAGCAGCCTTGGGTCCTGTTGTAACAGGTTCTAGCCTCAGTGTCTGTTCCCTTGTCCCATCTTTCCTGGGTCTTCTCTATAGAAAAAGACTCAGCGCCTCAGTCTGAAAGCACAGGCTTGGCCAGCCTGGCTCATCCTGTTTGAGATCAGCCTCCCTCATGTGTGACTCAGTCGAGCCCTTCCTGCAGGACTGGAATGTACGCTGTGACCAAGGAGATGGACCTGTGGGCCCACCGCTTCTAGCTGGCCGTCCACAGTGACCTCCGTGGAGCACATTCTGCCTACAGTGCATACCAGATGTGGGAGGAACAGCGGTCAAGGGACGCGGTGGGGGGAGAGTGGTCACTGCGGTGTGCCTTTGTTCTCGGTGCTTCTGACAGGGAGTCTGCATCCCTTTCCACAGTGCAGGTCCCTCAGCACTGGCCACATGCTGCCTGACCACACTTTCTGGCTTGGGCAATTGGGGGTCTGCTGCAGGAATGCCCCCAGTCCCTTTGATTGGCTGGAGACCTATGGACTCACCTAGAGATGAAATGTCCCTTCTGCCCTTACTTCCTGCTCATACAGAGGCAATGTTGTACACGGGCATAAATTGTGAAGACAAATGCCAGAGTTTTCTCTCTCTCTCTCTCTCTCTCTCTCTCTCTCTCTCTCTCTCTCTCTCTCATCTGACTTCTGTGTGTTTCTTCTCAGTTTCTTCATCTGCAGACTGAGAGGAAACAGCACCTACTTCACAGGGGTGCTGTGGCGGTGGGATGAGATAGCACTGGGCAGGTAGAGCATCAGATTCTAATCTTGCAGGAGCCATCCCCCAAGCCAGGAGGTGTCTGGCAGGGCTGGTAGATGATGGAACACTATCAAATGCAACTGTGGCTGCAATCAGATGAGTGAACCAGGAGGCTCTTTCCACTTCTGAGGCCTGAAAAGTGATGCTGCATTTCCCATCTCCTCCTACCCCATATCCGCCACTCCATGTTAGCTAAGCCTGGACTGGCATCCTCAGCAGGTTCCAGTGCCTGAAAATGTGACATCACCTCCCAGGACCTTTCCCTTCACTGAAGACATTCACCCACACTAACTTTCCCTACAGCTGGCCTACTGCCCTATTGCAGGGGAGGGAGAGCGGCCTCCTCTTAGAGAGCACAGGCTCCAAGCCCAGCTTTGCTGTTTACTGTATATCCTTTTGCCTTTCTGAGTTCCTCTCTCATCCATGGGGTTACAATATACTTTCCTACAGAGGATGTTGCTGGGATAAACCGTTAGTGAGGGTTGGGGATTTAACTCAGCCTAGTGCTTGCCTGGCACACACCATTCCTAGGGTCAGTCCCTAGCACCTTACGAGCCTGGTCTAGTGGTACATGATTACAACTCTAGCATCTGGGAGGTGACAATCATTAGTTCAAGGCCATCCTCCGCTACACAGGCTGTTGGAGGTCAGCCTAGGATACACAAGATCCTAGCTCAGACAAACAGAATTAATGGGCTTAGGAATTCTGGGTTGCTTAAAAAGCCAAAGCCCCCAGGAAAAGCTATCACAGGAAATAGGGATGGCCAGTTCCCCACTGACAGGAGCTATGTCTCAAAGCCGTCAGGCTCAGGGGTTCTGGGCTCATCATATACACACATTGACCCGTGTTGGTCTTAAACTTTTTGTGTGCTCCAGGCTGTGTGGGGAGTCAGGACAGTCTATGGACCTTCTCAAAACCGCGTTGTATTGTTATGCGGGTTGTTTGAGGTTTGCTGTTGTTTGAGTGTTTTGTCTGTTTTGTTTTTTTGAGACAGGGTCTCACTTTATAGTCAGGCTGGCCTGACGCTCACTATGTAGCCCAGGCTGTCCTCAAACTCACAGCTATCTTCCTGCCTTGAAATCCTGAGTGTTACAGATGTGAGCCACCAGAGCAAACTCAGGATCATGTTCTTAGATGCATCATAACATAAAGTGCTGAAGAATTCAAAGAAAACACTGAGATGCGATCACATCGGGTCCCGGGTGGTTAAGAGCCTCTGTTGGCTTCTTTACAACCTGGGTAGGCTAGCCTGTACTCTACTCACTCCAAATAAAAAGCTTTCCTGCGTCCACATTTCAGTTCATCGATGTTAAAGTGCCTTGCTCAGTATTTATTCTTCGTGTGACGGTAGGCAGCCTGCTTGCCCTGTGCTTCTTCCGTGTTTGGCTTTTACTGTGCTTGCCTGTGTCCCAAACTGGCTTTGCCCGTGACTCATTGCTGTGCAGTGAACCCGGTGGGGATCTCTTCAGGGACCGAGGGTAAAGGAGGGGTGAGTCAGGCCTCTGGGTGGTGTCCTGACACTCCTGCAACAGGGACTCAGTAATTGCAGAGTGAATGAAAGGGGAGTTGTACACATGAAAGGCCCCAGTGTTCCCGAGCACTCTGGACGCACAGTTCTGCACAAAGTTGCAGTCTTTCTGATTTATTCTAGGCAAGCCCGTGGACTCCTTTTGAGGTCAGCATTTTTTTTTTTTTTCTTTTTAAGAACTGTGTCTGTGCCGAGCGATGGTAGCGCATGCTTTTCATTCACAGCACTAGGAAGACAGAGGCAGGTGGATCTCTGAATTCAAGGCCAGCCTGGTCTACAGAGTGAGTTCCAGGACAGCCAGGGCTACACAGAGAAACCCTGTCTCGAAAAAAAAAAAAGCCTAAAAAAACAAACAAAAAACAAAAACAAAGAAAAAGAAAGGACAAGAAAAAAAAATTGTGTTTGCATATGTTACCTTGGAGAGGTCCCTGATCAAATTGGAAACTAAGAGGAAAACCAGAGAGCCGGCAGCAGGCCTAGTCCCAACGAATCAGCTGAGTAAATGAGGAGAAGAGATTTGTCGGGCTCGGTTGACTAGTCCCGGCTCTCCTGATCCTCTCTGCGTCTCTGTTAAACTCTGCAGGCACCAGGATTCCCTCTGCAGCTCAGCCTTCGCTCTGGTGCCGCCTAGGCGACCTTGCAGAGTTGGCGAAGGAGTTCCCTGCCAGACTGTAACGTTCACGGCCGCCCAGTCCCCACCCTCACACATCCTCCCAAGTGGAAGTCCCTCCTCCCCCCTCCTGGGCTCCGCCTTTCCCGTGCAGAAGCCCCCCTCCTGAGCTCCGCCTCTCCGGTGTGCTTCCTGGCTGTGACTCCTCCACGTTGTCTCCCAGACGGTGACTGCCAGCCTCTGGGCCCGGGTTATGTCTGTCAGGCTCTGCCTCCCTAACCCTCCAGCCATGCTTGCTATTCTAACACTCTGGAGGTGAAGGCACAAGGATCGGAACTCAAGGCCATCTCAGCCACACCGGGCCTCCCTGGTCCCGCCACCTAGTTTCTGGTTCCATTTCCTCCGCCTACTTACGCCGCTCTCTCCAATCTCCCTAGATCATAGGCCCCGCCCCATGCTTGGCCCCGCCCCCGAAGTTCTGGCCCGCCCCTCCTCTGAGGTTCGGGCTCCGCCTTCTCAAGGCTAGATTGCCGGACTCTGCGGGATTCTAAGCCAGGATTCACCCAGGCAGTCTTGGGAGGACGACATGCAGTGTCTGGGGGTCCCGAGCTGCAGGCGGCGGAGCGTGAGCCGCTCCCGGGAGCTCTACCTGCAGGAGCAGAGTCGCAAAGTGGCTGCGCTCAATGGGCAGAGGCTGGGTAAGGGGTTGGGGACACTGAGCCCGCCGCGGGGAATGGGACAGCAGCTGGAACAGGACGCTCCTCCTTTTGAGCCTCAGATTAGACGTGTTTAGTTCTTCTTTGGGGCTGTGTTTTCATTGTTGGAGCTGGGGTGAGTACTGGGGGTGGAATGGGGGACTAGATATGTACCCTTTCCCGAGCAAGCCAATCTTCACGTTCTCTACTAACTCCAACTCCTCCTGGTTACAAATTAACCCCTGGGTGTATGGCTCCCTGTATGACTGTAACCCAGTGAGGTTCAGTTTGGTAGTGGGCAAATGTGTACCTGGACAGGTGACAGTTGGTGACCCCAGGGTGGCTGAGTGATTCTGTCACATTCGTGGAATTGTGTCACCATGGTATGGGGGTGATAGTTTGTACTGTCGTATACCCAAGTGTCACACTGTAGTACCTAAGGTGTCTGTGTGTAACCCTGTGTGACAGTGTGCAGCTGACATTGACTGCTTATGACTGACGTGACTGTGTGACCTAAGGCGGTGGACTGACGGCCAGTCTACGTTATGGTGTGGGTTTTCTGATTCGGTTACCCAGAGGCTCTGTGTCTTTGAGTGGTGACCGAATGTTTCATAACTCTGACCCTGAGAGCAGGCTTCCTAATTCTGAGTCCCAACTCCGATGTGCAGCTTCCTTCAACTCGGTTTCCTCCTCTGTAAAATGAGGATAATGACACTACCTCTCTTCACCGGGTTGTTGAGGGGGTTAAATATATGTGCTGCGAACAGTATCTTATTCAGGAATTAGCTCTCATTATGGCTGCTGCTGTTATTATGGTGACAGCATTCCTGCACTGTATGTAGTGTGCCTGTGTGTGAAAAAGAGTAATACCCACTCCACGAGACACAGGTAGTTTGGGGGGCACTGGCCCTGTGTGCGAGGTTGTGATGGGGCGGTGGAGCTCAGTGTAGCTGTGTATCGATGTGGGTTCCAGGCCCGGCAGCATCATGCATCACATTGGGAACATGGACAGAATGTCAGGCATTCCTACCGGCACCTGGAGTGCCCTCCATGTCCTCTAAATAGTTGCTTCCCTGTGGCAGCTAGCCTGGAAACGATTGGTGAAACCCCTTAGCTCATGACCCACCCACCCTTTCAAGGCTGAGTGGAGCTGGGTGAGGGCTTCCACAGACTTTGTGCATGATAAGAGAACGAGGGTCCTGTGGTAGGCCACCCAGAGGCCTCAGAACCAGGAAACCCTTCCCACCCGATGGAGGTCCCTGCCCAGATGTCTCAGTTCCTGGGTAGCTGTCACCCTGCTGGAGTTATCTAGGTCCACTTGGGACTCAGATCTACCTCCAGGAAGCCAGGACAGCAGGAGAAACTTATCCACTGCCTGACCTCACAGACCGGGCCACAACTGGTGGCTCCAGGACAGGATGAACTTGTCATCCCTTCATGATGTTTTCCAGAATGGCAGGGTAGGGGCTTGCCTTCCACTTCCCAGAAGCCCCCGTTCCCATCTGAGCTGTGTCCAGCCCAGGGAGCAGGGTGCTGCCGGATGGTCAGGAGGGCTCCCTCCTAGCTGTACCTCAGCCTCAGAAGAGACAGCGGGACCTTCCCAACAGAGGCCGGAGGTGGCCCTCTGCTCTGACAGTCTGGAAACTCCCTAACCTTCCCTTCACATGGGACATTCTGTGTGAGCCCCCTTCCAGGTCTCCCCACACTGAAGGGAAGCTGCTTTTACTGAGGTAGAGCATCTTCGAGCAATGGGTAGACACATGGGACAAAGGTGGTGGCCTGTGACATGACTGTCATCTCTAAGGACTGGCAATAATAATGCTTTCTGCGACACTTCTTACCCCAGGGCTGATGAGGGAGCAGAGGCACAGGGAGGGAAGGAGGCTCCTGAAGCTCCGGAACAGCAGGGCGGGAATGTTAGCCCTGGGATCTGCCCTCACGGGAAGTGGGATGCTGATAAGGGATAAGGGAGATGTGGGTGAGTGCGGCCTGTCCATATAGACCTGTAGATAATGTGTAGAAAGCAAGAGGGGCAGCATGGATGAACTGGGAGGGGCTATCATGGGTGGAGCATCTGTGGCTTTGTGAGGTCTCTCCAGCCTAGGCCGAGGCTCTGGCCCCTCAAACAGGACAGTTAGAGTCTTTGATGCCACTTTTCTGTTGGGTCACATAGTTTTAGGGACATAATTAGGTATCCAATTGGCTTTGAATAGATCTGGGGGCTGAACTGTGTGGGATATCAACATGTGTGCACACAAATGCACACACCACCTTGTAGGTGTATCTACCTCTGTATCTCACTGATGGCTGTTAGGGTACAGTGTATAGGTATCTTCTTTATCATCATCAGTACAGGATCTGTTTGCAGACAATGACTCCTGAGGGGCTTGGTGTCCTTCTGGTGCCTCCTGCCTGGGTCTGTCAAGGGAGCCCATGACTCGGGTCAAGCCTGTATCTCTGAAAATGGCACAAGAGCTGGGCAGGAGCCAGACAAGCAGGCAGAGTTCTGTCCTCCCTGCGGGCCCTGTCTTGGCTTCTGAAAACACTGAGCTCTGTCTTAAAGCAACTGTTCCCTGAGGAAGCCCAGGCCTGGGACACTCAGTGGTGGGGGTCCGGCAGGAAAGACAGGGCCATCCCAGCAGGCTAAATGTAGTCCATAGTGGGCTCATCATTCTCTTCTGGGGGCAAAGATGGGGATAGGGGAGAGGGTGGCTGGAAGAGCGTGGGCCCAGGGATTCCATGGCAGTAAATCATGAAGTCACCAGGTCATACAGCTGGTCAGGAAGTGTGCTGGAACCTAGGTACAGATAATGTTGGAGCCATTGGAGATGGGAGGTTATTTGGCTCTGAAGCCTGGGTTTGTTTCCAGCTGCGTGGTCCCTTTGCCTTCCCATAGGCTTCATCTTTTAGTCCCAGATCCCTTCATTTCACTCTGAGTCAGACCATTTCCCAGGTCCCCCAGGAACCACAGGAGTTTGAACTGTGCTCATTCAGATTTTAGACAAGTCACAGTGTCTGCATGGTCTTGGGGCAGAGAATGCAGCACAATGGTCAAATGCTATGCGAAAGAGCCCTGGGTTCGAGCAGTACCCATGCTGGGGCCAAAGCATGACCTTAGGTGGGTAGAAGTCTTCCCTGAAGGAGGCAGGGGTCTGGGATTGGCTGGCAGGATCGAAGGAGGAGAAGTATACCCCTGAGAAGGATGGGGGTGGTGAAAGGTGAGAGGGCAGAGGGGACAAGGCCAGTGTGGGGCTGACAATAAGACAGGCATCTCACCAGCATTGCCCCTCCCAGGGCTGCAGGATGACCAGGACCTCCAGGCCCTTCTGAAAGGCAGCCAGCTCCTGAAGGTAAAGTCCAGCTCATGGCGGAGAGAACGCTTCTACAAGCTACAGGAGGATTGCAAGACCATCTGGCAGGAATCCCGCAAGGTCATGAGGTCCCCGGAGTCCCAGCTGTGTGAGTGCCCTGGGTCTTGTGGTGGGGGTGGTACAGGGTAGGGTGGAGGTCAATCCTGGACTGTGACCACAGGTGGGCCGTGCATGAGAAAAGGACCAAAAGGGAGAAAGTTAGGCTGGTTGGAGTCAAGGAAATATTCGAGTTAAATTATATGTAGGGCAACTGAGGTTAGGCTGGTCACAGAAGGCAAGCATGGGTGTTAAAAGAGGGTGAAGATACATGACCATGACCACAGATGGGGACAGCCAGGCTCAGAAGCTACTATGAAGCTGGACAGGGTTGTTTGACTTATAGGTGCCACCCAGGTGACTGTAAAGGAGAGAAAATAGGTGGATCAGTACTCTAGGTATGTTAGGGCCAAAAGCTAGGCCCAAAGTCCAGGGACAGATAAAGTACTTCCGTATCAGTGGCCGATATGTTAGGTGGGGCAGAGGAGATGGAATCTCTCCTGGAACTAGAGCCGTGGGAGGCTTGGGTGGAGTGGGGAGGAGAAGAGAGTGAGAGTGAGCAGGGCTGGTCACTGTCTTTCTAGAAGGTTCTCAAAGGCCCAGGGACCCAAAGCTGAGGGGATAGGTATGCAAATGGAGTGAGCCTCCTGAGACCTTGGCGGTAGCTCTGCAAACATGCCCTTCAGTGCAGGAGCTCCCCGAAAGTTCTGTTCGAGACCTCCCTTGCAGAGAGCTGCGCCACCAGGAGAATTCTACGACAGTGGGCCAGGCTCCCGCCGGCCCTGTCCAGTACAGGAGCCAGCAGCTCCAAGAGGCCAGTGGGCTCTAGACTTGCAGCCAGTGTGACCGAGGAGCCTAGTGTTAACTTCTGTTTCGATTTATACCCACAAATGTTTTGTGGTTCTGTGAAATTTTCATTGGCTGTTCTGGAACTTACTCTGTAGACCAGGCTGGCCTTGAACTCTGAGATCTGCTTGCTTCTGCTGGAATTAAAGGCATGTGCCACCACACCTGGTGTTTGTTTGTTTGTTTGTTTTTAAGAACAGGATTTCATACAGCCTGAGCTGGCCTTGAACTTCATGTGTAGCCCAGGGTGGCACTCCCGCCCTTGTTAATAAAGATAGACGAATTCCCGATCTTTCAGCTCTAGACTCCTGAGTGCTCAGTTTGAGGATGGGACTTGGAAGTGTCTCGGAAATTACTCTGAGAACTGGGGATGTTGGTAGAACACTTGCCTATCATTCATGAAGCCCTGGGTTCAATTCCCAGCACTTCGTAGACTGGGTGTGGTGGCACATGCCTTTTATTATGTTAGTGTTTGGGAGGTAGAGGCAGAAGGATCAGAAGTTCAAGGCCATCCTCTTCTGCGTAGGGAGTTTAAGACCAGTTTAGGGACATGAATTCCTGTCACAAAAACAAAAGAAAGCCACCTTGAGACTCAACTCTGTCCCAGCCCATCGAATGCCTCCCAGCACAGGAGTGACCCCGACCTTGCCTGTGTCTTGTGGCGCCAGACAGGCTTCCTACACTGGGCTCCTGCCCTGATACAGGGTTTCCTGTTAGCTACTGGTGGATGGGAGCATGGTGGGAACAGAGGGCTTTCATTGGAGTGGTGGATACATAGGAATTGCTAGCCTCTGTGCTTAGTGCTCGGAGAGGGATGGGGAAGGGGCAGGAAGAAGAGATGACCCTGCCCTATGCCCTTCCAACAGCAGCTGTCACTCAGGCTAGCAGGAGCCTGGGGACAGATCCAGGGGCACTCTGAGAGGCTTGCTTTCAGCTCCGATGGCCGCCACAGGTCCCATGCTTAGCAGGCCTTGTTTGTACTTGTTTTTCCCAGGCCAGGGTTGAGATTCTTGTCCTCAGTGGCACCTTACCCCTGGGGAAACTGAGTCCCGATGATGGAGGAGTAGCACATTCTCCCATTTCTCTGTCTAATGCTAAGTCTCCCCAGTGCTTCCCACTGCCCACCCTTTGTTCCCAGGAATGTTATCAGCGGTGAAGGCAGCTGGCCTTTCTCTCAGGGGCCAGTGGAGGCGTGGGCCTGGGGGCTCCATGGCCCAGGCTTCCTGTTTTCTTTCCTGGCCCAGGGTGGCTCAGCTGCTTAGTGGGGCAAAGAAGGATTAACCAGGGATATGCCCTGCATCCCAGATGGTGCAGGGGTCACGGTCCCACTGTTCAGCGTTTATGGCCCAGGCAAAGCACATCATACAGGTGGTCCTGTAGGTGTCTGAAAGGCCCCTGGGGCCTCGGGGTAGGAGGAGTTTGGGAGGGACATGACAATTTACAGATAGGCCCATTCTAGGACCCAGAATGGCTAAAGATAGGATGTGGCAGGGGCAGTCCTGTGTGGGGAGGCTCAGCATAAGCCACGACGGTGAGGCTGTTCTCAGCCAGGCTGTGGTGGGTATGTTGGGATGGCAGCCTGGGACGGTAGCATATAAGGTCTTGTTTGTCCCTGAATTTTGGAAGACTGGCTATGATAGAAGGGGGCCCTCTCCAGCCTCCTAAGGGCAGAACGATGTAATCTCTCAGACCTCAGGAGAACGTGATGAGCCCACCATAACTAACCTTCTGGGAAGGCCCCCCCACTTCTTTCCTGCTTTTTTCTGCTGAGCCTCCTGGGTCCGGGATCCCTCAGAGTATGGGGGCTCTAATGCAGAGCTCAGCCTTTTCATAAGCTGAGACAGGCCCAGGAAGACGGAACTCCGCCTCCTTATCCCCCCCTGCCCAACTCTTCTCAGCAATGCAGACTGGCCTCTACTCTGCCTCTTGGGACCCCGAAAGGTAGGGTTTTTCCCACACCCTTCTGCCAAAGGGCTCCCTGAAGCCAGAACTCATCCAGTCACACACAGGGTAAATACACCACTTTTCTCTCTGGCTTTGGGCTTCTGTCCCAGGTCCATGACTGACCAAGTGTGGCCACCCATCTCCTAAGTAGAGGGGCCAAGAGACTCTCGTAGCTGTGGGGCCACAAAGTCCAGTGTGGCCTGGAGGGTGTGTGACCTTTCCATCCCAGGTGCCAGGCTCTGGAATGGTCTCACTCACCCTCAGAAGCCTGTTCCTGTATGATTCCTTCATTACTGTGACCACGGACCTAGGTCCTAGCTGCCCTTCCTGCCTAAGATTGCTGCCCCGTGTCTCCCTGTGTCCCGCTCGGCCACTCTTGGCTGTCCTGTGCCCTGCCGTGCTGTGTCCTCTTCCTCCTAGTCTCACAGCTCTGCCCTCCTGCCCCCCTCCTTGGACCCTCAGTCTGAGCCCCCCAGTCTGGCTGTGACACTAGCCGTGCCCCTCGCCCTCATGGCCTCGGCTGCATCAGAGACAGTCATTTATCTCACAGTCTGTCCTGCTGTCCCTCGTCCGTCCCCCTGCAGTCTCCATCGAGGACATTCAGGAGGTTCGGATGGGGCACCGCACAGAAGGCCTGGAGAAGTTTGCCCGCGACATACCTGAGGACCGCTGCTTCTCCATCGTCTTCAAGGACCAGCGCAACACACTAGACCTCATCGCCCCGTCGTCAGCTGACACTCAGCACTGGGTGCAGGGCCTGCGCAAGATCATCCATCACTCCGGCTCCATGAACCAGCGGCAGAAGCTGCGGCAGTATCCTCTTGGGGGCGGTGGGTCCTGGCTGGGTATGGAATGTGTTTGGGTCAGTTTTGTGCCGCCGTAACAAAATACCAGAATGTATTAGTTACTTTTCTGATTGCTGTGATACTTGACAAAAACAAATCAAGAGGAAGGGAATATTATTACGGTCTGAGAGATGCCATCCATCATGGTGGAAGAGGCACAAGGCAGCCAGTCACACTGTGTCTGCAGTCAGGAAGCAGATAGGAGACAGGCACTGTGCTCAGCTCAGCTCCTTTTCCTTTCTTACTCAACCTGGGACTCTAGGGAGTGCTGTGACCCACGTTTCTCATTTAAACTCTTGACACTCCCTCAAAGACACACCCAGAGGTGTCTTCCAAATCCAGGCGAGCCGGCAATGACAGTGAGCGCCACACAGACCGAGTGGCTTTCACGACACTAGTTTATTCCTTCAGGTACCAGCCTGGTTAGCTCTGGTGAGAGGTTCCTCCCTTGTTTGCAGGAAGCTGCCTCCTCACTGTGTCCTGTCGTGAACACAGAGAAAGCTCTCTTCACAGGCAGTAACCCTGTGGTCAAGGCTCCACCGTTATATCCTCATCTAACCCAGAGACTCCCATCTCCGAAATCATCTAGGGGGTTGCTGTTTCAACTAGGAATTTTAGGGATTCATGTTTCAGTCTGTGGCAGAAGGGAAAGGTCTTCTGACCCAAGGCCAGGAACCGTGTGTCTCCCTGGTTCCTTCTGTAAGCAGCGTGGAGGTATGTGACTGGGGAGTCACCCCAGTGAGAGGTGGGGTGGTGTAGTCATGTTCTCCGGGGTTACTGCACTCTAGGAGTTGGAAGGCTGTGGCACTCTCCTGAGCCATGCTTTCAGGAGTGTTACTGTGAGCCCAGTGTTCAGATCAGCCAGTGAGCTGAAGACGGTAACTTGTGGATCAGTCCAGTCCGGTGATCCTGCTTCCGGCACGCATGAGATGAGGGTGGAACCAGCTCCAACTTCTGTGTTTACCTGAGACAGATTTGGGCTGGAACTTGTGATCCTCCTGCCTCCTGTGTGCTGGGATCACAGGCCGGTCCCACCTGCAGCTCCCCTTTTTATGACAGTTTTATGGAGGGATAGTTCACATACCATAAAATTAACCCAAGTGTTGAACCTAGGGCTGGGGAAGTGGCTCAGTCAGTTAAGAACTTGCCACGCAAACATAAAGACCTGAGTTTGAGTCCGGCACACAGGTGAAAGACCGGGAGTGGGCTGGAGAGATGGCTCAGCATTTAAGAGCTTGTACTGCTCTTCCAGAGGACCCAAGTTCTGGTCCCAGCACCCAGGAGGTTCAGCTAACTCACAACAGTCTGTAGTTTTAGCTCCAGGGAACCTGATGCCTCTGGCTCCTGAGGGGCACCCGTACAAACACACACACACACACACACACACGCACACACATGCGTGCACACACACACACACACACACACACACACACACACACACACACACAGTGTCTGTACTTGTAATCTCAGCACTGCACAGCAGAGACAGGTGGATCCCTGAGTCTTCCTATACTAAAAAGTGAGTTCCAGGCCAGTGAGGGATCTTGTCTCAGAAGACAAGGTGGATAGTGCTTTTTAGTCTCCACATATACAAGCACGCATCTGCACCCACATGAACAGACATCCATACACGTACCATTGCTGAGCCCGATTCAGTGATTTTCACATATTTACAGATGTACTGACATCCCCACCGTCGATGAACAGCTGGTTGTTTCATACTTTCTCCCAGGCCCAGAAGCCTCTGTCTGCCCTTTGAATACATTGCCCTCTGTGGCTTTGCCATAGAAGCAGAGCCCGCAGCCTCTCCTGAACGGCTTCCTACTCCTAGTGTGTGTCAGCCTTCACTCACTCCGTAGTGTGGGTCTGTACTCCATCCCCTCTGGCTTCCTAGAAATATCCCACCCTATGGATACACTCTGCTCCATAACTCCTAACTTACCAGTTCAGGGACCTATGAGTTGCCTCTACTTCAGGATGCTAATCTGCCGTGAAAGCTAGAGCATGTGTTTTGTGTGAATGTGTATCTTCATTTCTCTTGAGTACACACTAGAAGCAGAATTGCTAGGTTATATGGTAACTTTTGTGTTCAGCTTTTTTAAAAAAATTTTATTTTTATCATTTTATTTTAAGTGTATGGGTATTTTGCCTACATGTATGTCCATGTACCATGTCCATGCCTGATGCCCAAGGAGACCAGAAAAGAGTGTTGGATCCCTCGAAACTGGAGTTACATACATTTGTGAGCCTCCATGTGGATGCTAGGGATTACACCCTGGATCCTCTGGGAAAGCAGCCAGTGCTCTTAACCACTGAGCCATATCTCTAGCCCCTTCTCTGGCTTCAACTACGTGTCTGTCTGCGTGTGCATGTATGTCCATGTGTGTGCAATGGCCAGAGGTCAGGAGAGGACACCGCATCCCCTGGAGCTCAGTTATAGGCCATTGTGAAAAGCCCCATGTAGGTGCTGGGAACTGAACTCAGGTCTTCTAAACATTCTCTCCAGCTCCATACTTAATTTTTTGAAAACCTGCCAAACTATTTTCCAAAGAAACTCCAACAGTTCAGACTCCCCGCTGCAGTGTGGGAGGGGTTCCATTTTTCCATCAATGGCAGCATTAGTTTTCATTCTTTCTCTTTTGCTATAGATACTGTCTTGGGTGTGAAGTAAATCTCTGATAGATGTTCTGTTCTGTTGTGTGTGGCATGAGGTAGGTAATCTATTTTTTTTTTCTTTTTGTGTTTGGATATGCAGCTGTTCCAGTACTATCTGTTGAGACTCATTTTTCATAATTATTTTTTATTGCATTACTTATTTATTGTGTGTGTTTGCACACTTGCCATCTAGTGTGTGTGGAGGTCAGGGGATAACTTGCAGGAGCTGATTCTCTTCTTCTGTCATAGGGTCCTGGGGATCAACTCAGTTATTGGGGACCTTTGCCTGCTGTGCCCTCATAGGCCTGAAAACATTATTCTGTTGAATCTTCCCATTGAATTGTCCACTGACTGTGAAAATGAATGTATTCTGCACTTAGTTCTCTTCCATTTGTCTGTTTGTCTGTCCTTTCGTACACTCTGCTTGCACCACACTCTTTCAGCCCCTTTAACTTTGTAGTCAGCTTCATAATCAGGAAGTGTGAATTGTCCAAGTCTGTTTTTTGTTTTGCAAGATTGGTTTGGCCGGTCTGGGGCCCCTGGCCTCCTGAATGTATTTTAAGATCAATTTGTCAATTTCTTGCAAAGAAACCAACATCATTTGATAGGGATCTTGATCAATTTGGAGACTTCTCAGCAGGAAAATATGTCTTCTGATCCATGAACATGGATAGATGTCTTTACATTTGATTATTCCTTTTTCCATTGTTGAAGATTTACTGTGTGTGTGTGTGTGTGTGTGTGTGTGTGTGTGTGTGTGTGTGCGTGTGTGTATACACATGTGTGTAGTGCCTGCAAGAGGCCAGAAGAAGGTATCAGCTCCCCTAGAGATGGGGTTTTAGGTGGTTGCAAGCCATCTGGAGGATGCTAGGATTCTAGGCCTGGTCCTCTGCAAGAACAGCAAACAATCTTGTGTGCTGAACCATCTCTCCAGCCTCTAGTGTCTTTTTCCATTTCTTTTAATAATGTCTTATGGCTTTCAGAATTTTAAGTTTTATACTTTAAAAATAATTCAAATAACTTTAATCATTTGGATGCTATTGTAAGTTAATTGCTTCTTAGATTTTTATTATTATTATTTTTTTTTTTGGGGGGGGGGGTTTGAGACAGGGTTTCTCTGTATAGCCTTGGCTGACCTGGAACTCACTCTGTAGACCAAGCTGGCTTCAAACTTGGAGATCCACTTGCCTCTGCCTCCTGAGTGCTGGGATTAAAGGTGTGCACCACCGCCCAGCGTTTCTTAGATTTTTATAGTTGTTGGTTTTGGTTTTGGTTTGTCTGTTTTAAGACAGAGTCTCATGTAGCCCAGGCTACCGTGGAACTGGCTATCGGGGACTAAGGGGGTCCAGCCCCTCGATAGTCCCCTCTCAGGGTCTGGGAAGAATCTACAACCAGCTGATAATTTTATCTTTGATGAGAAGAAATGAATCTATGTACACGAAACTCCTTAGTCCATACACTTTATTATTCTGTGCCATTTCTCTCTCTACAAGCTTCTATTCTGCTCTCAAGCCCAGCTCCTTGCCTGATTTCTCTCTACATGTATCTGCGGTCCCCTCTAAGTTCTATCTTAATTCTCTCATCTTAGTTCTGTCCCATCTAGGTTCTCATCCATCTAGTTCTTTCCCATATCAGCTCCTCTCCCATCTCCTTCTCTCTCATCTTGTTCTTCCCCATCTGGCTCTTCCTCATCTTCCATCTCGTTCCTCTAGTACTCTCTTCTAGCCCTTCAATCTAGTTCTTCCCCATCTCAGTTTGTTCCTCTCAAGTTCTTACCCGTCTAGTTCTTCCATTCTCTTTTCTCTTCTCCATCTCATACTCCAGTTCTCTAGTCAAAATCCTCCTTCTCCCTCTCAGTTCTCCGTCCTCAAGTTCTCCACTCCTCTCTTCCTCTCCGTCTCCTTATACCTCTAAGTCCTTCTCTGAAAATAAAACTGCCTTTTTATCCCTTTGACCCTTATCTCTCCAAGCTATCTCTGCTCCTGCCGTTTCTGGCGAGTGTTCTCCGTCACTAGGCAACTTCCATCACAGCTAGATGTAGCTGTAAGTTTTTACCCTTTAGTTCTGAGTTTATTGTTAAGGGTGGATCTAAAACTAGAGATAAGACTTTGGAAAGGAGAAAGTTAAGCTTAATTAGCACATCCGCCAGGGCTTCTCAAACAGGTAGTCTGGACTCAAGTCTGTTCTTAGAGGGTACAGAGGTTATCTCTGATAAGGTACTTTATTCTGTCTGGGGATGGACCTGGCCAGATGCTGTCAATGATGGTAATTACAGGGAGGCTTGAACTGGGGTGCTGGCTGTGCATAGCTGTCAGTGCAGAAGACTATCTAAATATTCCTAGAAGTGTTTAGGTAAGGAGTTAGAAGTCTATAAAGTTAGTAAGGCTGTAAGAAAAGGAGAGTATGAACTAAATTGTTTGAAGCTATTCCTTAAGGTCCACCTGACCTAGGCAGTGTCTCCCTGTGGAATTTACCTTAATTTCCGGGGTCTTATTATGTGGTGGTCTGGACTGTTACTCCTGTTAGTCCTTGAATGTGGCTAAGGGAGATATCTGATTCCAGAGCCAAAAGGAGAAGAAACTGATGGGCCTAAGGGAAGAAAGTCTTTCCTGAGATTGTTCTCCAAATACCTCGAATGTATATGTCCAAATAGTGATCAATCCACACTGTTAGCAATTCTTAGGAAAAAACCAATTGGGAAAGCTATGAAGGCACACATGATTTTCATAACAGAAACAGCTGATATATAACAAGCCAAATAACACCAAATGCTCCCTGGAATTTGGCTTCCTCTAAAGGAATTGATCCCTTCAGGTAGTGGCTTTGCCATAACCAGCTGAGTTCTTATAATATATTCCTGCGGCCTGTAGCCATTGGCTGTCTAGCTAAGGATGACCTAGAACTTCTGATTCTTCTGCCTCGAGCTCCGGAGTGCTGAGGTTCCTGGGTGTGCCGCCCGGTACTTAGGTTGTTTTTATAGTTATAGAGCATCGCTTACGCTGCTTATGCTGTTGTTTCCTTTATGATCTCTTCAAAAATTCCATTGTCCTTTTTATGAACACACCCATGAAGTCCATTATCTTTGTTTTGACTCAGTGAGGATTCTGAGGACTGTGCTAGGAGCCTCCCCTCCCCCGCCCCAGGTCCTCAGAATCTGAAGGGAGAAAAGGAGGGTGAGGTAGGATGGGGCCAGGATGTCCCAGTCATGATGACTTGGTCCAGGCTTTGGTTTGTGTGGGAGATCTCCACTTTCTGATCAGTGGCTGGAAACTGGTGTTTCTGTACATTAAGACTTAAGTACTGGAGGCTGGTTGGCTGATGGTTTGAGAAACTGGAAGATGCACTTCACAGTGATAATGGTGGTGCTGACATCGGCACTGTGAGAGATGGTCCCCTAGGGTGGGGGAGTTCTCGACTGGTTTCCTTCTCTGTAGTCTAGATTGTCTACAGTGAGCCTTTTTATAGTAGACAGTTTCAAACGTCATCAGGTATTGGAATGAGCAAACAGAAAAAGACCTCTAGCTGGGCCTGGTGGTACCGTCCTGTAATCCGAGCTACTCAGGAAGCTGAGGCAGGAGGATCACAAGTTCAAGACCTCACTGAACTAAAGAGTGAGTTTAGGGTTGATCAGGGTCATTTAGAGAGCTCCTGACTTCAAATACAAAGTCGAGAGGACTGGGGTGGAGTATTCTGTAAGATGCTGAGTTCAGCCCCAAACCGACCAACAAGCAGGAGAAGAAGGGAAAGGACCCTAGTAAGGACGGCCTCCAGGGCCCTCCCCTGCTCCCTGGTCCTCCAGCCTGCGGGGCCCGGCCCTACAGGCTCCACATGGCCGGGATGCTGTGGGCATCAGGCTGCTGTGTGTTTTCCTGACGGCTTCCCAGCTGGATTCACTCCTGCCTGCGAAAAGCTGATAAAAACAAGGACAACAAGATGAACTTCAAGGAGCTGAAGGACTTCCTGAAGGAACTCAACATACAGGTGGAGGACAGTTATGCCAGGAAGATCTTCAGGGTGAGCTGGCTGCAGTGGCTGTGGGGGCCCCGGGCCTGGCCTGTGGCTGGGTCTGAGCCCATGCGCTGTGGTGCCTTTGCAGGAATGTGACCACTCGCAGACAGACTCGCTGGAGGATGAGGAGATCGAGACCTTCTACAAGATGCTGACCCAGCGGGCAGAGATCGACCGCGTCTTTGCAGAGGCTGCGGGATCCTCGGAGACCCTGTCAGTGGAGAAGCTAGTCACGTTTCTGCAGCATCAGCAGCGGGAGGAGGCGGCAGGGCCAGCACTGGCCCTCTCCCTCATTGAGCGCTACGAGCCCAGTGAGACCGGTGAGGGCCCGGCCATCCCAGAGACACATGGCCGGGAGATTGTGATGGAACTGCAGACAGACAGACAGACATGCTGGAGGGAGCCAGCCCCAGGGCTGCTGATCAGTGTGTGGCTATCCTGTGAAAGCAGGCGCATGGGAGAGAGAGAGAGCGCCAGTGTTTGCCCTGTCTGGGCCTCACTTCCCTGCAGTTCTTTCTTCAAGGGGCGTTGAGTGTCCCTGCCCCAAGACGTAAGAGCAGTGGCTGGTGAGGACAGTGCTGTTGTCACTTCCTTCTTTGTGTCTATTCTGGACGCAGCTTTGAGACATGACCTAGGGGACAGGCCAGCCTGTCAGCTTAGTGAGACCCAGCCTCACAGTACAGACCTAAAGGAGGGCTGGCGGTGCAGCTCAGTGGTAGAGTGCTTGGGTAAGGATGTCACCCAGCGTTGAGGCTTTTAGAACAGGAGGAAGGAAAAGGACAGGGCCTCACCACACTGTAACCAAAGCCTCACTGGGAGACCAGGACGTCTGCTCCCCAGAGCTGCAGAGGACTAGCAGAAGGTGGGTGGGCAGGCAGAGTGGAGAAAAGACTTTTCTTTCCACCGCGGGAGGCATCTAGTTCTGACTGGAAATGGGGGCTTCTTCCTACCTAGCCAAGGCACAGCGGCAGATGACCAAGGATGGCTTCCTCATGTACCTGCTGTCTGCTGATGGCAGCGCCTTCAGCCTGGCCCACCGCCGTGTCTACCAGGACATGGACCAGCCACTCAGCCACTACCTAGTGTCCTCTTCCCACAACACCTACCTGCTGGAAGACCAGCTCACAGGGCCCAGCAGCACAGAGGCCTACATCCGGTGCGGGCCAGGGGCGAAACTGTTAGGGGCGAGTCAGGGTGGGACACCTCCCCACGGCAGGACCTGGAGGGCCCTAGCCTAGCTGTCACTGCTCCCTGCAGGGCTCTGTGCAAAGGCTGCCGCTGCTTGGAACTCGACTGCTGGGACGGTCCCAATCAGGAACCGGTCATCTACCACGGCTACACTTTTACGTCTAAGATCCTCTTCTGTGACGTGCTCAGGGCCATCCGGGACTATGCCTTCAAGGTTGGGCGTGCCCGTGGGAGTGAGGAGAGGATCAGGGGTGGACAGTCCCTTCTAACTCATCTTGGGGCTTTTAGGCGTCCCCCTACCCAGTCATCCTGTCCCTGGAGAACCACTGCAGCCTGGAGCAACAGAGAGTGATGGCCCGTCACCTGAAGGCCATCCTGGGGCCCATGCTGTTGGACCAGCCTCTGGATGGGGTTACCATGAGCCTGCCTTCCCCTGAGGTACAGAGTGGGTAACCAAGGCAGGGAAGTGAACCTGGCTGGGAGGCCTAGATGGGTCTTAACCAGTCAGCCCTATCTCC
Source organism: Peromyscus californicus insignis (assembly GCF_007827085.1). NCBI lineage: Eukaryota > Metazoa > Chordata > Mammalia > Rodentia > Cricetidae > Peromyscus > Peromyscus californicus. The sequence goes on along the minus strand of NW_026294402.1, from coordinate 113,516,121 downwards.
CCAGCAACTGAGGGGCAAGATCCTATTGAAAGGGAAGAAGTTTGGAGGGTTGCTGCCTGCTGGAGGGGAAAACGGGCCCGAGGCCACTGATGTGTCCGACGAAGATGAGGCCGCTGAAATGGAGGATGAGGCTGTTCGGAGCCAAGTGCAGCAGAAGCCCAAGGTTCTAGGGGACGCTGTGGCAGTGGGGTGGCCCTGGGTCCTTCCCGCTCCCGTTGCCCACTGGACAGTTGCCTCGTCTCAGTTTTTCTGTGGCTGCCATTCAGACCTTCTGCCCCTCTCTCTGTCTGTCCTCTCTCTCTCTGTTGTCTGGGTTTCTGGCGCTCAGTGGCCACCTTGTCCTACCCTCTGGCTCTAACCTGGGCCTCCCCATGGCCTCCAGGAGGATAAGCTAAAGCTGGTGCCGGAGCTCTCTGACATGGTCATTTACTGCAAGAGTGTCCACTTCGGTGGCTTCTCCAATCCTAGCACCTCTGAGCAGGCATTCTATGAGATGGCTTCCTTCTCTGAGAACCGTGCCCTCCGGCTGCTGCAAGAATCAGGTGAGCCCCTGTTCTTGCAGGCATCTGATCCTGGCCATCTGAACTGGTCAAGACTGGGCCTGTCCTCCACCCTTGCCGGGGTCCCAAGTTGGCATTCCCCGCTTTATGTCCGGGCAGAACTGGCGAGGTGGAGTGGGGTGGGGTGGGGTAGGTAGGTGTGTCTTCAGCCCACCAAGGCCTTCACTGCTGACTTGACCCCACCTGTTCTCAGGAAATAGTTTTGTCCGCCATAACGTGAGCCACCTGAGCAGGATCTATCCAGCTGGGAGAAGAACAGATTCCTCCAACTACAGTCCTGTGGAGATGTGGAATGGGGGCTGCCAAATTGGTAAGGGCCGCCTGGGATGGAGGGGTTAGACAGGGCACCTGGCCTTCATGTCCAGGGGCCTCGAGCCCTGAAGGTCACAGGGGAAGTCTGCACACCTGAGAAGGTTTGGGTGCAGGCCAAGAGCTGAGCGTGGAAATTGCCCAGCCAGCAAGTCTGTGTCTGGTGTGCACTCCAGCCCTTTGAATTTCGCCATCAGAAATGGAACATGTAGCACGTCGTTAGAGGGCTTGCCTGGCATGCATGAAGTCCTAGGTTCAATCCTCTGCACTGCGGAGAACAGGGGTGGTATCACACCTGTCCTCTCAACACCTTCTTGAGGTGGAGGCAGGGATGGGGTAGGGTGGGTGGTTAGGAGCTCAGGGTCTTCCCTGGCTACATAGTGGGTTCAAGGCCAGCCTGGGTTACATGAGACCCTGCCTCAAAACCCAACAAAACAGGCTGGGAGACAACTCAGTCAGGAAAGTGTTTGCCATTCAAGCATGAGGTCCTGCGTTGGGATTCCTACCCATGTAAAAGGACGGGAGTGATGACCCACATCTGTAACCTCAGCACTGAGGCAGAGACAGGCTCTGGAGCTCATGGCCAACCCGCCCAGATGAATTGGTGATCCCTGGGTTCAGTAGAGACCCTGTCTCAAAAAATAGTAAAGAGCAATGAGAAAAAATGCCGGACATTGGCCTCTGGCCTCCACAGATACACAAGGATGAATAACACATGCACACACTCACGGGAGCACATGTCTATTACACACACACAAACAGAACATGTGGTCAGTGTGGTGGGTCAGTTAGGATGATGGGAAGGCAGGAGACACTGGAACATCATTGGATCCTGCTTCCAACTCACATAGGAACCTGGACTATAGTGCACTTTGAGCAGGCTGGGCTCTAGGACTCTGGGGCCAGCCCACAGCTTGTGACTGCTCTCATCCATCTGTAGTGGCTCTGAACTTCCAAACCCCTGGGCCGGAAATGGATGTCTACCTGGGCCGCTTCCAGGACAATGGAGCCTGTGGGTATGTGCTGAAACCTGCCTTCCTGAGAGACCCCAACACCACCTTCAGCTCACGTGCCCTGACTCAGGGGCCCTGGTGGGCTTGGAAGAGGCTCCGTGTCCGGGTATGGCCAGATACAGAAGGGACAGCCGCCTGTTGGGGATCCCTGCTGCTCACTGCCATCCCTGAATGCTCGTTGTCCCCACATTTCCTTAGATCATCTCTGGACAGCAGCTACCAAAAGTCAACAAGAGTAAGAATTCAATCGTGGACCCCAAGGTGATAGTGGAGATCCATGGTGTGGCCCGGGACGTGGCCAGCCATCAGACCACAGTTATTACTAATAATGGTATAGTATGCACTGGTTGGGTTGGGCCAGGCCGCTGGTTCTGGTGGCCTTGCTATTGATATGGTGTTGGTCCTTCTAGGTTTCAACCCATGGTGGGACACAGAGTTCGAGTTTGAGGTAGCAGTGCCCGACCTTGCCCTTGTACGCTTCGTAGTAGAGGACTATGATGCCTCCTCTAAGAATGACTTCATTGGCCAGAGTACTATCCCCTGGAACAGCCTCAAGCAGGGTGAGTGATGGAGGGAAGGGGCCAGCCAGGAACAGTGGGCAGGGCCTGGCTTCTCTTAGCCTACATCTCACAGTGCCTTGAGTATCCTCTCCCAGTGACCAGAGCTGTCTTTCCCACCAGGGTACCGCCACATCCACCTCTTGTCTAAGAACGGAGACCAGCATCCATCAGCCACGCTCTTTGTGAAGATCTCCATCCAGGACTAAACCTGGAGACTGGGTGAGGTCCACCCTGACTGGGCCAAGCTGGATCCACACCTCGGGCAAGACTGGCATTGTTGCACTGACTTCTGGTGCAGAGCTTGAGGCCCTGATCTGCCTTCATGGAGCTCTAACACATCACCTGTGCTTCTGCCTCTCAGGGGACCCAGGAGCAGTCCAGTCCCCGGAGTGGTCCAAACTTCCATTAGGAACAACACTGCAGCCCTCTCCCTACCCTCTAGCTGTCTTTAGGTTGTGAGTTTTTATAAAAGTCACCAGGTAAAGCCCAATAGTCTTTTTACGTAGATGCTAGAGAAGCCCTCCAGACCTCACCCTTCCCACCATCATGGGGTCATTTGGAGTGAGCAGTCTGAAGGAATCCTTTCCACGGAGGAGGGTATGGCCCACAGTACCACGGGTCCCTGCTGCTGAGAAGAGGGCTCCACCAGACGGTGCAGCGTGAAGGCACACGGGCCACACCTGACACACCACTGGCTTTTATTGGGGGGGGGGTATTCCAGGAGGAGACTCGGGGTGACGAGCAGGGTTCTCCAGCTCAGAAGAAGCCCAGCTTCTTTTTCTCTTGCTGCTGCTTCCACTTGGCCATGCTGTAGAACTCCTCCTTGGATTTCCCAAAGATGTCTTGGAAGTCAGAGTCTGAGAGGTAGAACTGGGGGTGGGGGGTAGGAGTGGCGGTGGGGAGGAATGGGAGTCACTGGAGCCAAGCTCCTGTGCCACCCAGAGGTGTCATCCACTCTCCCCTTCTCCAGTCTGCTCACTGCCTGGCTTTTGTGGCCACTCTGGGGGCAGGGCACCCTGCATCCTCCAGTGCTGAGAACAGCAGCATTGGTACCCACCTCCTTGCGGGCAGGGTCCACACCCTGTGGCAGGTCCTCCACGGCCTGGTGCATCAGCCTTTCCCGGGGCAGGCTCCCATTGGCCACTGAGCTTACACTGGGGTCCTTGCCAGCAACGCTGAGGCCCAGCTCCAGATTTTTCTCTGGGCAATCCTGGGAACCCTTGGAGGCCAGTATGGTCGAGGGACCTGCCTTGTTATCACTCGGCCATCGAGTTAGCTGGAAGTTATGTACTTCCTGTCCAGAGAGAAGACTCATGGTCCGGAAGATGGAGGACAGGCATCCGCTAAAGACCACACTGAACCCGCAGGCCTCTTGGCACCATCTGAACCCCTGGCCCTTCCACCTCTGGACCATGTGAACCCAGACCACTATGTGGGGCTGCCAGAGTAACTGCCCAGCACTTACTGCTGTTATCTCAGAGATGGCGGCCCCTGATCCCAGGCTTCCCTCCACCACCTCCTCATAAGACTGGTTGTTCTGGGGGCAGGAGTCGAGGCTGTTATCAGGACCGGCAAGGGAAGGAGCTCCCGGAAACCCAGACAAGTTCAGTTCCCCCCCCCTTCCCCGACTCATGGGAGGTCCTCAGCCCAGGAGGGCCTGGAACAGCCCCCACCCCACCCCGGATGAAGACCCACCAGTGTGAAGCCTCACCGTCCACTTGTAGGGGTCCCAGCTGGCAAACCACCCAGTGAAGGTGGCAGGCTCATAGCCCTGCTTGACCAGCACGATGGGTGTGTCCAGGCTCCTCCCCGCTGGATGAGTCCTCAGGTACTCGTGGCCCCAGGCCACGGCCTCCTTTTTCCACCCACCTGCAGCTTCCCCAAGCCACAGGAAGATCTGGGCCACAGAGGAAGCCTGGGCTTAGACAGGTGGAGGGGCCCCCTGAGTCAGCCACCTCCTCCCTCTCCACGTTGTCAGATGGCCTCAGATCCCTGCGTGCATATGCCTGGCCAAGAACACTCTTACCCAGCATTTGAGATGCCCCCGCACCCATGGACACTTGCCATCACAGGCATACGTACATGCGTCTAATATAAACAGTTAAGAAGCACTAGCATGTGGTAGGAACTAAGAACACAACAGTGAAAACAATCCAAGTTGCAATCCAGTCACAATCCAAAACCAGGTATTGTGGCACCTTGTCTGTAACCACAGCACTGGCGAGGCAGGGGCAGGAAGACCAGTTCAAGTACCACATACACAGGAGCGGGTAGGGCAGGCCTGAAATCCCAGCGCCTGGGAGGTGGGATCTGATAGATGAGAGGAAGTTCGGGTTACATAGTGAGTTCAAAGCCACTCTGGGCTATATGAGACTGTCTCGAAAGAAATAAAAAGATTTGACAAAAATCTCTACCCCCATGGAATCTCCATGGGAGAGCAAGCCACCTGCATGTCCCAGAAGAAAGGAAAGAAGAATCAGGCAGTGCCGAGGGCCTAAGATGGGACGTGTCCGCCATGCTCGGGGACAGCAAGAGGCCACCATGGCTGGAAAAAGAGCAGCAAGGTGGAGCTGGGAGACTGGATCAGAGGGGCTGGCTAGGTAATGGGGTGGGGATCGCGAAGTGGGGAAGCAGGGAACGGAGTCTGGCCTTGAGTTTTCTCTGAGTGAAATAGGAGCTCAACCTCCTCAGAACTCAGTACCACACACAGTGACACACAGTCTCACACACACAGTGACACACACGTGTATACATACAGTCTCACACACACAGTGACACACACATGAACACATGTGTGCATGCACGATCACAGCTACAAAGACACATTGTCCGTTGCCATAAAACCAGATAGCCAATCACAGTCACACACTGTCACCCACCATCATCACAGTATCTGCACAGAGACACAGTCACATATGGTTACCAGTCATGCATATCTGGTTGGTTACATATACCGTCTCATAGCCACACAGAATTCCACAGACTCAGTTTCTCAGTCACACTAAAAACCAATCATATATTCATCCTTTCCTTCTCACACAGACACATGGACACACGCAGCGTCACCAGTTACAACTGGTTTGGCCAGTTCTGTTTAGTCTTGGACCACACACACCATCGCTGGCATGGTCTGCCTAATCCACAGCCATAGCTACCCAGTCAAATGTGAAGGTCCAAAGAACATCACACATACATATCCCGTCAGTCTATTTACTATTTCTATTTCTATTTACTGCTATTGCTATACCGTCAGCCGCAGGCCCTCAGTCACGTGGAGTCACACATCGCATCATAGGACACACAGTATCACATACAATGTGCAAGGTTATACTCACACACGGCCTGACTTCTGTTCCTAGTATGTTGTGGTTTTACCGACACTCCCACTCTCAGTCCATGGCAACAATCAGTCACAGGTTAAACCCACCTTCACACCCAACTACACCAATGCAGACACACCCTGCATTCCCAGCCAAGCCGGGGTGGCTGCCTCACCTCCTGACAGGTGTCTAGTAACATGACATCATACTTGTCCAAGTCCTCTTGGCCAAAGGACACCACTTCCGTGAGGACCAGGCAGCCTGAGGGGCTGGAACACTCAAACAGTCGGGGCTGGATGCCGGAGATCTCTGGGAGCCTGGCCAGAGGAGGGGCTGTGAGGGGTACAACTGGGCCACACTGGCCCTTGGCATGGGTGCCCCCACCCCCAGCTCAGGGAAAACGGCTTCTTTGGACAGGAGCCCTGGGCCTTCCTCTGGACTCCACCCACCCCTTGACTTTGTGTAGGGCGCCTGCTCTGGGCCAGGGTCCTTTTCTTTCAAGGGACAAATAGAGCAGGTGACTGAAAACCTGTCAGCTGCTCTATGGATTTATTAGGGTAGGCACTGGAGAAGGGGACCCCAGACCTAGTGGGGAGAAGCTGAGCTGAGGGCTGCCCTCCCTAGAATGGGAGTCACCTGCACTCAGTTAAGTCAGGAATTAGCCTCGGGTACAGGGGGGAAGGAGGGGAGCAAGTCTGGGGGTGTCGTGGAATATTTACCTCAGTAAAGGTGCGTTACTTTTGTTTCTGCTGTATTTGTTTAATTATGTAAAGATGTGACGCATTTGTTTCACCTGCCTGTCTAAGGCACCTGATTGGTCTAATAAAATGCTGAATGACCAAGCTAGGCAGGAGAAGAATGGGCGGGGTTGTGGGGGCAGAGAGATCTAGGCTCAATAGAGAAAAGAGAGGAGAGAGGAAGGAAGAGAGGGACATGCCTGGGCCAGAAGCCAGGCAGCCAGACATGAGGATCCGGAAAGTAGGACAGACAGAAGGGAAGGTAAAAAGTCCCAAGTAAAATGAAGACAAAGAGAAACAGTTTAAAATAAGAGCAAAGCTAAGGCCGAGCATTCATAACTAATAATAAGTCTCCATGTCATGATTTGGGAGTTAGTTGGTGGCCCAAAAGAAAGTCTGCTCCATGGGAGCCCGGGAGACTTGGGTGGACGGAGCGCGCAGGGACGCAGCTCCTTCCATCCTTGAGTTCTTACTCCACCTGATCTCCTATTCATCCCTTGTCCACTTACCCGGTGGTTTGGGATTGCCCTTGGAGGCAATGCAGGAAGTGGACTCTGCCAGCAGAGGGTGCCATTTCTCCCTGTCTGCCCTGGCATGTCCCCATCCAAGTTACCAAGGGCTGGAGACTGCAGATGGAGGGGGCCCAGAGTCCCTCAGTTCCAGGCTTATCTTTCCAGCTCTCTCTGTGACCTTTCACTAGTCACCCACCTCCAGGCTACAGTTCCCCCCTCAAGAAAACCATGTTCTCCTGCAATCCTGTTACCTCTTGTTGCTGGGATAGGGAGCCCGGCCTCCGAGGGCTTCCCAGAAGTGGGGAGGCTCCTGACCCTCCAGCACCGTTTCCATGTTATTTCCTGGGAAGACAGTGGCCACCATCCGTGCGGTCTCACGCTGGTCCCCACTGCAGCCCTGGCAAGCAGAGACTGGGTCAAACCCTGCAGCAGGCCGGCCTCTGCCTCCAGTCCCATGTCCATCCACTGGGGCCCGTGAGGAGCTGGACCTGAGCCACGGGAGGCCTAAGCTGTGGGTGAGGCCCCTGTGAGCAAGGTATCTCCCCTTCAGTTCCTCAGCTGCGACCCTGTGACCCTCTCTGGGTCCAGACGTGGATGAGGGACACCAAGGCTTGGGGGTCATTTGCGGTTTATGCTAAAGATGAGGAAACACCACAACCCACAAGCAAACCGAGACTAGGTGCTGTGGGATAACGCTTTGAGCAGTTTTAATTAATATAAGCCTCTGTGTGTTTACTTGAGTCTGAGGGGCTGCGGACCAGGTGGGACACAGAAAAACTTTCAGCTACAACTAGGCCTCTCCCTTTCCCAGAGAGACTTGGGAAAAGTCCCCAAGCAAGAAGGGAGGCAGTTAGAGCCAGGCTTGCCTCTGACCTGAGGAACCCCAGTCCACTTGTGACTCCTTAACTTCCCCTAGCTCTATCAGGGTCCCTGAACCACTTCACACCACCCACAGAACCACCCCACTGGCCTATAGCTGGTTGGGTTTCAAGTCTGCACTCGGGTGGAGGGGACCCATCTCTGACCTCGCCACCTTCCCAAGTGGAGACTCACTGGTACCTTCCCAAACCAGAGGTAGCAGATGTCAGTTGTGATCAGAAAGAAGATGTCGCTGGAGATGAGGGAGGAGGCACGGGCTTGCACCTCCATGGTTCTGGTGTTGTGGCTGTCAGTCCCTTGCACGTGGAACAGCCTTGGGCTGGATGTTGGCGGTCTCTTTCCTCTGTTGCCTGCGCACCCCTAGAAGAAGGTGGGGCCTCAGGCTGAGGCAAGGGCTCCTGGGGGCCACCTCTGTCCTAGTGGTGAGCAAACTGCTTCAAGACTAAGGCTACCACTGTCCTCTGGCCCTTTGAGTGTGGACTGTGGCAGTCCTGTCTGCACAGGACAGTAAAACAGACCCTTTCGAATTAGACTTGTTACACATCTCAGAGGGCCCAGAGCAGGCTCCTGCCACCATGGTATGCCAACTCATCTAGGCACAGAATCAACAGAGCCAGGGATTATGAGACCTCTGAAATGGACCCAAAATGAATCCTTCCTCTCTGGAGTGGCTATGTTAGATAGATGCTGATGATGCTGATGATGCTGATGCTGATGATGACGGTGGTGGTGGTGATGATGATGATGATATTATTATTATTATTATTATTATTATTATTATGAGTGTGTGCATATGCATATGTGCTCATGAAGGCCCCAGGATGTCAGATGTCATTCTCAGGAATGCTGTCCACCTCCTTTGAGATAAAGTCTCTCATTGGTCTGGAGCTCACCAAGTAGGCTACACTGGCTGGCCATCAAGGCCCAGGAATCCTCCTGTGTCCACTTCCCAGGGTAGGATCACAGGCTGCAGCATCCTACCCAGCATCTTTATGTGGGTGCTGGAGTCACACTCAAGCTTGCAAGGCTAACCCTTTACCAATGGAGCCGTCTCTCCACCCCCTGTGTCAAAGGGATGAAAGGTCCAACATGGGCTCTACCTGGAAGACCACCAGCTGCCCCTGGAAGATGGCTAGGAAGTGGGGGGGCTCTCGACCCATGGTCACATGTTCCTGCACCAGTGCTCCCTGGTACATGAGGTCCAACTCCTCAGCATTGAGGTTCAGGGCCTTGGTGTCCTCTATGGTGGTCTGGTGGCCCTGCAGCGGGGAGGGGGACAATAACTTGGCCTGGGGTTTCCTATTCCGTTCTCAGATTCTAGGTCTTGGGCTGGACAGCATGACACCCCAGCAGGGGGACATACCTGCCATAGGTACAAGATATACCGGACACGGCCAAGTTTCTGGTACGTGTAGAGGGCAAGGTAGCAGTTTCCTGAGCACAACTGGCCATGGTGCTTGGGGTCCACAGGCTGCCTTTGTAAGTTCTGGATGCACCACACCTGAGAAGCAAGGGACCCACGGGCACAGATAACCCTTACCGGTAGCAGCCTGCGCACCTGCATGCAGCCGGAAAGCTCTCATTGGCTCATCTGGGCCTTCCATACTTCACACTGGACCTGGGAGTGACCTTTCCCCCACAGGCCTTACTAGCCCACGCCTTCGCTGGCCGCTCTCAGCCCAGATTTAGCTTGCATTCTGCACCCAGGAAAGTAGGTGAAAGGCTAGAGGTTGCAAGATGGATCCAGCTCCTGGCCCATGGCTACCTCAGTCCTAGACCCCACTAGCTACAGCCCTGGTTAGGGGCAGACAGCACCCCTCCCCCATGCACAGAGCTGTGCTGTTCAGTCGAGGATAGCAGAAGCAAGACTGGAAGAGAGGCGTTGGCATTCTGGAGGGGAAAATTCCTTTTTTCCTTAAAGTATCATTAACAACAACCACACAACCCTCAAATAAAACAAAAACAAACCCCTAAATGAACAAAAACCAGGGCTGGCGGTGTGACTCAGCTGGTCAAGTGCTTGTCCAGCATGCACAATGTCTTAGAACCCCCCAAAACAGGGATTCCCCCTGTAATCATGGCATTAGGGAGGTGAGGCCGGAGAATCAGAAGTTCAAGGTCAGCCTTGACTATATAGCAAGTTTGAGGCCATCTTTGGGATATGTGAGATCCTGCTTAATAAAACAAACAAAAAACCAACGCCTGCCTCCTCAAAGGCTGAAATGACAGTGCTTGCCCACATTTGTCCTAGTGACGGCTTGTTACTATGGGAGCCACACCTCAGCTTTAGAACCAGACAGGACAGGTGGAAGTCCAGGTCCGCGCAGGTTGGCATGTGACCTGTAAGCTGGGGATCACAGGGCCCATCAGCCGGCCTGGACTCAGTGCCTGGTGTCCGTTACCCACATCACCTGAGAGCTACACCAGGGGACTTCCCCTCTAGACCAGGCCATCAAAACCCCGCGCTTTTCTGAAGAGGCTGCCAGGGGCCAAAGCCTCCCCAAAGGCACCTGCCCGGAAGCGAGGCCTCCCCACTGCCACAGGCCCCCGACCGTGTGCTTGGAGCTGATCCCAGACACCCTTGCCCGGCTTCCTTGCCATCTTCCCTGCAGCTTTCACCCACTCTTGCTGTCCCCCTGGTCCCCTTCTGCTACCTCTACTCATCCCCAGACCCCTCTTTTCTCCGCATCCTGGGTTTCCTCCACTACCCGGTCTCCGCTCACTCCCTGCTTCCCAGTCTTCCCACCCACTCCCTCCGTCTTCCCCTTTTTCTTCTCTTCTTTCCATCTCTCCTCACCCATCACTCCTGGTCATTCATATAAGAGAAAACGTAGGCAGAACTTCCTTCTCTCTGACCTCAGCTTACCTGCAGAATTTACACACACACACACACACACACACACACGCACACGCACACGCACACGCACACGCACACGCACACGCACACGCAGACACACACTCACACAGGCTCAGTAGCCTTGTTCCCATAGTCTCACAGCATCACCACATGAACTTGGGAGCCACACTGGGCCATAATCTCTGCTTCCATTTTATGGACTTAAAAACAGCCTTGAGGGAACTAAGGGTTCTGTCTTAACATGTCCAATAGATCAGTATGAGAACACTGGTCTGAGGCCAGATGAGGGCTTCATGACAGTGTGTTAGGGGCTAGGTGTGTTTGGGGCTGTGATTTGAGTGACCGTGTACCTGTGCTGGCCACAGGGCATGGTGCCTTGTCCAGGTGTTGTCAAGTTGCGTGTCTGAGGGAGTGACCATGGTGTTGTATGGCTTGAGAGGACTGTATGAACCAGTTGTTGGAGAGTGGGCATGTATGTTTCTATTTCCTTGAATACATCCCTGGTCGTGGGTGGGTGGGCACCACATGTTTCTGGGTCGTTTTCGTTGTTGAGACAGTGTCTCATGTAGTTCGGACTGGCCTTGAACTCCTGATATTCTCTCCTCCAGAGTGCTGGGTTTCCGGGCATGACCCCCCCCCCCCACTTCACGCCCCGTCAACTGTTCTCTCTCCTCGTATGCACACTGCCAACCCCAAGCCGGTGCCCTCACCTCCACCTCCCCAGAGCCGTCATCCACCATTCTGAGCTGGGCCGCTAGCTCAGGCTGGGTGTGCAGCTTGCCTAGGTCCGGCTTTGCCTGCCTCGGTTTATCTGCACGGGGAGCTGAGAGTCAGTGACGTTCTTCAGTGCCACTGGGCCCATCGCTGCTCACGCATCTCACGGGGTCAGGGGCCACACCCCCTTGCCTGTCCAGTCCCCTCCCCAGCAGCCTCCGGTTCCTCCCAGGTCTGTCCACCCCCCAGCCTCCACCCCTGCACCCTCCTTCACTCACCCCTCCCTTTGTGTTTTTTCCCATCTCGCTCCTCCGACCACATCTGGAACAGCTGCTGGAAGGCTGTGGATTCTGCACCTTCATTTACCACCTCCACATTGGTGTAGTTTGGGTAGCCTTTGGCCTGGATGAAACCCTGGGACATGGCTCTGTTAAGCAGGCCTGTGGCTCAAGGGCTCTAGGCTATGTTCAGCCCCAGGAATACTCCCCAACTGTGGCTCCCAGGACAGCCAAGCTCTGAGCTGTGTTAGTGAACCAAACTCGAGACCCACTTAACAAGCTGGCTCTCTCACTACCGATTCTCCGAGGTCTCTCAGGGGACGCATGGTCCCCTTAATCCAAGCTTGGTGAAGGGCTGGCCATGACATACCCTACAGTCCCATAAACCTCTGCCTCCCACACACAATGCAGAAGGCTCTTAGGCCTCAAGGCGAGGCTAAGTCCTGCACACATGACCTCTGGGGTGTCACGCATCTTCTCTCCCACGCAAAGTTTCCAGGGTAAACACACTCACTTCCTGACCCCAGGATAAAGATGTTCCAGGGGAGAGCTATTTCTTCCCTTAGACCCCAGGAGGACATCCTGTACCAGATCTGTCTTGCCTCCCTGTAGGGGCCCCAAGACCTTACCACAGCCCTGTTGAATGCAGCCTTCTTGTCCTGGGGGCTGGACTTTTGTCCCTGCCACATGTAGATCTTGAAGCCACCTTGGTCCAGGAGATAGCAGCCCTAGGAAGAAGTGTAAGTCTAGTGAGCAGGGACTGAGGTTGTGAGGGGGGATGGCTGGGGGATGGTCCAGGCTTTCCTTACTTCCTCTTCCAGGAGGTCCTGGGTCAGTGGTCGGGTGGCCAATTCCTGGACCACCAGGTCTGTTCCCTTCTCGCAGACACTGGGGGACAGGCATCTGGATGCGGACAGCTGGCCTCTTCCTGGCCTGATGCCATCCCAGCACCCTTGAACTTCTCTGGTTTCCCAGAGACTGAAGCCATGAGCTGTGAACTCAATTATTGTGACCTTGCTTGGGGCTTAGGTGGCTCCTTGACCCTCACAGGGCCTCCGTGTCCCCATCTGTACTATGGGCTTCTCGTCGATGCTGCCACACACCATACAAGAGTGCATGTCGTGAGATATACAGGCATGGCCAATCCCAACACCGCCCATGTCCTACCCAGAGACCTTCGTGGTGTTTTCACTCAAGGTTTCTGTAGAGATGCTGTGTTGTTTCAGTAACAGACACATAGTTGTGACCCTTCACTCTCCCCATGCCCACCCCAGTTCTGCTCACTGGTAGAGACGGACGTTGGCCTTCTGCTGCTGGCTAATGCTGTTGATGGGCACGGAAGCACTCAGGCTGCCTGACCTGCAGCCCAGCACAGCCTCCATGATGTGCATGAGGTCTGCGGCTTTCTTCTCATCATCTACCACACCAATCTGGGCACGGCCACCATGCTCCCTATCCCTGAGGCTGCAAGTCAGGGTCAGCGCCTACAGGAGAGGACCCAGCAGTCAAGGCTTCTTAGGAGTGGCCCCTCATTCCACACAACAGCCCAGCCTGGGTCTTTCTTATCGCTGCTTGGTACCCATAGGTACAGGGAGAGGGACAGGAAAGCTGGTGTCCTGTCATTCTAGTGTTCCCAGGTCTGCCACCAGTGGGATGTCTGAACTTTGCCTGTTGGATTGAGACAGAGAGTCCAGCTATCTCTTGGGGTGGCCAGATGACGGATACTTGGAGGGCTACCTCTCCCCAAACCCCATACTCCCGGCTCTTAGGGCAGACACTGACCCGTGATTTCTCAGAAATGCCGGTTTTAGGTCCATTCCATTGGATCAGCACCTTGCCCAGGTCCAACAGGAAGATGCCCCCCTTATTAAAGCTGTTCCAGGACAAGGCCACCTTCCGGAGCCAGGAGAGAGATGTGGAAGAAAAAGGTGTCAGACCAGCAGCACCACAGACAGCCGGAGGAGATAAGGGAGAGGGAGGGGTAGGGGGCAAGGGAGAGGGAGGGGTAGGGGGCAAGGGAGAGGGAGGGGGAGGGGCAAGGGAGAGGGAGGGGTAGGGGGCAAGGGAGAGGGAGGGGGAGGGGTAAGGGAGAGGGAGGGGGAGGGGTAAGGGAGAGGGAGGGGGAGGGGTAAGGGAGAGGGAGGGGGAGAGGGCAAGGCAGGTTGTGTCGCTTGTATGAATGAGACTATGTGCAGCTGTGTGTGTGTGTGTGTGTGTGTGTGTGTGTGTGTGTGTGTGTGTGTGTGACAGTGTCTGTTACAGCATGCAGGCATGCGTCTTCATAGCCACATGTGACCTTCTATGTGTTTATATAGAAGTGGGGCCTAGGTAATTGCTCATCTCTGTATGAACAGGCATTCGTGCATATACGGGGCACCCTATGTGAACAAGCGTGTGTGCTCACGGTGACAGTACATATGTGCCTGTGTGGTGACAGTATGCAATGGAGCATAGGATAGTTATTGAAACAGACACATTTGGAGGACACTAAATAATCACAGTGGCATGATAGGACAAACCAAGGACCACATAATGTCCATCCCCACACGACCAGGATTCCGTGGGGTTACAGTGCAAAGTCTGGGAAGGACTGTGTGTGTCACAGGGCTGCCGTAAGCTTGGTTAACTGTAGATGTACAGCTAAAGGGTCACCATCCATACGTCGATGAACGTTCATTGCATTAAACGTTCATTGCATTCAACTCGGGCCACAAGCAGAATGTCTTTCTCCTCTGTTAATTTCCTGGTGTGTGAAAGTAAAGGGTGCTTTGTGTTAGTTTATGAAAGGGCACTACATGGACCAGAGTAAAGATGCCATCCAAGGATGACAGGGTAGACAGTGTGTGTGTGTGTGTGTGTGTGTGTGTGTGTGTGTGTGTGTGTGTGTGAGAGACGATGACTGATGTGAGAGAAGTGTGAGGCTATGCACACTCCCATCATGTGGCCTTCAAGGGCCCAGTGCACCACTGCATCTGCCTCCTCGACCCAGGTTCTTAAAGTACCCACGAGACACGAGGAAAGATGGGCCAGCAGCAGAGCAGAGGGGAAGCCAGGAACCCAAGGCTGCCTGTGTCTCCTGAGGGAGGTGGGCCGACTGGGGAACTGTAGCTCATTGCTCCACACACTCCCCACATCCTCCACCAACTCCTGCCCTTTCTTATGCTTCAGGATACTCAGCTGTGTGAGTCCGGAGTCAGACCATGTCCCCGGTGCCCTCACCTCAGTGGCAGACACATGCTTCCTTCCCCTGATGTGTAGCAGTCGCTGGACATTGTACATGTTGGTCTCCACATGCTTGAGAGCAGAGGCTTTGCCTCCCTTCCTGTAGCTGAGAAAGGGACAGGGACCCATGATTGAAAATACACCTCGTGCAAGAATGAGTGTGGGAGTGAGCAAATGCACGTGTGTAATTACGTGTGGGGACGATACAGGTCTGTGTAACACATGTATTTGAGTACCTGTGAGCACATGTATGTGTGAGTACATAGGTACATGAGGCACAAGTGTGCATTGCTTATTAGCATGTGGAACTATGTAGACTGAGGTACGTTGGGGGATTTCATACGGGCTTTTTACCCAGGTGAGTCTAGACATGAGTAGATGGAAGGGCATATCTGTGTGGTGGATATGAATACTCAGGTTTGCATGCCCATCCACAGGACATGCATTGGGTGGCATGTATTTTTTCATATACACACAGACTTGTCTGTACTATATGCAAATATCTGACCCAGTGATATCAAACAAAAGTGATTTAGTATTGGCAATTAGGTTAACTATTTTCAATCTAAATACTTGAATGCCAGGTGGTGATGGTGCACACTTTTAGTCTCAGCACTTGGGAGGCAGAGGCAGGCAGATTTCTGTAAGTTCAAAGCCAGCCTGGTCTACAAAGTGAGTTCAGGACAGCCAGAGCTGTTACAAAGAGAAACCCTGTCTTGAAAAACCAAAAACCAAACCAAACCAAACCAAAAAACAAAAAAGCCAAAACAAAACAAAACACCTTGAAGCAAAGGTAAAGGAGACACTTCTCCCAGAAGGACAAAGCGAGCTCTGGATAACACTGGTGACCACTCCCACGTACAGATGGAGACCAACGACAAGGTGGCCACAAGCATTCACAGTAGTACTATTCAGAACAACCCCAAAGTAGAAGCGGCACACATGTCCGCTGGATGCTGAAGTGATAACATATGGTAGGTTCACCCAGCAGACTATTATTTCACAGTGAAATGAAGTCAGTAATGCATGCCACAGTATGGGTGGATCTTGAAAACAGGATCAAGAGGGATGAAGCTCAGTGGTTGAGGCTTGCCTGCCATGTGGGCAAGGCTCTGGCTTCTATCCTTAGCACAGGTGGGAGAGGAGGAGGATGGGAAGGAGGAGGGAAAGGAGGAAGAGGATGGTGAGGAGGCGGAGGGGGAGGCCGAGGAGGAGGGAGAGGAAAAGATTAAGACGAAATGAAAACAAGCCAGCCATGGAAGCTCACTTTCTGTGTGGTTTCACTTACAGAACAAGTCCAGAATGGGCAAATGTATAGACAGAAAGCAGGCTACTCACTGCCTTTGGCAGGGGAAAGGATGCAGGAAGGACCTGGAAAGAAGCTGCCCAAATGCAGCAGACTTTTCAGGGTGATGAAAACATTTTAAAACTGATTGTGGTCATGGTTGCATACCTCTTAAACCACTGGATTGTATGCTTGAGATGGGTGGAATGTATGTGAGCTTACATACCTTAACAAAGTACCTACACATGCATACGTGCACACACACACACACACACACACACACACACACACACACACACACACACACGTGCTCCATTCAGCCAAAGAAAAACCATTATCTCAGGTGGCTGGTGGTACCCTCACCAGAGTATTTAACACACTGTGTCCCCTCTCTGTGCCCAGCTCCCTCAGCACTCACATGACTCCGGGGTGGAAATAGCTGTGGAAGCAGTCGGACTCATGGTCCTGGGACTCTCGGTGCAGCACTGTCCGGTCTCCTAGAGCCTCCTGTAGGCGCTGTAGGAAGGTGACTGCAGCCCCCTGACTCTCTGCGCTGGCCCCCTTACCGATCCAGTAGTGCAGGTTGCCGGACCCTCCCCGGGTAGCCTTTGGGTTCTGAGGGACCTAGGGTCCAGGCATTGTTATATGTGGAGGGGATGGGGCCAGGCTCCAGGGTCTGGTTGGAGAGTGTTGTGGAGCCAGTGATCAAGGAACCAGTGGGCAGGCGCTTGGATGGAGGCTATGAGGGGAAATGGGGACAAGAAGGCCTCAGGGCAGCAGCCCCTTGTGGGTGGCATGTGATATGGGGGCTCTTGATCTCAAGACAGAGTTTATTTCCAGTTCTGAGTTTCTTCAGTTCTGGGCCATGTCACCCCTCAGACAGACTCCCCAAGTGACTTACGTGGAGGATGACATAGCAGCATTCCTCGAAGAAATTCCCATGAGCCCTTTCAGGCAGTGGCAGCATCTTTAGGTTCTGAGAGAAGAGGTTGCCAAGTAACAAGTTAGGGACCTCTACTTATGGCTCCCAGAGAAAGGGAAGAGGAGGGGGCTCTAGATGGGAGATGGGGGATTATTCCATGTCCCAGGCTGTGCTGTCTGGTCTTGCCTCTCACCTCAGTAATCCATATTTGGAGGGCTCTGTGACTGTCGATGGCTGGAACGTCTTGGTTGGTGTCCATCCTAGGCTAGTCAAGAATGATGGAGATGAAATGTTGGAGGCCAGCCTCTGGCTACCTTTGTTACAGTAAGGCTCCAAGCAAGAGTTCTCCACCACCTAACGCTCTTCTAAACACCTTCATTATAGAATGGAACTTTCGTTAAACATGCGACTTCAGCAAACCAGGACAGGCACAGTGGATGGGCTTACAGGGACCTGGGCAAACTTCAGCAAACCAGGACAGGCTCAGTGACAGACTTACAGGGACCTGGTTTGTCTGTGGGAATGCTTTACAACAGGCTAAGCTGTCTGGCCAAGAGTGCCCTTCTGCAGTAGCAACATCTGTAGAGAGAGCTAGAAACTGACCACAAAGGGCTGGAGGTATAGTTCAGTTGGTAGAATGCTTGCCTAGCATGCATAAAGCCCTGGATTTGACCCCCAGCACCACACAGAACATGGCATGGTGGTGTCTGGCTTTAATCCCAGCACCCAGGAGGTGAAGGCAGGAGGATCAGAAGTTCAGGATCATCCTCAGATATATAGTGAATGTGAGGCTAGGTGGAGTGACAGGAGCCCTTGTCTAAAAAATCAAAAGGAGATAGAAACATGCCGACAGCTTTTAGACAGACCCAGGGTCTGCAGACTCAGGGACAGTCACTGCAGGCAGTGTAAAGGAGACTCTTTCCAAGGACCCATCCAGTCTGCAGGGAAAGACCCTGCAGATAGGGGTGGATTCTTGAAACGGGGCTCAGTGTTGTATGGAAAGACAAGTTCTGACCTCAAGGAAAGGGCAGAACTACACAAAGGTCTGACAAAGGTAGAAACGAGTGTAGAGATAGACAGGGTCTGCACAGTGCAACAGGCTGGGCAGACAGGGGCTGTACAAACAGGCATGCCTCCACAGGCTGATGAAGCATTGAACGACTCAAGGTCTCCAGGGAGAAATGAGTTCTTCAAGCAGGGGCCCTCCGTGTATACAAGGATAGCTTTGGAGAGACCCGGGTACTACCCAGGGAAGGTCAGACAGGCTTGGCAAACAGGCAAAGACTGGAAGCTGAGAAAGGCTCTACAAACAGGTACAGGCTCTAGAGGCACACAGGAGCTCTGCAGCCTGGGGAAGGCCGTGCAGCCTGGGGAAGGCCGTGCTAATGTGGATAAGAAAGGACTCTGTAGAAAGGGTGGAGTCTGAAGCTATGGACAAGCACATCAATGCACAAGGCTCTGCAGACAGCAGCCACACCCATAGCTATAGCAAGGTCCTCTAGTCAGAGCCCTGGAAAAGCTCTGTAGACATGCCAGAGCTTCATGTGCAGGATATCTCCAGCAAGTAGACGATGAGAATGGGTGCAGAAAACCCTGGCAGGCTTTGCGAAGAGATTTTGGGTCTGTAAAATGGCCCCCATCCTGTGGTCAAGTCGAGGAGCCTGCAGAAGAATTGAGGCTCTCTAAGCCTGCAGAGGAACTACATAAGCCTACAAGGATCTACAGACTGGTTCTTTCAATGGCATTGGCTTCTCCAGAGAGGCATGGTGCTGCGGGTTGAGCCACAGGGAAGCCAGTGCTGTGTATAAGCACATTCACTCTGGACACAGCAGGATTATGAAGCAGGCCTGGGTCTGTGGGGAGCCCCAGGTCCTGCAAACAGGGGCAGGCTATACAGGTCAGTTTGGAAATGGCCGAGGCTTTGTCAGTAGGGATGAGCTCTGTCCACAGGTCTACTTGCAAACAGGAGTGTACAGACGCAGAGGCTCTACAAACAGGGATGAAGTCTACAGAAGCACGTGGGTGTTCCCAGACTAACATCACCCCTGTCCAGTGAGAAATTCTCCATTGGAACAAGCTGAATGAATTTCTACCCAGGTCAATTCAGACAGGCTGTACAAGGAGGGGAAGCCTCTAAAAAGATCATGGGGTCACATGTGAGCATCAGGCCCTGCAGAACAGATGTGGACAGAGCATAGTTCTAAAGTGGGAGGAAGCTCTACCATCAGGGCATAGACAGAGATGAGATAACCATCCTGCAAGTGGGAAGGTATTTGAGAATGGCACTTGTGTCCCACCCTATTGGTGGACACCCCTCTCAATTGGCATGTCCTCAGGAATTTCATTCTGGAGGGAGGGAAAGGCTGATGCCCTGGGTCAGCTTGAGGAAGGGCTTGTCTCCCAAAGAGAGACTTCACACACTTCTGACAACTTGTCAGAGCACCTTGCAGGACAGATCGGAGCACACAGAACAGTGACAGTGGTGGGCCAGTGATGGACGGGACTGCGCTTTGAGCAGGACTGCTCAGTCATGCAAACCTCCTGTGCTCCATTTAACCCTAAACCTCATAGCAGGACTTGGGCGGTGCTCACTGGACCTCTACTTGTTCCTCCTCTCGATGTGGCCATATTGGTTATATTTCCTTTCTCTGCTTTTCATTATTACCCGTTCGGTTTGCCTGGTGAGCACAGGCGACTGAGCCTAGCTTGCAGGACCATCAGGGAATAAGCTCTGATCCTCAAAGTTCTGATAACATTACGGCAGAGGAAACAATTGTCCCTAGACAGGGACAGGCACCATAAGCAGACAAATCTGTGCAGACAGACACCTGGACAGAGGTGCTGGACTGCTCTGTAGCCAGGTCAGGCTGTGCATGCCGGCATCTGGAATAAAAGCAAATCTCACATGGGGAGCGATGGAAACCGTGGAGAGACATCTAGACTGCGAACAGGTACCGGCTTTACAGGCTCCACAAACAAGACAGAAGTCCTGTCAACTCAGGATGGAGACTCTGTACAGGACTGTGACAGATTCTCCAGCAAGTAACAGGCTCAGGTGACCGCAGAAGGTTGGGCTGATGAAACATGCTTTCCTGACCCAGCCTTGAAAGCAGCTGAATATACATGCAGGCTCTGCAAACAGTCACTGAGCTTGCTGGAGTCCATGCTCTGTAATTCTGAGTGTGCAGAGGAGAAACACTACGGAGGCCTGGGGAGAAGGGTGCTACCAACCCCATCCCCTCACGTTCAGCTGCACGAAGGATTCCCTGCACTACTGCTTTGGAAACTGCAGACAGTCGTGGGTTCTACAGGCATGAAGGTGAAGGGTTTGTTATTCCTCAGTGCAACTTTCCACATCTAACCAAAATCCTGTTCAGTAGGCAGATGCAGTCAGTGGGTTCTGAGTCTGTCACATGGGTGGCCCTGGCGCACCAGTGACTTCTTTGCTCTTGATTGGGCATCCCAGCCCTGCCCCATCAACAGCAAGAACACCCTAGGCTCTGCTACCCTATGTGACAGGGGAGAGGGGACAAGGTGAGGTGAGAGAGTTACAGAACCATAGGTGGCTCCCATTCTTTACTTCTTTGTCTAGGGCTCCTGAGGGCTGGGCTCAGGACAAGGGCCTGGAAAGGGGGTGGTGCAGGGGGCCGTCCATGCTGAGTCACACTAGTGGAGGCTGTGGGCTGAGGCAGTAATAGGAGCCAGTACACCAGCCTCTCCTGCAGCCCCGGGGAAATCCTGTGCAGGTCTGGGTCTGCCAATATGGAGCAGGACAAATCCGTCAGTAGTTGTTGACTGACTGAGACTTGGCCAAGACAAATGCAGAAGGGAGTCACCAGGCATGCTAACAATGCCTCCAGGTGTAATCATTGTGTGACGATGACACACAGGACAGACAGGCACAGTGGTCATCTCCAGCAACAGAAAATGTGATGATACACCATGACGGGACCCTTCAGCAAAGACACTGAGTTTATATGCAAAACCAGTGACAGGAGAGTGACTAGGGACCCAGACAGGCAGAGACCTGAGGCATAGACAGATGAGAGCTAGGTATATAGCTCTCAGGTATATAGGTCATGTAACTATAAGGGCCACAGCGAGGTGGGAAGATCACTGCCCCATCTCAGGGCCACAGAGGAGAGAAGGGCAGATTGGCAGCCGGAAGTCGTGCCTAGGCTGGCCCCAGTGGGAGGGGCAGCATCATCCCGAGGGTGGCTGGGAAGGCGCCCCGATACCCGCAGCCTGGAGCGTCAGATTGGGGTTGAAACCCTGTCCCTGTTGCTAGGACAGGTGAGGGGAGAGACCTTTAAAGCAGGGGTCCCTCCCTTTACTCCTCCAACACCCCGTGTTTCCTCCAGGCGCCTTCCCTCAGAGGTTCCATCTTTTCCCAGAGGGTCACCTGTGGCCCACGAGCCCCCACCCCTGGAAGTTCCCTTTTACTTTCCAGCACCTCCCCAGAGGGGATGCCATCTCATGCCCTCCGCATCCCGAGAAACCCTCTTACCTTCCCAGGGTACCTTCCTCGCCTGCACTGGCTCCCTTCTTCGCCCCTCCCCCAGGGGCTCTAACCGGCTGTGCAGGCTCTCTGCTGTTTACTTCTCCTGGGGCACTCCTTTTCCCTCCCAGATGTCCCCCCCTCCTCCTCAGGTGCCCCCCCCACCTTCTTTCTTCCTTGGGTACCTGAGGGTGAACCCTGAGGTTTCTTTGCTTAACTTCCAGGAGAGAGGGCACAGCCTGCTGGAGGGCGGGGGGTAAGCAAACCTACTTTGGGGGTGACAGCGACCCCTGCCCACATGCAAAATCTGCTACTTCTTCCCCTCACGCTGGCTTGCCACGGTGGCCCTCCGCCGCCACCGGTGCCACATACCCAGTGTCCTCATGGTGGGGCTGCCCTCAGCTCTGCCAGCCTTTAGCCCTTCTGTGTGACCCTGAGCCCTGGCACACCATGCCCTCCACTGGTTCCCAAGGCCCCCTCCAGCCCAGGCCTACCTTCTGGGAACTGCTCCTGCACTCCCCTTCACCCTGCTTGTGGGCAGTGCCAGGCCTGGCAGGAAGCCAGGGTCTACCCATTGCCCCTCCCTCCTAACCGTAACTCAATCCCAGCTCCTGCCTTGTAGGACACACCCCAGTGTTCGGTGCAGCAGGGACTGGGTATTCAGACTTAGTCAGTCAATAAATATTGACCAAGTCGTCTGGGAGCCAGCCCCCTTCCCAGGGCCTGGTAGACTCACTTCTTGGGTATCAGTGGGCAGAGAAGGTAAGGGGTGAAGGCCTGAGCTGGCCTGAGAAAACACTGATTTCTGTTCCTGGGAGCTCAGATAGGCAACTCCTCCCCACCACACACACACGTAGGGAGGAGGGGTCCTTTTGGATCCAGGGGTTCAGGCCACTGTAGTGAATCTGTGATATCAAAGTCACTTTAGGAGGTGAAGGAAATGGCCGGGGCTGCCTCCCGGCATCTCCCACTCCCCATCTCCCATCTCTGGCTGACTGCCCAGCAATGCCCTCCCCAGGGAGCCTTGATACCCATCGTGGGAGAGGCTAGTGGAGTCTGAAGCAAAGAAATCTCTTCAACATCCCGGCTGCCGCTCTGTTACTTCTGACTGTGGGATATGAGAGTGCTGGAAATAGAGCCGTCTGGAAATGCCCAGGACACAGCTTCCCTCTGTCTCTTGTAGCCCCAGACAAGGCCCAGCCCACACAGGCCTCCCCTTCAACACTGCTAGTGCCTGTCGACTGTCCACAGACCCTTTTGGAGTGAAATCTTTACCTACTGTTCCATGTCACAGGAGTGGACACTCCAGGAACTCCAGGCCACTCTGTGCCCAGTGGCCAGTGTGTACATGTTTTATTTTGGTCAGACAGGGTTACACTGTGTAGCCCAGGCTGACCTAGAACTCACAATCCTCCTGCTTCAGCCTCCTGAGTGTTGGGATTAGAGATGTGTGCAACCATGCTGGGCATATTTGATAGATATAGTGGTGGCTGCCTGTGTGAAGGGTCACCATAGTCACAGCATGCCCATATCTCCTTGTGCTGGGCTCCGCCTGTGCACTGGCTGACTGTCCTGTGCACTGACTGTCCTGTGCACTGACTGTCCTGTGCACTGACTGACTGTCCTGCGCACTGACTGTCGTGTACACTGACTGTCCTGTGCACTGACTGACTGTCCTGTGCACTGACTGTCCTGTGCACTGACTGTCCTGTACACTGTCCTGTACACTGACTGTCCTGTGCACTGGCTGTCCTGTGCACTGGCTGTCCTGTGCACTGGCTGTCCTGTGCACTGACTGACTGTCCTGTGCACTGACTGACTGTCCTGTGCACTGACTGTCCTGTGCACTGACTGACTGTCCTGTGTACTGACTGACTGTCCTGTGCACTGACTGTCCTGTGCACTGACTGACTGTCCTGTGCACTGACTGTCCTGCGCACTGACTGTCCTGTGCACTGACTGACTGTCCTGTGCACTGACTGTCCTGTGTACTGACTGACTGTCCTGTGCACTGACTGTCCTGTGTACTGACTGACTGTCCTGTGCACTGACTGTCCTGTGCACTGACTGTCCTGTGCACTGACTGTCCTGTGTACTGACTGACTGTCCTGTGCACTGACTGTCCTGTGCACTGACTGTCCTGTGCACTGACTGTCCTGTGTACTGACTGACTGTCCTGTGCACTGACTGTCCTGTGCACTGACTGTCCTGTGCACTGACTGTCCTGTGCACTGACTGACTCTTCTGTGTTCTTGTGTCTCCACTCCTTCCCACTTCCTTCTTCCAGTCTGCTGCTCTCTGTTCCCACACGTCCACGCTGCCAGTGGCAGCGGGTTCAGTCACCACCTTCCTCTTCCTCTCTCTCCATCTGTCTCCTCTGTGGCCTCTAAAAGTCAGCAGGCACACAGCTTAGGCCTCAGCCCCTCTCAATTTTCTATTTTTTTTCCAAGTTCCAGGCCCAAAGTTGAAAGCACCAGGGACACCTGTCGTCTCCCCCACCCCACTGTCTCCCCCATCCCCTGTCCCCACACCTAGACTTACCCTCCTTACTGGACTGGGGAGTCCCATTGCTTCCTGCCACTGCCCTGCTCTGGGAGCCAGCTTCAACCAGTTGGTGACATGAATCATACTCTGTCTTGGCCTCCCTGGCCCTACATCTTCCCTCTCACACAGCAGCCAGAGGGACTTGGATTTTTTATTACTCTGTGTGTGTGTGTGTGTGTGTGTGTGTGTGTGTGTGTGTGTGTGTGTGTGTGTGTAGTGTGTGGTGTGTGCAGTGTGTGTGTGTGTAGTGTGCGCGCGCGCATATGTGTGCACATACACACCATGGGGTGTACATGGAGGCCAGAGGATAACTTGTGGAGGCCATTTCCTCCTTCTTTTAAGTACGTCCCATGGATCAAACTCAAGCTATTAGGCTCAGCAGCAAGCATCTTTACCACCACCCAGCCATCTTGCAGTTCCCTTTTATTTTTTTCTAAAACAGGGTTTCATTTACCCCAGGCTAGCCTCAAACTCACTATGTAGCTAAGGATGATCCTGAACTACTTACTGATTCTCCTCCTTCCACTGCTCAAATACTGTGATCACAGGAATTTACCACTATACCTGGTTTATTCTCTTCCTTCCTTCCTTCCTTCCTTCCTTCCTTCCTTCCTTCCTTCCTTCCTTCTCTCTCTCTCTTTTTTCTTTTTTAAAAAAAAAAAACAGGGTCTCCATATATAGCCCAATTCGGCCTCATACCTATGTTGTGGGATAATCTTTTTGTACCCTATGAAGATGTGTCTCTGCCAAGGCACCTTCTGATTTGTTTAATAAAGAGCTGACTGGCCAATAGCTAGGCAGAAGAGGATAGGCAGGACTTCCTGGAAGAGATAAGAACTCTGGGAAGAGGAGATGTGGCAGCACTCCCACTGGGCTATCCCTGGCCTGGCTCCAGAGAGAAGCACCTAGCCCTAATCCATCTTTTGTTTAGCAGACACCTTTTGTTTCTCTTGTTGCCTATGTGAATCTTGTCTGGGAGTCTCCCAAGGATACAAAGGCCTACACAAAACTTGGTTCAGGAAACCCGGAAAAGTGTGGTATCTGATGATGAGGGATTTGCACTTGGCATTGTATTTTGGGGAGCTTCTTTCAGGTTGTTCTGAACATATGGAAATCAACTGGCTAAACTGTAAATATAGAGAAAAATAAAAAATGCCCTGGGCGAAGGGAAAATGTTTCAGTCTTTAGAGACTGGATCCCCCTACAGCCAGAAAGGCTAAATTCATTCTTTTTTTTCCCCCCGAGACAGGGTTTCTCTGTGTAGCTTAGGGCCTTTCCTGGATCTCGCTCTGTAGACCGGGCTGGCCTCAAACTCACAAAGATCCGCCGGCCCGAGTGCTGGGATTAAAGGCGTGCGCCACCACCGCCCGGCCTAAATTCATTTTTAAGGTGCCTCTGAGTCTTCTTTCCATGGATTCGAGAGAACCCACACACCTGTGCCCGGACACTTTGCCACAAGGAGAGGCAGAATTCTCCAGCCAGACTCAGAGGAGTTTGGACAGACAGTATGGAGGAGAGGTAACAAGCCACGTGGCAGAACATAGATTAATATAAATGGGTTGATTTTAGTTTTAAGAGCTAGTTCGGAACAAGCCTAAGCTAAGGCCAAGCTTTCATAATAAATAAGAAGTCTCTGTCTCATTATTTGGGAGCTGGTGGCCCAAAGAAAGACCTGCTGCATACTTGTGGCAATCCTGCTTCAGCCTCAGAACGTTAGGATTATAGGAGTGTGCCAGTGTGTCTGCCTTCTAGGCCCCTCCCATAGCTTTAGAAGTTACGGTAAAATACAGCCATGCCTTGCTATCTGTAAGAAGACTAATTATGCTTCCCATGGATATCAAAATCAAAGGCTGCTTAGGCCCCTCACGCAAGATGATGAGCTAGTATTTACCCACGGCCCTACACCCTTCCCTATTCTTTCAACCATATCTAGGCCACTTATAATACTTAAAACAATGTAGCACTGTACACAGTTGTCACACCCAGGGGACAGACAAGATAAGCAGTCTAAACATGTTTAGTAATCACAGCCTTCCCTCAAGTCTTTTTGTTCAAGTTAGTCAAATCCACAGCTGTGAAACCTGCAGATACAGAAAGCTAACTGAATACTTCCAATCTGTCATCCTGTTGGATTCAGTGGCGGTGGGCTTGGGAGGAGTTAGGTCGATGGGGGGCTGAATATGATCAAAATACATTGTACTTGAAAGAAATCTTAAGCAAAATATTACATTAAAATTTTTATTATTTTTAAGTTTTTTTAAACCATCCTAGGGCATAGAGGCACCTACCTATGGTCACAGCCCTAAGGAGGTAGAGGCAGAAGAATTGCAAGTTTCAGGCCAGTGTGTGCTGTGGGATGTTCTGTATGTCAAATGTGTTGCTGATTAGTCAATAATTAAAACACTGATTGGCCATTGGCTAGGCAGGAAGTGTAGGCGGGACAAGGAGGAGAATAAAGCTGGGAAGTGGAAGGCTGAGTCAGAGAGACACTGCCAGCCGCCACGATGAGAAACAGCATGTGAAGATGCCGGTAAGCCACGAGCCATGTGGCAAGGTATAGATTTATAAAAATGGATTAATTTAAGCTGAAAGAACAGTTAGCAAGAAGCCTGCCATGGCCATATAGTTTGAAACCAATACAAGTCTCTGTGTTTACTTGTTCGGGTCTGACGGCTGTGGGACTGGCAGGTGAGAGAGATTTGCCCTGACTGTGGGCCAGGCAGGAAAACTCTAGCTACAAATGGCGCCCAACGTGGGGCACGAACCCACGACCCTGAGATTAAGAGTCTCATGCTCTACCGACTGAGCTAGCCGGGCAACTTTATTTATTAACATACAAATAACATTTTAATACAAATAAAATATCACCATAAGTGTGGGTTATGGGGATCCTGTCTCATAAAACAAAACAAAAATATTTACCACACTACCATTTGTTGCTGTTGTTGTTGTTTATATTTGAGACAGAGTCTCACTATGTCAACCAGGCTGGCTTTGAACTCACAGAGATCCGCCAACCTCTGCCTTCTGAGTGCTGGGATTAAAGGTGTGTGCCACCCTACATTTTTAAGTGTACAATTCTGTGGCATGGGGACACTGATCATCACTATCATCTATACACATCTCTACCTCCCCAACTTGAAAACAGAAACTTTATGTGGCCGAGGAGATTGCCCAGTGGGTAGAACACTTATTGCCCAAACATGAGGAATGAAATTTGGATTCCCAGTATCCATGTAAAGGCTGAGTGTGGTGGCACACACCGGTAGCCCAGCACTGAGACTGGGGGCAGTAGGGTGTCCGAGACAGGATCCTAGGTGAGCTCTAGGTTCGGTGAGAGATTCTGTCTCAAAAAAGGTGGAGATGTGACTGAGGAGGCCATCAGATGCCAGCCTCTGGCCTCCCAAGGGCAACTGTACCTGTGCACGTGACACTCTCCTGCTCCCCACAAACAGACACAGACATACACAGACACACAGACACAGAATAAAAAGTGGAACTACCACTCTATAAACTCTGAATACTCACTAACACTTCCCCATGGCCCCCTCCACCATCGAACCTTCCATCCCTTGGGTCTTGATCAGCTACAGGGAGACATCTCACCTCAACCTCTTAACCTCTTCCCACTGTCCCCAGCCTCTGATGGGGACAAGTTACCTGAACCTCCCTCCAGCTGCACATCTGGCATCCCTCCACTAGTTATGGTGTCTAGCTGTGCGGTGCTTTCCCGTAGCTGGAAGGCACCCGGCACATTCTGCTCTGTTTCCTCATACCACTCCTGGGCCTGGTGTCCTTGCCTCCCCAGGGCCCCTGTCTCTGCTCCTGGGCCTGGTGTCCTTGCCTCCCCAGGGCCCGTCTCTGCTCCTCTTCTGAATCCAGGTCTTAGCCCAAACAACACTGTCCACACGGAAGCAGCCTCCTGCCCTCTCCATTCCTTGTTCCCTGCCCTCAACTGGAAGTCTTTTGGTCGGGCTCTTCTCCAGGACTTGTAGGCCCCGGTGGGATGTGGACCAGTGAGACCAAGGCCCTGTTAGAGCTGTGTCTTCTAGGATGGTGGCTGATGTATCACAGTTAACTCAGATTGGGTGTTGCTGTGGCTTGTGCCTGGTCCTATGGGGTATGGGGTGTGTGTGTGTGTGTGTGTGTGTGTGTGTGTGTGTGTGTGTGTGTGTGTACAAGCAGGCATGTGCTCTGTTTCTTTTTTTTTTTCAGAGCTGAGGACTGAACCCAGGGCCTAGCGCTCTACCGCTGAGTTAAATCCCCAACCCCGGCATGTGCTCTGAATGGAAGCAGGGCACAGAATTTTCTCCACAGCTGTTCTCTGCCTGCATTCTGGCACCCCCTGGTGAATGACCTTAGGGACTCAGGCTTTTTTTTTTTTTTTTTTTTAAATGAGCTGACATTTCTTCCCCAGGGGGTGATATCCCTCCATCCCCCCAGTTTGGGAAGTACACCCCATCTAGTACAATCCAGCCCCAATAGCTTAATAGTAGACACAAGACCTGTGTCCCTAGGACCCAGATGACACTACCTGGGCAAAACCACCCTACCCTAGATGTGCCCATCCCCACCCCCACCCTGTGACCTGTGGTTGCGGAGCCTGGAGACATGGCAGACCTGACTCTTGGTGTCTGGTTTGGGTCATCTTGTGGCCATTACACCTATGGCAGAGAGAGTGTGTGTGTGTGTGTGTGTGTGTGTGTGTGTGTGTGTGTGTGTGAGAGAGAGAGAGAGAGAGAGAGAGAGAGAGAAACTGAGACCCAGGGTCTAGCTAGAGTTTTCCTGCCTGGCCCACAGTCAGGACAAATCTCTATCACCTGCCAGTCCCACAGTCGCTCAGACCCGACCAAGTAAACACAGAGACTTATATTGGTTACAAACTGTATGGCCGTGGCAGGCTTCTTGCTAACTGTTCTTACAGCTTAAATTAATCCATCTCCATTAATCTATACCTTGTCACATGGCTCGTGGCTTACCAGCATCTTCACATGCTGTTTCTCATCGTGGCGGCTGGCAGTGTCTCTCTGACTCAGCCTTCCACTTCCCAGCTTTATTCTCCTCCTTGTCCCACCTACACTTCCTGCCTAGCCAATGGCCAATCAGTGTTTTAATTATTGACTAATCAGAAACACATTTGACATACAGGACATCCCACAGCACTTCCCCCTTTTTTTTTTCAAAAAGGAAGGTTTTAACCTTAACAAATTAAAATTACATATAATTTGGGAATTTGGGCGTAGCTTCTCTTACTACTTCCTGCTGGAGGGGGGCGCTGCAGCTTATGGGGATACAAAGAAAATTTTTGGATTATGGAATAGTCCATGAGGGTGTATCGTCTGAGCCAGTTGCCTTCAAACCATTCTGGAGGTTGGATCATCTGGGCCATGGTGTCATCGGAGACCTTTCAGGGGGTCTTGGCTGGTCAAACCTGATGTATCTTAATCTGGAACAAATCCATAGCCTCTGGCTTTCTGTGGAAACAAAAGCAGAGTCTCCTTTCCAAAGCAACATATCCTTATATTCAAATTTTGAAGTCAAGGTACCTTTAAAATATACATATTGGTTTAACTCAACATCTTTTATGATCAAATGTTTTTCTGTAGTTAAAAATCCCAAAGACAACACAATCCAGATTCTCTGTGTAATATCCATTTTTATGTGGCTTATTTTTTATACTACCTTTACTGTCTCTTTAAAGACTTTATTTTTTAAAACTATGTATTTGTTTCTATAACTCTATATATCATCTTTTTTGTCTCTTTCAAGCCTACGTATCTTTTACACACATTGTAAACTATTACATCTGAATCTGTCTTATTGTGAATCTATTGCCTTAAACTGCAGCAGCTGTGGTTGCTGGCTCCACCCACCTCAGCTTCCCAACATGGCTACATTTACCACCAGCTCTGGGAGCTATCGTGGGTCTATGCTTTCATCCAAGCAGCGTGTAGCCCAGAAACCTCTTTTTTTGTTTTGTTTTGTACTAGCAAAGGCTAAATCCACCAAGCAGCTTAATGTGCCACTTGCAGAGGCCTCATTCCCGCCATACGGCAGCAGGTCGAGCGTGCACGATAGGAACCCACCAGTAGCTCAAATCGGCAGCTGCCGCTCATTTGAGAGAGACAATTAGGAAGCTGTTTTTAGCTCCATTTTAGAATCTTTTTTCAGGTTTTTAGGTGGAAACTCTTGCCACCACGTTGGACGCCAATTCTAGCTAGAGTTTTCCTGCCTGGCCCACAGTCAGGACAAATCTCTATCACCTGCCAGTCCCACAGTCGCTCAGACCCGACCAAGTAAACACAGAGACTTATATTGGTTACAAACTGTATGGCCGTGGCAGGCTTCTTGCTAACTGTTCTTACAGCTTAAATTAATCCATCTCCATTAATCTATACCTTGTCACATGGCTCGTGGCTTACCGGCATCTTCACATGCTGTTTCTCATCGTGGCGGCTGGCAGTGTCTCTCTGACTCAGCCTTCCACTTCCCAGCTTTATTCTCCTCCTTGTCCCACCTACACTTCCTGCCTAGCCAATGGCCAATCAGTGTTTTAATTATTGACTAATCAGAAACACATTTGACATACAGGACATCCCACAGCACCCAGGGTAGGCCCAGTCACTTCAATATTGAGGGACAGGTACCCACTCTCTCCCTCTCTCCTTCCCTAGAGCAAGAAGGGTTCTGGTCCATTTCCTCTGCTTGGCCATCCCCTCCTCCCCTGTGGACAAGCCCACCCTAATCCTTAGCTGTTAGTTTGGGGTCTGAGTTGGGCTTGCCTGGCTGTGCTGTCTGGTAAGTTCCTCATCCCACTGACTTCTGGCCCAGGCAGCCCTACAATCCCAACCTGCAGGTTCCCAGGGGTTTGGGGCTACTATGTTCTTACCTCTTATCTCAGGCCCTACCTTCTCTGTCAATATTGACCTAGGTGAGGGAGCAGCTGTAGGCCCCGCCCCCCAGGTGCTGCCCCCAGGTGCTCGGCCTAGTCTCCCCCAGGCTGGTGAGTAATCCCCCTGCAGGGGAGGACATAGGCATGGGAAGAGTCACCTGGCTCTGCTCCTGCTGACAACTGGGAGTGCTTGGAGATACTCTGATTCTTGTCCCTTCCACTCTGACCCCTGGCCCAGCTCCTGGGTCCTCACATCTGGCTGCCAGGCAAGGATATGGAAGTGCCTCAGGCCCTAAGGCAGGTGTTAGCTGGGAGTCAAGTCCCGTGGGTGTTAGGGGAACCCTACGGTACTTGGGACAGATGGATCCCGGGCCCTGCAAATGTAAGCTGCCTCTCCGCTGCTTGGCTCATACTGGTGAGGGGAGTATGTCCGTCAGGACACAGCTGGGGGCAGAACACTGTCCTACCCTTGCTGCAGAAGAGTGGACAGCTGTGTTCTGCTCCTGGCAGGTGACCTGGGCTCCCATTCACTTGACCCAGCCAAGGTTTACAAAAAATTACTTACTTTATCTGTATGTGGGAATGCCTGCATATATGTCTGTGTATCATGTATGTGCCTGGTACCCACAGAGTCCAGAAGAGGACATTGGATCCCCTGGAACTGAAGTTACAGGTTGGGAACAACCTGATAAGGAGGCTGGGAACTGGTCCTACCTCCTCAAGAGCAACAGTGCTCTTAACTGCTGAGCCATCGCTCCAGACCCTCAACCAGGATTCTCCTCTAGCAATGCCATTGCTCTGGCCATGGAGAGGTTCCCGGCACCAATGAAGGGCTCTCGGTACTTTTCTAGGTTCCTTTCAAAGCAGTGAACATGTATGAAGCATTTTCCAAAGAAAGCTGTATGTCAACTCCCAAAGCCTTGCTCATGGAGGTTGCGCTGTGTGGGCACCAGGCCTGGCACAGTCTGGGGGCACATTTCCCAGTCCTCGGTAGCCAGTCGGCCGTTCCCAGCCCTGGCTGCACATTCGAATCACTGGGAGTGTCTGAAAGAAGGCTCCCATTCTGAGAGGTTTGAGTCAGAGTAGCCAGGGTGGCCTTGAGGAGTCTAGCCTTTTCCTTCTGTGCATGTATTGGTGTGATGAGCATGTTTGTGTTTTGTGTGCATCGGTGCGTGTGTACACATGCACGTTGGAGGCTGGAATGTTATCCTCAGGATGTTGTATGCCTCCTTTGGACAAGGTCTCTCATTGGCCTAGAGCTTACCAATTAGTGAGCCCCAGGTATCTTGGGCTCTGCTGCCCTAGGTCTGGGATTGTAAGGACATACCACCACACCCGGCGTTTATGTCCATTGTAGGGACTGAACTTAGGCACTCACTTTTGCTTTAAAGCTTGTATCCTAGGTGGGTGCTGGGGCTTCAGTGATTCAGCAAGATCTCCCGTCACCCACTGAGTTGTCACCCTTCAGGAACTGGTACCCTTTTTTTGTTTTGTTTTTGTTTTTCGAGACAGGGTTTCTCTGTGTACCTTTGGAGCCTGTCCTGGATCTCACTCTGTAGACCAGGCTGGCCTCGAACTCACAGAGATCTGCCTGGCTCTGCCTCCCAAGTGCTGGGATTAAAGGCGTGCACCACCACTGCCCGGCAGGAATTGGTATTTTTAAGGGCCTCCAGGTGATGTGTGGGGTGGGGAGGCAGTGGTGAGGAATGCACTCAACCTCAGGTGATTCTCAGCGTGGCCGTAGTTAGAGCTGTGCTGTGGGGTTTGGTTGGAAAGCTTAGGGGCCTGTATGCCTCTGTCTCACAACCTGAGGGTCCAGTCGGTTCTGGGATTAGCCTGCCTCACTAGTTAGAGGTTCTGGGCTTTGAGCATCCTGTTGATTTGTAGCTATCTCCAGCAAAGGGAAATTAACATGCCTGGATACTCCAGGGACCTTGCCAGCAGTCCACAGGCACTTCCTGTCCATAAGCTCACCGACTGCCAGCTAGCCTGCTATGTTCCCAGGCTGTCCCTTCCTACCTCTGCTCCCTCCCTCCCATTCTTGTCATAACTAGAAAAGCACAGGGCACATTTCAGGGAGCCCAAGTCCCAGTTAAGTGTCCTTCTGATGACTGTCTCCACTTGCCCAGGGCTGCTAC
This sequence comes from Peromyscus californicus insignis, assembly GCF_007827085.1. Lineage (NCBI taxonomy): Eukaryota > Metazoa > Chordata > Mammalia > Rodentia > Cricetidae > Peromyscus > Peromyscus californicus. Next base: position 113,482,881 of record NW_026294402.1, on the reverse strand, counting down.
AAGCCTGTGCGTATGTGAGGTATAAAATAGCAGAGGATATGAAAGTACAGAGTAGGAGCAGAGGGAAGCAGACAGGACGGGGGCAGACTAGAAGTCAGCACCAGGTTAACTCAAAGTGACTGTCCTCTGGCTGGGCAGTTCTGCTGTGAAGGGCAGGTACCCAGAACCTATGGTGGCGATGGGGTGTTTAGAGCTCTATCTCGATCCCAGGGGACTGGTCCCAGGACCCTCCCATGAATTCCAAAGACCATGAGGTAGCCTGCTGGTAGGGCTGGAGTCCTTATGGGAGGATGGAGTCACCCTGCCTGTCTCGGGAAAGAGGGTCAGGATGGTTTTCTAGCTTATGTTGGGGGGGGGGGCGGAGATCAAGAACTCTGGCACTGAGTCCTGCTGCCCTGCTCCTATCCACCCTGCTCTGTAGAAGTGGGAAGCAGCAGGGTATGGTGTGCAGGGGAAGGAAAAAAAAAATAAAACCCCGTAACAGGCCTGGAGAAGCAGGTCAACCACAAGACAGTGCAGTTTCACGAGTTTATTTCCGGCAGGAGGGAATTACTGATTGACAATACTTGCCCCCAGAATCGTGCACACTCCACATAAGCAGCGCTGGATCGTCACATTCAAATATCCAGCAGAAAACCGTAACTCCCCAGACACCGACACCACCGCTGGGGTATCCATCTTCAGGGCAGCTCGAGGGATGGACATGGTCAGATTTACAGTAGAGCAGGAGCAGAGGCAGCCAGCAAGTCTGTGCAGGGAACCCTCCGCTCTTCTCGAGCCCTGGCATGCCAGCTGTCCAGCACAGCACCATTAGAAGCAGAGGCACAAACGTCACGAGTGTTTGACCAAAAGGGCTGTGTGTTTCTGGATTTTATTAGGAAGCCATCGGTCAAAATACAGGGTTGTAGAACGCTGCCAGGCTATACACACTTACAGGTTTCATTTCGTACCCCAACTTCAAATGCTGTAACCATGACAAGTTAGTGTCATGTGGACATCCTCATGTCCCCAAAGTCATCTCATCAACATTGCACCGTGTCAAAGGAATCCCCACCAACTGCCATGGGTGACAGGCAGTGTTATTAGGATACAAATGCATTGTTTACAAACAGCTAGTGCATGAAACCACAGACCAACATGGAGGATTCCAGAACAAATGGAAGAGAGAGCACTAACATCATCAGGGGTCAGGGGCACCCAGGAAGCCCCCACTTGAGGTCATGCAAAAGGTGTAGGCTGGAGTTCACAATCCCAAGCCGTCCTGCCCCAGAACTTCATGTCAAAAGCACTTGTCTAGGAGAGGGGTCCTAACCTGGAGCTGAGAGGACCATGAACCCGGGAGGTCAGACGTTTCTTTTGGCTAAGGAGATGGAGTGTTTTGGTAATGTGGGAAAGATATGGCACACAGAAGTGGCTGGTAAGTTTTCAAGCCCACACTTTAATAAACTAACAATTAAAAGCAATACCCGTATTTACCTTAAGAAAATAAACCTCACACATTCATCTCCTTTCTTGGCCTTGTTAGAATTCTATTGCTTCATTTACAAGTAACTGATTAAAAAATATAGATTTTTTTCAATTATGTACATAAAGCAGATTTTTTTTTTTTAAAGAAAGAAAAATTGGCATTTCGGAGCTTGGTCCAATAAGGTGCGGATTTCAGAACCCTCAGAGGCCCTGCCGCCCACCAGAGACATTCCATGTTTGTGGTGGCAAGAACAGGGTTCGCCACCGGAAGCTGGGTCCTGAGTGCACACGCAGCTCCAGAATGCTAAGGCCAAGGCTGGCCTTGAACCTGTCTGAAGCACAGCACTGTTTCCAGGCTCGTTTCTCCTGAAATATTCTGGAATTTCAGTCCACTCTGCCCCCCTTTCCAAATAAGGCCCGTGAGACCAACAACACAGCAAGAGGCACAGGTGACGATCTGAGGTTCCTACCCAGGCCTTGTTCTGTGTGGAAATCAACCCACGGCAGACACCGTGACACTCAAGACACTTAAGGCAGCGGGATCGGTTAACGACTAGTTTCCATGAGGGTTTATGGCATGTGCGGATCTGCCACGGAACTGTTATCTGTGGTGATGCTTAGCAAGGGGGCAGTTTCTATTGTAATTGGCACAGGGATTACTGGGTTTGGAACACTCAGAAAGTCAGGAGATCTGATGACCCCTATGTATTTCTGTTCTGAATGCACAGTGGTTTCCCAGACCAAAGCACTGTGGGAAGATAGGCCAGGTAGCTGGCTTCATTATTTTGTAAAAGGAAAAAAAAATTTTTTTTTTGAAGTTTGACCCCTGATTTTGAGTCTTGTTAGTACCAGCAACTCCCAGCAGAAATCTGGCTGAGGCCCAACCCACAGAGGACTAAGGCAAGAGCGCCAACAGAAAGGGCTCTTTTCATTCCTCAGACGAGGGAGCAGCGCGACGCAGCACGGCTAAACACCAAACTGGGAACGACGGCCGGGCCGAGAGAGACCCCCGGGCTCCAGGGAGGAGCCCTTCTCCCATTTAGACAGGCTTCTCCAACCCTTGGCTCGAAGAGGCTGTGCTTCCCAAGAGGCTGAGATGGACTTGGGCCACGTCCGTTGGCAGCTGGTTGAGGCCACAGGTTCTCAAGCGAGACCGAAGAGCTCTACCGTGGGCTCTGATGTTGACTGCAGTGTGAGGCGGACGCCACACCTGAGCGGTGCTCTGGCCCTTGCTTTTGTTTTGTGTTGTTTTGAATCTTTGTGCCCTTGAGCATTATTGGTGGCCAGGGCCAAGGAAGGGAGATAGTTGGGGCCATGCTGGATGGGGCGGGACACCTGCTTCTGACCCTGTCCAAGTCTGCAGTTGAGCGGTGAGCGTATTCTGAGCATAGGCACAGTGGCAAAGAACAGTGTGACAGCCGCTGGTCAGTTCCATTTGGTGGCAGCACAGTAGCAGCAAAGTCCCAAACAGCTCCACGTGTACCCAGCCTTTGAAAGGAAAGACTTAACCATCCAAGGGTTTTGGGTTTTCTGTAACGATTCTCCTCAAACCAATAACAACAGAAAAACAGCAAGGGACAGATGTGACAGTCGTGGGAAAGCAGATGTGACGTACTGTCACTGTTCAAGGGGGAAATTCAAGACAAATTTTATCAACATCAGAGATCATGATAAAAGGAATCGGTTGTTTCATAAAGCATTGGGCCATTGGCAGGTACATTCCAGACTGGCCAGAAATGAGTGGGGGCAATGACAAGGCATGAAAAAAATCCTGTCCGAGGGAGCTGGAGCCCGAGAACGCCACAGGCGGTCAGCCGCAGCTGTTGGGAGGCAGGGGCCTGTGACCCGCTTTCTCCTGGCCATACCCTCACCCTGCCACACAGGCTACCAGGTTCTATAAAATGGTCCTGTTTGTTGTCTTAGAGTGTCTGAGACAGTAAAAGACTAAAAGATGTCTGGAAAGAGGTTGTATACAAAAATTAACTCTCAGCTTAAAATAACATTCAAAAAGGCACTTCATCCTGTAGGAAAGAGATTCTGAGTTGGGTCAGCTGCTCCAAACTTGGGCAAAGGGGACAGACTGTCTCTTGGGGGGGAGGACAGCTGAAAGGACATCTGGAAGATACCAAGGTTGTTTTTTTTTTCTTTTTTCTTTTTGGTATGTTTTAAGAAAATCGAATCTGGTAAAATGCATGTCCTTTTATGAAATCTATTAAAAGTGTTTTTTTTTTCTTTAAAATAGTTGTTTCTGTTCTTAAAAAAAAAACCAAAACAGGTAGGCATGGCGACATTCACCCTGTGGCCCAGAGCATGGAGTCTTCTCAGGCTCCCCTCAGGGAGCTGAGGTCAGGAGGGTCCCCTGAGCCAGGGCCTCCAGAGTGCACGGTGGGGACGGGCCGAGGCTGGGGCTACCTGCTGCACAGTCTGTGCAGCATGCTGTATACATCGTCCTCCCTGCTCAGGCCCTCGAAGAACGGGATGAGGTCCAGCAGCTCTGTGTCCGCCATGTCATCGAACCAGGACTGAACAGGCACCTGCAAGACAGTGTGTGTGGAGGAAGTGGAGCGGGACCCAGGGGGACACTGTCATCATCATCCTTCCTTCGCTCCCCAGTTAGTGCGAGAGCCGAAGCAGGCTGGCACAGGTGTGGGAGACGGCTCCGTAAGGCAGAGGGCCCCTGGTGTGTGTGAGTTTGCCCCCTTTAGCTTTCCTGCTGAAGAAAAGATGGACACTCCCTGCCCGTTTTCAAAGCTCTCTTTACGGCACTGAATTAGCTCACAGCCAGCCAGAGCCCCGGATGCCTCTCAGAGGGTACCCGTCAACCACAGAGCCCAATCCGGGCACGCCAGTCCGGACTCTACTTAGGGTCACTGCTCCAAGCTGTGTGTCAGAGAGAAGCAGAGGGTGCCTGCCCAGGCTTAGCAGTACCCAGGTAAGTGTGGAAATGCCGAATTTCAGGGCATCCGGAAACTCTGGCAAAGAGAAGGCTCCTTTTAGCTTTTGGTAGAGGAGAAGGGAGTGAGCGGCAGTAGTGGAGAGCAGTTAGGAGTTCACAGAAGAGAGTCAAAAAGAAATCTGGGGAAACCAAAAGGTATTTATTAATTTACGTACTTACTTGCAGTCCTGGGATTGAGCCCAGGGCCTCACTCATGCTAGTTAAGCGTTCCATCAACCGAACCATGTCAACAGCCCCACCTATGACATATTCTTGTTAGACAAGAAAAAAGAAGGGGCTGGAGAGATGGCTCCGCTATTAAGACAACTTGCTGCTCTTCCAAAGGACCCGAGTTTGGCTCCCAGCACCCACATGAGGTGACTCATGATCACCTCTACCTCCAGCTCCAGGAGATCCATTGTGCTCTTCTGGCTTCTGTGGGTACTGCAAGCGTGTAGCACACACACGTATAGATGTAAATAAAAATAAATTCTTTAAAAAATTAACATGAGGGGTTAGAGAGATGGTTTGGTGGCTAAGAGCACTGTGTACTGCTCTTGCTGAGGACCTGAGTTCAGTTCCCAGCACAGCACCCACATCAGGCAGCTCCAGGGGATCTGATGTCCTCTTCTGGCTTCCACAGGTACTATACTCAGGTGCATATTCTCACTCACACACAGTTAATTAAAATTAAAACTATTGAAAAAGAAAATTTTAAAGAAAGCCTGGATCCAATCAAATAGCAGACAGAAAGTCTACTTGCTCGCCTGAAGGAGGAAGGGGTGGCTAGAGGACATTAATCACTAATGACTAGACAAATCCAGGGTACAGAAAATTCCCATAAGACACATTAGTAAATTTTCCACGGATAAATGATAGAGAAGAAACAATGGGGAGGGAAGAAATGTTTAGAATGGAGACACATTAAATGAAGCAATGCATGGTCCATCCTTAGATCCTGACCTAAACAATTCAAATCCAAGACAACCCATCAAGATGACAAGGTGAACAGCGTGTACAGTACTAACACAGGAAATGGCTGTGCTGTGTGTGGAAGGCAGCTATGGCAGCAGGAGACACACTGTATCTTCGTGTGTACAGTACTAACACAGGAAATGGCAGTGCGGTGTGTGGAAGGCAGCTATGGCAGCAGGAGACACACTGTATCTTCGTGTGTACAGTACTAACACAGGAAATGGCGGTGCGGTGTGTGGAAGGCAGCTATGGCAGCAGGAGACACATGGCATCTGCTGGAGACAACTGCCAGGTGCATCACGTGGAATTTGATTGACTTATCAACAAGAACTTATTTACTTATTTAAAGGGTCTCATTATGTAGCCATGGCTAGCCTGAAGCTCTTTACGTGGGCTAGGCTGGCCTCGAACTCTCGGAGATCTTCTGCCTTCCGAGTGCTGGGATCAAAGGTGTGCACCACCACACCTGGCAACATGAACATATTTAACTGTAAGGCAGTTTGACTGTTTATTTTTACCTTTTAACTGAATGTAGTTTCCCCCTTATAATAAGTAGAGCTATAGAATTCTAGACTTAAAAAAGGGATGTATGGCCAAGTGGTGGTGGCACATGCCTTTAATCCCAGTACTGGGAGGCAGTGGCAGGAGGATCTCTGAGTTCAAGGCCAGCCTGGTCTACAGAGCAAGTTTCTGGACAGCCAGAGCTACACAGAGAAACCCTGTCTCGGGGAGGAGGCGGGCGGTAAAGGTTTATTCATGGGAAATCTGCATTGAAGGCTTGGGATGAGCCTTGGAAGCATGTGTCTTTCCCAGAGAATGATGCGGACGGGGCCTGGTGTGCTGACCCTGCAGCAGTCCCCAGTGGGCCTGGCTTTTCTTCCTGGAAGTGCCCAGCAAGTGGTGGAGGGCACCACTTTCCTGCTCTGTGAGCTGTGCTGCCCTGGTGGGCAGGTGCCAGAGCGGCTACACTCCAGGGGGCTGTACACAGGGAACCTATCTACATGGGCTTCTCAGACATCCCTCTGAGGTGGCAGGGCTGACAGTCTGATGGTAAGCCATTTCTAAAGAGCTTTATTCATTTTTATTGAAGATACACTTCTGTTGAGGGTCACCTCCTGAGTCTGAGAGGTCAGAAAGCTTAGGGCAGCACCAGTTCCATGAAGCTAGTGGCAGAGAGAAAGAGCCCTCTCCATTACAATACTCAGTGCTAAGGAGGCAGCATGCCGAGCACTCGCCAGGTCTAAGCACTGTTCTGAGCACTTTTGACCTATCACCACACTGAGTCCTCAACCATCCCAGGAGGCAGTGTCCGCCAGTCTCACTTGCAGATGAGAAAGGAGGCTAAAGATGAAGCCAATGTCATGCCATTATTAAGTGGCTGAGTCAAGATCTGGGGAAAAAAAAAAGTGCCAGGTGGTGGTGCACGCCTTTAATCCCAGCACTCGGGAGACAGAGGCAGGCAGATCTCTGTGAGTTCAAGGCTAGCCTGGTCTACAGAGTGAGTTCCAGGACAGCCAGGGCTATACGGAGAAACCTTGTCTCAAAACACAAAAAACCAAAAAAATCCCAGAGCTCCCCTTGTGCAGGTGTTCAGAAGTGGAGCCCGTGTGGCAGGATCTAGAGTAAGACAGCGCCTCAAGCCCCTCTGGGACTACTTACTGCATTCTCTGGATGGAAGATGTAGGAGGCAGGAGAATTGTCCACGATGATCACTTTGCTCAGCTCCCGTCCCAGGCGACTCAGGTCCTTCACGTAGTTCCCACGATGGAAAACACAGGATTCTCTGAAGAGTCGGGCCCGGAACACGCCCCAGCGGTCCAGGAGGTCAGCCACAGGGTCTGCGTACTGGAAAGAAGAGTCTCAATAAGGCCAAACAATGGGAAGAGCCAGAAATTCACCCAGGACACCAAGACACACTGTCCCTTTTTGGGGGGTGGGGTGGGCAGGAGGGTGAGATATGTTCTCACTTAGCAGCCCAGGATGGGGTTCTCCTGTGCCACAGTTTCCTGTGTGCTGAGATCACAGGCATGAGTCATGACATCAGGCTCTGACTTTTTGTTTTGGTGTATTTTATTAGATTTGGAAAGAAAAACCCCAGGTCTGGCAAGCTGTAACTTTTGGCAGTTGTCCAGAGGAGACTGGAGAAAATAAGGTTTTTTTTTAAAAAAAAAAGCTACATGAAGGCAGGCAAGGGTGGGTGGGAGGAGCTTTAGAGAGAAGAAAGGCAGCCAGAAGTGTTAGGGAAGGAGGAAGCAGGAAGGAAAGGCCTGCTCTTCTAAGGAATTCAGGAAAGTGAACAGAGTTATGAAGATGCAGATCTGTGGCCCTGTAAGAAACTGCCTAGCATTACTCCTTGTTTTGGTGTGTGTGCGTGTACACGTGTGCATGGACACACTGACCCCTTGTTTTGGTGTGGGTGGGTGTACATGTGTGCACGGACACACTGAAGTCACTGTAGGGTGTCTTTCTCTATTGTTCTCCACCTTATTTTTGAGTCAGGGTCTCTCCCTGGACCCTGCAGCTCTCATTTCAGCCAGACCAGCTGCCAGGCTGCAGTGAGCCCCGGGACCTGTCTCTGCCCCTCCAGTGCTGGACCCGCAGGGGCACACTGGCTGCCACACTGGGTTCTACGCGAGTTCCAGCGATGTCACCTTCCCAGTTTCTCAGACTTACTTTGTATTTGTTTACTTAAAATTTTTTATTGTTGTTGTGTATGTGCACAAGGGCACCATGACGTGCACGTGGGGTCAGAGGCCAACTTTATGGAACTGTTTTTCCCTTCTACTGAACTCAGATCGCCTGACTTGCATGGCAGGTCCCCTGACCCCCTGAGCCATCTCATCTGCCGCTTACACCACTTGTAGGACTGAATAGTTGAAGTACTTTAGACTGTGGTATTTTCCTCTCCACGTATAACAGAAAACACCACATTCTTACAGTTCTCGCCCATCGAATCCATCAGCAGTTCCTGTCAGTTTCGACTCCAAAAATATCTTGACTCCCTCCCACCTTCATTTCTTTAGTTCTAATCATCTTTCTGGACCAGGTCTCCCGGCCGGGGAGGTTCCTAGTCCTGCAGGCCCTCCCCTCCCAGCCTTCACCTCACTGTTGTCAGAGTGGCCACTGGAGGGCATCCAGTCCATCCTGTCCCTGCCCTGCTTAAAACTCCCACTGTTTCCCCACTGTCTCTGGAGCAAGCACATGGCATACAGCACATCTTATCATCCCTGCCTTGTCCTGCAAGCCTGAGGCCTGGACTCAGCAGCGAGGCCAAAGTGAGGCCCACAGCTGGGAATCCCACAGCCGGGAATCCCCAGGGAACAAACACCTGAGACTGAGTCATAAAGGCCACGGTAGATGCACGGCAGCTGGGCCCGTGGGAAAGTCCATTTCACTCCAAGGACACCCTGCGGGAGGCGGGGCCCAGGGCAGCTGCATCTCCTACTGACCACGCAGCTCAGAGCACTATTTGGGTGAAGCTGGCTAAGGGGAATGTGAGCAGTCTATAAAGGGTTGACCTGGATGGAAAACGATGGTTCGTGTTCTCTTCATTGCTACCACCATCCTTTCCATTTTTTTTTTTAAAGATTGATTTGTTTTTATTTTATGTGTATGAGTGTTTTGCTTGCATAGATGTAGGGCACCATGTGTGTGAGTGTCTACAGAGGTCAGGAGAGGGCATTGGATCCCCTGGAACTGCTGTTAGGGACAGTTGAGAGCTTTCATGTAGGTGCTGGGAACTGAACCTGGGTCCTTTGCAAGAGCAGCCAGTACTCAGCCGTCTCTCCAGTCCTGTTAATCATCTTTTAGGGAAGTGTCTGGGGGCTCCAGGCTTGCAAGATCAGGATGAAGCCTACAGGCAGCCCACACGCATGGGCTCATCTCTTCTCTTCTGTATCCTTGGTGCCCTACCACGCACGCACGCACAAAGGGAGACTGAACGAAAGGGTATGTGACAGAACAGCAGACACCACGGAGTCTGGGAGTCAGCGGGTGGTACCTGCAGGCCCTGGCAGGAGGCAGGGAGACCCACTATATAAATGCTGCAGGCTGAGTGCTGAGCTAAACTCATCACCGAGAGCTAGAACGCTGACCACCCACCAGTTCAACTCGGCCATTGGGGTTGAAAGGCTACAAGGCTGTCCTGGGAGCTGGGTTTGGCTCTGCAGGGCACGAATAACACTGAAGCAGGGCTAGAGAAACAGATGGTAGGGCAGGAGGGAGCAGCCCAGGAAGAGCAGCCCAAACACGGATGTTTAGGCGAACACTGGGGACAATGCCAAGGAAGAGTGTTTTTCAGTCTCGCCAAGGAAAAACAAGCCTCAGTCCAGCGCGCTGGTGCAATCCTCGAGCTTGCTATTTGGCTGGTTATTACTTCAGGTTCTTTAGCATCCCGGAGCAGCATCAGAAGCACCACTGAAGCTGCTCACACAATTAGTCCTGGTGCCACTGGGGAAGACTATTTCCTCGAGGCTGTGCTCCGTCTTGTACAAGAGAACAAAGCCCAGGTGCAGGCTCTCTCCTTAGCAGCTCACGTTGGGGCCAGCCGATGAGGCTGGCGGAGCGCTATATAGGCGGCCCTTGCCTTGGTCAGCACAGCCAGTGGAGCAGTGTGGAGAACCTGGAGTCCAAGGTTCAATACGTAGAGGGAGGAGGGTGCTGCTTGAGGCAGGCCACGAAGGAGGAAGCTGCTGGTGGCCCCCGGAGGAGTTCTGCACACAAAGGGTTAACCTGCACACCACAGAACTCATCTTTGGGGCTACTCAGAGTTTCCGAGGTGCTCACGGAGACATTGGTGGTGCTACCAAGTGGACTGCATGACTCTGTGAGAACCGTGGTGGGCAGACCTGGGCGGGGGAGCTAGGGCCTGTTCTGCCTGCCCTCAGTACAGCATGGTACCTATGAGCCCGTTTGGATGCTATTACCACCACCAATACTTACGGTACTTATACTGAACACCAGGAATGCTCACCCTGTGACGGTGCCCGGAGCGGGGGCCCAGAAGGTGGTGAGGGCTCAGCGAATGTCTGCCTAATAGGATGCGGGAGCTGTGCTGAGCCATTCACAGGGGCCATTTCATTTAATCCTCTCCATCAAGCAGACGGAATTAGCTCCAATTAGACCGGAGGAAACCGAGGTGCCAGAAGTAAAGGGACTCACCAGAAACCACACAGCTCCCCAAGCCAGCCAGAACTTCATCAGCCTGTGCCTCTAAGTGACACTTCATACCTGTCTCTATTCGTTCCTCCCCAAAACCTGTGGCCACTAAACCCAAGGACACAGAGACCTCTAACATCTGGCTGCCAGTCAACAGAAGAGGGACGCCCCACCACGCCCGTGTTGTGCAGCCATCCTTCCGCAGTCACAGTGGACAGGTCTCGTGATCTCATCTGTGGATAACTGGTTTCAGGTGGCTGCATACAGCAACTGCATGGAGCATTTGTTCTAAATGCTCCCCGTCACCATGGTAACCAGAAGCCTTTCAGCCTGGCAGTGTGCACATGGCCTGCATCCATCCCATCTGGGGTGGGAACCTGTCACCGTAAAAATAGCTTCCTCCACCTTAACAAAAGGCTCTTGGCAGCTTGGGGGGTGGTGGAGGGTGGAGGGGTTGGGACGTCGGCTGGGAGTCTGCAGCAGGGAGCAGGACGCACCTTAGCCAAACTGGCAGTAAAAAGTACACACTCAAAGAGCTGCCCCATCCTCTGGAGGAACTCGTCCACATGTGGGCGCTTCAGCACATACACCTGCAAGGGGAGGAGACAACAGGCCATCAGTCACGCAGCAGCCAGAGCCGGCCCGGGCCTCGGAAGAGCTGCCTGCCGCAAGAGGCCCTCCTCCTGGGGCCAGGCCTATGCACGGTGTGCTGAGGTTCGGACTGGAGAGCCGGATGCAGGTTCCAGGTGTAGACAACCCTCACAGAGAGAAAGGGAAGCTGACCATGGTGTCAAGGGTCTTAGGGATCCTCAGAGCTAGCAAGTGGAGCACAGCTGTGCCATGTTCGGGGGAAGCCACTCATTCACCCCATGTGGCTTTTGGGACCCACTGTGAGTCAGTCCCTGTGTGGACACAGACCACAGCCTAGGTGCTGTCCTTCTGGAAGCCTAGAACTGGCTGCTGCCTTCTACTCTGAACGTCCCCATCTCCCACCGCATGGGAAGGCCTGGGTTAGCACGCTTGAAAACCTTCCACTCAACATCGTGGAGGTTACTCTGCTGATGTGGGAACACAGAAAGTCATTTAGAGTGTCAAGGGGTGTCTCTCTGATACAGTTGGGCCCTGTGCACCCTTTCGGTCAGCGCAGAAAGGACTACAAAGCCGCGTGGCTTCAGCTACCACACAGGCTCCTGTTTCTGGAGGTTAAATGAATCTGAGGGAACTGGGAGATGAGAGAAAAGGCAAAGCCAGGGAGAAGAAGTGGGAAGGGAGAGGAACCAATTAAAACTTGAGAAAATTCCTCGGCAGTTAGCTACCTCTTTAAGATGCAACATATTTACCAGGCCACAGCACTGTGCTGAGTACAGCTTCAAGGCTGAATGGGATGCAGGCCTGCCCCTGCCAGGCTCACAGCCTTGAGCAGACACTTACAGAAATTAGTGAATACAACAAAACTCACCCCAGGGGGCGGGGTACATTAAAGACAATTCATTCTCCTTTCCAGAGAAGGGAGTCACAGAAAGTAACAGCTGGCCTTGACCTTGAAGGATGAATAGGAGCTCACATGCTAAGGAACAGAATCAAGCTTCCTGGGCTGAGCAAAGCGTGAACATGAGATCTGGACGCTTGGTCACACGTGTGGTGTTGGGCTAAAGCCTGCGTGTGCCCAGTCAATCAGAGGCAGTGAGAGAAGACTGGGAGGCCGTTCAGGGGAAGCAGCTGCAGGTGGAGAGTTGAGTGTCAGTGGGAACACAGGGCCTCTCACAGCAGACAGAGGAGAGAGAGGCTGCAGGGGGTCGGGCACAAGGCTCTGCACCACACGGAAGAGCACACTGCAGGTGACGAAAGTCCCGTGTGGAAACAACTGCTTTGCAGTGTGCCAGAAAAAGGTGCTTTGCAGGTCAACGACTTGGTAGGAAACCGCCTGGCTAACTGAAAGAGTGGGTCTGTGACCTGGAGGAAGGGGCCAGAGGATGGGTACTAGACTGGGTACCAATAGGACCCTGCTGAGCTGGGGTGATGGGCTAGGGCCGAGGATAGAGCTGTGGCGGCAGTAGCCGAAGGATCCCCATTGCTCACAATACTCCTTGGTGACGGTGCCAGTGACTGGGTGTGGCCTCCGGTCCCGTGTCCCTGGGAGGACTGCTCGGACAGCAAGCTTGGCTACATGCAAAGGGCTGGAGACTGACAGGGAACTCTGACGTTGGCGCCTTTGGCAGAAAGGAGGGTCCTGGGCCCGGATGCCGGCGTCCAGGCCCGCGTCCCCGTGCAAGTAACCAAGAATAGGCCCCTTGGGACCTGCACAGCCTATCCTGGATTACTTGAACGAGGCCACGGCCTTCGCCAGGGCCTTGGTCCTCTTGCTTTGCACCTGTGGTTTCCTCCCCTTAGGAGTTTCTGATTCCAGCCCTGGGGCCCCGGGGTGTCTACTGCCAAAGAGAAGGGGCTGGGGGAGCCGCGCCTGCTCGCGGTCACCACAGGATTATTATTTTTTCCTCTCCATGCCACTGGACAGCCCTCCTGTGCCTCATCTCAAGATCTCTGAAACTCCAGCTACAGTACTCAGCGTAGAAGTCCGAGCTGCTTGTCGGGTGCCAAGTTAATCAGCGGATATTTTGTGAATGTTAAATGCCCAGGTCCCTACAGTTTTCGCTTTACAAAGGCTTTTAAAAACCATGAGATGAGGAAACACCACACTTCCCAGGTCCTGCTTCCTGCAAAGCTAGGTGGGGTCGCAGGGAGCTGTGTCTAGGGAAAAGAGCCCTGGCTTGGGAGTCAGGATTCTCATTTTGATACTTTTCATATACATTCTTGAGCCAACCCTTTTCCTAAGTAAGTCTCAGTTCCCCTATCTGGGCAATGAGCTGACGTCACAGGCCTGGGCACTCTTCATTCAAGAGTCAGGGAGCAGGGATGGAGGGGTGGTTCAGTGTTTAAGAGCACTGGCTGCTCTTCCAGAGGTCCTGAGTTCAATTCTCAGCAACCACAGGATTCACAACCATCTGTAAAGAGATCTCGTGCCCTCCCTCTTCGGGTGTGCAGGCAGACATAATAAAACAAAGAAAAAACAAACAACAAAAGCAAAACCACGGAAGAAGATTCATGCCAGCTGACTGCTGATCGTAACACACCCTTCCTCCTTTGCTTTGGGGTGTCAGTGGAGAAAACCACATGGGACAAGATCAGTCTGGGGCCACTGTCATCAAAGTGGACACCTCTCCCCAAGAGTGCCCCATCCTATTGCATGGGAGAGTAGCCCAGAGCAATCATACGAGGACATTAACCAGAGGGCGAGCGAGCGAGCCTGTGGTGGTGGTCGGGGAAGGACAGTATAGAAACTCCCAAAAGTCTAAATCAGATCAAAGAACAATCACAGCTAACATTTATGAACAGAAAAGTTCCCTCACAAACCTGGAGTAGAACAAATGAGTGTGAGGTAGAAATTCATTCACTGTACGCATTTAATTACTTTTGTTTTTTTTGAGATAAGGTTTCTCTGTGTAGTTCTGGCTATCCTGGAACTCGCTCTGTAGACCAGGCTGGCCTCGAATTCAAGAGATCCGTCTGCCTCTGTCCCCACTCTCAGCTCACTGTATTTATTATACAAAGTTTGTTTCCTGTGGCTGGAATAAAATTACCACTGAGATGAGAATTTAGAAATGACATTGGCAGGGAATGTGGTTACGAGAAGAAAATGCTTGCTAAAACTCCAGGTTAGCTTCAGTTTCTTACCTGGTGTATAGTTCCATCGATTTCAACCGGAACAATGAAATCAGCATTACTAATGGGCTAGAGAGAAAAGAAACTGTGATTAATACCCCTGAAAGGGAAAAGAAAATTGGAACTTTTAGCAAGAAAAAAGCTTGCCTGGACCAATATTTTGATAACTGGGGTGTAAACAGTTCAGGAGGGTGTTGGCACATGCCTTGGGTCCTTGAAATAACACAAGCAGGAAGGCACATTTCTTTCTGAGTGTTGTGGCATTTCAGCATCCTGGTCCAACTTCTTGGTTACTTGCCTGCCTCAACTACAAAGGGTAGTACCCCCTGGCAAGAGAATGAGGCTCCTCAGAGACTCTAGCCCTTGCCCCGGCGCCCAGACAGGATGAGGGGAACCCTAATGGCCACCAGGGGGCAGAGATGAAAGCCCGCTAGCCAGTGTCATTACCACTGGAAAAGCAATTTGTCCTTGGACTCACAGTGTGGGCAGCTTGGCAGGGAACGCTCAGAGCACTCACCCACAGCAGGCGGAAAGTCAGACACCACAGGCCAGGACCCTAGGCGGACTTTCCCTCTGGACTCAGTGTCTGCTTTCTTCAAACTGCTATGGTGGTAGGTCTGATGGGTCCCCATGGCTCCATCAGCAGCCTCAGGCCCTGCCTGGTGGCTCCATCAGCAGCCTCAGGCCCTGCCTGGTGGCTCCATCAGCAGCCTCAGGCCCTGCCTGGTGGCTCCATCAGCAGCCTCAGGCCCTGCCTGGTGGCTCCATCAGCAGCCTCAGGCCCTGCCTGGTGACCTGGCCTGGCTTCTTGCTCTGGGATTGGAAGGCAGCCAGTCTCTCAACTGTTCTGTTCTAAGAAACACAAAACCCAGCTAACCCACAACTTCACAGGCATTTAACGTAACTCTTGGATAGTATTAGACACATTTGAAAAATGAAATGTGACTTTCGCAGTTATCATATCTCAATGACAGACTCATATGCAGTTCTAAACAGAATCCCACAAATTAGAAAAATTAAGGAACAGGTCCAAAAATTAAGGAACAGGCAGTCTGAAGATCCTAGGGGCGAGAGACTCAGAGGAAGACAGAGGTGCATGGTGGCCACTGGGTAGAGAGAGAGTGTGGAACCTGTGCTGAGACTGTAAAATGGGTCTGCTTTTAAGTTTATCGGTACACCAAACTTGACATAAACTGAAGAATGTGGAGTGTGCTAGACCATCACCCCATTACTAGGTGGAGCATGCTAGACCATCACCCCACCACTTTGTGGAGTGTGCTAGACCATCACTATGTGGAGTGTGCTAGACCTTCGCCCCACTACTAAGCGCTTGCTCAGATGTGGGGGTGCTGCTGAGGTTTAAGACCATAGTTTATCTGTTTCCAGGGTAGAAAAGCAAGGGATGAACTCAAAATTTCATAATTTTACCACTGAAATATCAAGTTATGAAAAACAGAAAAACGACTGAAGAAGAAACTGTCACAGGCTTTGGATTATGAAATCACACTCCACACGGTGAAGTAAGAGGAGAATCAGCTCCAGCTGTCAAGCGTGGTCCCTGAGCTCTCATGTGCTGGGGCGATGCAGGTCATGCTGAAGCTAGCTAGTGCTTTCCATATGGAGTTCGGGAGCTCGTGTGAACACAGCACTCACTTTCCCAAGACTCTGGAATGCCCAGAACACTAGAGACCATAATCCAAATTGGAAAAGCAGCCCAGTCTGAGCCTGTGAGATGGTGTGGCTCCGAGACACGGTTGGTGCTGCCGAGGCCTGATGATAGGAGTTTGATCCCACAAACCCAGTGTAAGGACCTGACCCCTCAAAGCTGTACTCTGACCTACATACACACACACACTCGACACAAACATAGGTAAGAAATGAGGAAATTTTACAGCTTGTGGCAGCTGTGCCCTCTGAGCAGGGTCCAGAGACACCGGGGTTCCAAGGCCCTGCCTCGGAGCCAGGAACCCTTGGTAATCTTGGGCAATTTTTCCAGAGCTCCTTGGGAGGAAGCTCTCTATGCTATGACAGCGGCTGACCCCCGCTCTGAAGGGGTTGAAGTCCTGAGCCGCTTGCTTCACAGAAAGGGAAATGTTGCAATGCCATTTAGAGCCGAGCTTGGATACACAAGGCCAATGTGGCCCCGGGACTAATCCTGGAAGAGCCCCCAGCCCTTGGAAGTCTGGGTAATGAGGTGTTCCTACAAGCCTCAGCAGCTAGAATGAGGCCTCTTTTCACTAGGTCATCCACCTCCCAAAGCCTTTAGAGACAGCCTCCTGGCCTTGTCCTCCTTGCTCAGTGAGAAGGCACGGTGTACAACGTTGTTTCCAGCAGAAGGTGTGAGGTAAAGCTGATGGTTCTTCCTGCCCGATGGCCTGCCGGGAATGACAGGGGTTCAGGTGAGACACCCAGTCCACCACGGGGTGAAGCAAGAGGCGTCCCAGGGCAGGGGGGAAATGAGGGATGTGGCGACACTGGGCAGGGTAGAGCCGTTTCACCGACAGGAATGGTCCATGGAGACGAGCATCAGGCTCTTAGAAACACCCACTGATCTCCCCAGCACACCAATCACATGTTCCAAATGTCAGCATTTGCCTCTTTTGCACGATTTCTTCTCCTTCGAGGAGGGCTGAATTAACTCACTGTCTTAATAATGTAGCCACTGCTGCTCCAGTGTAGGGGTCCTCTGTTCTTTGAACTATTTGTGGTGGTGAGATGGAGTGGGGAAAGTGGTCAGGAAGCCTCTGACATTCACTTAGACGTAGCCTAGCTGCAGCTCACCACCCTGAGAGGGCTGTGAAGGTGGTACTCAGCTATGATGGGCACAAGAAACCTCAGCATCAAAATGATCAGAATGAATGGCCCGGCCCATTGGGATAAGGCTTCCTGAGAGTTCATTCAAACATTAATCTGGGAACATCACCAGGACAGCAGGCCACCCGACAGCTTTCAGCAACATCCCACCCCATGTCCCACCCAACAAAAGGCACAGCACTCGTTACCTCAAAAACATCCCATCCTTGGGCACTGACTGCCCGTACCACCTGAACCTAAAAGCATTTCTACAGGGCTTAGAGCAGGGAAGCCCAGATCTCAAGGAAGTACTCAGTGATGCTGGCAGCCCAGCAATTTCTTCCCCAAACCAATGTGCTAATATTCACCTCTCATAGCTCCTGCTCACTGGGGCTAAAGGATAGGTTCAACCCAAACCCTGAGTTCTTGGGATTTCTTCATGAGAAGTGAAGTCACACACACACACACAACCACACTCTCACCTTTTCTCACGGTGGTCACGAAGTCACAAAGACCCCCCATGAGATCCTGAATGTGGCATTTACCTTGAATGAGCTGTGCACCAGGGTTTCATCCAGGTCGATGACCACACACTTCTTCCCGTGGTCGAGCACAGTCACCTCCGGAAGGAGGTATTTAGCTGGCGGCTAAAGGAAGAAAAAAATCAGTGTTATAAACTCGGTGTAAGAGTCCAACTCCCCCTCCCCCTCTGCCACAGCAGAGACTACACTAATGAGGGTGTAAATGAAAGCAAACATTTAAAGGCCCGGTCAAGCCTATCATGTCACGTTACTAAAAGCAGTAACAACAAGGATTCTGCATTGGAGATTCTGCCCCACTGAAACTGTCTTTCTGTGACTGACTGAAGTGAGGGCCTGGGCTCTGCATCAAGCCTGGGTTTCAATATCACCTCAGACACTTTTTGTTAGTAGTTGAGGTGATTATACCTCCATGTAAAATAGATGTTTATCAGTTGTACCAACAGCAAACCACCCAACAGTCTTCCTGGCATGCACAGGGTGGCCATTATTATTATTAAAATGGATTATATAAGAATGAATGTTTACATGTAGTAACTATTCTGATTTCACAGGCCTATTTCCTGGCGTCTTTTTTTCCCTAAAATTCACTGTAACAAGTCAGGAAACTTTGGAGCTATGTTAGACCCATGAAATTTTTATTTATGTGTATGCATGTGCGCCTGCTTGTCTGTATGTGCACTTTGTGCATGCAGTGCCTGTAGAGGCCAGAAGAGGGCGTCAGATCCCTGGAACTGCAGTTACAGGTGGTGGTTGTGAACCACCATGTGGGTGCTGGAAGCAGAACCCAGGTCCTCTGCAAGGGCCACACAAAGTCTTAATTGCTGAGCAGTTTCTTCAGCCCCATGCCCGGCATTCTTAAACACTTGAAAAGAGATGTTGTAGACTGGCCAACAACTTGTCCTTCAAGTATTAAAACTGAAACTGGTGGGCACAGCTCCTGCACTGTTGTGGTGTGAAACTGATGGCTGAGGCATCTGTACCTCTTATCTCAAGTTAGACTTTAATCCATGTGCTGTGTTAACTAAAAAAATCTGTGCTCAAAGCAGCTGACTCCTCTCCTGTGATGGGGTCATAAGGAGCTAATAATACACGGCTTTATAATTTCAGCCAGCCTGCTCTGTTCCGAGTATTGACTTCTTTGGGCCTTGCCTCATTCCAGAGATAATGTGAAGTATTTTAATTGACTGTGGTATGTTCAGTAGCTAATGTTAACTAGTTAATTTTTCCCTGCAAACTGTTTAATATTTGATGCAAAACAAAACATAATTAAATATCTAGACTCAGCCATGGAAGAATGAGCAGTAGAGTTTTTCAAGCAAGACAAGCAGGCCTGAAATCAGAATTTCTTTAAAGTGGCTGGTTCCTTTCACTTTTGAACATTCGCTGATGGAAGAAAATAATATTCTTTAGCTGGGCTGGATGGTGCGTACCTGTGGTCCCAGGAGGACTACTCAGGAGGCCAAGGCAGGAGGATGAACGAGACTTATCTAGGCTACAGAGTGAGCTTAGGGGCTTGTATGGCCAACTTAGTGAGACCCTGGCTCAAAAAGTAGGGCTAGGATCCGGCTCAGTGGAAGAACACCGGCACGTGTGATCTGGCTCAGTGGAAGAACACTGGCGTGTGTGATCTGGCTCAGTGGTAGAACACTGGCATGTGTGATCTGGCTCAGTGGAAGAACGCCCGCATGTGTGATCTGGCTCAGTGGAAGAACGCTGGCGTGTGTGATCTGGCTCAGTGGAAGAACGCCCGCATGTGTGATCTGGCTCAGTGGAAGAACACTGGCATGTGTGATCCATCTCAGTGGAAGAACGCCCGCATGTGTGATCTGGCTCAGTGGTAGAATGCCGGCATGTGTGATCTGGCTCAGTGGAAGAACACTGGCGTGTGTGATCTGGCTCAGTTGTAGAACACTGGCTTGTGTGATCTGGCTCAGTGGAAGAACACTGGTATGTGTGATCTGGCTCAGTGGAAGAACACTGGCATGTGTGATCTGGCTCAGTGGTAGAACACTGGCATGTGTGATCCATCTCAGTGGTAGAACACTGGCATGTGTGATCTGGCTCAGTGGAAGAACACTGGTGTGTGTGATCTGGTTCAGTGGTAGAATGCTGGCATGTGTGAGGTATTGCAGTTAGTTCCAGGGCTGAAAATGAAATTAAAATGGAACTTTAGCTAGCCCAACGGTAAATGTAAACCACAGGGCAGGTTAGCTAAAGAGGCAGGTACCATGATACACGGCACAGGGGCTGAGCAAAGAGGTGACGTGGGGCCAGAAGCCGTCCTGACCCCAGGGTGCTCTCTGCACCGATGTCTTTTTCTAAACACAGAGAAGAAAAACCCTAGAGGTCTAACTTCCACCGCTCTAACTAAAGCTGACTTCCAGTCCTCCATGGCCTCCCGGCATCAGCAGGGGAGGTGGGACATGCCCTGGCCACTGACATGGAATTCAGGGACTGAGAGGGACTGTTTCCATCATTATAAACGACTGAGTCAGCAGGTTATTTAAAAAAAAAAAGATAACTAAACTCACAAGAAGTTTTGTACAAAAACATGTTTTTAAAAAGGCAGGGTTGATGCCGGGCGGTGGTGGCGCACGCCTTTAATCCCAGCACTCGGGAGGCAGAGCCAGGCGGATCTCTGTGAGTTCGAGGCCAGCCTGGACTACCAAGTGAGTTCCAGGAAAGGCGCAAAGCTACACAGAGAAACCCTGTCTCGAAAAACCAAAAAAAAAAAAAAAAAAAAAAAAAAAAAAAAAAAAAAAAAAAAAAAAAAAAAAAAAAATAAAAAGGCAGGGTTGAACATAACCAAGATAGGGAATTCTTTCTTTGGGCCACAGCAGAAGGTATGCACATGACCACGGTAAACTTTGTTTGGATTTTATCACACAGTTATATGAAAGTTACAGTCTCCCTGTGAAGAATGTGAACAGGTAAGAACTTTTCCTATCTCCCCTACCCCAGGGTTAGCCTGCTCCCCTCCATCCTTCCCTTTGTTTTATGCACTACTAAAGCAATGTTTATAACTTAAGTCATTGAAATTGCTGGCCTGGAAAACAAGGCTCTAGCAATTCTCACAGATCTGAGAACATCCAAGACTTGCCAAAAGCGGCTCCGTGACGTTCCAAGACTAAAGATTACCTTCTCAGCATATGTATCCACACTTTACCAGCATTCTCTGCGTTAACAGTAATTAAAAAACAGATATCCCTGACCAAATGATGCAGGTGAGATCAGGTGGGGTGAGACTCCCAAGCAAGTCATTGATTTGACAGACAGGAAGGCCAGGCTGCAGGAAGATGGAGGGAGGGAGGGCCCCATCAATCCCTAGCCCTTCACACAGCTTCCCTGGGAGCCTCCTTTGGAGGAATGCAAATTCCTCAGTCCACTGCTAAGACCTCTGGACAGCTGTGCTCTTGGCAATCCCAGGACACTGTAAAGCTGCCATAGTGCTTTGTGACTTAGCTTGACTCATTCACTCGAAGATTTAACCAAATCTTTGAGGTCATCATAAGGCTTAAGAACAGGAAAAACAGCCATTATATATTTACTGCAGAGCTGTAAGCTGACCTGGGCAGCATCCATGCTAGGTAAGCACTCTAGCCCTGAGCCACATACACGCTCTTTTTACTTTGAAAATGTGAGACAAGGTCTTACTAAGGTACCCAGGCTGGCCTTGAACTCACTCTACCTCAGCCTCCTGAATAGCAGGAATTAGAAGCCTGTACTATCAGGCTAGTCATTAAAAAACAACTTTTAATTATTATTATTGTGTGTGGGCACCTGGATGCCATGCATGTGTGTGAAAACCGGAGGGCAACTCTGGAATCTGTCATCTTCTTCCACCTGTATGTGGGTTCTAGGGGTGATCTCGGGTTGCCAGGCTCATTTGGCAAACACCTTTACCCACCAAGTCATCTTGCTGGCCATCTGGTCTGGAACTCTCAATCCTCCTGGGGGTGGGATTACAAGCATGGGCCACTGAGTATAATAAGAACGGCCTTTTCTATACAAAGTCACACAAATGCGCGCACGGGACTTGTGGGGTGGGGCAGAGACACGGAAGTGGGGGAGGAAGAAGGCATTGTGGTTTGCCATCTGAAGTCTGGGAATGAGATTCCCAGTTTTATCAAAAAGCTTCTGGCAGATTACACAGACTGACTGTTAAGTCTATTCCGACTCCCCTTTCATTTTCACGTTCAGCTATACCGCCAGGGCTCCGTGTGCACATCAGTGAGACGACACGTAACTTCAGCAAGGGTGTGGGACAACAGGATTTGAGTCATAGACCCTGTGGCATCTTTCGGTGAGGAAGGCATCTTCACAAGCTTGTCTCAAGCCATGACCACTCAGTGTATGTGAACTTCCCATCTCTACATGTCTTCCCTACCCTTCAACATCAGACGGTAACTAAAATGCCCACAAAACTTCCCAACGAGGAAGGCCCTGACTCCTAGCCCATGGGTGGTACACAAAAGCTACTAACTGAAACTTTCAACAGTCCATGTTAACATGTCATTCTAATGGTGTGTCAAAGATGATGACTCCATAAAGGTTTAGGGCAGTAGAGCGGCCAATGGAGCACCATGCCATGCTTTTTTTTTTTTTTTCTTTTTTCTTTTTGGTTTTTCAAGACAGGGTTTCTCTGTGCAGCTTTGGTGCTTGTCCTAGATCTCACTCTGTAGACCAGGCTGGCCTCCAACTCACAGATATCCACCTGGCTCTGTCTCCCGAGTGCTGGGATTAAAGGCGTGCGCCACTACACCCGGTGCCATGCTTTCTAAATGGATGAAGAACATCAAAACCTCAGAGAAGAACATGGGTCATGGGTCACAGTTACAGAGTGGATGGATGTCCCTAAGCACAGAATCAGGAGTCATAAAACATCAGATGAATAAATTTACCTATAGAAGAATAAAATTTGTGGCCAAAATGATTATAAACAAGGTCAAAAGATACATTATAGTCTTTTAACGTTAAAAACTTAGAAAAAAAAAACAATTTAGTGTGTGTGTGTGTGTGTGTGTGTGAACATATGGAGGTCACAGGACAACTGTGGGGAATGGTTATCTCTTTCTGCCACGTGGGCCCCAGGGAATCAGACTCAGATCATCAGCCTTGGCAACAAGCACCTTTACCCACTGAGCTCTCTTTCTTAGGCCCAAGCACCACTTCTCAAACATTTAAAAAAGATAATTCAAGATAAAACCCAGATGGGTAGGATGGAAGCAAGGTGTGTGGCCAATGAGAAACTGTTCATATTCACTGGTCAACAGATGCCAGCCAGCACAATCAATAACATTCTTGCTTTTGGATTAGCAAAGGTTAAAAGCCTTTGAGAAGCAATTTCAGAAAGGCAATAGGGTCATCTCACAGTCATCAGTTTTTGGAGGGCAATTTGGCTCCGATAAATAACAATGTAGAAGAGGCTGTTGGACCTAGTGTGTTCAGTTAGGACCCGACTGTAGAGGTCCACGTACGCACAGATACTCCTGTAACAAATGCTTGTTGACGTACACTAACGGCAGCCACGTGAATGCAGTCAGTGACAGGCAAAACAGTGAGGTAGGTGTATACATGCTGATATGCGGAAAGACGCTCAAGGCGCTGATGGCTAGCAACAGATCGCTTGCAGAACGGTAGGAGCAACACAGTCTCAGTGCACAAACATGTTGGTTTGGAAGCTTTCTGAGAGGGGCGGAACAAACACTAATGACAGTCATGGGTGATCGTGGGATCTGCTGGGAGGATTTTTTCTCTTATGCTAATTTTTCATCATTTAAAATTTAACCACTGGCTTGAATTATTGTTTAGTAAGAAGTTCAACGTCTAAAACTTTTGCACATGAGAAAAGAGCAGCATGTGAATGAGAGAAGCAGGTGAGGCCTGGAGCAGAGACGGGGACTCTGCACCAGCAGTTGCCCTGGGCACCCATGGCCTCAGATGGTCCTTCCTCTTTCCTGGAGAAAGCCATCAGGAGGCCAGGGGACCTGGTCTGGAGGCACAGCGCCTGCTGAGGTATGCAGTCCTTTGATGCAGCACCTAGTTTCAGTCACTCTCAGCACTACCCAGAACCCCCTCTGCTCCAGAAAGAACAGGGTCGGTCTACCTAAGTGACCAGGGGCCTTGGGGAATCAGTGCAGATTGTACCAGGGAGGCCAGGACTCAGAATTCAGGACTGAACTGAGCCCAGACGACCTCGCTCTCAGTCCTGCACGCTGAGCAGGCAGTGGAGGTGCCTGATGGTAGAACTGTTCTCCTTCATGTCATCATTTAAAGATGCAAATCGGGGCTGGGGGTGTAGCTCAGTGGTAGAGTGCTTGTTTGATAGGCACAAGGTAATCCCCAGTACTGGGAGGGGGGGAGGGGCGGGGAGGAGCACCAAACAGACACAAGTTACTTCAGCCAGGTGCTGCCTTTTTGGAAGCCAGTCTCAAGAGTCACATGGCCTGACCCACCATCTGTTGTAGATGCAGGGCAGAGGCTGTAGTTTATTGATCTCATGGTAAGATAAATTACACAAGGAACCTTCTTGTCCCTGTTTACTTTATGCTGGAATTGTGTACATGGTTGAGCCCAGTTTGTGGGAAAAGGGCCAGTGTCCTCAGCAGGGTTTGCATGGTCCACAGATGCTTTCATCTAGCTCCTAGTTTTACAGTTGGCCGTGAATTACCTTTCTGTATAGTGACACTGAATGGGAAGGGGCAATAGATGCTGCCACCCCTTTACTACAGACACTTGTGCAAGAAAAATGTATGAAAAGACCTCTGTAGAGGTTAAAGGAAGCCCTGTGATCGAGCCTGCTGGGTGCCCCTGGAAACACTGGCTCAGATGCTGCCCCATCAATCTTTCCCCCAGTGAAGCCCAACCCCTAGGCAGTCAATGGAGACTGAAAGTCTTGAGAAAAATAAAATGACTGACCTTTTTGGACCAGTTGCAAATGACACGTGGTACCAAAAAGCCTTCTTGGGCAATCCAAACTCATAAAACACACTCTATTCAGTGTAGGACAGCTGTACTTCTCGGAGGCTCCAGGAAATATGTCAAAGTGTACACACACAGATTGGAATCCCATAATTGGAATCAGATAATCCTTACAGACTAAAAGACCAATTCACAGACCGTTTAGAAACTGACTCCTTCCCTGAAGACATGGGGCTGTGCCTTGCTGTAAAGTTCCTTAGGGAAGTTGTTTGCTGCATGGTATGAGGATGGAGTGCTGCTGGCTGAGCAAGGGAGGCACGCAGAAGAGCAAATGGTAGGCCCAGTGGAGGCCTACGGACACAGGTACAACTCAGCTCTGGAATTCAGGTTCTAAAAGGGTAGTGAGGTGGCCTGGCAGAGGCAGAGTCGCAGAGCAGCTGGCCTGAGGGGACTGAGAGGTGGGCTGGCTCCTGTGAGTTTAAGGAGTCTAAGCCGAAGGTTCCTCTCAGCCCAGAGCTGCAGCCAAGTAGCCCCGGAACAGCAACATTGAGCAGGTTCAATGAGCCAGACTCTGCTGTGAAGGAGCAAGTCTGGGCAATGTGTGTTGCTCTCCAGATCAGAGGAGCTGGGCCAATGCAGTATGTTGGGGGTGGGGTGGGGCGGGGGGCTCAGGCCACCTCAGTTTACTGAGAGGTTCTTCTTGGGAGAAAGGAAATGGGGGTGGCAGGGAGAAAAGAGGTGAGCAGTGGGTGAACGATGCAGCTGTCTGCTTTCCCCCCTGTATGGCTGTCCCATTCACAGCTCAAACTAGCTTTGTTTCTTTCCTTTTTTTTTTTTTTTTTAAATAGATGTTTATACCACGTGATAAAACTCAACAGAAGCAAGAACCTTGAAAAACTTTTCCCCTGAGTAGGCCCGAAGGCCTGAAGGATGTTATGCATGTTTTAATAGAACTGGATGAAGATACATACGCTTGGTACGGGAATGACCTGCCTCTGGTCACCCTAAGGAAAAAGAAAAGAAAATCATCGTCAGGATGGAAGAGAAAGGGATCACATTCTCAGAAGAAACTTCTAAGCTCTCTTGAGCACAAACAGCAATGGCCTTCCCATCCCTCCACCCTGGCGGCAATCAGCAAGCCAAGGGACTTCCGGGAGGGAGCAGGCCCATGCTGTTTCCAGACTCCTCCCGGACTTGGAGGCAGGGCTTACAAGGCTCAGCCTCTCTATTTATTTAAACAGTGTGTGCCCTGCTCCCAGGAATCTGCCTCTAACTTAAAAAAAAACCCAAACACTCATATTTTGATCCCCACCCCTCTAATAACTGGCTTGTTTCTTGTTTTTAAGCAATTTCCCCCTAAAAGGACATCAGTCTAACACGCAGGGAAAGGGAGGCAGGTTTATCAGATTACAAGGAATGCCTGACCACTCCAGGGCCTCCGTAGGCTAGAGGAGAGAATGGGAAAGAGGACAGGGCAAGGTACAAGAAGTTCCCTCCCAGGCTACCCACGGAGCTATCCCCTTTAAGGGAAACAACATTGTGTTCACCGAGGGTGTTAAGAATATTCATGCCCCAAGGAAGGGCCCCAACTAGCCTCAGCCCAGAATACCAGCCATTGCAAACCCAAGAAAAAAAAGTTTTATTTATTTTTTGTGTTTTTTTCTTTTTCATATGCTGGGATAGGGAGATAAACTGCTTCATGTCTCCAATTAGAGGATTTGTGAAAAGATGTATCCATGGTTACCAAGGTGGTCATGGTCTCTGGTGAAGGCCAAACCTGATGGTAAAGGCAGGCGGCTGGCGCCTCCTGGTAGCTCTGCTGAGACCCGCACGGTGACTTCCTGATCCTCTTTGGCCCCTAGACATCACCTCTGTGGGGTAATGCAATTCCTCTTTTCTCTGAAATGACCCTGATGGCTCCTTCCTTTGCCAGGAGGTCTCCAAAAGGGACCCCTCTCTACCATTCTAAGCGGCCTCTATCACTGGGGAGTCGCGTGACTCTCTCTCACAACAGCACATGCTAATCAAATCCCGATGTCCATCAACTCCTGCAGGGAACTTCATTCCAGAAATGTCTAAACAATACCATTCCCAGTGTCTGGACTCAGGAGCAGACGGCTGCTATCAGGGGAGATTTTAACCGGAAGCTCGTAAGTGCTGGCCCCTTTAGAGACGTGATACTGAGTCAGATGACGGTGAGGATGCCCTCTAACTGCCCACACAACAGCATCTCTGGCCTGCCTCACCAGGGTGCCTCCCAGAGCAGGGACAAGTCTCTAAGTACTACAAGTGCTCCTGGAGGTAAAGCCATGTAGGAAGCCCTGCTCCAGCCAGAGACCACAGAGCCCTACTCAGTCAGCTTCAGAAACACCTGTCACGAGCTGAACATGCATGTGGAGAGGCCACGGGAGCACAGCCCAGGGCTGACAGAACAGGGACAATGGACACACAGAAGTGTTGAGCCACAGGTATGTGAGAATGAGGACTGCACGTGTGTGTACACGTGTGTGTGTGTGTGTGTGTGTGTGTGTGTGTGTGTGTGTGTGTGTGTGCATGAACATGTGTGTACTATGAGGGGTGTGTATGTGTGTGTGTAGGGACTGTAGGTGTATGTATAGGATATGTGAATTTGTGTGTATAGGGTGTGTGTATATAGGGAGTGTATGTATGGGGTATGTATGTATGTGTGCATTTGTGTTTCTGGCAATCCCTTTTAGGCTCTCCTTACTCCTCGGGTCCTCCAGGGTCAATGCTATTGGAGTCTTCTGGACACTGACTCCTCTCAGTCTCTAGATGCTGCTGGCCTTCAGGTCCAGGGTGTAGTGAGATGGCCCCAGTGACTGTCAGCTTAAAGCATTGCTGCAGAATGGTTGAAAAAGATTCCAAATCTTCCTCTTTCCAGGGCAGATGGTGTCTCAGCAGTTGCTTGTTCCATTCTGTCCATGGCTTTCTTTCCATCTTCTCCACCACGCTGAGCTGGGAGAGGCAGGGAGCCCTGCAGACTTCAGTGGAGTCAGGTCTGGGATCTACTTCCACATCTGGGCTTGGCCTGGGTTCTGTGGGTGCTGGTGGAATTCAGTGTAAGAGGCAGAGCGTCCCCTGGGAGTCAGCTTCCCCCATCCACAGGGTTCCACAGACCATGCAGTTGTTATACAGACAACACCCCACTTTAGACTGAACTAAGTTTAAAAGATTTATTTTTATGTTATGCGTATGAGTGTTTTGCTTGCACGTATGTCTATATACCATATGCATGCCTGGTGCCCATGGAGTCCAGAAAGGGGTGTCAGATCTCATGACTGGAGTTACAGAGGGTTGTGAACTGCCACATGGGTGCTGGGAACCCAACTCTAGCCCTTTGGAACAGCAGCCAAACCTGTGAGCTTTCTCTCCATCCCTCCATCCCCAAAATAAAAACCACCTGAATTATTTAAAAAGACATTTTGGCAAATGTGAATAGAGGCAGCCTATGAATGAAGAGGAATTCTAAGTGAGACTACCATTCCCAAAGGAGTGCCTTTAAAAGGTATTTATCTCAACGGACAACTGAGAACCCTGGTCCCTTTCCCTTAGGGAATTTCTTCACAGTGACAGTGTCTTAAATCTCTTATTTTAAAAATCTTCTTCTTCCACCGATTTATTATTTATTTTGTGTGTGCTTGTGGGTGAGGGCCAGCCCGCACATGTGGAGGGTGGAAGACAACAACTTGTGTGAGCTGGTTCTCTCCCCTCACCATGTGGGTCCCGGGGATGGAACTCAGGGTGTCAGGCTTGGTAGCAAAAGCCTTTTCCTGCTGAGCACCTCACGGCAATAGTTCCTCAGCAGGGAGGGAGAGGAGGGCATGGGGAGAGCTGCCAGGATACGAACCACAGTGGACTCTCACTGATCATGCTACTGAGAGTTATACACACACTATGGAGTAGCAGCTGCTAGGACAAGCTGTCTTTCAGTGTGTGCTTCCTTAAGCTTTCTTCAATATTCTCTGATGATTTTTCTTTCCACAATAATCTAAGCCCATCCAGAAGCACAGAAGAGCTAGCCTAGCTTTCAGCCATTCGAATCGGTTTTTATCTCTCTCGGGCATCTATATAAACAGTGACGTCATCTACAAGCAAGGCTAATTTTATAACTTTTCCATATTTATACCAACTGTTTCATTTTCCTGTTTTATCCCAGCAGCCAGAACCTACCAATGATTCGACTGTGTTGTTTGCTGCTCATTTTCAGAAGACAGAATAGCTTTTTATCATGATGTTATCATAGCTTTCTTCTTGTACTTGGCCATATTTTTGGTCATATGGAAGGATGGCTGGGCTATTAAATACCCCATTTATTAGATCTTTTATCACTGTAAATGTCTTTACTGTGTCTAATGCTTTTAAAATTTATTTTTTAATTTTTTTTATTTGTGTGCATGCATGTGATGTGTATGGGTGCCTGTGGAGGCCAAACAAGTGCATCAGATCCCCTAGAGGGGCACTGAATGATGGTTGTGAGCAGCCTCACAAGGATGCTAGGAACAGAACCCAGGTCCTCTGCAAGAGCAGCAAGTGCTCTTACCCACTGAGGCATCTCTGCAGCCCCTAACATATTTGACTCAATTCTGCTTGATTTGATACTAACATTGCCTTAACCGTAAGACTCCTTTCTTTGGGTTTGGTCTATCCTTCTACACTGCACCCATCTCTTTACTTCCTGCTTTCTTTTATCATGCTGTGTTTGAAGTTATTATGGAAACAATTCACTCCTCATTGTGACAGGCATTAGCCAGGCAACACCCAGTCATCCCAGCCTCTCTTCTGGGTACATGGGAAGGTGCTGTGGGAAGGTCTGTATGTCAAGTGTGTTACTGATTGGTCAATAAATAAATCACTGATTGGCCAGTGGCTAGGCAGGAAGTATAGGTGGGACAAGGAGGAGAATAAAGCTGGGAAGTGGAAGGCTGAGGGAGACACTGCCAGGCGCCATGATGACAAACAGCATGTGAAGATGCCAGTAAGCCACGAGCCACGTGGCAAGGTATAGATTAATGCAAATGGATTAATTTAAGCTGTAAGAACAGTTAGCAAGAAGCCTGCCATGGCCATACAGTTTGTAAGCAATATAAGTCTCTGTGTTTACTTGGTTGGGTCTGAGTGGCTGTGGGACTGGCAGGTGAGAGAGATTTGTCCTGACTGTGGGCCAGGCAGGAAAACTCTAGCTACAGGAAGGTACTTGCGCTTTAGTGCCTTTGAAGTGAGGTATAGCCATGCATCTTGCTGTGGCCACTAAAGTCAAAATGCATTTGCTCCTGGGTCAAAACCTGCAGCTACTGTGAGAGTCAAGGAAGCCAAAACCCTGGGCCATCATCACTGTACGTCCATGAATGAGATGAGTTGAGCTGCAACACACAGTAGCTCACAGGTGGCCACTGAGTCCGTGAGATGTGGCTAGCCCACACTAAAATGTGAGCTAATATAAAACATATGTATTAGCTCTTGAACTGGTAAGAAACTATCCAGCAATATTCTATTGGTCCTATGTTCGAACCTTGGGTATACTGGGTTAAGTAAAATATTATTAAAATTAATTTCATTTGTTTTAAATTATTTTTTGAAACGTGACTAGAATGATTTAAATTAGATTTGTGACTCAGTATATTTTCACAGAAGACTCAGCCAATCTATGACAAATAAAGGATGGAGGAAAAATAAAACTTTTAAATAACTCTCCAAACTAATTTTAAAATTAAGTTTAAAATTAAAAAAAGATTTATTTATTTTTTATGTGTGAGTTATTTTGTTTGCATGTATGTATGTGTGCCACATGTGTGCAGTGTCTGTAGAGGGCACTGGACTCCTTAAACTAGATGGAGTTACAGATGGTTGAGAGCCAACCCATGGGTGCTCGGAACTGAACCTGTAGCCCCCTTAAATTAACTCTTATTTATTGTGTGTGTGTGTGTGTGTGTGTGCATGCTTGGGGGTGAACAGATGCCACTGCTTGTAAGTGTATGTAGATCAGAAGACAACCAGCAGGGACCACTTCTCTCTTTCTGCCATAGTCTTGGGGACAGAATCTAAGTTATCAAACCTAACAGCAAGCATCTTTATCCAATGAGGCATCTTGCTGGCCCGACTTGTACTTTTTTCTTTTCTTTTCTTCGACACAGGGTTTCTCTGTGTAGTTTTCTGGTGCCTGTCCTGGATCTCGCTCTGTAGACCAGGCTGGCCTCGAACTCACAGAGATCCGCCTGGCTCTGCCTCCCGAGTGCTGGGACTAAAGGCGTGCGCCACCACTGCCCCGCCCGGCTTGAACTGTTTGAAGCCTCGTAGGTTTTAAGGTTATTACTGATACTCACTGACTACTCAGTCTCATCTGGCGAGCTTCTTTGTATGTCATCCTTGCAGTGACTGGGTAGACCTGTGACAAAGTTCTGGGTTTTCTTTTCATTTCTTTATTTTATGTGCATTGGTGTTCTGCCTGCATGAATGTCCATGTGAAGGTGCCAGATCCTGAGTGGAGTTACAGATACTTATCAGCTACTATGTGGGTGCAGGGAATTGAACCCGGGTCCCCTGGAAGAGCAGCCAGTGCTCTTAACTACTGAGCCATCTCTCCAGCCCTGTGTTTTCTATAAAAGCAATGATATAAAAGAGATGGGCATGCCTGTGCCACCCATCACCCTCTTCCTCCCATGAATGTAAATCTTGGGAAGCACAGAGACCAGGGACAGTCAAGCAGAAAGATGTCCAAATGGAGGAGCGCACACACAGTCTGGGTTTCTTATGTCACCACCGGGATCTAAACCAACTCAGCACCAAGACTGGCTCAGTCTTTGCATGTGAGAAAACTAATCAGTTTAAGCTATTGGCTGTCAGTTTTCTTTTATTTGTTGCCTAAATCATCTCTATTTGATGGCAGGCATGTTGTTGGTAATGGTGTACAGCTGAATTTACCAAACCATGTGACATGGTCTTGGTCATCTGTGAAGCAGAATGTGGTGTACTCAGCGTGGTTTTGTGCTCTCTCTGTAAGCTGTGCTCCTGTTTATCCTCAGCAGTCATGAGACATCAGGACCTTAATGCAGACATCCATGCTTACAGGTGGCTCCCAGTCCAGGGCTAGCTTTCTGACACACACAATTTCCCTTTGTTATCTGTGTTCCTCTCAGTAACCTGCACACGCGTGTCACAGTCTTCTCTCTTTTATTGTTGCTGATGGGAAGCCGGAGACTAATAGAGCTGCTTTCTCTGGAATAATGTATTCTGATGGCTTGTGTCACTTTAGCCGGGCAGAGGCAGAGGCAGGAGGATCTCTGTGAGTTCGAGGCCAGCCTGGTCTACAGAGTGAGTTCCAGGACAGCCAGGACTACACAGAGAAACCCTGTCTTGAAAAAAACAAAAAACAAACAAACAAAAAGATGTATTCCTTTAACTCAGAGAGTTTCATCAGCATGTACCTGGGCATGTGTTCTGCTGCATCCCAGTTCTTTGGGAGAACCAGTGAACTTTGCAATGGCAGGCACAATCTGTCTTTTTCAGCTCAAGAGAAAAAAAATCTGCCTCTCTTCTCTCTCTAGAACTCCTCCTGCTTGTGGATCGTCTAGATGGCTCCTTCCCTCCTTCATGATTTCCGTCTTTGTGTTTCTGGTCTGAATTCTATGCTATTTCTTCCATTTGCTTTTCCAGAATTCACACTCAGTTCTCAGAAACGGCTGCTTTCTCCTTGTTCTCCCTTGTTTCTGAGGTTTTCCGTTTAGTGCTGTGAGATTCTGGAGCCCCACAAGTCTCTCTGTCCCAAATGGCTGTCCTGAGTTGTCTGTGGAGGCTGGCTTCCACTGTTTTCCCCAGGAGTCTCTCAGGTGCTAGTTTTTCAACATGGACCTCTCAGCTGAGGCTACATTTTTCTTTGCATGTGCACGGCTGTGTTGTGTGTTCTGACCATGGCTGGCTATTCAGTCCATTAAGATCTCTAGAAGATGTGGGAGCTTTGAAAGTTCAGAGGAGTCCTGTTTCCATGGACCAGCAGAGGTGAAGGAAGCCCCACACTACCAGATACCAGGGCAAGGGAATAAAACCACTCAGTTCATCAACAGAGCTCCTCTAGAGTGCCCACGCTACCGTGGGCACTTGAAATCCTTCCCCCGGGAGTAAGGCCATGGGCCTCTGCTGGTGGTAACATTTCAGGTCTGCCTTAGGCCTCTATAGGAGACAAGCACTTGCCTTTTCTCTTCCCAGTCTTGCTGTTCCTGGGGTGTGTGGCAGGCTGGCCGGCCCGCTGCTATTCCTGGGGTGTGTGGCAGGCTGGCCGGCCCACAGGCTTCTGCTGACTCCCTGAATACACTGCACTAACATTTTCCTGTGGGTTCTGGAGAACTGAACCCAGGCTGTGAGACTTGGGCACCAGCGCTGGACTCACTGAGCCATCTTTATGTCGACAATCATGACACGCCATTCCTCAGGATAAGTCATTTTTAACAAGACAGCAACTGACTGTATGACTATTATGTAGCTTATTTAACCAATTACCTCTTTTTTACAAACCCTTTTTAAATCCCTTCTTGGAATCATTATGTGTCTGAAAATGTACCTCTATTGCCTCAAGGAAGGCTAGTTTTGTGTGTGTGCATGTATGTGTCTGCGTATGTATGTGTCTACGTGTGGGTGTGCACGTGTGTGTGTGTGTGTGTGTGTGTGTGTGTGTGTGTAGCTCAGAGGTCAGCATCAGGTACCTTCCTAGGCCATTGTAAGCTATACTGGATAGCATCTTGTAGATCAATCTTTGTATATTCATAACAACATTTTTTTTTTTTTTTTGCTGTGAAATAAAATTGCTTTTGTCAACAGGCATACTCTAAGACTCTAATTCCACATTGCCAAATGTCCTCTCGGAAACGAAAACCAATTAGCAGGCTCTCCACACCACTTAAGGCTATGCTGCACCCTCCACTCCCACACCAAACCCACCTTTAAAAACCTCACAGACAGGAAAAGGCCTGTTCTAGTTTATACCATTTGCCCATTATCAATTTTTTTTTATATTTTGAGCCATATATCAAAACAATCAGATGTTTTGATCTATCCTACATTTGACCAGTGTATTCTTTTCCTATTTAAATATTTAGTGTGTGTGCGTACATACCCATGGAAGCCAAGAGAGGGTATTATGTCCTCTGGACTAGAGTCACAGGCTGTTGGGAGCTGCCTGAGGTGGGTGTGGGAACCAAGCTCCAGTCCCTGGAAGGGCAGCAGGAGCTCTCAACTGCCAAGGTAGCGCGCCGCCTCTCCTGCCTACAGCCTGTTTCTTGTTCTATGAGACGTCTGTTTGTAACATAAAGTTTTATGACTTTGGTGTCTGTGATCTAACCACGATCCTGATGATAACCCCCTTTGCACTTTCAGTGTCGTTGTCTTAACGTGGAATCCAATTTTGACAGAAACTAATATAACCTGGTTTCTTTGCTTGTTCCTGGATAGCGTCTCTTTGTTTATCCTTATATTCTTAACCGTCCTGAGTCATTTCATTTCAGATGTGTCTGTCAGACAGCCCGTGGGTGGTTTGGGGTTCTGACCTATTATGACAATCTAACACACACACCCCAGCAAACACTCTATGTGACTTTGCTATTGTTAAACACGTTATTATACAAGGTATTAAACTCAATTACACTCACTGCAAGGTCTGCTCCATCTCTATCTTATTTTACCTGTTTTTGTATCTGCTACTGGTTACTTTTTAAAAATTATATTTATCTATTCTGAGTGTGTGTGTGTGTGTGTGTGTGTGTGTGTGTGTGTGTGTACACATCTGACCATGTCATAGTGTGTGTGAAGGGGTCAGGAAATACATCCTGGGGGGTCAGTTCTCTCCTTCTACCATGTGGGTTTCGGGGCTTGAACTCAGGTCATCAGGCTTGGCAGCAAGCCCCTTTACCAGCTGAGCCATCTTGCTGGCTTTAAATTTCCATCATATATGTTCTTCAGTTGCTAGATGGGAGGACCAGAAATCCTTTCTCTAAAACAACTGAACCCAAGTCTTAATGGCTGCATGCACATTTCACACACTCTTGTGCGGGAATCTGTCATGGGCGGGACATACACGCAGCCTCAGCGTTACAGATTGCAGTTTTCCGTCTGCACTGACCTTCTGAAGCCCACCATTCTCCTCCACCAGTGGCGGAAGCACACTGGGGCTGCTGGGTGGAGGGGCCTCCACATTGTAGTCTCGGAAGCAGCAGAAGAAGGAGCTGAGGATGCTACGGCCCCTCTGTTTCTTCAAGCTGACGCTGCGCTGGGAAGCTGAAAGAGAAACAGTCACGTGAATGACTGAGGCGTGTGAGTGTGAGTGTAAACTGAGGTGTGTGGGTGTGAGTACTGGACTGGACTCCAGGGGCCCTGCAGCCCAATCCCTTTGACTTCAGTTCAGTGGGGCTGCTTGCCCCTTAACTGCATAGTCCTCAGGGTCGCTGTCGCCTGTGTTCTCCAGTCTGAGGAGGTGAAGCATTCCTACCCTGCAATAAGCACTACTGAAAATCAGTGATTTTTCATGAATAAACCAGACCTAACCCTGTCTCAGAAGCATTTTCCCACTGGACAGCAAGCAAGAGCCACCTAGAAACTTGGTTCTTGGATACTTCCTGTGCATTATGGAGATGGTCAGCTTTAGGGGTTAAAGATTACAAAGTCAGGTGCTTGTCAAAAGTT
This sequence comes from Peromyscus californicus insignis, assembly GCF_007827085.1. Classification (NCBI taxonomy): domain Eukaryota; kingdom Metazoa; phylum Chordata; class Mammalia; order Rodentia; family Cricetidae; genus Peromyscus; species Peromyscus californicus. Next base: position 113,447,685 of record NW_026294402.1, on the reverse strand, counting down.
GATGGGGTAACCTGGGCCCCCCAAGAACAAAGCCAAGGTGTCCATTGCAGAAACAGCAGGAGCTGTGACGTGCAGAGTGCGGGCTTTGAAGGATCAGGGAAAGTTCTCAAGATCCACTCCTGTGCCCTGGCCTGTCCTGGACAGAGGCACCCAAGGGAGGGATGGATCTTTCTATTTATCCAGGGCTCAGGACAAGCTGCCACAAGTCAGAACTAAAAGGTGAAATCTGGCACAGATGGAAAACACACCTCAGGGCAGACTGACAACTTGGATGGGCAGGTGCTTTTGCCTGGGAATGTGGCTGGGGCAGTCCTACCACATGTCATGGCTGGGTGGGTCTGCAGTGCTCTGAGCTGTAGCCACAGGGAAGGGACCATGCTGAGTGAGGGTTAGTGATGTGGAGCAATCGTGAGAACGTGCCTCTCCTCATGAGCCACCTGGCACTACTCTTCACTGTGTGAGCTTAGTGATTCGTTCAGCGCCTTTCCCCGCCAAGTGACCACAACCTCAGGAATAGTTTCCTGGTGACAGCAAAACCAAATGCATCCAGGAGATTCTGGGAAGGTGATTTCCAAGCAACTGTCTAGATGTGGGTGGTCTGCAGCCCTCATGCATGACCCTTAGGGGTTGGCGAGATGGCTCAGTAGTTAAAAACATTCATTACACAATAATGAGGACCAGAGTTGGGATCCTAACACCGAAGGAACAAGCCAGGTGTTCTGCACATCTGTAGTCCCAGTTCTGAAGGGGAGAGGATAGATGGGGTTCACTGTCTTCCAGTCTCACTGAGAAAACTCAAGCCCCAGATTCAGAGAGAGACCATGCCTCAAAGGAGCAAGCACAGACTGATGGAGGAAACCTGATGCCCTCTTCTGAGCGCGCGCGCACATACACACACACACACACACACACACACACACACACACACACACGAAAAAGATGAATTTTAGAATGATAAATCCTGGGGGAGCTGGATGTTTCTGTCTTCTTCACGAACCCTTGAGTGTATGTACAGAGCACCAGTGGTTGCATTTCAGGATTCAAATGCTGGGTCAGAGCACTGGGCCAACAGGAGGTGGCTGCATCTGTGACTGGCGGGAAAAGACTCAAGGCTGACCTTCTCTAGACCATGCCGTCACAGACCTCACCTCCCGGACTCCACACAGCTCCCAGAGGATAGGGGGGTCACTGCTTCCTTCTTTGCTGAGAGGGAACAGCTAGTACTTGTTGGTGCCAGGAGGAGAACCCAAGTGGGCCTGTTTCCAAATGTGTGATTTCCCAAGTGCCCCCCTGAAGGCGAATCTTGAACCAACTCAGGTTTGATTAAGGAGCAGGGCACCAAGCAGAGAGGAAGGGACTGTAATAAACTTGTATTTAATACAAATGATTGGTCTGACTATCTTACTTTGGGAGTTAAAATTTTTATGTTACATTCAAATAACTTAACCATGGGCAGAAGAGAAAAACCCAACCCAACAGCATGCTGGTCTCCAGGCTGACGGCACATTTCTTTGCAAGTCTACAATTTGCTCAGAGTCTCAGAGGTGGTGAGCAGCCTGAGAGGAAGCACCTTCCAAGGTCTGTTTTCATCTTTAGCGCATACAATTCTTCCTCCCCACTAATTAACAGACAACTACTTATAAAATTAATCAATCAATAAACCTGAAACTTGGAACCAGTAAGCCACTTATGTTTCTACCGTTGGATCACTCACTGTCTAGAGAGTCAGTGGAAGTTAGTTTGAGCAGCATGGAGGCTGTGGAAGTGGACAGGTTTCCTCGCCTGACTCCTTGGAGTAGGGAGAAGTGGCTTTGGTGGGTTCCCCCTGTGTCAAGTAAGGGAAGCTCTGGGCCCTGCTAATTTCTCAGGCTGGTGGGTCACTCTCAACATCAGGCTAGGTAGGAAATAGACACATTTCCTTAGAACCAGTGTATGACAGAGTGGCTGGAGCCTTTGGTCCAGACCTCTCTCCCACATTGCTGTTGTTTATCCAACCCATGGGATGGGCATCTCGTAATGTCTCGTAGGTCCTTCCCTGTGACATGGCTAAGTGGGGCTTACGGTTTTTGCGGCCACAGGCTAACCACTAGCCCTTGGTCTTTCACTAGGCTGTTCTGAATCCTTAGCAGCTCTCACATCTGTCTTCGGTGGCTCCTCTCCTCGCCAGGCAGAGGCCCTGGACCTACGGCATCGTCCGGACTTGATCTGCTGCAGATCTTTACCCCACAGGACCCACAAGGCAGCTAAGCCTACCGAGTGATGAGAGAGAGCATGGGTTCTGCAGCCAGCTTGCACAGGCATCCATGACGGCCCAACCAGAACCAGTGCGGGGCCTGGGGAAGTCACATTACTTCTCTGAGCCTTGGTTTCCATGTCAATAAAACAAGGACATTAGAAATAGCCATATCTTGCAAGCTTGTTGTGAGAATTAAAGGTTTTATTGTAAGTATTTAGAACAGAATCTAATAAAGGTGGGCATTAAAACAGTGCTAGCTCTCGGGACATTTTTTAGAAAATGTCTTTTAGGGGCTGGGGCAGTGGCTCAGTGGTCAACCGTGGGCAATACCCTTATAAAGAACTCAAGTTTGGTTCCTAGTGCCCATGTTGGCGGCTCATAACCACCTGCAGCGCCAGCTCCAGGGGATCCAATGCCTTCTTCTGACCTCTCTGAGCATTACAAATACACATATATACATAATTAAAAATAAAACAAATCTTTAAAATAATTTCTTTTAGGAGTTTATTCAGCAGTACATTTACTTCCTTTTTCTTTTACATTTTTCTTGCTTATCTCATTATTAAAAATGTTTTTTTTTAAAGATTTATTTATTTATTATGTATACAGCATGTATCCCTGCAGGCCAGAAGAGGGCACCAGATCTCATTACAGATGGTTGTGAGCCACCATGTGGGTGCTGGGAATTGAACTCAGGACCTCTGGAAGAGCAGACAGTGCTCTTAATCTCTGAGCCATCTCTCCAGCCCCTAAAAATGTTATTTATTTATTTAGTCTGTGTGTGTGTGTGTGTGTGTGTACCCATGTGCACACTAAGTGTGGAGGTCGGGGGACAACTTGTGGGCGTCAGTTCTTTCTTTTTACCATGTGGGTCCTGGGGCTTGAACTCAGGTCACCAGGATTTGCAGCAAGCCCCTTTTCTTGCTAAGCCATCTCATTAGCCCTTACCAACTTTTGCTTGGTAGAACAAAAATGATTCTGCTGGTAAGTTCTGGATTAAGGCTGGATGCTGTAAAAGAATTTTTTTTTTCTTTCTACTAGCATCTGCCAACGGAGAGATGCATTTATTATAACAGGTTTCAGTTATATAAACTGTACTTTAAAAGCAAAACTAGACAAATCTCAGGAAATGATTCTATTCAATTGCTCTTAAAAATTGGATGCAGAGATGGGCAAGGCAAAGGGAGGGGCTGAGTGTCCAGTGTGCTTTGCTGGTTGTTTTCTGAGAGAAAGAACAAGGTTCTCAGGAGAAGGGGCAGCGTCCATACTCCCTCTCACCTATTCACAGCTCATTACCCTCTGGGCTATGCTTAGGCTCTCTGCTGAGCCCTGTTCCCGCCCAGCCTGCAGCTGGCCCTGGGACTCCTAGCCATAAGCTGCTCACTGACCAGAAAGGAGCACCGAGGCCAGCAGATCCAGTGCATTTTCCCACCCAGGTTCCCTGCCGGGCCATGACTGTATTTCCCCAGGGCTCAGGGCAGCACAGGCCGCGAAGAACCTCCCTCTATCTCTTCCTTTGCTGTGATGATGAGGCCATGCCCAAGGCCGAGCCCGGCAGCTGCCATTTTCTCCACCTGATGGCTAGGCGATGGGTATCTCCTCCGAAGGTGAATAAAGGGAGACTCTTGGCAGGTGCAGACAAGTGAGTCTATGACTCATCTTTTTTATTTCCCAGAAGACACAAGAGTAGAACTCATGGGGGTGGGGGTGCTAGAGGTGGGCCTGGGTCTCATGGTCTGGGTCTCCCGGAGGGGCGTGACACAGAGGGAAACAGATGGAAGGCTGTTTTTCTGGGCATGCATGCCCTACTGCTTCTTTCTAGACATCACCTCAACAGGTAAGACCCGCTTCCTGCTCATGGATGTGGCCCTCTCTCTCCTGCCAGGGCCAGGGGCTTTGTGAAGCATCTCTAGATAAGGCTTGGTGTGGACACCGTAGCAATTGCCTTTTTCTCAGAGAAAATGAGTCCCTGATCCTACAGGATGGAAAGCTTCCAGAACATCTCCTGGTCTCTCTGGGTAGAAGCAGGAAGTGACATCATAACGTCATTAAAGGGGAACATGGCTTACATCTGGCAGTTTCACCTGCCAGAACCCCACTAAGCTTTCTCATAATGTTATTCCCTTTCCTTCCTGTGTTCCATCTCACCAGCTTTCAGTCCACACAACTGAACCACGCAACTGAACAAACCAGAAGGGTCTTGCTTGGGATCCCTGCCAAGCTGTCAGAGAAGGTGTCCTCTTTTTCGCTGCGTTTCCTAAGAAGCCTGGAGGTGGTGGCCACCCTTGTCACTGGTGCATGAAGCCAACTTTGAAAAAGCTCCTGAGAGACAGAGTGTTATAAAGAGTAGACCCCTGTGGAACTTCTCGTTACATAAAACCACAGATCCCCTTTTATCCTGAGCCAGTCTAAGCCCGGTTTACATGATTTTCAATGGCAACACTCAGTTCTGGGAATGGGAGCTCTGGTGCTGGGCAGTGCAGAGCCTGGCAGATGTCTTAGGCACTATCCTTATAGCCTGAGGTGCGTCACGGCTGATGAGAGACATTTGAATTTGAATACAAAATCTAGCTACAGAAGAGCTATGTCTCGATGTGGGCAGTGCAGGGCGCACTGGGGCCCAGGGCAGAAGGGATTGGACTTGCTCCTCTCCTCTTTTTTTTCTTCTTCCTTTTTTGTTGACATAGGTCATGCCACACAGCTCCAGTATGAACTCACGTCACCAAGCCAGGGTAGGAATAGTTTCTAAGAAAGGATAAGAGTTATATAAAATTGCTATGGAGAGCAGGGAAATGAGGCAATGGTGTGGGAGGGGCCTAATATGAGAGAGCACAAGTTGATGAGGGCTGGGGACGGCTCAGAGGATAAAGAGCTCGCTGTGCAGGAATAGGGATTAGAGTTGGGATCTCCGGAACCCACAGAAACACTGAGTTGGCACCGTGGTCTGCCTGTAATTCCAGCCTCAGAAGGTGGAGGCAGGTAATTCTCAGAGCAAGCTGGCTAGTGGGACTGGTCACCTAGACGAGCTCCAGGTTTGAGAGGCCCTGCTTCAAGGAATAAGGTGGATGAGTGGCGGGGGATGACTCCTGACATCAACATAGGCCTCCATGTGTGTGCACATCTACACATGCCTGTGCCCACACACACTCAAACACACATGTACACACATGCGCCACCCCCCCCCCCCCCCCCACACACACAGGAAAATGGGGAAGAGGCAAAAAGAAGAGGTGAGGAGTACGAGATGGGGTGAGGCCAGCAAGGGTCCAAACCATCCCTATGAGCCGGACCGCACTGGACGGTTGAGCAACGGGAGGGACACATCCTAGCTGTACCACACACACATGCCTTTGCTTCATCTCTGTAATTGGAATGACTGAGGTTGAATTTTAAGTTACTAACACAGGCTATCAATTTGTGGCAAAGATCCAAGATATTTGCAAGCCAGCCCCGTGGGCTATTGAAGAGCCTAGAGTGGAAGTCCTTCCTTAGAAGCTGACTTATTCAAAAGGGTTAGTGAGATGGCTCGGCAAGCAAAAGAACTTACTGTACAGGCCAGACAACCTGAGGTCAGTCCCTGAAGCCACACAATAAAGCCAGACGCAGTGGTGTACGTCTATTGTCCTGGTACGGCCACTGAGAGATGATGGTAGGTGGGATGGAAGGACTGCTTACAGCAGCGGTCCCCAACCTTCCTAACGCTGTGACCCGTTAATACAGCTCCGTGGGTTGCGGTGACCCCCAACCATAACATTATTTTTGTTGCTACTTCATAACTGTAATTTTGCTACTATTTTGAATTGTAATGTAAATAGCTGTGTTTCCTGATGGTCTTTGGGGTTCCAGACCCACAGATTGAGAACCACTGGCTTAGTAGTTGGAGAATGCAGCAGGATAGAAATATTAGAGACACTGCCTCAGCGAGCTGGAAGGTGAATCGACTCCTCAGATTTGTTCTCTGCTTTTACATACGCTGCATGGGCACACCCATTCCGCCCCCATAACTTTTTAAAAGTATTTGTGGACCGGGGAGATGCCTAAGTTGGTAAGGTGGTTGTTCTGTGATCATGGGTACACGAGCTTGGGTCCCCAGCGTGTGGTGGTGCATGCTTGTATTCCCTGTGCTGGGGAGGCAGAAGCAGGAGGACCCCTTGATCTAGCCAACCGGTGAGCTCTAGGTTCAGCACGAGACGACTGAGGAGGACGTCTGATGTCGACCTCTGACCTGCACACACAGACACACTTGGGAATACATAAATACACATACGTGCAAGTGCAGAAAACAGATCAACGATAAACCTCCTTCAAACAGAAAGCACGTATCAGGTCCTGAGGAGGAGGAGGAGGGTGTTGGAGGTGAACCTGAGCTGTCCCAGCCCTCTCTTGTTAGCTGCACGACTTCATCTACCTAAACGTCGACACCGCTCAAAGAACGACGGCTCCCCACAGCATCCTGCCTGCAGCAAAAGCATGCACGTTCACGTAAGAGGAAAAAACCCACCAGCAACTTAAAACAGCAAGAGCGGCAGCTGAGGTGGGCTCTGTGCGGTGTCCCACGGTGCACCGTGAGAATTTAGCTGGTACCCGGACAGCCGTGCTCACACAGACAGCCTGGCTTTATGAGAAAACATGTAGGCAGACCCATTTTGGTTTTGGTGATGTGGACTCTAAACTTAGAACATTAAGTGGCCCTTTCAGGTTTTACCTCCAATGCAGAGGACATTTCTGTATACAGGAACACCACTAAGGCAATGAAGAAAACCCACCTTCCGCCTGAGGGTTAGCCTTGGCCTTAGGGCCCTTCTAGGAAATCACATATGAATGTGGTTAGAAAGTATTGTAACCAAAGACATGAAGTGTCTAGGAGGAAGTTCACCAAGGCTGACCATGGTGTTTGGTTCTCTAGTGGCCCAAGGAGACTAGTCTAAAGATCACGTGACTTGAGTCTTGGCTGAGTTTATGCCAACAGGGGGAGACTACAGCAGAGTGAAATCTACACAGGGAGAGGGCAATTTCTGGTCATCACCTTATGTTTCCTGATCCCCTAGCTTCCTTGCAGTTTCCAGAAATGTTGAAATGTCCCCAGACCAGCCACATGCCACATAATCACTGACCTTTCATTTTCTGTGGACTGAATCTGGCTTAGAGTCGGGAGGTAAGGAAGCTCTCGGACCACCCACCCTGGCTTCAGGACCTAAACTTTTGGGGTCCGCACTGACTCAGGCTTTGTGTGCTCACCATCCTGACCTTGCTACCACATGGGCTGTGATCCACCCTCCCCTCTGCTCTGACTCACACTCCTTAGCTGTAATACCTCTGCACCACCAAGGAATGGATCTCGGGGCACAACCTGAGAATGACTGATCAATAGATTCTGGGAGAGATGGAATCAGTGTCCAGTTGTGAACCTACCAGGTCCCAACAGATAACTCCAAACCCATGGCCACACAGCTAACACTGGTTTGTTTCAGTGGGTCACAAAACCAAATGAACAGACATAAACATGAGAGAGGTTTGTGAGGAGAACAGGGGATTGGTGGGGGTGAAAAGGTCCAAGAAACAATTTAATTAAAAATAAGGATTTCAGGATAAAGAGCAGCGAGCCGACTTTGTTGCTTGCTGTAAGTATCTCTAATATTAAGATCCCTCCCCAGTAAAGACATCTCAGCAGCAGCGGACACAAAGGTCTGCCTTTAGTTCCCATGATGTGATGTTCGCCTCTCCTTGGCACAGGGGCCAGATCACCCAAGTGCTGTGGATATCGGTCTGTATAAATAAAACACTGATTGGCCAGTGGCCAGGCAGGAAGTATAGGCGGGACAAGGAGAGAGGAGAATTCTGGGAAGTGGAAGGCTGAGTGAGGGAGACACTGCCAGCCACCGCCATGACAAACAGCATGTGAAGATGCCGGTAAGCCACGAGCCACGTGGCAAGGTATAGATTTATAGAAATGGATTAATTCAAGATATAAGAACAATTGGCAAGAAGCCTGCCACAGCCATACAGTGTGTAAGCAATATAAGTCTCTGTGTTTACTTGGTTGGGTCTGAGCAGCTGTGGGACTGGTGGGTGACAGAGATTTGTCCTGACTGTGGGCCAGGAAGGAAAACTCTAGCTACAAATGGTGCCCAACGTGTTGGCAAGAGTTTCCACCTAAAACCTGAGAAAAAAGATTCTAAAACGGAGGCAAAAACAGCTTCCTAGTTGTCTCTCTCAAGTTAGCGGCAGCCTGCCAGTTTGAGCTACTATGGCGGGTTCCTGACATGTGCATTTGACCTGCAGTATGGCGGGAATGAGGCCTCTACAAGTGGCACATTAAGCTGCATGGTGGATTTAGCCTTTCTAGTACAAAACAAAAAAAGAGGTTTCTGGGCTACACGCTGCTTTGATAGAAGCATAGACCCACTATTTCTGAGAGTTGATGGCTCCCAGAGCTGGCAGAAAACATACCACCGCCACATTGGGAAGCTGAAGTGGGCAGAGCCAGCAGTCACAGCGCTGTTTCAGTATTAGAATGCTGCAGTTTAAAACAATAGGCTCAAGGTATAAAAAATAAGCCACGTAAAGATGGCTACCACACAGAGAATCTGGATTATGTTGTCTTTGATATTCGTAACTGAAGAAAAAACATTTGATTGCAAAAGCTGTTGAGTTATGCCAAAATGTATATTTTAAAGGTAACTTGACTTCAAAATTTGGATGTAAGGATATGTTGCTTTGGAAAGGAGGTTCTGCTTTTGTTTCCACAGAAATCCAGAGGCTATGGATTTGTTCCAGATTAAGATACATCAGGTTTGACCAGCCAAGACCCCCTGAAAGGTCTCCAATGACACCATGGCCCAGATGATCCAACATCCAGAAAGGTTTGAAGGCAACTGGCTCAGACAATACAGCCTCACGGACTATTCCATGATCCTAAAATTTTCTTTGTGTCCCCATAAGATACAGCGCCCCCCTCCATCAGGAAGTAGTAAGAGAAGCTACGCCCAAATTCCCAAATTATATGTAATTTTACTATGCTAAGGTTAACACCTTCCTTTTTGGAAAAAAAAAAGAAAAAGGGAACTGCTGTGGATATCGTTCTGTATAGATAAAACACTGATTGGCCAGTGGCCAGGCAGGAAGTATAGGCGGGACAAGGAGAGAGGAGAATTCTGGGGTGTAGGCTGAGTCAGAGAGACACTGCTAGCTGCTGCCATGACAAGCAGCATGTGAAGATGCCGGTAAGCCACGAGCCACGTGGCAAGGTATAGATTTATAGAAATGGATTAATTTAAGATATAAGAACAGTTAGCAAGAAGCCTGGCACGGTCATACAGTTTGTAAGCAATATAAGTCTCTGTGTTTACTTGGCTGTGGGACTGGTGCGTGAGAGAGATTTGTCCTGACTGTGGGCCAGGCAGGAAAACTCTAGCTACACCCAAGACAGCACAGTACAGAAGAGAACTAACGTGCCACTGACAAGGAACCTTCACGTACCCTGGTGGTAGAGAGGTTCCTAGGTCCGTCTGTACATCTTTGTAAAGTCCAAATTTAGCAAGGAGCTATGAGGTGACCTTAACAAAAGTCCTTGTGCCGTCACAGGGGAACATAACATGTCTTGTAACCATCTTTCCTCAGGTGATGGCTCATGAGTCTGGCCCGTCTTCATCAAGAATCCTGATAGGTGGGCTGAGAGGTGGGTCAACTGGTGACCATGCTTATGGCCAAGCCTGACCTGAGTTTAATTCCCAGAAACTACATGATGGAAGGTGAACTGACTCCTACAAGTTGTCCTCTGACCTCCACACCGATGCTATGAAGAATCCTGACAGGTAGTTAGCCAGAACCCCCCCCCCCCCAACTCCTGATGACCCCTGACAGTAACTGTCCACCTCCTCCACTCTGCTCAGCTATAAACACCGCTTGTCCACTCTACCTTCAGACTCCACCAAGGATCTAGACTGAGGGCTCTTCCCCTATCACAACAGTCCAGAATACAATCTCTGCCATTTTAACTACTACCCAGATCCAATTTCCTCCAACAACATACCCCTTCGGCTGGCAATGTGACAGAGCACCAACACTTGCCACACAAAACGAGTCTTTTTCTTATCAAACTTCAGTGATCCAGGGGCTGGGGACAGCACGGCTCAACGGGTAAGAGCGAGTGTATCAGTTTGCATGCCCAGCTCCCATTTCAAAAGCGACTGTAACCCCAGCACTGTGAAGGATGCAGACAGCAGACAGGCTTGCCGAGGCCTGCCGGCTGCTAGCTCAGCTCCAGACTCAGACCCCGTCTTAAGTGAAGAGGGCAGATGGTGCCAGAGCAGAAACCCAATATTCTCGAGGGAGGGGCATGAACCTGCATAACCCACCACACACAGGAGTGATCCACAGCAGATTTACAACAACAAGCTCTGTGGACAGCATCCTTGTGGATGTCCATGCTGCTACATTCTGTCCATGTGTCCATGCGTCCATGCTGCTACGGCTACAGAATGAAACATCAAATGTGCCTAAAGGTAAGGCTGTTGCTTCACACACAGGAATGTTAGAGCAGAGCACATTAATTACAGTCCTAAAGAGACCATACTGCTGAATTCACAACTACATCATGCTAGAGAAAGCTAAATGCCCTCTTAAAAGGAGGGTGAGGGCGAGGCTTTCCGGAGGCCAACACAGAGATGAATGCACCATTTCTTCCCTCCGAGAATGGGCTCCTATCTCTGGACCGCCTCCCAGGCCGTGGTCTGGAACGGGTGTCTAACAGGAAATTCTGGGCAGTGCATGCATACATTACATTCCTTTATCCACCCTGGAAGAGCTGTTAACAAACACGACTTCCCCTCTGTTGGGATAAAAGGGGAGTGTTCAGAGCGGAGAGGGGCCGGGCTGCCGACCACACAGTTCAAAAGAAAACCCAAACATTTAGAAAAAAAGATTTAGCCAAGAAAAGAGCCATCTTTCAAGATATCCAATCAGTGTCTATTTTGTTTCCATGAGATAAACTTCCCCAGGGAGTTCCACAGGACAGTGTGAAAGAGTCATCTCTGGGAACACAACGCTGGCAGTGGTTCTTCAGCAGCAAGCTGACTGCTTCCTTCTGGGAGGACAGCAGTAAGTTTCCCGTCCCTGTCTTACATTAGCTGAGTGGATTTGTACACGGCCCTTTACACACGTCATCTCTGCTCTTCACAGTGTGTAGCGCCATCAGAACTATCCATTTGCCCATGAGAACACAGACATCCGGATTCCTAGCACTCGCCCTGCATGCTGAGTCTCATTTCCAGAGACATCCCCTGCATCGGAGTCCCCAAATCTCTCCCTTCACTTCAGAGTCAGGACAGTGAAACATAAAGGGAGCCAGGTCTTGCTAGGAAGCCCCGTGGCGGGTAGAAGCACTGTGCCTTCCATGTGCCCAGGGCACAGTCTCTCAGTGGTGATGCCTAGGAGCCCCCACTCTACTGGGAACATCTTCCTAGCCTCAGCACTTCTCTTGGCCCTGGCGACCAGGGACACTCACTGAGTTCCTAAGCAGCCGGGCTGGTTAAACAAGCTGGGTTTGTGTGAGGCTAGGATCCCAGCTCTGAGCCGTCACTGCCCAGTGTTTTGTTTTTACACCGAGAGCTATACTAACAGCACAAGGGATTTGAACGGCCGACGCACTGAGGAGGGAACAGGTTAAAGTTTGACCGTCATCAAATAAATGGTGTTTAAAAAACAAGCCCTACTCTTGTGCTTATTAACCGAACAAAAATGAGGCATCCAGCAAACGGAGGTGAGCTCGGGAGACAAAGACCCATCCACTCACACGCTGCCCACTCCGTAACCGGCAACAACCTGTTTGAAAAGCAGAAGAGGGACACGTCACACCCAGGAGGTTTTTGCTGTAATTAGTTTAACTGTCAACTTGACACAAGCTGGGGGGAAGAGTCTCACTGAAGGACAGTCTAGGTCAGCTTGGCCTGTGGGCATGTCTGGGGGGTTGTCTTGATTGCCTTAATGGACGTGGGAAGACCAGCCTGACAGTGGGTGACACCGTCCTCTGGGTTGGGTCCTGGACTGTGTAAGAATAAAGGAAGCAGAGTAACAAGCATGCATGCATCCATTCTCTCTCTGCTCTGACTGTGGATGGGACCAGTTGTTCTAACTTCCTGTGCGTTGACATCTCGGCCATGATGGACTGGAACCTAGCACCAGGAGCTAAAACAAGCCCTTTCTTCCAAAAGTTGCTCTCTGTCAGGGTGTTTTACCACAGCAACAGACATGAGGCCAGAGCAGTAAAAATGGAAGCAATGTGGAGGTCCGACAGAGTAGGTGTTGCTGCAGCCATTAGTCCTATCAACACAGGGCAGCTACAGAGGGCCCTGCGCATCCAGGAGGAGTGAACCTTCTCCATGGGATGTGTGTGGTTAGTGCGGACAACCATCTCAGACCTGCTCCAGCCCTGCCTGTATCAGCAGTATGGGCTGGGTAAACTGTGGAAGTGTGGGCAACGCGGGTATGGGAACCCTACCAATCTTGGTCACATCCCTGTGCTTAGATGTGTGCTGGTATACCACAGGCCTGCCAGAGTAGATGTTCAATTAATTACTCTCATCGCTGTGCTAAAACGCCATGACCTAGGCAACTTAAGGAAGAAAGAGCTTATTTGGGCTTTGGTTCCAGAGGGATAAGAGGCCATGATGGCGGAGTAAAGACGGCAGGTGGAACAGGAAGCTGATAGTTGGTATCTTCCAACCGTAAACATGAGGCAAAAAGATGTCAAGTGTCACGAGGATTTTTAGCTGTGAACCCCACCCAGTCCCCTGACAGTGGTATTCTTCCAGTAGGTCTGTACCTTCTAAACTTCCCCAAACAGCATCACCAACTGGGGACTGAGCGTTCAGATGCCTGAGACTATGGGGGACATTCACAGATGTTAATTAATGGATGAATGAACCAAAGTACAGAATGATGGGAGCGGCCAGAACACTGAAAAGGAAGAGCTCCTGCAGTCTGCCAGGAAGAGCTGGGTCCAACAGCACCGCTCTGCTGAGACTCCTCTGGCCATGGCAAGGCACTCCTCTAGGCACGTGTCATCCAGACACCCACATTTGCTCAGCTCCCATCCTGGGCACACAACTCACAGTTCCCTGATAGTTTTTTTTTTTTTTTAACATGTGCATTTGTGGTGTGTGTGTGTGTGTGTATGTGTGTGTGTGTGTGTGTGTGTATGTATGTATGTGTATGTCTGTTGTGCATGAATGTGGAGGCTAAAGGTTGGAACTGGGTGTTCTTGGTCTCTTGCAACCTTATTCACTGAGGCAGATTCTCTCACTGACACTGGAGTTCACCTTGCATTTAGTCTGGAGGGCCAGCTTACTCTGGGGACTCCCTGTCTTCACCTCTTGAGCACTAGGAACCACCATGCCCACTGGCTCTGCCCACTGGCTCTGCCCACATGGCTTTGCATGGGTTCTGGGGGTCTAGTGTGGTCCTCATGATTGTGTGACAAGCACTTTACCCACGGAGCTATTTCCATTCCCCACTATTTTTAGCAAACACGGTAATTCCTGCTTCCTATAAGATTAATACAAGCTTATGTAAAAGTTACCAATACGTGAAGCGCTCTCTGGCTCACAGGACTGGAGTGAATATTATGTTTTTCTTGATACTCTGCTATCATTTCTAAGTGATCGATGCTCGCAAGCTTGCCCTGGAGCCTGCCAGTGACGGCCTCTGTGGAGATGCCTCAAATGAGGACAGCACAAAAGAGTACATGGCACACCACCATAAAACCTCAGAAACCACGTCATGACGTGTTAGTGTGTGTAGGGTCTCATGCTGGGGGCAGAGGACAACTGCTAGGAGCCGACTCTCCCCTTCCACCGCGTGGGTCCCCGGGTCAACTCAGGTTGGTAGGCACGGCAGAAAGTGCCTTTACCCACTGGGCCATCCCTCCAGCTCACTCGCATACCCTTCTAAATAAAATGCACATACATGGTAATGTTTTATGTGTCGAGAGCATCCCGGGAAGGCTTTATAAAGAACCGAGTGTCCCCTGAAAGAAACATCAGGAGAATGAAGGACAGTAAGAGGGAGAGAGGGGGAAGGATTTTTTCATTGCTCCTGGTATTGTAGGATTTTGTATTATGTATTAAAATAACAATAGTGAATTATATGCTCATGAAAGTGGTAAGAATGCAGAAACAGTATATGCAGCATACATAGTCTTTACGTGTACATTATTTCTTTAAAATATTATAGCTGGAGAGGTGACTCAGTGGGTGAAAGCATTTGCCCCATGAGCCCGATGACCTTGGTTTGATTCCCAGAACTCACTGTGGAAGGAGAGAATGGCCTACTTGTGCTTGTGGCCAACCTGCCATTGGGACAGGGAGAGTGATGTGTACCTCAACCTGCAGGGTGTCCACTCAGCTGTGCCGACAGGAGCCCTGATGCTGGTGTGGAGCACACACAGCCTCTGCCTGTCTGAAAGGCGCCAGGCACAACCTGCTCTGAGTTTACTTGGCCCTCTGATGACTGCCATTCAATCTCTACAGCCTCCTGCATGCTTTCTGGGCATTTCTATTGAGAATCATGGAGGGTGGGGGGTGGGAAACCCTACACCTCGGGGCAGCCTGTTTCTACTTATTTTTCCCTTTGTCATATCGGAGATGACATGACATTATATCGCGGGTTCCTTTGTCATGCTGACTGTGCTGTGTGTTGGAAATAGCATCTGTTTTAGGCCTTTGGTGAGAGGAGCTATGGAAAGGCAGAAATCTCATTTCCAGAGAGTAAATTCTAACTGATCTCCTTCGTTCATACCTCCCCTTTGCTTTCTAAGGCACTGGGGATCAAACCAGGGCCTCACGGGTGAGCATTTCCCACTTTCCTGCGGAACTACATCCCTACCCCTAAATCTAACAATCTCTTAGAGACCTTCTTTCCCACTTCAATATGATACACTATTTGTTTATATTTTTCTGCTGATTATACGAATGAGCCGTTTTCTCCAAAGACTAACCCAACATCCTATTCAACAATCCATCCTTGTGTCCTTATTCAGCCTGCTGGTCTGTTCTATACTCTAGTCTACTCTGTTTCTCTCTGTGTGCCAGTGAAACGCAGGCTTCTGAGTTTAGATTTACTAGTTTATATTTACTAGCAGTAGCCCCCACTTTTTAAATTTTGATTTGAAAATGTCTTGGCTGGCCTATCCTTTATACTTCCAGACAAATGTCAGAGTTACTTACCAAATTCTAAAACAAAATACCACTGGGAATTAATTGCCTGAGAATCATAAGATAGGAATCCTACCAATTCTAGTTAATTCTATTTGAAGTTACAAACGAAGGTTAAAGTGAAGAAAGTTTTTAAAAATCAATTTTGTTGTATTATGCCTAAAAACTATGCCAAGGTTGAGTGGCATTGTTCACCAGCCTGAAATAGATTAATATTACTGAATGAAGTTTTCTGTAATCTCCATGGTAACCATAAAGACAATACTTATAGAAGAGACACTAAAGAAACAGAAAGGAATCAAATCATGTCACTACACAAAGAGACCAATGAGACACAAAGAGGGAAGAGAAGGAGAACAGATGAACTTATACAAGATAGAAAACAGGAAAATGGTAACAATTCTCCTTCTATCAAATAATTACTTTAACCATAAATAGATTAAACTCCAATCACAATACATAAAGTGGCTGAACTTGGAAAGAAATATTGATATCCAATCTCATGAGACTTACTCAGTGTCCCTGGAAGGCTGTACACAGGCTAAGAGAAAAAGAATGGGAGATGGTCCATGCAAACAGGATCAAACCGGAGTGGAGCTGACAACATAGACTTAAGTCAACAGCTGTCACAGAAGACAGATGGCATCATATGATAAAAGGGGCTGGGGAGATGGTTCAGTGGGTAAGAACACTCATTGTGGAAGCAGAAGACCTGAGTTTGAATTCCCAGCACCTATGGAAAAAGTTGGGCATGGCCGTGCCTACCTAGAACTCCAGCACTTAGGGGTTAGAGATGGGTGGAACGTGAGGTTTATTGGTCAGCTACCCTGGACCAAATGGTCAGTGATAGATCCTGTTGCAAGGCAATTTTGCATACATACATACATACACACACATATACATACACACACACACACACACACACACACACACACACACACACACATATCTATATATATAGAGAGAGCGTGCACAGAAGACATCCAATGTCTTCCTGTAGTCCCTGCATGCATTTGTATGGGCATGCACACCTACACACTCACATGCATGGCCCTCTACACACACTCTGTTAATTCAATAGGAAGATAAATAGTTATGGAAGTTCCCAACATCAGAGGGTGGAGATGAGCCAAGGCTGACAAAACAGAAGAGCACACAACATCACAACGGTATTTCAAAATCCCGTTCTGAACAATAGAACACCAATAAGAAAACAAAGGACCGAACAGTGAGGGAGAATGGAGACACAGACAGAACATTCCAGACACCACGGGACACACATTCTTCTCAGGCCCATGCAGAGCGTTCTTCAGGACAGATCATGTGTCGTCACAGAACAAGCCTTGAAATGTTAAGGAGAGGGAATCACACAGGGAATGAAGCTAGGAATCTACAGCAGGAGAAAAACTGGAAACCACAAGCACACGGAGACCAAGCAGTGCACTCTTACACACCCAGGGGGCCGGAGAAGCAACCAATGGAATTAGACCTTGAAACCACAACACACCAAGACAGGCAGCAAAGGTGGTACTGAGAGAAGCTGACAGTTGTGAATGCCTACATAAAAAGAGGAGAAAGACAGACAGCCTGCAGAGATGGCTCAGCAGTTAAGAGCACTGGCTACTCTTCCACAGACCCAGGTTTGATTCCCAGCACCCACATGGCAGCTCACAGCTCACAACAGCCTGTAACTCCAGCCCCAGGGGATCTGAAGCCCTCTTCTGGCCTCCGCAGGCATCAGGCACACATAGGGTACACAGACAGACAGGCAGGCAAAACACCAAGACATACAAAATAAATTTTACAAAAAGAAAGATTTCAAACTAACAACCTATCTTTACATGTCAAGGAATTAGAAAAGAGAATAAACAAAGCCCAAAGTTAGCAGAGGGAGGCAATAATAAACACTAGAGACTGTGGGTGTCTCTGAGGTACACCATATACTCAAAACCAACAGCAGGGTGTGTATGGCCACAGCAGAGGGAAAGGGGGCAGTGGAAGAAGAGGTTGGTGGCAAAGGCCAGCTAAGGTCCCGTAGGCGACTGAAGTGTCATGGGAAAAGAAATGGCTGCCTACTGTGGAACCGCAGCAGGACAGTGCTCAGCACAGGTCCCGGAGTCACCACATGAGGAGCACCCTGGCTTTCCAGATCCCAGAATTGTTCCACCTGCAAGAAAGGCACTTCTTATCACATGCTTTTCCCACTTCTCCCAGGCTGCTGTCCCCCTCCACCTCCAAGTCCAACCCCACAGGCTCCCTTCTGTGTGGCCCCCTACTCTCAGCTGTGTGTGTGTGTGTGTGTGTGTGTGTGTGTGTGTGTGTGTGTGTGTGTGCGTGCGCGTGTGTGTGCACGCGCGCGCGCGCATGCATGTGGTAGTCAGTTTGGCATCTATCTGTCTTCCTCTCTCATTCATTCCCCCCCCCCCCCGGTTTTTTTTTTGTTTTTTTTTAAAGACAGGGTCTTTCACGGAGCCTGCAAGTCTTGGGAACCCAAATATCTCCCCTTCTGAACTGAGGTCTGCATGCTCACACACCAAGCACTTTACAGAGCCACGCCCCTCGTCCTACCTCCCACTGTCCACCAGCACTTTCTCTGCTCCTAGAACTGGGGATATAATTTGTCTAACTTAGTACAAATGTTCAAAAACTAAGAGACTTTCAGGGTTGTGGCAGGAGAGTATTAAGGCACAAGACACAAGCCCACAAAGCCAGCCCACTGAAGGGAAGGGAGGTAAGGGCAGGGTGAGGCCCTGTGAGGGTAAGACTTGCCCCCAATATCCCCTGTGGGAGGTGGAGGCTAGCAGCCACTTCTGCTACATTCTACAAGAGAACTGTAGGATCTAGATTAAGTCTAGGAGCCTGTAGGGAGGGCCTGCCTCTCCTGGGTCAAGAACAACTTTGGGAGGAGAAACAGAAACATCTTCTGGGGCTTCCTCTGTGCTAGGTATGGAGGGAGAGAGAGAGTGATGAGATGTCACAGCCAAGGCTTCCCCCTGGGCTCAGCAGCCAGCCCACGGAAGTGGGGTGCAGCAGCAGCCGAGGGGGAAGACTGGAGGGGGGTGGATAAGAAGGGACACTTATTTGGGAACGATGGAAAGTTACGTGTTACAAAGTTACAATGAGGACTCTAACTTGTCGGGTTGCCAAGTACCACCAGGGGAAAGACGGTGGGAAGGTGGTCACTAAATGCTTCCCAGAGGGACGGAGACAGGATGAAAGCTGTCCTTAGAAGGCAGATCTGGCAGCGTGTGAGGGAAGGACAGGAGGGTGCAGCTCAACTCTGTATCTGCTGCTGAGGGCAGGCAGGAGAAACCTACCAAATTAGCTGGTTAGAGCCTTCCTACCACAGGCCCTGGGTCTGCACAGATGGGCCAACATGAGGGGACGTTCAGATGTATGTTTTTCCCTGCCAGCAACAGTAAGGAAGAGAACCGAATATCTCTGAGACAAACCTCTCCGGCAGGATGCCCCAAGCCACGTGCATCCCACAGATTCCCTAATTTTAGAAAGCAGGCTGGAATTTGTCTGACCAAAATAAACCTGGTCCCAAATATTTACTTCTGTCATTATTTTTTAGTTGCACAGATGGGAAGACCAACACAAGCTGGGGACATCTTACACGCTGTCCACTGGAGGTCATCCCTTAGGGTACCCTCTGGGACATCCTCCCCGCAAAGGCTGGCAACAACCAAACAGAGTGGAGGCAGAGGCCGATGCACCACACCCAGTCTTTCAATAACCTACCACTCTGGACCTCACAGTCCTCTCCATTTCCTTTGTTACATAAGTAAACAACTCTAATCATGGGGCAGTGTTCAAAACAGACAAAGGAGCACATGGTGGGCCTAGAGAAATGTATTTTTATCATACAAACAGGACACGCGGTACTCTCCTCTCTGTAGGCCAAATAGTGAAATAAATAGCCTTACTATGAATTTTATCAAATTCTTACCTCAATAATTTAAAACAAACAACAGCAGCAAAACCAAAAGCCACCAACCAAATAAACCCCAAACAAATAGTTTGAATGTCAGAAGAAACTCTGGAGGGTGGGGAGATGGCTCGGCGGGAAAAGTGCCTGCTATGCAGACCGCCCAGCTCTCATGTGAGAGCTGGGTGCTTTGGTATGTATTTGTAATCTAGCACCCAAGAGCAAGGACTGAGGCTCCCGGCGCTCTGTGGCCAGGCAGTCTAGTCAACATGGTGAGCTCCAGATCCAGTGAGCAACCCTGTCTCAAAAATTAAGAAGAACAGAGGACTACAGTGGCCATCAACCTCTTCATGCGTCTTCATAGGAGAGTACATGGTACATACATGTGTACCATCTCAACCCCCATGCAGTCAGCTTTGAAACATGGAAAACTTTCCCCCTTTTAGTTTTAAGGAGAAAGGTGGAACAGGAGAATTTCTATGTGTTGTTTTTACATTTATTTATTTATTGTGCATGTGTGTGCGCACGAATGTGTGCTGTGTCTGTGTGCGCATGTGCATGCCACAGCGTGAGCGCAGAGGTCAGAGGACAACCTGTGAGAGTCACAGGAGAACAGTTTCTCTCTACAGTCATGTGGGTCCTGGGGATGGAACTCAGGTTGTGAGGCTTGGCCAGAAGTGCCAGGCGTCTCTCTGATCCTGGAACAGGGGAGTTGCTGTTTGTAACCTTTTGTGAGCACACACAGATGTTTCAGACTGGCTGAGCAGATGCCAGCAAATGGGTAGCTTGCGTTTCCCCTTCCTGGCACCAGAGTTTTCTGATAGCCTGAATGGGTGAGTCAGTGTTGTTGGATAATGCATTGACTTACAGGAAAACAGATCAACAGGAAGCAAGGCATACTCGTGGCTTGTATCGCCTTGCTAACAGTTTAGCAGTTCATACGGAAATGTGCATGTCAGAAGGTCACCTTTGATGGTTTACAGCTTTTAATTACCCAGTTCAAATTTCCATGAGTATGACTTTTTTTTTCTTTTCTTTTTCTGAGACAGAGTTTCTCTGTGTAGCCCTGGCTGTCCTGGAACTAGATCTGTAGACCAGGCTGGCCTCGAATTCAGATCCCCTTGCCTCTGCCTAGGTGTGCGCCACAACCTCCTGGCTATGAGTATGATTTGTAAAGAGATAATTTAAAGAACTTATAAAGGTATTTGTTCTTTAACATGAATTTTCTAAGACATGGTACTTTCGTAAACTGGAAAAAATTAACAATGACCCTGAGAAACCTCTCAAGATGAAATAATCACATAAAGCTCATATTTCAAAATAGATTCCACACACTGGGGACTGAACACGGAATGAGAAATAGCACGTGGTTCTTCCTACACAGCGCTCCACTCTGCTGAGATCAGGTATTTTAAGATACACTTGAACCGGTTGGGATGGCAGCTCCCTCTTTGGAAGTCTTCAAGCCGTTTTCAGGGGTTCCCAAAAGAACTCAAGGCTCTAGCATGTCCTGTATTTTTGCCTGCACCCCCCCAGTCAGCTCCCAGAGCCTGGCTGTTTCGAGCGCTCAGTGGGCCCCCAGTCCACACCATGGTCCCTACATCCCCGAGACGTGCAGCAGTCTGATGACGAGTCTCTCCTCCCCGACTCTTGCAGAGTGGTTTTTCTGAAATCCGGCTGTGGCTGGCTCCCTTCCTGTTCACAGCTCCTTGGGTGGCTTTCCATGGCTCTGAGCTGTTGTAATATTGTATTGTATGGGGCAACAGAGGTTTGGAAGGATGCTCGGTGAACTCAGCCTTCAGCATCTGTGATGGAAACACTACCAGTCTTGCTGCCAGGTCTGCAGGCTGAGCATGAGACCAGAAGGAAGTCCTCAGAGAGAACAGGGCTTCAAGCCGGAGAGAGGCAGGTCTGCTGTGAGTGGGCTGTGTGCACACACCTCTTGTTTGGAACCTGGAATACTATTTTCCATCAACATCACGTGATAAAGAGTGACAGGTGCTCCTGTTGGACCCTAAGGCTGATTAGCTCCCTGCTGTGGGATGTTCTGTATGTCAAATGTGTTGCTCTGATTGGTCAATAAATAAAACACTGATTGGCCAGAAGCCAGGCAGGAAGTATAGGCGGGACTAACAGAGAGGAGAACTGAGAGAACAGGAAGGCAGAAGGAGACACTGCCAGCCGCCGCCATGACAAGCAGCATGTGAAGATGCCGGTAAGCCACGAGCTACGTGGTAAGGTACAGATTTATAGAAATGGATTAATTTAAGATATAAGAATAGTTAGCGCCGGGCGGTGGTGGCGCACGCCTTTAATCCCAGCACTCGGGAGGCAGAGCCAGGCGGATCTCTGTGAGTTCGAGGCCAGCCTGGGCTACCAAGTGAGTTCCAGGAAAAGGCGCAAAGCTACACAGAGAAACCCTGTCTCGAAAAAACAAACAAACAAACAAACAAACAAAAAGAACAGTTAGCAAGAAGCCTGGCACGGCCATACAGTTTGTAAGCAAAATAAGTCTGTGTTTACTTGGTTGGGTCTGAGCGGCTGTGGGACTGGCAGGTGACAGACATTTGTCCTGACTGTGGGCCAGGCAGGAAAACTCTAGCTATAGCTCCCAATTCAACAATGCCACGTGCAAGGAGGAGTAGCCGTCTATTTCAAGGCTCATCTGGCACCTGCTATGAGGAGGCCTGCTGGTTCCTTTAATGAAGTAACATCATCCTTCTACCCACTACTGGAGAAGCATTCCCACAGGACCAAGCAGCCAGAGCGCTCTCAGCCATTTACCTCCCCTTAGAGAACCTCACAGTCACTGCTGCCCCAGCTTCCTGAGCCCTGAGGAACTGCGTCCCACACCAGGAGGGCTCTGTTGAGAGAGACCAACCCCACCTTCACATCCTGCAATTACAAGACTTCATTTGGAATACAGCAATTGGCACTGAAACCCACAGAGCAGCTTCCAGGGACTATCTGATACAGTGGCCTCAGCAGGCTCCTCCCTCAAGCTGAGGTCCTCACCCCATGGCCTGGTATCAAGTCTTCAGGCTCACATGACCCTGCAGGACAGGACTGATGCTGTAGGGCCAGAGAGGAAACCACAAATTTTATATCTTTTTCCAGGATGTGGGAAAGTGTAAGGACCACTTTCCTGCAGGCCAGCTGCCTCCTTACCAAAGGGGTGAGACTTGGAGACTTCAAATAGGCAATGTCTATCCTCGGGGAGGTACCACAACAGGTGGAGGACCGTTGCCTTGTAACTTCCTCTGGCTCTCTTCTTCTCGGCCGTGTCTTGCAGGCACTGGGTCGGTGGGGCTCACAAGGCACTAGTTCAACTCCATAGCTGGCACAGAGGCTCAGAGTAGGTTGGACCCTGGCCCACAGGATACAGGAAGTGGGGTGGGAAGGTCTTGAAGGTGGTTCAGGGGAGGGGATGAGTCCAGACGGGGGCCGAGTCAACAGGCCAGACCATTCACCCTATTCCACGTTCACCCTATTCCTAACTAGTGAAATGCAGCACATTAACTTCCCAAGAGTTCTGAAAAGCTCTGCAGTGCAGGGGTGACGGAGTCAAGGGTCATGTGGATACACGGTCCAACACCCGGTGCTTTTCTTCCCTATAGAAGGTCCTTTCCCTCCTCTGCTTTTTGAGACGGGGTTTCACTGTGTAGATCGGGCTGCCTGGACTCAGAAGGGAGCTGCTAGACCTGGAGTTTTCCTCCCTCCCTCCCTCCCTCTCCTATTTCCTCTTCTCCCTCTATCTTCTCTTTCTCCTGCTCTCACTTGTTCATGACTCTTCTCTTTCTCTACCTCCCTTCCACCCTTCCTTTCAAGACAGGCTGGCTTCAAACTCATGACCCTCCTGCCTCAGTTTACTCTGTGCGCACCACTATGCCCAGCTCAGAATCCTACCTTGAAGAGGATACTTCTGAACAGAAAAGCCCTCGGTGCCCGGCCGCTCACTACCCACAGGCTCCGGTGGGG
This sequence comes from Peromyscus californicus insignis, assembly GCF_007827085.1. Taxonomy (NCBI): domain Eukaryota; kingdom Metazoa; phylum Chordata; class Mammalia; order Rodentia; family Cricetidae; genus Peromyscus; species Peromyscus californicus. The sequence goes on along the minus strand of NW_026294402.1, from coordinate 113,424,329 downwards.
GAGGGTAAGAGAGTCCCGTGCCTTCTGCAGGGCACCTGGAAGAGTGTATTCAGCACCCACAGGAACCAATCAGGCAGGGGCCGTGTAGCCTGGGGAAATGGAAGCTGAAGCAGGAAGCAAGCTGCAGAACAACCCAACTTGCCAATTAACTGGGGGTGGCGGGGGTCTGTGTCCGTCATAAGTAGTCACAGCAGGCAGGCACGGATGGCCCTATTTCCACTGTGGAGAGCTATTCCCCCAGTACTCAGCCTTGTGAGACCCAGCATAGGCCAGGGAGCAGCAGACTGACTGAATGGAAGGGCAATCTGGTAACCAATGGAACAAGCCAGGCCAGCATAGCCCTGAGACTGGGTACCCAACCACAGCCACAAGTCTCAAGCAGACATCACGAATCCCTGACTTTCTATGTTAAACTTGTTATACTGCAGTTCCTGGGAAAGACCCCAGCTCCCTAGGACCTAGGAATGCTACAGTCTCTGATGAAGGGAAGCTGAAATTTGATTAAAGGTCACTGGATGGTTGGGACTGTCCTGGACCATGCAAGCACCCCTGAACACCAAACACAACTCACACAGGTTCTGTGGGGAAGGCCAAAGAAGGAAGCAAGAGAGTGGAATGATGGGAGGAAGGCCAGAAGCCAAAGACTGCTGGGGGCCTCCAGAAGTGAGGGAAGGCCCCAGAGGGAACCAGTAACCCTAACACCTCATCCCTAACCTAGTGAGATTACTTGAATTTTGACCTCCAAATCCATAGGAGACTATATGTTGCCTTAAGCATGGAGTGTGTGATTTGTATTTTTCTTTTCTTTCTTTCAGTAGCCAGAGGAAGTACAAGCCCCCATCAAGACAGAGGAGTGTGCACCTCCATAACTCCCACCCTCAAATTAGCGCTCTCTCTGGGCCCTGACTGCTCTAATCAGTTCCTCTGTGGTTCGTGGGCACTTGCTGTGGGCGCTTGGCTCACACAAACAAGCTAGACCTCCATCTCAGTCTTCCACAGGGCCCTGCGAAGCAGACTCTTCAACCAAGAGAGCCCAGGAGCACACTCCACTCTCCTGAGGTGGGGAGCCCTAGGCCTCTTTCCACCCCACCCTGCCAAGTCTTCCTCAGCTGCAGGCTCCCACTGGATGACCTACTCTTCAGCTCTCCAGACCACAGCCTCCCAGCAGTCTTTCAGCTTCTCCAGGACCTGGCTCTAGATCAGGAAACACAGTGTCCTTACATAACCCCTCCTGCAAGTGGCCCCCAACACTTGCCACACTGAGTTCCTAGTCTAGTTTCTACTTTACACATCACTTTTAAAATAAAGACGGAGGTGAGAACATATTCAGAGGCTCTGTCCCGTCATGTGCTATCAACTCGAGGCAAAATTCCAATGCTGTTTTCCCAAAGAGGGAAAGTATTTGTTTCTATGTTATGGAAAGCATTCTGCAGGCGCTTGAAGACACAAGTCCCCAAGATCTCTAAATACTTCCAAGGATGACATGTCTGCTATGGGGAAGAACAGATTTCAGATGTTTAAAATATCACCAGGTAACCTTTTAAAAACAGTAACCTACAAGGACACTTGATGTCAAACACTACATGCTGAGAGGAGTTGCTGCGTGTGTTGTCGGGGAAGGGCAGCTGTGCCTGACCCACTCAAGCCACGAGGGATGTGCAGAGCTGTGTGAAGACCATCAACAGGACACTGAATCTATTACTGATAGTACATATCAGTATTTTAATGAATAATCCCACTGCCACAAATTCTATTACAATTGAAGGCCCCACCCTGTCCACAAGGGCACATGTCAGTAATATATGCTGAAGAGGCAGAGACAGGGGGGTGACAATTAAATGTCCCCCCCTCAGTGTTCCACACAGATCCTAGGTGCTCAGCTTTCACCACTGAACAGGGCCTGATTTCTCTGTAGAATTGAGGTTGCCCTGCGGCAGAGTATGGCATTTTCTTTATGATGGTGACCCCATCACCACCAGCAGAGCCTAGATCAAAGATAGTTCATGTGCTAGGTACATCAAAGTATAAAATCCTACCACAAGTGAAGAATACAACTCCTTAGAGTTGCTGAAAGTCAAAGTTTTGATGATACTAAATCAAGGGAAGGAGATGGGAGCCATTGATATGATATATGATATGAATATGGAATGTGAGTGGAAGGAGAATGAAACCAGATGACAATCTGTGACAGATCATTGTGGTGATATTGTGTTCCCCAATATATTGTGCACCTTAATAAACTTATCTGGGGTCAGAGGACAGAACAGCCACTAGATAGACATAGAGGCCAGAAAATGGTGGCACACATGCCTTTAATCCTATCACTTGGGAGGCAGAGATCCATCTGGATCTCTGTGAGTTCAAGGCCACACTGGAAACAGCCAGGCATGGTGACTCACGCCTTTAATCCCAGGAAGTGATGGCAGAAAGCAGAAAGGTATATAAGGCGTGAAAACCAGGAACTAGGGCTGGTTAAGCTTTTAGGCTTTTAGCATCAGTTCAGCTGAGATTCATTCTGGATGAGGACTCAGAGACTTCCAGTCTGAGGAAACAGGATCAGCTGAGGAACTGGCGAGGTGAGGAAGCTGTGGTTTGTTCTGCTTCTCTGATCTTCCAGCCTTCACCCCAATACCTGGCTTCAGGTTTGATTTTATTAATAAGAACTTTTAAGATTCATGTTACAGATCATCTCTGTAGGTTAGAGGTGCCAAGAGACACATTAACTTCAGGAAGCCCTGGGGAATGGCTCACAAAGCCACAAGGACCCCAGCTTGCCTGAATTGGACAATGATGGGGTCTTCTAAAACTGGCAAAGGCCTTAGCTTGATTAGACATACAATGGGGGTCTGTCTTAGTCAGTGTTCTATTGCTATGAAGAGACACCATGACCATAGCAGCTGTTATAAAAAGGAAGCATTTAATTGGGGCCGGCTTACAGTTTCAGAGGTTTAGTCCATTATCATCATGGTGGGGAGAATGGAGACATGCAGGCAGACACGGTAGCTGAGAGTTCCACGGGCCTGGCTTGGGCTTTCGAAACCTCAAAGCCCACCCCCAGTGACACACTTCCTCCAACAAGGCCACACCCACTCTAACAATGTCACACCTCCTAATCCTTTCAAACAGTTCCACTCCCTGGTGACTAAGCGATACGAGCCTATGGGGGCCATTCTTGTTCAAACCATCATGGAGTCACACTGGGTAGGAAGGGAAGGGGCTGTTAAGAAAGACATCGGACTTTGGCATTTCCTGATGCCACGTGGATTCCTTAATGAGATCTGTAATAAAGGTACAGGAAAATGAGGTGGCCTGTGTGGCATCAGACTTGGTTAGTGCCAGATGGAAACTAACTTAAATCCAAGCCTGAAGTCTGTTTCCTTAGTCCATGTCTATGGGTGTACACTAAGCAAGCTCCCCCCTGGAGCACCATTTTGTATGCTTCTGTCTTCCCCAATTCTGTGCCTCCTCCCCAGCTCCCCTCAATCAGCAACCCCAAGCTCTCTATCCCCCCCCCCCCACTACTTAGCTTTTGAACCTGGAAATTCCTTTCTAAAACCTTCAGCCCATACACACCATTCTCAATTCCTAAACACCCTGGGCTCACCAACTGTTTTCTGAATATCTGCTGTCAAACACAACGGCACTTCCCTCATTCTGTGTTATTCAGCACCACAACCTGGACGCCTGGGCGTGTCAATTAAGGTTGAACGGGTTCAAGAAAGGAGGCTTTGTTGCTTACAGCTGCCTCTGACTGAGGGCGGGAACTGCTTTGAGACCCCCTCTGAAAGTTCTACACAAGAACCTGATGACTCAGAACACTGTGTACTAAATGGAAACATTTATTAGTAAATCTGTTTGGTGGTCTGCGGTCTGCTATTCCAGGGTGGGGCTATGTTTCAATTTAGATGACATCAACTTTGTAAGGTCTAAATTTATTCATCTATGTAGGGATATAATTTAGGACAACTTATCAGTAGTCAATTTTCTAAATAATTATAATGAAAGTGTCTAACACTTTAGGGAAATGATGTGCCATAATTATTAAATAGTACATACAAATGCTTTCTTACTTTTACAAACCCTGGGGAATATTCACTCTGAATTAATGACATTATTCATATCTTGCTAAACTCTGTCTTAAAAGTTAAAGAAACAAGTCACTGGGTTGGAGAGATGCCTCAGCAGGTAAAGTTCTTGGTGTGCAAGAGTGTGGACTTGAGTGTGGATCTGTAGCACCCACATGAATATTAGGTGGGCATGGCAGCCTGTGATTCCAGCTCTTGGGAAGTGGAGACTTGGGATCCCTGGAGCAAGCTGGCCAGCTAGTCTTGGTGTGCCAGCAAGCTCTGGGTTCAAGTGAGAGACCCTGCCTCAGCACACAAGATGGGAGCCATTGAGAGACACACCTGATGTCGGCCTATGGCTTCCACACAGACATGTACATTCTCACACACAATACATAGTGTGACCACAGATACACACAAGCATGTATATACACAGTGTACCTACACACACACACACACACACACACACAGTGTGGCACACATGCATGCGTGCACATGGTGGTATTCCTGTGCAGCAGAGAATCTGAAGACACTTCTGTCACCAAAGTGAGGCAGGGCACAGTGCCAAGGCTTCCTCTTAGCCTCCAGGTCTCTAACATGATTCTCTCAGGCACCAGCTGCCCTCCCCGCTTCCCACAAGGCGATTTGTGTCTAACAAGGTGGTTTGCGGGATGTACTCAGTGCTGTCTCTATTTCCTAGGTTGGACACACCAAAGCACCACACACTGTGTGACTGGAATGTACTGTCTCACAGTTCTGAGGGCCAGGCGTCTGCTGCCAGGCTGGCGGAGCCAACGCCTCTTCCTTAGCTCTGTAAGCTCCTGCTGTTTACCTGTGAGACTGCGTCCCCTGGCTAGCAGACATCACTTCCATCTCAGCTTCTCCCAGTAGCCCTGTCTCTGCTCACTCCGTGTCCTCTTCCTCCAAGGTAGAGTGTCACACTAGACAAAGGGTCCTCTTCCCATCTGATCTCTCCTTAACCACATAAATCTACAATGACCTGATTTCCAACCTTAAGAAATGCTGGGGGCTAGGACTTCAGCACATGTTTTGCAGGTCATAATGCAACTCACAAACACCATGAGAAAATGGGTCACTTGAAACTCTACTAGGAAACAGCAGCTTAGGTAACGCAGACTAACCCACCTACTGAAAGTGAGAAGAGCTGGAAAACTATTTTAAAAACTTTCCTTGGGGGTTGCCAAGATGGCAAAGTGGCTGACAGTGCCTGCCACCAAGCCTGAGGGCCCGAGTTCGAGTCCCAGTACATATACGGTGGAAGGAGAGAACCGACGGTTGCAAGTTGTCCTTTGACCTCGAGTGCAATGACACATGCACACCCTTCCCCCACATAAGTCATAAATGTAAAAACCCTTCCTCTAAGATATGGTAAATCAGCAGTTAATAAAGAACGACGGAAGCAAAACCCCAGAGACAGCCAGAGAGGTGCGTGGTGCTGGAGGATGCTGCTTCCCTAGGAACGCCTGCCACTTCTGGGAGAGGAGGAGGCTGAGAGCAGCACTTTGGACAGCCCCGATGACCACAGCCTCAGCAGGCTGGTTCTCACAAGCAGAGTAGCCCCCCGAGCCCCTGAATCCAGACGGCAGTGACAGAGTCCCTGAAGAAGGGCAGCATCAACCAAGGGTGATTTCTATGAAGTATTGGCTACAATGTCTGGCATTTAATCAAGAATAGCTTAGACTATGAGACAATATAAATATACGCTGAGAACAGCCACAGGCAATAGAAACGGCATTTAAGAGAGACAAATGTGAGTATTAACAGTCAGGGAATTTTTAAGCTGACACTTGGGGATGGGGAAGTGGCTCCGTGGACACAGTGCTTGCTGAGCAAGGAGGGGTTCTGAGTTTGGAGCCCAGCACCGGTGAAAAGTCAGGGGTGGCGGCACACACCTGTAACACTATCACTGGAGGTAGGGGTGGAGGCAGGAGGATCAGCCACTCTAGCTGCAATGGTGAGCTCCAGGTTCAGTAAGAGACTCTGCCTCAAACAACTAACATGCAAACATGGAGAAGCAAGTGAGCAAGACATTTCCAACATCAACCCCCAGCGTCTACATTCACCTGCACAGGTGAACCAGCAAATACGACATATACTCACACACATAAATAAAATTTTTAAAAGAAATTACTCTTAAAAGAGTTCAAAGAGGTAAAAGGTAGTTTCCAGGGAAACCAGAACAGAACAAGCTAAAAGAACATGTAGAAATTGTAGATGGTAAAACAAAAACAAACAAACAAAAAAAACAAAATAAACCCAAAAAACTAAACCAAGGATTCAGCACTTGAAATTCAGTGAGACAAGCAAATCAGGGAACTTGATGAGAGGTCAAAAGGCAGAATCTGTTTCAAACTCGGCAAGGGAAGGGTAGAAGACAGAGGAGCCGGTAAGATACACAGGGAAATAGCTGGGATTGTACAGGTCTAAAACCTGAGCACTGGGAAGGTGGAGGATGGAGGATCATGAGTTCAAGGCCAGCCTGGGCTACATGAGGCAGATAGAGGGGATATAGTGGAGGACTAACAGTCTGTGACTCAAGTCCAGAGACAAAGAGGGAATAGGTTAGAACAGACATTAGGACAAACAGAAGGCAGGGAGGCCAATGTGATGGCTCAGGAAGGGAAGGCGTTTGCTGCTCGCCAAGCCTAACTATCAAGTTTTATCCTCAGGACCCTAATGGGGTAGGGCAGAACCGACTCCCACAAGTTGTGATCTGACCTCTACACATAGGTATGCATGTGTGCACACACAAAATAAATGCAGTAATTTAAAAAAAAAGAAAAGAAACAGCAACCAAGAACATTTAAAACAAGAATATCATTAAGCACAGCTTTAGATCTTAAATGCAGAAGCCTCTGTGGGCTCATGAAAATAAGACAGTACCCAGGCAAATGGGAAAATAGTCAAAAACAAAGAGAAAAGCCTTAAAAGCAGTCGGGGGGTGGGACTGAGGATTCCTTTTTGCTGTTGTCTGGAACTCGAGCTGTAGACCAGGCTGGCCTGTGAACTCAGAGACCCGCCCTCACTGCCCGCTGAGCGCACCGCCGTGCCAAGCACCACAACTGACTTCTTAATGAAAAGATAAAATGCCAGTAGATGGGAAAGAAAACACCCAGATGTTTAAAGAACCAAACAGCATCGATGTTATATAAACTCTTCCCAAAGAAATAGCAGCCATCTTGTACACGCCCTTCCAGAAATCAGGAACAAATTCATTTTCTGAGTCCAACCAAGCTAGGACCCAAACCCATGAATCCACGCAATCACATTCAAATAAAGGAGGAAAACCAAATGACCACATTCACAGATTCAGAGGGAAAAAATGTGGTAATCGCCAACATCCATCTATGACAGACTCCTTGCAAAGGAGGACTAGATAGAATCTTCCTGAATCTGATAAGTGACATCTATAAATAACTATCACACTCATCATACTCTACAGAAATACTGACAGCTTCCTGCTGAGATCAAGGACTAGACAAGGAAGCTGTCAGCGTCTGGATGAAGCCCCGTGTTGGGGGGAGCGCTATAAGAAACGTGTGTGTGTGTGTGTGTGTGTGTGTGTGTGTGTGTGTGTGTGTGTGTGTGTGTCTGTCCTTCAGATGCTCTGATGTCGCATATTGATGACCTAAAATAATCTTCACATACATTTAACTGGAAACGGAAGGTTAGTTTAAAAAAAAAACCAAACATGTAGGGCTGAGGAGATGCTCTGTGGGTAACAGCACTTACAAGCATAAGGACCTGAGTTCAAATCCCCAGCGTGCATACAAAAAGCTGGGTGTGGTCACACTCATAACCTCAGCACTGGGGTGAAGGATGGGGTAAAGAGTGTTAGGATCACTAGGGCTTGCTGGCTGCCAGCCCAGCCCCAGGTTCCCTCAATCAAGGGAACAAGTCAGAGTGATAGAGCAGGGCACACATGTAAACACACACACACACACTCACATGCATATACCACACACACACACACACACACACACACACACACACCACATACAAATATATACCACATACACATATATACCACACACACACACACCACACACATATACCACTTACACACATATACCACACACACACATACATACACATATACCACACACACACACACACACACACACACGTATACCACATACTCACATATACCACATACAAATATACACCACATACACATATATACCACACACACACACACCACACACACATATACCACTTACACACATATACCACACACACATACATACACATATACCACACACATACATACCACACACACACATATACCACACAAACTATATACCACATACACACTGCCCCCCATTCACAAGGGAATAGGAAGCATTTAGAAAAGGGAAGAAATTCAAAGTTGTAACATATGCTAACATCAAAAATATAAAATATGTAAGAGTAAATCAGAGATATGTTAGACTTCTCCATAGAAAAATTCCAAATGCTATCTGCAGGAATTTTAAGTCTATAAATACATGGAAGGATATATCATGTTTGTGAATTTCAAGGTTCAATATTGTAAAGAATATTTACAAATTGATCTATTACAGATTCGATGCCATTTCAGTAAAAACTGGAGCAAGTCTTGTTCATTTTCTGGAGACTGGGAAGTCAAGCTGATTTAAAAACTCATGTAGAAATGCACCTGACAGTAGGGACCTCTGTCCCAGGGGCTACGGGAACTTGCTGCCGAGCAGCAGCCTCTAAAAAACACACAAACAGAAAAAGGTGACTTGGGACAAAGAACTAACAAATCAAGCAACTGAGTAAAAAGCCCAGGAAAAGCCTGGAGTACCAAGATGTTCACGGAAGGGACCCCGGGCTGGGCCCCGGTAACTCAGGGTAAGGCTCATCATACACTGTGGACCATAGTCTCCTCATCGATCAAGCACCTGGACCAGGTCACCAAAATTCAGATTTGAAGTCAGAATTAGGTGACTTCCCAGTTTGCAGGGTTTTTAGTTCCTATTTCTACCCACAAACAAGATACTTTTCCATGAAACCAAACAACATTTTGCAGGAGGTGAGGTGGAGGTAGGTGCAAAATCTGGGATTTTGGACTTGTGCCTTTATAGCCCCAAACAGTCCAGGCAGCCTAGGGTATGGGCTGCTTAGTCTTGTCTTGATGGCCCATTTAGAATGCATATAAAACAGGCATGGTGATGCAGGGATCTACGCAAGCCAACACTTGGGAGGCAGAGGCAAATGGGTCTCTGTAAGTTCAAGGCTAGCCTGGTCCACATAGGAGGTTACAGGCCAGTTGGAACTACATAATAAAACCCTGTCTACACACACACACACACACACACACACACACACACACACACACACACACACACACAAAAGGAGGGGGGTGTATAACACAGTAGATGTTAGATAGACCTAGGTTTATTTATGTATATGAGTGCTCCATCTGCATGTGCAACTTTATGCCAGAAGGGGGCGTCAGATCCCACTAGGGATAGGTGTGAGCCACCATGTGGTTGCTGGGAGTTGAACTCAGGACCTCTGGAAGAGCAGACGGTGCTCTTAACCACTGAGCCATCTCTCCAGCGCCCTAGACCTAGGTTTAAAATGCTATTTTTCCCTATGTGCACTCTTTTCCTTTTTTGGTTTTCAAGACAGGGCTTTTCTGTGTATTCCTGGCTGTCCTGGAACTCTGTAGCTGCCTGTCTCTGCTACCCAAGTGTCGAGATTAAAGGCCTGTGCCACCACCTGGCTAATTTTTTCTTTTTACATAGGGTCTCATGTAACCTTGGCCTGGAACTTCATATATCCATTAGGCTGGCCTTGAACTTCTGATTCTCCTGTCTCCATCTTCCAAGTGCTGGGATTATGGGCATGAGCACACTCTGTGCTCATTTACATGCTTGTGAAGTTTCTGACTAAACCACTCTTGGAGTCTTGGGGCCCTTACCCATGAGAACAAAGTCATGAAGATGAATTTAAATCCTGCCTATAAAGCACTCACCAAGTCTTCCGACGGGGTCTCCTTACTCATGGCAGACTTCCCTCCAAATGGTACGTAGATACCTAGTACATTTCTGCTCTGCACTATTAATAGAGGTCTATCCCCATCACACCACACACACCACACACACACACACACACACACACACACACACATACTCATACACACACACACACACACACACACACACACACACACACACACACACACACTGTCTAACATTCTTTCCTTTTCACGAATACACACCAACCCTTCATCTTTGGCTGGCTTTAGCTTCAGCTTACATGTTTAGCTTACAACCTGGCTAATATGGTTTCCTGGGCCTGTTTCTTATACAAAGACTCCTCAGTTCATAACTGCCTATAAAGAAATGGTCTTAAAGCCAACCAGAGCTGAGGTTCTCTGTTCCGCCCTGTTACAGATGTGCAGTTCAGGCCTGACAGTGCCCGCATGGAAGGTAGGGAGCCAGGCTGGTGACTGCAGGGAGGACCCGGCCTTCCCTCTATGGGTTTCCTGCCACTCAGACACTCCCTCACTTCTGGGCCTCACCATGGAGCTGTGAAAGCTCCATGTTTGATCCCTCCAGCTCCTCCAAAGACACCAATCAAGATGCTTTTGTAGCATAGATGAATGTAATAAAACATAATTAACTCGAGGGCTTTGGTTTATGGGACAGAGGGTTTTTTTTATTTGACAGAGTGTATGTGTGTGTGTAATAAGCTTTAGTCATTTCCAATCCCCTGCCAAACCCTGTCCCCAAGTCCCCTCCTATTTCCACGCCTTCTTTTGTGTGTGGCCCAGTAGTTAATTAGACGTTCGCCCTCAGCACACCAGACTCTTCTCTTCCCTCTCCATAGAGAAGGGTGCGGGGTTGCCTGGGGATCTGAACCACCTTCTGATTCTTGTTACTACCCTTTCTCCTGTTTCTTCCAGAAAGACTCTGAAATGGGAATCCTTTGCCATGTTAAACCAAACCAACCAGAAGAAACACTTTTCTTCAGCAAATCTCTACGAACTTTCTCCAGGGCTCTCCTGGCAGTGGCTAGTGGCTATTGCAGACACCTGATATAAATAACCGTGAGTGCTTAGCTGTGGACGAATCACCTATATTAACCTCCTTCCATCCAAAGCTCGGGGGATATGGTGGATAGGGGAGGAAAAGATGTAAGAGCTGGTGGATGGGAAAGAGGGATGGGAAATGATGGTTTCTGGATATGGCCTGGCTGTCACACACACCAACTCACAGACAATGTAGTCGTCAGCACAAGATCAAGTCAGGCAAAATTCCAACATGATGAGGGAGGGGCCCCGGAAGCCCACCCCGGTGGAAGAACTATTTGCAGTTGATGGCTGGCAAGGGACGGAGAGCCACTTTCCTTTGGGGGGATATGGCCACTGGTAGGTTGTCCGTCTCCAGTGGACGGTCCCATACCCAGTTGCATATGGGCCATACTAACTGGGCTCTGGTTTTACTAATGATAGCAAAAACGGAGGAGCCAGATGTAGTAAAGCACACCTTTAATCCCAGCACTCAGCAGGCAGAGGTGGATTTCTGTGAGCTCAGGGCCAGCCTGATCTACATAGTGAGACCTTGTCTCAAAAAAGTGGGGAGGATATAAAGTTGGGAGATAGGCTGGGGGGGTGGTACCAGAGGGAGTCGGAGAGTAGGGGTGGTGAATGGATAGGATCAAAACACATGGTTTAAAAGTGTGATGTTTTCAAAGAAATAAAAATCATCAAACAAAGGGACATCACTCCCCCACAGCCCTGACTCCATTCTGAAGTTTCAAATGCACTGTGGATTGCAGCTGTGCTCTTATTTCCATCCATTTGTAAAACTGGAGAATACTGTGCTCCAGCCTGCTCTTGGTGACCCAGCAAACTGGCTGTGGAAGTGCAGGCAGCAGGCTCTGCAACCTCATCCAACGCTCATCCTGGATGTCCTGCTCCGACTGCCCAAGCAGGAGTAAGCCACATCCTATCACCTGTCCGTGTGAACATGCTTTGCAGAATGGCAAGCGTATTCTGTGATTTAAATGGCCACGTGTTCAATTCACACCCTTAAAGGATACAGGACCAATACTACCTATCAAACCCACTCCCAGTCGCAAACCAGGACAGCCCATTTCTCAGAGCAGAGCAGGAGTCCCCAACCTCGGAACCAGCTAGACACTAAAGAGCTGTAACTGAGTCTACCCACTAGACAGCAGGGACCAGGTTCACAAATGGTGAGCTCACACCTCACACCCTCCTCTGCCAGCCCCACTCTGTGGAAGGGAGCAAGGCAGTCTGTGTCTTCCTGCAGCCAAGGAGCACTGATGTCAGCGCTAAGCCAACTCTGTTTCCTCCTGAATTTTATAAACTGAAGAGGTGGTTAGGAAGGAAATATTTTTATTTTATAACTAACATTTAGAAATATATCTAATAGACTCCCGAGGATTTTTTTGTTGATTTGTTTGTTTTTTTGTGACAGAGTTTCTTTGTGTAGCCTTGGCTGTCCTGGAACTCACTCTGTAGACCAGGCTGGCCTCGAAATTAGAGATCCATCTGCTCCTGCCTCCCAAACACTGGGATTAAAGGAGTGTCCCACCACCGCCTGGCTCCTGTGGAATTTTTAAGACATCCACTTTTAGTGAGCTGTGAAACTTCCTCAGAATATCTTTAAAATGGATTGCTAGGTCTCTGACCGAAGTTTAGCCTCTGAAGCATGGGGTCAGTGTTTATTTAGCAAATAACATTTCTAGACCGCATGTTAAGCACGGCATGGCTAGTGTGGGACCCAAAACTATTAAGACCTGATTTACAGGTCACAGTAACCCAGTGACGCAGTTACTGTTATTTTCCCGCTCTGTAGATGAAAACAGAGCAAGGTTAAGCCATTTGTCTAGAGTTCTTCTGTGGCTGGTGAGTGAACCCAGGTTGTCTGGCTTGTCCAAGAATGTGAAGTGAACAGGAATGTGTGGTGCACGGACTCTGGGGGGAATGGAAGCTTAATGTTTAATCGGCCTTACATTTTAAATGCACCAGTGTCAGCTCTCACGGGCGCTGCTGGATCCTGATTTAGAAGCGATGGTGATGTGCTGCCCCTGAGCTCCTCCCCTTGGTAACCTGGCGTTATGGCTCTGTTCTAGGTCACGGAGCTCTGTGACTCTGTGACCCACGGAGTCCCTGGAGGAAAGGGCCAGACTTCTCACTGCAGGGTTGCGGGACACAGGCTACCCACCCAGGACTGTTTCTTCCCTCCTGCTGCTGATTGAAACACCAGCATCGCACCAGGAAAAACAGGAAGCTGGTTTCCAGATCGCTAGAACAACAGCCCCACTGTTCCCAGCTCCTGGCAGGAGGCAGCTGCTGCCTGTGCAGGGGCCCTGCCTGGAAGGAAACAGCCAGCCTCAGGGCTGCTGGGCAGGCCACAGGCAGTCTCGGGTAAGGACTGTTTCTCTAAAGCGGCCGCTCAGTTCCCCTGCTCAGTCCTGGGCTACAGATGGCTAGGAACAACAAGGTCACTGCGGAGGTGTTCGGTTGGTCACAGTCCTGCACCTGGAAGGGGGTCTCATAGTTTCCAAAGCACGGATGCAGAGAACAGACTGCTCAGGGCATGCATTTGCCCAGGACATCAAGGCCTAGACAGGGCCCAGACTTGGGGTCACAGTGGCAGGGCCCAGACCTGGCTCGTCTACTTTCAAGGCCCCCAGTTTGATGTGGTTTTCATTAGAGAATGCTGTGAAATTTTTTGAATCTGGACAAAAAAGGATATCTTGGTTTTTATTTGCTAAAAAAACAAACAGAAACCAATAACTTAGCATCAGTTTCTTCATAAAGGAAAACATTTAGTGGGGTATGGTGGCTCATGCTTGGAATTCCAGCCTTCAAGGGCTGAGGGAGAAAGATCAACATAAGTTGTGTGTGTGTGTGTGGGGGGGGATGGTTGGGGTTGGTCAAGTTACAAAGTGAGCTTCAGGTTAGCCTGGGCTATAGAGTGCCCATGTTTTAAGAAACTAGCTAGTTAGCTATCGACTATGGAGCAGCCCACCAATGACAAAAGGCAATGACATAACATAAAAGTTCAAAAACTGCTGGATAGGGAAAGGGTAGACTGCTACGATTCTTTGGAGAACAATTTGGTAGCCTGTCCCAAGAGTCGAAGCTTTCCTCCCTTCCTCCCTCCCTCCGTAAGACAGGGTCTCACTATTTAGTTCCATCTGGCCTTGAACTCGTTATGTTGACCAGGCTGGCCTCAAATTGAGATCCACCTGCCTCTGCTTCCGAGTGTTGGGATCAAAGGTGTGCGCCACTGTGTTGGCCCACTGATGCTACTGTGTATACTTTTACTCCGTAATCCAAGGTCCTAAGTATCCTGAGGGTTTCAGTTAAAATATGAAGAAACCGGGCTGGAGAGATGGCTCAGAGGTTAAGAGCACTGGCTACTCTTCCAGAGGTCCTGAGTTCAATTCCCAGCAACCACATGGTGGCTCACAACCATCTGTAATGAGATCTAGTGCCCTCTTCTGGCCTGCAGGCATACATGCAGGCAAAATACTGAGTACATAATAAATAAGTATTAAAAAAAATATGAAGAAGCCATATGCAGCATGGGTACCTTCTATGAGTTATTAGAAGTGGGACAAGTGGGAAGCAGCTAAATGTGACAGAAAGGGACAGTGAGTAGCAAGCACAGTGTATTTTCTCAATAAAATATCACCTGGCCTCTAAAACTGATGGGTCTATTTTTTTTTTTTTAGAGATTTTTCTTTTTCACTTTATTTTATGTATATGGGGGCTTCACCTGCATGCATGTGTGTGTACCAGGCACATGCAATGCTTGTAGAGGCCAGAAGAGACTGGGTTCCTTGGGATTGGAGTTACAGTTGTGAGCTGCCACATGGGTGCTGGGAATTGAACCAAGATCCTCTGGAGGAGTAGCCAATGCTCTTAACCATTGAACCACTTCTTCAGCTCCACTGATACTGTCTTTATAGCAAGATGAAAATATAGTTCACTGAAACATTAGGAAAGAATAACTGGGGGTCTGGAGCATGGCTTCATGGGTAAAGTGCCAAGTATGAGGACTTGACTTCAATCCCTAGTACCCAGGTAAAACTGAGGCACGGTCCTGCACTTAACTCTAGTGCTAGGTGGGGAGCAGGGTGTGTGTGTGTGTGTGTGTGTGTGTGTGTGTGTGTGTGTGTAGACAAGTGGATTCCTTGAAGCATGCTGGTTAGCCAGTCTAGCCATACAGTAAGATCCAGCTTCTAAAGATAAGATGGAGACCAACAGTAGAATTCACTCAGTATGGAATCTCTGCCCTCCACATGCACATATCTGCATGGACACACACACACACACACACACACACACACACACACACACACACACACACACACAGTATGCAAACACACACAACCAAGAAAGAAGAATAACAAAGATAAGGATATAGAAACGTAGCTTAGGTGAAATGTGGTTATAGAGACACGTGATGCCATTGATTCAGTTTGCAGCAGGTGGGGGCAATAGAGAGGGAACTGTTCATGATGTTCCCAGCAGCCTTTTCTTAAGGGTTTGCATGTGTCTGCCATGGGCTCCGCTCCCTATCAGGCAGTTTTTAAAGGACAGCCACTTCTGGAGTACTCCTGCATGCAGTGATGGTCACTCACCCACTTGGCGGGTGCTGCCAGGTGATGTGTTTTCAGAAGCAAGCCTGGAGGGCAGCTCACAGCATCCGTCCTTTCATGCGGTGTCTAGGCAGTGTTTGTGTTCTGACCCTACAAAAGGAACTTTTGTTCCATTAACCACTTGCGGTTTGCGGCTGCATGGTCATGGGGACGACATGCAGGTTTTCAGACTTCTTCAGAAACATGCTGAGGGCTCTGTTTTCCACCTTAAGAACAGAGGGCTCCATTGATCATGTGCCACAAGGCCGACATCACGCAAAGGCCGTCTGTGTATGCAAGCTTCCCTATCGGCCCTACAGGCTAACTTCCATCTCCTCAACCCACAGGAAAACTTTATGATGTGCTCAGAGTGAATTCAGTGTTTGTGTCCACACTCCCAAAGCGTGCACTGCATTTTTATGAGCACCTATCTTTAGCTTATAAGAAAGCTACTTTATGTAGTTCATTCTTACTTTCCTCACTGTGCACTACTCTTAAGAGTTACCCATAATGCTATGTGCATCAGGCCCTTCATCTGTTTGATAATGCCCCTTGGTGTTATGTGACAGTGAGTTTTAACTGTCAACATGACACAATCTGGATGCACCTGGGAAGGGAGTTTCAGTGAGGAACTGTGTAAATCAGGCTGATTTGTGGGTGACATGTCTGTGAGGAATACAGTAACGGAGGAAGCATGACCTGCCCACTGTGGGTGCTATCATTCCCTGGGCTTGGGAAAGTGACCTGAACGGCAAATGTGCACACACTCCAGGCGCTCTGTTCCTGGTTATGAATGTGATGTGACCCTCGAGCTCCTGTCCCTGTGACTTCTCTGATGGACTGTCACCTGGAACCGTGAGCCAAACAGTCCCTTTCCCCCTTACACTGGTTTCCAGGGGATTTTATCACAGCACCAGAAAGTGAAACTAGAACAGTGTGTGTCCCTCTTGGCATTCAATGGTGTGTCTTTTCCAGGTCTGGCTGTCACCCATCCTTGTCTCCTTTAACTTCTCTGGTCACGCCACATGCACAGCATATATGAACATGCGCACACGGCCTGGCATACTATCAACAGGGTCAAGTGGGTAGGACAAATGTCCGTAAGTCTTTTTTTTTTTTTTTTTTTTTTTTTGGTTTTTTGAGACAGGGTTTCTCTGTGTAGCTTTGTGCCTTTCCTGGAACTCGCTTTGGAGACCAGGCTGGCCTGGAACTCACAGAGATCCGCCTGGCTCTGCCTCCCGAGTGCTGGGATTAAAGGCGTGTGCCACCACCGCCCGGCACTGTAAGTCTATTTTTAAGAGAAAGCTGCATGTGGCAAAAATTTAAGAACATAGTTCTCTCTTTTGAAAAAATGCTAACTTTAATAATTCAGAGTGTATGAGTCTTTTAAAATTCTTAATTTTTACCCTTTTCCCTTGAACCCGTTTTGAAGCAGCTGTTCTTGGAAGGGCTGTGTATGAATGGTCCTAAGACTCTCAAGGGCAGAAAACAAATTCCAGATCTGTCAGGAGGATACAGCTGATGTTTGACAGCATGACTGTATAACTTAATGTCTCTGAGATCATGCTTCACGTCTGTCTGAGCAATGCACATTCCAGAGAAGAGGAAAGGAGGTTTTCAACAGGGACGGGGTAGGGGTGACGGCCTACCTGGCCACAGGCTCCATCTACGACAATGTCACAATGAGGACGGCTTATGATTCCAATTCTCCTATGCTACCTACACCAGGCATTCCACAGACTGTGCATTCCACACAGTGGGCACACGCATCATCATGGGAACTTCATAGTGGCCAAGCATGGCCAGGGTAAGAGCAGTTTCAGGTTAGAAACAAAAGGAGAGAAGTGGGTAAGTTCAAGGTCCAAAGGCAAGGGGGGGTGGTGACAAGCCAGCCTGGGGGGCGGGTGACAAGCCGGCCTAGTGGGTGGGTGACAAGCCAGCCTAGTGGGGGGTGACAAGCCAGCCTAGTGGGGGGTGACAAGCCAACCTGGGGGGGGTAACAAGCCAGCCTAGTGGGGGGTGACAAGCCAACCTGGGAGGGGTAACAAGCCAGCCTAGTGGGGGGTGACAAGCCAGCCTGGGGGTGTGACAAGCCAGCCTGGGGGGGGTGACAAGCCAGCCTAGGGGGGGTGACAAGCCAGCCTAGGGGGGGTGACAAGCCAGCCTGGGGGGTGACAAGCCAGCCTGGGGGCGTGACAAGCCAGGCTGGGGGAGTGGTCCTTGCTGCTCTCTCCCCACCACAGTGGTAACATTCCTCTGCGCACTCTTTGGAAATCAAATTCCAACAGTGTGTGCCTATTAGGGTTCCAGTGTCGCCCCTGGGAACTTTTGCTTTAGAGGTCTATTTTGACCAGGCCTTGTCTCCCAGGATCATGGTGACCCACCAGGGAGGCACTGGTGAAAACACAGGAGCCCAGAGGGCTGGCTCTTGCCTTTGTGCACTCATCTCTCTTCGAATCGGAAAAGATCTTAGGAATCTTATCCAAATGGGTAACGTGAGGCCTTTAATAAGGGGCCCACTTGTTCAGGGCCTGAGCGCAGGGCCCGGGACCAGTCTCAGAGGCACACTTAGATGTTTGGCGGGAAGGGTGGAGGGGGGAGAGGTCGCTGGGACCACATGTAGTGCCAGGAGCCCAGATCTTTGGTGATGTCACAGGGTGGAGCTAGGAGAATCAATACTCCCTTCTCTCTCCCTGCTCCCATTGAGCAGAGAGAACAAGAGGATGTCAGGAAGCTAGGGAGCCCATTCATACAGTCCCTACTGGGGAGCACCCAGGGCACAGACAGGCTGGGGAAGGGTTGGGAGAGGGACAGAAAACATCTGGCCCAAGCACTAATTCACTCGCCCTCTAACTTGAAAAGTTCTGCGCCTGGAAAGGGGACGGACCATGGGTGGAAAGTGACAGACGGTGGTAGAGCTGGGCTGTGACCTCACCCACCTGCCAGTCCGCACTGTTCTGTGGGATTCGAGGACCCCTCCTTACAGGTGTCCTACTCTAGGACTCAAGCACAAGCCTTGAAAAAAACAACGGGCTTTCACAGCAGTTGGGACCGTGGGTATCTGTTTTCTGGATGGCGCATTCCAAAGCCACCCTTCCTGGTGCAGTCCACATCCCCCCCCCCCCCCCCCCCCCCCCCCCCCCCCCCCCCCCCGCTACTCCCCAGATGCCTGGTGGTTCACACCTGCCTGCTACACGCTGGGTGTGGGAAGCCCAGGCTTTCACAGTGTAAAGGGCTCAGGGCTCAGAATAAACACCATGCGGCAGGTACAGGTGTGCAGACACAAGTGGGTCTGGAAGACAAATCTGCACCTCTCCAGAGAAGAGAACATGAGGAGCAGAGGGAGGGAGGAGGGAGGGAGGAAGCATTGCTGTTCAGCCACCAGCTCAGAGAGCCGGGCCCTGGCCCTCGGTGACCTGACCATGCTCTCCCACCCTACCCACATACGGAAATAGCTGTGCATTGACCCACGAGCTGCCCAGGCCTGGAAAAATACTCCAGGATATTTAAAAAAAAAAAAAATCACATGTTCTCCCAAGCCTTTCAAAACTTGACTAGAGGACTGGCTGGCTAAAAAAAGAACGAATTGCTGAGATCCTTTACACAGGCATTATCCGCACTACGAGTTCAAAGCGAAAGACCAAAATGTTATTAGAGTCTCAGCTTCCTGTAGAGAGTCTATCAACCTTGTCCCTCTATGAAGCAAGACAAGCTAACTCTTTGAGAAACAAGTTTGTACCAGTAAGAGCAGCGACGGTCGCAGGCGATCACTGCCATCAGATATTGCCACAGCTCTGTATCGATGAAACAGAATGCTCCAGAGAACTCGTGCCGGGCTTCCCAATTTTTATATCCATTCATGTCATCTCCAGTTGTTTCCAGAACAAAGTCATGAGACTTGGAGCGGTGGGTGGGGGCCCACGGCGGAGGGAGATTCTCCCACCTTTTCCTGTTTTCTTGCAGGCAGCAGAGCGGCGCTGAAGGCTCAGGAGCAGAGGAGTGACGGGACCGCATTGTGTTTGAGAAGTCACTGAAAAGATGGCGATGATGATGGTGGTGGTGAGGAGGAGGAAGAGGAGGAAGTTAACGAGGAGGAGGCAGCAACAATCCAGAGTCAGGAAGCTGAGTGAAGAGGCTGTTTCGGATGCAAGGGAAAAATAACCTCCCGAGGCTGGAGACAGCCCATTTGGTAAAGCGCTTTTGTTGCAAACAAGGATGTGACCTCAAAACATATGTAAAACGTTAGGTATGGTGGCACATGCTTGTAATCCGGGCACTGGGAAGGCAGAGACAGGCTGGCCCCTGCAGCTGCCTACTGGCTACTGAGCCTAGATCCCAGTGAGAGGCCCTGTCTCAAAATGCAAGGGGGAAGTGACAGAGGAATAACACCCCAGGTTTCTCTGTCCCCACACATCTGTCCCCACATCTGCACATGTACACTCACGAACGTCCATACATGTCGGCGCGTGCGCGTGCGCGCGCGCGCACACACACACACACACATACACACACACAGAACCGAAGCAGAATCTGTCCTGCGGAGATCCCTGCGTTTGCTCTGGTGGGTCACCTCTCCCTGGGAAACCTTCTCCTGCACATCTCTTCACACTCAGGCTCTCTCTCACCTTTGGGGAGGTCGGAACTCTGGGATCTAGTGCTTTCTTTCCTCTGAGGCCTGAAGGAGTGCTCTCTCTGTTCCTCCTGATACCTCAGAGGCGGCCAAGTATCGCACCTCCTCTAGAAGGAATGCGTGTTCAAACTCCCAAGAGCGGGCTGGCGAGACGTCTCCGTTGGTAAACTGCTCCTCGCACAAGCATGAGGAGTCAAGTTCAAGCTCCAGCACACGGAACAAGCCGGGCACGGTGGCACGGTGGCACACCGCTGTCGTCCCGGGCTGCGGACGCAGCCTGGGGCTCACTGGCCAGCTGGTCTAGTCAATCAGTGAGCTCCAGGTCCAGTAAGAGAGCCTGTTTCAAAAATAAAGCTGACGAGGACGACACTTGATGTGGACTTCGGGCTTCCACCTTTCCACACAGACAGACACACATACACATGGACACATATGCACGCGGACACACACACACAACACACACATTCAGTGTGGCTCTTCTCTATCTGGCTTTCTTCTCTGCCTAAGCTACAAATGTTGTGTGTGGTCACACGAAGGGCTGTTTCACCAGCAGCCAGCCAGGCCAGGGAGCCAACTTTCTTCTACAGAACTCTTCACAGGAATTCTTTCCCTGTCCAGTTCTCTAGGCCTTGACAGACTGAGGCAGTCTGAAGGCCACGGGAGTCTGTGGCAGGGATCCAGTGGGGAAGGTTGTGTCCCCTGCTTCCTTCCTACCTAAACTGTAAAAACTCTTACACAGGTGGCTTGGGGCAACCTAGTGGTAGTTGACGGCAGGCTCAGGAACGTGGCACCAGCCAGAAGCAATAGCACAGGGGCTTGGAAGGCACTCTGGTCTGACAGTGACAGCATCTGACTCACGGTAGCTTCTCTATAGGAGCGTGAATAAGAGGAACTACCTGGCTTTCACAGCAAGAGGCTGAGCTTGTGCCTGGCACTTAGGAAGCCACCTCAGAGCTCACACGGGGAGGTGTCTGTTGGGGCTGTGTCAGGATGTGACACATCATTTGCTAAGTGAGATGCGTAGACAGGCTTGTGATAAGGACATTCTCTCGCATTTGACCCCAAGGGTTGGGATGGAGTCTATTGGTGTCAAAACTGACACAAGAACCTAAACCACACCTGAAGGACAGAGGAGTATGACACACCAGTCTTCCTCAGCCCTCCCCAGTGACTGAGTGTGAGCTCTCATGCTCTGGGTGGCCATAACCTTTCCCCACCCCTGCCCCGACCTCTCAAGTCCATCTCCCACCTCAGGGTTCAAAGCTGTTCTGTTGCTGCAGCAGCCATAGTAACGGCAGCAAAGAAGCCTTTACACAAGGCACCACTTCAAAATCTGTGCACACACACTCCCTCGTCAGTCCCCCAAACGGCCCCTCGCTGCTCAGCAGCTGGAGATGAAGGGGGTACCAGCAGCGGCTTCCCACTCCGATGAAAAGGTCTGCCTCAGGAGGGCCAGCAGCATCTCTGGCTGCTCTTTCCCAAGTCCTGGCCTCTTACTATCATCATTTTTCTCCTCCTCCTCCTCCGCCATTACCACCAGCACCACTACCACCAGCACCACTACCACCACCATCACCACCAGCACCACTACCACCATCATCACCACCAGCACCACTACCACCATCATCACCACCAGCACCACTACCACCACCATCATCACCAGCACCACTACCACCATCATCACCACCAGCACCACTACCACCATCATCACCACCAGCAGCAGCACCAGCACCACTACCACCAGCACCAGCAGCACCAGCACCAGCAGCACCATCATCACAAAGTTACACAAGTCTGTTTTCACATACGTATGTTGTCTGAGTGTATTCCTCCCGTATCGTTCTTCCTGTTCTCACCCTTTTGTTCTCCAATGTCTTAGCTTTTCCTGTCGCTGTGATAAAATACCCTGACAAAAGCACCGTAAGGAGAGTTTGCTCGGGTCCAGTCAAAGCCAAAGCAGCAGGACCCTGGTCACATTGCATCGGCAGCCAAGAAACAAGATGGCCATGGATGCTCAGCTCTTCTTTTCATTACACACAGTCCAGGATCCCCTGACGAGGGACTACTCTTGACCACAGTAAAGATGGGTCTCCCTACCTCAATGCAACCAGATAATCCCCCACAGTCATAGTCAGCCGTAGAGGACCCCTCCAGGTGATTCCAGAGTCTTCTGTCACGTTGAGAACACTAACCTTCAAGTCTAGGCTTTATTTCTACTTTCACGTGATCAGTACAAACGACTCTATGGACCCACAAAGGAGAGAAAATGTGATATTTGCCTTTCCGAGTTTGATTTAATTTACTTCATATGGAGATCTCCAGTTGTATCCACTTTCCAGAAAATGATCTAAATTCCTTCTTGATGGCTGAAAAAAATTCCCAATGTCTACATAAACCTATTTTCTTTATCCAGTTCTCTGTGGATAGACACCTAGGCTGGTCCCATAACTCAGCTCTTGTGAACAGGGCTGCAGTCAACACTGATGTGTAAGGGTCACTGGGGTGTGCTGACTCGGAGTCTTTGGAGGAGTGCTGACTCCGAGTCTGAGGAGTGCTGTAGCTGGGCCATACAGAAGGTGTGTGTTTAGTTTTTGTTTTTTCTACATTGATTTCCACAGTGGTGTGGCTAGTTCACATTCTCATACAGTGTATCAGCGTACCCTCTTGTCCCTGCTCTCACTGGTATGCTGCTTTTGGACTGTCATTCTGACTGTGGTGAGATGGGGTCCCAGTGCAACTTTTCTACACACTTCTCTGATGGCTAGTGGTGGTGAACTCCATTTTTGCACAGAGCCCACACTTTCTACTAGGCCCTGTGGTTGGTAGACCAGATGGTTGGTTCAGGCTTGTGCTTGGCTCTTGACAGACAAGAGTACAGTTTGCCCACCACCTTCTCAAACTATCCCAAGCACCAGAGGCCCATCATAGACCAGGACTATGTTGCTTAACTTCAGGGCCCTGACAATTCCTGAAGCTCAGCCCACACAGGTCTCATGCTGGACGGCTCTCTTGAGTTGTACAGTGCTGTGCCTCTAAGACTGAGGTAACTCACTGAGGAGGATGTGGACCCAGTAGCACTTGTCATGACAACAGGCCTCTATGTGGAAAAACAGCCCTGATATGTCCTGTGGCCACAGGGCGGCAGGTGTAAGACTCTGCTCAACTGTAATGTTCCTTCACAGTGACCACTGGCCGACCCAAGACATCACCTCTTTTAAAAGGGATGTGCAGTAGAGACAGCAGGCAGAGTAGAGGGGCAAGAAGACAGAGTGGGCACGGTATCTGGGAGAATCCCAACGGTGGGGGACCGTGGGTGCCAAACTCTAAAACGACAGTGTGTTAGTGTGGCCCCACAACTCCTCGTATTCTGAACAGTGAGCTGCCCAAGGGGCCACTGGAGCTACAGAGAGCCGTGATGAACGGACTGTTCGCTGCGATGTGTGTCAACTTTTCCCACATCCCTGGAGACCTTCGTGAAGAGTTCTCATCCCAGAGACAAATGAGGCATTGCTCGGATAAGCTGAAAAGAGACAGGCTAGAACAGGGTGGTACTGGACAAACTGCGCTTCAAAGAGATGAAATGACCTGCTGATACAGACACTGATGGCTGCTTCCCCATCAAACACCCTCCTCTTCTCCCTTGTAACAGAATTCTCCATATCTTTAGGGATGGCAAACGTGCCCAGCTAAGTCTTTTCCCTGGCTCACAGTCAGATTACTGTGGGACACAGTACTGACCAAAGAGTCTAAAAAAAAGCTTCGCTGTCATGACATAGGGATCTCTCTTTTCTCCTCTTTCTTCCTACTCTGCTCACTCAGAGAAAAGGCAGAGCCATGTTATGTCCACAAGGATGAAAGCCATTGCCAAGAACAGTCCAGGTAGGAAGATAACAGATATTGGGTCACTGATATACCATATGAGCCCTGGAAAGGCTCTCTCCGGGTTTCTCATCATGTCAGAAAAATTGCTTGTGTAGGCTAATTGCTATATTTGGGACATGTCTGTGCCCTTCTGAGTTTAGGTACCGCAAGTTTGACTCTGAGTGTGGCAATAAAAGAGGCGGTGGGCCTTTAATAGGTAGGGTTTAGTGGGAGGTCCTTAGGTCACCGAGAAAATGCCCTTGGAAAGGACTACTGGACCCAGTGCCTCAGCTTTCCTGTCCTTGTTCCTGCTTAGACTACCAGCTGTGGAGCCTTCAGGAGGTGGGCTCACTGGGAGTGGGTCTTTGAAGTTTACAGTCTGACCATTGGTTTCAAACTTGTTCTCTGCTTCACGGTCTCCTGGGATACGAGCAGACTCCCACACACTCCCACCACCATGCCTTCTCCGCCAGAGTGGCCTAGCGACCCCCAAAACCGTGAATCAGAATAATCTTCTTCCTTGAGATGCTGTATTGTAGTCAAAGTCGTGCAAATGTAGCTAACACAGGGGGCTCAGCTGCTGTTGCTCTTGCAGAGGACCTGAGTTTGATTCCCACACCCATGGGTGGCTCACAATCTATAACTTCAGTTCCTGGGGATCCAATGTTGCCTTCTGAACTCCACAGGCACCGGGCATGTGATGTGCATATGTACATGGAGGCAAAATATTCACCCTCAACCTATGAGATGTGTACAACGTTCTATATAACCCTAAGGAAGATCCTTTGTTTCAAAAGCAATGTCACAATGCCTGCTACCACCCCCCCGCCTTGCTCTCCCCTTTCTTTCTTCAGGTCTTTTAGCAACAGAAGCTAAAGGTTTCCTTCGCTGTCAAAAACAACCCTTGCTGATATCAGTCAACAGTGTCCCCCAAACTTAACATGGGTTCAAAGGCCACATGGAGCCTTTCCGTCAGACACCCCTGGGCTTGGTGTCCGCACCTCCCGTTCCTTCTCATGCCGACCCCAGACAACTTGCACAACTAGAGCAAATGAGTAACACCGCTGTCATGTGGCCCCCAGCTCCTTCCTGTCACTCACTCTCTAGCCTCGTTTCCTGGGATGCTGTGCTTTGCTGCGTCTAACCCAAGGCACAGTTCTGCGACCTCGCTCCCAGGCAACACACTCTTGTTTTCACAGCAGGTGAGATGTCATTGCAGTGAAAGGCCTGGCCACACTGAGTTCTCTCTCTGAGTCTGTCTGTTTTCACAGAAGGCAAGGGACATGGCCCACCTTAGTCTCAGGACTAACTTATATGTCAGATTCCTCAAGTTCTTTTTCAAAATGATGCATTTTAATTTTTAAATTAAATTCACTAAACATTTTAAATTCCATTTTTAAAATTTAAATCTAAAATCATATATATATATATGCATGTATGCCTGTGTTTGGGTTTGTGCATGAGTGCATTGCCTGCCTAGGTCAAATGAGGTCATCAGATCCACTCTACGGGGGCTGGATTTATGGTTCTGACACGGGTGCTGGGAACCAAACCCTGGTCCTCTGCAAGAGCAGTACATGCTGTTAACCTCTGAAACAGTCCTAAAAATTTCATAAATTCTTTAAAGAAAAGACATTTGAGCATTTACTATGTGTCAGCCATGGTTGACGTTCTTTACAGGAAGAAATCTGCGTTGTAATTGTTCCAGTTTCACAGACGAGTAAGCCAAGGCTCAGGGACATTAAGTAATTCACCGGCATCACTTAGAGAGAAAGTAGCAAAGCTAAGAAAAGACATTAAAAAATGTGAACCTCAGTTTGCAATACTTTACTACGATTGTCTATGGCGGCTAGGCACAGACAGTATTTGGTACTCAAGACCTCCTAAGGCCTCCGTGAAGCCCTGGCCATCTCACTTTCTTCACAATCATCTCTGGCCCTCAGGCCTGTGGCTAACTCATCCTTTGGATTTTTCTTGACTTGGACTCCTCTCAGGGGTCCACTCACTATTGCAGTGGACACCTAATGCCAGATGCCACAGGAAGAGCTAATGAGCTCCTTTTGTGCCTCAGGCCACAGGACAGCTAGAGTTGAGGACAAGGGTCGCTCGGAGTGGTTCTGGGATATAGGCATCAGTGTGGTGATCTCAGCCCACAGGCATGAAGAAGCAGGGCCTCTGGTATGGAAGGCTTGACGTCACTTTGTGCTCTCACTAAGACTGCCGACCCTTGCTCCTCAGGTCAGCTCCTATACGGTCTTGAGTTGAAATATCACCTCCATGGTAGCTTTCAAATGTACATCTCTAGCCAAGACCATTGTTTTGGATTCCAGCTTGGGTTTTTTGTTTTTTGTTTTGTTTTGTTTTTGTTTTTGTTTGTTTGTTTTTTTTTTTTTTTGGATTTTTTCAAGACAGAGTTTCTCTGTGTAGTTTTGGTGCCTGTCCTGGATCTCGCTCTGTTGATCAGGCTGGCCTCGAACTCACATACATCCGCCTGGCTCTGCCTCCCAAGTGCTGGGATTAAAGGCGTTGCACCTCTGCCTCCAGGCCAGCCTGGGACTTCAGTGCCTCCTCAGTAACTCTTTCTGCAAGTTTCTCTGATCTCTCACCTCCCATGTGTCTAAGACAAAAGACCTGCACAGCCCCTCTGTCATCTTTGCTCACTGGGATTTCACTGGCTACTGGATTTATGGCAAGTGGTTAGCAGCTGCTGTTTTCTTTGCCACCCCAACACTCCTTTGAGACTTCTCCAACCACTGACAAAACCAGGCCCACCCCAGTACTTGTACCACAGATACCAACTGTATGCTTGATTGCCAACTTGAATCATCTGATAAGAAAGCCTTGGTGAGGGACTGTCTACATTGGGTTGGCCTGTGGGCATGTCTATAGGGAACTGCATTAATCAATGTAAGAAGATCCAGCCCACAGTGGGCATCACCATTCAGGGGGTCCTGAACTGTGTAAGAGTGGGGAAAACCAGGCTGGGTACAAGGAAGCAGCACACATGCATCCATTTTTCTCTGTTTTTGATTGTGGGGCGTGATGTGACTGGCTGACTGAAGTTTCTGCTTCCTGAACGTCTCTGTGATGGACTGCAGCCCAGAACTGTGACGCAAAGTAAACCCGTTCCTCCTCTAGCTGTTTTCCTTCAGGGTATTTTATCACAGCAACAGAGATGAAACCACGTCACTAATCTACTGCCTTCCTAGAACCACTGTCCTCTGCAATTAATGAATCCATTAACCTTTTAAAATTATTTATAGCCTAGTGATGGTGGCGCATGCCTTTAATCTCAGTGCTCAGGAGACAGAGGCAGGCAGATCTCTGTGAGTTTGAGAACAGTGAGGGCTACAAAGAGAAACCCTCTTGAAAAAAATTACTGTTGCATGTGCGTGAGAAGGTACATGTGAGGTCAGAAGAAAACTTCTGGAAACCAGTTCTCTCCTTTTGCTGTGGGATCTGGTGACCAATCACAGGTTGTCAGGCTAGTGTGGCAAGTGCCTTGACCTGCTGAGCCGTTTGACCGGCTCTTCCCCCAAGCTTTTGCTCATCTGCTATTATCTGCCCTCCCCGGGAATCTCCCCGAGTCTCTGAGAGCAAAAACTCTGTCCTGTTCATTGAAGTGCATTATTTGGCACACCTCGGCAGATCCGTGGTAAATACTGCTTAATGACCAAATGGAATGTGAGTCAAGCCAGCAGCAAGTGACATTTAATAGAACCAGCGTAAGTGAAAGCATTTGTGTGAGGTTCCGGGCACGGCACAGAGTGAGCAGAGACAGCAGCAGCAGCAGCAGAAGCGTTATTACTATTCTCACCATTAGACTTGGCTATGTGAAACTGTTAATATCTGAACTTTGCCCACAGAACAGCAGTTTCATATGGTCTAATTCAACATTATGATCATTGTTTAAACAGGATATGTGGCTTGAAGCCATGCTGTCTGCTCAGTTAGAAAGCATCACTTCTGACATGGAGCCCTCAGCCCTTCATTTCCTAGCAGGTTAATGATGATTTTCCTCCTTCACTGGGGTCTAGCGCTAGAGACACATTCTCCTCTCTTTGAGCCAACTCGGGGAGTAGAATCCCTCCTCTCCTCTCCTGGGGTCCCCTGAGAAAAGACCCTCTCCATTAAAAGGTTTTAATGGACTCATTGCATCACTGAATGTGAATTCAGACCATCTCTGTCCGCTTCTTAGAGAACAGACATGTGAGGGACTCAGAGAGCTGTGACGCTGTGCCTGAGCGGTTCCTATGTGGTCGGGGTGAGGTGAATTAGAGACAAGAAACATGTCTTCTCCGTGACAGAGCTTGCTTCTAACTGCCATTCCATCACCAACCTTAAGTCACTGCGACAGCTAGACCCCCAACAGGACAGCAACAGAAACCTTACAGACGACAGGAGCGGCCGAGGGCCAAACCTTACAGACGACAGGAGCGGCCGAGGGCCACCACTGTTGCTCTCGAGGATCCGGTACTTTCCACACGGCACAAGTCTATCAAACTACCAATGCCACTTTCACACAATACCTATCTCAGTTACTTTTCTATTGTTGTGACAAAACACCATGACCAAGGCAACTTGTAAAAAAAGAAAGAATGTCACCTGGAGCTCGAGATTGCAGAGGGTTGGACTCCATGACCATTAAGGCGAGGAGGATGGCAGCAGGCAGGTATGGGGCTGGAGCCGTAGCTGAGAGCTCACATCTGATCCACGAGAATGAGGCAGAGAGAGCTAACCTGGAATGGGCCTGGGCTTTTTAAACCTCAAAGCCCACTCCCAGTGACACTCCTCTGACAAGGCCACACCTCATAATCCCTTCCAAACAGTTCTACTAACTGGGGATCGAACATTCAAATATATGAGCCTATAGGGGCATTTAAAACTACCACAATACCCAACGATCTAAAAATTATCAATGGTTTCAAACCCTGGCATTCATTCTTGACATAATAGGATATCCACCTAAACCCAGATATCTAGAGATGAAAAAAATCTAACCATTATCACTTAATGTCTCAATATATTACTTGAGAATTTAATTTTTAGGGTAAAGATCAAAACATTTACCTTGCTAGAGATAATAGAGCAACCACCAAACACGTACACAATACACACTTAAAAATTTTATGTGTATGGATGTTTTGCTTACACGTCCACCCACCATGTGTACGCTGAAGTTATAGCCTGTTGTGAGCCACCATGTGGGTGCTGGGAATGGAATCCAGTTCTCTGGAAGAGCAGCCAGTGCACTTAACCATTGAGCCATCTCTCCAGCCTCAATTTCTCTTTTTGAGAAAGGAGACTGCTGCTGTTCAATGTAGCTCTACGAGTCTACTTCTCTTCATTGAGAATTACCAAGGTGTCTATCTAGGAATTCTTTAATGAGTATCGCCTTATGCTGGCATTGTTCAGGTGCACTGTGACATGTGTAGTCACACAGACTCCATATGAGAGAGATCTTGCAAGCTTCTATTCTAATTCCATCCATCCTACCACAGGCAGAGGTTACCTCACCTCACAAAGGAAGGGGTGCAAGCTCTGGATGTAGAACTCATAATCGCCGAACAGGACAGTCCAGACTTGAGAGGATGAGCTGGCTAGCAGAGCAAAGCATCATTACAGAAGAAAATGTTTATCTGTTTCAGAAGCATCGGTTTCAAACAGCCATCCAATCACAGGATGCACAGCTGGAAGGCCTGTGGAACCCTCGGGTGTCACTCTAACTCACAGGTGGCCCGGGCACTCCGCCAAACGCACAAGGGGAATGAATCGTCATAGGGAGGGTGGGGGCCAGCTGCATCTGGGTGCCCTGTACTTCTGGGTACCAGGTAAACAGCTGCCTGTGAGGGCGTTCATCTCCCACCTTGCTTGAAGATTCAGTCTCCTCTGCTCTGAAGAAAACCCAAGCTAGTCTTCGAGGTGCTGGTCCTTCCTTCTAGCCCTGTTTCGTATCACTCCAAACAGTTACACAGGCTCCTTTCTGTAGCTGGGCTCCCCATGTCCTGTTGATCCTCACTGCCCCTCACCCTTCCCACGTAGCCTCCTTGGTCCTTCTAACAGGCTACATGCCCTCAGTCTTCTGAACACCCAGACTGTCTGTACCTCACTGAGAGGATGCAGCACCCCTGCTTTCAACTATTTGCAGGCTCATTTCCACACTTTCTCTGACTGTGTACTTCCAGGAGAGGGAGGACACATTTCATTTGCATTAATTCCTTATCCCACAGTCCTTGTTTTATGGCGGCCCTCAAGCAACTGAGAACAAGTGTGTCTGTGTCACATTTTTCTTGTCTGTTTACAAAAGCAGACCCTCAGGAAGGATGGAGCCACGGTGTTTCAGTGAGTCTGCGGACAGTTTAGGCAGCACCTCCCTCTCACATCTCAGCATCTTAAATGAAAAAATTCAAGCCCAGGCAAGTTCCAAAGGCCACGGATTAAAGCACCAACATTTCACTACAGTTGCTTTATCCTCATCCACATGCATAGTCATTCCTCTGTTCATCAATCTAGTCTCCCTGACACATTTCAAAATAATTAGATACTGTTTTATTTTCCTTGAATAACTCAGTACATCTGACTAAAATAGCTTTAGTTTAATATTAATTTTTAAATTTTTGTGACCAAATCTATGTGTGCATGTGTGTGGTGCATGCACATAGATGTCTGTGTGTATGCCAATGCACATACACGTGGAGGCCAGAGCAAGACACTGTGTATCTTTCTCTATTGTCCTCCATCTTATTGCATTGAGAGAGAGTCTCTCACTGAACTGGAATCTCACCATTTTGGACAAACTGGCTGCCCAGTGAGCACTCTGGATTTTCCTGTCTCTGGGTTCCAGGCTTGCCCACTGCACCCAGATTGGATGTGGGTCCTAGGGATTTGAACTCAGGTTCTTATGCCTGCACAGTAAGCACTCTGACCCAAACCTTACGTGTATACTCAGGGAGTTTTGCCTCTTGTATACGTTTGAGTAGCCCACACTCCTCCAAGGGGATTACTGTCTTGATCCCCACCACTACATTCTTGATACTAGATCGATTTCCTGGACAGAACAAGTAAGAACTCAGGACAAAAATATAATATACAACAATTTCACATAAACTAAAGACAAACTATGAGACAGAAAGTAAGTCTATTCTGGAGATGGGAAAGATGCAGACGTATTTTCCAGTCGTGTGTCTTTGAGCCTTGTGGAAGCTGCAGCTGGTGTAGCGCTAGAACTCCAGCAGGAGGCACGGGCTCTCTGGACATCTCTGGCTCGCCATGGCCACTGGAAGCTGCAGCAGCAATCCCGACAGCCAAGGGCCAGAAAAAACATGCATTCGGTGTAAGAACCACCCACACCTCCGGCTGACCCTGAATCACACATGCATGCAGCAGACTCCAACAAAATACCCGGGAAATGATGAGATGCCCGCCCAAGAGTCAAGCTGTGGTTTTAGTTTATCCACGTTAATTGCTGGTACCTAGAACAAACAAGCAACCTCTCTCTCCTCAATAGAAGAAGAGCAGAGAACCCAGGCTCCTCACCACAGAATATATGACTATATTCCACCCAAAATATAACGCAAAATTATCTGGTGACTGAACAGGAAAACACAGTCAGTCTTCAGTGAGAGACCTCAACTACAGTTAACGGGTGAGTGTCTCTAACTCTTATGGTTATGCTCAGTGGCACTGAGGAAATGGTAAGAGAGATGAGATGCATCAGAAAATTTCACACAGACACAGAAACTATGTAAGAGCCCCAGCTGGAAATTCTAGACTTAAAGTCTGTAATATAGGGTGAGATGGTGCACACATTTAATACCAGCACTGGGGAGGCAGAGGCAGGCTGATCTCTGTGACTTTGAGGCCAACCAGAGATACATAGCGGTTCAAACAATGTCCAAACATAACACCAAACCTCCTATCATATGTGAAAAAAATTAAAACAGCGGGTAAGGATGACACAACTCAGACCATAGGCAGGGCCAGTGAACTTTAAGACCAGTGGAAATGACCCCATCTGAAAGAGAAAGGAAAACAATGTTTTAAAGATGAAGGGTCAGTATTACAGACCTGAAGGGCTTCAAAGAACTCCGAGTGTAACTGGAGCCCCAGAAGGACAGAGTGAGAGAGGTCAAGACAGAATGACAATTGAAAAAACAATGGCTGGCAAGTCTTTGATTTTGTGGGTTTAGGAAGCTCAGCAAATCAATAGATTCATGAAGCCCAGGTAACTCGAAGCAGGATAAACACAAAGAAACCAGAGGAAGGAGAAACTACAGAGATCTTGAAGGAAGCCAGAGGAAAACTGCACAGGACACAGACGTAACAAAGGCTGTGGCAACTACGAAGATGTTTGTCACAAACCAGGAGTGCCGGCAAAGGGCTATGGTGATATTTTATTTGTACTGAAATGTGATTTTATTTGTATGTTAATAAATAAAGTTGCCAGGGGGTCAGAGCTATTAGAGCCATAGCAAAAGCTGGGCGGTGGTGGTGCATGCCTTCAATCCCAGCACTTGGTAGGCAGAGCTAGGTAGATCTCTGTGTGTTCAAGGATACAGCCAGCATTGGAGACACACACCTTTAATCTCAATACCAACCATAGAAGACCTGGAGGTCTGTACAGACAGGCAGTGACAAGGCAGTCATGTGGTTGGGTTTACAACCAATGAGAAGGCAGAACAGGAAGTCTATATAAAGACAAACAGACAGGAAGTAGGTCTCTTTTGGAGAGGTCTCTTGCGGAGAGGTAGGACAGCAGCGGCAGGAAGGGTAAGGTTTTTAATCTCAGCTCTTAGCTATCGCTCTGACCTCTTGGCTTTCATCTCTGAATCGTCTCTGTGTTTCTTATTTAATAAGACGGTTGGTTACATCTACAAAGGGCATTACAAAAAGCCTTCAACTGAAATTCTACACCAGTGAAAGTATCAAGAATGAAGATAAATACGCATTACCTTTGACACACATTTTACTCTTAATGTTTTATGCCTTTGAGGCAAGGTCTCTCATAACTCAGGCTGGCCTTGAACTCCTTTTCCTCCTTCGTCTGTCTTCTAAGTGCTGAGATTATAGGCATGCACCACCACGCCCAGATGTTTGTTGTATCTTTCGGGTAAAACTCTGTGTGTGCGTGTGTGCGTGTGCGTGGTGCAAGCACAAGCATGTGTGTGGAGGCCAGAGGATGATGTAGGGTGCCTTCCTCAGTCCCTCTCCGCACTATTTTCTCGAGACAGGGTCTCTCACTGAAGCTTGTGAGAGCTCACCAATTCAGCTAGGCTAGCTGGTCGGCACCTTCAGAAATCCCCATCTCTGCCTTCCCAGTGCTGGTATTGCAGGTGCAGGAACTCTTTGCTTGGGTGCTGGGGATCTGAACTCAAGTCCGAATGCTCATGTGATAGGCAAGCACTTTACAGACTCAGCCCTACCCCAGAACCTTCTGATTTTATATTAAACATTGGCTAGCCATGTGGTACTCTGCATACCAATTCACACAAACCTTAAAATACATGTTTTAAAATTAACTAAAACATGTGGGGAAAAATCATCATAATAATCTATCTTTACTTTTTCCTTTAATATTGAAGGGCAGGCAAGAAGTTACTTTGGCCAGGCAGTGGTGGCGCATGCCTTTAATTCCAGTACTCGGGAGGCAGAACCAGGTGGATCTCTGTGAGTTCGAGGACAGCCTGGTCTACAGAGCAAGATCCAGGACAGGCACCAAAACTACACAGAGAAACCCTGTCTAGAAAAACAAAACACCCCCAAACAAACAAAAGACAATATCAAAAGAGAAGAACAACAACAAAAAGAAGTTACTTTGATGTGACCTGACCATCATTTCTAGGCTAGGCTCTCCTAGCCTTCTCCCACTTTCCCACAATCACATTCGGAGAAAATGAAGGTGCTCTTGTTATTCCTCTCAACATTATTGAGACTCAGAGAAAGAATGCAGAACTGGCCATTAAAAAGGCTCACCTGCTCAGAGTTCAGGAATACAGGTAAGGTAGGTAAATGGCTCGGTATGAAGAAAGAAAACATGCCGGGCTACCCTGGAGGGCCACATTCAACTTGGAGAACTAACTTGAAGGCTGGAGATGGAGATACTGTTTGTGGTAGAAATCTCAACTCAAATCAGTATATTTGTTGGACTTGTTGGTTCAGGAACAGTCCCCTTCCTCCGCCAGGGGTCAGGAAGGGTGACCTCTGAACACCTGCTCTGGCCTTCCTGCATTCTCTTAATTCTTTTTAAAAGCAGCTGCTAAGTGCTACTTTTTCTGCAAAGAAGGATTAGGGAACAACCTGTCGGGAACACAAAGATTCCCTTCATACCATCCTGGCCTCTGTAAACCTACAGGCGGAGTGTTTTCCAAACTGTTAACATCCTGAGCGGACTGCCAAACTCAGTTATGAACTAGCCTCTAACGGCTAAGCAACAGCTGTGTTCTGTCCTGAGAAAGGGCAGCCTCGCCCGGCGACTCTCCAAAGGTCAGCTGTGTCCTGCAGCAGCAAGTCCGCTCCATGGCTGGTGGCACATGCCGGCACAACAGAACAGACTGTCCCTCAACTCCCTTTCCTCCCCCTTGGCTGCTCTTCACTGGCCTTAGATGTTCAGCTCGTCCTGCACAGGAAGCGCAGGCCTTACCCTCCATCCTGACCGCTCAGTGCGGCTCTTGTTCCCTACATACTCTTTTTCATTGAGGATATCTGAGAGCCACCACTGGAAATGGCGTGACAGCAAAGGATCAGAGAACAAAAGTTAAAATATGCCTTGCAAACGAGCACACTCACATCCATCCAGGGTTTGATACCGGCCCTCCCTCTCGCACAGAACCATACGGGCAGGGGAGCCGAAGCGGATCAATTAAATGAGCTGCTTATGGTCACCCTTTGACACCACAAGAAGGACTCAAGTTTAAGGATCTTTCTATTCTGAGGATCTTAAGTAGAGATACTGGGATGGGGAGATGTCTTGATCAGTCATGTGCGCGAGGACTTGAGTTTGGTCCCCAGAGCCCACGTGGAAAAGCCTGGTGTAGTGGCTGGTGTCTGTAAATTCCAACACTACAGAGATGGAGTGGCTGGCTGGCTAGCCACTCTACCTGCATCAGGGAAGCCAGGCCAAAAGGGAAACCATGTCTCAAACTACAACACTCTAGGCTGACTTCCGGCCCCCAAAGTCTTCCTGCCTCAGCCTCCCACATGCTGGAATCACAGGCATGCACTGCTATGCCTGGCTATGCATTATTTCTGTAATAATCAGGTAAGATTTTTTAAGTCTCTTACTACCTGAAAGCTGAAGAGAAAGATGTTCTCTTCAAAAGAAAATACTTCCATAGCATGTTAAATGACTAATTAAAGGTGCAGGGGGTCTTCCCCAACCAGGAGTGCAATACAAGAGTTTCTGACATAAACTATCACCCCAAGCATGGACAGAAGAGGACAGTCTGAGCTTTCAGACAGATGTCTTGACAAACAGCTTTGTCCTCGATTTCCCCTGGGCTGTGCTCTACACATCTGTGTGGAGTGCAAAGGCCCTTCTCTACAATCACTCCTTTCAGACAGCACGAGTAGAGAGAGGCAAACAACTGACTCCTCCTATGGTCAATCAGAACCGGACTCAGTGAGCCCAGGCATGGATTAGTCTTGTCTGGGTTATGAAAGGGCACTGTCAGCAGCCACTGGCGATGCATGGGGAAAAAGCCACCTCTGGGCGAGGGGTAGGGAGAGGAGGAAATCTGGTCCACTCTGTGTACTCCAAGCCAATCCCTGGGTTAGGGCAGCGTGGAGCCCTTGGCAACACATCCAGCCCAATGTGTAGCAGGGGCAGGAATGGGAGAGTGCTGTGTCCATTCGGTTAACTCTGTATCTAGGCTGGCCTTGACATACTGTTGGGTCAACCAGGCAAGCCTCAGAAGGCCAAGGCGTGGAATGGCCAGGCGCTGCCACGGTCACAGGCTGTGTTTAAGATAGGATTTCCCTGGAGCAGATTTCTCAACCGCAAAGTGGCAAATCCTTTTCTAAATCCACCTATGAAGGGGATTGTCTCCTTCCTTCCTGCTTCCTCTTCCCTAGCTTCCTGTTATGAAGAATATGACCCTGCTCAGTCTTATAACCTCATGTGAAACTTGGTATGACTCTGGCAGGTGACAGCCTGGCCACCTGCCAAAGGACATCCTGTGACAGGACCTAGACCTGAGGAAGACTCTGGCCGTGTGCTGTGGATGCCTGTGGTGGCGAATGTCATCGGATGGTACAGGCTTAAGTTGAGTCTCCTATTAACAAAGCTTCAACCTTTTATAATTTTTCTTCATTTAAAAAATTTTATTATGTTTATGTGCACCGGTGTTTTGTCTGCATGTGTCTCTGTGAGGGGGTCAGATGCCCTGGAACTGGAGTTACAGTAGTGAGCTGCCACATGGGTGCTGGGAACTGAACCTGAGTCCTCTGGAAGAGAAGCCAGTGCTCTTAACCAGTGAGCCATCTCTTCAGGCCCTTCTTCATTTTTTAACCAGAGAAAACAATATTTTACATCAAACTATTAAAAAAAGTGCCTATCCCCTTTGAACATTCTTTTGGTTTTATTTAAGCCAAATAATATACTAATATTGTCATTTCTTTTTCTGCTTTGTTTATTTTGTACGTGAGGGTGTGTTTATGTGTAGAGTGAATGTATGCCATGATGAGCGAGGGGTTCAGAGGACAATTTGTAGGTGTCTACTCTTTCCTTTCGCCATGTGGGTCCCGGGAATCAAGCTCGGGTCATCATGTCTGGCAGCAAGCACTTTTACCCACCCAGTCACTGTGTCAGCCCTCTATCCATCCATCTATTTGTTTGAAAATAAAAGTTACTTAAAAATGTTTTTCATACGATATATTTGGCTCATGCACCACCCCTCAATTCCATGTCCTTTCTCCTCTCTCAAAACCAAAACAAAACAAAACTCAAAAATCAAAACAAAAAACAAAAACCCACAAAAATCCCACATGGAGTCCATTCTGTGTTAACTGACCACTCCCCCGCACGAGGCCTGCCCGGAAGTGTCTTAGTTGACAGACTCAGGGGCACTCCATGGGAGGAAACCGCTCTCCCCTTTCCCAGCAGGTACCAGTTGTAATAGCTTCTTTGTTAGGGTGGGACTTTGTGTCCACTTCTCCTTCTCAGTGCTGGGGTTTGTCTGGTGTGACCCGCGCAGGTCTCGTGCATGTGCCAGTCTGTGAGCTCATAAAATCAGTCCTGTTGTGTGTCTGGGAGATTTCCTTCCCACCCACCTCTTCTACCTGCCCAAGCCTTGCGGGGAGGGGTTTAATGAAGACATCCCATTTAGGACTGAGTGCTGCAGTCTCTCTCTCTCTCTGCACACTGTTCAGTTGTGGTCTCGTGTATTAGTTCCCTTTCTTCTTTTTATTTCACTTGCTTACTTTCCCATGAACCTACATCCATCTTTTCCAAACACTCTGATATTTTTATTATTCCCCAAATGCCAAGGGTGGGCGGATACCTGCGCATTTCATAGTTGAGCCTATTTCTCAAAACACTGGGCGTGTCCTGCCTGCTTTTCTATCATGGATTATTCTATGCCTCCTGGGTTCTGTTTCTGTTTTTATTTATTTATTTTTTATTTTGAAGTTCTTGTTCTGTTTGTTTCCCAGAAAAAGATTTAAAAACATCTTTTTTCCATCTTCATACTTGATTGAAGTTTCAGTGGAGTGTAGAACTCTGGATGGAAAATAATTCTGCCCTACAACTCCGCTGAGGTTTTTCTCCTTGCTTCTGGCGCTGATGTTTACGAATCCGACAGCATCCTGGTTTTCATTTACTTTTGCTTGTGACATGCTTCCCCTGTTTCTGAAGAGCCACGGTCTGGATCTGAAGTGTCAGAGGCTCACACGTGGGACGCCTGGCTTCCACTGGTGGGGTGCTAGTTTGGAAGGCTACGGAACTTTTAGGAAGTAGAGGCAAGTGGGCAGAGGTGGGTCAGGGGCGGGGCTTTGAAGGGTCAGGGGCGGGGCTTCGAAGGGTCAAGGGTGGGCCTTTGAAGGTGGCTCCCCCACTTCCTGCTCCTGCTCTGTAGGTGACATGAGCAGACTCTGCTTTCCATTTCCACGCTGTTGACTCTGACATGCCTTCCATCTGGTCTTTCCCACTACGATGGACTGAACTCCCCCCTCCACCCCCACACCCCAAAGCCATTACCCAAACAAAATCTTCCTCTCTTTTTTTTTTATTTCATTTTTTTAATTTTTATTTTGCAATACAATTCAGTTCTACATATCAGCCACGGATTCCCTTGTTCTCCCCCCTCCCGCCCCCAATCTTCCTCTCTTTAAGTTGCTCCGTAAGGACCTTTGTCATAGTGACACAGAATTACTGAAAAATATTTTTTTATAATCCATTGTTTCTAGTTTTTATTTTTAATTTTTTTGAGATTTTATTTTTATTTTATGTGTATGTTTATTGGGCGTGCGTGTATATCTGTGCAACACATGTAGTGCACATGAAGGCCAGAAGAGGGCATCGGGTGCCCTGGATTCGGAGTTACAAATGGATGTGAGCTGCCATGTGGGTGCTGGGGGAAGAACCCGGGTCCTCTGGAAGAGCAGCCAGTGCTCTTAACCACTGAGCCATCTCTCCAGCCCCTATGTCTAGTTTT
This sequence comes from Peromyscus californicus insignis, assembly GCF_007827085.1. Lineage (NCBI taxonomy): Eukaryota > Metazoa > Chordata > Mammalia > Rodentia > Cricetidae > Peromyscus > Peromyscus californicus. The sequence continues at coordinate 113,385,471 of NW_026294402.1, read as the reverse complement.
TAATGTTGCTCATAATGTCCTAGACTTACAATAAGTGACTTTCCCCCACTTATTTTATGGAGCTCTACATTGAAAGCATCTTTTGTGTCTTGGTGTGACAGTATGTGTCTATAATCCTAGCATGCTGGAGGCTGAGAAAGGAGGGTCAGGAGTTCAAGGCCAGCTTGGCCTATATAGTGAGATGGGCGTGATGACTTTCAAAATAGAGTACCTTGACTTTCACTTCTGAAATTTTTCATGTTTTGTTAATTTCCTTTTTTAAAAATAAACTTATTTTTATTTTATGTGTATAAGTATTTTGCCTATGTATTTGCATATGTCTGTGCACCACATGTGTGCCTGGTGTCCACAGAAGCCAGAAGGGGGTGTCTAATCACCTATAACTGGAGTTACAGGTGGTTGTGAGCCATCGTATGAGTGTTAGAAACCAAACTTGGGCAAGAACAGCAAGTGTTCTAACTACTGAGCAATCTCTCCAGCCCCTTTTCTTATTTTCAATGTTCTACCTTAGGACTCTTGCTAGTCAGATACTGAACCTGCACATCCTGTTTAAATTTACTTATGTAACCAACGTTCTAATTTTCTACCGTGTGTGTGTGTGTGTGTGTGTGTGTGTGTGTGTGTGTGTGTGTGTGCATGTGTGTGCGTGTGTGCATACATGCCTATAGAGACCAGATATCAACATCAGGTGTCTTTAATTGCTCTCCACTTCATGATGCAGGGTCTCTCACTGAGCCCTGTGCTCACCAACTGGCTAAGAATGGCTGGCCAGCAGAACTCCGTGCCACCCCACCCCCGACCCCACGGGAGGTTAGAGGCTTGTGCTACCGTTCTGGCTGTTCTCTTGTCTTTTGGAAACTCGGATCTCATATCCAGCCTTTACATTTCATTTCTAAAGTGGTTAGCTATATTTTTATCTTCCAAAATGTTCTTCTTGTCCTCAAATATGCTGTCACTTTTTAAAACTTCATTACAAAAACTTTCAAAGAGTGGGACTTGTTTCAGCCACTGTCCTTTACAGCAGTGGGACCCATTCCCTGCACTATAATTAAGTAAAGACTAGTGCTGGCTACGGCTGTGGGCTCCTGCTTCCTCCTGGCCTGCAAGCCAGCCTTCCCTCTCCACACGACTCTGGCAGGTGGCAGTGAAAAAGAAAAGACATTCCAAATTCTGCTCTCATTTACAAATATGAAAACTGTTTATTTAGGACTAGTGAGAGGCTCAGCAGGCAGAAGTGTTTGCACAGCCTAACATCCTGAATTCAATCCCTAGAGACCACGGAAGCAGGCAACAGCCACCCTACCCACTCCAGCACGCACACACACACACACACACACACACACACACACACACACACACACACACACACCAAATAAAGTTTAAAAATATTTTAAAAAGCCGGGTGGTGGTGGCGCATGCCTTTAAGCCCATCACTCAGGAGGCAGAGGCAGGCGGATCTCTGTGAGTTCGAGGCCAGCCTGGTCTAAAAAGCAAGTTCCAGGAAAGGCGCAAAGCTACAGAGAAACCCTGTCTCGAAAAAACCAAAAAAAAAAAAAAGAAAAGAAAAAGAAAAACCAAAAAATAAAAACCAAAAACCAAAAAAAAAAAAAACCCAAAACAAAACAAAAATGATATGTAAAATTAAATTAAATTATAAAATAAAATAAAAAAGAGGGGGCGAAAGGGGGGGAGAACAAGAGAATCCATAGCTGATATGTAAAATTAAATTAAATTATAGAATAAAATTTAAAAAAATTATTTAAAAAGTGACAGAGGAATAATACGAATCTCCCCCTATGCCCACCTCCCTTCCTCCTTTTGAGAGAGGGAATTGCTCTATAGTTCAGGTTGCCTTGTAACCCATGATCCTCCTGCCTTAGCCTCAAGTGCTGGGATTCACAGGCATGCGCCACCACACCCAATTTAAAATGATGGATTCAACCCAACAAAGCTTTTTGGTGCCTCCCCACTCCCAGGGACCAGATAATTCTTCAGCAACTTCTTGCTAAGGGAGATGGCAGGTTGTGGCATGCTGAGACAGAGCAGAGCTTCTGGCATGGCCTGGTGGGCTGCAGCCCCCTCAGTCATTCGACCAAGTCCAGAAACCTCCCTGCCTGGGTATCATTTCCAAAAGCCTGGCAATAGCAGAGCTGCTCTGGCATCTCCTTGGATATGAGGTTGATGCTTACCCTACAGATGGTTCTGGAAATAAACTGGCTCTCTGGTTTCTGAAATTTTGGGTTTCATGATGACTAACCGCAACAGTTTATCTAAACCAGTCAGTCCCCTCTCAAAAGGCACCAATGACTCACACAGGGAGGTCTAAGCATTTTGTGATTGACACATGGGACCACTTGGTAAGTGCTCATGGGCTCCTATCTTCTGCTCCTAAATGGCAAGAAGCCACTGGAGTCTGCTTCCCGACACCTTGGACTCACCCGTGCTTGGAATCAGGAAGCTAGCTAGCATCACTGTGTCTGAGGCATCCAAGGAGGCCAGGTGACATGGGAAGCCTGTGCTATGACATCCATCCAAGTGTGGCTTTACAGGAGCCATCGAACATTTTTTTATGTGTGTGTGTATGTTATAGGTATGAGTATGTGTGCATGTTTGTGTGCGTGTGGGCATACATGTGTCATAGTGTGTGGAGGTCAGAGGGCAATCTTTAGGTGTCCATCCTTCTTTTCCATCTTGGTTGAGACAGGGGCTCCTTACCGCTGTGTAAACCAGGCTAGCTGTCCTGTGACTATCCAGGGATTCACCCGTCCATCTTTTATCTCTCCACAGGAGTACTGGGTTACAGGAACTCTGGGGATCCAAACTCAATCTCGTGCAGGTGTTTACCCACTGAGCTGTGTCCTCGGCCCCTAATGTCTGGAAGATGGAGTTCTGTGCCTGTCCTAGTTGGGTGTCTGCTGCTGTGATAAACACCAGGACCAAAAGCAACTTGGGGTTCACCTTACACCTTACAGTCCATCATTCAGGGAAGTTAGGGCAGGAACCTGGAGGCAGGAGCCTGGAGGCAGGAAGCAAAGCAGAGGCCTTTGAGGAACACTGCTTACTGGCTTGCTCCTCATGGCTTGCTCACTTTGCTTTCATACGTACCCCAAGACCAGCTGCCCAGGGGTGGCACTGCCCTCTGTGGGCTGGACCCTCCCCCATCAATCATTCATCAAGAAAATGCCCCACAGACCTGCCGACAGGCCGATCTGACGGGTGTAATTCCTCAATTGAGATTCCCTCTTTCCAGAGATGTCTAGGTTTGTAAGAGCTGACCCAAACCAACCCGCACAGCATCACTTCGACATATTGATGCAATCTGACTTTAGCTTACAAACACTAACAAGGAGGAAGAAAGCAGTGGGCATCTATCACATTTAAGGCCAACTTTCAATCCTCCTGTTGGTATTAGCCTGGCAGGGATCATCAGGCTGCTTGTCCTGCTGCCACGGATCTCCTTAGACCAAACCTAGTGCAGCCTGTCCGCCGTCCATCACGGCCTCTACCCTGGGACCCCCACCTTCGTCTCTGCTCATCTGCATGGCTGCAGCCTGTCATGTGACTGCCACCTTAGTGAAGCCCGGGGTGCAGAACGGCTGTGTATTTCTTAAATTATGCATGGTCTGACCTTCTCCTTGGCAAATACCTAGCATGTTTGCCTTCAGCGGTCCGCGGTGCTGTGAAGAGCTGTTCCCACATCTCTAGTCATTCCTCTGATGTGTGCTCATGCACTGAGGCAGGGACTGATAACTTCCCAACCCGTACCCGTGCGGCACAGTGCTCTCCGGAGCCTCCTCATTCCTCACAGTTCTCATGAAATAATCATAGCAGCAAACCCTCACAGATCGCTTGCAACATACCTAATGCTGTACCAAGTACCTTACCTGGGTGGATCTCATAGTCCATCCTGGGCAGGAAGGGACTGTTTTTATTTTTTATAATACAATTGTGGTTGGTTTCTAATGAGTTTTATTCTCACTTTATAGATGAGGAGAAAGAGGCAGAGGGTGGTCAAATGGGGGCTTTGGGATATAAACTCACAGTTCACCAGTCCTCATTCCAATCACAGTACAGATCCTAGCTCCTCTAACTGGCCAAGACTGCCTAGGCCAGGTCTGGTTGATTTGGCTGTAGACCCTTGACAAACAAACACACACACACACACACACACACACACACACACACACACACACACACACACACACACACCTGGACAAATGGAGCCAACAAGAACCCTCCTCAGGACTTGCTAGATTATGCCCGACAATTTGGTTCCCAGGTGCACTGGGAAGTGGGTAAGACAAAAGCTTGGAACCAGGATGGCGTGAGCCTGAGAAGGTTCTCAAGTGCTGCTCTGGGTTACGGCTGTCGCATTTAGGACAGGAATCTGGTTCTGGAGTCGCCAAGGCTGCTTCTGTGATGAAAATGCCTCTGAAATTCAGTCTGCAGGGCAATAACAAGGATCTAGAAGAGGGGATAAAACTATCAGGACCACCTAGGGGAATCAATTAGTCTCAAAAATGTAAGGGGCTAAGAAGTCAGCTCAGTGGGTAAAACATGGCTGTACAAGCTGGAGGACATGAGTTCAGATCCCCAGAGCTCATGGAGAAGCCTGAAGGGGCAGTGCAAACATCTGCGATCTCAGTGCTCCTGCAGACAGACAGGAGGCAAGACAGATTCTCTGCATTGCCACAGGCCAGCCATACCCCCTCTAGGTAGGGACAGATACCTTAGAGGCATAGGTCTAGGCTGGCAGAAATTGCTCCTAGTGATTCTGATGTATGCCAAATGGTGATAGCCATTTCTATGAACCTCTAAGACTTCCTGACTAGGCATCAAGAAAATATGTATTACAAACATAACTTCCAATGTAGCAAGTAGCATTCGGGTACAAGAATGGGACTCAGGGTTAGCACTCAGGTCTGAAATGGGACTTCAGCCTTAGCTTGCTGGTTGATTTGGGGACATTCCTTGGCCTCCCAGACTTCTTAGCAGTAGGATCAGGGGATTAGGTTTCTCTCAGCTCTGAAGCCTGTGCTTCCCACCCAGGTGGTTAGTAGATGCAAGTCCTCAGAAGGAGGGATGGGCTGAGAACTCAGAAGGGCAAAGGTCAGAACAGGCTGGAGGAGGTTGTAGAGTCTTATTACAGGAAGACTCTGGATAGGGGCAGTTACCTTGCACAGTTACCCTGTTAAGTCAGCCATCATTACTAAGGGCACAGGGGCAGTTATCCTGCAGTTACCCTGTTAAGTCAGACATCATTGCTAAGGGCACAGGGGCAGTTACCCTGCACATTTTACCCTGTTAAGTCAGCCATCATTACTAAGGGCACAGGGGCAGTTACCCTGCTAAGTCAGACATCATTGCTAAGGGCACAGGGGCAGTTACCCTGTTAAGTCAGCCATCATTACTAAGGGCACAGGGGCAGTTATCCTGCAGTTACCCTGTTAAGTCAGCCATCATTACTAAGGGCACAGGGGCAGTTACCCTGCAGTTACCCTGTTAAGTCAGACATCATTGCTAAGGGCACAGGGGCAGTTACCCTGTTAAGTCAGCCATCATTACTAAGGGCACAGGGGCAGTTATCCTGCAGTTACCCTGTTAAGTCAGCCATCATTACTAAGGGCACAGGGGCAGTTACCCTGCAGTTACCCTGTTAAGTCAGACATCATTGCTAAGGGCACAGGGGCAGTTACCCTGCACATTTTACCCTGTTAAGTCAGCCATCATTACTAAGGGCACAGGGGCAGTTACCCTGCAGTTACCCTGTTAAGTCAGACATCACTGCTAAGGGCACAGGGGCAGTTACCCTGTTAAGTCAGACATCAGTGCTAAGGCACAGCATGAGGCTGCAGGGAAGTGAGAGGAGGGAGATGAGAAGACGCCTCAGTGGAAATGGACAGGCCTGGAAACGAGGCAGGAGGGAAGGCAAGGGGGCTCCTGTTACAAGATGACATTGGGAGCCGCAGAGGGACCTGACATGACAGAACCCAGGCAGAGGAATGACTGAGGAGAGCGGGGCCTTGGGAAGATGACTGTGGCCGTTCACACGGGACAGAGAGGCTGGGAGCATGGTTGGGCAGGGCCCAGGCTCAGCTAGGGAGAGACACTGAGCTAGACAGAGGTCAGGCTGATTCTGAGACCCAAAGCTGTGGCAGTGGGAACCGCAGTGGAGGGCCTTATCAATGGGGAAGCTCCCACACTCTGGGAATTACGGGTAGTTCTTAGGGCTCTTCTGTTTACTTCTTTCTGCCTTTGCTAGTCTGTAGTTTCTCCTGAAGTGGGCAGACAGTGCTTTGTGATAGCAAACAGAAAATACCCAGGTTAGCAACTCCCTGTGGAAAACCCACGTGCGAACTGCCCTCCACTGTTCAATCCTGTTCCCCACTCTGCCTCTGCACGCCCCTTTTCTCATTGTGGGGACTATGCTCGCCCACCTACATCTCACTTCCCTCTCCTCTGGAAGGAACTTTGGAAGAGCACGCTGTTTCCCTTTCGAGACCACTCTTCTACCCTCCCTTGCCTGGTAAACCTGCCCTTCAAAGAGGGCAAAAAGACACCAGAGCCCCCACTAGTGAAGGGGTCAGTGGAATCATGGAGCCTTCTCCTGGAGTTGTCCTTCTTTTTATCCTCGGAACTAATACCTTAGTTCCTGCTTTGCAGTTTTCCTCTCCAAAAGGCCAAAGCATGGGAAATCCTTGACGAAGACCACTGAGCCTCCGGTATCACGACAGTGACCTTCAACTCCTCACCAGCCCTACCCTCCACAGCTGCCTTTGTGTCCTCAGGAACTCCTGTAATATGTCACATTCTAAAGCCCCTCCTGCACCACGCACCTCTAGCTTCTTGGATACATACTCCAAATTCCAAGTGTTTCTCTAATTCACTTTTTCCCAGCATCCAGATTCAAAGGCCAGTCATTTCAATTTTTCTCGTGAGTGTTCTGAATTCTCTCCTCCTTGGAGGTTCTACTAACCCTGTCTCTTCCCTGCAGCCCAATCCAAGCACCATCTTCCTCCAGAGAAAGCCTGCCCAGCCACACTGTTGGGCTTTCTTGCCAATGCAGTGTTTATAGCTCCATGCAGGATCCCACAGCCCAGCTGGCCACACCTATCAGATGCCTCCCCTACCGGCTGTCAGAGCCACTGAGACCCTGCCATGTCCCTATTTCTGATTCTATTGTTCCCATTCTCTGCAAATGGTTTTCTCCCATTTCACCAAGACACTTGAAGCCATGGATTACAAACACTCTCATTTCTCCCTCCCTGCAGCTCTGGGGTCCCCAATATGTTCGTCTCAGCTTTATGAAGAGGGTGTCTTGTCCCTCCCTCCAAGGCTGACTTCTCTGCTGGAGTCCAGGCCCTAAGTCTTCTTCACCCTGTTGACTACCATTCTCTTCTCAAAGCTTCAAATTCTCCTTCCCTGGCTGTTCCCTAAGACACAACAAAAATGCACGCACACACTCCTTGCCTACCACCCTCTCATCTTGTTCCTGCCAAGCTCCTTAGAAAGTTTTGCTATTTTTGTAGGAATGATGCGTGCTCATGCAAAACATTTTAAATAATACAGAAGAGCAGGAAGAAAATAACTATCCTCCAGCATCTCAGCACCCAGAGATAATGTGCCTCAACCTATTCTCTGTGCACACTGTGCTGTTAACTTGTCAACATGATATAAGCTAGAGTCATCTGGGAAGAGGGAACCTCAGTGGAGAAGATGCCCCCATCAGATTGGCCTGTAGGCAAGAATGTGGAGACTTTTTCTTGATTAATGATCGATGTGGACCAGGCAGTGGTGGCGCATGCCTTTAATCAGGAGGCAGAGGCAGGTGTATCTCTGTGAGTTCAAGGACAGCCTGGTCTACAGATCAAGTTCTAGGACAGCCAGGGCTGCACAAAGAACCCGTCTTGAAAAACCAAACCAACCAACCAATCAACCAAACAACCAACCAACCAATGATTGACATGGGAGGGAGCAGCCCTCTGCGGGCAGGGACACTCCAGGACAGGTGGTCTTGGGTGTATAAGGAAGTAAGGTGAGTGAACCACAGAGAGCAAGCCAATAAGCAGCATTCCTTCATAGTCTCTGCTTCAACTCCTGCCGTGGTTTCCCTTACTGATGGGAGGGGACCAGGACACATAAGTCAAACAATCCTTTCTTTCCTGTGTTCCTTTTGGTCATGGTGTTTTTATCACAGCAGAAGCTAGTACATACAGTCACATGCAGAGGGATACAGGTTTGACTCAGCAGAGACTTTGGGGTACCTGACTGTGTATGAGTGGTGTTTTATAGACCCAATACCTCCCTAGCCCTCTTCCAAGTCAATGCCTTACATTTTGTAACTGTGAGGAATTCTGGGGAGTATATAACATAATTGCTTCCTTGTCCCCTACTGATAAGTTTATCATGCTCTGCCCATTATTTGTGTCAAGGAGATTATTTCTGGCAAGCATATTTTTTTAATTATTAAATTATTTTTAGGACATTTTTAGTGTGTGTGTGTGTGTGTGTGTGTGTGTGTGAGAGAGAGAGAGAGAGAGAGAGAGAGAGAGAGAGAGAGAGAGAGAGAGAGCAGTGCACTTGTGTGAGTTGGAGTGCCATCGTGTGTGTGTGTGTGTGTGTGTGTGTGCGTGTGTGTGTGTGTGTGTGTGTGTGTGTGTGTGTGTGTGTAGGTCAGGAGACAATTTGTGGGAGTTGGTTCTCTCCTTCCACCACATGAGTCCTGGAGACTGAACTCAAGTCCAGGCTTGGTGACAACTGCCTTTACTCACTGAGCCTCCAAAAGACTCCTCTGGCTGATTTCTTAAAAAAAGTTGATAGATTAAGTCCACCCTCAGCTCATGCTTTCTATACACTGTAAAACAGTCCCTGGGCCGGTTGCTCCCGCACCTCCATCAATGCAGATCCTGAAGCACATTGTTTCATTTTTATTACTAATATCAAGAATGAAAAATAAGCCTGTAGGCATTAAAGTAACATGAACTCATACTCCCTATTTTTTATTTTAATTAATTAACTAATTAAATAATTGATTAATTTTGGTTTTCTGAGGCAAGGTTTCTCTGTGTAGCCTTGACTGTCCTGGAACTCGCTCTGCAGACCAGCCTGGTCTCGAAATCACAGAGATCTGTCTGCCTCTGCCTCCCAAGTGTTACACTCCTCATTTAAAAAAAAAAAAAATACTAAGCCGGGCGGTGGTGGCGCACGCCTTTAATCCCAGCACTCGGGAGGCAGAGCCAGGCGGATCTCTGTGAGTTTGAGGCCAGCCTGGACTACCAAGTGAGTTCCAGGAAAGGCGCAAAGCTACACAGAGAAACCCTGTCTCGAAAAACCAAAAAAAAAAAAAAAAAACTTTTAAATTTACATGTTTAGGTGTTTTGCCTACATGTATGTATGTATGTATGCCACATGTGTGCCTGATGGGAGGGGACCAGGACACATAAGTCAAACAATCCTTTCTTCCCTGTGTTCCTTTTGGTCATGGTGTTTTTATCACAGCAGAAGCTAGTACATACAGTCACATGCAGAGGGATACAGGGATACAGAAGAGGGTGTCAGATCCCTGAAGCTGGAGTTATAATTATGAGCTGCCATGTGGGTGCTGGGATCCAAGCCCAGGGCCTCTGCAAGAGCAGGCAGTGCTCTGAACCCCTGAACTGTCCCTCCAGTCCCAAGTGATTGTGTAGGTGACTGGCTCAACGGTTGCTCTACTTCTCTGTTTTCAGATTAGGTTGGTCTGGAACTCCAGAGGTCTTCCCGTCTCTGCTTCTGGAGAGCTGGATTAAAGGTGTGAGCCACCACGCCCAGCTACACAGCCATCATTTCGAAAACAGTCCAAATGGACAAATTCCAAAGAAGAAACTTGCTAAGACATATGCAAGAAGAAACAGACCACTTGACTAGTCTTGGTTCCATCACTTACGTGAAATCTACACTGAACACCTTGCTCACTAAGAAACTCCAGGACCCAAGTTTACAAATGCACACTGCTATTTATGAAATAACATCTGGGGCGATGGCTCAGTGAGTGAGCCTGAGTTCGATTCTCCAGAAACCACACAAAAATGTCAGGTGTGGTGGCATGTGACTCCTACTCCAGCACTGGAAGGCAGAGACGGAGGATCCCTAGGGTTTGCTGGACAGGTAGTCTAGCCCAACTGGCAATTTCCAGTTTCAGTGGGAGCCTGCCTCAAAAACTAAGGAAAAGAGCATCGGAGGAAGACATCAGGCTCCCACATTCACAAGCATAACATGCATGTACACCTGGACACACATGTGCACACATACACATGAACATGTGCACACGGATACACACAAAAGTGCACTTTAAAAACAGACAGAAGCAGTACTGGCTTCACACAGTTTTCCAAAGAATAAATCTCCCAAACATGTTTTCTGAGGCCCAGCATAATCTTGATACCAGAACCCTACAAGGACTTTGAACAAGAAGGGAACCCCACGCTGACCTCTTCGTTAAACACTACAATGGGTTGTGGCCTACCTTCCACTCAAGTTCATGAACTCCCTGAATTTTTGGTTCTGGACCACTTGGGGAATCTGTGGACTCTGGCTTGAAAATTCCCACCTTAAAGTGTGCCACTGGGGGTGGGGGTGGGGGCGGGCTTTGAGGTTTCAAAAGCCCAAGTCAGGCCCAGTGTCTCTCTTCCTCCTGCCTGACAATTCGGACGTAGCTCTATCAGCTCCTTCTCCAGCACCATGTCTGCCTGCATGCTGCCATGCTTCCTGCTGTGATGACAATGAACTAAACCTCTGAAACTGTAAGCCAGCCTCAATCAAATGCTTTGTTTTATAAGAGTTGCCATGGTCATGGTGTCTCTTCATGCAATAGAACACTGACTAAGACACATATGAAATCAACTCTTTCATTTAAGTTTATGAGTTTCCATTTGGGGAAAGTGTGACATTTAGGATGTCACTTGTCAATTGAGAAAAGACTTCAGGAATATAAATTGGCCTGAAATCTTTATATTTAAAGAGGAGGAGGAGGAGGAGGAGGAGAAGGAGGAGGAGGAGGAGGAGGAGAAGGAGGAGGAGGAGAAGAAGAAGAAGAAGAAGAAGAAGAAGAAGAAGAAGAAGAAGAAGAAGAAGAAGAAGAAGAAGAAAGAAAATTCCTACCTTAAAGAAACAGGGCTAGAGGTAACCTAGACTACCAAGGAACCAGAGCACCAGTCCAAACAAAAAACCCATCAGGTAAGTCATAATGGACATCTGTCCTATGGATACTAAGGGGCTTCAAACAGGTTTTTTTGGGAGCTGGATTGCTCTTAAGACAGTGACTCTTAACTTATGGGTCACAACCTCCATATGGGTTGTATATCAGATATTATGCATATCAGATATTTACATTATGGTCCATAAAGGGAGCAAAACTACAGTAATGAAGTAGCAATGAAATAATTTTATGGTTTGAGTCACCACAACATGAGGAACTGTATTAAAGGGTTGTGGCATTAAGAAGGTTGAGAACCGCTGTTTTAAGAGGACTTGTCTTGGCTTTTCACACATGTCTTTGTTTTCTCTCTAAAATAATTCTTGCTTTCCTTAATATAAAGAACTTGACTGAACATTTCAAGTCTTTTATTCCTCAAATAAAGCCCTGGGATAATAAAGCAGAGGCGGCATATTAGGCAATCCAATTCTGATGACATGCTCGGACACCGGACTGCACGTTTGTAAACAGGACATTCAAGGCATTTTTGTAGCTGGCGCTTGACACAAAGTCGAGCTACAGACCAAACCCTTACAACACCCTTTGGAAGGTCACCTGAAAAAAACAAGACTGAGGGTGGATGTGGGACAGCTGAGTTAGCACCGAGCTTAACTCCCTCAGGGAAAGATCACTCTAAATTTCCGACAATCTTCTTGGACACTCTCCTTTTGGGAGAAGAACCAACTCAATGCAATGGCTGCACCTTCCCCACTTTTTGGAATTCGTTTCCACGTACAGAGGTAATATCTTTAAAAATTGATGCTAATCTTCAACTAGAGTCCAGGATTAATCTTTTTTCATTATGAAAATTTTAAACCTATGAGAAACTCAGGGAATAAATTTAGCAAATACATATTGGAACTATGTACCCAACTACCCATCTCTAGAGAATTTTAATGTTTTGTTATATTTGTCTTTAAAATTTTTTTAAAAAGCCCTTGTTAAGAAAACATTAGAGAGGGCTGGAGAGGTGGTTCGGTGGGCAATGTGCTTGCTGAAGCATGAGGACCATGGTTTCAATCCCTTGAACACTTGCAGAGGCAGGCAGGACAGCACGTGTGTGTAATCCCAGCACTCCTAGAGGGCCCTGGGAAGTGGAGACAGAATCCCAGGCCAGCCTGCCTGGCTCGGGTGAGAGTCAAGGACCAACACCTCCTGCTCTCTGATCTCTGCATATGCTCTGTGACATGCCCTCACTCACACGCACATACACGAATATGTATGTATACACACATGCACACACACACACACTCACAGCCCACAGACAATAAAATACTTTTGTACTGATAATACTGAGAGTCTAATAGATTCCTTTTCTGTCTCACTAGGTATGCCTAAATTTATTTATTTAGAATTTTGTTCTTCTATGATTTCTTCCAACCAGATCTCGGCCCTGCTTCTCCAAAGAGAAGCCAGTGGGATTTTGAGAAATTACCTTTTATTTTTAATAATGAAATTATTTCACTTCAGACAATGCCAGTATTGTAATGGAGATGCCCTAAGTTGAATCATGAGCAGGTGGGGTCCATAGTGTACCTCAGTAGGAAGAGTTTCAGGTGGAGCTGAGCATTTCCTGGCCATCCAGAGTGTCAACAAGGCACTAAAATCTTCTCATATAGTTGGATTTTGTGGTTTGCAAATAAGAACTCTGACCAATACAATGGAACTTGATTGCCTTTAAGAGCCTCCTTGGCATGTTTCCCTATTGAAAACATCCCACCTACGTATATTGGTGCTCGCCTTTAATCCCAGTACTTGGGAGGCAGAGGCAGGAGGATCTTTGTGAGTTCAAGGCCAGCTTGGTCTATATAGTCACTTCCAGGATAGCCAAAGCTACGTAGTGAGACCCTGTCTCAACAACAACAACAAAAAAAAAAAACACCCCAAAGCTCCTCCTTTATTTAATTATATACCTAGAAATCATGTGGCTGGAACAAATGAAGACTAAAGGATCACTTCTTCCATGGGTTTAGAAATCAATAATATTTAATTCTTGTGTGTGGGGGGGTGTATGTGTGTATGTGTGCATACTTGCACATGCATATGGAGACCAGAAGTGGACTTCAGGTATCTTCCTTAGTCGCTCTCTACCTTGTTTTATGAGACAGAGTCTCTCAGTGAACCGAGATAGGCCTCTCACTGAACCGAATGATGGCCAATTTGGCTATACCAGCTGGGGAAGCCCCAAGGCTTTTCCTGTCTCTGCCTCCCCAGAGCAGGTGTGCATTGCTAAGCCTGGCTTTCTACACGATTCTAGGGATTGAACACGGGTCCTCATGCTTGCGGGGCAAACATCTTACCAACTGAGCCATTTCTCCAGTCCCACGATTCTTGACTTTCATGATACATTTCAGTGTCTCTCACTTCCAGCATTTATGGTTCATAAGCTAACTTGAAGAGTGTCAAGAGATAACAGCAACAGCCGGGCGGTGGTGGCACACGCCTTTAATCCCAGCACTTAGGAGGCAGAGCCAGGCGGATCTCTGTGAGTTCGAGGCCAGTCTGGGCTACCAAGTGAGTTCCAGGAAAGGCGCAAAGCTACACAGAGAAACCCTGTCTCAAAAAACCAAAAAAAAAAAAAAAAAAGAGAGAGAGAGAGATAACAGCAAGAATCAAGGAAACAGTTCATTATGTAGATAACAGACAGAAGAAACCACATCCTAAGAGAATGTGGTCTGTCATCTAGGGTGAACCGAAGAATGTATCCCATTAAAAATGCTGCCTGTGGCAGGAGCAGGAGGCATCTTCCGGAGAAGCGTAGCTGCTGTCTTTCAAGACATAAATCGAAAGGGCTTGTAGTCGTCTCCATGTGTTTTTTTCTTAAGTTTCCTTTTAACACCAGGGCCAGACAGACTAGGTTTAACTCCTGTCTTTCCAATAGGGTAAGTACATGGCTACCTCAGAGGTGAGTTTCTTAACTCCTCTGAGACTTGGTTTCCTCTGCCACATGGAAGGCAACACTGACATCCTAAAGTAGCATGAAATAAGACACACATGTAGAGAGTTTAACACATGTCAGTCATGAAGGCAGAGCGTCTGTGGCTCTTTGTACATCCTTTCCCTAGAGCACTCTGCTTAAGCTCTCAAATAAAAGAGCCAGAACCAGTGACATGGCTCAGTGAGTAAAGAAAGGCATCTGCCACTAAGCCTGCTGGCCTGTGTTCATCCTTGGGACCCTCATGGTAGAGAGACCAATTCCTGCAAGTTGTCCACGGACTTCTACACACACACACACACACACACACACACACACACACAATCTAATAAATTTTTTCAAATTTTTAAATAAAATAGCTACGTCATTTTGCATTCGCATTCTGGAACCTGTTGGGGCTGAACAGGACAGAGCATTGCTCAACAAATATTTACTGAGTAAGCAATCAGAGATAACAATAATGATTAGCTTAGGACGTGTTTGCTAAATGTTGATATATTTGGCAAATGTCTTTTACAGATCACTTAATTCTCATAATAACTCATATAAGGCACTGACTACTATGAAACGGAGGCTCAAAGACAGTCGACAAGGGGACTGAGGCGATAGCTCCATGGTAAAGTGACTTAAATTTGACCCCCAGAAGCCATGTGTAAAAAAAAAAAAGAGCCCAGTTTGGTGGTGCACACTTGAAATCCCAGGGCTGGGGAGGTGAGGACAGGGGCGTTGCTGGTTACCAGTCTATCCTATTTAATGAGGACCGTGGGAGATACTATCTCAATAAACCAAGGTGGATGACTCTCCCTTCAGGAGCCTGTGCCCTTCCTTACGTATGACTGTTTTCTTCTGCATGGCTTTCTCTCCTAATCCTTGTGCTTAAGCCTGTATTAAATTATCTTTAAGAGCTGGGTAGTGGTAGCACATGGCTTTAATCCCAGCACTCAGGGGGCACAGGCAGAGGCAGAGGCAGGTGAATCTCTTTCAGAGGCCACTGTAGATGAATTTCTAAACAGTCTTATTAAATAAGAAACACAGAGCCAAATACAGAGGTGCAAGCCGTAGAGACTAGAGCAATAGACGCCAACTTTCATAAGTCTTCCTAAATGTTTGTTTCTGCTCTTCTCTAAAGACACTTAACACAAATGGTCTTTTTGTAGTCCCAGTTCAATTAAAAATTAAAGCTGGCTTTGGAGTTGGAGTGTGGCTCTCTCCTTCTTTAAACCCAAGCATGCTTGTTAAAAGAAAATGCAAAATCTCTGTATCATGCCAGAAGAAAGAGCCATCTTCTGATATGGGATAGGAGAAAACGAAAAATTTAAGGGACTATTTTATTACTACTAATCTCAATTCTTTGATTCTATTTTGATTCTTTAAACTTTTCTTAAGGTATGAATTTTACATCAAAATTTATAAGAATAATATCTATATATTTTAAACTTTTGTTATGATATTAATGGTCATATAGAGTACTAACTAATTCTAGAAAAAAAAGGCTTCAGTTAGCTGCCTATACATGTTTTTGCGTTCTATCAGTTTTCTGCAAGGAATCACGACCAGGCCTAACATCAAATTTGAAGTCTTCAGAAAGATGATGGGGCCCCATAACAACAACAATTCCACATGGAAAATAATAATACCACTAAGCTGACAAACATCACCCACAGATCAGCTTTGGACTACAAACTGCTCAGAATGGCTAACTGAGATGATCCAGTTTCACAGACTACTTGAACAAGAACTTGAGATAAGCCCTGAACTTTGACATTATGCAGAGACTGGACAACAAATGATATAGCTACCTTTCCTAGAACTTGACAATTAATCCAAAATGTTTCTTCTCAGAATCCCCTAAAGATGCCTTTGCCACAACCAGTAGAAAGCAATTTTAAGAACACGACACCTACATTCCCAAAGAGGTGGTGTGGAGTGGGTGGTTTTTGGTCTTTCAATGAGTTTTGGGTTTGGGATAATTTTCATTGTTTAGGAGGGTTGGTTACAAGTTGTTGTTGTTAATGGTTAGGAAAAGGAGATTAGATTTAAGGTTCTTGTTTGGAAAAAAAAGAAGATATATAGAAATGACAGAATAGAGGGTAGATGATTGAATCTACTCTGAAAAGAAAAGAGAGGATATATATACATATATATATATATAAAGGTAGATTATTGAATCTACTTTTAAAAGACAATTACTAGTTTTAAATACTTTACACTGGATTGGATTTTTATATATTGTATACACAGTATATATATTGAGATTGATACTGTTAGAAAATGCTGTATGTATTTTTTCTAATCTTGTTCAGGATATTGTACTTAGACAGTTCATTTAACAATGTAATGCAATTTGCTAATCCTTGAATGTAATTATTACCAACTGTTAGGATATAAAGAAATGAAAATTAGTAGTTAGACATTACAATCAAACTTGTAGTCATATTAGGTATGTTTTCAAGGTCAACAGAAATATATTAGATAGGTCATCTTCAAACCCTTCAGAGAGCTACAGAATATTTAAAATGTTTTAAAAACTTAGACTTTCTGGACAGTGAGATATGTCTGCTCCTGGCAGCACTGATTTACTTCAGAGAGGAGGATAGGCATCGAAGACACTCCATGTTGAATTTATCTTCTTCTTGGCAAAAATAGCCATTTGGGCAAGAAACTGTTCTTGCCAGGACTGCTTGACAAAATGTTGTATCGACTGGACTTGCAGGACCCATAGGAAGGTGACCAATGAACTTTGTAAGGCAAAATGGTCCTTCAGGTTCCTGCTTTGCAGAAGAAACTGCCAGACACTCTATAGGACACAGAGGGAAAAACATGACTGAGAGACTAGGCCTATGGGCTGAAGATGGATGCTCCAACATTGCAGAACTCTGGGTAACTGTCCAGGCAGTCAGCTGTCTCTGTCATTCTAGATTTTTGGAAGCCACTTGTGTGCACTTCCTGTTTTATTAGGTAATATTATTTCCTTCTTGAGGTCTTCGATGTAGCTGAAGACTAGATAGTTATAATTTTCTTTGGTTATGATAAAAAATAAATTAGAAATAAAACTTTAGACTCACAAATATAGGATAGATAGAATATTTTCTTTAATTTTGCCAAATACAAATAGACTAGATATTGTAACTAATTCTTACTAGATAACTGTTTTGTTATGTAATTTTACTATGTTGAAGTTAAAACCTTCCTTTTAAATAGAAAGAAAAGGGTAAAGGATGGGTGATGTTGCTCTGTATGCTGTGAATGTGTTGCTCTGACTAGTTGATAAATAAAATGCTGATTGGCCAGTAGCCAGGCAGGAAGTATAGGCAGGATAAGCAGAGAAGGAGAATTCTGGGAGAAGGCTGAGTCATTAGATACCAGCCCGCCGTCCAGGGAGCAGCATGTAATGGCATACAGGTGAAGCCATGGAACATGTGGCAACATATAGATTAACAGAAATGGGCTGAGTTTAAATGTAAGAGCTAGTCAGTGGTAGGCCTGAGCTAATGGCCGAGCAGTTTTAATTAATATAAGCTTCTGAATGATTATTTTATAAGCGACTATGGGGTCCATGGGGCTGGGCAGGACCAGAGAAAACTTCAGCTACAGGCCAGCCTGGTCTACAGAGTAAGTTCTAGGACACAGAGAAACCTTGTCAAAACAAACAAACAAAAAAATAAAATAAAATAAAAACCAACCAAACAACAAATTTTAAGAAAACAAGTAGACCTCAATTCATGCCATATATTTTACTTAAAACAGTTTAAAAATGGAATGATGCAAATTTCTCTTCCCTTCCCCGGCCCCCCCAAAAAAAACTTATAGGAGAAAATCTTTGTAACCTTGGGTTAGTGAGGCCATCAGTATGACAGTGTAAACATCATTCAAGCTAGATTTTATCCAAATTAGAAATCCTCACTCTTGAGAGGCACCAGCAGCACTCACAGTTATGAAGATATCTACTATCAAAAACCCAGAAAAGCCAGGCCTGGTGGTTCATGCTGTAACCTCAGGACTCTGGGAGGCAGAGGCATGAGGACCGAGAGAAGTTCAAGCCTGGGTGATGGGGGAAGCCTGTCTCAACCCCCCTGACTCCAAGCAAGCAAGCAAGCAAAACCCAGAAAAATAATAAGCATGCTCAGGATGTGAACACTCCGGGATCTTCATGCTATTGGAATGCCTTGAAAAGCAGCATGGAGGGTCCTCAAAACATGCCAGGTAGAACTGCCAGATGGTCTAGCAATTCTACATGTAAGTATAAACCCTGAACCTTAAAGCAAGAACTCAAAATGTTTGCACCCCAAGGTTTATAGCAGCATTCACAAAAGCTAAACCATAGAAGCAACCAAAGAGCCCACAAACAAATGAGTGCAAGAGCAAAGAAGCCAGATACAGACAAGGGGATGTCAGTCACCTTTAAAATTAAAGGTGAATAAGATTCACAATAGTGTGTGTCAGGAGGAAATTCCGACATATACCATGCCATGGATGAAGCCTGAGGGCGTTCTGTTAAAGTGACACAAACCAGTTCCCAAAAGATAAAAGGAAAGATGGAGCATCAAAGGAGAGACAGAGGCAGGATGGGTGGTTGCTAGGGGACATGGGGAGAGGGAAAATGCCCATTTACCACTTAACAGGCACTTTCAGTTTTACAATATGCAAGAATTATGGGGACGGATGGAGCAAGGGTTGGACAACAGCACAAATGTTTTTGGTACCCATGAGCTGTATACTTTAAAGTGGTAAAATTGTATATTGTGTGTTTTTTAATATAAAAGATGTATTTATGTTAATTTTATGTGTATGCCAGCAATGTGTGTCTGTGCATCATATGTGTGCAGTGCCCACAGAGGCCAGAAGATGACGTCTGATCCACTAGAACCAAGGCCAGGTCCTCTGCAACAGCAGCAAGTGCTCGTAACCGCTGAGCCATTGCTCCAGTGTGTGTGTGTTTCCTTAACCACACGTACCCCCTTTGGAAAAAGAAAGACATGGCTAGGCTGGTAGGGGTGGGGTGGGGGTGAGGGGGTGTAACATGTGCAAGGCCCTGGGTTATTCCCCAGCGCTGTGTACTCTGGGTGAAAATATTTGCAAAACACATAGAAAAAAAGGACTTGAATGTCAATTTATATTTAAAAGACATCAATATTAAGAAATCAAACAAATTGTAAAATTAAAAGTAGGACTCTCAGCATCATTAGGACGTTGGGCTGGGTCCAGCTGCAGAGTGTATGCCTAGCATGCACAAAGCCTTGGATTCTGTCTCCAGAGCCAACACAAACAAAACACCAAGAGTACAGCCTGATAAGATGATGCCATTAGCCACTCAGAAGAAATGACAATATCAGAGACAGATAAGCAGCATATCAACAGGGACTGTCACATGGCCACTTGGAATCAAAACGGAACTGCCAGGGAGAATATCTCGGGGCCAGTGGAAACATTTTATCTTGATAGACATGGTGGTTTCATGGTTATGCTTGTCAAGATTCACTTGCATTTTTATTCTCTGCAAATTTACCTTGACACATACATTAAATATAAACTCAATCAAGGAGATCAAGTGTGACGGTACATGCCCATATCTCAATACTTGAGAGGCTGAAGCAGGATGGCAAGTTCCAGGCCAGCCTGGGCTAGAAGAAGAAGGAAAAGTAGTCCAGGAATCAATCAGGGAAGAAGTTAGGCCTATGGAAGTGTTACAGCCTCCTATGGAGTAGAAAAATGAGTTGTTGGGCTGGGGAGATGGTTAGCTCAGTTAGTCAAGTGTTTGGAGGCACAAGGACCGGGGTGAGAGCCCCACAACCCACAAAGAGCTGGGTACGGCAGCAGAGCGTGTCATCTCAGATCTGGGGAGGTGAAGACAGGGATATTGCTGAGGCTCACGGCCTGGCTGGTCCAGCTCAACTAATGACAGCCAGACTAGGCAAGAAACCCTGTCTCAAAAAGCAAGGTGGCAGGCCGGGCGGTGGTGGCGCACGCCTTTAATCCCAGCACTTGGGAGGCAGAGCCAGGTGGATCTCTGTGAGTTCGAGGCCAGCCTGGTCTCCAAAGCGAGTACCAGGAAAGGCGCAAAGCTACACAGAGAAACCCTGTCTCGAAAAACCAAAAAAAAAAAAAAAAAAAAGCAAGGTGGCTAAGACTTGAGGAAGTACACCTAAGGGTGATCTCTGGTCTCCACATGCACACACACACACACACACACACACACAGAGTTGCTGGTGCTTATACACTAGACAAAGTTAACAACAATACAGATTTTAGAACTGCTTGATGACTGCCATTAAATGTAGTACTGTAATCAAAACAGAAGTGAGTATATTCTGTTTCCTGAAGAAGGGGAAGAAAATATGGCCTTGACTGAGGTCTTTGGACTCAACACTCAGAACAAACTTACAGCCAAGCATAAAAGTCAAACCTTGCTTGGACTACACGAAGTACAATCTCAAGTACACTATTCTTTCTTACTGGCTCTATGAGGCTCCATTTATCAAGCCATGTTGACAAGGTAAAGCAGTTTGTTCTTCAGGATGCTGGAACATCGCCCTGTGGTCTTCGGTTACGTACTAATTTTGAAAAGTAAGAATAGCTCCAGTCATCAAATGTTCAGCCACTTCTCTACAATTTTTAAAGTGCTCTACAGTACAAGGATTTGGGAACATTCTGGCAAACAGTGTTAATACAAATTATAATTACAAAGAAACCTTTCAGTTTTTTATTTGACACAGCTACTCAGAATCTGCACGCACTGTTAGGGAATTGCATAATCTTAGGCACCATAAAGACGGGTTTTGATTGGGCCCTGGCTCAGGAGGATTATACCATCAGTGTCTGCAGTTGGGATTCAAACATACATGTCCACATCCCAACCTAGAGCTTCAAGGGACTCCTGAGCCTTTGCTCAGGAAAGACATATTTAAAGGTAAGGAGAAAAAAGTATGTGTATGTGTGTGGGAGGTTCACATTTGAATGTGTGTCGAGGCCTGAGGCTGACATTGGTAGCATCCTTGACTGCTTCTACCTTATTCATTGAGGCAGGGTCCCTCGGGCTGTCGGGTTAGACAGTCTGCTCTCGGGCTCCCATTTCCCTTTAGATTGCTGGAATTAGAGGCAAGCCACCACTTCCGTTTGGCACTGACCTGGGTTCTGGGGATCAGGACTTTGGCCTTCAGGTGATTTTTCCACTGAGCCATCTTCCCAGCCCAAGAAAGGAGATTTTTTAAAAGCCCAACACACACATACACACCCATGCCCCACTCTCACCTTTAAATGTCTGATGAGTAAGGATTTAAGACATGGACAGTAAGTTCTAAGGTGTACATTATAATTTCAATATTACCCAAGAGAATTCTTTCATGGTCCTGTCTGGTATCCAGACACTGCTGGCCTCGGTATTGTATCTCATCTGGAACAATGGTGAAGGAATATTTACATATACACACACACAGACACACAGACACACACACACACACGTCTCTGTGTGTGTGTGTGTGTTTGTGTGCAGACTCACTAGTGGCCAGTCCTTCCTCATTCTCTGCCACTTACTGGCTGGAAGGTTCAGTGACCCATACCCCTTTCACATGATCCTCTCTCTCCCTTCATCGCCAGCCTGCCCCTTCTGCAGTACAAAAAGGGAAAGAACCCTTTGGTTGAGAATTAAAATCTTCTAAGGTCTGAGGTCCCTTCTGAGAACCCTGTCCCGATGTCTCAAAAGGGAGTTTTTCCTCCAACAGGGTGTGCTCCTGCGAACCAACCCAAGGCAGGTTTCTGGAGTGTAGAGACCCATTTCCAAGGCAGTCTGAGCCAGAGGCAGACTTTCACAGGCGCTGGCCAGGAAGGTCTGTCTGACAGCCATGTGCACTAAATCCAGATCCACTCTTCTGTGTTTACCTCAAGAAGGCATTTCTGTTTACTTAAATGGAGAGTTTCTTAACTGAGAAATAAAATTAAAGATATAAGGCTGAACATCCTCACTAACCAAACAGAATATCAGCTAAAAAACACATTCTACATAAGGACGCAGGGGGAACTTGGAGCTTAATTTTTATGTGAGGGTCAAAGCTTATGAATTAACCCTTTCAAGGCTGGTCAGACTGCTGGTGTCCCAGCAGCTCTACCAATCTAGATTTGATTTTAGACTTAATTCATTCTTATCTTTTTGCTCTTTTTGTTTTTATGGACAGTGTCTAACTATGTTGCCCTGGCTGGCTTGGAACCCGCTATATAGAACAGGCCCACATCAAACGCACAGAGATCTGCCTGCCTCTGCCTCCCAAGTGCTGGGATTAAAGCGTGTGCCACTACACCCAGCTAAGAATTTTTAAGATATTGAAAACACTAAGAGAAGTTGAATTTTATATTGTTCACTAGCATAATATTGAAATAAATATTTTTTAAAAACAAAAATATTTGGGGCTGAAGAGATAGCACAGCAATTGAGAGCACTGGCTGCTCTTGCAGAGGACCCGGGTTCTATTCCCAGCAGCCACATGCAGGCTCACAGCCATCTGTGACTCCAGTTGACAGGGACCTGACACCCTCTTCTGGCCTCTGTGGGCACCAGGCATGTAAATGGTGCACAGCCATACACGCAGGAAAACACCTGCACACGTAAATGAAAAAGAAACCAATCTTTTTTACATTTTATACATTTCTTACATTTACGTATTTATTTCGAGGGTGGGCACACAGCACAGCACACGTGTGGAGATCAGAGGACAAGTTTTGGGAGTTGGCCCTCTCCTTCCACCATGTGGGTCCTGGGGATTGAACTCAGCTTGTGAGGCTGGTGGTCGGCATCTTTATCCACGGAGCCATCTCGCCCACCCTTGAAATGAACCTTTAAAAGGACAACTTTCCCTCTCAGACTAGCCTTTAAAGTATCTAATTTGTCTGGTAGTGGTGGTGCATGCCTGTTATCTCGGCACTGAGGTGTGAGAATGATAAGCTCAAAGCCAACCTCCTGCACGGAGTGACACCCTATGTCAAAAACCATTACATAATTAAAATTCAGTATTTAATTTGGCTGAGACTAAACGTTAATTGAGGATTTCCAGGAAGACAGAGTAGATACACTCACTTCCTTCCTTCCCACTGAACACAATTAACCTTCTGGATTTTGTATCAGGGACAAACAAGTCAGTCTTGAAAAGCAGAGAGTAGGTAAATCAGGTAGCAACCATGAGGCCTGAAGAACAATGTGGAGCAGTTTCCCCGGGGACCCCGTCTGCTTCGTGGACCTGAGACCTACTGCTCAAGAAGTTGCATGTGAGAGGGAAAAAAAGCAAGGCTACAGACAGGAGTCCCAGAAAAGCCTTCTCCTTGCAACCCAGAGGCCAGACGATGAAAGGAAAATCTGGCAAGACCAAAATATTTCAGATAATAATCACTGTTTTGCAATCAAACACCACACATCACACACACACACACACACACACACACACACACACACACACACACACACACGCCTGCCTGCAGACCTGCCCCATAAATGCCAGTAAATAGCTGAGGGCTATCAACCATGAACACTCCTCTCCTCAGGTGTAATGATCTGTCTCTAGCCCTGGTGGAGACAGAGAAGCCCAAGTACAGAGCAGGAAGACACTCTCCCTTCCACTAGGTTGGTATCACAGGAGGCGTGGGAAGAATCAGGGCTTTTGACACCCAGAGATAATGAGGCCAGTCCTTTGTAGCTTATTAAAGACCATGTGGACCCTGAACTCCCTCCTCTGCCCAGTAGACGTCAAAAGAGGAAGAAGGGAGGGCTCCCCTTTCTCACTGGAGCCAACTAGGAGAAAGCTAAGACAGGAGGCTTAAACAAGACCCAGAGTCTTGACACAACATGAAGATCTCCAGGTTTTGACTGCAATTCTCTTGTTATACCGAAACCCAGGACATCTCAAACTGAGTGAAAATGAGCAATCAGCAGATGGAAACACCAAGATAACAGAGATGATAGGCTTACTTGACAAAGACTTCAAAGCAGCCATGATAAAAATGCCTCACGAAGCAACTGAGGCATGTTGGAGACAAATGGGAAGGGGGTGTAGAAAGCCTTAGCAATGTAGAAATTTTAGAGAATAAACAGAAACTCAGAATTAAAAGCATCTGGCCTGGGCCTGGGAGATGGCTCACCAGGTCAAGCACTCTCCACACAAACATGAAGACGAGGGTTCAGATTCCTCAGCAGCCATGTAAATTCCAGGTGGGCATGGTGATGTATTTGCAATTCCAGTGCACAGGAGGTGAAGGAGGGGATCCCTGGAGCAAGATGGCTAGCTAGATCAGAAAAATTAGTGAGCTGTGAGTTCAAGTGAGAGACCCTGCCTCAAGATGTAAGGTGGAGAGCAAGTGAGGAAAACAGCTGATGTCAGCCTCGTGTGCCCATGTGCACACCACACCACACCACATAAATAAAAGAAGTGCAATAAAAATATCCCAGTGGATCGGTTCTACAGCAGAGCTTGAACAGAGAATAACAGACACTACCCAGTTTGAAGAAGAGGAGATTGAAAAACTGAGCAGAACTAGTATTGACTAACTGTGGAGGTTGGAGAGGAAGGCAGCTCAGCACTTAAGAACTTGCTGCTCTTGCAGAGGACCCAGGTTCCATTTCCAGCAGCCACATAGTGGCTCACAATACTCTATACCTCCAGTTCTAGAGGGTCCTATGCCCTCTTCTGTCCTCCACAGGCACCAGGCACACTTGTGATGCACACACATACACGCAGGCAAAACATCCATACACATAAAATAAAAATAACTACATCTTAATTTTAAAAAAAGGATCTTGGTGTTACTGGCATCTCAGGAGATAAGAATGTGTAGGGCTGGAAAAGAACTCAGGAAATAATGGCTGAAAACTTCCCAAATTTGGCAAAAGACATAAACCCAAGAAGCAAAAGAACCGGAAATATACAAATCAAAGAAATCCATGCCAAGATGCATTATAATTAAACTAATGAAAACTAATAATCATATAGCTGCTTTGGAAAACAGCACAACAGTTTTCCTTTAAAACTAAACTCAATACTCTAACAATAGTAATCTCATCTGGGTATTTACCCAAATGAATCAAAATCTTGTCTCGACCAAAGATGTGGACACAGCTGTTCAGAGCAACCTTGTTCATTTTGTTAAAACTCAGAGGCAACCTTGCTGTCCATCCCTCAGTAGGTGAACTATGATTAAACTGTTGTCCATCTGCAGCGCACAATGTTACTCAGCACTAAACACAAGTGGATCTGAGGGGTGGGAAGGTAGCACTGTTGCAGAGTTTGCTGCGCAGGTATGAAGATATGAGCTGATCATCAGAACCCATATTAACCCATATGGTGCCACACGCTTGTGTGCCCAGCTCTGGACAGGCAGAGAGGCAGATTCCTAGGATTCAGGGGCCATAGACTAGCCTAATTGGTGAGCTCCAGGCCAATAAGAGACCCTGTTTCAAAAAACAAAGTGAACAGCTCCTGAAGAAAGACACATGATGCTGACGTCTGGTCCTTACATCCACCTGCACACACATGCAGGCACACCTATACACATGCGCACACACCAGAAACTAGAAAACGAGTCAGATCCCTTGGAGCTGAAGTTACAGGCATTTTGTGAACCACCAGGAATAGATGCTTGGATCCAAACTCTGGTCCTCAGAAAGAGCAGTAAGCGTTCTTAACTTCTAACCCACCTCTCTAAGCCCCCAAATTAATTTTTCAATCATGAAAAGACATGAAGAAAATCTAAATGCATTTTAAGTGAAGAAAGCCAATCTGCAGAGGCTACATGCCCTTATGACTCCAACCAGATGGTCTTCTAGAAAAGGCAAACCCATGGAGGCAGTAGAGAGTCAGAGGGTGCCAGAGGCTGGGGGTTGGAAAGGATGGGTGAACACAGGTTTTTAGAGCTGTGAAATCATCCTGTTAGATGCTGTAATGGTGGACACATATCACTGTACCTTTATCTAAACTCATAAAATGGACAATGGCAACAGTTGAGCCCTAATGTGCGCTTCTTGTGCCAGGTGATAATGACTGAGTCCGCACAGGGTCATAAAACTGTAATCACCGCACGGCTCTGGATATTGACAGTGGGGGAGGATGACCACACTTGGCGCCGGGGGCTGTGCCGAGCTTTCTGCTCAATTTGACCGTGAACCTGATACTGTTCTAAACATTAAAGTTCATTTAACAATCACATGGAACTGGATGAAAATGAAAATACCAGAATTTGTGGGGATTGCTACAGCAGTACTTAGAAGTGTGCAGCACTAAACACATTTATTAGGAAAGCAAAAAAATACCTGGGCCTCTGAACTTCTCTCCAAGAACACGGGGGTCAGGGGAGCAAAACAGGCCCAAAACAAACCAAGTCGCAGAAAGAAATTATAAAATTGAACACAGAAAATAGAGGGGTAAAAAAACAATGAACAAAGACCAGAGAAGTTGAGATGCTCCCAGCAAGACTGACAGAAAATAATGGGGGCCACAAATGACCACTGCCCTCCCTGCTGCTGGTTCTATACATATCAGGAAGACGGCAAGGGAATAAATAAATACTACGGACGGCCCAATGCTCAGACATCTGTCAGCTTAAATCAAGAAACCCTCTCTATCACAAGTCTGCCCATATGGAAGAGATTATTTAAACGACTCTACAACTACTGAAAAAGTTGAATTTGGAGATTTAAAAACTGCCCCAAAGAAATCTCCAGGCCCAGATGATTTCAGTGGAAAACTAACACACTCATTCCACACAGTTGGTTCCAGAACATAGGACAGAGAGCTCCCTGACACAGTTCACGAGGTTGCTATCAAACCAGGAAAAGACAACGTAAGTGAAAATTAAATAAGGGAAACTGAAGACAGTGTCGCTCACAGACGGTTTATCAATACTTAGGAAAGAATTCTCCAACACAAAGTTTGTTCACGGATGTCAGGTTGGGTCCATATTCAAAGTCAATGTGCACTGCCATATTAACTAGCATGATTATACTCACTTAAGCAGAAAGGGCTTATGGAAAATTTCAATTTCTAGAAAACCCAGAAAACCTAGGACAGAGGGAACTTCACCAATCCAATGAATCAAAAATCTAACAACTGAGCCAGGTGGTGGTGGCTCACACCTTTAATTCTGGCATGGAGGATCTCTGTGAGTTTTAGACCAGCCTGGTCTACAGAGTGAGTTCCAGGACAGCCAGGGCTACACAGAGAAACTCTGTCTCCAAACAAACAAACAAACAAACAAACAAAACCAAAATCTGACAACTGATATTATGGTTATTGGTGGAAGATAAGGAGTTCATCTTCAGCTTGGGAGCTGCTATGGTTTAAACCGGAAACATCCCCTACAGTCTGAGGTATTGGAACACTTGGTCCCTAGCTGGGGAGGTTTAGATGGTACAGTCTGGTTGGAAGAAAGTACATCATTGGGAGTGAGCTTTGACATAAAGAAAGAGTCACACGCCTACTTCCTTCGCGTGGTTGAAGGTGTGAGCTCTCAACTTCCTGTTCCTGCCGCCATGTCTGCTGCTCGCTGCCATGTGTCCCTACCACGAGTGACTCTTACTCCTCTGGAACCAGTAGGCCCAAATAAACTCTTTCTTCTGTGGGCTGCCTTGGTCATGGTTTTATCACAACAACAGAAAAGTAACCAAATAGGAGCAAAGACATCCATCCATCCATCCATCCTCACCAGTTACTTAATATACTACTCCATGTTCTAGTCAGCGTGATAAAGCAAGAAAAATAAATGAAAGGCATACAGTCTCGAAGAAAAATAAATGTTCTTATTTGACAAGATTGCTTATATCAAAACTTGTATGAATCCACAGAAAGGCTCATAGCAAATCGGTGAGCTCAACAAAGACACAGGATACAGGATAAGTATACAATGCCAGTTGTACGTCTGTATGCTAACACAGAACACATGGACATCCAAATTGAGATTCCTAACTGCTTTACGAAGAGAGCACGGTGCAACATTAATAGGATTTGTTTACTAAAAATCATACAACCATGATTCGAGTCCACCCATGCCTGGCTTTTTACACGGGTTCTGGGGACTGGAACTCACGCTCTCACGCTTGCGGAGTAATCATTCTTTTTTTTTTTTTTTTAAAGATTTTTTTATTTATTATGTATACAGCATGTATGACTGCAGGCCGGAAGAGGGCACCAGATCTCATTACAGGTGGTTGTGAGCCACCATGTGGTTGCTGGGAATTGAACTCAGGACCTCTGGAAGAGCAGACAGTGCTCCTAACCTCTGAGCCGTCTCTCCAGCCCGAGTAATCATTCTTCACAGCTGTGCCGCCTTCACATCTGAACTTGCTGAAATCTGTTGGGTACGTTTGCATGGTCTGTTTTTGAGTTCTGTGTCTTACTCCAAACTCTTTCTCAGCCCGCATCATTTAATCTTAAAATATAATGAGTGACCACTCCCTGTCTATGAGAATGTGGTGACGGGCTAGGGAGATGGCTTGGTGGGTAAGAGTGCTTGCTGTACACATGTGAGGATCAAGTTCAAATCCCCAGCACCCACCTAAAAAGTCAGATGTGGCTGTACAAGTCTGTAACCCCAGCGCTGTATGCAACAGAGCCACAAGGGCAGCGGGGACTTGGTCACTGGCCTGGTTCAGTGAGAGACCCTGTCTCAAGGGAATAAGGCCGGTAGTGACAGTGCAGGACATATCACATATATACACAAATATATAATTTTTTAAAATGACAACATTAAATACTTGAGGCTTTAGAGAAATAGATGCCTTCTACTTGCTATTAAGAAAGCAAAATGGTATGTTTATTCAAAGAAACAGCAGTTTATTTTAAATTAAAAAAGATGTGAATAAACTTACAACCATCACACAACCCAGTAACTACACTTACATAAAAATGTCCGTATGTGTTCATGGCAGCTTTATTCAAAATACCCCAAATCTAGAAATAACCCCGATTATCTCCAGAGGATGAGCAATCAAACTGTGGTATGTTCACACACTGACTATTACACAGGAAAGAACAAGGAAACCCAAATATTAACATGAGCAGTAACAGAATGACTCTCTGGAGAATCATACTGAGGGAAAAGAGCACACTGAAACGATCACATTCTGTCTGATCCTGCCTAGCTAACATTTCTGAAATGACAAAATTTTGGACATGGGAAACAGAATAGAGGTTGCCAGTGTGCTAAGGAGGGGGCCAGGTGAGGACGGGAAAAGGCTGTGGCTAGAAAGAGCGTTAAAGAGTGAGCAGAGTCTCTTGGTACTGTAATTTCTGCTTTGATAAGGTCATTCTCAACATCTCGGCTGTGAAGCCATTCAATGTCTTGCAAAATATTAACACTGAGGGGATCAGGGCAGAGGAGACAGAGGATCTCTGTGACCCTTCCCCTCCCTTCCACTCCCCTCCCTCTTTCCTCTTCAAAGGGTCCTGCCACAGGTTAGCCTGGAATCTGTGATCTTGGTCTCAGGTATGCACCACCACACCTGGCCCTGTGTGATTTCTTTTAACAACATATGAATCTACAGTTATGTTAAATAAAAGTTTAAGTCAGGCATGGGGAATTTAAGTCTGGTGTGGAATGCACACCTTTAATCCCAGCACTGGGAAGGCAGAGGTAAGGGATCTCTGAGCTTGTGGCCAGCCTGGTCTACACAGACAGGGCTACATGGGAAAAACCCGTCTCAACAACAACAACCATGACAAAAGTTTACTTTTAAAAACTTAATTAACTGGGCACACTGATATATGACTGCGATCCCAGCACGTAGGAGGTAAAGGCTAACTGTGGCTACCCAGAAAATTCCTGGGCAGCCTGAAGTTCATGAGACCCTGTCTCACATCCCCTCTACAAAATGTTAATGTGAACCTCCTTTCGATCTATCCCGTCATCTGAAATGATTACTGCCTATAAGACCCTTTTCTTGGCTGTAATTCTGTCAGCACCTCCAAGGTCGGAAACTCTCAGTTAGGACCACAAGCTGCTCCTCCAGAGAATTGGGTTCAAGTCCCAGCACCTACATGGCAATGTACAACTGTGTGTAACTCCCATCTGGAACTGACTCCCTCTTCTGGCCTCTGCATGCACATGGCACACATACATTCATGTAGGTAAAACACCCATACACGTGAAATAAAATTTTAAAAATGTTAAATTATATTTTACAAATGACTAAGGCCACACCACAAACATGTATGAGAGGCAGACTCAGTACTTTGGGCCTGAATATCTGCATAAACACACTGGCCTGCAGTAATCTCCTGTAAAACTATTAGCTCACAAAACAATTAGCTGCTTAGCTAGCATTGAAATGTTCTGGATATTTCTGCATATTAATCAAGGTTTTGGGAGTTTGTTTTGTTATTGTACAATTCCTTCAAATGATTTCTTTCCAAAGAGCTAGCAGAAGTTGCCTCACTTACCACTCAGCCTTCGCCCCAGAGGGAATCATCCCTGTGCGTTTGCTCCTCCCAGATTATTTTTGTGTGTGTGTATTTCTAGACGTTTGTTCAGTTCTGTGTATCTGATTTTTTTAAACAAGATAGGATCATACTGTTATGTCATTTTTGAGATTTCTCACTTTGAAATGTCTCAGAAAGTCACATGTCTATGTTCAGATGTCATTTAACTGTTCCAACGGCCTGGTAGCATTTGTTCTGCAGGACTGAGGTCCCACTGTCCAGCCTGATTCACCTGTTGACACAGGATGTCTGGAAATGTTGTTACTGCAAGCCGTGCATGCGGTCAGCAGCGACATCATCGCACTGTGTCTCTGGAGTGCAGAGGAGCTGACTCCTCTGTGACAGGGACATGGAGAACACAGGTAACTCTGGGGTCAGCCGCACCCACACTGGTCCCTCTGTTTCCTCCGTTTTGCTTGAGGCTAAGGGAGGCCACATGACCCAGTTCTGGCCAATTAAACATGAACAAAAGTTTACTGAGCAGTGCCTGGGAATGTCGACTTTCCAGGTAAGAGGGATAAACATGACCTGCTCGGTCTCTTTTCCTGTCTTGAGGATAACTAGGGTGACTAGAGGGGTTGCAGCCAGGATGCAACATGGGGGTGGGGGAGCCAAGAGACTCACCGTGAAGCTGGCTCTAACATCAGAGCTGCTTGATGACAGCCACAGCAGCCAACCTCCAGACACTTGTCATAAAGGAGGAGCTGGCTTAGGCTGCAGGAAGCCTGGTTTTCTGTTACTTGCAGCCAAAGCATTCCTCATGCTTTAAGTATTAAGTTACTGTTTAAAATGCTTGCACTCCTGGGGCTAGTTAAGAGCACTGGCTGGGTTCAGTTCCAGCACCTACATGGTGGCTCACAACCAATCATCTGTCACTCCAGTTCCAGGGGATCAAACACCCTCTTCTGGCCTCCACATGTACCAGGCACACACATGGTGTATGGACATACATGCAAAACACCCATACACATGAAATAAAAATAAATCTTAAGGACAAGCAAAATCTGTACTTTTTTTTTTTTTTTCTCCCAAGTCTACTGAGAGGACCCGTTTTCCTCCAAACATCTGTCAGCTTTGAACATTGGAAGTCACTTAAATGTTTAACAAGAATGGCCTGGGAATGGGTAGTTCACAGACTGACCAGTCGTTCAGTTTTTTTCTCCCAAGGCTTTCTCATGCCTATCCCTTGTCTGCTTTTCTAAGTGCTAAGAGACAGCATGGTAGGAACAGCGAGGTTGATGGGACATTGTTCTTTGTAGCCTTACACTACACTATCAGTCCAGTCAAACACAGCTGGAGGAATAAGCCCAGAGTGGCAGGCTAAGCTGATGGTGACAGCCATCCCCGAGTACACCACCACATGTACTGTGTCCAGAAGTAACTCAACTCGCTGCCAGCACATCAAACTTCCTTTGTAAACCTACTGAAACTAAAGTTGTGGAGCAGCAGTCCACTGGTACACAGGGCAGGGCCCCTCCCACCAAACCCAAGAGCAGTTGGTCACTGTCATTCCTATTTGATAGAATAAATCACGAAAGCAAACATTCTAAAGCCATCCATCACTTTCATACCACAAACACTTCCAAACATTGCAGGCCCAATATTTAATAACAAAATGACTGTCTGTCTTAAATTATGCAAACCATGTTCTGCCTATCTAAAGATATCAGCATGCTGAAGCTGGAGACACTGCTGAACCTGTTTGGTGGTTCATTATTCTAAAGAATCTGTTTCAAAATTTGATTCTCAGAAATAGACTCGAGGTGGGAGGAGCATGCGCTGGAGGGGACTGGGGGAGCTGGGGGTGGGCATGATCAAGATACATGCATATATGTGGGGCTGTCAAAGAACAAGCCTTGGCTGTTCTGGAACTCGCTCTGTAGACCAAGCTGGCCTTGAACTCATAGAGAGCCTCCCGTCTCTGCCCTGAGCACTGGGATTAAAGATGTGCACCACCACCGCCCAGCCAAGCCAAAAATATTTTTAAAAAGCAAACAATAAAAACTGAATCTCAAGTATTTTGTTATACCACATATGATCAAAATTATATTAACTTTTTGGAGTTAAAAAAAACCCTCATGTTAGTGGGATTTTAATGGTTTTACTAGCCAGGCACCCCACCCTAGGACAGC
Organism: Peromyscus californicus insignis; assembly: GCF_007827085.1. Lineage (NCBI taxonomy): Eukaryota > Metazoa > Chordata > Mammalia > Rodentia > Cricetidae > Peromyscus > Peromyscus californicus. The sequence continues at coordinate 113,352,729 of NW_026294402.1, read as the reverse complement.
AGGCAAGGAATTCCCCGAAGCAGTTAACAAGTAACCAATCCGACACCGAAAACAAACAAAATCCGCTGTTGAAGATATGAAAAGCCTGTTCAGAAAAGCAATGTCAACAGGCCGAACAGCGAACAGTGCAAGCACCTCCAGAAACGAAACACGTACAAGGTCTGGCTTTTCTACAGACTGACTCTGCTTCAGGAATCCCAGCAGCCAGAGGACAGGGGGGGTCTGCAAAATGCCTGCTCCTGGGGTGAGGGGCGCAAGAGGCCCAGGTGCTGAGCAGTCCCCAGCTGCCTGCCACACCGCTTGCAACAAGAGCTGAGGGTTCACTCTCATACAGTCCACAGCAGAGAGGAGCACTGGGCTCTCCAAGCTTTCCTGATGTTTCCTTCAGGGACCTTCCCTGAGGGGACATACCCAGCCAGGGCCCCAAGAACACTGGCCCTTATGGTGAGAAGGCTGGGCCACAGAGGTGCGATCCACTGAGGCCCAGGCAGGCGTGGGATTCACTCCATACCCTCTTGCAGGGTTTTAAAAACTCATTTATAGGGCATAGAAGGCTTCTGGGGGGAGAGTTTGAAGTCTTTATTTTACATTTAGAAAACCAGTGCGTCTACACAGGCGGTGTTTACAGTGTCCAGAGTGAAACGGGATGGCAGATCCCCACCTGAGGGACCTCTGGGGATGCTCTGCATCTTCCTGGCTTGCCCAGGGGTCCTACTTGGGGAGAGGCGCTGGACTGTTCCTCATCCAGTTTCCCAGGAGGGCTGCAGTCCTTGCTCACTGCACAGGCACAGAGGGTGGAGGGGGCAAGCAAGTCCTTGGGGAGGGCAGGGAGATTCAGGTGTTTGTGCTGCACATGGCAGAGGGACAGTGAAGCCGGAGTGAGTCGCCAGAACAAACCAAGCCAGATTGGTCAGCTCTTCAAAGTAGTCTGTCCAACCTGCAGGACGCACAGCGACTCCAGGCAGTTCCGAGGGGTCAACACACCAAAAAAGACCAAAAAGTAAACAGAGAAAGGGACTGGGGCCAGAATATGCCCCCACAAACCAGGTACAACACTGCATTGCCGGCTGGGCCCCTGACCAGCTCCCCAGAGGGACAGCTCTAACAGTTTCCAGAGTGCTGCTTAGCACCCACCCACCCACCCACCCGAGGCCTGAGATGCCAGGCCTTGGAGTTCCTCACTGGCTGGTTGGTGGATTTGAGATAAGAGCTAAGAAGGAAGTGTGCAAGTGTACGTGTGCAGTCAGCACGCTCCTCTTCACCCCGCTCTTCCACTTGCACAACCAACTACTCTCAAGACATGGCCTGACTGTGCTGTGCACAAGCAGGCACAAGCATGTGTGCATTCATGTACCCACAGGTTCTTGGTTGGCAGATACACACACACACACACACACACACACACACACACACACATCCTTACAGTAGAGAGAAACAGTGCATTCACTCTGCCAGTTGGGTAGCGTAGGCACACAATCTCACACACACACACACACACACACACACACACACACACACACACACCAACTCCATCAGGAGTGAACATACATACACATCCAGTGTCCCCAGGCTCCGGCTCTGCACACACTCCACCTCTCAGTCAGATGCATACAGACCTCCACAGAAGACCACAAACTCACAGCCTATCAGCAGCAACACACACAATCTGTTAGAGGCACACACGCCCTTACAATCTTCCAGCTGGCCTGCGTACACGTAGGTGCACTCACAACCTGTCACACGCACCGCATGCACACTTAGAACAGCTCTGTGCAGTGCACACACCCGATCCCAACTTCTCGGCCGCTCCTGCACACTCACACGAGCTCAGCTGGCACAAGCACCCTCGCAGCCTCGCTCTGCTCCAGGCGCACCCCACACCCACGCACCCTCTTGGCCCGGTGCACCCCTCCCCCACGCCCGTGCGGGCGCACACTGAGAACTCCGGCGACGCGGGTGCACTCACACCCCTCGCGGCAGCTGCCTGTGCCCCTCCTCACCTTTTTCGCCCGCGCCGGGCGACCGGGCCTCGTCCTCCTTGGGGTTGGTCACCTGGGTGATGATGGCCGGACCGTCCATGGGTGCGCGCAGCGCCGGCCGCCCGCAGGCCCGGCCCCCCGCAAGCTAGGCGCGGGGGGCGCGCGGGGGCGCGGCGCAGGGGGCGCGCAGGGGCGCGGCGCGGTGGGGCGCTCGCCGCCGCCGCCGCCGCCGCCGCCGGGGCGCGCCCGCCGCCCGGCCCCGCGCTCCGAGAGAGGAGGCCGGGGCCCGCGCCCCAGCTCCCGCCGCCGCAGCCGCCGCCGCCGCTGGGCTGGAGCGGCCGCCGCCTCGTCAGCATGAACCCCGGAGCCGCGCCCGGGAGAGCCGCGCTCGGGGAGGCGGAGCGGGAGGCCCGGCGCCGCGGGAAGCGCGAGCGGGCGACGGAGGGAAGGAGCGAGCGCTGAGCTAGGGCGGGAGGGCGGGAGAGAGGGAGCGCAGGAGGGAGGGAGGAAAAGCGAGGAGGGCGGGCGGGTGGGTGTGTCCCGGCCCGAGGACTAGCCTCCACCGCCGCCGGCGCTGCCCGCCCGCCCGCCCGCCCGCCCCGGAGAGGGGTGCGGGGCCGAGTCGGGGGCACAGCGCGCGGGGTGTGGTCTTAGGGCCGAGGGCTGCGGCGCGCGCGGAGCACAGGGGGCCTCGGAGTAGGTGGGAGGGTGCAGTGGAGCCTGGGAGAAGGAGCGGGCTCGGCGATGGGCTGGGCCGCGGAGCGTGGAATGGACGAGCGGGGCGCGCGCGGTGGAGGCCCTGGTGCAGCGGGATCACCGGCTGAGGCCCAGGGAGGTTTATTCACCCCGAGGCCAGACGCCGTGGGAGACGTTTGCAGTCGCTAGTGGGTTCCGGGCGAGGGACGTCCTGACGCTTGAACTGGGAATGGAGGGTTCCGCCAGGGGAAGCGGGGAGCGAGGCTGCAGAAGGATTCGGGCACGGAGTTGGGGTGATGTAGAGCTAGGGTGTGAGGTAAGGCCGAGGGGATGCTGGACCCGGGAGTGAGGAGGCGACGAGTGGTGCGCGGAGGGTCCGCAGACCAGGCTCGCACTGTGCAGTCTGCATAAGCACTCGGGATGAGAATCGGTGTGTGGAGCAGTGCGACTTTGACGCTAGACCTCTAGGCACGTGGGGCTGTGGGCACCTCGGCGAGGGGCTGTGGGCACCTCTGCCGCTTGGAGGCGGAAAGGAGGATGTGGATGAGGGCTGAGGGTGGAAAGTGGCCTATGGGAGCAGACTTGGGCCCGGTCTCCAGTACTTGGGGCGTTGGGCTGCTGCCGGCTCTGGGGTAACAGCCATCAGTTTTGGAGGGTCTGAGCCTTTCGGCGCCCTCACCTTCTTGTTCCAACTTGCAGGCCAGACTTGCATCCCTGTCAACCGGTGGGCGGGGCACTGCTGCAGTGGGGGCGGGCCGTGGGCGCTCGCGCGCGCTGCTCACCAATCACCACTGCCTGGGCGGGGCTGAGACTCGTGACGTATGGGCGGGCAGGAGAAGAAAATTTGACTCCGCCCGCTCTCCAGCTTGCGCGCGCACTTGCCTCCCTCCGCCCCCGTCCCCCGCAACCCCCACCCCGCGGGGGCCTTCCAGAGGGGAGGCCCGGTGGGACTCACTCACTTTTCCACCGGGTTGGGATCCCGGAGCGGGCCGCAGTCAAGCCGTGTGTTCACCAGTGAGCGTCTGCAAAGTTGGAAAGTCTTCGAGAAGCGCCTCTAGTAGAGGTGAGCCCGCAGACCGGTGGAGTCGGGAGAGTCCCACTGTGGGAGACTGCCCCGGGGCAGGACTTCTGCGCCTGAAACACGAGCTGCTGTCTAAGGGAGTTAGGCAAGAAGTCAGCGTTTTGTTCCCAAACCTAGGCAAGTGGCATCCTGGTACTGTGCCTGGAGAAGGCGTTCCAGGTGCCCTTAGGGTGTGCTCGCCCAGGAGTATGTGCACTTCTTAGAGCACCTTGGGGACTTCAGTGAATACCTTGGGGCAGCCAAACCATGAAGCGCGAAGTGCCCTTTTGATGAGGCAGGGGAGCCTCAACGAGTAGCCCACCCTCGGGGCATGACCTCGCTAGCCTCGCAGGTGCAGGCTCCTTAAAGTCCGGTGGCACCCAGCACTTGCCCGTCTCATCTTCCAATGCCTGTCACACATTGTGAAGAGATGCCTGGATCGTCTGAACTCACCTGAGCATGTTTAAGCCTTGGATTCCTTTGGCTAAGGAAAGGGGTGGGAGTCCATGGAGGGCTGTTCATGTGGATACAGGGCCGCCAGAAACGGCTTTCACATGCCGAGTCTCCTGCTTAGCTTTTTCTGTAGCAGTGATTTTTTTAGGACCCTCCAGTAAAAGTTCTTTCCTTACCAGCCGGCATCCTCCACCATTCTCAGCTTCCTGAAATCACCTGCAAGTCCCTCAACCCCCACCCCACCATTTCACCCATTCACCCTTGCTTTCTTTCTAAATTTATTGTTTGAATATTTTATGTATGTATACACTGTGTCTTGATCAATTCATCCCCCAACTCCCCTCAGCAACCCCATTATATCTCCCGTCCAGTTTCATGTCCTCTTCTATAATTATTTATTTGACCTACTGATGATTATTAGCCTGAGCACATGGATGTGGGATCATTCACGGAGGCACACGGGGAACTCACCAGTGGCTACACTTCTCAAGAAAAGTGACTCTTCCTGCCCCAGCAGCCATCAACTGCCAGTAGCTTTTAAGGTGGTGTGGGGCCCCTGCAGGCCCTCCCCACTCATTGTTGGAATTCTTGCCTGGCCTGATCTTGTGCAGGCAACCACAACTGCCTTGGGGTAATTTGTGAAAGAGGGAAACATTTCATGGCTCAACCCCCTATCTTGCTTTTACACTCTTTCTGCCTCCTTTTCCAGATGTTCCCTGAGCCTTGGTGCCGGGGTGATGAGATGGTGTGTGTGTGTGTGTGTGTGTGTGTGTGTGTGTGTGTGTGTGTGTGTGTATGGTTTCAGAAATGACCACTTGGTATTGGATAACCAGTATGGGGGCTCATCCCTGGGAGAGGCTGATTCTCCCTCTCCTAGCAATCATTAGTTGCCTATAGTTCTGTGTCTAGAGGCGAGACCCTGTGACATTTTCCCTCTTCTATGTTCGTGTGTCTACTGAGAGTGCCATTGTTTTGGTATTGTGAAGCTATTTCTAGGAGTAAATTTTAAATTTAAATGTGTTTTTCATGTGGTGACATAACCATTATAACTATAATAAATAATTTCATAGTATCACAGAGAGACTGAGTTGACACAGTACTTTGGTTTGCAGATGAAAGATTAAAGTATGTGCCCACAGATTAACCATGAGGCGAATATACAGCTACACCTTAGTTGTTACACCATATATACAAGATGAATCAACTAATTAAACAATACCAAATACACCAAGACAAATATGGGCAAATGCTTTTGATCTTGCAGGGGAAAACTTAAGAGTAACAAAACTAAAAACAAAAACAAAACCTTGAGAAATGACAAAAGATAAAATATCCCTGGCCATTCAGCAAGCATTTATTAAGTGCCTTCTGTTCCCTAGGATCTGATCTAGGCATTGAGGATTATGGAGCTGAGCTACCCTGCTCTCCCATAGATCAGGCATAAGAGTAGCTGTTCCTATTTGTGGCTCTTTGGGAATTTGAGTAAAGCATCCCCAGTATCCAGAGGACAGATGGCATCCATTGGAGGTCAGCTATATCAAGGCTCAGAGAGGCTCAGAAACAGTTAAAAGGATGGGTAGAAGTCATGTTTCCCTTCCATACTGCCATCATATAGTAATCTTGTGCCGCTGATATAAAAACAGCTTTAGATCTGGTGTGGTGGCGCACATAATTCCAGCATGGGGAGTCAGAGGCAGGCAGATCTCTTGAGTTCAAGGCCAGACTTGAACAGAGAGAGTTCCAGGATTACTGGTGCTATTGAAATTGTGAAGCAAAAAATATAAAGGACTGTGGTGATATACTGTGTATCCTAATAAAGCTTGCCTGAGGATCAGAGGACATAGCCAGCCACTAGATTAGACACAGAGGTCAGGCAGTGGTGGCACACACTTTTAATCCTATCACTTGGGAGGCAGAGATCCACGTGGATCTCTGAGTTCAAGGCCACACTGAAAACAGAGCCAGGCATTGGTGGCACATGCCTTTAATCCCAGGAAGTGATATCTGGGCAGAGAAAGGTATATAAGGCACGAGGACACAGGAACTAAAGTAGTTCAGCTGAGACCCATTCGGGTGAGGACTCAGGATTTCAGTCAGAGGATTTGTGGAGTTTGGTGAAGTAATAGGTGGTGGCTGTGGCTTGCTCTGCTTCTCTGATCTTTCAGCTTTCACCCCAATATCTGGCCCCAAGTTGGTTTTTTTTTTTTATTATAAGACCATCTTAGAGTTGAACAACAAAGGGCAGATCTTTGAGTATGCTTCAGACTCCCAGGAATCCTCCACAGAGATGAGCGTCTCATTTGATATGTATATTGTGTTGTTTTGTTTGTTTTTTCAAGGCAGGGTTCTGTGTAACCCTGGCTGTCCTGGAATTTGCTTTGTATACTGGCTGACCTCGAACTCAGAGATCCACCTGTCTGTGCTTCCTGAGTGCTGAGATTAAAGGTGTGTGCTACCACATCCAGCTTTATTGCATATTCTTTTCTGGGGGGAGGGGTTGATTTTTTTCCATTTGTGTTTTGAGACAGGGTTTCTTTGTGTAGCCTTGACTGTCCTAGAACTTACACTATAGACCACGTTGGCCTCAAACTCACAGAGATCTGCCTGCCTCTGCCTCCCAAGTGCTGGGATTAAAGGCATGCACTACAGCCACCCAGCATTCAAATATTTTTTTTTATCTGTCACATTTTTGATTGAAAATGGTTAATCTAATTGCCAGTACTAAATCATTTTTGTTTGATATCACTGGGTCAGATATTTGCATATAGTGCAGACAAGTCTGTGTGTATATGAAAAAATGCCTGCCACCCAATGCATGTCCTGTGGATGGGCATGCAAACCTGAGTATTCATATCCACCACACAGATATGCCCTTCCATCTACTCACGTCTAGACTCACCTGGGTAAAAAGCCCGTATGAAATCCCCTAACGTACCTCAGTCTACACAGTTCCACATGCTAATAAGCAATGCACACTTGTGCCTCGTGTACCTATATACTCACACATACACGTGCTCACAGGTACTCAAATACATGTGTTACACAGACACGTATCGTCCCCACACATAATTACACACGTGCATTTGCTCACTCCCACACTCATTCCTGCACGAGGTGTGTTTTCAATCATGGGTCCCTGTCCCTTTCTCAGCTACAGGAAGGGAGGCCAAGCCTCTGCTCTCAAGCATGTGGAGACCAACATGTACAGTGTCCAGCGACTGCTACACATCAGGGGAAGGAAGCATGTGTCTGCCACTGAGGTGAGGGCACCGGGGACATGGTCTGACTCCGGACTCACACAGCTGAGTATCCTGAAGCATAAGAAAGGGCAGGAGTTGGTGGAGGATGTGGGGAGTGTGTGGAGCAATGAGCTACAGTTCCCCAGTCGGCCCACCTCCCTCAGGAGACACAGGCAGCCTTGGGTTCCTAGCCCCCCCTCTGCTCTGCTGCTGGCCCGTCTTTCCTCGTGTCTCGTGGGTACTTTAAGAACCCGGGCCGAGGAGGCAGATGCAGTGGTGCACTGGGCCACATATTCTTAATTTAGCAAAATTTTTGTTTTTTTGTACATGTGCCGTATTAACCCTTTAGAGACAGCTGCTCTTCCCATCTGATAGTGGTCCTTTATCAACACAGTGAAAGGCTTTGCAAAGCACCCAAATCCAACACAAAGACAGGGACTATACTCACACTGCGTCTATATTGACAGACACAAAGAGCTGGTCAAGAAGCTCATGACCAAGGGAGAGTGTGTAAATCAGCCTAGGGGTATCCATTCTAAGAGCACAAGGAAGAGATTATAAAAAGATTGACATTGTGTTCACTCATCCGTGCAATCTGTCTGCTTGTCCTTCCGCTTCTTAATTCTCATCTAAGTGTGCATTATACTATTCCATGCTCTTCTTGACAAAACCAATGATAATGGCTTTGACCCTACCAAGAACATTCATATGGCAACCTCAAATGTACAGTCAGAAAAAACTTTGTTTTAGTATATATGATTAGTACTCATCCTCTGGAGTCATATCAAATTTAAAAATGCCTTACCACTTTTTATCTAACTGCAAAAGCAGACTATCACTCATATCTGCTGTTAGGATCTCATATGTATCTAAGTATTTTATAATACAGACCTCTGACTTCCAGAGGTCGTCACAATCCAGGAATCATAGGCCACCAGTGGTCATCATCGATCTTTCTTTCTTTAAGACAGGGCCTCAAGATGTAACCCTAGCTGGCCTGGCACTTAGAGAGATTCTCCTGCCTCTGTCTCCCACGTGCTGACATGAAAGGTGTGCACCACTACCCCAGGCTTCTTTGGGGGAAACTAGTGGGAAAGACTGAAAAAGACAAACAAATGAAACACCACCAACAAAAACAGGGGCGTGGAAAATGTAGCAAGACCACGACCTCAGAAAGAGGACTGCATGGAGTGAAAGATCAAGATTAGAATACCAACACCCATGAGGCTAGAACTGGTGAGCTGGCCCTGGGGGCTGTGCACAGGAGCAGCTCAGGCCTGGGAGTCATGCACGGGAGCAGCTCCGGCCTGGGAGCCATGCACGGGAGCAGCTCCGGCCTGGGAGCCATGCCTGGGAGCCATGCACAGGAGCAGTTCAGGCTTGAGAGCCATGCACGGGAGCAGATGGGAAGACAGATGAGAAGCACTGGTGAGGGCGGCCTGGCCTCCGGTCTTGGAGAGCCCTAAGGTAGTATGGTGGTGAGCTCTTAGTGTGTATGGAGAGTAGTAGTGAGTGAGGAGCGTCGGAAGAAACTGGGCTTTGGGATGAGGGTCTGGTGATGGACAGGGTATGGTCAAGCAAAGCCTTACCACACAGGAGACGGAGTGGTTTAGAGGGAAGGAGTGTGGGAATGCTGAGCAGACACACGTCCAGGAGATTCCTGCCAGCTAACAGTTGGTGAGCAGCAGTGTGAAAGTTAGAGGAACCCATTCAGAAGGGAACTGGTGGCTGCAGTGGACAGAGAGGACCGAACAGACTCTAGACATCCTGTGGGGGGAGAGAGAACAAATCTGAGAGGTGAGCAAGGAAGAAACGGCCTCCCAGCCTGTGGCTTGGGTACCCAAGCCGAGGGTTGAAGCCTGTTGGAGATGGCCTAGGTCTGGCACTCGCAGCCTGCTCTCCATCCTTGAATCTCTGTCCCAGGCTGTTTGTTGGTCCCGTGTGCCCTCAGTTTTGTGTGTCCTTTGTGCTGCCTCTTGGTAATTGTCTTTTTCTGAGTCTGCCTTCACAGGTCTCCTAGCTCCTTCAGGAGCAGAGCCTGAAGGTGCTGATTCTCTTCTTGGGAGAGGAGGAAGTAGTTTCTGAACAGAGAGAGACTCCTGGTGGCTGGTCAGGTGGTTGCACAGCGATGCCTGCCCTCGGGTCTGTGTCTCAGGGATTCTTTTGGACTTGGGTGAGGTTTCTCTAGCCCTTCTCTCCTAGTGGGCACAGGCCAAGGTTCTGCAGGACATTCCAAGAAGCCCCACTCCTAAGCAGACCATGCCTCACCCACACTAAATCTCTGTGCTTCAGTATTGCAGGCTTAGGCCTAATGAAAGGCAGAGGGATAATCATGGATGGCACAGAGGAGAGCTGGTTTTTCTGTCAGCACCGAGATGTTCCTCGAAGTCATTTTTAGGGGCTTCAGTTTTCTGAGCTAGTGGGTTTCTGCATCCAGTGCGCACAGAGAAGGCTGCGTGATGACGGAGGAAGAGGCTGGTTCCAGACAGCCAGACTGCGCTTGGAATTCAACCTGCAGGGAAACCTGAGGCACTGAGGACTTTATAAAAAGATTTATTTTTGCTGGGCGGTGGTGGCGCACGCCTTTGATCCCAGCACTTGGGAGGCAGAGGCAGGCGGATCTTTGTGAGTTCGAGGCCAGCCTGGGTTACAGAGCGAGATCCAGGAAATGTGCAAAGCTACACAGAGAAACCCTGTCTCAAAAAACCAAAAAAAAAAAAAAAAAAAAGATTTATTTTTAATTTATGTGCATAGGTGTTTTATCTACATGTCTTTCTGTGTACCATGTGTGTGCCTGGTGTCTGAAGAGTCCAGAAGAGGGTGTCATATCCCCTGGAACTGGAGTTACAGGTGGTTGTGAGCCACCATTGGGTGCTGGGATTGGAACCCAGGTCCTCTGGAAGAGCAACCAGTTCTCTTAACTGCCTAGCCATCTCTCCAGTTCCCACTCACTGATAACTTCTTGTGCAAGGAATAAGTATCACGTAACTAGAGCATGTCTGTGGGTTGAAGGGAGAACTCAAGGCAGCTTTAGCAACAGAAGGGAATCTGTTAGCTTATGTAACAAAGCATGGCTGCATGCTTGAGATTCGGGGCACGACGTCATTCCTAAGGGGTCAACTGCTCACCCTCAGTATCATGATCCAGCCACTTACCATGATCTACTGCCCCCATCACAGATTCTTCCCATTCAATGCAGGGTCCAGGGGCTTTCTAACCATCTTCCCCCTCTGCATACACCCCCAGAGATGCCCTCTACCTGACCCCAGGTGGGACTTCTGTGCCACATCCTACCTATAAAGACACTCATGCCCAAGAATAAGGGCCCAGAAATGGGTCAGTGGTCAGGCAGGTGCAGCTTGCCGCCTGGTGGCTGAGTATTGTGAGTTCCTTTCCATGTCACGCTGTTCATGGCACTAGGCACCTCTACTTACCAGCTCCTGGGCCTAGCTGACAGCCACAGAGGGTCCAGGCTTGTCTCCATTCCACCCAGTTGCCATGACTGACATGTCTGTTTAGCTTTCCTCAGAGGTTAACAGAAAAGTCCTCGGGAATGTGAGGGTCTGGAGAGGACGGAAACCAGGAAGCAGAGTGCTGTGCTCTGTTGGCATCCAGTCTCGGAGATGGAAAGGTAGAGTGATTGGTGGCCCCTGACAAAGAAAAGACAGCCAGGCTGATGAACACAGGCCTGGGAGGAGACTTACTATAAATCATTCAGGAAGTGTTGGATAATTCTGGGATCCAAGATGGAATATTCTTGAAATCTAGAAACCCAGGAGGAGGGTACACCTTTCCCCCACTACCTCCAAAATTCCTGATCTTCTCTACCCAGGGAACTTGGGTACAAGAACAGCTACCTGAAAACCCTGAGTTGGGAGAGGACATAGCCCTACCCTGTACCCCTATTGTGAAGGAATAACTCCTGAGCAGAAGGAATGGCCCCCATCTGCCCTCAGCCCAGGAGTGGCTTTGAGTCCTGAAAGACCAGAGAGACAGGGGGCTGATTTCATGACAGGAGCTCCTTAGGTAGGGCCTCATATTTTATGCCCCACCACCACCACACACACACTGGGTTGTCCACGCATGCACAGCCTCATGGGTATGATTTGGTGTATCTGTGTACGTGTGTGGCCCTACCTGAAAAGGCTACTGTCTTCTTCAGTCATTCACGACATCAGCTTTGACAGGAGGCTGCCCATGGTAACGCTGCCTGCTGGAATCATTCCCATGGGCAGGGCCCTGGTTGGGCAGGTCTGGGAACAGGCAGACACTTTGGCACATGCAGCCACATGCTCAACTGTACACAGGCTCATATGCATGCCAGGGCACAGGGCACATGTGATGAGGCTGTCTGCCCAGCTGGTTTTTCTGCGCTGGCACTGACTAACTGTTCTTTACCATCTTCTCTGCCCGGGCCTCTGTGTGTCTGCCCTGACAGCATGACCCAACTCCTCCAGCTGCCCTGGAACCCCACCTTCTAGATCTTAGATTCTATGTGCAGGTGAGAGGGAGGGAATCTCTATAGGGATTTCGTTTCTGCTTTGCCCATTGGGTCTGTTTGTTTTTAAAGACAGGGTTTCTATGTGTAACCCTGGCTGTCCTGGAACTCACTCTGTAGACCAGGCTAGCCTCAAACTCACAGAGATCTGCCTGCCTCTGCCTCCCAAGTGCTGGGATCAAAGGTGTGCGCCCACATGCACATGGGTGTTAGAGGCCGAGCCTGCCCACTTCCTCTCACGCCCGTGCTCATGCCTCATTAATTACTCCTGCACACATTCTCACATGCTGCTGTGCACACTGCCAACCTCCCCACAATCATTGCTAACCTTGGTTCTTAGGTGAGGCTCCCAAACCCAACAAATGGTCAGGTCTGCCCTGTCTGGCTCAGATACTCCTTTGCCTTGGGAGGCCCTCCCTGTGAGCTGTACCTGAGAGCTGGCTGCCTAGAGTGCGTAGAGAGGAGGTGGGTAGGGACTTGAAGAGGTGACAGATAAGTCTTTCAACTTTGCTCCTCTGGGCAGGAAGATTCAGACAGTGGTCTATGGCTCATAAGCTTCTGGAAGGAGTATAACACAGAAGAGTATTCCTGTCCTGCTCTGAGCTTTGAGATGGATCCAAAGAAGTAAAATTTATGGAAATTCTGGAATCATTAAAATGTATTTGCAAAATATGGCATCAAAATATTTTGGGCAAATAAAAATCCTAGCCAGCTGCATTTATCTAGACCTCTGAGAGTTCCCCAAAGTCATTGTTTACTGTGTCTGTGAGTCCTTGATAGGGATGAAGTTGACATTCATCCTGCCTGCTTAAGTTCACAGAGCTCTGCTGGGCAGTATGTGTCCCAGGGGTGTCAGTCTCCCTTGGCTGCAGGAAACAGACCCCCAGAGGAAGGTCCAGCATTGATGGTCCTCAAGTGGTGTGTGTGTGTGTGTGTGTGTGTGTGTGTGTGTGTGTGTGTGTGTGTGTGTCTGCCCATTTAGTGCTTCACAGAAACACATCCCAGTTTCCGTGTGGGGGAAGTCCACTTACCTGGTGGGGCTCAGAATGTTTAGGTCCCCCAGCTGAGTTCTAGGGGACCTAGAGTCACAGGGCTGGGGCCACTCCAGACCAGAACCAATTCCTTTGGATAAGTCACTTGTCACAAATATGATATGTGGTGATATTTTATTTTTGCATTAATAAATAAAGCTTGCCTGGAGAAGGGGGTGGGTAGAAAGGCCAGCCATTTTAAGTAAACAAAGAAATCAGGCAGCACATGCCCTTAATCCCTTAGTAGGCAGGATCTCTGTGTGTTCAAGGCCACACTAAGGAACAGAGCCAAGTGTGGTTACACACACCTTTAATCCCAGTACCAACCATAGAGACCTGAAGGTCTGTACAGATAGACAGTGACAGAGCTGTGTAGGAAGAGGAAGTGAGGTAGCTGGGCTAAGAGCCAATGAGGGCAGAAAAGCAAGGCATATAAGCCTGGGTAGACAGGAAGGTGTGCTTTTGGAAGCTGCCGAGTTGGTGAGATGAGGTTAGCTCGTGGCTTTCCATATTTCCCTGATCTCTCTAAGTTTTTACCCCAAATTTCTGGCTCCATGTTTTTTATTTAATAAGACCATTTAGAAATTCGGTTATGATGATACCTTTGTACTTTCTGTTTCTGATTTTCTTTGGATTTGCCCCCATCCCTGACCCTAGTCCTCTTGCAAGCAACCCAACAATTCTAGTTAAAATCCTGGAGGGCGGGGAGGGAGAGACGGATCAGTTTGGCTTAGTTCATTACTGTTTACCAAGTTATAATTGTGCAAATGAAAAGAAAAACTAGGGGATGGTGATGGCTCAGCAGTTAAGAGCACCGGCTGCTTTTCCAGAGGACCCGGGTTTAATTCCCAGCACCCACATGGCCGCTCACAACTGTCTACAGATCCAGTTGCAGGGGCTTTGATCTCCTCTTCTGGTCTCCACTGGCATGAGGTATGCACGTGGTGTGCAGACAAGCATGCAGACACACAGACACACAAAATAAAATAATAATTAAAAACTGGATGCACAAGTCTGTGCTTTGTGAGGGTACTTTGGCACTGCACTGGGCAGTGTTAGCTGGGCTGCTGGACAGCTGCTCACAGCTGGTCACTGGTGTCCTGGTACACATGCCAGTCCATGCTGGCACGTGTTGAGAAACCTATGAATGCTTTTACCAGCCACGTCTTATTTTCTGTACTCTAGTGTTTTACACTTTTGGGGTCTTGCTGACCTTATAGGCATTTCCCCTTCCAGGGCTGAGTCCTATGGCAAACAACTCACCTGTAAGGACCTCTTCCGTGTGTGAGTCACCCGTTGGGAGCGCATCCTCGGAGCCACCTTCTCGGTCAGTCTCCTCGGATAGTCACCCCAGTGCCACATTGTTCATGACTCCCACATTGAGGCCATGCCCCACAATTTAAGTAGCTGGATGTTAGAGTGCCTCCTTCAGGCTGTTTGGCTATCATCTGCTTTGTGTGAAGAGAGATTTGTAGACTACCTGAAGCGTGTGCACTACCTGCCCAGTGACAGGAACACTAGGCACCCAGAACTCTGGAAGCTTCTATCCAAAGAGCTCTGAACCCGCTTCTAAGACTGGCATGGTTCTTGAGGGCGCATCATACCATGGGCAAGGAGTGGCCAAAGGGCAGTGATTTTCAGAGGATGGCTTAAGAGCACAAACCCAGAGACACACCCCAAGGAATTGCATCATTTAAAATTTGAACCTGAACTGGCTTCATCAGACTGGACAGGATGGAGGAAAAATTGAACAGCACACGACATTGACCTTGCTTTGTTCTCCTGCCTTAGTGTGACTGGGGTAAGTCCAACAGCCCTTAATGACCAGATGTGTGGAAGCGGGGATTTCTGAGACAGAGAGAAGGTGCCGTTTTGGATACAGCCTAAGGCAGCTGGGGGTGTGGAAAGCCCTGCCACAGGGCTCCGTTTACATCTATGTGAGCTAGAAGAGAACGATGGCAGCTTTTAAAGCATGTGTGCATGTGTGCTTTATGGGTGTATGACGCGAAGGCCACAACCTTTTTGAGGCAGCGTCCGTCTCTCACTGAACCTTGAGCTCAGCATTTTGTTTAAGTCCCTGTACAGAGTCCCAGGAAGCCTCTAACATGTTGTCACACCTGGCCTTGTAGAAGTGCTGGGAGGGCGGGGCCTGAACTCAGGCCGCATGTTGTATGGCCAGCTCTTTAGTCACCTCCCGGCCACTGCTTTGAGACAAGATGTCAAGTAACCCAGGCTGGTCTCAAACTCAAAACGTATCCAAGAAGGACCTTGAGCTTCTGCTCCTTCTGTCTCCACCTACCACACCCAGTTTACCCAGCGCTGGGGGTGGAATGTGGGGCTCTGTGTGTGCTAAGCAAGCATTCCACCACCCAGGACACATCCTGCCTGACTGGTGTCTTACAGAGGAGCAACCAAGCTTACTAAGGCTGAATGGCTTCCTTGGTCACAGAGTGAGTTCAGGGCCAAGATGGAAGTATCCACCATCATGCTGGGACTCCTCTCTGCCCAGGAAGCGACTCTAGCAGGGTATTCACTTCTCACCAAAGCCCCTGAAGCTATCACACACTGTGCTTAAGGTAGAAAGTCTCAAGGAAGGGCTGACCTTGAACTTGAAGAACAGGAGGCATTGATAGAATCTAAAAACATAAACATAAAAATAAAAGCTGGTTGTGGTGCCTGAGCCATCTCAGCATTCCACAGACAGAGGTTGAAGGAACATTGCTTTGTTTTTCTTTTTGTTTTTCCAGGGTTTCTCTGTGTAGCCCTGGCTGTCCTAGAACTCACTCTGTAGACCAGACTGGCCTCAAACTCAAAGAGATCTGCCTGCCTCTGAGTTCTGGGATCAAAGGTGTGCATCACCACTGTCAAGCTATTGCAAGTTTTTGAGTTTGCTGTACATAGTTTCAGGCCTCTTAAGGCTACAAAGTGAGACCTTGTCTCAATGACAACAATATCAGAACATAATAAAATGGGCCTAGGAGATGACCCAGTAGTTACTTCTCTCCCAGAGGACCCTGGTTCCATAGTCAGCACCTACACAGAGCTTCACAAACACCTGGAACTCCAGAAGCTGAGGTCCCGATGCCCTCTTCTGGCCTCCATGGGTACTGCATGCATCGTAGACTACATGCAGTTAGAATACTCATGCATATAAAATTAAAAATTAAAAAAGCCTCGATGGAGGGAGATGTGTTTGTCTTAGGCTGAGTAGCATACTGTCAGCTGCTAAGATGAGCACTTTTTATGTGCTGGATAAAGGATGTGAAAGCTAGAATTTACTAGATATGTGCTCACTGGATCCCCATGTCCTTAGGAAACAAAACTCCCAGCTGGAGACTGTGTAGTTCCCTGAGACACATGGGGAAATAAAGAGGGATGCCAACAGGTTAAGACACAGCTCATGGGTACATCTATTACTTTGCTTTGCATATGCTGTCTCCCTGACAAAAAGGCTGTCCCCTGCTCTTAATCTTGAGTGACTCTAGCCGGCATTCCCAGAGTTTAGAACTGCCCTGAGCTTGGCTTTGGGACTTCAAGCAGGAAGGAGGAATGGCAGGCCTGGAGGGGGGAAGTGGCATGGATGCCCCTTGGATAGGTCTGCAAACAGGATGATTCCCCCGGGCTTCGGCCAATGCTGTGGCCTCCTGCGTGCTTCCAGGGGCTCTCATGGGGGCTCCTGCCTACTTGCATTTCCTTTCTTTTCAGAAAGGCCTGAGCTGCCAAAACACCAGTTCTTCTCTGATAGTGACACCCATTTTCCTCCAAGCAGCTTTCACATTCAGGTTTCTTTTCTCCTTTATTTACACAGTGCTGCTTTTTCCAGTGGGGCCCTGAAGGTTAGATTTCCCTCTGGTGCTGTGCATGGCAGAGAGCAGCAGCCAGGAGGCCAGACTGACTGCTTGCACCTCTGTGAGGCAGTTAATGAGTTTCAGGCCTTCCGAGGGGGAAGACTGGACCACAGCCGCTTCCTTGCTTTCTGAAAATTTCCATCCCTGAGGACGAGGGCTGCCTGTGGATCCAACGGCTTTATTGTCAAATTGATTATTTATATAAGCGCTGCCATGTAGCTAGAGTTTTTCTGCCTGGCCCACAGTCAGGACAAATCTCTCTCACCCGCCACTCCCAAGCCACTCAAACCCGATCAAGTAAACACAGAGACTTATATTGGTTACAAACTGTATGGCTGTGGCAGGCTTTTTGCTAACTGTTCTTACAGCTTAAATTAATCCATTTCTATTAATCTATACCTTGCCACATGGCTTGTGGCTTACCGGCATCTTTACATGCTGTTTGTCATCGTGGCGGCTGGCAGTGTCTCTCTCACCCAGCTTCCTGTTCTCTCAATTCTCCTCTCTGTTAATCCCGCCTATACTTCCTGCCTGGCCACTGCCAATCAGTGATTTATTCATTGACCAATCAGCAACACATTTGACATACAGACCATCCCACAGCACTTCCTCTTTTCTTTTCTTAAAAAGGAAGGTTTTAACCTTTACACATCTCCAAAGTCAGCTTGGTATATTTGGGAATTTGGGCGTAGCTTCTCTTACTACTTCCTGCTGGAGGGGGGCGCTGTATCTTATGGGGACACAAAGAATATTTTAGGATCATGGAGTAGTCCGTGAGGCTGTATCGTCTGAGCCAGTTGCCTTGAAACCATTCTGGATGTTGGATCATCTGGGCCTTGGTGTCACCTTTCAGGGGGTCTTGGCTGGTCAAACCTGATGTATCTTAATCTGGAACAAATCCATAGCCTCTGGCTTTCTGTGGAAACAAAAGCAGAGCCTCCTTTCCAAAGCAACATATCCTTACATCCAAATTTTGAAGTCAAGGTACCTTTAAAATATACATTTTGGCATAACTCAACAGCTTTTACAATCAAATGTTTTTCTGCAGTTAAAAATCCCAAAGACAACACAATCCAGATTCTCTGTGTAATATTCATCTTTACATGGCTTATTTTTTATATTAATTTTACTGTCTCTTTAAAGACTTTATTTTTTAAAACTATGTATTTGTTTATATAACTTTATATATCACCTTTTGTCTCTTTCAAGCCTACATATATTTTACACACATTTTAAACTATTACATCTGAATCTGTCTTATTGTGAATCTATTGCTTTAAGCTGCAGCAGCTGTGGTTGCTGGCTCCGCCCACCTCAGCTTCCCAACATGGCGGTGGCACGTTTTTCCACCAGCTCTGGGAGCCATCGTGGGTCTATGCTTTTATCCAAGCAGCGTGCAGCCCAGAAACCTCTTTTTTTTGTTTTGTTTTAGCAAAGGCTAAATCCACCATGCAGCTTAATGTGCCACTTGCAGAGGCCTCGTTCCCGCCATACTGCAGGTCAAGCGCGCACGCTAGGAACCCGCCATTAGCTCAAACCGGCAGCTGCCGCTCATTTGAGAGAGACAATTAGGAACTGTTTTAAGCTCCATTTTAGAATCTTTTTTCTCAGTTTTTAGGTGGAAACTCTTGCCACCACGTTGGACGCCATTGCCATGCTTCTTCTCTGGTGCTGAGTCAGTTTAAAAGTTCCAGACGCACAAAGCATGCATCGGTAACAGTCAGTATCAGTGGGACTTGCCTCAAAATCAAAGTGAGAGCAGAGACAGCGAAGGGGCCGGAAGAAGGGGTGAGCTCCAGCGTGGGCCAACTGCCTGCACATGCTGCCCTTCATTGGACCTTGCTACTGGATGCTTTCTTTTTCATTTAAAATTTTTTATTTTTTTCTCTAAACAGGTTCTCCCTAGGTAACCCAGGCTGGCTCCAAACCTGTGGTGATCCTCCTGCTTCAGCCTCTTCAGTGCTGAAAGTACAGACTTGAACTACTGTGGCGTGGTGGCGCACACCTTTAATCCCAGCACTCGGGATCTCATGCCTTTGATCCCAATACTTGGGAGGCACATGCCTTTAATCCCAGCATCTGGGAGGAGGCAACAGGAAGTGACATAACTGGGTGGGGAGAGGAAATGACAAGGCAGGGTAGAGACAAGAGCCCCCTTTTCGGCTGAGGAGTTGGCGAGGTAAGAGGTGTCTGTGGCTTGCTCCTTTGTCTCTCTGATCTTTCAGCGTTTAATCCCTATCTGACTCCAGGTTTTTATTATTAAGACCAATTAGAATTTGTGCTACACCTGCCTTGTTTGTTTATTATGCTGGAGGTCAAACCCTGGGCCTTGTAGCTGTCAGGCAAGTGCCGCACCACTCAACGACACTCCTCGGCCAGTTTTGATTTTAAAATATAGACTTACGGGAAGATTGCAAAATCAGGCAGTTTTTGTGAGCCCTTTAGCTAGATTTCCCAAATACTAATTTCATATTTCCTCAGATTGTTACTCTTTCAACCACTTAAGAGTAAACTGTACTTGAAAACAAACAAACAAACAACAACAAAAAAAAAACGGGACGATCTGTTGCATAATCAATTAGGAGACTGAAGTGATACAGTCTCACACAATCTGCCTCATTTCTTTTTGCTGTCCCAGCCTACACTCAGAAGAGACAACTGGCTTTCTGATCTAGGGCCGGATTTTAAATGATCACTTTGTCCTTTGCTTTCTTTTAATCTGGGATGTTCCTCTATGGTGATATTTTATTTGTGCTGAAATGTGATTTTATTTGTTAATAAATAAAGTTGCCTGGGGGTCAGAGCTAAAAGCAAGCCATTTAGCAGAAGTCAAGCGGTAGTGGCACATGCCCTTAATCTGATCACATGGCAGGCAGAGTCTCTGTGTGTTCAAGGACACAGTCAAATGGTGACCTGAACCTGAACCTTTAATCTCAGTACGAACCATAGAGACCTGGAGGTCTGTATAGACAGGCAGTGAGGAGGAAGTCATGTGGTTGGGTTTAAAGCCAATGAGAAGGCAGAACAGAAAGGCAATAAAAAGACGGGTCACACAGGAGAAGGTCTGTCTCTCAGGGGAAGGATGGCAGCAACTGGCAAGCTAAAGGCTATTGGCTAGTGCTCTGACCTCTTGGGCTTTTAACTCTGTATTTGGCTCTGTGTTTCTTATTTAATAAAACGGTTGAGAAATTCATCTACATTCCTCAATCTTTTGTCTCAGGCTCTGCAGTTTCCAGGCATGTGGGGCCCATTGGTTTGCAGGGTAACCCTCCAGCAGTGTGGGTTGCTCTAACTTTCCACACGGTTAGCCTCAGGTTGTGCATTTAGGGTGCGGATAGCCCACAAGCAGCAATGTGTGGTCTCTGCATTTTATCTGAGTGGACACTCGTGGCTTTGTGGCATTCATGGCTGAGGTTACTGAAGTTGCTTGGGTAAGCCAGCCTCTTTAAGTTTTGTTTGCTGCATTTGGAGTTTACTCTTGATTAAATTATTTTCACTTTATCTATCTATCTGTCTGTCTGTCTGTCTATCTATCTATCTATCTATTTTGTGTGTGTGTGCTTACGCACATATGCGCTTGCACACACGTGAAGGTCAGAGGACAACTTTTGGAAGCTGGTTCTTTCTGCCATGTGGGTTCTGGGGATTGAACTTGGGTCCTCGGTCTTGCCTGAAAGCACTTATCACCCACTGAGTCATCTTGTCCGCCCCAGAGTTTGTCCTCTTGTAGATTAGCTAGCTGTTGGGCTTCAGAGATCCACCTCTCTTGTTAGTGCTGCGTTACAGGAGTGCACAGCCCCCACCCCCAGCTGGTTGCATGGGTTTTGGGGATCTGAACTCAGGTCCTCATGCTTGTATGGCAAGAGCTTTATGTAACAAGCCACGTCCACAACCCCCTTCTTTTCATATCATCATCATCATTGAGACGGTGTCTTTCCAGGTAGCCTTGACTGACCCTAGCTATGTAGCCCAGGCTGGCCTCCAACTCACAGAGATCCTCTGCCTCTGCCTCCCAAGTGTTGGGATTAAAGGCATGTGCCACTACATCTATCTTTTTAAAATTAAACAATAGATTTATTTGTTTTATGTGTATGAGTATTTTGCCTGTATGTATGTATGTATGTATGTATGTATGTGCGTCATATGTGTTCCTGGTGCACTTAGAGGTCAGAAGAGGGCGTTGGATCTTCCTGGAATTGGGGTTACCGATGGTTGTGAGCCACCGTATGGGTGCTCGGAACTGAACCTGGGTCCTCTGAATGAGCAACAAGTGCTCTTAACCGCTGCGCTGAGCTCTCTCTCCAGCTCTAGTATTAAGTTTTAAAATCACTTTCTAACATGTGAAATGGGAGAAATCATACAAAATTCAGGTATGATGGTATGAAGTCTGATCCTATAGTCTATAGTATATATAGTAGCTATTATCAGTCGCCACACCTAGAAGTAGCTCTTATTTTTAGGTATATTGGATCCTGTCTCACCGTCAGAAAGCCTTTCCCATGCTACCCAGAACTCTATCTTTTTTCCACTTTCTTTTGGAAATTGGCAGGATCTGTTTCCGTGGACCTCTCTCCACATACCCCAATGTGTGGAGCCAGAAGCCATTACTGCTCCTATTCAGCCGGCCTGGTACAATGCCCTCCTGTCTATCTCTGTCGATCTCCTACCCTCTGACCTTTACATATAAGGTCCTGTGTGGCATCTGTGTTGACGACTCTGCCTTTAAATGCTCAAGAAAGAGTATTCTGGGCCTAGGGAGATGGCTCAGTGATGTGCTTGCTGGGGAAGCCTGAGGGCCTGGGCTCAGATTCTTAGCAGTAAAAGCCAGGCAGCCTGGTGTGAGCCTGTGATCTCAGTTGCAGGGAGTGTTGTACAGCGCTACCCACTGAGTACAACAGCCACTTCCCTCATCCAGGCAGATCCGCAGGGCAGGAATGTAGACTGCTGGTGTCCCCTCACAGAGAGGGGTGTGACAGTGGTCACTGGACTCTCACCTGGCCTCAGCCCCTCCCTCCTGTGCCTTCCAGCCAGGTGGAAAGAACTCTACCTTAACTGCACGTGGCTTGGTGGTCTTGGGAGGTGATAGAGCATGCGGGCTGGAGGAGGCTAAGGGGCATCTCAGTCTATGTGGCTATGAAGAGGTCAGCATCCACGCTGGGAGAAGACTTTTCAGCACAGCTTGCACATGTACAACACACACACACACACACACACACACACACACACACACACACACACAGAAAGAACATACCATGCCCACCCGCAGTCATCTATTTCACTACCTCATGGTACAAATATCATGAAATGGATTCAAGTCTGCCTTGATACACGTCATTTATTCAGGCTATAAGCAGGGACCTTTGGGCATAAGGGACACTAGATTAATATTTGTTCAGAATAAATGTCTATATATAGGAAATAAATGGTCAAAATGTGTTCTCTCTCCAGAAAGAAATGGAAAATATATCAGCTAAAACTGCATGTTGTGGATATTAATATTGGTAAATGCCTATAGTGATGACATTACGATAATAACTATATAAATACATATAGTAAAATAACTATATAAAACCTGTAATAATTCATAATCAAAAATGACAATAGAGGGAGCCCCCGAACTCCAAGACTACAACTATCCAGCCAGGACCTGTGGTGGAGACTCAAGGCCTCTCACTGGAATTTCCACTGATAGAATAAACTATATTGTGCTCGCTAATTCTGCTTTGACAGAGAAGACAATGAAATATGTTTGCACTCTTTGTATCATGCATCAGATAATCCCAGAGAGTGCTTTACAAATTGACAGTTAATAAACCACTGCCCCCTGTGGAGACAGCACAGATTCCATGACAAATGGTGATACTCATGCCACAGGGATGGCCATCACGTGCTTCATGATAAGAAAGTGGAATACCCCAGCTCTGGAAATTTTCAGTGGGATTTAGCAAAGAAGTAATTTATCGAGTAACTGTAGTCTATAGTGACAGGAAGCTAGATCTTCTAAACTACTGGGCCTCAAATTCAGGATGGCATCAGAGAGCATCGTGGATCTTACATACCGTACAGCATCCAGCACCTGGCATAGGATCTATCTAAATAAAGTGAGTTTGCAAACAGAAAATCCACTAAGCATAGTACTGTGACCAAATAAAGTTGATGGAGTTGTAGCTGATGAAGCAGGTATTTTAAATTAGGGCCCAGAGAATAATTGAAGCTGATGTGTGGCAGGTGATATTTTTGGATGCTACCAAGCCTCAGTGACTTCTTATTCTTTCTGATTTATAGCTCTCTTCCTCGCCGGGTGGTGGTGGCACAGGCCTTTAATCCCAGCACTCGGGAGGCAGAGCCAGGCGGATCTCTGTGAGTTCGAGGCCAGCCTGGGCTACAGAGTGAGTTCCAGGAAAGGCGCAAAGCTACACAGAGAAACCCTGTCTCGAAAAACCAAAAAAAAAAAAAAAAAAAAAAAAGAGCTCTCTTCCTCAACTTCCTCCCCTCCCCTCCCCTCCCCTCCCCCCCCCTCCCCTCCCCTCTCCTCTCTTCTCCTCTCCTCTCCTCTTTCCTTTCTGGGATTGGAGTAGTTTGTTTGGTGTCCTTGCCTTCTTTAAAAAGAACTCAAACGTGAGGATGTTTTATCAGCCCTTGCAGATGGCTGATAAAACAAACGCTAACATTTTTAGTAGGCAAAATTCTGGTGTTTGGGCTGGAGAAATGACTCACTAGTTAAGAAGAGTGCACACAGCTCTTCCAGAGGACTGGAATTCAGTGGTTTCTAGCACCCAATTGGGTGGCTTACAATTGCCTGTGACTCCAGGGGACCAGATGCCCTCTTCCGGCTCCCACAGACACTGCACTTATGAGCACAAACCCGCAGATAAGTGAACATACATATGCATGCTTGTAATCCCAGCCCTGGAGCTTCTTGGCTGGGCAGCCTAGACAGATCTGCAAGCCTCAGGCCAGGGAGAGACCCTGTTTCAATAAAAACAAGGTGGATCAACACCCAGAGTTGACCTCTGGCCTCCACATGCATGCACACAAACGTGTTCCTGTACACACACACAAACATACACACACAAGAAAAACACTTCAAGTGGATAAGCTTGGGGTACCAATTAAACATGTGAACACATGTAAAAAATCTATATTAAATATGGCAAGAAGCCCGCTGATAATTCAGAATCAAAGTGCCCCTCTGTTGGCTTTAGGTGGGATCTTTAAGGATAACATTTTTGTAGCTGTGATGAGTTGTAGAGAATCTGCCACTTAACAAACCTAATCGAAGGAAGATAGTTGAAAGGGGCTTGAGACAGTCTCATGCTGCGTCTTTATCCAGGGAGTGGGGGAACAAGGCCACTAAGTGGAGCAGAGAACTGCCCCACTTTACCTCGGAGCTTCTCTGAGCCCTCCTCACAATTCTCCATTTTTTCGGACTTACGCAACTTGAAACAAATGTCCTATTTGAAATTAGATTTTGTAAGTCTATGGTTGGTGTATTTTATTAAAAACAAACAAACCCCCCAAACCCTTGATTTCCCGTTGTTCTCTCTAATTGCTTAACGTAATTTCTTGATTACTGCTCTTCCCCGGCACTATTTTGGAAAGTTAAATGTTGAGTTCCCGGAAACACCCACACACATTAAAACAGACAACCTGCAGTGACGCATTCTGACCGCTGGGGGGCAGCTGGTAGATGGCTTACTTGATTCGCTGGCTCAATGCTCTGGCCTTTGTGGTCCTTTTAGGTGGTTGAAGCTATAGAGAGGAGTTGTACCTGCAGCTAGTATTTGGGGGAATTTGATTGATCTGCAGAAGTCAGTACAATACAGACTCTATTTTCCAACACTGTTGTGCAGTTTACTGAGGGGTTGGAATGTTACTCGGGAAACTGAGCCCTCCGTGGAGATACTCCCCATAGCAAGAACTGTGATTGTCGGAGGGAGGGTGTGACTAGATGCCTCTGCTGCCAGAATAGGACTGTGTGTTAGGAACTCCGATGGTGAACAAGCCAGGCCTTGGCATCGGGTGACTTCTCAGGGTGGACCCCCAACCCCAACCCCATGCAAACTTGGGCCTTGGTTCACAGTAGTAACCAGCTCCTTTCTGTGGGTTGAGGGTGTTGCCTGCTGTCGGCTGCCTCGTAATGCCTTTGGACTTACACTACTCTCATAAAACAGTGTGTAGGAGCAGACTCCCAGGCAGTTAAGTGTGGGGTGGCTAACTTCCAGCAAGGCTCATTTTGACCATTTCCGAGGTGGGGTGGGGTGGGGCATCCAAGAGATGGGCTGATAGATAATGGCCCTTGTGTCCCTTGTGTGGCTAGGCTGGCTGATAGAGTTGGGCTGCAGCCAGCTCAGCTGTGGTCGCCTACCTGTGGCCCTCCTTTGCTTCCTGCCCTTCACACTCTCACTTCTGCCTGCCTGAGGCTGCACTCCCCATAGAGAACTTGCATATAACCCTCTGTCTCAAGTTCTTTTATGGGGGAATCTACTCTAAGATAATGCACCTTACCCCACTGCTAACAATGATCCTGGACCCACTCCAGACTGTCCCTGTGAGAGGTGACCTGTGACTTGTTTAGGATCCCAACACTGTTACCCCCCATCAGCCAAGCGCTGGTTCCTTGGATATAATGCAGGGCCACTGATCAGAATGACCCCTTCATTAGGACCCCGAAACCTCATGTCCTGAGGCCCATGACAGCCAGTTCCAGGTAAGTCCTTGGGTGTTATCATCTCTTCAGATACAGGCAGTGTCCCTTATAAATGACTTTCAAACTCCGTTTTCACTCTTATGACAATTACAAAGCATATAGTTTGAAGAATAAGTAACTATAAAGCCTGGCAGAAATTTATATCTCCCTGTGTCACGTCCATTATCCATCCAGATGGACAATCACTTGAGTGTATCCTCTCTCTCTCTCTCTCTCTCTCTCTCTCTCTCTCTCTCTCTCTCTCTCTCTCTCTCTCTCTCCAGATATGGTTTCATTGTACCTCCTGTTAAGCTCCAGTTCCTGATCCTTCTTCCTTGACTTCCTAAGTGTTGGAGCAACAGTCGGGTACCACAGCTTTTTTAAAATTTTATTTTATGTGTAGGGTATTTTGTCAGCATGACTATGTAGCATGTGGCTTCTGTAGAAGCCAGAAGAGAGTGTCAGGCTGGAACTGTAGTTACAGATGGTTGCAAGTCACCATGTAGGTGCTGGGAATCGAACCAGCGTCCCCTGGAAGCACAGCGAGTGCTCTTAACCACTAAGCCATCTCTCCAGCTCCCCATCTTGTTGCTGTTGTTTTACTAATTTTTGAGACAAGCTTTCACTATGTAGTTCAGGCTGACCTTGGATTCCTGGGTCTCCTTCCTCTACCTCCCACATGCTGGGATGACAGGAAGGTCCTGTAGACCACGTTGGCTTCACACTCACTCTGTAGTACAGACTAGTGTTGAACTCATGACTCCTGTCTCTGCCTCCCAAGTGCTGGGATGACAGGTGTGTATCATCACATGTAGCTTTTGTCTAACTCCCAAGTGTCACTCATCTTTATCTTGATATTTTAGGCATCATCAGGAAGGTTTCCTCAGTAGAAGAGGAAGATTTAGTTCATTTTAGAAATCTTGGACCACTGGGCCCTTACTTCCTGTCCTCTTCCCCACCCCTTTAAAAAAACATATGTTCTGAGACAATTTCTGACCATGCCACCCTGGCTAGCCTCAAATCATTATGTAGACCAGGCTGGCCTTGAACTTACAGAGATCTGCCTGCCTGTTTCCCAAGTCGTGCGCCACCGTGCCCAGCTGTTCCTTGTTCTAATGATAAATGTAATTTAGTTAGATACTCAGTGTTTATTATGACTATAGAGAAGTGTTACTAGTGAACTGTGCAGCAAGCTATGCCTGTTTTCCCTTTCCTGTTCAACTTTGCTTTTTCTTGAAATCAATAATTGTCTGTGCCATGGTTGGACTGCTCATGATCTATGATTTGTTCTTATTGAATATATTGAAATCCACCTCCAGGGATTTGGAGTGAGCTCTTTGAGAGTTCACTAGCTCATGATAGTCCTCATAAGTGGAGAGGAGTTATGTCATTACAGAAGAAACCCCACAGAGACCCCTGTCTCTCTCACCATGTGAACATTCAGCAAGAGGACACCTGTGGTGGCTGATAGTGACTGTCAACTTGACAGAGTCTACAGTTACCTTGGAGACGAATCAGGCATGCCTATGAGGGAATTTCTGGTTAATTGAAGACCCACCCTGAATGTGGGCAGCAACATCCCACAGGCAGGGCCCCAAATGAATAAAAGGGAGGCTGTGAACTGAGGAGCGGCCTTCAGCTCTCCCTGCTTCCTGATTGCAGGTACAATGTGACTGGCTGGCTCGGGCTGCCGTGCTCATCCCACCATGATGGCCACACTCTTAAATAATGAGCCAAAAGAAACCATGCCTTAAGTTGCCTTTGTCTGGAATTCTGTTAGAGCATCAGGGAAGTGACTACTACAGAATCCATGAAGTATTAAGGGGTACTCCAGCAGCCCATGGCAGGATTTCAGAACTGGACACACTAAAACAAAGGCACAGTTAGGGAGGGATTGAATAGCTTCTGCCCCGACTCTAGGGACAGTGCCAGGGACTGAAGGGCTGCAGAGTACCTGCTCATTTCTAATTGCTGTGGACAGCTTAATGAAAAGGAACACACAGCTGAAAGTCTACATTCTGGGTTCAGGGTGAATTCAGGAAATGAGACGCTTGGCACGATGGGTCAAGAGAAGCAGTCTCCTAGCCACAGGGTGGAGACTGCCAAAGGTCAGATTCTGAATCTTGTGTGTTGTCAAATTGTAAAATCTTCAAATCTACAACTTGTCATTGCTCTCCTGTGATGTCATTGGCAAGGAGTGGACTCTCTTAGCCTCACAGGGACAGATCATGTCCGAGTTATGGGTCTTTTTCAGCTTCCACCCTCCATTTCCAGGAAGTCAGGGCTTGTAATATTTGCTGTAGCTACATGAGCAACAGCATAACCCACCCAAGTAATAACGCTGCTGACGTTCAACACACCAGTGCAATTCGCGTAGGTCCCCTTCTTTCCATCAGCTCATTGGCTCACACAAGTTTTAGCACACGATTAGACACAAGCTTAACATAAAAGAAGTTTTACTACATAGAGTGATTGCCAATAGATACGTCTGCAGCAGCATCATTAACAAAACCCTCAACCAAGGCATCTTTAGTGAACAGAAAACAGAGGGAGTGGATAGCAATTCATAAGTGTTACACTGATGTGCACATGCTAGACGTCTTCTTGCTTTCAGGCCCCCCACTCTGTGTGTGTGTGTGTGTGTGTGTGTGTGTGTGTGTGTGTGTGTGTGTGTGTGTGTATGTGTGTGTGTGTGTTACTGTTATGTAGCCCAGATTGGTCTCAAATTCACGGCTATCCTCTTGCTTCAGCTTCCTGGCTTCTGGGTTACAGGGGTGTGTGTGACTACATCTGCCTCTCAGAATCCTCTATACTCAGTAAACTTCACTCATTTATTTATATGTATGGGTGTTTTGTCTGCACGTATGTCTGTGTACCATGTGAGTGCCTGGTACCTGTGGAAGTCACAAAAGAGTGTCAGGTCCTCTGGTACTGGAGTTATGGATGGTTGAGAGCCACTATGTGGGTTTGGGGAACTGAACCCCAGGTCCTCTGTAGGAGCAGCCAGTGCTCTAACCACTGAGCAATCTCTTCAGCCTCACTGGTACATTCTTGATAGAGTAGATGAGAATTACTTGATCTTGATGCTAGAAATGACTGTATTTTCCTTTTATTGTCTTTACTATTATTGCATGTGTGGTGTGCATGCATGGTGTGCACTTATGTTCTCATGTGTGTGAGTGCTCATGTGTGTAGAGGTCCCAGGTTGACATCAGGAGTTTACCCTGCTTGCTCTCCACCTTATTCATTGAGGCGAGGTCTCTCAGTTAGAGCTAGAGTTCATCAACATAGACTAGTCTCCCTAGTCAGCATGCTCCAGGGTCACCCTGTCACTGCCTTCTGAGTCCTGGAATTTCTGTGGGATCTGGGAATGCAGATGTGGTCCTCTCACTTGCATGGTAAGCATTTTAACTTCTCTCCAGCACAGGTAGGGTTCCTTCCTGGTTTTCTTCCCCTCTTCCCTCCGTCCCTCCCTCCCTTCTTTCTTTTCTTTTCTTTCTTAAGAATTTAATTTTCTGGATGGGCAAGGTGGCTCACGCTTTTAAACCTAGCAGTTGGGAGGCAGAAGCAGGCAGATTTCTATTAGTTGGAGGTCAACCTGATCTACATTCAGAGTTCAAGGCCAGCCAGGGCTACATAGTAAGACCCTGTCTCAAAAACCAAAAACAAACAAACAAACAAACAAAAAAAAAGAATTAAAAAATATGTGTGTGTGTGTGTGTGTGTGTGTGTGTGTGTGTGTGTGTGTGTGTGTATGAGGTTAGAAGAAGGCATGGAGTCCCCTAGGGCTGGAATTACAGGCAGTTGTGAGCCTTCCAATGTGGGTGTTGGGAGCCACAGTCAGGTCTTCTGCAAGAGCAGTCCACACTCTTGACCTTCTGAGCAGTCTCTCCAGCCCCCAATTAGATTAAACATAACAAATTTCAGATATATAGAAAAATATTTGAAAGTGAGAGATGAAACGCTGAGGACTGGTGAGATGGCTCAGTGGGTAAAGGGGCTTGCTGCCAAGCCTGATGACCTGAGTTCAATCCCTGGGACCTACACGGCAGAAGGGGAGAAAATTTTCTATGAATTGACTGATGGCTTCCACATGTATGCTGTGGTAGACATGCCTGTTAGTTCACATGTAGAATGTACACACAGACACTAAAGAAATAAGTAAACAAATGCAATTTTTAGAGAGTTGAAATACTGTATTTGTTTGCCATAAATTACTGATGAAGTGGCAAGAATCTAAAGGTCAGTAAGGCAAGCACTGAGCTACAGTGGAGCCCCGGTGAGGGGGCAGGCAGACCGCTGAGGTCCAGTTCCGCTCTGGACACAAACCAGGCAACCTTGGGTTTCAGTGTCTGTGACACGAGGGAGAGAGGGCACCTGAGACAGCCCAGCGTCACTCAAGGAGAGGAATATGAATGGACTGTCTCCTTTCTAAAGACAGTCTTGAGACAGGAAAGGAGAAGTCAGAGATCACCTCCTGCTACCCCCCTGCTAAGGACACCAAGCAAGTGCTGAACTAGAACTCTGGCCCTGGGCAGGAGAAGCCCCTCGAGAGTCTGGGTGCTCACCACCTGGGTGGGCTGAAAGCCTCAAGGATTTCAGTTAAAATGGTAGCAGTTATTGAGTCTCTTGGACACTCTGCAAATCAAATGGAAATGTTCTATGGGGAAACTATTTCAAATACCCACGGATCTGTCCTAAGGAAGATGAGCAGCTTATACTTTAAAAATATGAAGGGAAATAGGAACAGGCTGAGACACAGCAGAGAGAATGGGAACATCCCCAGAGACCTCAGCTCTTGGAGGTGGCATATACATCATGAAACAGTTAAGCTTAGTATATTTAAAGAAATGAATGATAAGCAAGTATTAATGGGTAAAAAAAAAAAATTAACGTCGCCCAAGCAGATTTCAAAAGAATCAAATAGGCATCATAGATGAAAAATATGATTACAGATCAAACAAGCAGAAAAATCTACTGACATCCAGAAGAAAATGTGTTGCATCTATAACTTACTTTGAATATCATAAAAATAAAACATGAGTTCATGGAAAGATTGGTAGACACATGACAAACCAAATGTAATAAAATGCTGATGTAAATCTAGATGTCAAGTACTTGAGTGTTTATGATAAAATTATTTCAACTTTTCTACACACTTCAAGTTTTTGTTTCTTATAGTAAAAATGTTACAAATATCTACATGCAGATGAGGAGGCTGGGTGCTTGGGAAGATATTCAGGCTTCTGGCCTCGAATACATGTAGACTAGTCCTCTCAACAACATAGAAAAGCATGTTCAGAATGAAGAACAACATTTGAGTCGTTATTTATATATTCATTTACATGCTGGGGATGTGTACATATCAGGGTGCATGTGGGGAGTCAGAGGATAACTTTCAAGAGTTAGTTTTCTCCTTCCTCCATGAGGGTCCTGAGGACTGAACTCAGACAGGCAGGCTTAGCAGCGGGTGCCTTTACCTGCTGAGCTGTCTTGTCCTAAGAATAAAATGTTTTAAGAACGTATTAAGACCACTGATGAAGCCTGGAGTGGTGGTGCACACATTTAATCCCAGCACTTGGGAGGCAGAGGCAGGAAGATCTCTGTGAATTTGAGGTCAGTCTGGCCTACATAATGAGTTCCAGGACATCCAGGGCTACATAGTGAAACACTGTCTCAACCAACCACTGAAGAGATAACAGGAGTTTGAAATTCCTAAGCCAAAGCCTGAATGAAGATGGTGGTAGAGAGAGGCTCATGGGAAGATTCTCTCACTTCTATCCTAAGCCTATGCCAAAGCTAACAAAATGGAAGTTCAGTTTTCAGGGCCTTGCAGGACTCAGTGACCTATAAAGTGGCAGCTTACCCGGGCATGGTGGCTCATAACTGTGATCTTATTACTTTAGAGGGTAAGACCGGAGGATTCCAGATCCCAGGCCAGCCCGGGATATCCGGCCAAATACCTAATCATGAATGAATGGGCGGATGGAAGAGCCAATCAGGAACAGGAGTGCTGCCTCGGACCAGTACTCGCGAGGATTGAGACTTTGTGGAAAGCTGCCATGGTGTTGAGCAGAGCACAGGGCAATGCAAGGATGCTGATGGAATCCCACCCTGGAGAGGAAGCCGCAGGCTGGCCTCGGAGTGCATTTGCTGTGCATATTCCATGGGTGGTCCATTAAACCCCAAGGCCCGACCCCAGATGGGAGCTTGGCAGAGGTGAAGGCAAATGCTCTCTGCAGGAGCACACATCATCCTAGGCTTCAAAGGACCACAAAGAACTTTCTAAGGAAAGTCACCAACCACCGGCCAACAGTAAATAAACGACTAATGAGCTGCATGAAGAACACACGCCCATGAATGGGAATCACAAGAGGAAAAAGAGAGCAGCCAGTGAGCTTAACTGCTAAGCCAGCTCTGCAGCCCATGTGTGAATTTAACAATGAAGTCTGTAGAGGACATTTTCATACACGTGGGAGCTGTAACTGATGAACTAGGAAGCAAAACCCAGTGGACTCCACAGAGCCAAAGGCTTATTCTTGAAAACGAGCAATATATTAGGTAGATCTTTGTTGGTAATATCTGGGGGGGATATCCACAAATGAATGGTATTTGGGATAAGAATGAGGGTGCAACTAGCAGATGGATATTTAGAGTCTAAGAAAATGCAGTGTCTGAGACGTGTGCGAGAACCAGCAGAAAGCTTCCATAGGGCTGGGCATGTTAGTGCTCTTGGTGGAATATTTGCTTGGAATGGGTTTGATTCCTACCCCCAAATAAACCAGATGTGGTGGC
Source organism: Peromyscus californicus insignis (assembly GCF_007827085.1). Lineage (NCBI taxonomy): Eukaryota > Metazoa > Chordata > Mammalia > Rodentia > Cricetidae > Peromyscus > Peromyscus californicus. Next base: position 113,320,441 of record NW_026294402.1, on the reverse strand, counting down.
ACACACCTGTAATCCTAGTACTTCAGAGATAGAGGCAGGAGGATTAGAAGTTTGGCCATCCTCAGCTACACAGCAAGTTTGAGGCTAGCCTGGGCAAATGCTCAATGACTTACAGATACATGTGAAAGAGGTCTGCTTGAGATGAGAAATCCACCCATTTCATTGGGGTGTATTTCTCCCTAAACAGATAGATACCGGGCACATCCCCAGACAGGCAGACACTGCACAGAGAAGGAGGTATCCAAATTATGGGCTCAGGGACAGGTTCAGCCCCATCCTGTGGGGTGCTCCTGGGGGAGTAAGCAGCTCTTGGTGTGTCTTCAATCCCTGTATCATATTGTATTGGAATCCCCTCTTCAGAACCTTACAAAGTTCTTAGCAGCAAAGAGACGACAGTCGGAGACACTGGGGTCATTCGAAGCCATTTTTTTTTATTCCAAACACATATTGTTGTAAACCTGGCATTTCCCAAACAGTGCAAGTGAATCAGAAGTGACTGTAGACACGACACAGCGAGTAGGGACGGCCCTCCCACCCCAAATCCTCTCGGGCGGTGTGCGCTGTGTGGATACCTCAGTAAAGCTGCAGACGTGCAGAGAGCGGGGCGGGGGGTGCCTGCCATGCAACAAACCACTCAGAAAGCTTAAACTCACACTGCCAACCACACCGTGCACATCAGCATCAAACAAAGCAAACTGAACGGAAGCCAAATCCAGATCAGTGTGCTGTGGAGAGCATCGCACCACATCGGGAGAGTCACTCAGGGTTCCCTTCATGTGCTGAAGACTCAGAAGACATTCTAGAAGGCTCATTAGGCCCCAATCGGCTCTGCAGCCCTCCCTTCAGCCATTATCTTAGAAAATACTCCCCGTTGTGCATCTTACTACTCCGTGTATTAAAAACCCACACCTATGAAAATTCTGTGTTCTCGAGGAGCTGTGAAATGATATTCAGTTTCTGCCTTTTGCTTACTGGAGGGATGGTTCTCCCAGAGCTTCGTGTGTGTCAGGAAAACGTCCTGTTACTGAGCTGTCCATCCTTCCAATGACAATGTTTGGTAGCACCTCTAAATCTCAGGGAATGGAAACTGGGCACTCCTTTCCTAGGTATATCAGGTATAAAGCTATCCTAACCTTAAATAAATGTGAATAACATTTCCACACCTTCCACACTGGGGCTTGACAGACAGCACACCATACAGCGCCACTGGTCACTGGGGTGTCCCAGGAGCATGGCTGCTGTTTGTTGAGAATATCTTGCCTTTAACACAGTATTTGGTGTGGGGGACTTCACGCAGCCTGCCAAACCTCTGGGCACTGCCTGACACCATGGTGATGGGGGACCCAGAGTGTGTTGGTCAGTTGGCACAAAGCCAGCTACTCAGGTCCCCCTCACTGGTGTTCTCCTGCTTCTAAATTGTGCAGCCTCTTTGTGGCAGGGACTCACCTCGGGGATGCTCCAGACTTTCGTTGAGTCCTATGTAAACTGAGAAGAAGGGGGTCACTTTTTTTAAGGGGCAATGCATTAGTCAATTTTTTTCACAAGGGTCCTTTTTCATATTAAAAACAACAAACAAAACAGAACATTTCAGTCCAGTCCAGAGAGCTGGTTAAAACCATGGAAGACACGGCTAAAAAACAGAAGCAGTCAAATGATAGTGCCCATGAGAATGTCTGCAGGGCTTCCACAGTGAGTTCAGAGGCAAAAGGGTACAATGGGCCACACACTGGGTTTTTAAAAGACTGTTCTAGAGAGAGAACACAGACATATCAACACGCCTGCCCACTTGCCCTGATCACCCGAAGAAGGCTGCAGTGAAGATTCTGAACTACTCAGGGAGAGAATTCCAAGACAATGCTCCACCCCTCCTCTGCCGAGCAGCCACATCCCTGCCTCTCATGCACCAGGCACTCAGCATGAGCAGACAGGCAAAGACGCTTCCTACGGTGGCTGTTAGGATTTGCTTCTGGGGCTACCATGTAGTTTTCTTAAAATCTGTTTTACGGAATTGCAGTGCCTTATTAACACGTGACTACTCATGAGGGTGTACCATTCATGACAGGGCACAAGTGGCCAGACGCCAGCTGAGTCTGCCCTTCCTTCCTGTCCACACTTCCTCAGGTGCGGCTCTGCTGGCTAATTGAACTGTGGACACGAGTCACCATTCTCCACTGACCCTGATGAAGCCACACCCTTTGCAGGAAGCAGGCCATTGGGGACAGATGCATTTGGCTAAAATTGCAATGGTGCTGTTGTGGTCTCACCACCTAAGAATCTCAAATGATTTATTAAAGGAAACCATGATCCGATCCACACGTCATCGTCACAGCACAGCTGCACGTGGGGTTCATGGAGAGTCCACACTCCACACCTACTGTGAGATGGCTTACTACCCTGAGGCTGTGTTTTCTGGGGATCACCAGCATCCTGCACGACCCACAGTTCAGGCTGTACATGGCTGGTAAAGCCAAGACTCCTCTTACTTCTTTTGATAAAACTTACAGACTTGTGTGCACGAGTTTCCTGGGCTGCCCCAGCCTTGCAGTGACCCCCGTTTCCATCCCAGGGTCAGATGCAACATTTGACTTCTAGGACCAGCTTTGACTTATGGCTTTTTGGGTTTCCCAAAGCTGAAGATAGCATTCACTTGTTTGGAGCAGGGGAACACCAAAGCACTTGGCTCAGAGTTCTTTGCATGATTTCTGGGTCTCCCCAGTTGCCTCTGAAGCTGCCCTCTAGGGGACAGAGTCATCTTGTCTGCAAGAACCAAGGGCAGAAAGTTTGTGTCCCCTGCAGGTGTGGGACCACAAAAGCCCAGCTTCCTGACATCTGGTCAGGGCACTCTGAGCCCGACTTGGTGACCAGATCCAATTGGGCTGAAGTCACTTTGTGGATTATCCCCTAAAGTGACATTGTTGCTTGGCTTCCCCTACTTTCCTGTATTGTATTCTCCACTTCCTCACTGCTAGCTTCTGAGAAGACTTCCTCAATAACTTACTTGCACCCAAGTCCTTATTCCAGGCTTTGACTCTTAAGAATCCCACCTAAGACCTAAACATAAATCAAGTGGGGCTATCCTCTCTGGGAAAGAATCTGCAACATTACCATTTAGGGACAGCAAGAGTGACAGAGGAAAATGAGACCTTTGAGCTGAAGTTACATCACAAGGTAACACCTTATACACACAGACGCGTCTTTGCTGAGAGAGCACAGCTTCAGTCCTGGATTTTGAACCCTGGCGCATGGTGTCTGGGATGAGATGTTATTCTGAGGTTGACCAGTTGTCTATCCAGCGCTTGCTGACTCCAGAGGGAGGAGGGTGAGGTGCTTGCTGAATGCATCAGGGTGGTGCAGAGCATGAGGAAACCAGGCTTTTCATCCCAGCTCCTGCTGGGAATCTCCCAGTGAGAGGTCCCTAAGAGAAAGCACTGATACTTCTTCAAGCGCTCTGCCCCGACTCCAGGTGATGACAATGGAAAATGTCTTAGATGGTCTTGCCATATCCACGGTGCTTTTGCAGTACTCCCAGCTTGGCGGATTCATTTCATGAGGTTTCTTTAGTTTATTTTATCTGCTTTTTTTTTTAATAGCAAGTTCCAAAGTACAGTAAGTTCTTTCTCCTTTAAAATTTGTATGCAGGTACATGTATTTCCAAGATTTCAGTGCTTGAGTGAATTATAGAACTATTTAATAGAAATAATAAAACATTGATACAAATATAAAGACACAATCAATATAAAAGGCTTACATTTATAAAAAATACTTTTAGGTAAGAGTTTTCCCCTGAGGGTTGACCACGCATTGTTGTATCCATAAATATTGCTTTGCTCTGTAGCTCATCTTTCCGAAGTTCTGAGTTTGTTTGTAAAGGGAAGTGGTGGTGGCCCCAGTCGTGTGACCTGGCTGGAGGTGGCCATCTCAGGTCGGCGCTGGGCTTGACAGGATGAGAAGAGGACAGCATCAGTGGGGCCTCCGGAAAATCTGGAGAAGATTTCTTTCTTCCAAATATGGAAGATACAAAGATCAGGGACCACAGGCTGGTGACGGGAACACGAGGGCATCATGACTGGCACGGCGGGTCACTGGTTTTTCTGGACCCAGTCCCAACCATCTTCATTCTCTTTCCGGTTTTTCTCAGCTTCGATGATTTCTTTGTACCTTCTGCGGAAGAAGCCCATCTGAAAGACAGGTAGGAGAGGCTCTGGGTTAGGATGGCTTTGGATTCCCAGGCAGCCTGAGCTATGAGGAGGCAGGACCCAGCTCTTCCCAGGCCTGGGGAAGCGAGGAGAAGGAGTTTAGAAAACATACTGGCAAGCAAAGATCCACTTGGATCCACTTTTCAAGCCACACTGACTCCCTGTGGTCTCTCTTCCAGCAAGCTGTTCATTGCACAGGCGTTTGGGAAAGTGTCCCCAAACTGGGTGCTGGGAAGCACCAGTTACTGGGTGTTTAGTTTATTTTGAGTGAAGAAAAAGATAAAGTATGTCATGGTCAATCAAGTTCGGAAAACCTGCCTTCTTCTAGGCGTTTGTGACAGACCGTGGTTCAGCAAAGGATTTGATCACTGGTGGGATAAGCCACCATCTTGTTTTCCCTCCTGCACGTGTGTTTATGTATATACATGTTTATATGTTTGTGTGTTTATGTGTGTATGTTTTTTTGTTGTTGTTGAGATATGATTTCTCTGTGCAGCCCTGGCTGTCTTGGAACTCACTCTATAGACCAGATTGGCCTCGAACTCACAGAGATCAGCCTGCCTCTGCCTCCTGAGTGCTGGGATTAAAGGCGTGCACCATCACCACCTGGCATGTGTGTATGTTTATGTGTGTATGTGTTTATGTGTATATGTGCTTGTTTATGTGTATAGGGTTTATGTGTATAGTGCTTATGTGTAACTGTGTTTATGTGCATGTGTATTTATGTGTATGCATTTATGTGTTTGTGTGTGTAAGTGTATAATGTATATATGTCTGTGTGTGTAGAGGTCTGAATCAGGCAGGAGCTCTCCACTTTGATTTTTGAAATAAGTCTCTCAGTGGCCTGGACCCTGCTGAGTAGGTCAGCCTGGCCAGCAAGCTCCAGGGATCTGACTGTCTCTACCTCCCCAGCACCGGAATTGCAAGCATAGGGCACCGTGCCTGGCTTTATACAGGTGCTGAGGATGGACACAGGTCCTTGTGCTTATGTGGCAAGCACTTTACCAACTAAGTTACATCCTCAATCCTTATACAGACTTATCAATGTCCTGAGAGACATCAGCCACCTGTGGGCCTATTTGACAAATATTGCTCTCACATGACAAATGTTTTAAAGTATGGGGTGTGTGTGTCTCATTTTGCCTTGCTGCCATCTAGAACTTCCTCTCATGTCTGTAGCATTCATGATACATGGATACGTGATACATGAATACATGATACATGAATACATGATACATGGACTCCATGCTAGCGTCAACAGCACGGATTGCTCTTGCCTCTGCATCCTGATTCAGGGTGGCAGTTTTCTTCAGCTTTTTTCCTCTACCCCGGCCCTGAAGTTGCATTTGGTCTGTGGCTCTTCACACTTGGTAAGATGAGTGTCTGGCATATCTCACACAGCCATTACAATTGTTGCTGTCCAGTGTTTAAGCAACTTTTTGTAGCCTGTGATGGTTAAGACCAATTTTCAACCTGACAATCTAGAATCATCTCAGAGATGGGCCTCTGGGCATGCCTTATGGGTGGTGATCTTGATTAAACTGATTGGTGTGGAGAGTCCCTTCTTTAAAAAAAAAATTATTTTTATGTGCATGAGCGTTTTTCCCATGTGCATGCTTATGCGCCATGTGCATGCAGTGCCTTAATAGGTCAGGCCAGAAGAGAGCATGGGATTTCCTGGAGTGAGAGTTATGGATGGCCATGAGCTCCTGCAAGGCAGAGAAGCAGGTGGAGATCAGAGATTTTCTTGTGACACCACCCATCTTCTCCATTGAAGGGGGCTCTACCAGACTAGCACAAGATGAGACTGTCTCCCCCACATTGTCAAGGAAACCTGTTACTAAATTCCAGCAGGCCCCACAAGGCTGTGCAGTTTGAATGGCAAGGAAGGAACAGAGGTCTTTGAAGGACAGCTTGTAAGAGTCTGAGAAAACCTGTTATGGTTAATTCTGTCAACTTGATTCAACCTAGAATCACCTGAGAAGAATATCTCAGTGAGAGACTGTCTGGATCAGGTCAGTTTGTGAGGGTTTGTTTTCACTGTTAACTGACAAGGGAAGACCCAGCCCACTGTGGGCAGAACCATTCCCTAGGCATGAGATCCTGGACTGAACAGGTGCAGAGAGTGAGCTGAACACAAAGCATGTGCACACTCGTTTCTCTCCGCTTTTGACTATGGATGCTGCGTGACTGGCTGGTTCAGATTCCTGCAGCCTTCACTTCCCTGAAGTAATGGACCATAACCCAGAATTATGAGCTGAAATAAACCCTTTTTCCCCTAAGTTGCTTTTTTTGGGGTGGGGTGATCTTTTATCACAGCAACAGATATGAAACTAGAACAACTCACTCGTTCAGTCATGAAACTGAACATGGATATACGGAGAAAATGTCTTTAGCCTGCACTTCTGGCTGCCGCTGGTGGAATGATTCAGTTGGTAACCCCAGGTGACTGTGGCACCAATCAAGGAGACTTGTGACATGCTGCTCCTGGGTCTGTGTGTGTGTGTGTGTGTGTGTGTGTGTGTGTGTGTGTGTGTGTGTGTGTGTGTGTGTGTATCTGTGTGGCTATGTGCACATCACCACAGGTGCTTGCAGAGGCCACAAGAGGGCATCAGATACCTAGAGCTGGAGTTACAGATGGTTGTAAGCCACCTAACATGGGTGCTCAGAACTGAACTTGAATCTTCTGGAAGAGCAAGTGCTCTTAACCACTGAGCCATCTCCCCAGCTCCAGAACTAGAGCTCTTATTCATTCTAAAATGAAAACAAGATGGCTCACTTCTCATGCCCATGCTAGGCTGTGGTGAAAGGGTTTAGAGCAGCTAATTCAATGACGCTCACATGCTCATATCATTATGGGTGTCATTCTTGCCATCAACAAAGGGCACTGTCCTCTCCTGCAGACACCTGCACCAAGCTCTCTTCTTCATGCAGAAACAGTCTTGTAAACTCCACTCTCCCCTCCAGCACCCAGTGGTCTAAGAGTTCTGATCCCAGTCATCATCAACCTTTGATGATTATGTGCCTGGGAGGCTGAGTTGCCACGGATGTGTATGTCTTCTCCAAAAGACCATTTCCTAAAACACAGTGCATTCTTGTGGCTAGGGAAGGCTGACTGTGGCGGTACAGGCTGTGCACTGCACACAAGAGCTCAGGGCTGCCAGATACCATAGAAAAGTTTACAAGGATCATTTCCCAACAGATGGCAGTAGAGCGTCTTACTCTAACAAACCCAGAGTTTCAGGCAGATGAAGTAAAAGGTACCAGAACACAAGGGAGGACTTGGGAATGACCTAGTGGTGTAGCACCTACCTTGTCTGCACAGGGTCTTGGCTTCTATTCCCAGCAACACACACACACACACACACACACACACACACACACACACACACACACACACACACACACACTCACGCTCACACTCACACAAAGAATAGGTGGGTGACTGAGTGAGGGAATATTAGTTTGCATAGCCACCACACTGTATGGTGGGTGCCTTGCCAAATAGTCAATACTACCCCTATTGATTACCTAGCATGTAGGTCCCGCACTTATTGATCAGCTAGCATGTGTAGGTCCCACCCCTATTGATCACCTAGCATGTAGGTCCTGCGCCTTAGAGACACCTGTCTTAATTGTGACTCTTCACATATTTCCAGGGAGGGTAGCCAACACCCTTAAACCCATCACAACATATCATGAGTGCTGCACGGCCATTCCTACCTGCTCCTATGGCCAGGATCTGAGCCCCAGATGCTTGGGCAGTTAGCAGCCTCCAAAGTTAAATATCCGAAGGAGAACTCAGGAGTTCACCCATCTAAGTGAGAAGAAGCCTCACCTCCTTTCTTTAGCCATCTTTACATCATAAAATTATACAAACAGGCTGGCAGATGGATAGTCTGCCATGACAGATCATAGATCATAATCAGAATCTTCAGGTAAATGCTGAGAATTACACACACACACACACACACACACACACACACACACACACACACACGCGCGCGCGTGCGCACACACACTTTAAGACAATGTATCACCATATAGCTCTGGCTGTACCTAGTACTTGCTATGTAGACCAGGCTGGCCTCAAACTCAGAGATCCACCCGCCTCTGCCTACTGAATGCTGGGACTAAAGGTGTGTGCTAACAGGCCCGGCTGAGAATCCAAATATTGAAGGGAAATAAACAAATTCAACACAAAGTAAAAATATAAAAATGACCCTATTATTAACAACTGGAGAATCAGAAGCATGATGCATTTTACTTTTACAAAGCCTTTCTAGGGCTGGGCTGTTGCTTTTTGGTGTGCATCAGGTCCTAGGTTCAATCTCCAATACTAAGTCCTAAGAGCTTTCCCCTGGCTTGAGGCATGGTTGACAGATTTAGAAATATGTGTAAGGTACTAAACATGATGTTTTGATTCATGTATATGTTGAGAAATGTCTTCTATGATCAGGCTAAAGAACTTGGCCATTGTCTCATATGGTAACATTTGTATGTTAAGAGTGTGCCAGTGTTAATCTTAGCAAACTTCAAGGACCAAATAAAAACTTTAGTCTCATGTTAAAGTATGGATACACTGTAAAGCAGAGAGAATTATCATTATCATCACCATCGTCACCATCATCACCATCATCACCATCATCATCATTGTTTGTTTGAGATAGGGTCTCTGTGTAGTCATGTTCTGGAACTCACTCTGAAGACTAGGCTGGCTTTGAACTCAGAGATCACCTGCCTCTGCCTTCTGAGTGCTGGGATCAAAGGCGTGCACCAGCACTACCCAGCTAAGGAGAGCAAATTATGAAATGCCCCCAAACTTGCAAGACTTCCCATTCTTTTCTCTCTTGCAGGTCTCCCTTGGGCACACATACCTGCTTTTATTAGCACGCCTGGGTATTTGGGAGGAATTCTGGGAAGTCTTGGGCTGCCAACTAAGCCCACCCTGAAGACTTCTGGGAAATAGTTAATAACAAGCATAGGCTGTGCCCATAGCGACCTCACGGTTCCATCCAGTGGAGTCAGTTGTTTCTCCCTAACTAACCCTTTCTGGAATCTTCCAAGGCTTGTGTTCCAGGAGGGGTCAGATGTTTTGTTTATAATTATCCTGTTTGCAGGAGAAACTGTCTGTCCTATGAGGAGACTTCATGACTAGCTTCAAGGTTTGTTTCAGCTGGAGGCCTGGAGAAGCAGAGTACCTTCTGGTCCCAACAGTAACCCCAGAGAGCAGCTCCCAGATGCCTCCTGTAGACTAACATGATGTGTCTCCAAGCCTGTCAGAAAATCGGCAAAGTGGCAGATTGGTCTCAGTTGTCCTTAGGTGGGTGCTGGGTAAGTCAATAAACCCAGAGGAAGAAATAAGAACTGACCCAGTTCTGAGGTACTCAGTCCTGGTCCAGCCCACTTTAGGGTAATAAGAACGGCAAGACAACTCCAGGGCATCTGGTCTCTTGAGGGTGCCTCTCTGTGCACTGGCCTTTGGGGTATTTCTTGGGCAGCCATTCCATGACCTGGGGCATGCTCTTCCATTGAACTAGCTCTGGCCTTGTGTTTATGGACCTCTTAGTTAACTTGGCTGTTTACATAGCACGTCTCCATCTCAAGATGTTGAGGACATAGTATCAGACCAATATTTATCTCCAAATATAAACCAGTCCCACCACACGTCACTGGCACTTGTTTTTTTTTTTTTTGGGGGGGGGTGGTGGTGGTTTGGGAGTATGTATCCATGTGTGCACATGACTATACCCGCTTTTGAAAGGTGGGATGGGTTTTCTCATTCTATATTGGAGGCAAGGTGGTGAGCCTTCTGGAGCGGCCACCAAACCTTACACGTTCTCTGTGCCACTCTGCAGATACACATTTGCTAAGCATTTTTGTTGTGAGTCACAAGTGATGCTCTCCAATAAAAACCATGCTCTCTAAGAAAGCTCTAGAATACAAGGCTCTTGGAATGGTTCCAGCCAATGGAGGCCTTCAAGAAGCTCTGTCAGGGGGGCAGCCAAGCCCTTCCTGTACCCCCTCTCTTTGTTACTTGACCAGGCAATACTGACTCTTCCTGGCAAAACAACGGCACTGTTTCAAATCATCTCGTTTTGAAAAAGTGTCATTCAGGAAAGAAAAGAGACGGAAGGTCCTTGGTTGAGGGTAGTGGATGAGCTACTCCACTAAAAGGGTGGCCTGTGTGTCTGGCAAACTGCAGACAAGGAGGGACCGGTTTGGGAAAGGGGTAGAGGAATGCAGGGAGGCATTTTCCTTCTAAAGGGCAAATGCCTGAGCATGTTTTCTCTCTCTCTGCTTAGCTGGCATTAATGAGTTGAAGGTGTTTCTCAGACACGTTAGCCCAATGCTGTTGTCCCTCTGAGCAGTTCAACCTTCCCGTAAACGGGTCTCTAGGAAGAGGCACCAGGCTGGGGTATCTTCCAACCCAGCCAGGGGCTGAAGCAAGGGAGAGGGGATGCTTTTGGATTTTCTCCCTTGAAAGAGTTTCATGTTTCAAAGTCTTCCTCCTGCGCAGCGGTTTGGCAGGCTACTGTAATCCTCGCACATCAAGTTTAAATTACATTTCCCAGTGTCCACGGACGGCTCAGCTCTGAGAAGGTTGATTAGGATCCATTTCAGGCCTTTGCTTAGCTTGGGGCCCTGCTGTGGATTTTGTGTAGGAGCCAGGTCCTTTGGCTGCCAAGCGTGAGAGAGTCTGGGCCATCAGCAGGCCCTTTCAGAAGGTCCTGGGGAGCGTAATGGCAGGGTCTAGAGGGGAGGCTGGGTGGGCTGAGCACACTCTGGGGAAGGCATTTGTGGAACCCTGAGGGGTTTCTATTTCAGACAGATAGGAATCTCACAGGACGCATGTCACAAGGATCAAGGGCCAGTGAACAAGGCCAAGTATTGTTTGCTCCTCTCTGCCACTCAAGTGCCCATCTCAGAGGGTTTCAAAACAGTAGGAGGTCTGTTGTTTGCCTCTGTCCAGTTACTTGGGTATGCCACCAGGAAGGAACCCGATGCCACCTGTTGAATAAAGGCATTGGCACCCAGTGGAGCACCAAGCATGTAGGTGCACAGGCCTGTGCGGACTGCGAAGGCACTGGCAGAGTCTGCTCTCCAATGAGCTTTCAGTCTCACACCAACATCTGTGTTTAGAACACCAGCGTTGGGAATGTCCAGCTGCACTCTAAAAGGGAAGCCAGGCCTCTCATAAGGTGTTCTGGTGGGTAAAGGAGCTTGCTGCTAAGCCTGATGACCTGAGTTCAATCTCCAGGACCCACGTGGAGGGAAGAGAACCTATTCCTGTAAGCTGTCCTCTGACCAACCCGCCCCCCAACTCCCTATAAAATAAACTTTTACAAAACTGAAAAATAGTAGATGGGAACAACTCAATAGATGTGTCCACACAGGCAGAGGGCCTGACCTCTGGCCCTCTGCTCCTAAGGTGTTCCTAGAGAGATGTCGCCTGGTCAGCCAGATGGCAGGTGCCAGCCAGTGGGGTCTGTAGGGGCAGTGGAGGGGATCACATACAGAGGATAGTAATAAGCCCAAACTGGTGAGGTCTAACACGTCGGATGCTGGGCTGGACGTAAGCCAGTTTTCAGCTGGTTTCTCTGCATTGTGCCACTGGTATGATACTGAGTTGCTACTCAGTACCCAAAATGCATTATTCTTAGGTAGTGGATGTAGGAATCAGAGTTTACGAAGTGTCTGCAGTCTAACATTGTAGGGAATGTAGATCTTTAAAATTATCCTTCATTTCACCTGCTTTTCCCAACCTCTCCTAGACTCACATAGTCAGTCCTCAACAAAGACTTTTTTCCCTGAAGACTCCCATGCCACCCGCTTCTTCTGTGTAGGAGTCAGACGGTCGGTCTTATAGCCATGCCTGACATGGACAACCCTCCGATATGAAGACTGTACCAAGATTTTTTGTTTTGTTTTGTTTTTGTTTTTTGAGACAGGGTTTCTCTATGTAGCTTTGGTGCCTGTCCTGGAACTCACTCTGTAGACCAGGCTGGCCTTGAACTCACAGAGATCCACCTGGCTCTGCCTCCTGGGTGCTGGGATTGAAGGCGTGCACCACCACCACCCAGCCCAAGATTTTTTAAAATTATAATTAATTTTTGTGTCACATGTGTGCACGTGCGCATACAGAGATCAGAAGACAACTTGTGGGAGTCTGGTCTCTTCTTCCACCCTATAGGTCCCAGGGATCGACCTTGGGTTGTTAGACTTGGAAACAAACCTCTTTACTGGCTAAGTCATCTCACCAGCCACCTTTCTTATTTTTAAAATTAATTAATTTAATGTGTATGTGTGCATGCCTATGTGTATACATGTATGTGTGTGTGTGTGTGTGTGTGTGTGTGTGTGTGTGTGTGCTTGAGTGAATACCTGTGCATGTGTGTGTGCCTCACCTTCCCAGAACACTCAGATGAAACCCATGTTTGTACTGAAATAACAGCACAGTTGAGAAAAGTCCCCTGAGGCAGGGGAGCAGGGTGGAGAGTCGGATCTAGAAGGCTTTACACAAAGGTCACCAAGTTAGCACATAACAGGAACCAGCTGGCAAAGGTGAATGTGGAGACCCCCCCCCCCCCCAAGAAGGCCAGCTAGAGCCAACTGGGGCCACTGCAGAGGTGTCTGAAGGGGACCTGTGACTCATTCCAACACTAAAACACACACTCATGGGTGGCCAGAATTCTGAGTCTCTCAGCTGACAGGATTCAAGAAGGCAGACATCACGTACTGTCATGGACTTAGAGAAAGATGGAGGTCCTTGTAACAAGCCAACAGTCATCAAGTGTCAACAGTCAACCAACTCCTGTACCTCATCTCAGACAAGAGCTTGCCACATAACTGAGAGGCAGGAAGGGAAGTATGAGGTGGTTATAGAGATCAATAAGGAGCAGTCAGCTCTGCTGGGCATCAGAGAGAAGCATGTGTTTTTGCCCGCATTTACTCTGATCTAAGTATCAACAAGGCACAGAGATAACAAGGCATAACTCACCATGCCCTAGCTCACCCTAGACCCTCACCACCTGGTATTAGACTCATAACCATGATGGACGATGGCAAGTTATATGCAATAGCATGTTTGATGCAGAGGAGAGTATGTGTATCCTCTCCCTTCCCTTCAAAGAAGAGTAAAGGGCCCATGGTGCAGTGTAAAGAAGGCTGCCCTTCAGTTCCTTCCTGGAGAAACGAGGCTACAGAGTGCAGCCTATGTGCATGTGGCTCTCACAGGGAACATGGTCTATCACCACATTCTCTCTTAGCAAACAGGACAAAAGCAAAGCCACACCAGTGGTGGTAGGTGGGACGAGGCGCGGAGGGGGGGGGACAGGTGATGGTGCCCTGGGCGGCAGTGAGCTCAGTGGGTAGCCACCAGGAGGTCATGCAGACCATGAGGGGAATGGGAGTGGCCATGACATTCCCTGCTCTGTGTTTGGGCCCATGTGGCTGGAGCAAGGGAGCTTTCTTCTCATTCCAAAAGCCCACATGAAGGCAAATGCCTCTCCCCCTACCCTACCACTGGCCTTTTAAGATTCCAAACACTGATCCCTGTTTCTCCACCCACAGACCAGAGGCCCGCCCTCTCAGCAAGAAGGCACTGGAGCTGCAGACAAGGGAGTGTTAAGAGTCTGTCTGGCTGTGTGGGGTAAACAAAGGACAAACTGGAAGATTAAAAAGGAGGAAATATCTGCTATTGGCAAATAGACAGGAAAATGCACACTTTGCTAAACCTGCCATGGGAGGGTGGATCCGGGGAGCAGTTCAGAATGGCACTTTACACCATGAACTACATTGTTCCATGACTCCATTCCTAGGGTTTCATTCTGAGGACACAATGAAGGATTTGTGCAACTTTCTGACTCTCAGGTCATTCATTCACCGCGGCATTGTTACAAGATATGTACAACCAGGGACAGTCTGGATTCTAGGGCCAGGGCGCTGTAGACTACACAGTTGGCACTGTCATTATGATGTGGCTGGAAATGGGCTCCTAACCACACAGGGAGAGGTTCACAGGGTTGCTGTCAGGGAACAGCAGGCTGCTGGACAGCACAAGGCTGTCTGACATGCACCGACACGAATGATGAGCATACTGTGCGCTGTGTTTCCGTCAATCTTCAGACACCCCTCCAAGTAAAGTACCATTAAGTTTAAAGTGATGGAGCTGATCCTTCATCAGAGAAAGATATACTAAACACACAGTTTCCCTGAGTTTCTAGACTACTTTCATACTCTAAATTGTATTTATTATACATGTATTTTTCGAGATCGAGAGCTGAACCCACAGGGGCGGAGGAGATGGCCGAGTTGGTAAAGTGCCTCTTGGGCAAGCATGAAGGTCTGAGTTCTGATAGTCAGAACCCATGTAAAACAGCCAGGCATGGTGGCACTGGTTTATAATCCCAGTGCTGGGTAGGAGAGAGGGGCAGGCTCCCACTGCTCACTGGCCAGCCATCTTAGCCTAATCTGTTAGCTCCAGGCCAATGAGAAGCTGTGTCTCAAAAACAAGGGTACAACTGGTGAGATGATTCAGGGGTCAAAGGTGCCTGCCGCCAAGCCTGGCAGAGTTCCATCCCTGTAACATACATGGCAGAAGGAGAGAAGTGACTCCTGAAAGTCATCCCTCTAACTGGCACCTGTGGGCCATGGCACACAGGCACACACCTGCATGTGAGTATGTGAGTGTGTACACAGGAACGGAACCCATGGCTTTCAACTGAGAAGTACTTCACCTGAATGTATACTGAGTATTTGTCTGGATAATTTAACTAACAAATTGTCCGTGAATAAGCTGATCCTGTGAGAAAGCCTCACTTACACCGATGTACGCAGAGAAACAGGTCAGGATGGAGGCAGCGCCATGCTCAGCACACTTAGTTCCAAGATGTTACCTCTGGTTACCATATAACATTTTTTTCTTTATTAATGTTATCACGTTTGATTAATGTATATGTACTGTTTTCTAATCCCAAAGAAATTAAGTATTTGGATTTAAAGCATCCGCCCATAGTACTCTCAGAGGTTCTTCCTGTAATAGGCATTTAAAAACTGCTTTGCCAAAGAGCACTGGTTGTTCATTTGCACCCATGAGGTAACTCAAAGCAGGACAAAAGCCTGATGTCTCTGCCTTCGTGGTGGCTTCCTTACCTCTGGTCAGGCTCTGCTTGCCTCTTAATGAGTGTCCACGTAAAAATCCACAGTACCTAAGCTCTCTCTTCCGCCTTCCAGGCCAAAGTCACGGATAACACTGTCTCTAGCCGTAGTGACCTTGCACTCTAGGAAAAGCACAGCTTGCAGACCTATCACCCATAGTGAGATCACTTCCCATGCAGGAGCAAACAACCATCGTACAGGGACCAGACTGGTCTCCGAAGCAATGATACCAGTAACCATTCGGGATGGGTTTGATTTTCTGAGGATAGATAAAATGAGGTGATTGAGGCCCCTTCTCTCTCTCTCTAGTGGTCCAAGAGGAAGCCAGATTCCATCCTCTGCCTGAAGGGGGCACTGACCCCCTCTGTACCTGCACTTTGAGGGAAAACCTTCTCCTAGGTTCCCTATCCCTGGGGAGGCCTGTGACCTGGTGTCCTGGGTGGAAATCTGGAGGCACCTGTGGTCACCAGACTCACCTTCCACAGCAGCACAGCCAGCAGCAGGAAGATAAGGATTCCCACCAGCAAACTGATGGCAATGATCCATCCCACAACGTAGCCACGGGGCTCCAGATTGTGCAAGGCCTCAAAGACCACCTAGAAGGCAACACAAAAGTGAAACCATGAGACCAAGGTTCATGTCTTTTTGGCTAGAAAGATAACGACCCTGATTTCAAATATCACAAACTGAACAAAAGTATAGTTAAAAACGTTAGCCCGTGTTACGTTCCAAAACTAGATGATGATCTTCTACCTTGCATTCTGGTTCTGAAATAAAGGACATGGGGGTGTTTCTCAAGTAGTGAATACTTCTGAATGTTCAACTTAATGGGCCACTTAGTATGGGATCATTTGCTCAAGACTATTTTCCCCAATAGACTGTGGACCACACAAGGGCTAAGCCACTGTCTTGGGTCTCACAGCTGTGCCTAACCTGTTAAAAGAATTCATTCAAGATTGCTGTCCTGCCGGGTGGTGGTGGTGGCAGTGGCAGCAGCGGCGGCGGCGGCGGCGGCAGCGGCGGCAGCGCACGCCTTTAATCCCAGCCCTCGGGAGGCAGAACCAGGTGGATCCCTGTGAGTTTGAGGCCAGCCTGGTCTACAGAGTGAGATCCAGGACTACACAGAGTGAGATCCAGGACTACACGGAGAGACCCTGTCTCGAAAAAACCAAATGTGCTGTCCTTTCTAATCTGAGCCACATGAGGCTGGTGGCCTTATCTCATTGAAGCACACTTGTTTATTTTTATTTATAGGTATGTGTGTATCTGTACATATACCATATGCATGCAGGTGCTCCAAGCTAGAAGATGGGGTCAGATCCCCTGGAGCTGGAGTTGTAAGAGGTTGTGAGCTGCCTCAGGTGGGTGCTGGGTATTTAACTTGGGCTTTCTTTAAGAACAGGTCGGGTGGTGGTGGTGCATGCCTTTAATTCCAGCACTCGGGAGGCAGAGCCAGGCGGATCTCTGTGAGTTCGAGGCCAGCCTGGACTACCAAGTGAGTTCCAGGAAAGGCGCAAAGCTACACAGAGAAACCCTGTCTCGAAAAACCAAAAAAAAAAAAAAAAAAAAAAAAGAACAGCAAGTGCTCTTAACTGCTGAGCCATCTCTCCAGCCCTGAGGCACACTCCTCAACTTCGAAGGAGACTCATGGGTGTCCTACAGTTGGCCTATGTCAGCTCTCAAGAGCCAAGTCTGCATCTCCTCCCAACTCAAGTGACTTTGTGATTTGTTGCCACAGATTGCAGCGGGAATGTCACACCATAGAAAGGCAAGCCAGACAGCGTCCCTCTACGCTCCTGAAGGAGAGTGGGGCGTTTCCCATGCAGTAGCTCATGCTGACCACACTCTCTGGCTCACTTCCAGTCCCACGGGTCAGAAGGAGTGTGGTTTTACAGACTTCAGGTGTCACTTGCTCCCTCTTCTTCCAAAGGGAAAGCCAATCTGATCATCTTTAGTTCCTTCTGTAGTGAAGGGTGGCTGAGTGATACGTGCCAGAGTAGGGGTGGGTGTGGACAGTTACCCACGAGACAGTCAGGCTCTTTGGTTTCCCATGTAGAACCAGAATCCAGAACTTGTCTTAAGGGAAATTCAGTGGAGCAGAAATGCTCCTTCCAATGTGGGGACAAGCTAGAGAAACTGCCTAGAAAATCCAGCAGGCACCTTGGGGGATGGGTGGTGTAAACAGCCAGGGGACCTTAGGCAAAGTGCTTGATTTCTCTGAGCTCGGTTTTTTTGCACCTGTGAATTAAGAGCACTTCAATCCCTCCCTAGAGGTTCAGGCAGAAGTCAGCCAAACCTCCTGCTCTGCCAGGATCCTGAGCCAGGCTGTGAACTCAGTGGGGGGTTAGTTGTAAGGTCCAGGACGCTGAGCTGTGTCCTCTTGGCAAAGCCTTGTTGGAGGTCTGGTTTTGTGGATACAGAGATGAGAATAGCCACTACAATTTAGTCTGGCGAATTTTGTAAGAACACCCCGTCACATCCCGGGAATGTGTGCTTTGTGTCTTGTCTTTTTTCTCAGTGATGTTCTTGGTCTGCTTAGATGTGAGCTCTAGGCCTTGGCAGATCATTTCTTCTATCCTGACTGTAATAAAGTCTGTGAGTGATCTGAGCGCCTTGCAGTGTGCTAAGAAGCCACATCATAGATTAAAAACAAATGAAAGAAATGAATGAACAGAAAAGGGAAGGGAAATCACACAGAGCTCATTTGTGGAGACATACTAACCACCAGCCCACAACTCCACCGCTCAGGAGCCAGGGCCCAGACCTTCACACCCCTCTGAACACCTCTCCTCTCCCTGTTCCCGTGCCTGTCACTGCCCCAGGTCAGGCCCAGCCTTCACTGACACTGTGTCAGGCCCCTCTAGAGCCCCGGGCCCCTCAATTTGTTCTCTAAGAACGTAGATCCTGACATGTCACCTCGGTCATCTCTACTGATGGCTTCTCTTCACTCTGAGCATCTAATTCAGGACACAGAGTAACAGTCTGGTTCCCTTCCTTCCTAGCCCCTCCCAGGTCACGGATTCACATCCCAGCTAGTTAGCCTCGTCCCCTCTGAGGTCCCTGACTCCTTGTTTTGACTCCCTGGAATGCCCTCCCTTCCTGGTTGTGTGACAGGCTCCATAATTGCTTGTCTTAAATACGCTCACACCATCTGACCTGTCAATTCTGTACTTGAAAACATGATCAAAGGCAGGAAATACAAACTACAGAAAAAAGTTTATGCTCAGAGATGTTGGGCTGTGTGGCGGGGAAAGGTACTTGCTGCCAGACACGACAACCTCAGTTCAGTTCCTGGGGTTCGCACGGTGGAAGGAGGAAACAGACTCCCAAAGCTGTCCTCTGACTTCCACACGAGTCATGTGTGTGCCCCACACAGACACACACGCACACAAACATACAAAATAAATAAAATGCAATTAAGAAAATTAAGAGAACTGGAAGATGCTCACTGCAGTATTGTTCATACAGATACAGAATCAGAACTATCCTAAGGGTCTAAGGAGAGGGCCACAGGTTAACTAAATAATGGTTAACCACAAAACAGAACACAAGCTATTAAAAATGAAAACTGTTCTATAAATTATATTTGTCTCTGTGTATGTGTATCTATGTGTAGTGTGTGTGCATGTGTACAGGCATGTATTTATGTTTTTGGGAGAGGGTCTTACTCCATAGCCCAGGCTGGCCTGGAACTTACCATACAGCTTAGCCTGGCTTTGAATTCATAGCAATCCACCTGTGTCAGTCTCCTACATGCTGGGATTACAGTTGTAAACTACCACAGCTGGGTTGATGCACAATCTAAACATTTTATAAATTTATCTTAGCATATGGGTGTCTTGCCTGCATGTATTTCTGGCACCATTTAAGTGCTGGGTGTCCTTGCAGACCAGAGAGGGCATCAGATCCCCTGGAACTGGAGTTTCAGATGGTTGTGAGCTGCCATGTGGGTGCTGGGAATGAAAAAGCCAGTTCCCTTCAAAGAGAAGCCAGTGTTCTTAACCACTGAGCCATCTCTCTGTACTGATGCATACTATTTTAACAAATTAAAGACACGACTCTTGAACAAATATATAGTGAATATAAGTGAAGAGACCCACTGCTTAGGGAGTCATCAGGAGGGTAAAGGGGCTCAACAAAAGATGTCACGGGGTGGGAAAGTATGCCGAAATCAGATGAGTAATCAGACTCAAAGCTGGCCAGTACTCCATAGGAAGATGTGCTTTGGGGTAGATTTTTGGTCAGACAGAAACTGCTTTCTTCCTCACTGGCACACCCACAACTTACAGAGCAGCCTCCCAGATTTTATTCCTGAAGGACAAGACTTTTTAAGGGAACAAGGGTCTGTCACTACACAGAAACCCTCAGAGGGTTAAGACTGTTCCCATCTCTGGCTGGGGATTGAACAGAGGGTACTGAACATTCTAGGCAAGTGCTCTACCATAGAGTTTTATCCTTCACTCTTAATTCTCCTCCTGACTACATATCTGTGGCTTGGGTAGAGACAAGGCCACAGGGGAAGAGTTCTACAATTCACTGACTACTAAATCTGAATGTGGTGTGCTCCTGAGGCCACCACAGGCACAGGTTGCTTCTAAGGGAGAGGGTCAGCTATAAATCACCCTGACTGATTTTTGCTTGCTGTTTAGAAGGTCCAATTCATCTGCAACAGTGCATGTACATGTGTGTGCACATGTGTGTCTGTCCAGATGGGGCTCTGGAAATATTGAGGGATATGATTAATGGCCAGTGGAAGAGTGTGGTGGACTGGACATCTTGCTCCTTTAAAATATTATCCTCCTTGCCGGGTGGTGGTGGCGGTGGTGGTGGTGGCGGTGGCGGCGGTGGCGGTGGCGGTGGTGGCAGCGGCAGCGGCGGTGGCGGCGCATGCCTTTAATCCCAGTACTCGGGGAGGCAGAGCCAGGCGGATCTCTGTGAGTTCGAGGCCAACCTGGTCTGCAGAGCAAGCTCCAGGACAGGCACCAAAACTACACAGAAAAACCCTGTCTCAAAAAACAAACAAACAAAAAAAACAACAAAAAAAACCCCCCACACAAAAAATTATCCTCCATGGCTGTGGTTTCCTCGGGGACCAAGGACTCTGGGGGAGTCCCAGATATCCCGTTCCTGATTCAACCACAGTCCATTTCTATGTGGAAATGGAGTCTGTCCTTTAAAGGGCAATGCTGATAATTGTGATGGTGGCTGGAGGCCACTGATTCAGAGTGGGGGTGGGGCTCCGTTTGTCTGGCTTACTCTTGCTTGGCCATCTCTTACATGATGGTGGCTGCTACTAACTACACCGCCCCGCCCCCATGTGGATGCAATATGCAAAGGGCTTTGCAACAAGGTAGCATTTGACTCATCTCAGTTGCTCAGGAGCGACATGCCACACACTGCCTGTCCTTAAAAGGCACTGTTCACTTCAGTCTCCTCTACCAGAGTTACCAGTACCAGGTGAGAATGTTGACCTTCTAACCAACTCCTCATTCCCACTCTTGTACATCAGGGCTGGTGAGCTTGCAGCCAAACCTGATGACCTGAACTGTGTCCCTGGAACTCACATGGTGGAAGGAGAGAGCCAACTCCTACATGTTGTCCTCTGACCTCTACAGGTACACTATGGCATATGTGTGCCTATACATATACATGCACACACAATAGATAAATAAATGCAATAAAGTTTAAAGTGGCACAAAGAGATTGCTCAGTAGATTAAGAGCACCTGTCATTCTTCCTGAGGACCCAGGTTCAGTTCCCAGCTCCCACATGGCAACTTACACACAACTTCAGTTCCAGAGGATCCAGCACTCTCTTCTGGCTACTCCATGGGTACCAGGCATGTGGTACACAAAAATAAAAGCAAGTAGTGCACATAAATATTTATAGGCAAAACATGTATACACATTGTCTTAGGGCTTCTATTGCTATGAAGAGACACCGTGACCATGGCAAATCTTATAAAGGAAAACTTTTTAATTCAGAGGCTGGCTTACAATTTCAGAGATTTAGTCCATTATTTTCATGACAGCATGCAGACAGACACAGTGCTGGAGAAGGAGCTGAGAGTTCTACATCTTGATCCAAAGGCAACAGGAAGTGAACTGGGCAGAGCTTGAGCACAGGAGATATCAAAGCCCGCCCCGACAGTGACACACTTCCACCAACAAGGCCACACCTCCTAATAGTGTCATTTCCTATGGGGGGCATTTCCTTTCAAACCACCACACACATAAAATAAAAATAAATACATCTTTAAACAACTTGAATATCCACCATTCCGTGTCATTGCCCGCTGCTGCACACAGGAACTTCCAGGGCTTCCCTCTGCTCTCACTGGCTGTGTGTGCTGTGGAGCTGGCCTCTGTCCTCAGTCTTGTCTCCTGCCTTTTGTGGTTTAAACATGCCACACATCTGGTCCGCACACAGCTTTCCCCTCATGAGCCAGGATGCTTCCTCATGCTTGGCAAGCTCACTCCCCGCCAGCTTCCAGGCCTCCCCCCGATTCTGTTCTGCTCCGAATGACTCAGTGGAAACAAGCCCTTGTCAGTTTCCCTGTTGGGTGACACCCTTGCTGCCCTGTATGTAGTAGTCGGCCCCAGGGTGGGTGGTATGGCTATGTCCACCTCCTCCCTCATTCCGCCCCCAGAGCCCAGCACAGCGCCTAACCCTAAGCGAACCCTCAGATACAGCCCCCAGCTGACTAAACGGCAGCCACTGGAAGACATCACTTGTGCATTTGGAGAACTGCACTTGGAGTTTTCTCAGTTTCTGATGGGCAGAGCTTAATTCTCTCACGGGGATGGTGGGTAAAGAGGAAGGACCACCCACCATCTGATGGTACGGGGGTGGGGGGTGGCAATAAATCACAACATAACTTGAGGTTCAAGGTAGGAAAAAAAACCGCTCTCTGTATAGAGGGCATTTTTAACTATAATCACCACTAATTTGCTACAGCAAAACTATAATTGAATAGCAATGCAGCCAAGGAATGGCAAGTGGCACCCTCTGGAGTGAACTTATTTTGCTGTGTGTGGATGGCCCCTCGGCCGAGGTACTCTGGTTTGCATCTTTGGTTGGGTCAGTGCTGGGGAACAGTGGGAAGGGACAGGGTGCTGAAGTCACTGCATGCCAGTCATTCTTCTAGAAGCTTCTTTAAATTAATAAAAATTATGTGTATGCAGGTGTGTCTGCTTGTCTGTATGTGCACCATGCATGCAGGTGACTGAGGAGGCCAGAAGAGCATCATATCCCCTAGAGCTGGAGTCGTAGGAGGTTGTAAGCCACCTAATGTGGGGGCTGGGAATTGAACTCAGATCCTCTGCAAAAGCAGTAAGTGTTCTTAACTTCTGAGCTGTCTCTCCAGACCCTTCTAGGGACTTCTCACTGGTGTTGTTGAAGCCTTCCAACAACTCCAGGGAAACAGAAAGCATCTTTCCCATGTTATAGACAAGAAAACTGAGGCTTGGTGCTTCTCTGATCTCCAAGTTACTGAGTTAGGATGTCAACTTGGGAATTTCTGATTCTTAAGAGGAGGCATGAAGGAAAAAGCGGAAGCCCAGGCCTGACCTTCTGAAAGGATGGCTTCAGAGCACATGCACTGGGAATGTGCTGTCCTGACTGATTTGGCAGGGCAGGCTTATTCAGGCATGCACATAGGATGCAGGAAGGAAGCTTCCTTCCAGGATCTGACCTAGCCTGAGGAAGGAAAACCCCAGTTGGGAAGAGGAGATCAGTGTCTAGGGGGAAGGAGCTGGCTGGACTCTGCAGTTTAAACAAATAACTTAAAACAAGCCAATTATTTCCTTTTCGTAACGAGCATCTTTGCCTTGATCTCAGCTCATTCACCCAGAGTGGTTGGGCACCTCATCAGCACATGACTGAGTGCGTACAAGGCAGAGGGAAAGGGACCTCCAGGCTGCGAGTCCAGCGGTCCAGACACTACTCTTGGCTCAGCCAGTGTGAGATCTTTAATCAATTATTTTCTCTTTGAGTTGCAGACTCCTTTATTCACACAGAAGGGTACTGTGGATTTTCTAGGGACTTCTCTGAATTAATGATCCATATCCCCACATGCAGGAGGAACACATGGCTCCATGGTAGAAGACAAAAGGCCCCAAATGTATTTCCTGTCACATTGGCCCAGAAGCTTGCTCATTCTAGCACATTCTTTTGTTCTGTTTTCAGACAGGATCTTGCTAGGTAGCCAAGGCTGGCCTCAAGTTCAAGATCCTCTTGCTTCTGCCTCCCAAGTGCTGGGACTTCAGGTGGGTCACCACGCCCAACTCACAGTTCTCAAAAGAGAGCAACGCACACAGAGCCTGCCAGTCATCCTTGGACAAGGCTCCCATGCTCTCTCATTAAGATGGCTGCTTGCCCTGGAAGCTCCCCTCAACAAGGGGTCCAAGTGTCTGACTCTTGCTCAGATGCAAGCTTGGCTGACTGGTCACTGCCCTTCACGACTCCTGGAGCACATTGAAGGGGACAACTGTCACTATCTATGGCCCAGTGTTGGCTCTCCTCCCCATGCAGTGAGTCACAGGGAATGATGGGCCCTGTCTCCCTGCCAGAACAGCTGATAACACCAGTGGCCTGGTCCCCAGGTACAGAGTTCCAGCGTTAGCTGGTGAGAGGCTCCTGCCTGACTCCAGAGCCCAGGGCATTGAGTTCTTCAGCCCAGGGCTGAACTCAGCATGGCCCTGGCTCATCAGGCTTCCTGATTTCTTTCATACCCTCACAGTCTGGTTCTCCTGGCAATTTCAAGAGCTCTCAGATACGGTCAAATTCTAGCTCATGTTATTGGCTCCTCACAACCAGCCCTTTGACCTTGTGGTCATCAAGACCCCATCAAGGTCCTCAGGATGGAGACAGCATGGACCAGACAAGTGCCATTGAAGTTAATCTTAGATGTTACTTCTGGTGAGTGTGGTGGTTTAAATGAAAATGGCCACCATATGTTTGAACACTTGGTCCCCAGTTGTTGGAACTACTTGGGAAGGATTGGAAGGCATGGCCTTGTTGGAGGAGGTGTGTCACTGGAGGTGGGCTTTGAGGTTTCAAAAGTCTGCACCATTCCTAGTTATCTGTCTCTGCCTAGTGATTGTGGATCAAGGTGTGAGCTAGGAGGGGCTGTCCAGTGCCAGGCTCCAGTGCCAGGCTCCAGTGCCAGGCTCCAGTGCCAGGCCCTCCTGCTTGCTGCCACGTTCCTCACTATGATGCTCACGGACTCACCCTCTAACATCGTCAGCCACAAATAAATCTCTTTTATAAGTTGCCTCAGGTGTGATGTCTTATCACAGCAAAAGAAAAGTAATTAAGAGTAAACATCTCTGATGGATTCATTAAGGAGCAAGTCCTCAAAAAATACACTGCATATGTCTAGTGATGGGCAGATGCCTTGTAAATCACTGCTGCACCATGACATAAACATAAAAGACACGCATGCCGAGGATGGACCTTAGGGCAGACCACTTGCCTGACATGTTTAAGGCCCCAGGTGCTGTGGGGTAGTCTTTCCGTATGCTGTGAATATGTGTTGCTATCATTGGATAATAAAGAAGCTGCTCTTGGCGATACATAGATTAATAGAAATGGGTTAATTTAAGATAAAAGAGTTAGTTAGCAATAAGCCTAAGTCATAGACCAAACAGTTTGTAATTAATATAAGCCTCTGTGTGTTTATTTGGGACAAAGCGGCTTAGGGACACAGGAAAACTTCCAGCTACATCCAGGCTTGATTCCCAGCATGGGGGTTGGGGTGGGGTGGGGGAGATGATACAAGAAAAAGCATTTGATTTTCCTAATTCATTATCATGTAGCTATTTACAGTTAAAACCCGGATGATGTTCCTCCTCTTACCCATGCCATGCTGGACACCAGACACAGACACATTTTCTCATCAGCCCAAGGCTACAATTGGTGCCTAATCTGAGAGGCTGTGAAATGTCACCTGATTTAAGTCTGCTGGACAGCCTCTGTGGAAATCCCCCTTCAGATGAGCGGTTGACAGGAGCCAGACGCTCAGAAAAATCATGTGTGTGTGGGGGAATGTACTTCTTCTAAAACCAGAAGTCTTCCTACTCAGAGAAGATTTTTTTTCCCCTACTAGGAAAGTTAAGAACACACTGCAGAATGGAATCTTAGTTTATGGACCAAAAAGGCGGTGGTGGGAGGGGCCTTCAAGAAGGGCTCTCTTGGGATTCTCATGATGTGTTCCTTCCCCTCCCTGTTGGGAGCATGAAAAAACCAACAACAGCTTCTTGCCAATACTTGACAGGGAGAAGACCACCACAGCGTTCCAAACAGGAGAGTCAATGACTTAGAGCCCCACACCACGGTGCTGCTTCACGACTCTCTGAGCCCCATACCACGGTGCTGCTCCATGGCTCTCTGCCCCCACACCACGGGGCTGTGCCACGGTTCTCTGAGGCCCACACCACCGTGCTGCTCCACGGCTCTCTGCCCCCACACCACGGTGCTGCTTCACGACTCTCTGAGCCCCACACCACGGTGCTGCTCCACGGCTCTCTGCCCCCTGGGTGAAGACGACACATCCAGTGTTTTCTGTCCACCTACACAAGCGACCTCATCTGTCGCACACCTGTTAATTATTTCTACTGGCGGATGCCGGGCATGTTTCATCCCATAGCGATCTTTAACCAGTGCTGTGACAGTGAGCAGGGCAGGGCTACTGCTCTCTCACTTTTTAGAAGCGGCGCTGAGCCACCGGCGAAGTGGTCAGAACACAAAGGAAAAAAGAGACAAGTGCCAGCCCCAAATATTTGACCTGTCAGAAAAACCCAGCCAGAGTAGTGGAGGACTTGAGTTTCATTCTGGGCAACTTGTCCATGTGAAAAGAGGTCAGGACAGACACCATCCCTGCACTGACGTGAGATGGCTGACCCCTCATGAGTGCTGTTATCCCTATGTTTTTAGACACCTCAGACTGGCTGATGGTCTCATGATAAACTCAGTGGAAATAGGAACAGGATTGGGATGTTACTGAACTTAGAGCTCACTGCTTTAGCTAGACTGGCTGGCCACCAAGCCCCGGGGAGCTGCCTCTCTGCATGTCCCCAGTGCTGCGATTGGGGGCCCATACTGCCACATCCGGCTTCTTACATGGGTGCTGGGAACTCAAATTCATCACCCTTGCCCTGCACCACTCTACTGACTGAACCGTTGCCCCAGCCCTCACATCCCAGTATTATGAAATGGTGCATCTCTGTTGTGGTTGGAAAATAAGTTCTCGATCTTTTTCTGTGCAAGTACATAACTCTTCTTGACTTCACTTCCTAAGTTTGTTAAAGCAATACAGATTCTCCAAGAGAGGGCAAGTCTCCCTTGAGAGAAGGTAAAATCCATGGGAGGGGATGCCGAATAGCAGCAGGTCGCACACCTCCTCAGCAGGGCAGTTCCTTGGCTCTCTTCCCTGTCTATTCCCCTAGGACTGGACTTGGGAGAGTGTCAAACAGCGGATGACCCTTCCCTCCTCAGGAACAAGAAAAAAAATACAGAATTCCAAGACCTCCCTTTTTGTCCAGTGTCTCCCTCACCAGACAGCTAAGCTGTGAGGTTCACTGCCTGCTCTGAGGCCTGGCAACTTGAAGGAGAACGAGAGAGGAAGAGAGCCTGAAAGAGGTTCTAGGTCTTGGCAGCTTGACATGGCCTCTTTAAGACAAGCAAGCAATTGTTTCCCAAGCCCCCCTCAAACACCCCCGCCCTGTGCTTATCCGTGGAACAGCACAGGCAGGGAGCAGAAGAGAGTTTAGGGAAGGGACCTAGAGAGATAAAAATAGCCCTGGCTTCAGAGTGGAAATCTAAGCTCTGCTGAGGATACTTCCAGACAGTTTTTCCTTTGGCCAATCACTCCAAGCAACTCTTGCATACCAACGGCGTCCTAAGAACAATTTTAACACAACAACAGAACCATGAGGCCTTCCAGGGGGCCCTGGAAGCCAGAGCAGGCATGGCTTTGGGTCTACCACAAACCCTTCATCCTGGCTTAGAGAATCTCTTTCCCCTCAGATCCCAGCTCCAAGTCCCCAGTCCTCTGAGGAGAGCTGTCCCAGGGCAGCTGACTCACCTGAGTCTCTTCTGCATTCCCATTAGCTATCTCCACCACTCTCAGGGCAGGATCCACCTTCACCTTGGCTCGAGCCATGAACTGGATGACAGAAGCGCTGTCCTGTGGAAGAAACGACACACTTTGTGAGATGGATTTCAAATGACTCGCCCACGAGAGGGACTACGCAGAGCTGAGCTCTCAGGGCTCCATGAAGATTCCAAACGCATTTTACCACTAAACTAGCAGCTTCCTTATCACAGGCACCCGTGAAGACACACACTTCCAGCCTCTCTTGAGAATTCCTTTGGGTGGGGGAGAGCGCAGAGTCACCATTGCGTTTACCAGTAAGGAGCATGCAAGCCTGCGGTTTCCGGTGGTGAGGGCTAGATAGCTGGTGATTGATACTGACATATTCACAAAGAGCAGAGGATAAATAAAGCTGTTTAATTGTGTGCAACAAATCCCAGCCCGGCATTCCCCAGAAGGCATCTGACTCCCATTTTCTAGTCATCTTGCCCTGACCACAGTCCTCAGAACCATGAAGGCTTAGTTATTCTTAACTCTTTCTTTGCTCTTGAATGAAGCTCTCTAGAAACTGAAGCCATTGAACATTCGAAGAGGGTATCCGATGGAATGATGTTGGGCTGTGGTAAGGTGGGGGAGATAAACATCTAGTTTATAAATTAGGTCTAAGGGGCAAAGAGGGGGACCTCTGAGACTCTGCCTGTTGGCAGAAGCAGCTGGAAACCTTGCTGTAGGCTCAGTTTCAAAGCCACAATCCAGATAACAAGCACATGACTCCAAAGCAGGGATGGAGAAGATGTGGGTTGGCAAAATTCGGGCCTCAGGAAAAGCCAGCATCCCAGGCCAGATGGGGCCTTGCTGATTGTGAAGGCCCCTCGCTGCCCCTGCGGGATGGCTGGGCTCTGCCAGCCAGGTGTCTTTAGTATCTCCACCTTCTGATTGAGTTCCTCTGTCACTTGAGGAAGCCACTATGGTTTATACATGTCCCTAGAATTCAAGTGTTGGAAATGTAATCCCTGGAGCCATGCCTGTGTGGAATTCAGGGGCAGGCTTCTGGTAGTTAGATTAGGCCAAGTCAAGAGGGTGGAGTGTCCATGCTGTATGGCAGTTTCCTGGGATTGAAACCTTTTCTCCAAGAGGAGGTAGAAGGTTAATGTGATGCAGGAGGTAAAGGAGAGGTCACATGTCTGGAAGGGTGAAACTAGGAAGATTCTGGAAGCCCCGCCCAGCTTTATAAAAGGAGCAAACAGTTGCTGGGGGAGGGGACTTTGGGGTAGGGGGCTTTGACCAGAGATGGTGGAGCTGCCTGTAAGCAGTTCACAGAATTGAAGGCTGTAGTCTTTGGGTGGCCACCTATATGGGGGCGGGCCCTTCCGTGATGGGGGCTGGTGTTTCAGTGATGGGGAGGGCCTTTCAGTGATGGGAGCTGGTCTTTTAGTGATGGGGAGGGCCTTTCAGTGATGGGAGCTGGTCTTTTAGTGATGGGGAGGGCCTTTCAGTGATGGGAGCGGGCCTTTCAGTGATGCAGGGGCTGTCTTGCTGTTTTATCCTAGCTCCTGTAAGTGACCACTCATCTATACTCCTGTAGTAACCACAACAAATATTCACTGGCCCACCAAACTGGACTCTGGCCCAGTTGTTACTTTGGATTGATGTGGGTTTCCTTTCAGAGTAGATTCCCCCCGTCCCATGAGTGAGTGTGTGTGTGTGTGTGTGTGTGTGTGTGTGTGTGTGTGTGTGATGTCTCCACAGGAAAAGTCTGTCACACAACACTACGGTGGCAGTTTTCTAAGAAGAGGAGAGACCTGGGCTCTCACGATGTGAGGCTCCTCTTGTGCCACTGTGTAGCATGAGGCGCTCACCAGAGGCCAAACCTATGTAGGCACCCTGCCCTTGAACTTCTCAAGGCCACTGAGACAAAGGAGCATCTACTGTTTACCCATCACCCAGTCCCATGCTCCCTGTAATACTAACAGAAAATGGGTGAACACCTACCCTGGCTAAATGTACCAAGAAACAACGAAGGCCTCTCCCTCTAGACATAAGTTCCAAGGGGGACTTTGCTCATCACCCGGGAAACCACAGAGACCACCCTGGAGCGGCACAAGGGGGCTTTCGATAGTGTACTTTACCTGAGGGTTGTGTAGAAATTATTGTTCTTTTAAAGACAGCTTAAGAGTTTTATAAACATGTATCACTTGTCTGTATTAATGAGCTTTAATGTGATGTTTCTAGATACTCACAGGAGTGCTGGGCTCCTGTGTGTGAGCTCCACTTGAACTGCAGAGCTATAGATGCACTGGTCAAATCTAGCATGGTTATTAAAATTAATGTTAATTATGTATATTTGTGTGTGCGCGCGT
The DNA here is from genome assembly GCF_007827085.1 of Peromyscus californicus insignis. Lineage (NCBI taxonomy): Eukaryota > Metazoa > Chordata > Mammalia > Rodentia > Cricetidae > Peromyscus > Peromyscus californicus. The sequence continues at coordinate 113,290,631 of NW_026294402.1, read as the reverse complement.
ATGCACACATGAGTGCATGTGCCTGCAGAGGCCAGCAGAGGGTGTTGGCTCCCCTGGAGCTGGAGTTACAGGAAGCTGTGAGTCACCATGTGGGTGCTAGGAACTGAGCTCTGTCTGGTCCTCTGGAAGAACAGTCAGCTCTCCAGCTCCCCCATCTTTTTTTCCCTTATCACTCCCTTCCTTAATAAAAATACATTTTAAAATGCTTCTTGGAGGATAGTCATTCAAAAGAATATTTGTTTCATAAAATCTTCCAGCAATTTAATAGTTTTTTAAATTTTGGTTTCATGTATCCTCTGTTTATTTTACACTTAATTAACTACATAATTAATTTGTGTGGTAGTGTTGGAGGCCATGTACAGGTCCTAGCCTGCATGAGAGGTCAGTAAACAGCGTTCATTGGTCAGTTTTCTCCTTGCATCATGTAGATTGTGGGGATGGAACATAGGCGGACAGGCTTGGCAGCAAGCGCCTTTACCCACTTGCCATACCCTGTCCTCTGATACTGTACTTTCTATTATGAATCATCATTATCACCACCTTAGAGATTAACAGTGATAATGACGGTTGGGTTAAAGGTCCTGCAGATGAAGGGCTGGCTTACAGCAGGCCCCTGGTGGCTGTGAAGAAGGCCTTAGGGACACTTTCAAAGAAATCCTATCCTATGATGATTTAAAAAATCAGACCCAACATTTCAAATGAAAACTAGATGAGGTTAAAACAATAAAACCTCAAATTCCCTTGTCTGGAGCCAGACCTTGAGGTCAAAGGAAAATAAACACAACTCTAGGCTGAGGCCAGTCACAAGGTCTGTGTTGATCTAAGTCCTCAGGGAGACCCAATGGCCCAAGGGCCATCTGGTTGACTCTCCCAAGGCACTGTGCTAGGGTCCAGGCCTGAAACACGGTTTCAGACGCAGAGGCAGCTGGGCCCCATGTGGCTCCCCAGCCAGTCTTGTCACAGGCTGCCCTCTGGACCTAAGTTCTGCTGGAGGGCCACTCAGAGAATGAGCCTCCAAGGCCCCGTGTGACACCCCAGAGCTGCCACCTCCCTTGCCTGGGGCTCCGTTGGTTTGGCTGACTCAACAGTTCCTGGGATGTGGTCCTTCCTACATCTGGGAGGACTGTCATTCAAAAGAATATTTCTGTTTCATAAAATCTTCCAGCAATTTAGTAGTTTTGTAATTTTGGTTTCAAGTATCCTCTATTTATTTTATATTTAATTAACTACTTGATTAATTTTCTGTGGGAGTTTTGGGGGTCATTACAGGCCCTAGCTTGTACAGCACTGGTCCCTGGAGACAGATTCGGAACAACCAGCTCGGAGCTGCTCACAGTTACACTCAGCCCCTGTGACCGAAGGCCAAGCAGCAGCCATGGGACAGAGGGCGAAGAAATGCCAGAGAGGTCTTCACTGTCAGTGCCATCGCTCGGGGACAAGTGAGTGTCACAGGAAATACAGCTGTCAGCAGCACTGGTGAGACAGGCAGGCAGGTATGCAGACTCTCGGGGACCGTGCGAGGCGGCGTCTCCTTGGAGGAGGATGGCGGAGTATAGCTCACACCTAGCCTCCTCTAACATTGTCCTGTAGAAAGTGGGTACACCAGGGAAGCCCTGAGTGTGAGCCCAACTTCCCCAAACCACTTTCCAAGGTAGGGAACCCAGATGGTATCCAGCTCAATGTAGTATGTGGAGACTATAATAGCTACAGCAATGAGGGAAAGCAGAGTAAAGCCAAAGCCCGTCCTCCAAAGCCTGCCTGCATCTCCTCAGGCTGGCACATCACTGCTGGGTCTAATTAAAAGCTGACCACGAGATGGTTCTGATGGTACCTGTGGATGGCTTTATACACACCATGCACAATTAGTCTTTTCAAATAAAAATAATTAGGAACTCTGAGGCTAACACGTATATTTTACCTTCATGTCCAATTATTTCTATAGCATTCTGTGGCACCAAGCCTCTCACACTCAGCTAGCTCTTACCTTAAAATAAATCACAGTAAACCTCTATTAAGGGCTACTGATTTGCTGAAAGGCATTTTGAACCGTATTTGATAAACTCACAGTAGCAAAGTGATCTGTGATTCACAAGTCCAACTTCTTTGAGGGATCATTTGAACAGGCAATCAGGCAAACTAAGCTTCATGGGTCAAATCTGGCCCTCTGCTTGCTTGTGAAAGATAAAGTTTTATTAGGCACATAGCCTGCCCTGCATTTGAATATTGTCTGGGACTGCTGGCAGAGTTGAATGTTTGCAAATGACTTAATTAGCATGTGCATCTGTGCCATCTACGCCCCGCTGTAGCGATGAACATGGGTAGCCCAACACAAAATCAACTTATTTAAAACACTGAGAGTTTGTTTGTTGTTTTCGTAAGTCAATAAACAGTCTCAAGCCTGACTTCATATGCGACCATAGTATGTCACAGTGTCAAAAGACTGAACATTCATGATCTGGCCCATAAAGCCTAAAACAGTTCTTGCTAACCCTTGATAAGAAAAGGCTGGCCAATCTTTGATCAAAAACAAAACATGATCCTCAAATCAGCAGAATTTGTGAGCTCGTCAGAACAGCAGCATCTCAGATTCTATCCCCCAAGAAACTGAGGTTTTATAAACCCAAAGAGGAACACACATACACTCACACTTAGTTTTTCCAGACAGGGTTTCTCTATGTAGCCATGGCTGTCCTGGAACTCATTCTGTAGACCAGGCTGGCCTCAAGCTCAGAGCTTCATCTGCCTCGGCTTTCCAAAGGTGTGCACCACCACACCCTACCTGCTAGCCCAAGGAAAATTAAAGAATGACAAAATGGATGGGCAGATGAGAATGTGGGAAGCTGGTAAAGATGCTGAATGGCCAAGTCTTCATGTAGCAGTCCCAGCATTCCGAATTTCTAATAAGCTGTCACCCATCCTTGGATTAATCTTGAACACTGAGTGTCTGGTATTGTTTCTTGGCAACATCTGGTGGAAGAATCACCAGTGGTGCATGTGGGGAAAGTTTGACAAGGAGCAGCCTGAGTGTTGCAGGAAACTGATTCCGGGGGTTCTGTCAGGGACTCACCTTCTTCAGTATTTCTGTGTTCAGCAGCATGTACAGGTCTATGGTACGGCTCTCTTCTTTAGGGAGGGCGCTAAGGTTGCAGCGCACTGTTAGACAGAAACTCCCTAGCTTTTCACAGTCCTGAGGAGAAAATTTCCAGATGGAATTAAGAGACGGACACAATCCAAAGCCGTCCACAGAGCAGAGCATCTCTTATGGTAAATGAGGCGATTCCAGGACAAAGAAATCAAGAGGGAGGAAGAAACAGGGCCCCGGGAGTGGCTGATAGCAGACCCTGCCCAAGATTCCATCCCCAGCTCCAAAACACAGAGTATAATAGGAATTAGGTGTGCCTAGTCACAGAATACATATGTCCTATAAAGTCATTTATAAAAAAGTGACTTTTAAACAAATATGATATGTTTGTTGTATGGAGGGGTTGTGTAACCTGAACTATTTCCCCGATTTCTTCTGTTTAAAACTATATCTCATAATTCTATTACTGTTATTTAGTATATAAATCGTATTGCTATAAAAAATAGCTTAAAAAAAACCAAACAACTATAACATACCCCGCCCCCCCTACAAACTAAAGAAGATGTAATTATGCTCTGCCACCGCCAGAGGGCGGTAGAAGGATTTCTGACCTGGTGGGCACTAGGGTTCTGCACCCTAGTCTCTGGGGCAGTCCACGACTAGGCAGAAAGTGGTTCTGTGGTTAATCCTACTGAAAAGCTGTATTTAACAAGGAGAACCAATTCTTCTCAAAAAGAAACATGTACATGTCCTGATGTACTTTTACGAGTTTTGAACAAGAATACTTTCCAACTACGGCCAATTCTGCGAGAGCTGTGGCAGGTACTCATCATGTGCCTGTTTCCAGTGGGGGCCTTAGAGAACAAAAGAGCCGTATGACTCCTTCTCAGGGAGATACATAGACTGCTAAGTGAAAGTTTATTCCCAATGATCAAGGAGGAATTTTCCTTTTGAAGTGTGTCATTATATGCACACACATGTATGTATATACCTGTGTGACATGTATATATGCCCATGTGAAGCTTCCCTTTCAGGGGACGTTTTCAGCCTGATCTCTGACCTGGAGTTGTGTGTAGCACACAGCCAGATGTCACTATATCTAACTGTCCCCTAGGGCCTTTAAAAAGACGGGCCACCCTTGCCTTGTGCGCCAGTGGTCAGCTTGATACAATCTAGAATCCCAGGAGACAGTTTCCACAAGGGACTGTCTGGATCAGGGTGGCCTGTGGGGGGCTGTCTCTGTTATGCTGATTGATGTGGGAAGACCCGCCCACTGTGGGTGGCACCATTCCCAGGCAGGGCGTCCTGAACTGTGTAGAGTGGAGGAAGTGAGCTGAGCACAAGCAGGAGAGTGTTAACTCTTTCCATTCTGCTTGTTTGCTGTGGATGCAAGGTGACTAGGTGTCATGTGACTTCTGCATAGGCTGCACCCTGGGAACTGTGGGCTAAAATTAACCCCTTTTCTTCTAAATTGCTTACGCCCAGGTGTATTGTCATAGCAAAAAGAAACAAAACTGAGATGGTATGCAAGTGAAAAAAAGAAAATCCAGACCTCTCATATCAGATAGTTGGGCTTCTCTGTGGGGTGTGAGATGTGCATGAGTATGGGGTGTGTTTAGGTGGAAGTAAAGAGCTAAAGAGATGTAATCAGGATACGGGAAAGGCCGGCTTTGGAAAAGCACCAATGAGGTAAAACACACGCAGTAAAAAGAACAAATTGTGAGTAAACATCTTATTTTATATATGTTTTCACCTGGAGAACCACCCTGATCATGCTACCGAACATTTTTGTCACCTTCATTACTTCTGAACTTCTTATACACAAAATATTCCAGAATGTTCGTTTGTTCTTGACGTCTTTCATTTAGTGTAATTTCGTGAGACTTAAGCTGTGTAGTGTATGGAACACGAGTAGTTATACTTTTCATTGTTCTATAATATTCCTGAGTATGAATATACTTAACTGTTTATTCATCGCACTGTTGATAAATATCTGAATTGCTCTGATTTTAGCTACTATAAAATTGCTTCAAACATTCCTGTGTCTTTCAATGACACATGCATTCACTTCTTGGAGATAGACCCAGAAATGGTATGTTTTTCTGGGTTGCAGAATGCATACATGTTTAATTTTAATAGAAATTGCTAGAAGGTTTCCCCAGTGTGTTGTGCAAGAACTGTGACACTTTCGTAGATTCCTTCTAGAGGAGAAATCATTCACATCCTGTTTGGTGGGCTGTAAAGGTTTTCTGTTTGTCAGACAATGGAATTTGGAATATAAATTTAACAACTTGATTGAAATCCTGGGCTGAAAAATAGGATTTGATCACAGTCCTTGAATCTTTTTGAGTCAGCTAATGAAAACCAGATTTCAGAAGAAACATGGAGCAGAAGGACTGGCCTCTCGTCTCCGACATGCCTTCCTGTGAGCCCACCCTCAGGGTCCCAGTCATTGAGCAACTTCTTACCAACACTTTCCTTCCAGATTTGGTGAAAAAAGCAAATATGGTGTGGAAGATGTTTTCTTGTTCTTGAGGGATGATGCAGGGGGTTGGGTTCCTCTGGAAAGAGCAGTTGCCCTTTTCTTGGCTCACCTGGAAATGGAGAGCGATCCGTGAGAGCCAGCAGGCTAAGAACAGGTCTAGAATCATCCAACACAGCAGCAGAGCACACGTTCTCCTTGCTACCATTCTCCAGAAGGCAAGGGTGTTTTGTGAGGCAGGATCTTAACTGTGTTTCCCAGTTTGGCCTTGAGCTCCTGGCTTCAAGATATCCTCCTGCCTCAGCCGGCCTAGCAGCCAGGACCACAGGCTTGTGCCACAGCTCTGGCTGAGAAGTGTTTGAGGCATAAGTTTGCACAGAAAATGTGGCTATTAAGTCCTCAAATGCAAACCAACAGTTCTAACCCTCCACATTCTGTTTCCCAAGCTCATTACATAATTCCTTTCAAACAGGCATTTAGGAGGCAAAGAAGTTGAAGTCCCTTGCTAGCAGAGTTAAGAGCCCTGGTCTGGAGCTCACACCTCCTGGGACCTTAGGTCCATCAAAATATAAATGGGCCTCATGCATGGCCCACTGCTAGAAGTTTTAGAATGCTCCATGGAGCCGTCAGGACGCTGTAAAACCCCTTAAGATCTTGAGAGGCAAAAAGGGCATCAAGAATTGCTCTGGGTCCTCATTTCTGCTCCAACTGGAGTATCAGCCACATGGTGGGTACCTGAGATTTGGATATGTGGGCTCTTGCTCTTTCCTCTTTCAAGTATGTGGGACTCCCCTTGCCCTGCTTGTCCCTTGAGTGAACAGTACTGACAGGCCCAGAGAAGACAGTCTTCTACCTAGAAGGTCCAGCGAAGACCCCCAGGCCTGGCCATCATTCCACACAGCTGGTCTCTGTCTAGAAAGGCTCAGAGCCTTGCAGGACAGACACGCTAACCCTCACTGAAATCAGAAGTAGGCAAAGGGTTCCTCAGTGCTCCGAAAACTGGTGCTTGTGGTTCCAGGCAGGGAGAGGAATCTGATTGCCAAGCCATCCTAGCTGGTTTCAAACAAGAGCCCCTGGTGTGAGAAGATGGTGCTGACATTGGCCACAGGTGCCAGCAGAGAGGGGCGGGGCCGGGGGGGGCTGAGACTGGCAGCCAAGGGGTGAGAAATAGCTGGGCCTTGGTGTCGAGCTGGAGGGGCAGAGTCACAGCTCAGAACTCAACTGCTTCCTCCAAGGGCATCTCTAGGGTGGCATGTGAGCAGGGAAGTGATGGTCAGGCCATCTGATGCCTTGTGACAATCTGCCCCTGGTGGAATGTGGAGACAGGAAACAGAGTGAAGCCTTGTGGGTGAAAATCTTGGCTGTTGCACCTTGACTGTGGTTACGTGGGAATCATTTTAATCAGGAAATAACCGCTTTTCTGGGAGGCTCAGGGTGGTCTTGTTTCACCAAGAGAATGAAGGCTCCCGGGGTCGCCACAGGGTCTGATCTGGAGCAGCTAAAATCCAGCCACTCAGTTCCTGAGCAGGGTCACTACAGGGAGGCATTCCTCTAGACAGGATGGGTAGGTCACAGCCATGGACGGTAGGTAACACCCGAGACCAGCTTTGAATGCCTTTTGCATTTTAACATTTGATTCACAACAGTCCCACGGGACAGGGCCTTTTCTAGTGTCATTTTAAAGATGGAGATACAGGAAGAAGAGGAAGGCAGAGCAGCAGTACCCCTGAGAGCAGGCCACACCCCAGTACCCACAGCCCAGCACGAGGGGCAGGGGTCAAGGATGGAGTGTGGTGGGAGCCAGGGAGGGCATTCATCCATCATCTTTTTACCCAGAATTCTTCACGGTGATTCATTTGGCCACTGAACCCCCACTCCCCCAAAAGACTGACTCCTAGCCAGCTCATGGGAGGTGCCAGTGCCTGCAGTTGGGAGGCCAGGCCACTCTGTGCCGTCTCGGGGTTGGAAGGGGAACAGAGCACCCCGGAATGTTGTTTTAGGATGGCAGTAGTTCCCAGGTCAGGCAGTCCTTGGCCTTGGCTGACAGATAAGGGACTTGAGGTCTTAGGCTCAGTGACTTGTCCAAGGTTACGTGATTGGCTGTGAGCAGCAGCCCGCACCCAGTAAAAGGAACTCAGAGAGCAGATACTGTCCCTCACACATTCTCTTATCCCCCTTCCCCTTCCCCTCCCTCCCACATCACTAGTCACACTCCACCCCCCCATCCTCCAACCCGCCCCAAAGCTTTTACATATGAGAAAAAACCCAATTCTTATCTTCCTGGCTCATTTCATTTAACAAGGTAGTCTCCACTTCCATCCTTTTCCTGTGTTTGACATAGTTCACTCATCTTTAAGGTTGAATAAACCTCACTGTGTCTATAGAATACACCTTCTATATCTCTGTTGATGAGGTAGGTTTTATAATTTGACCATAGTGAATCATGTGGCACATTTTAAAAATGTATGTGTCCATGTTTGTGTGCATGTACACGTGCATGCAGAGACCAGAGGACAACCTTGTCATCCCCCCCAAATACCATCTCTCTTCTCCGAGACAGAGTCTCAGTGGCCTGGAACTCACCAGTTAGACTAGATAGCCTGGCTGGTGACCCCCAAGCAACATCCTGTCCTCATCTCTTCAGCACCAGGATTACAAATGTGAGCCTCCACACCCAGGTTTTTATGTGGGTACTGGGGATTGTTTATAGGTGAGCATTTTACCCCTCTGAGTTGCCTCCCAGCCCCATAGACACACATACACTCTCTCTTTATCTGTTTTTTGTTTGTTTGTTGTGTTTTTAGGCTTTTTTGAGACTGGGTTTCTCTGTGTAGCCCTGGCTGTCCTGGAACTCACTCTGTAGACCAGGCTGGCCTGGAACTCAGAGATCCATCTACCTCTGCCTCCTGAGTGCTGGGATTAAAGGTGTGGGCCACCACTGCCCAGTTACACTCTTGAATACTCAGTGGCTCTAGTCCAGCTCTATCGCCTCACAGCCATGACAACTTAGGTCTCCAGCGTCTTGTTTCCTCATCCATAGAATTAGCACAATGGCCTACACAGTTACTCCTACGAGCTGATCCCATGTTTCTAGGATCACATGCACATCTTCCATGGAGCATGGGGGCACCTAATGTTTTTGTAAAACTACTTCTTTGTGTACGTGTGAGTGGAGGGAGGCGTGTGTGCCCTGGTGCTTGTGTGAGGTCAGAGCTGGTTCTTTCCTACCATGTGGGTTCTGGGAATTGAACTCCGCTCACCAGTCTTAGCAGCAAGCATCTGTACTCACTGACCCAACTTCACAGCCTGGGCCACCTTATCTTCTGTTTTGTAGACAAGCAATTGTTGAGACCCCACCCTGTGTGCTGGTTAGTTTTGTCTCAGTGACACAAGCTAGGGTCCCTCTGGGAAGAGACAACTTCAGTTGAAAAAACACTGCTATCAGATTAGCCTTGGGCAAACCCATCAGGAATTTTCTTGACTAATGATTGATGTGAGAGGGCCCAACCCACTGTGGGCAGTGCCATCTTTGGGCTGGCGGTCCTGGGTGCTTCATGGCTGAGTGAGCCATGAAGAGCAAGCCAGGAACAAGACTCCTCTGTGGCCTCTGCATCAGTTCCTGCTTCCAGGGTCCTGCTTGAGTTCCTGCCCTGATTTCCTTCACAATGGACTGTGAACTGTAACCCTTCCCTCCCCAAGTTACTTTTGGCCATGGATGTTTATCAAAGCAAGAAAAAGCAAACTAGAATGCCCTCAACTTGACTTTAATCATCTTTTTTCAAAATCACCGAAAAATAAAGCATCTTCTTCCACGTCCCACCAAGCCCCACTGTGCTCATGTTCAACAGCCTCATCTTTCACTGGCTGAGGGCCCTGTGACCTCTGTTCCTTGCTCACCTCTGCCTACTCATTCTCATACTTTCCCAGACTGCTCCAGGCCAAACACTTCCCATGACAGGCCTGTTCCTCAGCAGGACCCCTGGGAGTCTGGGGAGGTCCATGGCTACTGGAATTTGTACAAAGGAACTTACCAAACCCACAACCAGGGACCAGAGGACATGCGGCCCATTGTTGAGGCTGGATTCTGCTGAGGCAGTTATTGAGGGTTCTCTGTTGTTATCTACCCCCTCAAAACCCTGACCCCAAAGAAAACACTGTGTAAGCTGAAACCAGGAGATGGTGGTGATGCAGGAGACTTAAGAGCCCATGCTGTGGAGGCCAAGAAGACACGGCTATCACATGGTGGGACAGTCATCCTGCCATGGGTCTTGGCGGGGGTCTGGGGAGGAAATCCAGGGAGAAAGGAAGAACAAAACCTGAAGGTGCACACAATAGTCTTGAGTTCAGCCTGAGACAAGCATCAGATGAAGGCAGGAGAGTTGGCCTGAGCAGAGGACTTCTGCTGTGGTGTGAAAGTGCCCCCCACATTCACAGGTTGATGTACCTGGAGATGAGACCTCAGAGAGGTCACAGAATTAATCCATTCAAGTACAGTGGGGCTGGTGGGTCATCATGAGATTGCTGTCCCTATCTATCTATCTATCTATCTATCTATCTATCTATCTATCTATCTATCTATCTATCTATTTTTGAGACAGGGTCTCACTATGTAGCCCTGACTGGCCTAAAACTCACTCTGTAGCCCAGGCTGGCCTTGAATTCACAGAGGTCTACCTGCCTCTGCTTCCTGAGTGCTGGGGTTGAGGCTGTGTGCCACCATGTATGCTAAGACAGCTGTCGTAACACATGGCCCCTCACCATCATTACTCTGTCACAAGAAGCCCTCAGGGGCCCGGCACTGCACCCCTGGACTTCGTAACTCCCTAAACCATCTGCCACACAAACCTCTGTTCTTTCTGTTGTCTTCCACTTTGCACAACAAAGCAAGGGCCTTGTAAGCAAATCTTAGGAGTAGGGTGGTTCTGTAGAAGGATGCGGGAGCCAGGGGAGGCTCTGACCAAAGAGGAGGACATGTGGCCTGAGGTGTGTGGATTAACCTGCCTCAGCACCAAGGAGCCAAGTCTACTCAAGCCTGTGGTGTACACTTCTTTTTCTTTCCTTTCCTTCTTTGTTTCTACAGAGCTCCGGCTGGCTTGGAACTCACGATGCAGACCAGCCTAGCCTTGACCTCACAAAGATCCACCTGCTCCTGCCTCCCGAGTGTGCACCAACACAGCTAACCTGCTGATGATCGTCTTAACCGTGCATCTGAGCCCCAGATGCCCCTTTGTATCAGCTTTAGCCCACTCTCCTGATCACACACCGGCTGGCTGGGGTGTCACGGAGAAGGCCATCGCAGTGTACCTGGCCCCACATCTCTGGTGCACGGTCAGCAACAGGCAAGCGGAAGCCTGAAGGAACTGAGCATCACTCAAGAGCCCTGTTTGGAGTCACCCTAAGTGCAACAGGGTGAAGTGGACCTAAAGGTAGCCGAAAGCTGCTTTGAGGAAGCAGCACAGGAACATGTGTCTCCTGTTACCTCATGTCTGTCAGCCCACATTCTGCTCCCTGTGACTTCCCGGGCCACTTTTTCCGTATCACATTACATAACCACAGCTGATGGCGACTGGGTAAATATGACCAGCCCCATGACTTAACTGCTAGGCCTCTCTGAATTCTCTGGATTCTCACGCCCTTTGAGGTGGGAAGCCCAGAGAATGTTTTGAATGCCAGCTCTGCTAATTCAATTACCAACTACCTACTCTGGGAATGGAGAGCTCAGAAGACATGGTGACCCCATCCATCAGGAAGGGCTTACTGTGTTCCATAGTGGTTGTGGTGATGCTCATTTTAGGAGTCACTAAAATGCCTGAGAAATTGGTTAATTACACCTGACCTCACATAAACGAGCCAATTGAATTCTGTTCCATTCAGCAAAAAGTGAACTACGTTTATATTCTTGTCTCTCATTTATATCTTGTATTAAATTACATTGCTGTGAATGACTACCAGGTGTTTCTTGGTATTGCCTGATGAACAGTAAAAGATGACATTATTTTCCTAACGTAGCCTAAGATTTACATACTCAGTGTCCACTTCAAGCCTAAGGGTACCTCAGACGCAGAGAGAGTCACTCAAAATCACCCCTGATTTGTTCTGCCTTTCCAGCTGTGACTGGGTGGCTTAATGCAAGGCCAGAGGCCAAAATAACAGCCGTGGTGAGTTCCTGATTGTGAATGCACCCAGCTTTATGTTACCCATGTCTTCAAAGGTTGAGAACACAACTTCTGAGTGTCAACGTCCCACCATTCAAAGGCAATGGGGTGCTCAGCCGTGGATTCTTACACTTTTGTGGAAGACTCCTTACATATCAGTTTGGCATGTGATTTTGTGTATGTGTGCATGTACACATTCCTATACACGTACATGTGTGTCATTGCATGTATGTGTGTGTGTGTGTGTGTGTGTGTGTGTGTGTGTGAGCACATACACCAGAGGTCAAGGTCAGGGGTCTTCCTCAGTCATTTCTTCACCTTATTCTTCTGAGACATGGTTTCTCAGTGAATCTGGAGCTCACTGGTTCAATTAGATTAACTGGCCAACATGCCCGAGGGATTCTCTTGTCTCTGCCTACCCAGTTCTGGGATTTCTGCTGCACATCGCCATGCCTGCTGGGAATCTGAACTCAGTCTCTCATGCCTCTGTGCCTAGCACTTTCCTGGTGGAACCACATCTCCAGCCCCGAGTTCTGGTCTTTCTGATATTTATTTCTATGTGTAGCTAGAAGTTCCAACACACCATCAAAATTCCAAAGAGGGAAGCTGTTCCCATCATCACAAGCTCTATTAGGTAAGTGGGCAGGAGGCTCTAGCTTTGGTTAGCTCTACCCCCCAGTGCTCCAGACCCATATCAACAAGGACCTCAAGCACATAGTTTTGTTGTTAAATGGAAAGGAGAAACAAAGGCATATGACAGCTGTCCACAGTAACAGCCCACTTGAAATCTGCAATGTCGGGGACAGATCAGGACCCCCAGAATAGTCTAGTGTCCTTTAATCCTAGAAAGAAGAAGACAGTAAGTTTATTACACTTATTCATTCAGGTGTGTGGCCTGGCAGCAAGAGCCTTTACCAGCTCACTGGCCCAAGAGAGTAAATTTAAAACTCTGAAAATGTCGTAACTTTGACTTCTAACAGAAAGCCATTTTCTAAAGAAAATACTTATCTTTTCAGTTGTTTCTTGATCCCCAAAGGCACCTCACTGGGGGAAGTTGTGTTCTGTCTGTAAGGTCAGGAGGTGACTGAGAGCAGAGACGAGACAGAAAAGGAACGAAGCCATCACCGCTTCCTAGAGAGCACAGCCTCTCTGGGCGCCTGCCATCTCTTACGCTACAGAGGAATGCCTTTTATCTCCACCAGCTTTGGGGCTGGTTAGTGCAATGCTTTCACCCTCAGTCCTGTGGTGACTCTTTGAGGGTGATGAACCAACATGCTGGAGAGTCAAGAGTGCAGGCCACACCAGGCTCCCCATAAAAGAGAATTCATTTACATGTAATCAGAGAAAGGCAGGCCCCAGAGGAGGCCCGTTTCACAAGCATGGGATGGCCTTTACTGGAGTTAAAGTGATACAGATGGGAAGTAGCTTTAGAGATGAGGTGACACAGAAGAATTTCCAGATGTGGCTGGATTGTCTGCAGTGAGAGATCAGGCATAAATGCGTTATCTGAGCACTTGACACACAGGTCAGAAATGCTTGCCTTCCACAGACAATGAGACACTCTGGAAGCAGGACGGTCTGCTGATTTGGATAATGAACGACCCCGTCACCCTCACCCCACCCCCACCCACCAGGACACAACACAGACCCTGGAACTGTATTAGTTTGTTTAAATCCCGGTTTTAGCTCTTGGATCCCTCCACATAAAGAACAAAGTCCACATCCAGCCAGCTTTGGAGAATTCACTCTGCACCTGTCAGGCACATTATCTGATGATTCCCCTTCTCTCAGAAGCCTGTAACCATCTCCTGGGTGCCGTCTCCCGTCATGCTCTAGCAAACATTTTAGAGGCTCTTCAGAGGTGTGTGCACACCACATCGGTGGACAGGGAAACTGGTAACTGCTGCACTGGGTCTCAGGTTTCAAGGACCTCAGGGCAGTCTGAGGTGTGCCTCAGGTCTAATGTCCAGGAAATTAAAGAGGAGGCAAAGGTGGGTCCCCAATGGCCAGGAGACCATTACTTCTCAGGGACTGGTAATGCCAAGGCAATTCCTTTTGGTCAGAAGGAATTTGGGGTGCATGTGAGAAAGCCATTCCCCATTTTTTTTGTGTGTGTGTGTTTCTGAGGCACACTCAATTAGACCTCAGCAGGTTAAATGAGAACCATGTGTTTCTCTGCAGTGGCTGATGAGCTCTGTTTATCCTCAGTGAAATTTCTGTTACGGACTTCTTAATAACCCATCCTGCCCGCACCAGCAAGGCTGGGGGTCACGTTTGCTTTAAGGGATGAAGGGAAATTGACTGTTTAATTACCTACTTTTAAGGCCTATTCATGTTGGGAACCAGAAAACACCAGTCCCCTAAGCGGCAGCATTGCCAGCCCGCCTGTCCGATGGCAGTGAGGTGTCACGGCAGCGGAAGCACACGACATCCAGGCTCCCTGAGAAGGACGGGCACCCCAGGTCAGCAGGGGAATGGCACTGCTGGCTTGATTTATTCCTGATGTCCACACAGTTCAAAGGTCAGCTTCTGGCCTGTACCATGTGCCGGACTGGCTCTAGTCCCCACTTTCCAGAGTGTGTGAGTGGAGCAGACACACTGGAGGGACACACACTTTGCCTTTCAGCCAGACTCACATAGACCGAGTGCCCAGAAATGCAACTATCACTCTAGAATTCAATCAATCATCTCTAACTATTGCTGCAGAATTCAAGCAAACATTTCCCTTCTTTAAAGTATGTGGCTCCTGCTGAGAAAAAAAAATTAAACCTTATCCTGACCTATTTCTGAAACTTGGTTATGTGACTCACATCTGTACATGTACATAAAGAAGAAAAAGAGAAAAAAAAAGTAGTTTAGGGCCACAGACAAGATCAGCCGATATGTAAGGGGGTTATGAGGAAATATGACTACATAACAGCTGTCCCCAGGTTTGTGGTTTATAAGCGTTCATCAGGGTAAGTGGTTCAAACTGATTTGAAAATGCCACCTTCCTTTTGATGCTGAGACTGAAATTAAGGCAACTTCTGCTGGTGGCTGAGTGGAACTTTCCAAAATGGCTCTATTTGGGGATTCGCAGTGAATACACATTTCTCAGACTTTTAGGACAATATGGAATACCCTCTAGACCAGTGGTTCTCAATCTTCCATATGCTGTGAGCCTTTAGTACAGTTCCTCATGGTGACCCCCAACCATAAAATTACTTTTGTTGCTACTTCATAACTGTAACTTTGCTACTGTTATGAATCATAATATAAATATCTGATATGCAGGATATCTGATCTGTGACCCCTATGGGGGTCAAGAGTCACAGGTTGAGAGTTGCTGCTCTAGATGTAGTATGGAGTGTATTGACAGCTAAGGGTCTATCTCCCAAGTCCACAGCAGAAAAAGTTATGTCTGGTGGTGGTGTAGCTGATGTGGGCAGTTGTGGCAGTTTGAAAGAAAATGACCCCCAAAAGAAGTGGCACTATTAGGAGGTGTGGCCTTGCTGGAGTAGGTGTGGTCTTGTTGGAGGAAGTGTGCCATTATGGAGGTGGGCTTTGAAGTCTCATGTATACTCAAGATTCCGGCCAGTTTCTAAGATCACTTCCTGTTGCCTGCAAGATGTAGGACTCTCAACTACTTCTCCAGCACCATGTCTGCCTGCACACCAGCATGTCCCACCATGATGATAATGGACTGAACCTCTGAACTGTAAGTGAGCCACCCCAATTAAATGTTTTCCTTTATAAGAGTTGCCGTGGTCATGGTGTCTCTTCACAGCAATAGAAATCCAAACTAAGACAGAAACGAACTCCTCTACTTTTCTGAGCTCACACTTTTATCCAGATACCAAATGCGGACACACACAGAAAACAGGGCCATGTCCTTTGCTCTCATGATGTTTTGAATCTCCTGAGAGAAGACAGATATCAAATATAATACTTTTAGTGAGTGATAAAGACTGTGAAGAAAATACCACAATGAAATGGAACCAAGAGTGGGGTTCACAGCATTGGGGTCAGGCCAGGGGAGATGCCTTGAGAGGGCAGGTTCTCCACTCAGCCCTGCATTCTGAAGCACTTTCTACATGAAAACCGGGAAGGCTTGATGAAGGAGAGGACCTAGGAATCGGATCTGGAGGGATGAGTGGAAAGGGAGAAGATGTAAGCAAGGACAGGGGCCCCAGGAAGCAAATAGCATCTTGCTCAGCAGCCTCAAAGGTTCAGCATGCTGGAAGGTGAGTCAGAAGGAAGTTAGGGTAGGGTAGTGAAGAATATGGCCAGAAAGGTTGGGGTGTGTGTAGGGGGTTTCAGACCTTGTGGTTGGGACAATACAATTTCCTTGTTGATGTGTTGGTGTGTGTGTGTGTGTGTGTGTGTGTGTGTGTGTGTGTGTGTGTGTGTGTGAGTGTGTGTGTGTGTGTGTGTGTGTGTGTGTGTGTGTGTGTGCATGTGAAGGCCAGAGGCTGATGTTACATGTCTTTCTCAATCATTCTCCACCTATTTTCTTGAGACACAGTCTCTGACTGGATCTCTTATTGGAACTGTCCAATGAGGCTAGACTGGCTGGCCAGCAAGGCCCAGGGACCCTCCGGCCTCCCCAGAGCTGGAATGACGAGGGCCTATCACTGGACCCTCCTCCTTTCTGATCTTTTTCCAGAGACCCTCAAGGGTCGCAGAATTACACAGAGAAGCAATCAGGACTGGATGAGTAGATGAAGTTCTCCAACTGCCAAGCCGCTTCTCACTGCTGGAGCGATGACGGCCCATGATGAGGGCAGACGGAATAATAAAAAGCAGTCTATGTTGCTGAGTTTTGAATTTTTATTTTTGGAGCCCATGGGGAAAACAAAGACAGTGCCCTAGGATAGGAGAGAGAGAAAATAACTCTAACTTTTTTTTTTTTTTGGAAAAGAAGGGGGAAGAATGATTAGGCAATAGCTCAACTTCCCTAAGAGAAGGAATGAGGCAAGTGTTTTCCATTTTAGCTAAGAAAAGGTCAGGAGGGAAATGAGAGCGAGAAAGACAGAGGCTAGTCATAACAGTGGGATTTGAGGGATGCTGGGGCGGCTTAGCAGAGAGAACTTGCTGGAAATACGGTTCTGTCGCACTGAAAAGACATCTTGGCTGCATTCTGCCCAAAGACAAGGGCTAGATCATGTAATTCCCAAAGCCACTCGGGGCAGTAAATCCCTCTCCCACTGCTGGGGAGAGGACTCAGCCTAGGGTTCTCCCTAGAAGGGACCTCTCACCTAGAGAGCAAGTCTGGCACAGGGCAAGCCACTGAATTCCTCCAGAAGAAAGTGGAGGCGGAACGGGGTGGGCGGGAGCAGTGTGGGTTCACGATGGGGTACAGTAGCGGAGATTAAAACAGAAATGTGAGTTGCTCAGGTTTGATTTGGGTTATCTGATGGCTTGCTTTAGAGCACCAGGCTTGGCTCGTGTACAAGCTGAACCTCAGCCTCCAGGAAGCCCGCTGCAGGGAGACTTCTTGTTGCAATTAGCATTCAAGTATAGCTAAACCGTAAAACCCAGGACATTTCTCACGTGAAAACATCATTTTAAACATCAGTGTCACTGTGGACAGCCACTGCCAGAGGAACAAGTGACTCAAGGGGTAATAAAGAACTCCCCAGAGTGAACACTATACTAATGAGTACACACACAGACTTCCGTCCAATGTGAACACCATGTCAGGGCCTCGAGGGGCTGGGGCTGGCACTTTCAAGGAGAAAATCTTACCAAGTAAGGACAAGGCAGAGAGATCACCCCACAGACATGGCAAGGCCATGGTGCAGAAAGATCTCACTACACATCCT
Organism: Peromyscus californicus insignis; assembly: GCF_007827085.1. Classification (NCBI taxonomy): domain Eukaryota; kingdom Metazoa; phylum Chordata; class Mammalia; order Rodentia; family Cricetidae; genus Peromyscus; species Peromyscus californicus. The sequence continues at coordinate 113,273,108 of NW_026294402.1, read as the reverse complement.
CCCAGGGTTGCTCAGTCACCTAGCTGACAGGAGGAGTCACAGAGGCCTTGCTGACGGCCACTCTGCCTTTCCTCCTGTCCGTCCTCCACCTCCTTCATTTTTCTTCATAGCATTTAGCACCAAGTGATGTGCTTGCCTTGTTTTTGGCTTCCCATCCCAGAACGTGAGCTAGGTGAGGTCTGGGGACCATTACAGCTCTGTCTTTTATTCTCTGTAGCAACCCAGACCTTGACAAGTATACTGGGTATAAAGTACTTGTTGAATGAAAGGACATGTGCCTTAAAAAAAATATTTTCCTGACAGCCTAATTCAGCAGCACCTGTCATTACCGTGTGACAGACAGGGAGACGGGAGCACGTAAGTAGAAATACCATACTGTGGACCAGGATTCTCAAACAGGGATGTGCACATGAACAACACAGGGATCTTGTTCAAGTGTAGATTTGGAGTCAGAAGTCCAGATGTATTTCTACAGATCTGTCTTCTAGATGGTGTCACTGCAGCTGCAGCTGGGCGACATCACGACAGACAGAGTGACATCATGAGGCCTTGCAGGTGGCCCTGCAGTCTAGTGGGCGGGAGTGAATACCAACCCAGGTTCTTATAAACTCAGACCTTGGGTATCCCTTTAACTCTTTTCTGTGCTGTTACTGCCTCACCAAGTTATGTAATCAGACCAGCTTGTCCTGGTACTTGATACAGCGGCTCTGTACTGCATTTCTCTGTGACACGTTTATTTCTCTCTCTGTCTCTGTCTCTGTCTCTCTCCCTCACTCCCCCTCTCTCTTTCTGTGTGTGTGTGTGCATGTACATGTGTGTGTGTGTGTGTGTGTGTGTGTGTGTGTGTGTGTGCATGCACATGTGTGTGTGCATGTGTAGGCCAGAGGCTGACTTTGGGTACTGTTCTCATTAGCTTTAGCTGTTAACTTAGAATCTCCTAGGAAGAAAATCCCAGTGAGGAATTTTCTAGATCAGGTTGGCCTGTGGGCATACCTATGAGGAATTTTCTTAATTGCATTAATTGAAGCGGGAAGACTCACCCTAAATGTGGACAGCACAATTTCATGGCCTGGGCCCTAGACTAATAAAAGTGAAGAAAGCCAGACGGCTCCAAGCACAAGCAAGTGAGCATGTGTTTAGTCTCTCTCTGTTCTTGACTGTGGACACAATGACTTAAGTTCCTGTCTTGACTTTCCTGCAATAACAGTCTGTAACTTGGAACTGTGAGCCTAATAGGCCCTTCCTTCCCCACATTGCTTCTTGTCGAGATGTTTTGTAAAAAGCAACGGAGAAGCAGCCAACACAGGTGTCTTCCTCTATCACGCCCTACCTTGTTGTTTGAGACAGGCTCTCTCCCTCCACTGTGAGCTTCCTAACTGGCGACACTGGCTGCCCAGCTAGTCCCAGGGACCCTCCTGAATCCTCACCCCAGTACTGGGATTAAGATACATGCTGCTGCACCAGCTTCTACGTGGACGCTAGGACTGAACTCAGGTCCTCATGCTTGCATGGCCATCTCCCCAGCTTGTGGTAAGTTCCTAATAACACAAATTTAGCATTATTATCTCAACTCTAATAGCCCCCTGCCAGAACCCAAATGGAGTAGATGGTGCTTTCATTCACATTGCCAGAATGGGGAGGGTCTACGATAATGCTGAGACCATGACAATCCATATCCACTCTTAGAAAGTCAAACAAACCTTTAGCTGAGTAGATTACAGTCTCTTGGAACAGACTCCTGGCCGGGGGGCTGTCAGGTTATATTTAAAGTCTGACAGTCTCCCTTCCTGTCTTTCATACTTGCAGTATTCATGGCATATTCATGATTCTTCATCTGAGCCAACAATGTATCAAGTCTTTTGATCTTTGTCAGCTCAAAGACTAAAACCTCACTTTTAGCTTTCAATGCTCTGAATTCAAGGGAGGCTGACCATGCTTATTTGCCACTTACACTTCTCCTGTGAATTTTCTGTCTAGCCCCACCCATTTGTACGATTTTTGTTTTTTTCCTTGTTATTTTGAAAAATAAGAAAGAAATCACTTCCCTACTAACTATGTTGCAAATATCTCCCCCCAAACACCTCTGGGCTTTGTTAATGAGGTATTCTGATGCTACGAAAGGTTAACATTTTTATAGATTCCTATCTGTGGTGGTGGTTTGAACGAGAAATGTCTCCCATAGGTTGTGGTATTTGAACACTTAGCTCCCAGTTTGAGGTGCCGTTTGGGAAAGTGGTGTAGCCGTGCTGGAGGAACTGCATCACGGGGGGCAGCTGGCTGGCTTTGCCAGCTCGAACCTTGCCCACTCCGGTTCTCTCTCTAGTTTGATGATGTGATACACCAGCTTCCTGCCCCCCCTGCCACTATGGACACTGAAACCCTAACAGATTCTCTCTTCCGTAAGTTGCCTTTGGCCATTTTATCACAGCAACGGAAAAGTGACTGACATCTGCCAATCTTTTCTTCGGGATTTGTCACTGCCTCAGAAGATGGGCTTCCCATCTAAAGATTATGAAAAATGCCGGGCGGTGGTGGCGCACGCCTTTAATCCCAGCACTCGGGAGGCAGAGCCAGGCGGATCTCTGTGAGTTCGAGGCCAGCCTGGGCTACCAAGTGAGTTCCAGGAAAGGCGCAAAGCTACACAGAGAAACCCTGTCTCGAAAAACCAAAAAAAAAAAAAAAAAAGATTATGAAAATATTCAGTACTTTTCATGCTTAAAAAAAGAAAAAGCAACCATATGGCTCGAATTCACCTTTTCATCTGCAATCGTAGGGGGTTTCTGTGATTTCTTCCCAAACAGATAGCCAGCTATCTTTACACTGTTTACTACATGGTTTTTACACAACCTCCACCTTTGGGAGCTACCTTTTTTTTTTCCCCTGTCCCTCCTTCATATCCTCTTTCTTCTGCAGGGGTATGCAAGCCTCCGGAGAAAGAACACCGGGTCTTGGAGGCTTTGACAATGGGTACTCCTAAGAGAAGCAAGTGGGGCTAGCACTAAGCTAACTGTCCTCATTGGCTTTCCTTGTCAACTAGATACAGCCTAGAGTCATCTGAGAAGGGAGTCTCAACTGGGGGTTGTCAGCCTATGGGGACTGTCCTGGTTAGTAAGTGATGGAAGGGCAGCCCACTGTGAGCAGCACCGTTCCATGGAATGGTGATCCCGGGCTGTATAAGAAAGCCAACTAAGTATGAGCCCAGGAGTGAGCGAGCCAGCAAGCAGCATTCCTCCACGGTTTCTATGTCAAGGTCCTTGTTTGACTTCCTGTCCTGATTTCCCTCAATGATGGACTATGACCTGGAAGTATAAGCCAAATAAACCTTTCCTTACCCAAGTTACTTTTGGTCAGAGTGTTTTATCACAGCAACAGAAAGAAAACTAGAACACTATCCAAGTGCCCTGAATGAAATCCCAATTCCATTCAAAGTCCCAGAAGGAAGTGGTAGGAATGTCACGACCTTCGCCAGTCACACCTGATCTGGGATCTGAGCGATCTCAGGCCCCATAGAGCAAGAGGGGGATGGGGCCAGTCACTTCCTTCACTTCTGGAAAACATGGGCCCTAAGACCAAGGATGAGCTCCAGGCCTCTGAGACAAGTCTGGGATCCTTGCCTGTAGCTGCAGCATATCACCCATGTGACTGCTCTCGGTCCCTCAGCACTTGGCCATCCAGTGAGGGCTCTTCACAGGAACACAGTGCCTCAACACTTGCTGGTGGGAATTTGCTTTCCTATCTCATGCTAATGCTCATGGCTAGCCTATTCACCAGAGTTGGCCACTGGGAATTCTGTGACTGACCACACCCTAAATACTGTTTTGAAAAACCTAAGGGTTTGGTTTTAAGAACTCAAAACCCAGAATTTATCCATCTCTTCTTTCTTCTTGGGAGTTTCAGGGTCACCAGCTTGACTCACAGGTAAGTCACTCTGAAAACCCTTGGGAAAACCTCACACGAATCTGTGGACCATAGGCCAGTAAAGAGGAAAAGAGGACACGTGCTTCTGAGACGCCTTTGCTATCCAAGTGACTTGAGTGCTCTGACTTGGTCCACAGTAACTTCTGCTCACCGGCGGAGTTCATGTTTCATTGTAACACTGTGTGCTCCGTGAGAACACTATTCTTCCAGACACTGAGGACAAGGCAGGGCATTGGCTGCTACAGCTAAGGAGAGGGAAGGGGCAGTTCAGTGGGAGAATAAGTACTTTGCACGCACAGGGCCCTGGGTTCAGTCCTCAGCACTAAAAGTAAAAAGCAAGAAGCCAGAAGTGTGCACTTCGCCAAGCTCAAGCTAAGGTCAGACCATGTCACCCTGTCGGTTCACGACAGTCAGGGACTGTCCTTCTGCCAGTTCAGCAGGGCCCACAGACAAGGACATAGCACAGGACACACGTGGATTAGAATGAGGCAAACAAGGAACTCAGTAGGCAACTCGGGGACCAGGGCTTGCTCTACACTTAACACTCACATGGTTTTAGTCTTGGGTCCACGTGACCCAGGAGGACACCAGTGCCAGAACCCATGACTACATCGCACAACGCTTCCCAGACCTCCGCCCTGTGGGCAGTGTCCTTTCAACTCCAGGCTTCAATGTGTCACAGGCCATGGGCTTGCTGCCCTGCCTTATGAACCATGTATGGGGAGACCATCTCTCGGGCTGGCTGCCTGCCCCTCCCATGCTTTCATGACCCTCTCAGTCAGCCTGCATGTGTTCTCCTGTGTGGTGTTCCCTGAGTTCTGTGCCTCCATCCTTTCCAGGGAGTCTGAGAGAGGTGCTTGCCTCATGGTCCATCTCTCGGGAGATGAAACCATCTCTTAAACAATCAGAAGTCAAGTCACTGGACAAAGGGGTCCTGTTGAGACTGTTTTCAGTACTTCCCCGACCAAAGAGTTCACTTTTAGAGTTAGTGACTGCTTTAGCATGTGGAATTGTTTTCACGGTCCACATGTATTTTCTGAACATCTATAATATAGTCTGAGCACTGCACTAGGTCCCAGAGAGATAGACTGTGTGATACACATTCAAACAGAAATCCCCATCCTGTGTTATAGGGAACAGACGTGAGACAGCTTAAGTGGCCTAATAAGAAAACAGACGCCAGCTTGGTGACAGGGCAGAATGTGAGTAGGGAAGAGGGATGAGGAGCGTCAAGACAGAGGCTGAAGGAGGGTCTCAATGACAAGGTGACATGTGAAGTCCCTGGAGGAGGAGGCCGTGTGGCTATCTGGGGGAAGAGCACCCCAGTGGATGGAAGATGAAGGCTGAATTCTGGAGCGGGGAGATCCCCTGCAACCAGCAAGGAGGCTGGACCAGGGGGGTGGGGACAAGTGACAGGCGACAGAGCATGGGGGACAGCAGAGCTGCCGGAAGAGGCTACGGGAAAAGAAGGCCAGGGGGGGTTTCACACAGAGGAGTGTCAGTACCCAACACATCCGGCACATATGCTGGATGGACTGACGGAGACCAGAGCAAAGCCAGGGGCACCAGTGAGGGGGCCATACACAACCCGAGTATTTAGACCAGGGCTTTGGAAGCTAAGGTACAACACTGGGATTTTTAGGAAGGAGCACAGGTTAGGTTTGCTTATGTGCTGGATGTATATGAGAAAAGGAATTTAGGCTAATCCAAGGCTTTTGACCTGGGCTCTAAAGGACAGAGTGACTGCTTGCCGAGATAGAGGCCTGAAAGATGCTGTGGTGTGAATGTGGTTTGCTTTCTCCAAAACATACACTGGCGTTTAATCTCCTGTGTTTAATGTGACTATGGTGCTCAAAGGTGAGGCCTTCGGTGGCTGACTGGGTTAAGAGACCAGGATGTAGGGTCTGTGATTGAATGCTGGTATCTAATAAGAGGAGGAACAGAGACCAGTGAAATACACACCGAGACGTCTGTTAGGCACTGAGGTAGGTGGTTGGTAAGCCTGTAATTCCTGGAAGGGATCTGGGCTGGACAGAAATTGGTGGTGTCATCAGCATAGGCTAGACTTCGGTCCATGAGTCTGGCTTAGACCCAGGTTAGGAGAGTAGAATAAAGGAGGCTGAGCCCTTGAAGCTGGGGAGGTGAGATGAAAGCCAGTGGGAAGAGGAAGCTGGGTGAAAAGCCTTGGAGTCAAGGAGTGTGTTTTAGGCAGGCGGGCAGCAATGACCACACACGGCTTATCAAGCGTCCCTTGAGACAAAGTCGGCTACAGGTAGGTGATACAGGATCAGCTGGCCTCCCAGTCTGCACAGGACCTTGAGCTGCAGCCCCATCATGCACTTATCTTACCCACTGATCTGTGATCCCTGGGTGCCAGTGCGCCTTTGAGAATCTTTACAAATGCTGAGGCTCTTCTCAGAGAAAGGCTTTCACACATATGAGACTGCAGATAGGCTTTGGGAGTTCCCAGAGCTACTGGAAGTCACCCTGGAGGATGAATTTATAGCTGTCCCCTCCTCAGCCCTTCCAAGGTTTTATGACATCAACATAGAAGAAATTCATGTCTTTCTTCGAGCTTCCTCTGCTGTATCTCCAAAGTGTGAAGTCTGATTTCCTGAGTCTTGTGAGTAGATGCCAGAGTGTGGAACACATATTTCAAACAGGCAGCTCAAAGCTGAAAGCAATATAGGAAACAAATGGAGGACTCACCACCATCTCCTGGACCTGAAACATCTCTGCACCACCAGGTGACAGCCGACTGGGGAAGGAGATGCTGACAGATGCCCCAGGGAGGGTGCTCGGGCCCGTGTTGTAGACCTGTGGGTTGGAGAACACAGCAAGTGTCAGTAAGACAATCATCCCTTGTGTCATGGCATGCATCTTGTGCCCAAAGGGTCTCTGAAACAGACACAGAAGCTCTAGGGCTCAGATCTAGGATGTGACTTAATTTTATTTTTTTAAGATATGCTTTCAATTGAAATAGAACTACATCATTTGGATCTGACTTTAATTAAAATGGAATACTAAATAATGGGGGAATTCTAACAAAATTGAACATTTTCTTGCCCTCTTCTTACTAAAAATCGTATTTGATTTTTACAAACCTAGAAATCTATTCACAGATGATAGTTGGTGGGAATGCAGATATAAAAAAAAGTTCAGGGGTTCTCACACTCTAGAATAACATCAGAATGAGCTATGGGGCTTGCTCAAACACAGATGGCTGGTGTGGGGAGAGCCGCACCCAGTTTCTGATGCAGTTGGTCTGAGTGGGGGTAGTACACCTACATTTCCCAGGAGACACTGTACCCAGGAACATCTCTTAGGTCCAGTGGCCTGGTCCAAACGCTTTTTTTTTTTTCAGTTTGAGATAATGATGACCTTCAGTGACCACGGGGCTGTCCCTACATGAAGTGATCTGACTCCTACAAAGGGCTGTTGCACGTGCTATCCAGGTCACTGGGCTGACAGTGTGATGACATCTGTGTATCTCTTCTTGAGCTCAGTGTCTGATCTTGTCAAGCTTGACCCCCTTCTCTTCTCTCTCCTCCTCATTTTCACCACAAAGCCAAGCAAGGAGGGGACAGGAAGAAGCCACAGAGACCAAGGAGGGTGAAGTGATGAAGGAAAGAATGTAAATTAACCCCTAGCAGCAATAGAGGACAAGGAGGAACTCAGAAAATGGGTACATTTATAAGAACAGAACATAGAGTAATGGTTACTTGGGTGAGACAGATATTTTATTACTCAGGTGAGCACATTGTAACAATCACAAGTGGGGCTGGAACCTACACGCTGTAACAGAGTAACAAAGACTGGACTGCAAAGTTTCTTCTGACATGTTTATTGAATGTTTTAACCCACTGTTATGATCTGTTGCTCAAGAGAAGATCCCTCCATAAGATTATCATAACAGACAACATACCCAAGAGCTCTGATGGGAAGGTCTCTTACACCATTCAATAAAACTGTGAATGCAGAGGAAACGTTCCCTAAGGAAATTAAAAGTGCTACTGCAGTGAACACATGAATAACTATGCAAACAGGCTGTGAACAGACATGTACTTTCGAGATGTATCGGGAGACTGACGTTTTCATGCTTGTTAACAGCGCTCAGTCTTCACCTCCATGGATGGAGGACTGATTTTGACATTCAAGTCATATTGCTTCAGGATTATATTCCATAAGGGTGTAGCTGCTCTAGACTGATTCCTTTGGTGAGCCTTCCTTCCTGTCCTCATTGTTGTGATAAATTAGCCTTATAGAAACAAATTAAGGGAGGGGGGTTATTTTAGTTTATGATTTTAAGTTAGAGCACACCATCTCAGAAAAGTAAAGGGGCAGGGACTTGGAAGCAGCTAGTCATTACCACATCTATAGGCATGACCAAAGGCCAGTGAACAAATGTGTGCAAACTGGTACTCAGCTCCTTTTCTCTACTCTCACACAATCAAGGATCCTCTGCCTAGGGAATGGTGTCACCCACAGTGGGCAGGTCTTCCCACATTACTTAACAAAATGAAGATAATCTCCCACAGACATGTTCAATGGCCAACCTACTATAGACAATCACTCACTGAGACTCAGTTCCCAGGTTATTCTAAGACTGTGTCTAGTTAATAATTAAACTAATCATCACAAGTCCAGGGAACATACACTGAAAACTAGGAAAGAGTTCGTAATTGAAAACATTCATGATCAATGGTGGTGAGTCAGGTATCAGTGTGATGGGTGTTTGGATGGAGTTGATGCCAATTCTTATGGATGACTTTGAGGATTCTGAGACTTCAGGGGAGTCACTATGGATGTGAGGGGACTGAAGGGACAGTCTAGAGGTGGGTCCTGAAGATATGAACAAGTTCAGTCATCTTATAACAAAACTTTAATGGATGGGGAGTTGTCTCGTACGTTAAAGAAATTGATTTCTTGAGATGGGATGTACTCTTGGCAAAGACACTGTGAAGCTGCTGAAATGACCATGGAGGATTAGGAACATGTCGTGAATTTAGTTGACAAGGTGCTGGCAGGTACCTGAAGACCTACTCCAATTTCACAAATATTTCTACTGTAGGTACAACATCAAGCAGCATCCTATTCTATCAAGAACTTTTCATGAGGGCAAGAGTCAGCTGATGCAGCAGATGTCCCTGTTATCTTAATTTCAGAAATTTCAACCAATGATAGCCCAATGTTCACAACTAACAGCAGGTTCAGTCGGCATCCATCCTCACTGGGGCAGCACCTTCCCCAGCAACAATATTAAAACTTACTGAGGCTCAGATGACCACTGGTGTTTTCACCAATAAAGTACACTTAAGATGTGTTTGCTGTGTTTCTGGACATTCAGTGTCCCACAATATAGTATAAATATAGGTTTTATATTAAAAAATTGTACAACTTGCTTTGCTGGGTTATTTGCTTGATTGCAGGGGTCTGGAGCCAAACCTGCAGTTATTTTCAAGGTATGTCTGTGTAGCCAGTGACTGAGAGCGGTGGATTTTTTTTAGCTGATGGAAATATTCTAAATTTAGTTTGTGAGGAAACAAAATTCTGCAACACTCTAAAAGTCATTGAACTGCATGCTTTAAACAGACAAAGTTTAAGAGGTGTGTCTGTAAAGACTTTCTAAAATAAAAAAAGATGAATGAAGCTTACAGATTTGTTTTCTTTAGTTTTGTTTTGAGAAAGGGTCTCTCTCTATGAAAGCTCAGTCTGCCTTGGAACTCAGTATGTGGGTCAAGCAGTCCTTGAATTCATGATCCTTCTGCCTCTGCCTCCCACAGGCTAGGACTGCAGGCATGTACTACCATGTTAAGCTGCAATTTTAATTTGTCAATTAAAAAAAATGAGAATGAGATGGCTGGGCGAGAGACAAAGGAATGAAACCCTGCCTGGCAGCCTGGCAGCCTGGCAGCCTGGCAGCCTGGGATGAGAAACAAACTCCAGGGATTCAGCATATCTCTGACGCTGAGGCTAGAGAGGCAGAGGCAGTAACAAACACCACCACCACAGCCTGTGCATCCCCACACTGAAGGAGTGGGCTCTAGCTTTCCCTAGACAGTCCGGTCTCAGGTTCTTTGTCACAGTAGGTAGTGTTGCTTCAGTGAACAGATTAAAAAAAAAAAAAGCCGGGCGGTGGTGGCGCACACCCTTAATCCCAGCACTCGGGAGGCAGAGGCAGGCGGATCTCTGTGAGTTCGAGGCCAGTCTGGTCTCCAAAGCGAGTTCCAGGAAAGGCACAAAGCTACAGAGAAACCCTGTCTCGAAAAACCCAAAAAAAAAAAATTACAAATAGCTGTTTGGGGCTGGAGAGATGGCTCAGAGGTTAAGAGCACTGCCTGTTCTTCCAGATGTCCTGAGTTCAATTCCCAGCAACCACATGGTGGCTCACAACCATCTGTAATGATATCTGGTGCCCTCTTCTGGCGTGCGTGAATGCAGATCGAACACTGTATACATAAATAAATAAATCTTAAAAAAAAAAAAAAAGATAATGCCGGCCTGTGGTGGCGCATGCCTTTAATTCCAGCACTCGGGAGGTAGAGGCAGGTGGATCTCTGTGAGTTCGAGGCCAGCCTGGGCTACAGAGTTGAGTTCCAGGAAAGGCTCCAAAGATACAGAGAAACCTTGTCTTGAAAAACCACACACACACACACAAAAGATAAGACTGGATGAGAGATTGTTGTCAACTTTTGATTCCCAAAGAACAGTATTTACAACAACGGCCTTCCAACACAAGGAAAAGAAAGAGTATCCAGCCACAACTGAAACAATTCTTTTCAAGGAAAACTCAAGAGCTCAGAATTGCAGAGACCCCTCCTGCCATTGCCCGGGAATCCCACTGAAAGTGTGGAGGGTGAGCGTAAGGGATAAGACGTTCTTCTCACACGCCTTGTCAGAGGCAGCTTGTATTACCAGACTTCCCAGAACTTAGGAGGCAGAGGCAGGAGAGTTACCAGTTCTAGGCTAACTTGGGTCACATAGTGAGACCTGGTCTCAAAAAACAATAAAGCAGCCAGGTGTGGCAAATCCTTTAACCCCAGCATTCACGGGGCAGAGGCAGGTGGATCTTTGTGAGCTCCAGGCGAGACAGGGCTCCACAGTAAGGTTCTGTGTGAAAAACCCAATGAACTAAAGCAACAGCAGCTTGGTGTGCCAGCATCTTAACACCCATGTTTGTGTGAAGCCTTGTGCATGACACCTGCAATATATTTCCTCACAAGTCTTCAGGTGAGGGAAACATTTTGACTACTCCTGATGAGAGAGTCAAACCAAATGAAGCCAAACCAGACCACAAACCAATCACTACTAACGGTCAACGAACTTCTGTGTCTCTGTCGGAAAAACTACGCACAAAGCACAGAAATGCACCCAGACAGAATTTCTGCTTTCTCCCAGCTCTATCTGCAGTGGCGTCTTTTAGCTCCTGTGTATCTCGATGAATGACTGACCTACTAATGAAAGACACAGAAAGACCCCTCCTTGGGCCAGTGTTGTTTCTGCTTCAGGAGTGATACTGCTGGAATATGGAAACGCTTAAGATTTCTCCATATTCCTTCCCTCTCTCCACATCAGCCCCTACTTTTGGTCATTATCACTGCTGATCTGAGTGACCTTCCGGCACACAACTGTGATAACAATGGTTGTACCAGAAAAATGAGTCAGTAGATAAGGTTCCAGGAAGGCTTTGCTCCGTGGGAAGGTCTCCTTTCCAATCTGCAGCTCACTGACCACTCTCAGGCCCAGCCCACTACCTTGCACTTGGACTGACAGTTGAAGCTTCCTCAGGCCCCAGCTTACAGTTCACCAATGCTTTATCTAAGAACCATGCCAATCACTCACTCCCCAGGGCCACAGTCTTCAACGGGGTTCTTTGCTTTAGGTCGCATGTGAAATAAGCTATGTTCCTAGACACAGAACTTTAAGCTCCCTTCGGTGGTGGTGCACGCCTTTAATCCCAGCACTCGGGAGGCAGAGGCAGGCGGATCTCTGTGAGTTCGAGGCCAGCCTGGTCTACAGAGTGAGATCCAGGAAAGGCGCAAAGCTACACAGAGAAACCCTGTCTCGAAAAACCAAAAAAAAAAAAAAAAAAAAAAAAAAAAAAGAAAAAAGCACCTTTAGAGAGTCAACTGGAAGAATAAGCTGCATGCTCCCAGAATCTATCCACCTACCCATCCATCCACCCATCATCCATCCTTCTACCCATCTATCATCCATCCATCCACCCACCCATCCATCAATCCTGTTCTTCTGTCCTCTAAACAGGCACTAATATTCAGTATCTACTACAAATCTGGTATTTTCTGTAGCTAGCATTCCTCTTGCCTTTTTCAATCCTCAGGTTTTTTTTTTTTATGACACTGTCTGGGTCATTTGAATCTTTCTAAATAATTCTCTTGTCTGCATCTTGTATTTCAAGAGAAGAAAGGATGTAAATCACAAACATAAAGTAAATCTACCTGGTGTTTGCTTCCTATCTAACTGAGAGACGCAGAGGGAAAGAAAAACGGTCTCTGAGTGGTGCTTTTGAAACCCGGAGGCGTGACCACAGCTGCCGCTCTACAGTCCCCACAGTAAACCCTGAATCTCTTTCCTGGTCTCCTCCGTAAATCAAGGGTCGGGTGACAGCTGGGCTTAGCTAGTCGAGGACGCATCCTCTCTAAGCTGGAAACATGTGTTATCCATCTCGGTTTCAGGGTCCTCCCGGCCCAGAGGACACTCTGGGTGGAGGAAGATTGTTGTCCATGAGCCCCAGACTACTTTAGCTTCCTCCTCTGGGCCCTCACCACATCATTATTTGTTACCCCTTATGTCCACTTAGGAGGAACCACAGACGAGGAAAATCATTGTAATTTAGCCCCAGTAGTGACTCTCACCTAGGGAGACCATCCTCTCCATGCAGGAAGACGGGAGGGCAGGGGAAGCATCAGGAGGCAGAAGCCAGGACTGTGGGATGTGGTCTTCACTCAACAAGAGGGGTCATTTCTTTTTGCCTTTTCCAGTTAATGCCCTGGCCAGTCCTTGCCCAGGCTTGCCTCACCTAGTTCTGGGACCACACTGCACATCCTTTCTCCCAGGGGCCAATTTTCCCTGCACTTGCCCCTTAAAGGACACAGACTAGCCAATGCGGAGGTTCCTCTGGAGTCACATCCACATACTCTCATACCGTTAGAATACATATGCTCAAAACAAAGACCAGCAAACTAGGCCTAACAGACCAAATCTGGCCCAGTGCTTACTCTTGTACAGTGTGCATCTAAGAACAGTTTCATCATTAAATTTCTGGGAGAAAAATCAGGGTAACATTCCATGGTACATAAAAGATACATGCAAAGTAAACCTTGGTGCATAGCTGAAGTGTCAACATCAGTCCTCGTGACTACCTGCTAGCTACAGCCCACAGCTCGACAGGTGCCACCAAGGCTGTGTGGCCCACAAAGCCTCCAATCGTTACTTTCTGGCTCTTTCAGAAAAAGTCGGCAACCTCCAAGAGAAGGACCAACAGTCTTCTGATGGCTACAGACCATACAGCCAGTAGACCTGTGGAGCTTATGCTTGGTCAGTCCGGGCCCAGTGAGCGGCCAGTGCACTTTCTAAGGTGCGTGGGCTCACAGGGTTTTGCTCTCAGAAAACTGAACTTCTAAAGGCTGCTCCCCACAGGGAGAAGACTTCAACCAAGTCACCATGAAAGTCCTGGATGCTCTCCGAAAGCCCTTAAGGTGGGGGATTATGGCAAATACAAGCCTTCTTGACAAAACTCTTGTTCTCTGGCAGTGGTTCTCAACCTGAGGGCTGCAACCACCACAGGAGTCACACATCAGATACCCTGCATATCAGGATGCACGTTATGATTCATAACAGTAGCCAAATTACAGTGATGACGTAGCAACACAATAACTTCATGGTTGGGGGTCTCCACAGCATGAGGAACTGTATTAAAGTGTTGCAGCATCGGGAAGGTTGAGAACCTGCTCTTTGGTGTGGCCATTCTAAATCTGGAAAAGCACAGAGGCCTGCAGGTTTATCGTTCCCTCCCTCTCCCTCTCCCTCTCCCTCTCTCTCTCTCTCTCTCCCTCCCTTTCTCTCTCCATATCTCTGTCCCTCCAATACCCCATACCAGAAAAAGACCGGAACAGTTCCCTCTGGAAAAAAAAGATGAGAGTCGGCCCTTCCGTCAGGGACACGTCGTGGGGTGGGTACCTGGAGAGTGATGTTGAGGGGTTGGAAATGGCACGCCTGGTCATCCAGCTGAATGAAGTTGGATGCATCCACAGACTCGCCATACACGAAGGAGGTTGGGGACACAATTCTGAAAGAGGAAAGCACAACCTCTGTCATTCTACCTGAGGTCAGGCCCCTGGTCCCCGCCGGGCTGGGAGCTCAAATATCACCTCTCTTACCCGCGTCTCCCACCCATTTTCTTCCTTGCTGGGTGGTCACTTCTCTCTCCTGCAAGTAGACACAGCTGGCCCATGGCTTCCTAACGGATATTCTAGCATGTCTTCTAGCCTTAGGCCACACTAATAAGCTCCACAAACGTTATATACTGAGACTACATTTCTTTGTGTATATGTTTCTGTGTGTTCACGATGTGAACACAGGTATAGAGGTCAACATCAGGGGTCCTCCTTCTCTCTCCATCTTATTTTCTGAGACAGAGACTCTCACTGAACGAGAGCCCCCGTGATCTGCCTGTTCTGGGCTTATGGATGCTCATGGCTACCCCTGGCTTCTGACATGGGTGCTGGGGATCTGAACTCAGATCCTCATGCTTTTATTCTGCAAGCACTTTACTGAATGAGCCATTTCCCCAGGCATCCTCCTAACTATGTTCCTAAAACAAGGTTTTAAAAATCAAAAGTTACAGAAACAAAACCAAAACCACCACAAAACCTTGATTATAAGATCACACATTTTGTTTGTCATTTGAAAGGAATTTCTGTGGAGAACACTGATAACAAGCTTGTGAGAAATAAATGCAAATAAATTAGGTACTTGGCAACCAAGACTATAACAATTTCATTTTTAAACACCATTTATATCTATCAGACTTCCATGCTTATTAGAAATGAGATATTTTGGGGGCTTGCTTGCCAGATGGCTGAGGGGGTAAAGGTGCTTGCCACGAAGCCTGATGACCTGAATTCAGTCCCTGGAACCCGCATGGTGGAGGGAGAGACCTGGACTGCCCTGAGTTGTCCTCTGACCTCCACATGCGCCACGGTACCTGTGCATTCGCACACATGCCTGTATACACACACAGATAATAAATGTACTAAGACATTAAAAAGAAATAGGTATTTCAAAGGAGAATAAACTCAATGGTGGCATGATCTCCTGGGGTTTTAGATGGTGGTCTTCTAAGAGATGACTTCAGTTGGTAACAATACTTTTCACATTGCGCACATGACTAGAGCTGACAGTCCCACACAACAGGGGTCAGATGCCCCTAACAGTGGATTGATTCTAGGTGTTCAAAGCCTCCCAATACAACAGTGTGAGACCCCGTGGGACCGAGTCCAAGAGGACAGCCACCTTCTATTCTCGTCATAAATACTTTATGCTAGTAACACTGTGAGTTCCAACCCCTGCCAGATGGCAAGAACTGGTTCATTTAAACTCACCCCACTCCCCATCCCTGGAAAGATCAGAGGTTGACTCATTTGTTTAACTGATGGTTTCATGGGGGACTGTTAATATCTCATAGCCAGGTCTCCTAAGGCCTTGACAACATGATCCAGTGTGTGGTGGGGAGGTATTTTTACTTCATCCCCAAGGACAAGGCCTGGTTCTGGGCATTTTGTCCTGTCCTTTAGACAGAATGGATAAATAAACCATATGGTTAACAACAGAGCTGTGAACACAGGCAACACATGCCGTTTTGCAAATACACCAAAGCCTCGTGCCTAAGAACCATGCTATGAAACGCCAAACAGGAATGCAGGACTGCTCTTTCCGCTGGCTCCCAGCAGAGTCCAGCTACTGCGGGGATGGCCCTTCCCTCTATGGAACAGCATCTTCCTTCTGGGCCAAGGCTTAGATCCAGAAGCTCTGAAAACTGAGACATGAGAACCTGAACTTTGAGAAAGTTCAGCTTGCATTTGGGCTAAGGATTCATTGAGTTCCCGTTTGATCTAAACCAATTATGTGTCCCTCCCCAGCCTTGCCTCTCTGCTATTAGAGAAGTATGTAATCTGTTTGCTGAAGCTGGAGACAGGAACCGAGTTCTCATTTTTCTAAGCTTGAGCTCTGGCTGAAAGCTGCGTCAGGTCGCTTCATGTCCCTGTAGACCACAGCCAAGAGCCCTGCTTTCCAGCAAAGCCAGCGGCACTGAATGGCTGTGGACTTCACCTGGACAGGTTGGTATTGCTGTTGCGATAGCTCCCTGTCCATTCCAGACCATCACAGATGTGAGGCAGAGCTGTTTCGTGCTGTGCTCAAGGAGGTAACAGAAATACGCAAAGCCAGAACTGACTATGGAGCTGATCAGAAGGGCAGCCTTCCTGCGAGCTGGGGTTTGAGGAACACCGAATGCAACCTCTGGCCTGGCAGCTTTTGGCTGATACTTTATTTTTTTTTTTTTTTTTTTTTTTCAATCTTAAAATGTATTTATTTTTTTTTCCCCTTTTCTATTTTAATAAAAAGGAAAAAAAAGAAAAAGGTTATAACTAACAAAAGAAAAATTATATACAAAAGTACAATGACTATATACAATATATACAAGTAATAAATGTCTAAACAATGTCTAGTCCATTTGTATTTGACAAATTCAGAGAAAATAATTTCATTATCTATCCTATTTTGTTAAGTCCAAAATGTATCTAATTCACTTTCTATCCTAATTAATCTTCAACTATAACTAACTAACCTTCAACTATAACTAACTAATCTTCAACTCCCTCAGAGACCCAAGAAGGAAATAATATTAGCTAACAAAAATAAAAACAGAAAGTGCATGCAAGCAACTTCCAAAAAATTTGTGAGTTGACAGAAACAGCCAGCTGCCTGGACAGTCACCTGAGGTTTCTCCACAGTGTTGGGGCATCATCTTCAGCCTATAGGCTTAGCATATCTGACAGACTCATTTGTGAGGTAGGATGTACACAAGGTCGACAGTTCAACCTCACATTAGGTGAGAGCAGTCCATGTACCAGAAACACCTGAATTCCACTAGTGTCATGTCATGACTCAGGATTTTAAATTCTGGAAATTGTTGTTGATTTTTTAATTCAGCTGTCCATTCTTGGCTGTGTATATATGGCTTCATCTTAACATCCCGTTCTTCTCCACATCCCTCTGTCAAATGCCAGTTTACTATTGCGAGGCGTGAGCTTAGTTACTCTTCAAGAATAACTGTTTCCGCTGCTGTTCCATTGCACATCAGAAGCCATCGGCCCACTGCCTATTCAGCTGCCTTCGAAGAAAAGGGCACTGTACCTTTTCCAAATTGCGAAGGCCACTTCAGGGATGGTGCCATATTGTCCTGGCCTCAGAAGATGCCTTTTGATAAAGCCATAACCACACTCGTTTTGGCAAGAATCAGTAGTCCTTTGTTTCATGTCCTGTCTGTCCATTTTGTCAGCAGTTGATTCAAGGATACTTTGTTGTCCAGTGGCTAACTTTTGCCACAATGAAAGTTAACTCCATATGCAGTTTCTTCAATGCCCATATTTTCTCTGAAGTAGATTGGTACTGCCAGGAGCCGACATGTCTCATAATCATAACAAAAAAGAAAAATTTTCTAAGTTATTAAAACATTTTAAATGCCATATTCTGTAGATCTCTGAAGGGTTTGAAGATGACCTGTCTAATAACCACAGTGCCTGCCACTATACAGCATTCTGGAGTGATTGTGTGTGTTAGGTATGGGTGTACTAGGAATGGGTGCATATAAGGACACACAGAATGTTCGGAGAAATTGTGGGGTCTAAACTTCTCATCTCACTTCCCGTGTACCAGTTATATGTCTAGGTAGCTGAGATTGACCAAAAAAAAGCAGATGAGAGGTCAGTATGGGTCACCAAAGGTAAGTTTTATCCCTGCTTTCCAAGGCTGGCAGGCAGGGAGGTGGCAGGGCTACCTGTTCTTGGCTATGACACATGGGAACTGGGAGCAGCATAACCTCCCATTGCAGGGCACCCTGGGTTCTGACACTTACCCAGTGATGGACGTGTCCACTTCGTGCATCAGCGGCACCTCCAGTGTGAGCGTGTTGTCATGCAGGGCTTCGGAGCGCTCCATGTTTCCACTGTGTGGGGAGGGGAGATGGAAGGGACAGCGGTCAGTGCAAGCCGCTCGCAGCTGGCTGCCTGCCCCACACTACACATCGAGCCTCACATCCTCTAGACTCACTTTTTCTGTCCCCGGTCTGTTTGTGGTAGAGAACCCCTGCACAGAGGCATGTACAAAGATGTCAGGCAAGCTGTATACATGGGAGGCAACCCCAGGAAACACCAATAGGTAACAGAAAAAGACACCAGGAATGAGAAGAAGCCACTGGAGGCTTGCTACCCAGGAACTGCATGGTGGAGGCAGCCGGGACTCAGGCTCGCTGGGGAGACTTTGGGAAGTAGGACAGAACACGGATCTTGGATGCCCCAACTGAAGGCACAGAGACCCCTGAGGACTACTATGGTAGAATAGAGAGAGGACACAAATTCTCTGGTATCTCCCTGTCACACAGGTGAGTAGGCTCCCACCAAAGAAAGCTCCAACAGGATAGCAGAAGCCAAGATTTAACTCTTCCTCATGAGTGTGCTGTGAGGGGCTACCGTGGAACCTCTGTCACACGTGGGGCCTCTTGAAGCATTTGCTTCATAAACAGTACTTTAGTTACAATTCTTTCTTTCCTTCCTTCCTTCCTTCTCTTTCTTTCTTTCTTTCTTTCTTTCTTTCTTTCTTTCTTTCTTTCTTTCTTTCTTTCTTTCTTTCTTTCTTTCTTTCTTTCTTTCTTTCTTTCTTTCTTCCTCTCTCTCTCTCTCTCTCTCTCTCTCTCTCTCTCTCTCTCTCTCTATCTCTCTCTCTCTCTCTCTCTCTCTCTTTTCAAGACAGGGTTTCCCTGTGTAGCTTTAGTGCCCGTGCTGGATCTCACTCTGTAGACCAGGCTGGCCTTGAACTCACAGAGATCTGTCTGGCTCTGCCTCCCAAGTGCTGGGATTAAAGGCGTGTGCCACCACTGCCCAGCTAGTTATATTTCTAATGCTGAGATAAAATATCCCAGATAAAAATAGCTTGGGAGAGAAAAGGGTTTCTCTGGGTCACACTTTCAGGTTACACTCCATCACTGAGGGAAGTCAAGGTAGGGACTTAAAATGTCACACGCATAATCAAGAGCAGAGCAATGGATGCACTCATGTTATTGCTTGCTATCATATAGCTTTCTCCTGTCTCACACAGTTCATTCAGGATGCCCTGACCAGGGAATGGTGTGCTCACAATGATCTAGGTCTTCCCACATCAGTCGACAATCAAAGACATGTCTGTAGGCTAATCCGATCAGGAGAAACCCTCGATTGAGAGACTTCCTCAGTGACGGTGGCAAGTTGACAGCACTAAGCAGCACAAACTATGACCATCGAAGTCAGGACATGGTTGCCAGGAAGGAGGTTTGTGGACATCTCACCATGAACCCAGGGTCAGAGGACTCACCACTCTGGACCTACAGGAGATGCTTGGACATCTTCCAGCCCCACCGCCATCAGCCAGAGGGAGCTGAGCTGCTAGCCAGCTCAATGGCACTCCAAGCCAGGGCTCCACTCACTTCGATTCACTAGCTCATTAAACCTCGTTCAGGACCAGGATGCTTACGCCAGGGCAAGTGGCTGCCTTGGAAGACACATGCGCCTGGGTATGATTGCTGAATCAATGGCTCTGTCAGATGGACTAGACAAGGGATCTCAAACGGAACCTGGGAGTCCCGAGACTCCCTGAGGTTTGGGCAGGACTTACCTAGCTCCCAAACATCTGCTAACCTCACCTGCTCTGCGTCCTTCCCATCTGCCCCCACCCCGCCTTCCTCTTCCACCCAGAAGTGTTGAACGGCAACAGGTACTAAAATAGCCCCACATCCCTCCCCCTCTCTCCTATTGTTCTGAGACAACGGTGCTCATGACTCTGACCATGCAGGGCCACGGTCACTGCCCCTGGATCCACATCTGTCTTCCGTACATGGGATGACATCAGTCCCTCACAGGGTGTCCACAGCACATGACAGCATGATCAGGTGCCCACATGACTAGATTCCTTGCCTTGCCTTTTCCAGGAAGCAATCTAAGCATTGGAATCACTGCCAGGGCCAGTCTAGAGGTGACTTCCTTGCCAACGCAGTTGGTACAATCCTAGCCCCATACCCTCCCTACACCCAGCATCCTTACAGGCCTGAGTAATTGGCTCTTGATGGAAGAGCCCTCCCTTTCTCTGTCATCTGTCCGGCCACCTGGGGCTGCTGGCAGCTCTCACCCAATAATGGTTTGATCTGTCATCAAGTAACGGCTCCAGAATGAGCCAAGTTGAAAAGCTGAGATAAAGAGACCAAACATCAAACAGCTTTCTGCCACTCCTCAATCTCCATGTGCTGGGACTTTTCCACATGGGTTGCCAGGCCAGGCTGCTGATGGTAGAGATGAGGGGGTCACAAGACACTGTTTAGTCTCAGTTTGATGCCCTCTGAAAGCTGTAAGTAGGCAAGAGTCCTCCAAAGGTTGGTGACGGAAGAGAGAAATGGCTGATACTTTAACTGTCACATTTGAGATAAGGAGCTTTAGGGATCTGTCTGTCTTAGCAGGGAGGCAAGTATTTGTTAGGAGAACTATTTGGGGCGGGTAGACCAGATTTCCACAAAATCTCCAAGAGAAGCAAGTTTGTGGACCAGTTCAGTATGTTTAAACGGCTATGTGATCTCTTTAACATTTATGACCCAAGGAATTAGCTGGAAATTCTTATACTAATGTATATGAGGTTTTTTAGTAGGTAGTGGGCATTTAAAAATGTCACCTACATTTATCCCGGTAACTGGTAAGTAGCAGGTACCTAACAGTTGTCTACCGAGCGGACACATGCTCATTCAGGACTATACAGATAGTGGCTCTGGACCTTGAACATTAATTAGCATCAAGTCTTCCTCCAAACTCCAGTGTCCAGTTCTTACCCCAGACCAATTAGATCCAAATCCCAGGCATGGGTGGGGCTGCATCAGGCGTCAGCAGATTTCAAAGCTTCCCTGGTGTTTCCACTGTGCCTTCAAGCCCAGCACACTGCTAGCTAGTGGACATGTCATTCGAAGACAGGAGAGGAAGCTCTCTCCATTGTGCTTCTGACCCCTGCCCTCTCTGGCCTCCCGGAGGGGAGTGAGGCTAGAGGCAGGCTGTATCATGGAAATCCTTTCCATGTCCTGTTCCTTTTCATGACCACTGGCTGTGCTGGGTGTGGAAGAACAGACAGAGAGCACCATGGTGTGATGTGCTGAGCTGTTGCCTTGTGTCAGTGTGACTGTTAGCTTTCATTTTGTACTTGAGACAACCCAGGAAGAGTCTCAATAAGGGATCGTCTGCATTGTGTTGACCTGTGGATGTGTCTGTGGGGGTCGTCTCAATTAGTGTGTGAAGACTTGGTCCACTGTGGGCATCAACACTCCCTAGGCAGGAGGTTTGGAACTGTGTAAGAGTGGAGAAATCTGGCTGAAAACAAGTCAACTAGTGAGCATGTGTGCACTCATTCCTCTCTGCTGCTGACTACAGATGGATGGGACTGACTGCCTCAAGCCTGCTGATGGACGTCCCTGCTGCGGTGAACTGTAACCTGGAACTGTCAAACAAATAGGTCCCTTTCTTTCCTAAGTTGCTTTCTGTTTGTGCACTTTACCACAGCAACAGAAGTGAAACTGGGCACTACTGAACTCTTCAAAGGCCTGACGCAACTCTTCACTGTTGTCAGGATGTAGTTCAGATTTTCTGGGCTTGTTCCCGTCTTCGGTGACTCAGACCCATTCTCTTTCAGCTCTGTCTGTCATCACCTTGTGAGTTCCCACCCTCCTCCTTTTAGGGACGACCATGGACATCATTCACTCCCAAGTCTATGGTTCACACGGACACAGCACAGCAGGGTGCACTGTGGACATTCACGGATGTGCTTTGTGCTTCAGATGGAAATGCCCCCCCACTACCATCACCTTAGAATCACTCTCGAATTCTAGCTGCAGAAATGAAATCTGCCCTGTCTGCTCTTTGCCTGTATTCTTAGCAGATCACAGTGATGTCATGTGAACTTGAAAAGAAGGCAAAGAGAAAATAGCTCAGTCTTGTGACTCCGTGGGAAAGGGCTGGAAACACACCTCGGAGACAAGGGTGTAAGTGGACCACGACTGTGGATTAGATGTGCCGATGCTGACGCTCCTGAGTTTGACAGTCACGTGTGGCTTTGTTCTTGGGGAAGGCACAGGGAGCATTTATGGGTCAAGGGGCATGGTTTCTACAACTTGTTTTCATATGGTCAAGAAAAACAATCTACATAGAAAGAAAGGTTAAATCCATGAATCAGGAATGCCAACATTTGGTGAATCTGGGTAAAAGATACACAGAGGATTCTTGCAACATATTTTCAACTAGGAACTTAGAGTTTTAAAATTATTTCAAAGTGTGTGTGTGTGTGTGTGTGTGTGTGTGTGTGTGTGTGTGTGTGTGTATGAATGCAGGTCTGGGGAAGCCAGAAGAGGGTGTCAGATCCATTGGAGCCTAAGCTATAGACAGTTGTAAGTTGACTAAGCTGGGTGCTGGGGACTGAGCTCAAGTCCTCAGCAAGACTAACATACTCTCTTCTGAGCGATTTCTCTAGTCACACAACTAGACATTTAAATGAACATTTTTTTTGGGGTGTTCAACCACACCTGCCTGTACCTCATCACAGTTGGTCTGTCCCTACTTACTGACCTTCATTGGAGCTGCCAGCCATCTGATACCTAGATGTTGCTTCAAGGCATGTGTAGGTTGTGGCTCAAGGAGGTGGCTCCTAAACCCCCAAAGGCCAGCTCAGGCACCCACAGCCACACACATTCCTAGGGAGAGAAGTTACCATCCCTTATACCCTTCTCTGTCTGTCTCCCTGGCTTCTGGGACAATCCTGTTCTCTAGGTACACTACTTGGGTGCCTCTGCCAGCTGGCTTCACCAGGCCCTCAGGCTGCAGGTGGCTTTCCCCACTCTGTGAAATGATTCAGTGTGTATCCCTGAGAAACAGATGGCCTGGCCTGACAATCCACAGAGAACATCTGTCCGATTTGGAAAACACGGCCAAGCAGGAATGGGCCAAATAATTATATGACCTTGAACTAGACCATCACCTCAGCAGCTTGTGTCTCCTCAGTTGTAGACTTCCCTATGACTAGCTGATCCTCAGGTCTCCCAGGCTCAGTCAGAAGTGGTGACGAGGGCTGACAGTTAGTCCTAACTGGATTTGATCTCTAAGCTTGAGTAGATTTGCAGTCTCCTCAAATGTGTCAAAAAGGAGACACACCTTCGGGCATGTCTGTGAGAGGACTCCCGGGGAAGACCAACAGAGGGAGGGTTGCACTCAGTGGAAGTTAGATCTTCCTGTGGAAGCTCAGATACAGGACATTTCAAAGAAAAAGCAGTGTGCAGACATCTGCCTTTGGTCCCAGCTCTGGGATCCCTGGGCCACTGAGATGTAAGCAAACAGCCTCCCAGAGCAGCCTCCTCCCATGAGTTCCCAGCCTGATGGACTGTATCCCTTTATCCATGAGCCAACACGAGCCTCGCCTCCCTGAGCTTCCTCTCATTGGCATTTGGTCACAGCAGTGAGAGAAGTAACAAATACATTCAGCAAGCAGAACCTGATGACCACCTTGCAGAGGTCAGATCCCTCCCAGGGCTATGGGGATTTATCACCCAGTAACCACTTCTGTACCCTCTGCATCTGAGGGGTGCTCAAGGCACGTCCTTTCTCAATCCCATAATGTCTTCATCTTTGAAAAAGTCTGTTTATGGCCTTTTTACCTCTGAGCAGTTACGATGAAGCTGAGAATTGCCTCTTCCCCAGACAGGTGGCTTGTATCAAAGATGACACTGAACTCATACTAGGGAAAAAGAAAGAAGTCACTTTTGGTAACCATGAGCAATTCTCATTTTGAACTAAGTTTTCTAGAATGGTCTGCAGCTTATGTCCTCTGGAAGCTAAACTGCAGCAAGTGTTATTTTTTACGTGTATCTGATTTTCAGGCAAGGAGGCTTCCACAGCAGAACCACGCCCTTCCCCCCACTCTAGTGAGAGGCACATCACCCCCTTCAGCCACAGCAAGTTCCAGAGGAAGTGGCACACGGGAACTGCAAAACCAAGAGTTTCTGGCTTCACCTCTATCACCTCCCCAGGCTCGCCAAGTTTACATATCTCATCAGTTGTGATGTCTAGAAGATGGTCTTTAATTCCAGCAAATGCTGACAGATTGTGAACTGTTTAACATACCTCAATTATTTGGTTTACATTAAAGTAAGTTCTAGGCAACTGCATGCTTTTTTGAGACACTGAATTCTGTTAAACTGAATGCTACTTGAGAGCAATGGGCATGGACCATTAACTTGGACCATTACCTGTGATGGACACAAGCATCCCCTTTCTAGGCAGAAATCTCTGCAGCAGTGGGACTTGGTATATGAGGAGGATGAGGCATGAAGACAGGGCAGGGGGTCACTAAAGAAGGGACAATCAAGACCCTGTCCCAGGAGAGTCAGACTTGGCAGAACATCTGAGTTAAGTCAACCATACTAAATACTGAAATGAGGTGAGGACATGTGGTTTGGGTGAAAGTCAAAATCAGACATTGAGGCATGAAACTGGTCAGGCTGGAAGTGAGTGGCAGAGACACTGCCAATGAAAGTGAGCCTGAAGTGTAGTCACGAGGCCGAGCAGGTGTCCTGGCACGCGAGGACGCCAGGATTGGAGGACAGGTGAGTGTGAGGGGCCGCAGGTAGGGAAGCTCAGGCCTCGGGTAACTTGCTGGGTTTTTAACCCTCCTCTCCACACCCTCTCCTCTCCACACCCTCAGCTCTGGGCTCAGTCTTGCTAACGGTCCTAATATCTGCATGTGGAATTTTCAAGAAATAAAGCAGAATAAGGTTGTTTATATTTATGACCCGTGCAGAAGAAACAGGAGATCAATATTCCAATAGTTATTATTTCTATTGACTTTACAACATTTTCAGAGTTAATACGTGTTGGTAAAACCCACATTCCACTACGAGAGATAACTAGATACATTTTGGGTTTAATTTGTGATATGAGTTGGATTTTTACAGCAGAGTAGCATGTTTAAGAAAGAGTGTGGGTTTCTTAATGAAATCTATTTTCTGTTACTCAAAACATTTAAATGAAGTGATGTGCATGTGTGTGAGTGTGTGTGTGTGTGTGTGTGTGTGTGTGTGTGTGTGTGTGTGTGTATGTGCATGTGTGCATTCAAACTACATGCTTTACCATGGGCAAAGCTACCCATAGTGCCTGGTCTTCCTCTGTCTGCCCCATCTTGGCCTGTGGACTATGAGACATGGTACATCAAATGCAGTTGATGGATTTAGGTGTTTCACCAAGACAGGAGGAAAGCCCATCCCATTCTAAAACAATGGCAGGTGCAGGGACCACGAAGCTCAAGAGACAGTTCTATGACTGTGTGGGGAAGAGAGGGGGAAGTTAAATCACAGAGTTTTCTTTAACATCCTGACAGAAAATACCTACGGACTCAAGGTCGGCCTCTTTAGATTGCAGTTTTGTTTCCACAAACCAGGCTGGTCATTTTTCCTAACCATGGCACACAACAGAATGTTCCATGAATGTCTGCTTTGCTATATAGTATTACTATTTGAGCTTAAGAAATCTGTCTCCTTCTAAATACCAACTTGACCACAATGCCTTCAACTTTTCAAAATATGAACCAGAATGCAGGTACTTTTTTGGGGAAAATTTGAGGGATCTCCAGAAAATATTTAGGACCCAAGGGAATGACAGAGTTAGGTCTGTGGGTCACTAGTTCATATCACATATTCTCCTGTGTTCTGTTGTAGACTCAAAATAGTACAGAACATACCAGAATTTTTTTTTTTTTAATGAAGGAACATTAACAAAGTACCAAGGGGTCTGTGGTGTTTTCCCTGATTGGGGATGATGTGATCAAAGAGACAGATCATGTAACCATAGATCCCCTGGAGCAGAGCACTGGTGACAGACACATGCCAGGGCTCTGGTAGCCACTCAGCCACCGTGGGAGGCAGGGTGTGTGGTGTGCGTGTGCACATATGTTTGTGCATAGCAATAAATGACTGATGGGAAGAGCTGGCAATAGTGGCCTAGGAAGTACCCCGTCTCCGCCAAGGGCCTCACCTTCGACTTTGACCTCATGAAAGGAAATCCCACGCTGCACTTGAGGAAGTCTGATTCCAGCAGCTCACAGGAAATGCCCATCTCCTCCTGAAACAGAAAAATTGCAACAGATGACTTGACTGCACAGAAGACAGAGGCACAGGAGGGCCCCAGTGAGGCCATCGAGTCCTTGACAGCAATTTCACTGTCTCCAGCTGTGGTGCACTCAGGAGCTCAGAGACCAAGCCTCCCATTCTTCTCTGGATGCCCACCCACTTCCCCAGGGTCCCCTGAGGTAGTAGCAGAGGACAGAACTACGGATCATTTTAGGTCAATGCTTTAGGTCTTAACCATTGTCGTCAACGGAACCAGATTTAGAATCACACAGGAGACCACCCTTCAGCATGACTGTGAGGATGTTTCTAGAAAGATTTAACTAAGGAGGGGAGATCCACCCTCACTGTGGACAGCACCATCCCATGGGCTGGGATATGGACTGAATGAAGAGGGGCCCATAAGATTGCTCAGTGGGTAAAGGTGTTTGCTGCTAAATCAGATGACCTGAGTTCAATCTCTGTGACTCACAAGGTAAAAGGAAAGAACCAATTCTCCTAAACTGTGCTCCATTCTCTCCAAATATATCTGTGGTATACACACACTCACACATACACATATAATAAATAAATAACTACAATGAGATTTTTTTTAAAGGAAAAAGTGAGTTGAGCACCAGAATTCATCTCTCTCTGCTTCCTGACTCCAGATACAATGTGACCTGCTGCCTCCTACTCTGGCTGCTGTGTCTTCCTGCCATGATGGACTACAACCTTAAACTGTGAGCCAAAATAAACCCTCCCTTTCTTAAGCTGCTGTTGTGAGATATTTTGTTATAGCAATGAGAGAAGAAACAGAGTCTAAACCCAGGCTGCCCTGGTACGCTGGACCACAGGTGGGCTGGAAGTTTCCTGAGGTTTGGACTAAAAAGCAACCTATATTCCTGTCTCCTTTATCCCAAGCCTACTGTCTTAGGATTTCTAGTGCTGTGAAGAGACACCATGACCATGGCAACTCTTACAAAGGAAACGTTTCATTGGGACTGGCTTACAGTTCACAGGTTTAGTCCATTATCATTATGGCAGGACATGGTGTCATGAAGGGAGACATGGTGCTGGAGAAGGAGCTGAGAGTTCTTATGTCTTGACTCACAGGCAACAGGAAGTGAACTGTGTCACAGGACATAGCTTGAGCATAGGAGACCTCAAAGTCCACCCCCACAGTGACATACTTCCTCCTACAAGGCTACACTTACTCCTAATAGTACCACTCCCTATGAGTACCATTTTCTACCACACTTACCCACTAAACACCCCTTTCAATATCTTGTTAGCTAAAGAAATACAAATTATTTAAAACAACAACAATGTCTTTTTCATGGCACTACCTAAGCTGTGGGCTATGTCAAGATGAAGCTGAATATCTCCTTCCTTGCTACTGGCTGTCAGAAACTCATGGAAGTGAATGACACAAGCTTGGTATGTTCTGTGAGAAGAACGTGGCAACAGAAGTAGCTGCTGATGATCTGGGTGAAGTGGAAGGGTTATGTAGTCCGAACCAGCGGTGGGAATGACAGACAAGGTTTTCCCAGGAGGCAAGGCATTTTGACCATGGCAGAGTGTGCCTGCTGTTTAGTAAGGAGCCTTCTTGTTAGAGAGCAAGGAGAACCGGAGAGAGGAAGAGAAGGTTTGTTTGCGGATGCATTGTGGATGCTAATCCGAGTGTTCTCAATTTGGTTATTGTAAAAGAAAGGAGAGAAGGATATTCCTGGATGGACAGACACTACTGTGACTCATTGGTTAGAACCTAAAAGAGCTAGCAGAATCTGAAAGCTTTTTAATATCTCTAAAGATGATGTCCATCAATGCGTTATCAGAGTGCCCTTAAACAAAGAAGGTAAGAAAGAAGCCTAGGACCAAATTGGCCAAGATTCAGCATCTTGTTACTCAATGTGTCCTGCAGCACCAACACTGATGTATGGCCCTGAAGATACAACGTACTAAGAAAAACAAGGAGGTGGTTGCAGAATATGCTAAACTTTTAGAGAGAATTTGGGAAGCCAAAGAAAAGCATCAGGAACAGATTGCCAAGAGGACGCAGGTTGTCCTCCTTGAGAGCTACTTCTAAGGCTGAGTCCAGTCAAAAATAAGTCGTTAAGGGTAACAAATAAATAATCATACCTTGAAAAGACAACAACCAAACAAACAAGTAAAACACACCAAGGAAAATAGGATTTCTTTCTGTAGCTCAAGGTACAGCTTTCCCAGGCTGGAGAGTAGATGCCAGGGTGAGGTGATGGGTACAGTGTTTCCAGCCTTGGCTGGCTCTGCAAACACTGTCTTGAGAGAATGTGGAGAGCAGCTACAGGGAGCTACCCTTGTTTCACTTAGGCACAAGATTTCTGAGATCAAAGGAAATCCAGGAGGCTCTCATGACCCACAGGCTTCTCTGTGTTCCTGAGATCAAGTTAGGACACCCATGGCACTGATAGTCTGCAGACAGAAAAGTAGCAGCAGTGACCAACACTTGTTGAGTGCCAACCTGTGTCTCAAGTCTGGAGACTGAAGTTCAGTGATGTCGTGGGACTTTTCCAAGGTCATTCAGCAGATAGGGCCAAAGCCTGAAAGAATTTGAATAAGACCTGGCAACTCTGGAAGCAATCTCCTCACTCCTTTCATGGCCTATACCATCTAGAGAATGAAGACAACGGCTAGGAACCTGCCCACAGACCTGGGCACTGAAATGCCACCATGCTCCTTTCAGCCAAATTTCTTTCCTTTTTATTGAGTCAGGGTCTCATGCAGACCAGATTGGCTTTGAACTCACTACATAGGTGAGAATGTCCTCATGTTCCTAAACCTGATGTTCCTGCCTCCACCTCCTGTGATTACCAGCATGCACCACCACACCCAGCTCTTCCACCCAATTTTCAGGGTCTGTTTTTACACTCCTGTGGTGGTTTGAAACAAAATGGCCCCCAAAGGGAGTGGCATTATTAGGAGTTATGGCGTTGCTGGAGTAGGTGTGGCTTTGTTGGGGGAAGTGTGTCACTTTGGGGGTGGGCTTTGAGGTCTTCTTTGCTGAAGCTACACTCAGTGTGGTACACAGTTCACTTCCTATTTCCTGTAGATCAAGATATAGAACTCTCAGCTCCTTCTCCAGCACCATGCCTGCCTGCATGCTGCCATGTTCCACCATGATGACAATGAACTGAACCTCTGAAACTGTAAGCCACCCAATTAAATGTTTTCCTTTATAAGAGTTGTTGTGGTCATGGTGTCTCTTTACAGCAGTAGAAATCCTAACTAAGACAAAAACGTCTATAAATTTTTCTACTAAAAATATGAACATTTGCACTGGGTGGTGGTGGCACATACCTTTAACCCCAGTACTTGGGAGGTAGAGGCAGGTGGATCTCTGTGAGTTCGAGACCAGCCTGGTCTACAAAGCAAGTTCTAGGTCAGCCAAGGCTGTTACACAGATAAACCCTGTCTCAAACAATAACAACAAAGAACATCTGGACAGGAGACAGGGCTCAGTGGTTAAGAGCCCTCACTCCTCTTGTAGAGAACTGGGGTTTGATTCCCAGCATCCACCTGGCAGTTCATAACCAACTGTAACTCCAGTTCTAGAAGATCTGACACATTTTCTGACCTTCTTGGGCTCCTGCATGAATGTAGTGCACATTCATACACTCAGGCACACTCATAAATATAAAATAAATATTTAAAAATAAAAACATCTGCCACAATACATTAATTTATAGCTATATTCTGTCACTAAAGTACTTAATCAAACACATAGAAACAGAAATGACAAAATGTGGGCTCAAAGATCAAGAAATAACACAGGAAGTTTCTGGGATGTTGAGGATGCTCTTAAATTTTTTAAATTTTTTCATTTTATGTGTATGTGTTTGCACCATATTCATATAACTCCCACGGAAGCCAGAAAAGGGCAGCAGATCCCTTGGAGCTGGAATTACAGGCAATCATGAGCCACCATGTGGGTGCTGGGAATCGAACTCAGGTCCTCTGCAAGAGCAGCAGGTACTCTTAATAACTGAGCCATCCCTGCAGCCCCAGGATGTTTTTTCTTGATTTGGGTGCTGATTACATTGGTTTGACCATTTGGTGAAAATTCATTGAGTGAAATTTAATGATTTAGGTATTTAATGTTAAACATTAAAACAATTTATCCTAGAAAATAGCAATGCAATATAACACCCG
The DNA here is from genome assembly GCF_007827085.1 of Peromyscus californicus insignis. Lineage (NCBI taxonomy): Eukaryota > Metazoa > Chordata > Mammalia > Rodentia > Cricetidae > Peromyscus > Peromyscus californicus. The sequence continues at coordinate 113,242,552 of NW_026294402.1, read as the reverse complement.
AAATTCCAAAATACAACCAAGCAAACAACAGAAGATAAATGTAAGAGGAAACCATTGCAAGTCTTTTCAGCACTTAGAAATAACTGATATGGCTGACTTTAAATTTCCTAATGGCTGGCTATGCACGTAGCTAGGGGTCTTCACGTGGAGACCCAAGATCACCTACATTAATGGCACCACAGGAACATTTGAAAACGCAGATTCTTGAGCTACATTCTATTGAATATGTATCTCTAGGAGACTCAGGGGTCATGGGACCCAGGATGAACATTGGTTCATTCATAGTTCTCTTTCTTCCCCAACCCCCTGCATGTGTGAATGTCTTGAAATTGGGTCCCATGTATCCCAGGCAAGAAGACTGGGCTGGCAAGATAGTTCAGTGGGTAGAGGCACTTGCTCCCAAGCCTGATGATCAGAGTTTAATTCCTGGGACACATATGGTTGAAGGAGAGAGCTAAGATACATACATACATACATACATACATACATACATACATACACACACACACACACACACACACACACACACACTTTTAAAAGGTGAAGGTGTGAGGCATCATATATTAAGAAAGGTTTCATGCAGTAGCTGTTCATCCAATACTTTGTTGCTTTTCAGGCATTGTTACTTTATTTTAAAAAAATAGATTTACTTATTTTGTTGTTTTATTGTATGGGTATTTTGCCTATATGTATGTATTGCACTATGTACAGGCCTGGTACTTTCAGAGGCCAGAAAAGGAAATTGGATAACTTGGGACAGATGGTTGAGAGCTGCCATGTGGGTGCTGGGAATCAAACCCTGGTCCTCTGAGAGAGCAACAAATGCTTGTAACCACTGAGCCATCTCTCCAGCTCTGGCAGTGTGTTTTAAAGAGGCTAAAATACCATCAAGCTTTTACCTTGGGTCTAAGATATCTTTGAAAGTCATAATTACAAAGTACTAAGTGATATTTAAATGTAGCATAAAGCCAACCTATTTTCACAAGTCTCTATTTATTTTGCAAGCAAAGTCCTAACAAAATATTTTGAAAATATTTTGACTGTGAAATCTTGGACTGAATGTTAGGCCAATTCACTTAACTGGCCCTTTTCCCAGTCCCATTTTTCCCCCTGGCTAGCAGGGCAGCTGACAGGGTTCCTCCCTAGCAATCACAGGTAAACCAATTGAAATTTTATAGCAATGTACATTATGCTCAAGATAGGAAATCATCAATTAATTAAAAACACACACAATGATGGAAAGCATCCTTGGTCTGCACACACATGCTTCTGTATTCTTGGTGCCTGGCGCTTAACTCTTGACTTTGCATTTATTGAGTGAGTGGACTTGGCTCATGCAAGCCTCGAATGAGGGGTCTGCAAACAGCGGCTCATTTCGCTGGCCTGCCTGGCATGAGGGATGCTTGCTTAGAAGAAGCCCTCTTTTCCAGACATACCTTGGCCGCCCCAGTTCTGGGCACATGGCCAGCAGTGCCAGGTTCCAGACTCTGTAACAACATGGGGGTGTTTGAAGGATCAGACAATGAAGCCAGCGCCCCTCTCTGGCCTTTTGGTCTCCTTCCTCTCATGCTCAGGAGAGTTTGATTTCAGACTCCGAGAAGGGACTTACTTGGCCACCAACACAGCAGCCTTTGGACAGAATGTCTGTGAGTTCCATGGTGAGCTTACTCTCAGAGTGAGGGTGAACTTGGAATTTTGACTTTCAATTTTCTAGTTCCTACATATGTTTGCCAAACTGAAGAGGCCCCTCAGGTCTCCATGTCTGGCTCTTGGTGTGTGTTCCTCTAAGGCCCTTTCTTTGGGGTCCTTTGATAGGGGGTTCTGTTTGGAGGTGTTTTAGTCCAAACTCCCTATTTAACAGAGGAACCAGAGGCAAGCAGAGCTCCTAATGATGGGGCTCCACAGAAAGAGGGATTATGCCTGGAGAAGCCTTCACTGGTTCCCTTCAACCATGAGTCAGCCTGCCTCATCACAGAATGTCCTGCTCCAGAGGTCCATTCTCCTGGACAGGGCTCATGAAATTCCCATTGGTGAAACACGTGGGGCCTGCAGCTTAGAAAGTGAGTGTGCGTCGGCATTCGTGTCTAGGCTTTGACCGTTGGTTTGGATATGCAACAGTTATATGTCATCATGCAAATAAACCATGCTTTCTGCAAGTCTGAATGTTATCACCTGTCAGATGAAGTCATGACACCTGCCTGAGATGACCCCCTGAGACCCCACCAGAGTTGAAGGATGTGGGATGGTTTTCCAAATGAATCTGCTTAGCCATGCCTCGCTGACATGCCAGGCACTGAGTTAAGTCCACTGTTTAAGGACTTTAGTTCCCTCTTAATTCTCACTTTACAAGGAGAAAACTGGAGTGTAAAGGTGTTCTATCACTTGCTGAAGGGTTCTTAGTGGCAAACAATGGAGCCAATTGGAGAGGGCATATGGATGCCCAAAGCCCATGCCCAGACCTGCCTCTCTGTACATTGTCTTTAAATATAACTTCCTGTCTCCTCATCCAACCCCCAGTTCCATGAGTCTAGAACAGAACACAATGTGAGTGTGAGAAAAGACTTCTTGTTTGAACATTTTGTACATGAGACTTAGGCTCTGACATAAACTCTGTCATATGTCACGTGGACTATGCAGATGGTGTTGTATCCTCTGCCATTGCCTTATACTCCGTCTTTGCATTCATGAGTGCATTCATTCATTCATTCATTCATTCATTCAACCATTCACACACTCACTCATTGTTCTAGCAAATGCCTATAAAATGCCCAGCTTAGAACAGAGGGCTCTATGACTGACAGTTGAGAACAGATGCCTGCTTTTAAGGGAATAGTGTTAATACCTTTTAACACAGAAGGAAACGATCTAGCCTCTATTAGCTGATCAACAGCAGACAAAACGTGGAGCATTCATGGAATGGGATATTATTCAATAATGAGAAAGTGCTGATGCATACATATCGCAGCATAGGTGTCTCTTGAAATCCAAATGCTAAGTGAAATGACTCTGTCATACACATTACTCTGTTTATGTGAGATGTGCAGAATAGGTGAATACAGCGCCAGTGGCTGCCTCTTGCTTGGAAGAGACGGAAGGGGAAAGGCGGCATGCACAAGCTGTGGGATTCTTGGAGGGATGCTCTGAAATTATTATAATCACCCCCCCACTCTGTTCTGTGTGCTGTCTCTGAGCAATCTCGCACCACTTTCCTCTTGCTTAACAGCCTCCAGGGGCGATAAACAGTGAACACGTGTCACTGATTCCTAACCGGGAGCAGAATCCTCCAGGAGGGACAGCTGTGCACCAGACCTGGCTGAGGACATGATGCAGAGACCACAGGCATGTCACTCTCACCAAGCCCCAGGCCCTGACATAGAGCTGAGCCATTAGACTGCAGCACCTCCCTAAATCTCTTTGATGCTACAGGGAAGATGGTGATGGTGCTCCATAGAAAGCTTTGTTAAAAAGACCACATGGAGGCCCCTGCATGGCCCCTGTGAATGAAAGTGGGCAGCCAGGGTATGTGTTGGTAGAAGGCTCCTTGGGTGGTTCTTATGGGTGCTTGAGTTAAGACCTGAAAAGTTAGATGGTGTTAAGGTCCTCCAGTGGACTTTAGGCCCTCTTCTCCAGTGCAGGATTCTTGTTTGTTACAAAAATAAGGTCTCACTATCTAGCCAAGGCTAGACCTGAACTCTAAATCCTCTTGCCTCTGCCTCTTGAATCTCAGGAATACAGACATATTTCATCACACCAGTTCAGAATGAGACATTTTAGGTAGAATTCTGAGTGTGAGTGTAAACTATGGGAAGTAGTCATCTGTGAGACTCTTGCTCTCAGGCTAATGCAGCCACTATCAACTTGGAGGTTATAGCATGCTCCCCAGTAGAAGGGAAACATCAGCACCTTTGCTGGCTTGTAACCATGGTGATAACCAGCCCCTGTGCAATGATGGTTGTCCCAGACTGTAAGTCCTCAGATGGAAGCCTTGGGGACATGTTTTCTGCACACCAGGCCCTGACGGCAGGGAGCTGGATGAGACTGGGTGCATTCAGAGCACATTGCTGTAGGCAATTCAGAGAGATGAGCTCTAATCCCAGGACTCTGGTTGACCCGAGAAAATCCATCTGTCCATCCATCTATCCGTCCATCCATCCATTCATCCATCATCTTGTGTCTTTTATGTTTCTACAACAAGAAACAGCTTTGGTAAACTAATTCTCATGTGTGAAACAGGCATGTTTTGATTCTTACATGTCCTTGTTCAATTTCTTGTTTAATAATAAATATCAATGGAATATCCACAGTGCTCTTTATTGGCCCATATGCTCTTGTAATGCACTCATTGTTGTCTCTAAGGAGGATGCCTGGCCTGGCAGAAGGGAGGAGGGCCAACTCGTTCTAAGAATAAAGAGTAGTACTCTCTCCTGAGTGTTTGGGCAATCTGGGCACAACAAGCCAGGATGGGCAAGTCTTTATAAGAAAAGTACCAGCCCCCCCCTCCATCAGCAATACTCTACAGTTCAGCATCACTACTGTAATTTTATTCTCCTTTGTAATGAACCATGACATCTGGAAGTTTATCTACAGCATCTAAGACTGGTCCAGCAGACTCATACAGATACTCAGGTCACGGTGGAGAGTAGCCAACCATTTGAATGTGAAGGTCCACGTTATCATGAATGACAGTAACCAGAATTACCACTTATAAGCTACATGGTGTAGCTGAGAGGCCTCTCATTCAAAGATTTACTTGGTGGACACAAGGGCTATGCCCAAGGCTCTGTGCCTAGCGTAGAGCTCGTACTCTGTCATAGATTTATTTGCAAGATGTTTTTGTGACCATATCATGAGTTAGAATTGGAGGTACAGAGATGTGGCCCTCTCCTTAGAGAGCTCTTCTGGTATTTAAACTGTGTTCTAGTTATCTCTGTCACTGTAACAAATACCTAAGAGACATGATGGGAAAGTAGAGATGGCTCATGGTTCTAGCTCATGATCAGCTAGCCTGTGGTGAGGCATGAACTCTTGGCTGGAGTGTGGAATGGAGCAAGTGTATTTACCTCACAATGTCAAGGAGATGGGAGAGAAGAAGGGATCCAGGTCCCAATATCATCTTCAAGGGCAGGCCTACAGTTAAGTCTTACCTCCTAAAGAGTCTATCACTTTCCAATAGCACCACTGGGGGAGGCACTTCCAGACCAGAGCTAACCTGAAGTAACACAGACACAGAGCTATTGGCTTGGCAGCTGTTCCAACACTGACTCACACACCAGCCAAGGCTTAAGCTTTTAAGAGTTTCCCATAGGACAGAGAAGGGAGCACAGGCCATATTTCCGGGTGTGCAATTGTGGGCACATTGCCTAAAAGCCTGAGGCCAAGAACTTCACTGATTGGTACATCATTAGAACAATTGAAAATCACTTCTACAGGAGTACCGAACTGAGACATAACCAACTAACGGAGCAGAGAGATGGCTCAGTGGCTAAAAGCACTGGCTGCTCTTGCAGAGGACCTGGGTTCAGTTCCCAGCACTCACATGGTGGCTCACAACTGTCTGTAACACCAGGTCCTAGGGATCTGATGCCCTCTTCTGGCCTCCTTGGGTATCAGACATGCATGCACAAGTTGCAAAACATTCATTACACATAAAAATACTTAAAAAAAAAAAACCCTACAAATATAGTTAAATTCTGGGGTGGGGTTAGCATGCCTTGGGAGACAGGCTCTGCTTTCCAGGTTTACTCTTGGTCTTCCATGTTTGGTGTCAGCATTTTTGGTTGAGTAGCCAGTTGTTTGGAATGACTGACCCATACAAATAATAAGGGTCACTTTAGGCTGCTTTAATGAATAGGTTTTGAGTTCTATCTTGCTAGAGCTCTGCATAGAACATTAATGAATTTTCCTGGTCCTTTGGAAGAAACGATCAAGCCACATGGTTAGGAGATGGTCTGAAGTACAGCATGTTTGTGCTGCTTGTAATATGATAGATGAGTATGTCAGGAGGTGTCCTAGTGTAGGGTTGAGGGGAGTGGACTGGCTTGCGTGTGACTTGCCGCTCTGATGCTGCAGAAGTGATGGAATGACCAACACTTTCTATGTGTCTGTTCCACTCTGGACGGTTTTGCTCATTCCTATTTTTTCCCCCTTTTCCAAGTATTGTTCTATGTCTTGCTTTTTCAATGCTGGCTTTTGGTCCCGCTTCACACGGCTGTGACCACGTAGCAACTCTCTAAGAACAGGCTGTGGAAGGATGCTGTCCAGGCTGCCACAGCCCTGTCAGGATCCTCACAGGTCTCCTTACAATGCACTCTGTTATATTACATGCTAGCACCAGTGTGTGTGAGGATGACCCTTGGTTTCTAGAACCATCTTTCCTGGGGACACAGGAGAGAAGTGCTTGGGAATTCAAGAGAACACTTACTCACGCTCCCTTGTCTCAGACTGGAATGTTCTCAGGTGTGACTTATACCTTGAATTGTACCAGAGCTACTCACTTTTTCCCTCGTAGTGTGTCATTCGCTATCATACCTGTCCCTTTCCAGGCTTACTTCCTCATTCCCTATGAGCAGTACCTAGGCAGTCATTATTACATGGTATTTTTGGTCAGGATTTTGTTGTATAGAACTGTGCTGGTTAGCTTTGTCAACTTGACACAACCCAGAGTCACCTAGGTGAGAATCTAAAATCATCCATTGAGGAGCTGCCTCGATCCAGTCAGCCTGTGGGTATACCTGTGAGGAACCGATTGTCTTGACTGATATTTGCTGTGGGAGAGCTTAGCCCACTGCGGACAGCACCACTCTCGGGGCAGGTGGTCCTGGGCTGAATAAAGAAGCTAGAGCCTGGGACTGAGCCAGCCAGCAGCATTCCTCCATGGTTTCTGCTTCAGGCTCCTGCTTGACTTCCTCTTCTGTCATCCTCCAGGATGGTCTACAACCCTTGACTTCCTGTTCTGTCGTCCTCCAGGATGGTCTACAACCCTTGACTTCCTGTTCTGTCATCCTCCAGGATGGTCTACAACCCTTGACTTCCTGTTCTGTCATCCCTCCAGGATGGTCTACAACACTTGACTTCCTGTTCTGTCGTCCCTCCAGGATGGTCTACGACTGTAAGCCAGACAGACCCTTCCTTTCTCTAAGTTGCCTGTGGTTATGGTATTTGTCACAGTAACAGAATGAAAGATAGTGAGAAACAGACCACCACATAAACACGTAGCCTCTACCCTCTTTCTGTGCCTCATCAATGGAGACAGTTACTTGACATCGGACTCTGAGGGAACAGGCTCTCAGGTTCTATAAAGCTCACATCCCAGCACTTACTGCAGGGTAGAGACAGGTCCTGTGACCTCAGCCTACAGAGAGCAGTATCTTCTTTTCTTTTTTCTTTTCTTTTTTTTTTTTTTCTAGACAGGGTTTCTCTGTGTAGCCTTGACTGTCTTGGAACTCTAGATCAGGCTGGCCTTGAACGCACAGTGATCCACCTGCCTCTGTCTCCTGAGTTCTGGGATTAAAGCTGTGTGCCACCATGCCTGGTGAGCTCAGAGTCTTCTAAAACAGAGAAATCCACCAGCAGAACATTCCGGATGTCAGCTAACATGGCTTTACAGACCTACTTGATTGCTTATTGATTTTAATTCACTTAAGTGCCTCTTAAAACACAGACTCATTCAGTTATTGCTTCTGAGTATTTTCTTTGTATGCCTGGGAGAAGATGAATGATGCATTTCCCACATCAGTCTCCATGGAGTGAGAGCTGGGGTGCTGAACAACAGGTTAAAGCCTCCTTGGTCTTCACAGTGTTTCTCATGGGGAGGAAATAGGAACCTAGATAGTCCTGGATTTAAGATGTAAGATTCTCGTTGTGGCTATTAGAATCCAGAGAGGACCTAAAAAAACTGTTCTCAAATATTTTTGGTCCTTTCACCCACAGACGTTGATAGACGGCTATGGTGTTCATACTGCCTCAGAGAGAGATCCTCATCCTGTCTGGAAACTAAGAGGACAGCGCTCACGTGCACTGAGATCTGACCGTACGGTAGCCGGGCGCTGCTCTAAGCATTTTTGTTGGTTGTATTTCTGTGAGTATGATAAAACACCTTGGAAAAAGGAACTTAGGGGAGAAAGCTTATTCAGTGTACAGTTCCAGGGTACTGTCCGTCACTGCAGGGACGTCAGGCAGGAAGTCAAGGCAGGTAGTTACATCACATGGCTAGTGGAGAACAGAGAGAATGCAGGCATGCTTGGTGTTCTGCTGACTTCCTCTCCTCTGACAGTCTAGGGCCCCAGGCTGGTGCTGCCCGCTTTCAGGCTGTGTCTTTTCACATCAGTCAAGGCCATCAGGCAACCTCCCACAGACATCCACAGGCCACCCTAATTTAGACAATCCCTCACCAAACTCCCTTCCACAGTGATTCTAGGCCGTGACTGAACATCACATTGTGCTTCTGAACAATCCTACAGGATAGGTGTAATCATCCTGTTTTAGATGAGAATTCAGGGGTTCATGGAGGATTATAAAACTCATCCAAGGTCACACATGTCCACATCCTTTGGGAGAGCTGAAGTTGCAGCCTGGCAGTCTTGTCTCAGATAACACACTGCACACAGTAGGCTGACAGTCTGAGAAGCAGGCTTTGGGGGATCTGGGGAAGACTGTTTCTTCCCTCTGTTTCCCCATCACCTTCCAGAACTCTCTGTGTCCTCAGACCATCAGCTGTGGAATGTGGTGGGAGCTGAGAGTCTGTTTCCAGTGACTGCTAGCCACTGTCGTGGGTGTTTATAAATGGCACTTAACTCTGTAAGCTGTGACTGTCAGTGGCTTTAAAAAGCTCCCAGGAACTATTTAATACTCTTTCTAGAAGGAGGAGTCTGGTTTTCCCCTGACTGTGGGCCAGACTTAACAACCTACTCCTGAAGAACAGATGTGGCAGAGGAATTGCAGTGTGGCCTCTGGGTGGAGGTGGGGGTCGTCAAAGGCCAGCTTCTGCTTTATTTTCACTCTCTTAGATGGGTTGCTATAAAGGAAGCTGATCACCATGGCATATGACACTCAAGTCACTTGTTGGAGGAATCCGATGGGAAAAGAGCAAAGCCCTCCTTCTGTGGTGATCACGAGCTCTCCAGCTACGAGAGAAGTCTCAGCATCGTAGCATCCTTGGATCCTTGGCTAACATTTCTGGCTCCTGCTGGCTAGCAGTGGAACTATTTTATGTGCGACAAGGAGATTTGTCAGCTGTCATCTGGGGAACAAGATGTTCTTTTTAAAACATTGCTATAAACACACCTACGTCTCAGGAGCTAGGGTAGAGGGTTTGTAAAAATGGCCACAATTCTTCATCCTTTCTTGTGTCCTTATTTCTTATGGTTTGATTTTTCATCTGTTCCCATCAGAAGGTCCACTTGATTTCTCCACTCTGAATCTGAGCAGGACTTGTGACTGGATCCACCAGAATGTAGCTAAAGTGATGCTAGGCCTGTTCCGAGCCTGGATCCAGGAGGCCTTGGGACTTCTATTTGCTCTTTTGGAACCCTGCCAAGACCGTGTGAACTTTGGCTAGCTTGCTGAGAGATGCCAGCCACACAGCTCAGTCATTCCTTCACTCCAGACGACAGTGATATTCCAGCTGATCTGCCGGGCAACCACGAACCCTGGGCAAGGTCAGCCAAGAAGCCGAACCTGGCCCAGAGCTGAAAAACTGCCCAGCTAATGTCTACAGTGAGGAGCAATAATGAATGATTATTGTATTAAGCCAGGAAATGCTAGGGTGGCTTGTTACACTAAGAGGTACAAAGTCTCTGAGCAGGGTGAGAGCATCCTGGAGCCCTGTGGGTTCCACCTAGCACCCAGGAAAGGGGAATAAGGATCATTGTTAACACTAATGCTAGAATCGGGTTGCTGTTTAAGCCACAATGCCTGCAGCTGCCCTTCCCCCTTACAGATATCCACAGCTACTGAGACATTGTGAATCTCTAGCTAACAGGCTTCCAGGTGCCAGGATCACACCTGGGGAAGAACGCATACATCAATGGAGGTATTAGTGGCCACACCTCCCACCCTCAACCCCTTTCCCTGCTTCCTGCCTGAGAGTCAGTCTGATTGTAGGCTTTTCCTGTGACATGAGACTTGCTCCTTCTTCCATGTGGGTCCTGATTTCCTCTCCTCAGAGACCCCACCATTTGTCTGTCTCTGGTGTGTGGGACTAAAATCTCCTCAGAGACCTCACCATGCTGTTATCTATCATTGGTTTGTACGTGCCATAAATGGCCCTGGTAATAAATTCCTCACCTCTAACAATTCATCTCATTATCTCCTTGAACAATCCACACCCAAGATCTTTCAACCACGTGGTTAGCTGCCTGCTAAAGATGGAGGCTGCCTGGGCATGTGTACACCCACTTTCTTTCTTTCCTTCCTTCCTTTCCTTCTTCTTCTTCTTCTTCTTCTTCTTCTTCTTCTTCTTCTTCTTCTTCTTCTTCTTCTTCTTCTTCTTCTTTTTCTTCTTCTTCTTTTTGTTTTTGTTTTTGTTCTTGTTTTTCTGCAGCTTTGCGCCTTTCCTGGAACTTGCTCTGTAGACCAGGCTGGCCTCAAACTCACAGAGATCCACTTGCCTCTGCCTCCCAAGTGCTGGGATTAAAGGCGTGCACCACCACTGCCCGGCCTTCTTTTTTTAAAAGAAATTTTCTATTCACTTTACATACCAACCACAGATTCCCCCGTCTTCCCTCTTCCCACCCTCCCCCACCCAATCCCCACATTTTCCAAATCAAGGTCTCCCCGGGGGAGTCAGCAGAGCCTGGCACACTCAGCTGAGGCAGGTCCAAGCCCCTCCCCTCTGCATCAAGGCTAGCACTGGGTTCCAAAAAGCCCACCCATGCACCAGGGACAGATCCTGATCCCCCTGCCTGCCCCCCCCACACACACACAGTTCAAGATAAACAACTGTCTCCTGTATCCAGATGGCCTAGTCTAGTCCTATATTAGTCCACAGTTCATGGGTTTCCACTAGTGTGGCTGGGCATCTCTGCACATTTTCCCATCATGATCTCGAAGTCCCTGCCCACAGAATCCCTCCTTTCTCTCATTGATTGGATTCTCAGAGCTCGGTCTGGTGCCCAGCTGTGGATCTCTGCATCTGCTTCCACCAGTCACTGGATGAAGGCTCTGTGATGACGGTTAGGGTATTCACTAGACTGGTCACCAGAGTAGACCAGTCCAGGCACCCTCTCGACCATTGCCAATAGTCCAAGGTGGGGTCATTCTCGTGGATTCCTGAGAACTTCCCCAGCACCCTGCCTCTTCCTATTCCCATGATGTCTTCATTTATCATGGTATCTTTTTCCTTGCTCTCCCACTCTCTAGACGCCCCTCAACTGAAGAATGGATAAAGAAAATGTGGCACATATACACAATGGAGTACTAACTCACTAGTAAAAAACAATGATATCATGAAATTTGCAGGCAAATGGATGGAACTAGAAAATATCATCCTGAGTGAGGTAATCCAGACTCAGAAGGACAAACATAGTATGTACTCACTCATAAGTGGATACTAGATGTAAGACAAAGGATGACCAGACTACAACCCACAGCTCCAGAGAAGCTAGCTAACAAGGAGGACCCTAAGAGGGACACATAGATAGCCCAGCAAAGGAGAAATAGATGAGCTCTACATGAGCAAACTGGGGGTGAGGGGGGTAATGGAGGGCAAAGAATGGGGGATGAGAACCACTTTCTACTACTCTTAATCCCTAGAAGGACCAAGAAATAGATCTGCTGTTGCAGGAAGAAGCTGATGAGGGCAGCGGGGATTTGGCAGTGCTGTGAGCACTAAGCCCATCTTCCAGAAAGAAGGGGTGAGGCTGGGGAGAGGTGGGGTATGCATGAGAAACCCTGGCATCACACAGTCACTGTGACTGACGAATGATCTTCTGAATGTGAAAAACACACCACCTCAGAAGAGACTGCCAGCTGTATTTACTGTCCCTAACTAACGTACTTGAGGGTCCTGCAAATAAAAAGTAATACAAGTAGACGATAAACATCATGAAAACAAACAAACAAAACTGAAGAAGGTGCTTCATAAAGACCTTCAAAGAAGCACTTCCCCTCACCCAGGAGGGCATGCGTGCTCAGTCAGGAGAGGCTCAGTCAGGGAGGTCGTGCTCAGGCCACTTGGACAGAAGAGAGCTTGCCTCCTTAAGACATTTCTCCTAAAGTAAATATCTGTAAATTACTGAAGCAGGTCTATTTATTTTTATTTGAAATACACAGAACTATATTAAAAAAGTTTCTTTTTCCCCCCTTTTAAACTTTCAGTATGAATCAGACATGATATTAGTCAGCATGCCCGTCTTAGGGTTTCTATTGCTGTGGTAAAACACCATGACCATAAGTAACATGGTGAGGAGAGGGCTGATTTCAGCTTACACTTCCACATCATAGTCCATCACCTAAGGAAGTCAGGGCAGGAACTCAAGCAGGGCAGGAACCTGGGGGCAGGAATTGAAGCCACAGAAGGGCGGCTGCTTACAGGCTTGCTTCCCATGGCTTCCTCAGCCTGTTTTCTTATTCCATCTAGGACCACAGCTCAGGGATGGCACTGCTCACAGTGAGATAGGCCCTCCCACATCAATCACCAATAATCAATAAGAAAATGCCGTACAGACGACTTGTCTACCGGCAAGTCTGGAGGCGTTTTCTCAGTTGAGGTTTCCATTTCCAAAATGATTCTAGCTTATGTAAAACTTACCAGCACACGCCTGTAATCCCAGCACTTGGGAAGCAGAAGCAGGAAGGTCAGGAGTTCAAGGTCAGTTTGTAGTGAGCAGCCTGGGCTATGTTAGACCTAATCTCAAAGAAATTTTTTTCGGTCTGACTCATTTTGTAAGCAGGAGGAAGCTGTGATAAAAACAGATAACATAAATTCCTTTTGTGGAGTCTGGTTTATAGCTCCAAGTTTCTTGAAAAGTGTAGCTTTAATGTTCTGTTTTGAGATATTTTCACATTAAAACTTTTAATTTATGTTTATATGAGTATGTTTTTGAGATAGGAACTTGGTCTTGAACTTGCTACATAGCCAGGGCTGGCCTAGAACTCTCCACTCTCCTGCTTCTACTTCCCAAGTGCTGGCTGGGGTTACTGGCACGCACCACCACGCCTGTCTAAAGTTTTCTAACTTATGCATGTAAAATGACAAGAAAGAGGTGAAGTCTAGATTCAAACCCTGTTTGCCTTCCACGACACAAACTCTTACCTCTCCTTTCTACCTAATCCACAGTGTCCCCTTTTATCTCCAAGTGGGTCAAGATTCCCAGTTGATGCCTAAACCACAGGCCATACACAACCTATACACCCCACTTTTCTGACTTGGGCTGGAGTTACTCTGTGCCCCCATGTTTTATGCCCTGGGGTCTCCGTTGCATCACATTACACATGATTAAATACAGTATGAGTTTATACGACATAAGTGCTTTGAAATCAAGGGCAGTTCATCTGAGAACTTAAGCAGCTATTAAGTGAGTTCTGGGGTGGGTAGGACATACAGCATGGATACTCTGGACAGAAAAATGGTTCATATTCCAGACAGGGTAGAGTCAGGAGACATTTCAATTTAGTATTTCTGAATTGAAATGAATGACAAGTGGCTGACATCCCAGATAAAGGAGAACTTCTGGAGGCCGCTCTCTGTAGAAAATCTCAGTAAACAGTTATGGATGGAGAAGAGCTAGCTGCCACCTTTCGATTCGAAATCAGCCAGCAATGACGAGCTAAGTCCATGCTGTGGGAGGCCGGGCTGGGGCAGAGTCAGACATAGGTTTCGTTAAGTCCCTCTCAGCCCAGCCCTGATCCCAGCTCTGTGTTGTCTTCAACAGACAGTTCTAGGGACACTCAAGTGCTCTCCTGACCAGCACACTCAACCGACCAGGAATAAAGCTGGTAAATGAGGAATATTCTTGTCTCTGGTCCTTTAGGTGAACATTACTGGGTAACTGCTATATGCTTTTCAAGAGGCCCAAATACGAGCAGCAGTGCCCCCCAGGGCACAGTCACAGTGGCTTGTCATCTTTTTCTTGCTGTCCAGGACCAGTACTCAAAGCCCCTGCATCATGCCATCCTTGCAGGGTTTGCAAGTGGCAGGCAACCATTTGTCTCTGGGTCAATAAATCTCAGGAAAAGTAACAGTCTGAAAAAACCCCACTTAGGAAAAAAGTTGAATCTAGGATCCCAGGCTGTCTAACTGAGACAGACACAGATTTCCAGAAGGTGAGGAGGGGGCACCCAGCCAGCTTGAAGGGAGGAGGGATGATTCTCACAAACAGCTGCCTGAGTAAACTCAGGATGTACGCAGGGGGAAGGAGCGAACCAAAGCCTAAGAAACCTGTAATGGGCTGGAGAGGCCTGCTCAGTGCTAACAGCACTTTCTGCTCTTGCAGAGGACCAAGATTTGGTTCCCAGCATCCACACGATAGCTCACGACCACCTGTGAACCCAGTTCCAGTGATCCAACACCATCTTCTAATGTCCATGGGCACTGCATGTTCCTGGTGCACAGGCACACATGTAGGCAAAACATTCATATACATAAAATAATCTAAAAAATTAAGGAGAAAGAAGGACTGGCCCCTTCCTCAGCAAAAGCCTGACCTCCTCTTTTATTGTTATCTACATCCACGTGTGGAGAGAGGCACGCCCTCATCCCGTGGAGACTTCTACTCTCTCTTCACCTCTCACTTTCCTGCTGCTCCTCCCCGAAGTCCTCAAGAGGAAGGGAAGTGCCTGACTTCCGGAACAGATGATACCACATGGCTCTGTCCCCACTAGGACATTCCTTCCTTCCAGATGGACAGAAGAGAGGGTGCAGTGGTGAGTGAGAGCTCACGTGGGCTGGGTCAGAGAAGTCGAGGGAGGCTGAGGACATCGTGTCTTTCAAAAAGCCCCAGTGCTCAACACGCCACTTAGTTCATAGCACACACTGGACATAAAACTGATGCTACATACTCTCAGCTAAATAAAAGAAAGTTTGTTCCCAAAAGCCAAGACTAATAGTACATCCCTGAACTATCTGGCTAGAATGCTGATTCAGAGAGCAGGTAGAGGATACCGTGGACACACCTTGATAGCCCTGAACCATGTGCTCAGACAGGGGATCTTCTGAATGTCGATTTGAGTTTCTCAAAGGAGGACTTGAACTTTGGTACCCCTGGCTTTGTGACTGCACTAGACCCTGTCCTTTATGAGGGGGCTGTTCCCTCTGTGGGATGTGACATTTCAGGCCTTCCCCAGCTTGTACTCAACATGTATTCCACTATGACATAGGCTAGATTTAAAGCTTGGATTCAATCAACAGTTAATGTTCATTTTTTGATGATATCCACTCTGGTCTCAATTTAAAGACCTCTATAAAAAATGTTGTTTTGTTTTAGTTTTTGCCTTTCCTTTTTCAGCTAATAGTTGGACTAAGATTTTATAATAAATGGGTTCTAGGACATTTTGATGGCTCCAACATTCAGGCAAAACAGAAGTTGTCATACACACTTGGCATCTTCTTCTATTTATGTGTGGACATCTCACTGTGATCTCCCAGGTCCTGGGCCATTTGGCCCCTGCTGAACGAATCAGCCCCCTCAGGTCTCCTTCCTCTCTCTTCTTCGAAAGCCACTCCGCCCTTTCCACAGCCGCCCACATCCCTCCTAGACTCAGCACCTCCCCTTTCCCAACATCTCCCAGGATGCACCGGGGTGTATTTTCTGACCCCCAAGCCTGCTCCATTTACCGTATTCACAACTCCCAGAGCACCTTTTCAGACCCGTTCCCCAGTGGGTTTGTGAGGAGGCTGGCTGCAGGGCCCATGTCTATCCTGTTTATAAATCTCACACCCTAAACACTCAAATATACACTTTACTCTTTCTGAATAATAAGGAAGCAGAATGCTGATGCTGCTCAACTCAAGCCAGGCAGTACCTAACAACCCCATTTCCATTCTCAAGCTCAGTGTGTGAAGAGGGAGTAATTTCTGTAGACATTTAAGACACCCAATGGCTGGCCTTGGGCCATGCAAACAAGACCCTATTTTATCCGCTCAGTCTTTGCTTAGTTGTAACTGCTTTTGACTATTTGGGAAAAACAAAAACACACAAGCTGTTCTCCTGTGATAATCCCTGTTGTTATCACCCAGCAGAGCTCCAGATTCAATTATATATCAGTAATAGGATTCTGGTTGTCATGTGATCCATTTCATCAGGTACCCATGTCCTTGGTATTCCCACCATGCCACTGGCCTTTTCCAAGTGACTTGGGTACACAGCTAGGAGCTTCTCCTTCTTTAACTTCTTCCTAACAATATTTGGACCTGAGTTGGGAAAATGATGTTGAGCCACAGATAGACCAAGACCGTTTGACACATGGAGGGGTGCATGACTCCACCTCTTATGACTTTTCCCAGCTGTCTAGTACTCAGCAGGCAGAGAGGAAAATGGACAGACTGTGTTTTTTTCCACCTTCCTGGTCCATTCAAGGGCAAAGCTCATAAGTGTGATATTCCTTTAGCTGAGTTCACCTGGGGACAAATTTCCAGAGGAGAAATTCCCTGCTAGCCTGGCAACACATGGGCACCACAGGAAAGCTTCCTCTAGTGGGAGCCTGGTAGGGGTTAGGTCTCTGTGCCAGCACTCTTGGGGTGCTAAAGAGAGCCTTGTTTAGATAAAACACAGCTGCCCCAGAAAATTCATCAATGCTTCCTGCCTGCTACCCCCTCCACAAGAAAAGTGGGTGATGATGTAATGTGAAAGCTATCATTCACTAAGCACCTGGCTTTCCAGAGGGTAACAGCTACAAGCAAGGTGGGCAGCCAGAGACCACCAGACATGCAAATTAGCCTCTTTATGCAAAGAAGATGCAATAGAGACCCTGGAGTCAGCCTGTCTGTGCCTGAATCCCAATGCCCAGTTTTAGCAGCTGTGCCTTGCTAAGCCTTGGTTTCCTCCTCAGGAAAATGGAGCTCACAAGGGGACACTGAGTTGTTGTGGGGCTAAAACATTTAAAAACATTTTAGAAAAGTTAGGTGCTGAGCATAGTGTGTGGTGTGAAAATGGCACCCAGTAAGGACCCTCCTCCCCATGGCCCTCTGTTGTAGCTATACCAGTTACAGGCTACCAAGAAGAATCCAGGCTTTCGGTTTATTTTAGAAGATTCTGGCAAAGTCCAACATCCAAACCTGACAGAGACCACACAGGGGAGCAAGCTAAGAGAAGCATCTTGCTTATGACTATAGAGACAAATACATTAAGCAAAATATTAGAAATGAAAGCAACAGCATATTTCATTCTTTAAGCGGGTGAAACTTTAAAAATAGAATTCATTTCCTTAAAAGGTCAAAAGAAAAGTTATATTAACACATCAACATTTTAAGTATAAATAGTCCTTGAAAAAGAAAGCAAAAATTG
This sequence comes from Peromyscus californicus insignis, assembly GCF_007827085.1. Classification (NCBI taxonomy): domain Eukaryota; kingdom Metazoa; phylum Chordata; class Mammalia; order Rodentia; family Cricetidae; genus Peromyscus; species Peromyscus californicus. The sequence continues at coordinate 113,225,111 of NW_026294402.1, read as the reverse complement.
ATCAAAAACTTCAGACTTAACTGGACAAGATTGGGCTCTAGTCAAACCTCACAGACAAAATATCAACAGAGCAGACCTACAGACTTCTAGCAGGTTCCATTACGAAGGGAAAACACACCAAATAGCATCATTTGAGGGAAGAAATTGAAGTCACACACAAAAAACACACACAAACCCCAAAACATTCCGACTCCGAGATGGGGAGTCACGGAAACAAAATCTGTATGAAAATGTGTCTCCAGGAAGGGCGGTAAAGGAGGGAGAGAGGATGCAGCAGAGAGGGGACCCAGCCCTGAGGAAGAGCACACCCAGAGGTGGCCTGATTGGGTGCTGCTCAGCTCCTGGCTATTTATGACCATGGCTAACTAAGCTCCAGCTATCTGAGGGCCAGTCAGCCTTTTAAAGAGTAACAGGTACAGAGCATTAAAGTAAATAAATAAATAAACAAGCAGGACTGGGGAGATGCCTCCGTGGAGAAAGCAATTGCCAAGGAAGCGTGAGGATTGGGGTTGACCCCAGAACCCACGTAAATGCAAGGTAGCCATGGTGGCTCCTCTGGTTCAGTTGAGAGACCCCGACTCAACAAATAAGGTGGAGAAAGGAGGCTGACAACAACCTCAGGCTTGCACATTTGCACACACATGTGCAGCCATACATTGGGGAAATGTATATGCACATGCACACACAGAAAAGCAAACCAGAGTGGGGCAGGTGCATGCAGGGAACGGGGCTGGAGGGCAAAAGCTGTCAGGAAGAGGGAAGGAATCGAAGGCGGTCAGTGGGTATCAACACGTTTGATTTCCCTGGCCTCGTGGATAACGGACCCGCCTTCCAGCATCCTCCCTTCCTACCTCTGGCTGAAAAGGCAACTCTAGCTCGTCTGGGAAAGTTGGTGGAAGATCAGCTCCGGGAAGAAATCAGAAATCAGCAGCAGTATTGTACTGACACTGTGTCTAAATTGGAAGAAAATTTAAATAGGCATGGTGGTGTGTGCCTGTAACCCCAGGTATGTTTCACGTATTTTATATGCACTGAAGTACTTCATTTGAAGTATTTCAAACACATTGGTTTTGAGCATGCTCAGCAAGTGCTCGACTACTGAGCTATATCCCTAGCCCTGCCATGTTCACCTTAAGCGGGTCCTGGGAGCCCTAAACATCTCTTAGCTTTGTGTCCATTATCCAGGGGCTCTTATCACTGCTTCCTTCCTATATGGTAAGCTGCCACAAGGTCCCCATTTAAAAAAATGTTATTTTAAATTTAGATTTCTTATATGCATTTGTTGTACGATGAATATATTCTCCTTTTCCTGCCTTCTTCCCACTTGGCCCCCTGTGTTACCTTACACAGCCTCACTTCCACTTTCATTTAATATACACAGAGAAAACTCTGTGACTACATAAAGTATAGGAACTACAAATGAGAGGGAAACATTTTCTGGGATTAATTTGCTTAATAGTATTGTTTCCAGTTGCATCCATTTTCCTACAAATAACATGACTTCATTCTTACGGCTGGAAACATGCCATTGTGTATAAAAACCACATTTTCTCTATCCATTTCTCTCTTGCTGGACAGCTAGGCTGGCTCAGTAATCTGGCTATTGTGAACAAAGCTGCAGTAAACACTGATGCTCTGTTTCTCTGTGATGTGTGACGCGGAGTCCGTTGGGTCAACACCCAGGAGTGGTAGACCTGAGTAATACGGTAGATCTAGTGGATCTGTGTCTCTTTTCTGAAAACCGTACATACTGATTTCCACGGGGTCGGGCTAGCTAGATAACACCCCCACCAGCAAACGTGTGGGCTCCCTGTTGTCCACAACGGCAGCCAGCAGTGTCTTGATTCCCTGACCCACCCTGTCCACATCTCATCCTGGGGGCTTTAAAGCTTCCTAAGCTGCTCTAAACCAGTGTCTGCTGTTTGTGGCCCCAAATGCAACTTCCTGCTTTAAGATAGAACTGAGTCAGACCTTCCCTGCAAGAGCAAGTTGAGGGCTATGGTTGGAAGGCCTCTGCCTGAGGTTGCCCCGCCCTGCCCTGCTTCACCCTGACTGTCTCCTCTGGGAACAGACGTACCTCTCAGGGACCATCGTTCTCACCGTCAGCTCCAGGGGAGATGTTCAACTTTTTCCTGACTTCAAAAATTTTATTATTTTCAAATTGTGTATGTGTGTGTGAACACATGAGTGTAGATGCACTTGGAGGCCAGAAGAGGGAGGTGTCGGACCCCTTGGAGCTGGAGTTACAGGTGATTGGGGGCTGTCTGATGTGGGTGTTGGGAACCGAACTTATGTCCTCTGCAAGAACAGCAACTGCTCTAAACCACTGAGCCACCTCCAGTCTCCTTCCTCACTGCCAACCAAGTGTGTGTGACGTGTACGCATGGTGTGATGTCAGAAGACGATTTTGTGACATCTGGTCTCTCCTTCCACCATTATCCGGGCCCTGGAGATCCAAATCAGGTCACCAGGCTTGCTCAGCTCGTGAGCCATCCGAGCCCTCTCCCAGACCTGTTTTTAATGGTTTACTGATCTTTTAAGTTGTCTTTTGTCCTAGCTTAGCAGTTTGCTTTCATGGCTCTCTCTCTTTTTTTTAAAGGTACTTTGTTGTCTGGTAAAAAAAAGATTTAAAATTCAGAAGAAATGGGTAAATACTGCTCCACATCTAGTTGAAGGTGGGATCCAAGAGTTTTAATGCTCACTTCTTAAATCCCTCTCACAGATCTGCTGTGGCATGGTGGTGGGAAACATTCTTAATTGAGCCTTGCCGAAGTTACAGCTTTACTGACATTTCTCAGGCTGGACTGGAGCCTCCCGTTCAAACACCATGAATACACAAACGAAGCTTTTCATGCCAACGAAAGCTGAGCTCTGCCTTGGAACATAGACCACACTGTGATTGGAAGTGGACATCTGGGGTTCTCCATCATTTCCTGGTGCCCACGGCCACCAGAAGGGCCAGCAGTCACTGGGACCTTCAGTCTAGGCTATCTCTGTGGTGCCAGCACTCAGGCAGGACTGACAGGTAACACGTACCGGTTAGGGATTACAGTCCTGGTGCTCTCCTCCACCTCCTCTCAGCCCATGACAGATAAAGGGCAGGGTCTTCAGAAGTAACCCAAACAGGAAACAAGCACCAAGGAGAATGCAGGGTAAGAGCGGCACCTGGACCAGGGCCAGGTGAGGAGCACTGCTTGGCATTATGCAGGAAGTTCAAGGTAAAGTCACCAAGGGGCTCAGGGCACAGGATTAAAGACAGGAAGGGGGCAGGAAAGACTTATTATTTTCTAAGTATTGATTTCCCGAAGGGCTCTCTTACAAGGGTTAGCAGTGAGTTCATTCATCATCTTAATGGCCAGCCCAGGATGACTATAAACATCTGAGGGCTGCATTTTACTGGGGGCTACTATTAACTTGATAAGAGACACCGGAGACAGTAGAACACACGGCAATCAGCAGATTCTGCGGCCAGGGGAGCCGCAGAGGGAAGGAAAGCCATCTGTACTTTCTGACATACCGACGGATGGGGTGCACTTCTGCCCCGGCAATGCCCGACTCCTCAGCTCCAATGACATGTCTTGCTTTATTCACAGGCACAGACATAAAGGTTCCCACACTGAACCTTCCGCCCACGGAAGGGTCAGGTACCTCCTCAAATATAAAGCTATGCAAACACATTAAGTTTCCAAATCCTCTCTCAGTTCAGATTAGAAATCCGATAGGTTTTTATCATCTGGCGCCGTCTTGAGTCACTTGCCTTGAAAGTGAGAAGAGAGATTCCTGAGAGAAACGGAACACCCATTCCGTGGTGGAGGTAGATATTACTGGGAAGACTCGCTTTACAATCAAAACAAACTCACCTGTCCTGATGCCACTTGTCATAAAAGAGTAAGCTGACCTGGTAGTTAATGAAGACTCCAAAGCCCAGCCTGACTGGAAATTCAAACCATTCACTTCTCAAAAACAGCAAAAATGAGCTTCCTTGGTATACTACCATGCCCCTCCTTAGGCCTTGTCATGGGAGGAGTAAAAGGACCCAGAAGCCATCCCCTCACCTCAGTCTCTCAAGGTGATTAGAAGATGAAGCAGTAAGTAACTCCACAACCAGACTCAGTGACTGATGACAATGGATTGTGAACTAAGCTCTAGGCAGCTTGGCTGTGCTCTGCAAGTGTGATGGGTGAGGTCTGTCTCTCCCACATGAGCCCATGACCATCGATTCTTCCTCATGCCTCGGCCTTCCGACACTCCCATCACTGAATCCTATCTTCCCATTTCTCTGGCCTGACGGCACTTCCTGTAAGATGTCAACGAGGTTGCCTAGCATCATGAGAGTATTGTGCTGCATATCGCCAGCCCAATAAAAGACCCAAGTTCAAACCTGGAAGCACAGTTTCTGCTAAAAGTGTATGGCCTTTGCGCCATCACAAAGTTGGAGAAATCGCAAGCTGAACCGTCATAAGGTGGGAACCAACAGGACACCGAGTAACTGATGATCTGTATTATGTACTCACATATGTTGGGAGTCAGGAGTCTACCACACCTTATATACACATGCTTGGCATAGGCCCCACTCAATCCTTAACACATGTCAACATTATAGTGCAAGAAATTGTTACCCTGGACCCTGGGTCATACTGATCACCAGAGAGAGAGCTGGAACTTCTGTCTGCACCTGCTAATCACCAGTGCTCACTTTCCCCCCACTTCACACTTTACATTGTAAATGCAAACAGTGCAGACTCCAGCTTAGCTTCTGCTATCACTCCAAAGCACAGATTTCAGCCTAAAAGTCATCAGCTTTAAAAATGACATGGATGCTACATTTGGGTTGACTTTTCCATTCCCTTCCATCCCCTACACACACACACACACACACACACACACACACACACACACACACAGCCTCCAAATGCTAATATATTTGGCTAGTTAATCTGTTGCCAAGGGGAGGATGTGAGATGCACCCAGGATGTGAAAAAGGTTTGACCAGTAATGCAGAGTCACAAGACAGACAAGCAGGTTAGGGCACAGAACTAGTGCATATGAGGAATAGATAGGCCAGAAGTCTAGACCAGTGGCCTACAGGCTGGATATGATCAGGGGACATGTTTTGTTTGGCTTATACGACACTCAGAAAACATTTTAATTAGCTGCCAAAGTAACATAAAAATGAAGTTCTGGTTTTTATTGAAAAATAAAATCTGGCAGCACTAGTTAACACTCCCACTTCAATTACTGGGCTACTGAAGTGGCTGACCCATGGGTGACATCGGAACCCTCCATCTTCCACAGAATCTACCATATTCTTTTCCATACCTGGACACTGTCACCTATTCTCACACCTGCCTTGTCCAATTCCTGGAACTGTGAAGTGTTCTTTAAGCAGAACTCTAACTTACAACTTCCAGGAGCTTAGGAAGTGAGACTCGCATCTGTCAGAGTGCCTCACTGATTTTCCCCTGCCAGACCTAGACCTCTGCATCTGAGGGCACCGTTTTCAGAACCAAAGAGGTCATGTTGGCATGTGCATGGTAGTTCTGATGTGCTGGGGGGTGGCCTCCCAGGGGGTCTCCACCCTAATCCTTAGACCAATGAGTCTCAACTTTCTTATGTTGAGACCCTTTAATACAGTTTCTCATGTTGTAGTGACCCCCAACCATAAAGTATTTTCATTGCTACATCATAACTGTAATTTTGCCACTGTTATGAATCATAATGTAAATATCTGTGTTTTCTGATGGTCTTAGGTGACCCCTGTGAAAGGATCGGTTGACCCCAAGGGGTCACGACTCACAGGTTGAGAACCACTGCCTTACAGAGTATGAACTTCTGCCTTTTCATCCCTAGGGTATATTTACCTTTACACTGTTTCCAGAGTGGCAAGAGTAAGCCCCTCCCACACCACAGTAGCTGACTGAACAGCCTACTTGCCCTTTCCTCTCTTTCATCTTTCAAATAGACCCAGTGCCCTCAGCTCCTTGCCTCCAGGTTGGCATCTGGGAGACACAAAGCAAGATGGCATCTCACAGTGTGGAAGCCTGGAGTGCCATGGTCTGCATCAGTCATTCTGTAGCTGTGATAAAAAGCTATGGCAGCACGCAATAGAAGGAAGTAAGGGTTCATTTTGATGTATGGTTCTAGAGGGAGTGATTCCATCGTGGCGGGGGAAGGTTTAGCAACAGGAAGCAGGAGCAGGAATCTGGCTGATCACATTTCATCCACACACAAGAAGCAGAGGAAATAAATAGGAAATGGGATAAGGATATAAACCTTCACATCTCACCTTCAGTGACACACTTTCTTCACCAAGGCTGTACTTCCTAAAGGTCCCATGACCTCCCCAAAGACCACCACCCACTGAGGACCAAGTGTTCAAGTCTCTGGGCCTTATGGCAGACTTTTCTCATTCAAACTACCACATGGTTAGAAGATGGAATGTCCTCCCTAGATTTGTGTGTTGAAAGACTAGTACCTAGCTGGTGACTATTTAATTTGGAGGTGGGGCTTAGCTTGAGGAAGGAAGTTATGAGGGAGTGTGCCTTTGTAGGTGACACCTGTCCCCTCTCACTTCCCAACTCTCTGCTTCTCATCTGTCATGAGGGTGGACAACTTCCTATGCCACATGCTCCTGCTGCCATAATGTTCAGCCCAAGTACATGGAAACAAGCAACCATGGACCGCGAGCCAAAATAGAGAATTCCTCCCTTCACACTGCCATCTTAGGAAGTTGGTCACAATGACTGGCAACTAATACAGGAAGCCCGTCATTGCCATTTTGACTTTTCTCTTGGTAGAGCGACTTTTGTAATTTCATGGCCAATGGCTGCTACCCTCAGTGCCCAAACTTAGACTGGGAGCTCTCTTGCACCTAGATGAAAGTTTGTTCTTTCAAGCCCTGTCTGTTTCCATCGTGTTCTGGAATGCCTCTTCCCATCATGCCTCTGAGTCCTCCACTCCACAGGCCAGCCCTCTTCCCATCATGCCTCTGAGTCCTCCACTCCACAGGCCAGCCCTCTTCCCATCATGCCTCTGAGTCCTCCACTCCACAGGCCAGCCCTCTTCCCATCATGCCTCTGAGTCCTCCACTCCACAGGCCAGCCCTCTTCCCATCATGCCCAGGCCTCTCCTGTTGGGTTCCCTTGCTGTCTTCTGCCTCTCTCTCCTGCTCCAGGCCAGCTTCCCCGATTCACCAGCCAAAACACTGGGACCACTCCTTGTCAACCCTGCTCACAGCACATTTTTCTGAACCAACCATAAGCCCTTATCCAAGGATTCTGCCAATGTGAGATTAACTGTCACAGCAATGATTGGCTCTACCTTGGCACACCTGGACCTCACAGCAACTTCTCAGCATATCCGTATGGTAGTTAGTATCTTGTATCTTAACTATTAATTATCTTAAGTATTTGATGACATGCCCCAGTAGGCTGGGAGCACCCTGGGAGCAGGGGGTATGCCTTATTCCTATCTGTCACCCCTAGTGACTGGTACAGTCTTCGGCATTTAATAGGTACTTAGTAACTGCTATCCAAACAAGTCCCATGCAGCCAGGTAAGAAGCCTAAATAGATTACACGAGCTGAGATTTGGGGCAATATTCATTGATACACGGTGGAAGGGATGACTCTTGTAATAATAGCCTCAGTCATGAACGAGGACTCATTCAAGTGTGTAAACAGGCACCATGAGCTATGAGTCTGGGAGAGGGGGTACCCAGGAAGGATTGGGCTCAGGCTGGCCTTGTGGGAACAGCTGAGGAGTCTTAATGCCATCCTGAAGATTGTGAGGCAGAAGGAGGGACAAAAATCTAGCTTATTCTTGAAACGGTACTGTTATAGCTGAGATCAGAAGGCTTATTTAAAAATTTTAAGAAGATTTTATTTTGTACATGTGGGCATTTGGTCTTGTACCACATGCATGCCTGGTGCCCACAGAGACCAGAAAAGGGCAACAGATTGTCTGGGACTGGAATTACAGATGGTTGTGAGCCACTAGGGGTTCTAGGAATTGAATCTGGGTCCTCTGGAAGAGCAGCCAGTGCTCTTAACTGCTGAGCCATCTCTCCAGCCCCAGAAGGCTCACTTTTAATTAAATTTCTGAATTATATATCTACTGTGGTGGTAATTGTTCTATACTTATGTTCAACTGAAATGAAGTATCTGTAAAATTGTTTTTGTTTCAGCCCCTATTTTTAAAAATATATTTTATTTTATGGGTATATGTGCACATCTGAGCGTATGTGTATGTATATATGATCCAGGGGAGGCCAGATGAGGGATCCCCTGGAACTGGAGTTCCAGTGGTTGTGAGCCATCGTGAGGGTGTTTTGTAAGAGCTGTAAGTGTCTTGAGAGCTGAGCCATCTCTCCAGCCCTGTTTATTTCAGCCAGTGTTTACTCGTCATTACTGTATTGTTTTACTGGACAGGAAGTAGGGGCATAGGGGGCGTAGCTATGGGAGGCTCGTGTGCCCATTTCTGAACTCCTCTTTTTTTCCACAGTGAGTGACAGAAACTGGTGGGGAAATTCTCCAGCAGCCTCCTCCACCTTGAGAGGAATGGAGCTAAGGTGTGTTACCTCAGGTTCTCGGAGCTCTGCGAAGACCAAGCCCGTGTGGTCCCTGCTCATCCAAACATTCCTCTTTCTTCCTTTCTCTGTCTTAGCTCCTTGCTCCCACACAACGCCTCATGAGGTTACTCTCTAGGCAAAGGGACGTTCTGGACGATTTACTTTTTTTTCTCTGATAATAATCTTTTAAATTTTATTTCCTCTTGAATTAGGTTTTTCTTGGTTTTGTGTTTTAGAATCTTTTTGGTAAGATTCATACAGAACCTAGTAAAGTCCATGTGTTGTCCATGTGGTAGAGTGGGTGAGCTCCCTCGGCCGCCCGTCACTACATACCTCTAGTGCAGGTAGAGCTGAGCCAGACCATTTCTATCCCAACTGAACCTTGAAGAATGATTGTCATGGGGGGCATCTTTGTTTCTGTCACTGTGGCCATCTGCTTTTCTGGTTGGTTCACAGAGCTACAGGGTGTCTACCCTTCCCCTACTCTCACAATAATGCTTACAACATCATGAGGAGCCATGATATCTTGTCAGCTTTCTGCCAAAATGAAAGCTAAGATTCTCTAGGCCAAAGGTTTTCTAGGTCACCGGGACTCAATGGCAAAGGAGTCAACCTGATTCAGCCTCATTGTCACCACGACCAGCGATGGTAGCTATTGACTCATCCCTGTGGCCTTTTCAAGTACACTGTCCTCGAGTGACCCCAGCTTTTGTCTAGAACTGATGGGTGACTAACTAATGCATCAACACTGTCTTTCACAACCTCAATGGGCAGTGCAAATGCCTGAACAGAAGGCCTCCTACGTGCTCAAATGTGTACCTCAGGGTGCCATGAGCTGAGGACCAGGGGGACGGTTCCTCATGAAGTGATTCAGGTTCCATGTGAACACCAGCTCCCTGAGCCCAATGCCACCAACAGAGAAAAGCTGCAAACATCCGAAAATCTGCTGCCAGAGCAACTGGGTAGAATGGGGTCTCTCCTGCCCAGGCCTGCTCCTCCTTTCTCAGGGGGTAAGTGCACTGGGGGGCATAAGGGAGGGAGAAAGCAACAGACCCCCTTCTTTTGGAATCACATTCTATAAACTTCAATTCATTTGAGTAAGTGAATTGGCTCTACCAAAAGTGCACTCAACTAATGGAAATCATCGAATTTCCTCAATTCCCTCCAATGTGGCAAGAATAAATATGTCAAAGTATCAGCTGACACAGATGCCCATGTAACAGAGAGCATGGAATGTATTGTTAGTGATCATAATCATGACAAGCAGGAATCCATCCATATGTATTTTCACAACTACTGACACAAAACTGAAATTTTATAGAACATATATGTGCGGGGAAATAACAGCTGTAGCTGCTCAGAGAGAGCCAGTCCACAAGAGAGAAGGGACGGAGTACAACATAAGATAGATGCTCTCCAGGGTACGTATTCACGGCTGATACCTGGGCCGTACCAGCAGCCTGCTTAGTCCAGGATGAAAGCCGATTTCTAGTAATTCCAAGTTCCTTATAAAGGAGTGGCCTTTGTAGAATCACTGCATGACCCATGCTACAGAGCAAGTCAGCAGGTGTATTAGATGGCAAATGGCTCCCCCTCAGGGGACTCTCCTTACCTTCTGCCACATGTTGATGAAGAAGAGTTCCCGAGAAATATTGAAGGATACGTTGGCATCATAGGCATCGTCCCCAAGGTTGGAGATGGAGATGTTCAGAGAGATATTCTTCACAGCCCCCAAAGCTAGGTATGGGGTTTTCTCATCAACACTGCAAAGAAAAACCAACAGCAATTAGTATTCTTACACTGACAGTGATGTAACAGGGGCGCCAGCAGGTAGTGTGGAGGTGTTGGGAAATGGACGACAACTCTCAGGAGCCCCATCCACTAGGCACATGGCCTTGGAGACCAGCACCCATGGGCCTCTGGTGTTTTGTTTTTGTTTTTTGTTTTCCTTAGAACAAGGGCTTCTATGCTTTTGAACTCACTGGACTGGCACATGGCTCACAAGAAACTCTGTACATCACACTTGGAAAGCTTAAAAACATTTAGAAAGCTTTATGTGAAATTCATTCACTCAGTGCTTTTGAGCAGATCCTGTGTTTTTGTCCTCTTAGGTGTGATGTTTAGTGTTGACTGTCAATGTGACGCAATCTAGAACTGCCTGGGAGATGGCCTCTGGGCATGCCTGTGTGGAGTGCTAACTGAGGTGGGAAGACACTTCCTCATGTGGGCGGAGCTCTCCCCTGGGCATGGATTGCAGACTATGAAACAGAGAGCTGAGTACTAGTGCTCATCTCTGCTTCTTAGTGCAGACACAATGAACCATCGCTCTTAAACGCCCGCTATTGTGACTTCCTGCCATGACCCACTGTAACCTGAAAGTGTAAGTTAAACGCCCTCTGCTGTGACTTCCTGCTATGACTGACTGTAACCTGGAAGTGTAAGCCAAATATACCCCTTAAGCTTCTTTGGTTAGAGAATTTTATCCTAACAAGAGGAAAAGAAAGTTAGACCCTAAAAACAGTAGTATATAACTTCAAGGAGATAGAAAATGCATATGCAAAGCAAATATTCATAACCAGCTGGAGAAACCTTGGAGGGAAGGAAGTAACTGATCTGGAGGAGTAGATGCCATTTTTAATACAATAGTCATGGAAGCCTCCATTAGGAGGTGACCTCACTACAGAACAGGATTTGCAGAATGGAGGGCTTCCCAAGGAGGGTCTCTGAGGTGGGTACAGAGCGGGCATGTTCAAGGAAGAGAAGGAGGCCACAGAGGATTGCCAGATTCTATAGGTCCTAGTGTGTCACCATCAAGACCTTGGTGTAAATATGATACAGACGGGAACCCCTACCAGCTCTGAGCTGAGAAGTAATGACTCTTGGGGTCCATATCAGGAGGAGGCTCCTACTGGATATGATGGAAATAGTCTATGGAGCATGCTTGAGAGAAGTTGGGTGAGGTGTCTCCTGCAATAAGTCAGTTGGAAGAAGGGGAAAGGTCAAGCCAGGCAGGTGCAGCTGAAGTATGGAGAAGAGCCATGTTGGAGATGTTTCTAAGGTTGTGCCAACCTTGGATTTTCCTGAATTAGATGAGGGATGTTAGCAGATGAAGAGCCGATGGTGGCTCAAGGGCTTGGGGATTCAATAACTGCATTTAGGGCTGCCATTTAGTGAGATAGGAGAGACTGTATGTAGAGAAAGCTTAGCAGAGACAAAGCAGATGCCTGTTGCAGTTTATAGGAAACACAGAGACAGCTTGATACATGAGCTGGGAGTTGGAGGAGGCATTTGGGTTGGAGATCTACACATGGGATAAAGACGAAGGACACCAGAAAGTGAGTGCAGAAGAAAATGCACTTTCTCAGTTAGAACCTGAAGAGGAGACAGGTGCAGCTGGGTCTGGAGGAATGTCAGGCTTTCCAGCATGGAAGTAGGTCCAAACAGCAGGGGATTAGAACTGATGACTGAAATGAGTTACATAGCAGGGCTTCTTAGGCTTTCTCTACTTGTGAGCCTTTATGACTCGCTTAGTTTCGTTCACATTGCTGTGATAAAATACCCCAATAAAGCAACCTACAGGACAAAGGGTTTATTTCAGGTCACAATTTTAGTTTTCAATGTGGAAGAAATATAAAACACCTAACGACACCACCTCCTCAGTCAACAGCAGACAGAGAATAAATGCATGCGTGATTATTACTCAGCTCGGGTTCTCTCTTACCCAGTCCAGGACCTAAACCCTGATAATGGTGCCACGCACAGTGGGTTGGGTCTTCCCAATCAATGTAATCAAGACAATCCCCCACAGACATGCCTGCAGGCCAACCTGATCTACACAAATCCTCACTTTCCTCCCAGATGATTCTACAGTATGTCACGTTGACAATGAAAACCAATCAATACAGTGGCTTAGAAGTTTTTACATGACCCTGGGTAAATAAATGTATGAAACAAGTATACAGTTCAAACATTTACTGGTAACAAATCTATTTTAAGATAATTCTTTGGTATACATATAAATTGAATATTTATTAAGGACTAAAGCAAGTTTGTATACAAATGACATGGGTATGATTTTCTGTGTAGCACAACAATCCATGTACACACTAATTTGTGCTGCTTATATAATCATGGGTATGTGACTAAAAAGTGGACTTAGTGAGTCATAAAAAAGAGAACATGAAATTGGGAGGGGTTGGGGAGGTAGGGGTGTGTCTGGGAAGATTTAGAAAGAGGAGGGGGTAACTATGATCAAAATACATTGTAAACACGTATGAAAGACTCAAAGGATAAAGATATTATTTAAAACAGATTTAAAATATACTCATTTGAGACATAGTAAAGGGTAACGGTAGGAAATTATTAAAAGCTTTTGTTTTCTATAATTAAATCATTATGTTTCTATAAAAGCAGAAATCATGGTATGTACAGTAAAAAAGCTATGATCTGTAAGAGAGTGGCCTCTACTGAACGGACGTTCAGGCAGCATTCTTTGGCACCATGGCGTGATGGCACATTCAGTACAGAGTCCAGAATGGTGGCACTACAGAGAAGTTAGGTGGTGTAATGTGGGTGAGCATTGTCAGAGACATCTCAAATCCACATTAAATCGTAGTTATTGTGAGTTCAGAAACCTACCACTACCAGGATTTTGCAATCCCATGTTCAGCTAAAAAAAAAACCCGAATTGGGTTGTGACCCACACTTAAAGAAGGTTGATGTACACAGAGGTCACTGGTGACCTTGTTATGAATTCTACGAGTGAGTCAGGGCAGAAAGCCTGACTGGAGTGAGAGGGGAGTCCATGAGAACAGTGAGTACAGGTGGGTATCGGGAGGTGTTCCTTTCAGTTAAGTGGAATGGAGAAACAGGATAGAAGCTACCAGGGAAGTGGGCTGTGGAGATGATTTTTAAAGGATGGCAATTATAGGGCATTTGCACGTGAATGGGAAAGATCCCTCAGAGAAGGCACAATGAGTGAGCATGGGACAAGGGACAGTTGCTGGTGGGGCCTGGCGAACACATGGAAAGGCTGGGGCTGAATGAACTGCGTGGTACAGCTGCTGAGTGCGGGTGGAGAATTCAGGCTCCTTTGTACTTGGCATTGAAAGTGACTCAGAGTCAAAGACAGGGAGAAGAGAGAAGGGGAGGATGTTGGGTCGTGGCAATGGCAGGGAGAGTGGGGGAGTGAATGGGCCAAGGATGATAACCATGGGGATGAAGACGATAACAAAGATGAGTACCAAGTCATATAAGCTCTGGGCAAAATGAAGTCACTCCAGTGGGATATGTAGAAGCCTCTGAGAGTCTGTGCAGTGGACAGTTGTTTCTCTTGGCTGTTTGGCTCAGAGACTCTACAATAGATGTGAAAGGTACATCAACAGATAGGGAACAGGTAAAGCTGTGGGCACCTGAGTAAGAAGTCTTGTGATCTAAGGATGTTTGTTCAAGTGGCCTTACTTTGGTGATAATGCTCCCAACCACAGCTCTGAATTTTCAGGGTTTCACAAGGACATTATGGTCCTGTGATTATCTGAGGTGGCTGCAGAAGGTTTGAAGACCCAGAAGACACTTGCTTTGTTTCCTGTTGAAGTTGGTTGCCCCCTCCAAGCTCCTTGGAAGCCTCATCTAAACCAGCTTGTATCTTTCCAATAAACTAGACTTAAATTGACTGGTATATGTTATGTGGTCTGCAGCAATTAACATAGCTAATACAACATGCAAGAGAAGAGAACTATTCAAACACTCAACAGGCTACTATTCTTTGAAATATAGACTTTGGAGGAAGGAACCACCATTATCCATCTCCGGAAAGAAGCCCCCTCTCTAGTGCGTCTGGCATGCCAACAAGAAAAACATGCTCAACAAGACATCTGATGGCCTTGCTTTGGAAGCAAGAGCTCCAGGGATCCAAACAAGATGTGAAAAATTAACTTAGAGAAGAGTTTTAAATTCTTGAATGGTCTCCAATGAATTAAGACCTTGACCCCAAGCTATTGTGGCAATGATTTATTATTGTTGGCCACTCTGGTTTTAAACAATTGATGGGTTATTTCTGTCCCCATTTGCTTTTGTAACATGAAAGGAAGAATCCTCAGACCTTGAATTATGAGACAGCGTTCACCTAGCTTTATCAAGAGAAGGACCTGCACACACTCTCAGACGGCCAGTCACCTCAGAGTGACCAGTTTCTGTGGGATATTAAACAGAGAGACCACAGAGGTAGGCACAGCACCACAGGCGAGAGAGCTGCCGCCTCAGTGTCGTAGTTCACAAGACTAGTCTCTTTCTCCCATGTATAAATGCCAAGGAATCAGGCCAGGGACATCTGAACTTATGCCAGGCCCCCACAACACGGGCCCTTGCCACTTAATCACACAGTAAGGTGACTCCTGGGTTTTCATGGTCAAGTGATTCCAGCTTGGTCTGCAATTAAGGAAAGCCAGGCACCTTCCAGGGTAGAAG
This sequence comes from Peromyscus californicus insignis, assembly GCF_007827085.1. Taxonomy (NCBI): domain Eukaryota; kingdom Metazoa; phylum Chordata; class Mammalia; order Rodentia; family Cricetidae; genus Peromyscus; species Peromyscus californicus. The sequence goes on along the minus strand of NW_026294402.1, from coordinate 113,210,078 downwards.
TGAACTGAAAACTTTTTAAAAGAGACCTCAAAGTTGTTTTCATTCTTTCTCTAAAGCTAAAACTCTATAACCAAAGCCGTAGGCTGCTGCTCGCTAAGTTATTCTTAGAAATGAAAGGAAAATAGAGTTTGCAGCATGGGGCCGGGTGCTGTCAAACAAGCCTTTCTGAAACTTCACAGGAACTGGAGAGTAACGCTTCCAGAGAGGAGGAAATCACGAGGCAGAGAGCTAAGGGGGCTGGATGGGAACTGAGGGCCTCCCATGTCTACAAAGCCTTCTCCTCTCCACTGTCACCCATGTCCTTTAGTCCCGTCTGCCATGGTGCCAGGAGTTCTTCTTGATGTGGTGTGAATAACATATGTTCCTATTGTGAGCTCACCAGCCTCTTGAATTCTACTCAGCTCTACACTTTACCAAGGTGGCTACATACTAATTTTTAAAATTTTAAAGAATTTTCATACATTTAAACAATTAAACATGATCATTTATACACCTAATTTCTCTTTTCAACTCCCCTACCCAACTTCATACCCTCCTTCTCTCTCTCTCTCTCTCTCTCTCTCTCTCTCTCTCTCTCTCTCATAACTCACTATTGCTGTGACAAAACACCACAACCAAGGCAAATTATAAAAGAAGGCATTTAATTAGGGCTTACAGTCCAAGAGGGTTAGAGTCCATAGCCATCATGGCTGGGAGCATGGCAGCAAGCAGGCAGGCATGTGACTAGAACATTAGCTTACATCTTACATCTAATCCACAGTCACAAGGAAGGAGAGGGAGAGAGGACGAGAGATCACTAACTGGGAATGGCTTTTGAAACCTCATACCCCAACCTCAGTGTAACACCTCCTCCAACAAGGCCACAACTCCCAATCCTTCCCAAACAGTTCCACCAACTGAGGACACAACATTCAAATATATGACCCCATGGGGCCATTTACATTCAAACCATCACACCCACTAATCCCACTTGGCATTGTCTATATGTGTAAGGGTATGGGGCCAGTGATGTGAAACAAACTTCCAGACTTGCCATGGTTACGGTACTTATGACGTCACACAAGCTGTGGTTACCTGCACAAGATCAATCTGAACCAAATTCCAGCATAGGTGCCGAAGATTCTCTCCAGGCCCCAGCCCTTACTGAGGAGCTACTGGCAGTTGATAGCCAGCTCTGGGGGAGGGAGAATCATTGTGTTTGTATGTGTGGCTACTGGTAGATCTCACAGACTAATTTGGGACAAGGAACTGTGCTTTCACCATGAGGGTCCAACAGCAGAGGACAGGAGCCCTTGTCTTGGACTGCCCATCACTGCACTCCAAGGGGCAGAATTGATTCTGGCACCAGATTTCTAAGGGAATATAATTTCCTGACATATAATTAGGAAGACTGTTCTTCAACAAATGAGAACAGCAGTAACTGTCTCAAATGGAAACGTTGTATGGGTAATTTAAATCTTCAGTGAGAACGTCAGAGGCTGGCCTCTCCCAACGGAGTTCTATGAGCCCCACCATTGAATGGGCAAACAGACACCCCCAACAACTCCACGGCAGACCATCAGCTCAACCTTCACATTTCCCAGAAGGAGAAGCTGAGTCTAAGAGAGGACCCACTCAGCTGAGGTCACCCAGCCATGCCGGGTCTGAGTGGAGCTAGTGTCAAATGCCCTTAGCTCTCCTGCTGTGGCTCTCAGATAATAAACTCCATTAGGAAGGGCTCTGGCAAGAAAGGTTCTTTTAATGACATCTGAATAGAACAGGACTCTGAAGAACAGCTTCTAGACAGCCCTGCCAAGAGTTTCAAACAATTGTGCACAGTCTGTGCGCCAGACATTCCATGGGGGCTTGTTTATTTATTGAAGAACAATCTTTTTAATTTTCAAGGAACTTTATCCTCTGATAAATTTTCCCATTAATTCTAATTTGCTTGTGCAGCCTTTTAAGTGGGTCATGTTCTTTTGAACATAGATCTCCTTGGTATTTTCACATGAAAAACATATTAATAGTCACCAAAAGATTTAAACTGGACTGTTTCTATAAGGCCCATCTTCTAGCACTTTCATAGCTTAACGCACACATATTGCTTATTTTTTTATTAAAAATTCCTCCATAACATATCTTTGTTATATATATGTAATATATATATATTATCTGTATGGGTGTTTTGCCTGCACGTATGTCTGTGTATTGTATGCATACCTAGTGTCCATGGGGTCAGAAAAGGGCGTCAGTTCTTCTGGAACTAGAGTTACAGACAGTTGTGAGCTACCATTGGGTGCCAGGCATTGAACCTGAGACCTCTGGAAAATCAGTGTTCTTAACCGTTGATCCATCTCTGCAGCCTTACTAATACATGTTAAAGCATCTAATGCGTTACTGGGTTCACAATTCTCCCCAATGCCAGGTGTTGCTGGAGTTGCGTGAAGCCCTGGGTTCTTCGCTGCACTTGTTCACTGGCCTCGCTCCTTCCCTACAACACGCTGACCACCCAAAGCTCCTCACTGGGTAAACTCAATGCATTTACGTTATCAGCGACTTGTGCTGATCCTGTGGGAAGAACTTCCCTCCTTCTACCCAGATAAACCGCTCTGAAGATTCAACAGGAAGGAACTAAAGTGGCTGAAGGACGCTCAATGATTGATCCTCTCCCCCCACCCCCCACTGGATAATTTTAAATGTTCCTAAAGACCTAAACTGTGACTTTACCTGGAGGTATAAGCCACTCACCATAAAACAGGCTTTTTCTTGCTGCCGGCATCGAAGTGGCCTAAGTGAAGGACGCTAACCATGCAAGGTTACTAAGTGCATCCAAGTCAATTATATCCATCAAAATTATCGCTAAAGAGAATTTTCCAATTACAACTACAGGAAAAATAAAGTAAATCAAATTGGTTACTTAAAAAAAACATCAGCTTGAATGCTGGGGATGCGGCTCAGTGGTGGAGTGCTTGCCTAGCATACGTAAGGCTCCAGGCTTAATCCCAGCACCGGAAAGAAAGCCACAGTGATGGTATTTATCTCTTAAAAACACTTGTAAATTATCGAGTGGGGTGAGTAGGGAGGGGGATCTGGAAGAAGCTGGGGGAGGGGAAGGAATATGACCAAAGCATGTTGCATGAAAAATTTATAAAATAAATAGCCTTGTGAGTACTGAGAAATGCCAAAGAAGAGAAGGCATTTGCGTGAATTTTCCCACAAACAATGTTTTTAATTTTACCTAAATCTGATGTCCAAGGCTTACACATCAGGCAAGTGAATACCATTCATCACATGTAATATGCTGGGAGAAAGAAGGCGAGCCATGAGCACATGGAGAACAGGAACAGCTTAGCATGGGATACTTGAGGAGACAGGTTTGAGAGCAAGTGATAATTTCAGGAGTGATCTCTAAAACTCACCTAGGGAAGGGGACACTGGGGAACAGGAAACTGTTGAGAGCTATGGCAGCAAGCCAGTGACCTCTCTGGGTACCCAGAACTTCATCACTCTGGAGAATACTCAGGAACCATGAAAAGCACAAGCCTCAGAGCTATCTCATTAGGGATGAGGAACATCTGTGCACTTATTCTGGGCAGTCACTGGTTGAGGGCTGTCGTAGCAAGGGGAGGTGTCACCCACTCCAAGCACCTCTGATGGGCAGAAGAGATGCAGTTCTTGGTAGCAGAACCAGGCCGGAAACTCAGGGCAGGGATAGAAGGGATCTAGAGAGCAAGGATTCTGTCTGCTATGAGGTCCTCTGCCAGTTTTCTCAACAGGAAATAGCCAGTGGGTGAAGCCTGTCACTAGAAAGAGACTGCCACCAGCTAATCCTGGTACTTATGAAAATGAGGGGTCCAGGCTTCTATAGAAGGAGCCCTAGGTTCTGGGTAACACATAAACTCATCTTTGTGGTCCACAGGCAATTTCCACAAGGGTACACCCCAGGTACCACAGTTTCAGTCTCTTTTCTGTGTGTTCAAGAGGGAGCACATGTATGTGTTTGTGGGGGCAGAATCATGAGGAGAACCGGAAAAGTTCTGAGAGGACAGCGTGGAAACCAGCACTTACAAGTAACTGACATCCTGATGCTGGAAAGAGAATGTGACTTCTATAGTTACTCTACATTGCTGTGATAAGACGCCATGACCAAACACAATTTGCATGCTTACTTTAGCTTCTGGTTCCAGAAGAGAGTCCATAATGACAGGGAAGGCATGGCAACAGGAACAGGAAGTGGCACTAGGACATCTCAGCCTCACACTGGAAGCCGGGAGAGCGACAATGGGAAGCAGGACAGGCTAATCCCCAAAGCCCGCAGGTGCAAAGCCCCACCTCCTGAAGATTCCATAACCTCCCCAAGCAGCGCCCCTACCTGGGGACTGAGTGTTAACTAGAGAAGCCTGTGGGGGACACTTCACTCTCCAATCACAGCATGGGTGACAGGAGTGGGACTTCATTGTATTGAATACATGAAAACGTATTCAAGTCGTTTTCATGTTTTACTTAATAATGGGCTCAAAGAGAGTATGAATACTAACCCTATACTAATAACCATGTTATTAGAGCATATTGTTATAATTATTCTACTTTACTGTTTATACATAAAGAAAGAAAACATGGTTTATGTGATGGCCATTCTTGGTTCTCAGCTTGACTACATTTGGAATTAACTAAAACTGAAATGGCTGGGTATGCTGGTGAGGGATTTTTCTTGATTGAATGATTTAAAGTGGGAAGGCTCTTCCTAAATCCAGATCATCTGAGGTGGGGAGGTCCACCTTAAACCTGGGCCCACACCTTCTGCAGTCAGCTTACATAGGGACACGGAAGACAGAAGCCTTTGCTCTTCGCCTGCTTGCCCTCACTCTGACTGGCGAGTTCACCCTTCACTGGTATTAGAGCCACTTCTTTGGGATTCTGGCACATACAGAAGACTAGCTGGACATCTAGATGTATGTACTGAACAAATATTGGATTCTTGGATTTTCCATCAGAGACAGCCTTTGTTGGGATAATTGAACCATAACGTGTAAGCCACTATTAAGTCCTATATACACGAATACGTATATTCATTCTATCAGTTTTGCTTCTCTAGAGAATCCCAACTAATACAGTTTATAAGGTGTAAGTTTTATTATGGATTCAGGCATTCTCTACTAGCCTTGGGACATATTCCCTGAGGATTATGTAGGATGAGTACAACTTTCATATGTATGCCTTTTATATCCTCAACAATGCATAAACCCAAACCACTATCACTAAATAGAATATATTATGTACATATGTAAATGCCAACTTTCTCCAACAGTGAGCTATGCCGCATAGCTTGAGGCTTTGCATCTGGCCATGCTCTATGAAACCTTTCCAATCTCATGGATCAGACCCACAGGGTACTTAGCTCCAGCTGGAGATGGAGGACTCTGTAATGCTCTGATGTATTTATTGCTTGTATATATTTATATTGCTATTGTACTTATTGTATATAGTTTTTCTTATATTAGTTATAACTTTTTATTTGTTATTTTTATTAGACAAAAAAGGGGAAATGTGGTAATATTTTATTTGTATGTTAATAAATAAAGTTTGCCTGGAGGTCAGAGGAAATAGCAAGCTGTTTTCAGCAAACACAAAAGTCAGGCAGTGGTAGCACACGCCCTTATTCCCGATCACTTGTCAGGCAGGGTGTGAGTGTGTGTGTGTGTGTGTGTGTGTGTGTGTGTGTGTTCAAGGTCACACTAGGGAACAGAGCCAAGCATGGTGACACACGCCTTTAATCCCAGTACCAACCATAGAGACCTGGAGGTCTGTACAGACAGGCAGTAACAAGGAAGTGAGGTAGCTGGGCTAAGAGCCAATGAGAGGACAGAACAGCAAGGCAATAAAAGCCTGGGTAGACAGGAAGTCGTGGCATTTTGGAAGCTACAGAGCTGGTGAGCTAAGGTGGTTGGTGGCTCTCACTATTTCCCTGATCTCTAAGGCTTTCACCCCTATATCTGGCTCCGTGTTCTTTATTTAATATGACTGCTTAGAAATTCATCTACACCTCACCAATACTTGCAGTGGGTTGGAGAGATGGCTTCTAGGACTGAATGTCTGGACTGGAAATCCATTTATACGAAGGTAGAAATACTTTTTACTCCCTTAAATACACCCACCTGGGCCAGTGTTATAGTAAAACATGTTTACTAAAGAGAAATGAATCCAAACAGTGGTTCCCCCAGCAAGGTTCAGAGAAGTACAGTCAGTCCACATGACTTCTGGCCATAGCACCAGCTAGCTCATCCTCACTGTAGGGCCAGGACTTGATCAACAACCTTGTTTTCTTCTAATGAGGAGACTCAGCTAGCCAGAGGCCCCACCTCCACCCTGTCCCCTGGACCCTCTAGGTGACTCAAGTGATTCCTGTCCCATCTGTGTAAATGTTGAAAGAAACGTTGCTTCCCCGATAGCAGAGGAATTCGGAGCCTCATCAGCCTAAATTTACCTCAAGAGTTTCTGGAATCATGAAGTCTTGGGACATCTGGAATGAATCAGGTTCATTCCCTGTAACTACTAGATTAAGGACTAAAATCCTTTGGTGGGGGGAGGGCGCAGAGGCAGAGGAGTTCCCAAGATCTGTGGGCTGTTTGAAGGTCTGATGTCATGAAGGAAGCAGGGGACTGTGTAGGAATGCCTGCCTTGGCCCAGCCAGAGGCCCACTACCACACCACAGTGTCACACACACCTGTGCTGCTTGGGTAAGCCTGCCAGCCTGATGACTGAAGAGATCACGGCCTCTTGACAAGTATTCCTTTTAGGGGACCATGTTTCCCAATGGGTGACATCAATGGCAGCAGATTAAAAAATATATATATATCCTGAAATGGCAAGTTTTCCTAATGGTACATCTTTCCTGCTGTGAAGTGAGGTGGCCACAGGGGAGCAGGAGCCCTGAGCTCTTTCCCCCTGGTCTCTGGGTCCCCACAGGTATGACTAGGTACATGCAATGCAGCTGCAGCCACCCAGGCAGCCCCACGTGTCCTCAGTGTGGCTGCCCACACATCCCACCACAGCAATTCCCTCCTCTCTGAGCCTGTGTTTTCTTAAGTTCGCAGAAGCTCAGATGGAATTCTCTGTGTCCTTAATGAGCAGAGAACAGGACGGCTGTAGGTGTCCCCACAGGGACCGTGGCTTTTAAGTTTGGCTAGATGTTTGTAAGAAATGACCTACTCTTCAAAGGAAGACCCACTTCTAGATACCACAATATTGTGGCTGCCTCTGGAACATGCTTTTCTCACACCCAATCTTTACCCACATGCAGGGAAAACTTCTAGAACGTGGTTCTAACCTGTTTTGTGCTGCTGCATCCCATTGGCAGTGCAGTGACACAGGGGACCCCTTCTCAAAATGATGTGCGAAGTGGAAGGTAGAATAATGAAGACATCAAGCACACAAAAATAGGCGACTATTATGCTGCACAAATGTGTGATCTAGCAACATTATGCTTCCTAAAATAACATAGTGAGTGGTAAGATGAGGACGAGGATTTGACAACTGCCACAACTCTGAGGCAGGGACAAATGACATTTAAATATATCCACAGTACCATTGAAAAGCATCTGTCATTCTGGGTGTGACAAAGTCACAAGTCCTGCTCATGCCACTCTGGCGGGCTGCCCACATCCACATTTGGATAAAATGCTATCTTTCTCTTTGAAGCTAATGAAAACCAAGATGTGACTGTCTTCCTGTCTCTGCTCACAGACGCTATGAATCCCAGCTCAGATCACCACAGGGCATGAAACGTAGGCTGAGGTGACTCCTGCTCTGCGGGACATGATGGTGGGGGCTTGGTTCCGGATGGGAGGAGAAACTGCGATAAGGGAGAGGAGGTGGGAAGGCATGCCCAGCCCTGCGTGCCAGGAAGAAGATGACAAGGGAATTCTTTTAATTTTTTTTATATTTTGGTTTTTTCGAGATGGGGTTTCTCTGCGTAGTTTTTGGTGCCTGTCCTGGATCTCGCTCTGTAGACCAGGCTGGCCTCAAATTCACAGAGATCCACCTCGCTCTGCCTCCCGAGTGCTGGGATTAAAGGCATGTGCCACTGCCACCTAGCAGGAATTTTTAAGACTTGTAATAATAAGGAATCAGCAGCTAGAGCTGACAATCCTTCCCCTGCATTAACAAAAACCTCACCACATCTTACCACCCTTCATTAACAACAACTTCACCACACTCTTAGCACCCCTGCATTAACAACAAATTTACTAAAATCTTACCCCTCTGCATTAACAACAAGCTCCCTTTTCCCTAAGCCCCAGGAGGGCTGAGGAGTGGCATAGGTGAGGATTTTCTCCTTCTTGGCTTTGGAGGTCAGATGGTTTGCATGCTTCCACACCACAATTTACAAATTTGTCTTTTTTCTCCCCTTGAAGAAAAATAGGTGTTAACTGAGACAATGTCATTTACCCCCTATTCAAACCTCATTACCACAGAAAACTTTCTGAAAAAATGTCTGGGGCTCTGAGCAAGGCTGACGGTTCCAGCGGGCATCAGTGCTCCCTCCCTTGGAGGGAGATTCTTTGGTTGCCCCTGAATAGGCACATTTTACAGTGGGAGCATCTCCCATGAGGGTGGTCCTCTGCTTGTATCCTGTGGATACGGATAGTCTCAAAGTTCCTGAGTATCAGGAGGCAATCCCTAAGATCCAAGTCCTAGGAGCCAACCTAAAGGAGCCTCTCACTTCACATGGCTCCAATATTAAGGCAAATAAAAAAAGGCAGTGAACAACTGTCCCATCACTCATGTCTGGTAAGTCCATTGGATTAGATTTCTTTTTGAAATTCAGAGTTCTACAAAGAACACTTCCTGCCTATCCAGGGGAGGAAAGAACAGACAGAACAGACACAATGTATAACTTCCAGCATCTCAGGCAGACTCTAAGGATGTACCATCTGTGACACAGTGACTCTGTGGTCCGTGGGAAGTGGGGAGGCAGCCTGAGCAGGGCTATGGTCCCAGGTCTTGGTCTGACTCACAAGAATGTGTGGAACACCAGTGGTGCTACCTAGTTAATCTTCACTTAAGTGGCTAGGCTTCTTCATACTACAACAATCACCCATTGGTTAGCGATTGGGAAAGGAGTAACTACTTAGACAAGAGGCCTTAGACAAGTGATTCTCTGAACCTGATGAGGGCAATTAGTTATTAGTACAATGCAGTGGTGTGTGCTGTTCATTGGCATATGAGGGACTTGGGTGTGGTGCCAACAGCATCCACCCAGTTCACCATGCTCAGATTGAGACCACCTAGAAGGAGGTCAGGGACGAAGGCTCATAAAATATGGAAGTCTTCATATGTGGTCCCCACCCTCCCATTGAAGTGAACTATGATTTATGGACATTCCATATTTTACCCAAGCTTCATCTTTGGCTCACAAGGTGGGAGTGGTACAGCCATTGACCACTGGGACAAATAGAAAGGACCATGTCTCCTCAAGTACAGCTGTTTATGAGAACAAGCAGGGCATCCTCACCTACCTCTGGTTACACCTGGTGGCTCAGATCAAAGTTGGGACAGAAGGTACTGAGAGAGAGAAAGCACAGGACAAGAAAAACCCTGAGGAAGACAGAGAGAGTGTGTGCTTGCAGGAAACAAAGTAACTGCACAGCATTGTTATAGTGGAATATTTGTTTAACTAGGCAAAGATGTGTTACATTTGTTTATGCTGCATTTGTTTAACTATGTAAAGATGTGTTGCATTTGTGTTAATTAAATAACCTGGGCTCAGAGAGATGAGGTTAGCAATTAGTTGATGGAAGTAGCAGGGAGGAGTATAGTGTGGGTTTTTTAGTTGGGGCAGTATGGAAGGAAAGGGGCTTCTGGGAACACCATCAAAGAGAGAAAGTCAGTCAGTTGCTACTCTTAACTCTCTGAGCTCACAGGCTTTTACCTAGCATTTGAATCTCGAGTTTTATTAGAATGATAGAGATGTAGTTAAAGCTACCTTTAGTGACAGCAACAGAGCCGTTGTCTGGGGGAAACAGAATTGCCCCAGGCTACGGCCCTGAGCAGTCAGGATGCTAGAAGTTTAGAGTGAAGCCACTGTGACAAGGTAAAACAGTATTTTGGCGCCCAACATGGTGCACGTATTTCTAAGTAGGGCCTGAGAAAGCTGGGAGGGAAAAAAAAGAAAGAAAAAAGAAAAAAAAAACCGACATGACTTCCTAGTAGCCAGGTGCTCACAGGGTACAGAGGCTCGACTCTGCCGTACAGCGAGCACTTGAGCAGTTGGCACATTAAATAGAAATAACAAGCTGAGTAAAAACGCCTGCCACAGTACAAGGCACCCCAGTCCTAGAACTGGGGCAGTTAAATGCAGGTCCCAGTTAGACACAGCTCTTGGGCAGGCCTGTGTTTAATGGGGTTAAGCTCAGCTTTCAAGGACCTAAGTGAGGTGGCCCAGAGCCAGCCAGACATGAGGAAACAGGAAAGCAGGATAGACAGTATGCAGATGAGGTAAATGAGCCTCAGGGCCACACATAGATTAGTAGAAATGAGTTACTTTAAGTTTTTTTTTTTTTAAAAGCTAGCTAGAAACAAGCCTAAGCTAAGGCCAAGCATCCATAATTAATAATAAGTCTCTGTGTCATAGTTTGGGAGCTGGCAGTCCGAGAAAGCTTGCTACACTTCATAATTTGTCCTCCCCCCAACTACAAGTCTGCCCTGCTGTGGTGAATCTGGTGTTTAGTGGCAAGAGATACAATGATTTGCAAAAAATCTTAGCAGAGACACAGCATGCTAAGATGGGAAGATGCGAGGACTCCAGCGGCACCATTTGTTTGGTAAGTCCCTTGCTTGGGTCCAGTTCTTAGGCCAACAGTCCCGTCATCCCAACACTGCTGGAGAGGCTCTGACACAGGAACCTCCTGGGGCTGGCTGTATTTGAAAGCAAAGAAAGCGCCACCAAATAAAAGTTTATTAGGCAAGCATTGAGGGGGCTGGGGCTCGGGGTTCAGTGTACGCATGCCACCAACCTCTTCCGTGGCTGCTATGGCTACTGCCTCGGTCCTCCTTCAGTGATCTTCTAAGCACCCCTATTCTCTACTATCCAGGGACTAGAAGGTGAAACAATCTCATCACAATCTCAACAGTGGGGAGGGCTGCCCAGGAAGTTCTTCATTGGGATATATTTCTGCTGTTCATGTGTGTGAAAGGTACCCCCCAATGTTTTGAGTCTATCTGACAAAAGAATGGAGTCAGTTCTCTGGATAGCAGACTCCTCCCCCCCATCCCCAGCCTCAACACACAGGAAAACAAACAAACAAAATTCCAAAATTCAAGAGGAATTTTCAAGTCATTTTCACCTTGAGGAAGGCCAGGTCCCCCAAGACAAACGCTCATGAAGATGAGGGACACTAGTCTAAATGACAGAACACGGGGCCTGGGAGCCACCACCAAGTACTTCTTCCCTTGCCTCTGCCATTCAGGTGTTGACCTCAGGTGAGTGACTTCCAGACCCCTTGTCAGGCGGCTTTAGTTTTTCCTATAGCATGAGCTCAAGCAAGGCCCCTCCCTGAGCCTCAGCACTTCTTCAGAGCCAACACAGTCATACTTTCCAACAGCGTTCCGACGGCAAGGTGGCTCAAACTCACCTACGGAATGCTCACTATATACCAGGCACTTTTTTTTTTTTTTTTTTTTTTTTTTGAGACACAGTCTCTCTACGTAGCCCTGACCATCCTGCAACTCATTATGTAGACCAGGCTGATCTCAAACCCACAGAGATCCACCTGCCTTTGCCTCCTGAGTGCTGGGATTAAAGGCATGCATGTACCTCTACACCTGGCCAACCAGGCACTTTGTGAATCAGTGAAATATATATGCATTTATTAAATACCGAAAATAGTATTTTCTGGGACTACAGTTATTTCTCCACTTTCAAGATGAGGAGACAAAGTCACGTCGAAGCTGGGTGCTACAGAGTGCTGTCCAAAGTGCTACAGCTGGCAAGATGCCACAGAGCCTTTGTGCACACTGAAGAACCATTTTCACTTTAGTTTTATGAGCATGGTGTTATGCCTATGTATATGCATGTACAACCATGGTGCCCGTGGAGACCAGAAGAGGGCATTGGATCCCTGGGACTGGAGTTACAGATGGCTGGTTGTGAGCCTCCATGTGGAGCCATCTCTGCAGCCTCACATGGAGAACTTTGTAGGGTACCTAGTGCATAGCAGATGCTCAATAAAGAAGAAAACCTCATTTCTTTTCTCCACCGTGGTTGATGGTTCTGACCACTTCTGAGAAGGAGAACAATTAGCTCCCAACTATGGGTGCTCTTGAGATGGGGTGGTCCTCTTCTATAAGCTAGTCCTTCATGGGTGGAGCTAGCCACCCTCCAGCCAGTCAGTGGTTTAGGGAAACATACTCTCTCAATCCCCATGAAAGCAGTGTTACCAAAGTTACAGCCAGGGTATAATTATGTGGCTGCAAATGGTTTGGACTTTGCAAATATTCCACAGTCTTTTCAAGGCCCTTAATTTTTAATTGGGGTTGGTTGTTAAGGAAGCCTTGATGTGTTCCACTATCCTCGGTGGGATGCTCCGAAACAAACAAAAAGTTTTCATCTCAACTGCCACAACCTATTTTCCTTTCTATTTCTTTTCTTGTGATCACATCTGATGCTTTCTGAGGTACTATGCATACCCTGAAAGGCGATCGGATCTTCTATGAATGGAATTGACAGCACTGTTCAATGGAGACCACCTGAACAATTCCATCCCTGTTCCTGGGTATCTGTGGATGGCATGTCATAGCATGGGGCTTCCCCCGGGGAAAAATAATATCCAACCTGGGCAGAGTGGCAAATGCCCATAATCCCAGCTTTTGGGAGGCTGAGGTGGAAGACTGTCAGGTTGAGCTCTGCCTGGGCTCTTTAGTGAGTCCCTGTCTCAAAAGACAAAAACTGAAGAAAAACACCAACTATGTTCATGGTCCTGACTATTCTGGGTGACCCACTCCCTCAACATTTCCCCTCTACTTTCTTTAAAATTTTTATTTATAATCACCTGTGTTTGCAGGGGGCGGGGGAGGGCATGCATGAACAGAGGTACCCAAAGAGGCAAGAAGGAGGTGCCTGATGCCTGGAGCTGGAGCTCTAGTCAGCTGGAAGCTGGTAACTGAACTTGGGTTCTCTCCAAGGGCCGTAGACACTCTCCATCAGTGAGCATGTCTCCCCTCCATACGATACATGGTCCTCAGTCTGCCATAGCATCTTGTACTGCAGACTGCCCAGCCATCACAGGCCTCCTTCCCATACTCTTACGCTACAGCTTCCTATAGTGAAGGCACAGAACTAATGACAGCTAGGTTCTACAGATTTTTGAATGCAGGAGACCAAACAACCCTGACAACCTCAATATCCCATGCCCTGGGCCCTCAAGCATGGCTTACTGCATCCATGTTAGGTTTATTGTCCTCCTCTGGGACTCTCCTATCCTCCCCTGGCTTCAAGATGAAGCACCAACTCATGGGTGTGTTGCAATCCAATTCCTCTCCTTCCTTCTGCCTCATCTCATGTCTCCCAAGCATCTCCACAAATCTAGACACCCATAGTTCTTCATGGGAGTCCAAATCTCTGCTCACACTTTACCTAGAGTGCCTCAGTTCTCTCCACGCCCCTTGATATGGGGCTCCTGGAGATGCTCCCTGTAAGAGTCCACCCCCTCTCTTCTCACACCCATCACCACCAGCCAGTCTCTTGGGTCACCCCTGCCTCGACTACACAGACCAGGAGAGCAGGACCCATTTGCCATTTATCTCTACAGCTGTTCTTAGTACCTGCTCAAACAAGAAATGAGTGTGCATTGCACCCCAGGCAATAACGAGTCACACGCTAGTCAATAAGTAAGAAAGCTTCCTCTGCCTCAAGGCACTAAACTGTACTGAACCCAGTCTAGAGCCTCGTTTCCACCACTGTCCTCCGGCTGTGTCTTCCCGCACACGCCGGGCTCACAAGAGTCTATGGTTTGGCTTCTGTCTCTACTCACCCGGCTATGGAAGAGTGTTTCCCTGAGACCTCCTGTGGAAAACCAGGGGCTTTAAGAGCATCACAAAGCCTTCTTTCATGGAAGATCTGGCCATGGGAAGAGACCATAGGTTCTATAGGAAAACATCTCATTCTTAAGGATGGGTACAGAGGTCTAAGGACACTGTTCTGGGGTTCAGAAACCTCACCCAGGTGCCAGGGCTTGTCTCTGTCCCTAAGGTGATGAAATTCCAAGAAAGACCAGATTCACCCTGAAAGTATTATGGTTTCAGGATGAGAGATGAGCCTAACCTTGCTCCTTATGGACCACAGTAGATCATGTCATGGGTCACTATCCCTTGCCCTCTCTATGTTCATGCCCTTTCCCATAAATTTTGGAAATCCGCACACTAAAGAGGCTGATAACATTTTCCAGTCCTTGACTTTGAGTTTGGCCATGTGACATACTGTAGCCAATAGAACAAGGCCAAAGTAACAGTGTCCCAGTTCTGAGCCCAGGCCTAAAGAGCCACTGCTTCTTGGTGCTAGCCCTCGAACAAGTTTGACATTCTTTGAGAAGACTACGCCCACTCTAGCCCACTGCTTCCAGAGGGTCAGTGGAAGGAGGGAACCAGGCTAGGACAACCAGGCCTAGACTCTACCCCTCATCAAACTCAGACGCACAAATGCATCTGCCGAGGTACAGTTGAATGTAAGCAACCTTCAGGATACCTGCAGGTCCGTAAGAGGAAAGGACTGCCACTTTGTGCCATTGATCTTTCTCTCCCCTCATCTGGTCACACACACACACACACACACACACACACACACACACACACACACACACACCACAGGATGGGGAGGGGGAGAAGAGAAACACAACCCTCTGAGTCCATTCAGTGTTACTTAGATGTGTATGTGTTTAGTGCTAACCATTTGGGACTAGATAACCTATAGGGGGTTTATACCTGGAGAAGACTGAGTCCCCTCTCTTAGCAGCCATTAATCGCCTATAGCTCTTCATCCTGGGCTGGGGCCTGGCTTGCTTCCATCCACATTGGGATGTGAATGGGTGTTGTCATTGTGTGGGTCTTGTTCAGGTGGCCATATTGGTAAGATGTCACAGGTACTGCTATCACAGCTTGGGCTTCTGGCCATGCTTCAACAGCACTCTCAAAGGCCAGCGATGGAAGCAACTTATGCCAAAAGTTCTTTTCTGACCATGATCCTTGAGGTTTCCATCTTGTGACACAGAAAGCACAGTTCACAAATGGCTAGCAAGGGTGCCAGAACTTTCCTAGCAACGCTTAGCCATGCATCAAGTGGATATTTTCCTACCACATGAAGTCTTCTATGATCCAAAATAAACCCCAGCATTTACAGTCTAGCTCAACATAAAAAGAAACTCGTGTATTTTCCCTAAAACACTTTTTTGGAAGACATACTTAAAATTAAAATGAATGAGCTGATAATTTATGAACCTCTTTAGAATTGATGTCTCTAACCACCCCGGAGGCTCTTCTCCTGTTGAACAGCCTCATTATCCACTCTCTGAGTCTAAAGCAATTTCCTCAGCTTAGGAAAGCATGCGCTACTTGAGGCCACCTCTGCTTCCAGAGTGAAACCAGAGGCAGTTAGCGTCGAAGACTTGGGGAGAAGGTATGTGTACACTGTGGGGAGGGGAGGGGGCTGGGACAGTATGCCACAATGAAACAACTGGAATCTCAGTGTGATTTTCCTTTGATGAATAAACTGTTATTAAATATTAGAAGTGTGGGGACCGAGGCTGTGGCCCAGTGGATGAAGTGTGTATCACACAGATGTGAGGACCTGCAGTTTGTTTCCAGGACCCACATAAGAAGCTAAGCTTGGCGCTGTGCACTAGTCATTCTAACACTGTGAAGGTAGGGACAGGTGATCACAGGCCTCACCTGGCCAGCCAGTTTAGACTAGTTAGCCGGTTGTTTCAGGTTTCCAGGGTCACAGGTCAGTGAGAGAAACCCGTCCCTGAAAATGACACGTGTGATTTGACCTCTGGATCCACAGGCACACGTGTGAATGCATACTTCCCTACACCCACACACACAGGAAAGTGACAGTGTCAGGATCCACAGGCACACATGTGAATGCATACTTCCCTATACCCACAAACACACAGGAAAGTGACAGCGTCACAGCACCGGAGCCAGGCGGGGTGGTGTGTTTGTGATCCCAGCACTCTAGAGGCTGAGGCACATGGGGTTTAGGGGCTAGCCTGGGCTATGTAAGACTTCCTCTGAAACAAACAAAAGGACAAAACCAAAAAGGTCCCAGGGGTGTCATCACTGGTTCAAACTTAACTCTCAATGTTTCCAGTAAGGGCAAGTACACCATCAAACATTTTCACCTAGTAATACTGATGGTTGCTTTGAGAAGTGACTATAAATCTTACAGAGGGGGTTCTTGGCCCAAAAGCTAATATAATCTTTCAGAACTCCTGTTACCAAAGGAAACCATTGTCTGACATGTGGCTGATTCAGGACAAGCAGTCACTCCAAAGGAAACCTAAAATAAAAGGTTGGCGAAGGGGGACAGAAGGCTTTGGTGTGGTTCATCTCTAGCCGTGGGGGATTTGCAGACTATGGGAGGAAGCCCTGAAATAATAAAGAGACTGCTTGCATGGGCAGGCTGGCTGCCCCCTTCCTTCACCCCGTCCTGCTTCAGAAACTGTTCCGCTGCTAAAACGGACACCACTGTTAAATGTCAGGGGGAAGATGAAAGGACTTCTCACATAATACTACCTTAAGTCATGTGAGACCAAGCCCAGAGGTCAAATGCTGGCAGTTTCCCATGGTGCAATCTAACGTAACGTAATTAATGTCTAGTCTGCTCTCAACACACAAAAAGAAATTATAAGGAGCAGTCAATTGTGAGTTGGGGTAAAACTGCAAACTGAACCCCAGCTAATCCCTCTGGTAATACCTGTTTTTAAAACTGTATTTATAACATACATTCTAAAACCAACTCACAAAGTATCTAATACTGCTTACCCTTTTTTGTTGGGGAAATCTAGACTTCCAGACTTTGGGTCTGGAGTCCAAAAAAGACCAGCTTCTTGGAACAGCATCATGAAAAGAACAGTGTCACAAAAGGAACAGTAACATACCTGGAAAGCAGGAGTTTCCCCCGAAGCTGCAGGTCGGCAGCGCAGTCCTCAGATCGGCAATTCCGCTCAAAAACTGTCTGTGGGAGAGAAAATGGGAAGGTTGGCACAGAATCTAAACAAAAGAAAAATGGCCAACTGTCGACTTCCAAACCAGGCAGGTCTCTTCCTCTGAGCCCTCGGGTGCTCTCTTTACAACCCCAAGAAGCCAGCTCCCTGGCATGTGGAAGGGACTTTCTTAAGGTCCCAGGGAAGCTCTGTCAATTGTGGTCCTGAGGCTGTGAGCAGGTCCCTTCTTTGTTCTAGTTCTCAGCTTACCAAGCGCTTTGAGGAGTTCCTTCTGGAAGCATGCAGGAGGGGCTGGGAGAATGGCTCAGTCAGTAAGAACACTTCCTCAGGACTTTGGTTTGAATTCCCAGCGCTCTCATGAAAAGTCAGCCATGGCCATGCATAACAGGTGCCTTTCAGCCGGAGCTGGTCTAGGAATATCTTTTAGATGCTCTCAGACATCAGTGACTAGTCATCATGTAAAGCATCCTGAGACATCAGTCTGCTCATTTCCTCCATGTTCTCTCTTGAGGAGGAAGAAAGTCTTTCCTTGAATCATTTTCTACATGAGCAATGGGGCCATGTTGAATATTAGTCCCAGAGGGAAATGTCAAAGGCATTCAGGCCTTTGGACTGAAGATATTTCAGCAGCCAGTGATAAGCAGAAAATGTCATTCCCTTCACCAGGGCTAGGCCTCAGCAGTCAAAGTCTCACTCAGTGCTGGGGCCTGAAGTTCAGTGTGTCAAAGCTGGCTTGGGCTCCACAGATCCAGGGGTGCACCAAAGTTTGGGCCTCCCTGTGAAGGTTGGCCATGCAGCGGGAGCAGCAGTGGCAGAGGTTGCAACACCTTCTCCTTGAAGTATAGGAGGATGTGAGAATTTGTCCCTCACTGTGGTCTCATCTCTCTGATGTTCTGATCTGTGGGAGCATTCTCCCTACTAGACAATGGAGGTGTCTCACAACTCCCACTACTTTACTATTTCAGGAGGATTTGGAGATTGTCCTTCATTAGCTGTAATTTATCAAGTTTCAAACTGCTTCAAGAATACTGCTCAGGTGGTGAGATTTTCCTCTCCCTCCTACCAAGCATATTTATAGGTAATTTGTTCCCTTCTCAGACTATCAGTCCACAGGCCTCTCTGGGTGCCAGCGTGGACTCCAGCTAGCCTGTTGGCTAGCAGAGAGTCTAGACTCTACCAGACAGGGTAATTTTGCTCATGGAAATTCATAATCCCATGCCACATTTCCAAAAGAATAAAGTGTCCTAGCCAACATTCCCTTCCTTGATTATCATGGAAGTCTTGGGGAAAAAGAGCAACTTCCTGTGTTCTTTTTGAGCCTACAGAAGCAAGGAAAAAGCCAAATTCCATAGTGGCTTCAACAAAGGTTTCTCTGATGTCCCATCACCATCAAGGTGAGAAGAGGGTGTGGGGTGTGCAGATGTCCACGGTGAGAAGAGGGTGTGGGGTGTGTGTGCAGATGTCCAAGGTGAGAAGAGGGTGTGGGGTGTGTGTGCAGATGTCCAAGGTGAGAAGAGGGTGTGGGGTGTGTGTGCAGATGTCTAAGGTGAGAAGAGGGTGTGGGGTGTGTGTGCAGATGTCCAAGGTGAGAAGAGGGTGTGGGGTGTGTGTGCAGATGTCCAAGGTGAGAAGAGGGTGTGGGGTGTGTGTGCAGGTGTCTAAGGTGAGAAGAGGGTGTGGGGTGTGTGCAGATGTCCAAGGTGAGAAGAGGGTGTGGGGTGTGTGTGCAGATGTCCAAGGTGAGAAGAGGGTGTGGGGTGTGTGTGCAGATGTCCAAGGTGAGAAGAGGGTGTGGGGTGTGTGTGCAGATGTCTAGGGTGAGAAGAGGGTGTGGGGTGTGCAGGTGTCTAAGGTGAGAAGAGGGTGTGGGGTGTGTGCAGATGTCCAAGGTGAGAAGAGGGTGTGGGGTGTGCAGATGTCTAAGGTGAGAAGAGGGTGTGGGGTGTGTGTGCAGATGTCCAAGGTGAGAAGAGGGTGTGGGGTGTGTGTGCAGGTGTCTAAGGTGAGAAGAGGGTGTGGGGTGTGTGCAGATGTCCAAGGTGAGAAGAGGGTGTGGGGTGTGTGTGCAGATGTCTAGGGTGAGAAGAGGGTGTGGGGTGTGCAGGTGTCTAAGGTGAGAAGAGGGTGTGGGGTGTGTGCAGATGTCCAAGGTGAGAAGAGGGTGTGGGGTGTGTGTGCAGATGTCCAAGGTGAGAAGAGGGTGTGGGGTGTGTGTGCAGATGTCTAGGGTGAGAAGAGGGTGTGGGGTGTGCAGGTGTCTAAGGTGAGAAGAGGGTGTGGGGTGTGTGCAGATGTCCAAGGTGAGAAGAGGGTGTGGGGTGTGCAGATGTCTAGGGTGAGAAGAGGGTGTGGGGTGTGTGCAGATGTCTAAGGTGAGAAGAGGGTGTGGGGTGTGTGCAGATGTCTAGGGTGAGAAGAGGGTGTGGGGTGTGTGTGCAGATGTCCAAGGTGAGAAGAGGGTGTGGGGTGTGTGTGCAGATGTCCAAGGTGAGAAGAGGGTGTGGGGTGTGTGTGCAGATGTCTAGGGTGAGAAGAGGGTGTGGGGTGTGTGTGCAGATGTCCAAGGTGAGAAGAGGGTGTGGGGTGTGTGCAGATGTCTAAGGTGAGAAGAGGGTGTGGGGTGTGTGTGCAGATGTCCAAGGTGAGAAGAGGGTGTGGGGTGTGCAGATGTCTAGGGTGAGAAGAGGGTGTGGGGTGTGTGCAGATGTCTAAGGTGAGAAGAGGGTGTGGGGTGTGTGCAGATGTCTAGGGTGAGAAGAGGGTGTGGGGTGTGTGTGCAGATGTCCAAGGTGAGAAGAGGGTGTGGGGTGTGTGTGCAGATGTCCAAGGTGAGAAGAGGGTGTGGGGTGTGTGTGCAGATGTCTAGGGTGAGAAGAGGGTGTGGGGTGTGTGTGCAGATGTCCAAGGTGAGAAGAGGGTGTGGGGTGTGTGCAGATGTCTAAGGTGAGAAGAGGGTGTGGGGTGTGTGCAGATGTCTAAGGTGAGAAGAGGGTGTGGGGTGTGTGTGCAGATGTCCAAGGTGAGAAGAGGGTGTGGGGTGTGCAGATGTCTAAGGTGAGAAGAGGGTGTGGGGTGTGCAGATGTCTAGGGTGAGAAGAGGGTGTGGGGTGTGTGTGCAGATGTCCAAGGTGAGAAGAGGGTGTGGGGTGTGTGTGCAGATGTCTAGGGTGAGAAGAGGGTGTGGGGTGTGTGTGCAGATGTCTAGGGTGAGAAGAGGGTGTGGGGTGTGTGTGCAGATGTCCAAGGTGAGAAGAGGGTGTGGGGTGTGTGTGCAGATGTCCAAGGTGAGAAGAGGGTGTGGGGTGTGTGTGCAGATGTCTAGGGTGAGAAGAGGGTGTGGGGTGTGTGTGCAGATGTCCAAGGTGAGAAGAGGGTGTGGGGTGTGCAGATGTCTAGGGTGAGAAGAGGGTGTGGGGTGTGTGTGCAGATGTCCAAGGTGAGAAGAGGGTGTGGGGTGTGTGTGCAGATGTCCAAGGTGAGAAGAGGGTGTGGGGTGTGCAGATGTCCAAGGTGAGAAGAGGGTGTGGGGTGTGTGTGCAGATGTCTAGGGTGAGAAGAGGGTGTGGGGTGTGTGCAGATGTCTAAGGTGAGAAGAGGGTGTGGGGTGTGCAGATGTCTAGGGTGAGAAGAGGGTGTGGGGTGTGCAGGTGTCTAAGGTGAGAAGAGGGTGTGGGGTGTGTGTGCAGATGTCTAGGGTGAGAAGAGGGTGTGGGGTGTGTGTGCAGATGTCTCGGGTGAGAAGAGGGTGTGGGGTGTGCAGGTGTCTAAGGTGAGAAGAGGGTGTGGGGTGTGTGTGCAGATGTCTAGGGTGAGAAGAGGGTGTGGGGTGTGTGTGCAGATGTCCAAGGTGAGAAGAGGGTGTGGGGTGTGTGTGCAGATGTCCAAGGTGAGAAGAGGGTGTGGGGTGTGTGCAGATGTCTAGGGTGAGAAGAGGGTGTGGGGTGTGCAGATGTCCAAGGTGAGAAGAGGGTATAGGTTGTGTGTGCAGATGTCTAGGGTGAGAAGAAGGTAGGCCTTGTGTGCTTTAGGGCAAGGATAAAGCTGAAGGCATCCTCAACAAGCTGGTGGAACTTAAGTTTGAAGGTCCAGTGCGAGTATGGCCCTGCTTAGGCCTTTGAACTGACTTTATATTGATAATTACATTTTTTCCCTTTTAGAGTCACCCTCTCAATCTTACAATGCCACGTCCTCAAAACCCAGGTCCACTTCTAATTATGTGTCTTTCTCTTTACAGGCAAGTGAGGTAGCTTTGGGCTGCTTCAATGTCAGATGTGTATTTTTTATAAATTTGGAATTTGCCTGTTGACTGAAACTTTTGTTCGTGTGTCTAGAGACAGTTGTGACTCAAAGTCTATTTTTCCTGATACACGTGTGAGCTACTCAAGCTTTGTCTCATAAACTCTTATTATCTCTGGGTACACCCTTGATTGAAAATGAGCCTTTTTAAATTTTATTTTTTTTTTTTTTTGAAAATGAGCTTTTTACAGACAGCATGGGATGACCTATGGGGATAGGAAGAGATGGGATCACAGGTGTGACTAGGAAGAAGTGTGGATGGGAAGAAATGGGGAGTATTACTTTAACTATGTAAAGATGTGTTCCATTTGTTTATGCTGCATTTGTTTAAAGATGTAAAGATGTGCTGCTTTCCCTGCCTAAGGCACCTGATTGGTTTAATAAAAAGCTGAATGGCCAATAGCTAGGCAGTAGATAGGCGGGGCTGTCAGGCAGAGCAAATAAGTAAGAGGAGGAGTTTAGGAGGGAAAGGAGGGTGGGGGAGAGGGGGAAAGAGAGAGAGAGAGAGAGAGAGAGAGAGAGAGAGAGAGAGAGAGAGAGAGAGAGAGAGAGAAGAGAATGAGGGAGAAAGAGAGGGAGGCACCTGGGCCTGGCAGCCAGCCACAGAGGAAGCAGGAAAGTAGGACATACAGAATGAAAGAAAGGTAAAAAGCCTTGAAGCAATATGTAGATGAAGAGAAACAGGTCAAATTAAGTTATAAGAGCTTGTGGGACAAGCATAATATAAGCCCGAATATTCATAACTAATAATAAATCTCTATGTCTTGATTTGGGAGCTGGTTGGTGGTCCAAGAAAGCCTGCTACAGGAAGAAGTGGGGATGGGAAGAGGTAGGGATGGGAAGGGGTGGGGTTGGCAGGATGGGAAGGAGTGGGGTTGGTGGGATGGGAAGAGGTGGGGTTGGCGGGATGGGAAGGAGTGGGGTTGGTGGGATGGGAAGGGGTGGGGTTGGTGGGATGGGAAGGGGTGGGTATGGGAAGGGGTGGGATCAGAGGTGGCAATTGGAAGAGGCAAGAACTGAGGAGAGAATGTGATCTCAATCCATCCTGTGACAAACAAACTTCAAGTTTTGGGTCCTGTCCTCCTGCCTCTCTCAGGCCAACTCTCCCATGCCCTAACCCCCCTTGGATAGACCTCTCACATTTTACAGTGGAAACAAGTGAGCACCATGAGACTTCCTAATTGATGGTGAAAGAGCCATAGAAGGAACCTGCTTCAGTGGAGATGAGGGCATTTTTCAAGACTCCACACAGAATGTCTCCCCTCACGCTTCTTACAATGACGTACAACAGTTCCTCCCACAGAGAAGCACAAGCCAGTGACAGCTTCCCCGCCATCTAGCATCGTCCGTGGCTGCAGCGGAAGCTGTACTATGTGACTTCCAAGCCAACTCCATAAAAAGCAACAGAGCTTTCTCCTAGTTATTTGTTCTGGGAACTTAGCTGCTCTGAGCCAAGGAAACTCCAGATTTCTATAAGAGGTTCCCATGTGATCAAGCTGTCATGGGAGTGGGGCTCTCAGGGACCTCAGAGGCCCTGATGGGAACCCAGCAGACATGAACTCCATGCAGAGAGATGAGGTGGCTTGACCAAGGCCTGCCAAATGGAAAATTCATGAGCAAATTCACCATTTCCCCCATTTTTCTCTGTTATTGATTTTTAGTTTCGTTCCATTGTGGTCAGAAAAGATATTTGGTATGATTTCAAGCTTTGTTAAGATTCATGATTTGTTAAGATTTATATTTTCATGTGCATTCTATCCTGGAGAACATTCCTTGTGCATTGGAGAAGAGAGAGCAATCTTCTGCTGTTGGGTAGAATATCTGTGCACATCTATGGGTCTACTGGTCTACAGTGCTCTTCAGCTCTTGTTTCTTTGTTGGTTGTGGTTTGAATGAGAATGGCCCCACAGGCCATCTGAATGTTTGGTTCCCAGTTGGTTGTGGTGGTATTGTGTTCCCCAAAATATTGTGCACCCTAATAAACTTATCTGGGGTCAGAGACAGAACAGGGACTAGATACGAAGGCTAGAAAATGGTGGCACTCACACCTTTAATCCTAGCATTTCAGAGGTAGAAATCCCTCTGGATCTCTGTGAGTTCAAGGCCACATTGGAAACAGCCAGGCATGGTGACACACGCCTTTAATCCCAGAAAGAGCCTTTAATTCCAGGGAGTGATGGCAGAAGGCAGAAAGATATATAAGGTGTGAAGACCAGTAACTAGAAGCATTTTGGCTGGTTAAGCTTTCAGGCTTTGGAGCAGTACAGTTCAGCTGAGACCCATTCTGGATGAGGACTCAGAGGCCTCCAGTCTGAGGAAACAAGACCAGCTGAGGATCTGGCGAGGTGAGGTAGCCGTGGCTTGTTCTGGTTCTCTGATCTTCCAGTTCACCCCAATACCTGGCTCAGGTTTGTTTTTATTAATAAGACCTTCTAAGATTGCTGCTACAGTTGGTGGACTGTTTAGGAAGGATTAGGTGGTGTGGCCTTGTTGGAGAAGGTGTGTCACTGAGGACGGGCTTTGAGGTTTTTTTGTTTTTTTTGTTTTTTTTGAGACAGGGTTTCTCTGTGTAGCTTTGTGCCTTTCCTGGAACTCGCTTTGGAGACCAGGCTGGCCTCAAACTCACAGAGATCTGCCTGCCTCTGCCTCCTGAGCATTAAAGGCGTGCACCACCACTGCCCAGGCTGGGCTTTGAGGTTTCAAAAGCCCACAACAGTTCCTGTCTCCATCTCTTTCTGCCTAGTGCATGAGGATCAGGTTTAAACTCTCAGCTACTGCTCCAGTGCCGTATCTGCCTGCCTGCTGCCATATTTCCTGCCATGGTGGTCACAGACTCACCCTTTGACACTGTAAGCAAGCTCCCACTTAAATGCTTTCTTCTCTAAGTTGCCTTGGTTGTGTTGTCTTGTTCCAGCAATGGGACAGTGACTAAGACAGAAGTCTGCTGTGTGGGGCTCTACCCATTGCTGAAAGCAAGGCACCAGGACTGAGTTTGCATTACTGTTGAGGTCTCCTTTCAGATCTGCCAATACTTGTTTTGCATGTGTGACTTTGTGGTATTGGGAGCTTATACATTGGCACCGAGTCTGTTACTTTATTACTATGTAAAGACTTTTGCCTTCAAAGACAGTTCTTGCCCTTAAAGTCTACTTCAAGTTCACTGTGTGAGCTATTCTGGCTTTCTTTTGGTTAATATACAACACACATTTTTTTTCTGCTCCTGTGTACACTCCTTGAACAGAAGTGAGTTTCTGGTAGACAGTTGGACTTTCTGTGTATGTTTAACACATTCCAACATTTTATATCTTTTTCTTTGCAGGAATTTAGCCTATTTACAGTAATTAAAGATAAGGTCAGTGTCTTTTATTAACACGTGCACAAGTAAGTGTGTGTGTGTGTGTGTACATGGGTGTATGCATGTTCACATGTATGTGCATGTGGACATACATGCACCTTGAAGAGTTGGCTATATTCCCATGCTTATTACAGCAATTCTCACAGCAGTGACAATATGGAAACAACCTATCAACAGGTAAATTAAAAAAGAAATGGTGCAACGCACAGATATTTCTCAACTTCCTCAGTGGTTTCCCATGTAGCCATAGATTTAATGATCTATTACCAACCTAATAGTCTTCCTTAAGTCAGTGTGGTGGTTTCAAAGAAAATGATCCCCAGAGGGGGTGGCATTATTAGGAGGTGTGGCCTTGTTGGAGTAGGCGTGGTCTTGTTGGAGGAAGTGTGTCACTGTGGAGGCGGGCTTTGAGACCTCATATATGCTCAAGCCATGCCCAGTGAGACAGACCACTTCCTGTTGCCTGCAAGATGTATTCTCAGCTCCAGCATCATGTGTGCCTGCACACTACCATGTTGCACCATGATGGTAAGGGACTGAACCTTTGAACTGTAAGCCACCCCAATTAAATGTTTTCCTTTATAAGAGTTGCCATGGTCATGGTGTCTCTTCACAGCAACAGAAACCCTAAAACAGTCGGGAATATGAAGACAAGAAGTGGAATGTGCAATTTAAAACCCTGGCTGAATCAAGTCCCTTAGTAAATTGGGAAAGCAGTTGCTTTAAGAGTAAAATAAAATGTGATGTACAATTAAATCAAGAGACCTGTGACCAACACTAGGGAGTGAGTGGTGTGTGTGTGTGCACGCACACACATGCATGCACACACACACACACACACACACACACACACACACAAGTACGCTGAGGTTAAAATTTGATTCCTGTGCCTGAACCTAGATGAGTCTCTTCTGGGAAAATGGCCAATTTGTTTCCGAGGAATTGACTCTGGGAGGCAAGAGTGTTGGCATGCTGCAGCTTCACCATGCTGGATGAGCAGAGTTTCCAGGAATAATGAAACTTCTCCTTAGCATGAAGCACAGAAAGCATGGCTTTAAGGTAATGGCCCAACTCCAGATTGTTCCTCCCAGGGAACAATCCTAACAGCTGTAAGTTTGGTCCCTGAGAAATCCCTAAGTTACTTTTACTTGTACCCAAAGTCTTCTGGGAAAACCCAAGTGTGGTACATCAACGAGGCCCGCCAACCTCAGCCTGGCTGCCGTCTCCTCTGCCCTCCAGCCTCTACCTGCTGGTCTGCACAGCTCTGACTGCTCACCTTGCTGGAAGCTGCCTTCCTAGCCATGAGAGTGGACCTCCTTTCTCCTTGTTGCAGAAAGCTAAAACCTCTTTCAGGAGATGATCATTTCCTGCCTCAGGTTTTTGATGGCCGAGGAATGGGGGGCCAGCAACCTCCAGCCCAGGCTTCTGTGCTGACTTCTTCCTCACCCTGCTCCTCATCTTGGACACCCCTAAAGATTAAACTTTCATTCAGAAAATTCCTTTTTTATTTCTCACTGAATTCTTACTGTATTTTTTTTTTTTTAAGATGGGGCTAGCAAATTTTGGCCAAGAAGAGTGAGACAGGACATCTTTGAGTTTGTGGACTTTGTGGTTTCTCTTATAAGGACTCAACAGCTGCATCACACAGTAAAGTGGCTATGGACATCACATGAAGGGATGGGCATGGGTGTATGCCGACAACCTTTTTCCATTTTCATGTGTATCTGGCAGGATGTGTGTATGCATGTTTGCATGTGTGTGGGCATGCATGTGGAGGCTGGTGTTGGGAACAATCTTCAATTATTCTTTCACCTATTCTTTGAGGCAAGGTCTCTTGACAAGCCTAGACCTCAGTGATTAGTCTCTCCCTAGACAGCTTGTTCAGGGATTGCCTGTCTATGCCCTTGAGGGCTGGAAGTACAGGTGGGCCACCAACCCCATCCAGAATTTACGTGGGTTCTTGGGGTCTGAACTGTGTTTCCCATGCTTATGCAGCAAGCTCTTTTATCCCTGAGCCACCCCCACCATGTAACCCCCCTCCACCCCGACCACCACCCTGTGGCACTCAAACTTATGCTTCGCCACAGGCTATGGCTTGCTAACTCTGGTTGTATCATATTTAACTAATGAATTCTTCACCACCTTTGGGCTTGGGTTTGGGGATGGATGAACCTGGTTCTAACGGCACCTTCCTTTGAGGCAGAACTGTGTGAGCTTTTCCCATGATGCCAAACAGCAATGTGGACATAGGGCTCCGGGGCTGGAAACTCAGTGGGTGCTCCAAATGCTCAGGCCTTGAGGGACCCATTTCTACTACCGCATCCCTACTAGAAAAATCCTTCCTTCTCAGGGAACAGGAAGGGGGAATCTTAGACATGTTTGTTAGGATCAGAGAAGGGCCAGTTTTTCAGACATGGTAACACTTGCTTTAAATTAAACTGCAATTATATACCTGGACTGTACACTGTAAATACAGTTACTAAGGCAACCAAGTCCTAGGCTGAAACCTTTGAAAAGTAGGATGATTGGGTTGGGTGGGAGTAAATGTGTTTCAAACCCCATCCAAGGGAATTACTCAAGAAGGCTCCATTTAAAAGAAACAAGCAAGATGTATTCTGATACGCAGTGTGACTTCACAGTGGCTGTCTGCCTCATACTGCAGCATCCTTCCAGGACCACAGAAGTGACATTTATGATCTGGTATTCCTCCCACAGGTGTGAGAGCTCCAGGTACAAGAGGCTCCAGCTTCGTGCAATTTGTGTATGAACCCCTATCACCTGGTGTCTTAATCATAGTTCTGTCAAGGTGAAGTGCTGTGGGATGTTCTGTATGGCAAATGTGTTGCTAATTAGTCAATAAATAAAACACTGATTGGCCATTGGCTAGGCAGGAAGTGTAGGCGGGACAAGGAGGAGAATAGAGCTGGGAAGTGGAAGGCTGAGTCAGCGAGACACTGCCAGCCGCCATGATGACAAGCTGAATGTGAAGATGCCGGTAAGCCACGAGCCATGTGGCAAGGTATAGAAATGGATTAATTTAAGCTGTAAGAACAGTTAGCAAGAAGCCTGCCACGGCCATACAGTTTGTAACCAATATAAGTCTCTGTGTTTACTTGGTCGGGTCTGACGGCTGTGGGACTGGCAGGTGAGAGAGATTTATCCTGACTGTGGGCCAGGCAGGAAAACTCTAGCTACAGTGAAGAGACACCACAGCCAAGGCATTCAACTGGGGCCGGCTTACATTTTCAGAGGTCTAGTCCATTATCACGGTGGCAGGGAGCACGGCAGCGTGCAGGTGCTGGAACAGCAGCTGAGAGCCGCATCTTGATCCATAGACAGAGAGGAAGAAAGAAAACAGGCCTGGCATGGGCTTTTGAAAAGGCCCCTCCCAGTGACACACTTCCTCCAACAGGGCTACATCTATTTCAGCAAGGCCATATCCTAACAAGACCACACCTCCTAATCCTTCTCAAGTATTGCTACTCCCTGATGACTAAGCATTCAATTATGAGAACCTATGGGGGCCATTCTTACTCAAATCACCACAACTGGCATGGTATTTAGTATTTTAAAAATGGGTATAGCTGGGTGGTGGTGGCACAAGCCTTTAATCCCAACACTAGGGAGGCAGAGGCAGGCGGATCTCTGTGAGTTCAAGGCCAGCCTAGGCTACAGAGTGAGTTCCAGGAAAGGCTCCAAAGCTACACAGAGAAACCCTGTCTCGAAAAAAAAAATAAATAAATAAAAATAAAAATAAAAAATAAAATAAAAAATAAAAAAAATGGGTATAATTGCCCTGAGAGTAGGTTCCTCTATCCCAATTCTGTTTTTATTTTATTTTAATAAAACCCAACACAGCCTTTCATGAGGCATGCTGTAAGCCTGCAGGGTAGTCCCAGGAATTTCAGCTCGACTTCACCTATATCCAGAGGGAGGACACAAGCTGGTTGCTTTTGCTTTTGCTGTTGCTGTTTTGTTTTGAGATAGGGTCCCACTGTGGAGCCTGGACTGACCCGGAACTCTATGTAGAGCAGGATGGCTTTGAACTCACAAAAATCCATCTGAGTGTTGGGATTACAGGTGTGCATGACCACACAAGACCTTGCCTTTTTTTTTTTTTTTTAAAGACAGGATCTTCTGTAACTCAGCCTGACCTTGAACTTCTGTGTGGCTAAGGATGACGTTGAACTTGTGATCCTCTTGTCTCCCCCTTCAACTCACTACACTTGGTTTACACAGTGATAGGGAGTGAACCCAGGGCCTCATCCATTGTAGGTCATCTGCTGAGCTCTACCAAGTCCAGCGCGGATCTCTTTCTATGTCACTCACCTTTACATCGTATGACAAAGGGCCAGAGAGCAACATAAGACAGCCCACACCTTCTCTTTTGCTACTTGTACTTCCTCTACTTGCATGTGCGCGCGCGCGCGCGCGCGCGCACACACACACACACACCCTGTGGTGGAAGTCACTGGAATCACACAGCATACACTGGCCAAGGAAGGATTCCCAGAGGGAGCTCCCAGCATATCCCATTTCATTAAACAGCCTTGCAGAATGACATAGGCTTTTGTTCCTTTACAAGGGCTCTTTCAATGAAGACACTAGGCCAGGTTTTGAGGTAAGTGTTGGGAAATTAATAGCTAATGCTAGAAGACAGATATCTGTGTTCACTGGGCTCCACTCTAGTGGGGGAGATGTACAAATGACTGGACAGAATCCACTGTGGTGGGATTCATGGAAGGAGCAGACAGGCAGCTGAGTTGGGGGAGCTGAGAGATGGTTCTCTGAGGTAGCAACATTCAGGCTGAAACCTCAAACATAAAGGTTGGCCTTGAGAGATGAGCAGTGTGGAAACCTTGACAGGAGAGGGGGCAGCAGGGTCCAAGGCCAGACGAGCCTGGTAGGTGTGAGGATGGCCGGAATGTAGTGTGTAGGTGACCCTGGAGAGTGCTGGCGAATCAGGGCATCATCTTGCAGGGTCCCGGGACTCAAAGAGGAAAGTTGTGGCAGGGTTATTCAGGGACACAGGTGTGAGGCACAGGCTAGGTGACAAGCTGCATGGCCAGGCCTGGGAGGAGGGGGTGGCCTGGAGGACAGAGTGGAGGGACCTGAGTACTGTTTATGTTTTACTTGAACTCGTGGTGACAGAGCTGGTTCCTGAGTTCTGGTTAAAATCAGCTCTGCTTCCTGGAGTGGCCCTAGCTAGCAGGCCATTGTTCTTCCCTTTGAACAGAACCATGAACAGAGCCAACATCTGGAAGACACATGCAGGGGTGGTGGAGATCATTAAACTGACTTGATGGTGTTGTTTTTCATAATCAGGCAGAGAAGAATAAGCAAGATCTGCTTCCCTAGAAAGTGTCTCAGGCTCCTGGACAATCCTTCCAATCTAAGAACAATATTTTTCTTCTATTTTAATTTCAACCAGAGAATGACACGGTTGAAATAAAATGTAAGACCGCCCTCCACCAAATCCACCCCTGCGAGTCTGTCGAAGGGAAAGCACTGTTATCTTCCTTCGTTCTTCCTTGTCTTGGTGATTATTTCTGTCTCTAGAAAGCATACATACCGATGTGATGACTTGATTTACCAGATTGATGTGTTATCCCACAGAATTCCTGCCCCCACAGGTAAGGATTGCTATCACCACGGCTCCCTCCCGGCCCCATTCCCCTCTCACAGGCCAACTGCTACTCTTTGCTCTTTTCCCCGCTGTGGGTCCCAAACTAGCTGCGTCAGGATCAGTGGTCAGCTTATTAAAACACATGCTAGCCCATTTCTGATTTACTTTCTCATTTAGTGTGTCTAGGTGGGTCCAAGAATTTTCTTTTCCTTTGTCAATGTTAATTTTCACTTGTGTAGGCACACTCACGTGTGGGGTGGGTAGGGATGCTCGCATGTGGAGGACAGTCGTCCTTGATTGCTTTTACACCTTATTCATTGAAGCAGCGTGTTTTAATCAAACCCAGAGCTTGTTGATATGGCTAGTCTCTCCAGTCAGCTTGCTCTGGGAATCCCATCCCCACCTTCTCATGCTTGTGTGGCAAGCCTTTTAACTACTGAATCATCTCCTCTACTTTCAAATTTTCTTACATGATCCCAAGATCAGCTGGGGTTGCTGGCACAGGGGCTGCTGAGGCCAGTATTCTATTACTGACCTCTGCAATCTTAACTAATGAACAGCTATTTTTTGTTTCATTGGGTTCTGCAATCTCTCTTGGCTTACCAATTTAAAAGCACTATTAAGAGATTAGGCTATTAAGAGAACTATTACTATTTTACGTCTATCTAGTCAATCTGATGGCATCTGTGTTTTATGCTGTTACTCTGACTATGGCTTGGCGGCAGAGACTAAAACCTATAAGTAGTGTTCATGCTGTTTACCTATAGGTTTCCACAGTAGGGCCCAGGTCATTGTCTTGACTACATGGCCTACACAGGGGCCAAGCTGAATCCAGGAATATGTGACTTTAACTTAACAGAAAATCATCTACTATCTAGGTCTTTTTCTTACTCGTACTCACCTATTTACTCCAAATCCCAGTTTAATATGCATTATATTTGAACCATGGCATTATTAGGTATATTGCTTGTTAAGGTTTTTATTATTTGTGTGTGTGTGTGTGTGTGTGCGTGCGCGCGCGGGTACAGGTGCTCTTGGAGGACAGGAAAGGGGGACCAATTCCCTGGAGCTGGAGTTACAGATGTTTGTGAGACACACAGAGTGGGCACTGGGAAGCAAACACCTTCACTCTGAGAGAGCTTTTATAGTCTCAGATAGGGTGTGGTGGCAGCCATCTGTAATCCCAGCACTTGAGAGGCTAAGGCAGGAAGACTACAAGTTCGAGGCAGGCTGTGCTACATAATAAGTCTGAAGGGCAGTCTGGACTATACAACAGGACCCTGTGTCAAAAAACAAAATAAAAATTCATAATATCTTTTATCCTCTGAATAACAGTTTGCCTTCTAAGTCTAATATTCTATTTATTTTCATTCCAATTGGCCTTTCTCTTTCATGTCCACATTGCCTCTAAACTCAGTTTTTCTTGGTTGCTAACTCATACTAAGGGTAAATCACTGATGTGTAGGTCTATAGATACATTTAGGTGGAAGGCTGGCTGGAAGGCTGGAAATAGGGTTTCCTTTGGGAAGACTGGCTCACACTCATGCCTCAAACATTTTACTCAACTCTTCAGACACAATGAATCAGCTGTCTGCCTTACTGCTAATTCATATATATGCCTGCTAATTAATGAACCTGGAGCAAACAAGAAGGACATTTTGATACCAATCTTTCCCTATATCCCTGGCCCGGGTTGGATCGCTGACTGTCCTAGTCCATGAAGGTTTTAAGACACTCTTCAGGAGAGAAGATCCCCTTCAGTGCTCGGACCCTGTAGGAATGAGGGTTAGGTCCAGGGAAATTCTGTTCAGAGCTAGCAACATACTAATTCGAGTTAGCAACTCTCTCCCTGGTCAGTACAGAGTCTCGACAAATGCAAAGGTCACTGAGATGAGTCCTAACACGCCAAGTGCCGACGTCTACAATATAAGCATGAACAGATTTTTTTTTTTAAGGACAGCAAGAGTTATATTTAGAGAACAGAACAATGCTAGTACTAGGAATTTATTACTAAAATTTATAGAATTTACCATGAATGTCTGTTTGCCCCTTGTGTGTCTGTCCCTGTGGAAGTCAGAAAAGGGCATCAGATCATCTGGAACAGGAGTTATAGGCAGCTGTGAGCTGCTGTGTGGGTGCTGGGGATTGAACCCAGGTCCTCCACAAGAGCAGCCAGTGCTCTCAACAGCTAAGCCATTTCTCCAGGCCCCAGAGCATCTGATTCTTAATACAGAAACCATTTAACTGTCCTCTCCTCTCCTCCTTGGTTTTTTTTGTAGCTCACCTTGAGGCTAGCCCTGCACTCTGCCCCACGTAGACATCCTGTGTCCTTCTGACTCTTCCTACATTTCCCAAATTCTGAGTCTAAGCGACCAGCAAGGCTTGCAGGCCACCTTCTCACTTGTACTTTAAAAGGGAGGCTCATGTCTTAAAACAAAAGGAAGCCTTGCCCCGAATGTGTGTGTGTGTGTGTGTGTGTGTGTGTGTGTGTGTGTGTGTGTGTGTGTGTAAGCAGAGAAAGCTAGTTGAGTACTGAGCATGCATGCATACTCTCCCCCCCCCCCACCTCCCATCTCTCTCTCTCCCCTCCTTTTCCCTGTCCCCCTCTTCTGCTGTTCATAGTGGCTGCCATGTGACCAGCTGCTTCAAGTTTCCTCCTTGACTTCTCCATGGTGATGGATCCTAAAATGGAGGGCTACAATGAACCCTTGCTCCCCTAAGTTGCTTTCTGCCAGGATATTTTATCACAGGGACAGACACAAAACTAGCACGGATTCTAACCTGATTCTTCTGGGCGATCTTCTGTCCCTTCTTCCAGCGCAGCACTGGTGTCAGGTCTGGCAGCTCCCGCGCCTCATCACCAGACACATGCACACCCAGGCTGTAGGCAGCTTCAAACACGATGGGGCTGATGACATCCTGGACCCTCCGCTGCAACCGCAAACAAGAAGAGCATTAATGGTGAGCATCTGTGATGCTGGGGCAGCTTTCTGCTGTGCACAAAGACCGGCCTGCCACACCGCTCACCTCAGGTGGTCCTCACAACCACCCTCACAAGCTAAGGCTTCACTGCTTTCATCTTGTAGGCAAGGTAAGGGAGGCCCAGGGCAAACATCAGCTTGTCCTGGCCTCTGTGGACAGGCAGGGACTGTGTGGTGCTAAATCATCTTCTCCAGAGCATATGGAAGACATTATCTAACTCGTCACCGTTGTGTGCGTGGATGCCAGTTGGTGCCTGGGACAGCATCTGTACCTGATGCTAACCCTTTACTTCCAGGAGGTGTGGATAACCAAAGCTCTTTTGCACTGAGATTACAGTTTTGTGTCAGGGCAGGGGATCCAACAACACTGATGTGAATGGTGTCTGCAGCAGGCTAGCCATCAGTGGGGTCAAATGCAAGCTTCGTGCTCATTCTTCTAGAACCCAAGGATTTCAAAGCCCCCGGAATGGTCGACTGGTAGCCACAAGAGGGGCGGGAAAGCTGTGTTAGGTATCTTTTCTGTTGCTGTGATAAAACATTACAACCCAGGAAACTTATAGAAGGAAGAGTTTATTGGGGCTATGGTTCCAGAGGGCAAGAGTCCATCATGGTAGGGAAGCATTCAGCAAGCAGCAGGAACAGGAAGCTGGAAACTCAGACCCTCAACCCAAAGCAGGAAGGAGCATGATGGACAGGGGTGAGGGGGAGAACTGCAAGTGGTGGAAACTTGTAAATCTCAAAGCTCACTTCCTGTGACACACTTCCTCCAGCAAGGCTGCGCCTTCTAAACTTTTCCAAACACTATCGTCGCCTAGAGACCAGTGTTCAAATGCTGGAGCCTACAGGGACATACTCATTCCAATCACTCCAGGAGGGAGGAGAAGAGGAGACGAGTGGTCTAACAAGATGCCAGGTCCACGCTATGGCTTCTAGGGATGAACAACACATTCTATACCCACCATCACACAGGAAAGGAACAAAGAAGGTACAAGACTGAGTTCCACAGGACACAGGCCTGGTAAGGACCCTGATCTTTTCAACTTCCAAGTTCATGGTCTTTCTGCATAGTGGCACTGCCTCTGGGTGACTCTAGGCCCCACACCCTCACAGGTGAGAAGTAGAGGCAAGAGTTGGTCAGTAGTCTTGCATCAAGGGCCAGCACATTATCTGGGGTGATCTACCTTAACATAGCAAGGCTAAGAAGGTCATCACCCACAGTCAAACCCTCTGCTCTGTAACCATCATGGAGAGCACAGGTGTGGCGCGCAGGGAACTGAGAAAACACCTTATAAAGAACAAGAGAAGCTGGCCAGGCGGTGGATGCTACCTACCCTAGAAGCCTGAACACACAGCCCATGAATTCACATTATTCTCTATGAAGTTTGGAGGAGTTAGGATCGGAGTCTCATTGTGTTCAAAATGATAGAAAGTTCCACATGTCTCAGGAAGCACCCAGAAGAGAGCTTTCTCCAATGCTCTATGACAGCCCATCTCCTCACACAGAGGCAGCCATGGCTGTCCTTGGGGACAGCTGGGGACAGACTCTCACCCAGCAGGGGAGAAAACAGGCCAAGCATCTTGGCTCTCAAACTTCACTGCCATCTCTGTGCTCAGCAGGCACCCTAGGCAATGTCTGTGTCCTTTGTAAGGATGCCCAACTTGTGACTACAAGGATGACCAATTACCCCATATGGATGAAAATATGTCTTAGAAGTGAAGGGATGTTGCCAACCTACAGACTATGGCAGAGTTCTCAGGATAGGCCTTGTTTCTCAGGATGGTATTTGGGTTCCCTGGGAGTGGAGCAGTCTGGATAATAAGTGTGGGGGGGTACCCCAAAATAAAGCAAGGTTAAACAGCATCTTACTGTTTTGTTTGTCAATTATGTTTTCACTTCAATTGTGTCTGAGAAGTGGGGAGTAGTCCCAGGTGTAATGGGCCATGGCACCCCATGTTTTCTCACAGGTCTCCTCATGATAAGATTGAGTGGAACACACTCAGAGGTGCTGGGTGTTATAAACTTCCTGGAATAGTTCTGGGAAGGAGTCAGCAGTGCTGAGTAGGATAGATGGGAGGCAAATGTGGCAGATGTGAGGTAGGGTGTGGAGGACACAGCAAAGGGACACAGGCGACATCAGAGGCTGATGCCTGGACAAGAAGCAGATGATGCACATTTGTGTCCCAGTAAAGCATCCAGCTGGGAAAAGATTCAGTTCTGCAGCCTAACAAAAATACAGGACCTCCACAGCAGAGTGATGGAGGTACCTTAGACAAAGGGTTTCTAGAAAATTCTCTGGAACTCTTCATCTTAGAACAGATCTTTAAGATTTGAGATCTTTCCAGGAGCAAGCCACATACCTAGGATCCAGATTCCTCCAGCCTGCTGGCTCTAACCAGGATTCAAAGATGGTAGATGGCATGGAGAAAGATGGACGAACACACGCCAAATTCACACATTTGCAAACACATTCTCTGTGTTTCTTTGAGGTTGGTTAACTCTTTCAGGGTCTTACACTAAATATTTTATGTTAAGTCCACAATGACACTGTTATTCTGGGCCCAGAGGAAGAGGAGAGTGGGGGAGGGGCAGCAGTCACTTTATGTTTCTGGACTGTCATGTGTATTCCAGAGCCTTCCCCAAGCTGAGCTGACCTCCTTCTACTTAATCCTCACACCATGTGGTGGGTAGATTTCTGCTCAGCTTTTACAGAGAAGGTAACTGAGACTCAGGAGCTTAAACAAATTGTTCCTCCATCCCAAAGCTCATTACGTGGTAGAACCAGACTTCTCAGAACCAAAAGCAAAAGGAATTTCCTTGGTGTCCATTAAATGCCTTGGTTGTGTTGAGGGTCTCACTATGTAGCTGGTTCGGGCTGGATTTAAGTGTGTTACATAGTACAGTCTGACCCCAACCCCGGTGATGCTCCTGCCTCAGTAGCCTGAGTGCCGTGATCACAGATGGGTGTGTGCAAATGCTTCCCTCATAAAGTTCTACTTTAAAACCGTTCCCATCACATCAGGTTCCAGTGACTCTTTAAAAATGCCTTGTTCAGGGGCTTAGGAGATGATTTGATGGAGAAACCGCTCATCCTACAACCCTGAGAACCTGAGTTTGGGTTCCCAGTACCCACGTAAAAAGATTGGCATGTTGATGTGCACTTGCAGCCCCAGTGCAGGGGAGGTGCAGGCAGGTAGATCCTGGGGGCTTGGTGGCAACAGTCTAGGCAAAATGCCAAGCTGTAAGTTCAGGATCAAGAGATCCTGTGGTCCTTCATGTTCCTGCTTCACAGAAGAAACTGCCAGACGTTCTACAGGAAACAGGGAGAAGTGGCTGACGAACTTCCAGAATGGGCAGAACAACCCTTAAAATATCCTGCTTCACTGAAAGCTATGCCAGAGACTCTAGGCTTATAGGCTGAAGATGGATGCCCCAATGCTACAGAGGAACTTTGGATGACAGTCCAGGAAGCCAGATGTCCTCTGTCATTTCTAGAATTATGGAAGTTGCTTGCAATAAACTTCCTGTTTACTCAGGTAATATTATAGCCTTCTGGGGTCTTTGATGGAGTTGGAGACTAGATAGTTATAGTTTTCCTTAGCCATGATAAAAGATAAATTAGATATAAAACTTTAGACTCACAAAAATAGGATAAATAATAGAATATTTTCTTTAATTTTGCCAAATACAAATAGACTAGATATTGTACCTGTAATTCTTGCTTGATAATTGTTTTGTTATATATAATTTTACTTTGTTAAAGTTAAAACCTTCCTTTTTGATTAGACAGAAAAGGGGAAGTGCTGTGGGATGTCTTTCTGCATGCAGTGAATATGTGTGGCTCCCATTGGATAATAAACAAAGCTGTTTTGGCCTATGGCAGGTTTATAGCCAGACGGAAAATCCAAGCAGAGATACAGAGAGAAGAAGAGTGGAGTTGAGACTTGAACTCACTACCTACGGAGCAACGAGATGTCAGCAGACCAGTAACTCCATGGCCACATGGCAACACTTAGATTAACAGAAATGGGTTAAGTTATAATAGCTAGCTAGCAAGAAGCTTGAGCCATAGGCCATACAGCTTATAATTAATATAAGCCTCTGAGTAATTATTTTATAAGCAGCTCTGGGACCGTGGGTGAGAGAGATTCGTCTGGACCTCGGGGCCGTACAGGACCGGAGAAACTTGTGGCTACAATCTTGTCTCAAAAGGAAGGTAGAGGATGATAGAGGAAGACACTCCCACTAGACTCTGGCTTCCATAGGCCCTTGCATGGGCAAGCATCCCCGCCCACCCCACCCCCCCCCACACAGGAGCACAAGATGAGCACAAGGACACACACACCCACAATGCCTCTTCTCATCAAAAAGATGAATGATTAATTGGTCGCTAGGAAATAAGGACATGGAGTGGTAGTGTTTCTAAGTGTGTGACCACACAAGCAGTGACTGCCAAGGAAAAGGACCTTAGTCATGTGTGTCTGAGTTTGGACCATGAATACAAGAGGACATCTAGGTGGACAGATGCTAGTCTTTGGCAGCAGCTGCATGAGTCTACTTTAATTAATGAATGAGTTTGGAGAGCAGCTTCTTCTTTCATGTTGCAGTAGCTTGGAGCAGCCGGGAACTCAAACCACATTGAGTGGTGGGCGGAGGCAGAGGAGGATGCTGTGCCTGAAGTCTAGCCCCTCCTCCTGCTGGGCAGCCCCTCCCCCTGCTGGGCAGCCCCTCCTCCTGCTGGGCAGCCCCTCCCCCTGCTGGGCAGCCCCTCCCCCTGCTGGGCAGGCCCCTCCTCCAGCTGGGCAGCCCCTCCCCCTGCTGGGCAGCCCCTCCCCCTGCTGGGCAGCCCCTCCTCCTGCTGGGCAGCCCCTCCTCCTGCTGGGCAGCCCCTGCCCCTGCTGGGCAGCCCCTCCCCCTGCTGGGCAGCCCCTCCTCCTGCTGGGCAGCCCCTCCTCCTGCTGGGCAGCTCCTCCCCCTGCTGGGCTGGTCTGCTCCAAGTGGAGGCAGAGGGAAAGCAGCAGGCTGTTTGGGGGTTTCCCCACCATTTTTGGAAGCCCTGCTTCCTTCTGTTCAGCACCACATGAAGTGAAGGAGCTGGCCGGGATAGAAGTCTGTGGCTCTGGCACTTCACCACAGTGGCTCAAATTTTACTGCTTAAAAAGTCACTACTACAAGCTGAGTTTTATTATTACTTTTTTCCTTTTCCTTTTTCTTCTCTTTTGAGACAAGGTTTTATATATATCCCAGACTGGCCTCAAATGTAGTCAGAGATAACCTGGAACTCCAGACCATTTTGCCTCCACTTCCAGAGTGCTGGGATTACAGGTGTGTGTCCCCACGTTAGACTACAAACAGAAGCCTCTTAAATTGAACACGTGTTTAGTAGAGAGGCCAGAATCTACCTTTTCCCACTAAAGGCATCAGGAGTCTCCTGCTTTGAAAACGGAAGGCATGCTCATGGAGGACACCCAGGCTGGTGGCTGACCTGGCCATGGCTGGCGTTTTTATAGGGAATGTAACACATGCTCCATTTGAAATTTATTGGGTGCTTACTTTCTGCCAGGCAGTGTGCTGGGTGTCAGGGAGACAGACATAAAAGACCTGGAGGGAATTAACAGTTTCAGAGGGAGAAGCCGAGCCATGACAATGTCATACAGCATGCACCTGGACAGAGGTGGCTCCAGGACACAAAGGAAATTCACACCTGATTCTTACAGGCCTGGCAGGCTTCCCAGAAGAGCGACTCTGGGGCTGAGCAGTAAGACAGAAGGACATGTGCCAGAGGGCAGGTGTAAGGCTTAGCTGGTATGGCGGTGCACAGAACGCTTAGAGGTGTTAATGGACCACATAGACTTACAGACACAGAAAAGTCGTGCTGAATGCAGGCCCGGGCAGGGAGGCCCATGCAGAAGTCCATCTCAGGTGTCCACCCTTAAGGCTGAGGAAACCCCTCTCTAAAAGCTGGGAGCTCAGGGACAAATTGACATGATGCTGCAGGCTGTGTTCTGGAAGATCTTTCTATCTGCAGCAAGAAGGCATGGATGACAGCTGGGCCGGGAAGAGCCTGGGAAGGTGGCGACCAAGGATTTTAGACAAAAAGATCACCACCCGCCACTGTGGGTGGCCCGCAGCCAGGACCCAACAGTGGGCCAGAGCCAGAGGAACCCCTTTGCTGGCCTAAAGAGAACACACGTTGCTGTTTGGGAGGAGCCAAGAGTGACTTGGTTCTACTTCTCACTCCAGGGCCCAACGCAAGCTGGGTTTGATCGCCGTGGCACCAGCTGGCTAGCCACGTGACTTGGAAATCTACCCGAGAGCTGCTTCTCCCCCACTGGAAAAAAAATAAAATTAAAGCAACGCAGTTTTTTCCTTGCTTAGCTCACAGTGGCAACAAATTAAATAAAAACGGGAAGGGCTGGCCTCACTTTAAATCTGCAAATAACACAGAAGTTCAGTAAATAGGCAGTTAGCATTAAGTCAGATGAAGTCCGCTCAGTGCGCTTTGTTGTTGCTGCTTGGGTTTTTGTTTGTTTGTTTGTTTGAGACCTTAATTTCTTTTCTTTTTCAAACATGAGATTTTTCCACCTCCTCCATCCTGTATCCTCGTGTGTTCTCCAAGTCCACCCCTTTCCACTTCTGCCTCTGCTGGCCTCACAGACACTCTAAATTAAGAAATCCTCACAAGCAGAGTATGCTCCTTCCATGTGTCTCCTCACAAAACAGCCAGACTACATCATGACACTTTCCTCAGACCACATTGACTACATCACCCAGTGACATCACAGCCTTCCTGGTGGACGTGAGAACGCTCTGCAATATTCCTACAACGGCAAAAGAAAGTATCCTCCTCCGTGTGATGCTATCAGAATGACTGCTAAAGTGTTAGATTTCAAAATTCTCATAAGCATGGAGGCTGATTTAAAGCAAACAAAGGATTTTCCACCTCCAGGAATGGTGGAGTAACTTACTAAAACTACCTCCACAGACGAATGGAGAGGATGAACACACATAAGCACATACTTGTGGTGTGTGTGTGTGTGTGTGTGTGTGTGTGTGTGTGTGTGTGTGTTTAAGACACTGGTTTAAAACTATCAAGGAACTATTGAAATAATCAGGACTTCAGCATCTGGAGTTATCCGCCTCCCCGGGGAAAGAACACACAGATGACCACAGCATTTAGGGACACTTTCGCCTTCACATGGTTCCAAACTTGCAGCCATGTGGAGTGAGGATGTGTGAGCTCAGCTCAGCTCCTGGCAGGAACTGGGATGTTCAGAGGCAGCCAGGATGAGGACCCAAGGGCCCACAGAGAAAGAAGTGCTTTGAGATGAGTGTGAACTCAAGGCTTCACTCACACTCTAGGTATCTAGCAATTCCCACAGCAGCAGAGCTGTGAGAATGAAGCCAGGCAGGAGTTAAGCCCTGAGATCATAGCTCACATCAGCTGCAGTCACAGCAGGAGAGAGGACCTGTGACCTGAAAGCTAAGTCAACAAGAATGGGAGGAAAGGGAAGAGAAAACTCAGAAATGAACCCAAGAGGCGTTCAGGAGGCAGGGAAAGGTGTAACATTTATAATTATATAGTATGCTGAGCATAATAGTGTAACAATGGTGTATCATACATGAACAGTGGCAACTAATGCTAATTTTTAAAGTATCTTTGATAAGAAAAATTGTAAGATTTCAATCCTATTACCAGAGAGAAACAACCCTAGTAGATTGAAGTTTGGAGGTTGGGGGTGTAGATACCAGGGCTGAGTGAAGAGTGACTGAAGAATACAGAATTTCTCCTGTGGTAATAAAAATATTCTAAAATTGATTGTGGGGATAGTTGTAGAACTACGGAAACATTCAGACTAAACCATGTACTCTCTCTCTCTCTCTCTCTCTCTCTCTCTCTCTCTCTCTCTCTCTCTCTTTGTGATGGCTAATTTTGATTGCCAACTTGAGTGGATTTAGAATTACCTAGAAACATACCTCTGAACATG
Source organism: Peromyscus californicus insignis (assembly GCF_007827085.1). Taxonomy (NCBI): domain Eukaryota; kingdom Metazoa; phylum Chordata; class Mammalia; order Rodentia; family Cricetidae; genus Peromyscus; species Peromyscus californicus. The sequence goes on along the minus strand of NW_026294402.1, from coordinate 113,168,636 downwards.
TCTTTGAGAGTGACCTAGAGGGGTTTATTGTGCAGGGAAGATTCGCCCTGAATGTGGGCGGCACCATCCCCTAGGCTGGCATTCCAGACTAAATCAAAAGGAGACAAATTAAGAGTCAGCTTTCATCTCTTTCTGTTTTCTATTCTATTGAGAAATGAGGAGAGAGGAATTCTGGTCATGGGCTGCTTTGACTACAGAGCTGCCTGTCACTATACCCGTACGCTGTGATGGACTGTATTGTCCTGAACTATAAGCCCAAGTAAACCCCATCCCTTAAGTTCCTTCTTCTCAGGCATTTGGTCACAGCAGTGAGAAAAGTCTGTCTTGGTTACTTTTCCACTGCTGTGGCAAAACATCAAGACCAAGGCAACCTCTAAAAGAAAGTGTTTAATCAGGCTTATGATTTCAGAGGGTCAGAGTCCATGATGGCCAAAGTAAAGGCATGGTGGTAGGAACAGCCAAGAGCTTACATCTTGATCCACACGTAGGAGACAAGAGTCCTGTGACACACTGACACAGCTCCTCCCGTAAGGCTGGCCCTCCCAATCCTTCCCAAACAGGTCCACCAATGGGGTCTAAGTATTCAAATGACTGAGACTTAGGGGGCCATCTGATTCAAACCTCTACAGTCACTAATACAACACTTTAAATGACTGAAATGTGCAACATACGAATTAAGCCTCAATAAATCTGCTACCAAAATTTTTAATGGAAAAAATGCCAACAATCCCCCTGCCCTAAGTGAGTCTTTATCAGGATATATGCACAGAGCAAGCTCCACTTTCCATTTTATGAGAAAATAAACTGAAGCCAAGCATGGTTTCATTTGCAGACCTATAAATTAGATGACAAACAGGCAAAATTAAAAACCATAAAGGAAATTCTATAAATAATTTTAAACAGAATGTGATGAAAAGCACCACTGACTGTAACAGTCTACCGGGACAAGATTTACATTGGGGAGAGACTTTATCATCGGAAGGATTCAGTTATAAACATCAGCCAGTCAGAGCTCTGAAAACAGCTGAATTCAAAGGACCACAGAAATCCTGTCACGAGAGCAGGAAGCGGTGAGCAAGTCGGACATCTTGTTTCTGAGGTTTTAATTAAAGCCATATATCCCTTTGTGTGCAGCACATCCTACTAACAGATAGCATCGTTAGTCTGACATATGTGAGTCCTTCAGCAAGCAGCCGTGCTCAGAAAGTACAAGAAAGCATCAAGTCACCTCCAATTAACATGCTTGCATAAATAGCTCTATTCACATAAGAAAACCACACACACTACCGATGATGAAACCAGCAACTAGCTGGGGACTTGGGAATCTGTTCGTGTTATGGTGCCCCGCCCCACCCCACCCCTGCTCATGTGTTTGAACAGTTGGCTCTCAGCTGGTAGCGCTCACTGTTTTGGGAAGGACCTATCTGGAGGAAGTTTATAAGTACGCCCTCTACCCTGCTTCAAGTCCCTGCGTCTGGTACCATGAAACCATCTACCGCACATGCCTACAGCCATGCCTTCCCTGTTGCGATGACTATACTTTCAAAACATGAGCAAAAATAAATCCTTCCTCATGTTGCCTCTTGTCCAGTATTTGGTGAAGCAACAAGGAAAGGCAGAAACAGTTTGCTTCGGTGTAAGAGTGCACAGAGAGGGAGGGAGTACCTGGCTTTGGGAAGGGGATCTCAGCTCTGCTGTGGGCTTCTCTGGTTTCCTGAACAGTACTGAGAATAGTCCTGTCTGAAAGGATGGGAAGCAATGTCTGCTGGTGTGGGGCATCCAGGGCTGAGCTGGAGGGGAGGAGTGTGGAGTGGATGAGTGGTACAGACTGCAGGGTGTTTTGGTTGACCTTCAAGAGAACATCAGTGGCCTCATGCCAACACTTGGGTTTTGTGTGCCTGGTTCCATATGAGGCACAGGGAAGCAGAGAAGAGGCAAAGAGGAAATGTGTGAGCAAAAACCAGTAATGCAGAGGAGAAGTGACCAGTGAGAACTGGGGACTAGTGAGGGAGGGTAGTTTCTGATTCATCGGGGAATAGGAACAGAAGTATCAGGAATCCTTGGATGGAGTCGGAGAGTGGGCCAGTGCTCTAATACTTGTCAAGGACCAGCATCTGGAAACCACAGAAATGCCACATAGGCATGCTGGCCCACTTCTAATTCCAGCCTTGGTAGGGGATCCCCAGAGAAAGCAGGAGAGCAGGACTAGCTACATCTGTCGACTCTGAGTTTGATTGAGAGACCCTGCCTCAAGGAAGAAGGTGGAAGAACAATTGAGGATGACTCCTGACATTATCCTCAGGATCCCACATATACACATATGCGCACACACACCTATACGCATGTGCACATACAGATGCATACATACACAATGTAATGAACAACAAAGTAATCCTTGGAAAGGAGGTGGTCCTGGGAGGGAAACAAAAGTTTGCAAGAACCACAAGGCTTTGATCTGGGTCCATTCACTTACTATCTCTGAACCTGCCTTGTATGGAAAATGGATTGAGAGAATCGACTTTGCATGACTTTGTGAAGAAGAGACACAGTTGGGTCTGGTAGCACAGCCTTGTAATCCCAGCTATTTAGGAAGCTGAGACAGGAAGACTGAAAGTTCAAAGCCAGCCTGGGCAACTTAGTAAGACAGTGTTTGGGAGTTTTAAAAAGTGGTATGGAGGTGACGCACAGTAGCAGGTTTAATCTCCAGGGTTGGAAAAATAAATAGAGGGGTGAAAAGCGAGAGAGAATGAGACACAGTATGGAAGATGAGATCCTGGCATCAGGAAACGTGACCGGCAGAACCGTGATTACCACTTGGGAAAGAGCCTTGCAGAGCAAGACCTCAAGGTGAGGGGAAGGGAGAGACAAAGGGCAGACACAAGGGGAAAGTGGCCTTGCATTCCACAGCCAAGCCACAGATGTTTGAAGGAAGCGCTAAAGAAACAGCCCCACGAGCAATCAGGGCGACTGACAGGGTACAAGAGAGTCCAAGTGGGCTCTTCACAGAGCCGCTGCAGTCAGCTACACTCTGGATTCCAGCTGCTCTAACTGATGCCACTGCCTGTGCCTTTGAATACTCACTCCCCTCTTGGGTATGGGAATGGCTGAACACTAGTGGATGTCACTACTGTGACTATGCTGCATCATATGACAAAGGCACAGGGGGTTCACAGGTGTAATTAAAGTCCTGAACCAGACCGAGTTAATCAAATGGATGGTGATCTGGGTGGACCTCTTTAGGCGGCCCCTCACACAGTCTCTTGCTGATCTTGAAGAAGCAAGTTGTCATGGTTTCCACAGTAAGCACAAATCAATTCCACTACAACCACAGAAGCCTGGAGGATGACCCTCCAGGCTCCCCAAAGACCTTCCCCAAACCTTGACTGCAGCCTTGTAAGACCTAAGGCAGAGGATCAAGCAAGGCTGTGCCCAGATCCTGGACCACAGAAGCTGTGAGATAACACATATGTGTTATTTTATGGTGTGCTGGAAAACTAATGCATGCCCAGGCTCCCTGGGCCAGGGGATGCAGACCTAAAAACCCAGGCCCTTCTTTGGGTAGGATAAGCTGTACACCAGAGCACTCCCATGGGGTTTGGGTGGGGCTTGACTCAAAAGCCTCACTCAAATCTCTCTTCCTTTCCTCCCCCATTCTATCTCCCTCCTCTCAACAGTACTCTCCCAATAAATCTCAGACCTAAATCCCCATATTTCAGCCTCTGCTTCTGGGAAACAGGTTGCAGAATACCACGGAATAAGTCCCATCTTAAGCCTGTTGGTTTAAATATCCTAAAGAGGAGAGAAAAGCTAGATAAAGTGTGAGGGTGACCTTTGTTAGAGCTAGCCACTCATGAAGTGTGTGTGTGTGTGTGTGTGTGTGTGTGTGTGAGAGAGAGAGAGAGAGAGAGAGAGAGAGAGAGAGAGAGAGAGAAGGGTGGAGATTGACAAAGGAAAGAATTTGTAAAGGAAACAGCAGGCAGGACTTAGCCTAGGCAAGAATGAACAATGGACAACGAACCCCTATAACCCAAGGAGTTACAACATACCAAGTAAACGATGGACTTTTGGTTTCATTATTGTTAACCACAACTCTAGCCTAAATCAGAAATTATTAACCTAGAAGGGGCAATCAGGAGGTCTGTGACACTGTGTAGAGGGGAAAAAATGCTCATTTTTTTTTTATCAACTTTTCACAAAAGCTTAGCATTTTTCTTTCATCAAAAAATGTACACAGCTTGAGAAGTATTATAAAGACCGAAGTCCTCCATCAGTGGATATTCAAAGACTTAACACATGATGTTAAAATTGAAGATACTTTGAAGTGTTGTTTATGTTTAACAGTTCAAGGTTACAGATCTTGGCTGAGGAGATAGCTCAGTCAGGTTTTGAGTTCAATTCTCAGAACCCAGGGGATTGAAAGAAAGAAAAGAAGGAAGGAAGGGGAGGGAGGGAGGAATGGAGGGGAGGAGGGAGGGAGAAAGAAAGACAGGAGGCTAGGGGTGGTCGCACATGCTTTTAATCCTAGCACCCAGGCACCCAAGATGGGTGGATTCTTAGGGCTCAATGGCTGGCCAGCCTAGTCTACTTGGTGAGTTCCAAACCAATGAGAGATCTTGTCTCAAAAAAATCCCAAAAATGCACAGCACCTGAGGAACACCACCTGATGTCCTCTGGTATGCACCACCCACCACACGAACATGCACACATGTACACACCAGCAATTTCAGGCGTTATTATACAAATTATACAATACATTACTAAAAAGAACCTAGATGACCATATTACAAACGTGGTCTAATAATTTTTATTTGCATTTTAATTTGCTTCTCAATATAACTGGATTTCTCTATGGTTCCATGTATGGTAAGTGCACTTAAAACATTCTTCTGGGAAGGGATTTATATGCATCTCCCAACTCCCCACGGGGTTTGTGACAGAATCAGTGAAGAGCTTCTGCCTTAATGAAGGAAGATGATGAGAGACCAGCCTCTGGCTTCTGAAATGCTTAATATGCTTTAGAGATGCAGAAACAAGCACTGTGGTGCTTTAGTCTTCCGGGGACATAGGAACAAACTGGTCTTAGCAGTTAAAATATACCATCCATTACATTTTATGACAGGTTCAGGGCCTCGGCAGAAAAATCACCCTGAACCCCTGCGGTTTTAAGAATTTGGTCCCAAATAGATGTTTCAGGGTTGGATGTAGTGAAGCCACTTGGATGCTGGGAATTATAATCAAGCATCTGCTTTGCTGTATGAGCCCGCAGGAGGGGCAGGGCAGGCTGGAGGATGCTGGCATCTTTTACAGAAGGGATCCTGACCCCTGGGGCAAGCCTGCTGCTTCATGATCCCAGAGAGGGTAACTAGAAAACTGAGACACTTTCCCTAGCCCTCGGTGGTATGCAGAAATCCTGAACCATGACGAAATGCAGGAAAGGCGAAAACTGACTTCACAGAATTTCTGTTACTCAAGCCACAGTGAGCCTGTCTGCTCAGCTTGGGGCCCAGTGAACCTGGACCACTGTTCTGTGTGACTTACTGCTTAGAGTGAAGACAGAAGCTCCAGACAAACCTGCCATAAAACAAGGTCATCAAAATTCCAAGCATCTCATCAAAGGAGGCACACTGAGGTCTGTTCTTGTGCCATTCCGTTTCCTCTGGCTTTAGTGGACTTGCCAATGGCCGCAAGACCCAGTGGACCTTCTTTTCTTTGTCCTTATCTTTCTCGACTCCTATCCACCCTTCTCGGGGTTGAATCTCTCCTTCAAGCTCATCGTCCCTGACTGGCCCTGATGTCACCCCTCCTGCCCCTGATGTCCCTTCTTCTGGAGGGGCAACTCAGTAGAATTCCCTTCCAGCCAGAAGCCCAGTTCATATTCATCTCAGCATGCCCAGCTTTGATCATGGTGCATGGAACAAAGTGTCAGCTCAATAAACACTTGGTCAGATGAGCTGCAGTGGACAGTCATCTAGTTGTGAGTCACTGGCAAATTCTGAGAGCACTCTTCCTAAAAAAGGCAGACTTAACAGATCTCACATACGTAGTCAGTTTACAACATATTGATAAACCTTTTATTGACCACTACCTGAAGCTTCATCTCCTTGTGCACCACGATATCTTTCTGGAGTTGAGATATCCACATGTCTCCACACTAATTTTCTATTCAAACCCTTTTCCTTGCTAACCTTGGCAACTTAAAGCAATTTTTAAGGTCATGTCATATCTAGCCACAAACCTTTAGTCCTAAGTGCCAGATATCACTCTTTACTCACTCACCTCCAGCTTGGGGCTTTACCAGGAGTCCTGGCTAGTTTTGTGTCACCTTTATACAATCTAGAATCATCAGAGAGGAGGGAACCTCCATTGAGAAAATGCCTCCATAAGATCCGGCTGTGGGCAGGCCTGTAAGGAATTTTCTTAATTAGTGATTTGTGGGGGAGGGCCCAGCCCATAACGGTGGTGCCACCCTTGGGGTTGTTGGCCCTTGGTGCTATAAGAAAGCAGGCTGAGCAAGCCATAAGGAATAAGTCAGTAAGCAGCCCCCTCCATGACCTCTGCTCCTGCCTCTGCATTCCTTCCCTGCTGAGTTCCTGTCCTGGCCTCCTTCCGTGATGGACAGTGATGTAAAGTGTGAGTCACACAACCCTCTCCTCCCCGAGTTGCTTTCTGGTCACGGTGTTTCATCACAGCAATGGTAATCTTAGCTAGGACAGAAATTGGTACAAAGAGTGGAGTATTGCTGTGACAGACCTGATCATGCACTCTTGGGGAGGATTGTGGAAGGTCTTTGGAACTTTGGGTTATAAGATCCACTGAGTGTTCTGTAGCTGGAGTTTTCCTGCCTGGCCCACAGTCAGGACAAATCTCTCTCACCTGCCAGTCCCACAGCCACTCAGACCCAACCAAGTAAACACAGAGACTTATATTGGTTACAAACTGTATGGCCGTGGCAGGCTTCTTGCTAACTGTTCTTACAGCTTAAATTAATCCATTTCCATAAATCTATACCTTGCCACGTGGCTCGTGGCTTACCGGCATCTTCACATGCTGTTTGTCATCCTGGCGGCTGGCAGTGTCTCTGACTCAGCCTTCCACTTCCCAGCTTTATTCTCCTCCTTGTCCCGCCTATACTTCCTCCTGCCTGACTACTGGCCAATCAATGTTTTATTTACCAACCAATCAGAGCAACACATTTGCCATACAGAACATCCCACAGCAGTGTTCATAGCTTGGTGAGCTGTTCAATGAGAGCTTGGAAGGTAAGTGTTTTGAGAGAAATGCGGATGATGGAGGCCTGGCTTGTAAAGTTTCAGAGGGAAGCAAAGACTCCACCAGGCTGTTTGTATGAGGAGTAGGCTGTGATTGACAAAAGGCCAGAACCACTGAAGTGAAACTGTGTTACTGGGACATCTTCAGCTGGTCAGCTGGAGCTGAGAAATTAGTGGTGATTAAGAAGAGACCAACACTTCCACGACCTACGCTGTCAGGTCTCATGTATTTGGAGGTACAGACAGTTGTGTGCTGGGAACCAAACTCAGGTTCTCTGGAAGAGTAGCAAGCGCTCTTAACCCCTGAGCCATCTCTCCAGCCTGATCCACCTTGGTTCATAAGGATGATTGCGTAGTCACCAATGCCTGTCTAACTTGCTCATCCATAGAATCTGTGAGCATGGTAAATGGCCGTTGTTTTATACTCACCAACTTGGGGATGGCTTGTTACTCAGTAGTACATAGCTAAATGTCTCATATTTTGTGGCAACTTCATTTGACAGTGTCATGGGTTGGGGGACACGTTATTCTCCTTGACAAGTATTCCGCACTGTGTTTAACACAAGTTCACAGGGGCTAAACTACTCTCGTTTAGTCGCTCAATAAATGCTCATTTCAGAAGGTGCTCTGAGCAGGGCAGAGTTTCCACAGCCAGCCTCATAGAGACATTACTTTTCGTTTTTCTTCAGATAAGACAAGATTTACTTGTACATAATTCCAATCCAAACCTAAAAAGTACAAAGCATTGTTCGAATCCAGAGGAAGAAGAAACCCTTCTCTGCTAAAGGACAAGGGGGTGCTCAGAATCAGGAAATGTGTGAGGGGGTGGGGTGGGGTAGGCATAGGGGCGGGTCTATGTGTGGCACTCCTAGAGGGACAGAGCAAGACAAACACCCATGTCATAAGATGGGCGCAGGAAGAACTGGTCATGCCATTCTAGCCAACACTTTGTTTCTGCGTGGATAAAAACCCATCCCTTGCTTTGTGGTGAGTCCCACATCTGGGAGGTGTCAGCATAAACCTCAGGGCAACAATGCCTCTGGTCAGAATGTGAGGTTTAGCATCTACCACACCACTCCCAACCGGGGACTGAATTACAGCCTCTGTTTCCAGGGCCACCCTAATCTGAAGATTCTAAGAAAACCTCAAAGAAACAAAAAACCTCTCTAGTTTTCTCAAATACACCATGAGAGTTGGTCCCACTTACTGCCTAGAACAGCACTGAAGTCTTCAACTTGATGTCACAGAAAAGCACAATAAAAGCCTTTTATTGGACTAGAGAAATGACTCCAATATTTTCTGTGGTTCTCTCCACACCAAGGACAAAGTCATCTAAGAGGGTTCACAAATCCTGATGGACCCTCTGGGGTCTTGAGGGCAACTGTATAAGACACATTATACAATTCAATGAACTGCCCAGAGTCTGCAAACCGACACTTTACATAGGACTACATCCAAGGACATCTGTCTTCCTGGATTGGGTCATTTCCTATAAGTTTTAGTTTTTCCCTCCTCCTCCCCCTATCCCTCCTCCCCCTGCTCCTCTCCTTCCTCCTCCTTCCCCATTTCCCCCCATCCCCTCCTCTCTCCATTCCTCCCCTTCCATCGTCCCTCCCCCTCTGCATCCCTCCTCTCTTCCTCCCTGTGTCAATATCCAAACATGTCTTTTCCATTAGCAAAACAGCTAACTTTAGGGTCTTGAAATAATGATTTATGATCTATTTCATCTTAACCTTTTAAGTGGGCAAATTAATAACACTTCTCATATTGGAAAGGGAAACACAAACGACCAAGGCTTTTATGATGAATCTACCCTCTCTAACCAAGGGAAGTCTGGCTGTCCTCTTTCAAGGCATACTGTGAAAACATAACTGATACACACAGTCCTACCCGGGCTGCCCATTTGTAAGTTATCAGCTCAGAGCTGCGTCTTGTAGGGAAAGAACTGACTGCATTTCCAACAGTCACTGGTAACTGAAAGCCTCTGCTTGCTTTTTTATGCCTGGCCATCCAGCTAGCCAGGCAGGAATAGAGTATCTTGGGAGTGGCTGAAGGGACAGCTCAGCTGTCAAGAGCACTTGCTGCTTTCATGGAGGACCTTGGTTCAGTTCCCAGCACCCATCTGGGGTGGCTCACAATGCTGATTAGTCCAGTTTGGGGGATCCAGTGTCTTTGGCTGCTGCAGGCATTGTGTGAGTGCACGTGTATGGGTGCACAAAAACACACAATTAAAATGAGTCTTTAAGAGTTTATGTGCATGTATGTGGGCCCGAGTATATGCCTGTGCACCACACATGCACAGGTGACCATTGAAGCTAGATGGTTCTAGGGAACCGTCGGATCCCCAAGAATTGAAGTTACAGTCCTCCGCAAGAACAACAAGGGTCCTTAAATGCTGAGCCATCTTTCCAGCCCTCCAAATAAGTCTTTTTAGTAAAGTCTGAGACACAGCCACTAATGGTGAAGCTGGATTACCCCCATATTAAAGTGGTTATCAGTAGCCAGGAACTCTATAGAGAAGTATCAGCCCTCTCACCAGCCCACACCCATCATAGCTCCTGGCTCCTAACTCACTTCCCAGGCTAGGCTTCTTTGGAACAGTGATATTGCATCTACTGTATCTCACATCTCACACTATGATGGACAGCACTCAGTTGCCAATCTGTGACCTTTTCAAGTACTCTGGTCATGTCGAATGTAAACTAATTCCTGTTACGTTGAATGCTAATGCCTTCATATGAGAGCCAGAACATCCCCAGTCATAAGATTCTAAAGGAAACTTAGATCCCATTTATAATTAATACTCACTGTACCCAAAAGTTTGCAACATGCTGTCAGTCTGGCTTTCCTCGGTGATTGAAAAGAACACTGTTGGGCCCAGTGGCTTTGTTCTTATACTGTTTCACTAGTCTGTACTAGAATAATCGTCAACATTTTCCTCCATACAGTTAGGCAGGCTACTAGGGTTTGACCATAATCTATACTTTTGGTTCTAGTGAGATGTGACAGCTCACCCACCCATCCATCCATTCAACTATCCACCTACACATCTACCCACCCATTCATCTATCTGACCCACCCACCAATTTATTCCACCCATTCACGCTTCTATCCACCCATCCACCTAACCATCAACCCATCTGCCTATCCACCATTCATCCACCCATCCATTCATCCATCCATCCACCCACCCATCCACCCACCCACCCAACCATCCACTCATCCCATCCATCCATCTATCTGTCCACCCACTTATCCATCACCATCAAAGATCTGCTGGAAATATTCCTGTTCCTAGAGAAATAGACAAGCACAGAAACTCCTATAATGAGGACAAAGAGAATCACAAATTCAGATATTGTTTTTTAGTTCATTTTTTTATGTGTTTGGGTGTTTTGCCTGCATGTGTCTACATATCACTTATATGTAGTAACTCAGGGGTCAGAAGAGGGTATTGGGTACCCTGGAACTGGAGTCAAAGATGGTTGTGGACCACCATGTGGGTGCTTGGAATTGAACCTGGGTCCTCCACAAGAGTAGCCAGTGCTCTTCACCACAGAGCCACCTCTCCAGGCCCTGGTACAGCTATTATTACTGCCAGGCACATGTTACAATTCCCAGAGAGAGATCTTTAACAGGCTGAAAAAGAGGATGTGTGCAAAAACAAACAAAAAGTGAAAAAACCAAAGTCTCACCCAAAACACAAAAACAAAAATACACAAACACTCAAGCGTGTATGTCAGAGGGACATTATTAGCCACTAAGAGTAGAAATAACGGCATTCCTCCCTGGGGACCCGCTGTCATCCATAGCTACAGCAAGGCACTGAATGAGATCAAACCGAAAAAAGTAACAGAATTAACATCCTATCAAAAACACTGTAATCTCACAGAGCTGAGCAATTCCCTATATCTAGCCAGCAAACAGTATACACTATGTGTAGCATGAATCTTAACAGTTCTTATTCATAAAAAACAAACTCAGGGCCTGGTATTGGGGTGGATACTGGAAGATCAGAGAGACAGAACAAGCCACAGCTAACCTCACCTGGCCAACTTCTCAGCTGATCTTGTTAACTCAGACTGGAAGCCTCTATGTCCTCATATCCAAATGAATCTCAGCTGAACTGTGCTGCTCAAAGCCTAAAAGCTTAACCAGCCAAATGCTTAACCAGCCAAATGCTTCTAGTTTCTAGTCCTCACGACTTATATATCTTTCTGCTTTCTACCACCACTCCCTGGGATTAAAGGCGTGAGTCACCATGCTTGGCTGTATCCTTGAACAGATGGATTTCTGCCTCTGGAATGCTAGGATTAAAGGCGTGTGCTACCACTGCCTAACCTTTATGTTTAATATTGTGGCTGTTCTGTCTCTGACCCCAGATAAGTTTATTAGGGTGCACAATATTTTGGGGAACACAATACCACCACAACTATGCATCCCCCAAATTTAGAGACACAAATTTTTGTGGTGAGTTTGTTGGGAATCATGGGAATGTGAGCTAATTCAGGTAATCCTTAGAGCTCGAAGAAGATGGTCTTCCAGAGAAAAGAAACATTCTCCTAGAGTTCTGACATCAAGCACAGTGGCCGCAAACCATGTGTGGCTACTGAACTTAAAATTCTAAGATATGACTTGAATTTCAGCTCACTAGTTACATCTAGTTACAGCTCTTTCCTTTTTGGTTGTTATTATCTGTTACTTAATTCTCATTATGTTGAATTCTGAAGCCTTAATGTAATAGGCAAAGATATTTTCTCTTCTCTCTCTCTCTCTCTCTGTGTGTGTGTGTGTGTGTGTGTGTGTGTGTGTGTGTGTGTGAGAGAGAGAGAGAGAGAGAGAGAGAGAGAGAGAGAGAGAGAGAGAGAGAGAGAAGAGAGAGAGAGAGACAAGTGTGTAAAGGCCTGAGTATGACATGGTATATGTGGAGGTCAGAGGTCAACTTTCAGAAGTTGGTTCTCTCCTTCCACCTTGTCAAAGCAAGGTCCCTCTTGCTGTATGTGCTCCAGGCTAGCTGCCCCCAATTTTTTAGACAATTCTTTTGTCTCTACCTCGCCTCTCACCATAAGAGTGCTGAGATCACCGATGCATGCCATGTTATCTAGCTTTTTTATAAAGTTTCTAGGCACTGAAGTCAGGTGATCAGTGTTTTTATATACTGAGCCATCTCCTCAGAAGCCACACGGAGCCACTGTGAAATGGTGGTTCTATGTGGCTTGTGGCTCTGCTTCTTCAAGGGGCAGGTCTGGTACACTCTCCACTGCCGTATCACTCCATGAACATTTTACAGCTGGTCTCTGGGAGCCCCCAAACACTCCTGGATGACAGAACAGCCAACAGCACAGGTCAGTGCAATGGTGATATTTTATTTGTGCTGAAATGTGATTTTATTTGTATGTTAATAAATAAAAGTGCCTGGGGGTCAGAGCTAATAACAAGCCATTTAACAGAAGTCTAGCAGTGGTGGCACACACTCTTAATCCCGATGACATGACAGGCAGATCTCTGTGTGTTCAAGGACACCACCGGCATGGAGATACATGCCTTTAATCTCAATACCAACCATAGAAGACCTGGAGGTCTGTATAGACAGGCAGTGATGAGGAGGTCATGTGGTTGGGTTTACAACCAATGAGAAGGCAGAACAGAAAGTCAATAAAAAGACAGACACACAGGAAGTAGGTCTCTTTCTCAGAGGAAAGACGGCAGCGGCAGTGGGTGGGAAGAAGGCGGTCTGGGTCTCAGCTCTTAGCTACTGCTCTCTGATCTCTGGTGCTTTTAACTCTGCATTTGGCTCTGTGTTTCTTATTTAATAAAACTGTTCAGAATTACATCTATACATTGCCACAACAGAAAATGCCACTTGAAACTGGCATTTCCTAGCCAAAGGATTCTTCATGGCCTACATGCTTGAAAAAAGGCAGACTTTCTTTGTTCGAAGCCAAAGTAAGTATTATGAGACTTTCCCCTAACAACACTAAAGCACTTGGGGTTAGTATATAGCAACCATCAGGACTGGAGGACAAGATGGCCCATGAGTACTGACTGGGTGCTAAAAGCCTGTGGCCTCTCATCAGTGAGAGAAAAACTATGGGTAGTTTAATGGGCCTCTCTAGATCTTCTTCATATCCATGATGCAATACATGAATGCATCGCCCACAGATGGGGAACAGATACATGAACCCAGAAGCAAGGCTCAAGCATTCCAAGTCATTACCCCAGCAAATGGTTACATATATATGACCACACCATGTGATTCCTAACCCAGCAGCCCTCCCCCTTAGAGACATCCACAGCCATAAGGAAACAAAAGCATCTTTTTAGTCCCGGGCAGTAATAAAACCTTGCTCACCCAGGGGCAGCAGGGTAGGTTTCCAGCCTTGCAGGGGGTTTTCACTGCCTCTCTATATGAATCACACTGTGGCTTGAATAAGCATATGGTCCAAGTTTACAGAGGGCTTTATGAATACATACTCCTTCTAGAAACCACATGAGAAAATACTTGTCCTTGTTTTATGAGGGGTGAACAGTTGAATGCCAGAGAGATCAAGAGACCTGCCCAGAAGGGTGCAGCAATGAACTGGCCAAGGCAGAATTCGAATGTAGCGCCTCAGGGCCCAAGGCTGGGAGGTGCTTTCCAGTCCCGCAGGCACCCTGCCTGTGCTCTTGGGCTCTCCCACCTACTAGCCAAGTCACAGCCCCTGCCCCCAGCACACTGGGTGGAAACCCTCTACAGCTTCCCATTGCTTATCTGATTAGCTTCCCTCACTGAGCAGGGTCTGCCAGATTTGGCAGGAAGTGGTACTTCTCCATCACTCACGCACGCACGCACGCACGCGCGCACACACATATGCATGCACTCACTCACATTTCTGTCAGCATGCAAAGTAGATTTCCTTATTGAATTTTCTTACCTACTAGGTTTGGGACGATCCTCTTCCCAACCTTCCCTCTCCCCAATCCACATCCCCACCTAAAATCTTCTACAGCTTCCCACATCCCCTATTTCATTTTCAGATAGTCTGTTCTATTTCCTTCCATACCACTCCCCCTTAAAGTCTCTCTTTCCTTCTCTCATGGGTCACTTTCTAGTTTTGTTTTCAAAAAGTTTTCATATATATGTATATATATACATATGTGTAGAACATATATATGTATATAGAATGTATTTCCCCTCTATGCTCCCTCTTCTTGGCCCACTCCCTCAAATGAGTCTTTGTTAGACAGTTTCACTTATACTTTCATGTCATATACACATATGTGGTTTTACCCATATAAAATCTAGGAACTACAGGTAAGAGGAAATACCCACTATCCACACTTCCCTGCTCCCCTAGAATCTAGTCTTCTAGACCTCCCTGCCACCATGTGAAGATTTTATTTATTTATATCATGATTTTATTTATATCATATTTATATGATGAATGGTGTGTGTATGTGTGCCATAGCATGCATGTGGAGGTCAGAGGTTAACTTTATAACGTTTCCTTCCATCTTAATGCAGGTTCCAGGATCATACTCGGGTCATCAGGCTTTGGGGCAAGTGCTTTCTCCCACTGAGCCATCCTGCTGCCCCACACGTCCACTTCCCATCATTCTTATTAGATGGAAGGCCCTACAAGATAATCACCTATCTTGGGGACTCTTGAGAGTCCCTCCAAACAAAGGGCCTGGTAAATGAGCTGCATCAGGTCATGGCTGGATGGACTAAAGCATTCCCCAGGCCTCACAGATGGACCTTATGTGTTCACGGAGGGGCAGGGGCCTCTCTACTTACAGTTTTTCCTCCACGCTCTGAAACTAACTCTCCTTTCAGGGGATTAAATGGGTGGAGTAAGAAACATTGAACCCCACCAAAAGGGACACCTGCCAAAAATTACATCTTTTGGGTTTCTCTTCAATGGCCAGTGAAGGAAAGAGAGGGGACATTTAGTAAAGGTGAATCATAATGACAGATGGAGCGGAACTGGGGCACGTGATTTCTGCACCGTTCCCCAAAGCGACACAAAGCCTTCAGTGTGGAAACTCTGGTTAAACGTTGGCTCCCTGGGCAAGGTTCTCTTAATGCTCAGCTTGTGTGTCTGATTACACAAGGAACCCGTTTTTCTGCTGCCCTCCCATAACACACAAGGAGGGAGATATTCCCATAAATTGCTTTTAAACACACTGAAAGGGGCAATTTCATCTCCCAGCAACCTGTTTCTAGAATTCACTGGCTGGCTGGCTTAATCTTGCTGTGGGATGGAATTTGACACAGTAAGCTGAGTCCACGAAAGCCCCATGCCTTTCTGAATGTGTTATCTCTATTTTATTTAGTTCTTGGCCTCTCCTAAGCCCTTCTCCATGTAAAGCTAAAGTACTTTAAAACTTGGTTGTCTCAAAAATTGTTTACACCTGCATGAGCAGGCAAAAGGAATGCCTGCTGGTCCTCAGCTTTTGTCCATTTTTTGGATTAAATGTCCTGCTTTTCAGTTCCATCACAAGGCCTGAAGCTGGGGAGCAGCAGGGACGATGCTCCAGTAACCTTCAAAGAGGGCTACGTACCCATTCTCTTCTTCACTACCCTGATGAACTGTTGGCAACAAACTGTGGTGGAATGAAGAGCCAGGCTCTGGGACTCAAGGCCCTGGGTGAGATAATAAAGATGAACATGAAGCCTTCCTGAACCACACTTCGGCAAGGAAAGAGATGTAAATGAAGGACACCTCACAAATCGCGGCACATAGACAGAAGGTAGCCCCATCACAAAACGCTTGGTGAAACAAATGTCCCTGCTGCATGACCCCTTCCTGTCAGTAAGGAAACAGATGACATTTAGAACTTAATGTCAGGGCCTGTGGAATGGCTCAGGGGGTCAAGGACTTGCTCAGTGGTTAAGATCATTGCCTGCTCTTACAGAGGACCCAAGTTCGATTCCAAGCACCCACGTCAGGCAGCCCACAACCATCTGTAACTCCAGCTCCATAGGAATCTGACTCCTTTGGTTTCTGCAGGCCCCTGCTGCTGTCATGTGCACATACTCACATACTCACACACACACACACAAGCACATAATTAAAAATAAATCTTTAAAGTATAAGGTGAACAGTTCCTGAGGAGGGCACCAACATCAACTGTTGGCCTCCATGTGCATACATGTATGCACACACATAAACAAGAGGTTTATGCTATACATATATGCACATGTAGACTGGTGGGGATTTCTACACGTAAGTAGCATCAACTGTGACTAGGATTCCACAGTTTAATTGACAGAATATAGGTTTCTAGGAAGGAAGTTAGAAATAGAGATTTGTGTGTATGAGAATCACTGTTCTTGGGACCACACCTATGGCAGGGAAGGGACTTGAAGGGGGACAAGCTGGGTTGCAATAGTCTGAATGAAAACATATCCTAGACCAGAAGAACTTTTGTGAGTTAAATCTAAGCTGGACCAAGCGGCTCTGACCTGTGTTCCTCCGTGAGGATTCACTGGAGAGAGGTTGCTCAGTGCAGGGGTACGTCCTTGGACAAGGGGAGGTGAGTTGCAAAGGGACAGTGAAGAGTCTGGCTGGAGGAAACTCCCCTCACTCCTGGAGGTTGATCTGGGCTCCCAGCTGTGCACTGCAGCATCCACTATGTCGCTGTTACCACCAGGACGATAGGGTGTCTGAAGCTTGCTGTGGTGCTGCGAGAATCCCATACCCTACTCCACTATCTCTCAGCCAATTACCTTCCCGTTTGTGGGTGTTGGGCTGTTTCAATTTTTCTCCCACTATCAACAACACTGTACAAATTTTTCTATGGAGAAACTATACAACACTTGGTTGTATGATACGAACAATTAAAACATTTGATAAAGCCAAATTACACTGTTATCACTAGTAAATGCAAGTGGCCATTTCCCTGTTTTTCACCTACATTTGCTACTGTTAATCTTTTACACATTTTGCTATTATGAGTTATACATGCTATTTCATTGTTTCTTCCTCACTGGATTACAAGTGTGAACAAATATTTTTGTCTGCTTATCATGCTATTGTGTATCCTATATCCTAGACTAGGAATTGCTTGTATGTTCCTTTTGTGTTTCTTGTTTTATAGTTTTCTTATTGTTCCAAAAAGATAGGTAGGTTAGGAAACTTCTGTCTACCATATATTGTCTGCTACCATTTTTCCTTCTAGACATTTTACCTTGTTATATCATCTCCTGTCATATAAAATGGGTTTTAATTATGTCAATCTATTCTTCATAGGACTGACATCTTATATTAAGGTGACTACCCTACTTAAAGTTCTTAGTCTTTTAATGCTTTTAGAGTCCTGTTTTTTTGGGGGGGAGTGAGGGGGTGCAGAGAGACAGGGTCTCATAGCCCTTGGATCTCAGGTTGGCCTTGCTGTTAGGTCAACAATGATCTTGAACTTCTGATCCTCCCTCCTTCCAGCTCCCTAGTGCTGAGATCACCTGTGTTCACCACTAGGCCCCACTTAGGTGACACTGGGCATGGAGCCTGGGGCTTGGTGCGTGCTAGGCAAGTACTCTACCAACTGAGCCACATCCGCAGCCCCCAGCCTTGCTTTTTATGCATAACTCTCCATCCATCAGTAATGTATTTCTGTGAAAGTCATAAGGTTGTGATTTGTTTTACAAGTGTATCATGTATACTAATATTTAATTGATGGGTTAGCCTTTTCTAAGACCTTCTGTATTGATTACATTCGCTATTTTATAATACATTTTTATATTTATGAATGCCCTTCCATTGATTTATTTTTTAAATGCTTAATTCTTTTAATATACAAATTACACAATCAGGCTATGAAGCTCAATTTGATAAATAATTCTGCAATAATGCTGGTAGGTGTATGTCATAGCTCCAGATTTATGTGGTATTTCTTTCTCATTGAGTGAAATCTTTAAAGTCCTGTACATAGTTTTAAAGTCTTCCTTTTATGGATCTCTCACCTTTCTTTAGACTTATTCTTAGATGTTTTACATGTTGTTATTGGGAATTATGATTTTTAAATTAAAATTTATCACAAAGTCCCAGTATATAGGCAAACAATTTTTATGCTATGCTAAGCTGCCAAAACTTATTATAACAGCATATCCTGTTAGATTTTCTAAGCAGAGAGTACCAACTATAAAGGACAATAGTGTTAGCTTTCACTTTTCACTACTTACAGGCAATTTATTTTTCCTATTGCATTGGCAATAATCCCTACTAACAGTGACAGCAATGGTGCCGTTCTCCTCTACGGTTCCTGGAACGACACAAGTTACATGGATGTTTACTGTGGACTTTTGGTCAGTCCACTTTAAGATTGTTTCTTTTATTTACATGCCTGTGTTCACACATGCCACATGTGTGTGCAGTGCTCAGAGGCCGACAGAGGGCATCAGATCCCTTGAAGCTGCAGTTACAGGTGGCTGTGATGTGGGTGGTGGTCCAAATTCTGGTCCCCTGCAAGAGCAGCAAGGACTCTTAACCACTGAGCTATCCCTCCAGCTCCTATTGAGGATACTTTAAATTTTCCTTTGGGAGTTACTTCAGACCTAAGACTTTTCCACCTGCCCTTCAGCTATGACTGCACATGCTTCTATTATTGCCACAAAATGGGCAAGGACTTCCCAGTATTCCTGAAATTCCTAAAACAGTCTCTGCTTCACAAGACATCACCACTTGATGCTAGCTGAATACACCGATGGGCTATAAAACAAAGATGTTTTTGAGATCATGTTTTATGGCTATTTTCTATTTTCAGAAAAAGAAAGCCACCAGTTTTGAGTTTAGGATTCTGATTACTAGAAGAAATGCAAGTTCTGATACGTAACTGAGAATTCTGTTAAAGACTGAGTCAGTCGCAGAGTTCAAGTGTGACTGACATCAGAAATGGAAGTGACCATTGCTTAGGTTGATAGTCTGTGGATACTACCATGTCTGGAAATAATTCTATTCTGTTTGGAAAAATCCTGGAATGTAAATAGCTCCTAGAGAGCATGTGACATGATCTCGTTACACTGCTTTGGAGGACTCACTAATGGGGCAAAAGTTCATGGGATGCTGAAAACTGACTCCCAGTTCCTGCATCATCTCCATCCCCGTCCCCCGGCCCCCCTGCCTTTGGGAACACCACCTGACTGAGTGCTTTCCTGCGGCCATTACTCCTCCTGGCTTCCAAGTTCTCTTCAGGCTGAGGACATTTCCGGTCCAGAGCATCTGTGACTCACTCTGCTCACATCACACACTTCCTCTCTTCCTGGTCTTATCCAAGACTGGGAGTACACAGAGTCTGCGGTAGCAACTGGCTTGCTCAGAAAGATACTATGGATGGAGGAACGGAAGTCTCCCAGGGGAAGACAGAAGCATGGTGGAAAGGAAGGGTCTGCTATGCCTCGTTCTCTGAGTAGGCTGGGAAGTGTAAGGACTCCCACAAAGCTCTGCTCTCTCTTGGAAGGACTGGTGTGGAGCTTGGAAAATGGCTCATGGGTAATGTACTTTCTGCCCCCCACAAACACGATGACCTGAGTTCAATCTCCAGTACCCATGTGAAAAAGCTGTGAGGAGGGGCTGAAGAGATGGCTCAGTGGTTAAGAACACTTGAGGCTATTGCAGAGGACCCGGGTTCAGTTACCAGAACCCATATGGTGGCTTCAGTTCCAAGGAGACGTGACACTCTCTTCTGACCTCTACAGGCTCCTGAACACATGTGATGTACATACATACACTCAGGCATGCACACACACATGCACACACACTAAAATGAATAAACAAATGTTTCTGAAAACTGGGAGCAGTGGTACCTGTAAAACTAGCATTGAGGAGCTGGAGACAGGAGGACCCCTGGGGCTCACAGGCCAGATAATCTTGCCAAATTGGTGAAGTCCAGGTTCAGCTAAAGATTCTGACTCAGGAAATAAGGAGGACAGTGATAAAGGAAGATACCCAGCAATGACTTCTGGCCTCCACACCTACACACGCATGTACCCCCCATCTACACCTGCACATGTATGTACCCCCAACACGCGCACACACAACTGGTCCCTGTGGTGGGGGAAGGGATCTAAGAGTCCCATCATGGGTCCACAGGTAAGCCATAAAAATCTCCCTTCACAGTCACATGACTAGTAACTGTGGACAACATCCGCTTCACGTGGTTTTCACTAAGCTGTCATTCACACTGTTATATCCAACCCTTCTCAGCCAGCAATTGCCAGTTAAGGGTGAAAAGGACGAGGAGTCTGCACATCTTCTCAGTCCAGGAAGCTGGGAGGGTATGTGTGTTTGTGGTTGAGGGATTTCCATCCTTGCCTGTGGGACTCAAAGGAAGAGATGTTATACTCAAAGGGAAAATTGTGCCCTGCTCTCCTCTCCTGGGGATGGGAATGCAGGGCTATGCACACGACAGGGAAGTTCTCAGTACTGCCCTCATTCCAGCCCTTTCTGCCCAAGTTATCCTCGAGGGAGGTCACACTATATCAGAGACCACTAAAGACAGCCTGAGTCAGACACGGGAAGAGAAAGCATTGGGAAAGAGAGAGCTAGCAGTACCCTGTCTAGATTCTGATTTCCTCCACCTTCCATGGCCCCATCACACGCTGGCTGGATCCCTAAATACATAGTGGACCTTCCTCTCTACTACCAAGCCTGCTCTGAGGAAGCAATTCCTGCCCTGGATCTGCTAAAGAAGGGAGGTAAAGTAAGAGGCACATTTGGGGCACAGGGAAGAGCCCACTTTGAGCTGGGTGTGGAATAGAAACAGGGAGCAGAGGGGACCACAAGAGCAATGTAAAGTGACGGCACACAAGGAAGGGCCTTGGATGTCTCCACTGATGATCTATGACTGTGGAGGCATTTGAAGTGGGGACCACAGTCTAGATAGACGCCTTTTCATGTCAAGCCCAGGCACAGAGGTGGGCAACATGAAGAAATGCCAACTGTCTTCTCCCTCCGTGTCTCTGGCTCCTAGGACCACCTGATGTGGTTCAAGTTAGCGTTTTGCACACATACACTCTTGGAATTGCTGTCCCACACTGCTCGGGTGTGGAGGTGTTCTGGAGGAAGGCCACAACGAAAGAGGATGAAATTCCCTTGTTTACCTGATAGCCTCATGTCACAGGGTTTGAAAACATGGCTCCCGTTCCCTCCTAGACTGATTTTCCTTCCTAAATTTCTAGTATGGATAAGTATTAATTCCCTGCTGTCTTCTAAACCCCAACTCTGAGGTCATATTGCACAAAGACAGAGGTGACAGTCTCAGGGAAGTGTGATCTTATAGAGACCATGTGTTTCAAGCTAAAAAAATGAGGACACAGAATGAATTTTGGGTAAGAGGGGGAAAAGACTCTTACTAAGAATTCATTATGCCTTAGCCATACAAACAACTGTTAGTAAATCCTCAAGTAGAACTGTGTGTGTTGTGAGTGTACATGTAGAGGCCAGACATTGACTTTGAACATCTCTCCTGGCCACTCATCACATTATTTTTTGAGACAGGGTCTCTCACTGGACCATAGCTCATCAATTTAGCTAGGCTGACTGGCCAATAGGCTTCAGGGATCTTCCTATGGCTTCCCTCCACCCCCAGTGCTTAATTTCAGACACAGGGTGCCATGCCTAGGGATGGAGACCTAGACCCAGGTCCTCTTGCTTTACCAACTGAGCCATCTCCCTAGCCCTAAAATGATCTTCTAAGATGGACACAGTTAGCAATTCCATCTTTACCCGTAACTGAGGGGAACAGTTAAATGAAGACTCTGGCTTGCCAGGTCTCATGTGACTCCAAAGCCCATGGGCTCTGTCCTCAGCACACACATGATTTTATCCTTCTTTCTACACGTGTATCTTAAGCACATGGCATGGTGGTTCATTTCATCAAGAGGCAGTCTTAGCTTCCCCATCCAACGGAGCTCATAAGGGATAGCATCATGCCACTTCTAAAGCCTGAGCTAGCAAGGACTTGTTGGCTTCTCCTTCACTCATCACGCCTTACCCATCCTGTCATAAGACCCATGCACACAGTGCTAACCTATCTTCAGTACTTGAGTGCTTGCTGACTGGCCCAACACGACAGTGAAAGGTTGAGAGGAGAAAACATCTCCAACAGGTAGAAGAAGCCTTTCAACCTTCCTGCCACACAGAACACGTGAAGGGGGTTTCGAGTGCCTCTCAGGCCCAGGTCCAGAGACAGCCGAGTCACATGGCTGTAGTACTGACTGAGGGCTGGATCACTTTGCACCTCCCCATGTAAGGGCAAAGAGAATGTTCTTAAAAAATGGGTGGTAGGAAAGTGCCCCAAAGTGTCCTTTCTCATGGGCTGGCAAATGCCGCACCAAGAAAGGAATGGAATGGTGAGGCGGCCCTTAGACATTGTTTGAATAGAGGGGAACAGCCAAGTGAGGTTAAGGCCATCTGAGCCGGACTCCGCTCCTACCACACAGTCAAGGCCACTTCTGATGACTAAAATAAAGAGACAAAGTAGCTACGTTTACTTTGCAGTGTTTATGCTGCTCTGGCATTTTCTGAATTGTGCACTTTGGACAGGGGTCTGTTTGCTTTCACTCTTGGTTATTTTTTTCCACAGTGTTTGGACTCAGGCTGGGCACCTGCCATTAGAGATTGTTGCCATCTGCACTTCTTGCTAGGATGGTCTCTTCTCACTGGGTTTTCTTCTCCCTGTGCGCCTGGCCTTTGCAATGCCAATGCTACTGTCTGGCCTGCTGCTGCTGGTACTGGCCACTCTGGGCTCCTGGCTCCACTGGAGGGTAGATGGATTTACCCTTTACATGGTCTGGGTCCTCTGGAATCTTCTCCACCACTCCAAACTTGGCTTCTGGGGTTCTGGGTTGCCTAAGATACATTTGGTGTCATGGTTATCTCCATATTGCAGCATAGCTTTCCTTCCATCTTGACAGTGCTTCTCTTCCTGATGCTCCAAATGTCCAGATGTGAAAGAGAGCAACTGTGTTCCAGACCCTCTTTTGTGTCATCTTATGTCCCAGATGTGAAACACAGCGACTGTGTTCCAGACCCTTTCATGTCATCTATGGCACTGTAGAACAAGACTCCAAGAGGCACACATTCCCAAGGGGAAGTATCTTTCACGATTTACTAACAGAGTCCATGTGATTCCAAATCTGATGCTAACTTGAAGAACACTGATATGCCACAAACAGTTTCCTTCCTGGTGGAATAGGAGCCCCAAAGAGTTCCGTTTCATTGCCCTATTAGCACTAACTGGCTTTAAATCAACCTTAGAATCTTACTCTGACATACTTCTCCAATTTTTTGTTCCTGGTCTGGCCTGTTGATCACCCTTCTTTTCTTCTACCTCCTAAAGCCCTGTGTACCACAAACTCCATCAAGGAAACTGTCTTCAAGCCCTTGCAGCCCTGGTATTACCTCTGTACTCAGACACCTATGAACTGCCAGGGCATCGGATGATGTCATGTGAGTTGAACTCTGCTTTAGGCAGCCCTTGGTGGCTTTACAACTCTTGTATCTCAGCCTGGCTGTAGAGCCCCGGGTCACCCGGCCAGTGCTCAGCAAACAGCGATCCCTCTAGTACTGAAAGGTCCTATGCAGGCTGCTGGGATATCAGATGAATACAAATCTTTTCAAAGCGGATTGGTTGGGACTGGTCATTGCTGCTATTCTGTTCCCACCCACTGTATTATGTGTCAGGCTCGTACTAAGCAGGGTACAGATGAAGACTCACTTTGCCCTCCTTGGAGAGGAGGGGTCATGACTACTTATTTGCATGTGGGAGACTGAGGCCCTGTGCAGCTATATAACTTGCCAGGGCTGAACGTGGTGGTGTGACGAGTCTAGTCTCCTGGTGTCTGTCTCGCACATTTGTTCCCTTCCTTTCCAATAATCAGCCCTTCCAACTCGTTCCAAATTTCATGTAAATCCTTGAAGAGTGCAAAGAAGGTTCTTTAACAGTGACCCCCCCTTCTGAAACTTTGAACTGCGCCCTACTGTCCACACTGGTCCCCAGGGTTTAAAAGTCTGAGGGAGAGAGGTAGCCAAGGAATTTGCTGATAGGTCTAGGAATGAGACCACCACTCTTCCCTTACTCTGCTCAGGTTCACCCTAGAGATTTGAGCCCCACCCTGCAGGCTCAACAGTAGAGGTCTATCACTCTGACTTTCAGATCCCCATATCAGCCCCCACCCACAAAGTGTCTGTAAGTCCCCACTCCAGTGGCCGGCTGGTAGCCCAGAGCTCAGGTGACCCCAGGGCTCTGACCTCAGGCTTTCAGGCACTATTGGAACCTACGAGCCCACAGGAGGTAACAGCAAACCGCACTGAGTGACCCACTGGCTCACGGGCCAAGTGGCTTGTGGCTGCAGCCCCAGCCATGGCCTCTGCTGGCTCCCCCTTTCTGGGGACGTCTGAGTCATGCCAGCTTCCAGTCCTTCTTGGCATCACATGCCCAGAGCAACAAATCCGAGGCCAAAGAGAGCAAAAGGAGTTGTACCAGTGCAAGGCCAGAACACATGCTTCGGACCCGGGACAGAAGGTCAGGATGTTAGGTTCCATGCTTCTGCTTCCCTCCCGGCTCAGACAGGAGAGAACTGAAGGCTGGAAGGACACGCCTGGAGAAGCACGCTCTGCTGTCTTCCTTGGATGAATTCTGTCCACTGAATTTGTATGAGTAAGGTCCCCTTGTAACTGTGTTTGAAAACAGAGCCTTTGGAGAAGTAAGCAGGCCATGAAGGAGAGCCTTTGAGATGGGACCTGTGCCCTCAGAAGAGGAGGCACCAGAAGGTTCTCTTATGTGTGTGTTCCCTTCTACCCTCCCCACCCCACCTCCTTTCTCTCCTTGTCATGTGAAGAAACAGGGAAAGGCAACAATCTATTTACCAGGAAGTCCTCATCAGAAACCAGCCATTCTGACAACCTAATCTCATACTTGTGGCCCTCAGAGCTGTGACAGTCAAATTCTGTTACATACGCCACCCATTCCATGGTGTTTTGTCATGGAGACTAAGCAGTCTACGACACTGGCCCCTGGTTATGTACGTCCCTTTGACGCTTCTTATGATGAGCTTTGTACTTGGAAACCGAAGGGCAGATCTTGTCAGGGGCTGAAGGTGTGAGTATAGTACCAACATCTTCCTGAACTATCCATCCATGAGATTGCAGAAGGGATGCACGATCATTAACCACCTTTCTATGGGTTCCTGTATTCATGACACAGCTCTATAGCATCAGGCCATGGTGGTCCACTGGCCAGCCTGAGTATTCCTTCTTTATATCTTTTCCTCTTCCAGTCAGACACATCATTCACCTGTCTGCCAGCTAGAGACCTCAGGCCACCTATGTCCCTTCATTGTTCCACACATAATCATCGAGCAATAGCCAATCCCACTCCCCTGTCATCTCTCAAGGACATCTGCTCTTCATCTCCCAGCCCAATCCCATGGCATTACATGAATAAGCTGGCTGCCCTGCCTGAGCCAAATTTCCCAGGCTCTTTTGAGGCCAGCAGTGGCCATGTGACTAAATCTTCATTGATGGACAGTGAGTGGAAGGAATATGGGTCATTTCAAGGTGGAAATGTGCCTTCTCCATTGACTATTCCTCCTTTTGTCCCTAGGGAGCTAAAGACTTTGCAGTCCTGAGGGAATGGTAGAGCTAACTACAGAAGGAACATGGAGCCCCCAAGCCCCATGTGGAAAAAGATACCTCCAGTGAGTAACAGCCCGGCTTGACTGACACACCACACCGAACCACCTTGGGTGTGCTGGAACCACAGATCTTGTTAAGCAGTTAGTATTGTGTTAAATGGGAAGTACAAGGCTGCCTTGTTGCTAACGGGGGTAAACAAGCATGGTCAGCAGAGGAACAACAGGAAAAGACACATCTCCAGTCACACAAGGAGACGGGGATGCTAGACCGAAATTTTTATCATCTCCCAACACAGGGTGTAAGATATGGACCACAAGGTGAGCCCTCTCCTCAGACCACCCTATTCACTCCTGACTAAAGTTGGTTTCAAAACCTCATCTATGTTTATTTCTCCTTTTAGAATCTAAGGCAAATTAAATCTCAGGCCCCCATGACTAAGAAATCCTACCTTTCTTTGATCCCTGACAAAGCGTGGACCCAGACAAAGCTTCAGACTAGAAATCAAGGGACTTTAGGCTGCGAGTCTGGCAAAGGGCAGCTCTTGAGGTCAATACTGCTGGGGTTGGAGCACATGGAGACACAGGGCAGTGGCCAGCCGAGAGGAAAGGGCCAGGAACATTTTCTGGATCCTGCCAGAGCTCAAGCAATACTATTCAGGACTTCTGCTAAGGTGCAGATAGGGGTGGAAGGGTCTGGGCTTTGCACAAAGGACCGTCTAAGCCCCAGTGTCTATAGTCAAAGGGAAGGAGGCAGCGCTACAGCCAATCTAAGAAAGCCCCCATGAAGAAATCGTCCTCCTGACTCAATTCTAGCTGCTTGCCCACTTCTCTATGGGCTATTCCCACCTCCCCACCACCTCTCCAGCCCCGCCTCCCCACCCCACCACCAGCAGTCCACAGAAGCAGGGTGAATGCACAGCCGGACTGCCTTGTCCCCTAAGTTGGGTGCACTGGAGTCCACACGTGACAGTGGAATTCATTCCATCCCAGGTTACATAATCACCCAGCTACAGCCAAGGTCTGAACCGATGATTAACAGAGAAAAAGCTCCAAAAGAATACATTCCAGGGGCATTAGGCAAAGGGTCCTTTTTAAACAAACACTAGCTTTCACTTTAGCACAGACATCATGTAAAGAAGCGAGGAAGAAGGGCGAGGTCAGAAGAGAAGGGACCTGTCCGAAATCACAACACTTTCACTTTGTAGAATCCAGATCCTCTAGGCATCCCTAAGGTCCAGGACTCTGGGGCCAGGGCAGGAAAGTTCCTCCAGATCAGCTCTGTCCAATACCACATTGTCTTTCCACCAGTGCCTTAGGGCCCACCCACAGACCTGTAAGGAGGACAGCTGCCCTTGGCGATAGACCCAGGAGAACCTCCCAACCCCAGGCCGGTGCCAAAGAACAGGGTGGGTATCTCTTGGAAAGTATCCGGATTGCTGGTCACACCATAGTTCTAAGCAGAACTGAGCTGCTGTGGCCACAGCTCAACAGTCCAGCTTGACTACAGGCACACATAGGAACAATACATCTTTAGAATGCGTCCTGAAAGACCAGGAACCAGTGAGCAAAAGAGAACCCAGCCCTCCTTCCTGTTGGCCCCTTCACACACACACACCCTCACTCAGCTGGACCCCACCCTAATCCTCCACCCAGCCCTGGAATATCTTCCTCCCATCTTGTCCTCTATCTCAGCCAGCCAGGAGAACAGGGCCTGGGGTGGCGTGAGGACAGGCCCTGGCTCATGGGGACTGCCTAGCCAAAAACCAAGGTTCATGAAAAGATGGCCTCCTCAAAAATGAAGAAAAGCACCTACAACATCCAGGGATGGGTGGATACCTCTTTGAAGGAACAGCTATATACGTGCCTGATTATCACACGTAGACCATCTATGCACATGCGCAGGAGGCCACTGAGTGTGACATGGAGTCAGATAACAACTGTGAAGGAGGGCTGAGCCAGGAGCCAGCTCCCCAAAAGCGGTTTACTTGTGCACTGAACTCTGAGGAGCCCGTGAATTCTAAGTTCAATTTTGGCCTTCTAGATGGACAAGAGGACAGAACATAGAGTATTAAATGCTGCCTTGACTTATTACTTTTAAATATTGAGACTTCACTGAGTGGAATTTCATTTGTACTCTGGTATAAGTGACAGGAGTCTCTACATAGAACCTCAAATGTAGACAAGGTTGTAAGAGGCAAAGCAGGGCCGTGGGAGCTGATCCCTCTCCCTATTTCACTGAGAGTAGGAAGACAGCCCAAGGGGGAAAAAACTAACAAATAAGGCCTGAGCCAGCCTGAGCCCACGTGAGCATGCACACACTCTACTCCCTAAAGAGAAGAAATTTGGTCTTGTATCACAAAGGTACCCGGACCTGCTCCCCTCTGCCTGGCCAGGTGACCCCAGACAAGGTATGTGAGCCTCTGGTCTCTCATCTGTCCCTTCATGAGCTGGCAGTCACAATCCTTCCCTCACAATCTGCTTTGAAGAGTGGAGTCAGACCGCTGCACAGTAGGCTCTCCTAAATCGATCATTGTCACGCTGGGTGCCTTGCAGTAATTAGTGACTGGAAGGAGGGGTGGGTAGATGGAATTAGTGGATGAGTGTGTAGATGGGCAAGCGGACAGATGGACAGACAATGGGCAGGTGGACAAGTTTTTGAATGTACATCCCGAAGTACACAGCCCTCAGAAACTGTCCATCTGGTACCGATTCACCCAGCTCTGCCCCTTGAAGTGAACCTCAAATGCCACAACACAAACTCCATTTGTCTTTCAGAAAGAAAAACAGAAACAAAAGACTTAGCACTCATTCCTGGAGCTGGGACTTGCATTTCACACTTTTAAAGTAGTTCCCTGAGCTCACAGCAAGGGACAAAGTTCAGCTCCAGAAGACACAGCTTGGAGCTCTCTGTCCTGAGAGTCTCAAAGACACATCATGGCCTAGGGTCTACTCTGGAGCACAGAGCTGTTTTATAGTTCTAGGAATTATTGATTTAATGGAATTAACTGACTTAATGCTTCAATTTTGGCCACAGACATTTAAATGCAGAATGATAAAATAGATATGCTGCCTGTCCTGATACATAGTGTTATATATGCTAAGGGATCTATTAATAAATCAGTTTCGACCCAAGGTGCCACCATGGATGAAGAAACTGTGCCAATAAGAAAACACATGGGTACCACAGCTCCTGTTCCTACATGCCCTCAGCCTTATAGTAATTCATTCCACATTGCCCTAGACTATGGGGGAGGGCCTGCGAATGGGTGTGGCTTGGGGATGGAAAGAGAGTAAGAGAATTGAGTGTCACAAACAGCATGTGTGACGCAACAGAAAAATGCTCCACTCAACACCCTTAGAGAGCTCAGCCAGCCATTTCCTTGGAGGGTCACAGAAGCAACAGTCAGATGCACAGCAAATTCACAGGCCACCCAGGCTGCCCAGCCACTGATTAAAATCCGGTAGTATTCCCAAGTGTATTGACTATGTTCTAAAGTTGCTTTCCCCTGTTTCAGTCACTGATCTATGGCTGTGAAGAGACACCATGACCAAGGCAGCTCTTACAAGGAAAGAATTTAGTTGGGGGCTTGCTTACAGTTTTCAGGACTTAGTCCATTGTCATCGGGAGGGAGCATGGTGGGAGGGAGCGTGGAAGGAGGGAGCTTGGCAGGAGGAAGCATGGGGGTAGGAAGCGTGGGGGGAGGGAGCGTGGGGGGAGGGAGCATGGGCACAAGCATGCATGGTGCTAGAGGAGTAGCTAAGAGCTCCATCCTGATCCATAGGCAGAATGTGATGGTTTAACAGAAAATGGCCCCCAAAGGGAGTGGCACTATTAGGAGGTGTGATCCTGTTGGAGGAAGTATGTCACTGTGGAGGCGGGCTTTGAGGTCTCATATATGCTTAAGCCATACCCACTAAGTCAGACCACTTCCTGTTGCCTGGAAGATGTAGGACTCTCAGCTCCTTCTCCAGCACTCTGTCTGCCTGTGTGTGCCATGTCCCACCATGATGATAACGGACTGAACTCTAAACTGTAAGCTGCCAGGTCAATGAAATGTTTTCCTTGTAAGAGTTGCCATGGTCATGGTGTCTCTTCACAGCAATAGAAACTCTAAGACACACACACACACACACACACACACACACACACACACACACACAGAGAGAGAGAGAGAGAGAGAGAGAGAGAGAGAGAGAGAGAGAGAGAGAGAGAGAGAGATATTGGGGTCTGTCTGGCATGGGCTTTAAAGCCTCAGAGCCCACCTCCAGTGACACACTTCCTCCAACAAGGCCATACTGCCTAATCTTCTAATCCTATCTAATAGTTCCATTCCATGGTGACTAAGCATTCATATATGAACCTCTGAGAGTCATTCTTATTCAAAACCCCACCCCTCAAAGTCCTCAGAACACGAGCACAATGCATCTGATAGTGAAGCTACAAAACCATCTAGTTTCAGAGTAATTAAATATTTTCTAGCCATAGGAAACACATTCTTATTTTATTATTATTGTGCATTAGTGTTTTGCCATGCGAAGTTTTGGGTTCCCAGAACTGGAGTTACAGACAGCTGTGAGCTGACATGTGGGTGCTGGGAGTTGAACCCAGGTCCTCTGGAAAGGCAGTCAGTGCTTTTAACCACCAAGCCATCTCTCCAGCTCAGGAAATACATTCTTAAAGGGAAATTTTGTGACTTGGAGGAAAGAACCAGACATTTTAGGGGCAACAAGGTGCTGTTCTCCAGAGAGAGAGCAGGTGACATTTCCTTTTTCTAGGTTTGCTAGAACTGTAGGGAAAAAAACAAACAAACTAAAACCACCCTCCTCAGAGCATCCTAGAAACACCTCTTACAGAATCTAGGCACCGGGTGAGCTGAATGATGAAGAGAATCTTATCAAGAAGTCATGAAGTGGCTTCCAAAGGTGGGCTGTTTGCTTGCAGCTTTCATGTTCATACGTGTGTTTCCACATTTACATGTGTGTACATATATGTATATCCGAATATGCATGTGCAAACACATATCACATACATGCCATCAACTAAAGCATCTAAGAACAATCTGCTGGCACCACTCTTGTCATTCGATTCTGGTAGGATAATGCATCAACACAGGCAGTCCTGGGCCAGTACAAGCCTGGAGAGGGGAACTGTAGTAACATGAGACAAAATAGGTAAAACTCCAGCAAACCGTAGCTTTTTGTAGGACCCTTGTGACTATCATCGTCCTTGTTCTCACTGGATTTCTCCCTGGGCAACAGTCCAGAACGTGTAAGAATCATTAGCCAGGCCAGTGTACTCCCCACACAGGAGAAACATGAATACCCAGGATGCAGGTTCTTCTGAGGCCAACCTCAGGCTTGAGGAATGTGAATTTTTAACAAAATATTATCTTCATGACGGAAGTGTGGGAAATCCTCCAATGGTTCTCAAACTCATTCAGGAAATTAAAATTTGAGAGGCCATTATGTCCTTCTTAAACAAAACAAAACCACAAATGTATGGCTCTGTTGAGTCGCACAAGTGAGTGACTACAACCTCCCAAGCGTAGTGAGGCAATTGGTACCAGAAGGTTCTACCCAGAGTTCCTTACACACTGAGACTTTTTAGCAACCCCCACCCCCAGCTCTGTCCTTGGCATGTGACATAACAGACATCCCATCTGGAAAACAAGCTTCCTATAATTAACACAGAAAACACTTAACTCGAAGGGTTATCTCCCCCGATTGTCCAAAGAGGGTTTCCAGGAAGTAACGCAAATTGTTTCTGTCTGACTTCGTGGTGATGAATGTATCTTCCAGGTTCTTGGGAGGGATTGTATCTGGACAAGCTCTGGGGTGAGAGGCGGGACTCCTGGTGTAATGGTTCATGAGGGATCCAGGCTGCATGAAACAAGTGTTTACTGGCGTAGAGGCCAAAGAAGGACATCGAGATCTGATTGCCTGGTCAGTGGCAAAGTGTCTCTGGTAAAAGAGACTAAGATGAGCTCACTGAAGGGACTCTTTACAGGAGAGGAGAGGGGTTTGCCGAGAGAGCCCCAGGGCAAAGCATTCTAGGTAGAACATCTGTGGGGGCACCACCATGCAAGGTCTGAGGCAAGGGAGGGCACCGTCCAATATAGACACAAATGGAAAAAGCAAAGAACTCCCATAATAAAGCAAGCTGTCATGAAAAGCAGAGAAACAAGAACGTGATGGACCAACCAGCCAAACGTCCGTTCTACTAGACACAAACCACAAAGTTGGCTCTGAGCTTCCCTGGACCTAGTACAAAGATAGATACAGGAGTCATGTCACAAGTAAGCTTCAACAGATTGGCCTATGGGTATGTCTGTGGAAGACCTCCTCACAAAAAGTGTGGGTTGCCACTTCCTGGTTTGGGGCCCTGGACTGTCTAAGGGTAGAGAAAGTAGAGTACTGAGCATATACACATGCATTTCTCTTGATTTTGACTGTGGATTGACCAACTGTTTCGAGTGTCCATCCCCTTGACTTCCGTATGTCCCCTTGGCTTCCCCCACAATGATGGACAGTAACCTGAAATTTCAAGATAAACACTTTTTCCCCTAAGTTGCTTTTTGACAAGGTATTTTATCATCACCACAGAAACGAAATAAGAATAATATTGTAATAGCAAGAGGTTTGATATCACCTTGACCCAAGAGTTGGGGAATGCTAATACTGCGACATTTGCAAGCACAGGGTTTTCTTGGCTTACAGTGTGTCTACATTCATGAATCCATTATGTTGGAAATGTCTTGAGTTGAAAAGTCATTCAATACACCTAGCCCAGTGAGCATCCTAACTTTGCTACACAGAACCCTTTCAGAGTCCTGGTTGTTTTGAGCCATGGTGTTGTTTGTGGTCCAGTGGCTGTCTTCTGGCTCACTGTGGCTGTCTTCTGGCTCACTGTGGCTGTCTTCTGGCTCACTGTGGCTGTCTTCTGGCTCACTGTGGCTGTCTGGCACCAGGAGAGAGTATCGTACCCTATGTCACTGGCTCAGGAAAGACTCAACACTCCATGTCTGAATACTGAATTGTATCACAGAAAGGTGAAAAACTGTGTCTGTCACAGGTCCAGCCCATCGATATAGGAGCCTTGGGGCTGTTTTTCTTGTCGGTTACAGAACAGAAAGATGACATTGTCCCTGATGAGAAATGGGGCAAAAAAGATCCCCACAGCCCCTCAGCCTTAGGGAAGTCATACTGTTTATCCTTCAACTAGACATTATTTCTCCATCCTAAAATGTAAGTCCCAAATAAGTAGGCCACCAATTTTCAAAGAAGCAGGCTTCCCTCCACAGGTACCAGAGATGAACCAACCTATCACCAGGATGTCTGCATCCCACCAGCCAGGGACCCCGCCACTGACTCTTCCATCTCCCAAAAGCAGGTTTCGAGTGGGTCATGAGAGGGGAGGGTGGGAGCAGAAAGTCAGGATTCTGAGTGCCTTCAGCCACCTTCCTCCCCTTCAACCCAATCCCTATTTGGAAATGTTTGCAATCCCCTCTTAAACAAGACTGATGACCTCAGGGCCAGAGAAATAAAACCCCTGCCTGTCTCGACTCAACAGGTTCTCCGACAAGCTAAACACAGCTGCACTTCAGTGGCTATTTTTAGACACTATAAATTCTGGCTCTTTCTCTTTGAAATATTCTTTACAGATTTGCCAAAGACTTTTATCTCACTTCTGACTTGGTGACAATGATTTCGTAAGTACGAATGGCACTTGTCACTGCTATGGTCATTATCTGAGGAATACTTGGAAAAACACATGCATCCCAGTTTCTTCCTCCTGGGAGGAGAGGTCCCTTGACATTGATTTCAGGGTCTGAATTATGAACAGGAAGAAAAGCTGCCACCACAAAAAAAAAAAAAAGGCAGGTGCTGGAGAGATGGCTCAGTGGTTAAGAGTCGTCACTGCTCTTGCAGAGGACTGGAGTTTGGTTTCCAGCACTCATTTTTCCCAACTGTCAGTAACTCCAGTTCCAGGGGAACTGATGCCTTCTTCTGACCTTTGTAGGCACAGCACGCATGTGGTACATAGATATACATGCAGGCAAAAATCTCATATGCATTATATATGTATATGTGTATTGTGTGTGTATGTTTATGTTTTTTAAAGGACAAAAGAAAAGACCACAGCAAGAGCCACATAGACACCACCCACACCCACTCACCCCACCCACCCCCGCGTGCCCGCTCTGCCCCGGCCAGGTGGTGGTAGTTGCACATGCCTTTAATCCTAGTACTCAGGAGGCAGAGGCAGGCAGATCTCTGAATTGGAGGCCAGCCTGGCCTACAGAGTGAGTTCTAGGACAGCCAGGCTACACAGAGAAACCTGTCTTGAAAAAAAAAACCAAAAAACAAAAAACAACAAAAAAACCCCCTAAAAAAGAAGAAAGGAAGGAAGGAAGGAAGGAAGGAAGGAAGGAAGGAAGGAAGGAAAGAAGGAAAGAAAAAAAGAAAGAAAGAAAGAAAGAAAGAAAGAAAGAAAGAAAGAAAGAAAGAAAGAAAGAAAGAAAATTCCCTAAGACAATGTTTCTCCAAGAGACTCAGAACCCTGATTTCTGGGTCACCCTTCCTGAGATATAATCAACTGCAGTTCCTTGGAGATCTGTGGCTATGAGGATAGTGATGCTTCTAGAGCACCCAGATTTTGACAGGCTTCTCTGATCCCAAAACTCACCCGAAAGCCTCCTCCACAGAAGCTTTCCTCAATTTACCTCTCTCTTAACACAGTCCTGTAATTATGTCCAGGGCTTTAAGCAGGTGAACATTAGAAGTCCCAAAACCTTGCTGAACACGATTCTGGAAGCTGCCATCTAAATGGGGTAGATGGCTAAAGCATAAGACCTTCAAATCAAGAGCCACAGTGGAACTTGGCCCCTTCCCCTGCTTTAAGCATCTAGCAGAGACTGACCACATCCCTCTTGTCCCAGACAGCCAACACTCTGTGGGTGTCACCCATGAGCACAGATGTCTCTCATAGTTAGCTCTCAGGCAGTACCATCGCCTTACACACTCAGCACCAAGCCTGGGACGTGTGTGGATCTATCCTTTGTCTTCCCTATTCCACTTCAGCTATCCCTGCTCCCCTTACCTTCAAAAAGTGCCCCCAACCCATCTGCATCCTCTGTCCCCACTGGGACCACAGTGGCCCAGCCACCTTGCCCAGTGTCTTCACGTCTTAACTGTGCTGTCTGCTTCCACCCCTGCCCCTACCCCAAACCATAGAGCCAGAGTGACCTAAAAACACCCATGCCTAAGTAACCAGCAACTTCCTTGCGGTACCAAACAACACAACACGGTCTGTTCTCATGGAACTCAAGAGGTTTTCTTTCTGAGTTACTTCATCCAACCTTCGCTGAAACTCCTTGAGTCAGAAATTAACAGCAGTTTACAGATGAGGTTCTGGAGCTTTGGAGAAGTAAAGCACCTTGTTCAGGGTCACATGACTAGCTGGTAACAGTGGAGCTAAAACTTGACACTCACAGTTTTCAGACACTCAAGTCCAAGCTCTTTTGACCCGACCTCCTAACTGACTCTTCAGGGTCAAACCCAGAAATACAGCAGGGAATTCCCCTAGATGCTTAGTTCATGTATTTCTAAAGGTTGGAGCCTGAGGTGTGTGGGAGACAGCAGGGCAGCTGCATCCAGGAGCACATTCTAGAATAAAATACAAGGAAAGATAAAGAAAGGGGAAGAGAAGAGACCCAACAAAACCTATGATCAATGTGTGAATAGAGTTACATGTGCTGGCTAGTTTTTATGTCAACCTGGCACAGGCTGGAGTCATTTGAGAAGAGGGAACCTCAGTTGAGAAAATGCCCCTATGATTGGCCTGTGGGCAAGTCTCTGGAGCATTCTCTTAACTGACAATTGATGTGGGTGGGGCCACCCCTGGTCACATGGTCCTGGGTGCTGTAAGAAAGCTGCCTGAGCAAGTGGGTAAGCAGCCCTTCTCTATGGCTGAGCACTTCCTGCCACCGGGCCCTGACCTATGTGAGTTCCTGCAGTGAGGGACTGTGATATGAAAGTGTAAGCTCAAACAAACCCTTTCCTCCTCAAAAGTTGTCTCTGGTCATTTTGTTTTATCACAGCAAAAGAAACCCTAACCAAGACGCACACAGTGGCAAGCCTTGGCCTCAGCTCTGTTCTGCTTCCATGCCAGAGGGCTGGACCAGCAACCATTTCCCTCTTCCTAGAAGCTATTTACATCGCCTCTCTGGAGATTTAAAGGACAAAGTGAATCAGCTGGCCCCATGTTACGGCTCACCAAAGACACTTTCCAACCAAGGCATGGAGATGTCCGGCCCACTCAGAGTTTCCTCTCTCCGAGAGCAAGTGGCAAGAGCCTTCCCTTCCCCCTACCCTGCCTGATTCCACTCACTGGCAGTTTCCTGTGGTGGAGCATTCATTTATGCAAATGGATTTCTAGGCGACTTCCCAGCCTTTTTACAAACACAGGTCCTCACGTGAGTGTCCTCAGACACCTCTGTCTTTCTGCATCATTAAACTCAAACAAAACAGGGAAAAATGTTTTCCTTTTGTCTGCAAAGATCTCCGCTTCGCATCAGACTTTTCCGATTTAGCCCTCTGTCTTGCTTTTTCGAACATCTGGAATCAGGTTGTAAAAGCTCGTAGGTGCCAATGACTACTCCTTTTCATGACCTAGAATTAGTTTTCCAGTTTTATGGAAAACTCGTGGAACATTTAGCATTAATAACGAATTAGATAATTGTGTACAAGCCCTCTGGAAGTAAATTATTCAAAAGCATTTAACAGGAAAACACTTAGAACTGTAGACTCATTAAAGGGGAGCTGGGCAGGCAGGGGCTGAACCCAAGTCATTTAACAATGACGTCATATGTTGGTACAAAGAGGAGGGAGGGGCTAAACCTGGGGCTTCCGAGCAGCCCAGGGTCTGATAGGAGGGTTAGATACTGCATAATGGCCAGAGCGCCTTAGAGCAGTCAGCAGATGGTAACTGTTCACATGTCGGGTGGGGTGTGTCATGTAAGGCAGGCTGTGGCAGACTGCTGTCTGCCTGGCCAGCATCCACTCCCCACTATTCTCTTTTAGCTGAACTTGACTTTATTCTAGCCTGCAACTGGCCTGCAGCAAAGGGCAGCACTTCCTAGTTAGTCTCCCTGGAAGTAGCAGTCAATAAAATAGAAGCAGAAGCCAGCGGCTGAAGCTTCCGAGAAAGGAAGAGACATGAGTGGGGAGATGGGCTTGTAGGTGCCTTACTTCTTCCTAACTGCCGTTTGGGTATGCAGGCTGGAGCCTGAACAAGCAGGCTGACGCCTGAGGTGGCTTTCAGGCTGGAAGCCCTAGTCTGAGAGGTGCATGGAGAGGAGGTTCCTTCATTCCTTTATGACTGTAAAGTCCCTAACCTGAGTCCTGAATGACTTCCATGTGAGAACACCTCCTTCCGTCCTTAATATTTCTTATTTGGGTTTTCTGCTACCTGTGACTAACTTAGCATCACTGAAAGGGTAATGGCATCCCGCAGTCAGTGAGTGAGACATCACAAGGACAGGCAGATGACAGCACTAACCTGGGACTGTGCAGCTGCTGGGGAAGGCTGCTGCCAGAAATCAGAGCTTCTCAGAATGCCTAGTGGGAGGGATGGGAAACTCAATGATGGTGGAGGGGGGGTGAGACGTGACCAGGTCTCCTACCCTTGACAAGATCTGGCTCCACTTACCTGTCACCAATCACACTTGCTCCTCACCCTTCAGTCTGTAGCCCCCTTCTCATCCCTCAGGCTGACTGTAGGAGTAATCTATCTCCTTTGCCTCCCCTCTCCCTTCACACCATGACGAGGCTTTTCCTTGGTGGTGGCGCACATCTTTACTCGCAGCACTTGGGAGGCAGAAGCAGGTGCAGCTCTGTGAGTTCAAAGCCAGCCTGGTCGACATAGAGTTCCAGAACAGCCAGAGCTACATAGTGAGACTCTATCTCAAAAACCAGAAGAAGAGAGAGAGAGAGAGAGAGAGAGAGAGAGAGAGAGAGAAATAGATGGGGAGACTGATTCTTAGCACAATAAGATAGTAGATGATGGCAAGCAGGCCTCTTTTCTTTCTCTCTGTCTCTCTGACTGTAGGCCAGGAAACCAAAGGAATAGTCTCTCATGTAATGTGACCAAAGAGACATATCCCAGGCTAATGTGGAAGGACCATTATGTTATGGTCATGCCATGGAGCGCTGAGGATAGGCATCAGGAAGAAACATCGAGCCCAATCTGGGGAAGAACCGCTGTGACCTACCTTGAAAATTCACCCCAGAATAGACTGGTCTTGACTTTCCCACCAAAATACAGCCTGTGCCTCTGAGGAGGCCGGCCCTTTTAAAGGCGACAGCTTCCCTGCCCTTTCCCTACTCTGGCCCACAGTGTACGTCATTCCTTATAAAATGAGCTCACCCAAAGTTTCCTACTGAGCAACGAAAATTTAGCAACACTAAGCAGTACTTTCAAAAATCCCAAAATCAAACCCACCCCCACCACCCACACAGGAAACACGACTTTTTTTTAAAAAAGAGCAGAAGGAAAAGCAGGAGTCAGTGTGGCCTCCCACAACAGAACACTTTTTCATCTCTCCGCTACCCCCCACCAATTCTTCCTAGAACTAAAAATTCCAAACGTACTTCCTCATTAGAAACCATGTTTGGGTTTGAGATGAAATATCCAGAATTCTTTAAAACTATATTGTTTTTACAAAGTAAACAATGGCCCAGGGAAAAGAATCACAGACCCCCCCCCCCCCCCCCCCCCGCCCCGCTCCTGCCCGATACAACATAAAGAGGAGAGCATAAGATGACAGGGAAGCCCTTTGGGAATAAGGAACAAGACGAGAATCACTGAGGACCCTGTTTACACTGCAAGTCACGGTCTTTGGCCAAATGAGAATGTCTCCCAAAGCCTTCCTAGATCTTGCATGGTCCACACACTTATTCATTGTCCTTATGAAAACCTTACCAAGCTTCACAGAGTGACAATGGGAGGCTTTGTTAATTGTTCCTCTTGTGCACAACTTAATTAAAAACAAAATGAAATAGATTATTCTGGAAAAGCTACTAATGAGATGAGATTTGTTTCTGTCACTTGTTTTTCTTGTCCACCTGGCAGAGGCGACTTAAGAGGAGTATTTTGACTCATGGTTTTTGGGGGGCAGGTATCAGTCCATGGTGGTTGGGGAAAGGCATGGTAGCTAGGGTGTTGGGAGCGTGTGGTGTCGCTTGCTCACATCTCTGTAGATCAGGAACCAGAAACTGGCACTTGGCTCACACTTTTCAGCGACCCACATCTACTGGCTCAGCCATCATCCCCAAGATTCCACATGTCCCCCAGAGCAGCACCACCAGCTGGGGACCATGCATGCAGATGCATGAGCCTGTGGGGTCACTTCACAGTCACACACTGTTGACCCAAAACCAAAGAAGTCACTGAGAAGGACTTCTTCTCTGCCACCATCCTTGCGACTTCTTGGTGCCTTCTAAGGGATGTTTTAGAAATACAGGCAAAGGAGGATGGGAACCCTACGGATGACAAGTGACAAGCAGAAACAGCTGGCTTTAGTGTGGGTCCTGGGGCTTTATGTGGTCACATCTTATGGGTCTCCAGGGAGCCCAGTGTACCCTTTCCTCTGAAGATCTCCCAAAGGCCCGCTGTTATTACATCTGCCATAGGGTCTGGAATAGCACTCTTGATTAGCTGAGGCCAAAAAGCATCATTGAGGTTTTATATTAGCAGACACTTTGTATCTAGTCAGACTCCTTTAAAGCAGTGCGGTGGAGC
Source organism: Peromyscus californicus insignis (assembly GCF_007827085.1). Lineage (NCBI taxonomy): Eukaryota > Metazoa > Chordata > Mammalia > Rodentia > Cricetidae > Peromyscus > Peromyscus californicus. The sequence goes on along the minus strand of NW_026294402.1, from coordinate 113,128,951 downwards.
TGGGTGTTCAGCCACATGCAATGAGCAGTATGGCTGACATATCAGAGAAACAGAGCCTAGGAATGGCACTGTCCACCAAGATGAGGTGCTGGCGTCAGCCTGTGCGCGGTTGACCACAGGCATCTCACAATCCAGGTTCCTTAGCTCAAGGCCAGAATGCAGCCATGACTGTATCACTTCCATTTCAGAGCTGTCTCCACAGGGATGGTGGCTGGAGTTCATGTGATTGCCTTCCACGGTGTTCCTAAACAATTCCAGGTAGATTTCCCCCTAACTCGGTAGAAAGTCACCTGGCCTGCCTCACAGTGGCATAAATGAAAATCTCTCATGATAAAATCAAGGACTTAATGCTTAAGTGCCACTTTGTAACAAGCCTGGCTTGATCTCGTGAATGGGAAGAATCAGGATTTCTCATTCAGAGTGCACCTGCATGAGACTCACCAAGAACAGGTAAGTGGCAATCTCAAGCCAAGGTCAGACATCTTCACTTCTCCCTTGGCTCCCAGCCCTGTCTGCTTAGCTACCAAGGGCTCAAGGCACACCAGGCCAAAGACACCTGTGTCTTCCCTGAGGACGAGCATTTGGGGACAATCATGGAGCTTGTGTTGCTGGAGAGCAGCCAGTAGCCCCCAGGACAGACGCTCCATGAACAGCAGCAGAACTGAGGCTCTGCTGGACCTGGGGTTGGGCCGTGAACTTCACTGGGTTTATGGACGACTCTTTGTCACTTCTGAGGTTTTGTCCCTTGAGAAAGATTTTTCAGATGGCCTCAAATTCCCCTCAAAATTCAATTATGAAATGAACTATCATCAGAAGGATAAATCCTTGGGGGTTTATGACTAGTTTCCACAGTGCTCAGCACACTCTTAAAACTGCCTGATTGGGGGCAAGTAAATGCCCAGGGGTGGGATTATCCAACAGCCATGTTTTATCAGTCATCCTTTTACTACCCCCCCCCCCCCGCTCTCTCTCTCTCTCTCTCTCTCTCTCTCTCTCTCTCTCTCTCTCTCTCACACACACACACACACACACACACACACACACACACACACTGTGCAGGGGGACACTCAATTGTATACCACAGGTTCCTGGGTTGGGGTTAAAGTGGGCTTATTTCATAGAGCTCAGTGCTTTCTACTTAGCAAACCTTGGGCAAAATCACTGTTCTGGGCCTGTTTCCTGGTGGGTGCATGGCAGTATGAACTTTACAGGATAAAGAGTAAGAGAATCAACTTGGGTAAAGAGGTGAGAATGTGCCTGTGTATAATAATCATTCAATAAATATTAGTTGTCATCAATATTTTTTCAAAAATCTTACCCTTATTTACCACTAAATAGGCGATGGGAGAGAAAGGTGCCCAGAGAGATGGCTGGGGGTTAAGAGCACTTACTGCTCTTGCAGAGGTCTCAGGTTCAGTTCCTAGCACCCACAAAAGGTGGCTTACAACCCCTATAACTCCAGTTCCAGGGGATCTTATGCCCCCTTCTGGCCTCCACAGGCATCTGCACTCACACAAGACATATAAACCCACACAGGCATATACAAACACATAAATAAAAAGTAAATAAAACTCAAAGTCTGTTACACCAAGTAGGAATGTACATACCAGTGGCATGGGGCACCAGTGCCATGGAGTGCCAAGCAGTCTATGACTGCTTACATCTCCTTGCGACCGACATTCTTCTAATGGCCAGACTTCAAAATCCAACTGTGTATCACTGTCCTCCATTCCCTTCATTATCCTTGACTTAGGACCTGTTCAGGAAAACTGCCTCAAGAAAATACTCTATGCATAGACCAAAAGGACCTCTGAAGGTAATTCCAGAGCAAGGTCTTCTAGAAAGTTCTGAGGATGTGTTCCACCTCCAGAAGCCTGGGTTCAGATCCTATGTGGCTCCATTGCCAATGTGGACCCACTCCCAATGTGACCTCCAGTCTGTACCACCCAGAAGGGTCCATCCCCCTCCCAGGAGAGCTCAGCTGCGGAGCTGTGACCTTGAGCTCCAGGGGTTTGCAGTTACACTCCCCACACTGATGGAAACAGCAGGGAACTGATTTTCCTAAGGTTCAAGAAGTCAACTATGGGGCTAAGAGGTGACAACTCAGGAAGTTTAGGGAATGGTGAGCTTGTACCCACGGGAATTCAGCAGCTTCACAGCTTGCTGGTTAAAACCTCAAGTTTTAATTTCAGATTGGATCTTAATGGAACAACCTTTGGCTGCAAGGCTTCCATGAATATGGAACAACAGGAAAGAATAATGGAGAAAAGACAGCCAAGGTGACTCTCGGGACTAATAGTATGTTACACCACACTTGATCCTACCTCCAAGGTCAAAAGGCAGAGGGATTTTATTCTCTTCTTACCCTGGAGCTTCTCCAACCATTATTTAAAGTTAGATGCTCTTAGAACATGGGGAGGATTTAAAAATAAAAGTGAGCTTACTTTGGGAGGGGAGTGGTAAGTGAGCAGAAAACAGAGCACTGCCCATTGCAGGAGAAATGCTTGCTCTATGAAGATTAACAGAACCGAAAATAAACGACATCAACATGAAGCAAACTTCCACAGCCCATCTTCTCTGGGTGTTAACTTCTTTTCTTCTCATCTGACTTAAATATAAGAAAGGCAGGACACTGAACAGAACTCTTCACTTTTAGATAGTGTATGGAACTTTGTAGGGCTTGCACTAAGTAGAAATAATAAGATCAGATTTTCAAATATATTGTTGAGTCCTGAGCCTTCTGTGTGAAGTCAGTGTCCCAAAGGAGTCTACCTTGTGTGTCCAGTTTCCTCTGACTGGCTCGGAGTTGGGTAGAGTATCCATCTGTGGGTGATGGCCCCAGTAACCCCCCTCGTCATCTGCTTCCTCACTATATCCCAACTACCTCGGCCTCCCCCTCTCAGGATCTTCAACTCTGGCTTCCCGGATCCACATCACATACAAGGCTTATATAGATATGTGTTCTCTTCCTTAATATCTGCTTTTTTGCAACTTGACTTTGACATTGCTTCACTAACTGGTGATATCTGCTTGCATTTGCCTTAAACTTGGGCCATTTGTGAATCCTCTAAGCACCGAGGCAATGTTCTCTGACTGTGGGACTAGGTCATACAGGCACCATAATATATTTCCTCCCTATTCTGTGAGACACCCATTGTCATGCCCCCAAGAATCCCAAAACAGTCCCTGCAGAGGGTCCACATTGAGAGGCTGACATCCCATCTGAGGTCCCTACCCCTGCTAGATATGTGAGTGAAGATGCCTAGGTAATTCTAGCCCTGTGGTCAGATCTCTCTAGCTGATGCCCCTAACATCATGAAATCCTACATGCCATCCTTCCTGACCACTCTACGTTACCTGCAGATTCCACCAGCAAACTAAAATGGTTGTTTCACATGTCCAAGTTTTGAGGTTGTTGGGGCTGGAGAGATGGCTCTGTTGTTAGGGGAGTTTCCTAACTTGCAGAGAACCCAAGTTCACTTCCTGGCATCCACACTGGGTGACTTACAACTTCCTGTAACTCCAGCTCCATCCAGTCTGGCACCCTCTTCAGGCTTCTACAGGTACCCACATGCATGTGCACATACTAATAGACATGCACACATAATGAAACAAATGTTAAAAACAAAGGTATCAGAGTTAGAGCAACAGAAACACCATCCTTCAATGAAAAGAATTTGAGTGAGAACCCAAAGAGGCAAGCCAGCCAAGTGGTTAATGCAACTAGGAAGATCATTTCAGAAGCAGACAAGGTTAAACCCCAGCTTTGTGGTTAACTGCCTATGGAGTCTAGACCAGTCACTTCTCAAAGGTGTCACTATGCAAACTGAAACTGTGACTTAAGGGACTCTAGTAAGATCACCCTGAGGTTTAAACAAGACACAACACATGAAGACATTTTGAAAGGAGCTTGATATAAAGTCATCATGTGGGAAATCTTGCCAAGCCATACACATCTTCATTCTGGACACCTGATTTATGTCTCCATAATCCATCATAAAGACCAGAAAATTAGAACGAGAAGCAATGATTAAAGCAGGAACAAGTAAAACAAAACAAATATGAGAAAGCCTCCAGATTTTCCAAATATCAACAAGCATCCACAGATGGCCACGTGCAAGGCCAAGACAAGCAGAACTCGCCAGCTTCTGGAGGAATGTCCAAGTCAAGTTCCCTGGTTTACTCCTCACAGCAAACAAATCTCAAATCCATGAATTGAGCTGGGTCATACTCTTAACTACCTATTATCAGGATTCTCTGGAGATTTCTTGAGGGTAAAATGTGAATGTGCCATTACCTCATTTTCTATCTAATCATTGGAAACTCAGAAAGCATTCTTAGTAATAACTTGGTAAAATTCTGAGACATCCAATAGGTCATCAAAACCCCGCGGTTCTCACCAGCATGTGACAGGCAGTTCAGCCCTGTCTGCCACCCTGTCTTTAAACAAAAATGCAGCATTGTAACTTCCTTCTAAACTTCTAAGACTAAATGACAAGCAAAAGGTCAGGATGAAATGAAGCATGATGAATCTTCAGATGGAGAGGGTGACGGTTAGTGTTGTCAGTTTGACAAAATCGAGAACTGCCTGGGAGACGGACCTTTCAGCATGTCTGTGAGGAATTAGTTTGATTAGGTTGGTGTGAAGACTAGCCCACTATGCATGTTGCCATTCCCTAGGAAGGGGATCCTGGACTGTGTGAGAGTGGAGCATTAGCATGTACACAGTCTTTGCTCTCTCTTCCTAATGATGAATTTAGTGTAACAAACTCCTTGAGCTCCTGCTGCTGTGACTACCCTGCCATGATGGACGGTACCTGGAACTGTGAGCTGAATAAGTTGTTTTTTGTTGAAGCATTTTATCACAGTAAGCAAAAAGGACACCAAGGGAGTCTGACTGCAACAGGAACTTCTTCCTTCCATACACCCCAGCCATGCCCCATTCCACTGGGTTTCCTTCTCGGTGTCTATACAAGTAGAGTAAGAGTCCTTTGGCTGGGATCCAGACTTCCTCACAGTCTAGAGTGTGGTCTAGCATCAGGATCCCCCAGAGATGGTTTGAAATCCTATATTAGTTACTTTTCTGTTGTAATAAAACACACCAAGGCCACATACGGAAGAAAGAGTTTATTTGGGCTTATGGTTCCAGAGGACTATGAGTCCATCATGGTGGGAGGCATGGTGGCCGGAACAGGAAGCTGAGTTACATCCTTAATTGCAAGCATGAAGCAGAGAGTGGAACTAGAAGGGGCACCAATCTGAAAGTCCACCCCAGTGACGTGCTGTCTCCAGCAAGGCTGTCCACCTGAGCGCTCTCTAACAGAGCCACCATATGGGGACCACGTGTTCAAACATCCAAGCCTACAAGGAACATGCTTATTCAAATCACTACAGATGCGTTGCTGACTTATGAATAAAAAATGAGTCAGTTGGGGCCCAGAAATAGTTGTTTTAACAACTCCTGATGTGTGTGTGTGTGTGTGTGTGTGTGTGTGTGTGTGTGTGAGAGAGAGAGAGAGAGAGAGAGAGAGAGAGAGAGAGAGAGAGAGAGAGAGAGATTTTGATGCCCATGAAAATGTAAGGATCACTGGTATTAAATGAGAGTCACGGAGCGCTAGGTCCTCTGTTTCCAGCTATACCCAGGCAGTCTCTCTGCCATTAGACTCCCTTCTTAGCCAAGGCACCTCTGAGTTCACAGTTCCAGGTTCAGCCTTCTTGTGCAATCATCTCAATTGTATTATTGCTTCATTTCATTCCTTATTCCTAACACTGATGTAGTTTTATATGGAGCCAGGTTCTCCACTAGTACAAGTTAGACTTTGTACCCTCTTAGCTGTTCAGATAACTTGCCTATGAGATGGGCCTTGAGTCGCCCTGCATGCCTGGAGTGGGACCCTGGCCAGCAGCAGTTACAGACACCCGGAATGGTCATGAATCCCATGCCCTCCTGCCTTTGATAAGTGCCTATATTGAGGTACCTTCAATTAGTCACCTCAGATGCCAGGGCCTGGACCTCGGGTTTGTTCTTCTGTTTTCAGTCAACCTGAAGTCTAAGAGAGTTTCTTTTCAGAAAAAGTGGTTCATATACGTGTAGCCCAGCGAGCCTGTTTCTTAAGCACGTGGACAACGACAGACCTGCTACTCCTGGGTATTTTTTCAGCATGCAATGCAAACAGCCTCATTTGAGCCCTTCTCTGGATCACGGGATTAGGATTTTTATTTTTATTCACCTTTCATCAGCAGGGTCATAACTTAACTTCTCTAGCTTGACTCCTGAGCTGATTTTTTAAAATGTTTTCTCATCTCTCTGCTTTCCAAAGTTATTCTATGGCATCACCACTCTTTTTCTATGATTAAGAAGATTGAAATAAGAACCTATATATCTGTGGAACCCGAAGAAAGCTCTTAGATGTCAACATTTGGTGGAAACGTGTACATGTGCCCATTCGGCCTTACATAGGTCAACTTCAGAGGTCAAATTTTCTTTCCCAGAAATCTCCCATAATCCTTAGCTGCATTCCTAATGATATACCCCAGTAAAGTCTGACAGGTCATACTCCATGGAAACAATGGGGAAAGGAGATTCCTGTCAGGTCAAAGCTACCCTAATTTATACATATTCAAAAATACCAAACCTCACCATAATTAACAAGAAACTGAAAATGCAACCTGACCTTCATACTCCAGTTCCCATTTCACAGCTGCATCATTTCCTCCACTAACACCCCCAAGTGTGCTGCCCAGCTGAGATCTGATTGGTCAAGCTTTTGAGCACTTAACATGCAAGAATAGTGACAACCAGAATAGCCTACAGGACTCCAAAGCTGCCCAGCAAAGGCTGCCAAGCACTTAAGAGGTTCATCCAATTGGGTCTTTGCTACATCCAAGAGGTCATCCCTGGCTAGGGGTGGCCACACCCAGGGCAGAAATGCTGGGTTATTAGGGATCTAGGCAGCTGCTTCAGGGCATGGCAAATCCACTGACCCACCTTAACTCTGGGGAGCTTGCTTTGCCCAGCTGCATGATGCTAAGATGGTTTAAATTGTCTCACTGGCATGATTCAATGATACGAATCCTCAAAGCAGTTTCAACTATAGCAGCGTAAATCAGATGCTTAATCTAACCCAGCTTCATGCTCAGCTATAGCTATTCCTTAGAGGCCTATAATCCATCATGCCAGTGTTTTCTAGCATCTCCTAGGCCGAACATACAAAAGCCATGCCAACGGACTTAGCACGGAATTTCTCCCCATCCCCAACTCCACATCTAACTCTACCAATCTAACACACACCCCAGCCCCTCTTCTGTGCTCCAGCACTTCTTGGCCTTCTTAGGTTAGAGCCTAGGAAGGTACACATTTGGGCATTGCTTGGATCAATGTTAGATGCAAACTCTGATATTATATGTTGTAGTTTTCAAGGTATAAGGTACTCAGGAGGCATCTAGTGTATGCCTTCTCTCAGAGCCAGGAACAGGACTCCTCAGACTCATATTTGAATCTCTCAAATGATGAGAAACTTACTCTGTCAGACAGTCAGCTTCAAAGGACAAGATGGATGCCACAAGCCACAGGCAGTGAACACAGGAAACTGTCCAGGGTAGGTCTTTACCCTCCGTAATCAGGCTTTGCTGAAGGCTAAAACTCCTCTTAAGAACCACAGTACTGGGGCCAGGGAGATGGCTCAGAGATTAAGAGCACTTAACGGCTCTTTCAGTTCCCAGCATCCACATGGCAGCTCATAACTGTCTGCCACTCCAGTTCCAGGGAGGGATCCAACACCCTCTTCTGACCTCTATGGGTACTGCAAGCACATGGTGCACATATACACAGGCAGGCAAAGCACCCATACACATAAAATAAAAATAGATAAATCTAAAACAACAATAAAAAAACGAACAAAACCAGAAAAACAACAACCTAGCACTTATCCTGCCTAGTCTTGTAAAATGAAAAGGAGCTGGGGGCATACCTGGGAGAAAATGTATATGGAACATGTGCATGGCCCTGGGTTCAATCCCCAGCACCCCCATTTGAATAAATTTATAAATAAACACAAATAAGTATAGAGTATTAAACCATCCTCAATGTCTTATTATTCTATGACTAGGGAACAGAGACTGAGTAAAAGATATATTAAATTTTTTGAAATGATTTTTGCAACTTATGATCGTCTGCTACTTCAAAAATAAAAGTTTGCTAAAAGAAGATACAGGGCCAGCAAGATGGCTCAGCAGGTAAAGGTGCTTGCCAGGTAAGTCTGCAGACCTGAGTTCACTCTCCAGAACCTACATCAGGATGGAAGGAGAGCAGATTCCACAGAGTTGTCCTCTGACCTCCACATGTCACACACACACACACACACACACACACACACACACACACACACACACACACACAGAAACACACACAGAGATAATATTTTAAAAGCAGTTATAAATATATAGTTAAATAGGAGCCAGGGCCACTGCTTCCAGGGTCTGTACCATAAAGGAATACTTTTCACACGGATAGAAGGAGATGTTTTTAAGGATCTTGTCTCTAAGAACTACTAAAAGATACAGTAAACTCTACCACTCAAAGGCCCCCAGTATTTCTAGATAAATGGTCTCAAAGTCATTTGCTATCTGTGATGGTCAATATTGATTGTCAACGTGACAGGCTCTAGAATGTTCACCATTGACTGTCAATGTGACATGCCCTAGAACGTTCACTGTTGATTGCCAATGTGACAGGCTCTAGAACCACATGAGAGGCAAACATCTGCCATGCCTGTGAGGGATCATCCCAGTTAGGTTAGTCTCTGGAGGATGACCTGTGAGGAATTATCTAGTAGGAAGACCCACCTTAACTGTAGGTGACTCCATTCTGCGGGCTGGGGTCCTGGAGGAGGAACAAGATGGCACCAGCATCCATCTCTCTCTGCTCCCTGTGACCAGCTGCCTCGAGTTCCTGCCTCCGTGGTTGACTGCATCCCCAAACTATGTGCCAGTATAAACCTTTCTCCCTTAAGTCGCTATTGTCAGGTATTTTGTAACACTAAGAAATACTAAGAAGAAACTAATATACTACCCAGTCATCTGAGGGTCACAGTATGGTCCCCAGGCTAGCATCGAGGTCATCTGGGAATTCCTACATGCTGGCTTGTTAGTTCCTGCTCTAAACCTACAGAATCCAAGTCTCCAGGCATGGGACCCGTCCATCTGTTGGAGGGGAGATTTAAATACATACTTTCAATTTGAAGCATTTCTAAGTGTAAATTTCTAAGTTTCCTGGCAGTTGCATACATCCACATTGCTGTGCCATCATCTCTGCTGGACCAGTGTCTCTACAGTCTATCTCTGGAGTGTCTTCTCTGTACCCACTTATCTTCAATCTATTTTTAAATCCCTAGGTGACTGTGTGTCCACTCCAGTATAAGAGACACACATGTAGTCACACAGTGTAGGGTCATTAGTCACATGACATCAACACTGACTGTATTTGACCCATGGTCTTGTCTTCTCACCTCTCAGAGTACAAACGTCTTGAAAATATAACCCAACTTACATGTGCCAGCCTCCCATGGCCCTCTCAGCCTGGGGCTGCATATCACAGGAGGCAGGATCCTACTTGGATAAGTCAACCAATCTCTAACTGGAGTCTAGGTATCATTCCAGGCTCCAAGGAACCTAGGAAAGGGAGTCTAAAGGAGCCAGGAGTATCAGCCATATATAAGGTACCTTCTGGAGCATTCTGGATAAACCATCTCCATTCACCCTTATCACAATCCCATGTTGTCTCCATCTCATGGAAGCTAGGTCTCTAAAGAAGCAATAAGTGTGTCTTAGTCTCAGTCTGTTCGGCACAGGGTTCAGTTCACATCCCAGCTCTGCCCTCACTCTCTGCAGGACAGCCTCAGCCTTTCAGGACACCAATTCCCCACACAGGTCTTTAGAAGCCCAAGCCCAGGCCTGCTTTATCTAAACACTCGAAGCTCGTGTGCGTGTCTTGAATTTTGGCCTGCATTTCTGCTCTCCTCCTGAGAGCCAGTCTTTCAGGATGTCTGTTAATCCTGCAGAGCTCCTTTCATTCTCTCTCTCATCCTTAAGTCCGGGTGTGACCACACCACTGGATGAGCCGCGGGACTCCAGCCCCGCACAGAACTTGTACACACAAGCCATCGACAGGTGCTTGTTGAATTAAGGAGCAAGTATATTTGTCTTGGTGATGTGTCATGATTTTTAAAAAGATACCCATTCATTTGGTGTTGCTTCCTTTTGCCATCAATCTGTAATAATTGAATGACAAGGGTGGAGGAGAAAGGATCATATTTTCTTCCATTAAGATGAACAGTCAATCAAGGCCTCACTCAAAGAGCCAGACTAAATTTGGCATGAGATGTGAGCTTTCAAAGAGTCTTCTACAGTGCATAAGCCCACTGAAAATATGACAAGACAATGAACTCATCACAAGACTGGTGGAAGCCTAGAAATAGCGGGACCCTAGTGGTTGTTATCCCGGCCCGCGCTATCTTTACGGTCTTATTGATGAGATGGTCCTAACAAACACCTGTGGATATGAAGTATCACTAAGTTTTTCTAGCACTGAAGTTTGAAGCTAAAAAGGAGTTTTGACATAAATAGGAAAGACCTATGAAGGCAGGAAGCCAAACTACTGAGAGAAAACTAGTCATCCTGCATTGGTGCCATCTAAATTTCAGAGTCACAAAATGTTCCATGGTCAAGTACTTAGGAAAATGAGGCATCTAACCTCCTTGAGTGTTTTGGGCTTCTAAAGCTTTGCAATCCAGAAGCCTGTCCACTATGGATTGGGGTGTGTTAAGTGCACTTTATTCTAAAATGCATCCGAATATGAAATTTTGTTTTTTAATGTAAGACCTGCCACCACCTGTGGTGGCTTGAACATGAAGTATTCCCATAGGCTGGAGTGTTACAAACTTGGGCCCCAGGTGGTGACACTATTCTGGAAGGTTGTGGAACCTCTACGAAGTCGAACATCACTGGATGGTGGACCTGGATGTTCTATATCCCACTCTCACTTCCTGTCTGTTCTCTGCTTCCTGTTTGGCCATGACGTGAGGTGAGACACGCAGCTGCACCCTCCTGCCACCATGAAGTCACTTGTTGCCAGGCCTCCCTGACACAACAGGCTGTATTCCCTCCAATAGTAGGACAAGGTCAGACCTTCTGCCCTTGCATCGATCGTCGGGCACCGTGCAAGGAAAGTAACTAATGCACCATCTATCCTAAAATGCTGCTGAATGAGAGAACAGCCCTTGCTGTTACCAAGTGACTCGAGCAGAAGCCAAGTCTTATCAAGGAAGATATTCCACAAAAACGATGGTCTGGTAAATGGTTGCTGTTTCACAGGATGGCAAAAAAATCAGGTGCTGGCAGCAAGCGCGTCAGAAGCCAGTCCCGGATGCCTACAAAGAGTTCAGATGGGCATGGTGGACTTAGGGGACAACATTCATGACAAAAGCTGATATCTGAGGGGACATTAGTAGCTGGAACATCAACTCAAAGTTTCAAAGAATCTGTCCACTAGAAATCATAGTCAGGTACCAAAGACGATCCCTATAATAAGGGAGTGATACCAGACGCTGAGTGGTTAGGAGCAGGTACATGCAGAATTCTGAGAATATGCAGTAGAAAATCCACCTTGTTCAGACTGAAGTCAGGTATGAGGCCAGTACCACAACCCCCCCCCCACACCAGAGGGCAGCTTAAATTTAAATATAAGACTAAGACTTCATTCTGACAATCTCAAATGTACAGGGACAAGGTGAGTTTCCAGCTTCCCCTTTAATACCAGCCTTAAATTGTAGGTGCTCTTGGGTGACCAAGTGTTCAAAGCTGACCCTTAGGTTGTATGCTCCAACAGGCTGATGTCTGCCCATGATGCCAAACTATTATTTTTTCCCACAGCTGTTCAAGAATTTCTTGGACAACACACAAAAATTAACTCAAAATAGATCACTGATCTAATGTAATAGCTAGCACCGTACAACTTTTAGAAGAATATCTTAAGCATATGTTCACCGTGGACATAGTCCAACATCTTTAAACATTTATTGGGCAGTTAGTCAATGTCAATTACTCTGCTTGGTGCTAGGGAGATGGAGACAAATGAGTAATTGTGAATACCAAACATCTTAGAGCCTTCCTAATGCTCTTTATGGCTTTATTGTTTAAAAAATAAAATCACTCCAAATCTTGCTGAATTCATGTATATTTCTTTCCAGTACTACTATGTTATCATCCAAGTTTGTGGAATTTGGAGCTCATCAATCAATCAGGTAAGGATATAATTTAGTGCATGCCAACTTGTCTTTAACAAGACTGATGGAAAGCTCTTTTAGTTTCCATCTGTTGCTGTGACAAATACCATGACCACAGGAAGTCAGAAGGGCAAAGGGTTTGTTTCTACTGCAGGCCACATCTATCACTGCAGAGCGAGAGAGGACAGGAACTCAAGCAGGGACGTGAAGGCGGGCCTGTTTGTCATCCTACACAGTACTATCTCTGACTAGGGAGTTTACCCACAGCCAAGAAAGTGGAGCAGAAACCATGGAGCAAGGCTTCTTGCTGGCTCATGAATGAGCAGACTCATGCTTAGCTAGTTTTCTTATATCAGCCCAAGACCACTTGCCCAGGGAATGGTCTGCCCAGAGTGGGCTGGGCCCGGTCGTTAACACTCAAGACAATCCCCTGCAGACACACCCACAGGTTAGCTATTCTAGACAGTGCCTCAGTTGAGGCTCTCCTCTCAAATGGCTCTAGGCTATGTCAAATCGGCAGTTAAAGCTAATCAGCACAGAGGGTACCAAACCCACGAAAGTGTAGCCTGAAAGCGCACATGTCCTTCAGGAGTGCCTCATGAACGACCATCACTGCTTCAGCCAGACGAACATACAGCTGCTAATAAAGTTGGGCAATGGGTCTAGCTGTGGTCCTGAGTGATAGAATTATACCCAATCAATTCCAGGGAACCAGCAAGCAGGAAGAAAGGGGAAATGGCCTGGCATGTTCCTGTCACAGGCATCTTTCCAACCACTGCTAATGATGAACAAGACCAGTTTAAATTAAATTCTTCTCCCTTATTTTCTCACCGAGAGGTGAGGACAAAGGAAGGAAGGAATTACAAGTAACAGGAATGGATCAATTCACTAATGGACTACACTGGTGACCCAAGGAAATCAGGATGCCGGGCTTGGAGAAACAGGAAGGGAGGTGGGTGAGCGGACAGGCCATCTGTGGCTGCTCAGGGGTACAACCAGAAAAAGGTGTGACCACATAGCTGAAGGAAGGGCTTTGGGGCTGTGGATATTATCCAATACTTGACAGGCAGCCCTTAACAATGGTATCCTTCTACAGCCAGATGGCCAAAGCTAAGAGATGTCTGCCACAGGTCCTGGCACCCCATTTATGGCTCTTCTCTGAGACGTGGAGGAACCCCAGCAGTAGAGCAGCTGCAGGCAAAGGGTCTGAGGAAAGGCATGTGCTGCAATTCCCAGGCATTGCATCCAGGTGGGGAGCATTATTTGTGGCACACAGGAAATGTTTCTGCCCTGACTTCAACACAGGAAGTGCTCACTTGGCAATATGCTCACTTCTTCCATCCTCCCCTAGCACCCTCTAACCCTTGAGTGTGTTAAAAAGAGCTGAGGACGAATTCCCTAGAAGGCTTGTATTTGAGTCTGTGGGTGAGTCAAAGGGAAGAGATTTCTTTATGTGCTCTCGGGGGTTCCTATGACATCTTCAGAAAGCATGGAGACTGCTAGCAAAATGCATTGCTTTGACACACCGACTTGGTACGATGCTGCAATGATTCAATGATCTCTCCAAGTCGTAGATGACAGCTGCTGTGACCCTGGCTGACTGTTCTGAAACTCTAAAAAGATTTTTCAGACCCTCATCACCATGTTCATGGAACTCGGGCTCGAAATCCCCCAGTTCCAGAGTCATCCTTCCCAATTTGCCCAGGTGCAAAGACAAGCTTTCTAAGATCAGTGTTACTCCAAACCTCAGGGGAGGATCTATTGGTTGACTCTAGAAATGCTTATGTATGTATGGGTCCACTCAGGCCTGTTTGCAACTCTTCTATATCCAGATCAAGAAGTGTGGTTCTACACTTGCACTGTCCAATGTGGTAGCCATTAACCACACGTACCTAGTGAGCATGTAAAATGTGGCTAAAATATATATACACTATGTATCAAAGGCCAAGTACAGGACAAAATGTAACTATCTCAGTGGTAGTTTTTATACGATAGGCTGAAATATTTCCCATCTAGTGAACTCAACAGTAAATGCTGTATGTGCTGAATTGTGTTCTGCCTAAGAACACAGTTGGATGTGAGACTTTTAACGGGTTGTGAAAAGTGAGACCATTCAGTTGATCACAAAACAATGTGACCTGTGTTCTTGTGTGAAGAGGGACCTTGGACTCAAACACAGATGGCAGATGTGTCTGGACAGACGGAAGGCAATGTGTGGGGACAGTGGCCATGGCAAGTCACAGTGACAGACGCGTGAAGAAGGCAAGCCTGCTGATATGCCACTGTCCGGACTTCTGGTCCAGAACTGTGAGCGAGCAAATGCTACCTAAGTCACCGACGGGGTGGCTTTTGTCAGGGCAAAGGAACGCTTGTGTTATCAAGACTGAGTTTGTCTACTGAACTTTTACATTGACTACCAAAAATGTATAATTATGTATGCAAACCTTGACATTTACACACACACACACACACACACACACACACACACACACACACACACACAATTGTGTTACACAATGCTGCTCTCAGGTTTCCACAGTGGAGGAAACCGCTTACTCCAGCAGAAGAATGACAGCTTACTGGTTTCTCCCTTCCCTTGAATCAAGGGTCTCAATGCTCACACCACACCCAGGAACAAGCCAGTCAGCTGCCTTTCTATTCGGGTGATGGTTCGGTTTTTCTTAAAAGCAACAAATCTTTGAAGAATTGCCTGAAACACTTTGAGTCACTCTCCTGTTCCTTGTTCCTTCCCGTTCCAGGTGGTAAGCTAGCCAAGGAGTCAGATGCCTCGGAGCACATTCAACCCCATAATTGCCACTTGGCCAGTCTTTGTTATTAAACAAACACAATCCAAACTGACAAAGCTAACCAGGGGCGGCAAGGGCACCTACCTGAAGCCACGGCTGAGTGCTTTCCCAGCCACTCACTGTTTGCAGGCTTGCCATGCTGGCCTTAGGAGCACCTCACAGTATCCCACACCAGTCCCGTGAGGCTGGTATCCAGCCACGGTGCTTTCTCTCTAGATTTACAACCAGTGAGAGGTGTTATTCAGGAAGAATTTCTGTATTCTCTGACCCCAGAATGGTTATGTTCATATGGTCTCAGTCACCAAATTATTTCAGGAATAGAGAAATTTGTTATAAGAGAGAAAAATTCCCCCCTTTGAAGTCCAATCCATTAGAAAAAGGTGTCGTGTGTCGAATGGCATAACTCCCCTGCCATCAGCCAGAAAAGACAAATACAGGCAGGAAGGAAGTGCTAAGAAGGATTAAGTCTGAGGCCCTGGGGGCCAGTGGCTTGCACACTTAAGCCAAACAGTAAGTGCCTCCACAGAGGATTAAAGAGAGTTCATTTTAAAAAATCTTAAAATGGTTGAAGCCACAGACAAGACAGACCCTCCAGGACCCAGAACTCTGCTCTCCTTGGAGCCCAGAGCACAGGTGACATGAGACAGACGCACAGACGCAGTAGCTGTGACCTCAAGTTCTCCAGCTGATATGGGAAACCCAGGACTCACCCAGAGATATGTGGCCAGGGCAGGGCATGCTCTTCCTTAGACAACCTGTCATGGGAGTACCACACTGCGCATGTGATCAGGTCACATTACCTGTCCAAGGCCACAGAGCTAGTTAGGTGCCAGATGGAATTCAAACCCAAGACCTCCTCGCTCACCAGCTGAAAGGTGTTGAATATATTTAGCTGTCTGTCTCAGATTCCTAAACCTAATTCTGACACATACACTGTGATGTATGTAACTGGGTTCTTTTTGAGGTTAAAAAGGGCTTATAAAGCTTTTAGCATGGGGTAAATGCTAAATGAAAGACAGCTACTGTGGTTAAGACTCATTATTTTACTATTTTTACTGTTGTGTGTATGCATGCATGCTACAGTGTTCATGTGAAGGTCAGGGGACAACCTGCAGGAGTCCATTCTCTTTCTACTGTGTAGGGTCCAGGAATCAAACTCTGGTTGCCAGGCTTGGCAGCAAGGGCCTTGACTTGCTGAGCCATCTCGCCCACCCAGTTTAAACACAGAACACTTCACAGATTTAAAATAAAAAGCAACTTGTCAACCTTTTCTCACAATCCTCCTGGGATATAAAAGGACAGACTTCCCTGGACACTCATACATTCACTCCAAGCCTCAGAACGTGAGGGCAGGACCTGTTTTTGGAAAAGACCCTTGACGTCCCTGTAGGGAGCTTCTTGGAAGATATGGGTCTTTTCTGCATGGAGGTGGCCCTGGCTCTCTGTGATGAACCTTCTGCCACCCAGCACATCCATCCCACAACCAGAAGACTCCATCCTCAAAATAAATCAGTGGGAAGGCTGCTGTCCCAAACCTGACACCTGCCAAGGAGAACAGGACCACCTCCTCAGGCAGGAGGAGAGCACACGGGCGCTAGCGTGGCCTCTTGGCTCCCTGGACCCTAAGAAGGCAGAGCTGAGGTGAAGAAAAGGAAACCCATTGCAGCGTTCCACTTCCTAAGAGGGCATCACATTGCTTTCCCTGTCCCTGGGGAGGAAAGACATTCCCAACAGCTGTCCCCCAAATGCTCAACTGTTAAAGGGACTGCTCTGAATCATGCTCTGTAAGTCCTCTGCCAACAATAATGTCCTTCAGGCAGTGACTTAGAAGGAACCGCAGTCCACAACAGCCCTCCCGTAAGTGCCAACCCTCAGATAGCACACGCCAGCAGGATGCAGTCTATTTGCCGACTAGAAATAGGCTTGGTACCACCACCCAGGTGAGGGACCCTCAACTCTGTGGGTGAGGAGCTCTCATAAGACTGGGGAGCCCTCATTGCTACCTGTGAGGAGGACTCCTGTGACTGGAAACTGTTAATATCACTAGTGGGGAGCACTCCCTCCTGTGGGGAGCATCCGCCCAAACTGTTTGATGCTCTCCCCCCTCCGGCGGTAAGCTCTCCCCTAACTGGTAAGCTCTTGTACTTCCTGCAAAGAGGTTCCACACTACCCCCACCAGAGGACGTCTCTCACGCCACCAGTGACCCATCAGGTGCCTTCTCACCACCAGGATGATGGGAGCAGCATCTGTCCCTCCTGAGGCTCCTTCATTAGGGACACCGAAGTCAACTGCCACTGTCACCTTTTTCTGTCACTCCTAACCTGGGCACCTACTTCTTCTGATTTTGTGCTTCATGGCCTGTGGACCCAGAACAACCATCTCATCAAGGAGCCTGCAGTTCCTATCAGCTCTCTTGTGCTGGAATCTGCATCAACAAGGCCCCAGGCACTTCGTGTGCCCACTATCAGTAGTTTGAAGGGCCCTTGTAAACCGGCCCATGAACATAAGTGAGGCTCCGAGTCTCAGCCCCCCATAGCAAGAATCATTTTCAGTTGTGAATAAAGCTGAGGCCCACCAGCCTAACACAAAGTAGGCACAAAATGCTCATTTCCAGAGAGAGTGCACTGTCAATCAAGTAACATCCCCACGCCACAGAGCCAACATCAGCATCACTTTGCCTAGAAGACAGACAATTCATCTTCATGTGCTGTAGTCAGGTCTACATCCCTGGCAACTGTGTGGAATTCCCAGCGTATGGTTCTATGAAATTCAAAGGGATCATGTTTAACTCCCAGAATACAGTAAGAACAGACACCTGTGGTGATACTTGGTACGCTAACAAATAAAGCTTGCCTCTCCAGGTGTGGAGCTAGTCACTAGAGGCCAGGCAGTGGTGGCACACACCTTTAATCCCAACATTTGGGAGGAGGAAACAGGAAGTGATATGACTGGGCAGAGAGAGAAAGTGATAAGGCGGAGCAGACACAGGAGCTCCGCCCTTTCAATATGAGGATTTGGTAGAGGTAAGAAGACTCTCTAGTGGCTGCTGCTCTGCTTCTCTATCTTTCAGCATTTACCCCAATATCTGACTCTGAGTTTTTATTATTAAGACGGATTAGAATTCGTGTTACAGACACCAGCTCTGCAACCCCTTCTAAGGATTCAATTTATCATCTTTCTAAGACCCGGAATGCACACCTCAGGTCCAGGGAGCAGGGATAGGTGGCAAGCTACTCATGCTGTGATCACCTCCATCAAATGCTGACAACCCTCTCCTGGGGGAATAGAAACCCAACTGTGGAGAGTCACCACTGAAGTCATAGTAAAAACATGTCCTGCTGGGTGGCGGTGGCACACACCTTTAATCCCAGCACTCAGGAGGCAGAGGCAGGCGGATCTTTGTGAATTCGAGGCCAACCTGGTCTACAGAGCAAGACCTAGGACAGACACCAAAACTACACAGAGAAACCCTGTCTCAAAAAACAAAACAAAACAAAACAACAACCACCACCAAAAAAAACCATGTTCTTCCATGATCTTGGGTGTGTGTGCATCTAGATTCATAGGGCACAATCATTGGTGGTTTTGCTACAGAAAACGTGTACCCTGAATCTAACACTGTGAAACAGAGTCAAACAGAGGGACCTTCTATAAAAGAGTTGACCTGTCCTGTCACAGAAGATCAAAGCCAAGGAATCATTCCAGTCCAAAATGACGTTACAACCCAATATGACGTTAGGCTCCAGGGCTACCGTCCCCTTTGGAGGACATGTGAAGAGCGGGGGACGTTCAAGCTAGCGCTAATGTACTTTTAATTTCCTGATTTCACTAACTGTGCTGTGGTTCCAGAAAGAATGCTCTGGTTCTTAGGAACTGTGACTGATATGTACAGGGGGAGGGGAGCATTCTGTCTTCAACTTTCCCTCAAGAGGTTGCAGGATGAAAACCGGCACAGCAGGTAAGACAAAGGTTAGTGGACAGCCGCCTCAGTGAAGCCCTCACGATGTCTGCGCTCATCTCACAGATTCTTCACCTTTTCAGTGTGACATTTCAAAATAAAAATATTTTATATAATACACGTGTGCACGTGCATACATGCTCATGCAGGGGAGGGGACAGAGAAGGAGGAGGAGAGAAGGAGATAGAGAACATGCTCACAGCTATCTGTCAAAGGTTTGGTTTGTTCCAAATTAATTTTAATCTAGTGTTTTCAAGGCTATTTTTTAACCCCTCCTCACATAACCTCAGACCAATCAAATGCTTGCTGAGAAAATGACTCCTTTGTCATTTTCTGAAAGGTCTGAAGCACTTTCCCAAAGTCAGAGAAAAGAGGATATTACTTTGCTGAAGAGATGGCTCAGAGCACTGACTCTCTTGTAGAGGACCTGAGTTCAGTTCCTAGCACCCACACAGTAGTTCACAATTGTCTGTAAACTCTAGCTCCTGAGGATCCAATGCCCTCTTCTGGCCTCTGGTGGTATTGCATGCACATGGTGCACATAGTACAGGCAGGCAAAACACTCATACACATCAAATAAAAATAAATGTTTTTTTAAGGCACTGGTGGTTTTATGGGGGACAGTTATATCTTGTGGGGTGAGAATATATGCAATTGTATATGGATAATAAATTATATTCATGTGTAATTATGAGCTGGTTATTGTTTTCATTTGGAAATTAAGACAAGGAAGAGAAAGTTTTTTTTTTTTATTTTTGCTTTTTCATGCTTGATTGCCTTTACTGGCATTAAAGACTGTTTCTTTGTAGTTCTAGTATCTACTGAAGACCAGATGATACATCCAGCCTGGTAGACTGAGTATCTTCTGGGTTCTTGGAATTTCTGTTCATAGCCAGCCATTGTTGGATTAGCCGGGCCACAGCCTGTATGTCATTCTAATAATTACACTATAGTATGTAGTGTAATTATTACATATATAGTAATATATAGGTAATTATAAATAATTATATACATATACATATTTATTTATAGTCCCTTTCCTCTTCTATTTAATGTGTAGAGGCCAACTCTGGTGGTCATTATAGTGTCTCCCTCTCTTGTCCCTTGAGGGACATTCTTTAATTATCATAATCTTAAATATGATAACCATTGGTACTCTCTTTTTGGGTATTATATCACATGATAAAGAAATTGAATAAAATCACAAATACTAGTATGAAAACATTCTTAACAGAGCACAACAGAATCATTCATGCCAACTATAATCCTCCTTTCTGAAATTGTCCGCAACCTTTATCTGGTATTTGTAATTACCTTCCTCTTCTATTGTTGGACCAGCTTGTCTCTATCTTAAGATTAGAAACCATCTTTTCACATGGTCAAATGTAGTTTGTTTCTATTTACTGTAACACTTAAGTTTCTGGAATTTGACATGTTCCAAATCCTATACCCTGACCTCCACCCTCAGATGGTAAGATGTTCTGTCAAGTTCCTACATCACCAAAATTCCTCTGGAAGCCCCAAGCCTTGGAAATGCTTTGCCTTGAATTTTTTTGGGTTAGGAAAACCCCAATTCTCCTATGTTACATGCTACTTTCTCAAACCTGGGTTTAGGGAGGAATCCTATTGCAGAAATTAAAGCTTACCTAATTTGACTGAAAAAAATAAATAAATAAATGTTTTTTTTTAAAGGACACAATATTCATAGACTTACTAAAAGTAACCAATTTAACTAGGTGGAAATAAAAATCTGGATTTACATTGTTAGAAAAAATTTTTAAAGTCAATCTGTTTAAGCCCACAAGATTCTGGTTTTCTCATCCCAACAATAAAGTGTCCAGTTAGGTGTTCTTCCTTATAACCATCCACCAAGGACTCAGCCACATGTGATGGAGGGGTAGGAGCGGAAGTCCACATGGACAAGTCTCAGACACCGAGCTCTACCTGGGAGGAAAGAGGCAGAACTTGTTCCTGTCTGGAATTTATGTGGACAGGAGGCTGGCAAGGCAGCCCTTAGAGGCAATGAGGGACCAGCACTAGGCAAAGGGCAACTCCATGGCCCGCTGCTCCTGAGTCGTGAGCTCACTTAGAAAGCCAGAGAATTCACCCAAATGACTTCAGAACGGATGCCTCAGGTAGGTACAGAGACTGGAAAAAATGATGGCACAGTTGCAGTGACCTCAATACACTGTCCCCAGTGATAGACATTGGTAAGAAAGGGAGGGACAGGACCAGCCTCTAGGTCTTACTTGGTCAAGTCACCTGGCAAGAACAAAGTTCCAAAAACAATACTCAGCCACTGCCACTGCACACTCATCAGGACTGGGTCAAACTCAAGCTGTGAGGAACGCTCCGGGGTCTGGAAGGAGGTGAGAACTTCTCTTACCAGTCCTTGCTCTCCACCAAACCCTCGAGGTTCAGCCATTTATTCTTCGTTAACACAGAGGGTTGCAGGATGGACTCTCAACACCGCACACCACACATGGGATGAGGGGTGAGGAACAAGGTCTCAACATGATTCAATTAAAAATTTAAAAATGAATGATGATACAGTCTAATAAACTCAGCCAAAACACAGACTGCCTCTGAATCAGACGTACAAACATAGCTGTGGTCTGGCAGTTACGTGGACCCTGCGCATTCATATTTTTATCAGTTTTCAAAGCCAAATGAAGCAAGGGTGAGTGACTGATAAACAGCTGTGTGTAAGGCATGACTGGGACAGCCTCACTCCCTAACACAGCCAGTGGTGGGAGCCTGCAGCAGCCAGCTTGCAAGATCCCACTGTTCCGTTTCCAAGAACTCCACAGGTCAGGGCTCAGCACACACGTTAGTACAAGTTAAATTGAATAAACTTACAAGTTAAGACATTAAGGTCACAAATTCTCAAAAGTCCACCTAATTATCACTGTGTTTTACTTCATGCTCCTGAAGGTGCTCAGAAGTATTGGATATGCTGTATAAAAATGTGCTGTTACACATTTCTTCCAAACCAGCCTTAGTGGTGTCATATGGCTGCCTGAAATCCGCCACGGTGAAAATATTACACCAGGAAACTGAGCAGAAGCCTTCAGGCTAGCTGTCCCCGCCCCATGTTAAACATTAGCAGCATACCATTGCTCTAGAAGGCAGAACCCCCAAAGCAACCGCATCTGGGCGCACATGCTCAGACAGAGCTGCTCCTGGGACTCGACAGAGAAGCCTCTTACTAGTTCTACAACTACAAGCAACTTTCTCTAACTCTCCTGCATATGACAAGAGCAGAGGGCACAGAGTTATAAGCAGTCATGTACGTAAGCAGTGGTACCATACTGTGGGTCCCAGTCCTGTTTCTCAGCCAGAAGTTTCAGGCAATCCCTTACCTCTTCTAGGCCTTATTTCCTAAGGACTATAATGAGGTACTACTTCATAAGTGGTGACAAACAACCTTTGTCACACCCTAGACGCCCAGTTTGTGCGGGCTGCTCCTGTGACTGTCACTCAAAGTGTTGTAGAATTTTTTTCTAAGAATCATTTCCATAGGGAGGTTAATGACTAAAGGCTTGATACTAATTTCTGTGTTATCAGGTCTCATGCCCTTCGCCCCCCCACAGCACACTGTGTTACATACTAAAGAGGCACGCTGAGGAACCTGGCTGACTGCCAAATTTTAACTTCTTCCAAAAGAATAAATGTTTGCCAAAATGCCAAATTTTAATTTCTTCCAAAAGAATAAATGTTTGCCAAAATAAAAGGGAATAGCTAGGCATTATGATACATGCACTGGTAATCCCAGAACTTGAGAAGTGGAAGCAGGAAGATCAAGAGTTCAAGGTCACGCTCAGTTAAGGTTCGAAGACAGCCTGGGATACATGAGACCTTGTCTCAAAAAAGCAAAGAACCAAAGGGGCGGGGGGAGCAAGAATTTAAAACCTTTTAAAAAATGAATAAACGGGGGCTGTAGAGACGGTCAGCAGTTGAGAGCTTGAGATCCTTTTTAGTGGAACAAGCCAAACTCACAGAGCCCAGTTTGTCTTTCCTGTGGCTTGTCCCGGTTCTGTCCATGGGCACAAATGGAGACACACCCAGGGAGCGGGGATCTCTGAGGATCTGCCTCATCAGATTGGCCTGTGGGCATGTCTGTGAGGCATTCTGCTTGATCGGTGATTGATGTGGGCGGGCCCAGCCCACTGTGGGTGGCACAAGTCCTAGGCAGGTGGCCATGGCTGTGTAAGAAAGGCAGTGGAGCAAGCCTCAGGAACAAGCCAGTGAGCAGCAGTCCTCCACGGCCTCTGCCTCAGTTCCCGCCTCCGAATTCACCACCTACCCTCCCCACCCACCCAGTGGGGACTGAAACCTGCAAGCCAAGTAAACCTTTTCCTTCTCAAGTTGCTTTGGGTCAGTCTTTTGTCACAGCCACAGAAAGCAAACTAGAACCCTGGAAGATGGACAGAACTGGAGGCCAATCATTGCATTAAGTGAAATGAGCCAATGTCACAAAGACAAGTGTCACGTGCTCTCTACGTGGAACCTTAGAGAATGCAACAGGACCCTAATAGAATGGACATATTGTGGACATGGAGGTGGAAGAGGGGGAGGAGATAAGACAGAATCACAGTGGAAAAACTCAAAGCACACCATGAATGCAAATGCCATAATGATACCTCTGTGCAATTAGTATGTGCTAATTAAAAATGAATTGTTTGGTCGAAATATAATTTATGTAAGCTAGCATTGAGTTTCAGTCTACATGCCAATGAGCTCACACAACCACCCCACAGCCATGACCTAAACTATGTCCCTCACCCAGAAGTCTCGTTTGTCTTTGGGGCTAGCAGCTGCCACCTCTCTCCAAACCCTCAGCCTCCAGAAACCCCGAATCCACCTTCTGGTTCATTAAGTGGCCTTTTCTAGATTGTGACACAAATGAGATCAGACGGTAGGTAGTCTACTGCATCTGGCATCTTCCCATCATGCTTCAGGAAGTCACCCCGCGACTGTGTTATCAGCAGTTCAGTCTTTGTTACTACCGAGTAGCGCTCCATCATACGGGCAGATTTACCGAATTTAAAGGAGTGGGCGAGCTTTACCATGGTGCACATACAGCTGTTACCTTCCAGGAGGCACCACAGCTTTCTAGATTTATTAACAAGCATTTACAAGACATGCTAAGAAGCTGAAAACAGCATTGCTCTATGGAGGAAAGGGGCTAAGAGGAAACCTTTCCTTGTGTACTTTTTAGAATTGTTTTCAAAAACTATGTTTTTCTAACCCCCCTATGTTTAAGATCTGCCAGACCCTACAGCTTTAAATATTTTTAGCTGTCTTTTTGCATTATCAAGATGGCTAGATGTAAGCTATTATTTCTCCAGATAAGGAAGGGACTTGCACTGTTTTATTTCTCACATAAGAGCTCTTCACTGCTGTGGAACAATCCTTTTCTACACTATGAATATATATATGTATTACTCTCATTGGTTAATAAAAAGCTGACAGGTCAGTAGCTGGGCAGGAAGTTAGGCTGAAAAGCCAAACTGAGAATGATGGGAAGGAAGGCGGAGTCAGCCAGCTGCCCAGGAAGCGAGACACGCTAGAGGGTAGCTAAAACCATGAGCCACGTGGCAATACATAGATTAATAGAAATGGGTTCATTTAAATGTAAGAGTTAGCTAATAACAGGCCTGAACTATCGACCAAGCATTTGTAATTAATATAAGCCCCTGAGTGATTTCTTTGGGACCGGGCACTTGGGACAGGAAATGTTCAATTATGCAACTTAATCTCCTTTCCTTAACTATTTTCTTCTTAAACAAGCATGTGTGAGCGTGTGTTTGTGAGTGTGTATATGAGCATCTGGGGGTGTGGGGCTCACAAACCTGAAAACTATAGCTCCATGGCTGTTCTGCAGACTCCAACACATGACTGAGAAGAAGGCTCACAGGTGCTTTGTGGGATGTGAGAATGGGAGCGGGCTCAGACACTGGGACAGAACCCAGGCATGATCTCAGCCCAGGATTGGCACTGCCTAGTGCGAGGCCCCGCCAGGCCAGGAGGATACCTGTTCCTACAAGTATCCTACAAGAGCCACAGAAACTTGATTCAAGTCCCCTTGCAAGCCCCTCCATGAAATGTTTTAGTGTCATTTCAAAGAGAGCTGTGACTTCTCAGAATGACCAAAGCGCTTAGTTGTTCTTGAGGGGTTTTTAACATTAACCACAATTATAGGCTCCTGGACAGATGTGTGCTTCAGTTCTGTCCAACAAAAGTTTTATTTTTTAATTTTTACGTGTGTGTGTGTGTGTGTGTGTGTGTGTGTGTGTGTGTGTGTGTGTGGTGTAAGAGAGGCATGCATACACACACACACACACACACACACACACACACACACACACACACACGATACATGTGAACACAGTATGTGCATGCCAAGGCTTAAGTGTGAGAAGACAACAACTTCCAGAAGTCAGGTGTCTCCCTTCATCATGTAGACCCCAGGGATCAAACTCAGATTGTCGGGCTTTACAGCTAATGCCTTTACCTGCTGAGCCATCTCACCAGCCCTCCAGGTCTACCGAGGGCTCCTAGAGATCATTACTGTATTTGAACATGGTTGCCATGGTTTCTTGGTTCCTGGAGGCTGTTCACTGGCCTGTCCTACACGTCAGTTAATTCGAGGTTCAGAACATGCTCCTGGGGTACTGTCCAGGATTTGAGGGTGAGCAGTCACCTGTGGTCTGGGTGAACACACCTATCAGAGAGGGAGTGTCCCAAGCTCTCCTACCCACCTCCTCCTAACACCATTTGCTGGTTCCTCAGAGACGTGAGCTCCATTCTGTATCAGCTCCCTGTGACCCCAAGTTCCAGCTAGCCCGACTAGTCATTCCAACAAAGTTCCATGTGCTAGGTGCTTATCCTGAGCCTACCGTCCCAAAGCAAGAGTTGGGTACCTTAGAACCATCTACAGAAGAAGGCAGGAACCCAAGGGAGGCTCCTTAGGACCGTGACTGGAGCTGGCCAATGGACAGACAGCCTCCTTAGGAACAGTCACATCTTCAGGAGATGAGGAGGGTAGAGCTATGTCAGTCAGAGTCTGACCAAGGCTTCCAAGTGGTCCAGTGCTGCCTCTGTCAATGACACTCGGGCATGGCTCTACAATAGGACCATCATATTTAAAAAATTATCTCCCAGTCAACTCTATTCATCTTTCTGGTGGTATTAGGGTGAAAACAGCATTATGGCATCCTAATGTTTTCAATTCTCTCAGGGTCTAGTAATTTCCCTTTTTAACACACAGGGTAGACAGGCGCCTCCACAGAGACTGGGAAACAATGAAAATGGCCAGAATTCACCAACACTGTTTTGACTTCAGTGGGCTTTGTTTTCACAGCTGCTTTGTGTGTTAGGCATGTAATAATTGGTTTTCTGTTCACAGAAGGGTACAACCCTCTTCATTTACAAAAGAGCTAAAAGTCATCTGGTTTAAAGAGAAATTACGAAACCAAAGAGTTAGGGGGTGCAACCTTAAGACAGAGAATGCAAAAAGCAAGAGGGTGCATGGCTCTATATAGACACAAGAACTGGACCTAAAATAATGGAAGAGCTAGAGACATGAGCCCAAGGACGAGGTAGAAGAGCATGGGAGGCAGGTTCTACAGGAAAGAGAGACAGGACAGCTCATCAAAGAGTCAGACCATTTGCAGAGTGCAAGTAGACGAAACTAAGAAGGTAAACTGAGGCTGAGCAGTTGAGAGCCCTGAAGCCAAGAGGAAGTACTTTGGATTTTACCTGAGACCATGGGGGTCCTACCTCCAAAGCTAGACTGGAAAGATAAGTGGGGTACACGGCATCTGGGGAGCAGTCACAGAAGCACCTGGAACAGCTTCAGCACTGCCCCAAGAGGAAGAAGTGACTTACCACAAACCTGGAACCTCCCTGGGGTCCCTTCAAGAACGCATCAGGGTACCACACAGCTAGCTCAGGAGGCAGGTATTGGTCCAAGCTGATCTCCACAGTGGAGAACATCACCATACATGGAGTGAAAAGTTAGGGGGAGAAAGAGGACAAGAAAACAAGAGAGTACTGAACAGGCTTCAGGACAGAAAGAAAAAATGCCTAAAGATAGCCTAAACCAAACATGCGTGGCCCAGTGCCGGCCTGTCTGCTGGCCATATGGTGTGTGATAAGATGGCGCTTTTGCATTTATCATCCATGACTTGTCTGCACTGCTGAGAGCCGGGCCATGCAATAGAGACCATGTCATGGTCCCTCAGCCCTGACGCACAGATCCCAGTCTACACCCCCAGGCCGGGAAGCAATCACTGCCACACCCCTCCCCCATGCTTGCTGCCTCTCTCTGCCCCCACATAAGGCACAGCCCCCACAGCTGTTTCCCAAACCCTGTAAACCACAGGCTGTGTCTGTGAGCTCCTAGGCCAGCTGCGCCACAATGAGGACAGCTAGCTAGCATGCTAAGATTTCCCCTCACGCTCATGTACTCCACCATTTACCCAGGTCCTCTGTTAGGGCCCAGATAGTAACTGCAGGATAAAGCTTCCCTCGGGGCTAGTGAGTATTCACGACTTTGAGTATCTCTTAACAACCGAGTTAGCTCTTGTGCCATAAAGACCCTGGAATTCTCTCTCTCCTCTGGTATATACCACCACTTCATCTGGCTGCACAAGAATAGCCAAGCAGTACCTATAAGGTAAAATCCATTAAAGCCAGCCTGCTTTTTCCTCCTGAACAGGCCCAAACAACCACACTCTGGAGCTCTGCCACCTACAAACTGTTCTAACATATCTCAGTTTCTGCTCTGGTCAGCTAGGTTTTGATTGAGAAGCCCTAGAAGTCTCATGTGGCGCCCACTAGAGCTAGACATGCCAAGGGGGTGCCAAGCTAAAAGTGAATTTCAGGTAAGTGGCATGGTGGTTCAAGCCTGTGATCCCGGCCCTGGGGAGGCTGAGCTGGGAGACTGAGTCTGAGGCAAGCCCGGGAGACATGTGGTGAGTTTCAACCCAGCATGGGCGACAGCGTAAGACTATCTCAAAAACAAACTAATGTTTGTGTATGTGTCTGTATCAACTACTCTACGTCTCACCATGACTGAACACCTGGCAAGCAGTCCTAAAGGAAGAAGCATTTATTGTGGGTCACAGTTTAAGGGGACAGTCCACCATGCTGGGGAAGTCCTGGCGGCAGGGGCTTGAGACAGGGGGTCACGCTGCCTCCAGTCAGGAAGTGATGAATGCTAGTGTTCCGCTCACATCCACCTTTATATGGAGTGCAGGGCCCCCGCCTGAGAATGGTGTTGTCCAATTTTAGGTGGGTCTTCCCACTTTAATTTACCTAATCTAGGTTATCCCTCACAGGCCTGCCTGGAGATCTGCCATGCAGGTGATTCTGGAGCCTGCTGAGTCTGTCAGCAGTAGTACAGCAAAAACCACAGCATCCCGTGCAGTATTGGGTGATGCCAAGTCTCCCCTTATCCACAGGGACGTGTTCCAAGACATTCTGCAGCTATAGGAAACTGCAAATCACATCAAACATATATTTTCCCTATAAATACATACCTATGATCAAGTTCATAAATTAGGCAAAGAAACAACCATTAAAAAACAGAACTGCAATATCCTGTGGTAAAATTTATTTAACATTTATTATTTTTAGATTTTTTTTCCATATAACACTATTGGACCTCAGTGATCTCTGTGACTGATACCCCAGAAAGAGAAGCCACTAAGAAAGGGGGAGATTGTATATATACTAAAAAACAGTTTATCTAAGCCCCAAATTTGATAGGAAATCTTATGTTTCTATGCTATATCTACTAAGTATATGTAACAGAAGAGGCTAGATCAACCTCTGAGGCAACCTTCCCCAGAGGCCACCACAGGAACAGCTCTGCCATAGCCTTCCCCAGAGGCCACCACAGGAACAGCTCCTCCCCAGCCCTCACTTTGCTATTGTTGTTCCCAGGATGCACTTCACCAGGGCCTGCAGCAGGTTCTCTGTGGCCCTGTCTTTCAAGACTTCTAGTTGTTATGAACCATTTGCTATGACTTTTTCAGCCAAAGCAAGCAGTTGCAAAGAGCCTCAGAGGAAAGATTTGTGGAGCAGACTTAGCACGAGGAAGGCCAGAGGCCCCACGCCCTAGCAAGTGTCAAGCAGAACCATGTGATACATCTTAAGGTTCGCACATGAGCCTCTCCTGAGCAGCCACACCCTCAAGGACACTTGGAAGCCAAAGGAATCCAAGATCAAGAAGGGCAGGGCAGGCTTAACAAGAGCTTGGGTGGCTTGCTAAGTGGCCAGCAGCCCGAGTCAAGGGCAGCTGGCCTGGGCAGGCCCCGACATGAGTCTGGCAGAAGGCAGAGCCCAGCCCTGCTGCAAAGCATCTCAGGGTCTGAACTCAGAGACTCCAGGCCAGACCACGTGCCACAGACATGGAGGTAATTCTCTACACACAGCCTAAAGCAGTTGTTCTGACTGACTATGACCCCAGCAAGGCAACACTGGAGAGACACTTCAATTTACAGAGTCCATCTGCTAGAAATCTACAGTCACTAACATTAGATGAAATCGTACAAAAGTCAAAAATGTTAGAACGTTGGAAATTATATATGGCCCAACCAACCGAAGAATAATAATTCTGAGTGCCTTTATCAGACTCCATGCAAAGTTTTTATAGTCACTGTGCAATGCTTATCTTTTGTTTTGCTTTGAGATAGGGTCTGACCATATGAGCCCAGACTAGGATGAAACTCTCTAGGTAGCCCAGGCAAAATTTGAACTCATGATCCTTCTGCCTCTCCCTCCCAAGTACTGAGATTGTAGCATTGTGCCACGCTGCTCCGGGCAATGTTGGATGCTAATGACTGCTTTCAAGGTGAGCATTTTAGAGGCAGAGACTCACACATACAGTGCTCACACAGTTACATCCACAACAGGTCTGGGTGATTCAATCCCACACCCACAGGCATTATACCAACTGCTCAAGCCAGATCTTAGGTCTGTCCACCTCCTCTGCTCTCTGGCTCTACAGCAGTGACCCCAGCCAGGACTCCCACTCTGTACAGCAGCCACTCCATCATTAATCAAAGCCTGGCTTCCTGAATTACAGCAAAATATATTTAGCAAATAATTTCAAGAGGAGAAAAATGTTTGGAAGTTTATTTGAAGGAAGGAAAGAGGCCCCTAAAATGCACGTCTAAAATAAATATAAAGTAATCAACAAGAGAATTGTGTCCAACCAGTTTTAAAATGCACTAGCCCTGCCTGTGGGTTACTATGTCACACAGTGGACCGACCACTAAGAAAGGCATCAGGAATGACACCATATGAGACTCAAAGCATGGCTCCGGACGCTTTCTTCCCAATGACTGCTAAGCTGCAGAGGGCAGAGGATGAAAATGTCCCAAGAGAACGAGGCACGCTCAGAGACTGGTCTCCTGGCATCCTCCACGCTTCTCAGAGGTCGTGGACAGCACAATAAGGAAAAGAGGACTGGCAAGACAGTTCAGTGGGTCAAACACTTCCCTGCAAACCCGACGACCTGAGTTCAATCCTCGGAACCACCTAAAGGTGGGGAAGAGAACGGACTGCACAGAGTTGTTCTTTGACCGCCACACACGCACCACGGCAGGCAGTGCCCCCTTCCACGACACAACCGTGTTTAAAACAAAAATTAAAGATAAACAAGATGGCTTCCGCTTTTAACTTTAAAAGAAGAAATGCATATTGTGAACTAGAACTGTGAAAGACGGAGCTACATGATGAAACAAAAGTAGCTCATGTGAGGTCCAAATGGCCATCAATCGGGAGAGATCAGATTCGAGGATTTGAAAGAGGTGGGGACTGACCTTGACGTGGGCCATGTAGTGATGACATGTCTCCTCCATGTGGGTCAGCTGCAGCTTCTCTGACACCTGGCCGGCAGTCTCTCCCAGCAACACAAAATAGACTCTGGGCAGCTGGCCCTTCTCCTTCTGGGCCACATCAGCAGTCAGATTGTAGCTCAGATCTGACAGGAAATGAAGGGTCAAAGACATTAGCAAAGACGGACACCCAGCGGTGAGACCACCCAGCCCCACAGCTCTTTGGAGACCCCGCGCGGGCACAGTTCACACAACATAGAGGACTGCCCTGTGCCCACATCAAGACCATCTCAGAAGCCTGTAACCAGGCCCTGGCAGAACCAGGATGGCCTGTCTTCCCAGGGATCCCATGCACATCAGCCCTATGGTTCTTCCTTGTTTAGACCTCATGCCTTTGTGAGATACCAGCACAACCACCGATATACATGTACGTCAATGATTACTTTTACACATAGGGAGGTCCGATAGGGAAGCCTCACCTGTCGAATGTAACTAGAAGCTGCTGACTTCATGAAAGTGACTTCTATTGAACCATATGACGTGACAAGGATGTGCTGCACTAACTCAGTATCTCTCACAAATGCCAAGCCTTGCTCTCAGCCATGAAATCTTTCCAGCTGTGTGTCACCCATGGTGGAATGACAAGGCTGCACACCAGGCACTGTCACCGTGAGGTGTCAGTCACCACAGGCAAAAAAAAAAAGTCTGCTTTCATGGAGCTCCACACTTGGGAACTGAGGCACAGGCTGCGGTTGGTTCTACTCTCATGATGCCTGTCCTTCCGTCAAGGCTTTGGCCATGGTGGCTCCTACATGGAGCTTTCCTCCTAAAAACTCAGCCCTATACCTGAGAGGGCAGTGCCAGACAGTGTAGAACAGAAAAAGGAGAGAAGGATGCTATGATGACAAATGCATGCTGGGTAAACCCAATAGACCTTGCCTCCGTCACTCTGGAGCCTGTAAGTCAGCAGACAGCTGTGCATTTTATCCAGTAAGATGAACTTCAGCAGACCTATAGCACTGTTCTCTGTGCCAGGGGCCAGTCTCTCCGTGAGTCATTTTATTCCTTTACTCTTTGGTGTGTTCCAAGGTTATTGTGGTTTTTAAAGATTTCATTTTTATTATTATGTGTATGTGTGTATGTGATTGCATGCTACAAGAGAGCAGATGCCCAAAGAGGCTAGAAGGAAGTGTTGGATCCCCTGGAACTGGAGGTGCAGGCAACTTGGCTGCTGGGAATCAAACTTGGGTCCTTTAGAGAGCTCAACTACTAAGCCATTTATCTAGCTCCAGGAAGTATAGTTTTTATGGTGGAGAAACAATAATCTCTGCCCCTAAAATGATCAGAAGAAATAACTGACCATTGGGAAGGCAGATGAGCCATCCCAGGCCATACAACCGTCTATCAGAAGCTTGGGCCATTCACTGAAGCCAGTGCCTTGCCAGTGTTTAAGTATGGTGAAGCCAGCTCACAGGAATAGCCATATCCTTAAATAACATCAAAGTACCCGCCACCAAGGGAAATTGGAACAGGGAAGAAGGAAGGTGACTTGACAGGCCATCTGTGGCTGCACAGCATATTTTTGCTGTATCTAATGGCTCCCCTAGGTCCCTGCCATATCATGGCTCCCATTATGCCCAGATGGCAGATTCCTGGCCACTGAAGGCTGTGATAACCTACCTTGCTTATTCTAACAAGCAGCTGATTTCTGAGGCAAAGCTGGGTCACTGGGAGGGACCAGGGACATGGATCATCAGAGGAGATAGTTCTACTATTAAGAAAAGAACAGCTAAGGGAAATGCTTCAGTAGAGAAAACACGGGGCACAAGCAAGCGTTGCAAGTGGAGTGTGTGCATAGACCGCCAAGGCCTTGAAGACATCCCATAGGTCAGCTCATGTCCTAATCCTTTGGGACAAAGGACCTGAGGCTCCAACAGGGAAAATACTTGCTCCAGTCTAAGAACCATCTATCATACAGCAGAGTCCAGAGCTCTCCAGATCTAATCTGTACCACTGTCTTCCATGCTCCTACTGGGATGGCCCATTAAGCAGCACTTAAAGAATTCACCTGCTTTTCTAATCCACAGTCCTGAAGTTCCTTCAAACAAATGCATGGTCAGGCCTATCATAGCAATACCCCACTCCTGGTATCAACTTCTGACTTAGGGTTTTTGTTGCTGTGAAGAGACACCATGACCACAGAATCTCTTATAAAGGAAAACATCTAACTGGGGTGGTGGCTTACAGTTTCAGAGGTTCAGTCCACTACCATCATGGCAGGGAGCATGAAGGAATGCAGGCAGACATGGTGCTGGAGCTAAGAGTCCTACATCTTGTAGGCAACATCTTGTAAGCAACCGGAAGTTGACTGAGACACTGGGTGGTATCCTGAGCATAGGAAACCTCAAAGTCCTCCCCCATAGTGACACACTTCCTCCAAAAAGACCACACCTACTCCAACAAACCACACACTCCCTATGAGCTTATGGGGTCCAATTACATTCAAACTACCACACCTGTCCTGAAACCTGTTACTCTCGGAATGCAGAAATGGCAGAACCAAGCACAGACAAAGGTCCAGAGCTGAACCCTAAGCCAATCTTTTTACTCCAGGCAGCAACAACCCAACAGTACAAGTGGTTATGTTTAAATGAAGCAAGCTTCAAAACGCTACTTAGCAAGACTGCGTCTGGAGGTACCCACTGCTGGAGGACAAGTCAGAAGCCATGGCTGGATAAACCAAGGTGGGGAGGCAGCTTCAGTCTCAACAGCCCTGTCCAGCCATCCTCCCCGGTGACAAAGGAGGGCTGTCCTTGTCCCTCAGGGAAAGGGAAATGGAAGGGACAACAGACCCCAGCAATGCAGCCAGATGAGCTCAGCATGAACACAGGAAGACAGAGTGGATGGTACAGACTCCAACTCACAGCCTCTTGGCCTTCTCCAAGTCTCTCTGCCTCCACTACGGGCTTCCTCCCGTTCACGGCAGGAGTCAGGGCTCTGAGCAGCACGCAGCAGACGGGACACCAGTCTCCTTGAACTTAGGTCACCTCACACTGAGGCAGGTCCCACACTGACTCCCCAGATTCCCCATCAGGACTGAGTCTGATGGACCCCCAGAACACGCTTAGTCATATACCGTCCGTGTGGTTTGCTAGAATGGCTAATTTATGTGCCAACTTGTTGGGGCCACGGTACCTGGATATTTAGTCAAGCTCTAAACTACACACCGCTGTGAAGGTCTTCTAAAAATGAGATTCACAGTTAAATCATTAGAATTTGGATGAAGCAAATCAAACTCTATAATGTGGGTGGGCTGCATTAGTTGAAGGTTTTGAGAAAATAACATATATATTACATTACACACACACACACACACATCGCCATCTCGCAATAAGGAGTCCTGTGTCTAGCCTACCCACAGACCTAAACTGCAGCTTCAGGTCAGCAGTGCATCTCCACAGCCTCATGAGCCAATCCTTTAAAACCCATCCACTAACTAAGCCACATCCCTCCACACACACCCACTCCTATCTCTCCATTTTCAACTTTCCAGTTCTGTTCCTCCAGAGAATCCTGCCTCAAATGCCAGTATTTTGCCCCACTTACAGGCTGGTACTGCAGGATTCATCCCTATGCTAAGGTATGCCCTGAGACCCTTGACTTGGGAATATATTTGGGTTGGGGGAGATCTTAACACAGGGCAAGCTGAGAAAGGGGGTGATTTCAGCCTTCTATGCGTGCCCAGAGCTGTGTTGAGTCCTTTGTAGGCAAAGCAGCAAAGCACCCACCTTCTGCTCAAAGCACCACAGTGGTCAGCAGCCAGGCTCCTCCAGACTTATGGGAGGGGAGGAAGCCACAGTTCAAAGAACAGAGCTGAGGATGAGGCGGCTGCTCTGCTCCGGGTGGGGCGTGTGGGTGCCAACCCGTTAACCGAGCAGATTTCTCTCAAATGTTCAGGTGCTTGATCCCAGACAGGCCCTGTTACCCAGTCACTGAGAGTAATTGCTCTGCAAGCATTTCCTCTCTAGAACTGCCTCTTTCGTGCTTGATGTGAAATTTATTTTGACATTACAAATATATAGAAGTGCATTCTATATCAGACTCTCACTTGTGGAGGCAACCAAGACTCACCACGGAGAAACCCCACCTGAGTGCAGAGTCTGGGAGCTGCCAGAGGGAAGGAGAAATAGTCTACTCTGAAGCCCCACGCACCAGTGGCAGCTTTAAATAGCTCCCCTGCTCAAGTGCCCCAAGCATGTTGGGATGCAGCCAATCAGCTTGCTTGGGGTGGGGGCGGTGCCTCAGGCCTGCAGCTTGGCCTCAGCAGCAACCCCTTAATGCAAGCCAGCTCTCCAGGCCCGGCCCAGGAGAGCAATGCTGGTTCAGATTAGAGCGGGTTCCCACAGCACATGACAGACCAGGTTCTTCCTTCTGGCAGTTTGTGTCTCTGCCATGTCGAATGATGTCATGTGGATGGAAAAGCTGATCATACCCAGTCAGGCTTTCGACTGCTTCTCTCCTCTGCCCCCCAAGCTGGTTCCCAAGGGCCCCCCACATGGGCTGGGGCTGGGGAGAGCGCCAGCTGTCTCGAATCAACTGGGGCTCAGGTCTATCCCAGCCAACACGGAATCATTCTCCACCAGAGTCTCCACCAGAGCATGGCTCCTTCCCGTGCGCGTTACTCTGCTTCCCTTGGCGCTTCCCAGGAGAGGGAAAGGGCTATTTCCACTTTACTAGCTTTCCTTAATTCTCTCCCTCTTCCTCCAAGGAATGCAATATTTACTTGGCAGTAATTACTTTCTTAGGTAACCCCATTTCCTTCCCTGACAAGGCCCTCCTTGGTCTCATCCCTCTGCTTTTGGGGACGGGAAGCTTTGCAGATGTTCTCCTCTTGCAAAAGCTCTCCAGAGTAGACAACACCACCTCTAACTTCAGAAAAAAAAGTGGGGGAGGCAGGTTTGGACATAAGGTATCTATTTCCAACTGTATTTCTGCTATTCCCGGGGATGATCTGGGGGCCATCCCTCAGGGCCTGGGATCCAGAGCTTGTATGCTGGCAACGCTGAGGCCTCTGCTTATGAAAAGCCTTGTCAGGCTGTCTGTAATCCGGGGAACGTGAGGGTAGAGGATCCGAGCGCAAAATGGTCTGGGGTCATAGCTCAGCGGTCGAGTGCTTTCACGGCATGAATGAGAGAGACCCTGGCATCAGTCCCTGAACAAGCAGAGTGGGAAATGTAACTCCCTGGGGCACAACCCTTCCTGGGTTTCATTTGATGCTATGGCAAAAGTCCAGGACTGCAACTCTCAGCCTCTAGACAGGCAAGCCCATGGCCACCAAGAGGTGGAGACACGGCCTATGGGTAAAGGGCACAGCACTCTTGCGTACGGTGCTCAGTCCTTCTTTGTGGCTGCCAGGAGGCTCTGAGAAGCCACGGTCAGCCCCTGAGCCAAGGATGAAGTGTCTGAGGACACACTTTGGAATGAGCCAAACTCTTGTTTGAAATTGCTTAGTGAAACATGCGATAAAGCTGTTCTTGGGCTGCCCACTGCCAGAGTGGGAAGCCAGCCTGCATGCCACTCAGCCCGTGTCTAGAAGGGCAAGTAAGGAGACTCCTCTTGCTAGAATGTGACTCCGTGCTCTGTGCCCAGGGCTGAGCACAGGCTCTGGCAGAACTCCATCACCCTCTGCTGATTGAAGAGCCCAAAATAACATAGAAGAGGCTCATTTTCTCACCTCCCTGCCTCTCCAGAGACCAGAGGGAGCACGGAGACTGTCCTCCGAGAGCCAGTGCTCTCTGGAGTAGGAACATGCCTTAATATTTCAGATCCCCCATGAAGCCGGATGCTTCCATGCTGGTTATGCAGCCCTTGGTTCTCAGTTCCAAGCCCACCTGTCTCCACTCTGCTGTGGTACCAGGACTGGGATGCAGCACAAATCTTAGCACGTCTTATTATAAAAGCAAACCCGGAGCCAGGTATTGGGGTGAACGCTGAAAGATCAGAGAGACAGAACAGGCCACAGCTAACCTTACCTGGCCAACTTCTCAGTTGATCCTGTTTCCTCAAACTGGAAGCCTCTGAGTGAATGAATCTCAGCTGAACTGCTGCTAAAAGCCTAAAAGCCTAACGGATTCTAGTTCGTGGTTTTCACGCCTTATATACTGTTCTGCTTCCTGCCATCACTTACTGGGATTAAAGGTGTGTGTCACCATGCCTGGCTGTTTCCAGTGTGGTTTTGAACTCACAGAGATCCAGATGGATCTCTGCCTCTGGAATGCTAGGATTAAAGGCATGTGTGCCACCATTTTCTGGCCTCTATATCTAGTGGCTGTTCTGTTCTCTGACCCCAGATAAGTTTATTAGGGTGCACAATCTATTGAGGAACACAATATCACCACACTGGGATCCCACAAACTGTTTTTCCAGCAGCTCCCTGTGAGGTTCTGCCAATGGGGGACGGGGGGGGGGGGGCAGGAAGCCTGCTAGGCTGGAGGGAGAAGAGGGCCTTTCCCCTCCCTGCTTATTTATACCAACAACAGTTTTCATGGCAGCTGGCCCCAACGGCCATAATTCCAGTTTCTCCTCCACGACCCAAAGCCCTCATTGTCCTCTCAGAGGGACAAGTAGCACCCTTTCCACTTAAAGATTTAGGTCCCAGGTGCACAAGGTCCCTTCTTCAAACTCACAGGTTCTGTTAACCCCAAGGAAGGAATTAACTAGGTGTAACCTTGACTGGCCACCCAGAAACTTGGTAAAACACAGGTTTCTGGGTTCCACCCTCAGAATTCTCATTCAGTTTGAATATGCATAGCTAATAAGATCCCAGGTGATGCCACACAGCTGATCTGAAGGGTTGGCCAGCCATGGCACACAGTCCCAGCCATGGCAACTGTCCCCTGCAGTTACTACTACACCCTCCCCAGCCTGCTCAGTCACTTCCCAAAGTCAAATCCTGTTAAGATGTAAAGTGTGGTAATCTGTGTCCTGACTGGATCTTGCCTATTGCAGGGACAAGGCAGATGCACCCCCTATGGAAAACCTGTTTCCCAGAAGTCACAATTGCCCCCTAGACCTGACCCTGATACTCCTGTGATCGAATGAGAGCAGGGATTTCCCATTGCTAAACAAGGTTGAAGAGCCGTTGGTGCACATGCCCGGGCCCACTAGGTCCCAAGGGCAGGCAACAGCAGCCCAAGGGACAAGCCACGGCTGCTCTGGCTCCCCAAGACATCCTCCAAACAGGTCATGTGGTTGAAGACCCACCAGGTAGATACCACAGAAGATACTACCCCTGGTTGTAATTCAGATGCCCAGGTGGGGTTGCCCAGATGCAGTCATCTGTCGGTAAACAGGACCCAGAGACCTTGAGAGTTCAGAAGACCTTTCCAGACAAGCACCACTAGACAGCCCCGTAGACAAAACTGAGGATGCCTAGGGTTCTGCTGCTAAAATGGAAGCCGGAAAGTCATACAGAGCCCCCAGCTCTGCCTTGCTGATGCAGAGGCCTAGGAGATGACCCTGGGTGGAGGATCCTGTGCTCTTAAGATAGCCTTAACTTTCCTCTGCCTGAAGCCTAGAGACCTGGTCTTCCCAGCTCTGTGGAGCCAAGAGTCTCCTTCTGTGTAGACCCTTGAAGGATAGCCACCACTGGCCCAGGCCTACACAGCTCCAGCAGGCCACCTTCTCCTCAGCCTCACCAATGAGTACATTTCCATAACAGCCATAATTTTTTTTTCCCTCCCAAACTCCCCACTCCACAGCCAGCTTGTTCTCTGGTGGACAGCCGCATTTCTGCCTCCACTGAAAAGATTGAGATATGCTTCACTTCCATGAAAATGACAGAGAAAAAAATGGAATGGTATTTCAGGAACCATTTCCCTAAAGAGACATTAACAAATGTCCACCCTCTCCTTAGAGCGCTCCAAGGACCAAGCAAAGTCCAAAACAAACAGTGACCCTCCCCCAAAGTCCAACCTGGGGAACCAATGGGATTATTGGGCTAACTTACAGAGCATGGATGAAGGGCTCTTGGAGGAGTGTGGTGACCCCAAAGCAGCCTCACTACTGAAAGTCTCACCCCAGCACAGACAACAGCTTCCCCACAGCTGCATAAGTGGAATCCTCTCCTCCTGGCTGACCTTCACAGCCTGCATACTCTAGCATGCCCCAAGACCAGAGGCCATGTGCAGTGAGGACAGAATGGCATACAACTGGCTGCGAAGTATGGGAGCAAGAGGCTGGAATCTCAGGTGACTCCAATGATCTTCACCCTCTGCCTTCTAGGAGAGAACAGTCACCAACCCCAGTGAACACTGAGTGACCCCAGTGTTCAGAGGGGACAGTAGCTGTTGTTCTCGAAGGATAACATCTTACAACAGACAAAAGAAGGTGCTTTTCCTTACTGCCCTATTGACATCAGCATTTTCTAGTTTACACCTGATTCTTGATTCCTCCATGTGCGCACACACATGTGCTTGTGGGGATTGAACTATGGGCCTCACACATGGTAAGCATATGACTCAGCTATAACCTGAGCCCCAACCTGAGTATTAAATGGTAAGGAGCTCTAGAGAGCCTCTGAATATAAAGGGGCATTTGATTTCAATGAACCACGTGACAGAGGCTAAGGAAGTGACCTGAACGGGAGGATGCACAGGAGTTAAACCACCCTAACCAGGTTTACTGACCACTAACTAGGTGGTTCCACATTGCCTGTGAGATGCACATCGTCCAGTAGCCTGCCTTTTCCACAACATTTTACTCCTTCAAGAGCCATGGTGCAGCTCAGACCCTTGAGGATTTCTTTCTAGTGGTCTGTGAAAAGCTGGGGCTTGACTGTGGCCCCAGAAAGGGCTGAGAAATCAGAGGGGCCCCCACGCCATCTCTTCACTCAGCCCAGGAGTCTTAAGCTCTGGGCCCATTCTGCTTAAACCCACATCTCGGTTTCTCCTGCTCCCATTGTGCCATGTTACTTTCATGTTCTCCAGAACATGGACCCAAACTATGAATGCACATAAGGAACAAAGCAGTGAGAACTTTCTATCAGGGCTCCAGTGCAGGACCATTTCTGGTGCCGAGCACAGGTAGACACTCATGAATAGCTAGCAAACGAATGCCAGCGTGGACTACTGCTGGCTGGCTTTTTAGAGCTCTAAAATGTTTTTTATGTGCATCAAAATTATCATTCAGGGTTTGGGGGTAGAGGTCTGTGGTAGGCATGTGTCTATCAGACAAGAAGGCCGGGGTTTGATCCCAAGCTCCAAAATAACCATTACTGACAGCATCCAATGAAATGTTTGTTAACTGATTCTAGTTATCACGAGCTGATGTCTACTTCCAGGAGGACCAGAAATCTGTTTTCATCAGATTCTGATGACTCCAACAATAAAGACGATAGGGGGAAAAAAAAAACCCAGTGATTGAAAAATGCAACTGTTGACATATCAGACTAAGTACCCAGTCCCAACAGCTGTATGAACTTAAAGAATATATTTTACTCTCTGGACTCTATGTGAAAATTGCATGAATCTTCCCTCCCAAGTTTATCGTATGACTATGTTCAATGTGGCAATTTCTAAGCTCCCTTTAAAAGAAAAATATCTTTATAAATAAGTATATTTGTTCGATACAGTTGATCATGACAATTTGCCAATGAGATAGCTAGGATTGGCATGCGGTTGTATAGGATAGAAGGTTTGCAGTCCAGCTGAGAGAACTACACGTGAGTGTGTTTTTGCAGGTTTTGGTGGATGTGCATATGGGTGAACTCCTGAGTAGGGCTTTTCACACTTAAATTGTATGCAGACCTCCCAAGGATGTTGCCATAGTTAGCTACAGCTCTCAACTCGACACAGCCTAGCATTATCAGAGGGAATCTCAGCTGAGACATGGCCCAGAGCAGACTGCCTGACAGTGTTCTTGATTGATGGCTGATTGGGGAGGGCCCAGTCCCATGTGGGCAGCGCCACCCCTGGACTGTATAAATATGCTAACCGAGTATAAGCTGCTTTTTCTAAACTCTCTGAAATGCCAGAGTAGGGCCATGCTCTTAAAAACCTAAGCCTTGGAAACCTTCACATCCTGATCTGACGTCAGTTGTCTGGGGCAGCCCGCTACCTAGTTGATGCTGCAAGCTTATGGGGTGGGGGTGCGGGTGGGGGACCTCCAGATTCCTATTGTTTCTTTATATTAACTGCGTGAAGTGTTCCATATGGGCAAGGCTCAGGCACTCCATCTCACCAGTCCACACTCTGCCCCACCCAATGAGTTTCAGTTTAGTCCTCATACATCTGGGGAGAAGGATGCTTGATGTTCAATGTCATTTGTCCTAGAGCTGCAGGGTGTGTGAAATTTGAAATATGTAAATAAGCAGGAAAGTGAAGGGAGGAGCCTCGGGGAAAGAGAGTGTCCAGCCCACTGTCCCCCCTGCCCCCCCATGACGCCCACTGGGACATAAAGTGGGAGGGAACTTGGAGCACCCCCCCCATCTTGCAACCTTTCACCAGCTAAGACAGGTACCCCGAGCCCTGACACTGTGGCTCATTACCAATTTCTCCTGGTACATGCTTGCCATGGAATCGAAAACACACGGTGACATTTAGGCAGTTCACAGGCTGCTGTCCATCATGACACTGAGGTGCTGTGATGTTGATGGAGACTGGGAGGAAGATGGAGACATCCACAGTGATGACCGGTCTGGCCCTGCATGACAAGAAGAGGGGAAGGGACCTGTGTTAAGTACCGGCTCTCAGAACCAAACAAGAACTATACAGGCAGAATAGATCTGGGACTTCAGCCAGCATTTAATTAAAGAATGAAATGCCCCAAGAGAGAAAGGCTAGTGTGTTCTGTAAGTATTTTTTTCTGGTTTTAAAAGTAGCGCATTCCCTAAAATACTAATGGTTTGCTTCCCAGTAACAAAGGCAAGTTAG
Source organism: Peromyscus californicus insignis (assembly GCF_007827085.1). NCBI lineage: Eukaryota > Metazoa > Chordata > Mammalia > Rodentia > Cricetidae > Peromyscus > Peromyscus californicus. The sequence continues at coordinate 113,087,121 of NW_026294402.1, read as the reverse complement.
TTGTTAATGAAACCCAGCTGGCTAAAGCCGTAAATCAACCACCAGATGCTGGGTGATTATTTAAAATTTCACCCAAGAAGTTCCGATTTCCATTTCACTGGGGAGGCATGAATGCACTGAGGAGAAGTGTCTACACACAAGCCGTGGTTCAGTAGCCGGATGCAAAGCCGGTGTGACAGCTCACTCCTTAAATCCCAGAATCGGAGGGAGTGAATCAGAAGGACTTCCCAGAGTTCTAGGCCAGCCTGGGTCACTGTGTGAGAGCTGGCCTTAAAATGCCAAAGGGAGGGGTAGGAGGGAAAGGGGAGAGAGGGAAAGAGGGAGAGGGAGGGGGAGAGAGAGAGGGAGAGAGGGAGAGAGGGAGAGAGGGAGAGAGGGAGACAGAGAGACCACTAGATACATACTGAGTGGTTCCCTGTCACTGCCGGCATAAGTTGGCCAAATGCCCTCTTTCGTTTATGTCTACCAATGCATTGAATATGGTCTAACAAGAACTGATTAATGGAGTCCCAGCTGGTACCAGCAAAACACTTCAAGGAATTAACCTGGCTAGCCTTAGGGCAAAACGAAATCCAATAAACACAGCCCTCTCCCTGACATGACCACCCCTGCCCCCAGTGCCTGATGAATGGACAGCATCCCTGGACTCCCCCGGGGCAACAAGACAAAAGCTGGGAAGGAAGCAGGCATCCCTTTCCCATAGCACACAGCTGCTCAGGGAGGAGGCACCTAAGCTGTGGCTTGACCTCCCCCCACCCCCACACCTGCCCTGACCTTCCAGAGAGAACCTTCCCCCCACCCCCCAGGATCCCTGGCCTCCATGCTTCTGGAGTGATGTGAGATTAAGGGGCATAAACTGGGAATAGTGCCCTCACGTGTGTGTAAGGCTAACCCAAGTGCACCAGGGTGACAGGACCATGGAACACATGACCGAAGAACCCCAAGATGAAAGGAAAACCTGGGTGCATAACACAGTGAGGAGACACACGGCACAGACGGCACGGGACCCCGCCGCTGCCGCCATTGCAGGGTCAGAAGGTCAACAGAAGGGCAGCTGTGACGGGGCAGTGAACTGGGGAACTCTGAGCGAAAGACAGACAGACCGCAATAATGCCCGAAGAAACCAATAGCCTAGTCTGTTGATTTTCTTCTGGGTTCATCCTTAGAAGATGCTAGAATTACTTAGATCATGTCACCCTAGTTGGTGTAAGATGATGTCATGGTTAACTTTGTCAAGTTGACAGGATCTGGAATCATCATGAACACATGTGAGGGAGTTTCTAGATTAGGTTAAGTGAGGCAGGACGACCCACCCTGGAAGGGAAAAGTACCATCCCATGGACTGGGGGTCTCTGAATAAAGGATAAAGCGAGCTGAGCACCAGCGTCCGTTCACTCTGCTTCCTGACTGCAGATGCGATGTAACCTGCTGCCTCATGCCCCTGCCACCATGACTTCCCCTGCTAGGACGGGCTGTGATCTCAACCTGAGTAAACAAAACCCTTTGTTTCCTTACTTGTTAGTCCCCCCCCACACCCCCCAACCCCCCCACCCCATCCCCACCCACTCACCCCACCCCACCCCCCACCCCCACCCCCCTCACCCCACCCCACCCCACCCCACCCTCACCCAGGCATTTTGTTATAGCAATAAAAAGTAGAAACAGCCCTGTTACTTAACTCCTCCGCCACTGCCTTACTGTCTTTTTCTATCCCTGACTCACAACCTGAAGCCCATCACTGGGGTGGGGGCGGCAGAGACAAAGTAGCCACAGCTTCAGAGAGAGCTAGGCTCCTTTCTACAATAACACCCTGGCAAACTCTGTCCTGCCCCGCTATGGAAAAGAAGGTGAAAGGCCAGTCCATCCCCTTATCAGCTGTCAGAGAGAAGGCACAGTCTCCTCCCAGAGAGACTGGCTGAGGTAAGCAGGAGACGAGAGCAGTCCAGACAGAGCTAAGTGCAAGGCTTGTAAAGCGGAATCCTTTGAAAGGGCCGGCAGAGGCCCTCCCGGGTCCATCTCCTTCCAACATCTGTTACATCAGTTCCCTCAGCTTTTTTTTTGTCTCCACTTCAAGTATTGTTTTTGGATGAGGAAAGCAATCTTTCATAAGCCTCTCTGGTCACTTCCTTTGCCCCTTGGTGGCACAGGACTAGGCTCCTATCACAGGAACAGGGACCTGCCCTCCTGAGCAAACTTCCTGAGGCCAGAGCTGAGGCCTGCTCACACTCCTAGGGCGGAGCCCACCTGCCACCCACCAACCTCTGGATAACAGTGAGGGGGCACCCGAGGGCAGAACCAGAGGTGCTTTTAAGATTTCAAAGAAGCAAGTAACTGGAGTGCTTTTCCACGGCAGGGAGATCAAACCTCCACATTGTACTTCCAGGCAAGTAATAAAAGTGGATGGTGTATGATTTTCACATGGTGGTGCTCTGGTTCTTTTGGCAGGGCAGGGACAGGTGAAGGCTAGTTACAAAACCTGCCCTGAGCCTTCCTCTGTCCAAGTTCACCTATGTTCACACAGTTGAAGGTGCCCAGTCAGGTTCTCTTAGCTGTAGCCCAAAGCTTCCCAAACCCCAAGGTGCCTCTCTCAGTGCCTTTAACTACAGCGAACACGCAGCTGTCTGTGGGCATACACATTCCTCTTTGTCTGTCTCGGAACCACCTGTGGATCCATGTGCTCCTTTGCAGCCCAGCTTCAGGAAGGCAGCCAAGATCCGCTGTCTCCCAGTCTCCTTCTCTCCCCTACCCACAGCCATGTGGCTTCTGCTACAACACTACCCAAAAGCTGCATCGGCCAATACAATCACTGACCTTTGGTGCCACCTCGGCCAGGACGTGCCCACGTGGTCCTTTCTGCTGAATGTGACACCATCATTGTAAAAGTCTGTCCTAATTTGCTTTCCTGTTGTGATAAACACCATGACCAAAAGCAACATGAGGAGGAAGAGGTCTATTTCAGCTTACAACTTATGGTCCATTATCTAGGAAAGCTGAAGCAGGAGCTTGAAGCAGAAACCATGACAGCGCCATGCTTATCAACTCGCTCACTCTGGCTTACTCAGCTTCCTTATACAGCCAGGCCCACCTTCCTAGGGATGGCACTGCCCACAGTTGGCTGGGCCCTTCAAGAAAATGTCTCACAGGCATGCCCCCAGGCCGATCTGATGGAAGCAATTCTTCCATTGAGGCTCTTTCTTCCCAGGTGTATCAAGCTGACAACCAAGTTCACCACCACAAAGCTCCTAGTTCTTCACCCATAAGGAGGATAATAGCAATACATATGCCATGGAGTTGTCTAGAGGGCAAGAAATCAGTCCACACTGTGAATACAAAACATGGGTAGATCTCGGAAACATCGAGTTGAGAGAAAGAACTCAAGAATACATATGGTGTGATTCCACTTACATGGAATCCTAGAGTAGGCAAAAGTGACCTGTGGTGACAGAAGCAACAGTAGATGCCTATTGAGAGAAAGATGCAATTAACGTAAGAGGGCCAGGTGGGCGGTGGTGGCGCACGCCTTTAATCCCAGCACTTGGGAGGCAGAGGCAGGTGGATCTCTGTGAGTTCGAGGCCAGCCTGGTCTACAGGGTGAGTTCCAGGACAGGCTCCCAAGCTACACAGAGAAACCCTGTCTGGAAAACAAAACAAAAGAACGTGAGAGGGGCTGGTGAGGCAGCTAGTGGATAAAGTACATGTCATGCAAGCCCGGGGACTTGAGTTTGATCCTCAGAACCCACATACAGGTAGAAGAACAGAATCCATTGCACAACGTTGTCTTAATATGTGCCTCCCCAGCACAATAACAACAAGAAGTAATTTTTAACAGCATAAGAAAGCTTGCAGGGTGACAAGCTTGCAGCTCGAACTGGTACATTTTACTGTATACAAATTATAATCTAAGAAAGAAAGAAAGCCAGGCGGTGGTGGTGCACGCCTTTAATCCCAGCACTCGGGAGGCAGAGGCAGGCGGATCTCTGTGAGTTTGAGGCCAGCCTGGTCTACAGAGCGAGATCCAGGAAAGGCGCAAAGCTACACAGAGAAACCCTGTCTCGAAAAACCAAAAAAAAAAAAAAAAAAAAAAAAAAAAAAAAAAAAAAAAAAGAAAGAAAGAAAATACACAATGAATATAGTCATGCACTACATGAATGGTGAAGACAGACCACATGCATAATGGCAGATCCACAGGTGGCAACACATAGTGATGCCATAGCTGCCTTAGCTTATGCAAGTCCATACTGTTACACTCAGCAATGATGAAATCACCTAATGAAGCATCCCTCTGAGTGCAAGCCTGTGGCTAAGCACAGGAATGTACACAAAATGTTTGTCTAGTGCCTGGTGTATGGGAGGTATTCATCAAACATTGGCCACATCATTGTCTACTGTATATGACACACTGGCTAGAGTCAAAGCCTGGGGACCAGGTCTGTTCTGTTCTCTGTACAGTCAGTCCCTGGCATCTCATACATTCCCAGTTTCATCTCAACAAGACAATGTATATAAACTGAGAGGATGGGGGTGTGGACTCCCAGAAAGGCACCATCGCCATACATCTCTGAAGCTCATGTGGTCTCATTGGTCTTCCAATGTCTTCTAGCTTCTTTACCCAGATGTGGGGCTCCTCACTCCCTCACCCATGTGCATTCTCCCTGGCCTTCCACCTCATCAGATCTGACCTTCCACTCCATGCTGGAGTCTGGGGTCCCCATCCACGGTGAAGGCACTCCATTTAACATTTACACCCATGGAGGAGAGAGACAAGAAGAAGCTCCTTTAGGTTTGGAGCTCATGGAGGAAGACAGATGGGGTCTCAGGACTGAGCAGGGAAATAGACATGACCTCCCACCCCTAACTCAGAAGCTATCTGCAATTGACAACTGCTTGCAAAGGAAAAAGTCATTTTCCCCAACAGAGTCTCCCTGAGTATATAAACCACACCTAAAGGCAGGCCTCCTGTCTAGCAGCAGATGGCCAACACAAAACAAACTCAACGGTGTTTTCAGAGATTGTTCTTTTTTTCTTTTGTCTCATAATGCTGTGTTTGAACTTTATTTTTTATCTTTTGCTAATCTATTATGGTTTCCAATTTTGTGTTTTTATGGTTATGTGTGTGTGTGTGTGTGTGTGTGTGTGTGTGTGTGTGTGTGTGAGAGAGAGAGAGAGAGAGAGAGAGTTTCTTGTGGTTTTCTTTCTTTTTTTAATACTGGGGTCTGGTTTGTTGTTGTTTTGTTTTGTTTTGTTTTAATTTCCCTGTTTGTTTTCTAAAGGAAAAGAGAGAGAAAGAAGGCATGGGGTTGGATGGATGGGGAGAAGATCTGGAAGGAGATGAGAGAGGAAAACTGTGATTAGGATATATTGTATGAAAGATAATTTATTTTCCGTTATAAAAGTCAAAAGACAACAGGCGCCCTTGGTATCAAGGCAGCCCACTGCACTGTAAGCAGCCGGGGACATGTGTCATTAAGAGGGACCCTGACAATCACAATGAGCGGTCAGGTCATTATGAGACACAATGCCACTGTGGCTCCCCATGTCACAGACATTCGTCATGGCCTCGACCAGGAGGAAAAGAGTGGAAACCCAGGCACGTGGGACATACTTCAGGGTATCTGGGGATACACTGCTATCTTCAGATGCTGCAGGGCTTCTGGGTAGATGATCCAAGAACAGGAAGCAGAATTTCAGGAAGTCAGATTTAACCAGATCTATGTAAGCCCTGCTAGTCCTCACCCAGGCTGTCTCATAATTACAAATATCAACCCGGAGCTTCTGGGAAATACTCCCGTTATTGTCTTCCACAGAGGAAAATCTTGGGATGGGGGTGGGGAGGGGGTGCCAAGGAGCTTGACCGGGAAGTTCACCTCAAAGGGCAGAGGCAGGGTTTGAACTCAGGCCACCTTCACTCTAGGTCACACCCAACTTCAAGGTGATCCTGCCACTTTGACAATTCAAAGTTTAGAACTATCTAGTCACCAGCTGCTTCTCTCTAAGTCACTAAGCCCCTTCCTGTGGGGTACCTCGTTCAAGAAGAGACCCTGTCCCTCTGGAAAGGCTGGGAGAGGGCAAGGCTAAATGGGAAGCATGTGTGGTGAAGGCCTACATGGCCTCTGGGATCCCTTCCAGCTGTAAGACCATAGCAGTTTATTTTAGAACATTCTGCCATCGAGTTATTAACAAAACTGTTGGCTCCCATTCCAAAGTGCAATTCTGCTTCCTCTGACTCACACAGACAGAAATACTTGAAGATGGTGCATCGGTGGAGATGGTGCTGTCTAGGCTTCAGCAAGTACTGGACCTAAGCACATGTCCCTCACCTCTGTTACCACCAGTGAATGGACAGGAAGCTCCTGGTCCCTGGGGCTGAGGACTAACAGGAGTGAAGATACTGGTTATAAAGATAAAAAACTAGGCTGGACAGGGTTTACCAGCCCTTTAAATGCCTGGCGCCTGTAGGAAACAGGAATGTTTATATAGCACGTCAACAGAAGGGCATGGTCGGTCATGACCAAAGACAAACAGCCCTTGGATTAGGGGTTGAGTTACCCCAACCCTGTCAAGACACCCCAGAAAGCTCTCAGTTCCCTATAAGCTAGTTAAGGCCCACTTTCTGGAACTCTGTGGTAAAGAATATGACTGAGAGAATAAAGGCAGAATTTATTCTGTGCACACAGCACCTTCAACCTGAAGGACTAGGCCAAAGGAAAGAGCCAAATGATGGGATCGCACCCCATTCCTCCTCGGCAAAATCCCATCTGTTAGTCATGAAGAACACGACCCCAGGAGTAAGAGCCAGGCATCTCACCTGAGGAGGACCACGCTGTCAGACAGGAAGGCTCCAATGGTGACATCTGAAAACAAGAAGTCACAGCCTCAGAACGTTGTGGAGACCAGCTCCAGCTGCCCTTTGGCGTGGCGCCAGGGACAGAGGCCCAGCCCTGTGGTCAGAGAGCCTTCCTACAGCTGCTGTCTGACTGCATAACGACTGTGTAAGAATTGCAGCCATAATGTCCTAAGTGGCCGCCAAGCACATCTGGCCGCTGGGGCCTGGAAGTGGAGCTGGGTGTGTAAAATACAGAGCAGATTTTGAAGACCTAATTTTTAAAAATTAACTCATTAATAACTTCTGTATTAGTTATACAGTAAAATGATAAAATGTTGACTATATTGGACTACACTTCATTAAAATTAATTTCATCTTGTGTATATTTTTCTGTAGTTACTAGCATATACTATTATATATATCGTTATTTAAGCAAATATTATTTTAATGGTATATATAATTTACTATAATTTGTATTGAGTGGATAATTTCTTTAGTGATTTGAAAACAGATTTTTTTTTGCCAAGAATTTGCGTTTTCTTAGCAAGACTTTGGAGTTTTTTTTGTTTTTGTTTTTTTTTAAATCTCAGCTGAATCCTTTAGAAGTCAGTCACCAGGCAATAGTTCCCATTCTGCTGTGTGAATAACAATTGTTAACCAAACCAAAAAAAGCTATCTTATCTCACACACCTATCTTCATTTAGCTGGCATGCTTTGAGAAAAACAGCTTACCAGGATAGCCATTTCCATCCATATCAATGCCCCCTGATATGGACTGCCCAAACATCCGCAGGATCGGGTTTATCTTCCTCCCAGACAGTTTCTGAAACAGACAATAGAAAAATGGAGTCACGGAGGGCAGTTAGGACCTGGGGCTGTCTGAACCCAGCTTCCTCAGGGCACTGGGTCTGAAGTTGTTGAAAGAAAAGAAAATGTTGGTAGAATATGGCCAGAGGGTTTAGAGAAGGCACTTGAAGATCACACACTTCCTTATTACTGCTTGCCTTGGCCAGATGTCATCATTAAAAATTTCCCTGAGTTTGGTGACAATAAAATGTCTACTAAAGCATGTTTTTAAAAAAATGTTTACGCTTATTTATGTGTGTGCAGGGATTTCATAGGCCACAGTGTACACGTGGGGGTAAAAGAGGGCCGGAAAGAACTGGTTTTCTCCTTCCACCATGGAGGTCCCTGGGATTAACCTTAGGTCCTCGGGCTTGGCAGCAAATGCCTTTACCCACTAAGACGTCTCACTAGCTCATTGTATGGTTCTGACATGTTGAAATTTAAGACAACTAAAGGCTGGATTATTTTTCCCGTGTGTGTGTGTGTGTGTGTGTGTGTGTGTGTGTGTGTGTGTGTGTGTGTGTGTTAGGGGCCAACCTTGTGTCAATCCTCACATGCTGTCTATGATTTTTGTTTTGTTTTTTTAAGGCAGGGTCTCTCAATGATATGAAACTTACCAAGTAGTTTAGGCTGGCTGGCCAACAAGCCCAGAGAGCCTGTCCCATTTCCCCAGTGCTGGGATTCTAATTGTGTGCCATCACACCTGGGTTTTTGTTTTTAACATCTGGGGGGCAACCTCAGGTCCCCAGGCCTGTGGACAGACACTCTACTGACCAAGCTCTCTCCCTCGCCCCTGCCCTCTCCCTCACCCCTGAGTCCTCTGTTTACTTTGATCCAGGCACAACTGGTTGAAATGCTGGGAGCATCCTTCCCTCCTATCTCATTAGGTACCATTTCACCTGCCTCCCCTAAGATGGACAGGTCACTAGCATACCCAGCTGGAAAGATAGCCATGTGGAAACTTCCCCTCCAGCCAGCCCACTGGGAGGGTCACACGCTCCTAAGCTTCATAGAAATCACTCAGCCATTTGACCTAGTACATCTAGAACTGCATGGTGCTGAGCCTCCTGTAAAGTACAGGGAGAGAATCAGCCATTTCTCCCGAGAGGCATTCCTCAACCCATGTGTCACACTCACAACTCTACTACCACATCACATTTTTATACACCATTAACTTCATCACAATAGTGCTGTGGATATCGCTCTGTATAAATAAAATGCTAATTGGCCAGTAGCCAGGCAGGAAGTATAGGCAGAACAAGCAGAGAAGAGAATTCTGGGAACAGGAAGGCTGAGTTAGAGAGACGCTGCCAGTCACCACCATGAAAAGTGTGACGTAAGGTACCTATAAGCCATGAGCCACACAGCAATTTATAGATTAATAGATATGGGTTAATTTAAGATAGAAGAACTAGATAACAAGAAGCCTGCCACGGCCATACAGTTTGTAAGCAATATAAGTCTCTGTGTGTTTACTCGGTTGGGTCTGAGCGGCTGTGGGACTGGCGGGTGAGAGAGGTTTGTCCTGACCTTGGGCCAGGCAGGACCAGAAAAACTCTAGTTACACAACAGACAGCCTAGTTCAAGAACAGCCGTTGGGGTCTGGGGTACCTGGTGAGGTACTTGACTTACAAGCACGGCAGAACCTGAGATCTGTCTCCAGCATCTCCATAAAAAGCCAGATATGGTGGAGTGTGCCTGTAATCCCAGTGCAGGGAGCCAGAGACAGGAGGGTCCCTGAAGCTCACTGGCTAGAGTTAATCTACCTTAAGTGGTGAACTCCAGGCCTGTGAGAGATCCTGGGTCAAAGGTTGTGGATAGTGTTACTGAGAATGACACCTGAAGTTGTCCTCTAGCTTTATACACACATGTCCACATACATATACTCATTTTTTAAAAAAAGAACACAGGGCTGGAGAGATGGGTCAATGGTTAGCGCACCCTGCTCTTGCAGAGGCTCCCAGTTTAGTGTCCAGCACCCACATTTAGAGGCAACTGCCTGTAATTCCAGTTCCGGGTGATCCAGCGCCCTCTTCTGGCCTCCTCTGGCACTGCAGTCATTGCTCATGCCCCCCTTCCCCACAAATGCGCAGAATTAAAAACGAAAATACTAAGATACTTTTAACAAGCGAATACTTGCCACACAGCCAGCCCTCATCCCACCAAAACTGTCTGTTCACACTTGTGTGGCGCTGTTCCTTTTAAAGACACCAAACGTCTTGAACCAGAAAGTCTCGTTTCCTGAGATCTGATCAGTTCCTTCTTTCTTCCATCCACAGTGTCTAGTTACCTTTCTGTTGCTGTGATAAAAATACTGACCAAAAGCAACCTGGGGAGGAAAGGGTTTATTCCCACTTACAGGTTACAGTCCATCATCGAGGGAAATCAAGGCAGGAACTCAAGGCAGGAGCTTGAAGCAGAAACTATGGAGGCTCTCTCTCTCTGCTCATTAGCCTGCTCAGCTATCTTTTTCATAGCCAGGCCCACCTGCTAGGGATGGCGCCACCCACAGTGGGCTGGGCCCCCCTTCATTAACTAGCAACATAGAAAATGTCACACAGACATGCCTGCAGGTCACTGTAATGGAGACAATTCTTCAATTGAGTTTCACTCTTCCCAGGTGACTCTAGGCTTGTATCAAGTTGATATCTGATAACCATAGCATAGAGTCTCTTCGTGGATAACCAGAGACACACTTCACTTCCACATCATGTCATGAAGCCCACAACAGAACCAAGTTCACGGTCATCAGGGGCTCATTCTGCCTTTCTTTCTCCATGCTTGTCTTTACTGAGTCATATCTTGGGGAAGCCCTGGTGGAGCCGGGGGAGTGTCCACGGGCTCTGCTGATGGAGATAGGATGCCCCCCCGCCTCCCCCTCCGCGCCCTCAACAGCTGATAACTATGAGGAACTGTCCCAGAGGCCATCTGAGAGGGCTGCTTGCCATCTTCTGTTAAGGCATCCGACAGGAAACATGTGAGCATCCAAGGGCGGCTGAGCCCTGTAGGCAATGCTGCAGAAGCACAGCTTGTTAACTAGCTCAGCCACACATCCCACATGGCTCCGTCTAAACAAACTTGTGTGTGTATCTGAGTAAAAGGCACACTTTGAAGCGGCACATCTCAGCTCTGGAAGCCAAGAACATTAGAAGCAGCTTGCTGTGGGTTTTCGTTTCTTGGGTATGCTGTGGCTGGGACAGGGAGAGAGTGAGGGGTGGTCCATTTGGGGGGTGAGGATACAGACTTAAGTTATCCACTGACATCTGCAGGCCATTATGCTATAAAGCCAGGAAGATAAGTCTGCACGGTGCTAATAACCCTAAATGGGAACCAGGAACTGTGGGAAACCTCCGCTTGACCAGGTTTATACGCAGCGTCTGTTAGGGCAAGGGAAAGATCACAGGGGCCGCCACGACGTGCCCGGGGGCTCTCGGCTGAGAAAGGCATCTAAGGATCTTAAAATCAACACTTTTCATGGTGAAAGGAGGCGGCAGCATGAGCTAGAGAGTACCGTGGGAGGAGTCCAAGCTCTGATCTCACAATTTCTCCAGCAAAAATAACATGAGTTGGGGCCAAAGAAAAGCGATCCCGTTGCCTAGATTCGTTTCTGATTTCTTCTTCCAGTTCTTGCGCACAATGCCCGCTCTGTCCAGGATCCAGGCCCAGAAGAACCGGCATTAATTTTTTTTTCCCTTTTAAATCACTGGCCTTATCATATACATATTAGCAAGCCTGGAACAACGCAATCACAGCAGTTTCTCTCTTTCTCTTTCTCTCTCCACGCTTGTATTTAGAGAGCCCCAAACCACTTCTCTTTGTGAAGGGCTAAGTAAGCCAGAGTGCATGCTGACAGAGGCACGGCCTCCAGCTGCCAGTGGCGGCTTCCGACTAGATGCTCCACACTAACCACAAATGTGCGTGGCAGCTTTCTGCAAGGCTCCCACCCGGCAACCAAACAAAACACTGCAGAGCCAAAGGGGGGGCTGGGGGCGGGGGAGGGGAGGCGGGGCTCCCGCAGGTGGCCTCTCTGTGTGGTTAGCTTCCGAGTTCCAGCCCGAGCTTCCAGGAGGATGTGTGGAGAATGACCCTCACCCCCTGCCTGAGGATGGGCTCCTTAGGTGACGCAGCATCCCTCACCCGAACCATGCAGGCCCCCCTCTGGGTTTCAAACTTCTAATGAAGTTAGCTGAATCACCTAAGGTTTGCTGTTGCCATGACTGCTCGTGTCTGAGGAGGAGAGAAAAGTCTGTGGACGGACCCCCTGAAAGTGGGTTACTTCAAGGCAACCCAAGTCTCCATTTCCGTAGTTTTCCAGTGGAACTTCCTTGGGTGGGCCTTTTCCAAATGCAGTTGAGAAAGGGGGCTGCCCAGGGCAAATCCACACCCGTGTGGTGCTGAGAGCCGTCAGAAAGCCGGCGGCGGCCCCTAAGTGGATCCATCTCACACAGCTGTCGTGCCGACAGGGGTGAAGAAGTAACAGGCTGCCGGCGGCGGCGCACGCCTTTAATCCCAGCACTCGGGAGGCAGAGCCAGGCGGATCTCTGTGAGTTCGAGGCCAGCCTGGTCTACAGTGTGAGTTCCAGGACGGGCACCAAAGCTACACAGAGAAACCCTGTCTCGAAAAACGGGGGAAAAAAAAAAGAAAGAAGAAGTAACAGGCTCCTCCTCCTCCCCGGAGCCTCTCCCTAAGTATCTTTTCCTCGGCCAGGGTCAAGAACAGACTAAGCAGGCTTGGGGAGAGAGAGAGAGAGAGGAGAGAGGGAGAGGAGAGAGAGCGTGCCCATGGCCCCATAGTTAGCAAGCCCCAACTTCTAACGCACATTTCGTGCAGGGATGGATATAAGTTGTATCTCCTCCGGGGCTGAGGAGATGGCTCAGCGGGTTAATGCCACATGAGCCTGTGTGGGGATGGAGACAGAAAGATCGCTGGACTACCGGGCAACAGACCAGCTCCAGTTTCAGTGAGAGTCGCTGTCTCAAGGGAATGAAGCCGAGAGTAACAGAGCAAGGACCCCTGGCATCCTCCTCTGGCCTCTGTACCACACATGTGCACACACATACATTCACACATGTACACACACACACACACACACACACACAAATGATAAGAGTAAAAGAAATCGTACCCCAATTTACACATGCCTCTTAAATACAAACCTTAGACTAGAGAGAGAGCTCAGCCATACAGTTCAGGTGTGAATGGAAGTGCTGAACGCACAAGTGTGCAATTACAAACCGTTACTGACTAAAAAGGTTTTTTGTTTTGGTTTGGTTTGGTTTTGGTTTACTAGTGACGGGGTCTGTAGCCCAGGCTGACCTCAGACTACCTCTGTAGCCGAGGATGACCCTAACCTCCCGAGTTCTGGGATTACAGACATGTGACACCATCATGATTCATGGAACCCAGGACCTCGTGTAGTGCATGCTAGGCAAGCACTCCACCAACTGACTGCAGAGTTCTTGGTGTGTGTTCTTGTCTGTCACTGACCCACTGGGAGGAAGACACAGACCATTCTACACACGTCCACTAGTATCCTGACCCAGCTTCTGCCGAGCGCCTGACTTCCTTTTTTCCCATGGGTTGGGCTTGATACCATCAGCAAGATTGAGTGAGCACTGTGCTTACGAGGCAAAAACTTGCCACTTCCACGTTCCCAAGTCCGGGATGTGAAACCTGAGCTTTGATTAGCTCTCGAAGCCAAGTCTGACAATAGCCCATGTCGACTCTCAGGCCCTCCTCTGTGGAGCCCTGTGTCCCTAGTAAAGCATGCTCCCCAGAGGCCTGAGGGTGTGGCTCAGCTGGTGGAATATGTTTGCCAAGCATAAACAAAGCCCTGGGTTTGATCCCTAACACCACGTAGAGTGGAATATCGTGGCCTACACTGGGGACCCCAGCACTTTGGAGATGAAAGCAGGAGGGTCAGAAGTTCAAGGACATCCTGAACTACCTAGTAAGTTTGAGACTGGCCTAGGCTACTCACAACACTGTCCAAAAACAGTTAGAAAAGCTAAAAAAAAATAGTAATTCCACTGGCTTCATACGCAGGTGGTTTGACAGGGAGGGATGTCAATGAAAAAGGAGGTTGCATCTCTTTTTAAATAAGTGGCTGGGGGATCAGCAATGGCTCAGCAGGCAGGGTGCTTGTCACAAAACCTGACTCCCCTGAATTCAGTCCCTGGAACTCACATGGTGGAAGAAGAAAACTGTCTCCTACAAGCTGTCCTCTGACCTCCACGTGCATGAGAGTGTGCCTACACGTCACAATCACACACACACACACACGCTAAAATAAACAAATGTAAAAGTAAATGTTTCTTAAATAGTTCTAACTCTAGAAGAGAACTTGATGTTGGAGATGGAGAGATAGATGGAAGTTAGGAGTTGCAGAAATTCAGTTCCCAGCACCGCATCTGCTCACAACCTCCTGTAACTCCAGTTCCAGAGAATCCAACACCCTCTTCTGACCTCTGAAGGCATTGCACACATGTGCACAATACCCCCTCCACATACATACAAGCAATTAAAAAATAACAAAATATCTGAAAAAAGAATTCAGATTTTGTGTGTGTGTGTGTGTGTGCAGGATGTATCCTTGAATGTGAGTAGGCTCCTCCCACCACTTACCATTGAGTACTGGGGGACAATCCCATCGGCATCACCATGATAGATGTAGACTGCTCCAGCAAAGTCATCCTCCTTAGGTGCACCGACAGCGACATCTGAGGGGAGACAGCTAATTAGAAAGGCCACATGGCGTGAGATCAGTGTGGCTTCCTTAACTCCAGTCACCATGTCTGAATTCCCTGGTTTCAGGACTTCTCCACTGTTCATTACTCGAACATTTAACCAGGCAAACGGTCTCCTAACATTGAAAAGCTGAGAAGAATTTACTCCAGGAAAGTGTCTCTCCTCATCCTCAGAGACAAGGACACTGAAGTAATCCATAAAAGCAACACAAATGAAGACAACCCATCCTAACCTGCCTGCCAGAGTGCGCTAGTGTGCAGATGAAATGTCAACTTTATTTTAGGTGAAGGAAGCAGATAAAGTGACATTCATTTCACACGCACACCAACATTATTTCCACAGATGACAGCTCTTGGAACAAAGCCTCAGTCTTCCTTCCCTTTCTCTCTTGTCTTCTAATAAGTCATGTGTCTGTCTGCTAATGTGAGGTCAAGGGTCAGGGGTACGTATTCCCATGACCTCAAGATGACAGTCCTCTCACTGAATGAAGCCATCTGTGGCCAATGGTGTGAAGTACTGAAGCATATCTGGCCTAAGCAAGAGCCACATTCCAACCCTGCAGAAGCGGCTCCTAAGGTTTGTACACTCTACATACAATAAGGGAAAGAGATTTTACAAAGACCAGAGAGAAAAGAGGCCGTGGAGAGTACCATTGTCCAAGAAGAAATAGGCATTAGGTACATATACCACCCATTCTTCTGATGCACACATACTCAACCAGGCTGACATTATCAGGGGAGAAAATATCTAATTCTCTCCTTAGTCACTTCCCCAACAACATGACAGAGCACCCAGATGCAGAGGCAAGCATTTTGTGATGGGAAGAAGCCCCCGTGGACCAGCCCCAGAGACCACTGCAAGCACATAGCACAGAGTACGGAGCAGATGGGAATGGATTGTGCAGACGTGACATTCTGGTGCCCAGTCCAGCTCTAAGAGTTGCCCTTTCCCCCCATGGGAGTTGGTGTGCCTTTAGGGGTAGAATGGGGAATCCAGTCACAAACAAGGGACAACATTAGAGCCTGACAAGCTGCTGCACCTGGAGGGCCCCCGGGCCCCCCGAGAGGCTCTACTCACCTGGGAACCCGTCATCATCAAGATCACTCAGGCTGGCAATGCTCTCCCCAAAGTGTGCATTGTAGGCACCATCTCCGGTCAGGGACAACTGTTCCTCAAGGGCTCCCTGGGAAACAGGATGGAGGTGGAGGGAAAGAAGGAGGGGGCCGAAAAGCACAGTGAAAACTCGGAACTCAGAACACCACCCTCTTAGGGCACAACCGTGGACAGGAAACAGATGGCCACAGACCCCAAATGTCTTTCCTCATAGCAAAGACCCATGCAATGAGAGAGTCTACAAATAGCCCGAGATATGTCTTAGGAGAAAGACAATAAGTAGCAGGTAAACCAAGGACTGAAGGTCATCTGGCCAAATTTGAACAGGTGAGCCTTCCCTCTCCCTGTCCCCAGTGTCCTTCCTCTCTGCTCTCCTTGTAGCCTAACTCTTCCCCAAAAGTGTGTTCTTGTTTTCTTTGAGGCAAGGTCTCACTATGTAGCTCTGGTTATTCTCTATATAGATCAGGCTGTCCTCAGATTCATAGAGATTCTCCTGCCTCTGCCGTTTGAATGCTAGGATTAAAGGCGTGAGCCGCCACACCTAGCCCAACACTGTTTTAAGGTGCAACAGAGTAAGAAATGGTCACCTTTACCCCCTCCCTGACTTCTCATCTGACTTTAAACTTCCCAGCCTTTTCCCAAGGTTTTCTAAATTGTAAGGAGGGGGTCCCTGGGGGCCTCCTCTCCTCAGCACAGATGACCTGACTGTGTTTGTCTAAAAAAAAAAAAAAATGCTTAGGATGGTCCAGGACCAAGGTCCTAGGTCCAGTTCAGGAAGAGAGGAGATAGGCTCAGGGAGGCAGGCCCTCCCCAGCACAGCCTGCTGTAACCTTTGCACTCTTGAGCCTCCCACCCCAGGATGTCAATTTGAGATTAAGAAGTCTCCTGCCTTCCTCAGGGCTGGCCTGAACAAATCTATTTCCTTCCTCAAATTTCTGCCTGGTTTTTGTAGAGAGGTGAGGGGCAGGAACCTTAGAGTCTGGTAACAAAAGGAGTGCACACTTCTCATTTTTCCTTCTCTTGTGCCTTTTGGTTGTTTTGCACAGAGTACGCATCAGCGATCTTGTCAGAGGGTCCTGGTCTCTGCCCAGTGGCACCTGTGGTCAGAGGTGCATCACATGTGGCTCAGCTTTGAGATTTCTGGGCAATGGTGCATATGGCAGCAGAAGCCATTCCAGAGTGCCCATGGTCCCCATGAATCACTGGCATACAAATACCAGGACACTGAGACACCTGACATCTGCAGGCTTAAGAATCTTTAAATCTTCCCTGGTGTAGAGCATTTTGGACCTACATACACCCACAGTCCACCATGCCAGGGTCTGGCTTTCATTGTGACTAAATTTCTGTTGCTATAAACAGAACTTGAAGCTTGAAAAAATACATAAAGATCTGATGATTTGATTTATTTAATTGGTGAGACCCCACCCCAAAACACAGAAGGTTGACCCTTGGTGTCTGGGAGTATTGGTGCCCGGACCCCTAGCATACTAAAACTTCAGATGTCTAAATTCCTTATATAAAACAGTGCAGTATTTGCGTAGAACCTATAGCTGCCCTCCCTAACCTTTAACCATGTCTAGATTACTTACAATGTCTAATACGATGCAAATGATATGCAAAAATGTTTTACATTATGTCATTCAGGGAAGAATGGCAAGGAAACAGTCTAAACATGTTCAGTAGGAACTATGTTTTTTATCCCCATGTGTTCGTTCAGTCTGTGGCTGGTTAAATCCAAGCACTCTTGGTCACAGATGGCCAGTTCTGTAATTCTTCCTGCTAGTGTGACGGGGAAACCCCAAGTCCCTCTGTGTATATCCACCCCTGGACTGTATGGTCATCTTGCTTAGACCACATGACACCTCCTGCTTTGTAGAGGAAGAAATGATCAATTTCAAGCTACTTGTTCATTTTTCACATAAGATTTGGCGGGTTTAGATTCAAGCTCAGGCTACCTACTCTATTATCTCCACTCCTCTACAGTGCCATACGATCACTACCCAGGTGGGCTGTGGTGCCACAGAAACGAGACTACCCTGGTACAGAGTGTAGCCATATAGCAGTGAGGCGCGTCAGATGGGGTGCGGCCAGTGTGTGAACACTTGGGGTCTTCTTTCTCATGGGTCCCCTGCCTCTACTGGATACTGCCCTGCCCTCTTCCCAAGGTCCCATCCACCCACCTCCACCAGCTGCAGAGGAGGAAGAGGCACCTTTGTGCCTGTCTCTCCCCTTTATGATTCTACAGAATAAGGGACCCTGTGCTTATAGCCCTTGGCCAGTTTATCATCTGGTACCCAGCATGGACTCCACGCCGAACTAGGTAGGGGAGGCTCCTTTGCCCCTATCTCTCCCAACACAGACTCCGTGCTGAACTAGGTAGGGGAGGCTCCTTTGCTCCCATCTCTCCCAGCACAGACTCTGTGCTGAACTAGGCAAGGGTCCTGCTACTTCACCACTCGGCCCACATGCATCTTTCTGTTGGGAGCTCTGCCCAGTCCAGTCCACCTTTCCACTCAATTCCTACTCCTTCCTCAAGATTCCTCGCCAACATCCTATCCCTGTCTCTCCAGAAAGATGCACATAAATTCTCAGAGAGGTGGCAGAGCCTCGAGATAAAGCCAACTTTCTGAGGTCAAATCCCAGCCTCTCTACTTTTCAGCTGTGAGATTTCAGACAAGTGAGTTAATCTTCTGACCCTTGGTTTATTTCATCTGAAAAATGGAGACCATTACTACCACTGACATCACTTTGAGAAAGCAGGAAAAGCCACACACAGCACCCAACAGCCATTAAGCTTCTCCCTGGGTCCTGCACTGTATACAACTGTCCATTAATGGATCATTAAGCCTTTTCATTCAGGACCCACGTCTTCATCTCCTCTGGGTAACATGGCCCAATGTGCAATCTACTTCCAGCAGGATCCAGTGGGCTAGTCACTATGACTGGACAGTTGTCCCTCCCTAATACCCACCTCCTCATTGACCCATACTGTACTCACATTTCCTTTGTTGAGGTAGACAGTAACCTGCCCTTCATCTCTGATCTCAGAAAACATGGGGGCCCCCACGAGCAGGTCAGAGAGGCCATCCATGTTCAGGTCAACTGCGCACAAGGAGGAGCCGAAGTAAGAGCCCATCTGCAACCAAGTCCAATCACAACAACGTGTTCAGAGGCTGTCCTTAACCCCCAAGGCCCCTCTTCATCAGCACATGTCCCCAGCGCCTCAGAAGTTGTGTCAGCTGAGCAAATAGTGACATACCCAACTCCTGTGGACTTTCCAGTCAATAAGACACCAAAGCTAGTCATCTTACAGACCCCTTTCCTAGAGCCTGATCAGGGCAGGTAAAGGGACAGTCCCCTGGGAACGAGACACTATGTTTATATATGTGCTCCATATGCCAGACATTTGACAAGGCATAGCAAGGAGGGATATGAAGTCTCACAACACAAGCAGGTAGGAGAATATGACATGGGGCACATATCCTCCCCAGCCTCGCACAGAGTAAGGGATGGGGCATGAGCTGGCAGGACAGAAGAACATGTAACTCACATTCCATCAGGTTTGACAGATGGGGAAATAGGGCCAGTTTATACTGGATCTCCTTGAATCAGAGTGAAATCAGTACCTGCTGCTTTATTATTCTCTCTCTCTCTCTCTCTCTCTCTCTCTCTCTCTCTCTCTCTCTCTCTCTCTCTGTGTGTGTGTGTGTGTGTATGTGGTGTGCATGTTCATGTATGTGCCTGTTCATATGAGTGCAGGCACATATGTGTGCAAGTACACTTGTGCTGGTACATATGCACATTTCCACCTCCCAAGTGCTGAGGTTACAAGAGCATGCCACCACCCTGGGCTTTTTCATGTGCAGTCTGAAGATCCAAGGATCACACTCAGGTCCTCATACCTGTACAAGGACTCTGTAACTAAGCCCTCTCCCTCGACCCAGTATCTGTTATTTTAAACACACCATCTTAAACACAAAGACCAAAGACCCAGCCTTTTGCCAGGATGAAACAGGCACCTCAAGTGTGCTTACAGGTGGTGTCTGAGTTGTGTGTCTAAGTCATGAGAGTGATTGGTGGAGCCCACGGGCCGAGCTGAAGGAGTAACCCTACCCTGCTGTGGCTCACATCACCAGGAGAGCCGGCTCCCAGCACATCAGCTTTTCCATTTCCAAAAGACCATCTACATTTTGACTTTCAGTACCTATTCCAAATGCTGACAACATGTTCATTTTTTTAAAAGACCAATTGCTATGGGATTGGAGACCTGTAACCCCAGCTACTCAGAGGGCTGATATAAGAGTACCCCAAGTTCAAGGCCAGCCTGGCAAACTTAGTGAGATCCTTCCTCTAAAGTAAAAGTAGATTTTTTTTTTTTACTGGAGAGATGGCTCAGTGGTTAAGAGCCTATGCTATTCTTGCAGAGATCCTGAGTTCTGCTCCCTGCACCCACACTGAGCAGCTCACAAGCGCCTCCAGCTCCAGGGGCATGTCACATCACTGGTTCACATGGGTACTGCACTCACGTGCACATGCCCACACACATGGACATGTCGTTTAAAAAAAATCTTTAAGTAAAAGTTACAAAAGAGCTAAGGATATAGCTAAGTATAGAGAGCTTTGCCCAGCAAGTCAAGAGACCCTAGGTTAATATTCAGTTCTGTGATAAATAAGTAAATAAGCAACTACTGTGCATGCCCTAAGCATGCAAGCTGTGTCTGCCCTAAAGGGTTGTAGGTATGAAACTTCTAACAAAAAGAAAAGAGAACATGCAATATTGTTTTAAGTAAATGCTTTCAAATGGAAGGGTCTGGAATTTTCTTGTACTTGTGAGACCTGTTGGCAGCTGACCTTGGGGAGTTTGAGAGAGGTGGAGAGAGCTCCAACCTACTTCCTGCAGTTAACACTAGCCCTGGAGGACTTGGGAAGGTTGCTTAGAAACCCAGGCAAGGATAGAAGGGCAGAACCAACAGCTGTTCTCTTGGGCTGAGCCCCAGGGGGTGATTGGCTTAACCGAAGCAGGCCATTTAGCTTGGTGTCTTCATGGATGTTCAATCTAAAATCCTCCAAGTTTTTTATATGCAGACATTTCACCCACTGAGGTAAGTCAATGACACTTCAACATGTCAAGGACATACTTTGGACCCAGAGCTCCTTAACTGGCAATCCGAGTGTGTCTATGTCTGTATTTATGTCTGAACCACAAACTTAGTAATGATCTTGTGCCTACTGTCGTAAGGTGTCACTCAATAAAGAGCAGACCACTTTTCTTTTTTTCTTTTCTCTTTTTTTTTTTTTTTTTTTTTGGTCATTGTTTATGGTTTTCTTTCTTCCTGAAAGGGAGCCAGGATACTAGACAATTTGAACCAAGGTGGAGGCAAAGAAAAGCAGAAGTAAATGGGTGGCTCTCTGAGTTGGAACCTTCTGTGTGTGTGTAGCCCTGGACAAAAGGGCAAAGCTAGAGACACCCTTTAGAAGCCCAGGGGGTCATGTCCTCCCCCTCTAAGATAATGGAGAAGCTGAGAATATCTTCTAGCAATAAGCAGATGTCTACGAAGGGACAGGCCTATGTCAAGGTCGGATGGATGATGGTGAGCACGTGGTAACTGGAGATGCTGAGAGAGGACAGTGAAGGCCACAGGGCATGGGGTGTAGATGATTTAGGGGTAACTCCAGAGCAGGGCAATGGCTCTGCAGAGAAGAGCCCGAAAGAAATGATGGGGTCCCGGAAGACGCCTCAGGCAGTAAAGTACCTACTGTGTAGGTATGAGGACCTGAGTGTGAGCATCTATAATCCTGGTGCTGAGGAAGTTCACAGCCTAGCCAGCCCAACTGAGGGCCTCTCTCAAAAATAAAAGAGAGAGAGAGTGACTGAGGTACACACCAGACATCAGCCTCTGGTCTCCATAAGCACACATATACATGCATGTACACCAGCATGCACACACATGTGTATATCCACATGACCACACACACACACACACACACACACACACACACACACACACACACACACACACACACACACAGAAGGGAGGGAGGGAGCATGGAAGAATGGGAGGAAGGAGGGGGAGAATTAGGAAGGTGGCTGTGCAGCTCCGGTAAAGCACCTTGGCCCTGCAGTCTCTGCATGGAAGAACCTGACTCACCCTATCACATTGAGGCCATTCAAACAGATGTGTGTCTGTCCTAGAACTCAATGCACTGATTCCTCAGGCAGCTTAGACAAGGTTCTCAAGGGCTGCATGATTTCCCCTGACAGCACCAAGTCTCAAATCATCCCCCAAACCTCACTCCTTTCGACACAATTGGTCATGGAAGCCCCTCTCCAAACCTAGAGGCTTTGGGCAGAGAAGAGAAGCTGCAGGCAGATTGACAACAGAAGGACACTCAGGAAACAGCAGGGGGCAGGGTCCAGTTCTTCAAGCACTCTGAAACAATGCTCACACCTTGATTTGTAGGCATATCACCCAAAACGGACACAATCATCCATTTATCATAAGACAGTCACTTGTTTGGGGGGCTCTCTCTGTTTTATATATCACAACTAGTATATAGCTATTTCTTTTCTAACTTTAGAGTTGCTTAGAAAACTTGTTTTGCAAATTTTTCACTGTTACTTTCTCATGCTAATGCTTTGGGGTTTGGGAAATGTTAAAATAACACATGCCAGCACACTTCCGAGAGCTAAAAGCAAAGCCAAGTTTGTGGGTACCTTTTTTTTTTTCATGTAAAGGTTATGATCATTATACACTAAGTGTACATATTAAGGTTGTTAAAATTGCAACCATAAGAAAAATATAACTACTATGTGTAAGTGGGATCTTTGGAATAGTGAACACCGTTCACTGTTGGAACAACATGGAACGTTCCCAGACTGCTGTGTAGCAAGAACAAGGCCGAGTGGGAATGAAGCGGGACCCAGGGGAAGCTGGCCAGGAAGGAACAATCATTGTTTTCCCCTTGTCTCAGGGAAACTGTGGGCAAAACCTCCTGGCTGCTCTCCCCTCCCACATTCCATGCATCCTTAGCTTTGTTCCAGAACCCACTAAGGCCTCCAATGGCTTCCATGATCCCCCTATCCTCCTAGCCTCTACCATATCCACTGAGCCACAAAGCTCAGCCACACTGTCCTGATGATCTGAGCCAGAAAAACACAGGCAGGAGAGGGAAGCCCTAGAAAAGGATGTGAATGAATCACCCAACCATTCTACTGACTGAATCTCATGGATTACAGTGGAAACTTCCAGAAAACGGGAGGGGGGGGGGAGATGAGATGAGTGTGGTAGGGCTAGGGCGGCATATAACCCTTTTCCAAGACAGCCTTCAGAAATGGCGTTGTGGTTATTTGTTTCTCACCCATCTAAGAACATTGAGATACAAAGCCATTACTTGAAATAAATAATTACACACACACACACACACACACACACACACACACACACACACACACCCCTCATAGTGTTTAAGGAACTTTATAATTTTGTGCTGGACTGGCTATCTTGTGGTACACACGGCTGATAGGTTGTGGGTTGAACATCCCTGTACATGAACTAAGGTGGGTTTCATTTGAATTTTCTTTATGTGATAGCACTTCCCCTGGCAGTGACAGTCAGGGGTCAAGGACATGGGAAGAGGAGGTGGCATCAGGCAGATCAGACAAGGACAATGATCAGTAGCTGATCTTTCTGGGTTGGATTGGATTGTACATGCATGAGACAGCTAGAGGAAGACAAAAGTGAAGGGAGGGACGGACAGACAGACGGCTCACATCATTTGGATGCAGCACCTGGATTGTGACACCTTTGAAAACAAATCTGTAACTTAGTACAAATGTGTACAAACTACACCCTCAGGTTATACACATCCTCGAAAGGAACTGCCTCCCATATGAACCACATCAAAAACTCACCTTTTTTCCTGATGCCTGAAAAATCTTCATTAAGGTCCCTGATCTTCGGTCAGCTCTAAATATATAAACCTATGGAATGAAAACAAACAGCCTCGTCAGGACGGAGCACTGACTAGAGATGCTTATCTCTGTCTTCCTGTTGTCTCTCGCAGGTGTGTGGACACCGGTGAAGGATAACAGAATTGCTGACAGAGCTCTTGGCAACTCCCAAACCAAAGTGTCAATCCTGGGGTGGAGAGGATCTCCCACAGCTCCTGAACCCATGGTTCGTGCACAGAAGGGCCCTGAAGAACTCCTCAATTAGAACTGAGTGGTTCAACTCCCGGGAGATAGGTGGTCTTTCTCTTTAAATTAACTCCTTCAGTCCTGGGAGTTAGAGCTTTAGTGGATGTCACAACCTAAGACAAGGCGGTAAAGGTGAGCACTGGGATAACCTCTCCAACGTGATTCCACATAGTAGTTAGAACTGTGGAATCTGTGTGGACAAACATGGGATTCGTTTGGGGAAATAAGCAATGAAACATTAAATAAATTCCTTTATGGTGGGATTTTTTTTCAGAGCCCTTAGCACTATGAATTCGTTGATGTCTGATTTGTTCTTTTTTAAGAGATTTATTGATTTTATTTTTTGTATATGAGTGTTTTGCCAACATGTATGTATGTGCACCATATTGTATGCCTGGTGCCCACAGAGGTCAGAAGAAGGCATTTCACACACACACACACACACACACACACACACACACACACACATACACAAACACACACATACACACACACACACACACACACACACACACACACACACACACACACACACACCAGAACTGGAGTTACAGATAGCTGTTAGCCACCATGTGGGTGCTGGGAACCAAACCAGGTCCTCTGCAAGAGCAGTTCTTAACCACTGAACCATCTTTCCAGCCCCTCATCATTACATCTTCAAAAATTATTTCTGTGCTCCCTCTCCCTCCCCTTTCTTGTGTGTGTGTGTGTGTGTGTGTGTGTGTGTGTGTGTGTGTGTGTGTGTGTGTGTGATGTGTTGAGAGTCCAGAAGAAGGCTTCAGATCTCCTGGAGCTGGAGTTACAGGTGGCTGTGAGCTGCTTGACGTGGGTGCTGGGAACTAAATCTTAGTCCTCGACAAGGGCAGCCAGCCCTCTGAATCTCTGAGCCATCCCTCCTGGCGCTCTGGTTACACAGTAAGTGTAGATGAGCTGATGAGAACCAGGGTAGAGGGCCCTTTCCTGGGCTAAGGAGCAGCCATGCTGGTGTGAAGGCCTTGGTGTTCTCACGCCAGGAGTGAAAGGACCCAGACCCTAAAGGTCACAGTGGAGAAGTCTGGTGGCCCTGCTTCCTCTCCAGGCGGCGCCATCATCACTGTGGTTTTTTTCTTCCACTATACAGAGAAATTCATGTGACTCAGAAAGAGCCAGTTCTTGGCAGAAGTTACCAGAGTTCAGCTGTGCAATCCCCAACAGTCTCTGCCTCACCTCAGAGCCCTGGTTTATTTGGTTTCGTTTTCAAAGGAGCTCTCTCCACAGCATCCTACTCCTGAAACACAAGCAGTGAGTGCTGCCTGCTGCCCAAGATGGTCCAGTGAGATGGCCTCATGAGAAGGACTGACAAGCCCTGTCAGCTGACGCCTTCTGGGCTCTGACTTCTCGGCTCAAGGTGCTCATTAACCAGGGTGTGGGTTCCAGAACTCAGGATTCCACTGCTCTGAACCACAGAAGATATGGTCAGACATGAACACTGCTCTACCCTTGGGACTATGGGCCCAAAATGTACACCACTGTTCAGCTTTTCCCAGTACTGTGGTTTGAATGTGAACTGTCCCCATAGGCTCATGTGTTTAAACACCTGGTTCTCAGCTGGCATCACTGTTGGGGAGGGTTGCGAGGAGGGGCCTCTTGGAAGGTCCATGGGGGCAGGCCTTGAGGTTAATGCTCTGCTTCTGGAGTGTGGGAGCTTCCTTTCTACCACCACACCTTCTGCGTAGTGACAGAGTCTATCTCCTCGGACTCTGAGTCATAATAAATTCTGCTTTCCCTAAATTGCTTTCTGACAGGCATTTAGCCACAGCAATGAGGAGTAATGAGTACAGCCAGTGAGATAAATGTGGATCTCCTGCGCGGGAATGCCTGAACCGTGACGCTGCCCACAGCCACAGTTCCCCTTATCAGGCCCTTAGAGGCCATGATTCCTAGAGAGTCTCAGAGTGCCCTGGACTACGGGGTGTCCCCTACCTTCTTGGCAGCTACGCTAGAGAAAGTCAGATCTACATGTTCCCAGGCTACCCCTGGTAACACTAGTCTTGAGAACACAATGGATTTTTGTTTTGTTTTGTTTTCTGAAACATCAGGGAAACCAATGAAAATCAGGCATTATAAAGCTCTGAAGACATTGAAGATGAGATCTGATTTCATCAGGTCAGAGTTGCTTGGGAAGGTGGAGGTATTTGAATTAGGACCAGATTGGATGCTCTTCCTCTGGAGGGTACCATGATGTCAAGGATAGTCTTTAAAATCACACACAATGTCAGTTGCAAGTGCTCTAAGCTTCCAAGGTGAACCCTCCTAGTGACCAGAAGGAGACAGTCAGAGGGGAGGATTCCCCATCAGTCTGTTACTTACTCTTCGGCCACCGGAACAAAACACACTGGAAAGCCTCTACAGGGCAGCACGCTCCCGTCCACTGCCTGGTATTATGTCATGCCTCAGGCTTTTCTCCTCACCTTTCCAATGCCTTCATCCTGTGGGGCACCTCCTACCACATCAGTGATGGATGGATGAGAGAAGTGGCCAGCGGTCACTGCATAGCCTGAACAGGATGGGTAGAAATCAAGGACATGCTTGAGAAGGAGGTCATATAAGAAAAACTACGCAGCAGAAGAAAACATTTCTTTGGTAGTATTCTATCCAGACAGTATGCTCTAGTTATTGTTGGGACATAAACCCTTCTGGAAGACAAGTGGCAGCTGTCAATCTCTTTATATTAAATAGCTTGTCTCGTAAAAGTGCATGCTCACAGGACACTGTGAGGGCAGTACCTTCTGATTGTCCCCTATGGAACAAGTAGGGTGCTAAATACTCTGTGTGTTTCTTACTTTGGGGAAATACAATTCTAATGACACAGTCCATATAAAAAAAACATAAAACTTCATGAATGAGCACAATTCTAATGACACAGTCCACACAAAAATGTACAACTTCATGAATGAGCACAATTCTAATGACACAACTTCATGAATGAATACAACTTCACTAATGAGCACAATTCTAATGGCACAGCTTCATGAATGAGAATACACATCCTTAGGGGTACAACCCCATCCAGGTCAAGAAACTAAACATAGGGCTAGGGATTCAGCTCAATGGTAGAGGGATTGCTTGGTATGCATAAAGCCCTGGGTTCAGCCGGGCGGTGGTGGCGCACGCCTTTAATCCCAGCACTCGGGAGGCAGAGACAGGCGGATCTCTGTGAGTTCGAGGCCAGCCTGGTCTGCAGTGCGAGATCCAGGAAAGGCGCAAAGCTGCACAGAGAAACCCTGTCTCGAAAAACCAAAAAAAAAAAAAAAAAAAAAAAAAAAAAAAAAAAAAAAAAAAGCCCTGGGTTCAATTCCTAATACTGCAAAATATTTCAATATTCTTTTTTTGCATATAGACAGTACCTGGCTAGCCACCAATGCTCAAGATTACCGAGTAATATTCAAAGCCAATCTGCATGAGTCCAGAGTATCTGCGGTTATCAATGATGTCACGTCCTTTTTAAGAGAAGTGAGAGATACTGATGATGGATGGATGCGTGGATGGGTGAGCAGATGGGCAGTCAAAGAATCTGGGCTTAAAAGGAACCCAGAAACAATGGGGGAAGGGCATATGATGTTGATTTAAATGTCTCCTGCTTCCCGCATGCCTAGCTGGCAGGCTGAAATCACACCCCTGCCCAGTAGAAAAAGCTTTCTCATGACCTTCAAACCCTAAGGCTGTGATTACATGTTGACCTGCGACACATGTCGGCTGCTATCACTTTAGCACAACTATCTCATTTTCTACGTGCTTGACTTCTCTCAGCCTGCAGGCTTGCATTATACAAGACTACCACGAGTGATACTCACCCTCAACTACTCCACGCTAATCCCTGTAGCAGATAAGGGCCTCCGGTTTGTTACAGAGAGAAGCCACAGGTCCTGTCCTCAGACCTAAAGCCACCAAGGAGCTGTGACTCTCTGTGCCTTCCCTTAAATCCCTGACTCAGTCTTGAGTCCATTCTAGTCACTAATTTATACAATGCCCTGGGAATGTGAGGCAAAACCCCCACCTCAGGGTGCTCACAGCTTAGTGGGAGATTCAGTACTAGAAGCAAGTGTGCCTCCGCAGCACACACCCTGGGGTTGGGGGCTTCAGTATTCAGAACCTGCACCAGAAACCGTGGGTCTATAACTGACCTCACTGCCTATCAGTCACGTGACTTTGACGAGTTCCGTAATGTCTTCGGACTTCCTCATCTAGGAACTGGACACGGCAGTGATAATGGCTGCCTTATAAGGCTGTTTCAGAAACTGGAAGAAATTACATACCAATTTGAATAGAGGGGGTCAGGAGTTTCCCTTGGCTTAATTTATATACAGCAGGCATGAGAGACATTATTTTGTCATTACTAACCTTCCTAAATTTAGTTTAATTTTCAGTCCACTTAAGGCCTGGACTGAACAAAAAGAATTGGTACTGTTACACAAACAAAACAGTCCACCTCTGTGTGCGTTTTTGTTTTTTGTTTTTTTGAGACAACTCTTGCTAGGTTGTCCAGGCTGACCTCAAATTTGTGATCCTCCTGCCTCTACCTCCAGAGTGCTAGGATTACAGGTATGGGCTACCGTGCCCAACTTATCTCTGTTCTTAAAAGAGCATGGCCTTCTTCCAGAACCTTCTCTCTCTCCCTCCTCTTCTTTCCTCCTTCCATCTTTGTTTCTTTCCTCCCACCCCACCTTGTTCTGAAATAGCACCTCCCTACGGAGTCTAGAATAGCCTCAAATGTCCTTGATTCCATAAACTTCCTGCCGAAGCTGTGGCCTCCATAGCAAGGACTATGGATACACAGTGATGTACCCAGCCCAGGATCATTTTTGCCGGGTGGTTGCTAAATTAAATTATGCCTATCTTCTTTCTAGACGATTAAAAGAATTGAAAAAATAAGAGAAATTTCCAGAGCCTTTAAGGGAAGCTCAGCACTTGATCTCATGGAAATTCTGATTCTTACTGTTTGGACTTGTTACCAGGAAGCAGACACACCATTCACAATGATCTCTAGGGAAAGCCAGGTTCAACGGCATTCATTCCGTATCTGGCCACCTGAATGTAATTGGCTGCTAAAGCAAGGCAATGGTTGGTCCCCTGGAAGCTTCCCCATCAGATTTTAACAAAGCCATCCAGTTTTCACAGGGTTTCTTCTTTGATCTCCCTACCACCCATGTATGCAACTAAATGTTAAGGAACTCTAATTAAAGTGTAATTAATTAGATTGATGGGTATAAAAGCCAACTACTGCTTCTTCCTATTAATAAAGCAATAATCCATGAGCTTGTGGTCATGGTTAACACTCACAGTCCACCTTGTCACCTACAGACTCTCCAGCTACTCACCCAGGTAGGTATACCGCCTGCTCATAATCATGTCATCGTTCAGTTTATAGTATGTGTTGTCTGTGAGATTCAGCACCTTGACCGTCCCAGCCCAATAAAATGAGCCTGGGGCACCCATGACCACCAGCTCCTAGGGGAAAAATCCAAAAGGAGACAGAGAGAGTTAGTTGATACGTTGAAAGATGCAGTCACAGCAAAGGAGAGTTGAGCATTGACATACAGTGCCTTTCTACGGCAGTGACACATTCGGTCCCAGATCCTGGGCAATCTGGACTCTACCATGTAGCCAGGATTTTCAGCCTAAAGATGAGATTACTAAGCAAGGGGAGAGAATGAGTGACAGACCAAGTCCCTGTTTTGGCCATCAGTGAGGCTTCATGGACACCCTCACCCTCCAATACACCCCCCCCCCAACACACACACACAGGTTCATCCTAAGATAAAACACGGAATGGTGAACAATTGATACTGTTCCTAAATCATGTGACTCCAGGAAACAGTGCTCAAGAGAACACAGCAACATCACACCTGGCATGGTGGGGCACTCCTATAATCCCAACAGTTGGGAAATGGAGGCTGGAGGATCAGGAGTTCAGGGCCAGCCTTGACTACATGGTGAGTTCAAATCTAACCTGAGCTGCATGAGATGTCTCAATAAAAATATTGGAGTTAAATGGCTCTGTTGGTAAAGGGGCTTTTGCAAAAGCCAGACCACCCAAGGACCATCCCCAAAACTCAAGGTGGAAAGAGAAAACTGATTCCTGAAAGTTGTCCTCTGACTACCATACATATACTACCCCAGGCACACCTGCATGCATGCATCAAGTGTGTGTATGTGTGTGTGTGTATATATATATATATATATATATATATATATATATATATATATATATATATATTATATATAATGACAAATAAAATTTTAAGTATGGAAAGAAGGTCCCTAGGGGGTGGGAGAGCACAAAGAGAGAGGGAAGGTAGAGAAGACTGATGGGTGAAAAAAATAACAAAAACAACTTTCATTCGAGAAAAAAAATAAAATCTAATTCTTTTGTAAGTTAATATTAAAAAAATACAACATGCACACACATGGAGCACATACACATACATAGACAAACACTCAAGTCTTTAAAAAAGAAAATAGCTCTATATAATAAAACAAAAATATAGGCACTGAGAAACAGTCCTGGGGTACACTTGAGTTTTTATTGAGATTATAAACTTTTTGAATAACGTATCTGTATAAATACACAGACACAAACCAGGCAGCTGGATCTCCATGTGTATACGGTCCCTTCCTCCACTGGCCCATAGGGCTATGGGAAGCCCTCTTCTCTTCTCTCCATCCCATCCTTTCTTCCTTTATAGACAGATCACCTCCACAGTCACCAGGAGAAGGTGGTGCAAGGCACAATCACTCACCCATCCACTCACTCTCCTCACACTGGTATGAAAACAGTGCCAGTTCTCAAAGGGTGTTTGAAAGGCAAGCCATGGGTTCATGAGAGGAGAGAGACTCTTCCTGGCCTCGTGCTTAAAAAGGAATGTGTAATCAATGCCCAAACACAAAGGGCACCGGAGAGCTTGAGTGATGCCCTCAGGACCAGTTGTATACACAGTGTGGAATTCTCTTCATCTGCAACTTGTTCTGAGCAACAGCAGGAGACTGCAAAGACTCTGCAGGGCCCTGAGTGAGGGACACACTGTTCGCCTGTGATTTGGATTTATCCAGAAGAAACACTAAGTAGATAGTTAATATCTCCTGCTACCTCTCAAGTGTCACAGAGTACATAAACACAGTCATCTTCTTCCTTAAAAATCGTAAAAGATGTCTGGAGACCAAGCTAGTTTGTAAAGCGCTTGCCACAGATGCATGAGGACCTGAGTTCAATCCCCAACACCCACATAAAAATTCAGGCATGGTGGCACGTGCCTGGAATGCTGTCGTGGGGAGAATGAGGCAGGCAGCTCCCTGGAGTTCACTGGTCAGCCAGCCTAATCAGCAAACTCAGGTTCATTGAGAGACCCTGACTCAAAAAAAAGGTGAAGGGCTCCTGAGGAACAACGGCACATGAGGCTGACTTTTGGCCTCTATAGATGCATGTACGCATGCGTACACATATGCACATGTATGTATGCACACACACACACATGCACACACTAATGATAACAATGAAATTGAAAACATGAAGACAAAACTCCTATTTTTCCTCCTTTCTTCTTTTAGTCATCACACAGTCTATCTCATCTCAGCCCAAACTGGCAGATGCCGCCAAAGCTGCGGCCATCCTGGCTGTATTCAAGGGAGACACTGACTTCCTGGAAGCCCTCATGTTTGGCTTTTCCTATTCCCTGTGAGTGGTGGCTGGGTCCTTTTTGGTGCTTTTCACAAATGTCAGAACAATGTGATCAATTCTAAGTTCTCTCTCACACAATACACACAAGTAAAAGACACAGTTGACAAAATCCAACCCCTCAACAAACAGTGTGTGCCTTTCCCCAAGATTCCTCTAAGGGACAAAGTCACCTGGATGCGCCTGAAAGGAGCTGCCAGCCTTTGTCTGCCACCGGGCAGCACAGCATCTACTATTAAATCTGAGCCAAGGAATATCACTTGACATCTCCATGGTGGGCTGGTCCTTCCTTGTCTCCTCTAGAAGCTTGGAGGATGTCACCTCTGATGGTCTAGTCTACAAAAATGGCTAACATTGTCCTTTATCCTCAAGGACACAGGGCATCATAACTCAAAGACGATTGATGACCTCAGGGGCATTGACCCACAGGTCAGTCTCGGGTGGGAACGGTCTGGCCCAACATGGCCACATCCAGCAGGCTACAGCTCACGGCAGTGGCAGAGGGTAGGGGCCAGCAGGAGGGCAGAGGAGGGGCATGGGGCCTGCCTGACCCCTCCAACTACATTTCCTGTTCAGTTGCAGACGGCTAAAGTTCCAGAAATGAGGGAGACAGTGAGTTCAAAGACCTGCTGTTTACAGGGGCCCAGAGCCTGGGAACCAAAGCTGAGGCTGAGGCACAGGCAAGCCAGGAGACAACGGCCGGAGTTGGAAAACTATACGGCCAGGCCTTCCCGCCAGAGCCGTCCACCCTCTCCTGTGCCCTGGACACTCAGTCCCTACTTATCTACAGAGCCCTGGAGGCAAATGTCAGGGCAAAGAGGTTATCTTGGGCTCTGAGTCCCCATTCTCTCCTCCTTCTGGTCACCCTTAGCTCGCACTGCTGCCGGGCCTCTCCTACACTGCCCTGCCCCCCCACCCTTTGCAAGCCCTCCTTCTGTCCAGCTCCAATGTCCCACCCTCTCCAACTTACCAGCTGATGGGGTCCAAAAGATACACCTCCTCCTGTAACCCCCAGGAACCCCTGTCCCTCAGTTCCTAGTCAAAAGCTTAATGAGTTCTGATTTCTATCATGAATCAACCCTCTCCTCTATCCTGAAGGGGAAATATCGCCACACTGCCCCATGTTGAGTCACTCAAGCCCTAACTCTGCCTGTGGGCAGCCCGTGCCCAAGAATATTCTAGAAGCAGCTCTCTGAGTAGCTCAATACCTCACCCTTAAGACTGAAAACAGAATATACCAAAGTTCAGTTGTTGAACGCCTTTGGGAGAGCTGTGGGTAGCAAGCTGTAGCACACAGGGCCTTGTACGCTATGCCACAGTGAGAATGTGCTCTGTCCTGGCAGCGGCCATGGCGATGTGTGCAGGAGGGGGTGGGGCAGTCGATGAGGACAGAGAGGCAGGGGGGCCCAGGAGGCTGTGGACAGCGCAGCTTAGATTTCATCAAAAGCAGATGGGAAGACACTGGGTGTCTGAGCAAGGAGAACCATGATGTCTTTGCTGTCTGTAGAGGGTGGTTCTGAGGCTCCTGTTGGGAGGCCAGACTTGGGGAAAGATGGCAGGGGTTCTGCAGTGGGGAGGGAGGATTCAGAGAGAAAGCATGTCTCTGTGAGGGGCTGTGGACGTGTGAGATGGTAGAGAGGAAGGCAGGAGGAGATCTCATTTTAACTTCAACGCTACAACAAACTGTGGCACCAATCCCAGAACCTGGCGTGGAACTAACTCTGTGTAGACCAGGCCGGTCCATCCTTTTGACATCCCAACAGAACTTGGTATCCATGCTTAAGAGCTGTGCAAATGTGATAAATCAATTCGCAAGAGTAAATTTTACATTTTAAATACATTTGTATTTTGTGTTGGGCCCCACGGTTTGAACATCACTAGTACAGAGTCAGGAAAGGGTGCTGATGTGAACAGGCGTGGCATGCTGGGGGAGACAGGGTTGGAAGCAAAGCACCTGGTGCTTACTATTCCAGAGTGCAGCTGATGAAACTCTTGTCTTCGTTTCCTCTGGACTAGCTACTACATCACAGACTGCTTTCTCGGACTTGAGAGGGCATCTCTGAGAGTCGGGTGGACAGTTGCACTCCTGACTCTGAGCTGCTTAGGAGGAAAGCCCCAGACCAGAGAAGACTCTTTCCTGCCCCCTCAGTGTTACACATGCTCCTCCAGGAGGGAAGGCACAGGGTCCTGAGAGTCAGGCCTGGGCAGTGTGGAATCAGGGCCTCTGTCTTCCATGGAACAGGAGGCCATGGGGTCAGAATGTCAGAACTGGCTTTGTAAAATCCCTCAGGCTACTGGGCAGAGAACATATGGCTCCTCTCAAGAAAGGGCCCAGGCTGGAGTGGAAAAAAAAAAAAAAACCTACACAAGAGTGGCAGCTGCATGACACTGAGAATTCATTAAAGACTGAGCTGTAGGCTTTAAAATGGAAGAATTTATATTATGTATATTTGACCATGATTGGGGGGGGGGGGGGCTTTAGAAAGATGACTCAGCAGTTAAGAGTGCTTGCTGCTCATCTACAAGACCTGAGTTCAGTTCCCAGCGCCCATATCAGACAGCTCACAACAACTGTGACTCCAGCACCAGGGAATCTGATGCCCTCTTCTGGCCTCGGTGGACACTGAGCTAACATACACACACATGCACATGCACTCACACATATACACATAATTTATAAAATCTTATTTTTTAAAAATTAAGGATTGTGGGAGACAATTTGGGGTCAGTGAGTCAGCACGGGGTGCTGGTGGCTTTTGTAGAAGCGTCGTGGCCGTCACCAGGTGAAGTGATGGCAGAAAAGGGCAGTCATCTGGGGTGTGTTCTAGGGGTTAAACAGGATTTAGATGAACTTGGGGTGCAGAGGGACTTCTGATGTTTGGCCTGAACAAGTGCATGGATGGTACTGTCGCTTGCAAAGCCAAGAGGGGGATGGCATGTGGCTGGCTGGGGACTGCAATGGCTGTGTGTAAAGACACTTGGCCCAAAACTTGACCACCTGAGTTCGATCCTGGAACACGCAGGGTAGGAGGAGAGAACTCACTCCTGAAAGTTGTCCCCTGATCTCCACACACGAGCCATGGAATGTTCACCCAGACACATATGCACAAAATAAAGAGATGTAGTTTCAATAAAGAGTACCTAAAAATGTCCTAGCAGTCAAAAATCACTCTGTTCCTGTCACTTGGGCACATTCCAGAGTAGAAGCCTTCAGAATTCCAGGGATGGAAAGCCTGATGTGTGTAAAATTGAGTCTCTCTGCTAAGGAGGGGGAAGTGATATGAAGTGACACCCAGGTGACTGACATACATTCAAACTGCTGTCAGCTCCTTCCATAGATCTCAGGCCAAGTCAACTCCGTAGAAATCTCCCCATGAGCCAGCCCAGCCCCCAACACCCACACAGTCCAGGCTCAGCTGGTACCCTTCATCAGGTTTAAAGTCCCCCGGTAGAGACTTGAGAATCTACTCACTTGGGGCTCAGCTGCCCGGGACACCAGAAATCCCATCTCCAGGGGCCACCCAACCACAAAATGGAAAGGACCAAACACCAAGAAGGGCAGAGAAAGAAATGCCACATGGCTGACACCCACCTCAGTGAAGAAGCCTGCCATCCCGGCCTGGCAGGAGCCATGTTCCTCCCCATACTTCTTCTTATACTCTGGAGGGAGGGGGAGAAAAGCAGACCACAGGCATGTCAGTGTGTGCCAGGCATGTGCGGATCTGACCACTTCCCCCGCACCTCTGTGGGCTGGGCCCAGGGATGCCGCCCAGGCTGAGGCACAGGACGAAAGTCTTGGGAATTCACCAGAGCAGGCTCTGAAGTCATCAGGTAGCCAGGCTGCCAAGTGCCTCAGAGGATTACCTCCATTCACGAGAGAAAAAGGAGTGACAGCCACTGTCATTAGCCAGGAGGCTGGTGACAATTACCCCATTGACTTCAGAGAGGACTGAGGTCCCGAGAGGGCCCGTGGAGCTAAAAACAGGATTCAGAAACGGAACACTGTAGACATTGCCATGGGGAGCCCCCTGGAAGGAGGTCAACCCTCCCAGAGAGCCCCTGGCAATCTGCCTTCTCCTGGGCAACCAGAAGCAAGCCATCCACCTGTGGGCTGAGGAAGAGAAAACCGGCCCCAGCATGTGGTCACACTCTTGAGGTATGTGTAGCTAGTGTGTGCAAACACCTCAGCTGCCTTGTGTGGAAGAAACAACCAGAGCTCCTGGGGCCAAAAGAAAACTGAGTCGGGGCTGAGGAGTTAGCTGAATTGATAAAAAAATGTTTGCGTGGGAGCATGAGGACCTATGCTCAGGCCCCAGAACCCATGTTCTCAAAAAAGTGGAGCATGTGCGTCCTCGTAATCCCAGTGCTGGGGAGGTGGACACGGGAGACTCTGGATGCCTGCTCGGTGAGACACAAGTCAGTGAAGGACACTGTCACAAAAAACAAAGAAGATGGCACATGAGGTCAACCTTTGCAGGAGTGCACAAATGTGCGTGCACTAAACACATAAACACAACTGAACATGCACCCACATGCACACCATGCACTACTCAGCCTAGGAGGACATTTTTGTCGCTGTTTTACTATTAAAGCATGCGGGAAGAGAGGGAGGCCACCTGAGGGCTGCTTAGCCGGCTCCAGGCTTTGCCTCTCTTCCTTCCCATCATCGCATCGATTCTCCTGAACTTAGAAACATAGCTCTCCATTCAGGAACAGGTCAGAAAACCAGTTCTCAGAGAGATGAAGTCAGTCACCAAGGGTCACACAGCTACTTCACACACAATGTTTTACCGCTGTGATACAAAGTGAGTGATTTTGCAAGATCAAGAGGTTGACTGACTTTGTGAAGTCATCTCAGGAACAAAGAGTAGGAGGTGGAGACGTGAGAGGGCCCTCGAGTGTCCCCAAGGATGTGGCAATAACACTGCCGGAGACGTTCAGGCTGGGGCTGACCAGTGTTCACCTAGTGACCCCACACTGTCCCCAAGGCTCTCAGTGATTCTCTAGCATCATTAAAGGCAATGGAAATATTTTGTGAAAGACTAAATAAATAACACAAAGGAACAATGAAGCTATGATTGCAACAGGACAGGCTTCCTAAAGCTCCAAGTGTGTGCTCCAGGCCGAGGGGAAAGGCCTTGGGGAAAAAAAGGGAGAAACTCAGTTTCCAACAACACACCGCAGAGCCTGTAACATTTTCCAGTAAGTGGCCATTAATCCAGGCTAAATTACAATGGAACATTAATTGAGTTACTTCTCTCCCCTGTGAGGCTAAAATCAGTTCCACCCGCCTTGTCCACTCACTATGAGGAAGACTTCCTGGCTGTCAAAAGCAGCCCAAAATCTCACAGTGGGGCCTGAGTGGAAGAGATGGGCAAAGAAACAAATCCTACATCAATTGTGGGGTACAGAAATGATGCAAAGCGAAATTGCCTCAAACAGCGCAATGTGGGACTAGAGAGAGGCTTAGCAGTTAAGAACACTTGCTGCTCTTCCAGAAGATCGGTGTTCAATTCCCAGGACCCATGTCGGGCAGCTCACAACTGCCTGTAACTATAGCTCACACACACACACACTAAATCTTTTTTTAAAAATTAGCACAGCAACAAAATGTCCAACTTAAGCAGCGACAAATAAAACCTAGAATGTCTGATAAATGGTTTTCACCTACAGACGCTAAAGCTAAATAAGCCACTGTAATTTCTACATGTGTGCATGTGAGTGCCTGTGTGGGTTTACACACAGGTGTGCAGGTAAGAATGTGGAGGCCAGAGGACAACCCCCAACACTACTCTTCAAAGGCCATCCACCTTTGTCTTTTGAGTCATGACCCCTCACTGAGCCTCAGGATCACCAGTTAGGCTAGAAGAAGCAGAGACTCGGAGTCTCCACTTCCCCAGGGCCGAGATGACAAACTCGAACTAGCACGTCCTGCATTTCATGGGCGAGCTTGCAGGCCAGGCACACTACCCGCTAAGCATCTCCCTGCAACTGTAACTCTAAAACATGAAACAATCAAGGAATCTCGGACTTCAGGAGTACACAGAGACCATCTTGCCTAACACAGCTCAGTCTTATAAATCTGACATGATAGCAATTATGTGCAAATGTTACACCTTTTAAAGCACCCCAAGTCGTTTTATGGCTTGGACTCTAAAGACAGTTCTCAGAGAAACATCACCATGCCTCCCTCAACCTCAAATCTCGAGGGTGTTCCCTACGCTGGGAGCTGAGGTTTCTGAGGTGGCCCCATCCTGGCCTAGGCTAATGTCCTACGGGGCGAGTTGTTGCTGGTACTCCAGCCTCAGCGAGCAGGAGGTGCTGCATGGAGGACAGCCGCCACTTCTCCAAGCTGGCACTGCCCTATTCCAGGGCTGAGGGCCTGGGACACACCAGCAATGGCTTAGACATTTCTAAGGTTACCAGGTCTGGGCCTGCCCTCTTGGAAGGCTCCAGAGCAAGGATGAATGTGGAGGCCTTGCCTGGACCCCACTACTCAGAAATCCCTGCTAGAGGACAGCCCACATCCCAGCCTCCCAGAAACCTCTGTGATGCAGCCATGAACTCTCCTGCACCACCCTTCCCATACACACCCAGGGGCAATGGTAGCCTAGTTACTCTATTCTTGGAGGCCTCAGTTTTCTAAATGTCATAGGAATCTACAGCCTTCCAGACACCCCCTCAGCTTCTCTGCTCAGGTGACCTTGCAGGTAAACATAAATTATACACTTCCCATCATGAAGATGGCAAGCTTATTTGCCTAAGTGTCCTCAGCACTAGACTGCATTTGCCTGACTACATTTCACTGAGACCCATGAAGAAATAAATGCACAAGGGCCAGGCATGGATGGTTCTCCTGCTGACTAAGTCCTGAACTTTGAAATCTCTCTGCAGCCCCTGGCCTTCTCACCTACCCTTCCCACCTCCAACCAGTTAGGCTCCCAGAATGCCATTCAGCACTACTTGAAAAGGCTTTGTGCTCCGTGTACTAGGAATCACAAATTCTACAGCCAATTCCACCACTAACCCAGAGACCTAAGGCCATAAAAAGTCATTCTAGGAAGGGAAAGATCTGCTGGATGGTAGTGGCTCACACCTTTAATCCCAGAACCTGAAGACAGGAGGCAAGGGAATCTCTGTGAGTTCAAGGCCAGTTTGGTCTACAGAGCGAGTTCCAGGATAGCCAGGGCTACACAGAGAAACCCTGTCTTGAAAAACAAAATAAAATAGAAAGAAAAAGAAGGGAAAGACCCACAGCAGAGATTTTTCTGGGTTTTCCACACTGGCTCTACCTTGGGTAGGTCTGTGTTCTTTATAGGACTCAGGAGAAGCAGGACAAAGCATCCATCTTTTCAATCCA
Organism: Peromyscus californicus insignis; assembly: GCF_007827085.1. NCBI lineage: Eukaryota > Metazoa > Chordata > Mammalia > Rodentia > Cricetidae > Peromyscus > Peromyscus californicus. Next base: position 113,048,320 of record NW_026294402.1, on the reverse strand, counting down.
TGTCCACCCTTGTGACCTTCACTGACTATCTCTGAAGACCTGGGAGCAGTCACACAGCCACAGATGGGACAACCCACTCCCCAAAGCTACAGTAATGGGAAGTCCTCATGCCTGTGCTCATGGCCTCTGGGCGAAGCCAAGCCCTCTGAAGCAGAGTGAGCAGAGCACCCACCTGTCTTGGGGCTCTGCGGCATCAGGCCATGGGGGCCTGAACTCCCACTGCCACGACCAGACACCCCACTCCTTTCCAGGAAAACAAAACAAGACACAACATCATGGTGACTAGGGATGTAGTTCAGCTGGTAGAGTGAGTGTGTGCATACTAAACCCTGGGTTCCATCATGAGCTGGGCATGGTAGTACATGCTTATAATCTTAGCACTCAAGTGGTAGAGGCAGTAGGATCAGAAGTTCAAGGTCATTCTGGATAACATGAGACTCCATGTCTATACTAAACAAATTCAGAACCAATATCTTACAGACACTAAGGGTCTAGTATATAGAGGGCTATGCTAATATATTCAAATAAAAACCTAAACACTTGATTTTGCTTTCCTGGTCTTGAGTAGGAGGAATGTCCTCTGCACAAAGCTATGGAAGTGGGCTGGGTAGAGCCAAGGACACGGGGCTGGCCCAAGAAGAGCAAACCCAAGAAACGTGAGTCACCCCTGTCTCCATTGAGCAGTCCAGGAAGCACACAGCAGAGGGATCCAGGAGGAGTTGGGATGACCTCCAGCCTCCTGTGTTCCCAGGAAGACCCTTTTGTACACAATCACAACGGCAGTTGGCCCCAGTGTCTGGGTGCTCCTGGCCTTGCCCACTTAGTCTCCAGCAGTCCCCACAGTCATGGCCACACAGAGAGGACTCTAAGAGGCAGAGCTGTCTCAGTTACAGAACAAAACATTTATCCACCTCACAGACACAGGAGAGAAGCAAGCTCCGTCACAGTAGCCTGCCTTTTTTGTAACGTGCCCAGCTATCTGACCCAGGGAAAATGAAGCCGCTAAGCAAATATGGCCAGGCCGAGGAAGAGGACCTGGAAGGGGGAGAAGACCTCTCTGCTGCAGGCAGGTCTGATATGCTTGGCTAGCACCACACACTTTAATTCAAGTCCTGGGCTCCTCCCTCCAAAGCAGCTGGTTTCACAAACCCTGCCTAAACAGAGGCCATTCCAAGAGGAGGAGAAACACCAGCTTCAATACCTGCAGCCTACCCTGAAGCTATGAATTGTGATCGACATTACAAACCCACAGAACTGCATGCTAGGGTAAGCCTTAGACCGACACAGAACAACATGTGCACACATTCTTCATAGCAGCTCACTTCTGACCACATGTTGAAGGAAATGTGATTTTCCAAAGCCAATGATTTCTTTTCCTTTTATTTTTTGCATGTATTAATTACACATCATTTGAAGTTTCATAAAGGCAATTGCTTTGGGGTATATTATGTACTTTGATATATTCATCTCCCCCAGTCTCCTTCCTTCCTTCAGTCTCTCTTGTGCTTTCAGATAATACATAGTCATGTATATAACTGTGTGTGTGTGTGTGTGTGTGTGTGTGTGTGTGCATGTGTATGTGTGTGTATGTATGTGTGTGCGTATATATGTGTATGTGTGTGTGTGTCATCAAGGAATGATAAATGACTTAATAATTGAACATTAAACAATGATTTTGGAATCGATGCTTATAGGTATACAGGTGTGTATAGAAAGAATTCTAGGATCTAGTTTGTGGCTGTGATAAAAAACACTGGCCTAAAACAGCTTGAGGAGGAAAGGGTTTATTTCTTCTTACAGTTAACAGTCCATCATGGAGGGAGGCTGAGGCAGAGACACAGACAGGAACCGAAGCAGGGAGCATGGAGGAGCGCTGCTGACTGGCTTGTTTCCCCGGGCTTTCTCAGGATCTTTCTTCTACAGCCCAGGACGCCTGCCCAGGGATGGCACTGCTCACAAGGGGCTAGACCCTCCCACATCCATCAGCAACCAAGAAAACGCCCCCAAACTAGTCCACAGGACGATCGGATAGAAGCCGCACCTCAGTGGAGATTCTTTCTGCCTAGTTATGTCTACGTTTGTGCTAATTTGACAAAAACTATGACAACCCACTGCTGTGGGATGGTCTGTATGACAAATGTGTTGCTAATTAGTCAATAAATAAAACACTGATTGGCCATTGGCCAGGCAGGAAGTATAGGCAGGACAAGGAGGAGAATAAAGCTGGGAAGTGGAAGGCTGAGTCAGAGAGACACTGCCAGCCGCCACGATGACAAAGAGCAGGTGAAGATGCCGGTAAGCCACGAGCCATGTGGCAAGGTATAGATTAATGGAAATGGATTAATTTAAGCAAGTTAGCAAGAAGCCTGCCATGGCCATACAGTTTGTAACCAATATAAGTCTCTGTGTTTACTTGGTCGGGTCTGAGCAGCTGTGGGACTGGCAGGTGAGAGAGATTTGTCCTGACTGTGGGCCAGGCAGGAAAACTCAAGCTACAACCCACAATTAAGACAAAAGCATGCTGTTCATCTTTATAAGTCTGGCTTATTTCACTCAATATGAAGATCTCAGGTTCCATCCACTTTGTATTAAAACAGAATTTCACTTTAAATGGCCCAACTAATATATATGTATATGTATATATTAGTTGTGTGTATATTTGTATTATATGAAGATATATACATATATAAAACTTTCTGTATGTATTCTTTTGATGGGCATCTAGTCTGTCTTATATCTTGGCTCTTTGAACAGTGCCTCAAAGAACATGGACATGCAGATGTCCCTGTGGAATCCTGACTTAGAGTCCTTCGTGTATATAGCTAGGAACAGGATAGCCTACTCACAGGATAGCTCTATTTGTAGCCTTTGGCGAAGTTAGTGTGTAGGTGTGCCTGTGTGTGCCTGTGTGTGCTTGTGTGTGCTGACGCCCTTGCCCATGTGGTCACATGTGGAAGCCAAAGGTTTACTTTCGGTATCTTCTTCGAACACTTTCTACTTTTTTGACAAGATCTCTCAAGGAACTCAGAGCTCACTGATACGGCTAGCATGGCTAGGGAGTGAACCCCTGCAGCTGCCTGTCTCTGTCCCCGGCCCCACACGGGGGTTACACACAGGCACCACCACACCTGGTCTTTACGTGGGTCCTGGGATCTGAAGTCGGCTCATGCCCGCACAGCAAGCACACTAACCCCAGAGCCTTCTCCTGCTCAAAATCAGTCTTCTTAATGCACTGACCTCACAATCGTTCTTCCAGTTGTTCTCAACTCAGCTAGAAAATAACCTATCAGGTCCAGCCTTAAATTATTTCCAAACATCACCAAGGAGCGATAAATCTCTTAGTAACTGAAAATAAGACAGAAATTTAGGAGTCTGTGCTTATCAGCAGACAGGTCTTCAGTAATAAAATGAGTATTTACCTCCCCCCAAAAGGAAGAGAAGATTAACTACCTTCCATTCTATGCACTTCCGTCTACATGGGAAATAAAGAATAATGCTATAAATAGAGAGGTTAGAGAGGAAGAGGGAAAAACTTATCTAAACAATTCCTGAGGAGGCTGTGGCAAGTCCTGAAAGCTGACTGAATAAAGCAATTAAAAAAGAAGAGTATCTGAAGAGGAGAAAAGAGCTATAGAGAATACTTAATAGTTTTGACCTTTTGCATCCATTTTACAGATCAGGGCGCCATTGTTCACAGCCTGCGGTTTACCTACAGCCACAGGGCTCATTAGCCTTGGTCAGCAGTGAAGGGCGGGGCTGCTGGCCTCTCACCCACTTCTGCCACCTTTCATGCTTGCTTTTCCAAAGGAAGGTTTGCCATCACAGACAAATGGGTTGTTTAAAATGTGGTATATGGCTACAATGGAATAGTATTCTGCCTTGAAATGGAAAGAAATTTTGATACATTCTACTACATAGACTATACCCTGAGGCCACTGGGCTAAACGAAGTTAGCAAGTCACGTATTTGTGTACATATTGGATGATTCCACGTGGATGAGGTATCCAGAGTAAGCAAACTCATGGGGAAAAGTGGACCGGTGGTTGCCAGGGGCTGAGGAGGAAAGAGATGGGGAATCAGTGTTGACTGGGGACAGATTCAGATGGGAACCATGAAAGTGTTCTGGAGAGAGGCAGTGGGGACAGCTGCCCAGTGTGAACTGGATTGGGGCATACTTCAAAAATGGTTACAATGTGGTTATGTATTTTTTTTTTTTTTTTTTTTTTTTGGTTTTTCGAGACAGGGTTTCTCTGTGTAGCTTTGCGCCTTTCCTGGAACTCGCTTTGGAGACCAGGCTGGCCTCGAACTCACAGAGATCCGCCTGGCTCTGCCTCCCAAGTGCTGGGATTAAAGGCGTGCGCCACCACCGCCCGGCCTGGTTATGTATATTTTTAACAATAAAAAATTACAAGGAAAGGAGCTAGAGAGACGGCTGGGCTGGTAACAGCAGGTACCCACTGGAGTTAGATTTGCAGTTACAGGGGATCCAGCGCCCCCTCTGGCCACCACAAGCACTGCACTCACATGCACATACCTACCTATCGACACATGCACACAATTAAAAATAAAGTATCTTTTAATTACAAAAAAATTGAATTTTAACCCATTAATAGTTGCTTCCTCTCAGGATCTAACAAGCAAGATTCTGCCTCCTCCTACTCCAGAAGCATCAGCAAGAAGGCTGCATAATAACGGGTGTGTGTTCAGCTCGGTACCCACTGGGTTCCGTTTTCTCCCTCCAGAAAAAGCAGCCCTGGGCATAAGACAGTCACATTTCAGTGAGAGCTCCAGCTGAGAACTGAATAGAACTCAGTGTTGTGGCTGAAGCGAACATACTCATGAAACAACCAATGACGAACCACTGAACTACCAAAACTAAATGTGGCCAAGGTTTTCTGCCCTCTGGAACTGCAGGGCTTGCCTCTAGATTACATCTAACATTTAAAAAAAAAACCTGAAGCACGCCAACGGAAAAGGGCCATATGGTAAAACCTACGCTGCACTGAAAAGGCCAACAAGTCTCCCTGTGCTTAACACATCCTTAATAAGACCTTCATCAACTTCCCCTGAACCTCCATTTTCTCATCTCTACAACTTGGCTGTGACCCCTGACCCCAGCCAGGCAGGGTGACACTGCACTTGTAGCATCCAGGAGACAAAGTCGGGAGATCACATGGTCCAAAGCCAGCTTCACTGCACGTGAGCTCCAGGGCAATCAGGGCCTACACAGCAGGACTCCGTCTCATAAAACTATAAGAAAATGCTGACCCCAAGACGATGTGATCGTAAGTATGATCACAAATTCAAGAGCCAATCCCAGCTCCCAGCACCCGATAGGTATTTAATAATTGTCAGGTGAATTCCAGTCTGGGCCCTTCCCAGAGAACATTCCCTAAGACAGCCACACAGACAGGATACAGCCATTTTTAGGATACAGTCTTGGAAAATGTGGACTTCTGAACATTAGAAGATGTCATTTAAATAGTAAACCTGCACGATGTGTGGAAACTTATTTGATGTATAGAATCTATTTTTGCCCCAAAAGTCCTGGATCCAAGAAGAAACTTAGAATTCTTGAATCCCAGGGCCATTTCCAGAGACCTCGGACCTCCTTTCAGCCCTGACTATCCTACGGAGCCACTCTCCTTTCCTCGTGCCCTGTGTGTGTGTGTGTGTGTGTGTGTGTGTGTGTGTGTGTGTGTGTGTACATGCCCATATGTGTGTGCACTCATGCATGTGGAGGTGAGATGTTAACATCAGGGGTCTTCCTCAGTCACCCTTCACCTGATTCTGACACAGGCCTCTCACTGAACTTGTAACTCTCCAGATCACCTAGGCTAGCTGGCCAGTGAGCACTGAGTGCCAGGGATCCTCCTGCTTGGGCCTCTTCAGAGCTGGAATACAGGTGCACGCTTTTAAACTGGCTGTTTTTTAATGGGTTCTAGGGGACTGAGTGGGGTTCTCACGCCTATGCAGCAAGCACCTCACCAGCAGAGCACTCTCTCCAACCCCAGGACCTTCTTCTTAACTGGACAGAATACGGAACAGCATCCTCTTGTTTAACTCACCATATTTATTTGAGGTAATGTTAAGCTCTTTGGAAAGCAGAAAGCCCTGTGTAAAAGCAGGGCTCATTATTTAATAAAAACAGATGGGGTTTCTTCTTGAATTTTTAAATGGATGGGCTCAGCCCTTTACAATTCCTTCTAAAACAAAAGAAAAACCCACCCAAACCTCAACCACTTTTGATTTGTAAATGGATCATGATTGATTTTTATCCTGTGTGGGGTCCTGGCCTTCAGCATTAAGGGAAGAAAACCAAACGTCTTCACCATCGAATGCTGTGGTCTGATTCCTTCCCTGGGAATGACCACTGCTTAAGAAATGCACATGAGAAATAAAAGGCCAGCTGCCCTGAGAGCATGGCAGTTTTTAAAAATCAACTTTAAAGCACAACAGATGTGATCGATTCAGACCCCTTCAATCTCAAACTTAAGAACGTTTACACACAACATCAGATCCTTTACAGCAACCAGGACAGGGAACTTAACAAATGGATTACACAAATAAGACCTTCACAGCTAGTTAAGAAAAGACAATCCAGGCATGGTGGCACACGCCTGTTTGTCATTCCAACAGCTGGGAGGCTGAGGCAAGGAGACAGAGAAGTTCAGACCAGTTCCAGCTTCATAGTGAGGCCTGACTCCACAAACCATTATAGACCTTCCAAGGCTCTGCAGATCACTTTAACAGGACCCAGCTCTCCACCCTTAATTATCAGTTCACTAAAAGCATCCACTGAACACCTTCTGAGGATGTTACATGACTGGAGAGTTAATCAGAAAATTCTCATTTATTGAGCTTAGGACTGTGTTAGGCACTTGAAACACCTCAAATCCCTTGTCAGGAGGTACCCATCTCCCCAGGAGAGGACACAGAAACTTTCCAAGCTTGTGCAAGATCACCTAATTGGAAAGGAGGAACAGACACTTGTCAATCATGTGACTGTTGGGTAGCACCACATCCTGAGATACAGTTGGTACCATCATTGCTACTAACTACATTTCTTTAAAACGAAACAAACTATATTCATTCGTTTGTTTATTTATTTATTCATTTATTTGTGGGGCAGGGGCATGTGCACATGCTACTGCGCACACGTACGTGGAGGTCAAAGACAACTTATAGGAGTCAGTTCTCTCCTTCCACCACGTGAGGCCTGGTGTTCAAACTCAGGCTTGGCAGCAAGCGCCTTTACTGGCTGAGTAGACGTCTCACTGGCCCTCTAACTGCACCTCTCAATCCATGAACACTGCTAATTTTACCAGGCTGCTCTCAAGTCACCCCAGACTCATGAGATTTTCCCCATAACAATAAAAAGATGGGTTGTTTGACGTCTCCCGCTGAGCTCTGGCTTCTTGCCTTGCTGGGTTCAAGGATAAAGGATAAAAGAAGTGTCTGTACTTGATTTTATCACATGTACTGACTTAAGTTTTGGGAGGCTTAAAATACTCTGGCGTGGTGGTTGGAGACATAGTTGGGGGATCTGATACCTCTGACCTCCAGGGGCACCTGCACTCACATGCACATACCCACACACAGACACATGATTAAAAATAAAATAAAATTTAAAAAAACCGTTTCTGGTGTATTTAACAGTCACTAATGGTTAATAGTGCTCACTCTATTTTTCTGGTAATCTCCCCAAGTCATCCCCCTTTGTTCTTATCTTCTCCCACACTCTGACAAAGATGGCATACGGCATAATGATACTGTCCTCATATGACACAAACGTAAACTTAACGTGTTGCTGAAGGGATGCGCTGTGAGTTTATCTTACTTCATGTCCTACTCTTTTTTATTTCCAATTCCTTCTGTATTTCCTGGTTCCAACAGGATATTTTGGTAGCCTCTCCCATCTAACAGGAAGCACCTGAGAAGCCATGAGGAAAATGTCCTGTGCCAAACCCAAGACCAGTATTTTTTAAGAAATCAAAAGCTTTAGGATCAGGAGAGATGGCTCAGTGGTTAAGAGTGTGTACTGCTCTCACAGAGAACCCAATTCAGGTGATTCAAAGCCACCTGTAAATTCAGCTACAGGGAATCTGATGCCCTCTTCTGGCTTTCCTGGACACCTTCACTCATATGCACACACACACACACACACACACACACACACACACACACACACTTAAAAATAAAATCTCTCTTTTTTTTTTTGAGACAGGGTTTTTGTGTGTATCCCTGGCTGTCTTGGAATTCACTCTGTAGAACAGGCTGGCCTCGAACTCAGGGATCCACCTGCTTCTGCCTCTCGAGTGCTGGAATTAAAGGTATGTGCCACCACCTCCTAGCAATAAATTCTTTTGTAAAATACAAAAAAAAGGCTCAAGACATTTTGGAACACAAAGAGACTTTACCAAACTAACCTCCCACTCTTCCTAAGGTTGCATCGTGGACCCTCAGGAAAGCCCTACTAGGAGCCACCACAACAGAACAACAGGGGGCTTTCTGAGCACTGCCACCTGAGCTCTCTCGTGAGCTCCCCATAACAACCCGAAGAGGAGTGGAGGCAAGCCAGCATCCACTCCCACTGCAGAGCAGGCAGCAGCTTTAACTGCGCCAAGGAGGAGGCAGTGTGGCGCATTAGCCTCCTTCAAGCCTGCCTCAGCAGCTCCTGCATTCTGTCACTGTTGTACAGAAAGTGACCTGGAAGCCAGGGTCTCTCCAGCCCCTGCCCTGTGCTGGCTGCTGTGACTTACAGCAGAGTTCCTCTGCCCCTCACTTCCCTGACTGACACAGACTGTAAGCCTTAAGCAGATTTCGATTTCCACAATCATACAATATTCCTGCCTTAATGCCTCCTTGAGCATGGATGTAGCTCAAGCCCTTGGGGAGAGTTTCCCAACAGAGCATGTATAGGTTGAGAATTCAGTCCCACACAGTACCAATGTTCAAACATGACGTTTCCTATGCTCTCTCCTACAAGCAGGAGATTTCTGTTTTTAATCCAATTTTTAATTATTGTAAAAAATAAGTTTAATTATGACATTTTCAAGCATGTAATTTTTCATATTCATGTGTGTGCATTCTGCATATGTGGGTATGATTGTTTTCATGGACGTATGTGTATGTGCATGCATGTCAAGATCCAAGATTAGTGTCAGGAATCATCCTCAAGTGCTCTTCTGCCTCTCAATCAAACCCAGAGCTCATCACAACAGCTAGTCTCACTACCCATTTTTCTGTGGGGACCCCTCGGTCTCTGCCTTCCAGGGTTGTGCCACACTCACCTGGCGTTTATATGGAGACCTGAACTTTGGTCCTCGTGCTTGGACAGCAGGCACTTTGACGACAGAGCCACCTGCCCATCCCTCACATGGATTAGTACACACTTGTATCCCTCCATCCCTCACATGGATTAGTACACACTTGTATCCCTCCATCCCTCACACATGGACTAGTACACACTTGTATCCCTCCATCCCTTACATGGATTAGTACACTCTTGTATCCCTCCATCCCTCACATATGGATTAGACACACTTGTATCCCTCCATCCCTCACATGGATTAGTACACACTTGTATCCCTCCATCCCTCACATGGATTAGTACACTCTTGTACACCTCCATCCCTCACACATGGACTAGTACACACTTGTATCCCTCCATCCCTCACATGGATTAGTACACACTTGTATCACTCCATCCCTCACATGGATTAGTACACACTTGTATCCCTCCATCCCTCACATGGACTAGTATACACTTGTATCCCTCCATCCCTCACACATGGATTAGTACACACTTGTATCCCTCCATCCCTCACATGGACTAGTACACACTTGTATCCCTCCATCCCTCACATGGATTAGTACACACTTGTACCCCTCCATCCTCACACATGGATTGGTACACACTTGTATCCCTCCATCCCTCACATGGATTAGTACACACTTGTATCCCTCCATCCTCACACATGGATTAGTACACACTTGTATCCCTCCATCCTCACACATGGATTAGTACACACTTGTATCCCTCCATCCCTCACATGGATTAGTACACACTTGTATCCCTCCATCCTCACACATGGATTAGTACACACTTGTATCCCTCCATCCCTCACACATGGATTAGTACACACTTGTATCCCTCCATCCCTCACATGGACTAGTACACACTTGTATCCCTCCATCCCTCACATGGACTAGTACACACTTGTATCCCTCCATTCCTCACGCATGAACTAGTACACACTTGTATCCCTCCATCCCTCACATGGATTAGTACACACTTGTATCCCTCCATCCCTCACACATGGACTATTACACACTTGTACCCCTTTATCCCTCACACATGGACTAGTACACACTTGTATCCCTCCATCCCTCACATGGATTAGTACACACTTGTATCCCTCCATCCCTCACACATGGACTATTACACACTTGTACCCCTTTATCCCTCACACATGGACTAGTACACACTTGTACCCCTCCATCCTCACACATGGACTAGTACACACTTGTATCCCTCCATACCTCACATGGACTAGTACACACTTGTATCCCTCCATCCCTCACACATGGACTAGTACACACTTGTACCCCTTTATCCCTCACACATGGACTAGTACACACTTGTATCCCTCCATCCCTCACATGGACTAGTACACACTTGTATCCCTCCATCCCTCACACATGGACTAGTACACACTTGTATCCCTCCATCCCTCACATGGATTAGTACACACTTGTATCCCTCCATCCCTCACACATGGACTAGTACACACTTGTATCCCTCCATCCCTTACATGGATTAGTACACTCTTGTATCCCTCCATCCCTCACACATGGACTAGTACACACTTGTATCCCTCCATCCCTCACACATGGATTAGACACACTTGTATCCCTCCATCCCTCACACATGGACTAGTACACACTTGTATCCCTCCTCTCGCTCCCCTCACACGTCCCCTCCCGATTCCCACTGGTTCCCTTGCAGTCCTCACATGCTCCCCTCTCTCTCTTCTTTACACCCCCACGCCTCATCGCCCTCTCTTCTTGGACTGTGTCTGTGGGATTTTGTGTATCTGATGGCTGTCGGGCACTTAACAAAACTAAGCGGGCTCTGTTCCTGAAACACAAGTCAGTCACCTTACAATGATAATAAATCTTGCTTAGTGCCTAGCTCACTGGCATAAAAGAAGCATATCACCATATGTAATATGCTCAGCATGTACCATGTTAGCAGATATATGCTAGACATTGCTCTAAGGAATCAAAAGTATGATCACTTAAGCTAGACACAGAATTTAAATCCTCATCCAATGTCACAGTGTTAATGAGAGAGAGGACTTCAGACTCCGGCATCTGGGGTCCTGAGCTTTGTTCCAGCCACTGTGTGACTCACCTTCCACACAGTGAATCACCGAATGAATTCTCCAACTTGCATAATCACGCTTATCTGCATAACCATGCTTATCTCTCTGGACCTTGATACACCCCGAAAGCTTGTCTAGATGACATCTGAAAGGTTCTGTTAAACACTAAATGCTTCCATTGTCCTTAACCATAATGTGATTCCCCACCTAGAACAGGGAGCTTGCGTCACTGAGATTTTCCACATTAAGAGAAAATAATGGTTGTTTTAGGAGCCCAAGTTGGCTTCATTTAGACCACAAAACAGGGAAGCAGAGGTCTCCAAAACCAACAGTACAGGCAAGGGCCCTCTCACTGTGCCCTGCCTCCACCTAATCCCGCCTCACCAGCCCAGTCTTCTAGAGAGATCTGAGCATCACCAGCCCTCTCATCTTACAGATCCAAGAACACAGAACCATTGTCCAGTTCTCAGTTTTCCTAAGAAGCTGCTCTTCATCCCGGGACTCCCTATGCCAGCCCCACCCTTTCTGGGTTTTTTGCCAAAGTACAAATTAGAATGCGTGTCTGTCCTTGAGGAAGAAAGTCAGGTGGGAGCAAAACCATCTTGCTAATTTCTTCTCTGGCTCCATCTGATCATTGTGGAGTCAAGAAATAACCAAAGCATGAGAACTCAGAGTTCCTGGGCTGAGCCCTGCATCAGTTAGCTACCTCTGCATAACAACTGTGATTCTTCACAGCGAATGATAACGAATGCTGATTTCTTGGCTACAAGTCGAGGTTAGGTCTGTTCTATGTGCTTGTGTTTGGGGACTAGTGAGTTGTGTGGGATTTGGAAAGTGCTGAGATGGGTGGGTAGGAAACCGATATCCCGGCACGGTGCTCATAGGATCCAACCCTTGACTGATGACATTTATTTATTTATTCAGCCAGTCAGTCATTCATTCATTCAATTGAGAAAGGGGTTCATGTACCCTAAGGGGCTCACGTACCCTAGCTGGCCTGGAGGATAAAAACCCTGGGGCCTCACGCATGCCAGGCAATCACTCTACCAGATGAGCTCCACCCCTGGCTATGTCACCACCATTGTAAGATGAAGTTTTTCTTCCCATTAGGACAATATGGAGGTGACCAGGGCCAGAGTTCAGCCTTCCCATCTGGCCCAGCCCAAGCCAACCAGATGCTGAAGCAGAGAGGGAGACAGCTATGAATATGGCCCATCCTCACCCAGAAGAGAGCGCATGCCTCCGGCATGTCCCTGCTGGCCTTTCTGTAGAGAACAGCTCACAGAACATCCTGCTTGGGCCTTCTGAGTTTCCAATAGTGTCCTGGGATCCCCCGCATGAGACAAAAATAACTTACAATGTCCAGACAGTGTCAGAACCCTCTTGATGGCCACAAGGGCAAAACCTAAGAAAGCTCAGGTAAACACAAGGCAGTGTGGACCCAGGCCAGTGAGATCTCTTTTCCAACAAGGGAGAGACAATTAGAAACCAAGGAGCCTGGCACTTAGGGAGGGAGTTGGCTCAGCTCACCAGAACCGGACTAGGAAAGGAGGGCGTGCAGGCCACCGAGACGCACCCAAAGCTCAGACGCAACGGGCTGAACAACGACTAAGTCTTGTCCAAGCATTTGCAGTCGTAAGCAGGGCACCGTAGAAGACCCCAAGTGCCCCTGTGTTCTCACAGCACATCCTGTGGAGCTCACTGGTTTCAGAAGGCAACATGTAAAATGGACCTGACTGAACCTGCAGCCAGAGCCCTCCAAGCTCTGCTGATCCCAGCCTGTGTGGAGTTGTGCAAGTAAAAAAACAAAAACAAGAACAAAAACAATGTTTACTATCGTGTGGCATGAAAATGTGTTGTTACAAAGTGATAGCAGGCTGATACCAAGTGTCCCTCAGACCTGAGCACTGTGCAGAGCTCCGTCCAGCTGCAGACACTCAATGACTGTCAGAAGTAGGATGTCATAAGATGACTGGATAAGTGGGGCTGGGTGTTCAACTTCTGCCACACCACTGCTTTATGACACTGGACTGTCCCTTTTCCCAGCCTAGAACATCTAGGAGTTATGTGGAAGTCCCGTGACCGTCCTGGCATTGCAGTGGTGCTGTGGACAAGTTCTTGACCTTTCTGAGAAAGGAACTCGGGTCCAGAAAAGGACAGTAAGTTTCCCAAGACCCTACAGCGATTGTCAGTTCCAGGAACCTAAGGGAAGCTCTGGATCGCTCGGCTAAAGCTTGTCTCTAGGACTTCGTAAAGAGCACCATGGGTTCTGTGGCAGAAACAGGCAGGGCTGGACAGGGCCTGGACCACTGTCCCCTCTGTAGTTGCCTCTTCCCTGGACATGACTTTGATGCCAGGATCAATCTCGGGACAGATAACCCCACTCTCATGTCAGCATGTGGAAAGCCAGGGGAGTGCTAAGGGGCTGGTGTGGAAGGACGGGGCTGGGGGCGTCTGGAGCTCCCCAGTAAGGAGGACGCTGGGGAGGACTGAGCCCCACTCACCTTCATAGCAGGGGATCAGCACCCTGCCTTTGGCCTGGAGGTTGGACGGGATGAGGTAGCAGAATCCGTGGGGCAGGATGTGGTCTGTTTCATAGTAGATGTTCTTCCAACGATGGGCACAGGCCTAAAGGACAGAGAGGGAGCAAGAACAAAAAGTTCTCACCAAGGTGTCAGAAAAATGGAATGAATGAGAATCAGCTCCAGGAGGCCACTGGGAGAAGAGAGATGGTGAGCAAAAAAAAAAAAAAAAAAAGACTACCATAGCTGAAACCGAGTGTGGGGTGGAAGGAAGGAAGACAGCTGACTGAAGTGAGAGAAGCTGTTTCTAGGCAGAGGGCAGAGAGTGGCACCTACTCTCCACACTGGGCACAAGAGGAAGAAGTTTCCAGAAAGAGGAGCATTTGGTGCAAAGGACACGAGAATTGAGGTAGGTTTGGAGGTTGCAGGGGAAGAATGATGAGTAGGGAGCCAGGCCCCTCAGGTGATGGCGAGGGTGGATTTTATGGACAGAGTGGTAGCTGATTCCAGTGGGTGGGTGATGGCAAACCAGGCAACAGCTTCCTCAGGTGTGGGGTGGGGTCCTATTTACAGTTTGGAAGTTTCCCTCATCTGCCATGCAGACTGCAGGTAGACAGGATGGAAGTGGGGAGCCCTGGGAGAGATGCTGCTTGCCTGGACCACGACAGGGCATGGAAACGAGAGAAGGGGAGGAGAGAGCTAACAGAAGGGAGGAAGGGCAGGGTGACAAGGCATTGGGAAGAGGAGAAGCTATTCTTTGATTTTACCTGCAGAGACACTCAGCAGCACACACCTCCTTAACAGGAAGTAGATGTTTGCTGCTGGTCCTTCTGGTGTTGAGTAATACATATCTCAACTGAACACTTAATGAGCTTTGCTAAGTGCACACCACTGTGTCCCCAAACCCTTAGTAAAGATGGCTTCCCAGTGCCAGGCAGTGGTTGCCTTTCACAGGCTAGTCAGAAGCAGCCCTGTGAGGAGAGACTTAAGACAAGAAGGAGTGGCAGAGTGCAGAGCAGAGGGAAGGCTCAGGGCGGAGGGTAGATGAAGCAGAGTGCTCTGTAAATGAGGCTATGAGGAGAACCTTAGGGGCAGGTGGCCCCCAGCCAGCTTTCCAGAGTAGCTTTTCAGTGCTGGCGGCAAACTTCTAAGGAGGCACTGAAGCTGACCAGTTTCTATTGCGAGAACCAGAGCCACCAGCCAGAGCACAGATCTGGCTCATCCTGTCTTGCAGAATGTGCTCCCTGCTTTGTGCTAGGATGTGACCTCTGGTGTGACCTCTTTGTGCTGGATGTGACCCTGGGGCTTCTCCAGGGGAAAGGTACCAGGCTTAGGGGGAATGCACAGCCCAGTCCCCTCCTTCTCCTGAGTGAGAACCACTTACTCTGGTATCAGCTCACTTTGTTCTGGACAATGGACGTATTTTCTTAAAATAATGAACTTGAAAATAAAAAGAGACTCTAATGTCTTTGTGAGTGTAAAATAATCAGATTCTAATGTCTTATTTGTGTGTGTGTGTGTGTGTGTGTGTGTGTGTGTGTGTGTGTTTGTAGACCAGACCTCTACCTCAAGTTTCATTCCTGAAGGCATCTTCTATCTAGTTATTTTGTGACAGTGTCTTCATTTTTACCTGGAACTCGCCAATTCAGCTTGGGGACCAGCTGGCCACCAAATCACAGGGAACTGCCCGACTCAACCTCCTCAGTGCTGGGACTGAAGTCCCTTCTACCAGGCTGGCTTTTTTATACGGTGCTGAGGATCAGACTCAGGTCCTTGGGCTTGCCCACCAGGCACTTCGTGGTGTGAGACCCCTCCCTAGGCAGTTTGTCTCCTTTACACACTGTTTCAGTGAGTCATGGCATTCAGCAAGCTGCTGGTCTGCCTTTGACATCTACCATCGGGGAGGAGATGACAGAATCCTCACTTTCTGATTTGACTTTTGTGATGGTTTGAATAAGAATGGCCCTCACAGGCTCCTGTATTTGAATGCTTAGTCACCAGGGAGTGGAACTGTTTGAGAAGGATTATAAGGATCAGAAGGTGTGGCCCTGTTGGAGGGAAGTGTGTCACTGGGGGTGGGCTTTGGGGTTTCAAAAGTCCATGATAAGCCAGAGTCTCTCTCTGCCTGAAGATCAGAATGTAGCTCTCAGCTACTGCTCCAGCACCTGCCTATCACCATGCTGCCCTCCATGCTTAAAATTGTGAAACTGTAAGCAAGCCCTCAATTAAATGCTTTCTTTTATAAGAGTTGCCTTGGTCATGGTGTCTCTTCACAGCAATGGAACAGTGACTAAGATAAGTTCTTAAAGTTTTAAAAATGTATTATTATTGTGTGAGAATGAAGGTGAGTCGGGGCTTTGCCCTGTGTGTGGAGTTCAAAGGATAACTTTGTGTAGCCGATTGTCTCCTCCTACCGTTACGTGGCTCCAGGGACCGAGCTCAGGTCACCAGGCTCGCGTGGCGAGCACTCTTACCCACCGAGCCGTGTCACTGGCCCAGAACTCTCGTTTCCTTTATGGATCACTGAGTAGCACAGGGTGGCTGAGTGACAGAGCGCTGAGAACAGGACTGGAGCACGCGGTTCCTGAGTCTCACCTCTCTGTAAAACCTTTTCCATCCTGAGATTCCTGACTCCAGCCTGAGAAGCAGGGCCATTGGGTGTTCTTGTAGCCCTTCCCATGAGGCCCTCGCACCTAGCTGGAATGAGACACCAAGGCCTCCCAGTGCTGGCTCTTCCCTATCTCACTGGATGAAAAGATCATTGTCATCTCTGTTCTTCTGCCCTCTGATCAAGCTGCCACCAGGGCCTCTGACAAACCACTCTGCCCAGAGGCAAAAGAGGGCACACTCACCATGACACACTCAGCATGGCACTGGAGATCTGAGCATGCCCACATGCATGTCTGAGATAGTCAATGACAGATCAATCAGCTGTTGCTCCTACTTCACACTATCTTCTTGCCTCCCCATGTGATACGTGTTTTATGCAAAAAAAAAAAAAGAAAAAAAAACCTCCCACACATTTCTCATTTCTCAGCAGATGGAAACAGAATGCAGTGAGAAACAGGAAAGACCATGAGGATAATTACCTCACACTTCCACATAGAGATATCCCTCGCGCATGTGGTACCCTACCTCCTTGAGACAGGGTCTCTCACTGAAGCCCCAGTTTCAGCTAGGCTGTCTGTCCAGAAAGTTCCCAGAATCTGACTCTCTGCTCTCCACCCCCATGCAGGGACTACAGGTATGCATGGTCATACATGGTTTTTGACATGGGTGCTGCGGATTCGAACTCAGGTCCTGACACTTGCAGAGCCATCTCCCTAGCCCTGCATACTTTAAATCATCTCTACACTTTAATGACAACGCAAACACTGCAGAAATTGTCATATCATGCTGGTCAGGGAGCAATGACGGGAAGGCCTGTCCATGCTCAGCACATAGGCAGATTAAAAAAATCATTTTGATCACAATTAATTAAACCCAGAGATACCAGATCCACAGCCCATGGGTAGGAAGGGTTGGATCCACAGACACGGAACCTGTGGATATAAAGAGCTGACTGACTGATTTTTCTGTGGGGTGGAGGGAAGTTACTTCTTGCAGTCTCCAAATTTGAGTCGCTTAGATCACCCGGTTCATGGGTAAACGGGCTTCACTCTGGTTGAAGGACTCAGTCCGCATCTTGAGAGCCTTTGCTACCTACCTATCATATCCTGAGCTGGAGAGGCCGAAGTTTGTCGTGGTGTGGTCCGGCAGCCAGCCGTACACATGGACAGCGTCACTCAATGTTTATTATATCGTCTGCTTTCCATCCCATAAACTGTTTAGGAGTGACCTTGGAGAATCCCCAGGAGACCTAAACACTGCATTTTACATTCATCTAATTTACAGTATTCTGGGAGGAGAGAGATCAAAGGTCAAAGACGGGCCCCACTCCAGAAAACAGAAAGGGACTCTGAACATAAATTATAAGGAGAAAACACTGTGTTTAGCCTGATTATCATCACGCACACATATCAGTCTGACCTGCATCCTGTGTAAAAAGAACAGGATTCTGCGAAACTGCAAAGCAGCATGACTTGATCGACTTGGGAGTGAGTTGTAGGGAAGGGAAGAGGGAAGGGAAGACCAGAAAAGCAGAGAATTCCTGGGAAGTGGCCAGACCTGCTTTGGATTATGGGAGTAGTTCAGAGGTACAGTGTGTGACTAGGAGTGTGAACAAGGTACAGTGTGTGATGAGGAGTGTGAGCAAGGTACAGTGTGTGATGAGGAGTGTGAACAAGGTACAGTGTGTGACTAGAAGTGTGAACAAAATACAGTGTGTGATGAGGAGTGTGAACAAGATACAATGTGTGATGAGGAGTGTGAACAAGATACAGTGTGTGATGAGGAGTGTGAACAAGGTACAGTGTGTGACTAGGAGTGTGAACAAGGCCTGGGTTTGAGATGAGGGAAGAAAGAAGAAGAGGAGGAGAAGGGGGGGAGAGAAAGAGGAAACAGCATGGAGGAGAAGGAAGAGAGGAAGGAAGAGAAAGAGAAAAGAAGGAAGAGGAGAAGGAGGGAGAGGAGGAGAGGAAGGAAGAGAGGGAGGAGAGGAAGGAAGAGAGGGAGGGGAGGGGGAGGAGGTCATCCAGGAGGCAATAATCTGTTTAAATTCAGCATCCAAATCACCCTAGGACAGGGCTGAAGACCACCATCACCCCAAATCTTAGCCTCACACACATCTCAAGTTAGAAGGGTGTATTTTCCTCCCGAGGAAGAAAATGTCCAATTTCCTTCAAAGGCCTTCTTTGTTGTGTGAACACAGCATTCCTTCCTGGAGGGTGGCTTGGTCACAAATGCCTGTCTGTCCCTGCCGCCCTCACACACCTGCACTGCCTGTGCACAGAAGGACAAGCCTTTGTCATGCTTCCAGGTCCACCGTGCACAGCCAGGCCACGCCATGGCCACTAAGACATGTGTGACGGGCACAGGATAAAATCGAGGCTGGGATGCCACCCCGGAGCAGGTGGCAGCCTAAGGAGGCCCAGGAAAAATTTCTGGGGTGGTAGGTGCTGGGAATATTGCTTGGCAGCTGTTGACCTAAGGAAAGCTCAGCAGAGTGTGTTCTCACGGCTTCTGCACTTTTTTGCATATCTCAGCGGAGCCCTCATACACACACACACACACACACACACACACACACACACACACACACACACACACACACCAGACCAGGAAACAGCGACAGGGATACTCACAGGAACATCCCTGGGGGTTTTGAAGAAAATGGACACAAGGGAAGTAGACAGATGAGAGGGAGAGAGCCCTGACATGCCGAAAGGAAACAGCAGTTAGAGCCGGAAGACACTGCTTCCACCCAGAAAAACTCTGAGCAGTTTAGATACAGTTTGTTATCTAAGGCTTGGCAGCTCTGATGAGGAGAGACAGTGGTTCTGAATGTTCTAGCTGCCATCCAAGGTAGGTGTGTGTGAGTGAGTGTGTGTACGTGTGTGCATATGGAGGCCAGAGGTCCATATAGAGCATCTCCCTCCTCTGCTTCCCAGCTTTATTTTTTGAAACAGAAGCTCTCAGTGAACCTGGAGCTCGCCAGTTTGACCTGGCTGGCTGGCCAGTGAGTTCCATGGGTCCACTGTCCCTGTCTCCCCAGGGCTACCGTAAAAGACGTGAGTGGCTGTGCCTGGCTTCATGGTGCTGGGGAGCTGGACTCGGGCCCTCATGCCTGCTTGCATGGCATCACTGACTATGCCATCTCCAGCCTGCCTCCCCTGTTCTTGAGAAGACCATCTCAGTACTCTATGGGCGCAGAGCAGAGTGAGAACCAAAGGAACTTGCCTTCAGTCCTGATGCAGCATCTGTTTCAGGGATCATTCGGTCCCTGGGGAAACTGGAAGACACCACATTACCCACAGAGCCAAGACGGGCAGCCACTGAGCTAGTCAGCCTGACGAGCTAGCTTGACATCTTGGGTCTTGCCAACTTTGGTCCAGATATGGCCATTTGGCATTGAGACAATTCACTCTGTCACAGCTCTCCAAGGCCCCCTCCATTTTTTGCTTTGAAATCCATACCAGGTTATCTTTCAAAGCAGCCATCCCGCCTCCCCCCCCCCACCCCATCCTTGAAATCAAAGGTGGTATCCCTAGGGAGACAGGTCTCATCCTGTGCTACAAGGTACTCCTGGGGCTCAAAATGCCTTCTCTACCTTTAATTAAAAAAATAATACTTGTCTCCCAGAAAGATTTCACAGATGAAAGTGAGACATTAAAGAAAAAGAAAATGGATTTAAGTAACATGCACACACACACACACACACACACACACACACACACACACACACACACCTGAAAACAAAAACCATCATGAAATATCACCTCACACTCTTTAGGGTAGCCACTGTTTAAAAAGGAAATGGAGTGTGCTGGGAGTGTGGCTCAGTAACAAGGACATGTGCTCAGCATGCATGAGACTTGGACTCTATCTTCAGTACCACAGGACAAGAATAGCAAGCAGAAGAACAAATGTACCTGGAACTTTCTGCATGCTGGCCAAACTCAAAATGGTTCATGCACTTTAGAGGGACAAAGTCTTTCTAAGAATAAAAAGTAAAATTACCATGTGGTCTGATAATCCCACTTCCACATATATGCCCAGGAGAAATTAAAAATGAGGTCTCAAATCTTTATTGATATTTATAGCAACATTATTCATAATGGCAAGGAGCTAGGAGCCACATAAACATGCATCCATGAATGAATAGAGAAAACACGCTGTTTACATGTGATAAAGTATCACTGGGTCTTAAGAGAAAAGGAAGAATCCTGTCATAGGCTACAACAGAGCTGAGTAGTGAGACACTGCCCTAAATGAAGAGAAACCATCACAAAAAGACAAATACTGCCCGCTTCCATTCGAACAGGATCTGACACATTTGAGCACTTCAAAATCAGAATGATGGTTACCAGGAACCAGTGGGTGGTAGGAAGAGAGTCCTGTTCAATGGATGCAGAATTTGGCATTTGCAGGATCGAGAGTTCTAGAGAGCTGTTGTGTGACAATGTTTCCAACAATGTTTCCACACGTACTGTGGTGCTGTCCCCTGATTTTAGCAGGAAGGTGAGCTTTTCATTTATCAGTGACACACATGCCCAAAGAGAGCCCAAAAGCCCTCAGAGCACATAATCCTCTTGAAGGCTGAGGCGCTCCATCGTATGTATACACATGACTTACAGCAGGACAAGAGACCTGAGAACTATAGACACCCTCCATGCCCGCCTCTCCTTCCCAGTACCACAGGGGGCGGCTTACCAAAGGAATGGTACAAGCATTGTGTAAGGCAGAAATCGAGCTCGATTAGACAGGATTGCCCACAGCACCACTTCCCAAAAATACTCAGCCCTGCCTTCTTGCCTCCTCTGCCAAATGTCTCCCGTGCTCCTCACCATTGCTTCAGACCCCACACTGGATCCAGTCTCTACCAACAGGCACAGAGCTGGGTCTTTGTCTTGCTCCTTTGCAAACAAGCTCCCAGCCACACTGAGGGTCCACATCCCCAAGGAAGTATATCCTGGCAGAGTGGGCTATCTCTAGACTCTGCCTGGAGGGCTATCTCCTGCACTGCTGTCTCCAGCTGCCTCCTCCTCTCTCTTGGTTCTGAGTCGAGGCTTTGGGTCCCCTTTGGAGAATACACATACTTGGTTTCTCCCTCTCTTTCCCAAGAATGGCAGGCAAGAGTTCCTGCCCTTTGGGACTGAGTCACCCTGTGGGGTCAGGCCACCATGCCTAGAGGAATGCGGTGGCTTGGCCATCATCCATGGCTTGCTGAGACAGGGATTAAAGGACTGGAATCCAAGGCCAGCAGACATGGGGAGTAGTTCAGTGAGACCCACAGTAGTGTCCAGTGAGGAGGCCCTGCAATGCTGGGGACAGCATCCAGCTGCTTCCTCTCTTCCAAGGACCCATCAACGTGGGGGCTCCTAAGTGTGCCGAGGTGGGGTTGAGATCTGCAGAGTAGAGCTCCTCAGAGGAGGCTGGGAACTTTTGGCTTGTGTCCTTGAGGAAAACCCATTTCCCCTGGGAGCAAACATCCATAAAGCCTCAGCTTTGACGGCTTATGGCCCAAAGGAAACCCCTGAGATGGAGCAGTGGAAACCCCTGAGATGCAGCAGCTGGACTCACTTTCCCTTCTTGACCTTGAACTTTTAAGACACAAATCTTCCTACAGCCTTCGAGGAAAGCCAGTGTCAGAAGCTGAATCCTCTGAAGAAGATCACCCTACAGGGTGCCAGCCGCCAGAGAAAGGGCACAAGGAGCCTTCAGGGTGCTGGCCACAGGGATGCCTGAGTGTACATGTGTGAGAATGTCACCAAGATATGAGGTATGCATGCTTGAGTGCCTCAGCTTATAACTCAACAGGAGAGTGTAAAAGAAGAAAGAGAAAATGGCTAATAACCAAGTCTCTGTCATAGAGGTTCTTTTTTATTACATTTATTTGTCATTTTGTTGTTTGTGTGTGTGTGTGTACTTCAGAAGGTAACTTGTGGGAGTCAGTTCTCGCTCTAACTGTGGTTGTCCCAGGAATTGAACACATTCGTAGAATTACGTTCATATGAAATTCTAGAAAAACCAACAGCAATGTTTGCAAGGCAGTGGCTGCCTCTGGGATTCGAGAGGTTAACTAGATAAAGATACAGTGAACTTCCTGGGTTGTTCAAACATGTGAACTTGCTAAAACCACAGACTTATGTATTTTATGTAAATTATACCTTGACCTGAAGACATACACAAAAATACTTAGGTAGTAAATGAAATTACAAACTTCTTTCTACCTATACATCCCCTACTCTCTCCTAATGCTTCCTGGGACTGTTGCATGCTGGGAAAGCACCCTACCACTGCGCTACCCCCTCAGCCCAGTGTGTCTGAAGAAAACACAAAAACAAATCCTAGGTGTGTCAACCTTTGATACCGTCACTTTCGAGGTTCACACGTGAGAACTGCACAACTGAGTTATTTTTAAATATCACAAAAGTGTCTCACAATGTTTCAAGTGACTTTATGGTTTTGTATTGGCCACGTGCACAGCTGTTCTCTGCTGCCCGCAGCTGCATGTGGCCTGAAGCTGCAGGTTGGACATACCTCAATGCAGCAATGTGGATAGACAAGCTAAAAAGCTGCTCTGACTTTCCCGCCAGTCAACTTGCCTATGAGTCCTTCATTCTTAGGGTGCCACCCTGTCCCAGGTCACCCTCTCCCTAGAGGTCTTACCAGAACACGGCCATCCGCTTTGGGCTGCCGGGCCAGGCTCACCCCCATCCACTCATCATCTCGGTCTTCCCTGCAGGTCTTCCCACAGGGCGCACCCCGGTTCTTCCCTGGAGGGAGAAGAGAGACCAGAGTTGGGTCGAGGAGTGGTACAGCTGGCTGCTTTCCCAAAAGGGGTCCTGGGAGCTCAAAGTTTTGTGACTCAAAACAAAGTGTCAGCTCCATAGAAACTTGGGATGAAATGTTGCTGTTTAATTCAGCCCATTCTTCTTCCACAGCAAAGTTCTCCATGAAGAAAAAGGTGTCTCATGGATGTCTGAAAAGTCATTGTAACTCACACATGGACAAGACTTCTGATAAGAAAAAATCAGGACAATTCTTTGGGGGGTTTTGTTGTTGCTTTGTTGTGTATGTTTACAATTTTGCATGTGTATATGCACATGTTGGGGATGTGCATTTGTGTGTGTGTATGTGTGTGTGTTGGGGGTTTGCATTCATGTGTGTGTGTGTGTGTTTACATGCTTGTGTATGTGCGTACATATTGGGGGTGTGCATTTATGTATGTGGGTTTACATGTTTGTGTATGTGCATACATGTTGGGGGTGTGCATTCAAGTGTGTGTTCATGTATGTTGAGTCCAGAGGCTGATGCCAAGAGTCTTCCTCAGTTGCTCTCCACTTTATTCTTTGAGGCAGAGTCTCTCACTGAACTTGGAGCTCACAGGGTTAGCTACCTTGGCTGGCCAGTGATTCCAAGGGACTCTCGCCTCCACGTCCTCAACACTGGGGTTGAAGGCTCATGAGATCACATCCAGTTTTTAAAGTGGATTCTAAGGGATGAACTCAGAACCTCATGCTTTCACAACAAAGACAACTGAGTCATCTCCACAGCCCTCTGTGTACAAAACGTGATGATGAAAAAGTCTTGGTGAGAAAGGGCTTTGGGGAAGCCAGGCCTGGGAGTGGTAAGCAAGCCACCTGCCTCCTCTCCTATCTCAGTCTTCTCAAGCCATTCCCAGTATGTAGAGCTGGACCAGAACCAGGCCAACTGGTCTACCAGGGACACTGTCATTGCTCCGCTTGGAGACTTCACTTCCTGGACCTGCCCAGCCAGCTATCAGTTACCTTCCATACACAGAAAGTCCCCAAGGAGGCCTCTTCTAGCCTCCAATAGGGAGTTGATCCAAACACACACCTTCCCTCTGGGTTTCTCTTACTCTGTTGTTATTTAATGTCTGTTCTGGCTGCCGATTCTCAAGGTCCAGGATGACAGGTTCCTTGTTTGCTTTGTTCATTAGCCTACCCCAGAGTCTAGTGACTAAAGGATCTCAGTTACGTCTGTGAGAAAGAGGGAAGGACAGAGGGAGAGAGGGCAGGTGGGGGGATGATGAGGCCATCCTGAGTACAAAAAGGGCAAAGGATGAAGGTGTTGGTCCCACCTCTGTGCTGACAATCGTGTCCACCCACCTCGAGCCATGTCCAGTTCGGTGCATCTCCGTTCGGGGTTGGTGTGGACGCGGCATTTAAACACAGCCCCAGGGGACTTAACTGAAGTGCTGTATTTAGAATCTGCCTTTGGTGCGCCCACAAGGACCCTGCACATCAAAAAGAAAAAGCAGGCTGTCACAACCAGTGCTAGAGAAGAGATGGTGAGCAATCTGACTACGCATCAGGAAGCTATACTAATTTACTGTGTATGTGCACACACACACACACACACACACACACACACACACACACACACACACACACACGCACGTACATGCACTACTTAAATGAGACTACCAATTAAAAAAACCACAAACCAGTAGAAAAATGAGCCAAAAAATTTAGTGTTCGGGCTAGTTTTATGTCGACACAAGCTAGAGTCATCAGAGAAGAAGCCTCAGTTGAGAAAAACGCATCCATAAGACTGGGCCGTAGGCAAGTCTATAGGGTATTCTATTAATTGGTGATTGACATGGAAGGACCCAGCCCACTGTGGGTGGTGCCATCCCTTGGCTGGTGGTCCTGGGTTCTGTAAGAAAGCAGGCTGAGCAAGTTATGGGGGACAAGCCAGTAAGCAGCATCCTTCCATGGCTCAGTTTCTGTCTCCAGGTTCCTGTCCTGACTTCCTTCGGTGACAGACTATGATGGGAGGTATAAGCCAAGTAAACCCTTTCCTCACCGAGGTGCTTTTGGTCATGGTGTTTCCTCACAGCAACAGTCACCCTGACTGAGACGATCTGTAGGTATATGAACAGAAGCTCAACTTCACTAGTTACCAGTTAACAGAAGGATAGGGTAGCACAGGGTGAGGGTAGGGTAGAGTAAAGTAGGGTAGGGTAGCATAGGGTAAGGGTAAGGTAGCACAGGGTAGGATATGGTAGGGTAGGGTAGGGTAGCACAGGGTAGGGTAGGGTAGAGTAAAGTAGGGTAGGGTAGCACAGGGTAGGGTAGGGTAGAATAGAGTAGGGTAGAGTAGGGTAGCACAGGGTAGGGTAGAGTAGGGTAGCACAGGGTAGGGTAGAGTAGGGTAGCACAGGGTAGGGTAGGGTAGAGTAGGGTAGAGTAGGGTAGCACAGGGTAGGTTAGGGTAGGGTAGAGTAGGGTAGGGTAGGGTAGGGTAGAGTAGAGTAGTGCAGAGTAGGGTAGGGTAGAGTAGAGTAGAGTAGGGTAGGGCAGAGTAGAGTAGGGTAGCACAGGGTAGAGTAGGGTAGCACAGGGTAGGGTAGGGTAGCACAGGGTAGGATAGGGTAGCACAGGGTAGGGTAGGGTAGGGTAGGGTAGAGGAATCAGTCTGGGCCTGCTGGGTGCAAAATCCAAAGAGGTATGTAACATTAAGTTCACTTCAGGGTTACAAAAATAAATCTACCCTAGAGTTTAAGTGTGTTTGTGTGTGTGTATGTGTGTGTGTGTGTGTGTGTGTGTGTGTGTGTGTGTGTGTATGTGTGTGTAAGCCAGAGGTTACCCCTGGTTGTCATTCTTTGGGTTCTATCCATCTTCTGTTTGGAAACAGGCTCTCTTACTGGCCTGACACTCAAAAATCCAGTGAACCCCAGGGACACACCTGTCTCCACCTGCCCAGTATGGGGACTCTAAGCAGGAACCACCACATCTGGCTCTAAGTGGGTATTGAGGCTTGAACTCAGATCCACCACATCTGGCTCTAAGTGGGTATTGA
This sequence comes from Peromyscus californicus insignis, assembly GCF_007827085.1. Lineage (NCBI taxonomy): Eukaryota > Metazoa > Chordata > Mammalia > Rodentia > Cricetidae > Peromyscus > Peromyscus californicus. Next base: position 113,021,979 of record NW_026294402.1, on the reverse strand, counting down.
GGATTGAACTCAGAACCACCACATCTGGCTCTAAGTGGGTATTGAGGCTTGAACTCAGATCCACCACATCTGGCTCTAAGTGGGTATTGAGGATTGAACTCAGATCCACCACATCTGGCTCTAAGTGGGTGTTGAGGATTGAACTCCAGCCCTCAGGCTTACCCAGCAAGCTCCTTGCCGACTGGGCCATCTCTCCAGCTTTGGAGTGTTATGCATAAGTTCAGGAAGAGAGCAGCCCAAAGTTCCACAGCACAGAAGACTAGGTAACAACAACTAGGCACAATAATGTGTGCTGAGCAGTGACCACTTGGAGGAGGCACTGCATGAGGACGCTTTGGACAAGATCTGAATTGCTGCTCAAAGAGCTGCAGACCCCAATCGGGTTGGGGATTTAGCTCAGTGGTAGAGCACTTGCCTAGCAAGCGCAAGGCCCTGGGTTTGGTCCTTAGCTCCAGGGGCGGGGGGAAGAGCTGCAGATCCCAAGGTCCCTGCTCAGTGAGGACTAGAGCTGTCCCTTGTCCCTAGCAGCCAGGAAACAGGAGAGAGCTGAGCATCCCAGGATATTAGATACAGCAGGCCCTGGGAAAGAATGCATTGCTCTCAGGCTTCTCGGCAAAGTAGAGGTTAGTAGCCTCTCTAGGGTAAAGAAAGCTGACCCTGGATCCCCTTGCTCTGTCCCAGGAGCCACCGGGGACTTTTTCTTGGGGGTCTCATTCTTTTATCCAGTCACCTCGCAGTGACTGGCACCTTCCCTGCCAATGCTCTAGTGAGGCAGAGAGACTGGCAAACAAAGCTGTCACATCGTGCAACTGATGTCAGACACCGTCAGCAGACTTCAGCAAAGGCTCACGGACACTGTCACTAATTTGGCTCTGGGGCCTGGTGTCAGGCGCCACAGGAAGGCATGAAGGTTCTGTCTTAATCCCCCCACCAGAACCTGGTGGAGCCCTGAGGACCCCAGAGACACCCCTGTCCCTGCAAGGAAGTCTGTCTTCCCAGATTAACCCTGGGAGGTGTATGTCTGCTTCTGGAAGGCTACCTTGCTGGGGTGTGGAGGAGCTAAGCCTCCAATGAGGAGGCCCTCACTCCAGCAACCTTGCCACGTGCCCTTTGCAGGATCTTGGCTGGGACAGCTCACACTCCTCCAGCCTGTCCACAACGCACCTCAAATGCAGAAGTCCTGTGTCCATGATGCCGAAGGGAGTCCTTTCCCAAGCAGGCCAGACTCACTGCCTGGCTCAGCCACACAAGGGAGGTTTGGCGAGCTCTTCGATGCTCTAACTCAAATCCATAATGACACTTGGAATCAAACCCAAGAAGGAAGCCACACTAAGGGGTGGTTCCCCCACCCCACCCCCTTCCCTCCGGGCCGAGCTTGAGCCACTGGAGTAAGTCAAAGGGTCTTCCTTAGAACGCCAGTTGTTTTCACAGGTGAAAAGAATTATCGGATTGACAACTGAAAACAACCCAAGCATCCGAAGCCTGCCCTGTCAAGCCCTAGGGGCTTGGGATATAAAAACCCTAGTGCTGGGCCCAAAGCCTCCCACACACTCAGGTTTCCCATCAGCCCAGCAAACGACTACCATTTGTAACTCATTTAACAATAGGGGCTGGGGTGTCGCTCAGTGGTCGAACACCTACCTGAGGCCCTGGGTTCCATCTCCAGCACCACACACCAAAAATAAAATAAAGAAGTCACCATTGTATCCAGCTGCCATCTAGACATGTATCCTTACACCCATAGATCAGTTCAGCTCTTGCCTCTCATCAAAGAAGTGTCTGCTTGCCCTGGGTGACAGACACAAAGACCCACAACCAGTCAGAGTACAGAGAGCGAGTGACTGGAGTGCTCAGCTGGAAATGAGACATCTTTACCACACCCCTACTCCCCAGGGCTCAGGGAACATCAGTGATGGAGGCTGTTAAGATTATAAGAGCGCTGGGAGGTGGTGGCGCACGCCTTTAATCCCAGCACTCGGGAGGCAGAGGCAGGCAGATCTCTGTGAGTTCGAGGCCAGCCTGGGCTACCAAGTGAGTTCCAGGAAAGGCGCAAAGCTACACAGAGAAACCCTGTCTCAAAAAAACAAAAACAAAACAAAACAAAACAAAACAGATTATAAGAGCAAGGTTGTGGGGTGCTGCTGGGAGAAAGCATCTTCTGGAAACAACGGAACCACTGCACCCCTGAACTCACAGTACCTGTGACTGTCTGCACAAGACCTGCAAAAGATCAAGCCAGTCAGAATGCCAGCACAGATAGGGAGACGTTCCTAGCTGAGAAGCGATTGGCCGAGGATGGCCACTGAGGAGTAGAGACAGAGAAACAGTTTTCCTCAAGGATGTGACCCTGAGCATTGAGAAGCACTGGGCTCAGTGGGTTATAGATTTTTTTTTTAAAGAAGAAAATGGATTGAGCATTGTGGCACATGCCTTTAATCCAAGCACTAGGGAGACAGAGGTAAGTAGATCTCTGTGAGTTCAAAGCCACTCTGGTCTACATAGTAAATTTCAGGACAGTAAGAGCTATGCAGAGATATCCTGCCTCAAAATAAATAAATAAGTTAATTAATCAATTAGTTAAAAAATAAAAGAGAACGAAGTTGTTATGGGGAATATGGGAAGGAGGGGGTCAGGAAAAACAGGGCTGTGGAGTGAGGGGTGGATGCAATCAAATGTTATAAAGAAGCATTCTTGAAGAATGAATAACTTTGAAGTCACAATAAATAAAGAAGAGAGAGAAATCCTCACCCACAGGGGTCAGAAAGTGGCTACAGGAAGCAGTGGCTTCATGTCCCCAACATTATCACCACAGTCCTGGAACTGCCAGCTGGCACACGGCTGCCAGTTCAGACACATTCTAGGATGGCCAGTCAGGAAGAAGCCTGGAGAGCAGAATTCTCAGGTACTTGCTTCTTCCATCCTAGAGCCAAGACTTGGGACAAAATGTTTACCAGAATCGAAAGCAGAGAAGGGACCTGCTGGGTTCTAATGCCTTTTCAAGCCCAAAGTACCCAGTGGTTCTAACAACAGCTGCTGATTCAAAGCTGCTAGCATCCCTCTGGTTCACACTTCAGCAGGCCCAACAAGAAAGCTTTCTTGGATCCTGTGATGTGAGCTACAGAGACACGTGTGTATACACACGTGCCTGACACACACATGATGGCGCACTGGAGAACGCTTGCCTCCCTGTTTACAGAACACTGTGGCTTCCGTGGCAGCCCAGCGCTGGCTCTTTACATAGGCTACAATCCAGCAAGATGGCTGCAACAGGCCAGCGCTGGAGTGCAGCCTGTCTGAAGCTCATCCAGCTGGCTGCTGGCCAAGTTGATTCTGAGAGACAGAGATGGCACGGGCTCAGAGTTCAGGGTGAGCCACCGACAGGATGCTACCCGCGCTTTCTTTCTCTGTCCTCTGGGTTACAAAGTCATATTCCGACTATTTCAAACACCCTCACATCTTCACCAGTACCCTAGAGAAGACCATGTCTTTCCTCTATACAGGTACCTACATGTCCCCGCCACAGCCTCCCATCAAACAAGCCATGAAGCTGTTTCCACCTCTGCTTGCTCCTTCAAGTGTGGTCCTATGGGAGCACCTATACGAACTGCTAACATTATCCCTGTTTTACAGATGGAGCCTTAGGAGCTGACTAGGCTGCCCCTGAAACCTGTCATAGACTCTAACTGCCTGCTGCATCATGTGCCCCCACAGCATCATGTCACCCACGCTCCCTCCTGCTCAGACCATGCCAGCCAGGAAGGAGGGGAAGAAGCCAGCAGGTGCCCAGTGCCCTTCCTCTGCTGCCAGCTGCTCACGTGTGTGACCAAGGAAGCCCAAGGAGGCTCTGTGGGCACTCTGAGGTTAGGACTTGGCTCTGGAGCCTGTCCTTGAAGCCTGGGGTATGGTACATAAAGAAAGCCTTTCTACTCCCCTCAGCCTCACAGGCCGGAAGAGGTGCACTCCAGCCACCGTCTCGGTTTCCTAAAACACTGGCATTGCCAGTGGTGCTAACCGAAGGCCCACCTCGCTAGTAAGTAGCTCATAACCCTCTTTGGAAACATAACCCATCTATTTATCCACCAGCAACAGTTAGGATTACATGAACCTGGTTCCTGATGAAAGCAAATCCAGCTGGCAGCTTCTTGTGGGTATTCCACTCTGGGAGGCTAGGTTGTACTGCCGTACCAAACAGTGATGGCCTCTGAGCCCAGCATCCATGTCCAGGGGCACTCTTTCTCCAATCCCTTTGCCTGTTTCCTAACAGGCAGTCACATGCTCCCCAGCATAATATGAGGCTCAATACAAAATCATAAACTTACTTAAAATAGGTTGAGATTTGTGTGTGTGCACACGCACATGCACATGAGTATGTGTGCACACGCATGTGCACATGAGAGTGTGTGCCTGCGGAGACCGGAGGTTGACTTTAGGTGTCTTCCTCAGTTGCTCTCCATCTCTTACTGACCTGAAGCTCAGCAATTGTCTACACTGGCTGGCCAGTGTGCCCCCAGGATCAACCCCTCCCCTCATGCTGGGATTACAAGTACATACCACCAGGCCTACCTTTTTATGGGGCTGCTGGGGATCGAACTCAGGTCCTCATGCTTTCACAGCAAGCATGTTACCCACTGAGTCATCTCCCCAGCACCACTTAGGAGATTGGGTGTGTGTGTGTGTGTGTGTGTGTGTGTGTGTGTGTATGTGTGTATGTGTGTAACTCAGTTGTGCCATTTTAAGTGTGTGTGTACTTTGCAGATGATAATGTCATGTCACAATGCCTAAAGGTTGGACACGCTTGAGTGTTGGCTTCAGTGTCTTCCATATCTCTAGTGATGTGCTTTCTCAGCTCTCTGTGTGAGGTCAAGCTGGCTGCAAAGGTTCCATCGCAGCCCTGCCTTCCTCTGGACTCTCCCCTCACATCTGCAGGTCAGCTCCTTGGAGAGCAGGTAGCAGGGGCTAGGCAGAGGCACAGCTACTTACTGGGGAGGGCCAGGGACTAGCAGTGTCTCAAGGCTCTCTCCCTCCCTCCCTCCCTCCCTCCCTCCCTCCCTCCCTCTCTCCCTGTCTCCCTCCTTCCCCAGCAGCCACACCACAGGGCGAAATTACAGTTAGTTTGATGACGCTGAGTGAAGATTACAAACTTCCAACACGTTAGGTTTGTTTTCATGCATTTTATTCCCAACCAAAGCTGCCCAGGGACCCACGTTCCAGTGTCAGGAATGGAGCTTCTGTGTGTGTCTAATGCAGAGAACCCCAGCAAGTACTGCCTGCCCCTCACCAGTTACAAGAGAGCTAAGCACGGTGGAGAACTGAAGACTTTATTCCAGAGGGAGAAAGCAAGAGGCCAGCGCTTACCACCTGGAGCCATGGACCAGAAATGCCTCAGGAAGTCCCTCTTACATTTCAGGAAAGCAAGGCTCCAGATGGCTAAGCAGTGGGCTTGTTAGGCACTTTAAACCAACAGTATAACCTGGGTTGTTTGTGCATTTGAGTACATGGTGGTGTGTCTGTGCGTGCAGGTACGCATGCATGTGCGTGTACATGATGGTGTGTCTGTGTGTATAGGTAAGCATGCACGTGTGTGTGTACATGGTGGTGTGTCTCTGTGTGGAGTTAAACATGCATATGTATGTGTTCTTTTTGTGTGTCTATGTGTAGGTAAGCATGCACATGTGTGAGTATACATGTATAAGTCAGAGGTCAATGTCAGGGGTCTTCCTCTATTGCTCTCTATCTTATTTTTTGAGACGAGGTCTCTCACTGAACCTGGAGATCACTGCTTTATCTAGGATGGCTGGCCAACAAGCTGCAGCACTCCTCCTGTCTCTGGCTCCCCAGCACTGGGGTTACAGGCATGTGCACATCGCCCTGCTTCTTATAGGGATGTTAGGAATCAAATCCAGGTCACCATGATTACACAGCAAACACTTTCTGGCTTGAGTCATCTCACAAGTACCCCCACTGTTGGAGATAGAGTCTCTTGTACATCAGCCTGGTCTTGAACTCCTGATCCTCGCGCCTCTACCCCCAAATGGTGAGATTACAGATGTGCAGCACCAAGCCTGGTTTTATGCAGTGCTGAATTTGATATGTGTGACGCCAGCGCTCTACCCTCTGAACCAAACTCCTAGCCTCCACTAAGAGCCGTGGCCCAATTACTCATGGTAAAGTATAAGATGCACAGACCATATTCTCCCTCCAACAAGCCATATGACTTCCAGTATGTTTCTTGAGCACTGAGCCTCAGTGTTTCTCTGGTATCAAATGGGGAGGGCTGAAAATATGGATTCACATGAGGTTTGGCTAAGAGAATGTTCTAAGGCACCCAGCCCGGTGCCTGGGTCAAAGCAGGTGCTCAGAGAAGTAGTTACATACTAGGTGGGAGTGGGCAAGCACTTGGACACCTCACTTGTCCCCGCTCCAACCCTTGGCAGCACCCCAGGATCTCCCAGGTCCTTAGAACTCAGCTCTATTTTCTGCTAATGCTAGGCAGGCATTTATGTAGGCTTCGCTGACATCACAGAAACCCAGGGACGGTGAGGGTGACTTCACCACCAGTCACATTAGGGAAGCAGCTGCTGTCCTCCACCCTTCCTGTACTCCTGTCCTGGCCAATGGAATCCTCCAGCTCCTTGCACTGAAAAGTGATGTCTGCTTCCTCCTCTCTGACACTTGCATTAGCCAATAGGATGTGAAGGAAGATGAAGGGTTGACTCCTGGCACCCTGCTCCGCCACCTTGTGCCCAGCCCAGGTCAGCCTGCTAGACCATCAAAGTCACAGAGAGCAGAGATGAGCCATCCAGCTGAAGCCAATCCTGCATCATTGGCCAACCAGCCACCACTGAGGCTGACCACCGATACCTGAGAGAGCCAGGCTCAGGACAGAACACTTGCTGATCCCAGAACCACCTGATAGCCACAGAATCCTGAGGCTCAGAATGATGGTTGGTGACAGCCATTGGGTTTTAGGGTCATTGGAAACAAGAGCTCATTTTTTTTTAAGGGAACTGGGCTTCAGTAACTGTCACTCATCCATTGGCTGCTGAGTCTAGTCCAATCCTCCTGACCGGCTGCTGAGAAGGATTTCTATGGCTCCTCTTGCTTCCTGCTATACTGTCCTTCCTCCAAAGGACTCTCATCCCCAGCCAGGACCACAAACCTGTCACTGAGGGCTCTGACCTGTGAGAGGCATAGTAGGTGGTGGGAAAGCCTTGAACAGTTTGCCTAAAGTCCGTTGAAATGGTTAGTTTTCATCGCCAACTTGGCTAGATTTAGATTCACCATGGAAACACACCTCTGGGTGTGTCTATGAAGTTGTTTCTAGAAAGGATTAACTGAGGAGGAAAGACCCATCCCAAATGTGAGCAGGATCAACCCATAGACTAGGGTAAAGACTGAAATTAAAGGTGGACTGAGTGCCAGCATTCATCTCTGCTTCCTGACTGTGGACACAATGTGACCAGCCACTTCGAGCTCCTGCTGACACATCTTCTCCACCATGATGGACGGTACACCCTTAAACTATGAGCTAAAACTAAGACTTCTTCCCTTAAATGGCTTCTTGCCACTTGGTTCCAGTAACTAGAACCATAACTACCACACTGTCCCAGGAGCTGGCCAGTTTCCTCCAGTCACGTGACCTTGCACAGGTCCCCTCGAAGTCTCTTTCCTTATCTTTAGAATAGAGACATTTCATGACCCCCTTCCAACACAGTGGTATGATGGGCCACAAAAGGAAACAGCAGGTGTCAAAGTGTTTGGGGACCCCACACCATAAGGTAGGTGGATTGGGGGTCTTTCATTTGCAAGGCTAAAGACTCACAAAAATGCCCCTGAAAGAGGTATTGGGCCACCTCTTTCTTCCTTGGGACCTTACTTCCTTGAACAAGGGCTTGATTGGGGTAAAGGGAAAGTGGGCAGTATGCTGACCCACAAAGTAGTTGGATTAGCATCAAATTAGGGCAACTTGGATTCAAATGACAACCCCACCCGTGTTCTTGCTGGGTAACCTTGGACAGATAACAGCTTCTCTGGTAGCCTCCGCTGCATCAGGCTGACAACACACGGTGCCTCTGGTACACGGAAGTGTCCATCAAAGACTGGTTAAAAAAACAAACAACAAAAAAAACCCTGTAGCTTGGAGTAAACAGAGGGAAGAAGAGTCCTCAGAGAATGAAGCAGATGAAGGGAGAAGACACGGGGTGACACGGGCCATGCCGGGATGGAGGGACCTCAGCCACCGAGGTAGGCAGGTAGAGGAGGCATCATGACCAAGGCCATGTTCCCCTCACAGCTGAGAATATCAAGTTCATATTGGAGCCCAAAGAAATTGCCTGTCAGGGATGAGGATCTAAGTGATATTTGTGTGCCACACTTTGACTACTGGACCATAAAACAATGGACCCCTCAGAAACTGGAATTCGCTCAGGAACCTCACACTGGGAGAAGAAAAAGGCTAAAGCATGGTCCAGTCGGAAGGAAATTTTTCTCAGAGATTTCACAGTGTTGACAACTTGGGGCCCATCTTCCTGGAGAGACCAGAGTCCCAAAACAGTGATAGGAACATATCTTGCTGGGACATGCCTAACCCAGTTCTCTCTTTAAATGGTAACCTCACTTCAAGACCTGAAGACGGACTTGGGGGAGGGGCTGTTCCTTGATCTCTCCTCACTCTCCCCAGTGTGGACGCACTGAGGAAACATTTGTCTGCTTTTCACTACTAAATTGGCTGTTTTAATTGGCTAATGGAGAATGGGTGGCCGAGCCTGGCTTGGGGCATGGGCTGTAACTACTTATCTGGGGACAACACCGCACGCTTAGGCCCCTGGGAGATCAAGCCAGAGTCTGCATCCTCCTGTTGTCGTCCTGTGGGCTTTTTCTTCTCCGAGAAAAGCGGGGCAAGGCTCCCCCACTCCACGGTCTATAAAATGGCAGAAACAGAAAACTCTCACCATCTCTAGCTCCCCTTGGAATTGCAGGCATATATAATGGTTGTGGATATGCTTGTGTGTGTACGTGGACGTGTTCAGAGGTGTGTAAAGGCCAGAGGACAAACTTGGATTTGTATTCTCAGGCATTGTGCATCTTTGCTTGAGATGGTTTTTCTCACCGGCCTCGAACTCACCCAGTGGCTGCCATGACAATCACGTGGCATCACATCCTACTTTTTATGGAAGTCGGGTCCTCGTGCACGTGCGGCAGTGACTGAGCTGCTCAGCCCCATGGTTAATCTTAACTGGAATGAGCTACACCTAGGTTAGTAAAGCATGTTCTGGGGGTGTTTGTGATGACGTTCCCAGAGATGGCTAGATCTTGAGAGCTCTGACCTAATGGATGGGTTCGTCCCTTCACACCTCCAATGACGTCATTGGGAGGGAAAGGCAGGAGTCAGGGTCTAGTTGGAAGACTTGGGTCCCTGGGTGCGTGTGTCTTTGGAGAACACGTTTTTGCTCCTGCCCCTTCTCCTTCACTCTGTACCCCCTTCCATGTGAAGTGAGACAGTTTCTCTGGGCTGCTTGCCTGCCCCGCTTCCGTTCCCCCTGGTGACTGTCTATCTTGTGGTGGCTCCTGCTGTTAGCATCATCCTCTACTGATATCAGAACCCAGCTTCTTCTGCCTTGCGCAGTAAAATGAAAGATGTGTGTCTGACTCTCAGACAATCTTCCAGATCATCAGCTTGAGTCTGGGCCTGATGAGGTATCTCAATTTGCAGACTAAATAGCTAGCAAGCTCTCGGGCTCTTCTGCACGTAGACAGCCATTGTTGGGCTACCCACCCTATTGTGCAATCCAATGAAGTAGATCCCCCTATATAATATTTTAAGAAGAAGTACCTCAGCCACACACCCCCTTAACCACAATGATCTACCTATGTGCATTGGCCAACTGGTCACGGACCCAGTTAACACTTGGAAACAAGGAGCCAAAAGAGATCTTTCCTCCCTCAAGTTTCTGTCAGGTATTTTATCACTGAGATGATTTTTTAAAAATGACTAATAGCAACTTACTTTCCATATTTGTGTGGAGCCTGGGGTGAAAGCCAGAGCTCCTGTGGCCGAGTTAGGTTTCACCTGCTCTCAGCTCTGTAGGACATCCAAAACTCTAGGACCTACAGTCCTATAAGCCTCTGGTTAAAGATCCTGCTGTCACAGCAAGTCTTTCTGGCATTAAGATGAGTATTCTTGGAAAGACTGACTATTTCAGAATATCCCCTGCGTTCACCTAGCCTCTTGCCTTGTTTCCACATCAACATCCATGCTGGGTCCTCCAGCTCCCACCAGTGAATGAGGAAGCTCCTGTCTGGAGAGCAAAGGCTGCTCCCATGGCTAACAATACATGCAGAAGGATGGGTTGTTGCCCCAAATGCAGGGACATGGAAAGGGCACGGAACTTCCTTCCTCCCTCTCCTCTCACCCCTCCCATGCCTTTCAGGCCACCCAGGAGCTGCCTCTTCCACCTGCTGCTGCAGCCATTGTTGCTGATCTCAACACACAACACAAGTCCCTTTGGCTCTCCGAAAAGCAGACCTTGGAGACCAAGTGAGCCCTGGGTTTCAGACTCTCAGTTTTCCCCCAGCGTGGGTTCTCTTTCACTCCCTAAGACTTTGGCTGCCACAAAGGAAGGTGGGGGATAAAACAGTTTATTCTGCCTTGGTTGTCAGCCAAATCTACTTACTTACAAAGATTTACAGTTCATAGACCTCAGTGGTTCAAGTTAGGGAGTACTCTGTGCCTTCAATGTCCCTCTCCTGAGCCCTCTGGCATCAGAAACAGAGACCCCAAGAGGCAGCTGGTGGCAAGAATAATGTGGACTCTGCTTCCAGGTTGTTTCCAAAGCCCATCATCGTTTCTAAGTCTCCTGGGCTGTCTGCAGTGGACAGAGGGGGCGAGACTCAGCTAACTGGGCTGGGGAGATGACTCAGTTGGCAAAGCGTTGCCTTACAACCCTGACAGTCTGAGTTCAGTCCCCAGAAGCCACATTAAGAAGTCAGGTGTGATGACATATGATTATAATCATGGCTCTGGGATTCCTAGAGATGGCTGGCCAGCCCGTCTAGCCTACTTGGCAAGTTTTAGGCCAGTGAGAGACCCAACCAGGAAAAGCAAAATGGGCAGTATCTGAGGAATGACATCTCAGGCTGGCCTCTGGCCTCTGGATACGCTGATACATGTGCATGGGCATATACACAGTATACACACATACACAGTAAACAAAAGTTAATATGCCTATGAACATGGCTGACCTGTCAGCCTCACCTAGCAACACTCTCTGATGGAATTCATTTTGCTGTTTAAAGTCACAGTCAACTCCATTGGAGGTAAACGATTCCTATAACACTGCATCTGCTTTAGATAAACACGAAAACAGGGTTTTCTAAGGACAGATCACACACATATCAGAAGATGCTCATTTCTGAACAGACACACACCACAGGGAAACAGGTGCTGGCTGGGGGACGGCCTTTCACACTCTCACACTCAGGGCTGTCCGTGGCTAGCTGAGAAGACAGTCTGTCTTCTGGCCCTGGAAGTTCTCCCTTGGGCAAGAAGGTGATTCAGCACCAGCTGGGGAAACAGCACCCCTGCCTGTTCGCAGGATCTTCAGGGAAACCCTCCAGAGGATGCTCTTTGGGTTCCCTTAGAACTTGGACCCCATGCAAGCGCTTTCCACACGCCCTCCCAGGAGGTTGAGAAAGCACATTCTGCAGGCTGTGGGAGGCCTGGTCTGAGCACGGGTGTCCAGAAAAGCCTCCGAGGAAGTGGTTGTATGCCTTCCCTTGCAAACTCAGAGTTGAGTAGAAGAGCTCACCAAATAGGGCTAACACCACCAAGTTTCCTCACAAAGATTGACAAGGCCAGATGGGGTTGTGGAGCGGGGCCCCAAATCCCAAGGCTCTCTCTTTAAATCCTTCACCTCTTTAGGAATCTCCCTCCTCCTCTGAATAAACATCCCATATCTGCCTCCCCTCAACTGGAGCACATGACGCAGCTAATACTTTGTATGAGGCACAAGGCAAGAACCCCACAAAACAGTGGTGATGTTTCCGTTAGCACAAAACAGGCGCTTCAACGTTTTACAAAGGAAAAGTAGCTCATCCCTTTCCATGCTCCACACGTTTTTGATGTAAGCACCTTACTGAGGTTTTAATAGTTAAATATGCTAAGGATCGACTTTTTGTTGTTCCTTGGGTCTCCTTCGATTCTTGCCTTGCTCTTGAAGACTTTAGTCAGTAGTGCCTTCTGGGTGTGATGAGCATTTCCCTATTTGGGCTGTCCCAGACATAGCCACTAGCCACGTGTGGCTGCTCACTCAGGATTGTGAGACTGAATTCTTAATTTTAGTTTTAGTCCATTTTTATGTAAGTCACAATACTTCTGGCAGGAGTCAACAGAACTTTGGGTTCTCAGCTCTAAATGCAAATGAAATCTTGGAGCTGCTCTGACGCCGCCTTACTCAGTGATGCTCCGCCAGCCTGCCACTTCCGAGTACTTGCTCAGTGCCTGAGCACAGCAGTCTTGCTGTCCCAGGAGAAGCAGGAAGCATGTCGCCAGAGAGGAAGCTCACGCACCCAACCACTTTGGACGTTAGAGCATGGGCGAGGGGGGGGGGGCAGCGGGCAGGCTCCATTTATTTATATCACAGAGTGTTACAGTTGTCGGCTCTGCAGCTGAGAAACCGCTAGGGACAGGGACAGAAATTGGCTTTGTCTATGTTCCCTGGCACCTACTTCTGTTGTTCAAAGGATGCCAGAAGAATCAGGGTTTGGGAGGGTGGGGACAGGAGAGTTCTGAGTGTGCAGACGCTCTCTGGGTGTCATTAGAAAAAACGAAGCTCACTCACTTTCATGTCTGCATCAAGACTGATACAAATGTCATCAGGTTATCATGGTCCATCCACAACAGGGACAGTTCTGGCTGTCCAAGGCATGGTGACAAGGGTCTATCAAATAAGTGCTTTGAACAAAGCTGGGTCTGGCTGCGTCCTGACTGGGATATGGTTATAGGGGCCAGACTCAACACAGGGGTTCTGAAAGGCAAAGTCTCCCTTGTTCTTTCCACAGACATTGACCTCCCCCAAGAAGAAACAGATTGGGTTCATAAGCAGGGCAGTCACAGACCCAAGGGCTGACAGCTCACTGTGGAGACTCTTGGTGTGCTCTGTAATACACAGCCACCTGGGGGCCTTGTAAAACATGCCGCACACCAGGCTTAGGCCGGCTTGTCACCACTGGGAGGTGGTCAACCTTTATAGGGTTAGGTCTGTGACAATCACAGGGGTCTACTCTTAAAGAGGACGGTCTAGCCCCTGCCTCCTTCTCCAATTTTGCCCTTCATGTACTTCCACCATGGTGCACTCCCCCACCACAGAGCTAAAAGCAGCAGGACCAACAGCCATGGATGTGAGCCCAAATCTGCACTGTGAGCCAAAAAGAACCTTTTCTCTCTGTAAGTTTACTATCCTGGACATTTTGTTACAGTAACAGACACTGACCAGCACAACCCAGAACAGCTCAGTTCTGTCACTTGGTGTCTGGGCTCTCCCTGTCCTTTCTAGCACATTCTCTGCCCTGTGTCCAACACATCCTTTCACCTGTAAAACAGGGAACTCGTTGGCATGAAACAAATGTTTCAAATCGCATAATGGCTAAGAAGATAAAGAAGGATTCATCCAGAAGTGGGACAGAAGGTACACTGTTACTACTTTACACTAGTCATCTACATAGATTTCCACGTCATTTCTCCTGCAGAAACCCCTCCTCTTCCTCACCTCTTCACTGTGAACTTTCTAAGGTACTCTATGCAATTTTCTCCGCTCTCCCACTGCACCAGAGCAGCCTTTGGCTAGACAGCTACCAAACTCTAGGACTTGAATACCCTGTGAGTTTCCCGTTCCACAGGAACTTGTGTAATACAATACAGAATACTGTAGAACTATCATCCTTGCTGACCCAGGAATTCTGATTCCAGGAATTGATTGGAAGGAAATAATTAAGAATGTCCATAGTGTTTTATTGTGAGAACGCTTACATACGTTATTACAATGATAAACAACTGGAAATGATCTGATAAGTCTAGAGGACAAGAGGCTCAGGGACTGCTTGATACTGAGAAACTTACAATCAGTCCCCAAGTCAATCAACCAACCCCAGAGTTGAAAGTTAAGGCAATGATTGAGGGTAGATGCATATTTCACAAGACTGGAATCTTACAGATTTACAGTGACTAGCTTTGAGATTATTCTAAAATTAGAGGAATAAACGTCAACACAGGGTTGCCATAGGGGCTTGTGTAAGCTTTGTCTGAAGTTCCATTGACCTTAAGCAGGTCTAGTTCTAGAGAAAAGGAGGAGAAAGGAGATGGAAGTTTCTCCTGCTTCTAAGTCCACATGCCTCTGAGCAGGAGCAGAATCAGAAGAAGCCATACTTAAGAGCCAAGACAAAAATGTTAGGGAGATGAAGGAAGAAGAGAAAAATGCAGGGGAAAAGGGTTTTTTAAACAGCAAGAGGAATCAAGAAAAGACTTTAAAAAAAAAATAAGACACTGTAGTGAGAGGGCAGTCTGCTTCAAAGAGATTTTTATAGTAGAATTCAAAGTCCCTGAAAAATTGAGGGACCAGCACTCCAGTGTAGGGAGTGGCTGGGCAGGAGGGGACACTTCAGAGATTGGCAGGCCAGCTGCTTGTCCCCATGGAGATGCCTGACCCTCTCCTGACAAGGTCAAGCCCCAGCATCGCCACCCTACAATGCAGCCTGGGTGCTGAGCATCAAACCGAACCCTCTTTCCCTGTGAAATCTATTCACAACCTCTTTCAAAATCAAAGCAAACTGAACACCTTGTCTCTGGAGGGTCTGCTCCTATCTGGTTGTTCCAGCTGGAGAGGCTGCGACCTGTGGGCCATCCAAATTCAGGTGACAGGAGCCTGGTCCCTCTCCCTGGAACCATGGGATTGCTGCAGGGCACAGTCCAGCCCAAGCTTGCAGTTCCCACAGAAGCTCTGGCTCCCACAGCTGCCGGCCCTTTCCTTAGCAGCCCCCCTACCCAGAACAGCCCTTCCATATTTGACGGCTCCTCCCATATGTTCAGTGCCAAGGCCACACTGTGTGGGGATCTGGGTGTATTCTACAAACTGTTTCTATCCACTCATAATCTGTACCAAACCCAAGCCCACAGCGAACCTGGAGCCTGTCGAACATAGGAAAACGTTCTGCCCGCTGTTTGAAAAGGAAGGGTTTGGCAAATGCAGGAAGCAGTGGAGGCTGGTAGTTCTGTGACTGGAATCAATGCCAGGAAGGGATGGAGATGAGAAGGACACACCAGGACTTTGAAAACCGGGTCTCCTGGAGGCTGCTCTCCTAACTTCACAATTGCTAATAAGGCCGGTCACAAAGTTTCCTTTCCGCAGGGTTCTGGAGGATCCCGTCCAGGAACCCTCGTTTCCCTCAGCCCCTGTCCGGTTCTGAGCAGACTGCCGGTATATCACACGCCTAGAGCACACATACTACTAATCTCCGTCTCCCAGCCTGCTCCCTCTAAGGATGCTCACTCACTCTGGATAATACCATCAGCTTGAATTAGCTGTCACCTGGGCCCACAGTAACATACCTAAAACGAGGTTGGGAAGCTAATGACAACCCAACTCTAACTGCCATGAAAAGGTGGGCGTGGTGCGACTGCTTCATTCCAAGGAAGTGGGCTAGGAGGGTACCCATCTTCGCTAAGCCCTCCAGCTGTGGGGTCAGTTGACTTCGCTAATAATGCTTAATGAAGGAGGGACTTTTATTCTTTTCTGCAGGCCCACCCATCTCGTCTGTCAGCAAATGGACCCCTTGATCCAAACAAAACTTCATCCTCTTAAGCCCTGTCTCTAGATTGGTGTGGCACGTGGGAGATGAGCTTCAGACTGCCCACCAGCCACACAGTCTGTTCCTTGGGGGGCGGGGGGAGTCCTTGCCTTCCTTCCCTGCACCCCAGATTCTCTCAGAACTTTGTGGGGGGCCCCGTGGGTACCTCTCTTGAAGGTCCCCATGTCCCCAGGACCCACTCCCACCACGTCCCCATGTTTCCTGCATGCAGCTGCCCTAGGAGGGATGTGAAGTGGTCCCCAAGAGCAGCCTGGCCTCCTGGGGGCTCTTTGGGGACCCAGGGCAGTTGGCCAGCTCGGCGGCCCCTCGAGGGCATACAGCACAAGTAACTTTACTGTGACAAGAGCGAAGCTGCGCTTGATAGCCTCGGGAGGGCAGGGACCCCAGCGACTCCCCTGGCCTCCCGGAGCAGGCCAGGATGTCAGCGTGGCCGCCAGACATTTAAATCGGCCCCACGGGAGGCGGCGTGGAAGAGGCCGGAAAGGCAGCGGCCGACTTGGGGGACCGCGGGGTGGCCGCCGGGGTCGAGGAGCCGCGGAGACACTCACCAGCGCGTGTTGTCGTGGAAGTGCTCCAGCACCGCGTAGCCGAAGAAGGAGCCCGCCGGGCCCTGGAAACGCACCGGGCGCTGCGCGTCGAGGTTGTAGGCGCCGGCCGGGACCCCCGCGGCCACCAGCGCCAGCAGCAGCGCTCGGAGCCCCCCGGCGCCCGTCCACGCCGCAGCCCGGCCGCCCATCCCCAGCCGGCCGCCGCCCTGCGCCCTGCCCCACAGTCGGGGCTCCCGGGACACGCCGCTGCCCGGGGCGCGAGCTGTGCGCTCCGAGTCGGAGCCCGGGACGAGGCGATGCGCTGCAGTGCGATCCGGAGCGAGGCCAGGGGCGGCCGCCAGCGCGCAGCGTCCTCTTGATCCCCGTGGCGAGGTCTGCGCGCTCGGAAGCAGCGGGTCCCGGGCCCGGGCGGCGCTGAACTGCGAAGAGGCGCGCCCGCGGGGTGGGCGGCCCGGGAGGCCCGGGCGGGACAGGCCCGCAGCGCCCCCTGCTGGACGTGGCGCCAGGAACACCGGCTGGATCCGGTACTGGACCCGGTGCTGGACCCCAGTGAACTCCATCCTCTCCAATGCCCCTGGCTCTGTGGGGGCCCAGCTGGCTGAGTCTCTCTCCCTTTGTGTTACCCTGTGAGCCTCACACGAAGCTCCAAAGCCACCCGAGCGAAGGATGGGTGAATATTCTGGTCCTGCCCATCTGGAAGCTCTTTTTCGGAAGCAAACACTCAAGATCTTGAATCAGCTGGTGTTAGAGAATTAGTCACATGGAAGCAAGCAGCGCGTCCTTCCAGTCCAGACACGAAATAAAGCCAAATCTTGCAAATCAAATTATATAGACGTTCAACAAGCACCCACCGCACCGCAGCTCAGCCGCTGGCAAACTTTTTATCTCTGACTCTATGAAGTTGACTAGGCCAATTTTAATGTTACTACTGAACTGACTCTTTGCTCAGGTAAAATCTGACCACATTCCTCCCGCACCCACTCTCACCCCCCCCACACACACACACCTCACCCCCGACTCCCCACCCCCGACCCCTGACTCCCTCTCTTCCTCCTCCTCTGCCAAAGTGTCATTCATACTAAACACATGCTTTGCTTGGTCTTTTTCTTTCTAATCAGGTTTGTCCTTAAAACAACCAGTGTGTGTGTGTGTGTGTGTGTGTGTGTGTGTGTGTGTGTGTGTGTGTAAGGTGCGGGGGCGGGGGGGGGGGAAGCATGTTTTGGAATTATCTAGTCACCGGTAGTCTAAACACATGGATCTCTACAGGTTAAGAGCCTCCCCTAGCTGTCATCAGAAACAGGGTCACAGAGAGGCTACACTGCTGTCTTTGGAGATGGAGGGAGGGATCTATGAGCCAAATTCAGGCCAGCTTCAAAAAACTGAAGACAGTGAAGTGTCTTCTCCCTGGAACACAGCCCAGGGATGCCTTGCGCCCCGTAGACCCACGACCGGCAGAATTGTTGACAATAAGCTTCGTTGTCCTAAGCCACTGTCTTTAGGTCATTTGTGTAGCTCTGATGTGTAAGTGTTGTCTCAGTCAGGGCTACCGTTGCTGTGATAAACACCACGACCAAAAGCAACTCAGGGCAGGAGAGGGTCTATCCCAGCTTACAGGTTAGTCCATCAAAAGGCAGGACATGAAGCCAAGCCAATAGTTGAGGGAGAAATCACTGAGAACTAACTTGTTACTGGCTTCCTCGCTGGCTTGCTCTACCCGTGCTTAGCTAGCTTTATATATGACATAGGTCACCTGTTCAGGAAATGGTACCACGCACAGTCTGAGCCCTTACACATTAATTAACAACCATCCCCACAGTCATGCCCACAGACAAATCTGATGAAGACATTACTCAACTGAGTTTTTTTTCCCCCCAGGTGATTTCAGTCTGTATCAAGTTGACAGTTAATGCTAACTAGTATAGTACCTTAAGTTCTATATAAAAGTGTGTGTGTGTGTGTGTGTGTGTGTGTGTGTGAGTGTGAGTGTGAGTGTGATGTGTGTACTCCTTAAGGAAAGACCCATAGATTTTTAACAAATTCTTAAGAGGTCAGGTAGCCTTTTAAAGGTTAGGAACTGGGAGCTGAAGGAAAATGGCTCAGAGGTTAGAAGCGCTTCCTACTCTTGCAGGGGACCTGGGTTCAATTCTCCACACCCACATTTGGCTCACAAACAACTGCAGTCCCAGAGATCCAACACCCTCTTCTGGTCTCCACAGGCACTGAATGTATGCTGTGTACATACATATATGCAGGCAAACAATCATACACATAAAATAAAAGTAAATGAATCTTTAAAAGAGGTTAGAATCCATTGTCTAAAACACACGGATTACAGTCTTTACAAACTAAACCTAAAAATGATACTGGTTAAAACTGTTCCCTTTCATTTCATAAAACAGGGGCTCCTAAACATGACCATACATCTGAATCCAGGGATAGCATAAAAAAAAGACAGATTTGGGGCTAGAGAGATTGGCTCAGCCATTAGGAACATTTGCTGCTCTTGCAGAGGACCCAGATTTACTTCCAAGACCCACACAGTGGCTCATAGCCATCTGTAACGCCAGTTCCAGAGAATCACTTAAAAACAAAAAAGATACATAGCACAAGCAGTGAGCTGGGTTGGGGCCACTAAGGGGTAAGGTCCAAGAGTCAAGTTGTTAAGCAATTGGGGTTAGGAAGACATGCCCCCAGGAAAGAGATCCCCAGTTCTTCATTGTGGTCCTGACCATGTGACATTATGGCAGGAAAACCTTAGACTCTGGAAAAAAACAAACAACAAAAAAAAAAAACCCAAAACAACACATGGGCTTAGTAACCAGGTCTGACCAGCTGTGGCAGCCTGGTAAGTCAATGCAACAAGGACACCAATAAACTGACAAGCCTTTGAAACATATTGATGAGCTGTTTGAGGTAGTTTAAAAATTATAAAAAGGCAATGGTTATTAGTTATTCATGTTGTCTGACATCTGTAGCCAGCAGTGAGCTCCATTTCCTCGCTGCCAGAATAAGCTTTCCTGTCTCTAGAATGGCTGAATAGAGGGCTGGCGCGTCCATGAATCTTCTCATTGCTGTGAAAAAGTATCCAACAAGAAGAAACTTACAGGAAGAAACTTACTTGCAGCTCAGTTTGTCAGAGCACAGCCCACCGTGGTGGGGAGGGCAGGGCTCAGCCAAGGGCTGCAGGAGCTCACAGCTGGGACCCCTCCCAGCTGGGCAGACCAGGATGCAGAGAAAAGGGATATAATACCTCTCAGCTGGCTTTCCTCTTTCCCCCCCTTTTAAGTTCAGTCTGAGATCCCAGCCTATGGGTTGCTGCTGCCCACACTGGGCATGGATCTTCCACCTCAGTCAAACCTCCACGGAAGTAGACATGTCTGAAGATTTGTCTCCTTGGTGGCTCTGTCTTCAATCAAGTCGTCAATGACAACAAATGCACACAGGGGTAAGCATTCTTTTTCAAACCTGGCCACACAGGAGGCAGATTTGCTTCCTGGCACTGTGTCTTTTTAGAAACTGCACCTCTTGTCCAATTTTCTAAAGAGATGACAATCCAATGTCCCTCTTCCTTTGCACCCACAGATTAGTGCAACTCTCAGCTCTCATCACAGAAGCATCTTTTTGCAATAGATGGTGATGAGACTCCCAGGTCAAGGTGCAAAGAACAAGAAACACTGTTCAGCCCTATATGGAGCATCCATTTCACACTTCCTTTCTCCCCTAGGCTCAGGGATCATTGCGGAAAGAAGGGCAGGAAGACTGTGAGAGCCAGAAGGAGTGGAGGGCTGCTGCAAAATGGTGTTTGCTGGACCGAAAGAGCAGCAGCTCACGGGACCTCACCGTGGCTGTGACTCCATGCACAAGACCTGGGCAAGATCAAGTCAGATAAACTCTGAGCACAGATGGGGGAGGGCTCACAGCTCCCACCCCTCGCTGAAGAGCTATTGGCAATTGATGGCCACTGGGGAAGGGAGTCCATTTTCTTCAGAGTTGTGACCCCACATGGGATGCTCAAGCTCTAGCGAATGTCCCTATGTGGCAGCACAAAGTAAACCCAGTGGGTTTAAAAAGAAGTATATGATCTGAGAGGGAAGGTCGTGCACACGCGCCTGTTGGGGGTAGGGGGTGACGGTAGGAGCTCCTGGCTGGCACTTGGCTGTATTTTTAACTAAAGAACTGTGTGTAGTCCTTCTGCTTCTGTGCTGGGATTAACCCAGGGCCTTTAAACATGCTAAGCACATATTCATCTGAGTTACATCCCTGTGGTCTTAGAAACTGTCAATCTGGCTAATCTCTTTCCCTTTAATAGTACTTTTCATTGGACAGGGTCTTGCTATATAGCCCGGGGTGGCCTTAAATGCTCACTCCTCCTGCCGCCTCCAGGCTGCGATTTCACAGTTGTCCCCATGCCCAGCTCCTAGTCACACTCTGCTTCCTTCAGGTCTTTAGACGTTCCAGCTTTGATTATTCAGGGTGTGAAGGTTGTAAGTGTGCTCCTCCAGCTGCAGCCTCTGCATGCTGTCTCTCCGTGGCTCATTGCCTTGTGTGTGCTGTAAGCTTGGGCTGCAAGGTCATGTTCCTTGGGATTTTTGTCTTTGTTCAGAACATATTTTTTTCATAGACAAATTGCGCCTCTTTCTGGCAGTCACCTGGGAACTGCTGATCTGCCTTTGCTGTGACCTAATGTCTGGCTTCGCTAGGTGACTGGTGATAGACAATAAATACACAGATAGGTAAGTACTAGGTGATCATAGCTAGGTAGACAGACAATAGATAAGAGGTGATGGATGACAGACAGGCAGACAGATACAGGCAATAAATAAACAGATGCAACATCAAGTAGGCTGTTTTTGTGCTCCTGAAGGCTGCCTTCCCATTGTATTCATTTATATCCTCCAAGAGTCACAACCCCACCAGGAAAGACTTAGTCATGGTGTTTATCACAGCACAGAAAACAAACTAGAACAACGTTGGATGTCTCTTTCAATGGAGCAGGC
Source organism: Peromyscus californicus insignis (assembly GCF_007827085.1). Lineage (NCBI taxonomy): Eukaryota > Metazoa > Chordata > Mammalia > Rodentia > Cricetidae > Peromyscus > Peromyscus californicus. Next base: position 113,000,573 of record NW_026294402.1, on the reverse strand, counting down.
TATCCCAGTTCACCTGTGAAGGAGTTGGGCTTGACCTGGGGCCACCGGTCTGGCGATCCCCCAGGCTTGTATCCCTGGCTTTGCCTCTTCTCCCTGGCACGTGTGAGGCCCACTTAGGTCCAGATACACCCAAGGCCGAGGTTGACTTCATCACCCATTTCTCCTCTGTGTTAGAATGTTTCATTATTTTTGGCTTCTGAGTATTTACTTTCTTACCAGCCAAGCCATCCCTTGCTCAGTTTTATATTTAATTTAACAATTTGAAATGTTTTGTGGGGGAAAAAAACCCAGCTCTAGACATCTGGGTATTTATCTGGCTAAAACGCCAAAAAGAAAAATTCACTAATTTTCAGTCATTGAATAATTTAATCATGTGTTAACCCCATTGCTTATGAGGAAGTTTACTTTATCTCAAATCCTGTTGTGTGTGTCTGTGTAGTGTGTGTGTGTGTGTGTGTGTGTGTGTGTGTGTGTTTGTGTGTGTGTGTGCCAGAGAATTGGAACTGTCTGTGTGGGCTAGGCTGCCTGGCCAATGAGTCTCAGGGGCTCTCCTGCCTCCATCTCCCAGCTCCTATTTCAAATCCATAAAGAGGAGTCAGCGTACATGTGGGACTCTGGAACATGAAGCTGAATCAGACTATCTTCATAAACACTCCAGACCTCCCCCAAAGAATCTCTAACATTTCTAGTCCACCCACAAAAGCAGGCTCGCCAGGTAGGTTCACCCTGCTCGTGGGGCCCAGACAAGTATTCTATGTGGTTAGCCAAAGAACTCAACAATTAGACTGTTTAGACACACACTGTAGTACATAGCGCAGCCACTTGCTGTTGGGATCGGCACCTTCGATAAGCATGTTATCCATGGATAGCACACAACCTGATATTCCTACAAGCAGATAACTGTAGCATACACGAGTAAAACTCAAGTTCCTCAAACGACACACTCAATCAGATCTTATATGTGCAAACTGCATCTATAAGCACACAGCTCATAAAGAGAAAGCCAGAATTTACTGTGTTGGCAATGTGTGATGGTTTGAATGGGATGTCCCCCATAGTTGCAGACATTTGAGATTCTGTTGGTGGCACTGTTTTGGGTAGGTTTAGGAGGTGTGGCCTTGATGGAGGACATGTCACTGGGGCAGCCTCTGAGCAGCATTTCAGCTTTGCTCTGATTTTTGATTTGGTTCAAGATGTGAGCCCTCAGCTTCCTGCTTCTGCCTCTGCTCCACCATCATGGACCATTATCCCTCTGGGACCAACTAAACCCTGTCTTTCTAAAAATTGCCTTGGTCATAGTATTTTATTACAGTGATAGAAAAGTAAGAGACAATGATTATAGTTGAGGCTGCCTATCATCTATCTATCTATCTATCTATCTATCTATCTATCTATCTATCTATCCATCCATCCATCTATCCATCCATCTGTCTATCCATCCTTTGCATTGTTTGAATTGTCTGCAGATAGCTTACCATGGATGTAGAAAATGGTGTCTCCATAAAGCTCAAGTCACCAGTCTTGAATGAAAGCCTGTCATAAAGAGAAAACCAAACCTGATATGGTAATGCACACCTTCAAATCCCAGTTGCTGAGGCAGGAGGATCATTGTAAGTTTGAGGCCATCCTGCCCTACATAAGGAATTCCAGGCCAGTCAGGGCTACACGGTAAAATTCCATCTCGAACCCAAGATGAATGAGAAGGAGGAAGAGTGGAGTAAGATGAAGAAGGGAGAGAAGCATTGGAATCGGTTCACACAAAGCCACCTGCTCTCCAACTGAGAAGAAAACTTGGCCTTCACTGGACAGCGGGAGCAGGTAGAGCTAGGAGCAGCCACCATTACCAGTCTCTTGGCCAGCCCTGCCCAACAGTCCTGGCCTCTATGGAGGGGCTAACTTTGCCAGCAGAGCCGAGGAAGAGGCCAGCCAACACCATGTGGAAGAAGGAAAATGCTCAGTATCCAGATGGCTCCTTGTGGTGTTTCCAAAAGAAGGGGAGAAAAAGAGAAAAGTCATCTAGATCACTCATGGGGCAACACCTACCCTAAGTGACTGGCAGGTGGCTAAACACACTTCTGGAAGCCGAGTCTTCAAACATCTCCTGACCTTTTTTTTTTTAATACACAAGACAAATGATACTTCCACCGTTTTTGAAGCCTGGTAAGTTCAAGAGGAAGGTAAACCCTGTCGCCAAATCTTCAACTTGAATAGCAGGCAGAGACTGAAGTGAATACTTTCCCACTGAGGTATTCAAAAGCCAAAGTCCAACTGTTACCATTGGGTGTAACTTTTCCAATCTGTTTCCACGCTCAGAGATCCACATTTAGTGAAACTGCTTTTAGTGACAAACATTGATAGTAGAATAGATTCACACACCTTCTTAAGTGATAGGTTTAAAAAGCATTCCTCGCTTTCATTTAAATAATAAAACCACCTATCACTTGTCAAAATACAGAGACATAAAACGATGTCTTTTTTACTTTATGATAGTGTGAAAGTGTTCCCTAACAAATGGTAGGCTTTTCCACTTGCAAGAGAGCATTCACTACCTCATGCAAGAAATTCAGCACCTTGTCGTAAAAGAGGCTCATGTTGGACAGTTCTGCCCGACTGCAAACTAATTTATGTGTTCTGGGTGTCTACGGTGGGCGAGGAGGAGCCGTAATGTCCAGAATACCAAACGTGTCAAATGCCCTTTCCACTACCGGAGTTCTCAACTTTCAGTGGGTTCACTGGGATGTAATCACTTTGAAACCTGGAGAATATGTAACTTCCAAGACAGTTTAGGATGTTGAGTAAGAATGATCCCAGTGACGGGTCAGGCACACTTGCCAGCTCAGGCTGCCATAACAAAACACCACACAGCGCCCAGCTGAGACAGCAGAAGGACAGATTTTCACCTGTCTAGAAGCTTCAAGCCTGAGATTTAAGTGTCCACAGGACTGGTACCTGCAAGGGCTGCAGATGGTTGTGTGCTACCTCCTGGTGTGTCCTCAAGGGACCTCTTCCTTGGATTTGCATTGGACAAAGGAGAGGAGGAGGGGAGACTGAGGAGGTTGCTTAGTGACCATGCATATCTAACATGTGTAAGACCCTGAGTTCAATCCCCAGCATCATAAGGAAAAAGATGAGAAAGGAGAGGCCCATGAGTGCACTCTGGCATGTCTTCTCACAAAGGCACTAACCCTACCAGGTCAGGGCCCCACCTCCATGACTTCAGCCACTTTCTTTTTTTTTTTTTTTTTTTGAAAAAATAGATGTATTTTTAATTGCCAAACATTCATCATTTTGCATCTGATCATGTGGTGTCTAAAACATGTCTTAACTGATACATAACACTAATCTACAACACCTTCAGAAGAACTTTGCCACATTCAAAAGTACGTATATAAACAAAACAGCAACAAAGATTTTCTAGTGTCTTCGAGAAGAGGGGTGGATGCAGAAGATGGTGACTCTGTGTTCAGCCACTTTCTTACCCCAGATCCAGCCACACAGGAAGTTAAGGCTTCAATAATGTGTGTGTGTGTGTGTGTGTGTGTGTGTGTGTGTGTTAAGGAAACACACACACTCAGTTGATAGCATCAGCATGTAACCCTGAGAATACAGGCTCTAGAGGACTCAGTCTCTCAATTTGTAAACAGGGCATCACGTTCATTAGGTAGCCATCAGGACTAAATTAAATAAGCCATGTAAAGCATGCCACAGAGTGGTGTGCGGACAGCAACTGACAAGTCTGGGTCTCTCTGCCTTGGTGATGAGCACGTGGACTAATGGTTAGCGCCTCATGACAGACTTACACTTTTCCAGCTGTCTGAGTCGGGCTTCACGGGAGCTGAGGGGACAGTCCTAATTCCCCTGTAGTGGGAATGGCTCTGTGGCCGAAGGATCGATGCAGATATTGCCTGAGAGACTTGAGGCCTGAAGCCAAGTCCTGATTTATCATTGACTGCCAGGCCCGGGGCTTCTCACTACACCTTACTTATGCCTTTGCAGGAAGATAACACTAACGGCCCCTCAGTTACGAGGGGGGCTAAACAGAACAGCCATCCAAACCAGAGTCACACGGAAGAACAGCTGAGGTCAGACGGAGGGGTTCTGGTCTGGTTTTTGTTGCTATGGTAACACCATGACCAAAAAACAACATGGGGAGGAAAGGGTGTTTGGGGGTCACAGGTTACAGTCCACCAGCTGAGGAAGTCAAGGAGGCAGGAACTAAGCAGAGACCACAGAGAAAAGCTGTTTATTGGCTGGCTTGTGCCTTTGTTGTGCCGCCCAGGCCCATCTACCCAGAGAGGGCCTTGCCTACAGTGGTCTGGACCCTCCTACATCGAGTTGGCAATCCCTCCACTGAGGCTCTCTTCCCGGGTGAGTCAACTTGACAGGTGACGCTAACGATAACAGAAGGTTTATAATGAAGGACATTTATAGGACTGGAGAGATGGCTCAGTGGGTAGTGCTTGCGGGGAAAGCATGAAGATTGAGTTCAGATCTCCATCACCTACAAAAAGCTGGTGTGGCGGTACATGCCTATAACCCCTGTGTTGGGGAGGCAGAAATGGGAGGATCTGTGGGGCCTGCTGGACAGTCTAGGTCAACTGGTACACTTGAGGTTCAGTGAGACCCTATCTCAAAAACTAAGGTGGAGAATGACAAAGGAAAACAACTGATGTTAATACCTCTGGTCTCTAAGTGCACATATGTGCAAACCCCATAGATGTGCACCCATACACACACACACACACACACACACACACACACACACACACACACACACACAGAAAACTATTTAAAGCGTGAACAACTGACACTGTGACTACTTGTCCAAGCTGCTGAGCAATTTGGCCTCACGTTGCCAAGAGCTTCCTGAAAAACGGCCCACACAGGCCTGACACACAAGGCCCATGCCACTCCCCCTCTGACTATTATCTTATCTAAATGACTTTCCTGATTGTGACATTTTGAGATTATTTTTATTTTTCAAGTATGCTTAACTTGGAGTTAATTTAGAATTGAAAACATTTTCTGGAAAGTACCTAGACAGCCCAATTCACTTTATTTTTCTGTCTGTGTCTGTAAGTATCAGCTCCTCCCATGCCATGACAAGTCACTGGGCTCCAGCGCATGGCTGTGATCATCTCCTTGAACCAGTTAAAAGAGGCGAGCATCAAAGCTGCAAACCAGGGCAGGGATGTAGCTCAGTGGTAGAGTGCTTGCTTAGTGTGTTCAGGGCCCTAGGTTTGGTACCAGACACACAGACACACACACACACACACACAGGGGGGTATAAATTGCAAATTTCACACCAGCCCATGGAGTGTATATTTTGCACACTTGGACTTTCAAAAGCTCTGTATTGCTATCCTTGTCTCCAGCTTCTTCGTGTTGTAGGAATGAGCATCAGCTACAGCCTTGCCTCCCCCCACAAGTCTCAGGATAAATGAGATAAGATGAAGTTTTGAGCCATAGTCATGTTGGAAAATGGAAACGGTTTCCTTAGAGATAAAAAAATCCTTAAGATGCCCTGGCATATGATAGAATCTAGTTTTTAAGGGACCCCTGGACTGAAACACACACATGAAGGACTCTTGTTTGGGAGCAGAAGATATGGGAAGTATCAGGAGAGAGAGCCTGTAGGTAGGTACCAGGAACTGGGCCAAAGTGGCCCTGAGTGGCTAGTAGAAGAAGAGCTGAGTTGCTAGAGGATCTGACACTCTCAGATCAACACTCTGTCCGCTGCCGCTCGGACCAGGTCCTGTGCACCAAGACGGTTCCTCACCTAAGGAACACCAGGAAATACAAGTCATGGAAATGCAACTCCCATGCAAGAGAGATCTTACCTGATACAAAGCCTACTTCTGAGGAAACAGGGCTAACGGACTGAGCAGATCTGACTAGTTAGTATTCTCAGAAAGACACGAGATTCCCACACTCCAACATGAAGAATGGTCCTTAGCTTAAAGATTAAACAATTGATAACTGGAGAAAAATCAACATATGGGCTAAGCAGTAGAATGACCTGTCAAAGGAGTAAATCTGTGTGACAGTATTGAGATAGGAGTGTTCAATACTCTTCTCATTGCTATGACGAAACCCCTGACAGAAGCAGTTTAAGCATGAAAGGGTTTATTTAGCTCACAGTCTGAGAGTATCAAGGCAGGGAAGGCATGAAGGCAGAACTTGTAGCAACTGGTCACATTAACCCCCCACCCCTGGTCAGGAACCAGATGAATATTTGCACTCTGCTTCCTCCTTACCCCATCAGGGACCCATGGAGTAGTGCTACCTGTTGCTAAAGTTTTCCTGCCTGGCCTACAGTCAGAATGAATCTCTCTCACCTGCCAGTCCCACAGCCGCTCAGACCTGACCAAGTAAACACAGAGACTTATATTGGTTACAAACTGTATGGCCGTGGCAGGCTTCTTGCTAACTGTTCTTACAGCTTAAATTAATCCATTTCCATTAATCTATACCTTGCCACATGGCTCGTGGCTTACTAGCATCTTCACATGCTGTTTGTCATCATGGCGGCTGGCAGTGTCTCTCTGACTCAGCCTTCCACTTCCCAGCCTTATTCTCCTCCTTGTCCCGCCTACACTTCCTGCCTAGCCAATGGCCAATCAGTGTTTTATTTATTGACTAATTAGCAACACATTTGCCATACAGAACATCCCACAGCACTTCCCCTCCCTTTTTTTTTTTTTTTTCAAAAAGGAAGGTTTTAACCTTAACAAAGTAAAATTACATATAATTTGGGAATTTGGGTGTAGCTTCTCTTACTACTTCCTGCTGGAGGGGGACGCTGTATCTTATGGGGACACAAAGAAAATTTTAGGATTATGGAATAGTCCATGAGGCTGTATCGTCTGAGCCAGTTGCCTTGAAACCATTCTGGATGTTGGATCATCTGGGCCATGGTGTCATCGGAGACCTTTCAGGGGGTCTTGGCTGGTCAAACCTGAAGTATCTTAATCTGGAACAAATCCAAAGCCTCTGGCTTTCTGTGGAAACAAAAGTAGAGTCTCTTTTCCAAAGCAACATATCCTTATATCCAAATTTTGAAGTCAAGGTACCTTTAAAGTATACATTTTGACATAACTCAACAGCTTTTACAATCAAATGTTTTTCTGCAGTTAAAAGTCCCAAAGACAACACAATCCAGATTCTCTGTGTAATATCCATTTTTACGTGGCTTATTTTTTTATACTACCTTTACTGTCTCTTTAAAGACTTTATTTTTTAAAACTATGTATTTGTTTCTATAACTCTATATATCATCTTTTTTGTCTCTTTCAAGTCTATGTATCTTTTACACACATTGTAAACTATTACATCTGAAACTGTCTTATTGTGAATCTATTGCCTTAAACTGCAGCAGCTGTGGCTGCTGGCTCCGCCCACCTCAGCTTCCCAACATGTCGGTGTTACCTTTTCCACCAGCTCTGGGAGCTATCGTGGGTCTATGCTTTTAGCCAAGCAGCGTGTAGTCCAGAAACCTCTTTTTTTTTGTTTTGTACCTGCAAAGTCTAAATCCACTATGCAGCTTAATGTGCCACTTGCAGAGGCCTCATTCCCGCCATACTGCAGGTCGAGCGCGCACCAGTAGCTCAAACTGGCAGCTGCCGCTCATTTGAGAGAGACAATTAGGAACTGTTTTCAGCTCTGTTTTAAAATCTTTTTTCTCAGGTTTTAGGTGGAAACTCTTGCACCACGTTGGACGCCATTTGTTGCTAAAGTTTTCCTGCCTGGCCCACAGTCAGGACAAATCTCTATCACCTGCCAGTCCCACAGCCGCTCAAACCTGACCTAGTAAACACAGAGACTTATATTGGTTACAAACTGTATGGCCGTGGCAGGCTTCTTGCTAACTGTTCTTACAGTTTAAATTAATCCATTTCTATAAATCTATACCTTGCCACATGGCTCGTGGCTTACTAGCATCTTCACATGCTGTTTGTCATCGTGGCGGCTGGCAGTGTCTCTCTGACTCAGCCTTCCACTTCCCAGCTTTATTCTCCTCCTTGCCCCGCCTACACTTCCTGCCTAGCCAATGACCAATCAGTGTTCTATTTATTGACTAATTAGCAACACATTTGCCATACAGAACATCCCACAGCAGCTACCCATATTTAGGACGGGTCTTCACACCCCAATCGGGAAACTCCCTCAAAGACAGGGCTGGAAGATTGTCCCCCAGATGACTCTAGAGCCTGCCACATTGACAATATTAACCACCACACCAAAGAAAACTCCAGAATGTAACTAAGATTTTTAAAGTGTGCAACAGAATTTATGAAATGTGGGGTACAAATAGGACTTGACCAGAATCAGAGGTTTTACTCTTTAGACAGAAATGAAAATATAAACCAGACCCAGAGAAAATCTTAGCAAAACATTTTCTAACAAAAGGCTTCTATCCAAAGTATGGGGGAACCCCTAGACTCAACAACTACTAAAGTAACTCATTGGATGCTACAGTTTGGCTCTGAAGTGTCCTTCCAATCTCACAAAAAGGTTCATGGCCCATGCGCTGAAAAACCGGAGTCGTGAGTAACGTCCCAATAGATCGTTAACATGGTGGGAAGGCGGGAGAAAGCAGGAGGCTAGGCCACATGTGAGGAGGTCAGAGGAGACCTCTGTGGGGTCAGCTCTCTCCTTCTGCCTTGCAGAGTCCAGGGATCCAACTCAGGTTGCCAGTATTGTGCAGCCAGTGCCTTTACCCCACGGAGCTACCTCCCTAGCCCCGGACTATGTGCAGTTTATTACACACATAAACTAAAGCTCAATACAGCTGTTGCTGTGTGCTGTGCGACCTCTCCCCGCTGCTGCCCATCTGATACCCCCCAGTCTGAAGAACTGTGGCTGGCAGGATGTGACTGATCAGCACCTGGCCCAGGCTCCGCCTCACGCTGGCTGTGTTTGCCTCTTCAATGTGGTCTTTCAGCACCGTGGCCTTTTGTTCTTGTTTTGTCTTTAAAAGTGAGCTGCAGTCAGAATTAAATGGCAAATACCTGTGGCAGAATACAGTGGGCTCTTGTAAAGTTTAGTCTACCGGCCTTGTAGAAATGAAAGCATTCATATTTACAGACTCCACAATGGCACTGCCTTTATTTTTAGCTGAAGAAGCCAGCCACAGTCATCCCGAGTCCAGAGGGAAAGGCTGTTGAAATGCTGAGGGGCCGGCAATCCCATGTGCTCTGCATTAGCCTGCCTGCCTCTGTTTGTTATTCTTTGTCTTCTAGGCTTCCAGAATTTGTGTGAAAAGTTCGGACACATAATAACCTCTTCATCACACATTCCAACTCAGGCCCTTCTGCAAAGCTTGAGTCGTACTGCCACAGTCTTCACGGGGAAGGCACTGGGGGTCTTTGCCGAAAACGTTTGTGTGTAAGCTCGATAGAGATGTCTGACACCAACACTGGGGGATGGAGCTGGGAGGAATTATGGCAGCAGTCCCCTGACGCAGTGCTGTGAGAAGTGTCCGCAGCCTGCCTGCCGGCTGAGGAAGGCTAGGCAATGACATCGGCCTTCTCCTTTAGGAAAGGAGTTGGACATTGAGGTTAAGAATAGAAACGCATCAAAGTGGGGGGATAGAATTTTTAAAAAGTCACACAAAGGGGGCTAGAGAGAGGGGCCAGCAGTTAGGAGTGGCTACTATTCTATAAAGGACCAGAGTTCAAATCCCAGAACACACATTAGTCAGCTCACAAATGCCTGTAGCTCCGACTCCAAGAGATCCATGCTTGCTCTGGCCTCCATGAGCACCCACACTTACACCCTCCCAACATACACATTTAATTATAGCCATCTTTAAGTCACATAACTGAAAAATCATTGCACCATATTAATAATATCGGTTACTCAGAGTATCACCATTGCTGAGAGCTATCCTATTTAAACCTTACAACAAGCTTATAGGTCAAGCTCTTACAAGAAAATCCACATCTAAATGACTTGCAACATGAAAGAATTGTATTGCTTCTAATGGTCGAAAGTCCAGGTTTAATTCTAGTGTCTAGTGAATCCTGCTCAGATGTCCCTGAATACCTAGTACATATTCTAGAACTGAGAGTGTTGCTCCTTGGCCTTTTGGCTAAGGTCCAGTGTAGAACCAAAGGTAAAGCTACAGAATTTCACGTTCGGTGTGGAAAGGAGAGAGATACTGACTGACATGGAAGCCACCATGGAGGGAGAAGGGGTGACAGGATAATCGGGGGTTCAGGCTTGGGAGCGCCCCACTTGAGATGCTGGTTTGATCTCTATCCTGGTGGAGATGTGAGACACACAGTTGGGTTTGTGAGTGTGGAGACTTGGGGTTGGGTAGGCTAGACACTCAATCATAAAACTCATGTGCATACAGGTGGTGCGTAGTGTCATGAGACAGGATGAGATCATGTGGTGAAGAGGAAGGGATCTTAAGATCCTCCAGTAGTCAATGATCAAGGAAAAGGGTATGAGCCATCCTTCAGGGAAGGCAGGGGCCAGGCATCCTAGAAACTGTCTATTCATTATTTTCCTTACTATTGTGGGGTATTTGTACACTGTATGGAAATGAATTGCTGTGATTGGTGTAATAAAAAACAGAACAGCTTTTTCGCAACAGGTTTGCCGTCAGAACGCAGGTGTTGTGAAAACCACCGCTAATTCAAAGCCAAAATGGGAAAGGAAAAGACTCACATCAACATCGTCGTCATTGGACACGTAGATTCAGGCAAGTCCACCACAACCGGCCACCTGATCTACAAATGTGGTGGGATCAACAAGCGAACCATCAAAAAGTTCGAAAAGGAGGCTGCCGAGATGGGAAAAGGCTCCTTCAAGTATGCCTGGGTCTTGGACAAACTGAAAGATGAGCGTGAGCGTGGTATCACTATTGACATCTCCCTGTGGAAATTTGAGACCAGCAAATACTATGTGACTATCATTGATGCCCCAGGACACAGAGACTTTATCAAAAACATGATTACAGGCACATCTCAGGCTGACTGTGCTGTCCTGATTGTTGCTGCTGGTGTTGGTGAATTTGAAGCTGGCATCTCCAAGAACGGGCAGACCCGTGAGCGTGCCCTTCTGGCTTACACTCTGGGTGTGAAACAGCTAATTGTTGGTGTCAACAAAATGGATTCCACCGAGCCACCCTACAGCCAGAAGAGATACGAGGAAATTGTTAAGGAAGTCAGCACCTACATTAAGAAAATTGGCTACAACCCCGACACAGTAGCATTTGTGCCAATTTCTGGTTGGAATGGTGACAACATGCTGGAGCCAAGTGCTAATATGCCTTGGTTCAAGGGATGGAAAGTCACCCGCAAAGATGGCAGTGCCAGTGAGACCACACTGCTGGAAGCGTTGGATGGCATCCTGCCACCAACTCGTCCAACTGACAAGCCTCTGCGACTGCCCCTCCAGGATGTCTACAAAATTGGTGGTGTTGGAACCGTCCCTGTGGGCCGAGTGGAGACTGGTGTTTTAAAACCTGGAATGGTGGTTACCTTTGCTCCAGTCAATGTGACAACAGAAGCAAAGTCTGTTGAAATGCACCATGAAGCTTTGAGTGAAGCTCTTCCTGGGGACAATGTGGGCTTCAATGTAAAGAACGTGTCCGTCAAAGACGTTAGACGTGGCAACGTTGCTGGTGACAGCAAAAATGACCCACCCATGGAAGCTGCTGGCTTCACCGCTCAGGTGATTATCCTGAACCATCCAGGCCAAATCAGTGCTGGCTATGCTCCTGTACTGGATTGTCACACTGCTCACATAGCATGCAAGTTTGCTGAGCTTAAAGAAAAGATTGATCGTCATTCTGGTAAGAAGCTGGAAGATGGCCCTAAATTCTTGAAATCCGGTGATGCAGCCATCGTTGATATGGTTCCTGGCAAGCCCATGTGTGTTGAGAGCTTCTCTGATTATCCTCCATTGGGTCGTTTTGCTGTTCGTGACATGAGGCAGACAGTTGCTGTGGGTGTCATCAAAGCTGTGGACAAGAAGGCTGCTGGAGCTGGCAAAGTCACCAAGTCTGCCCAGAAAGCTCAGAAGGCTAAATGAATATTCTCTCTAACACCTGCCACCCCAGTCTTAATCAGTGGTGGAAGAACGGTCTCAGAACTGTTTGTCTCAATTGGCCATTTAAGTTTAATAGTAAAAGACTGGTTAATGATAACAATGCATCGTAAAACCTTCAGAAGGAAAGGAGAATGTTTTGTGGACCATTTTTTTTGTGTGTGGCAGTTTTAAGTTATTAGTTTTCAAAATCAGTACTTTTTAATGGAAACAACTTGACCAAAAATCTGTCACAGAATTTTGAGACCCATTAAAACAAGTTTAATGAGAAAAAAAAAAAAAAAAAAAAACAGAACAGCCATTAGCTAGGCAGGAGGTATAAGTGGGACTTCAGGGCACAGAGAAAACTCTGGGAAGAAGAAAGCAAAGTCAACAGCCAGATGGAGAGGGAGCAGGATGGGCAGTATAGTAAAGGTAACTGAGCCACATAAAAGAACATGCATTAATGGGCTGGAGAGATGGCTCAGAGGTTAAGAGCACTGGCTGTTCTTCTAGAGGTCCTGAGTTCAGATCCCAGCAACCACATGGTGGCTCACAACCATCTGTAATGAGATCTGGTACCCTCTTCTGGCCTGCGAGCATGTATGTAGGCAGAACACTGTACATAATAAATAAATAAATCTTTAAAAAAAAAAAAGAACATGCATTAAAAGATATGGGTTAATTTAAGTTATAAGAACTAGTTAGGAACAGGTCTACATTAAAGCCAAGCTTTCATAATTAATAATAAGTCTTCATGTTGTTTTATGCAAGCTGGTGGTCCAAAGAAAAATCCATTTACAGTGGCCAGACACCTAGCAAAAGCAACTTAAAGGAAGGAGGGTTCCTCTTGGCTCAGGGTTTGATGATACCATCCATCACGGTGGGGAAGGCACGGAGGTACACATGTGGGGCAGCTGGTCACATTATCTGCCCTCAGGAAGCAGAGATGAATGCTGGTGCTCGGGTACCACACTCAAAGTGGGCCTTCCCTCTCAGTCATCCTCTCTGGAAACGCCCACACAGACACCCTCAGAGGTGTGTCTCCCAGGTGATTACAAATGAAACATCACACCAGACGAGGAGAGAGTTTTTCCAGGAGAAAGGCCACTGTGGGGAATCAGCAGAGGACAGAGAATGCCCACTGGCCTTGGCATTGATTTTTCCAAGAGGGGAGACAGAAAAGAGGATAGTTACTAACTAGAGGGGTCTGAAAGCCCCTGTGTGGCAGCGGAGCAAAGACATTTGCTTAGGGATCATCTATAAAGAGCAGTGGGAAAGCTGACTTTCGTTCTCTGCAGGGGAATGCAGAGAGAAGAGACAGTCAGCCCTGTAAGAGAAGCAGTGAATGGCATCATATTCACATGCTGATGGCAATGACCTGGGAAAGAAGGAAAATACAGGACAAGCAGGCCTTACCTTCTGTTTATAAAGATGAGGATGCTGGGGGATGACTGAGTCTGTAATGCACTTGATGCTCTGAGTTTGATCCCCAGAACCCACATAAAAAAGCCAGTCACAGTGGTGTGCATTTTCAGTACCAGCCCCGAGGAAGAAAAGACAGGTGAAAGCCTGGAACTTGCTGGCCAGCCAGCCTAGCTGGATCAGCAAGATCCAGGCCAGTGAGAGACCCTGTCTGCACCCTTGTGAACACACACACACACACACACACACACACACACACACACACACACACACACGAAATAAAGACAAGGCAGGTAGTCAGCAGATGTTAGGGTGGTGTTGGCAAAGCTCACAATGGAGGGCATGACTCCCACTCCTGGACCCAGTAGTCTCTGAATGAGTACAGCAGGGCTCTGGCTTTGCCCATAAATGGCCACAGACTTGTGAGTGGCTTCTAGCCCTGCCACCAGAGACAGGCTGCCACAGAGGGACAATAAAAGTGAAATACCTCCATTGATCAGCATGTAGGATCAGATATGAACAGCTGAAGCCTTGCCAGTGAGCTACAACCAATACAGCTGACTGGAGAGAATCGGGTGGACCTTAAGCAAAATCACGACTCTGAGAGCTTCCAGGGAGCCTATCTGAGCGACTGCATAGGTTAGACAGGCAGTCTGGCTCACAGAAGCCACAAATGCCATAAAGCAGAGCAGTGGGTCACAATTCACACACAGCAGAAGGCATGAGTGGGAACAGAAAGGTCTCTCGCTTTCATGGCCCATAGTTGAGTGGTGTGCACATTGGCCCAGTATCGCCAGTGTGACCCACACTCCTTGACAAAAGGAGTGGCTGCAAGCTTTCCCAGCCTTTGATTCTGGATTAGCCTTCAAACTTGCTCTGCTTAACAGAAGGTAGAAGTGATACAGTATGGGATCCCAACGTAGGTCTCAAGATGCTGTATACTCTCAATTTGTACCCTCAGACCACTATTGGGTTGCCATGGCAACAAATTTTGGCTGTCCTGGATTAGGATCCACTTCCTACCTTCTCTGATTATCACCATCTAGCTGGCCCACTTCTGGACCTCTCTGATGACCCAGGCTCCTTGGGCACAGGTGCAGTAAAACCTAAAGGAAATGAGACATGAGAAGCACCTGGTGTAAAGTGGCCAGGGCCACACTTAATACGCTCCAGTGGCCATTTTATCAGCTGTTTTCAAGGCAAGAACTCTTTCTCTCGGCATACTTGGTGTCCCCCACATCCACACTGTCCATAATTGAGAAATTCCTAAGCTAAGATTCCAGCAGTTAGGGTGTTATGTTATCACAGGACCCAAGGGCCTGGTGTTTTCTGACCCTTGAGCATTTTCTTGTTGAACTTCCATCCTTGTCATTATCAAGTAAAATCCAGCCGAAACTTTTTGCAAAGATTAAATAGGGCTAAAGGGGAGCTCTGCATCCTCGGGAGGTTTCCACAGGTCTGTGAGTCCAGGCTGACTGGAGGAGGCACGGCTTTCCTTTCTCTTTCCGTGGAGAGCAGCGCCCTCTGTGGGTGACCTGTTGCAATTGCATGGCTGCCCCTGGAAACGGGAACACAAATTTGTTTAGGAAAAGTGGAAGGAAGAACAGGAGGAACCGGGAAAGGAAGGGAGGACAGGAGGAAAGGGGAGATTGAGGAAGAGGCAGGGGAAGGAGGAAGGGAGAGCAGACAAGAAAAGAGAAGGGAGGGGAGAAACTAGGACGGAGGAGAAACAAAGGGGGGGGAGAAGAGGGGAGAGGAGGGTAGGATACAGGAGGAGGAGCAGAAGTAAGGAGAGACACTGCAGGAGGCCAAGGAGGAGAACAGTCTGCACATCCAAGGCAAAATCCCCTCCTTGTGAACTCAGAAGCTGACCTCCCTCCACTCCTCAGTGTGAAAGGAGAGTGCTGAGCCATCTTGGAAGCCTCTGAGCTGGCACAGAAGGGCTGTGTGTGTGATGTTTCAGGGGCCCCACTGTGTGAGCAGGAAGCGGCCACTGCCATTCTGCTTTCAGGATCCCTGCTGTCCACTTGCTCATTCTCTTACCAGCTCTCCAGGGGGCTCGGGTTCTTTGGCCTTGGTTGGTGGTCTTGCTGCCATGCCTTGGCCTTGGCACCATCTCAAGGAACCAACTTCCAGCTGACAGTTGGTTCTTGATCTTTTCCGAAATGTTCTTCAGCTCTCCTTTTCTATCTGACTTTTGAATCTGGAACATCGTCAGCCCATGTCTCTGTAAACCCCCTCCTAGGTTCTGCAGAGCTCCAGTGTCTCCTCCACCCACCCCTGACTGTGTCATGGTGCACACCTGTCAATCACAGCTACTCCAGAGGCTGAGGCTGAAGCCAAGTTCAAGCTTGGCAACTTAGTGACTGTTTCAAAATTAAGTAAGTGAGGGAAGGACTGTGAAGGTGCTCAGTGGCTATGTTTGCCCTGCGTGAAGCCTTGGGTCGAGTCTCAGCACAACAAAGCAAAGCTCATACATGCACCATCCTATGGCTCTCGTGTCTAGAGTTGTAATGGCTCTCATTGCACAAAGCTGATGTGGACACTGTGCAAACCTTCTGGAGGACACTCTTCTCACCTCCTGGACAGAGTGCTGGGCTCTGCATTGATCTTCTTGGCCCTTTCAAGGTTGGGCTGGACTCATCTTTGATGGTGGACTGGTGATTTGAAGGGTGTTGACATCCTGGGGTCCCCATACTCTGGCAACATCTCCAAGGATGTAGAGGGTTCTCAGACTGTACAGGATAGTGTTTTAAGATTGCAAATTATCTCTTCTTGAGTGTGATAGGAATCAAGGCTGGTCCATGTGATCTGGGTGGTGGCCCACAAGCAGACTCATATGGTCTGTGAAGAATCTACCTAGCCAAACTTCAAGGCTTCAGCAGTGGGGAGGACAGAGGTACTGTCTCTAATCTCCATGGCTCCTTGGTTTGGAAAATCAATCAGCTTTATTCATTGGTCTCATTGTTATGTATAGGCCACGGATTGGGTGAGTCCCCAAAGATCCAGGGATGTGTGGGAGGAATCTGGTGGAGGGAGGTAAATAAGCCAGCTTAATAGAAAAGATTTGGTGGTGCCTTCCCTTTCTATGTACGGGATGTCTGGAGGAACATAGATGCCCATTCTTCCATAACATGTGCTGGAATTCTGGTGTGACTCCATGCTGGCCTGGCTTCCCCGTTTCAACCTCACTGGCAGTTAGTTACACGTGTTTGTTTATAGCCTCTCGCCATCATTTTGGTAATTCATGCTTTTAGAAATACATAATTTTTTTCTAGAGACTTTAGTTTTGAGGAATATAAAATTTGCATCACCCTCTGGATTCCTTGGTCTCTGTTTGGTCCTCCATTCATCTCTAAGCATATTAATTCGCATCTTCTTTCCTTTTGGGTTGGACTAATGCTTTATCAAGCTCATTCATCTTTCCCAAAAACCAAGTATTATTTCCTTCTTTGTATCATTCCTCTGTCTCCATGTCATCTATTTCTTCCTTGCTTTTTCATTCCGTTCCTTCTAAGCTAATCCAGCCTTTACCTTGCTTTTAGTTTTCAACGGTTAAGAGGCCATCACTGGATTATTTGTGCTCTCTCTCAGCTGCTGTCTGCTGTTGTTTTGAATTCCTGGTCTTGCTATGTAGCCTCAAATGGCCTGAAACTCTGTGTCCCAGGCTGGTCTTTTTTTGTCTTTAACATAATTCCTGTTATGTTAAATTGATTCTTTGGGAATTTTTCTGGTGTGTGTGTGTGTGTGTGTGTGTGTGTGTGTGTGTGTGTGTGTGTGTGTGTGTTTCCTGGAACTCGAACTCACAGAGGGTGCCTGCCTTTGCCTCCTGAGTGGTAGAATTCAAGGTGTGCGCCACCACCACCTGGCTAATTCTTTGGGAATTTCACCCTAATTCCACTCACCTCCCAGTCTCCCATATTTTCCCCTCACCCCTGCAGTGCTCCCCAAAAGAGAATTAAAAAAAAAAGCAAACAAACAAAAATGAGAACAAAATAAAACAACAACAAAAACACGCTCTTCACTTCTCCATCCTTCCTGCCTCTCCAACACCTCTTCATTCGTCCTGGTGGCGTTGGGAGCCACGGTGTGTCACACAGTAGTGATCCCTTGGTCCAATCACTGCAATGAGTCACTGGTCTGATTCAAGGCCTTTGGCTTCTGGTACACCATCATCACTGGATCCTCACCAAAACTCCTCTGGGATATCCTGCAGCTACCCCGAGTCATGGAGTCCTGCTGGTATCATTCCACAGGACCAGTCCCTTCATAAGCTCCAGCAGGCCCTAGATGGGATAGATGTTAGAATGGGCCAACCCAAGGCCAGGTTGTGGGTCTGGGTGGTAGCTGAGCTGGTCAGACCAAGCCACTGGGGCCACCCCCCTCAGGTGAGGGGGCAGAGCCAGCTCCTGTAGCTAGAGTTTTCCTGCCTTGCCCACAGTCAGGACAAATCTTTGTCACCCGCCAATCTCACAGCCGTCAGACCCAACCAAGTAAACACAGAGACTTATATTGCTTACAAACTGTATGGCCGTACCAGGCGTCTTGCTAACTGCTCTTACAGCTTAAATTAATCCATTTCTATAAATCTATACCTTGCCACGTGGCTCGTGGCTTACCAGCATCTTCACATGCTGTTTGTCATCATGGTGGCTGGCAGTGTCTCTGACTCAGCCTTCCACTTCCCAGCTTTATTCTCCTCCTTGTCCTGCCTATACTTCCTGCCTGGCCACTGGCCAATCAGTGATTTATTTACTGACCAATCAGCAACACACTTGACATACAGACCATCCCACAGCAAGCTCCCCTATGCCCATGCCATCAGGGTCAATTCTTCCTCTCCAGTGGTGAGGGGTGGGGTCATCTCTCCTGCTTGCCACCAGGCCTCCCACATCAGCCCACTCTTCACTGCCTTCACTTCTTCCATTCCACTTCTTTCCACAGCACATGAACCATTCCACTTCTCTCTCCTCTCCCATTTTTCTGTGGTGAGCCATAACAATATGTTATAAGGAGTCCAGCTGTGTATTAAAGCTATACCTTGACCAGGCCAAGGGTCAGTCAAGTGGGAAGCCATCTAGCATGGACTATTTGGTGTTACACAGATTAATATTCAGCTGTGCCTTGTATGAATTTCTTGTGCTCTCAATTCCTATAGAATGTGTGTGTGAACTTCCTGCTCGGGCCAGTACTTGGATAAGGTCACACAGGCAAAGCCAAGCAGGCAGCTGATGCATAGCTTTGCTTCTTGTGCAGATGAGGCTCAGACCATCCCCTCACCTTGAGGCCAGAGCAACTGACTGAGAGCAAAGGAGGTTTTTACATATCAAGGTGGAAGGTAGGGTGGAGCAACATTCCTGCATTCCTGAGGAGGCAGAGAACCTTGTGGCCAAGGGGAGAAGAGACAGGTATTTTCTGTAGAAGCAGACAGAATGGCATGACCAGGGAGATGGGAAGAACACAGAGGCTTTGTAGATGGTAAGGCAGAACTCTTGTAGAGTTCATCAGAGCCAGGAGTAGAGAGCAAGTAGAGATGGAGGGAGAAGAAACAGAGGACGAAGATGAGGCTGGAAGCATAAGAGCTTAGTTGTTAGCAGGGCTTTGAGAGGACAGTAAAAGAGAGGACAAAGACAAACTGAGTGTCAGGACCGAACTGAAGCTATGGAGACAGGATTTCATCCCAGAGAAATAAAGTAGACAGACAAAGACTTGGTGTATCTAGATTTATTTCTACCCTGAATGCCTGACAGAGCTGTAGCTGTATTGATAGAATTTTGTCTTAGAGGAATAAAGTTAACAGACATAAGAGCATAGTGTACGTAGATTTTTTTTTCCCTCAGATATCCCACGCTGGACATAGCATCTTCCCTGGACTCTGAGCATTCCATATTTCTCCACCACATACTCGCTCATCATCATGGCACCCACCTGCCCAGAGCCACAAGGCAGAGGTGGGCCCATGGATGTCTTCCCACCAGGCCTTGAGGACCCAGGCCGGCATGTAGGTGGCTAGCACCTGCCTGACCAGAACTGCATCAGGGGGCCTGTGGGATTTCTTCCCGCCAACCCAGGCCTTGAAGGTCCAGGCTGGCCAGGCTGGTCTTGAACTCAGTGATTCTGCTTCTGCTTCTGCTTTGGGATTTAAGACACATGACATCACGCTGGAGTCTCTTGATTATACAGTGTGTGCACATATAGCTATGCTCTTCCATCTTATAACTGCTTTTGTTGTATCCCAAAGGTTTCTCTAATGTCTGTTTTCATATTCATTCAATTCTATGAACTTCTTCATTGAGCCACTGAATTTTCAAGAGTGTTTGCTATCAGCTCCATGTTTCTGTAGTTTCTAGTTTTTCTTACTCATTTTTTAAATAATTTATTTTTATTTTGTGTATACTGATGTATTACCTGCATGTATGTCTATGTGAGGATGTTGGATCCCCTGGAATGAGTTTACAGACAGTTGTAAGCTGCCATGTAGGTGCTGGGAATTGAACCCGGGTCCTCTGGAAGAACAGTCAGTGCTCTTAACCGCTGAGTCATCTCTGCAGCCTCTTGCTCATGTTCTTTGCTACATTTCTCATCCATGTAAGTATTACAGCTTGGATAGAAAGGTATCCTGGCAGTTGGGAGCCAAGGAACACTACTAAGTCACACCGCATAACCAACCTCACACAAGAGATTTACTGGGAGGGAAAAAAATGGGAGGGTGGCTGCCTCTGCTTGGGAAAGAAACAGCAGAGAACTGAACAGGATACAGAGCTTATATAGATTTATTGGGTGGGGGTGGAACTTTTCAGGGTGAAGTTTTCCAGGGTAGAGATTGATGGGATTTCATGTCCAGAGCTTGGGCTTTTTACTCCATAGGGTGGGGTGGGGGCTGGGTCCAGCAGTTAGGGCACTTGGTCTATGGATGGAACCTGCAGTTTGAGGGCCTTGGGGGAGGGGCTTGGCCACTCATGTGACTCAAGGGGTTTACAGTTCATGCTGTCAAATTCCTAGTCCAGATTTTAAGTAGAATAAATGTATTGCTTTGTTTACCCAGCTGTTTGAATCTTCTTTTTAGGTCAATGATAATTTTTACTTCTGAATGTTTTTACCCAGTGTTTTAGCCATTTGGTATCTTTGGTTTGGTTACTGAGGAGTTATGGTCTTTTGAAGGCATTGTGTTGATTGACCTTGTGCTCCTTGGGGTTCAGGTTGAACTTTATGCATCTTGTGGTTGGGGTTGGGTTTCTTTTCCCCAACAGGAGCCTGAACTGCATCTGGGGGCCACTTCCTATTTTCTTCTGTGTAGGCTTACAGTTCCTCTGTGCTTTTCAGAAGGCCTGTTATTTCTTTCAAGTTTTTTTTTCTCCTATCAGCATACAGTCTTCCTTTGGCTACTCTGATTCTTCTCAGAGTCACAAAGGAGGCAGCTCCTAATTGGCCACCTTACCCTAGAAGTCACAAATTCTGTGACTTGGGGGCTTTTCCCTTTGGGAGTTGGTGTTAGCTATAAGTTGGGCCAAGGCCGAGAGGTAATAGGAGCATCAGGCAGGCTCCTGGGTCACCACTTTGCACTTGCATCTTGGCCTTGACCATGAAAACATGACTGGACAGGCTTTGAAAAGAGTAAAGCTATCCTGAGACTTCTCCTGCAGAGCTGAGATTCTCTGGCAGATTTCCTAAATCAGCTGATCCCCAGATAGGTGAGCACCCTACCCCCCATCCAAGGCCACCACCAAGATCACATTGAGGGAACCTACCCTGGACCAGGACCATCCAGCCTCAGCCACTGACCTGGAACTAGATATTTGTTTGAGCCACTGAATTCAAGTGCCTTATTGTTAAGTATTTGTCAAGACAATAGGTAACTTGGAACAAGTATTGATAGCTGTGTCTGTCACAGGAACTAGGAAGGATCAGCTACATTTATGAAAGGCATTCTGGGAGAGCTGATGGAATGCCTGGGCTCTAAACCATTCTCCATACCCCCTCATCCCTGGCATTCCTACACAGTACGCATCACATGCAAAATCTCTGCCTTGTCAGACAGTCATCCAGGATCAGCTTCCCTACAGTTGAGCCTGTGTGTGATCTACACGAGACCCAGATGGATGCTGGGAAAGTTACCAGGACAAAGCGAGGCTAGCTTTGACACCTGCTTCTCAGCAATCATTCACAATCCAAGGCTGGACAGAGGGAGAAGATGGAGCTGATATGCTCATGAAGGATAAAGACAGCAACATCCTCCTTTAGGTCATTCTCTAATCATTCAGTTGACTTCATATAGTCAGTTGTGTCTTTAGCTGGATGTGGTCCAGATGTTCTATGTCCTGAGTGGGATCTATTTGTGGATTAGTTCAGTGGGCCAAAGGGCCTCAGGGATGGTTCAAATCCTTGTCTATGAAGCTTGGTGACACAAGCCAGCTGTCTGTAACTCAATACTCCTGCACCCAGGCAGCAAGCAATAGGGTGCACATAGTTCCAGCAAACAAGCCAGGCTCAGACAGCTCCCTTTCTTTCTCTCCATGAAGCCCACATATATCACTTCATGCACTGAATTCAACTTGAGCAATGCTTTGTGTGCATTTCAGTTTCCAGAGTCCACACTGGCAAAAGCTGCTGCTGGAAGACTCTAGCGGTAACACAGACCCTGAAATTCAAAGCTCTAGGCTGACACGCCAACACTGTGCTGAAGCTGTCCCTTCTTGCAGTTGAAGATGTCTCAGAAAGCATCAAGAAAGTGGCCTTGAGCATCTGTCTACTTGCAGCCTTAGCTCCCACACTTCCTTCCCATCTGCTAGGCCATCAGTTCATGTGCTGTGGGTTCACGCTCACATAAACCTGTCAACCATTTCTCATCCCGTCTACCAAGGGCACCTTCCTGTCCTTTTTTGACTCTTAGGTCTGGATCAGGGTCATCCTCCCCAGACTCAGTGTGGTGCTTATCTCTAATGCTGTTTTGTTTTTCTCCCTCCCCATACCTTTACTACCATCTCTCCCAGGTGGTCTTTTCTTATGCTAAGGGAGCAATTCTATTTGTGCATCTACAAATGTTCCTCTTTACAGATTGTTCTTGGCTTTCTCCTGCTAGCTCATCTTTAGCAGGATGACTAAGGGGGTTCTAGCCCGCGCCCCCCCCAGGAGGATTCTTGCTTGCTCATACTGGGTTTCTAGGGGTTGTGGAGCACTGTTTGTGTTGTATTTACATGCGGCTCCTGTAGGCCTCTGTGTGCTGTGGATATTGTTCTGTATAAATAAAACACTGATTGGCCAGTGGCCAGGCAGGAAGTATAGGCGGGACAAGGAGAGAGGAGAATTCTGGGAAGTGGAAGGCTGAAGTAGGAGATATTGCCAGCTGCCGCCATGACAAGCAGCATGTGAAGATGCCGGTAAGCCATGAGCCACGTGGCAAGGTATAAATTTATAGAAGTGGGTTGATTTAAGATATAAGAACAGTTAGCAAGAAGCTGGCCACAGCCATACAGTTTGTAAGCAATATAAGTCTCTGTTTCCTTGGTTGGGTCTGAGCGGCTGTGGGACTGGCAAGTGACAGAGATTTGTCCTGACTGTAGGCCAGGCAGGAAAACTCTAGCTACATCTATGTCCTTGTATCATTCAAGTACTATGAATCTGATCGCCACAAATTCGCATGTACCATCTGTTCTGAATCGCCTATTGGCAACACTTCTATCTACTCACATGGGCAAAGTCTAGCTTCTTCCTCATTCAGGGTAAGTCCTACTTCAGGCTGGCTGGCTGGCTGGCTGGTCAATTGCCCCTGGGCTTATATGAGAAGCTCATGTCTAATGCCTCACCCAATGGACAGAAGCAGCAAACACATCTGGGTTCCATTCTGTTCTCCTGGTGTCACCTCTGAATCAGCCATGTCTGGGGTACAGTTCCAAGTAGTTTCTTATCAAGAGTATCACCCCCAATAAAGACATTTGAGGCCCTAGAACCAGCTCTATTCTTGCCCTAATAGGACTCATGGTCTGTACTGGCTAGATCCCAGGATCTAGCACAGACACACAAGATGACTCCCTGGAACACAGCAGTCTCTATAGGAAACTCCTGCCTCTAAGAAAACAGGATACATGTACTTTGCCTCTTCCTCCCACTAAGTACAACTCCACTCTCCAGTGTTATAGATTAAACACGTTACTTCTTTAAAGGAGAAGCTGCCCCATCTGGAAGAGGGGCAGACAGATGCCTTCCTGCTGTAGCAAGGCAGACAACTTCAAAACCTGTGTGTGCCCATATACACTTGTGTGTGGTACCAAGAGGCCAGAAGGGGGTGTTGGATCCCTGGAGCGGGAGTTACAGGTGGCTATAAGCTGCCTTATATGAGTGCTGGGAACCAAACTCCAGTCCTCTCCAAAAGTAGCAAGTGTGCTTAGCCACTGAACCATCTCTCCAGCCCCACCAACTAACTGAAAAATGATTCAGGCTGCTTATTTTGTTAACCTTTTAAATGTTCATGTACAAGGAAACCCATTATTCTGCATGCTTACATAAAAATTAAAACCTTAAATGCCTATATATAAGTATCATCATTAAGTGTTCAAGATTGAACATTTCTAAAAAACAAAAACCCAACTAAAGATGTTCTAAATTAAGGTGGGGACACTGTTTGCACAAAAGCAATGTGGCTCAAAGCCAGAAGGTATGCTATTCCTCACCCATTGTCCTGGCCTGCCACTACCATGGTGTATGCTTTAGACGTGCTTAAGTCACCTCCAGCCCTTCAAAGCTTGGTAAGGCCACTAGAGGGTGATGGTCTAAAAAAACACTGACTCCGAATGTCCACTTAACTATCAGTTTTGGAATGCTAGGGGCCTGTGCTAGACAAATGAGGCACAAAGAGATGTGAAGTGTACCCACTTTGGCAGCATAGGTTACTGGGGTAGACTGGTTATCCTGAACTGTTTTCTCCAACAGTCCAAGTAAGTTCATCAGGGTGTACTTAATGCAAGTACAAAAATAACCCATTCGACAGTTGAGAGACGGTTACACAGCAGCATAGCCTCTGAATGAAACGCCCCAGAGTAAAGACAGTTTCAAATAAGTTTTAATGACTTTCAATAGATTTACAAATGGCTTTACACACACACACACACACACACACACACACACACACACACACACACACACACAGAGTCTATTTTTCCATCTGTCTAATCACATATTAGGGAAATATTCCTATGAATCAACATACTAAGCAGTAACAATGACTTCCTGGTAGGGCATTCTAGAGGACAGTGGGTCTTGCTATACTGCCATGCTTAGCCTTGTACTGGTACAGCCTCCTGAGTAGCTGGGTCATAGCTGTGCATCACTGCAGCTAGTTTTTCAAATGTCCTGAATTTCCAATGCAGAAATACAGTCTACAATGACCCTCAATTTCTTTCAACATCAGAAGTGTTTGTGGAGCAGCCTACTGCCCACCTTGCTGCAGAGGATGAACAAGCTGAAGCCATGCCTCTTTCTGGCCCTGTAGCAGGAAGAGACATGCTTGCTTTTACAAACAGGCTGATTTTAAAGTCCAAAGGTTTTTGAAAGGGGAACGACAAAACACAAAAACAAAGCAAAACAACACAAACAAACAAAAACACCGGAGTGTTTGCCTAGCATTCATGAAGGGCTGGGTTTATTCCCAGCACCACATGAAAAGAGGCTATGGAGCCGGCAAGATGGCTCAGAGGGTAAAGGTGCTGGCTGTGTAAGCCTGTCGACCGGAGTCAATCCCCGGAACCACATGAAAGTGGATGGAGGGTAATGACTCCACAACGTTGTGCTGTGATCTCTGTACATGAGCCATGGCATGCACCCTGACTCATTATCATGATGCATGAACACACATAAAGTAACATTAAAAAACTGTCCTTAAAAGACTAACATATACACATCATAAAATAAAAACTAATGTTCTCATCCTGTAATCTTGAAATGCTGAATTCAATTTCTAACAGTAACCAATAACAAGGTCACTCTCTACCAAGATTCACATGTACCTACATAAAAAAAAGTAACCACAAATTATAGTGATTGCAAGTAAAAGTTGTGCCAAAGTATCAACCAAATGGCTCCTAACACCTTTCAACACTAAACGCTAATTTCTTGGCAGCAGATGTTTTTGCACACCACAATCACAATCTCTTGGCGATAGCTGGGCTTGAGCTGCGTCTGGACCGAACCCTGAGGTGACAGCTGCTTCTTTGTGGTCTGCAGCTGACCTGCAGCCATTATACACTTTTGTAAGACAAACTATCCCAGCTTACACCACCTGTGGTGTCAACATGTCCTGTAACTACCACTGAGAAAAGTCTGGCATTCCCCAACTTCTCATCAGGAACAGTTGTTCAAAGTTCTCACCTGGAACCAAGGTGCTGGCATGGAGCACAACCAAATGCTCAGCTTCCCATGGGACGAAGCAAGCTGAGACCGTACTACTGGGAGTCACTGAAGAACGCAAGCAACCTCTGCAGATTAACTGTTATTCCTTTCCATGCTTAAAGCCCAGCTTGACTGCTTTCTGGGGAGCTGGGAAACTATATCCTAGAACCAATACCTGCTTAAAAGAATTTTTTGCCGGGTAGTGGTGGCGGCGGCGGCGGCGGCGGCGGCGGCGGCGGCGGCGCACGCCTTTAATCCCAGCACTCGGGAGGCAGAGCCAGGTAGATCTCTGTGAGTTTGAGGCCAGCCTAGTCTACAGAGCGAGATCCAGGAGAGCCACCAAAACTACACAGAGAAACCCTGTCTCGAAAACAAAACAAAACAAACAAAAAAAGAATTTTTTTAGATTTATTTATTTTTTGTGTATGAATGTTTTGTCTGCATGTGTGTATGTGCATCGTATGTATACCTGGTATCCATGGAGGTCAGAAGAGGGTGTCAGATCCCCTGGAACTAGTTACAGATGGTTGAGAGCCACTAAGTAAAAGCTGGGAACTGAACCCATGTCCTCTGCAAGAGTAGAAAATACTCTTAACTGCTGAGCTAGCTCTCCACCTCCTGATACCTGCTTTGAAAATAACATTTTACAAAGAATTTGCAAGACATAACAACACAGGTGCACTCATGAGCTCACAAAGCCTGGGCTACAAGCACATGATGCTGGGAGGGAAAGGGGAAGAGAATGGGGAGGTGAAACATCCAAATGCATTTATGCAATATGAACATTAAATATTTAATAAAAAATAAAGTTTTATTGAAACACACTATGTTCAATCATTTAAGAATTATCTGTGAGGCTGGAGAGGTGGCTCAGAGGTTAAGAGCACTGGCTACTCTTCCAGAGGTCCTGAGTTCAATTCTCAACAACCACATGGTGGCTCACAACCATCTGTAATGAGATCTGGTGCCCTCTTCTGATATGCAGACATACATGCAAATATAAACACATCTTGAAAAAAATTATCTGTGGTTGCTTCTGACTACAACGAAAGAGTTATGAAGTTACAATACAAAAGTACATGTGCAGGAGGATGTGGGAGTATACAGCAGGTGACAGTATTTAACAGGTCGACCCACAGGATGGGGAGCCCTACCTGGCAAGGCCATGGAGTCATTGACTGTAAATGACCAGTTGTTTCTGTCTGTAACTTTCTCATGGGCCACCACTTACCTCCCTAAAAAGAACAGCCGTGGGGTTCTTCCCACAGTCCATTGGTAGTGTGTTTTACATCTTTGGGCACACATACTGATGTGGATGGTCAGGAAGATGATTTCTGCTTAAGCTGTATAATTCTAATACTACTAGAATATTTTTTACTGACACAGGAAAGTAACAGTATTCTTAGTCACAAAGACAGCTAATTTTAGATTTCAGAACAAATTCAAAACAGACTAGCTGCCCCTGTAGAGAATACACAAACATAAGTTCCAGGTGTTTACTGCTGAATCAAGGTCAGAACTGAAGCAACTTTAGTAGACAAAACGCCCTGCAGCAATTCTCTTTCTGCGCATACCCCAACCACTCAAGGTTCAGCCAACTACTGTTATTGTTAAGTCCTGAATTTCAATGTCATTCTCTGTCTGGGAAAGAGCTTCGTGTATGGCCAAGCATTATTCACTGGCCGGTCAGCGTGACCTTCCTAGCCTGAGAAAAACTGTATGACTTATCATGGGTCAGACCCTGAAAATGTAACAGAATTTGGCTGTGAGAGGAGGAGGAGAGAGTGTGTGAATGTGTAAGTGGGTGTGCAGAGGGAGCTGAGGAGGGAGGATGAGTAGTTAGACAGGAGAGAGAGCAAGAGAGATTTTCAGAAAGAGATTCTGAGATGTTTGTTTGTGTAAAGACCTGGGCAGAGGTGAAAGTGCGTGCGTGCGTGCGCGCGCGCGTGTGTGTGTGTGTGTGTGTGTGTGTGTGTGTGTGTGTGTGTGTGCATGTGCTGAGAGAAGAAGATGTGTATAGAGAGCTGGGCAGAAGACCAGTAGCTTTGTAGAAGAGAGAGCTTCTGTAACTATATAGAAAAGAGATGTAGGGGAGAGATGTGTGTGTAGAGGAGAATGAGTGAGTGAGTGAGTGAGTGAGTGAGTAAAGAGTGAGTGAATGAATGATCTGGTAGTGTGTAAAGGAATGTAGCAGGGTAGAGAGAAGAAGCGTGTATAGAAGAGATGTGGAGCCATATAAAAAAGAGATATAACTGTGTATAGAAATCTATGGCTGTGCGGGAAGAGATGCGGCTGTATGGTGAAAGAGCTATGTACATGAAACATAGCTGTGGCTGTGTGGAGACGAGGAAAACGAAGCTGTATAGAAAAGAGGTGTAACTGTGCAAAAGAGGTCTGTGGCTGTGTGGAGAATGTGTGGAGAATGTAACAGTGTGGAATGTAACTCTGTGGAGACAGATTTACAAAAGGGATTTTTTCTAGATGAAATAAAAGAGAAAGTTGCCATCAGAAAGTGTATGTGTTTCCTTATTCTCCCCCTCAGATAGAAAAAAAGTCTAGCCCTCAGATAGATAAAAACTTTTCCTAAGCCCTCACTGCACTCATGGATTTTTCTGCATACCCTGGATAGCTGAAGGGCTGGCCCTCCAGCTACTGATACACACAGCTTCTGGGACCAAATATGCTCACTATCTGGTCCTTTTATAGAAAATTTTTGCCAACTGATGTTAGACCTGAAGCTAACCTGTAAGCCCCACCTGCCCAAAGACTAGGTAACTTCCTAGAATTCTGGGAGTTGGAGTTCTTAAAAAATAACAACAAAGTCTCATGGAAAATTACAGTGGCCTATGGATTTTGCTCATATAAGCCCTGCCTACACATGTCTGGAGAACACACAACTAGAAAGTTTCCAGATGGTGGTCCTGACCAAATCCCATCTTGGTCAATATTTAATATTTTAATAAAAGCTTGCTTAAATTCAGCCAAAATGATGGAACTGTTTTTGTTTTGTTTTGCTTTTTGGCGAATCTCAGGATTAACAATGACCCCTGCTCTTTTATATTGGGCATCTCCATGAATGGGTCACAGAGAAATGACAAGAAGCTGCATTGACTACACAGAAGAGGCTATCACGTCTACTCTGGAAAGAGGCATAAAAAAGATAAGTCATATTACTTATTACAGAACCCTTCAGTGGGACACAACTGTGCCAATTAAATAAGCAGCGGCGGTGGCGGGGGTGGGGGGTGGGGGGGTGGGACAGGAGGGTGGGGGTGTTGCTTCCTGTCTTCTCTCTAAAGAACAATGAGCAGGCAGCTGTAGGGTGTGGGTGGCCCCATTCCTCTCCTCCACAGAGCTTGCACCCTTCATCCTAGTGCAAGTACCCCCAGCAAAGCTACAAATGCGCTGCATAACTCAGGTTCACCTTTAGGCAGACTGCTGTGGGATGTTCTGCATGGCAAATGTGTTGCTCTGATTGGTCAATAAATAAAACAGTGATTGGCCAGTGGCTAGGCAGGAAGTATAGGCGGGACTAACAAAGAGGAGAAAAGGAAGAAGAGGAAGGTAGAGAGAGACACTGCCAGCTGCCGCAATGACAAGCAGCATGTGAAGATGCCGGTAAGCCACGAGCCATGTGGCAAGGTATAGATTTATGGAAATGGATTAATTTAAGCTATAAGAACAGTTAGCAAGAAGCCTGCCACGGCCATACAGTTTGTAAGCAATATAAGTCTCTGTGTTTACTTGGTTGGGTCTGAGCAGCTGTGGGACTGGCAAGTGAGAGAGATTTGTTCTGACTGTGGGCCAGGCAGGAAAACTCTAGCTACAGCAGACGCTCTACAGACCTAAGAGTCTGAGTACCGTGTCCCCAGAACCCTTCTTAGCAGTTCCCACGGCTTGGTGTCCAGAATCTTCTCTCATTACACTTAAGAAGCATCAGTGACCTCCAGAGCCTACAGAGCCTCCTGTAAACACACCAGGGGGGGTGTCCACGTCTCCTTTCTCATTGCCCATGTTAATGCCAGACACACACACAAACCTTTCTCCTAATGTCCCTGATGAGCTCTCCCGATAGTATCTCTACATTCGCTTCAGCTGAAACATGGATGTTTAACTAGCTTGAAGTGATTTCAACCTCAGAAGAAGCACGAGAAATATTATATAGGAAATAAACTTTATTCATCTGATCCTCTGAGATAATATGGCCAACAGTCACAAATCTGCATTCAATAGGATTATGTATTGACTATTTACAATTTACAGTAGTATTTTTTCCTCTGAAAAATAATATAAGTATAAAAGCTAGGTAAACATGAGGTGCTGCCATTTAGGACTTATCATAGCTTAAAGAATTAGGCTTTAGCAAATATCCAAAAATCAATATGGGAAACAGTCAGTTAAATTCTCTAATTTATCAGAAAAAAATCCACTAAATTTCACCGCAAAATATATTGCACAAGTCTTCTGAAGAAAGAGAAATCACACTAAAATAAATAAGGAAGACAGGCAGTTCTTTAAAAAGAGAGGAAAGAACAGAAGAAAGAGACACTGAGTGGCCAGGCCAGTCAGAAGAGCCTCTAAACCACAGAAAACTTCCCACGAGAAAACCGATGAAAAAGAACAAAACCATCACCATTCTCCACCAAGAACATCTGCTTCAAGAGCAGTGCCATCTGTGGACCAGGGTAAGACCCATCTCCATGACAACACATCTGCTTCAAGAGCAGTGCATCTGTGGGCCAGGTAAGACCCGTCTTCATGATAAAATGGCCATAACGATAGGCCTTTCTCCAAAAACAGGAAGCACAGACAGTTGCCAGGCAGCAGTTGCCCAACCTCACTCTCCCCATTTCTTCAAGATGAAGTTCGGAGCCATGACTGAAAAACAGAAAGGAAACTGAGGTGAAATAAGAAAAACAAACAAACAAGCTTTTATAGCCAACTTTTTGTGAGAATTATTTTGTTTTTTCAAGGTAAAATAAATTAATACTTTAGCGATGACATTAAAAAAGTAAAAACATTTCAAATATTGATTTCTAATGGAATCTTCTAGAAACTACTGTTAAGAGTAATTTATACTGATTGAGCCATCCCAGCGAACAGTATTTAGGTGTAGACTTTGAAGCCGAGACCCTGACCATGAATCCAGTGCTATTGAGCCCTGAGGAAAGCCACCCAGAGCACTGCCTGCACTGTGTGGAGAGCCCCAGAGACAGAGCTCTTCAAACCGTGCTTCAGGGAAGGAGGTGGTCCCACTTTCCCTACATCCTGCAATTCTCTCAGCATGATATGCATGGCAGAAAGAAAAGACACATAGCATTGTGGTGTAAAAGCTTCACCTAAAGATCTTAAAACTTAAAAAATGCTGAGACACAAACCCAGAGTCTTCCTAAGAGTCTCCTAAATTAAAATGCTACATGCTAGGACTCAGATTGAGTATGCTATTTAAAACATTAGAGAAATAAATTTCCATGTAAGATTAAATAGTAGAGACAAAGTGTCATTCACATTCAGTGGAGGGAAATGTTAAGGTGTTCTGAGTGTCTATTTATATGCTACCTCAACTGCTGGCCCAAGAACCTAAAGGAGAGATGTGAAAACTCTGCTAAGGTTACTCCTTTTCAGTTATTACTTTGAAACCTTGGCACAAACACCTCTCAGAAACAAAATTCAATTCAACAAAGTGGCACAACAGAATGTCATGAAAGCAAAAAGACTAAGACCTCCAGTTTAAAAGAGACTCAGAAAACACAGCTACTTGATGCAATGGATGCTCTATGCAGCCTGGGGTCTTAACCATTTATGAGAGAGCTCATTCAAAAAATAGAAAAATTGAATATTATGCATAATATCAGATACTATTAGTATTATCTTAGCATTAAATTTATTGAGTGTGATAATCTTACTGTGTAATCTTAAAAATACCTCTGCTCACTTGTGTCTGCACTGTCAAACGTTTGTAAGCATGATGTTTACAGTAAACTGCCAACGTTACAAAAGGGAGAAATGAATAGATGGAGGGAAACCAAGAGTGAGAACTGCGAGAAAATTTCACAAAATGTTTGAAACTGGAAAGTAATGGCAGACTTCACTCAATTATTTTTGCAAAGCTTAGGTCTGAAATGTTTCAACCCAAAAGCTGACTGGACAAGCAATCAGTTAGCAGAAATGCTGAGACAGGCATTTCCCGGGTGAGAGAGCAGCTATCTGCAGCACCCTGTGAGTGACACACTTACCAGGTAAATATCACACTCACAGCCATTCAAGTCTCATAAGCTTATTGTTTTTACTAAAAGATCCCAGCATGGATTTCAGTCTCTGAAGTAACAAGTTACTTTCAAATGTCCATGAGATTGTCTGTAATCTGGTCTCCTCGTCCCACTTTCCTCAGTGTCTGGTTAATGCTGAAGCCATCTTTGCCCTCAATAGGAGCCACAGGTCATGCTCACTGAGACTTCCACTTGAGAGGTTTTAGAAGACTCCCTTTGAAAACTGTCTCCCAAAGACTGTATGGCTAGATCCACTCTATTTAAATCTAATCTCTGACATCAGAATAGAGGCCACTCAGCAAAATAAAGGTCATTCCAGCCAGGCCTCATGGCATATGCCTGTAATCCCATCATTAGGGAGGCTGAGGCAGGAAGATCCCAGCCTAGGCTACACAGAGAAACCCTGCCTAAAAAACAAAACCAAAACCAAAACAGAGGTCATTACTGGTCAATGCCTGACCTGCCTACTGCCAGGAGACAGGCAGGACAGTCTTGACTCGCTTCCTGCCTATCCCACTCCCAGCAGCACTAACCCTTGCTTCTGCAGCCTCACTTATGGTAAAGTGCTGTCAAAGGGACTTTTGGAGGACGGACGGGTGGGGGGACTGTGGGAAGGCCAAGACCTGCCATTCTGAACGAAGTGCCTCTGTCCCCTGCTATATTTCTGTCTGCCTCTGAAGGTGATTCCATATGCTGTCCCCCAGGCTTATTACAGCCACCTAATACAACCATGTTCCACACTGCCAGCCACCGTAATGGAGACAGGAATGAGACAGCTCCGAACAACCATGCAAGCAAATTAAATGATAAGATATGAAAATCAAAAGGAGACTCAATGCAGGCAGTTAAAAAAACAAAAAACAAACAAACAAAAAAAACCTTTAAAAAACAGTGGGGCTAGAGACATTCTCCAGTTTAAAAGCACTGGCTGCTCTTGTAGAGGACCCAGGTTTGGGTCTCAATACCCACACTGCATTCACAACCACCATGTAACTCCAATTCCAGGGGATCAAATGCCCTCTTCTGGCCTCTGTGGTACACATGCATGTAGAAAAACATACAGACACATACAATAAAAATAAATAAATATTTTTAAATAAAATAAACATTTAAAAAAATCTTCTTTAAAAGATATGTCTCAGCCTTTATACCCTTCATTCTTCTACATTTGTTCATGGCTGAAACAAACCATCATCAAGTATACTCAGGTCTTAGACACTGTGATTCAATTTATTTGTGAAAATTATGGCCAAGTTTGAGGTGTATGTGTACCTGAAATGTTTAAGGCAATATTAAATGAAGCGAATGACATGCATACTGTGTAAGGCTGAGAATCTTTAAATGCAGAAAATAGTAAATCATGGGAAACATTTTAGATATTATGTTTCATTGTAATAAAATGTTCTTCAGAAGTAGCCATTATTCGATTAAACTAGGCTGCCCAGGAACATCTAGGTTCAACAGAACACATGTGCTATCTTGCATCAAGCTGTGTGATCCTAGGCACAATAAAACTGTTTATTTTAATCAACCTTATTAGTTTTCATTTTTTTTTCAAACTGTCATTCTAATTAGGCTTTGTAGTAATTTAGGTTCTGGATGTATGAAATACATCTCTCCATTTGAATTCGAAACACAGTACACACTGTATTTCATCATTTCACATCTAGAAATTATTTTTCACTCCTTTATCATAATTTGTAGTAATTTTAAATGCCATTCTTGGTGGCTGTTAGTCTGTATGTATCAGTCTACTTAACAGAATCAACAGAAAGCAATTATATTAACCCAATGTCATAATCATGTTCATTAAAAAGAAAACAATCCAGCAAAATGGTTAATCACATGCAATACCCGTGATTTCAGTCCCAAAGATACAGACATGTGACTCTCCACTCACCACACGCTCACTAAGCACAGACTCAGGGTTATCAGAAGATGCCACTGCGAGGTGAAGGAAACTACAAAGCCAAGAGGAAAAGCTTATTGGGTTAGTTTTCAGACCAACAGTACATATATAGGTATACAAAGTGGATGGAATTACAGACAGTACTTAAGGTTTTTTCAAACTGAGGGTCATCAGGCAAAGCATAAGGACTATGCAATACTTCTCCCATCCTAAATTTTTACTTTCAATTTCATTTAAAAGTTTAAATGTTGAAGATGCACTTCATGCGAAGGGTGTATTTAACTGCCAGGTAAATGAGAGGGAATTATGAAGTGATTTACAGTATAAATTAAAATTTGATTTACATAATTTCAGTTCACCCCCACAAACTTTTGGAAGTCTCCCACTTTGTGGCCCACAATGGCCTTGAACTTGAGATTCTTCTGCTTCAGCCTCCTTAGTGCTGGGGTTCTCGGCAGGTTCCCCCACTTGTCACACTATTAACAGAGATGATCTTGGCATGGAGCAAACAGTCTGGATGTTGAAGATTATGAAAGATTTTCTATGTATTTTTTCTCAATTGTTTGCAACATTTTAAAAAGTGATCTGATAGAGTCTTAGTCTAACAATGTTAGTTAAAACTACTCTCTCAGTTAAACACACATTTACATATGCATTATTTTTCACTATGTGTCATTCTTATTTGAATTTGTTTTCCAACTCCACCTGGCATGCATGGAAGACTTCACCTAAAATGCTATAAAGATGGTTTTTTAACTTAGGAGATTTAAAAGGTTATGACTCAAATGGAAGGGAGTGAGACCAACAATATTAGAATGATCAAGGTCAAGGACTGATCCAGAATAAACCTAAGGCTGAGGATGGGGCTCAGTGGTGCAGGGCTCCAGCATGCATGGGGTTCTAGGTGTGAGTCTCTACAAAGCACAGAGCAAGCAGGCAACATGGAGGATGAGTGTGGGCCAAGCACAAGCGAGTGAGTGAGGAAGACAACAAACCCTCCCAGACAAGGAAAGGAAATACTCTGCTAGTGCAGTCATTAGGGGAACAGACACGGAGGTTTACGTCTTCGGGGTCTGGAGCACTCCAGTGAGAAAAATGTGCTTTTAGGAAAACCTAAAAAGAGGCTTCTCTATAACAAAAGAATTTCTTGGTTCCAATTTCAACCAACTACATTATACTTTATTAATAAAATTCCCTTAAAGATAGAGGTAATCATCCTGAGTCACTCTATAAATATCAACAATCTCTTTAGACTCACCAAAAAAAAAAAAGGAGGGCAAATCAATTAGATTAATTTTCAACTTATATATTAGGATCTCTCCCACTTCAGACCCATAAATTACTTCATATTTCCTACCCATTTTTATCATTTGAAAGATCTATGGGGCCTATTTTCATTCACATGTGATTGGATGGAAGTTACCACTTACTCTTAAAATTAGATTCCAAGTTCTTCAAAGCTCCCAATTTCCTATATTCTCTAACAACTAAAGTAGTAGGTAGCTGCAGACTGAATTTATTCAGCAAGTGAAGTGTGAAGAGATGTGAGGCTTTGTTTAAAGCCTGGGCAGGTCAGTCTCAGGGGCAAAGGAAAATTAACTCAAGAACCAGCCTCTGCTTCATCCCTTTCTAGAATGAAGATGGCTTTACTCAAGGACAAAGAATCTGACGTTTTCCCTTAGATATGCTTAACTAACTATTTTTTGGTCTGCCTTGAGAGTTTTTTGTTTTTGGTATTGCTCGCTATCTACCTTTATCTCTTGAGCCATCTTATTGGTCCAAAAGATAATTAAATTCTTTAGAATCGATGCACATGAAAATACTTTAAAATAGAAGAAAGAACACCGCGCTGTTTAGAAGCTGTGCTCTGTGAAGCAAAAGGACAAATTCTTCTGCATCCTTCCCATCAGCAGCTCAAGCTCTGGGAACTCCACATCGCACATGTGATATCAAATGTCCATGCTACTGAGAAAGACCACTCTCTCCCTTGAGTGTCCCCATTACATCTGGCTTAAACTTTCTTCACGGCCATTCACCACCACTTTTTAAGTTTAGTACAAAAGACATTCAAAACATTTAAATTTCTTTTATACAAACGAGGCAGAATATAAACTGCAAGAAAGCTGCCTCCCTACACCTTCCTTCTGGAACTTACCATCAGCCGGGCATCTTCTCTTTCCAAAATTTTCTGAGCCTGATCATCAGGGAATTTCAAGACAGTGGTTATAACTTTCGCCATGGTCTAGAAGTGATAGGAAAGAGGTCATTAATAGACACAAGGCAATGAAGTCTCACACCGTATGACATGTTCTGTTGAAGGATTCTTTAGTGCTCTCAATGGAAGCCACGAACAAAGAAGTATGATGTGAAGGTTATCAGTCAAGGAAGTACTAGCATTTCAACTCAAGAGGGTTCCTTACGAGGTCTGCATTTGAATTACTTTGATGCATTTCCAATAGCATGAAGCTGTACAAGGATCTAGCTCTTGGTCCTTCGTCTCATTAAGATGAAACTTCATTATGAATTCATCTGAAAAAGCCTCATATTTGCAGTAACCTACAGTGATGCATTGCCAAACATACGCTCTAAATAACAAAGATTAGAAGCCCCCACCCAGGGTTCAGCTCTAACTAAATCACATCATATATCTCATAAACATGGGCTACTGCATGGACATGAACATGCTTAGTAGTTAATTTTCAAGACATGCAGCACATTGGCCTAATAGGAATTACATATTAAAGGAACACAATGTTTTGTTTGGTAGAACACATGATGAATCAAAACATTACACATGGAGGTTTGCAAAACAAGTTCATAAACTGTGCAGATCAGAATAAATATACCGTAAGTCAGACTGTCACCCATAAGCTCCTGGAAAATTCTCCTCAAAGGCTGAAACTCCCTATTGTGTATCAAGATGAGATGTCGTGAAGAAGACAGAGAGGAAAGAAGATGTCACTTATGACGTAAGAAGGATAAGGAGATCAGCGTTTACATCAAGTCAAGTGGTACACTCTCCTGGGGATTCCTACAGTGCATGGTAGAGCATCCCAGAAAAGGGAACCAGTGCTCATGGCTACGTGTGCTTTGTGAATAGGCCTGTGTGTATGGTGGCAGCAGGGGTTCTGGGGAAAGTTGTGGGAAAAAAAATCAGCATACTATTATCAACCCAAACTTCTGGAACTTTATTCATATCACTAGAAAAAGTTCAATAATTAACAGAAAGGAAAGAAACTAACATTTTAAAACTATTTATTACCTGTAGAGCCGAGGCAAGACATTCTGTATTCCTAATAAGTTATAACTCACTTCACTTAACAGATCAACCGACAGTGTTTCTGGCTGCAAACCCCACACACAATGACTTTACTTTCAGATATCTTTCTTGTTTTTGCCTTTGCCATTTTAATAGATTTAAAAAAATCTAAAATGCTATTGAAAACAGTCACATTCTTGGAGGATTCCAAAGGCATTTGACAACACCTCTCACTTAATACTAGACGGGACACAAACTAGTATGCTAAACTTGAGTATAGAGGTCAAGTATATGTGTCATGAACTGGCTAAAAGAAATAAGAAGTAGTAACTATTTCAGTGTTTTCTTTTTTTAACAGAGAGGCAACTTCCTGTGTCCCATTTATAAAGATTTTTTTCCCCCGGGTACCAAAAATCTAAAATTCTAAAATTCACAGTTATATGGAACATATCCTTAATTTCAGTATCACACAAGCTACCAAAGTACAATTCACTCTGAAACCACACACTCGCATATGGAAACATGTTTATAAAGATATAACTATGATCTGTGACTCTTGTTGTCTCTTTACACTCTAGGCAACACTAAATGGAAAATCCACCCCTAAATTCATCAATGACTCAGAACCTATAGCCGACAATCAATAAAGCCGCCACTTGCTAGAAAAACTTTTATGGAGAAGCCCAGGTACTTGCTACACCTTGGAAAGAAACCCCATCCTCAGGCCCTGAGGAGCAAGGAAAAGTTCAAATAAGCCACCTGATTTTATAAGCAAGCTTCAGCTGTTTCCTCAGGGAATGCCTCTTCAATGAAGCTTACAGAGCAAAAAGGAAGGCTGACAAGATTTCAGTATCACAACAGTGGAGGACCAAAACCCGTGAGGAGAAAGCAGGGCCGAGTAGCTCCATCCTAAAAGACTGTGTGTACTATACAAGTGTTCTTCAGGCACCTGCCTCCTAAAGAATGCTGTAGTCAAAGAAGGTGAAGAGAATGGTAGGATGATACACCACCCAGTCCTCCATAGGCTGGCTCAGTCTAAAATATAACCCGCTCTCCAATTTGAGTTCTTGGTTAATATATAGAAACTAAGCAAATCAGCCAAAGATGTTTCTAAAACCAGCTTCATTCTTGTTGGTAATGTTCGGGGCCATCTCCTCTGTGATACACACACATACAATTTTGAAAATATTTCAGACCATCTAGCCTTCAAGACTGTCTGGTCCTAGTTGGGAACAACTGCACCTCACAGATACAGTGTTCAGCTGGGCCAGACAACTTGCAACTCAAGGAGCTCACACATCATTTCCTTGGGCCTTCTCTCTGAGCTGCTAACCTCCTGAACGAGTGCTGAGCTTCCTGATCGAAACCTGACCCTCTTCCTGTTTAAAGCCTGGTGTACCTGGAAGCCACACAGGGAAGCCCTTACCGTCCTTAACTGCACTCTGCCCCACAGTGTGGTTAACGGAGAACTAAGCACTGTTCAATTCCAGAGTCAGGAACGGTGTCAGCTTCCACGTCCATGTATGAATAAATGAACAGGAGATTAAAATACCAGCTTCAATGTTTCCATGTAAAATGTGATGGGAGAATTATAGGCTGTTCATCGTCATTCGTCAGAAAATCACAACAAATGCAGACAAGGGCGGATGAAGACCGTGAGCCTCTGAGGCTGCTGGAGAGTGCTCTCCACTGCCTTCCATACTGTAACCTCAAGTGAGCCACAGGTTCAGAAAGCACAAGATGACCTCTGGCTTGGGCTCTGTCTCTTTTCCAAGGTTTAAACTTAAAACAACATTTCACAAGCACTGCAATCCCCAGGAGCAACAGGCGGCGGTAGCCAGCGTGGTAGATGAAGGAAGGCCGCAGTCTGTTAGCCACAGCACTTGCCCCCCAACTGTAGAGTCCCAAGTGTCTACAGTCCTGAGAGGAGTCTCAAAGCTCAGGCTCCTACCTACTGCTCATGCACGTAATGTTAACCATCTCCCAAGCTGCCGAGTTCAGGCTGCTGCTCTAGCTCCATAAAGGGGAAGCAGTTGTTCATCAGTGTCACTTTAAGATAACAAAAAACTAGTGAAAGTCCTGAAGGATAAAGGACCCCGGACCATCACGAACTAATGCACCCCTCTCTGTGACACGTGCTCAAGACCACATTACTTTAACAGAATTCTTATTTGGAAGGACTTGGTAGCCAGACATTGTGGTGCATGCCTATAATCCCAGCTCCTGGAAGGCAAAGCAGGTCACACAGCAAGACCACGCTTCAAAAACCCAAATCCAGAACCAAGCAACAAAATTAAACCTGCTTGATATAAACAAAACATAATTTCTCCAGACACTAAGGACTCAAATGACCTCTGGCTCCTGGCACTTCTCTGCATCTCCAACCTACAAACCTGCGGAGCTGTTTAAGGTCCTTGTCTATGCCCTTGGTTTTGGTTCCAGATCACTGTCTGAACCGGCCTAGCATCTCTATGACACAGCACATAGCCACACAGCAAAATATTGACTGTTTCCAAGGACAAAAAGTTCATTATACCATTCTCAGTCATGACACAGACAATGTAAATCCCATGAAGAAGTGTCAAAAACAGAAACTGACTACAACAAAAACTTTTATTGATAAAAAGCTCATGAAATTCCCTAACAACATTCAATTCCATTCAAGATATATTTACCAAATGTCTAACATAAGGTTTTAAACAAACAACAAACAAACTGTAGAGGACACAAATAAGGCAAAACTCTATATCAAGGGTCTTAGGTAGAAGCTACATTCTAGAAAACCAATTGACTTATCATTCCTACTCACATAGTGTGGTAGTTTAAACACGATCAACATCCCACACACGAAGAAATGACTTATAACAGACTAAACTGTCTCTGATGTTCCTTAGTTGTCGCTGTCATGCTTATAGCATGGTGATTCACAGTGCTATCTACAGGGTAGTAAAACCTCCTTAAAATGGAATCGCTTCTCCTACTTTTAAGATCTCTCTCTCTCTCTCTCTCTCTCTCTCTCTCTCTCTCTCTCTCTCTCATGGTGATTCACAGTGCTATCTACAGGGTAGTAAAACCTCCTTAAAATGGAATCGCTTCTCCTACTTTTAAGATATTAAGTCAGTCTGTCTGTCTGTCTGTCTCTCTCTCTTCTGCTTTTAAGATATGAAGTCTCTCTCTCACACACACACACAACAAAACACTAGCCACTTTTTAAAAATAACTTACTGTTTATGAAATTTTCATTATAGTAGTATTTAGTAACATCCAATAGTATTTTTAAGTTGGTATTTAATGAACAGAACAAGACTGCCAGTCAGTTCATTTTTATGAATACTGTCTGCGCATAACAATCTAATGAGTGTGTTAAAAGGAGTCTCACACCAAGTCACCAGGCAGGATCCATACCTTGGTCTCACGACCCATCATGTATTCAAACAACACTTTTCTCAAATATTCAAACTCAGTAGGTTCTCCAAAGAGTGAGACATCAGTGTGGTACAAATTGCCACCTGTCAAGAAAGACAAAATCGAAATTACAAAAGCAAACCCAGATAACTTGTCACTCAGAAAATAGACACATTAGGAGCAAGAAGGGAACAGAAATAGACATTGTTTCCTATCGCTGTATTATGCTTTCCACACATTCACACTGTGGACATTCCCAGCTGCTTGATAGAGTAAAAGTAAGAACTGTTACAAAATTTTTGTTTCCTGTATCCTTCTCTTAAGATCACATGGCCAGTGTAAAAGCTCCTTAATACTGCGTCTCTGCTAAACAGCGTGTGGACAATAGCAGCTATCCCAGCAACTAACATCACCATCTTCATCTTAGCAACCACTCAGTATCTCGGACATTTTGAGTTTCTTTTCAAGCACTCCAATATCAGTTCAAATCAAATTTTAAAAATGTTTTGAAACACAACATAAATAACAAACCTGAAAGTGTGCAAAATATCAGTATCATAGTGATTTTCAAATATTTTTATGTGAGCTGTGTGCAGTGGCACAAGCCTGAAACCCCAGCTACTTGGGGGCTCATGGAGACTATTAAGTATGAAGGGAGAAAGCAGAGAGGGGGGGGTAAGAAAGAGTAGTAATAAATAGTAATGTATAAATAATAATTTATTATTACTCTTACTTAGGGATATGATAAATGTATATTATATGCATACATGGAAATGTCCTGAGAGCTCATTAATTTGCATAATTAAATATGCTAATAAAAATAAATAAGGCAAATAAGCAGGAAATTTAACGTCTTATAAAAAAGAAAATGACAACCTAACTTTAGAAGACACAGGAATATAAGGCATTCCACAAAGGAAGAAATGCACACAGCTAGAACTAAGGAGGAACAAATAAAATGATCTAATCATGCTCAACCTATTACTAAGAACAGAAACAAAATTAAAATCCTGACAACATTATATCAAATGTAAATCAGCTAAGCACTGAAGGACTATGATACACATTAGCAGGACAGAGGCCACAGTGGGCTGAAAAATTTCACATCCTGTGATGTGTCAATTCTATTCTTAGTTCTGGATTCTATAGAAAATCTTTCACATGTAGACTATAGGAAACATGTACAAATATGTACCAAACTAATGGAATAAAATCTACAAACAAGATGACTCTCAAACTTACATTAAACAAAAGAAACAGATCACGTCAATTCCCCAGCTAAGCAAATCTAAACAAAATGTCACTGGAAACTTCACACATGGATGTTAAATGTGAGGGCAGAAGAATGAGTAGCACAGTGTCAGAAGGGTTCAGCATCATGAAGGTGCTGACTATATTATTACAGGAGCTTACATGGAACAGGAGATGCTTTATTTCTCCCTATAGGACGGGGATCATTCAAATCTTAAAAGCAGCAGCATGGAGAAGATCAGTGAGCACAGTCCATCAGACTTTTTAGATTCTTTTAATCATTAAATGTGCTGATATATGCAATGTGTACAAAACAATGTTTGACACCAGAATTTAGTATTATGTATGTTAAGATATGCAGCTACGTGACACTACAGGAAACAAAGCAAGCCAGACGCAGAATGACAAGTATTGCAGGATCTGACTCGCATATGAAATCTATACAAGTTAGATTCAAAGAACAGAGTAAGATGGTAGTTACCATCAGCCAAGAGATCAGATGAAGTGGAGGTTCATTGTTCAAAGGAGACAAAATTTCAGCGTCAGAGTAGAAACACATTCAAGACAGCTGTTGTTATTATATTACTGGAAACCAGCAGGACTAGATTTCGAGGGTTCTCACCATGTACTGGTCTGAATGGAAATGCCCCGCACAGGCTTATACATTTGAAGGTTTGGTTCCTAGTTGGTGGAACTATTTTGGGAAAAAGTAGGAGGCGTGGCCTTGCTGGAGGTGGTGTGTCACCGGGAAGAGAGCTCTGACGT
The DNA here is from genome assembly GCF_007827085.1 of Peromyscus californicus insignis. Taxonomy (NCBI): domain Eukaryota; kingdom Metazoa; phylum Chordata; class Mammalia; order Rodentia; family Cricetidae; genus Peromyscus; species Peromyscus californicus. The sequence goes on along the minus strand of NW_026294402.1, from coordinate 112,957,870 downwards.
TTCAAAACCCATGCCAAGCTCAGTGCCTGTCTCTCTGTCTGCTGTCTGTGGATAAGAATCTAATTTCTCAGCTGCTGCTCCAGCACCAAGCCTACCTGTCTGCCTGCTACCATGCTCCCAGACATGATGGTCATGGACACTAACCCTCTAAAACTGGAAGCAAGGTCCCAATTAAACATTATATTTAATAAGCTGCTTTGCTCACAGTGGCTCTGCACTGCAGAGCAGTAATTAAGACACATCACAACAAAAGGTGAAGTAAGTGAGGTAATGTGTAGCAGAGGCACACAGGCGGCATGGCGGAAGTCAGCTCACCTTTGTAAGGTGTCCCCACAGTTGTCGCACACACAGTCTTTTCATGTCTTTTCAAACGGTCTTCTAAATTATGGATCTAAAAATAATATTCAAACCATACCATAAAATTAATATGAAAATCCCATGTAAGGAAAAGAACAGCTATTCAAGAAGTACTAGATTCTCTTTAATGCTGAAGGAACATTACATGCAGATAAAATGGAAAAAAACGTTTCTTTGGCAGAAACTAAAAGCATATTCAATGAAAGAAAAATACATAAATTGAATTTTATTAAAATAAAAACCTTTTTATATTGAAAGATTACATAAAAAATGTGAAGACAAATTATAAAATGCGAAGAGATATTTGCAAATCACATACCTGATAAGGATTTTGTATCCAGAATACATAGTAAGCCCTTACACCTCAGAGAACACAACCCCAGAACAACCACAGGACATTAGTAAATACTACGTCACTCCAAAGAAGAGAGAGATACAAGGGGCCAAAAAGTTGAGGAAAAGATGGTTGATACCATTAATCATTAGAAAAAATGTAAACTAACACCACAGTGAAACCACTTCCTACCTTCTCAGGTGGCTATAATAAAAAATCTTGTTGATAAGGATGTGAAAATGGAGTCCTTATAAACCACTGATGTGCACAGAGCAGAAGCTATGGCAAGCAGAGTGGCAGTTTCTCAAGTAGTTTTAACACAGAAAGTAACTCCACTCCTTCCTATACATGTACCTACAAGAACGGCAAATGTTCAAGCAAAACGTGGTACACAAGTTCAGGCGTGGGTACTCTAACGTTAGTCCCAGCACTCAGGCAAGAGGATCTTTGCGCCAGCCTGGTCTACAGAGTGGGTTCTAGGACAGCTAGGGCTACACACAAAGCAACTATGAAAGCATGAAGTCATGTGTTCCTTACTGGCCGAGACCCTAGCACTCATCACCAGAAGCTGGGCTCGTCCATACCTGCTCTCTCAGCTCCTGCTCCTTTAACGTGGCCTCGCTGATCAGAGTGGTCTTCTGGGCTAGCTGTGTCTGAAAGAACAGACGCCAGACTGGAGTGAGTGCACTTCATCAATCCAGGACATGTTTCTGTGCTGCTTGCAAAAAACTTCCTTTATAGAAACAGGATCTTTATGTTTTAACTTGTTAAAAAAGGAGGGAGTCGGGGTGGGGGGGTGTTCCTAAAATGTACTAATTTCAGTAAACTTCAATGAAGAACTAATTTTACCTGTAGCTCCATAATTGTTACCTGGAGATGGAAAAGAAACACAAAAACAAAAGAATGTAAACAATAAAACCGACAAGTAGAAGAAACAATAAAACAGCACTATGAAATGACAACATAGTACAAAGCCAGCTTTCCCATCTTAAGAGAGTGAGCAGGTTTGAAATAAAGCAATTTCAAACCTTTCTTTTTTAACCTGGTCTATTTTTTGTTATAGTAATGCCCACATGCAAAAATCCATAAACAGAGGAGAGGGCTGAAAGGCTGTGACAGCTCTTGGACTCTTTATCCTTCAGGGTTAAGAGACACAAGACTATGTTCATGTATCACTCAGGTCAGAGCTTTCAAAGACCTTTAGGACATTTCTAAGCACAACCCCCAAGGCTCATGCTGGGCTCTGATTACAAGTTGTTGATCATGGAGCTCAGCACAGGTACATGTGACTGAGGACCATCTGGAGTCCAGAAGGAATACTGCATCAGTGTGATGCCAGTTATTTGGGAGGCTGAGACGGGAGGACCGCTTGAGCAGAACGTTCAAACTAGCCTGGGAAACGTGCCAGGACTACCACCATCTCAAGTAAAAAACAAAATCAAAACATTTAGAGGCACGGAAGCACGCTCAAGGAGAATTAAGAGACTACAAAGGAACAACTCTGTTTGTAGTTATTATTTTCTCCTTTCTTTTACAACAAGTAAAGGACTCAGAGCACTAATATCAATTTCACAACGCATCAACACTCTATGGTAGTCAGGATGCAGCACTGATACTCTGAAGCTGGGGGAAGCTCATGTTAGTAAAATACATGTGTTTTCATAGAAGTAATGTTTAATAGCAAAGATGCCCACAGCCACGATCACACGCTAAATAGACAGAACTGTATTAACGGCTGTCCTTAAAGAGAAGGACCTTTCTGCTTGCTCAGTGCTCATACAGCTGTATCTAGTAAGGAGTGATGCTTGGCAAAGCCTTTTTATAAAGGCTTCATCTCAGAATTCCGGTCAGGAGACCCTTGTAACTGCTGTTATCTGTAACTGATAATCTGTAATAAATCTTCTCAAAGGTAGAGTCACAGACGGTGTCTGTCCATTTTCCCAAGAGCCCCATGACAACGCTGTGAAGAAAAGAACATCCTAGAGAAGGGATAACTGTCAGAAATGTTTCAGTGTCAGGCTTCTCAAACTGGGACCCACATGCTTTGTGGGTAACTGCTGGGGTATACAGCAGGACAAGCAGCCAAGGAACATCAATTTTAATTAAAGACTAGGATTATTAAAAACAAAAACAAAAACAAAGACACAGGCCACTTCTGTCACATCAGTCCTCTCATTGGATCTGCATCTGGTCCAGTAGCCAAGGAAACATGAACCAGCAGAGACTGACTAAAAAATCATCATGTTCCTGCACTACAACTAAGGACACGTTATAAAATAGAAGACAGATGAAATACATCCAAAGGCTAGAGGCAGGTGACTGCTGCTGGGGTGGGGGGTCATTATCTTCAGTAGTGTAACCACTGATCGGTTACCCACGCTTCAATGGGTAGTTTTATACCCACACCCATGCCCATGTCCAAGGTTAAACTCAGGGGGGGTCACAAAACAAAACAAAATGACATAAAGTGGGAGGGGACTTGTTAGGAGGGGAAGGGAGGGCTTGGGAGAGTAGGAAGGGCTAAGGGGACAGGGAGGGGTGAGAGTGACAGAAATATACGACATGCATGCATGCGATTGTCAGACAGTAAATAAAAACAGGAAAAAAAAGAGCAGGCAATTAACAAAAGGCTCAGTGTGCTCTGCTATAGTCTGTGGAAAGCCCAGGAAGCCCTGACAAACAGGAAATTCAGGCTTTGAGTGTGGGAGGTGGATTTCAATTCCACTACAACAGTTAACATGAGAGCTGGACCTTCTGTTAAGCTCTTTGGGTGTCAGTTGTACTGACTGGAAAAAAGTCAGCGTCCTTAAAGGGCTCCTCACGATTAAATGAGGTGAATGCATGCCAACGGGGAGCCAGATTGTGGAAATGGTGGTGTTTTCAAGAACTACAAGAAGAAACTCAAAGTCCTCTCACATTGTCCTCCGCGCTCTCCTGCTGGTCTAGCCTGTGCTCGTATTTCTTCTGTAGCTCCTCAAGCTGAGTCTGTAGGTCATTTACTTTGGCAGTCATTTCTTCTTCCCGGGCCTTTAGAATGAAAACAGCAGTGTGGCAATGACATTACAACCATGCTGAGGAGGAGCAGTGTGGAACACTCAACAAGTTGGTGAGACACGCCGCAGAGCTGTCTTTCCTGTCTCTGCTCTCCTAGCCACCTTTCTGACCCAAATTAATCCCATCCCAGTGCTGCTCACTCTTCCCAGGATGCCATGGCTCCTGTGAGCATGCCCCCTGCCCATCACCTAAGGTCATCGAGCTGCTGCGGTCCTCTCACCCTGGGTTGATCAGGTCTCCAGCTGTAAGGTTCGGGTCTTTCTACAGTGGGTGTCTCAGGTGTCAGGAGATAAAGCGATATGCATACACACTGACAACTGACTGAGCACAGGCAGCGTGGAATGCTTTGGTCTCGTTTTCTTCACCAGCTATGGAGGAGCTGTGTAACTCAGGAGTTGGTCTTTATCTACTAGCACCACACATTTCACTCATCTCCACATCAAGTCAGCAGTTAAGTGCCATACTACAAATAGTCTGTCTAACCTGCTGGCGACCAGTGCAATTTCCATTCTCCCAAAACATTGCATAAACAACAACAACAAAAAATAGACAAGGCTGAACAAGAAAAAAAACTTATAGTGATTTTCACCCCCATGGTCCTACTCAGAAATGATGCCGCACAAATCACCTTCTGTTCTGTTCCGAGGGCACTCAGCTCTCCTAGGCCATAAATCTTGCAAGAGCTTTGTGCTAAAGAACATTGAGAGCTAGAATATCCATCTGGCTCGAGTACGAAGATGAGTGTGGGCTGAGTGAACTGTGAGAGAAAAACCACCACCAACAGGTGTCACATAAGAGACACTGACTGTCAGAAACACGAGGAACACCGTTCTCAACAACAGCCGGATGGTTAGGCACAGAGGACCCACAAAGTCTGATTTTAAATGCTTTCTCGTAAAGAAGGCTGACGGGGAACAAACAGCACAACCCTGTTCAGTGTTGGCCAGTGCAGAGACCTCAGCTCCTCACGGAGGCACATGCTGACCTAGCCCTGTCTCCAACACCATCAACCTGGAACTGGGCTATTACTGCCTTGGTCATGGCTGTCTTGAGTCTACCATCGCACATCCCTATGGTGACCGTGTCAGTGTGGCTGAGAGTCCACAGCTACCTCCTCAGGCACACTTGGACATTCAGCTATGTCTGACACAGCCTTTGATAGCTGCAAACTCCTAAGTAAGCTAAGGCAAGCCTTCTAAGAATTAGAGAAGAATCCCTAATGAATCATCACTAACTTAAAAATAGTTCTGGATCTGGGGGACAACTCAGTGGTAGGGTGGCTTCCAACAAGGTACCAGGCCCTGCATAAATCCCTAGTTCATCAAAGGGGGGGGGGGGGGAGAAAGAAAGAAAAGAAAAGGGAGGAGAGAGGGATGAGTGGAGAGTTGTAGTTTCCTTGATTCTATTCTTTAAAAACAACAAACAAGAATGAAAGTGAATCTCACTATACACCATTCTCAAATATACATGTGAATGCATTTGATTCAAGTTTCTCTAAAAATCTCATTGAAAGCTTTGTAAAGATGCAGCAGTGAGGTTGGGGAGCGACTCATTGGTAATCACCTGCTACACAATCATGCAGACGCAGGTTCAGACTCCAGCACCCACGTAAAAAGCCAGTTTGGTGGCACAAGTCTATACCTCCAGTGCTGGTGGGGAGACAGACCCTGGTGGTCAGTTCACCACATGAACTCCAGGTTCAGTGTGCCACAGAAAGCAAAATGGAGAGCAGCTAAGGAAGAGCCCTGACATTGGCATCCCCACTGCCTTAGCCGCCGTTCTACTGCGCAGAGTCACCGTGACCACGGCGACTCTTAGAAGCTTTTAACAGGGACTTTGCTTACAGCTTCAGAGGGTTAGTCCGTTATCACCGTGGCGGAAGTATTGCAACATACATGGCACTGAAACTGTAGCTGAGAACCACGTCCTGATCTGCTAGGCTGGAGAGATTAGGTGGGACTTCCGGGCAGAGAGAGAAACTCAGAGAGAGTTGGACGTACAAAATGGAGGAGAGGTAAAGAACCATGTGGCAGAACAGAGATGAATACAAACAGGTTAATTTAAGTTATAAGAGCTAGCTGGAAACAAGTCTAAGCTAAAGCCAAGCTTTCATGATTAATAATAAGTTTTGGGGGCTGGCAGTCCCCGCAAAAAAGTCTGACAATAATGACCCATACATCCACATACAGAGAAGGAATCAGAAAAAAGAGCTTACCCTCTCCCTGAAGCTCTCAGGCTTGATTATTCACAATAAATAGCTGTTACCTTCTTAAAGTCCCTTCCTTGGGAAGACAGCTTTACTTATGAAATATGTGAAGGTAATGATGAATCTCTACTCTAGAACTCAAGATATATTATTACTTAAATAATTAGCTACACTAAGGTTGCCTTCCCTTCTGCATAAAACAAAACAGAGCAAAAGCACAGTAACAAATACCAGAAGATAAAACTAAACTAGGTGCCTTAGGCATACTAGGTACACTGCATGGTCAAACATCGAATAAGGAGTCAACAAGTGACTGTATTTATGTATCTTGAGACAAGGTTTCATACAGCCCAGGCTGGCCTCGAACTTGTTATATAGCCAAAGATGGCCTTGAACTCCTGATCCTCCTAACTCAGCTTCTCAAGTGCTCGGATTATAGGCATGTACCACCAACACCTCAATAGTTTTTTGTTGTTGTTGTTTTTCAAGACAGGGTTTCTCTGTGTAGCTTTGCGCCTTTCCTGGAACTCACTTTGTAGACCAGGCTGGCCTCGAACTCACAGAGATCCGCCTGGCTCTGCCTCCCAAGTGCTGGGACTAAAGGTGTGCGCCACCACCGCCTGGCTAGATTTTTTTTTAAATGCATTTATTATTTATCTGTATGTGCCTACATAAGATTAGATATACCATGTACATGCAACTGCCCATGAACTTATGTGTAGGATGAATGTGCAGTGCCCACAAAGGAGAGAAGAGGGCACTGGATCCTCTGGAACTGGAGTTAGAGTTAGTTGTGAGCCACCATGTAGGTACTGGGAATAGAACCTGGATCCTCTGCAAGAGTAGTAAGAGCTCTTAACTACTGAGCAATCTCTCCAGTGCCCTGGCTGTGTTCTTAAAAACTTAGCATAAATATATTCTGAAAGTACAAGAAAATTTGCAATTATTTTTAAATTTTCCTAATGAGACTTAAAGCTTACAAATTACACAAACTTGGCACTCCATATTCCATAATTTCATTCAATTCAATTACATTTACAATACTGATTATTACAGTGTGTTCCCAGCCCACACATGTACTGCTGACACAGTTAGCTGAAGTTATGGCTCTTCTGGAACAACAAATGTCCCTTGGCATAGGATGAAGGAAGCTTGGAGTAGCCTTACAGAGATTAATTGACTTGTTTTATATCAGAAAACGTTCTTGGGTCCAAAGTTCTTACTAGTATTTATGATTTATTTTATTCTGCTAATGCAATGCCATTAGAGGAAGTAGCATCCACTAAATGTAAAACACTTAGCTGATAAATTCCCCTTTTCCACACACACACCTCCACCCTGGACCATCAAAACTCTGGAAATGAGTGGAGAAGGAATGAGGGTGGCTGGCTGTCCTGGGAAGACCCCATCTAAGCTGAGCAGCCTTAGACATTGTGACTGCTCGAGCTCCCAGACTTCATCCGAGCACAAAGCCTCATTTTAGTATAGTTTTTGTCAAAGGAAAAAAAAATGTCTCCACAGCTGAAGAACATCAGTTCTACCATAAAACACAGACTATTTCAAAAGAAAATGAAAATAAGGTACGTCAAGAATCTCCTCGTATCTCCTGGCTGTTCTTTTCAGATCATCGTCTTTCTCCGCGATCTTTCTATGCAACTGGTGCGTCTCTTCTTGGTGGCTTTCCAGAAGCTCAGCTTCCACCTCCTGGGCTTTATCTAATTAAGGACAAGGGACACATAAGAAAACATGCTTGTGACTATCTATATGCCAGCAGTAGTAGGAATTCTATTTCAAATGAAGGTTCATGAAATTCAGCAGAACAGGCATGGTGAAGTGCGAGGCAGGTTAGAGAACTTTCTAGAGGTCTAGAGGCCCTGGAAGAGCACTTTCTTGGTCAAGGGCTATTTTCCATTTTCCCTCTAGTTAATGACATACAGCACCTACTACAAGGGCAAAAAGAGACTAGGCTTGGACCATGGCCTCAGCCGAGGGTGGTTTCCCTGCCGGGCTGAGAGCTGTACTCACGAATGGTCTCCTGGACAGTCCTTTCGAGTTCCTGCTCCTTCTGTGCCAGCTGGGTGTTAAACTCCCTCATCAGCTGCTTCAGTATGGAAGTATGCTTCAACTCAAGATCTTCTTGCTCCTGTCTGAGTAACAAGAGTGGACAGCGATGACGGCTGTCTCCACAGAGCAAGTTACAAAGAGGTCTCACACAGTCTGCAGCACAATGTGCTCGCACTGTTATGGAGGCCATTCTGAGTGTGCATGTGTCCAGGTGGAGAAAACTAGAGATACAGAGACTCTGATGCCTTCAGTGACTACCTCTGGGGTCTGGGGAATGGTTCTTTCCCACTTGAAACTTCTCCACTACACATGCATGGTAGTCATAGGGGCTACTACTAAAGACAACCAACAATGAGATCATTGCTCAAGACATGCACCTAGCAACTGGGATCCCGCCTGCCAGAAAAGGTGTCTCCCCTAAATGAACATGAACCAACAACCAACACCACCTACTGCCCAAACTTTTCATTTCTGCCCAGTATCTAACTTACTGGAGCAATGTAACACTTCGGGCAGGAAAAAGTGTCTACATTACACACACACACACACACACACACACACACACACACACACACACGTGGGAACGACACTTACTTGAGCTTCTCCTCCGCTTCCTGCACACACTCTTGTTTCAAGATGTGCAGCTCCTGCTGATGTTCCTTTCTCAGCACCCGCAGATCTTTCTGCAGCCTCGCCACCTCCCTGCTCAGCTTCTGCTTCTCCCGCTCCACCCCTGCTAACTTTGACTCCAGGGCACTGTGCTGAGTGTCCATGTTACTCCCCAACTCTGGTTGGATCACGTGTAATTTGGCATTGTCCTCAGAACTGTCTTCCAAAATTTCCACAGACTTAATTTCCCCATCGACTCCTTGCTGTGAGGCTTGCGATCTCTCCTCTTTTAAGGTCCGTTTCTCCATTTCCCGTCTATGTGAGTCCCTCTCTCTTACTAAGTCTGACTCCAGCTCCTTTATCTTCTGCTCCAGAGTCTGGCAGGTCAGCTCCTTCTCCTGGAGGGCTTTCTGGACACTATCGAGCACACTTGCCCAGTTCTGTTTCACTCCTGTGTCGTTTTTACCAGTTTCCTCTCCCATGGGCTGGGACACAATGAAGGAACAGTTCATCTTCTTCTCTTCCAGTTCTTCTTGAAGACATCCTATCAAAGCCTGGTCATCGAGCTGTTTGGCCTGGGTGCAGTCTAGCTTCACTTCAGACGGAGAGAACATCGACTTGCCTTTCCCCTGCTCCAGCCGGTGCAGGAGCTTTTCTTTCTCAACTAATCTTCTCTGTAGTGCGGAGAGTCTTTCTTCACACGCCCTGCGAGTGCAGCCCTGGGAATCTGCTGCTTCTTGCTCGGAAGACACTGCCACATTTTGTATGGATCTGGACACAACTGGCATTTCTGATTGTGGGGAACTTTCTAGGTTTTTAAGTTTTTCTTCTAGAATGTGAATTTGCTTTTCTCTGTCTTGTAATTTGGCATTCAGTTCACCCAGCTGGCTTTCTCTATCTTTTTCATACTGCTGTTTTTTCTCTTCCATCTGAGACAGTAACTGCTTCCTGATGGCAGCGATCTTCTGCTCTGCCTTCCTCTTCAGCTCCACTTTCGAGGCACTTTCTAACTCAAGCTTGTCTTCTAAGGCCTTTAACTCCCCGTCTCTGCTCTTCACACTTGAATTCACATGTTCTAGTTCCTTCTTCATAATTCCCAGTTCAGCTTCCAGGGAAGACACTTGCTTTCCTAGTCTCTGGACATTTTCCTCAGCCTCCCTAACCCTGTTGTCTTTCTCCTCTCCCAGCTCTTCAAAGTGCTGAAGTTTCTGAACCAGTTCATTCCGCTCAGTGTCCTTCTGTTGGTTGTAATTCTGAAGTGTTTCATTTAGGGACTCGATTTCTCTTTTCCTCTGAGTAACACAGTCCTCCAGCTCAGCAACCCTTGCTGTCTGCACCTTTAGCTCGCTCTCTAAGTCACACTCCTTCTTCTCCATCTTGTTCCTCCTGTCTTCCATCTCATCCTTTAAACATTCAAATCTTTTCTTCTGCTGATCAAGGTCTTCCTTCAGTAAATGGATCTGCTCATCCTTTTCACTAGCTTCTTTGGCTTTGATGTCAAGCTGTGTCTGCAAGTCTTTAATAGTGCTTTGGTACTGTGCAAATCTGGGCTGTGCTTTTTTCTTCAACTCAGAGAACTTGTTGGACCAATGATCTACCTGCTCAAGAGCAGACTTTTTCTCTTGACTTAGAGCATCAACTTTTGAAGAAAGGTCTTGCAGCTGACTTTGCAGCTCCCTCTGCTGTTCCTCGTGCTCCTTGTTCAGTGACGCCAGGGCTGCCGCTTTGTCACCCAGGCTGACGCTGTTCTCAAGTTGAGCATTCAGATCACTTAGCTGTGTGCTAAGGTTGTCAATCTCAGACGTTTTCTCGGAAAGCTCTCCTCTCAGCAGTGTGACGGCATTGATGTTCTCTGATAACTCTTTCTTCAACTGTGTGATGCAAGACTCCTTCTCGGAGGCCGCCTGCTGCTGCTGGCCTCCTTCCTTCTGTAAGGCTTCCTTTTCCGTGATGAGACCTTCGATATCGGCCTTCATGGCCTTAATCTGATTTTCTTTTTCTTCCAGCTGACGGGTAAGCTGCTGAACTGAGTTCTTCAGTGTGTGCTGCTCCTCTGTAAGCTGTGTAAGCTGTGCTTCTAATTCAGAAACTTGGCCCGTTTTCCTGAGCAGAGCCTCCCGAACTGTGGCCGTGTGCTGCTGACAACGGGCAAGCCTAGAGAGAACAGCGTCCACTTTGTCTCCACTCACGCTGAGGAGCTCACTTGTTTTAGCTTCTAACAAGGCTTTGGTTTCCTCACAGCGGACGACTAGCTGAGATGCTAGCTCCCCAAGCAGGGTTTTGAGTTTCAAGCCTCTGTCCTCTAGGCTCTTCCTACTGCTTTCCTGTAAAGCCCTACAGCTCCGGAGCTCCTCCTCTGCAGCCTGCACCTTGCCCATAAGCTCCGCAACCCTGAGCTTCCCCTTCTCTGCCACCATTTTCAGCTCAGCTAGCTCCTCCTGAAGAGAAACCTTCTCGTTCAGAGAACGACCCAAATCAACTTCCAGCTTTTCAACTTGGGATTTCAACTGAGTTTCATTTTGTGAAAGTGAAATGATGTGAGCAGACTTCTGCTCTAACTGTTCCTGCAGATCGGCTCGCGCTATGTCCTGCTTGGTAAGGGCCTCCTTCAGCCCCATCACTTCCTTGTTCAGCTCCTCTCTTTCAGACTCCAACGTGAGGATCTTCTGCCTCAGCTCTGCCAGCTCTTGTTCCTTCCCCTCCATCCGGCTCTCGTGCTTGGCCCCAAGCTCTTCAGCTTGCTGACGGAGTCTCTTTTCCCAGGACTCTATGAGGTCATCAAGTTTGCGCTGGTGAGCTTCAGTCAGGCTTTCTATCTGCTGCCTTTGGTTCGCCTCCAATCTGGCGACTGTGTCACTGACCCCGGCTGAGCTGGCCTGTGCCATCTCCAGGATCTGGGCATTGAACTGGCTCTCTTTCTGACTGAGCTCTAGGACGGTATTCTCAAGCTCTTTTTTAAGTTTGGCTTCCTGATCCAACAGCTGTTTCTTGGCTTCTTGCATTTCTTTTGCTTTCTGCTTAATCTTTTCCATCCTTTTTTCCTGATTTTTAAATTTGGTTTCATATTCCTCACGCAAAATACTAATACTCTCCTCTTTAGAAGACAATTTCTGTTGGAGGATCTCAATTTCTTTGGTCTGTTCTTCTCTCATTTGTAAAATGACATTTTCCTTTTCCATCAGGATTTGCCTTGTCTGCTCCTTCTCCATGTCACTGTCCTTGAGCTGTGACTCGTGGAGCTGGGCTAACGACCTGCCTTTCTCCTCCAGCACACGTTTCTGTTCCTCAAGCTGATGCACCTGGGCTCTCCGAGTGTCTAATTCCACACACGCATGCTTTTTTTGTGTTTCCATTTCAGCTACCTGCTTGGTAAGAAGGTTCTTCTCTGTTTCCAGATCCAACATCTTCTGCTGCATGTGCGCCAGCTGCTCCTCATATGCGCCTGTCTGCTCATGGGTGGTGCTCTGTTGTGAGTGGAGGAGATCCAGCTTAGCCAAGGCTTGCTGGAGTTCCCCGGCAGACTTTTGAAGAAGAGCTTCAAGATTTTCTATTCGATCCTGCTGCTCCTTCAGGTGCCCATCTCTCTCCTTCAGGAGAAGGCCCAACTGACTGAGTTCATCTTTTAAGGCCTTCTCAGTCCTCTGGACAGTTCTTTCTTGCTCCTTACTGAGGCTGTCGACTTCACGCTGGTGGTGATGTCTCTGCTCCTCCAGCTCGGCCTCTAAGGCCTGCTTCATTTTATCCGCATCAGCCCTCACGACAGAAAGCTCCTCCTCGAGCTGCCCACGGGCTTTCAGTGCTTCCGACAGCTCTGAGGACAGGGACTCCAGCTCTGCGTGCTTCACATCCAGCTTCTCTAGGGTCTTCTCATTCATGTCTCGTATGTGGGCCTGGAAAAGCCTCTCCTTCTCCTGTAGTAATGCATCTTTTTCTTGCTCGTATTTCTCTCTGAGCTCCTGCACTGCAGCCTGATGCTGCTGCCCCAGGCCCTGGAGTCTCTCTGTGCACAGGCTGTCCTGCTGCTGTTGGAGGTGCTCCAGTTCTGTCCTGTGCTTCTCAGCCATGGCCGTGAGTTCTTTATTGTGCTTATTCTTCTCAGCCTCCAATGCAGCAACTAAATGCTCGGATTGATTTTTTTTTTCTTGTAAGCTTTTTTCCAAAGAGGTTTCCAATTCAAGAATTCTCTGTTAATGAAAATGGATGTATTTTTACTAATGCACATACTTGTTTATTAGCAATGGCACACAGATTACTCCGGCCTACCTAAAGGCTGCAATTTGGACACTTCACATACCAGACCAAACATAAGAAAAGGCAGACAATACACTGTGCTCAGTCACTAATGGGACCACAAACATAAACTCAGTTCTGTATTTGTTCTACTTACTTGGGTAACTATTTCAACTATCTCTATTTTCAAAAAATATTCTAATGGGAAAGTTAAAAAGAAAATAAATCACAAAATAAATAATAATGGCACACTCCATGCTTTTAGGTTACAATAGTATTTTATTACTTTCATAATTTCATTTTGGAGGAAAAAGTATCTCACTTCTACCCCCAAAGGCATACACTTAAAATCTTTTTAAAATTTTGCTATTTGTGTGTGTGTGTGTGTGTGTGTGTGTGTGTGTGTGTGTGAGAGAGAGAGAGAGAGAGAGAGAGAGAGAGAGAGAGAGAGAGAGAGAGAGAAGAGAGAGGAGAGAGAGAAGAGAGAGAGAGGGAGAGTGGGGAGGGAGAGAGAGAGAAGAGGAGAGAGGAGAGAGGAGGAGGAGGAGGAGAGGGGGGGCGGGCAGGCCCTAGCTGTGGATGTCAGAGGAGATCTTTGGGAACTGGTCCTCTCTCCACTGTGAGTTTAGGGTCAGACTCAGATTCCAGGCTGTGCAGCAAGCACTCTGACCTGAGCCATCTCACTAGCCTGACCTGGATTTGTTTTAAAGATGCTTCTCAAAGATATTTTACCAAAGGTTACTGTTATCTCACAGAATATTAACCTTCACTCTGAACGTCAGAGCTAGAGAAGTCCTAAGAAACTGACAAATCCAATCTCTCAGTGGCTGGCAAAGAAAGTGAGGGGCGATGCATTTCCAAGGGGCCAGTGTTCAGTGGTGCTCACCCACGGCTGCACGTCTGAGGTGTGGGTAAAGGAAGGCAAAGAAGGGTTGCCACTGTGGAAGAGTACGACTGTCTGACGGTTTAAAAAGAGCGGAAGATCCAAATACCATCAGCATGTTTTTACTACAGGCAGCACATCTCTAATACTGAAAAGGAAAAGGGCCAGAGAGTCTTAAAACTATACACACTGAGACGTGGAATCAAACACGTCAGCCCAGCACCATGTTTAATATGAAAAAATGGGTAATTTTAAAAAGTAGGGCATAGTGTAACTAAACTCTGACAAAAGCAGAGCGTGGATTCTTTTTTTTTTTTTTTTTTTTTTGGTTTTTCGAGACAGGGTTTCTCTGTGTAGCTTTGCGCCTTTCCTGGAACTCACTCGGTAGACCAGGCTGGCCTCGAACTCACAGAGATCCGCCTGGCTCTGCCTCCCCAGTGCTAGGATTAAAGGCGTGCGCCACCACCGCCCGGCTCGTGGATTCTATTTAGGACACAGTGTATGAGGAAGTTGGGCCAGTAGGAGGGTGCAGAACATATGCTGCCTACACGGTGAGGCCACTTCCTAGTGTCAAGGGTAGACAGCAGCAGAGTGGAGACACTGCAGCGTCTGTGTGCTGAGAGGCAGAGTGAAGGGCTGCCAGAGCACTGGGAGCTGGGAGCAAACCAAGAAGGACAATGTGGCAAAGAAAGCCCTAAGCCAACAGTATTCCCATGAACACTTCTCAGTAAAGATGAAGAGCATGCGCACATAAACCCAACCCCATGAGCCAGAAGCTTATCACAGCCTGATGCTGACTGGAGACAACAGTCTCCACAGACACACACATCCTCAGCTCCGGGGACAGTCTCCACAGACACACACATCCTCAGCTCCGGGGACAGTCTCCACAGACACACACATCCTCAGCTCTGGGGACAGTCTCCACAGACACACGCTTCCCCAGCTCCAGGGGCAGTTTCCACAGACACACACATCCCCAGCTCCGGGGACAGTCTCCACAGACACACGCTTCCCCAGCTCCAGGGGCAGTTTCCACAGACACACACATCCCCAGCTCCGGGGACAGTCTCCACAGACACACGCTTCCCCAGCTCCGGGGACAGTCTCCACAGACACACGCATCCCCAGCTCCGGGGACAGTCTCCACAGACACACACATCCCCAGCTCCGGGGACAGTCTCCACAGACACACGCTTCCCCAGCTCTGGGGACAGTCTCCACAGATACACACATCCTCAGCTCTGGGGACAGTCTCCACAGACACACGCTTCCCCAGCTCCAGGGGCAGTTTCCACAGACACACACATCCCCAGCTCCGGGGACAGTCTCCACAGACACACGCTTCCCCAGCTCCAGGGGCAGTTTCCACAGACACACACATCCCCAGCTCCGGGGACAGTCTCCACAGACACACGCTTCCCCAGCTCCGGGGACAGTCTCCACAGACACACACATCCCCAGCTCCGGGGACAGTCTCCACAGACACACGCATCCCCAGCTCCGGGGACAGTCTCCACAGACACACACATCCCCAGCTCCGGGGACAGTCTCCACAGACACACGCTTCCCCAGCTCCGGGGACAGTCTCCACAGACACACGCATCCCCAGCTCCGGGGACAGTCTCCACAGACACACACATCCCCAGCTCCGGGGACAGTCTCCACAGACACACGCTTCCCCAGCTCCGGGGACAGTCTCCACAGACACACGCATCCCCAGCTCCGGGGACAGTCTCCACAGACACACACATCCCCAGCTCCGGGGACAGTCTCCACAGACACACACATCCCCAGCTCCGGGGACAGTCTCCACAGATACACACATCCCCAGCTCTGGAGCGACACAGCATGTGAACTTACAGTTCGGTAAGCCTCTGCCTCTCGCCCAAGTTCCTGGAGTTTGTTTTCACTCTCTGAAAGAATTGCTTTTTTCTGAAGCTCTAACTCTTCTAGAGCCAAGGATCCTTGCTGCTCTTTTTCTTGGGTGAGCTTCAAGTATTCTGATTGACTCTTTTCCTGTGCCAAAAACAAGGAATACCATCTCAGTCCCACTAAGTCTTGGGCATTCCCAAAGCACTCCAGTAGGATCGCACTTTCCATTCGGTCTGCACCCAGCCCTGTGAGGGAAGCAGCAACCTCGCAAATGCAGAAGCCAGACTCGAGGCTTTCCAGGGTGGTTAGCTCGGAAAACCTTCCGTTTTTAGTACAATAAACATCCACAGCAAGGGTTAAGAGCACTTGTAACATTAAATGAGCACACTGACTTGAAGTGTGCTTATCTATACTGCTGCTTACAGAGTGAGTGTTGACTCAGTATTTACACATGGCTATACCACGGAGATACACAAGTTTCTACAAAATGAATTCATACTACAGAATGAACCAACAAGATAGAATTATCCACAACCTCCATTTCAGTATTTTTCAGTATAGTTTATAGAGGAGATGTTAAAGTCTGTTGATTTAAGAAGGGGTTAAACCTCTGTGTGTGTTCACGTGTTTGTATGTCTTTCTTCCTCTACTTGAAATAGAGCTGAGCATGCCAGTTCCTAGAAGACAGCCTTGATGCCAGTGTCCTTTTAGCACTGTCCCCACTCATTTCTGTCCCGTTCTGTTCGTTCATTTCCACGCCCCTATTTTTACTTCATGCTGTCCTGACACACTTTAACTGTTCTTATAAGCTACCTTAATTTCTCTCTGGAGCAAAATCTTTTTTTTTTGGGGGGGGGGGGTTTAGAGATAGGGTTTCTCTGTGTAGCCCTGGCTGTCCTTGAACTTACTCTGTAAACCAGGCTGGTCTTGAACTCTGAGATCTGCCTCCCTAGTGCTAGGATTAAATAGTGTACGCCACCACGTGTGTACGCCACCACCCGTGGGTCCAATTTCAACCACACCATTTTTCTAGTCTTGCATAGGTATACTCTAAATCAAAATGTCTATTTCCCTTCCAGAGACTAGAAAATTTGTTGTCTAAGCAAGAATCAATGCTGCTGGAAATGCTGAGAAACTTGGACACTCAGAATCAAGAAGACAGCGAAAAGAAGGGAGGGAGAGAAAGAGGAGGGGGGGAGGGAGGGAGGGAGGGAGGGAGGGAGGGAGGGGACTACAACTCCAGACAGCGCTTCCCATCCTGTACTGAACATGTTTAAAAATCTCACACACTATTTCATAGATTGTAATTTCATGCATTTTTCTGGATAATTTCCTATCAAAACAAACTACATTTTAGCACTGGCACTTTTTTTTGTTTGTTTTTTAAAGATTTATTTATTTATTACATATACAGTGTTCTGCCTGCATGTATGCCTGCAGGTCAGAAGAGGGCGCCAGATCTCATTACAGATGGTTGTGAGCCACCATGTGGGTGCTGGGAATTGAACTCAAGACCTCTGGAAGAGCAGTCAGTTCTCTTAACCTCTGAGCCATCTCTCCAGCCCCGCACTGGCACTTTTTATGGTGACTCATATAAAAGGTTTTCACAACTGAGGAAAATTACTTTTTATTTTAAATTTTTAAATCACATTTTTTGTAAAAATTTGAATCTTTGCTTTTCTGACTATTACTTTGTTCATCCAGTAGTTATTTCCATTTTTTTAAACTCTACTTTTTAAACATCATATGTATTCAAAGTTTTGCTCTTTAAATTTCATTCAGAATAATCTTTGGGGGCCCATCAGTATAGCCAGTGTGCTGGGCTTTGAGACAACTGATCATCTTTTCCTTTCCTCCTAATTACCGACGGATGAAAGCTGGGCACATCAGACACGTGATTTCATGCACTAAACGCTAAGCCCACAAGCCCTTTTGCCTTGCCTAACCCTCTCCGACACTGAGGTCGAGGCTGTGGCACTTCACCTGAGTGGTGGCAGCTTTGAGGTGGGCCTCTGACTAAACAGCACTTACAAGAGCTATTTTCATCTGCTCATGCAGCTCTCTTTCTCGGCTCTGAAGCTTCCTGGCCAGTTCCTGCTCTTTGCTGGCCAGCTCCTCTGCATGCAACTTCTGAAGTTCAGCAAGCTGTTCTTCTGAGGTCTTCTGAAAACAAGTCGAAAGGTAAGTGCAAACACCCAGGAAAAGCCACGTAACTCCTCAACTTTCCTGAAACTAATCACGCCAGTAACTTGTTAAAAGGAAACATGAAAACATACTCCAAAGTCAGAGTAGCGAAAAGAAAGCCCACTGAAGACTGAGGGCTGCACTCTGGGGCTGCAGCTCCATTTCTGTAACCTCTAGTGACTGCAGCGCTGGTCAGGGTAGAGCAGAGGGCAGGGAGGAAGACAGGAGACAAGAACGCTGCACCCAGAAGAGATGCTTCACTGTGCTCAGGCTGCACCTAGCTTTCTAGGGAGCCATTATTTATAAAGAGTTACTGGCTTTGTTCTTTCTTGGAAAGGAAAACTCAACTTTATAAAAACATCAAGTTTCCTTATATAAATCTAAAAAGTTAATGTAATCAAACACCCAAAGAATGAGGGAGTCTGCTCAGGAGACAAAACTGTACATGTTAGAATAGCCAGCAATGCCCCATCTCCACTCCCGAGAGCAATGGTGGTGAAGGGAGGCCCCCAGGGAGACAGCGGCTACCGCGGTGCAGCAGCGCACAGTGCCCAGAGCCACAGGGAGCAGCCAGCATTTGACAACAGGAAAGGAGAGAAAAAGACAGGTGCTCGACATCTTCTTACACATTACGTAACTGAGACAACAGCAGGTCGGGGTACATACATGGTTAGAGTCTGATGGCAGTCCCCTGGGGCACATTATTACATACATGGTTTAGAGGCTGCTAGCAGCACTCTGGGAAAAACTAAGTCGATTTCAACCTTATTCCTCATACCAAATAAATTTCAGTCAGAATAAAGATGTCACCATAAATGAAATGTATCCAAATGTCAAAAGAAAACAACAGAATTGAAAAAAAAAAAAAAAAAAAAACCATAAAGTGTGGTGACCTACATCTGTAACCCCAGCATCTGGGAGGCTGAGGCAGGATAGACAGGGGCTAGCCTGGGCTACATGGTGAACCCTGCCTCAAAACCCAAAATAAAAGCACACAAGGGACAAAAAACAAAACAAAGCAACCAACCAACTAACCAAACAAACAAACAAACAAACAAACAAAACCAGTGGTCTCAAAATTGGGCATGTGCATGTTTTGTTTTTTGTCATGACTGGACTGAATCCAGGGCTCTGCATGTGTCAGGCATGTGCTCTGCCACTGACCTAAACACCCAGTCCACATGTGTTTTAAAACAAAACTGAAAGCAGACCACTGAGATGGTTCAGCAATTTACAGCACTTGCAGCCAAACTTATAATCTTAGCTGGAGTCCTGGTGTCCATGTAGTGTAAGGAGAGAACGAATTCCTTCAAGATGTCCTCTAGCCTACACACACAACAAATGAATGAATGAATGAATGAATGAATGAATGAATGAATGAATGAACGAGCGTAATTAAAATTAAAAAGAACAAAATCTGAGAGGCAGTTTAAGAATCAAACTAGTAATCTTAAATACCAAGAAAAGAAAACTTTCTATTCAATGAAAAAAGAGTACTTGAATAAGTTCCTTATGTCCAAAGGGCTCGCTCCCACTATCAGCAAAGAACTTCTACAAACAAATAATAAAAAGACAACAGATCTCAGAGGAGAAAGGAAGCACAGTTTTTGTGAATGAGGGAACTTCCAATGCCTAGCTGGAAACATCTAAACTGTCTGTCATAAGGCTTGTAGAAGGCAGACCAATAATTAAAAATACACATAATTTTCTTCTAGAGAAAGGGTAGATTCCCTTTAAAGGAGCTACCATAAAGAGATATACAAGAGGGGCTGGAGAGATGGCTCAGAGGTTAAGAGCACTGGCTGCTCTTCCAGAGGTCTTGAGTTCAATTCCCAACAACCACATGGTGGCTCACAACCATCTGTAATGAGATCTGGTGCCCTCTTCTGGTCATACATGCTGTATACAAAATAAATAAATCTTAGAGAGAGAGAGAGAGAGAGAGACAGACAGACAAGACAGCCAGTCCACATAATGCCAGTCCATATAATCAGCAACAGCAAACCCTGGGAATCTAACACCCATCAGGGGGAGACTGACTCAAGTATGAGAACTTTATATGATGGGATCTTGAGCAGCCTTTAAAATAAATGGCACCAGTTCTGACGCTAAAGGGCATGAGGCAACAGCAAGAAACCAATGTAGGGACCTTCTCTGTAAGCATATTTAAAAAGAAAACTTGTTCTTTCTGGAAAAACTGAAAGGCAGATACCCAGTGTTACGTGCTGCTGGAGAGCAAGTCCAGGGCTTTGTGTATGCTGGGAAAGTACTCACCATCAGGGCTGCATCTCCAGCCCTCATTGTATACTTCTTATCTTTTAATTGTAAGTGTGTGAGCTTAATGTGCATGCAAATGTGTTTATATACATGTGGAGATCCATGTCCAGTGTCTTCCTCAATTACTCTACACCTTACTGACACAACTAGACTGTCTGGCCACTCTGCCACAGGGACCCCTGTATCTCTGCTGTCCCAGCCTTAGGATTGCAGGCATGCACAGCTGCACTTGGCTTTCTCCTTGGGTGCTGGGATCCAAACAAAGGGCTCATATCTGCACAACAAAAACTTTATTGAGCCATCTCCCCAGCCTCATCTTTTGACTTCTGTCATATAGTCATGTCATTATCTTCAAAGTAATTCATAAATTATTACTGTTGTTAGATTCCATACTAATATTAATACTTATCATCACATGACCACTTAAGAATGAAAATATATTGGAATTCCTCTAAGAATCTCACGCTGGGCCAGCCAGAGGATTGACTGTCTCTGGGAAAGAGATCTGTACTAAGACAGACCATCTAGCAGGAGAAACTGGGACCGAGACGAAGACAGTCAATGCTGGACAGGACTACATGAGCAGCTCTGGCTCTACCTAAGCCTACATCCCCAGATGGAAGAGGTGGGGGAGGGGGGTCACCGAACCTCTTGGTCTCTCATCCCAATGAGGCAACATTAAATAAGTCTCCTCTTTTTGCTTTTCCCTACTAAAAAGAAATTAAAATACAGTCAGACAGTTTGGGCCAAGGCCTTGTATATCCAGTAATAGATCATAATTAATTGATACTTTTTGAGATGTTTTTATAGTCCCACAGAAGGAAGTAAATGTGTGAAAATTATTTAATTTTTTCATGCTCTATATCCAGGTCATTGCAAAATACTTGTTGTAGCTCTTAAGTTTTAAATCCAAGCCTCGTGATTCAGAAATGCAATTTTTTGATTTATCATTTTAGTGGCCATAATCAAACACCAAGAATGGAAACAAGGAATCGATAAATGAATGGTATAAAATGGAGAAATAATGAAGGCAAGTCTGAAATGAAGAAAAGGGAGATGGGACAGGGAACAGGCACCGTATTTACATGTTTAGTTGGCTGGAAAAACTGGAAACCTATGGAATTTTCAAAGTTACTCTTTCTTTTGCTTGTTGTGGTATGTGATGCTTACATGTAAGTGTGGAGTGTGGCTGCCCACATGCACACATGTGGAGGCCAGAGGAGGACATGGGGAGTCTTCCTCTCTCATTCTGTAACTTACTGCCTTGGAGACAAGGCCTCTCATTGAGTCAGAAACTTGAAGTCTGCAGTTCACAACTATGCTGGCCCGCCACCTCTCAGGATCTACCAGTCTACAGCCATACCCACTTTTCACCCGCGAGCTGGTGATTCAGACTCAGGCCCTCCTGCCTGCAGAGCAAGCACTCTCACCTAGTGATCAGGTCAGATTCCTCCTCAGACTCCTCCTTCTTAAAGGCAACTTTATAAACTGGGCAGTAGTAGCGCACACCTTTAATCCCAACACTCACTTGGGAGGCAGAGGCAGGTGGATCTCTGTGAATTCAAGGCCAGCTTGGTCTACAAAGTGAGTTCCAGGACAGCCAGAGCTACATAGAGAAATCCCCAAAAAGAAAGAAAGAAAGAAAGAAAGAAAGAAAGAAAGAAAGAAAGAAGGAAGGAAGGAAGGAAGGAAGGAAGGAAGGAAGGAAGGAAGGAAGGAAGGAAGGAAAGAAAGAAAGAAAGAAAGAAAGAAAGAAAGAAAGAAAGAAAGAAAGAAAAACAACAAACCCCCACAACATTATGGGCCTGAAAGATGGCTCAGGGGGAAAAGGCACCTGCCCCTAACTTTGCTGACCTGAACTTAATCTGTAGAGCCCACAAGGTAGAAGGAGAGAACCAACTCTCTCAAGTTGTACTGACCTCCACACACATGCTGTGGGACTTATTCATACACACACACAAACGCAATGACTTTTTAAGTTCTAAAAAGACAATTTTTCATAAAGATACTCATTTTGAAAATATCTGTATTTTTAAGAGTAATGAGAACATTGCTAACTATCTTTTCAGGGGCTGGGATTATAACTCAGTGATAAACAATTGTTTACCATATGTGAAGCCAAAGGTTCAATCCCCACCAGTGCATAAAAACCCAATAAAACTAATTACCCGTTAAAACATTTAAATACCCAACCTTAGTCTTACACTCCCAGGTTCCCTTAAATTCACACATATTAGCCGAGCATCCTTCCCGACTGAGTTCTGAGGATATGCACTGAAGCAGCTAAGCAATCCACCTTCACGGAGCCTCAGATCAGGGAGCCAACAAGGAACACTGTAGATGGAGTGAGGCAACGCTCTGAAGGGCCCAGAGACCTGTCTAAATAGGAACCCCTCTCTCTACCAAAGTGCTCTTTCACTGCCTCCTGACCATCACTAAAGGCTCAGGGTCTAGACTACAAACCGATTCTTTCTTACAATCAAAGACTTGGGAATGAGCATGGGACAGAGCCGGAAGTCATCCTTACTTTCATCATGCTGACAGCCTCCTGCCTCACCCGACTCAGTTCGCGCTGAAGACGGAGGCGCTCCTCCTCGCTTGCTCTCTCCACAGCCTTTATCTGTTCGTCCATCTCTGCCTTCATTCTTCTCTGTGCTTCTTCAGATTTTTGGGCTGTACTCAAGGCTTTTTCAAGTTCCTCAAAAGCTATAATCAAAACAGCAGGAAACAAGTATCTCAAGAAATATTATCAGCGACCTCAAGTGTTTCACAATCAATTTACAGGATCTAAGAGCAGCTGTAGCAGGACAGGTTAGAAGACGCAGCATTGGTCTAAGTCAAGAGATACTTCTGAGCTGTTCAACAAAGCTTTAACCAAGTGTCCCGTCACTAAAATCGATGTTTTGTTGTTGAGTTCTGGATTAGAATGGTATGGCTGCTTATATGAGCCTAAGCTCAGACTCTGAAAATATATTAAATCACTAACATTTCCCTGCTCTCCCCACCAAGCATGCTATGGCTAACAAATTCAAGAAACAGGTCAGATCACTATTCTGTACTATGAATTTTAATTGCTTCCATTTGCTCTACAGTTCTTAGTTTCTCTATCATCAACAGTTGGGTAATGTCAGTGTGTACTCACTAGGACTCTTTCTCTTTTTTGTTTTTTGAGTCAGGGTCTCACTATGTAGCCCGGCTGGATTCGAACTGCAATCCTCCTGCTTCCTCTTCCTGAGTGCTGGAGTTACAGGCAAGTGCCACTATGCCTGGCTCACTAGGACATTTTTAAGAATGGAAAAACAGTTCTTTGGCAAATCTTTTTCTCAGACTTTTTAACCATAATATAAAAGAGCAGGGGTTTGGTTTCTTTTTGAAAACATTTACTGGGTAAATCGTATACTTAATGTACTTCTGAAATGAAACTTACTACATGCCTGGGTTTCAAATTAGGGCTGTTTTCAGCTGACTAGAAAGAAAACAACCTAATTCAATGGTATATAGAAAGGCTCTACTAACAGTTCATAGGGAAGATTAAGTTCAGGCCATGTAGACTTCTAAGGCTCTAAGGGTGCAAAATCACTCATTCAGCATCCAACCAAGTCATACAATGGGTACAACATCTGGGTAACTAGGCACCAAAGTGTAAGCGTGTGTGTATACCTGTAGATATATGTGTGTGAATGTATATGCATGTGTGTATATATGTACAGATCCATGTATATATAATATATATAAACATGTATATATAAACAAACACCCTGTGAAAATCCCATTGCTATGGTCCTAGATTGTTTCTTTTAGCCCTTACAGAAGTCCTGAGACTTCCCATTACACACTCAGTGATCAAGATTCAATCCCATCAAGAAATAGTCCACAGGAGACAGTTCACCAACATATGTAATGTATCTTGTACAACTAAGTTGTTTAAGAAATATGGGGGCTTCAACTTAAAGTATCATAGTAAAAAAAAAAAGGCCTTTTACTGACCCCAGGTTGGTTTCAGACAACAGTTTAGGCAAAGGAATACACCTATCCTAAAGCAATTTCTTAATAGTAAATAGCATTATGTACAGAAGGTGTATGGCTGAACTCAACAGCATTAAAAAGTTAATCTTTCTGACAACTAATAAGTCTTTGATATAAAATGCAAATCTACTCAATTTATTCATCTTGCATACTTAAAGTATAAAACTGAGGCTCAAATAAGCTCTGTATTTCAAAGGAACAAGACATTGGCTGAAATCATTTTTCAAGAGTCTTAGTCTAATTATACATTTGTCTGGAAACACCAGGATAATTTTTAAGACATGAGGATGCTGAGAAGTAAACTATTTAAGAAAAACAGTATCTTTGTTTTATTAGCTGTGTTTTCACTATCAATTCTAACAACAGGCACATCGCAAGTTAGCTATTGCTACTCCCAAATCATTAGTTCCCTCTCTAAAAACTCAGCCTGCATTTGGGAGATTCTTTCAGAGCTCACCTGGTAGTGTGTACTGAAGATTTAAGGCTGGGGGGAGGGAGGGTGGAACAGGAATGGCTGCAGAAGTCACCAGCACATTTCCGCTGTTTCTCATGAAACCATCCATATCAACCTTCTAGTCTACATCGCAGAAATCTCTTAAGCTAACTCTGCAGAACCTAAAGATGCTCTGACACTCACTCAGAATTTAGATGAAATAATGACAGGAGAATAGACGGATTCCATGGTTCTTCACTTAAATTTACTCTCCTGTTACACCAGAGAACAAAATGATTTCACAGCTAGAAATAATGTTTTGTAATCTTCTAATCTAATATCCTCAGTCCAATGTAGTAATGGGGGAACCCCAATCTTCCCATGAGATGGTAAATCAACTACAACACATGGACTCCATGGGAGAACTTTAAAAAGGGAGAAGTAACCCTAGATTTGCAGGATTTTGAAATCTTAAGGTGCCGATACTGACCAAGCTCAGTTGAGTAGAAATCTCTCTCTTAACCAGGATTTCTGAACCAGTTACCCACAGGAGGCTTCCAGGTCTTAGCACGACAGACTGTGCCATGTGCTGACAGACACAAAACTCCCTGCCTGCTATCTCCTCCCTGCTTTAAAGAAACATTAAGCATTCTTCCCAAAGCATTAAACTAAATTTCAAATTCCACGTATAATAAACAGATGAGACATATTCAAACCTACCATGGATTCTATTCTATACCACAATGAAAACCACTTTCTCACAGAACTCTGCTTCCAACAGTGGATCCCATTTCAATGTTTAAACAGGAGGTAATGGGAGTTTACTGAGGAACCAGACCTGTGTGAGCCTGCAAACACCAAACATAATAAAGTAATAGCCATATCCTACAATAATGTAAAAGTAAGTTCCCAATTCTTTCCTAAGTGAGAGTAGGCTAGAATTTCAATCAAAGTACTACACAAGTATGTTCTGATGCCTGTGTCATTTATTTTTAGCTACAACAAAGGATAAGCGAGTGAGACAAAAAGCGTGCATGAGCCACAGCTGTCACCTTCACTAACATGCAGGGGTGCAGAAAACCAGTCAAGGCACACGGGGCGGGAAGGCGAAGCACACACAGTCGCCGTATTGGAAACACACACTGTGTTCTTCCAAAACAAAATCCAATGTACCTCAGGCAATTTCTATTTTAAAAAAGAAAGGAAAAAATAACACTGAATATACTTTTAAAACTTACTGGGCAAAAATGTAACCAACTAAGTATGGCTGCACAATCCTCTCTGAGCTGAATGAGATGCAGGGCTGCGATGTTATTGCAAACTCTTCACTTTCCACTTCAGATAAGATTTATCCTATCTATGAGATTATAAAAATGGATACCTGTGTACTACAGGAGTTATGTGAGCAGGACTGGCTACCTACAGTTCAATAATCTCATCACTTACTCATCAAATTCTGACTAAATGTTTACCACATGCCAACTGTATGTTAGGGAGCAACACACAGAAAATACTTCACAAAGACAGCTGACCAAGTAGACGAAGGAAATAAAAACAAACACCCAGAGAAACCACTGTTTTCAACAGCCCACGGCCTTTCCCTCTCCTCCCTGGAGCATCCTAATCCATCACTAAAGCAAATGGCAGAGTTCTGGAGTTCCAGAGTGTCACTGTTTTTGCTCCCATCCTAGAGAGCACTCCATAGACAGCTCAAAGGACCAGTTCTCACACTTCAGGGAGTAAACAAAGATGACAATCTCTAGATTAACTGTTGACCCTAAGACACTGGCTAACAATATCAAAATGAGTAAGCTGGCCTCTGTCTTTATTCCTGGGGAGGAAAAAATGCATGTGTCATTAGGAAAAAACAATAACTACAGAGTGAATAGGATGCAAACCAGTACTGAAAGCACCAAGACTTCTTTCTTTTACACCCACCCAATCCACAGCCCTAGTGTACAAACAGCAGAGCACACCCAGAGCAGCAGTGGCCGGGGCAAGACCTTCGGAGGACCTAGGAGACGCTCTTCTTTTCAGATAGCTGTCTGCCTGTTTGAAGCGGGCTTCTTAATGCATTACCTCTCAACAGACTGACTGAAGACTAGAAGAGGCACAGAAATCCAGCTGTGTTCCATTATGCCAGTAACACAATACATAAGCACACACTAGATTGTATTTTATAAAGTAGTTATATTTCATAAAAAACAAGAGATAGGCGTATATTTTTATTTTAAAAATAAGTGAAAACCTTAAAAATTTTTTCAGTTTAAGTTACTAGCATTACCAACAGGAGTACAGCATCCCTGGAACTGCCCTGATTTTGAAGTGTAATAAAGAAGTCCCTTTCTGGGATTAAAAAGCTTGAAGACTGCACTATGGTTTATGTAAGTTATGAAAATATAGAATACTACCACCCAGTGGCAGAAACAAGTAGTGCTTCTTGTTCTAATAACTGTGTCCTGACTTTCAACCATCTGCAGATCTAGCCAATATGTCATGCTTTTTTTAACACTACCTCAAAACATCTCTAATCCTGAGAAATATTACGCCAAAACAAAGCTAAGTAAATTTAACTGATTAGCCACAAATTTGTTCTTCTGGATGCTGAGGCTTTCCAGCAATAATGATTGTGTCTGGAACATAAATAAAAACCCATGAACAGTCTATTTAAAACAATAAGTCCTGCTAACAGATACTCACTTAGTATTAAATATAAATAACTTCAAACATAGCATAAAGTTTACTTCAATTCACATTCTTTATTTATTTATTTATTTTTGCCTGAGAAACATTGAATTTTCTTTTAAAGGCTCATTCTAAGTACCCATGATAAGAAAAAACAGAAAGAAAGCCAGCCTTACCCCAGTCCTGTTCATACAAGGCTTGGGAAAGGCACCGGATTCACTTATTGGCATGTGTGGATGCACAAAAATAAGATGTTCAGTGAGATTTGAGACTCAAGGAAACTGTTACCTAAGCATCAACAGCTAACACAGCACTTATACACAGTGGTTAGGGTTGGTTGCATATGCATAACTCTGACACATTAAAGACACAGGCTTATTTTGAAGGCTCCCCAGACTTCAAATGTACACTTTCTACTTCTGTCTGGCTTATCAGGCTGCACTATACAAAAGAAAACACATGACAGTAACAAAGCAAAGAATGTTATGACTTAACCCAAGTTTTTACATGCATTTAAAACACATAAATTCAGCAAAGATGGTGCGTGACAAAAAGGCTTATGAAAGTTAGTGCACTCTGAGAAACTTCCTAGTCGATGCGAAATATTTTACACATTTGCATATTGTAGGGGGAGAGGGAGGGAGAGAGGGAGGGAGGGAGGGAGGGAGGGAGAGAGGGGGGAGAGAGAGGGGAGAGAGGGGGAGAGAGAGAGCGAGAGAGAGAGAGAGAGAGAGAGAGAGAGAGAGAGAGAGAGAGAGAGAGAGAGAGAGAGAGAGAGAGAGAGTTTCTGCATATACATGTAGAAGCCAGAGATCAATGATCAATCTCAGGTTTTGTTCCTCAGAAGCCGTTCACCTTGATTTTTGGAAACAGGGTCTCTAACAGGAGCCAGGAGCCCATCAAGCAGGTCCAAGTGGTTGGTAAACAAGCCCCAGAGAGCTGCCTGTCTCCCAGCACTGGGATTAACAAGTGCATACCCCCGGGTCAGCTGCTTCCCCGGGAGCTGGAGATCTGACCTTCTCACCACTCTAGTGTGGCAAGCACAGCACTGTCTGAGCCATCTTATCTCCTTTCACTTGGGAAGAGAGTTAATGCTATGATTTATGGTTTCTTTTTTTTTTTTTGCAATAGTTACATCTGAATCACCTAACAGTAACTACTAACAAAAAAAGACAAGCTTCATGGGTAAAAAATTCATGAGAAGAAAAATCATCAAAGATATAAACTAATCTGTATTACAGAACTGTTACAGTATTTTCAAGAGCAAAAGTTTAAAAATAAGCTACTAGTTATCAACAGAGGAATGGTAACCAAGGAAATGATGTATATGCACTATGATGCAAACCATTCAAACATGTTAACTATATATACAAGGATTCCCAATATTGTGCTAAATGATGGCATAAAACAAAGTTAAATGTACAATACTATTATAATATAAAACTATGGATTATATAAAGACTTAAAGAAAGTATACTCAGTGATATACTTTTATTTTCAATACTTTTACTCTTCCCATATATAGTTCATTAATAATTAGCCATCCACCCCTATCTCTTACCTTATTACACACACACACACACACACACACACACACACACACACACACACACACACACCCCTCTCTCAGGATCCAGTGTTAAGCTGGTCATATTAACTTTCTACATTGATAAGGACATACTTTCCAAGACAATTCTCAGTATTTCCTAGCATCTAAATACGGCGGCATGTCTAAAGCTAAATAATTACATTTCTCCACACTTTAAATCAGTTACTGGATGCTAACTCGTCTTAGCGTCCTCTTAGGTGACATCTAGAAAGGTATGCAATCACAGTTGTTGCACAATGCTTACAGCACCACAGGTGTATTGATTTTGAACAAAGCAAGAGTGCTGTAGTGTGAGACCTCAGCACTGCACCTGGCCTTCCCAGGAGATGCTAGAAGTGCTAGAAGTAAACTGGAGTGTCCTGGTGGAAGCACATCGTTACACTCATGGCTTAGTAATTTTACACATGTATGTGTGTGGTGTGTGCACTCATGTGTATGTGGGTGTATGTAAACACATGCACGTTTGTACTGAATCCTGAAGATGGCATCAAATGTTCCTCAATTCCCATCCACTTTCTTTATTGAGGCAGGGTCTTACACTGAGTCTGGGGTTTGCTAACTGCAGTTAGTCCAGCTAGCCAGCTTACCCCTGGGATCTTGTCTTTGTCTCTTGCACACTGGGATTATAGGCTCCAGGCATGAGTGCCTAGCTTCTGCTTTGATTCTGGGGGATCTGAACTGCATTTCTCAGGTTTCTGTGGCAAGTGCTTTTATTGACTCAGTGTGTCCCTAGCTCATGCCTTAGTATTTGAAACAGAATTCTTCTTTCTAAATCAGAGACTGACCTGGACTCTGCTCTCTAACACGTGGCAGCACTCGTTTGTATAAAAGCACCTCAGAAGCAGTGCGATGAACTGGGCCCAAGAAAAGCAACCGAGACCATTCTTTAGTCAGTGCTGACACCCAGAAAGAAAGAGTCAACAGAGCCAGTTACCTATCCACAGTCACACGTCCACAAGTACTATCACAGTTAAACTCCTTACACTGGAAAATGCATCAGGATAGTTTCTTTTCTTTGGTAACAATTTTAGGTAGACACATCTGATTCTAGAATACCAACCTACAGTTGCAATGATGTTACTGTTTCCTTTATATGTCCAGGGACTTCTTACTCAAAAGACAGAAGACAGATGTTTAACAGAGCAACTGAAGTCTACAAAGGCTGGATGGTGTTCACTTGTTGCTTGTGGAAGCTCCACTTACTGGACACTGGCTGTTTCCCGTGGCTAGCACTCATCTAGAGTTTTCTTCTGATTGGGATCTATGCTTTATGCTGGGAACTAAGAACCAGTTTTGTTTAGACAGCGCTTCTCAACTAAGGCCATGGGCTGAGGTGCAGGTGGTGGACAGAACTAGTTCTCATGGTAGATTTGTGGAATCAGTCTACTTACAGATGTCTACCACAACACTCAATAGTCAGGATTACAAACAAACATGTAAACTATGTTGTCTAGACGCTTTCCAAAATTAATGAACCCATAAATAATTTAAACCTCTATTCTCTTCTTCAGTATTTATTAATTTGTACTCTCCTGATATTGATATGAACAGAAAGGTTTTCGGCCTACAGATGGTAACATATTTACAAAAGCATAGTTCTGGGAGTGAGGCTGCTGCTCAGTGGCAGAATATACATCTGGCTTGCATGAGATTCTAAGATCAATCTCTGGCACCCCCAAAAGTAGGAACCCCTGAAACTGGATCAGACAGTTGTAAGATGCCCAACATGGGTTCTAGAAACAACACTCAGGTCTCTGCAAGAGCAGTACACACTCTTCACCATTGAGCCACCTCTCCTACTACATCTAAAGAGAAAATACATCTGTCAGTTGTGTTTTAGAGAAACAAGAAAGGAAAACTGCACCATTAAGATCTGACTGAAAGTTTTCTGGGGAATTTTGATATTCATTAATTAGCTGCTTATTTATTTACCCATTTACACTTCTCAACTTAATATTCACTACGAAGTATAACTCATTAAGAAAACTTCAATTCCTGACCATCATTTCTTCTGGACTAGCTCTGTGGTTAATAACAAGATCTAGAGCAGGAAGGCCTGATGGCAGGAGCTGGGAATATATATATATATATATATATATATATATATATATATATATATATATATATATATATACATACATACACACACACACATACTATGTGCTATGCACGGGCTCCTACGCACTGCGGCTGCACAGAAGCCTCTCTCTGTTCACTGAAGGCAAACCTGTCTGCAGTATCTTACAACACTTGTGTTTTAGGAGCTTATACTCTTCAAGGAGCTATTACCCCCCGACGGAGAATTTTCTTAGGTTTAATGAGAACAAGTTCATCAACTAAAATCTCCAAATCACACCATAAAACAACACAAAGAAGACAGAGATGCATTTACAAGTACAGATGGTATTAACCAAGTATTTCTCCCATGTGGCTCCATTTCCCTTGTTGGTACCTTAAAATGTGTTTTCTAAGACCATTTCTCAAAAGTGTGTCCTAGAAATCAAATCCTCATCAAATTCAAAGACCTTTATAAAACTTCATCCACCACCCCTACTTCATGAAACATCTATTGTACTCCCCTAAAACCTAACTACTCACAGTTCTTGTGACATCCTGGAGTAACTTCTTTCTTCTCATTTATTTCTATCAGTCAAACTCAAGACCTCTCAACATATACTCTGAAGCCACAATGCTTGAGTTAAAACCCTGACTACACATTTACTTTCTGTGCATAAATGGAGACAAATTAGACTTGGGTTTTCCTAGTTGTAAAGTGAGAATAATAGTATTGTTTGACAGACTATAAGGATTAAATGTAGGTATAAGTAAAACAGCAGAGCCTTGCTATTAAACGTAACTACTGCTGTAGTAGTGTTAACGCACACCTTGCTATTACTCATAACTACTGCTGTAGTAGCGTTAATGCACACCTTGCTACTGTACTTAACTACTGCCATAGTAGTGCTAACACACACCTTGCTATTACACGTAACCACTACTGTAGTAATGTAAACAAACACCAGCAGCAATGAAGACTAAAGTGACTTTGAGCCTCATCACAAAAGCTATTGTAACCTGTACAGTTTCTCCACAGATTTAGCCACAGGCTGCTACCTTAGACTAATGACCCTTAAAAGATGCTCCAATTTCTTACCTCCACGTGCTTACTCCACAAGTCAATTCCACTGGGAAATCCCATGGCTAATTCAAATGCAAAATATCTTAAACAAACATTCTAGTAATCCACCCCCAATTTCCCAATTTAGAACCCCTTACTGTTCTGCCTTCTCTTTAGACTGAAATGTTGGACCATCTGAGATCCTAACTTCTCTTCTGCTCCTCTCCCCTTCCCTCCTCCCCCGAGCCACCGCCCTAGGCAGCCAAAGTGTTCTCTTCCTCAGACCTGAACTTCCTACTCTGCTCTAACTTCACTTCCTTCCCGCATACAACGTGAGCTTCCATCACACTGTGCTCACCTATACTGCTTCCTCTTGTCCTATACACAGAGGTTTAAATGCAGCTACTCACCTTGAAGATCCCAATAGCCAGCTCCTTCAAATTTCGACTGTTTCCCACTTCAGCAAACATGGTTTCCAGTCGATGCCCACGCACTCCTCTGCCTACTCACAATCATGTAGTGACGGACATGTATGCAGCCCGCCTCTCTGTAGTTCCACTCGGCTCACTAACTGAGGCCTTTCTTGACCTGCTCACTCTCTTCTCCTTTCTTAGCACTACTCAGTACTGAATGCGATGAATTCTACTCTGGCCTGTATTCTATTCAGCTAATATGTTTAACACTGAACTGTCTGTTGGAACCAGTGGAAGCAGATACATACTGTATGCTTTCTGTTTACCCTGGACCACCTAAAAAGAAGCAGTTATTTTAAATAGGCCCCATGCTGTGATGACTTGTAAGTTCCTTAAGCCTGAATTTTAATACTCTAAGGCAGAGGTCAACAAACACTTTCTGTAAGGGATAGATACTAATATTTCATTAGGCCTTCTCTAACAAGCACTTTACTGTCTTATAAGGAGTCGCTACACTTAAGCATCTATGTCAACAATTAACTCATTTGTTAAAATACTTTGTGACTTTGTGAGATGATATAAAATATA
Organism: Peromyscus californicus insignis; assembly: GCF_007827085.1. Lineage (NCBI taxonomy): Eukaryota > Metazoa > Chordata > Mammalia > Rodentia > Cricetidae > Peromyscus > Peromyscus californicus. The sequence continues at coordinate 112,924,925 of NW_026294402.1, read as the reverse complement.
AGCCCTGTGTTCTTACCAGCTCTTTCAGACTTTTCTTTCTGTTCCTGCAATTCCTCTCCTTGGGTAGTCATTTGTTTGATACGACTACGAAGCTGAGCAATTTCTTCTTCTTTCAGTTCCAGGGTCTCATGCATCTGCCGCTTTGTCTCTGTTATTACCATTCCCTGAACAGAAGTGCAGATTCTAAAGCATTTGCATAACACAACATAACCTAACATTTGCATCACCACCACACAGCACAGCTCAAATGATGTGAGAGGCAGAACAAGCATTTCTTACTAAGGACAGTGGAAGAATCTTCCCAGTAGCTCACAAACTCAAGTCTGTGTTTTCGCTCTGTGCCTTAGCAGACCAGGTGTTTCAATGTGGAAATATTTAACAGTAAGTTTAGTCCCTTAAGCACCACATTTCAGTTACAAGATTTATTTTACAATCTTGCTATAGATGCGGTAATTCCCATCTTAATAAATAGTAATGAACAAAAATGTGACTGGGGACACAATAAACTACAATTAACATCTGCGGTTTCACACACAAATAACTGCAGACACTGTTTTTGCGGAATATTACTTTACCTAGGCAAAAATGTGTTGCATTTGTTTATGCTGCATTTGTTTAATGATGTAAGGATGTGTTGGGTTTGTTTATGCTGCATCTGTTTCACCTTGCCTGCCTAAGGCACCTGACGGTCTAATAAAGAGTTGAACAGCCAATAGCTAGGCAGGAGAGGGACAGGCCAGTCTGGCAGGCAGAAAATAAATAGGAGGAGAGAAGAAGAGAACAAGGAAGAAAGAGAGGGACACGCCTGAGGCCAGAAACCAGGGCCAGCCAGCCAGACACTGGAGGAAGCAGGAAAGTAAGACATACAGAAAGAAAGGTAAAAAGCCCTGAGGCAAAAGGGTAGATAAAGAGAAACAGGTTCATTTAAGTTAAAAAAGCTAGCCAGAAATAAACCTAAGCTAGGCCGAGCATTCATAACTAATACAAAGTCTCCATGTCATTATTTGGGAGCTGGTTGGTGGCCTAAAAGAAAAAGCTTGGTACACTATTAGGGTAGCTGCTGCCACAGCTGGGTGGAGCAAGGCTAGAGCCCAGCTGTGCCCAGCTGTGCCCAGCTGTGCCCAGTTCTCTTTTCTCCCGTGACTCCCTCTGGCTCCATCACTATCGCTGAGTATTGCAAGGAAGGCCCCACCTTCCTTCCACATTGCTAGAGACTTCTCTTCCCTCTGTGGAGAATCTCTACAGAAATAAAGATCACTGTGTGGGAAGAAATCAAATCATCATGTATAAAAGCAGTCAACTGGGACAAACAAAAAATCTGGGTAGTTCAGCTAGTCTCCTGAAAAGGTACTCAGACCTTACCTGCAGGGCCTACTGACCCTATTGTGGAGTATGACTCTTCCAGATGGCCAATGTTAACGTTAACAACCGAGGAAGTAAAGCATAGTCAAGAAATATGAAAATGAAGTAGTGGGCCTTCATTGTCTCCAAAACTCACATCACAAAGGAAAGAAAACGACAGAGAGAAAGGACAACTAAACCTACAGATTAAAAGAAATCTTAAGAATCTTATCAATTACAATAAAAGAGTTTATTGATTTGTAAAAAGAAAAATGTATGAGATAATAAGAAAAATTAGAAAATAACTAGATAGCAGATAGTAGCATGAACTACTGTTAAACTGACAGATATGATCATTAGGTGGTTATACTTTTGTGGAAGTAAAGAGTACTTTGTTTCAAAGCTAGGTTAAAATACTGTAGTTATGAACCAGCGCATTAAACATAATGATAGATGGAGTGAAATGAACAGGGAGATGTTTTACAAAAGGGCCGGAGAACCTGGGATGAAGCAGGCAGAGCTGTTCATTTACCTGTGAGTCTCCCAGCTGTCTCTGCTAGGTGCTAGCTGCTGCTCTACCTCCAAGGGGCCTACTGTGAGCTCAGCCCTTCCTCACTCCTCCAGCAACCTACGCATCCTGGAGCCCACCTGTGCAAAGTTTTATGCTAATATACACATTATCACTTCTTTACTTTCCAGGCAACTCATCCAAATGATCAATCTACTTCTGTAATGTGAAAGAAAATATTGAAACCATTTGTATTCAGCATATCTTAACTTTAAATAATTTTTCTCTGAAAAATAGGTATGTATTGCAAACAGATTTCCTTTGTAACCATGACTGTTGTCTCTAAGACAGAATGCTAATTGGTATTAAGAAATCAGAGAATCAGCCTCATTAATGCTATAACTACATAAATCTAGAAATTAAAAATAGTTTTCATGGAAGCCGCTACAAAAATTTTGAAAAGCAGGTGTATATAGAAATGCTTCTAATAACTGCTCTCTAAGCGAATTTGGGGGCCCCTGACAAACCTCAGTATCATAAATTTGGGAGTTTTACCTTATCTTGTTCAAGCTGTTCAATTAAGTTCTTTGCATCACGCAACTGAGTGATAAGTTTAGTCTTCTCAGCCATATGAAGCTCCTAAAAAAGTTTTAGAAATTCATTTCCATCTCTAGTAAAGTTTGGCCTCATTTGAGAACTCTATGCAGCTTATCTAGTCTAGATAAACCTTACAGTGTAATGGGAGAGGTACACAGGAAATCTCCAATGTATGCTAAGTGCTATAAGACCAGGCACTTGGGTGCTCAGACAAGGACACCCTCTCCACCCTGTCTATGGGTGGGAGGGTGAAGGCGGCTCCCCAGGAGGCCCAGGCCACGCTGGAGCCTGTGGAGCTGGTTCTAGGCACTGAAACAAGACAGAACCCAGTGTGGTCTCTCACCTTGACCTTTTCCAGCTCCTGCAGCCTTTCACCCAACTGCTCCTGCAGTGCCTCCTTTTCACTCATCAGTAGTGTGCACTGCTCCTGATGGGACCGAATCGTCTCCTTACAACGCTGAAGCAGGTTCTCCTGACGTTTCACTCTTTGCTGGAGCATTTCCAGTGGTTTAGCGGGAGCTCCACCGCCTACAAATGGTAAAGCAGCATCAACGGGGCAGTTGGTAAACACACAAGCGAGCAGGCTCAGTGGGTGAAGGTGCTTGCTACCAAGCTCGAGTTCAATCCCCCGGAAGACCCACACGGTGGAGAGAACCACCACCAGGAGCTGCCCTGGGACTGCCACATGCACATCATGGCACATGAAAACTCAGGACACTAAGTAAATAAAATAAATGAAATAAAAACAAAAATTTAAGGAATACAAGAGAACTCTGGCAACAGTTCAGCTTTTTAGAGGAGAGGTGGGCAGGGATTCTGGGAGCTGTGCTTAGCCTTCTGCAAGCTAAACACAGTCTACCACTGAGCTACAGGCCCAGTCCCTGCAATGTTCTCTTGTACCCAAACCTAACTACATTCTGAGACAAATCAAGAAGGGACAGACACCACAGTAAGCCAAGTAGCACTCTTCAAACTCGACTCTCAGGTTACTGTGTGCTACTTACATGAAGATGCCACGTATAAACTCCACCAGTAGTGGTCCAACCTCACTCTGGAGTGGCACAGATGTTGGCATTTACTAGAGCTAGCCTACTTAAGAGGCTCACTCCTTAGCTCCCACTAGTTCCCATTCCGAAAGCACTTCTAAGTATTCTTTCTAGCCACACTCTAATCTCTTCCTGGAAGGAGTTCTGGTTACTACAGGCTTTGCCTCCTACATTTATGAGTGTGTCTTCACACCCAGAGGAACTGCAGTCTCTTTATAGTTCACAGCTCAGGTGACTGGCTGCTTGGCAACTTACTTTCTCTGAGTGGACCAAAGTCTGCTGTGAGTCTCTTTGTAAGAGAAAAAAGCCCTAAGGCAGGTGTGGAGACGCAAACCTGTACGCCAGGACTCTGGTGGCTACAGCAGAAAAAAAAAATCACAACTTGAGTGATCTGGGTTCCATGAGACCCTGTCTCAAGAAACTAAAATAGTGTAACATAATTTATGTACTTCAATTTTTTAAAAATGTGGTCTCCTTAAAGTTTATGCAATTTTCAAGTCTTAAATCAATTTTTTTTTCCTAAAAAAAAAGGTAAATTTTTTTAAAAGCTAACTTAAATTTTTGAAGAAACATTAGGGTCAAGGACACCTTACTTCAGTTCAAACTATTCCATCAGCTCAAATCCTGAACTCTCAACATTCTCCTCTGATTTTTAAGTTATGCTCTGACCAAGATGAAGCTTACCCACTGGCTCGCCGACATCTTCTATCTTCTCTTTATCAGCGTCCACTTCTGCCTGGAGCTCCACTGGAGGGGGTGGCTGTGGTATGCCACCACTCATTGGGCCATTCTGTAAACGTTGCTTTAGGAGAGAAACCTAAAAAAAAAAAAAAGTATGGCAGAAATGTTTTATTTAAAATTTATAAGAAATAGAGTGAACCTGGGCAGTGGTAACCCACACCTTTAGTCCCAGTGCTTGGGGCAGAGGCAGGCTGATCCCTGAGTTCAAAGCCAGCCTAGTCTACAGAGGGAGTTCCAAGACAGCCAGGGCTACATGAAGAAACCATCTCAAAAAGAAAGACAGAAAGAGAGGAGCGAGAGGGGGGAGTGGGGAGTGGGGAACAATGTGTTCACTACAGCAGCAAGCACAGTACAGCTGTTTGTCACATAAACCATTAGTAGGGACTCCACACAAGTCCAAAGGAACAATAAACAAAGTATAGTGCTGAGACGAAAGAAGGGTAGGGTTTTAAAAACAAGCTTTTTCCCTCTGCACATCTGAAACTCTTCAGCTATCCGACTACAATTCCTGTTTTTCTAGCACTGGCTTCCATGCTTTGGCTTGCTTTTTTACCTGAGTCTGGAGAACGCTGATATACTGGTCTTTCTCCTCCAGACAAGCATCAAACTCTTCCTGGAGATGTCTCTTTGCTTGCTGGTCCATCTGCAGCTCCTAAAACACAAAAGATATTACAGGTAGCTTTCAATATAAAACAAAAGACGCAAACTTCAAGTTTCAACATCACCGTTACAGATATGCCTCGCTCTTAAGATAACATATACAGAATAAGTAGAGAATCCTCAGAATGGAAGACATTAGTAAATAATTTTGTTCCTTAAACAATATGAAGGTCTCCAGAGAAAAAGTATTCTTGGAAAGCCCTGCAATGATTGAGAGTAATGGACAAGGGAAAAAGTAGGCTTGAGATTCAATGTGGGACTGAACTGTAGCACGGCAAACAGAACATCAGCAGTGTCCTCCCCATACTGCCTGAATCACAGCACCTCCCATCTGCAGAGCCAAGAGGATGAACTAACTGGCCGACCACTAAGGAAGAAAACTTCCAGCTCCTGAAATTACTGCAAATGCTACTTCTTAAGGTCGTTAACCAGAGATCAATGTTTATCTCTGCTGCACCCGGCACAAGAACGACCCCCTGGATCTAGGAACCTGCTCACCACAATGCCCTCCCAGCTCCAGTCTTCTCTGTCCTTTACTGATTCTATCTATCCCTTCAGTACATTCTGTCCTCTCCATTTCTCCCTCAATCACACTTTCTTAGAACGTTAGAGATGAACATCTGGAATATTAGATACGACACCAATCCCCTTATTGTTTTGGGGTTGCTACCTCACTAACTCCCTAAATTTAAAATATTCCAAGTTCTCTTTTAGTTGTTTTGTTGACACTTGTATGTGACCCAAATCTTTAACTAACTGCTCTCTAACGTCTGGGTTCTCTCTTCTACAACTATGAACACGGTCCAGATCGCCAAAGCTTGATTTTTAATTCCATCCACAGGGTTCTGGAGATTTATGTCAACCCCCTTTGATTTAATCCATCCCTCACAGATGGGCTATAGGAATTCTCTCTGGACACTATCTCAGGGCCTTACTATCCCCAGTTCCTGCAGTGTTTCAAACACCATCTTGTTCTGAAGTGCCCTGTAGTCTTCCCTGCACTTAAGATATGAACAGGCAGCAATAAGGAACAGCACATGTGCTTACCCATCTATTAATAAAGCAGAGGTCCACGCCCCATTTTCTTGAGGATAGCTCCCTCAGTGAGGGACTCCTTAGCAGACTGATATGCGGCAGGACAAAAAAAAAAAAAAGTATTCTGTGTCTCTAGATAAATACCATTATAAACCCCTCAAAACATGTGCCCACCTCTAACAGACATTCTCTGGATTTTAAACAGGTCTGCACTCCATTGCTACATCGATCTAATCATTACAGGCATAAAACCTGGACACTGAATTCTTGCTTCAAACAGAATCAATTAATGACCTTCATTTATTCTCAAAATGCAAGAAAATGAACAAATAATACATTAAGCAAAAAGCCATTAATGTCTCTCCAGGAAAAGCAAAGGTGCTTGTAACTTGTAACTTGAAAAATTGTCAGGGGACTCCTCCCCACACCCTGCTCACTACATTCCCAGTTCACCCTCTCCAGCACCAGCCATCTTCCAGGTCAAAGCGGCAACCTGGACTCAGAGAAGACTAGGGCGAGCTCCACCCCTTCACCATCACTTCAGAGGGAGAAGTCATTCTTCTCGGGTATTAGTTCAAGACACGTCTCACAAAGGAAGAATGACTACCATTATCTGTATGATAAGGGTCAATGCTCATTCTTGGTGAAGTAACAAAAATAAACTAGTTCAAAGTCATGTTTAGAATATTTTAAAGAATAAAGCAATAAGAACTGGATTATACAAAATGTAAAGAGACTAGAAATTAAACACGAATTCAATACAAATGAAACAATAATGTGATACAAGAAATTCATATATGAGCAATACAGACAATGTATCATTTAAAGGTAACAAATGCTCTAAGGAACAGCAGGCTGTAATGGTGACATAGGTCACTCAAAGGAGATTCTTCTCTTCTGCCTCCTCTCACAGACACAAAGTTCTTTCTTTCTCTCTCTCTCTCTCTCTCTCTCTCTCTCTCCCCTCCCCCCACCCATGTCTCCCTCTCTCCTTCCATGTCTCTCTTCCCCCTCCCTCTGTGTCTCCCTCTACATTCACAATCCTGTTCTACCACTAAATTATATTCCCAGTCTTATACTAGCAATTGCTATTTGTAAATTTACCAATCTGCTATTTTTTAAACATATTTGTACTTTTAACACACTATATACCTTAGACTGGTAAATTCCACAAATAAAATTCTATTCAGAATACATAAAATTCTAAACTACTATTGTTTGTCCTGAAATCACCTGCTTCATAGCTCTTAATAACAAAGGTAGCAAACTGATACCTATGAACATTCTCAACAAAAACATGTAACAAGAGATTCCCAGCAATACTAAAGTAGGTGTGGAGAAAGCTCTGGTAAATGTCTGCTTATTGCTAGGCTTCAGGCTGGACAAGATAGAGGAGCAGACCAGAATGAGGCATCCAAAAAGCCCCCTCAGTATGGGCTCACTGCAAAGGTAAAATGCTGCCCAGGGGGACATTAAGGAACTCAATCTAACCCTATAAAGAATTACCACTCCAAATTACAAGTTCTTTTCTTTCAACAAAACCATGTTGACTAGGAAAGGCAAAAAGAAACCTAGGATATTTAGCAGTGGGAACAATTTAGCCTTAGGAGTGGACACTGACTACTCACACTGTAGACTTACACATTTTTTTCATTAATTTCAACAACAACAACATCTTCCATAGAAAACCAGACAAATAAAACTATAGAGATGGTATGTGAGCTCACAGGCGGGCCACCAGCCTAGCATGCGGAGCATTGCTACTGAACTAAGAGGTTAAATCACTGTTCTCAAGTACTAGTCACCAAACTTACCTCTCTCAATTCTGAGATCCTCCGAAGTGATTTATCTTGACTCTGACTCAATATACCCTTTAATTTTAAAAAAAAAAGGTGATTAACATCTACACGGCATATTCATGCAAAAAAGCAAGGCTATGTCAATGTGGGAAATCTGCTAACAGTTAAAATATGATAGCACAGGATTACTCTGAATTCTGGTTATGTGAGTAATTACATTTGCTAATAAAATGCACAGACATGGAAATCAAACTACAAATTTAACTATATGCTAACTTTAACAATAGGAAATCTGTAAACTCAAACTACAGAAGCAAATGATTTCATTATAACTTAGAGTTCACAGAGCATGTTAATTATCATTATCATGTTGTAAAGGTTTATGTAAAATAAAACTTTTCTTTTAAAAATCTAATTTTTGCCAGGCAATGATGGTGCATACCTTTAATCCCAGCACTCAGGAGGCAGAGGCAGATGGATCTCTCTGACTTTGAGGCCAGCCTGGTCTACAAAGCAAGTTCCAGGATAGCCAGAGCTACACACAGAGAAACCCTGTCTCAAAACAAAACAAAACAAATCTAATTTTCACGAACAACATTACAGATGGTCAAATTAGTAACTGTCCATTAAAAAGAAATCAAGTGGGAGCTAGAGCTCAGTGGTTAAGAGCACTGGATGTTCTTCCAAAGGTTCCAGGTTCAATTCTCAGCACCCACTTTGCAGCTCACAACCATCTGTAACTTCAGGGCATCTGACACCTACTGGCCCTCGCTGACACCAGGCACACACATGGTCACAGACAGGCATGCAGGCAAAACACCATACTCATAAAAAAAAAAAAATAAATTCTTTTAAAAGTGTTTTCATCGAGTTAAAAGAATAATATACTAGAAGAGGTCTGCCTCACACTCTGGTGGGGGCAGGGTGATTTCACTAGTACAGAAATGAACAGCGAGTTGCAGCCCTGGAAATAGTAACTGTGTGCTCTTGTCCATCCCCAGTGCACAGAGGTGCAGAACAAGGTAAGTGATGGCACATGCCTGGAACCACAGCACGGAGGAAGCTGAGTCAGGAGGATGGCTACACAGAGACCCTGTCTCAGGAAAACAAAAGAAATGGGGTAATTGGTAGTTCCTCAGATTTGTGTGGCTAACGACAACTAAAAAGAGAGAGAGAATATAGGCAGGTGAAATGTCTGTTTATTGATATAGAGGCACTGGGGCAAAAGTTGTTGTAGACTACTGTTAAGAAGCTTAATGATAAACCTTTACTATAAGCACCCTTAGTATTTATTCCTTTAAACAAGCTAAAATGCTGGGAGGTGGAGCAATGGGACTCCCTAGTTGGCAGTTTTAGACCATTCTCTGGTACCCAGGTCAGTGACAGGCTATCAGTCACACAGTTAGCCGTCAGCCAGCACCAGCTACTCTGAACCCTCACAGACACTCAGGAGCCTGGGGCCAACGCATACTGTAGGCGCTGAAGGTCCATGTCCTAGCCACGATGGTTTCAGTCTGTGCTGAGCTTTGGTGAAGCCCTACGAGCCTTGGTGAACTGTAAATGACCTGCAGCCATTTACATAAAGGAAAGTGTTTCCCCTGATAGCCCGGCACAAAGCACACGCAGTCCTTCACTCTCATGAGAGGTGTAAATGTGGCCCTTGTTTGCCAGGACCAGTGCAAATACAGTCCTGCAGGAAGGTCTGCGGTGACTGGTGCAGACGCTATGACCACACGTTCTGCTTTGTACAGGCAGACTGTGTGGCTCCTTCTGTGCTGCCCAGGCTCAGTAACAGGGTCCTGGCTGCTGGGATTGCCGTGCCTACTTGTGGTCTTTAGCATGGGAAACATCTTTGGGGTCTCCATCACTCATTCTTTTATCAAACCTCTAGTAATGGTTAAACAGGTTAAGTCTGGAACTATACAGACTATTTAAAAAGAGAGTAAATAGTTCTATGAGAACTTTTCTAACTTTACAATCAAATATGAGTCAACAATGGTCAATAAATCACTCACTTGTAACTTCTTCTTCTCTCTCTGAAGAGTCTGAAATGCTGTGACGAGCTAAAACAAACCAAAGTAACATTAGTTGTTTCTCAATAAATTAGTTGTTCTCAACAATTTACTATTCTAAAAGCTGCTAAAATTTTTCTCTTTATATAAGTCAAAAACCAATCACAGCAGTCCTGTATAAACAACTGAGCCAAATTCAACCAACAAACCTAAGTGACGGAAGTCGTAGTTTTGCTGTAAGCCCGTCAATCTCCAGGCATGTCCTTAGATTTCAACACCTAATTTGGAGGTGAGAACTGCAGCCAATTCGCCTGCAGGTGGAAGGCTACCCAACTCGAGTCACGGACTGACTACATCTGCAACACACAGCATTGAGCAAGTGTCTGCTGGGAACCAATTCTGGGGCCTAACCCAAACCTGACTCACTGAGAACTGAGGGACACAACGGAGAGACAGGAAGCCATTTTAAAAGCTCTGCAGGTGACTTTTTTTGTTTTGGACTACAATATTAAACAAAATAATAAAAATATCTGAGGAAAGAAATGCATAACTAACAGATAGAAATGAGAAATCCAAGCCCCAACCCTAAACAGGATAAACATTCCAACACATCTTGACGAAGCAATGGAGGAACATCTTTCTAACCCTGTAGGTTTTACACAGTTGACGGCTAAATTCAATGCCCAACTGGGACCTACGTTAGCCGAGCCAGGGGCTCTGTCGAGCTCAATGCACCTGTAGGGAAGCATGGTATAGTTAAAGTCTAGTAAAAGATGTGTGCTTCTAAATGCCACTGCTAATGTCTGAGTCCAAAGGCAGTCAGTGATGTATGGGCGAAGTGAGTCAGGAACAGACCTAAGAATTTGGAAACACACTCTGCTTAGGAGTAGGACTCCCTCATTAACTCTAGGCTGGAAAGGCCACTGGTACTCAAAAAGGAGGTGGGCTGGGAGGAAGAACAGCTCAAGAGTCAGAAGTCACTTCATCCTGAGTACCTGTGGCAGCAAGGAAAAGCAGAGGCAAAGGCTATGAAGTCTCTCTGTGCCTGAGAAGCTGCTTGACTCTGAGATAGCCTAGAATGGGCGAGCAGCCACAGCAACTAAGAACCAAACAGAATCTATCAACTGCTACCCATGTGGCCTTAATCAAGTCACTTAATCTCTATGGATTCCTAATCCCTTTTCTACAAAAATGAGCAAACTCACATTCACTTCATAAGGATGGTACAAAATTAAATGTCATTATAAATGTAAATGGTATTCAGCATACTTAAATGCTAACTATACTATTGTACTAGCTTCAGATATAAAACTATGGATAAATCTATAAAAGCAGCATAAAGATACACAAAAATATTTAAGACTATTTGTAGCATGAATCTTAAATGGTCTTATTAATAAGAACAAACCCAAGGCCAGCTATTGGGGTGAATGCTGGAAGATCAGAGAAGTGGAACAAGCCACAGCCACCTCACCTCGCCAGTTCCTCAGCTGATTCTGTTTCTTCAGACTGGAAGCCTCTCAGTCCTCATCCGAAGGGGTCTCAGCTGAACTAATGCTCAAAAGCCTAAAAGCTTAACCAGCCTAGTTCCTAGTTTTCACGCCTTACTATACTGTTCTGCTTTCTGCCATCACTTACTGGAATTACAGGCGTGAGTCACCATGCCTGGCTGTTTCCAGTGTGGCTTTGAACTCACAGAGATCCAGATGGATCTCTGCCTCCCAAGTGATAGGATTAAAGGCGTGTGCGCCACCATTTTCTGGCCTCTATATCTAGTGGCTGTTCTGTTCTCTGACCCCAGGTAAGTTTATTAGGGTACACAATATTTTGGGGAACACAATACCACCACAACTACTACTAATATTAGTAGAAATATAAAATAATAGTTTAAAATTTTTGAAGGAAAAAATTACTTAGTTCCACAGCTATGAAAGAGATACCTGGCTTCAATGTCCCATTTACATTTCCAGGGTCCATGAGAGTCCTTTCTATTTTGCCAGCATTTTAGTTTTAATAAAAAAGGTAATTTCTGTATTTCATCAAGGTTTTCACTTCACTTTGGTTTTGGCAGTATGGGTAGTGAATTAGCTACACAAACAGTGAAACTTGGACTAACTTTACACTCTAACCCTCAAGTTTACTAGTCTTTAACACGAATGTGACACTGATTCACTAGCACACTGAGTATGATAAACAAGAGCCACAGACAACAAAGGCTTTCCTGAAGCGGAATTTCTTAACTGCACTTGACAGAAAGGGACTCAAGGGAGCAAATGTACATTTCAGTTCCTGAGGTAAGAAAAAACAAAACAAAACACAAACAAACAAACAAACAAAAGAAAAAAGGAAAGCACTATTTACTTCCTCCCTTACCCCAAACAGAGTGAGTCACCAAGGATTTAGCAGTTAAAAGACTCATTTAGAGGGCTAGAGAGATGGCTCAGAGGTTAAGAAGAGCACTGGGTGCTCTTTGAGATTACCCTGGTTCAATTCCCTGCATCCACATGGCTGCTCCTAACTGGCCATATCATACCTCTGGTCCAGGGGCTCTGAGAGCCTCCTCTGGCCTCCAAGTGCACCAAACACACAAGTGGTACACAGACACACATACAAGCAAAACACCTATATGTGTAAAATTTTTTTTTTAAGGATTCATGTTAACAAAATTTTAAATGTCAAAAAAATAAAGACAGCCTGACAAGATGGCTCAGTGAGTGAGGGCATTTGTGGCCAAGGGCACTGACTGCCTGAGTTCAAGCCCTGGGATCTATATGGTAGAACAAGAGAACCAACTCCCACAAGATGGTCTCTAATCTCTCCTCCCACATGCTATGGCATGCAGTCATGCATGCACATACAAATACACAATACACAATACAAATTTTAAATTACATATTGGTACAATGAGAATGAGCCAAATCTTTTGAAGTCATCAGACTACCTAGCCAGTAGTTCTCAACCTTTCTAATACTGTGACCCTTTAAATAGTTCCTCATGCTGTGGTGACCCCCAACCATAAAATTATTTCATTGCTACTTCATAACTGTAAATTTGCTACTGTTATGAATTGTAATGTAAGTATCTGATATGCGATCCCCGTGAAAGGGTCATTAGACCCACAGGTTGAGAACCACTGAGCTAAACCATGGCAGTCAGAAAAGGTCACTGTGAAGTTACTCTAGTTAGATGAGCAACATGGGGGATAGAGAAGAAAGAGTGACCTCTGCCCTAGGTGTCCATTGACACTGCAGGAATGTGAAAACCAGGCTACACACAATAATCTCCCAAATGTCAGTCTGCTAAAAGGCACCTGTACCCAGAAGGCCTAACTTGGTCCTGCCACAAACTACCTGCCCCCAGTAACCAGGACCAGGGTCAGCCAGCCTCAGGCTAAGAGCAATGCAGTAATATGAAGGAGAGAACAGCCCAAGGGGAATGGATGAGCAGTGTGGGCCAGAGCCTGCTCCTACCTCTGAGTATTTCCCTCGGTAACTACTTAAGCTTCGCTCCATTCTTCGCAACCTCTGAAGCAACTGCTCTCTGTTGAGGCTGTCGGAACTCCCGGGTGCGTCTTCAGCCTCGCTCTCCATGTCGGAAGGTGGGTCAAAGGCAGCAGCAGTGGGGCAGTCCAGGTCAAGCTGGTTCAGGGACTCTCTGGAAGATGTCCGCACCAGAGACTCTTTAGAAGACCAGAATTCCTTTATGGGACTTCGGAACAGAGACTCCACTGAGGGCACTCGGAGCTGGAGCTTCTGCGCCAGAGTCTGCGAGTCGCCTGACTGGAACCAAAGCCCAATGGAGCAAGAGTTAAAATGCACACTACAGACATCTACTACCTGTCACTAGCAGTAGTCTAGTAAAAGCTCTAACAAATTCAATTTGCATCCCAGATAAGTAACACAAAACACTGTTTTCTGAAAAATGAAGACACTGGCCAATTTCTGTGAAAAATCTGGACCTGGAGTCAGAGAACTGGGCTCCGACTTTCACGCTTGTCACCTAGCAGTACAAATCCTCACTAAGTCACTTCCCTTCCGTTTCTTCATCTGTACAGAAGGAAGCATGGTTAGCAGGCTGACCCCACAGGGACTGTGAAGTCTCATGTGCCCACCTGCTGTTAGACCCTTTAACAGCACACCAGCCTAAAGTGTGGGCATCCAGGGTGGAGTGTGAGGTGAGAAGCTCAATTCAAGACAGCTTTATCTGGTGAGTCTTCATGGAGTTAATGATTCCAGATCATTCTTTTCACCAAAAAAGGTAAATGGGCTGAGGAAGATGGTAATGCATTAATGTGCCAATTCTGTTTAGCAGGGGAGTGGGGTGGCCTTGTGACAAACAGCTCTCCTGGAGCCTCTTCCTATGGACTCAGGCTGTTTGTAATAGTACAACCTGGAAACCACCCAAATACACCCGAGAACACACTGCAGAGTATATACAGAAGTTCACAAAGCACTACTAAAAGATCAAGCTGGAGGGCAGGAGACATGGCTCAGTAGTGAAGAGCATGTACTACGTACTCTTCCAGAGGACCAGAACCCATGTCAGGTGACTCACAACTACCTGTGGCTCCAGCTTCAAGGAATCTGATGCCTCTGGCCGGCCTCCTTAAACACCTGCACCCATGTGTATATCCCCCGACACACGTATACATACACATAATTAAAAAGTAAATAAATAAATTAAAAAGATAAAGCTAGAAAGCAGTGTGCAATTGGGTGGTGGTGGCACATGCCTTTAACTCCAGCACTCAGGAGACAGAGGCAGGTGTATCCTCTGAGTTGGAGGCCAGCCTGGTCTACAGAGTGAGTTCCAGGATGGCCAGGGCTACACAGGGAAACCCTGTCTTTAAAAAAACCAAAAAAGTAAAAAAAAAAAAAAAAAAAAAAAAAGCAGAAAGAAAAAGAAAAAAGGCAGAATGCATACAATGAGCTCATTTTTACTTCTTTTATAAATACTCTTTAATTTCTATGTATATTTTCACAGGTGTCATCAGAAGAGGTCACAAAGGCAAGGCACATGCAGAGGTAAACAGTGTCTTCGTGTGGTAAGATTTGGGGTGGATTTAGTTTCTGTGTTACATTACTCTGCACTTTCTGGTTTGTTTTCATAATGTGCAAGTTTCATCCTCATGATGGAGGGAGGGTCAGAAGGAAGAGAAGAGCCTTCCTGTACAAATCTTCAAGAACTGCTTTCCCTGGCAAGTCCATTCCCAGTCACCTATGACCCATGGGAAAATGCTGGTCAGCTCCTAGCACACAACATCCTTACAAGAGACCCTAGGAGAGACAGATGAGCACATGAGAAGAACCCTAAAACGAGCTGCTATTTCAGGACCTCCAGAAGCGAATGAACAATGTCAAAGTCTGCATTTGCAGAGTCTAATCATTCTAGCTGCCACGTCTACTCTGGCTGGCAGTAACTTTGATTGTCTATTTTTGGACTGAGGAGTGCTTGGCAAGTGTGCATCCCTCGGCCTACTCAGCCTTAGTCCCAGAGTAACACTTCTGAACAGAGTGTGACTCATCCCTTCAGTGGGAGAGTCAGGACCACCAAAGCTCAAGTCCCAACTCGTCTGTTGTTCTACAGGACCTGGTGCGATTTACTAAGCTCAATAGTCCTGTTTCCTCTGTACAATGAGGCTGGAAAGCACCTGAGGAGGAGGAGGAGGACGCCATCTACTCTGCAGGACTACAGGAAAGACTGAATGAGTTAATACGACATTCTGCAACAACTAGCATGAAGGGACTGGAGAGTAAAAGAGACAGCTTCAAACAAAAGCAAAGGTAGAAATAAAAGAATCATCAGGGCAGGGATGCAGCTTGCCGGTAGAGCATGCACTCTTCTGGTTGGAAGAACTAAGAGCATTTGCTATGGGGCCTGACTTAGCTTTGCCACAGTGTGTATGTGGCTTTGATGAAGTGACACAACCTCTTTCTGCCTGTCCCTTTTCATGAGGTGTGTGTGTGTGTGTGTGTGTGTGTTAAGAACTTAGGCTCCGATAAGGCAGGTACTACTTTCACAAGACATCTGACCTGTCCTCGTTCCTTCCTACCACAGCCAGATTTTGTTGAGTGTAACAACACAATCAGGCTAAAATGTTCAGCTTTTCAAACGCAAATTAAAACCCACTTGTTGTAGAATATTATTTTAAGATGTGCCACATTTGTTTGTGCTGTGGAATATTTGTTTAATGATGCAAAGATGTGTTGCATTCTTTTATGTTGTATTTGTTTAACTCTGTGAAGCTGTGTTCCTTTGCCTCTCTAAAACATCTGATGGTCTAATAAAGAATTGAATGGCAAATAGCGAGGTAGGAGAAAGGATAGGCGGGGCTGGCAGACAAAGAAAATAAATAGGAGAAATCTGGGAGGAAAAGAAGGAGGAGCAAGAGAGAACAAGAAGAGGACATCAGGGGCCAGTCACCCAGCTACAAAACCAACAATAGAGTAAGAAAGAAAAAAAGAGAGCAGATGCCTTTAATCCCAGTACTCGGGAGGCAGAGCCAGGAGGATCTCTGTGAATTCGAGGCCAGCCTGGGCTACAGAGTGAGATCCAGGAACGGCGCAAAGCTACACAGAGAAACCCTGTCTCGAAAAACCAAAAAAAAGAAAAATACAAAAATAGAAAAAGGCAAAAGCCCAGAGGCAAAAAGGTAGACAGATAATTTAAGAAAAGCTGACTAGAAACAAGTCAAGCTAATGCCAGGCATTTATAATTAAGAATAAGCCTCCATGTGTGACTTATTTGGGAGCTGGATGGCAGGCCCCCCAAAAGAGTAAAAGGAGCAAAACAACCAACAACCCCCCCCCCAGAAGTGCAAACCACCTCCTCAACCCAACCCCAACCGGTCCAGATGAAGGCTGATTAAATCTATGGTAATACACAGCATGAGATTCTGTGGAGCAATCCCAGTGGAAGAACTACCAGCTGCAGATGACACTGCCCTCTGAACCAACAGAATGAGGTAACAATAATCCCTACCATGCACCAACAGAAATGTCTAAATATGGTCAACAAAAGACACTCTTCAAAATGACCCCAAATCAAATCAGCCTGTTCATAGAATTTCTTTTTAACTGTCTTGTTCACCAGTGAAATATCAGCCAACAATCCTGTTCACCACTGGCATACCAGGAAGCAATGAAAATGGTTTGAAATCATAGCAACAATACAGATAAATCTCATGGAGTATGAAACAAAAGCAGCCAGACATGCTGGGCATGGTGGCTCACACTGTAACTTCAGTTCTCAGGAGGCAGAGGTAGGGCCAGTGCTAATCTGAAGCCAGCCTAGCTTACACAGTAAGTTCTAGACCAATCAAAGCAAGATGTAAAACTGTCTAAAGCAGTGGTTCTCAACCTTCCTAATGCTGTGACCCTTTAATACAGTTCCTCATGTTGTGGAACCATAAAATCATTTTCATTGCTACTTCATAACTGTAATTTTGCTACTGTTATGAATTGTAATGTTTTTAATGATTTATTTTATGTGCATTGGTATTTTGCCCACATGTATGCCTGTGTGAGAGTGTTGGATCCTCTGGAGTTACAGTTTGTGAACCATAATGTAAATATCTGGTATGCAGGATATCTGATATTGACCCCTGTGAAAGAAAGGGTTGTTCGACCCAAGGGGTTGTGGTCCACAGGTTGAGAACCATTGATCTAAAGAAATGGCAGGAAGGAGAAGGGAGGAGGTGGGCAGGCAGGAAACCTGACACTTTACATAAAGGTCAAAATAACAAAATTAACTTGCAGTGCTAGAAGCAAGAATGGTGAATACCTCTGAGGAAGAGAGAAGGACCGGAAGGGAGCCAAAGACTTTTACTAATTAGGTCTGGTTCTAGGGAACTTTTTGTTGTTAGTTTTTTAATATACCTATTAATTTATGTGTGCATACCAGGAGATAGAGCACATAAGTCAGAGGAGCACTTGCAGGAGTCAGTTCCTTCCCTGCACCGGTGGGTCCCCGGAATCACACTCAGATCATCAGGTTTGGTGGTGAGCACCTTTACCTGCGGAGCCACTGTGCCCTCACACCAGGTTGAGTGCTGAGTGCAAAGGTGTATTTGTAGGATGAATATGTCACACTTTTATACAGATATTAAAGTTTTGATTAATTTTCAATTAATATTGCTCTAATTTAGCTTTTCTAAGACTCAATAAAGTTGATAACAGACACTATAAGAAAGCCCACAGGCTGGGACTTTTTGGTATGGCTATCATTCTACTGATAGAACACGCTAGAACAGAGATGCTATTTCCTGAAGGCCGGCCTGTATTCATAAAGTATCAAGGATGCAATAGTCAAAGAGTGGGCGACAAGAAGTTGGAGGGAGAAGGGTGCCTCCGCAACACGCCTCCATCTGTAAACGGGAGTAGTGACAGGCCTGCCCTAGCAAAGAGGTTAGGTGGCATTCTTTCCAGGCACTCACAACAGACAGGCCAACGCTCTGAAAGGACTTATATTTTTAAATAAACTAGTAACAAACCTGAGGAGGGGACGCTTCGCTTCTGTTAACACCATCTGGAGACTTTGTAGCTTGAGTTGATACATTCTAAGAACAAGAAAGAACATCATAAAAAAGAGAATAGGAAACTAAAACTTAAAAGCTGTTAAAACACAATAATAAGACCTAGTAGACACTTTTATCTATTAAGCAAAATTAGTAATTGTTTATTAGAATATTTTCATGCAGGCAAAAGTAGTGTGGTTAAGTATTTTAGAAAAATCATTTTGCTGTAAAACATGAAACTACATAGCAAAGATTAGTGTGTAGCAAATTTATTTCAAGCTAATCACAAACTTCCTCCCCTTACATCCTAATTTTGTCCCCATGACAAAAATCAACTACAGGGAGTCTGTCGGCACAGCTCCCTCCAATAGAAAACTATCCAAAAAGTAGTTATGTCACCTGCTCCCTATAGTAAAACCACATCCAAATTAAAATTATTTGGACAAAGCTATTAAAAACCAAACTTGATAGTAAGAAATTGAAATGCCTCATTCATTCTAATCCAGCAATTTAAATGAAACCAATGTAATCATTTGCAGAAAAATGTTCTACTGAAAACTTCTTCCATATTTCCTGGCTGTTTGTTTTCTTTTGTTGATGAGCTCAGTGCTCCCAGGGCCAGTCATTGGTTACCTCATGACACAGACTGCAGAGATAGATTCGGAATGCTGTGCAGCACGCAAGCACACTGCCTCTATGACCCACCACCACTGCAGAAGCAGCTCATGAGAAAGCACTTCCTCGCTCTACACAACAGCGTTGCACCCCACAGAGCCATGGTCACTGTCCCAGGGGTCTGGCAACTACGTGCTACACTTTCTGCCTTTACAGCTAACCCAAGGAAAGATCAAAGGAGAAATAGGTAACTTGGCAAAAGTATTCTTAAGTTTCTCAAGGTAACTAGGTATTTAACAACAACAAAGTAATCTTTGGGTATTATAAATTTATTGTGTTGTATAATTTAACCTTATTTTTCAGGAAGGAAAGCAAAGTATTTACAAATGGAGGGTTTCTTTGGCATTCTTATTTTATGAAATGGGGTGTCACTAAGTTGCCCAGGCTAGTCTTAAAGTCCTAGGTTCAGAGGATCCTCTCCCACCTCAGTTTTTCAAGTCCTGGGTTACAAATGTGTACCACCACCCTAGCTTTAGGATTTAATTTGCTAAAAATGTTTAAAGTAGGGGAATGAGTGTATGTGTAGGTTGGAAACAATGTGGCCATGGAAGTATGAGAATGGTGATAACAGATGGCAAAGGATGGATATGAGCTATTAATTGCTGACACTGGGTAATAGACATGTGGTGATTGGGAATAGTCACATTATTACTATTTATAATTTATAATAGGCTTCAATTTTTCCTTAGTTAAACTTTCAAGTACCTTCTCTTCTCTCTGAAATAAGTTCTTAATTTTTACCAGTCCGAGAGATTTCTTTATAGTTACATAGGAAAAAATGCTGGGAGAACATAGGGTTAACCTACCTTCCTGATCACCATCATTTCAATGACAAAGTAATACTACATAGGGCATGTTATTTACATAATATCATAGTAATAAACCGTAAGGTCAAAAATACATTTAAATTATGAAGAAAGGTCTCAAAGGGCTCCATACACTAGGTCAGGACAAAGAGTGGCAGCAAGGTCCCACGACCTAACACACAAGTGTGGTCCCCATGAGAAAGCCGCTCCACAGCTATTTAAACATCACCAATCAAGCTCACAGCACACAATACTTCAAACAATTCTTAAAGCTTTCTTTTCTTTGGACTCTTCGTTCGTTTGTTTTGAGACAGGGTATCACGTAGTCTAAAGTCTTAAATTCACTAAGTTGCTGAGGCTGGCTTTGAACTCCTGGTCTTCCCTCCTTCACTTCCTGAGTGCTGAGATTACAGGCATGCATAAGCACGACCAGCCTTGAAAATATTTTTAAATGTAAATACTGTATTATATAGCCAAGTAAGTATAGTATAGCCAGGGGCACACTGGCCTAGCAGACTGTGTGACTCTAAACCAGCGCTGCTCTCTCGAAGCAAAGCTTGAGGTTTCGCCACTATCTGTAGAGTCCTCCTTTCCGCCTTGTTCTGTTTTCAACTTTTGCAGTCCCTGCATTGGGACGCCCCATCTGGCTTCCCTGCAGACCCAACACGTCTATCTGATGCTTGTTTTCTTCTCCAACACTTGGACTCTTTTGTGCATACATGCACATCGACATCCTTGTCTCCACATTAACCTGTCAGCCCTCAGGGGCAGGGCACACCAATATTCCCATCCTAACATTCCCATCCTAACATAAGCACTCAATGAAGGCTTGTTGAATCCTTGCCTAGACACTTCCTTCACATAGAGAAGTGGAGGGGTTCACTCAACATACGTTGATGATCAGAGTCACCAAAACTTCCTTCCACTGGGGCAATTTTTAGACAAAAGGAAAACCATTCAGCTGATTTTCCTATATACACCTTCTCTTCTCTGCCAAATTTGTCTTCAAACATATTCTTTTCATTTTTTTCCTACAATCTTCTCTAATTATATCTGTTTCAATCTTTCTATAACTATTTTTTGACTGCTGAGCACTAAGGATACAGTTGTTTTTAAGAGTAAAGAGAGAAGTATGTTTTCAAAAACTAAATTAAGCCGTGGCAGGGTAGCACATGCTTTTAACCCCAGCAACTGAAAAGCAGGCAGGTCTCTGTGAGTTTGAGGCCAGCATGGTCTACATAGCAAGTTCCAGGACAGCCAGAGCTAATAATAGAGAAACCTGCCTCCCCTCAGGAAATAAATAAAAACCTTAAAAAAAAAAACTAAAATAGGGAAAACTCAGCACTTAGTGAACTTGTAATTAATCCCCACTAAATTTGTGTTATGATACCAAATAACGATTCTAGTTTCCCTTTGTCTCATGGAGAAATGTAATCACGAGCATATAAAATGTATATGATTAGTTTTTTTTAGTCTACTTAAGTTTATTTCTAAATAATTTAAAGCATTCACTTTTACCTTATAGTATTTTTGACAACAGAATAGGAATTGAAAAGAAATTATTTTATATACTGTATTCATGAAAGTTATGCCTTTTAAGTTTCTATTACTCCTATATGCAAAATACAGCATGTCTTTTTTTTTTTTTCTTTTTTTAAGTAAACTGGTAAATCTGGGTAGCTGGGACTCCCGACTCAGCCCCAAATATCTTTATAAACAGTAAATGTTCCTTGTAGCCAGAGACAGAGAGAAAGCAGCTTTCCAAATGTCCCTTGCCATCCTGTCTCCACCCTGAGCTGTTTTCTTCCCTAGACCCAAGTTTGGAGTAGAACTGAAGACCACTGCTGACCGTGTGCACACCAAGCCTTCACTGGCACCTGGCTTAAGAACAAATGTTCTGTTTTTACCATTAGCTACCAAGTTAAACCAATTCTCAAACCCAGTTCAGTCATCCTCCAAGGGAACATCAAAAGCTATCCTTAGTAAGTAAACACTGATACATTTTAATTTATTAAAATATCAGTTTACCAGATACTCCAAATAGAAAAAAAGTCTACTTTCCCAAAAATAAATCATATATAAAGTTAAAATTAAGTGAATTCATTCTTTTTTTTTTAAATGAGACAACTGTTTTCTTTCATACTTAAAAACTAGTAATTACAAAACACAATGTACTGACTTCTTAACTGCAGTTTCAAAATAAAGACATGAACATGCTAATATAGAATCTACCTACCTACCACTGTTGTTAAGTATTGATTTACACAATGCATTATTTTCCTTAAAAAACCATTTGCATCTCCAACACTCTTGGCTTCCTCCTAATAGTAAAACAGATTTCTAACCACGCACACTGGCTTTTTCGGTATAAGCAAACACTTTCAAGGGATAAAACTTAAGCGCTAGTTCTAGCAAGTGAAGGCTGCCTTCGCTACATTAGCGGGAAGGGGGAATGTTACTGGGATGCTATTAGAGTTACCAGGAAGCAGCTAGCTGCCACACTCAGCGACTTGTTCTCTAGGGTTTTAGGGCAGGGTTAGCAACACGGACACTGAAGATGCTCTGAGGGAAGGTAAGTGATAAACCGCATGAGATTTGCTGCTACAACTACCCAGAGGCTTTGCTTCCCCACAAGGGAATGCAAAAAGCGGTGGAAGGACTCACCACACTGTCAATCTGTGTTTTAGGCTGTTTGGAGGAATCCAAAGCAAAGATAGTATACTCAGAGAGAAAGGCAGGTTCTGCTACCATCCCGGCTAGTACCTGTCTCAGTCAGTGTAATAAGCAGAGGCACAAAAACAAACAAATGATGAACATAAATCATGGCATGTTCCAAAGTGACCGCACAGCACAACACTATAGCATCTCAGTACGACAGCCACCGTCATGATGATCACCCCCTCTCCCAAAGAGGAAACAGCAGGTTGCTGGGGAAGACCAGGAATGGGATCAACTAGTGAGTTTAGGATTTTTAAGGGCAACTTGGACACCACTTGCTAACTGGCATACAGATGTCTGCAGCAGGCATCTTGGCACCCAATAAATCTGGCAACTGGATATAAAGGTCGATTCCAATATAAAAAATGCACAAAAGTGCCATGTATCAGTGATAAGCAAAGAAGATTCTGAAGATCTACAGAAAATAATGCCCAGAACTAACAAGACTGCATACTTAAATTTTCCTAGGAGGCTATATCTTAGACATTACATGAACTCTTCTTACCGGACACCATCCTCCTCCTCAGCAGCAGCAACAGCAAAAACCTGACAGGAGAAACTTCAGGAGGTGATGGTCTAGGGTACAGCTATAGAGCCCCAACACACCAGCTTCACAGGTCTATAATCATCCTCAACTCACTGACTTATATATACCAACTATAGAGAACATTCATGTCAATCATCTCTCAGTCAAGGGGCTTGAAAATAAATGTAAACAACACAACTTTAGCATAACTTTTATAAATACTAAAGTGATTTCTTTAGATACTTAAAAAGACAGTACCAAAGTATACAAGAATAATAAAACACAAAAAATACCTTTGTTAATACTTATATGCAAAATTACTTTTATCAAAAGTACATATACGTAAGAGCCAGGTGATGATGGTGCACACCTTTAATCCCAGAACTCAGGTGACAGAGGCAAGCGGATCTGAGTTTGAGGCCAGCCTGGTCTACAGAAGCAAGTACCAGGACAGCCTGGAATATGCATAGAAACCCTGTCTTAACCGCCCCCCATAACTACATACATAAGAAACATCTGAAATAAACAAAATCTATAGTTCTTTCTTTCTTCTTTCTTCTTCTTCTTCTTCTTTCTTTCTTTCTTTCTTTCTTTCTTTCTTTCTTCTTTCTTTCTTTCTTTCTTTCTTTCTTTCTTCTTTCTTTCTTTCTTTCTTTCTTTCTTTCTTTCTTTCTTTCTTTCTTTCTTTCTTCTTTCTTTCTTTCTTTCTTTCTTTCTTTCTTTCTTTCTTTCTTTCTTTCTTTCTTTCTTTCTTTCTTTTTCTTTCTTTCTTTCTTTCTTTCTTTCTTTCTTTCTTTCTTTCTTTCTTTCTTTCTTTCTTTTCCCCCCGAGACAGGGTTTCTCTTGTGTAGTTTTGGTACCTGTCCTGGATCTCACTCTGTAGACCAGGCTGCTCTCGAACTCACAGAGATCCGCCTGGCTCTGCCTCCCGAGTGCTGGGATTAAAGGCGTGTGCCACCACTGCCTGGCCGACCCTAGTTCTTTTGATACATATTCTTTTGTGCTTTATTTTTCTTCCAGAAGCTATTACACCAATACACAAACAATCCTGAATTAGGTGTATTTTTTTATTGAAAATGATTCATTCTGCATGTATAAGTTAACATCAGTGGTCTTTCTTGATTGCTTTCCACTTTACCATTGAAGCAGGGTCTCTCCCTGAGCTTGGAGCTTGCCAGTTCCAGCTAGTCTACAGCTAGCCAGCTGGCCACAGGGGTCCCTCCCACCCCTGTCTGCCAAGGGCTAGGATTACAGGCTGCCACCACACTTGCCTGGCTTTTGTGTAGGTTCTGGGGATCTACACTACAGTCCTCACACTTGTACAGCAAGTGCTGTCCCACTGAGCTACCTCCCCAGACCCCTCATGGTAGAGACTGCATGCCTATTCATGAGTGAAACTGCAGATTACTAACACATATGCAAGCACACAAGATCAGTACTTGTAAGACAGAAGATTTGAATAGGAGCTCTGTGGGTGTCACAGATTTCTCAATGGTAACTGCTTTTAGGGATACAATGGTATAATTATACAGGATGTTGCTATTTGGAGAGAGGGTATACAAGCTGCCCCTAGTTTTTTATAATCTGCATATATAATTATTACAAAATGAAAATGCTAAAAAATTAATCAAGTTAAATATTGATGGCAGTTGTTTTAAGAAAAATTATATAATAAAGTATAATACTCCATGGTATATAATACACTAAATAATGCAGCACATAATATACAATAAATTATATATTCTGTAAAGGACATGTCTGAAAATAAGTATGTACAAAAGGTTAAAAACATACACTTTCCCCTCAGGACTTTAGGGCTACAGACACTGACAAAAGTGCTCACTAATTCTTTACCCAGCACTATACTAGAGACATCCTAATGACAGACATAATGTTGCTTTATTTGGTCTGGCTGGTGTTTGAAAACAGGGCCTCATGTACCTCAGGCTGGCCTCCAGATTATTATGTAGCAAGGATGACTTTGAACACTGACTCTCCTAACTCTTGTTCCTCCTAACTGGATTAGTTAGGTGTCACTACACCAGACTAAGACAAAATAAAACTGGATTAAATTAAACAAGTTTTTAGAACAATGCATGTGCACATTGGTGTATGTGTGCACATAAGCGTGTGGGTAAATGTGGAGGCCAGAAATTCATGTTGAGTGTCTTCCTTTATTGCTCTCAACCTTCTTTTCTTTTTTTTTAAAGACTTATTTATTTTTATGTGCATTGGTGTTTTGTCTGCATGTATGTCTGTGCAAGGGTGCCAGATACTCTGCAACTGGAATTACAGACAGTTGTGAACTGCCATGTGAGTGCTGGGAATTGAACCCAGGTCCTCTGGAAGAACAGTCAGTGCTCTTAACTGCTGCTGAGCTATCTGTCCAGCTTCGTCAATCTTACTTTCTTGAGACTGGGTCTCTCACGAAAACTAGAACTTACCAATCTTGCCAAGACTGGCCAACTATCGAGCTCCAGGGACCCTCCAGCCTCTGCTTCCTCAGTTCTAGGAGTATATGTGTGTGCCATCACACCTGGCTTTTTACATGGGTTCTAGGAATCCAAACTGAGTCATCATGCTTGTACAGCAAGCCATCTCTCAAACCCAAGATTTTTTTTAAGCTCTTTTTGTCATATTGGTGACTAGCACTCCTAGGATAGAATCCAAGAACTTTCTATATTAAATTCTAAATGTTATTACCAGTTATATATTAATTATATTATATATATATATATATATATATATATTAACTTTGAATAAATGTTAACTTGAAGTTGAAAGCTACACAGATTCACTTCTCTTAGGCTTCCAAAGTTAACTTTTTAAAAACAACACTGTTACCCATGCAAGTTAAAAAAAAAAATGCGCCGGGCGGTGGTGGCGCACGCCTTTAATCCCAGCACTCGGGAGGCAGAGGCAGGCGGATCTCTGTGAGTTCGAGGCCAGCCTAGTCTACAGCGCGAGATCCAGGAAAGGCGCAAAGCTACACAGAGAAACCCTGTCTCGAAAAACCAAAAAAAAAAAAAAAAAAAAAAAAAAAAAAAAATGCAAGTTTAAAAGGGAATATATGTGAAGTTTTAAGAGAGCACCACCCAAGTTTGATGCCCATCATAGAGAAACGGTGACCAGCATTCCAAAAGGTAAGGTAGTCACACAGAAATGAACAGTATGGAGCCAAGCGTTTCCCTCACCAAAGCAAAACAACTAAGATCAGTTTCACACACACCCCACCCTTCACCCCACTCCCCAGAACCTCAGAAGCCCTTCTCCTGTCCTTATCTGCTTCTTTATGTCTGTGGGTCTCACCACCCCAGCTCCTGGCTGCCCAAACAGCTCAATGGTAGAAACTGCACAGCAGGTACAAGGCCACTGGTTCCATCCCAACACCAAACAGAAAGCAAACAGCTCTTCTCCAATACTCAAAAAGATTCCAGCCAGTCAATGTCTAAAATTGGTTCAAATTTTAATCTACAACAGCTAAAAACAAACTCAGCTCTTGTGTGTGGTCCCCAGTGGTGTCACCACGGCACAACACTGAGTAGAATTATGTGCCCTGGCATTCATGTCAACCTGAAGTCTCTGGAGTATCTCAGAGGATCTCGACCTACCCTGCAAATCT
This sequence comes from Peromyscus californicus insignis, assembly GCF_007827085.1. NCBI lineage: Eukaryota > Metazoa > Chordata > Mammalia > Rodentia > Cricetidae > Peromyscus > Peromyscus californicus. The sequence continues at coordinate 112,898,324 of NW_026294402.1, read as the reverse complement.
CATGCACGCCATCCCTCCACATCTGTGTCTGTCTATGGTGGGGTAGTCAGTACTTTTTGTGAATTCACTCATTTTCCTTAGTCTTATTATAACTGACACATTCCATCTTTTTTTTCCTTCTCCAGAATTTCTAATTAGTTCTTTTTCATATCTACCTAAACTAGTTTTGTTTGGGCTAAGTTTTTCTCACAACACTCTGTTGATTTTAAGAAATTATTTTTTCGGGCTGGAGAGATGGCTCAACGGTTAAGAGCACTGGTTGCTCTTCTAGAGGTCATGAGTTCAATTCCCAGCAACCACATAGTGGCTCACAACCATCTATAATGATATCTGGCGCCCTCTTCTGGCCTGCAGACAGAACACTGTATACATAATAAATGAAACCTTTAAAAAAAAAAAATTATTTTTTCACTTGTCTTACTGTAGACTACTCTACTGTTTGAAGCTCATCTTTTATAAACTCATACCTTAGTGTCTAGTTTTGCTGGCTGACTTCTTGTTTCTTTAGAATTTCCTTTACAGCAGTGGTTCTCAACCTGTGGGTCATGACCTCTTTGAGGGTTTGAACAACCCTTTCACAGGGGTCACCTAAGACCATCAGAAAACACAGACATTTACATTATGATTCATAACAGTAGCAAAATTACAGTTATGAAGTTGCAAAAAAATGATGTTCTGGTTAGGGGTCAGCACAGCATGAGGAACTGTACTGAAGGGCCGAAGCACTAGGAAGGTTGAGAGCCGCTGCTCTACAGGCTCATTTTGAAAAAGGTGCTGTCTCTCATTCCTCCTGTGACAGTCCCTTTTCATCCAGTTCATCTGATTCCCAGGGCTCCACCAGCTTAGGTCAGAATCTATGGCAAGAACCATGGCAAGCTGAGCCACTAAGCCCAACAGAGGTGTGACTTAGTTCTTGATCATGAGGCTGCTCCCCAAGGACAGAAGCTTCCCCTAACAAGCCACAGAAAGCCCTGGCAGCAGCAGCCAACTCCTGCAGCTAGGAGAGCCATCTCAGCTCCGCTGCTGTTCACAACCCACTCTAACTCACCGACACAGAACACTTCAGTTCTGCTGCTGTTCACAACCCACTCTAACTCACCGACACAGAACACTTCAGTTCTGCTGCTGTTCACAACCCACTCTAACTCACCGACACAGAACACTTCAGCTCCGCTCAATCTATCCAAACAGACTTAAGTAAATGCCTACACTAAAGCATGCACCTCCTTCACCTTGCTGCTGTGCCGCATGTGGTACTGGCTTAATACCACCCTGGAGGACTGACAGAACAGTACCAAGGGGGTTTTCATTCTTACAGAGCTGCAGTTGAAAACAGCTGACTTTGGCCTCAACTCCAAGCCTCTCAGAAATGGTTTCAGTCCATCTTGGCCTAGAGATGTTTACCATGTTTGAGAACTCAGGTACACCCTCAACAAGAGGAAATGTTCATTCTATGTCTGTGGCTCCAGCACAGAAAGGGTGCATAGGGCAATCAGACCACAAGTCCTCCAGGTGAAGGTTCAGCACAGCTGGCTGTGTGCACAGCCTGCTTCAGCTTTTTTTTTTTAAAGATTTATTTATTTATTACATATACAGTGTTCTGCCTGTATGTATGCCTGCAGGCCAGAAGAGGGCACCAGATCTCATTACAGATGTTTGTGAGCCACCATATGGGTGCTGGGAATTGAACTCAGAACCTTTGGAGCAGCCAGTGCTCCTAACCGCTGAAACATCTCTCCAGCCCCCAGCCTGCAGCTTTTTAAAGGGCATCTCTGAAATTCCTTCAGAAACCATTGCTAATTCCAAGTAACTGTTTAATTTCTTTTTATTCAGTCTTTTTTCCTGTTTTCACTTTTATTCACAAATTTGATTGTCATCCCTCACACAGAGTAGTGGAGGAGCCATGCTAAGGAGTTGAGCGCCTCAACAGCTCGCATTCTCTTACCTCACTTAGATCACAACGTTCAAATGGCCAGCTAGAGGCACTGTGCTCTTCCTCGCGGCACTGTGCACCTCAGCGAGCACCGTGGCGGTGGCGGCGACACAACGGCCGCAGAGACTGGTGAAAACGAGGGAGCCCCGTGCTGAAGTTCACGGCCACAGCTAAGGGTCACTGTGTCTGTGTGGCCACCTCTACTTCATACAGTCTTAAAGGCAAGCTTCTGTAACTCTCCTAGCCCAACACAAACACTGCAGATGTAAAAGGATGGAGAATGAAGATACAATATAGACCTTAAGAGGTTTCACTCCAAGTACCTAAGACCTGAGAAAAGCAACAAAACATCAACTTACCACTCCAATTCTGGCTTTGCTTCTCCCCACCCCCACCCTCGCTTGAGTCAGGGTTTCTTCTCCATGTAACAGTCCTGGCTGTCCTGGAACTCACTCTGTAGCCCAGGCTGGCCTTGAACTCACAGAGATCTGCCTGCCTCTGCCTCCTGAGTGCTGGGATTAAAGGTGCCACTCCAATTCTGAAAATGCCTATCACTAAACTAGAAAGTGTAATCAAAAAGTAATTTTTCAAAAGATCAACAAACCTCTAGCTGAGGTAGAAGAAAAAACAGACAATGAAACCTTACTGTTAACATAGATGAAATGGAATTTTCATTTAGATGAAATTTCAATTTAGATGAAATGGAAACAACTTTTTAAAATTAATAGGAAGAAACAAAAAACTGAATGAATCCGAATAGAGCTATAGAGATTAAATTAGTAATCAAAACACTTTAACACATTTTTTTTAAATGGGAAGATAAAGGGGGTTACAACAGCCCAAGACCAGATCAAATTCTTCACAAACTCTTCCAAAAAATACATAAAAGGAGAATATGAATTTGTTCTATGAGGTCAATAAGTCCTGATAACAAAATCAGAACTCACAAAACAATAAAGGAAACTGCTGATGGACATCCCTTATGAACACGTGAGAATCTTCAAGACAATGAAACTAATGAAAGCAAATCCAGCCACACACCAGAAAACAGTATGCCATGATCAAATGAGATTCCTGCAGGAAGCAAAGTAAATTTAGTATCAATAGCAGTTAGTACAAGTGTCACAGTCTGCAGAAATACATTAAAACCTTGGGTCCACTTCAATACACACAGAAGGACTTCGTGGGCCCACAGAGGAGTGACACTAGGCAGCTTTAGTCTTCAGGGACAAGACGGCTCACCGAACAAGATACTTGCCACCAGGCCTGATGACCTGAGTTCAATCCCCTGGACCCATATGGTAAAAGGAGAGATAGACTCCCGAGCTGTCCTCTGACTTCCACATGCACACTGTGATGCACACATACATCCACAAAATAGATAAAGTAATAAACTTCTTACTGTTAAAGCTTAAAAATCTGGATGCTAGCTGTGGGTAATTTAATCCACCTCCTTTATCATGTGAGCAAGTTCCCTTCCACTCCTACTTTGTTCTTATCATGAACCAGAGTTGGATTTTCTAAATACCTCCTCTGTGTGTTAATTCACTTTGAGGCTTCTTAAAATTACTATTCACAGCCGGGCGGTGGTGGCGCACGCCTTTAATCCCAGCACTCGGGAGGCAGAGCCAGGCGGATCTCTGTGAGTTCGAGGCCAGCCTGGGCTACCAAGTGAGTTCCAGGAAAAGGCGCAAAGCTACACAGAGAAACCCTGTCTCGAAAAACCAAAAAAAAAAAAAAAAAAAATTACTATTCACAGAAATGCAATGTATGCTTGTAAATCAATTTTATCTGCATTTATTTGCTAGACTCATTTGTTCTAATATTTTTTTACTGAACTCCTTCCAACTTTCTATATATAAGTCCTCTGCGTACTGACATGATTTTACACCCCCTTTAGCCTGTGGCTTTTGTTGCAGGTCCTGCCCAGCACCCACAGATACAATGTCACACACTTGCCTCTCCTGTTCTTAGAGGGAAAGTGCTCAAATTCATTCATTTTAGTTTGTTTTCCAGGAGGGGTCTTTCTTTGATGCCCTGGATGGTCTCAGAAATCCTGAGCTCAAATGGTATAGTAGCTGTCTTTAGCTGATTTTGTATTTCCTTATCTGGTTTGCTTCCAAGTTGTTGCTAAAAAACAATTTCTTCTCTCATTTCAGAGTGATACTGGGCATTGTGCCCTTAAGAGAAAGCTGCTCACAAGACAATTCCTATATTAAACTGGAAGAGACAACCATCCCAACAAATAAGCAAAGTGCACTTTCCACACATGATGCACTTACATACATGCAAGCAAACACTCATATACATAAAATAAAAATAAATAAGTATTTTAGGGGTGGGCGGGTAGAGACATGGCTCAGAGGCTAAGAGCATTGGCTGCTCTTCCAGAGGATCCAAGTTCAATCCCTGGCACCCACATGATGGCTCACAATCATCTGTAACTTCAGTTCTGGAGATCTGATGCCTTCTTCTGGCTTCCATGGGTACCAGGCATACATGTAGCACACAGACACAAACCATAAATGTAAAATAAAATAATTGTTAAAAAGAACTGGACACCTCTTAGGCTGGATAAGTGGCTCAGTGGCTAAGAGTACCTGTCACTCTTCCAAAGGATCTGGATTTAGTTCCCAACACCCACAACTGCCTGTAACTACAGATGCAGCAGATCCATCACCCTCTGGTAGTGCCCCTAGGGAGTCAGAACCCCTAGAGCATTATAGGAAATATGCATCCCCATGTGGTTGCTTGGAAACCTGGGTCCCGTGTAAGAGCAGCAACTGCTCTCAACTGATCAATTTCTTCAGTCCCCTTAACAACTTCCTAATTTATGTTATACTTCACAGAAAAAAAGGAACAAAAAACAATTTTCATGCCAGTTGCTAGTTATATGGAATTGGTAGTTACTTTTCAGTTTCTAACCACCAGCTTGAAAATATAGGGCTTTTCCCCATATTTAAACAAAACATTACTGAATTATTCTAATAGCTCCAAATATTAAATAAACATACTTATCTTCTTAAATTATTTTGCTCTAAGAAACAGTTTACAAGAATTAACTGCTACTTGTATTTTAAAAAGAAAAAGATTAGTTGAGTTATTAATAAATTCAGTACCCTGAAATTAAATAACTGTCTTGTCAAAATTGTTTCCCATATTGTCAGCAGCAGCAGCATTACAGCTGAACTCCCTATAAGAAGTACATCAGAAGGCCACACTAACCTCTCTGTTGGGTGTCACGTCATCAAGCTGGTCTGTAAATGAAGATGTCCTGCTTCTAATCCTTGTTGGTGTTGAAGAGCTGGAGGAAGCCTACATTTAAAAATTATTGTACAAATTAGAAGACAGCACTGACTAGTACATTATTCTCTGAGCGGTTCTTTTCTGTGGTGATAGTGTGTCCCCCAAAATATTGTGCACCTTAATAAACTTATCTGGGGTCAGAGAACAGAACAGACACTAGATAGACATAGAGGCCAGAAAATGGTGGCACACACACCTTTAATCCTAGCATTCTGGAGGCAGAGATCCATTCGGATCTCTGTGAGTTCAAAACCACACTGGAAACAGCCAGGCATGGTGACTCACGCCTTTAATCCCAGTAAGTGATGGCAGGAAGCCGAACAGTATATAAGGCGTGAAAACCAGAAACTATAGTCTGGTTAAGCTTTTAGGCTTTTAGCAGCAATTCAGCTGAGATTCATTCCTGATGAGGACTCAGAGGCATCCAGTTTGAGGAAACAGGATTGGCTGAGAAGTTGGCGAGGTGAGGTTAGCTGTGGCCTGTTCTGTCTCTCTGACCTTTCAGCGTTCACCCCCAATACCTGGTTCTGGGTTTGTTTTTATTAATAAGACCTTCTAAGATTCCTGCTACACTTTTCTTTTTTTGTTGTTGTTGTTTTTTCGAGACAGGGTTTCTCTGTGTAGTTCTGGTGCCTGTCCTGGATCTCACCCTGTAGCCCAGGCTGGCCTCGAACTCACAGAGATCCACCTGGCTCTGCCTCTCAAGAGCTGGGATTAAATGTGCGCCACTGCTGCTGCAGTTCTTTACTTACTTCATGTCCAGGAACTCAAAGAAAGGAAAGGGACATAAAAAACAAACAAACAAAAGAACAAGAAAAAATAATTACAGTAGATCAACTATAAGACTTAGCCACCCACTAGATCCTGACCTGATAGTCAATTTTAGCAAAATATAAGAAAGACAAGGCTGTGATTATATTTAGGATGATAATACTGGGGGTAACAGAGGTCAAGTGAAGTACATGAAAATTCTATCTTTGCCACTTTTCTGTAAAACGAAACAAAATGATTCAAAAATTTTAAGTTCGTTAAAACCAAAGCAAAAAGGTTGAGCCAGATGGTGGTGGTGTATGCCTTTAATCCCAGCACTCAGGAGGCAGAGGCAGGTGAATCTCTGTGAGTTTGAGGCCAGCCTGGTCTACAGATCAAGTTCTAGGGTAGCCAGGGATACACAGAGAAACTGTCTTGAAAAACCAAAACTCAACAAACAAAAAGGTTGTCAATTTCAACTCTGAAGTCCTTGAAACATTCAATACTATGAAATTTACAGGCCAATAGCATGTCTCCCCTCTTTAGTCAAAAGCCTTCTTTGAATCTCCATGTACAGCCCAGCTGGACACTGAAATGCTAAGAACAGCTAGATTACTTGACTCCTCACTAGACAACAAAGAGCCCAAATACTAAACCTGGTGTCTGAAGTCTACTCTAATGTGAGCTAAAAACAGCCCGGAGAGCATAAAACCAAAACATTAAGCCTCCTCTGTACTTGTGACAAAATCCTCTGAACTCACCTGCATGTCTGCTTCCTTACTCACATATCTACGCAGCTTTACAGAGAAAACACTGAATAAATAACCTGTCACCCACATGAGAGAACAAGTGGACAGATGGAACTCTAATCTAGGTGTGAGCACACTGCTATGGCCAGGTTAGAGAGGTCATGAGCGGAGTCCTATACATACACATTCACATAAACACTACACACACAGGGCAGATGTTCAGTAAACAGTGTGGAAACAACTGGCCATCCACTCCAGGAAAGATACAAACGTTAGCCTCTGAAGAGAAATGATGTCTAGGTCAAGGGCAGAACACAGAATGAGTTTAAGTGGCAGGGACACATCTGTATAGCTAAGCTCAATAACTTTCTTTAATAAACAGATCTTATAAGGCCGTAAGTTAAATCTTAAAAACTTACTAGCCCAGTCCTCTCTTTATCTTCAACAGCAAACTTGAGATCTGCCAATCAGACACACCCACGTGAGACTGAGTCACAAGTAAGAAAATAGAAATGCGAAGTTAAAGGTCACCCTTTGGTAAGCATAGGCACAGATCTGGGAACAGCTAAGGGAGCACAGAGCAGTGGGAGGTGCCCTGCCGGTGCCAGGTGTGAGCACTGAACTTTTTTTTTAAGCACCCAGGATGTAGTAATCAGCCTACAGACCCTCTAGAAACGGTCAGCTACCAAACATTCTTTAACAAACTCCTTTTCTTCTTGCCTAGACTGAATTCTGTTACAATTCCAACACACGCTCCTTCTAAAAATGATCTTAAAAACAGCACACGATCCACTAAAACCAGCAAGTCACCTTAAGGGGTAAGATATCCTCTACCATCCAAGACAAAACGAGATGAACGGACTAGGCCTTAAAAGTTTAACCAGACAGCCGGGCGGTGGTGGCGCACGCCTTTAATCCCAGCACTCGGGAGGCAGAGGCAGGCGGATCTCTGTGAGTTCGAGGCCAGCCTGGTCTCCAAAGCGAGTTCCAGGAAAGGCGCAAAGCTACACAGAGAAACCCTGTCTCGAAAAACCAAAAAAAAAAAAAAGTTTAACCAGACAAATAGGTGAATGTGACATAAATCTTTATCAATGGTTCTAACACCTAGAATACACATAACTAAAAGTCCATGTTATGTTTTGGAAGTGTGGGGGTGGGGGTGGGGTGCACTAAACCCTGTTTACTCCACAGACGGCTTTCATCAAAGTTGAGGGAACTGAACCCTGGGCAAAGCGCTTGCTGTACAAACACGCAGTCTGAGTTTCCGGATGTTTGGCACCCATGTAAAATGTGGGCACAGCAGTACACATCCTAGCCCTTCTTACACCTCGAGCCAGTTTCCACACCAAGCCTCAAAGGCTGAGATACTAGAAGCTGCCACTAGAAGGGACGAGCTCCCTTTGGGATAGAGGTGATGAAATGTTAGAAAACCAACTAGAAACTACTGACTAGAGGAAATTCCCTGCTGTGACTCCATGTCTAAGAAATCTCTGGGTTATTAATTCAGCTCTCCAAATACCCAGATGCCAGGAAAGGACACCCTATATAGAGACTTTTACTCACTTGGAAAAATACCTCAATGTGAATTTTAAAACCGCCCTTACATCTCAGCCTCCTGTGGGCCTGATCAGAAGGACTCATCAACTGTGGATAAATGTGAAACAAAGTGACTTAAAGTTTTGAAAGTATATAAGGACGAAGAGTGAGCTCTAAAACGCCCTGGGACCAGAACAGTGCAATAGCACCTGGCAACATCCAACCTAAGGGCTGACTGATCTTCTATGGAGCTACAAGAGAAGAATCGTGAGGGAAACATTGGTCTCCTGGGGCATGGATCTTTAATGGGCTCTGACAATATAAGACAGGTATGAATTTAAAGGGCTGGAGACACCTCAGTGCTAGAGCACTTGCCTAACTTGGGAAAGGCCCTAAATTCCGTGTGTGTGTGTGTGTGTGTGTGTGTGTGTGTGTGTGTGTGTGTGTGTGCTATTTGCTAAGAAAAACCGGTGGTACTATCTAGGCTCACATTCATAATTCATTGCCTGCCAAGTTCTTACTAGCTGACTAGAGGCTTCAACTTCAGTATAAAGAAAAACCAGTCTAGCCAGGCGGTGGTGGTACACACCTTTAATCCCAGGACTTGGGAGGCAGAGGCAGGTGGAGCTCTGTGAGTTTGAAGCCAGTCTGGTCTACAAACAGAGGAGGAAGGAGGGGGAAGGAGGGGGAAGGAGGGGGGAGGAGGGGGGAGGAGGGGGAAGGAGGGAGGAGGAGGAGGGGGAAGGAGGGAGGAGGAGGGGGAGGAGGGGGAAGGAGGGAGGAGGAGGGGAAAGGAGGGAGGAGGAGGGAGAAGGAGGGAGGAGGAGGGGGAAGGAGAGAGAAGGAGGGGGAAGGAGGGAGGAGGAGGGGGAAGGAGGGAGGAGGGGGAAGGAGGGGGAAGGAGGGAGGAGGAGGGGGAAGGAGGGAGAAGGAGGGAGGAGGAGGGGGAAGGAGGGAGGAGGAGGGGGAAGGAGGGAGGAGGAGGGGGAAGGAGGGAGAAGGAGGGAGGAGGAGGGGGAAGGAGGGAGGAGGAGGGAGAAGGAGGGAGGAGGAGGGGGAAGGAGAGAGAAGGAGGGGGAAGGAGGGAGGAGGAGGGGGAAGGAGGGAGAAGGAGGGAGGAGGGAGGAGGAGGGAGAAGGAGGGGAAGGAGAGAGAAGGAGGGGGAAGGAGGGAGGAGGAGGGGGAAGGAGGGAGAAGGAGGGGGAAGGAGGGAGGAGGAGGGGGAAGGAGGGAGGAGGAGGGGGAAGGAGGGAGAAGGAGGGAGGAGGAGGGGGAAGGAGGGAGGAGGGAGGAGGAGGGGGAAGGAGGGAGGAGGAGGGGGAAGGAGGGAGAAGGAGGGAGGAGGAGGGGGAAGGAGGGAGGAGGAAGGGGGAGGAGGGGGAAGGAGGGAGGAGGAGGGGGAAGGAGGGAGAAGGAGGGAGGAGGAGGGGGAAGGAGGGAGGAGGAGGGGGAGGAGGGAGGAGGAGGGGGAAGGAGGGAGAAGGAGGGAGGAGGAGGGAGGAGGAGGGGAAAGGAGGGAGGAGGAGGGGGAAGGAGAGAGAAGGAGGGGGAAGGAGGGAGGAGGAGGGGGAAGGAGGGAGAAGGAGGGGGAAGGAGGGAGGAGGAGGGGGAAGGAGAGAGAAGGAGGGGGAAGAAGGGAGGAGGAGGGGGGAAGGAGGGAGAAGGAGGGGGAAGGAGGGAGAAGGAGGGGGAAGGAGGGAGGAGGAGGGGGGAGGAGGGGGAAGAAGGGGGAAGAAGGGGGAAGGAGGGGGAAGGAGGGGGAAGGAGGGAGGAGGAGAGGAAGGAGAAGAACCAGTCTAGCACTATGGTAGGTCCCACATGACCCTTGCCCTGTGAAGGATATATTACCCTCACAACTGTATTACCATCGATGGAAAGGGGGATTCTGAAAGCATGACTTTAGCTGAAAATGAGTTTACTCTAAATTAAAATCAACAACAACAAAAAACAACTACCCAGATAAATTTAACCTAGCTACCTAAGTCCTTCAAATCTGGATCTAGAGGACAGAGACCGAGGCTAAAGATGAGTACTTTTGCTATGCTGAGTAAAAGCAAAATGCCTACAGGGACACATGGCAAGTGTTGGCAGTCTCCAAGAAAGAGACCTCTTCAACAGCCCACAAAGAGACCAAGACCTCCAAGCACTGACTGAACTCTAGGTAAGAAGCCAACCTGGACAACACCTTGACAGCATTAAACAGAGACCCAGTTCTGCCATCCCTGCTGACTGCTGACCTACAGAACCATGGTGTCTCCAGGCTGAGAAGCACTATCACCTGGTGAAAACCAACAGTAACTTGGGGAATGATCTGCTTTAGGCCCTGTCTCTACTCCTTGGCTTTTCATCACCCACCAGAGGCTCCTTGGGTGCTGCCCTAACCCTCCTCGCAAATATTTTTCTACATGCACACCGCCATAATACCGGAAATGCCTGTCTCTTGGCCGTGCAGGGACTACATGTGCTCTTCAAGGCAAATGTCACACCCAGCACAGCACCTTGTGGGCATTGTTCAGTAAAAATATCCTTGACAACAACAAATGTCTTACATTTTGTCACTTTGGGTCCTCACATCAATCTGAAAGGTACAAAGGGCACATGATATTGTATCCAATCTCCTGGTAAGATTAGATAGACACTCAGCATGCTTACATGGCTTGCCAAAGTTAGACGTGCAAGAACTAGGTTAGCACACAGGCTGTCTAACCCTCTTGTCCGCCTCACCAGTTCTCTTCAGATGACTAGTTCTCGAATTTCTCTGGGACTCACAGCAAAAAATAATGCCACCATACTTCTACCCAATTCAGAGACACCCCAAAAACAAAAATTCCACAGAACTTTTAATTAGCGCAGGGTATAGCAGCTAAGCCTCAAACCCACATCTTCACCATCTAGCCAATCACTCCACTGCTGAGCTGCACACCCAGTCTTTACAAGCATGTAAACTTTCTATCATGAGATATATTTTCTTTTTCTTTTTGTTATTCTTGAATCATATACATATACAATGAAACATGATTATATTCACCATCCATTCCCCTCCTCCCAACTCCCCCATACACATGCCCTCTAAGCTGAACTAATGCTGCCCATCTGAGCATGAGAAACCCAGCAGTAAGAACTCCACTGACCTATGAGTAAGAATGTGCACTGACTCCCTCCCCCAGCAGCTATCAACTGCCAATACCGCTCACTAAGGAGTGGGTCCTAGAGAGAACCTCCCCTAATGAGCTCTGCCTTCTAACTGTATTTTCATTAAACACAAGAGGAGACTTCCAGGTACAGCTCACAAGTCACCTGGAGCACCTTTATGACACCATGTCATCTCTGTAGGTTCAAAGCTCCTGTATCTGGCCACCAACTCTCAAATCTATACACTTTAATGGATATCGTGTTTTTCACTATGATTTTTAAAAAGGAATTAGCATTAATCCCAGGTTGAACCACATGATGTAAGGATAGCAAAAGCAAAAATTTTGGATATTCATATTAGTAGGATATTCTATATTTAAATTTACTCTACTAGAGGCTGTATTACCTGGGAGTTTCAAGGCCACTCAAGACAGTAGAACTGTTAGAAACACAGGTACAATGCTGTACATACGAATCTCTTTAGGTATCAGTGAGGTTCAATTATTATGAATCTGTAACCTTCTGAAATCGAAAATCAACTAATTCCAGCTTTTCTAAGAAAAAATGAAACAACCTTCTTCTTCTTTTGTTGTTGTTGTTGTTGTCAGCTAGTCACTTACAGAGTCCTCTCATCCTCTCATCCCTCCAGTCTGCTACCAGGAACTGGACTGCTCTAATTATTGCCTGAAGACAAAACAAGCGCTCAAAAGTTTGAAATGGGGCGGTGGGGGTTGGGGGTTGGAGTGTTCAGTGTCTTCTCATGAGTGATTACATCAGCTATGGAACCTTTAGCATGTTTGGCTGCTCACAGGCCTTTTGACTTAGCTCCTGCTTCTCAAGTTTTGCCCCAAGCAGATGCAATGTCAGAAACAGATGTGATGTTAGGCTGTGCCAGCATACAAAGCACCTGCTCATTAACTCCTCCCACACACTGAGGGTGGGGACAGGGCCACTAGACCTTTCTGTATTACTACACTGCTCTAGTAACTGCAAATCAACTTGACATTCCAGCTAAGAAGGGTTACCTATCATGGGCTTAGTTTTCACATAACATTTATGTTTCAGTCACTAGTTGGAGCTTTCAGCATGCCCTTAATCAACCATCTTTGTCATTCTGCAATCTGAAGTAGTAGTTCCAGAAACGAACCATCAGTCTCATGCTATAAACGCTTAACCTCTCAAACAAGACCTTTTAATACACGAAATTCACTCATCAAAAATAATTTAAGGCAACTTCCAGTTAAACATGGCAATATGACATACATACACTGCCCTTCCCAGAGAGTTCTGAAATCTCAAGCCATTTTCAGAAAACTGAAGTTAAGTAAGAAACAGCTGAAGACCCAGGACAGCTGAGGCACCACAACCCCAGGATCCACAGAAGGGAATGCTGACATGAAGAGGTAAAGCAATATTCATCCCCCAGAATCTTAGAGAGCTTTAGGACTGAAAGTCAAAGTTATATGCAAGCTGTAGAAATAAAGAGGCATGATCAAAACCAGGATGATTTGCTCACAAGCCTGTCCTTAGCTCTCCTGTCTCACTCTACACAGCCAGTGGAACATCAGGTTTCTTTTCTGGGACAATGAGGCTTCAGACTGGGTAACACTAACAGTGAGATGGGGAGAAGGGCAGAGTATGCAGATAAGGCCAAAGCCTGCATGTATAGTGGAACTGTCTGCTCACACTCCCTGAGGATAACATCTGGAGGGAGAGGGAAGAGTTACAGGTCTAGAGTCCTAGAATGGAAGACTGTTGCTCCCGTCACTGCCTTCAGAAGACTTGGGATTTATACAACAATTAGGTGCTCAGGTCAGCAGCCCCCAATGCAAGCACATCCCCAGAGATAACAGTACAATGAGTGACCTTCTAAGAGCGTCACTAGTTGGAGCAGTGACACAGGAAAACAATGTGGCCCAGTCTCCCATGGCAATCTCTGTCCTAGCACACTCCAGTTCAGATTCCAAGGTAAGTACCCTAGTCGTTCAGTTTCCTTTCCATCTGGAGAGTGTAGCTCAGTGTGGAGCACAGTGCCTAGCACACTGAGTTCCTGGATTTGATGGCCAGCAACACACACACACTCACATCCACACTCATATATACACACACACTCACTAACACACACAGAATATTTAGATGACACATTATTTGTAGAGTCACCTTTCCAAGTAGAGACAGGCTGTTTTGGCTGCCAGTGAGGAATTCTAGCTTGGCTAGTTCCTATCCCTATACAGACACACAATTTATAGCTCTCTACACACTACTAACAGGTAACAGTAGGAAAAAAAAAACCCATGTCAGCTAAGGAAATCAATCTTCAGGATTTCATGAACAGAAATGAACCACCAAAAACATGAGACTTCCTTCAAAAAACAAACAAAAAACCCAAACAAAATGATCAGCACGAATAAACACAAGACTCAGAAAAAAAATCCAGTAAATCAAAAAATACAATGTCTACATGCTTATATCTAACCTAAATACAGCTGCCCATACATGTCAGTGTGTGAGTAATGTACTGCGTATGATCTTGAATGCTGAGTTGTTGAATCCACAAAGCAATCATAAGCTAAAAACAAAAACAGCATGATAGTTAAAACAATGAGTATTGCCCAGATTCATATTTCAGCTATAGTTTTTTTAATTATTATTATTATTTTATTTTATGTGTTGTCATGTGTTTTGCCTGCATATATATCTGTGCATCACATACATGCCTGGTAACCTTGGAGGCCAAAGCGGGGCATTAGATCCCCTAAAACTGGAGTTATAGATAGTTGTAAGCTGCCATGTGGGTGCTGGGCTCCACACAGAGGTGCCATAAACCCACGTTAAGTTAGTGTACTAGTTTAGATGACACATACACTGAATTAATATATAAGACTAAACTTAGTCACCTAATCACTGCTGCCTGATATCACTATTAGTTGTAAAATACAATTTTAGAATCAGATCAGTGGAAGCAGCTAGGTTAAAATTCTGATGATATCTCTCTAAGCAACAGAATAAACAGAAAAGAAAAGAAGGGAAATATATAAACAAAACTAAAACGTAAAAAAGGTTTACCCAAAAATACTAATAAGAGTCCCCTCACCAAAATAGAGAATTCAAAAAACAATAATAATGGGGCTGGAGAGATGATTCAGAGGTTAAGAGCACTGGCTGTTCTTAGAGGTTCTGAGTTCAATTCCCAGCAACCACATGGTGGCTCACAACCACCTACAGTGGGGTCTATGCCCTCTTCTGGCATGCAGGCATACATGCAGACAGAGCCCGAAAACCTAAAAAAAAAGTACATAAATTAAAATATATATATATATATATGTGTATATATATATATATAAAACACTATATTATCATAAAAGCATTATCAATGGGCACTGAATCCTCTTTGGTAGGAACACAGATTATAAACAATCAGGACAGCTAGGCAGTGGTGGCACAAGCCTTTAATCCCAGCACTTGGGAGGCAGAGGCAGGTGGATCTCTGAGTTCGTGGTCTACAGAGCAAGTTCTAGGACAGCCAAGGCTACACAGAGAAACCTGTCTCAAAAATCAAATCAAATACAATAAAATAAACAACCAGGATACACTTGGATTCTTCCCATCTCTGTGCTCTCTTTGGGAATTTAAGACAGGGACACTCTATAAACTCAAATTTACAATAAGGCTATGCCCCTTCAGGAAGGGACTCCTCAGCCATCTGTGAGACATCTTGGTGGGATTTTATATTTGTTTTTAAAATTTCTACTGCATTAACTATTATTTTAGGGCCCTACTTAAAAAAAATAAACAAGTCTACAGGTTCAAGCAGGGCTTATATGTTGCTTTTTAAAAATGTTTTAATTGTGATAAAACATACATACCATATAATTTACCATTCTGAACATGTGTAGGCATATAGTATTCCAAGACATTCATACTCCATGAGAACATCACAGCATTCATCTCAAAGCTGCTTCATTTTCCCACTGAAATCTGCAAACCATTAAACAGTGACACCTACCCCAGTCCCTGGGCCAGGTTCTGTTCTCTAGCCTGATGAATCTGGCTATCCTTATATATTTCATATAAGTAGACTCAAAATATTTGTCCTTTCATATCTTAATTTTCATAATGTTTAAGTAAGTTTTCATAATACTTAGTATGAGAATAAAAATGCTGAAATGTTTTTACTTATGTCACACACACACACACACACACACACACACACACAGAGCTGGGGATTGAACACAGGGCCTTGTGAATGCCAGGCAAGCACTCTATCACTGAGCTACATCCATAGCCCCACTTGTTTAATTTTTCTTTTAGTAAGTTAATCATACAGAGTTAAAAAAAAAATCCAAAATAAGTGTTGCTTAAAAAAAAAAATCAAGCAAACCCTGATTTGAAACATTTTAACTTTATTTTAATTCATGCTTATAATAATAATCACCATATAGAGAATCAGATCTAATGAGCAAATGATTACTTAAAATAATAGCCACACAAAAAAAAAAGGATTTAAATAACCTTAGCATCAACCAAACAGAAATTACTAGGAATTAGATGGCTATCATGTTAATTTATTTTGAAGCCTTAGAAGAAAGGAATGCAGGCAGGCTGGTTCACTCTATACAATATCACTATTGCTACTGTATGGAAGTTCTACAAATATTTCCCCAGAACTACCAGCACCTGACAGGCACTCTACTGAAAACAAACATACCAGACAGTATCTCTTATGGAAAGCAAGCTAAGAACCAGAAGGCATGCACACAAAGGCCTCTAGAGAAACTAACAAACCAAATGCCCAAATTTAGGTTATTGCACTAAAATGCATTTAGAGAACCCATCATATAATTACCTTTAAATTCTACTAAGTTTATGTGTATTATTTCAAAGTTCACAATAGTTTAGAAAGCAGGGAGAAAACTGATAGCACATCATGAGAAACATTACAAAATACAAAATGTAACCAAGAAAAGCAGGCACTGGAGGTGTAGAGGGCAGGCGTGGACAAGAACAAACTGAAGTGTGCAAAACAGAGCCTTTCAAAGCTCAAGAAATCCTTCAAGGCAGCCGGCAGGTGGTAGGCACTTCTTTAATCCCAGCACTCCGGAGGCAGAGGCAGGCAGACCTCTGTGAGCTTGAGGCCAGCCTGATCTACAGAGTGATAATGAGACGGTCCTATCTGGGGGAAATCCGCCGCCCCAAAATCCTACAAGGCTCGGCAATTTCCTCAAGAAAAAGCAATCTATATCCCAAAATGGTGATCTTGAACCAAGATTAAACACAAATTGAAGACACCTTGCTGTAAAAACAAGGATGTGTAACCTACTGCATAAGAGAGGCCATCAAAAGGGCCTGCTGACCTCTGACTGAAATACATTTAACTCCTTGAAAACAATAACCCAGAATATTTCTCCTTTCTGAGTAGCAGATCTGAAAGCAGAAGCAGCTGAAGTTTCTAATGGTAGTAGACACTGGCCATTTACTTTTCCGTTCTGGATGGAGATACTTCTACCCAAAGGCTCTCTTAGGTCTTACAGGATTCTGTCTGGCCTAGACGCTTCTCTAACAGGATTAAGCTACAGGAACTGCAAGCTCTAATAGCTGAGCTTGCAACAAGCTTTTGTTGTTATTACTCACTCCCCTCTTGCTACTGAACAAGTGCAGTTCACTTTTAGAGAAAAGGTCAACGTTAAATATGAGAAAGTATATTAAATACCTTATCAATACTTTATCCTATTAATATCTCACAGCATAACCTTTTACACTTGTATTTTCACTACACACATACACACGCATGTATACACTCATTTATTGGTTTGGTTTTGGGGAACATGGGGTTGACATGTAGCCCAGGCTAGATTTGAATATGAAATCCTTCACACCTCCCAAATGCTGGGATTACAGATGTGAGCCACCATGCCACTTATAAAAATACATACATTTCTTTTTGTCACAAAAAGTGGGTCAGAATTTACCTGCTGCATTTGTCTCTTGCAACATTTATCATTCTATGTAAACAATACCTGTCTTCAGCTCTGATACTGTGTAGCAATTAGGTTATCTTTGGGCCTCACATTTTCATCTACAGGAGGAATAATATCTAACTCATAGGTCTATGTAATATTAAAATAATCTATGTTAACGGCTAACTAAGATGTCCAGCAGGGACTCAAAACAATGATGTTTGTTTTTAATGCTGCCTGATAAGAGTTTATTCAGCCAATTCTTCACCCGCCCCAGTGTTAGCACTCAAACAGCATCAAGGCTGGCAAAGACAGCTCAGATGGTAAAATGCTTGCCTGAGTTCCATCTCAGAATCCAGGTTAAAACAGACAGGTTTGGGGGCTGGAGAGACGGCTCAACAGTCAAGAGCACTGGCTGCTCTTTTTTTTTAGAGGACCTGGTTCAATTCCCAAGACCCACGGGAAGCTCACATCTGTCTGTAACTCCAGTTCCAGGGAATCTTTACACAAGCATACATGCAGGCAAAACACCAAAGCACATAAAAAAAAATAAATTATTAAAAATAATAAAAGATAGGTGTGGTAGCACATGCTTGTAATCCCAGTGCTCAGGTGGCAGAGATTTGCTGGACTTGATGAGTCCCAGGCTAGGGAGAAACTTTATCTCAAAAAAAGGCGGCGGGGTGGTGGTGCTGGAGTGATGGCTCAGAGGTTAAAAGAACTTGTTGCTCTTGCAGAGGGCCAACCAAGGTTCAGTTCCCAGAACTCACACGATGGCTCACAACCATGCATTACCCAAGTTCCCTGAGATCCACACCCTCTTCTGGCCTCTGTGAGCACTAGGCATGCACATGGTATATAGACAGACATACAGGTAAAACACTCACACATAAAATAAATCCAAAAAATTTTTTAAAAATAGTAAAATAAAAAGGACAATGCCTGAGGAATGACACCAAGGTTGTCCTCTGGCCTCCACATGTACACACGCACCCACACAGACAAATACACACAAAAATATTAAAATGAAAACTATATAACTCAATCTTCTTTGTATCCTAAATCTTCTCAGAATAAGTTTCTATATTTTTGGTTGTGAGCCTAGCCTTTAACGGCTGAGCCATCTCTCCAGCTAGCCGGGCGGTCTCTCCAGCTAGCCGGGCGGTGGTGGCGCACGCCTTTAGTCCCAGCACTTGGGAGGCAGAGCCAGGCGGATCTTTGTGAGTTCGAGGCCAGCCTGGTCTACAAAGCGAGTTCCAGGAAAGGCACAAAGCTACACAGAGAAACTCTGTCTCGAAAAACCAGAAAAAAAAAAAAAAAGAGTAAGTTTCTAGAAACAGAATACTGGATCGTTAAACACCCAATTGCTCCCCGATTAGCAAAAACGCAGCTTTTCTTGAAGCACGGACACTCTAGGTTTCTAGGAACCCTAAAAGGAGGGAAGAAATCAGTGCTCAAGCCGCTGAGACTCAAAAAAGCTGGGGGGAGAGTTTCTCGTCATCAGCACCTAAACCCTGAGTGCGCCAGAGGTTTAGTGTGTGTCTAGCACGAACACGCCCCCTTCTCCCTGGAAACATACTCTCATAAAAGCAAAGACCTTCCTGAAAAGCCAGAGCAGGGTTGCGGGCAAGCTCCGTGCCCGTCCGGCTCCGTGTCTGCACCTCCGCCCTGTCCGCCACCACCCAAGTTATGCGAAGAGACTAACTCGTGACGGCCCTGGACGCTGGAACGCGGCCCTGGGCTCCTGCAGGCAGCCTGGCCCGGGACGGCTCGACCCTCTCTCGGCCCTCGTTTCTCCATCAGGGTTTGGAAGCGGGACACTTTCAGGATCCTGGCCATTCCAAGCTCAATGTCCACGGGACACAGAGGGGACCTCGGCCAGAGGTCAGAGGTCACCTATCACAAAGGACCTGGGTTGCCCCAGCCCCGTCATGACCCCAGTGTCCGGGTCTCGCAAGGGGGAGGTCCCCACACAGGACCCGAACCCATCGCACCCTTCCTCAGGCCGGGTAGGTCCTTAGGGGGAAAACCCCGAGGTCAGATGTCAGGCTGGGTCCCGCCACCTTGCACGGGGACGGAGTTTGGGAGTAACCAGGCCAGGGTTCTTACAGCACCAGGACGGTCCGAAACCCATCCTCGGCTCGGGTTTGGGGAGAAGCCCTGGGCCGGAGGTCAAAGGTCACGGAAGCACTTTCTCCCCCACCCCCGGGCCTCGGCGCAGAGGGACGGCGTACCTGGGCAGGGGCTGGCGCCTGCTGCAGCTGCTGCTGCTCCTCGCTGATCTTCTGCTTCAGCTTCTTGAACATGGCGCGGCGAGGGGCCGGCGGCGGCGTCTCTACCCGCGGGACGGCCGGGCCCGGGCCTCGCCGCCTTCCTGTGGCGCTCGCGGGCACGCCGGGGCGCTCGTCCTGCGCGTGTCGGCGTCGCCGCCGCCGCGTCTCTTCTTTCTGGGTGCCACTGGCTGGCCTCGGCCCCCCATCCAGCCCCGTCAGCGGCGGCGGCGGCGACAACGGCAGCAGGTGAACGCGCCCAGGGCGCCTGCGCGGCCGACGTGGAGCTTGCCAAGAGCTTGCTACGGAGCGCGGCGGTGGACAATATGAGTGCGGTGTGGGTGAACGCGCGCGCACAGCGACTCCGGCACTGACGCCGGCTGGGATCTTGACGCTGTGCAGTCAAGTGGGGAGCATCCCACCATTGAGCACCAAAGTGAAGAAGGTTAGGGTGAGAAAGGATGGCGCTAGGGAGCCAGGAGTGTGTTCAGTGTAGGTTGGCACAATTATTGTTAGAATTCTCTTTAAGGGTTTTTGGTTGGTTGATTGGTTGGTTTTAAGAGAAGATATGGGATGTAGAGTGCTTGCCTAACATATTCAAGAGAGTTTGGGTTCTATCCTCAGCATCGCATAAACTGGGTGTGGTGGTGTATACCTATAAACCCCACTTCCAGATGTAGAGGCAATAGGACCATAAATTCAAGGTCATTCCTTGGCTACTTAACGACTTTAAATGCCAGTTTGAGCTACAATGAGACCCTGCTTCAAAAATAAACAATTTGACCGTGTTGCGTAGACTGAATTTCTAAGCTAAAGTGATTTGCCTGCCTCCAGAGTAGCTGAGGTCTACAGGTGCACCATTTTCTACCTGGTCAGAAATATCAGCCTTTAGTGCTTAATATTTGTGACTGCACTCCAGAGAAACCATCTTCCCCCACTTGGGCTTTTCCATCTGCTAGAAAGATTCCAACACTTGCACAACACAAAATATCTGTGACCTCTGCTTGTCATGACCCATGTGAAATTTCTCAACACTCTGGGTTCTGTACCAGTTACTACCTGAATGACACCCATTCAGTTCTGATACTTTAGACAGTACATTAAGATCTGGGCATGATGACACACACCTTTAATCCCAGCACTTGGAAAACAGCTGAGGCTATTTGATCTCTGTGAGTTCCAGGCCAGCCAGGGCTGCACTACATAGTGAGATCCTGACTCAAGCAAAGACGAGAGAGAGAGAGAGAGAGAGAGAGAGAGAGAGAGAGAGAGAGAGAGAGAGAGAGAGAGAGAGAAAGAGCCAGATCCCACAGGTTGAGGCCTCAGTACTACAAGTGTACTCCCAATTCTCAATGCCAATCACAAGCCCAGGTTGTGTGACTCGAGTTTCTGGCTATTATGGAGGCTCCTGGGGTTCCCTACTGATATTTGATAGATTTGTTGGAACAGCACACAGAACTCAGGGAAATGCTTTGCTTACATTTACCAATTCCATAAAAGGGTATGACAAAGAATACAGATGAGGAGATCCATAGCTGAACACCAGAGGGAAGGAATCCTGTCTGAGCATATACTACCTTGTCATAGTTTATTTGCAGGAATTCAAGGCAGGAACCTGGAGGCATGAACTGAAGCAGAGACCATGGAGGAATGCTGCTCACTTGCTTGCTCCCCATGGCTCACTCAGTTAATTTTCCTGTACAACACAGGACCACCGGTCTAGGGATGGAAACACCCACACTGGGCAGGGCCCTCCCACCATCAATCATTAAGCGAGACAGTGCATCTACAGACTTGCATACAGGAAAGGTTATGAGTGCTTACATTTAAAAGTCATAGAAGACTCAGAAACACACCAATAAAATACCTCAAGGTCTTAGGAAAACAGCAACAGATCAAACCCCAAACCAGCACATGGAAATAATAAGGATGAGGACAGATATTGATGAAACGGAGAATTGAAAGAATACAAAGAAATCAATGAAGCTAAGAGTTGGTTGTTTGAAAAGATAAAAATAACAAACCATTAACCAAAAGAACCAATGGGTTGAATCTAGTGAATAAAATTAGAGATGAAAAGGAGAACATTACAGTAGACACAATGAAATACAGAGGATCATTGGGGAAAACTTTGAAGACTTCTGTTCTAAACAGAAGCAAAACATATAAGAAATGGATGATTTCTAAACATATATAACCTACAAAACTTAAGGGATATTAACAACTTAAATATGTCTAAAATGAGCATGAGATTAGGACAGTGTTTAGTCAGGGCTCTCTAAAGGAACAGACTTATGGAATGAATACACACACACACACACACACACACACACACACACACACACACACACACACACTAAAAGGGAATATATTAGGTTGACTGACAGAATGTGGCCTGGGTAGCCCAACAATGGCGGTCCAGACGGAGTTGATAATCACAGTTTGCCATCACAGGCAGTAATAAAGAGTCTCCAACACAGAAAAGCTCAGGACTGAACGGATTAACTGCCAAATTCTACCATACTTTTACAGAAGAGTTAGCAATCTTGACAATCTGGAAGGAAAACAACTCATTCTACGAAGATAATATTACACTAATATCCATCCAGATAAGGACACACACACAAAGAAAACTATATGCCAATTTCCCTGATGAACTAGGCACAAAAAATTCTCAAATACTTGGAAACCGGGGACTGGAGGTGGTCCAGCAGTGAAGAGCACTTGTTGCTTTTACACAGGACCCTGGTTTTGTTCCCAGCACCCACATAGTGATTCACAACTCTCTGTAAGTCCAGTTCCAAGGGCTCTAACACCGCTTTGTGACCTCTAAGGACAGCAGTTATGCACATAATGCACAGTCAGAAATGCAGGCAAAAGCTATATCCTACAAACATCTAAACAATATTATTCTAAGTGGAGAAAAACAAGACATATTTCCTGCAGTCAGGAGTAGAGCATGGGGGCACACTCCACTTCTCTGCAGCAATGGGGTTGGGGGTAGGAGGGATGGGGGCTTGGGGCAGAGGGGGTGAGGGAGCACTCCATTTCTATGTGGCAAGGGGGTGCACACTCCATCCACTTCTATGTAGTGGCACGGGGTGGGGGTGGGGAGCACACTCCATCCACTTCTATGCAGCATGGCACTAAGAGAAGAGAAATAAAAGGAATTGAGACAGGAAAGGAAGAAGTCAAATTTCCCCTATTTGCAGATGACATGATCCCATACTTGAGACCCTAAAGACTCCATCTGAACTCTTAGATTGAAGAAATACTTTCAGTCAAGTCATAGGATACAAAATGAACATCAAAAATCAGTAGTTTTCTATATACCAATAATGAACTTTAAGAGGAAGAAATCTGAAAAAGATTCCCTTTAAAGTAACCACGCAAAACAAAACAAACAGACCACCTTGGAGGATAGCTGATTAAGAGGCAAGAGATGCCTGCAAAAACTAAAAACCCTGCAAAGAGAAATTGAAAAGGATGCTAGGAGCCAGCAAGCCCTTCTTCCCCATGGATCAGCACAGTTAAAATTGTGAAAATGGTCGGTACACACACATGTTATGCAGGCAAACATACATAATGTAAATTTAAAAATGACAATAAGAAATCTCTTAAAATACATATACACGTAGATGTGATAAAAAAAATCAAAATGTAAAGCCCAAAACTCAGAGAGAAATTAAACGTCTTACCCAAGGTAACACAGCTTACATATAATTGAGGCAGCAACCGAACACGAGAGTTTTCACTCCTGTGAAACCTGTGCCCACACCACCACTCACATTACCTCTGTATCCTTTGCCGTTGTCCCACAGTCTCCCACTGACACTGTTTCTCTAAACTCCCCAGCTCTGCTCCAAAATGATGGAGTGACTGATGTTCCATTTTCCCCATCAGTGTAGTAGGTCTTTGTGTTTCAGCGTTAAACTTGTACGTTCAGACAAGTATCCTCAGATGTAACGTGTATTCACTGCATTTTCTTTCCATACCAGATTCCCTGACACTGGTATCAGGGAAAAAATTCACATGCATATATATGTTAGAACAGGGCAGATGGAAACCACTTGGGGTGTGTGTGTGTGTGTGTGTGTGTGTGTGTGTGTGTGTGTGTGTATGTGTGTGTGTATACTAGGGATGACTCCAGGGCTTTGCACATACTGGGTGAGCACCATAGACACTGAGCTAAACTCACTGTCCTGTGTTTATTAGAGTAGGTGACAGAGATTGGGAGATCAAAATACTGGTATTTCTACACTGTTTGAATATTTCTCATTTGAACATTCCTGTGAACATTTACTTTTGCATATCTTAGTAAGGCTAGCAAAATCATTGCTATAAAACCTTGGAAAACCTCCCTCAGGAGCCAGGCCTCTGCATCAGAGTCTAAACTTAGATGGTGACTCAACATGGCATTTGACCAACTTTTTTGGCCTGGAGTAACTTCTCTTTAGAAGATTTTTTTTTAACTCTTCATTTTTGAATTTGATGCCCATTGTACACCAAAAGTGGACCAACTAGGAGAAATGAGGGCTGATGTTATTACCATTATTGTCTCCATTTTATGAATAGGCACAGAGTTAAGGGAGGGGGTGGAGCAACAGGCCTCAATCACCCAGAGGCTTCTGATTACACAGAGCTGGAGAGCAAGTGCCATTTCTTACTATTTATTTGGTACCCAACTGTAACAGGCTTAGGACTTTCTCATCTTCTTTGAGATACACTTGGATTTTTTTAAGCTATTCAATTATTAATGGTTTTGTATTTAGTTATATCCAGAAATAGTTGTAAAGCTAATGGTGCAAAAATTCAGTTATAATAGCCATTCAAAGGGGAAATCCAACCCTCAGGACTGAGATACAAGACTTATTTTAAGAATGAGGTATGAGGTCTAAGCCAGGCTGTGGTGACTCATGCCTTTAAAACTAGCACTTAGGAGGCAGAGGCAGGCGGCTCTCTGAGTTCAAGGCCAGCCTGGTCTACGGGAGTTCCCGGACAGCCAGGACTACACAGAGAAACCCTATCTCAAAAAACCAAAAACTAAACCAAAAACAAACAAACAAAAAAACCCAACCACCCCTCCAAATTAAAAAGAGTGAGGTATTTTGCTAACTAGGGTTGATGGGATGAAGTGAGATAAGAAAGAACCAGGTCCTCTGTCTCTTTGTAAACACTTGTTAACCAACCCTAAAGCACACAGATTCACTCCTGTGTGTTATTTAAAAAGAAGCAAAAACTTGCTTTATGTTGATGTTAGATTCTATACAGAGACTGAGTGTGGGGTTGGAGAGATGATGGCGCCGTGGTTAGGAGCACTTACTGTCCTTACAGAGGACCTGTGTTCAGTTCCCAGCACCCACATGGCTGCTTCTAGCAGTCTGGAAGTAACTCCAGTTCCTGCACATCTGACACTCTCTTCTGGTCTTTGGGGCACCAGGCACACATATGGTGCACATACATACATAATCATTTAGAAAGAGAGAGGGTGTAATGCATGACCATATTGACAGGAATGTCAACTGAATGGGTCTGAACACACAAGCTTGCTACTTATTACCTGTAGTGGAAGAAAGCGCCCAACCTCCACCCTCGCTTTTTTTCTTCCTGTCTTTCTTCTTTTAAAAAAAATGATATTGCATTCCATTGCCCAGCTTGATGCCAAAAGTTTGGGCTCAGCCTTCAGAACAGCTGGGACTCTAAATAGACATACACTACTTTACTTGACTTTCTGTTTTTGTTTTTTTAACTCTAAAATGGTGACCCACAACAAAGTTCCTATGAGGATAAAATGATTGCTGTGATTATAAATTGTCTTAGAAGATTCATTCCATACTTCTAAAAATGAAATTATTAAAGTACCGAAGGCTGGAGATGTAGCTTGGGGGTAGAATGCTTGCCTCGCCTGCTCTATGCCCTGTGTTCAATCCCTAGTACTATAGACAAATTCAAAGTAGTCTTAAAGGACTTCCTAGAATCCAGAGCTGATGACTAAAACCTGTAATCCCAGACACTCAGGGAACAGAAACAGGATTACAATTCAAGGGCATCTTGAGCAATTTAGCGAAACCCTGACTTAAAAATACTTAGTCATGCCAGCACACACACACACACACACACACACACACACACACACACACACACACACATACACACACACAAAGTTTACTACTTAGTCATGCCAATACACACACACACACACACACACACACACACACACACAAACACATATACACATACTGCAATATATATGGTGTGATACCATTATTAAAGTAAAAATGTATATATACACACAAATATATGACTCTCAAAGAGTTTTATTTTTTACTTCAGAATGTTAATTTTATATGGCTTAACATATATATTACAGAATATATCTGGAAAGATGAGGAAGAAACTAGTAATGGTGTTTGTCCCCAGCAAAAGGACTAGATGGGCTGGGTCAGTAATGGTAACTACTTTTATATCCCTTACACATTTTAAATTTACACTCTAAGCATGTATTACATCCTCCAAAATTTATTTTAACATGTTGAAGAAGAAAATATGGAAATTATTTTGACCCCTTGAATTCATTTTCCACCAACCAATAAGTATGTGTGTGTCCATAAATGCTTAGAGAAAAATCATAAAGTGATGCACTATTAGTGCCAGACGTGCTAACCTTAAATGGTGTAATTAAACAGGGAACTGAAGCCTTTTAAATATCCATTTTGTGTGTTTCTGCACACTTTGAGTGTTTATAATGAGAATGCTTTTGCTAACATGGAGCTGAACAGGGAGGGGAAAACAGGGCCTCTTTCCTGCCTTGCCCTTGGAATAGGAATAGGACTGGGAATTTCAGAACTTTTGCAGAATCTGCAGAAGGAAATAAACTCAAAATATTTTACAGTAGAGTGTAGAATTTCTAAACTCTAGACTGTCCTTTGGAAAAAGGGCTGGCTGAAAATATATTATAGTGCATTCTCTAATTTCCAACATGCTGGGATTTGGAGTTACCTGGGAAGTACACCTCTGGATGTGTCTGTGAGGGCATTTCTAGGTCAGTTTAACAGAGGAGGGAGACCCACCCTGAACTGGGCAGCCTTCCCATGGGCTGGGCTCCTAGGTTAAATGAAAAGTTGAAAGCGGGCTGAGCACCAACGTTTGTCTTTCTTTGCTTTCTGTGGATGCCATGTCTACACCCATGATGGACTGTGTCCTCAAACTGTGATCCAAAATTCTTTTCTTTTAGCTGCTTTTGTCAGAGCAGTGGAAATAGTTAACCAACACAGTACTTCACTCAATATTCTTATCAAAGATGTCTTCGTGGGGGGAATAGAATGGACATTACCAGTGTGGGGTGGTTAAATGGGGGCACGGGAACAGAGGGATCAGATAGGGGAGGATGGAGGGAAAGAGTACTAGGAGAGACAACTGGAATCAGGGGCATCTTTAGGGTGAGCTAGAAACCTAGAGCAATGGAAATTCCCAGGAATCTATGAGGGTGACCCTAGCTAAGACTCTTAGCAATGGGAGATATGGAACCTGAACGGGTCATCTCCCGTAACCAGGCAAAACTTCCAGTGGAGGGTCTGGGACACCAATCCAGCCACAAACCCTTTGACCTACAAGTTGTCCTACCAATAAGATGAGCTGGGGTAAAGATGGCACAGAAATTGTGGGAGTGACCAACCAATGACTGGCCCAGCTGGAGACCCATACCCTGAGAGGGAGCTCACCACTGAGCGCCAGGACCCAGAGGTGGGATACCTCAGAGACCTAGGATAGAACTAAACACAACTAGCAAAAAAATAAAAGTCAATGAAATGATTCCTAGTGATATTATGCTGTACTCATAGATTGGTGCCTAGCCCAACTGTCATCAGAGAGGCTTCCCGCAGCAACAGATGGAAACAGATGAGAGACTCACAGCCCAACATTAGGCGGAGCATGGGAAATCCTGCCGAACAAGGGGAGGAAGGATTATAGGAGCCAGTGGTGTCAAGGACACCACAAGAAAACCCACAGAACCAACTAACCTGGGCTCACAGGGGCTCACAGAGATTGAACCGACAACCAGGGAGCCTGCATGGGACTGACCTAGGCCCTCTGCAGACATGTTACAGTTGTGTAGCTTGGTCTTCTTGTGGGACTCCCAACAGTGGGAGCAGGGGCTGTCTCTGTCTCTGTTGCCTGCTTTTGGGACCCATTCCTCCAACGGATTGCCTCATCCAGCCTTAATAGGAGAGGAGGTGCCTAGTCTCCCTGCAACTTGATATACCATGGGAGGTTGGTAGCCATGGGAGGCTTGCCATTTCTGAAGAGAAACAGAGGAGGAGGAGTGGATGGGGATGGGGGTGGGAAGGTGGGAGGAGAGGAGGGAGGGGAAACTTTGGTTGGGATGTAAAAACAAACAAACAAACAAACAAACAAACAAAAATGTCTAGGGGCTGGAGAGATGGCTCAGTGGTTAAGAACACTTGCTGCTGTTCTTGCAGAGGACCTGGGTTTGATTACCAGCACCCACATAGTGCCTCACAACTGGTTAAAAATTCTAGTTTCAGGAGTTCCATTGCCCTCTTTGGGCCTCTGCAGGCACTGTAGTGCATATATATACATGCAGACAAAATGCTTATACATATAAAAATAAATTTAAAAAAAAAATCTTTAAAAAAAATGCCCTTTTTACCCATGCAACCCTACCACACCCTCCGAGTTGCTATCTAATCCTCTCCTGTCAGGCTTCCCTTGTTCGCCTCAGCCTTCAGTCCCCAAACTGACCCCTCCCCCACCTCTCAAGTCTTGTGTTCCTACATCTGTCACTCACTGCTCTTTTGTGCAGGAAAGGCAGCTGTTGCACTTGGCAAACAAAAGAACCTCTAAATTCTTTGCTTTTTTAAAAACAAAAAACAAAACGTCTCTACTGAAAGAGTGACTTCTAAATTATTTTCAAAGGAGAAAAGGAAGACATGTTTTTTGTCATAATTTTTAAAGGGCCACCCTTATAACCTAGGAACACTAAACAAAAAAAAGAGACATCTAAACTGACATTTCTTCATCATAGGACAAAAATTCTTCAACATCTAAGGACCTTTATATTAAAGAGGGTTTTTAGGTACTACACTTTTATAAAAATAGAGGGGCTCAGTCGTTAAAAGTACTGGCTGCTCTTCCAGAGGACTTGCGTTTGGTCCCCAGCACCCACCCATGTGGTGGCTCACAACTAGCTATAACTTCAGTTTTAGGGGATCCGATGCCTGTTCTGACCTCCGAAAGCACCAGGCACACATGTGGGCACACATACCCACTTGTAGACACACACACACACACACACACACACACACACACACACACACACACACACACACAATTAAATAAGTAGTTTTTAAAGGGTGGAGAAAATCTAAGTCTAGGCAGCTTTAGTAAGAGTCAGGCCTGACGTGGACCTAAGGGAGATGGCGAGGCATCCGGGAAAATCAGAGAAGGAGCATGTGTGCCCTCCTATCAGGATAACAGTTGCCCTTGGTGGTTCCCATGCAGCCAAGGGGGAGGTGGAGTGTAGGGTCACTCTGCTCACCTGTAAGGCAACTGGGACCTAGGTGTCTAAGGCAAAAACTCCACCCTCCCCACACCTGTGATAAGCTGTCTTCAGCATTCCTTCCTCTAAACAGAGCTCTCAACTCTGGACCACTCCCCATGCACCAGTTCGTCAGCATCCTAAATGGGCACACCCAAAGACCTCAGTTCCACATTCAGCTTCCAGAGAGAGGAACAGGTCCCTGGATCAATGGCCATCGTGACTTCTAGAGCGGCTGTCTCACATTTCTAAGAGTGAGTGAATTCTATTCTTCTTCATTTGAAAGTCCATTATCCGATGTGCCCTGACCTGCTCTGGGTTTGAACAGTCTTTGAGAGAAAGAGAGTCTCTCTTGTATCTTTTCCTATTATGTGTGAGATTTGTTCTCCTCCCAAGGGACCAGGAACAGAGGCCACAGCCCAGCCCTGAGGGATGACTGTGAAAATGTTGACCTTTAGCAACAGTCCCTAACCACCGCTGATTGTGACAACCCAGAGTGGTTATGGGTGCAGCCAAAGAAACTGTCCCCAATCTGCTCCCAGATAAAGGTGTTTCTTGTATAGGACAACTCCTTTGATTCTGACATCCACCCAGACAACTGGACAATAGCACTGACTGGCATCCAGTGAGTGTCACTTCTGGGCAGAGAGACCATCTCCCTCTGCCCCTCACCTTTGTTCTATTTGTATGTACCTTCACTCTGTGCCCTAGGATAGAGGACATTATTGTGAAGGGACAGTGCTGTCAGAATTATGCCTAGAAAAGTGCCCACAGACACTAACGTACTACCATTGCTCCCCATCTCCCTTTCCCTGAGGAGCCTGTCTATTTTTCCAGCGGTCACCCTCTCTTTCCCCACCCCCTTCGCTAGCATCTATGTGCGGCAGGCAGGATCAACCAGGACATTATGCCCGCACTAGGAAGAGGGAGTTCATTTATCTACATGTTTGGAAAACCAAAAATCCAAACTGGGTGATGAGACAATCTAATCTTATAAGGATGTAACAAAAGATCCAATTGCTTTCTAGCGCATTTTTAAAAAAATATTTCTTTATTTTGTGTGGAGGAGGTGCACATATGTCACGTCACAGAACTTTGTATGATGGTCAGAGATTCTTGCCTTCTGCCTAATTGAGGCAGGTCTCTTACCGTTTCTGCTGCTACTCACCCCAGGCTAGCTGTCCTGCAAGCTTCTGGCAGATTCTCTCATCTTCACCTGCCATTTCCTCTGGGCACTGCAGATGGGTGCATCCAGTTTTTCTCATAGGCTCCAGGGATTTATTTCAAGTAGTCAGGCCTGCGTGGTGAGCCCCTTTCCCTCCTGAGTCAGCTCTCAGGCCCTGCTGCACTTTACTACCTAGATTGATGCAGGTCATTGCTTTTGTTACTGTTGCCATTTCTTCTCCAAATAGTACTGAGGATTGTAAGCCAAAGAGAAAAATACCCACTAATACCCATGAAAGGGGCCTGGAGAGATGGCTTAGCAGTTAAGAGTACTGGCTGCTCTTCCAGAGGACCTGGGTTCAATTCCCAGAACCCACATGACAGCTCCCGACCATCTGTAACTCCAGCTCAGAGGATCTGTCTCCCTCTTCTGTCCTCCATAGCACCAGGCATACATGTGGTATATAGATATCCTTGCAGGCAAAATACCAATACACGTAAAGCAAAAACTGTAAAAAGGAAAACCTATGTAAAACAAAACAAACAAAAATAATGGGCAAAGGCCAGTAAGATGGATCAGTGGGTAAAGGTGCTTGCCACCAAGCCTGATGACCTGGACTGGATCCCCAGAACCCACAGGGTGGAAGGAGAAAACCAACTCCCACAAGTTGCACCCTGACCTCCATCCATACAACACGGTGCAGGCCCACACACATACAATAAACAAACATCTTTTAAATGTTAAAAAGAGTGTGTGGGCCGGGCGGTGGTGGCGCACGCCTTTAATTCCAGCACTTGGGAGGCAGAGGCAGGTGGATCTCTGTGAGTTCGAGGCCAGTCTGGTCTACAGAGTGAGAACCAGGAAAGGCGCAACACTACACAGAGAAACCCTGCCTCGAGAAACCAAAAAAAAAAAAAATGTGTGGGGGAAAGGGGGAAGACATAGCAAACCCAACAGATGCTCAAGTCACTACTAGAGAAACAAAAAACAAGAAAACTCAAGTTAATATGAAATGGATTGTTCACAATTCCTCAACACTCAAAACAAATATAACAAACTAATTGAAACAAAGGAGAAAGAGTTCAAATCTATACTGTAAACTGTGAACCAGTTGCTGGCCATGGCAGCACACACCTTTAATCCCAGCAGAGGCAGGTAGATCTCTGTGAGCTGGCAGCCAGCCTGGTCTACACAGTGAGTTCCCAGACAGTCAGGGCTACACAGGGAAACCCTGTCTCAAAAAACAAACAACAAAAAAGTGACCAGTTTTCAAAGATGGTTCAAACAAGTGAACTATGGGTGCAGTAAGGAAATCAGAGGACAAAGTAAGCAAAATGAATGATAAATAGTAATGCAGAGGAAACAGCTAGAAACTAGAAAATAAAAACAGAAATTGGAAGTAAGTCAATCAACCAAAGAAAAGGCAAAGTTTGGAGTGTTGCTGACAGATTAGAGCAAGGAGAAGAAAGAATGTCAGGAGGGATGGGGAGATGTGCTGTGGGATGGACTGTATGTCAAATCTGTTGCTCTGATTGGTCAACAAATAAAACACTGATTGGCCAGTGGCCAGGCAGGAAGTATAGGTGGGACAAGGAGAGAAGAATTAAGGGAACAGGAAGGGAAAGGGAGACACTGCCAGCCGCTGCCAGGACAAGCAGCATGTGAAGATGCCAGTAAGCCATGAGCCACGTGGCAAGGTATAGATTTATGGAAATGGATTAATTTAAGCTGTAAGAACAGTTAGCAAGAAGCCTGCCACGGCCATACAGTTTGTAACCAATATAAGTCTCTGTGTTTACTTGGTTGGGTCTGAGCGGCTGTGGGACTGGCAGGTGATAGAGATTTGTCCTGACTGTGAGTCAGGCAGGAAAACTCTAGCTACAGAGATGGCTTAGCAGTTAAGAGCACTGACTACTCTTCCAGAGGACCTGGGTTCAGTTCTCAGCATCCACATGATGGCTTACAATTGCCTGTAACTTCAGTTCTAGGGGGAAATCTGACATCCCTTTCTGGCCTCTGTAGGCACTGCATGCAAATGGTGCACATACATGCAGGTAAAACACTTACTACACATCAAACAAAAGTAAATTTTTTTTTTGAGTCAAGGTTTCTCTGTATAGCCCTGGCTGTCTTGGAACTTGCTCTACAGACCAGGCTTGTCTCAAACTCACAGAGATCCACCTGCCTCTGCCTCTTGAGTGCTGAGATTAAGGCATGGGCTACCACTGCCCAGCTTAAAAATAAATCTTAAAAAATAATAATAAAGAATGTTTGAGCCGGGCAGTGGTGGCGCACACCTTTAATCCCAGCACTCGGGAGGCAGAGCCAGGCGGATCTCTGTGAGTTCAAGGCCAGCCTGGGCTACCAAGTAAGTCCCAGGAAAGGCGCAAAGCTACACAGAGAAACCCTGTCTCGAAAAACCAAAAAAAAAAAAAAAAAAAAAGAATGTTTGAAAGACAAGAATAACCAGGTAAGGTAACAATAAAGAAAAAAATTAAGCATGAGCACAACTTTAAAGACTTCTAATACATATCAAGAGATCTAATCTAAGAATGAATGGGGTAGAAGGATAAAGGCTAGAGTCAGAAACTGTTCAGTGAGTGAGATTACAACAGACATTTCTCAAAGTGAGGGAAAGACACAGATGTACAAGTACAAGAAGAACTTGGAACTTCAGATAAACACAACCAGAAAAGAACTTCTCTTCAGCTATGCTGTAAACTGCGCCTATTTGACTGGGCTGTGGTGGTGCACACCCTCAGTCCCAGCACTCAGGCAGGGCTGTGGTGGTGCACACCCTCAGTCCTAGCACTTAGAAAGGGGCAGCAGATCTCTGTGATTTCCAGGCCAGCCTTGTTGACTTAGAGTTTCTATTGCTGTGAAGATACACCATGACCATGTCAACCCTTGTAAAGGAAAACATTTAATTAGTGCTGCTTTACAATTTCAGAGGTTTAGTCCATTATCATCATGGTGGGAAGCATGGCAGCATGCAGACAGACATGGTGCTAAAGAAGTAGCTGAGAGTTCTACATCTGGATGGGCAGACAGCAGGAAGAGAGACACTGAGCCTGGCTTGAGCATCTGAAACCTCAAAGCCCACCCCGAGACACACTTCCTCCAACAAGGCTACACCTACTCTAACAAGCCACACCTCCTAATAGTGCCACTTCCTGTGGGCCTATGAAGGCCATTTTCATTCAAACCACCACATTCCACTCCCTGGCCCCCATAGGTTTGTAGCCATATTATAGTCCCACTTCAAAAGTTCCCATAGTCTACGACAGTATAGCACTGTTTAAAAGTCCAAAGTCTAAAGTCTCTTCTGAGATTCAAGCAATCTCTTAACTGTAATCCCCTGTAAAAGCAAAATGAAAAAGAAGATCACATTCTTCCAACATATAATGGCACAGGATATATATTACTATTCCAAAAGGGAGGAAAGGGAACATAACGAGGAAATCCTGGACTAAAGCAAGTCTGAAAACCAGCTGGGCAGATTCCAAACTCTGCATCTCCATGTCTGATGTCAAAACACTTTTCAGATCTCCAACTCTATTCAGCTTTGTTGACTGCAACACACTTCTCTCTCTTGGGCTGGTTCCACTCCCTGTTAACAGTTCTCTTTGGCAGGTATCCCACAACTCTGGCATCTCCAATATCTTGGGGTCCCCAAGACAATCCAGGCTTCACCTTCACAGCTTCAGGCAATGGCCTCTCTAGGCCTCCATGTGGGGACACCCATGACATACGCCTGGCCTTAGAGTTTTTCCTTACTTGCAGAGGGAGATCCCATAATCCCTTTCTTGTATCCTTGACTCTAAATGCAGAACCAAATGGCTGAAGCTGCCAAGTTCTGCTGCTTGCTGAGGCTGGAACATGGCCCCTTGTTCAAATCAATGTATATTTTGTATTTTTTCCTTGCTCAGCTTGCTCCTTTTCATTATAGATCTGCGTAAGTGTGGACACTTACAACCAAGCAACATAGTCAATACTAGGTTGTCTAGAAATCTCTGCCAAAGCTGTTAATCTATACATCTTCACTTTAGCCTCAGACAGATTTTTTTTTTGTACAAGAGCAGACAGTTGTAGATGTAACCAACTGTCTTATTAAATAAGAAACACAGAACCAATGCAAAGAAGAAAGCCAAGAGATCAGAGCTAAGAGCCTTACCTGCCTGCTACAGCTAGCCTCTTAAGCCAAGAGACCTCTCCGAAAAAGAGACCTACTTTCTGTCTGTTTGTCTTTATATAGACTTTCTGTTCTGCCTTCTCATTGGTTGTAAACCCAACCATGTGACTGCCTCGTCACTGCCTGTCTGTCCAGACCTCCAGACACACATTGGAGCGTGTGTCTCCAATGCTGGCTGTATCCTTGAACACACAGAGATCTACCTAGCTCTGCCTACCAAGTGCTGGGATTAAAGGCATGTGCCACAAACGCCCAGCTATGGCTTGCTATTAGCTCTGACCCCTGGGCAACTTTATTTATTAACATACAATTAAAATCACATTTCAGTACAAATAAAATACCACCATAGACAGTAGCCACATTCCTCACCAACATATCACAAGAATAGTCTCTAGGCCACATACTAATATTCTTCTCCTGTGAAACCATTTGAGCCAGGCTCTCACAGTTCAGTTCACCCTCAGCACCACTCTCTTCCACACTCCTGCTGGGATGGCCCATAAAGCAGCACTTAAAGCATCCAGCTGCTTTTCTAATCCAGAGTGCCAAAGTCCGTATTACTCCAAACAAAAGCATGGTCCAGCCTATCACAGCAATACCCCAGTCTCTGGTACCGTCTTCTATCTTAGTCGAGGTTTCTATTGCTGTGAAGAGACACCATGACCACGGCAACTCTTATAAAGGAAAACATTTAATTGGGGTTGGCTTACAGTTTCAGAGGTTTAGTCCATTATCATCAGGGCAGGAAGCATGTCAGCATGCGGGCAGACATGGTGCTGGAGAAGGAGCTGAGAGTTCTACATCTGGATCAGCAGACAGCAGGAAGAGAGACACTGGGCCTCCCTTGAGCATTTGAAACTCAAAGCCCACCCACAGTGACATACTTGCTTCAACAAGGCCACACATACTCCCACAAGGCCACACCTCCTAATAGTGCCACTCCCTGTCGGCCTATAAGGGCCATTTTCAATCAAACCACCACACTTGTCTACATAGTGAGACCCTGTCTTTAAAAAAGAAGAAGGGACGTGTATTGTAGTTAAAATGCCAGAGCTACCAAGCAAAGAAACAATACATAAGCTGCAAGAGGATAAAGCCAGCATACCTAAAGCCAAGCCTGTCGGAAGAACGTCAGCCCTTTCAGCGTAAGTCATGAAAGGTAGCAAGCTGGAATACTAGACTTTATACCCTGAAAGTAAATAGCTGTAAACTAAGAACCCAGGCTGACAGGCTTGCATGGCAGGGGCCTTTACCCAGTGGACCATCTGATCAGACCTTGAGTTCATCTTTCTCTCTCTCCCCTTCCCACCTCCACTCTGAGATAGGGTCTATTAGCTAGCCTGGAACTGATACATAGACCGGGCTGGCCTCCAACTCACAGAGATCCACCTGCTTTTGTCTCCTGAGTGTTGGGATTAAAGGTGCATCCTACCACTCCTGACTTAAGTTGACTTTTTGTTTTTCCATGTGCTTTGCCTGCATATAACATGTGCTTGCTTAGTGCCTTGGGAGGCCAAAAGAGGGTGTCAGATGCCCTGGTACTGGAGTTACAGATTGTAGATGAATTTCTAAACAGTCTTATTAAATAAGAAACACAGAGCCAAATACAGAGTTAAAAGCCCAAGAGATCAGAGCACTAGCAAAGAGCCAAGACTACCTTTAGCTTACCACTCACTGCCATTGCTTCCCCTGAGAAAGCATTTCTTCCCGTCTGAATTATCTTTTTATTGCCTTTCTGTTCTGCCTTCTCATTGGCTCTAACCCAACCACATGACTTCCTCGTCACTGCTTGTCTATACAGATCTCCAGGTCTCTATGGTTGGTACTGGGATTAAAGGTTTGTGTCATCACTCTTGGCTGTGTGTAGCTGGAGAGCTTCTCTCCAGGTCCCGCCAAATCCTGGCAGTCTGACAGCTCACTTATAAAATAAACACACAGATGCTTATATTATTTAAACTGTTTGGCCTAATGGCTCAGGCTTCTTGCTAACTGTTCTTATATCTTAAATTAACCCATTTCTACTAATCTCTAAGTTGCCACATGGCTCGTGGCTTACTGGTATCTTTACATGTTGCTTGTCATGGCCGTGGCTGGCAGCATCTCTCTGACTCAGCCTTCCACTTCCCAGAATTCTCTTTTCTGCTTGTCCTGCCTATACTTCCTGCCTGGCTACTGGCCAATCAGCATTTTATTTATACAAAGCAATATCCACAGCAGCTGTGTCCTTGACCACACAGAGAATCTGCCTGCCATGTAATCAGATTAAGGGCATGGGCTACCACCACCTGACTTCTGTTCCTAGCTCAATAATGACCTCTGATCTCCAGTCAAACTTTATTTATTAACATACAAATAAAATCACACTTCAGCACAATTAAAATATCACCACATTTCCCCCTATTATTCTAATAAAAAGAAAGAAGAAAAAAGTTATAACTAATATAAGAAAAACTATATGCAATAAGTATAATAGCTATACACAATATATAAGCAACAAATACCTAAACAATGTCTACTCCATTTGCATTTGGCAAACTCAGAGAAAATATTCTATTATCTATCCTATTTTGGTAAGTCCAAAATATGCCTGATTCACTTTCTATCCTAACTTATATTACTAACAGAGTTATCTTATAATGTCTTTCAAATTTATACACTTATACCTCTTTAGTGAGCTTCTTTTTGAAATTCTTAACAAGAAAAACTATAACTATAACTGTCTAATCTTCAACTCCCTCAGAGACCCGAGAAGGAAATAATATTACCTAAAAAACCAGGAAGTGCATGAAAGTGGCTTCCAAAAAAAATGTGAGTTGACAGAAACAGTCAGCTGCCTGGACAGTCACCTGAGGTTTCTCTGAAACATTGGGGCATCATCTTCAGCCTATAGGCTTGGTGTTTCTGACAGACGCATTTGTGAACTAGGATGTACACAAGGCCTACAGTTTGACCTCACATTCGGTGAGAATAGTCCATGTACCAGAAACACCTGAATTCCACTAGTGTCTTGTCATGATTCAGGACTTTAAATTCTGGAAATTGTTGATGTTTTTGGAATTCAGCTGTTCATTCTTCTTGGCTTGTGTGTGTGGCTTCATCTCGGTATCCTGTTCTTCTCTGCATCCCATTCTTCTCGGCTTGTGGGTGGCTTCATCTCTTTTATTAAATGCCAGTCTACCATTGAGAGGTTAGACTCCATCAGCTTAGTTACTCTTTCAAGAATAACTGTTTCAGGTGCTGTTCCACTGTACATCAGAAGCCATTGGTCCACTTCCTATTCAGCTGCCTTCAAAGAAAGGAGCACTGTACCTTTTCTGGATTGTAAAGGCCACTTCAGGGATGGTGCCATATTGTCCTGGCCTCAGAGAATGTCTGTTGTTAAAGCCACTACCACACTTGTCTTGGCAAGAATCGATAGTCCTTTGTTTCATGTCCTGTCTGTTCACTTTGTCCTGTTTGTCAGCAGTCGATTCAAGGACACTTTGTTGTCCAGTGCTGTGGGGCCCTGACCCCTGTTCCTTGGGTAGCTGTTGCCTTGCTTGCTGACTTTGATCAGATATCCTCCCTATGCTAATTCCCTGCTGGTTTCCTTCCTCCTAAACAGCTTACCAGAGGTTCCTTGTTTGTGTATCCTGCATATTGGTGTAAACAGCTAGGATGCAAGAATGTAAAACATCTGTAGTGAACTTCTGCCCTCCAGGGTTCTCCCACTGTGCTGTAAGCCTGTATTTAAGGCCTCTTCCCTCCTTCAATAAAGGGTCTCATTCTACTGAGATGAATGACCTGCTGTCTTGTCTTTGTTTTAATCTTCAGCCCCTTGCTCGGACATGGTGAATGGGTAGTAGCACGGGTGCTACAAGTGGAGGTCCCACCGAGATCTGAGAAAGAAAGGATGCACTGAAGGACACCCAAAGAAAGGCTGGCCAGTATTTTAAAAGAAGGTAAAAGCCGGTGAATTGTTATGGGTGCCGCTAGTTCGTAGTCGCTCCTGGAGGAACAGTTAATTGGACTGCTGAAGCAACAGAGCACCACCGTTAAGAGCAGGATGGCTAAAGATTTCATTGAGAGCCTCCAAAATGTTAGTTCCTTGCTGTGGGATGTTCTGTATGGCAAATGTGTTGCTGATTGGTCAATAAATAAAACACCGATTGGCCATTGGCTGGGCAGGAAGTATAGGCGGGACAAGGAGGAGAATAAAGCTGGGAAGTGGAAGGCTGAGTCAGAAAGACACTGCCAGCTGCCATGATGACAAACAGCATGTGAAGATGCTGGAAACCATGAGCCATGTGGCAAGGTATAGATTAATAGAAATGGATTAATTTAAGCTGTAAGAACAGTTAGCAAGAAGCCTGCCATGGCCATACAGTTTGTAACCAATATAAGTCTCTGTGTTTACTTGGTCGGGTCTGAGCAGCTGTGGGACTGGCAGGTGAGAGAGATTTGTCCTGACTGTTGGCCAGGCAGGAAAACTCTAGCTACAGTTCCTGGTTTCTGGTCTCTGGGGGATTTAATATACCAGACTGTGAACAGATTAAGATTGACTTACAAAAATGCTTGCATGCAGAAGGGCCTGATTCCATACCCTTAGCTACTTTCTCTTTGTGGTACTTGGTTAAAGATGCGTTGCTTAGTGATAATGTCAAAGTTCAAGAACAATTAACTGAAGCTAAAGCTGTGTTGGAGGAGTCTCAGATAGAGGAGGCTTTCAGATCCCTTCAAACTTCTGATGTTTCTGATTCTGCAGAGTCATCTTCAGAGGGTGATGATAAGGAAGTCAGATTAGAAAAGGATACTAGATGCTTAAGAGGGAAATCACAGAGGGAAATGCTGACTTTTGTAGCACAGAGGTCCTTCCTTCTGCACCCATAGAGGGGCTAATGGGGGGAGTTGCTTACCTGGTTATAGAGACTCAAAGTGCTCAAGGTTGGTGGCAAAGGGAACACAATCCCCTAGATTTTAAAAGCATCAAACAGCTTAAGGAAGCTGTAATGTCATATGGGCCCCATGCTCCTTTTACCACAGCTATACTTGAATCTTTTTCTGCCTTAAATTGTACCCCTAGTGATTGGATGCAGTTGTGTCATGCTGCTCTCTCTGGGGGGGGGATTATTTAATTTGGAGGAGTGAGTTTAAAGAACATTGTCAAACTACAGCTAATAGAAATGCCACTGCAGGCTTCCCGGCTCATAATCTTGAGATGCTCACAGGTACAGGGCAGCATGCCACTTTACAAGCATAGATTTTGTATGATCCCACAGTTTATGCACAGATTAGAGTAGCTGCTACCAGAACATGGGAAGGGCTGCCTAATAAAGCTGCTGGTGAACAACTATCTAAAGTCATTCAAGGGCCGTCAGAACCATTTGCAGAATTTGTAGATAGTCTGCTTCAATTCGCAGGTAGATGTAGTGCGTAGCCTTTCCAGCTTTGACCTGGAAATGCCACCCCCATTGAGACTTTGGTAACTGTCACGCCTACAAGGTGGGGCCAAGAGAGGAGGACCCTGAAGACCCGAGATCCTGATGGGCCGGCTCTCTTGGTTCCTGGACCCTGGACGCTGGAGGTAGACCAAGCAGAGTTCTCCAGAGAACACTGCCGGACTACGCTACACCTTTCCCAGACCTTGTAACCTATCCCTTCACTTGTAAGTTACCCCACAAAATAAACCTCCTTTTAACTACGTGGAGTTGCCTAAATATTTTAACCAATATCTGGTCCCATAGGTAGAGTATTTGGGGATGCTGATCAAGCCATGCCTATAGTAAAGCAATTGGCCTTTGAAAATGCCAATAAATATTGGAAGGAGGCCATTAGGCCCCATAAAAATAAGAGCTTAAATAATTATCTTAGTATATGTAGAGATATAGACGGGCATCATATCATGGAACAGGTAATAGTTTCAGCCATGAGGGAGAAATATTCTGGAGGAGCCCACCAAAAAAACCTGTTTTGGATATGGCCAGCAAGGTCATTTTAAGAAAAATTGTCCTCAAACTCAAGCAGTGGCAAAGACACCGGGACTTTGCCCCCAATGTTAAAAGGGCCATCACTGGAGTAATGAGTGCTGATCTAAGGTTGATGCTCAGGGAAATCTGTTACCACCTTTGGGAAATGGGCAGTGGGGGGTCCGGAGCAGACCTAATAATGTCAAAGGGGCCATCACTGGACTAATGAGTGCTGATCTAAGGTTGATGCTCAGGGAAATCTGTTACCACCTTTGGGAAATGGGCAGTGGGGGGTACGGAGCCCTGGGTACACCTGTCCCAAGCCCAGTTTCCCACCAGCCTATCCAGTTTGTTCCTCACAGAAATCCCTTTCTGTCCAAGACCTTATCAGAGGCACCCCCAAAAGTGCAGGATTGGACCTCTGTGCCTCCGCCAGAGCAGTATTAGCACCTCAGATGGGCCCCCAGGTTCTCAGTACTGGAGTCATGGGTCCACCACCTGCAGGATCTTTAGGCCTGATTCTGGGCAGGAGCAGTGCTCTCATGCACGGTATTAGAGTAATTCCAGGAGTGATAGATAAAGACTCTGAAGGAGAAATCAGAATCATGGTTGAGGCTGGTAAGGGGGTGACAGTTATTCCCCAGGGTGCTCGCATAGCACAACTGCTTTTGATGCCCCGCTTTCATACTAACAATCCTTTTCTTAAACCACATAGAGGTGAGGGTGCATTTGGCTCTATGGGCCCTCTAGCCTGCTGGGTTTCCACCTCAGAACAAAGACCCATGCTAAATTTAAAAAATTAATGATCGCAATTTTCAGAGTC
This sequence comes from Peromyscus californicus insignis, assembly GCF_007827085.1. NCBI lineage: Eukaryota > Metazoa > Chordata > Mammalia > Rodentia > Cricetidae > Peromyscus > Peromyscus californicus. The sequence goes on along the minus strand of NW_026294402.1, from coordinate 112,857,007 downwards.
TTTTAGATACTGGTGCTGACACTTCAGTTATCTCTATAAAACATCGGCCCAAAACATGGCCCCAAACATGGCCCCTTAGAGATTCCACCTCTAACCTACAGGGTATCGGCACAGCTCAGATGCCATTACAGAGCAGGCTACTCTTAAATTGGAAGGATAAGGAAGTTCATACAGGAACTTTTCAACCCTTTGTGCTACCTGACATTCCAGTGAACTTGTGGGGCCGGGATATATTAGACGGTATGGGAGCAGTGCTTACTACACAGCCTGTACAACAGATGCTGAAGAGTCAGGGCTACTGCCCGGGCAGAGGCTCAGGGAAAATGTTGCAAGGAGATCCACTCCCTGCGGCAGACAAAAGCTGTATTACTAGATGTTACAAAAGCTGGGGATACTAGAGGATTAGAGTTTTTTCCATAGGGGTCACTGCACAGCACCCTTCAATAACACAACCAATAAAAATCACTTGGAAAAGTGATGACCCTGTATGGGTGGAACAGTGGCCCCTTACTAAAGAAAAATTGGAGGCTGTGAACGCATTAGTTAAGGAACAGTTAGATGCTGGACATATCATTCCTTCCACTTCACTTTGGAACACACCTATATTTGTTATTAAAAAGAAGTCAGGAAAATGGAGGCTATTACAGGATCTTAGAGCTGTAAATAAAACCATGCTTCTCATGGGAGCAACACAGCCTGGCTTGCCTGCCCTTGTGGCAATTCCTAAACATTGGCACTTAATTGTGATTGACTTGAGGGATTGTTTCCTCACCATTCCTTTACATCCCAAGGACAGTCCTTGCTTTGCTTTAAGTGTTCCATTGGAAAATCTCAAAGAATCTAATCAGAGATATCAGTGGGCGGTTTTGCCCCAAGGAATGACCAATAGCCCTACTATATGTCAAATTTATGTGTCTTTGGCCATAGCTCTAACTGGAAAAGCTTTCCCAGATGTTTATATAATTCACTATATGGACGATATTTTATTGGCTGCTGAAGGCAAAAAACTTATTTTCAAAAACAAGAGGTGCTTAGCCTGGTTAATTTACAAATAGCCCCAGAAAAGGTACAGGTATCCTTTCCCTATCATTATTTAGGCCATGAATTGTTATGCACAGGCATACGTCCACAAAAGATTACTCTGCTTACAGATCAGCTACCCACACTTAATGATTTCCAAGGCTTTCTGGGAGATATTCAATGGCTTTGGTCCACTTTAAAGATTCCAACAGGTCAACTTTGTCCTTTGTATGATGTCTTAAAGGGCGACCCTGATCCTTTATCTCCCCATGAATTAACAGCTGAAGGGCGTACAGCCCTGCAACATATACAAGAGGCCCTGGAGCAGGCTCACGTGCAATATATAGATCTTTCTTCTCCCTTATTATATTTGATATTTTGTTTTTCTCATTCACCTACTTGAGTGTTTTGGCAGACAGGTCCTATTCTATGGGTACATTCCCCAGCTTCTTCAGTGAAAACCATTACTCCTTATCCTCAGGCTATTTCTCAGATTATATTTAAGGGAATCAAGATTAGTGTTCAAACTTTTGGTAAGGAGCCAGATATTGTAGTGACCCCGTACACCCAGTCTCAAATAGCATGGGTGCAAGCTAATGATAATGATTGGACCATATTGATATGCTCCATGCAGGGTCGGTTTGATACTCACTACCCCTCTAATGATGTGTGTCAATTTTTTAAATTGCATCCTGTTATATTTCCCAAGATAGTGCAGATGACTCCTATTCCTCAGGCCCGTGTGGTATTTACTGATGGCACTTCACGTGGTTTTTCTGTGGTAGCTTCTGGTAATATAGCAAAGAGAATGAAAGTCCAGGGCACTTATGCCCAGATGGCAGGGGTACAGGCACTGTTGCTTGCTTTACAGATGTTCTCTGATGAGCTTGTAAACATTTATACTGATAGCCAATATGTGGCACATGCCATTGTGCCTTTGGAGACAACAGCCTACATACCATCCATCTCTCCCATTCATGAATATTTATTGCAAGTACAAGGACTCATTTGGTCCTGCTCACATAACCTATATGTGGGCCATCTTAGAGCTCATACTCAATTACCTGGACCTCTAAGTGAAGGTAATCAGAGGGATGATGCCATTATTCGTATGGCTGTCATTACTTTGTTCCACCTTTGAAAAGGCTACTCAGTTGCATCAATGTTATCATCTTAATGCTGGATCTCTTCATCATCATACGGCATAACCCAGGAACAAGCCATCCAGATAGTTAAATCATGTCCTATTTGTGTTGAATTTTTACCTGTTCCTCATTTGGGAGTTAATCCCCAAGGACTTTTACCTAATCATGTGTGGCAAAGGGACATGTGCCTTCCTTTGGAAACTTACAATATGTCCATGTGTCTATCGATACATATTCTTCTTTAATTTTTACCTCCGTCCATTCAAGTGAGAAGGTTAAGGATATAAAGAATCATTGCCTTCATGCTTTTGTTTATATGGGAGTGCCAAAAATGCATAAAGACTGATAATGGTCCCACCTACAGCAGCACAGGATTTTCAAAATTCTGCCAAGATTTTTCTATTGTTAATAAGACTGGTATTTCCTATAATCCTCAAGGACAGGCTATAGTAGAATGCTGCCATCATACCTTAAAAACATATTTTGCTAAATTAAAAAGGGGAGAGCTAGGGGCTCATCTTTCCTCTCCACATTCTATTCTTTCCCTTGTTTTATATATTTAAAAATTTTTATCAGTGGGTTCTGCTGGAATATCTGCTGCAGATAAGCACTGGAGGGCTCCTGTTGCAAATCATCCTCTGGTACAATGGAAGGATCTTTCTACTGGAACTTGGAGAGGACCCAATCTGGTGCTGGTGTGGGCCCGGGGGTTCTGTTTGTGTCTTTCTGCAGGACAATGAGGTTCCTCTTTGGATTCCCAAGCACTGTGTGTGCCCTGTGGTTGCTGCCGAATCCCAACATGGCAGAGACCCATTGGGCCTTCATGAAAAGCTCTCCCCTTATGATGCCAGTGGTGACTGAGAGCCCAATACGGCCGGCCTTCACAAGCATTAATGTAAGCCTAGGAACTGTAGCCATGCGGTTAGATTCTTCAGAAGGTAATGAATGGTAACTGCTTTTTCAAGAATGTTTGAGAACGTGTCACCCAGGTACCTTGGAGATTAAAGGTACCTTGGAGATTAAAGGGTAACCCTGACATTTGGTAGTATGGTCACTGACCTCCATTTGTTAACAGTAGCATGCCAGCTAAGCCTTTTCATTTTTGCAATCCTTATCAAGCTGGTGTAGTACCTACCTTTTCAGGAATGGCTCTGTGCAACATTTATGGCCTCCTGAAATTCATCTAGCCCCCTTTTAAGATACCTTAAAATTTGTGAGCCTGAAATGTAGCCATTATGAGACCATTAGTTCTGCTCCTTTTGTGTTCTGTCTCTGTTTTTCTTTGTGGTTCTTAATTGTTCTTTTTCAGAGCTGCCAGCTTAAGTCATGCTGGAATCAAAAAATATGGGCCTTGGTGGTTCGTGTTCCTGGAGTTGTATCCATGCCAGTGGACCATGGCAGTAAGACACAGATGGTGCTCACACGCTCCAGAAGAGAATTTGACTTCACTGCAGCTGTTGTTGCTACTACAGCGATAGCGGCCACTGCTGCTACTATTTCTGGGATTGCTATTTCACAGTTGGTTACTACAGCTGGTACAGTGGAGACCCTGGCAGTAAAAGTAGCTACCACAGTTAATTACTCCTTCATTCTATTGGGTATGAGAAATTCATTTCAGCAGTAATATACATTTTGATTGGCTTTGGTAGTTATAAATTAATAATACTTGAGTTCCACTTACTTTTGGAGGACTCCAATTTGCAGTAAGGCTCATCAAGGAAGGGAATGGCTCAATTGCCCTTAGCCTACTGGTTATGGGTGGGTTAGGACTTCTGTTGGTCTTTTCTGTGTCAAATGCACAGATTGCAAGCCCAGCACCACTTTGAGATCTTTGGCAGCAGTTAACCCTACAGCTCACACATGGTTGAGCCTGTATGATAATGAGTATTCAATGACGGGTAATTCTTGGGGGACACCCACCAACCTCAGACAGAGGGCCTGCGAGGCCTGGGCAGGTGTCTTGAAGACTGGTAAGATGATGTGCTGACATACCATGTAACCTAGACAGAAGCTCATTTTTCTTTTTAGTAAGGGGGGAATCTGTTGGGCCCTGCCCCTCTTTCCTTGGGTAGCTGTTGCCTTGCTTGCTGACTTTGATCAGATATCCTCCCTATGCTAATTCCCTGCTGGTTTCCTTCCTCCTAAACAGCTTACCAGAGGTTCCTTGTTTGTGTATCCTGCATATTGGTGTAAACAGCTAGGATGCAAGAATGTAAAACATCTGTAGTGAACTTCTGCCCTCCAGGGTTCTCCCACTGTGCTGTAAGCCTGTATTTAAGGCCTCCTCCATCCTTCAATAAAGGGCATTCTACTGAGATGAATGGCCTGCTGTCTTGTCTCTGTTTTAATCCTCAGCCCCTCACTAGGACATGGTGAATGGGTAGTAGCATGGGTGCTACACAGTGGCTAACTTTTGCCACAATGAACGTTGACTCCATATGCAGTTTCTTCAATGCCCATATCTTCTCTGAAGTAGATTGGTGCTGCCAGGAGCTAACATGTCTCATAGTCATAAAAAAAGAAAAAAATTCTCAGTTATTAAAACATTTTAAATGCTCTATTCTGCAGATCTCTGAAAGGTTTGAAGATGACCTGTCCATATATCTGCTTGACCTTGAAAACATATCTAATATGACTACAAGTTTGATTGTAATGTCTAACTACTAATTTTCATTTCATTATATCCTAATAGTTGGTAATAATAACATTCAAGGATTAGAAAATTGCATTACATTGTTAAATGAACTGTATAAGTACAATATCTTGAACAAGATTAGAAATATATATATAGCATTTTCTGACAATATCAGTCTCAATATATATAATTTGTATACAATATACAAAAATCCAATCCAATGTAAAGTATTTAAAACTAGTAATTGTCTTTTAAAACTAGATTCAATAATCTATCCTTTTATCTACATCATATCTACATCTTCTCTTTGCTTTTCAGAGTAGATTCAATAATCTACCCTCTATTCTATCATTTCTATATATCTTCTTCTTTTTTTCTCAAACAAGAACCTTAAATCTAATCTCCTTTGCTTAGCCCTTTTCCTAACCATTAACAACAACTTATAACCAAACCTCCTAAACAATGAAAATTATCCCAAGCCCTATTATCAAAACCTATTGAAAGACCAAAAACTACCCGTTCCACACCACCTCTTTGGGAATGTTGGCGTTGTATTCTTAAAATTGCTTCCTGCTGGTTGTGGGCGAAGGCATATTTATTCTGAAAAGAAAAATTTTGGGTTAATTGTCAAATTCTAGGAAAGGTAGCTATATCCTTTATTGTCCAGTCTTTGCATAATGCCAAAATTCAGGGCTTATGTAAGTCCTTATTCAAGAAGTCTGTGAAATTGGATCATCTCAGCTAGCCATATCAAAATTGCTCTGAGCAGTTTGTAGTCCAAAGCTGATCTGTAGGTGATATTTGTCAGCTTAGTGGTATTATTATTGTCCATGTAAAATTGTTGTTGTGGGGCCCCATAATCTTTCTGGAGACTTCAAGTTTGATGTTAGGCCTGGTCATGATTTCCTGCAGAAAACTGATAGAGACTTGAACACAAAGTCATGTGAAGGCAGCTAATTGAAACCTTTTTTCTAGAATTAGTTAGTACTCTATATGACCACTAGTATCTTAAAAAAGTTTAAATATATATATATTAATCTTGTAAATTCTGATATAAAACTCATACTTAAAAAAGTTTAAAGAATCAGAATAGAATCAAAGAATTGAGATTAGTAGCAATAGAATAGTCCCTTAATTTTTTTCTCCTGTACCATATCAGAAGATGGTTCTTTCTTCTGGCATGATACAAGGAGTTTGTATTTTCCTTTTAACAACATGCTTGAGTTTAAAGAAGGAGAGAGCCATTCTCCAACTCCAAAGCCAGCTTTAATTTTTAATTGAACTGGGACTACAAGAAGATCATTTGTGTTAAATGTCTTTGGAGAAGAGCAGAAACAAACATTTAGGAAGACTTATGAAATTTTATAGAAGATATACCAATAGGCCAATTTACTCTTTTTCTTGGGACATTTTTTCTAGATGATTTGTCCTTTTTTTTCAGATGTCTCATTTGTCCACTGTTCTTCAGATTCTTTAGCTTTCATTCTCCTAAAAGACAAAAACAAAAACCTTTCCCCAAGACTAACTTTGGGAAGGTTCCCTTTTGGCAAGTTATATCTGATTAAATGAAAAGGCATATGTTAACGGTATAAGTTAGTTTAAATTGGATGGTCACGTTGGTTGATGAACTATCACCTCTTCTAATTAAGAGGTCTCTCTTGTTCAAATTGAACCTTTATCAATTTTGATGGTATCCACAGCTTATCTTCTCCTGTAGAACAAAAGCAAAAACCTCCATCTCCAACCTAACACATATCCTGGTTTCCTTCTGAGGCCAGCACATCCTTAAAGTATATAGGGTGATTTAATTCTGTAGTTTTTTCTATTATCCAATGTCTCTCTGTAGCTGTTGTTCCTTTCTCATTAGCACTGAGAAAATTCAAAGTTAATAGAGCATTATGCAGTCTATTTCTGGGGGTTTTTGCTACCCCTTTCTGTTTATTTAGCATATCCTTTAGGGTTCTGTTTGATCTTTCTATAACTGCTTGGCCTGTAGGATGATGTGGTATACCTGCAATATGCTTTACATTATAATGAGCAAAAAACTGTTTTATTTTAACAGAGATATATGCTGGAGCATTGTCAGTTTTAATTTGTGCAAGTATACCCATGATGGCCATAACTTCTAGCAAATGAGTGATTACAGAATCACCTTTTTCAGAACAAAAAGCAGTTGCCTATTGAAATCCTGAAAAAATATCAATGGTATGGTGTACATATTTCAGTTTTCCAAATTCTGCAAAGTGAAACACATCCATCTGCCAGATTTCATTCCTCTGAGTACCCTTTGGGTTACATCCTGCTGGTAATGGAGTCTGATTGTAAAAGGAACAAGTAGGACATTGCCTCACAATTTCCTTGGCTTGTTGCCAGGTTATGGAAAAATCCTTTTTTTAAACCTTTACTATTGACATGATGTTTTTAATGAAATTCTGAGGCCTCCAGAACATTTCCTATCAATAATTTATCAATCTCATCATTACCTTGTGCTAGAGGGCCTGACAGACCAGTATGGGATCAGATGTGAGTTATATATAAAGGATGATTCCTATTCCTGATTATATCTTGTAACTGAATAAATAGTGAAGTGAATTCTGATGCATCAGGGATAAATTCTGCAGTCTCAATATGTAATACCACTCTTTCAGCATACTGAGAGTCAGTAACTATGTTGAGAGGTTCTGAAAGATCCATTAATACCAACAGAATAGCATACAATTCTGATTTTTGAACTGAATTATAAGGACTTTGAACCACTTTACTTAAATTTTATGATTTGTAACTTGCCTTTCCTTGTTTATTTGCATCTGTATAAATTGAATGAACTCCAGATATGGGTATTTCTCATACAATTTGATGCAAAATCCAATCAGCTCTCATTATAAGTTCAATTCTATCGCTTTTGGGATATTTGCTGTTAATCTCTCCCAAAAAAATTACTGTAAGCTCTTTGCCAAGGTTCACTTTCTGTCCATAATTTATCAGTGTCCTCCTTAGTTAAAGGTATGACAATTTCTGCTGGGTCTATTCCTGCTAATTGATGAAGTCTCAATTTTCCTTTCAAAATAAAATCAGAGATTTTTTCCACATAAGTTTTTAATTTTTTATTTGGTAAAAATATCCATTCCATTATAATATCTTCTCTCTGCATTAAAATTCCTGTAGGAGAATGCCTACAGGGTAAAATAATCAAAATGTAATACAGCTTTGGATCAATTTTACCTTTAAAATATCTGATACCTTAATTGACTTACAAGTCTGTGTAGAACAGTAGCTATCTGAGGGAATTTCAAAACAGCTACTTAGCATCCGAAATGGGAATCCAAAGAGAAAGAAAGAGAGAGAGAAAAAAGAAAGAAAGAAAGAAAGAAAGAAAGAAAGCATAGTCACATTTCCTGGCTAAAAGCTGAAATCCAGCCACGAGTTCTGAGTCAAGCCTGGGCTACAGCTTCCTTAAGGTCCGACCATGTGAGTTGGCATTTCAGCTGAAAGCAGCTCTATCAGAAGATGAGAGTAGCATTACAGTTGAGTGCAGCCAGACCTTAGTTAAAAGCCCCAGAGGTCAGAGAGCAGTAGCTAAGAGCTGAGACCAAGACCGCCTTCTTACCACCCCCTGCCGCTGCCATCCTTCCCCTGAGAAAGAGACCTACTTCCTGTGTGTCTGTCTTTTTATTGACTTTCTGTTCTGCCTTCTCATTGGTTGTAAACCCAACCACATGACCTCCTCGTTACAGCTGTCTATACAGACCTCCAGGTCTCTATGGATGGTATTGAGATTAAAGGCATGTGTTTCCAAACTGGCTATGTACTTGAACACACAGATATTCACTGCCGTGGGATTGGATTAAGGGCGTGTGCTACCACTGCCAGACTTCCGCCATGGCTTGCTATTACCTCTGATCCCCAGGCAACTTTATTAACATACAAATAAAATCACATTATACCACAAAAAAAATATCACCACAAACTATATTTTACACATGTATGAGAATGTCCTAAAGAAACCAGAATTTTGAATAATTGTTAGGAGGAAGAGAGAAACAGATGGAGGGAAGACTTTTGGGAGAACATTTCCAAGAAGACCTCTCAGCAGGGCAGACAGAATCATCACATGACTATCTCCCTCTCATTTAACAGAGTTTTCCAATGGATATCCATAGTGCCATGTAGTAGATTGGTTGACATACTATTTAAAAGGTAAGAAACATTCAATGACCTTTACAGTGGTGGTGCATGCCTTTAATCTCAGCACTTGGGAGGCTGAGTCATAGTGATCTCTGTAGGTTCCAGGTCAGCCTGGCCTACAGAGCAAGATCCAAAACAGGCACCAAGCTACACAAAAGAAACCCTGTCTCCAAAAAACCAAAAAAAAACCCCAAAAAACCAAAAAACAAAAAACACACAAACAAACAAAAACTCCAAGAAACATTCAATGGATATGCAAATGAAAGAGCATGGTAACCTCCCCCATCAGGATCTTAGGCCTACATCTTGAGTAGGACAGATGGAATACCTCACCCCTGTTACATATAAACAAACAGACAGACAGACAGACAGACAAATAACAAAAAAATCCAGGCCCAATAAGGGGCTGGGCTTGGCCCTTAGCTTGAGTGTTTGTCTGGCATGTGTGAGGATGAGCTCCTCCCATCGGGGATGGTAAAGAGAGAGAAGGAGGGAACAGGGAGAGAGAGAGTCATAAAGAGTAGAAGTGGTTTCAATGTCAAAAACAGAATATAACAAAGATCACAGAACAAGAAGGAAAAATATCAAATATGCCACTTATAAATTAAGCAGGACTGTGCTTAATTTCCACTTTTAACACAAACGAAGGTTTTAATTTTGAAAGTTTTCTTTCCACCCCGATGACCTTTGAGGATCAACTAATCATGTCTTAGAGACATGGTTTCATGGGTCCAGCCTAGCCTGGAATTCGCCTTTTCCACAGACTGGCCTAGTACTCCCCATGCAGCAGGCTGGCCTTGAACTCCTCATCTTCCTGTCCTTGTCTCCCAACTTCTGGGGTTAGGGATGTTCTAAAGTACTCACACTAATACTTTTTAAAATTTCTTTCTGGAGGTCGAACCCATTGGCCTCCAGCATGCGAGGAAAACACTCTATCTGTCCTTGGGGGATTTTCTTAGATCAATTCTTTGCACGTGATACCATATGAATCTGAAATCGATTTTTGATTAAATTAAAAAATAGCCATATACAAAGATTTAGCCACTGGTTTTATTATCAACCTTGACCTCCAATGAACAAGTGAAGTTTCACTTTGTTAATTTCCATTTCCGTTTTATTTTGGGAATGAAGAAAACTTTTAGGACCTGGTATGTGGGGATGGGACAAAGAATTCATGAGAATGTAGGAAGGGGTTGGGAAAACGGTTTTCCTGTTTCTATCTGTTGCCCAAAATCAGGCATTACAAACCATAAAGACATGCAAAGGTCGATTTCTCCTCTCGACCACCACCACCCAATAGCACCTGTGCGCATACACACACACATGAACACTTGCACACAGGTGGGTTCTTGAAGGTTAAGTGTCACCGCCCTGCCTGGGTGGGGCTTTCTTGGAAGCCAGGCTTAAATAGGGAACTGTGGCCCTCTCCAAACACTCTTGATCAGTCAGTCATCCTGATCACATCTCTCTCCTAGAGGGTCCACAGAGTCTCTTGCAGAAGAAGCCAGACAACAGCTGTCCCTGAAGGACACCAACAGTGCACAAGTCCATCAGCTGCATCAGACCTTGTCTTGCAACTCTGGTCAAGTGCCAAGGCTCATTGGCACCATGATGCCAGGAGTGCGTCCCCGCAGCCCCACCGCCAACCCTCTGCCTTGCTGGGCACCACAGCCAGAAGGACCCAAGCCTGCCAAGCGCCTCTGCCTCCAGCAGGCACAGCCAGACCTGGAAGCGCCCACCGGGCCAGCCAGCGAGCAGCTCACCACCACCATGTTCCTGCCTGCTGGCCTTGCTCTCAAACTCCATCTGGAAGACGTCGACCTGCTGCTGGAGCCCGAGCCCGATTCTGTCATGACAGTGATGCTCCCTGGACACACCATCATCGTGGTGCCCGAGGATCTCCAGGACTCCCACCAGCCTGGACAGCCTGGCTTCTTGCCCGCCAGCCATCAAGAGGCCGCTCTCCTGGAAATGCCCCAGGACCACCAGGTCATCCTCCAGCGGGGATCCTCCGGCACATGTGTAGCAGACACCCAAGGTTGCGGAAATCCCTCTGACCCAGGTGAAGTCACTCAAGGAGGCTTAGGAGACTTCCTGAGGCCTATGCCATGGATGGATGCTCCAGCCGGCATGGTCCCGGGGATGCTTCTCCCCTTCACCGGGGTGTCCAGCCCCTTGTTCCCGGGCCAAGTGCCATGTCCTTGGGGCCCATCAGCCCTTCCTGGTGCAGAGAGATATGCTCCCAGCTCCATCTGGAGCCTCAAAGGCAGCATGTTGTGGCCTCTCCCCAGCTCACCACTGCAGCCTCTCCCTCCATCTCCTCCTCCTCCTCCTCCTCCAGGTCACCAGGCACAGGACCCTCAGAGTCACCAGAAACTCTGGCGCCCTTGCTGCAAGGCCCGGAGGCGCCTCTTCTAGGACAGAAAGGACTGCTCTCTGGACACACAGCACCTTGGACACTCACCTGGCTGCCCTGTGGATTCCCGGTGCCACTCGAGACACCAAACAATCCAACATTGAGCCTGTCTCCACACAGGTGCTTTTTGCAGCCCACTAGCTTCAAAAAGAATGGAGACACTAGATCTCACCCCTGAAGTGAAAACGCTGCTTTCCAGAACCGCAAAGTCTGCTTGTCAGGTCAAGGCTTCATCTCAGAACCTCCCACATCCCCTCATTGGCATCGCTGGCTCCCTGGACAGACACTCTCAGGGTCCCCTATTTCAACGGAACCAAGAGTACTGGGTTTGCTACACTGCCACTGTCCTTTCTGTGTTCCCCTCACTGGATGGAGACTTGGCCTTGCCTTGGGCCTCTTGGACAGTTCAAGCTGCTGCTCCTCCAGGAACCAACAAATACCCCAGTGGGAGAAGATGGTTCCTAGCCCTGAGTGTATGATGCTTCTCTGCTTCTTCACAGCCATTCCTTAACCTGCTGGAACAGTCTTCCCTTGTCCATCTCCTCAGGACAACCAAGGCTACACAGTGAAACGCCGTCTCAGAAGAGAAGGCTAACAAACAAACGAACGAACGAACGAAGGACCGAACAAACAAAAAGACAGCTGCTGAAGGAAGCAGTTGGGGCGGGAGAGCTGCCATGTGCCTTTAGCTCCCAGCCCTGGAAATCCAGAGGCTGCCTAGCAGATCCCTCTGAACCGGAGCTTGCTCTCCAACAAAAAATTCCACTTTCATGACTCACTTTTGAAGTGCTGTTCTCCACTCAATATTTGTAATTCCAACTTCACTTATAAATTAATAAAATTTGTGGACTCCAGTATGTGAGGCTTGTAAAAGTATTTTTGAGAGAGAGTTGGAGAGAGAGAGGGAGGGAGGGAGTTTTTGTTTGTTTTTCTGTGTGTGTGTGTGTGTGTGTGTGTGTGTGTGTGTGTGTATTTGAGAAAGGACAATAAAACCACAAGCAATCTGGGGGACTGTGTGAACACACAAATTGGTTGACTGGTTGAAAATCAGTCTGCTAGTGAAATGGAAGGTCTCACCTTCCCTTGGCCCCACCGAGTATAAAGCAATACGGAATGTATCATCTTCAATAAGAAACATATTAATATGTCAATTGTGGGAAATTGCTTCTGGCTACCCATATCAAGAGAAATAGGTATCTTTAAAAATGGAAATAGAATTGGAACACACAAAGAAATGAACACACACACACACACACACACACACAAACACACACACACAAAATAAGCCACTGGAAGTGATGGGGTTCAGTGGGAAAAGGTAATTTTTTAGGTAAGATATGACAGAACCATCATATTTCACATGAAAAGTGAAATTGAATAACTATCTGGGGGTTTTAATAATCCATTCCATCCAGATATGAGGTTCAATTGTGCTGGGTGTGGTGGCCCATGCTTCCAACAGCCGCAGTGAGGACACTGAGAGAAGAATGGGAAGGGGTCAGGTCGACACTGGCCACACTGACCTTTGGTAAACCTGACAGAGAGGTAAGCTGGGAAAGGTAACCTGTGAAACTCTGAGGAGCAACTGAGTGGGGTGGTTCCCGCCTGTAATCCAGGTGAGGGTAGCTGGATCAGGAGTTGGAGCCCACACACAGGAAGTTCAAGGGCAATGGGAGCTGTGAGGGACAGTGTCAAAGAGATCAAAAAGTAAAGAGGGACTGGAGAGATGGCTCAGCACTTAGAGTAGTGGTTCTCAACCCATGGGGAGAGGCCACTCTGAGGGGTCAGAGGTCCCATGTCAGGCATACCGCAGAGCAGATATTTTCAAAATTGTTCATTACAGTCGTAAAATTACAGTTATGAAGTAGCAGCAGAAATAATTTTAGGGTTGTGGGTCCTCAATACATGAGGAACTGTTTGAAGAGTCCCAGCTTTAGGACGGTGGTGAACCACTCACTCAGAAGGACTGTCTGCTCTTGGAGCACCCACACGATGGCACTTAACCCCCTGTCACTGCAGTTCCAGAGGATGTCTAACACCCTCTTCTCTCCAGGCTCTTCTTTGCCCCAAGTGCATGTGCACTAACAAAGGCCTACAAATTTGCACATAAGCCAATGAAATACAAATAAATAACGGTTTAACATAAAGAATGAAAGAATCAGAGGTTAAGAACTTCTTATACAGGGTGTGTGTGTTGTCTAGTCTTGGTTGTCATCTTGATTGTGTCTGGAATTAACTAAACCCCCAGAGGTCAAATAAACCTGGGAGGGATTTTTCTTGATTGAATCATTTGAGGTGGGAAGTATAGCTGAATATTTTCTGTGTCCCACCCAGTCCACAGCCGCTTAGTACCAAGTAAACACATAGAAGCTTATGTGAATTAAAACTGCTCAGCCATTAGCTCAGGCTTCCTATTGACTACCTCTTACACTTAAATTCACCTTTTTCTGTTAATATATATGTCATCACATGTTCTGTGGCTTTATCTGTGTGTCATTACATGCTGCTCCCTGGACTGCAGGCTTGTGTCCTCTGCCTCTGCCTTCCTCTTCCCAGAATTCTCCTTTTCTGCATATCACACCTATACTTCCTGTCTGGCTACTGGCCACTCAGCATTTTATTTATCAACCAATCAGAACAACGTAGATTCACAGCATACAGAACATCCCACAATATGGAGGATCCAATCTGAATCTGGTTCTTTAGAGGTGGAAAGATTCCCAGCACAGCAGGAGAAGGAAGGTGTTGGTACATGCACCCCAGCCTTTGGGAGGTAGAGACAGTCAATCAGAAGTCCAAGGTTATCCTCACTGCATATGTGTTGTGGGCCAGTTGGGTTGGGTACATGAACTCTTGCTGAAAAAGAAATGCTGAAAGTATTTCTAAAGTCCTTGGAGTACTTTGAGGAATAATTAGGAAAAGGAACAGAGCCAGCAAGAGGAGAGGGTCCTGGGGCATGAATGAAATCAAGGTCGATTTTACACATGTATGAGAATGTCCTAAGGAAAGCAGAATTTTGAATAATTGTTAGGAGGAAGAGAGAAACAGATGGAGGGAACTTTTGGGAGAACATTTCCAAGAAGACCTCTCAGCAGGGCAGACAGAATCATCACACGACTGTGTTCCTTTCATTTAACAGAGTTTTCCAATGGATATCCATAGTGTCGTGTAGTAGATTCATTGATATACTATTTAAAAGGTAAGAAACATTCAATGGCCGGGCAGTGGTGGTACATGCCTTTAATCTCAGCCCTTGGCAGGCAGAGTCAGAGGGATCTCTGTTGGTTCCAGGTCAGCCAGGTCTACAGAGCAAGATCCAAAACAGGCACCAAGCTACACAAAAGAAACCCTGTCTCCAAAATACCAAAAAATAAACCCAAAAAACCAAAAAACCAAAAACACACAAACAAACAAAAACTCCAAGAAACATTCAATGGATATGCAAATGAAAGAGCATGGTAACCTCCCCCATCAGGATCTTAGGCCTACATCTTGAGTAGGACAGATGGAATACCTCACCCCTGTTACATATAAACAAACAGACAGACAGACAGACAGACAAATAACAAAAAAATCCAGGCCCAATAAGGGGCTGGGCTTGGCCCTTAGCTCGAGTGTTTGTCTGGCATGTGTGAGGATGAGCTCCTCCCATCGGGGATGGTAAAGAGAGAGAAGGAGGGAACAGGGAGAGAGAGAGTCATAAAGAGTAGAAGTGGTTTCAATGTCAAAAACAGAATATAACAAAGATCACAGAACAAGAAGGAAAAATATCAAATATGCCACTTATAAATTAAGCAGGACTGTGCTTAATTTCCACTTTTAACACAAACGAAGGTTTTAATTTTGAAAGTTTTCTTTCCACCCCGATGACCTTTGAGGATCAACTAATCATGTCTTAGAGACATGGTTTCATGGGTCCAGCCTAGCCTGGAATTCGCCTTTTCCACAGACTGGCCTAGTACTCCCCATGCAGCAGGCTGGCCTTGAACTCCTCATCTTCCTGTCCTTGTCTCCCAACTTCTGGGGTTAGGGATGTTCTAAAGTACTCACACTAATACTTTTTAAAATTTCTTTCTGGAGGTCGAACCCATTGGCCTCCAGCATGCGAGGAAAACACTCTATCTGTCCTTGGGGGATTTTCTTAGATCAATTCTTTGCACGTGATACCATATGAATCTGAAATCGATTTTTGATTAAATTAAAAAATAGCCATATACAAAGATTTAGCCACTGGTTTTATTATCAACCTTGACCTCCAATGAACAAGTGAAGTTTCACTTTGTTAATTTCCATTTCCGTTTTATTTTGGGAATGAAGAAAACTTTTAGGACCTGGTATGTGGGGATGGGACAAAGAATTCATGAGAATGTAGGAAGGGGTTGGGAAAACGGTTTTCCTGTTTCTATCTGTTGCCCAAAATCAGGCATTACAAACCATAAAGACATGCAAAGGTCGATTTCTCCTCTCGACCACCACCACCCAATAGCACCTGTGCGCATACACACACACATGAACACTTGCACACAGGTGGGTTCTTGAAGGTTAAGTGTCACCGCCCTGCCTGGGTGGGGCTTTCTTGGAAGCCAGGCTTAAATAGGGAACTGTGGCCCTCTCCAAACACTCTTGATCAGTCAGTCATCCTGATCACATCTCTCTCCTAGAGGGTCCACAGAGTCTCTTGCAGAAGAAGCCAGACAACAGCTGTCCCTGAAGGACACCAACAGTGCACAAGTCCATCAGCTGCATCAGACCTTGTCTTGCAACTCTGGTCAAGTGCCAAGGCTCATTGGCACCATGATGCCAGGAGTGCGTCCCCGCAGCCCCACCGCCAACCCTCTGCCTTGCTGGGCACCACAGCCAGAAGGACCCAAGCCTGCCAAGCGCCTCTGCCTCCAGCAGGCACAGCCAGACCTGGAAGCGCCCACCGGGCCAGCCAGCGAGCAGCTCACCACCACCATGTTCCTGCCTGCTGGCCTTGCTCTCAAACTCCATCTGGAAGACGTCGACCTGCTGCTGGAGCCCGAGCCCGATTCTGTCATGACAGTGATGCTCCCTGGACACACCATCATCGTGGTGCCCGAGGATCTCCAGGACTCCCACCAGCCTGGACAGCCTGGCTTCTTGCCCGCCAGCCATCAAGAGGCCGCTCTCCTGGAAATGCCCCAGGACCACCAGGTCATCCTCCAGCGGGGATCCTCCGGCACATGTGTAGCAGACACCCAAGGTTGCGGAAATCCCTCTGACCCAGGTGAAGTCACTCAAGGAGGCTTAGGAGACTTCCTGAGGCCTATGCCATGGATGGATGCTCCAGCCGGCATGGTCCCGGGGATGCTTCTCCCCTTCACCGGGGTGTCCAGCCCCTTGTTCCCGGGCCAAGTGCCATGTCCTTGGGGCCCATCAGCCCTTCCTGGTGCAGAGAGATATGCTCCCAGCTCCATCTGGAGCCTCAAAGGCAGCATGTTGTGGCCTCTCCCCAGCTCACCACTGCAGCCTCTCCCTCCATCTCCTCCTCCTCCTCCTCCTCCAGGTCACCAGGCACAGGACCCTCAGAGTCACCAGAAACTCTGGCGCCCTTGCTGCAAGGCCCGGAGGCGCCTCTTCTAGGACAGAAAGGACTGCTCTCTGGACACACAGCACCTTGGACACTCACCTGGCTGCCCTGTGGATTCCCGGTGCCACTCGAGACACCAAACAATCCAACATTGAGCCTGTCTCCACACAGGTGCTTTTTGCAGCCCACTAGCTTCAAAAAGAATGGAGACACTAGATCTCACCCCTGAAGTGAAAACGCTGCTTTCCAGAACCGCAAAGTCTGCTTGTCAGGTCAAGGCTTCATCTCAGAACCTCCCACATCCCCTCATTGGCATCGCTGGCTCCCTGGACAGACACTCTCAGGGTCCCCTATTTCAACGGAACCAAGAGTACTGGGTTTGCTACACTGCCACTGTCCTTTCTGTGTTCCCCTCACTGGATGGAGACTTGGCCTTGCCTTGGGCCTCTTGGACAGTTCAAGCTGCTGCTCCTCCAGGAACCAACAAATACCCCAGTGGGAGAAGATGGTTCCTAGCCCTGAGTGTATGATGCTTCTCTGCTTCTTCACAGCCATTCCTTAACCTGCTGGAACAGTCTTCCCTTGTCCATCTCCTCAGGACAACCAAGGCTACACAGTGAAACGCCGTCTCAGAAGAGAAGGCTAACAAACAAACGAACGAACGAACGAAGGACCGAACAAACAAAAAGACAGCTGCTGAAGGAAGCAGTTGGGGCGGGAGAGCTGCCATGTGCCTTTAGCTCCCAGCCCTGGAAATCCAGAGGCTGCCTAGCAGATCCCTCTGAACCGGAGCTTGCTCTCCAACAAAAAATTCCACTTTCATGACTCACTTTTGAAGTGCTGTTCTCCACTCAATATTTGTAATTCCAACTTCACTTATAAATTAATAAAATTTGTGGACTCCAGTATGTGAGGCTTGTAAAAGTATTTTTGAGAGAGAGTTGGAGAGAGAGAGGGAGGGAGGGAGTTTTTGTTTGTTTTTCTGTGTGTGTGTGTGTGTGTGTGTGTGTGTGTGTGTGTGTATTTGAGAAAGGACAATAAAACCACAAGCAATCTGGGGGACTGTGTGAACACACAAATTGGTTGACTGGTTGAAAATCAGTCTGCTAGTGAAATGGAAGGTCTCACCTTCCCTTGGCCCCACCGAGTATAAAGCAATACGGAATGTATCATCTTCAATAAGAAACATATTAATATGTCAATTGTGGGAAATTGCTTCTGGCTACCCATATCAAGAGAAATAGGTATCTTTAAAAATGGAAATAGAATTGGAACACACAAAGAAATGAACACACACACACACACACACACACACAAACACACACACACAAAATAAGCCACTGGAAGTGATGGGGTTCAGTGGGAAAAGGTAATTTTTTAGGTAAGATATGACAGAACCATCATATTTCACATGAAAAGTGAAATTGAATAACTATCTGGGGGTTTTAATAATCCATTCCATCCAGATATGAGGTTCAATTGTGCTGGGTGTGGTGGCCCATGCTTCCAACAGCCGCAGTGAGGACACTGAGAGAAGAATGGGAAGGGGTCAGGTCGACACTGGCCACACTGACCTTTGGTAAACCTGACAGAGAGGTAAGCTGGGAAAGGTAACCTGTGAAACTCTGAGGAGCAACTGAGTGGGGTGGTTCCCGCCTGTAATCCAGGTGAGGGTAGCTGGATCAGGAGTTGGAGCCCACACACAGGAAGTTCAAGGGCAATGGGAGCTGTGAGGGACAGTGTCAAAGAGATCAAAAAGTAAAGAGGGACTGGAGAGATGGCTCAGCACTTAGAGTAGTGGTTCTCAACCCATGGGGAGAGGCCACTCTGAGGGGTCAGAGGTCCCATGTCAGGCATACCGCAGAGCAGATATTTTCAAAATTGTTCATTACAGTCGTAAAATTACAGTTATGAAGTAGCAGCAGAAATAATTTTAGGGTTGTGGGTCCTCAATACATGAGGAACTGTTTGAAGAGTCCCAGCTTTAGGACGGTGGTGAACCACTCACTCAGAAGGACTGTCTGCTCTTGGAGCACCCACACGATGGCACTTAACCCCCTGTCACTGCAGTTCCAGAGGATGTCTAACACCCTCTTCTCTCCAGGCTCTTCTTTGCCCCAAGTGCATGTGCACTAACAAAGGCCTACAAATTTGCACATAAGCCAATGAAATACAAATAAATAACGGTTTAACATAAAGAATGAAAGAATCAGAGGTTAAGAACTTCTTATACAGGGTGTGTGTGTTGTCTAGTCTTGGTTGTCATCTTGATTGTGTCTGGAATTAACTAAACCCCCAGAGGTCAAATAAACCTGGGAGGGATTTTTCTTGATTGAATCATTTGAGGTGGGAAGTATAGCTGAATATTTTCTGTGTCCCACCCAGTCCACAGCCGCTTAGTACCAAGTAAACACATAGAAGCTTATGTGAATTAAAACTGCTCAGCCATTAGCTCAGGCTTCCTATTGACTACCTCTTACACTTAAATTCACCTTTTTCTGTTAATATATATGTCATCACATGTTCTGTGGCTTTATCTGTGTGTCATTACATGCTGCTCCCTGGACTGCAGGCTTGTGTCCTCTGCCTCTGCCTTCCTCTTCCCAGAATTCTCCTTTTCTGCATATCACACCTATACTTCCTGTCTGGCTACTGGCCACTCAGCATTTTATTTATCAACCAATCAGAACAACGTAGATTCACAGCATACAGAACATCCCACAATATGGAGGATCCAATCTGAATCTGGTTCTTTAGAGGTGGAAAGATTCCCAGCACAGCAGGAGAAGGAAGGTGTTGGTACATGCACCCCAGCCTTTGGGAGGTAGAGACAGTCAATCAGAAGTCCAAGGTTATCCTCACTGCATATGTGTTGTGGGCCAGTTGGGTTGGGTACATGACACTCTTGCTGAAAAAGAAATGCTGAAAGTATTTCTAAAGTCCTTGGAGTACTTTGAGGAATAATTAGGAAAAGGAACAGAGCCAGCAAGAGGAGAGGGTCCTGGGGCATGAATGAAATCAAGGTCGATTTTACACATGTATGAGAATGTCCTAAGGAAAGCAGAATTTTGAATAATTGTTAGGAGGAAGAGAGAAACAGATGGAGGGAACTTTTGGGAGAACATTTCCAAGAAGACCTCTCAGCAGGGCAGACAGAATCATCACACGACTGTGTTCCTTTCATTTAACAGAGTTTTCCAATGGATATCCATAGTGTCGTGTAGTAGATTCATTGATATACTATTTAAAAGGTAAGAAACATTCAATGGCCGGGCAGTGGTGGTACATGCCTTTAATCTCAGCCCTTGGCAGGCAGAGTCAGAGGGATCTCTGTTGGTTCCAGGTCAGCCAGGTCTACAGAGCAAGATCCAAAACAGGCACCAAGCTACACAAAAGAAACCCTGTCTCCAAAATACCAAAAAATAAACCCAAAAAACCAAAAAACCAAAAACACACAAACAAACAAAAACTCCAAGAAACATTCAATGGATATGCAAATGAAAGAGCATGGTAACCTCCCCCATCAGGATCTTAGGCCTACATCTTGAGTAGGACAGATGGAATACCTCACCCCTGTTACATATAAACAAACAGACAGACAGACAGACAGACAAATAACAAAAAAATCCAGGCCCAATAAGGGGCTGGGCTTGGCCCTTAGCTCGAGTGTTTGTCTGGCATGTGTGAGGATGAGCTCCTCCCATCGGGGATGGTAAAGAGAGAGAAGGAGGGAACAGGGAGAGAGAGAGTCATAAAGAGTAGAAGTGGTTTCAATGTCAAAAACAGAATATAACAAAGATCACAGAACAAGAAGGAAAAATATCAAATATGCCACTTATAAATTAAGCAGGACTGTGCTTAATTTCCATTTTTAACACAAACGAAGGTTTTAATTTTGAAAGTTTTCTTTCCACCCCGATGACCTTTGAGGATCAACTAATCATGTCTTAGAGACATGGTTTCATGGGTCCAGCCTAGCCTGGAATTCGCCTTTTCCACAGACTGGCCTAGTACTCCCCATGCAGCAGGCTGGCCTTGAACTCCTCATCTTCCTGTCCTTGTCTCCCAACTTCTGGGGTTAGGGATGTTCTAAAGTACTCACACTAATACTTTTTAAAATTTCTTTCTGGAGGTCGAACCCATTGGCCTCCAGCATGCGAGGAAAACACTCTATCTGTCCTTGGGGGATTTTCTTAGATCAATTCTTTGCACGTGATACCATATGAATCTGAAATCGATTTTTGATTAAATTAAAAAATAGCCATATACAAAGATTTAGCCACTGGTTTTATTATCAACCTTGACCTCCAATGAACAAGTGAAGTTTCACTTTGTTAATTTCCATTTCCGTTTTATTTTGGGAACGAAGAAAACTTCTAGGACCTGGTATGTGGGGATGGGACAAAGAATTCATGAGAATGTAGGAAGGGGTTGGGAAAACGGTTTTCCTGTTTCTATCTGTTGCCCAAAATCAGGCATTACAAACCATAAAGACATGCAAAGGTCGATTTCTCCTCTCGACCACCACCACCACCACCCAATAGCACCTGTGCGCATACACACACACATGAACACTTGCACACAGGTGGGTTCTTGAAGGTTAAGTGTCACCGCCCTGCCTGGGTGGGGCTTTCTTGGAAGCCAGGCTTAAATAGGGAACTGTGGTCCTCTCCAAACACTCTTGATCAGTCAGTCATCCTGATCACATCTCTCTCCTAGAGGGTCCACAGAGTCTCTTGCAGAAGAAGCCAGACAACAGCTGTCCCTGAAGGACACCAACAGTGCACAAGTCCATCAGCTGCATCAGACCTTGTCTTGCAACTCTGACCAAGTGCCAAGGCCCATTGGCACCATGATGCCAGGAGTGCGGCCCCGCAGCCCCACCGCCAACCCTCTGCCCTGCTGGGCACCGCAGCCAGAAGGACCCAAGCCTGCCAAGCGCCTCTGCCTCCAGCAGGCACAGCCAGACCTGGAAGCGCCCACCGGGCCAGCCAGCGAGCAGCTCACCACCACCATGTTCCTGCCTGCTGGCCTTGCTCTCAAACTCCATCTGGAAGACGTCGACCTGCTGCTGGAGCCCAAGCCCGATTCTGTCATGACAGTGATGCTCCCTGGACACACCATCATCGTGGTGCCCGAGGATCTCCAGGACTCCCACCAGCCTGGACAGCCTGGCTTCTTGCCCGCCAGCCATCAAGAGGTCGCTCTCCTGGAAATGCCCCAGGACCACCAGGTCATCCTCCAGCGGGGATCCTCCGGCACATGTGTAGCAGACACCCAAGGTTGCGGAAATCCCTCTGACCCAGGTGAAGTCACTCAAGGAGGCTTAGGAGACTTCCTGAGGCCTATGCCATGGATGGATGCTCCAGCCGGCATGGTCCCGGGGATGCTTCTTCCCTTCACCGGGGTGTCCAGCCCCTTGTTCCCGGGCCAAGTGCCATGTCCTTGGGGCCCATCAGCCCTTCCTGGTGCAGAGAGATATGCTCCCAGCTCCATCTGGAGCCTCAAAGGCAGCATGTTGTGGCCTCTCCCCAGCTCACCACTGCAGCCTCTCCCTCCATCTCCTCCTCCTCCTCCTCCTCCAGGTCACCAGGCACAGGACCCTCAGAGTCACCAGAAGCTCTGGCGCCCTTGCTGCAAGGCCCGGAGGCGCCTCTTCTAGGACAGAAAGGACTGCTCTCTGGACACACAGCACCTTGGACACTCACCTGGCTGCCCTGTGGATTCCCGGTGCCACTCGAGACACCAAACAATCCAACATTGAGCCTGTCTCCACACAGGTGCTTTTTGCAGCCCACTAGCTTCAAAAAGAATGGAGACGCTAGATCTCACCCCTGAAGTGAAAACGCTGCCTTCCAGAACCGCAAAGCCTGCTTGTCAGGTCAAGGCTTCATCTCAGAACCTCCCACATCCCCTCATTGGCATCGCTGGCTCCCTGGACAGACACTCTCAGGGTCCCCTATTTCAACGGAACCAAGAGTACTGGGTTTGCTACGCTGCCACTGTCCTTTCTGTGTTCCCCTCACTGGATGGAGACTTGGCCTTGCCTTGGGCCTCTTGGACAGTTCAAGCTGCTGTTCCTCCAGGAACCAACAAATACCCCAGTGGGAGAAGATGGTTCCTAGCCCTGAGTGTATGATGCTTCTCTGCTTCTTCACAGCCATTCCTTAACCTGCTGGAACAGTCTTCCCTTGTCCATCTCCTCAGGACAACCAAGGCTACACAGTGAAACGCCGTCTCAGAAGAGAAGGCTAACAAACAAACGAACAAACGAACAAACGAACGAACAAACAAAAAGACAGCTGCTGAAGGAAGCAGTTGGGGCGGGAGAGCTGCCATGTGCCTTTAGCTCCCAGCCCTGGAAATCCAGAGGCTGCCTAGACGATCCCTCTGAACCGGAGCTTGCTCTCCAACAAAAAACTCCACCTCATGACTTACTTTTGAAGTGCTGTTCTCCACAGCAATATTTGTAATTCCAACTTCACTTATAAATTAATAAAAATTTGTGGACTCCAGTATGTGAGGCTTGTAAAAGTATTTTTGAGAGAGAGTTGGAGAGAGAGAGGGAGGGAGGGAGTTTTTGTTTGTTTTTCTGTGTGTGTGTGTGTGTGTGTGTGTGTGTGTGTGTGTGTGTGTGTATTTGAGAAAGGACAATAAAACCACAAGCAATCTGGGGGACTGTGTGAACACACAAATTGGTTGAAAATCAGCCTGCTAGTGAAATGGAAGGTCTCACCTTTCCTTGGCCCCACCGAGTATAAAGCAATACGGAATGTATCATCTTCAATAAGAAACATATTAATATGTCAATTGTGGGAAATTGCTTCTGGCTACCCATATCAAGAGAAATAGGTATCTTTAAAAATGGAAATAGAATTAGAACACACAAAGAAATGAACACACACACACACACACACACACACAAACACACACACACACACACACAAAATATGCCACTGGAAGTGATGGGGTTCAGTGGGAAAAGGTAATTTTTTAGGTAAGATATGACAGAACCATCATATTTCACATGAAAAGTGAAATTGAATAACTATCTGGGGGTTTTAATAATCCATTCCATCCAGATATGAGGTTCAATTGTGCTGGGTGTGGTGGCCCATGCTTCCAACAGCCGCAGTGAGGACACTGAGAGAAGAATGGGAAGGGGTCAGGTCGACACTGGCCACACTGACCTTTGGTAAACCTGACAGAGAGGTAAATTGGGAAAGGTAACATGTGAAACTCTGAGGAGCAACTGAGTGGGGTGGTTCCCGCCTGTAATCCAGGTGAGGGTAGCTGGATCAGGAGTTGGAGCCCACACACAGGAAGTTCAAGGACAATGGGGGCTGTGAGGGACAGTGTCAAAGAGATCAAAAAGTAAAGAGGGACTGGAGAGATGGCTCAGCACTTAGAGTAGTGGTTCTCAACCCATGGGGAGAGGCCACTCTGAGGGGTCAGAGGTCCCATGTCAGGCATACCGCAGAGCAGATATTTTCAAAATTGTTCATTACAGTCGTAAAATTACAGTTATGAAGTAGCAACAGAAATAATTTCAGGGTTGTGGGTCCTCAATACATGAGGAACTGTTTGAAGAGTCCCAGCATTAGGACAGTGGTGAACCACTCACTTAGAAGGACTGTCTGCTCTTGGAGCACCCACACGATGGCACTTAACCCCCTGTCACTACAGTTCCAGAGGATGTCTAACACCCTCTTCTCTCCAGGCTCTTCTTTGCCCCAAGTGCATGTACACTAACAAAGGCCTACAAATTTGCACATAAGCCAATGAAATATAAATAAATAACGGTTTAACATAAAGAATAAAAAGAATCAGAGGTTAAGAATTTCTTATACAGGGTGTGTGTGTTGTCTAGTCTTGGTTGTCATCTTGATTCAGTCTGGAATTAATTAAATGGCAGTGGTCAAGTATTTCAGTGAGGGATTTTTCTTGAGTGAATCATTTGAGTTGTGAGGACCCAATCTGAATCTGGTTCTTTAGAGATGGAAAGATTCCCAGCACAGCAGGAGAAGGAAGGTGTTGGTACATGCACCCCAGCCTTTGGGAGGTAGAGACAGTCAATCAGAAGTCCAAGGTTATCCTCACTGCATATGTGTTGTGGGCCAGTTGGGTTGGGTACATGACACTCTTGCTGAAAAAGAAATGCTGAAAGTATTTCTAAAGTCCTTGGAGTACTTTGAGGAATAATTAGGAAAAGGAACAGAGCCAGCAAGAGAAGAGGTCGTGGAGTATGAATTAAATCAAGGTCTTGTAGATGTAATTCTGAAAGGTTTTATTAAATAAGAAACACAGAGACAAATGCAGAGTTAAAAGCCCCAGAGGTCAGAGAGCAGTAGCTAAGAGCTGAGACCAAGATGGCCTTCTTACCACCTGTTGCTGCTGCTGTCCTTCCCCTGAGAAAGAAAGACTACTTCCTTTTTGTCTGTCTTTTTATTGACTCTCTGTTCTGTGTTCTCATTGATTGCAAATCCAACCACATGACCTCCTTGTTCCTGCCTGTCTATACAGACCTCCAGGTCTCTATGATTGGTATTGAGATTAAAGGTGTGTGTCTCCAAGTTGGCTATGTCTTTAACACACAGACTCTGACTGCCATGTGATCAGATTAAGGGCATGTGCTACCACTGCCAGACTTCTGCTATGGCTTGCTATTAGTTTTGACTCCCAGGCAACTTTATTAACATACAAATAAAATCACAAATAAAATATCACCATATTTCCCCTTTCTATTCTAATAAAAAGAAAAAAGTTATAACTATTACAAGAAAAACTATATACAAAAAGTTCAGTAACTATATGTAATATATTCAAGCAATAAATACCTAAACAATGTCTAGTCCATTTGCATTTGACAAACTCAATGAAAAGAATTCCATTATCTATTCTATTTTAGTAAGTCCAATATGTACCTGATTTACTTTCTATCTTAACTTATATTACTAACAGAAATATCTTATAAAATCTTTCAGATTCATACACTTACACCTCTTTAGTTGTTTTCTTTTCTAAAATTCTTAACAAGGAAAACTATAACTATCTAAACTTTAACTAACTACAACAATCTAGTCTTCAACTCCCTGAGAGACTCAAGAAGCAAATAATATTGCCTAAAAAAAATAAAAACAGGAAGTGCACACAAGCGGCTTCCAAAAAAATGTGAGCTGACAGAAACAGCCAGCAGCCTGGACAGTCACCCGAAGTTTTTCCGCAGTGTTGGGGCATCATCTTCAGCCTATATGCTTATCTTATCTGACAGACTCATTTGTGAACTAGGATGTACACAAGGTCAACAGTTTGACCTCACATTTGGTGAGAGCAGTCCATGTACCAGAAACACCTGAATTCCACTAGTGTCCTGTCATGATTCAGGATTTTAAATTCTGGAAATTGTTGATGTTTTTGGAATTCAGCTATCCATTCTTCTTGGCTTGTGTGTGTGGCTTCATCTCGGTATCCTGTTCTTCTCTGCATCCCTTTCTTCTCAGCTTGTGGGTGGCTTCAACTCCTTTATTAAGTGCCAGTCTACCATTGAGAGGTTAGATTCTGTCAGCTTAGTTACTCTTCAAGAATAACTGTTTCAGCTGCTGTTCCACTGCATACCAGAAGCCATCCGTGCACTGCCAGTTCAGTTGCCTTTGAAAACAGGGCACTATACCATTTCTGGATTGCAAAAGCCACTTCAGGGATGATGCGATATTGTCCTAGTCTCAGAAGATGTCTTTTGTTAAAGCCACAACCACTCTTGTCTTGGCAAGAATCGGTAGTCCTTTTTTTCATGTCGTGTCTGTCCATTTTGTCCTGTTTGTCAGCAGTGGATTCGAGGATACTTTGTTGTCCAGTGGCTAACTTTTGCCACAATGAAATTTAACTCCATATGCAGTTTCTTCAATGCCCATATTTTCTCTGAAGTAAATTGGTAGTGACAGGAGCCAACATGTCTCATAGTCATAAAAAAAGGAAAAAATTTCTAAGTTATTAAAACATTTTAAATGCCATATTCTGTAGATCTCTGAAGGATTTGAAGATGACCTATCTATCTAAAATATACCTGCTCAATCTTGAAAACATAACTAATATGACTACAAGTTCGATTGTAATGTCTAACTACTAACTTTCATTTCTTTATATCCTAATAGTTGGTAATAATAACATTCAAGGATCAGCAAATTGCATTACATTGTTAAATGAACAGTATAAGTGCAATATCTTTAACAAGATTAGAAATATACATATGCTGTGGGATGTTCTGTATGGCAAATGTGTTGCTCTGATTGGTCAATAAATAAATCACTGATTGGCCAGTGGCCAGGCAGGAAGTATAGGCGGGACAAGGAGGAGAATAGAGCTGGGAAGAGGAAGGCTGAGTCAGAGAGACACTGCCAGCCGCCTCGATGACAAACAGCATGTGAAGATGCCGGTAAGCCATGAGCTACGTGGCAAGGTATAGATTTATAGAAAAGGATTAATTTAAGCTGTAAGAACAGTTAGCAAGAAGCCTGCCACGGCCATACAGTTTGTAACCAATATAAGTCTCTGTGTTTACTTGGTCGGGTCTGAGCGGCTCTGGGACTGGCAGGTGATAGAGATTTGTCCTGACTGTGGGCCAGGCAGGAAAACTTTAGCTACATACGTACAGCATTTTCTAACAATATCAATCTCAATATATATAATTTGTATACAATATACAAAAATCCAATCCAATGCAAAGTATTTAAAACTAGCAGTTGTCTTATAAAAGTAGATTCAATAATCTATCTCTTTATCTATTTCATATCTATATCTTCTCTTTATTTTTCCAAGTAGATTCAATAATCTACCCTCTAGTCTATCATTTCTATGTATCTCCTTTTTTTTTTTTTTTTTTTAAACAAGAACCTTAAATCTAATCTCCCTTAACCGGGCGGTGGTGGTGCACACCTTTAATCCCAGCACTTGGGAGGCAGAGCCAGGCGGATCTCTGTGAGTTCGAGGCCAGCCTGGGCTACCAAGTGAGTTCCAGGGAAGGCGCAAAGCTACACAGAGACACCCTGTCTCAAAAAACCAAAAAAAAAAAAAAAAAAAAAAAAAAAAAAAAAAAAACCCAAAAAACAACTAATCTCCTTGGCTTAGCCCTTTTCCTAACCCTTAACAACAACTTGTAACCAACCCTCCTAAGCAATGAAATTTATCCCAGACCCAAAACCCATTAGAAGACCAAAAAACCACCTGCCCCACACAGCCTCTTTGGGAATGTGGGTGTTGTATTCTTAAAATTGCTTCCTGCTAAATATGGGCAAAGGTGTCTTTATTCTAAAAAGAAAAATTTTGGGTTAATTGTCAAATTCTAGGAAAGGTAGCTATATCCTTTGTTGTCCAGTCTGTGTATAATGCCAAAGTTTGGGGCTTATCTCAAGTCCTTATCCAAGTAGTCTTTGAAACTGGATCATCTCTGAGCAGTTTGTAGTCCAAAAATGATCTGTAGGTGATGTTTGTCAGCTTAGTGGTATTATTATTGTCCACGTGGAATTGTTGTTGTTGGGCCCCATCTTCTTCCTGGAGACTTCAGTTGATGTTATGCCTGGCTGTGATTTCCTGCAGAAAACTGATAAGAGACTCGAACACAAAGACATATATATGCAGCTAATTGAAGCCTTTTTTTCTAGAATTAGTTAGTACTCTATATGACCATTCATATCTTAACAAAGTTTAAAATGTATATATATATATATATATATATTAATCTTGTAAATTTTGATATAAAATTCATAGTTTAAGAAAAGTTTAAAGAATCAGAATAGAATCAAAGAATTGAGATTAGTAGTAATAGAATAGTCCCTTAATTAATTTGGCTTTTCTCCTGTCCCATATCAGAAGATGGCTCTTTCTTCTGGCATGATACAGGGAGTTTGCATTTTCCTTTTAACAACATGCTTGAGTTTAAAGAAGGAGAGAGCCATTCTCCAACTCCAAAGTCAGCTTTAAATTTTAATTGAACTGGGACTACAAGAAGACCAATAGTGTTAAATGTCTTCAGAGAAGAGCAGAAACAAACATTTAGGAAGACTTATAAAATTTTTTAGATGATATACCCATAGGCCATTTCACTCTGTTTCCTGGGATAGATGATTTGTCCTTTTTTTTCAGTTGTCTCATTTGTCCAGTGTTCTTCAGATTCCTTAGCCTTCATTCTCCTAAAAGACAAAACCAAAAACCTTTCCCCAAGACTAACTTTGGGAAGGTTCCCTTTTGGCAAGTTATATCTGATTAAATGAAAAGGCATGTGTTAACAGTATATGTTAGTTTAAATTGGATGGTCACGTTGGTTGATGAACTATCACCTCTTCTAATTAAGAGGTCTCTCTTGTTCAAATTGAACCTTTATCAATTTTGATGGTATCCACAGCTTATCTTCTCCTGTAGAACAAAAGCAAAAACCTCCATCTCCAACCTAACACATTTCCTGGTTTCCTTCTGAGGCCAGCACATCCTTAAAGTATATAGGCTGATTTAATTCTGTAGTTTTTTCTATTATCCAATGTCTCTCTGTAGCTGTTGTTCCTTTCTCATTAGCATTGAGAAAATTCAAAGTTAATAGAGCATTATGCAGTCTATTTCTGGGGGTTTTTGTTACCCCTTTCTGTTTATTTAGCATATCCTTTAGGGTTCTGTTTGATCTTTCTATAACTGCTTGGCCTGTAGGATGATGCGGTATACCTGTAATATGCTTTATACTATAATAAGCAAAAAACTGTTTTATTTTAACAGAGATATATGCTAGAGCATTGTCAGTTTTAATTTGTGCAAGTATACCCATGATGGCCATAACTTCTAGCAAATGAGTGATTACAGAATCACCTTTTTCAGAACTCAAAGCAGTTGCCCATTGAAATCCTGAAAAAATATCAATGGTGTGGTGTACATATTTCAGTTTTCCAAATTCTGCAAAGTGAAACACATCCATCTGCCAGATTTCATTCCTCTGAGTACCATTTGGGTTCCATCGTGCTGGTAATGGAGTCTGATTGTAAAAGGAGCAGGTAGGACAATTCCTTACAATTTCCTTGGCTTGTTGCCAGGTTATGGGAAAATCCTTTTTTTAAACCTTTACTATTGACATGATGTTTTTAATGAAATTCTGAGGCCTCCAGAACATTTCCTATCAATAATTTATCAATCTCATCATTGCCTTGTGCTAGAGGGCCTGGCAGACCAGTATGGGATCAGATGTGAGTTATATATAAAGGATGATTCCTATTCCTAATTATATCTTGTAACTGAATAAATAGTGAAGTGAATTCTGATGCATCAGGGATAAATTCTGCAGTCTCAATATGTAATACCATTCTTTCAGCATACTGAGAGTCAGTAACTATGTTGAGAGGTTCTGAAAAATCCATTAATACCAACAGAATAGCATACAATTTTGATTTTTGAACTGAATTATAAGGACTTTGAACCACTTTACTTAAATTTTATGATTTGTAACTTGCCTTTCCTTGTTTATTTGCATCTGTATAAATTTAACAAACTCCAGATATTGGTGTTTCCCATACAATTTGATGCAAAATCCAATCAGCTCTCTTTATAAGTTCAATTCTATTGCTTTTGGGATATTTGCTGTTAATCTCTCCCAAAAAAATTACTGTAAGCTCTTTGCCAAGGTTCACTTTCTGTCCATAATTTATCAATGTCCTCCTTAGTTAAAGGTATGAAAATTTCTGCTGGGTCTATTCCTGTTAATTGACAAAGTCTCAATTTTCCTTTAAAATTTTTTTTTCAGATTTAAAAGCCCAAGAGATTAGAGCACTATCGAAGAGCCAAGACTACCTTTAGCTTATCACTCACTGCCGTTGCTTCCCCTGAGAAAGCATTTCTTCTTGTCTGAATTGTGTTTTTATTGCCTTTCTGTTCTGCCTTCTCATTGGCTCTAAACCCAACCACATTGTCACTGCCTGCCTAAACAGACCTCCAGGTCTCTATGGTTGGTACTGGGATTAAATGTTGGTGTCACCACTCTTGGCTGTGTCCTTGACCACATAGGGACTCTGCCTGCCATGTGATTGGATTAAGGACGTGGGCTACCACCACCTGACTTCTGTTCCTGGCTTGCTAATGACCTCTGATCTCCAGGCAAACTTTATTTATTAACATACAAATAAAATCACACTTCATCACAATTAAAATATCACCACAACAGATGGTTGTGAGCTGCCACATAGGTGCTGGGACTCAAGCTTGGGTCTTCTGGAAGAGGAGCCAGTGCCCTTAATCACTGAGCCATCTCTCCAGCTCCTTGAGTGCACTTCTTTTTTTTTTTTTTTTTTTTTTTTTGGTTTTTCAAGACAGGGTGTCTCTGTGTAGCTTTGCGCCTTTCCTGGAACTCACTTAGTAGCCCAGGCTGGCCTCGAACTCACAGAGATCCGCCTGGCTCTGCCTCCCGAGTGCTGGGATTAAAGGCGTGCGCCACCACCGCCCGGCTTTTGAGTGCACTTCTTAATGACAGTTACAAAGAAGGTTAAGAATGCCACCTAAGCTTCCTTTCCTCAAAGCATGTGAATGATGCATCTTTTCTCCTAGAAGGCTCACATCCTGCCTTCCTACCCCTTCCATATTTCTTATGATTTTTCTTATTATTTTATTTTTCTATATTTCTCATGTGGACTGTGGCAGTCCTAGAAAAAAGATTTTTTAAATTAATTCATAAGTTAATTTTATGTAATTGTGTGTTTGTCTGCATGTATGTCTATATACTGCATGGTTGTGGGAGTCCATGGAGACCAGAAGAGTGTTGAATCCCCAGGAACTGGAGTTACAGATGGTTATAAGCTGCCATCTGGGTGCTAGGAACCAGTGCTCTTGCCGGGCGGTGGTGGCGCACGCCTTTAATCCCAGCACTCGGGAGGCAGAGGCCGGTGGATCTCTGTGAGTTCGAGGCCAGCCTGGGCTACCAAGTGAGTTCCAGGAAAGGCGCAAAGCTACACAGAGAAACCCTGTCTCGAAAAACCAAAAAAAAAAAAAAAAACCAGTGCTCTAAACTACTGAGCCATCTCTCCAGCACTCCCCGCTCCCCAAAAAGATTTTAAAATGAAGATTCCAGGGGCTCACTGGTCAAGACAATCTATCCAAATCAATGGGCTCCAGCTTCAGTGAGAGTCACTGTCTCAAAAACATGAGGTAGAGGAGCAATTGAAAAAGCCACCCTGCCACTGACCTCCAATCTACACGTGTGCACACCTGCACACACCTGCATACACCACACGTGCAACAGCACACAAAAAATAAAAATAAAAGAAGTTGGAGCATGAGTCTTCCCTCCTCATGTATGTAGCAGGTTCAGCTGTGCAGCAGCTTGCTGTATGTCATTCATCATAGGACTCTACACAGTGCAACATGGCAGTTCGTAGGAGTGGTTCCGAGACCCTACATAGGCAGAGTGCTGAGGATGTGGCACAAGATCCCGAGACTTGGAGCCATTTTGTGGAGAAGAACTGTTTCCCTTAGGTTGAAGACATTCTGCTCCTGTCCTGTCTGTTTACAGGATTTCTAACATCCAGCTGGGTTTGAGAAGAATAACAATTTGGCCCAAGAGTCATTATTTGCAACAAATTTGTAAATGGAAATATCTTTATCCTACTGTGACCAGATCTGGTTTTTTTTTTTTTTTTTTTTTTGGTTTTTCGAGACAGGGTTTCTCTGTGTAGCTTTGCGCCTGTCCTGGAACTCACTTGGTAGCCCAGGCTGGCCTCGAACTCACAGAGATCCGCCTGGCTCTGCCTCCCGAGTGCTGGGATTAAAGGCGTGCGCCACCACCGCCCAGCTCAGATCTGGTTTTTAACCCACTGTCCTGGTTGTATTTCTGTGGCTGTGATAAAATAACCTGGCATAAAGCAACTTGGGCGAGAAAGGGCTTATTATGCCTTACAACTCCAGGTTACAGTCCGTTACTGTGGGGCAGTCACAATGGTGGGGCCTTGAGAGAGCTGTCTACATCGCATCCAGTCAAGAGCACAGAGAAATAAATGTATGCATGCTCACTTGCTTGCTTGTTCTCAGCTCGATTTCTCCGTATCACACAGCTTGGTGCAGGAGGGGTGGCTGCTAGGTGCTACCCACTGTGGACTGGGTAATCCCTTATCAATAAACTTAAGACAACCCCCCCACACACACAGACTTGTCTACAGGCCAATCTAATGTGCCTCATTGAGGCTCTTTTCCCAAGTGATTCTTGGTTGGATGTAGATGTAACCATCTTATTAAATAAGAAACACAGAGCCAATTGCAGAGTTAAAAGCCCAAGAGGTCAGAGCAATAGCTAAGAGCTAAAAAACCCTTTCTTACCCTACTGCCGCTGCTATCCTTCCTCTCAGCAAGAGGCTTACTTCCTGTTTGTCTGTCCTTTTATTGACTTTCTGTTCTGCCTTCTCATTGGTTGTAAACCCAACCACATGACCTCCTTGTCACTGCCTGTCTGTACAGACCTCCAGGTCTTCTATGGTTGGTATTGAGATTAAAGGCGTGTGTCTCCATGCTGGCTGTATCCTTGAACACACAGAGATTCGCCTATCTCTGCCTCCCAAGTGCTGGGATTAAAGGCGTGTGCCACCACCGCCCAGCTTCTGCTATGGCTTGCTATTAGCTCTGACCCCCAGGCAACTTTATTTATTAACATACAAATAAAATCACATTTCAGTACAAATAGAATATCACCATATTTCCCCTTTTCTATTTTAATAAAAGGAAAAAAGTTATAACTAATACAAGAAAAACTATATACAAAAGTACAATAACTATATACCATATATATAAGCAATAAATACCTAAAAAATATCTAGTTCATTTGTTTTGGACAAATTCAGAGAAAATAATTCCATTATCTATCCTATTTTGGTAAGTCCAAAATGTACCTGATTCACTTTCTATCCTAACTAATCTTCAACTATAACTAACTAATCTTCAACTCCCTCAGAGACCCAAGAAGGAAATAATATTACCTAATAAAAAATAAAAACAGGAAGTGCATGCAAGCAGCTTCCGGAAAAGAAAATGTGAGCTGACAGAAACAGCCAGCTGCCTGGACAATCACCTGAGGTTTCTCCGCAGTGTTGGGGCATCATCTTTAGCGTATCTGACAGACTCATTTGTGAACTAGGATGTACACAAGGTCAACAGTTCGATCTCACATTTGGTGAGAGCAGTCCATGTACCAGAAACAATAAGCCACATAAAGATGGATATTACACAGACAATCTGGATTTGGAATTTTTAACTGAAGAGAGATATTTAATTGTAAAGACAGTGGAGTTAAACCAATATGTATATTTTAAAGGTACTTTGACTTCAAAATTTGGATCTAAGGATATGTTGCTTTGGAAAAGAGCCTCTGTTTTTGTTTCCACAGAAAGCCAGAGGCTATGGATTTGTTCCAGATTAAGATACATCAGGTTTGACCAGCCAAGACCCCCTGAAAGGTCTCCAATGACACCAAGGCCCAGATGATCCAACATCCAGAACCTTTTCAAGGTAACTGGCTCAGACGATACACCCTCATGGACTATTCCATAATCCTAAAATTTTCTTTGTGTCCCCATAAGATACAGCGCCCCCCTCCAGCAGGAAGTAGTAAGAGAAGCTATTCCCAAATATACCAAGCTGGCTTTAGAGATAGAATTGGCTCACTCCTTCTCTAAACCCAAGCATATTGCTAAAATAAAAGGTTATCAGAAGAGCCCCCTGGTGTGAGACAGAGAAAAACCAATATTTTTATTTAAAACAGGTTGATTATAAATGCGATCTCTTTCTAAAGAAGAAAAGGGGATATGGTATAGATATATAGGATATAGAGATGATAGGATAAAAGGGTAGATTAATAAACCTACTTTTAAAGAACAACAACTTGTTTAAAATGTTTTACATTGGTATGGATTTTAGTTTATTGATACAAATTTAAAGTTAATTTTGTTATATTGTGTGTATATTTCTACTCTTGTTTAAGGTATTATGTTTGTACAGCTCATTTAGAATTGTAATGGATAATTAAGAAATAGATTAATAATTAGTCATCTATAATAATCATACTTGTAGCCATGTTAGTTAAGTCTTCTAGGTATACATAGATAAATTTCAGACAGATAAATAATCTTCAAATACTTCAAAGACCTACAGAATATGGCATTTAAAATGTTTTAAAAATTTAGACTTTCTGGACAGTGAGACATGTCTGCTCCTGGCAGCACCAGATTTACTTCAGAGAGGAGGATGGGCATCAAAGACACTCTATGTGGAGTTTATCTTCTTCTTGACAAAAATAGCCATTTGGGCAAGAAACTGTATGGTGATATTTTATTTGTATTAAAATGTTATTTTTATGTTAATAAATAAAGTTGCCTGGGGGTCAGAGCTATTAGCAAGCCATAGGAAAGCAGGGCAGTGGTGGCGTACTCTTGTAATCTCAGCACTTGGTAGGCAGAGCTGGGTAAGTCTCTGTGTGTTCAGGGATACAGCCATTATTGGTTACACATGCCTTTAATCAATACCAATCATGGAAAACCTGGAGGCCTATACAGACAGGCCGTGAGGAGGCAGTCATGTGGTTGGGTTTGCAACCAATTAGAAGGCAGAACAGGAACTCTATATAAAGACTTTAACACAGGGGTAGCTCTGGTTCGGAGAGGTAGGACCACCGCAGGAGGAAGGGTAAGGTTTTAGTTCATAGCTCTGACCTCTTGGCTTTCTTCTTTGCATTGGTTCTGTGTTTCTTATTTAATAAGAAGGTTGGTTACATCTACAAAACTGTTCTTGCATGGACTGCTTGATTGACTGGACATGAAGGACCCATAAGAAAGTAACCACTGAACTTTGCTTGGCAAAATGGTCCTTTAGGTTCCTGCTTCGCAGAGGAAACTGCCAGACATTCTATAAGACACTGAGAAAAGTGACTACACAGAGGAAACTTCCAGACATTCTACAGGACACTGAGAAAAATGACTGAGAGACTCTAACCCTGTGGGCTAAAGACAGATGCCCCAACTTTACAAGAGAACTTTGGATAACTGTCCAGGCTGCCAGCTGTCTCTGTCTACCCTACAAGACTCCCAAAAGTTGCTTACATCCTTCTCCCATTTCTCAGGTAGTAGTATATCCTTCTGAGGTCTTTGATATAGTTAAGGACTAGAGATAGTTATAATTTTCCTTAGTTATGTTTTTTTTTCCAGTTTTTCGAGACAGGGTTTCTCTGTGTAGCTTTGCGCCTTTCCTGGAACTCACTTGGTAGTCCAGGCTGGCCTCGAACTCACAGAGATCCGCCTGGCTCTGCCTCCCGAGTGCTGGGATTAAAGGCGTGAGCCACCACCGCCCGGCTTTCCTTAGTTATGATAAAAGATAAGTTAGATATGAAACCTTAGACTCACAAATATAAGATAGAATATCTTCTTAAATTTTGCCAAATAGACTAGTTATTATAAATAGACTAGATATTATAACTGTAATTCTTGCTTGATAATTGTTTTGTTATCTGTAATTTTACTATGTAAAAATTAAAACCTTCCTTTTTGAAAAAAAGAAAAGGGGAAGTACTGTGGGATGTTCTGTACGTTAAATGTGTTGCTTTGATTGGTTAATAATAAAACACTGATTGGCCAGTAGCCAGGAAGGAGGAAGTGTAGGCGGGACAAGGAGGAATAGAATTTGGGGAAGTGGAAGGCTGAGGAGAGAGACTGGCAGCCACCGCCATGACAAGCAACATGTGAAGATGCCAGCAAGCCATGAGCCACGTGGCAAGGTATAGATTTATAGAAATGGGTTAATTTAAGATAAAAGAACTAAATAACAAGAAGCCTGCTGTGGCCATACAGTTTGTAAATAATATAAGCGTCTGTGTGTTTATTTTATAAGTGGGCTGTCGGACTGCCAGGGCTTGGCAGGACCCGGAGAGGAAACTCCAGCTACAGTTGGATCAAGTTGACAATGAAATCCAACCATCATTGCCACTTCATCTATATTGCTCATTTGGAACCAATGTTCAGTGTTAGAAATAGTCTGTAAGAGTAGGTGGGATTGCTAAAGCTCTGAACAACCAGATCAGACTCTCATTTCCTGCTATTCTTTGTATAGTCATGAGATGCAAATATGCACAATTATAAGAAAGCTTACAGGAGCATTTATTAAACACAGCTATCCAAAAGATTCATAGCCTGAGAGAAAATTACTTCTGAAGAAAACATTGGGACGATAAAGTTTCCAATTAGTATGCAGTTTCTGTCAATCCCTCCCTGCGATGTGCTCCTAAATTGTAAATACACTCTATTATGAAAACCCTTCTTAAAGCAATTCTGAAACACAGGCAGGTGAAGACGCCTCTGGTGGCACATGCATGCATTAAAATGGGGAGTGGGGTGGTGGCCAGGCGTTCAAGCACCAGGATGGGATTCTTCTCTTCAACTTTTCTTATATAGTGTCCATAACAGTAGTTCTGAAGTAGAGAGACTCAGAAGACCCCTAATGGTATATGATCTTACATACATAAAAAGTTACGTTGTCTGGAGAGTTGGAGCAATTGCTTAGTGGCTAAGAATGCTTGCTGCTCTTGGAATGGACCCAAGTTCCCAGGACCCATATCAGGTGGCTCATAACTACCTGTAACTCCAGCTCCTAGGGATCTGACACTATCTTCTGGCCTCTGTGGGCAAAAGGCATGCATATGGTACACATGCATATATGCAGGCAAACACTTATACACACAAAAATAAAAATAATCTTTTTTTCAAAATAGAGATACCTGTATATCTACATCCACTGTTGTTCTAGTTGTTCTATTCACAGTGGCCAAGTCATGGGATCAGCCGAGGGACCCATCAACAGGCACAGCCAGACCTGGAAGCACCCAGCACACCAGAGAGAGAGAGAGAGAGAGAGAGAGAGAGAGAGAGAGAGAGAGAGAGAGAGAGAGAGAGAGAGAGAGAGAGAGAAACACACTCACCACCACCATGTTCCTGCCTGCTGACCTTGCTCTCAAACTCCATCTGGAAGGCATCAACCTGCTGCTGGAGCCCAAGCCCGATTCTGTCATGACAGTGATGCTCCCTGGACACACCATCATTGTGCTGCCCGAGAATCTCCAGGACTCCGACCAGCCTGGACAGCCTGGCTTCTTGCCCGCCAGCCAGCAGGAGGCCGCTCTCCTGGAAATGCCCCAGGACCACCAGGTCATCCTCCAGCGGGGATCCTCCAGCACATGTGTAGCAGACACCCAAGGCTGGGGAAATCCCTCTGACCCAGGTGAGGACACTCAAGGAGGCTTAGGCGGGGACAGGGGGAAATCAATGAGTTCAAGGCCAGCCTGATCTACAGAGTGAGTTCCAGGACAGCCAGGACTACACAGTTAGAAACCCTGTCTCAAAAAACAAACAAACAAACAGACAATTGTAATTCCAGTTTTAATACAGGAAACATCAGATGTGGAACCAGGCAGGAAATTGAAGTTCAGGTTTTTCCTTGGCTACATCATCTTAAGAAAGTCAGGCCAGTAGACTAAAGAAGGCTAATGTTGTCTCTGGATCAAACAAAGCCTTCAAGTGACCAGTGTCTTCAGGCAATAATATCTATAATCTCAATTAAGAAGTTTTTCATCAATTCAGTGTCTGGCTTTGATTCAACCCAAGAACTGAATTCTTATATTGTCCCTCACTGGTAACATTTTTCTCCAAAGTACTTCATTAGGGGACCAAAATAAGACCTCACAAAATTTCTATATTAAGTTTTCTACCACTGGCCTCAGACATAGTTCTGTAGCTTTCTCTCTTACTATTTGGCTTACTTCATTTGTAAGTCCTGCAGATGATCTATCCACTAAAATTTGTTATAAAAATTAATTGAGGGATTTTCTGTACAAAGAGCATATGGAGGACACTATTATAGCTGGTCCAAAGAACTTAACAGTAGACCAGGCTGAAAATACTCATTTTCATAAAATCATCTAACTTGGCTCTGTCTTCGCAACAGCCTCAGAGAATTCATTCTAGCATAATGAATGTGTATAGTGTGTCTTCCTGTTGCTGGTAATCTTCTGTACTAACATGTCTCAAGTATTGTCTTTGATGCTTAAGGATTTCACTGAAGTGATGTTTTCTTAATTTTTGAATTAGAAAGAAGACAAAACTTCACCAAGCTCTTGCTGCTAGAGTGAAACAGCCTTGGACAAGAAACTGCTTTGCATGTCAACACTTTCTGAAATTTTCCTTGAAATCCACTGTCTTGGTTCTTTCTTAGGAAGACGTGTTAATTCTAATTGCAACTAAAAAGCTACCTTTTCTTTGGGTTAGCTTTTTAACTGGCGCCTTTGTTTTCCTGTTTCCTTACTTCCATCAGTCTGTGCCCCAGACAGCTTGTTTTTGTCACCAGGGGACACTTGATCACTGCATTCAGAACTTTTCAGGTGCTGATGAAAAGCTGCCTGGAATCTCTTGACATGTCTGTGCTGCTTCCCATTATTTTCAGTTCCAGGATATAATCTTATCACCTGGGCAACTGAGGAGATGTCAGATTTCCCCTCATTCATTTTCTTTCTGTGTCTTCTATGCCTCCAGTCCATGCTCATGCTACTCTCTTGTGAGCTGAGGGCATAGTGCATCTTGCCTTTACAGGCTAACAGTCCTGAATGTTTGAAGAGCTTCTAGGTTTATTTTGCTATCAAACTCCTAAAGGAAAAGTCAACATCTAATTTCTTTACCTGCAACTGCTACACTTAATAGACATGCATCATCAATTTGCATTCATATAAATTTTTATCAGCTCTTCATTTTTGAAACTCATGATTTAGTATGGTGCCTTCTGCCACCTTAATTGAAAGGGATTATTATTATGCTGAAGATTCCTTTAACATTTCATACAATTGTGTTTAAAATATTGGATTATAAGCATAAATTCTAAAGCCTTTTGCAATACACTTCCCTTCTCTCTCAGACCTTCTTCTCTCCTCTCTCTTTCTCCCTCCTCCCTCCTCTCCTTTCCTTCTTCCTCTCTTGTCTTCTTTTCTTCTTCTCTCTGTTCTCTTTCTCTTTGTCTCTTTTCTCTCTGTCTTCTTCTCTCTATTCTATAGATTTATTCTCTTCTATTTTCAGATTTCTCCTTTCTCCATCCTCTGTCGAGTCCTTTAGCACATGGTCCCCACTCCGAATTTGAGAGTAGGCCCTGGTGTCTGCTCATGCTTTAATCAGCCAGCATTAAATTAGAAAGGATGGGAAACTCTGGGACTAACAGGAAATTCGGATACAAAAAACCAATGGGGCATTTACCACTACTGCAGTGTGGGCACGGCTCAACTGCAGCCCCAAAACAAACATAACGAACATTGGGGCCTCGGTCCCTAAAGCATCTTTTCGGATTAGCCTGACCTTTGAAAAGCCAAGGGCAGGCTCCTCCAGGGGCGCTCTGGTTTGGAGCATCTAACTGCATTAGACAATGGGTTGGTACAGGAGAGTTTCTAAAATGGAGACATTCATGCTTCTCATCAGACCCCAAATTTGCGCTCTGTCTCCAAAGTGGCTGCAAAAAATCCATAAAACAAAGATGGGGTGAAGATTACTAGAAAGCCTACAGTTTTAAAACTGCTGTCTCATTGGAAAATTTAAATTGCAAAGTATGCTGTAAGCAGTTGGCATTTCCTCCAATCTCTGGGGTCCCATTGGGTCCCCCTCTTTCAAAGAGTTTGTTAAAGGCAATTTCCCCTTTGATGGCATCTAATCACTGACTCCTGGTATAAATGTGCCCCTTAGACCTTAAATCCAGATCCATAAATTCAGAATCAAAGACTTGAAAAAAGTGCACCATCTTTGCAAAGAATGCGCAGATTCATTCCAGGTGAAGTAAACAAGCCGCCTTAAATCTATTCATCTTTATCTTAACATGGGGTCTTCAGGACCTCATTTGTCATCCTGATTGAAAGCATTCATTAATGTGCTGTTCAATATAAACTTTAAATACCTATGGCCATTAAAGTGCCCTATTATCAAAAAATTGTAATTGGGGCAGAAGCCTTGGGTCAGTCAGTGACCTTCAGGGTTCTCATTACTGTGTTTAGACAGTCAAAAATATAAGCAGACAGAAGAACTAAAACCTTTAATATCCTACAGCCTTAAAGAAGATTAGCATTTTTAACAGATCTCCAGAAAGTACACACACACACACACACACACACACACACACACACACACACACACAACTGGCACTCCGGTAACAGTCGGGGCGGCTTTGCCAAAGAGTTTTGAGTAGGCACTCTTCGAAATGCGCGGAGCTAGTCGGTCCCCAAGTTCATGGCAGTGCAGGAAGGCCTCCAGTCCCAGAAGTTTGGAGGACCTGAAACTACCCACAGTTCAGGTACATCTTCTGGCCGCCTTAATTGGGCGCAGAAGGGGAGGAGGGTCCGGCTGATTGCTTGCCTCCCCACAGCTAATCCTCTTAGCAGCTGCATTTCCGCGCACTGCAGTTAGAATGACCCGCCCAGCCAGACCTTTACCCCAGGGTGAGAAGGGGGTTCCAAGGGCTTGCAAGCTGGGCTTTAAGCCGTCTGCAGATAGCACTGCGGGATGTCTGGCAGAGGGCGGGGAGGGCCCTCTCCCCCTAACTGCCTGGTCTTCCTCACACTAAGGGTTCAGCGAGGGCTTGGGGGGCCTTCGTCATCCGGGGTTACTAACTAAAGTGGAGCTAAGAGAGAGATGCACCGCTGTCCAGATGCTCTTTCAGGCCCGAGTGCACGAGACAAGTGGAATACTCTTTTGTGACTGCCGCACCCAGTGCTAGCCTGCGCACAATCTCGGAGTCTCGGATGAAATTTAGCTGATGGTAAGGCATCGAGGACAGCAGCTGCACAGACCGCGGAAAACCGCAGATGGGTGCCAGTCTTAGGGTGCGTGAACATCAATGCCCTGTGGTTCCTAAGGGACCCGGAACTCGTAGGCTCTAGAATGGCCGCGGGGGTTCCCAGGGAGCCTAGGTGGGTCTAGGAAATGGTCGCCTAAAGTAAACCCATGGGGAAAAAAAAAACAAAAAAAACTAAATGACTAAGGGTCAGGAGCGGAGGGTGGGAAGCAAGGATTAAGCCTGCCGAGGGCAAACACTCCCTCCCCACCCCCCCAGCCAACACCCATTGTCCACACTTCCTAGTGGGGCGAGGAAGTAGATCCCATTCATCTTTGGAGTGGGGGGAGATAAACAGAAGCATCCCCTGCCCACTCCTCATGACCACAGTAGCTAGTTAAAAGATTCTAGAGCCTTCTATCAAGGGACAAGGTGTCTGAGTATGTGGTGTGTGTGTGTGTGTGTGTGTGTGTGTGTGTGTGTGTGTGTGTGTGTGAGAGAGAGAGAGAGAGAGAGAGAGAGAGAGAGAGAGAGAGAGAGAGAGACTATTCACTATGAGAAGGGGCAGAAGGGAACAAAATTAGATAAAATCCATAGCACAGAAGACAGAGCTGTACCCGTTCCCTTATTGAACCACATTTATTAAAAATGACTTACAACTGTACATAAAAATTCAGAATCTCTAAAAAGCCTATAGGAACTGTGGCATCAGACTGTAATTTCTTCACATTTACTGAAGGGGGACGTGGGGATGACCAAGGAAAGAGGATTTAAACAGGTTTTTTTTTTTCCTTAAGCGTGGTTGAAGTGAGTACAGAGGCAGCTGAGTACTTAACTAAGTGGACAAGATACCGAGGCTCCTCTCAACCGTGCAGTTGTGTTTCTGCAAATTCTTTACAAAGCCAAAGCACCAATTTTACATATTTTGTCTCTGATACCTAGGCAGCTGAATTTGTATGTTATATTCCAGAT
This sequence comes from Peromyscus californicus insignis, assembly GCF_007827085.1. Taxonomy (NCBI): domain Eukaryota; kingdom Metazoa; phylum Chordata; class Mammalia; order Rodentia; family Cricetidae; genus Peromyscus; species Peromyscus californicus. The sequence goes on along the minus strand of NW_026294402.1, from coordinate 112,814,240 downwards.
TACTCTACGGTGTCTAAACACACAACTGTACACTTAAATTCTCCCTTCCTCTCTGATCCCTCTGGTTTCTACAGGTCATCCCAGCAACACAGGGCCATCCCTGTGACAAATGGTTTATTCCAAAATCCTGCAAGGAATTACAGGCAGCTAAGACCAGCTAGCCACTTCCCAGTAGGTTTTTTTTTTTTTTTTTTTTTTTCCTTGATGCTCAGGCCCAGCCTCTTTAGCTGCTGCCAGAAGACAGCAATGACAGCCCACAGTTGAAACTCAAGGCCCAGCCCTTCTCTTCCTGAAGCAAAAATACCTTAACATTCTGGGCTGCTGTTTGCTTAAAGATTTACAAGTAGAAATGAGAACCAAAAGATTTTGCTTGCTTTTGGCTTTTTAAACTCACTTGATAGCACCTGGCACTCAATCTTCATGGCCTGCTTTTTCTGAATGTTTCTCGTTTCCCATAAATAAGCCCAGCACTTTGAACAGCCTATGAATTTTTAAACACTTTCGAGTCCTCCGTTGACTTTATTTTACAAAGGGGGGGAAATGCTAGGTTTGCTTCAGTTGGTTACCTGCAGCAATGGCAAAGCTTTGGCACCTTCTCTCAGAGAATTGCACAAAACAGGATACATCAAAGGTGGAAGGTAAAAGTCTTTTTGGTAACCTAGGCAAAGAAAACAACAAAAACACCACCAGGTCCACCTGGAAAACATTAGGGGTTAAAATAACTCCTTAGGGAGTTGTGTAAAAAGCATAATATGCCCCCATGCCTTTTGAGGTGTCTTTACTGTACTCTTCGGCGTTCATGTCCTCACACTTTATGGGGGGTGAATTTCCATTGCTGGAGGTGCTGGGAGACAGGCGCTTCCTCTTGCAAGCACTGCTGTACACCCCTGAATCGTTGGAGTCTAGAGACTTGATGGAAGGCGTGGTTTCTATCCAGGAGGAACTGATTTCTTCTTTGACTTTTTCCTTGGCAAGCTGATCTTCTGGGAACACAGGGGGGCTCATTCTGGATGTCCATGGTAGGCCAGCTGCCATCTTCCTCTGATAAGCGCCTCGACCTCCCCACCCTGCCATTGCAGGAAAGGTTGGATCAGGGTAATACCCCAGGGCATGGGATGTCTGGAGGGGCAAGGACTTAATACCATATGGGAGCAAGGTACTGGAAGTGTATTCAGATTCATAGGAACCGATGTCTAGCTTGTTGGTCACAGGTTGCTGGACAGGTGTGACAAGCCACCGCTGGGGAGGGTTGGTCACCTCTTCGCTCTGTTGGGGTGAAAGGAGGCCGTTGGTCTGTGGCACGGTTCTCTCACCATTATAATATCGGGCTTGAGGTAAAGTGTTGACAAAGGGCTCCGGGAAGAAGTTTTGGACGCCGTACCGACCTCCAGGGACAATCTGATGGGATCTAGGAGAATCCGTAGGAGATGGAGTTAACCTGTCATTTTCTGAAGCGGTGTACATGCTACAATATAAAGAGAGACACTTAAAAAACAACAACAACCCTCACGTTACCCCCAAACAAACTGCCTCCCAGAAACCAGAGCCTTCTTCTGTCTGCCGACTGAGCTGAGCTGAACAGGCTGCTGTGCTGCACAAGAACAGAGTGGAGTTCCCTCTTCTTAAGAGACAGTTCCTCCCAGGGGTCAGGGGTTTGCTATGGGAAATTGGGATCTGTGGCTATCGATCACGAAGCCCTGGGTTCTGTCGCCAGCTCTACATAAACTACATATAGTGGCACAGGCCTGTAATCCCAGCACGGGGGAGGTCGAGGCAGGAAGTCAGAAGTAAAGGCCATCGGAGCTAGACAGCCAGTCGAGTTTGAGGCCAGCCTGAGTTACAGGAGCCTCTACCTCAAAATAAACAAAGACAGAAAATCTACTAATAGCAACCCTCCCTCATCAGTGTGGTGGATAGAATGCCTGGAGGCAACTGTACAGCTCAGTTCTATTGCAAGAAGCACGGCCTTGTCATTCAATGTTGTGAAAAACACATCCTTTCAGGGGTTTCCTCATAGAACACAAAAGGATGGGGGCGGGGGGGGGGGATCTGCTTTTAAAGTTGGATCAGGAGCTGGAGGGTCAAGAATCACTTTTTCAGAATCGCTGCATGAGTCTGGCTGGAAGCACACACATCAAGTAGCTTACAACCGACCACCTGTAACTCCAGCTCTACGGGATCTGACACCTTGGGCCTGAGGGCATCCAATTCATGAGCACATACCCATACATAGACACAAACACACATAATTAAAAATAAAACTAAAGCTTTAAAAAATAGTCGAATCAAATGAAAAAAAAAAGGACATAAATGCAGATTCTAAAAAACCCTAGTCTCTACTTAAGTTCGGAAAAGAAAAAGTAACTTCCATGTTTAAGCCATGATTATTCTTTAGAATAACAAAACCTAATTTAAAAAACTCTGAAGCAAGACTGCTCAGTATACTGATAGAAAAACACAGGTCTGGGGCTTTGGCTTAATGGTGGAGTGCTGGCCTTGCATGTTACCAAGCCCCGAGTTTAATACGGAGTACATGAGCGTGCGTGTGCGTGTGTGTGCGTCAGCAAAAATGAACACAAAAATAGGTAAAAAAAAAAAATCCCAAATATAAAATGTCATACTAAATATGTCCTCAGGAAAATGATGACTCATTTCCTGTTCAAAGATGATGCAGGAAATTGGGCCTGAAGATGAAGCTCACTCGAAGCCTGGGTGTGGTAGCTATGCCTATGAGCTCAGCTCTAGGGAAATGGAAGCAAGAAGATCATAAGTTCAAGTTCATCTCAACTCCACAGCAAGTGGCAGGCAGCCTGGGATGCGAGACTGTCTTTTATGAAAAGATGACCACGTGAGGATGAAGGAGGGCCGTACTTACGAATCATAGTTGTCCCGGAAGCCTTTGGCAAAGGGGTTATGGTCGATCTTTAGCTGAGTAATCTAGAGGGGGAAAGAAGAGTAACTGAGTGCTTTATCTTGCTAGACTTAGCGCGAGAGGCTCCTGCCAAGTGTGGGGCACTCACGTCGGTGTTTTGGTAGGCAGTCACTGCGATGAACTGTGTCTCTGAGAAGGTGAAGGTCTGGGTCTTGGAAGGCTCGTTCAAGTCCTCCACCCCATCTTCTGTCACTTCCACAATGTGCAGTCGAGGCTGGTACTTGTGCAAAGACTGCAGGACTATCATCTGGAAATGGAACCCAAAAGAGACTTTCAAAGGTCTGAAAAGCAGAATTTAACAAATCGTCTGTTTTGAAATGGAACTTCTGCTTGCTCCCTACCAAAATCACCACTAGCAGATATTCCCCCTCCTTTTGTGTTCTATGAGGAAAAACCTGAAAGGGTGTGTTTTTCACAACATTGAATAGCAAGGCCCTCCCTGCTTCATGAAATAGAGTTCGGTGTTTTGTTATCATTTTTAAGATTCTTGGCATTAACACTTTTGCAACTTAACGTCATAATTCTGAACCCGGAGTGGTAGAACATATGGGCAATCCCAGCATCTGACCTGGAAGGTAGGAGGATCAGTAGTTCAAGGCTAGCCTGGGCTACATATACAAGTGCCACTTCCCAAGATAAAAATCAAAACACTTGATAAACACTCTTTCCTTTTGGTTCCAAATCCCCCCCCCAAATTATATTTCTATGCCTAATAGTAATAAAGTATTATAATAGTAACAAAGGTAAATAAATTAATTAATTAATTAAAAGTGAGCAAAGTCACAACTGTAAATACTTAGGCACAATAACAAAAGTTAAGGCCTCCCCAGCCAGAAGATACCCACTCTTCCTGTCTCTACCTGTGTGTTGTTGTTGTTGGCGCCTTTGTTATTGGTGAGTTTTAACTTCCCAAAGGAAATCTCTTGCCTCATCCAGTGGGAACCAGTATTCGGAGATTCTGGGTGAACGTACATTTTGTTGCCTAGGAGGAAAATGAAAGGAAACATAAGCATTTACACAAACAGGACAGTTGTGTGGCAGGGTTGGGGTGGAAGTCTGTTTGTTAGCTGGGCTTGGATTCGCAGCAGCAGCCTCCTCCTGGGAGAGCTGCTTCCAGAAATCACTGGATCGCAGCGGGACTCCGGGCACCCCCTCCAGGGCCAGGATGCTTCCAGCCTTTCTTAATCTAGGCGCTGCGATCTCCAAACTTAAAACAGAGATGGCTCCCGACAGTTAATCCGAGGCCTATGAGGCGGAAGGGGATGTGCCTCATTGAATACTTACTTTCATAGGTTAACTTAGAGGTGGCCTGGGCTTTCAAGAGAATGCCAGGAGCTTTCCCCCAAACTCAGAACCTCATTGGACTATTCATTTTTCAAACATAGTCTGGTAGGGTGGAGGTTTGATTATATAATGGGAAGCAAGAAAAACGACGGAGCAAATTTCTCTCCGTCCACAGAAGGCAACTCATGCTAACATCTCCAGGCCCCACGCTGGGGGTGAGGTACTTGATTTAAATGCGGCTGGTCCGGCATTGGGGCTCTGATTTCTTCCCGGCCCAGGCCTCCTCTTTCCTCACCCTGCATGTTATTGTCGGCTTTGCCGCAGGTCACCCACTTGCCCCCCTGGAAGCGCCAGTGGTTAGGGTCGGCCAGAACCACCTCCACGAACACGTTGTAGTGGGCGGTGGGATTGAGTCCGTTTATGTTGAAGCTCAAGAAAGGAAACATGCGCCTGTATAAAGAACAGAACCAGAGGAAATGATTTAAGTAGGGACGTTCAGGACACGCCCTGCCAACCCTGGATCAGGGGAAGTCTGCACTAAACAAAACAGCAAAACAACAAATGGGTGACATGGCCCGAAACTACGAAAATGGTTTTGAATTGACAGTTTTTGGAACAGCCTCGAAATCAGTATTTTCCCTAATTCATGTGCTTCTGAGACCTCCATCCATTCAAACCTACTAGTTGTCTTTCTGGTCTTTCAAAAACCTACGAGTTTTCTTCCTGTTATATCGAAAATTATTTTCTAAGGCGACACGAAACATTAAGCAGGCGCGTGCCCACTTACACACACACACACACACACACACACACACACACACACACACAGAGTTTTGAGTTCCCTCCTCCCAGTACCCACTCCACACTTCCTCCAGATCCTCCAGAAGTAGCTGTTGGCAGTTGAGGGTGTACCGGAACTTTCTTGTACCTTGCAACGCCCCCCCCCCCCCAATCATTTGGCTTCAGAAAACGTCTACCCAACCACCAGCTTTTCTCACAGAAGTGCCCAACAAAGATCATGGAGCTTGAAACAACCGCGTTTCAAATCCTTGAGCTCTGGCCGCAGCCCAGCTACAACCCTCTCTCCCACCCGCGGGTCCTAGCCTGCAAGCTGTAAACTACAAGGAGCCAGCGGCTCACGTAGATCCGCCCTCAAGGGTCCATTCCCAAATTTCTATCTCTGCCTCCTCCCTGTCAAACCCGGGGAGGGTGACTAGAGGGGAGAGTAACTGGCACCGGGCCCAAGCCACAGGTGTGCGTGCGGATGGAAAGGGGCGCGACTTTGGAGATGCGGTGTCCCCTTTACGGCGCGCATTTAAACTCTCCAAGCAGAGAGTATGCACAACTCGCTCAACCCCGCACCTAGGGGGCCTCTCCACGCTGCGCTCACCTGCCCTGTTTGGTGATGATCATCTCAGTTTGGTGACGGTGGAATTTGAGCCATAGGGGCCGGTTGCACAGGTAGACGTGGGCGCGGAAGCCGGAGCCGGGCGCTCCGAGGCCTCCCAATCCTCCGCAAGACCCGGCCGCAGCGGCTCCGGCGTACGGCCCGTAGAGCGGAGAGCCCTGGCCGTAGGCATAGGCTCCAGGACCGCCGGCCCCGCCGCCGCTGCCGCTGGCGCCACTCCCCGAGCCCGCTGCAGGGCCAAACTGCGCCCTCGCGGGCGGGCACACGGAGGCGGGGAATCCACCGGGGGGGCAGCATGGAGCCGTAGGGGTAGCGCGCGCCATTGGACGCGGGGTACACTGATCCGTGGGCCGCTCCGGCCGCCGCCTGGTACTGGAAGAGCGAGCAGGGCGCGGCGAGCTCGGAGCCCTGCGGTCCCGGCGAAGGGAGGTAGTAGCGCTCGGAGCTCAAGCTGTCCATGGAGTAGCGCGCGGTGGCCGCGGCGGTGGCGGCGGAGGGCAGCTCCTCCTCAGCGCACGGGGAGCCCTTGCGACCGTCCGGGGGCCCTGGCTTGGCCACCGCTGAGGCGCTGCCAAAGGTGTCCCCGGTGTCTGCGTCACTGAGCATCGCTGCGGGGGCCCCCGCGCCGGCGCCTGCGGGTTCTGCGCTCCCCGCCTGGCACGGAAGATTGCCTGGAAACTTCTTGGACGCTTTGTCTAAGTCCAACCTCTGGGGCGAGGGAGCAGCACCGGGGAGGAGGCTGACGCTCCCTCCACCTCCGCCTCCTCCGCCTCCTCGAGCACTATCCAGCGAGTAGAAATGCGCGCCCGGCAGGTTCACGGAGCTCACCAGGAGCTGCTCTCCTAACTGCATGCTTTTGCGAATCGCAGACGGCAGCCGGCTGCCTCCTCGCCTCCCGCGGCCTGGTTATAAAGGCCGGCTGGGGGAGCCAGCGCCCTCTTCCGAGGGGATGGTAACGTCCCCTTCCTCCCTCGCCCTGGCTACCCACCTGCGGACCTGCGGGGCGGCTTCAGCGCACGCCCCGAATCCAGCGTCCTTTCCGCAAGAGAGCAAACCCGGGATTGTAGGTGGGAGATGGAAACTGAGCAAGCAGCGTTTGCCTTTCCTTCCTTGTCTAGCTTCTCAGGACCCCTACACTCACACCAGGGAAGACGACTCAGCTCTGAGTTCCCATTTAGCAACCAGCTCGCGCCTCTCGGCTGGCTCTGCCGTGCTAAAAACCCTAGGCCTACTTGACCGCTTGGAAACTTGCTTGCTGTCGCTGGCTGCTTATATGCGTGCCGCCAGGGAGGGGCTTCGCAGCCCCACGGCAAGGGGACTTTGCTATTGGCTGACAGAGGTGACACTAATTCAATTAAGCATTTATTAATTGGATTGAGTTGCCTGCAAGTTTCTTTTCCTCTCAGCCTGTTTGTTTTGCTGTTATTGTTGGTTTGGTGCTCTTTAAGTTTCTTTGGGGAACCTATATCCCACCGAGAGAATAAAATCGTGGTGTCCATATGGCGCTGGAGTTGAGGAGAAACGGGTTTGAAGTCTGCCAACCTGGTCTACCTTAAGCATAGGAATTATTCCTGTGCTCGGAGCTAGTTTGGCAGAGGCAGGTCCTAGAGGCCCGATCAGAGGTCTCTGAACGCTCCCTGCTCGCAGGAAGGTGCAGGTCCCCGAGGGTGCAAATCTGGGGGCGGGTTGGAGAGCGACCCAAAGTGTTTGCGCCAGACACTGTAACATCAAAGCACACTTTCCCTCTGACTTCCTGGCCTTCCACACACAGGAGTCACTTTTTGTTCTGTCCCATCCTTTTACCTAAGGGGTTGGTGGAGAGAAGCCTCGCGCTCGGTGTTTGAGATTCCAGGGATGGAGAAAGATTTCCGTGTCTGAAACAGAAACACGAGTGCGGTAGGCTACTGAAGACCCATCAAGAGCCAGCCCCAGCGAGCCAAGCGCTTACCCTCACATCCACGCTAACAACCCGGCTTTCCGGAGGCTATCACTTTCATTCCTTACAATTAAAAAAAAAAATCCACTCTGTTCGATTTTCCTGAACCCTGGATGTTTTCTGCCTCCCCCAGTGCCCGCTTTCGACAGCATCTTTGGTGGGGACTGACATTGGGACACAAAGGTTCCGTAGCAGCTGTGCAGTTAAGATTCCCTGCGCCTCTCCTCTGCGGCGCAATACAGAAGGCAGAATAATTAGTGAAATAATCAGTTTGATATTGAATTAAGCTCCTTTGCCCAGCTGCCTGTTTTTCCCCCCTGCGTTTCCGCAAACAGTCAAGGACGGTACCGTCATATTTTGTTTTATTATTACAGAAGGAGGACACGTTTCGTTGCAGATAAGAAGCCTGAATATTCTCCTTTAATAAGCAATTACGGACGCTGGCGATAATCGCTCCAGGAGCACATTTTCCGGTCGAGATGCGGTGACTCTGCTTCCCCCAACCCAACGCGATCACACGGGAAACTTTTTGCCTAGAACAGATGAGGTGGCTGCGGAATCTGCTAAGCGCCCAGACCCCAGCAGAAGAACCGCGCGAAGCTTTTCAACCTGGGTCCAAACCCCGCACAGCACGAACATCCGTACGCCCAGGTTAGAGAGTGGAGCGGTCCTTCACGCACTCGGATGCTGTGTGGAGTTTTGATTTGATGGCGTTGTGAATCTTGGGCGCTCTCAAAGGTTTACAGCGCCAAGTCACAGGCTAGCGAGTTGGAGCGATAGCCTTGTGAATTTGGGTTCAGAGAGCCCGGGATCTGACACCCTGGGCTCTCAGCCCCTGAGATCCCAGAATTTGGTCCCAGTTCGGCTCCTGTATGGCAGCCTGCTCGGGTCACTTTACTGTTTTTGTTTGTTTTGACCCACAGAAATCTTGTAGGTTAATTTTTATTCCCTTCAAAGAGTGCGAGATAGTCAACGTGGAGATTCCACAAGGGGGATGCGAGCTCCAGGAAAGGGCCTCACGCGCTGGCGACTCAGCCCTGAGTTATCGAATGCTGATTCTAAGTTCATGCTAGCCTTGACCTGAGCTGCAGGATGTCTGAGGGGAAAGTAGGTGTGAGACTGAATCTCACGTTATCTGCAGATGGGGTGACTGAAGGTATATGTCAGTTTTGCCCTTTAACGCAGCCAGAAGCAGGCTTCGGGGTCCCTTCAAAATGCTTTGAAGAGACCAAGGAAACGCTAGCGTGGCACAGTGCCACCACAGGCAACGGACACCGTTCAGACCCACTCTGGCGCAAGTAACACAGACCAGCTGTCCCTATAACCACATCAGAACCGGGTTCATTCTATCCTACCCCTAGAGCACGCTCATGAAGGCGCGTGAGTTCATCCCGAGTGCCACCAAATTATTAACTCCGTAAAATTCAATCTGTGTAACTAGGATTCGAATGGATTCCCGGGGCCCCACCCTCAGTACATGCCCTCTTTCATCTCACTTCCGATACCTTTTACAGATGGAGAAATGAAGAGAAATCCAACGAAAGTCAAAGTAAGAGCGCTAAGAAACTCTTTGGGGGCCGGGGTTTGGGGACATAGGGAACTTATTAATATTACTATTATTGTTACATATTGTGATTCACAATCATGTGATGATTTCTCCCTTTAAAATGGTGAAAAGCACAATTTCAACTCAAGATTTTTTTCTGACTTCATAGAGCCAAAAATTTAAATATTTCTGTGTTAATGATCTTGTATTTTATTATTATTACTTATGGACTGAAGTGCTGGAGCACTGTAGAGAACACATCTATGATTCCTACTTGGAATGGGCTTTTTGTTTTGCTGGCTCAGTAATACTCATAAATAGAGAGAGGTAAAAATCAATGTTTCCTTGTGTCTCAGCCACACTTTAAAATCCAAGTCCTCTTTTCCAGAAAGAAGAAGAGAAAACAAGGCAAAAGCACCGATTTTGGGTGTCGGGCACACATCAGGCAGCGCCTTGCTCAGACTGGGTGGGCAAGCAGCAGACCCTTCCACTCTGCTGTTTGATTTCAATTACACCCCAGGCTTCATGAAATCCAAAAGAGACATTTATTGAAAGGTGCCTGGTTTTCTGTGGCTTAACTGACAGTTAAGATACATTGAACAAAAACATCAACATTGGGGAGGAGACCCCTGGCAATACCAGATCCCAGTGGTGGCTGGGTTAACTCAAATACCTCACTCTGCAGCCTGAGATGGAGCAAGCAGGAACCTCTAGAGACTGAAGGAAGCGGAGGCCAAGCCTGGGTGTGAGCGTATGAAAAAACCTCATACTAATTTGTACGAAACAATACCAACTTTGTACCACCCGCTCACAGTGATAAAACCAACTTGGCCTGTGGCCTCTTTTCTCTTCTTCTTAAAGGTAACCAATAACAATGCTTGAGATTTTTAAAAGTAAAACTAAGAAGCCTTGGGACCACAGCAACATCATCTCTCTCTCTCTCTCTCTCTCTCTCTCTCTCTCTCTCTCTCTCTCTCTCTCTCTCACACACACACACACACACACACACACACACACACACACACACGTAAATTTCAAAGGAGAATTATGGATTAGTGCAATGATATATGATTTAGAGCCCATCCACTCCCCCATCCCCCACACAACTAAGGGGGCCCATATAAATGCCCCAATAAATTCTATTATTTTCACCCCCACTAAAAATGTGTTATCAAAACATGGCCCGTGTTATTCAAACACTTTGTAAATTCTGAACAGACATGCTGCATGCTCCCCTTTTAACCCTAGGAAAACATTCCAACATTAACTGGTCACCAGCACTTTGCCTGGACTCTGGGAAAATGTCAATGGGTTTTTTGTGGCAAGTTGGTTCTTTTACTATTTATCTATGGCCCTCTTTTTGTTGATGTTGCATTTTATTTCACCATCTCGGGTTCACTGCTTGGCCCTTTGTTCTCTGATGGCCAAATCTGCTCCTTCTGCTGTGTTTCCCCAAGGAGAAGGAGCCTTCTCTACCGTAAGCCTTCCTTCCTTCCTTCCTTTCCTTACCCCTTTCTTCCTTCTAGAAAATGTCACCTAAAATAAACATTTTTGACAAGGACAAGTAATCCTTGAGAGATCTCACAAACATCGTTTCACTTTTGTAAGAATGTATGTAACTCTTGTCCTATTGGGACATTGAAATAAATGGATTACTTTGCTTAAAAACAAGACATTATTATACAGACTGGGACAGTCCATTCATATATCTATAATATATTATATATATATTACATAATACTATATATACCATACAATACATCATATAATTATATAATACATTGATAATTCATACACATTACATAATATATTATCTAACATGCAATATGTTATATATATATAATAATTAAAAGGAGGCAGAGGCCATGAACTTGAGAGGAGGATACCTGGGAGGGGTTGGAGAGAGGAAAGGGAAAGAAAAAGAAAATGACATAATCATATTTAATTTCAAAAATAAAAGTAAACAAAAATACCAGACCCACAACTGTGTGTGGCAATGAAATATGATAAACTCACTTATCTTTTTCAAACAAAAATGACCAAGTTAGATTTTTACCCTCACTAGTGCAATTGTAGTTCAATGTTAAGATATAAAGAGGAAAGAGAATCTGGAATCAAAGTCAACACATGCTGAAGGTTGCTTATTACCAACAATCCCTTTTCATGTACATCACTCAAGAATCTCAGGCAGGAGGCCTATAATCTTCATTTACATTTCTTATGAAAGTTTTGGTTTTTGTTTTAACTGCAAGCGAATTTCAAGATTCAGTTGTCGCTTTATTATCACATCCTTTTCCTTCATCCTATTTTGGGAGTACATTTATTCACACGAATAAGAAGAGCCATATGAGGTCAAAGCCAAAACGCTCTCAGAAAATGTATTATTCGAATTTTTGGTTAATCATTGCAACTCTAAAGTATGGGGCCTGTGTGGGGCTCCATCTGTCTTCCTCACTTCTCTTCCTCAAACCACCTGGTACTTTCTTGGTGCTCATCCGCCAAGGCAAACAAAGTGGCCGCTGAACCTGAGCGGACTAGCCAGCGAGCACAGTTCCCAACTATGTTCTATAAACATGAAGACTAAAGTGAAATTATGGTGGGGCTTTTTGTACTTCGAAGAACAAGAAAACAGACCCTTCTAAATTAATAAACTTGACATTTTCACCCTATTTAGACTAAAAAAGATTAAAAAAAATTTTTTAATGTACATTGGGATTTTGCCTGTATGTATATGTGAGGAGGCCACATCCCCCAGAATGGAAGTAACAGATGGTTGTGAACTGCCATGTGGGTGCTGGGAATTGAATCCAGGTCCTTTGGAAGAGTGGCCAGAGCTCTTAACTGCTGAGCCATCTCTCCAACCCCTAAAAATTTTTTTTGACCTTTTCTACCCTCAAATATGCTTCTTCGTAGCCTTTCCCCCCATGTGTTTCAATGATAACATTTCCTAGAGGAAAAATGGAGGGGTCAGATATTGCTGGAATTTTTTATAGGATTGATTGCTATGAAGAACCGGGAAGTGGTGTTGCATACCTTTAATCCCAGCACTTGGGAGGCAGAGGCAGGCAGATCTCTGTGAGTTCGAGGCCAGCCTGGTCTACAGATTGAGTTCCAGGATGACCAGGGATACACAGAGAAACACTACTAAACACAAAAACAAAAAATAATCAACCAAAAAAACCAAGAGGAACAACTATCTTGTCTCCAGGTAGAATAGCATTCGAAGTGTAAACAGACTGCATATCGCTGGTAGAGTAAGCACAGCTTGGGGAATGGATGCTTCCTTAGAAGTGTCTTCCACGGCACAGGTGCTCAGGTACCCACTCCTATCCCATTGAACCAAGTCTTCAAAATGACATGGGCAGAATAGAGAGAAGGGAAGTCTGAGTTGCAGGCAGATACTTGGCAGAAATAGCAGCCCCTCAGACAACCAAGGAAAAGAGAGAGACATGAGGAAAAGAGCTCACAAGATAGGGGGAAAACCCACAACAACAAACACAGAGGTTGTTCTTGAATCATTTTCCCTTTCTAGACTCTTAAGACAAAACAACAGGTATTTGTGGCTCTTCCTCGGCTGAGCAAGTTGTAACCACTATATACTCACAGGATATAGTGAGCACAACACCACCAAGGTCAAAGGAAGGCTTAGTCTTCTTTTATTGATTGATTGATTGATTATTTTCCATTCATCAGATGCCCAGCTTTTCTGGTCTTTTTTCCCTTTCTTGCTAAGACCTGAGGCTGAGTGAAGAAGAGCAAACCAGCCTGCTTCCTCCCAGAGACTCCAGTTTGATTGGGGGAGGGGGTGGGAGGGTTTTAAAGGCAACAGGAAGCAAGAGTAACTCTAAAAGAAGCTGTTCTATTCCTTCCTTTCCATTTCTGGGGTGGATGGCAGGAATTCAGAGACCTCTCTAGGGAGCGGGACTGGAAAGATGCACTTCAAAGAGGGGCATCGGTCTGGGGTCCCAACCCTGGCGTGCCTTCCCTCTTGTCTTCTCAAATGGTCATTAGCATTCTGTTTTTCCCAGGGCCTCCTTTCCCTCCTGCTCCCCCACCTGGGATTTTGCTTCAGGTCCGGGACTCTTTCAAAGAAAGAAAACCGGGCATTAAGACTTAAGGTGTCTTCTCCACCTACTGGCAGGCTGACTGTGAAGAAGTTGAGAAATGGGAGGCCGAGGGCAGATGCTGGCTCCAGAAGAATTCAGGACTGGGAGTGTAGAAAAGGCTCCACCTGGATCGCCTCCCTGTGAGCCCCTGGGGACCTTAGTGGTAGCATCTTCAAAAGGAGAGGGCCAACGCAAATCTCCTCGAGGCCTGGCTAGACTCCTTGGTGGGGCCTGGAAAGGTGCATGGGACCACAGCCTCACACGGGTTAGGGAAGATCCAAAGACAAGGACCACCTACTAGGGCATCACAGAGCATCTCAGAGTCACCCTGCATCCAGCTGGGGGACTGACTCCCCAAATGGACACGGAAGAAAATGAAAGTAGCTGCTCACTGTAGGCCAGTGCCTCTTTGCAATCACTGCATTTCATACAAGAGCCAGGTCATGCTCAGGCAGGTGAGGGAAGGCCTCGTGGAAAAGGCTGAAAAGGGAAGCAGAGAAAGTGGGTCTGCAAGGAAGGTCTCAGCTGGGAGGGTCCCCGTGGAGTGTGGGTCGTTGGGTTTTGGGGCCGTGGGAGTAGAAGGGCTCAGGGGAAGGAGAACTGTGGTTTTGGGAGAGAGCAAATGCACAGCACTCAGTGCCCGTTCTTTATTTTGTTTATTTGAAAGAGGCTGGCCTCAAACTGACAGTGTGGTGACCACGACACCATTTCTATACAGCACTGGAATGGAGTTCAGGGCCTCTTGCCTCCTGGGCAAACGTTCTGCCTGGTGAGCAACAACCTAGTGAGTATGAGTGTATGAATGTATTTTGTCAGGATCTGGATGTGTAGCCCAGGCTGACCTGCAACCCCAGAGATCTTCCTGCCTCAGCCTCCTTGGATACTTGGATTGCAAATGCAAACAATACTGGGCTGATAGCTCCAGTTTAAAATCTCCAGGCTAGAAATAACCACAACACCAGGCACCATTCTGCCAGCTGGAACTAGGTCAAGGCCTTGGCCTTCCGTACCCCACACGCCTCTCCTTTCACCTGGGTTAGAGACTCCCACCATCATTTCACGCACAAGAAACCCTGTTTCAGGAATAAAGAAGCTGAGGGTTGGAGACATGAAGTGACTTGTCGAAGGGTGTATATATAATCTGTGGGTAGCAAGACCAGGCATACCTAGAAGATAGGGAGTTAGCATTGTCTTCCCCTCAAACTCTGAAACCCTTAACAGAAAAAAACAAAACAAAACAAAACGAGGCCTGGAGATCCTTTGTGGGGGCGTTTGCAAAGGGAGCTGCGGGGAGGCGACATCCAGTTCACTCTGTGACCAACCCCCTTCCTTCGCTTTCCTTTTCTCTTCCCTCTCCCAGCTAGGGGTCCCGCCTCCGACGTCAAGACGTGCCCCTAGGCTGGGGTTGGCTGAGTGATCTCAGGACCACGCTTCTAGGCTGAGGGGTCACTGTAGGGTAGTGGGGAGCTGTCCTTTGTCCTGTTCCCGGGGTTCTGCATTGGTAGGAATCCCTCCTGCACTATGCTAGGGCAGTGGACAAACCAACCATTAAGCCAGCTCCTTCTCAAAAGACACTTTCAGCACTAGCAGGGCGCGCGGTTGGCCAACCAGCCCATGCTCCAGTCTGCTCCGCCAGTGTGGGGCCGGTGGGTCAATTTCAGCCTTAGGCTGGAGCCTAGGTTTCTGGCATTTAACTCCACTTGGCAAGATGGGGGTCAGGGTCTCTCAAGCACACCCCACGGTTTAGATCTTCGAAGGCACTCCGGTATTGGATCATCCCTTTCCCATCCCCCACAAACACCCACCTAGTTCAGATCAGATTATTTGATTGAAAAGTTTTGAGAAACAGGACTGACTGTACCTATCGCAGTGAGTCTTTTTTTTTTCCCCTACCTCCAGGGCAGATGATAATTAGATGCTTTGGAGTCCACAACAGCTGGAGAATCTAATAAAATGTATATATAAAACAATATGTTATACATAGTAACATGTCAGAAATATAAACTTAATACATACTTAAAATAGACGTGGCAATATTTGGCAGGAATCCCCTCCCCCCTTTTATTTCTTTCTTTTCTTTTTTGTCTCCTGGTTCCAGCGTCTCCCAGTTTACAGAACCCAAGGCAAACAGGATCCATCTCTAATCGTGTCTGGGACTACAATGTTAAAGGGCATAGGAGCACCCGATTCGTCCCCCACGCATCTGCTCGCTTTTGTACCGCACCTTACGTCAGTTTCCACTTAAAATGTACCTTGAAGTTAGAGCTTGTGGATGTCAGCGCGCTTGCACATGTAGGCACACAATTAGAAGCGCTTTAAAAGTTTAGTGTTGGAAGGAGAGAGAGCACGATCAAAATAAATTGTATGTAACATTTTTTAATTAAAGATGTTTTGTATTGGGTTGATGCTCTGAGAGTCAGGGTGCAGCGGCGCACCCACGCTGCGGCGCCAAGCGCTGGGAGAAGCCAGTTTTGCGCTACCGAAGGCGCAGCGCCCCCTTGCTCTGAGCGCACAAAATCCCCACCTGGGCCTCTCTGTAGGCGTTTTCCTTTCTAAGAGACAACCCCATTGTTTGTCCTCTGAGACCCCCACAAGCTCTGGGACTCGGTCCTGAGCCCCCAACGCTAGTGGGAGGAGGAGCTATCTGCTAGACTGCCCCCAAAGCTTCCCGAAGTCACATCAAAGCAGAGAGCCCGAAAGGGACCTTCAATGGTGTTAGCATCCCGCTGGGCTTGATTGGCTGCTGGAGGTGGGGGTGGAGAAGGGGATCTCCGGAGAGACCCACCAACTTTGTAAATCCTACCCCAAATCCTTCTGAGGGGGTAGAGCACTCTACACCTTTACCACCAATCGAGTAGGGTATGTGCAGGGGCCAGGGTGCAAACGGCGTGGTGTTGAGGTCAGGATGGTAAGGTCCTGGGGAGATAACCTCAAGCCCACCAACGAGAGACCCCATAAGCAAACAATCAAGCAGGGTCATGTAATTGCTCTCAGTTTGGGCTGTATATTACTAAAATAATCTGTAGTTCTTTAAAGAACCAGTGCCCAGGACCACCCCAGAAAAATTAAATCGGAATTTTTCTGAGGATGAGACCCAGGTGCTTGGTTTTTTTTCGTAAAGATTATAACTTGCAGTAGAGTTGAAGATGGGCTAAGTTTTATGGGTTTGGAGGCTGGGGGAGGCGTGTCGTTAAGAGTTGACACAGGAAGAGGCCATGAGAGCCCTGAGAAAGCCTGTGGAAGCAGTTCTGGCCCAACCCTGTGTCTGCCGGTGATCTGGTATTGGCAATAGAAGTAAGAAAGAAAGATTACTTATTAACTAATTATTTTTATTTTTGAGACAGGACTTTATGTAGACCAGGCTCAAACTCATTATAACATTAGCATATGACATTTTCAAAGTTGGGATTTTTCAATGTTTTGTTTTGTTTGTTTGTTGAGACAGGTTTTCTCTGTGTAGCTCTGGCTGTCCTGGAACTCACTCTGTAGATCAGGCTGGCCTCGAACTCAGAGATTCACCTGCTTTTGCCTCCCAAGTGCTGAGATTAAAGACATGTGCTACCACTGCCCAGCTCAATGGGTTTGTTTATAGCCATGGAAAAAGTGTTATCCCCTCTGATGTGATATATTATTATGATGATGATGATGTTATTTTGTGTGTAGTATATGTGCTTTGTCTGAGCCATCTCTCCTTCCCCCTCATATGATGGTTATATTACTGGTCCTCCGTTAGGCTGGGTGCCCTGCTGAGGATCTCTAAACACTCATAAGCATACGTCATACTTAAGTTTATTGAGAACTCCTTGGATATGACACATATTTGCATTTTGTCCTGTGTTGCAGATATTCACTGTTATTTTATTATTTATCTTTTGACTTAATGAAGCTTTGCACAGTGACAGATTGTAGCCAATGAGATTTATCCAAGGTGCAATTATTGCTAATTAAAATTTGACATGCAGGAATATTTACTTTTACAGTTATGTGTTGTCCATGTAATGACATATAACAAAAATGGGTAGTGTTTTTAAAGTAGTTGCTGAAATTTTTATGAAAACCTGTTGACTCGTCCATAAAGAAATACTCAAGCTGAGCTTGGCACAATGGGCCTGTAATGCAGTATGTGGAAGGCTGATGGAGTAGAATCATAATGTGAGGCCAGCCTGGACTACAAAACACAGCAAGTTCAAGACCAAGCCTGCCTCAAAAATAAATAAGTAAATGAAAGTCTTCAAATGCCTCTTTTTTACGAAAATAGGTAATGAAGTAAGATTATGTTTTTTGACCACTGGGAAGAAAATTAAACTTAGTAATAAAAATGTGAGAATTTCACTGGGAGGAATGACTGAAACTGAGGTGGAAACCTAGTGTAACAGAAACTCCATGCAATCTGCAAGAGTAGCCCTAGCAAAGACTCCTAGGAATGGAGGACACGGAGCCTGAACACGGAGATGGGTTCTGCCATCTTCTGTAACCGGGCTAGGTCCCAAGTGGAGGGATTAGGACACCAACTCAGCCACAAAACATTTGACCTACGGCTTGTCCTGTCTGCAGAGTGTTGTGGGGCCAGAGCCTAGCAGAGTCCTCCTCAAAGAGACCAGAGAGACTTCATCCACCAACTGATGAGAGCAGATGCAGAGTCTCACAGCCAAACATTAGGCAGAGCTTGGGGAGTCCACAGAATCAACTGACCACAGTTCATGGAGCCTCACAGAGATCAGGGAGCCTGTAGGGAGTCCTCTGCATATATGTTATGGCTAAGGAGCTTGGTGTTCTTGTGGGACTCCTAACAGTGGGAGCGGGGCTGTCTCGGACTCTTTTGCCTGCTTGTGGGACCCTTTCCTCCTACTGGGTTGCCTTGTCCTGTCTTCATGTGATGGTCTGTGCCTGGTCTTACTGTAGCTTGTTGTCCCTGGGAGGCCTGCTTTTTCCTGAGGGGAGGTGGAAGGGTGGGTCTGGGGGAGAGGGAGGTGGGGAGGACACTAGGGGGAGGGGAGGGAGGAGAAACAGCTGTCAGGATGTAATATATGAGAGAAGAATTAAAAAAAAAAAAGAAAAAAACAGCACTTGGGAGACAGAAGCAGGAGGATCTTTGTGAGTTCGAGGTCAGCCTGGTCTACAAAGTGAGTTCCAGGACAGCTAACACTGTTATACAGAGAAACCCTGTCTCAAAAAATAAAAAATAAAAAAATAAAAGAAAGAAAGAAAGAAAAAGAAAAGAAAACAAAAACAAAAAATAGAGTATTTCAAACAATAACCACTTGAAAATTTATTTAAAAGACAAATCCACTTTCTTTCCCTTCTCTTCTCTCTCTTCCTCCCTCTCTTCCTTGTGTGTGTGTGTGTGTCTGTGTGTGTGCAGAAGCCAGAAGGAGACAAGCTAACCCCCAGGTGGCTCTGAGAAGTGCCACCTTAGGAATGTGGTTAGATTATGAGAGCTGAGCCTTCATGAACGGGATCAACGCCTTCAAAAAGGAGGTCTGAAGGAGCCCACTGGTCCCTTCTACCACACAGGGAAGCAGTAAGGTGGTATCCATGCCATCTGCAAGGAACCAGTCCTTACAAGATGTTGCATCTTCCAACACCTGGATCTTAGATGTCTTAGGTTCTGGAACTGTCAGAGATATGTGTCTGTTGTTTATCAGCCTCCTCAGCCTATGGCCCTTACTCACAGTCTGAATGGACTAAGACACCAAAGAGTAGAGATGGGTTGTAGGGTATGGAAACTTAGACGAACTGGAGTCCATTTAAATCTTGCCCAATGTGGAGAATAACCTAGAAGGGCAATGGGCCACACCTGAGAGAGACTGAGTGGAGTGGCTGATGACAAAGTCTGTCCCTGATGGGGTCTCTGAACAAGCTCGGAGAGGTCCAGAGGACAAGACCAGCTTCCCTCATTGACTGGGTCCAGCACCATCACAGAACAGAGGAGGCAGGTGAGGGTTATTGTCTGCTTTAGTCCTTTCTCTTCTTCTTGCTTTGGCCCCAGAAAGGGATGGAGAGGAAGGGGAGAAACGCGGACAGGCTCATGTCTCAGCATCCTGTCCTGAGAGTCCTCCAGCGTTCAGGAAGGATTGTTTCTTTTTGTTGTCATTTGTTCGTTTTTCCAGAGACAAAGTGTGGCTATGCTGCCCAGACTGGCCTTGAACTCACGCACCGAAGCAGCTGTCTTGCCTCTGCCTCTAGAGCTATGAAGTTTGGCTACATTTCCTAATTTTAAATTTCTGCAAGCCATCTTCTATCTATTTTTCTATCTCAGGATCTTCATATTACCTATCATTTATGTCATCTGTCTTCTGTTATACGTATCTACCTGTCATCTATCTATCTATCTATCTATCTATCTATCTATCTATCTATCTGATAGATGTATCTGTAGAGTTATTAGAACTACCATGAGCTGACTACTTTAGTTTCATCAAGGGGAAGAAATAAATTGTATAATGAGTACATTTTAGTGAAAGGCTTAGAGCACTAAGTAAAGGTCCCTTCTGATTAGAGGCTCTATGTCCCCACCCCCACCCCCTGCTCCCACTAGTTAGACTTTTAGACCACATTCAGTTGCAATTGTGTGATTTACAGATAAACTATGCTGATATATTAATTTTCCCAGAGATTTTGTTTAATAAAGTTAGAAATCTTATTATAATCCATAGTACCTAGTTTTAGTCCCTGACATTGAACTGTTTGCCTGAGCCATGTAAAAATATGACACAAATACTTATTTGTCAAAGAATTTTAATCTTAGTGACTCTAACAGGAAAGGACTAAGACACATGGGAACTATTTTCATGTCACTAAGAAAGAAGAGAGAAGACGGTGTGGAGATGCCCTTCCTGACAGGTTATGCACATAAAACAGATCATTCTCATTTACACTACACGCTTTAGTTTGGTGTCATTTCTGGTTTTGAAGGGTTTGTAATTGGCAGATGGTATCTAATGCAGCCTTTCCCCTGCCTATTGTGAAGAGGAAACCTTCGCCAAGACTTTACAATATAAAAACCATTCCTGGTTCCTAAAGGGCAGAAATGAATCACTTTCTTTTTGGAACAAGCTGAGGATGGCCCAGAAATATCAACAACATGGCCTGTATGCCAAAGTCCTGGCATATTCAAAGACGTGTGTGTGTGTGTGTGTGTGTGTGTGTGTGTGTGTGTGTGTGTGTGTGTGTGTAGGGAGAGAGAGAAAGAATAGGTTTGTTTGACACTGTAAATGGGCAGCTACTTGTGGGTTAAAGTAGGGGACTAGCTTCCTTGGGGTTTGTCACCCAGAGTTAAGGAAATGAAAAGCCTCCTGGTTTTTTGTTGTTGTTTTTTGAAATAGGGTTTCTCTGTGTAGCCCTGGCTGGCCTCAAACCCCGAGATCTGTTGCCTGCCTCTGGCTTCCAAGTGCTGGAATTAAAGCCACGGCCACCACTGCCAGGCTTGGAAGGACTCTCTTTAGAGGAAGTCTTACAATGTGGCCTCGTTACTGCTCTTAGTTGGAGAAGTGACCATTTAGTTTTCAGTGAAAGAAGTTCAGTTTTTTTTTTTTTAATTTCTTAGTAACAATTTCATACATACACACTCTCTGTTCTGGTCCCTCTCCCCTCTCCCTCTATGTCTCTCCCACCTCTAACAGCTTCTCTCCCTAAAAATGTTACCTCTGCTTAAGTTAACCTTATTCTTATCGAAATTTTGGTTTTCTTTTAAGAAAAGAAAGTACCCCCCTCCAGAATTTTTTTCTTGTAGCAGCACATTTCATTTTGGTATTCTCACTGTATAGCATTATTATTGTATTTTGAGATAGGGTCTTCCTATGTAGGGTTGACTGGCTTAGAACTTGCTATATAGATCAGACTGGCCTCAAACTCACAGAAATCTACCTACCTCTGCCTCCTGAGTGGTGGGATTAAATGTGTGCACCATTATGTCCAGACAGACGTTTACTTTTGTTCTCTATTTGTTTTTGAGGCAGGGTTCAGTTCAAATATCCCAAACTGGGATGACCTTGAATTCCTGATCCTCCTGCCTCTGCCACCCAGTGTTAGGATTACAGGTATGCACCACCAGACCTTCGATTTTTTTTTCTAATTCATGTAGTGTTGCTTTCTCCATAAGCTTGTGTGCATCATAATTCAGATAGATTTTTATGATACATATATGACATGATACAGGCATCTATAACTAAATTATGATCTAAATCCCTGTCTCACTTGGGGGTCTGCTGCTGTGATAAACACCATGACCAAAAGCAACTTGGGGAGAAAAGGGTTTATTTCACTTTTTAGCTTACAGTCTGTCATCCAGGGAAGGCAGGGCAGGAGCTCAAGGCAGAAGCCTGGAGGCAGGAGCTGAGATTAAGGAGGAACATTGCTTACTGGCTTGCACCTCATGGCTAGCTCAGTTTGATTTATTATAGAACCCAGGGTCACCTGCCCATGGGTAGCACCACCCACAGTGGACTGGACCCTCCCATGTCAATCATTTATTAAGAAACTTCCCCATAAACTTGTCCACAGGCCAATCCAATGGAGGCGTTTGCTTAACTGAAGCTCCTCTAGATGACTCTAGATTGGGTCAAATTGACAAAAACATCTAGGGAGCACAAATCCATACCCTGGAACCATTCCACATCAGCACACAGGTAGACTTCCATGAACACTAATCATGAGACTCATACACTTTTTAGAAATTAGTCCTAATAAGAAATTGGTTGTTAATTAAATAGGATAATGAAAAAGTTCATTAGACAGCCGTAAACTATTTTTTCCCCTCAAGTACTGCTAATCATTCCTAAGATATCCCCCTGTCTCAGTCATGTCCCATTTCCTCCTCATCCTCCTTTTCATCCTCCTCCTCCTCCCCTTCCTTTTTCCCCAGACAATGCTAAGGATCGAACCTAGGGCTTCATGAATGCTAGTCAAGTACTCTATCACTGAACTATATCAGTCCTCCACAAAGGTGCCAGAACTCTCTTCTTAAATGCAAATCTGACTCAAAATTCTCCATGGTCTTTTTAAAGTAGCATTTGTAATTAAAAACCATAGTTGGACCAGTGAAAGACTCTACTGTCGATAACACCCATAACAACAGGAAGCACAATCCTCATGCTTCAAAACACACATTAGTGAAGAGTTGGTGGCCAGCCCCGTTTCCCTAAGAGTTTTCCTGTGTTCATCTGTTGGTCTCTGGAAATTCACCATGGACCCAGCAGAAAGGGAAAACGGGGAAGAGTGGAAGGCTTGCATTTGTGTCATAAGTAAACCCTTTCTAAATCACCAAGAGACTGCAGACCTGGCCACAGAGAGATTTCATCAAGGGTTTTTAATACAACTAAAATCAATCCATCCACTTTATCTGCTTTGAACATACTGAGGCTGCAACAAGAGATGTCACTAAGAGTTAGAGCTGCATGGAAACCTTCAAGGTGTCAATTGACCACATTTTTAGGTGTAGAAATGTTACATGGGCACACCACAGATTCACCAGTGATTTACTTTTTTAAAATCAGCAACAAATGGACCCAGGAATCTACAAGGGAATAAAAATATCATGAGAGCCAAGCTGAGTTGAAGCAGGGTAACTCAAAAATCAATATTTTGCTTTTAAACTCTTAAAGGGAGACCCAGGAGGAATGCACTCATTTTGTCCTTCTGAGTGGCGCTCCTCAGAGGATGGGGAAGTGGCAGCGTCTTCCACACTCCAGCCAGGACAGTCTACCCACTAGCCACTTGTTAGAATTCTCAGTTTCAGTTTCCCAGCGAGTAACTTTTTAATTGTTCTGTTATATGTCACTGGTTAAAAATAAGTCTCACCTACACTCCACATTCCATAGGTGAGATTTTGGATTTTGCACGTGCAGTTGGTGGCTAACTGGACGGAGCAAAGAGGAGGACGCTCTGCTCAGACGCACGTGATAACACCGGGAGCTGAAATGCCACCCACTGAAGCTCAGCTGAGCTTTTTGGAGGGAGAGGAATTAGAATTCCCTGTTAGTAAGTCGAATTCTCTTATGCCCCTTGTACATTGGGAAGGAGAAACATGGTGCTTCCATGACTCTCTTGGTGCCTTCAATAGGTGCAAACGGTAAACTGAGGGCGAGTGGAGGGGTTTTCTTTAAGGAGTAGCCTATTGGTTCTTACCCCATTGGAGTGATACTATTTTCCCTTAAGGATCCTATTTAAAACAAGACCATGTCAGACGACGTCTGCAGCTTTTAGGACTCACGGGTCTTGTGCATAGTGAAGCATCTTTCAACTTCATTCTTTACTCATAGCCTGGCCTGCAGCTCTCACTCCATAGTGCTGCTGGCCTGAGCAATTTCTTAGGAAAGGATGGAAGAGACAGCTTTGCTGGCTCAAATTTTCCTTCATGTATATGTGTCCATGTTGGTATATTTATGATGTATTGGTATGTGTGAACATGTTTGTCTAGTGTGGGTGTGTGGGTGTGGGCATGTGCACGAGTATACATGTGCACAGGTCAGAATTCAACCTTGGATGATGTTCTTCAGACTCTGGCCACCTTTTTTTTTTTTTTTTTTGGAAACAGGGGGGTCTCTCAGTGGCCTAGAGCTTGCCAATTAGGTTAAGCTGGTTGAGCAGTAAGCCCCAATAATCTTCCTGTCTCTGCTTCCCAAACACTGGGATTACAAATATATGCTACCACAACTAGCTGTTTTAACATGGATTCTGAGGATCGAACTCAGGTCCTCATGCTGCCTGGCAAGCCAAGTGAACCATCTTCCCACTCCCAAATTCTGTCCCTCCCTGCTGATGAGAAATACTGGGAGAAACATAATGGAAAACGAATAAAGTAAACACAAAGCCAATGCCATTCACATATTACAATGGTTCTAGCAGTCAGGATTCAAATAGAACAGAAACTGCAGCATTGATGCTAATGGTGGATATTAATATCTAGAGTCAGTTTCACAGGTTTCTAGGTTTTAAAAATCTGAAAATGACAACTGAGGTGACCCAGTGACAGAAACTCTTGGGGAGCTGTCATGACTTGGGGGGACAGAGGAACCAAGATCTGCACCTGGGGTGACTGGAACACAGAGGCTTGGGGATGATGAGTAGGCAGCTCTTCCAGGGGTGGATGGGGCGGCCAGGGCAGGGATGTTGTGGGACTGTGGGGATGGTAGTTCAGGAATGGCTTCTTGGAGTTGGTTCCTCTGAGCCTGGATACTGCTCAGCTGGTGTGTTTCAGGGGACAACACGAGGCTCATCTTGGGAGTGCTGTAGACAAGTTGGTGACTGGATGTTATTGCCACAGCCATAGGAAAGACAATCTATGTTAACAGAAGTGTAGACAAACAAGAGGAAAAATTCTACTACTGTTCCATCTTCTAGCCTCCAACATACCAGTTCATCAGCAGAACCTGAAAAGGGACCCATTGGAAGTGGGAAAATGAAAATTTCAGACTCTCCAGAGCTCAGTGTCAAGCGTAATAAAAGAGAGGGTGGGTTTGTAGCTGAGACAGCTGCTTACAGTCTTCTGGATTGACAGCCTCTAGCCCATCAGAGTAGACAAGCGACGTTGTGATACATCACTCCTGAACCTTGATCGCCCAGAACAATACAGCTTACTTTTCAGTGTTATCACATGTCTGATGATCCAGATGTTTGGGGCTCAGCTCTGTGCAGCATAACTGGATGCAGAATAATGCAGCCACCTCTGTCTGAAGCATGTCTGTGACTGTGGCAGGGGGAGGAGAGTGAAACTGGAAATTTCACTCTGGCTTTAGAGATTCTTCGCAGAAGTGACCCAGGTCATGTGGACACTCCAGATGACAGGATTGAGAAGAGGGATGGCCATCCTGCTGCTGGAGAGAGGGACCAGAAAGATTTGCCTGATGAGGAAAATGAGCACTAGGGAAAATTTCAACAAAGAATGCTTGCATAATTGACCTGTTGAATTAGAAAGGCAGATTTAGGCAATCACATAAACTCTTCCTTTTATATTTAAGGACAGGCTTAACTAATGAAGGCAGATTTTTTTTTTATCTGTGATGGTAATTAAAATACATACTGTAACTAAATGAAGAGAATTTGATACTAGAAAGTAATTGAATCCCAAAGGATAAGCCAAGATTTTGAAAAGTATACATACATAATTCTATTTTTTTCATAATAAAAGCCTTTGGTTCTCAACTACAAAGGCTTGTTTCTTTTCTTTCTGACTTTAAAACATGCTTTAAACAAAATCTAACAACACATTATTGGGAATATAAGTGCAAGGGCTGGAAACATGGCTCAGTGGTTAAGAGCACTTGCTGTTCTTGCAGAGGACCCAGGTTCAGTTCCCAAGGACCCAGGTTAGGTTGCTCACAACTGTCTGTAACTCCAGTTCCAGGGGAACCTTTTGGCCTCTGTTGGTACCTGTATGCATGTGGTACATACACATATATACATCCCAGCATACACACATACACACAAAATGCAATAATTCTAACAAAGAAAGTAATATGAACTGAAATATGTTCTGAGTATGAGATGAAAATAGTTTGGAAACAGAAAATATAGAGAAAAGAATAAACAACAGGGAGCTCAAGAGATGGCTCAGAGGTTAAGAGCACTGACTGCTCTTCCAGAGGACCTGGGTTCAATTCCCAGCACTCACAAGGCAGCTCACAACCATCTGTAACTCCAAGATCTGACACCCTCACACAGACATACATGCAGGCAAGACACCAATGCACATAAAATAAAAATAAATAAATTAAAAAAAGAATAAACAACTAAACCAATATCCTTTTCTGCCAACCCCCACAACGGCAGGAAACAAACTTGCCCACAATTCTGCATGTCCCTGAAATTTTCATTCAGTGTCTAGAAGAAAATGACATTTTTTACACTCTCCCCCTGGTTTTCAGTTTCCATTTCACTTTGTCTCTTGGGGAATGTTTCATGTTCATGACCTGGATATATTTTAAAGGTTTTTTAGCTAATAATATTTAATCTGACCAAGATGGTGTTAGGTGTGTTGTGACCATCTTTTATAGAGTTGACTTACAAGATCAAAGAGGCAGGCCTAGTGATTACATAATGCTTCCTTTCCACGAATGTTGCAAAGTACCCTCGGAGGTCACAGAAGCACTCATCGCTGACTTGTGTGATGATGAAGAATATAGACAGGTTGGAGAAGCAGGTGTTAACTAAGTGGTCCCAACTACAGAAGAAACCAAAGCCACGTGGAGTTTTCTTGTTCTGCACATTGGAAGGACATTAGGCTGTTGAGATGGGGCAGCAATGGATGGGAGGAAGGAAGTCATGGTCATCTGTTTTCAGAGTTAGCCAGCAATTCCTGTCTCATTGGGGAATAATTGATTTCACTGAGAAACTAAACAATACTCAGTAGATCACACTGCTCAAATGTGAGTGTGCACAAATACTTCAAGACAGGAAACATCGAGTGAAATAGAGTAAGAGGAAATCATGTGGGAATTTGGAAAAGGATAAATGCAGATATGAATTTATGCAAGTATGTGTGTGTGTATTTGTGTGTGCATGTGAATGCAGGGCTCAAGGAAGCCATCAGATTCCCTGGAGCTAGACTTAAAGGCAGTTATGAACTGCCTGATGTAGATGCTGGGAACCAAACCCAAGTTCTCTGCAAGAGCAATAAATGCTCTTCACTCCTGAGCCCTCTCTCCGACCTCTTGTTTTCTTTTGTTGTTTGTTTGTTTTTTTTTTTTTTTTTGAGACAGTATCTCTCTACATAGCACTGACTGTCCTGGAATTCACTATGCAGACCAGGCTATCCTCAAACGCACAGAGATCCACCTGCTTCTGCCTCTCAAATGATGGGACTAAAAGTGTGTGTCACCACAACAGGCCCAAACCCTTGCTTCTAAGGTTTAAGTTGTACAATGCTCTCTGTATTCTCCAATGTATTGCCTGTCTGTTTTTACAAGAATTCTCAGAAAATATTTCACATTGGTGGTATAGATATATGTCGATCTTTAAAACTCTAAAAACATTTTCCAAATATGTATTTACCATCATTTTCCTCCTGATAGAAACCTAAGCTGTTTCCACTGAAAGGTTTACAACACGCCCCCACGGTCGGGCGTGTTCGCATATGCCCAACAGACACTTCCACCTAGCCAGTTCCAGGTCAGGATAGCCATTTCCGGGTCAGGGCATCTCGCGTGACCAAGATCCGTGACGTTCCATTGGCTACATAGGCGCGCAACGTGGCCATGTGATCTACGCGCTTGCGTGTAGTAGTGACGCTGATCTGTCCACGCCCAGCCTTTAAAATCCGGCGCCATGTTCCCGGTTCCTTCTTCTTCTTCTTCCTCCTTCTTCTCCACACACGTGTTTCCCGCAGGCCTGTTCACTCTCTGTCCCTTTAATAAAACTCTTGTTAGCGGATTCTGTCGTGTTTCGTGGCATTTCCTTGCAGGGTAAGAACACAACGCAGCCAAAAAACTAACATCCACTACATCAATTTTATTGTTATTTTACTATGATAAACAGTGTTCTGATAGACACATTCCTGCCCTGGATAGAATTTACGTTGTAGGGCCGAGGAGATGGCTCACTGCGAAAAGGCACTTTCCACCAAGCTGACAGTTTGAATTCGATCCCAGGACCCACATAGTGGAAGGAGGGAACAGACCCCAATAAACTGTCCTTTGATCTCTAAGCACGTGAGGTAGCATGTTCACAGACAAGCATACACACACAGACAGACACACATACACAGACACACACACAAAGTAACTTGCAATAAAAAATTTAAAAAATAATTTACATTATAGTTCGGAAAAATAATAAATAAGATGACAAAATCACTAGGATATGTCTAATGTCTCCTATTCACTTTAGTTTATGTAATTATTTTATATTTAACTTTTACAAGTTGTTGTAAATATTTGGAAGCAATAAAATCTAAGTAAATAGATGTGGAAATTTTTATATTTCTCTTTGGTTTGTGCTCATAGACTTAGATAGACATTTATCCTCATTCTCTGGTGTTCCATCAGTGTGGTAGGTCATCTCACACTCAACCTGACTGGGTTGGGGCTCACCCAACATGTTGGCTGCTCAGGCTTCTCTGGAAGTTAACTCACCTGTTGCTTGTATTTGCGCAGAGCATTGACGCTGTCAGGGTCTTATTTTTGAAATGCAGGGAGTGATGATAAAAACATTTGCCTTCGTTTTCTAGGAGGAGACTCACAAATAAAGATCAGTGGGATTTCCTCTCCAGGCAGGAA
Organism: Peromyscus californicus insignis; assembly: GCF_007827085.1. Classification (NCBI taxonomy): domain Eukaryota; kingdom Metazoa; phylum Chordata; class Mammalia; order Rodentia; family Cricetidae; genus Peromyscus; species Peromyscus californicus. The sequence continues at coordinate 112,785,816 of NW_026294402.1, read as the reverse complement.
GAGGTGCTGGGCACCCAGAGGGGGGTGGAACTCGGCACCATCCCTGGAAAGATCAAAGAGTCAGCGTTACTTCAAGTCTCTTCTCGGCACAAACCAGTGTTGAGGCTGTGGGTGGGGTGAGAGGGAACAGCTGAGGAGGGCAGGAGCTTTCAAAGAGAGAGCTCTGAGGAATGAACAACACACCACTGTGCTAAGAAGGTAAGAGGGTACCCGGTACCCCGGAGCCACAACCGCAGTGGATCTGAATGTCAGCTGTCTCTGATAGTGACGATGCCTTCTGGGCGTGTTTTCTCTACAGTGCCCGGGCCGAGGAACTAATTTTTCTTTCTTACTAGCCTTTTCCTCTTTCCTTGTACCACAGTGCACACTCCACAGCGAGCAATGCTCACCCTGCCGTTCGAAGCCTTCAACTTCCATGCAGAAGCCAAGAGCCTCCACTTCCCATCTTTCCTTTCACCAATTCTACATTCTTTCCACTCTGAACTGAGTCACGAGATTTCAGTTGATTTCTGTATTTGTTAGAGCGCCTTGTCGCTTGCGAACTCCCGAAGCATTTCCCCCACTAGCTGCAGTTCCCACTCCCCAATAGACCTCCTCTGGCCTGGCTGAGAACCGAAGGCGGCCGCTCTCAGCCCAGCTCCAGCACTTTAGGAGATGAAGGAAATGAGTCCTTGTCTATCCTCCGCAGCTCTGTAAATAACAACTGTCAAGTCTTGTGCCTCGGCTCCAGTCCGCTCAGGACTTCAGCCGCTGGACTGACGAGGCAGCGGTGATCTCTAGGTGGCAACTCTAAGCCTGGAGTCTGACCTGGATTATTTTTGCACCCTTCTAGTGTCGGCAGCCCGCTGCCTCTGGGAACCATGGTTCACGGAGCTATTGACGTTAGCCTCCCCCACCCAACCCCCCAACCTCTCCCTCCTCCCCCTCCTCCCCCTCCTCCTCTTTGAGGCAGTCAGCCCCCTCTTCCCCCCTGAAGGTAGTCTGGCAGTTTATCTTCTCTGCACAGTAGGGGACAGATCCAGCTTCCCCTCCACATGGCAGGTCTGTGTCTGGACGCAATCCCTCCTTCAGCTGCTGAGAGCTGCAAGCCCTACTGTTACTTCCTGTTTCCTTAAACCCTGTGCAGAGGCAGTTCTCAAAATTTCAAAATGACAAAACAAATTGAAGAAAGAGGCTCCCCCCCCCCCCCCCCAAACCAGCCTTGTCAATAGAATGGATAGGGCATTAAAACTCCTGCAGAGGTCCTTTACCAGCCACGACAGCATTTGATAACGGTGGGAGTGAGGGTTCATTAGGCTTCGGGTGCCCACCATTGGTGGTTGGCCAGATAGAATGCTTTATTAAATGCGTGTGTGTGTGTGTGTGTGTGTGTGTGTGTGTGTGTGTGTGTGTGTGTGTGTACTTGTTGAGGAGGGGAGAAGGAAGGAAAGAAAGAAAATGGGGAAAGGCCTTCCACGGTCTCAACTACTGACAGTTCAGTAACACCATTTTGCTAAATAATAAGCAAAACTCCCCGAGCACTTGCTGACTCTGTGAATGTGGGAAGTCTGCTTTGGATGCCAAGAGGGAACAAACTCCGTGATGGCGTCTCAGACAAATATTGATGCCACCATATTTCTGTTTGAGTGGAAGAAATATGTTCTCTCCGTATGGGCAAGGAAGCTGTAAGGAGAGAAACGCAAACAACACATTGAAGATATGTCAACATGGAAGCTGCTCTCTGCCAGGGCAAACCACTTGTCTTCATTCTGCGAATTTCCCTGCAGAGGTTGTTATGAAATTTACTAACGTGATCGAGAAGCCAAAATTCTTCCATTTGAGGAAAAAAAAGAGGACAGATTTCTCAGATGGCTGCTCCATAAGGCTGAAAACACAAGGCACAGTTCTGCAGTAAGCAGGTAAAGCTCAGGAAACAGCTAAGCAATTTCACGAGTAGGAAGTCAAGTACATTTTAGGTATTAAAAGAGATAACTCTGTGCATGGCATCCTTATCCTTATTCCCAAGGAAGAGCTCAGGCTTTGAATTCAGTGTTTCCACAGGGAATTCAGCTCAGTGGCTTTGCTCTTCCTATACCAGATTTTAGATGAAAAATCAGAACACGGTTGTCCTAACAGACTCCTTTGCAAATATAAAACATACTGAGCTAAACTTCTGTCTCCCTAAATCCTGCTAAAACCAAGTTCCAGTGTAGGGGTATCTGAGGCTGAGTCTCTGGGAAATACTGAGGTTATAAAGGCTGAAAATTAGGAATGGGACTGTTGGTGTTATAAAGGAGATCAAAAAGAAGGTCCCTCCGAACCAGAAGCGTGCATCAGTAGACATCAAGTCCGCCTGAGCCTTGACCTCTGGCTTTGTAGTCTCCACAACCAGTAGTGTTCTGTTTGGTTTAATTGTTGAGAATTTCATACATACATATAATGTGTTTGGGTCAAGTTCACCCCTCAAATTCCTGCTCTTCTAACTTGTCTCCTATCTGCCCACTTCTATCCCTTCCCAGCTTCATGTGCTTTATGCTTTTTAAGCCCACTGAGTCCCCTTAAGTCTTGCCTGTGTAAGCATAGGTACAGAGGCATTTCCTAGGGCATGTGTAGACTGTCAGGGGCTGCCTCACAGAAGTTGACGGCTGCTGGGGACTGTCTCTTCCCCAGCAGCCATCGACCGCCATAGTTCCTTAGTTAGGGGTGGGTGGGACTTCATGAGCCCCTCCTCCATCCATGCTGGGATCTGAGTTGGCTAGATCTTGTGGTCTCCTGTATGCGGTTACATTTCTTGGTCTTTTTTTGTTTTGTTTTGTTTTTGTTCTTTTAAGACAGGGCTCCTATGTGAAACATTCCTGACTGTCCTGGAACTCACTCTGTAGACCAGGTTAGCCTTGAACTCAGAGACCTGCCTGCTTCTGCTTCACCAGTGCTGGGATTAAAGGCATGTACCACCAGTGCCCCCCTTTTTTTAATACCTCCCCAACCTACAGTATTTTCTCCATTGAGTCAAATTTTCACTTATTAAGGAATTGTTTAGCTATAATTAGTACACCTGCCATTTAGCATAAATTTCTGTGGCTTCTGAAAGGTGCATGCCATATTGCAACCACAGAGAGGTCACAGCTCCATCACTACACCACTGCTCAGGAGCTGCCTCACTTCTTTGGCAACCCTTGGTTTGTTTTACGTCCCTAGAATTTGGCCTTTTCCAAAACGTGATGTAAACAGAACCATAAAGTAGGTAATATTTTGATTCTGACTTTTTTCCCTTAATGTTCCATATATCCATTCTCCATATCCTCTCTCTCTCTTTCTCTCTCTCTCTCTCTCTCTCTCTCTCTCTCTCTCTCTCTCTGTCTGTTTTGTTTTGTTTTGAGACAGGGTTTCTCTGTGTAGCCCTGGCTGTCCTAGAACTAGCTCTGTAGACCAGGCTGGCCTCTAACTCAGAGAGCTGCCTGTCTCTGCCTCATGAGTGCTAGGATTAAAGGCATGCGCCACCTCCATATATCTTTAAAAAAAATAGTTCGTTTTATGTGTATGAGTGTTTTGTCTGCATGTATGTCTATGTATCACGTGTGTGGTGAACATGGAGGACAGAAGAGGGCATCCCCTGAAACTAGAGTTACACACAGTTGTGAGCACCATGTAGGTGCTGGGAATCATACCCTGGTCCTCTTAGCTGCTGAGCCGTCCCTTCAGCCCCCATTCACCATATATCTTAGTTAATTTTTTAGATACCCATTTTTGTCCTCTGTTGCACCATGATGATGGTGATAAATGAACTAGTTGAGGATGAAGTCTCAAAGGTCCTTCTTTCACTCAAAGGTTATTTTACTTGTGACTCATTAAAATATAAGCAAACAAACCCAAAATTCAGAAAAACACAGGACACTGGCTCTCTCGAAATCTCCTCCCCACCCCATATACACATATGTATGCCAGAGTTCTTACCCATGTAGGCGCTTGTAGATGCAGAGGTCAGTGTTGGGATGTTATCCTCAATCACTCTCCTCATTATTAAATTTTTAAAAATAATCTGTTTTGTCTAGTGTGTGTCTTTGTATGATGCATGTTTGAGTGTGGGTGCATACAAGCCACAGAGCATGTGTGAGGTCAGAGGACAGCTTGGAGGAGCTGTTCTCTCCTTCCACACCCCGTAGGGTCATGGGATCTGAGGATGTAGTAAAGTGCTTTCACTTCTGAGCTATGGCTACCTTAGTTTTGGGACAAGCTCTCTCTCTGACTCTAGACCTTGACCTTTTGGTTATACCAGCTGTCACATCTCTGAGGTATGCTTGGTTCTGACCCTCCCCAACCCCGGCTCCAGTGCTGAGGCTCCAGTGCAGGGCCAGGCTCACCTTTCTATGTGGGTACTTTGGATCTGAATTCCAATCTTCATGCTTCTGTGGCAGGCGCTTTACCCACTGAGCCATGTCCCTGCATACCACTTTAAATAAATTCAGAGTACTGTCCTCTGAGAAATAAAACATTAATAAGCCCCCTTTTAATAACTAAAAGAAGAAAAGGAGAAACATCATGTCTGCCCCCCACGCCAGTGTGCTTCATTTCGCTGGAACACTTTCTGTACCGACCTGTCCACTCAAGCCTGCTCCTCCTCTGACTGCAGCATCTTGGAAACCATGTGGAGGGGCTCATCTCTGCACGTAGGCGTGGCATGACTCACTCACTCACGCCGTCTCCATACATGCTTCCTGGCACCAGGTTGAACTGAGACCAGCTGGGGAGACTCCATGGACAGTAAGGCACTCAGGATGCCCAAGGAGCAGGAGGAAATGTATCAAAATCTTTTCGTGTTGTTTCCTCATTGTTATCGGGAGAATTCAGATATGGCCTTCCTGCGTTTACTGCAGTCTTAACAAGGGCAAATTGAAAAACAGGGACACGCAGAGCTGGGATTTCTTTTCTCTCAGTTTGGGTGGGAAAGGAAACATCTGACATGATTAAAGTGGATGGATGAGGTGGGCTTTGGAGGCATTAAAGCCACAGAGGGTTTTGTTGACTTACAGGAATTTTTTTCGTAAACAAAACAAAACAAAATGAAACCTTCGTCTTACTTATTTTGTGTATTCAAGTGCACACAGTGTGTATGTGGAGGTCAGAGGGCAACCTGTGGGAGGAGTTATTTCTCTTTTCACATTGTAAGTTCTGGAGATCGGATTCAGGTCCCCAGGCTTGGCAGCAGGCACCTTTACCTGCTGAGTCATCTCACAGGCCCTGGAATTATTTTTCGAAGCCACAATTCTAAACTTCAAGTATCTCTAAATCATTATTTGACGTGTGTATGCTTTCCTGCTATTAAAGCTTTGAATTGATCTTCAGTGTAATTCTGCTAGCAAGGCAGACACCATCAGATGGTTGGTCTTGTCATGTGGTCATTTTGATTGCTGATTTGGTACGGCAATACATGCAAGTTATAACGAGGAGTGAAGCAGTCAGCTGCTGTCTTTATGGGACTGACAAGCTTGGGGTTTTGGGATAGCTTATCAACTGGTTTTAACCCACTAGATTTCTATGCTATGGCATCTGTGTATTCACACATGCATTTCTCAAAATCAGTCTTCCTCTCCTCCTCCTCCTCTTCTTCCTTCTTTTCTTTAATAACCAGAGGAACATACAAGAAGTGTCCTGGGCCAGTGAGATAGTTCAGTGGGTATGAAAACTTGGATCCAAGCCTGATGACTTGAATTTGAGACCCGGGATCCCACAGTGGATAACCAGCACACATGTCTGCCACACAGGCAGGGTAAAGCTCTGGCCCTTGTTGTAGTGACTATTATAGGTTTCTCCCTGTCATCCTTTGGGGAAGTCTCAGCTCCAGAACTTCATACATGATCCCCATCTAATTCAGTGTCCACATCTGGCCATCCAGCATGCCGGGCTCTGCATACTTAGCGGAATTAACCAACTAAGCAGTCAGTATCTTTAGTGACTTCTATGTACCAGACATTGCGTCGGGTACAAATAGTAACAAAATGATTTACTCCTTTTGAGAAAAATAAATGTGATAGTTGAATAATGCATTCAATAGACAAGCAAGCTAGACTCTTTTGTGAATCTTTACAAGATCCAGAGTTTCATGGGCAATGCTCCTCCATGGTTCCTTTTGTCTCTGATTTGGGAGTTCACTTGGTTGATTGCGGATTGTCAGGGGTATGTAATATCTCTTTCAATATTGCACGAAAGGGGTCGGTGAGATGTCTCAGGGGTAAAGGTGCTTGCTGCCAAGCCTAATGACTTGAGTTTGATTTCTGGGACCCGCATAGTGGAAGGAGATAATGGACTTTTGCGAGTTGTGCTCTGACCTCCACACGCACGCTGTGACATGCACGCCCCCATAATGAACAATAAAAAATTGAAAATAAACTTGCAGTAAATAAAGCACTTATTGTGGAGGTATTTCCACTGCTTGTTGATCTTACTGATGATAAACTGCTCATACAATTCACAGCTCTTTTATTTCTGATGCTTGTCTTCTGTAGACTGGCTGGGTAAATAAATGAGTAATAATTCATTGCTCTGTATAGAAAGTGAAGGTTAAGGACAAATATGGGGTACAGTCAAATTAGAACTGGTACAGGAAATGAGCTCACACAGTATGCTCCACTTCATCCTTACTAGGGTTTAGTTTCTTCCTATATACAAAGGGTCAACATTTGTACACAGGGTACCCTGTTCCTAGTAAAATACAAGCTTTCCATAAATGTCCTCTATTATTATTATTATTAATTACTCAGCAGTAGTCATAATGTTATAAAACTGAAAAGGATCTTAGAAGTCATCTACTTATATACAGTTAATATCATCCTTTGACATAACTTTTCTCCAACTTAAAAGACATCCAATCATACTTTGTATCTTGATCTGACTATACAAATTACCATGGATATTTCAGGTTGAAGAATATTAGAGACCTAAATAAGTTGGGAAATAAGCTTGGATTTGACACTTATTAAAATCATGCTTTCTGACAAGGATCTAATGAAAGTAAAAAATAGCTATAAACGAGTCATTTACACCACACTGGTGCTGATTTGTATCAAAGCTGAAAGTAATCACAATGTTTATGCCATTCATTAACCTGCTTTCTATTTCAGTGGGAAAGTAGCTTGAATAACAACTGCTCCCATCTTGCTGTCCTGTCACTGAGCACTGCACAATGTGTCATAAGGCTGGATAGTGACCATGTTGGTGGCATGTCAGGAAAAGCTGTAAGTTTGTGTCAAATTCAGTCTGTACGTAGTGGGGAATCAATAGGACTTCGTGTGGGAGATATAGGCCAGCTGAGTGGATTAGAAAGTGCTGTGGGATGGTCTGTATGTCAAATGTGTTGCTGATTGGTCAATAAATAAATCACTGATTGGCCCGTGGCCAGGCAGGAAGTATAGGCGGGACAAGGAGGAGAATAGAGCTGGTAAGTGGAAAGCTGAGTCAGGGAGACACTGTCAGCTGCCATCAGGACAAGAAAGATGTAAAGTACCGGTAAGCCACAAGCCACGTGGCAAGGTATAGATTAATAGAAATGGATTAATTTAAGCTGTAAGAACAGTTATCAAGAAGCCTGCCACGGCCATACAGTTTGTAACCAATATAAGTCTCTGTGTTTACTTGGTCGGGTCTGAGTGGCTGTGGGACTGGCAGGTGAGAGAGATTTGTCCTGACTGTGGGTCAGGCAGGAAAACTCAAGCTACAAATGGCGCCCAACGTGTTGGCAAGAGTTTCCCCCTAAAACCTGAGAAAAAATATTCTAAAACGGAGCTAAAAACAGCTTCCTAATTGTCTCTCTCAAATGAGCGGCAGCTGCCGGTTTGAGCTACTGGCGGGTTCCTAGCGTGCGCGCTCGACCTGCAGTATGGCGGAACGAGGCCTCTGCAAGTGGCACATTAAGCTGTGTGGTGGATTTAGCCTTTGCTAGTACAAAAAAAAAAAAAAAAAAAAAAAAAAAAGAGGTTTCTGGGCTACATGCTGCTTTGATAGAAGTATAGACCCACTATTTCTGAGAGTTGATGGCTCCCAGAGCTGGCGGAAAACGTATCACCGCCAAGTTGGGAAGCTGAAGTGGGCGGAGCCAGCAGCCACAGCGCCAGCTCCGTTTCAGCCTTAGAAGGCTGCAGTTCAAAGCAATAGGCTCAAGCTAATATAAAAAAATAAGCCACGTAAAGATGGCTACCACACAGAGAATCTGGATTATGTTTTCTTTGATATTCATAACTAAAGAAAAACATTTGATTGTAAAAGCTGTTGAGTTATGCCAAAATGTATATTTTAAAGGTACCTTGACTTCAAAATTTGGATATAAGGATATGTTGCTTTGGAAAGGAGGCTCTGCTTTTGTTTCCACAGAAAGCCAGAGGCTATGGATTTGTTCCAGATTAAGACACATCAGGTTTGACCAGCCAAGACCACCTGAAAGGTCTCCGATGACACCATGGCCCAGATGATCCAACATCCAGAACCATTTCAAGGCAACTGGCTCAGACGATACACCCTCATGGACTATTCCATAATCCTAAAGTATTCTTTGTGTCCCCATAAGATATAGCGCCCCCCTCCAGCAGGAAGTAGTAAGAGAAGCTACGCCCAAATTCCCAAATATATCAAGCTGACTTTGGAGAAGTGTAAAGGTTAAAACCTTCCTTTTTAAGAAAAGAAAAGGGGAAGTGCTGTGGGATGGTCTGTATGTCAAATGTGTTGCTGATTGGTCAATAAATAAATCACTGATTGGCCCGTGGCCAGGCAGGAAGTATAGGCGGGACAAGGAGGAGAATAGAGCTGGGAAGTAGAAAGCTGAGTCAGGGAGACACTGCCAGCCGCCATCAGGACAAGAAAGATGTAAAGTACTGGTAAGCTACAAGCCACATGGCAAGGTATAGATTAATAGAAATGGATTAATTTAAGCTGTAAGAACAGTTATCAAGAAGCCTGCCATGGCCATACAGTTTGTAACCAATATAAGTCTCTGTGTTTACTTGGTCGGGTCTGAGTGGCTGTGGGACTGGCAGGTGAGAGAGATTTGTCCTGACTGTGGGTCAGGCAGGAAAACTCAAGCTACAAGAAAGCATGACGCACGCAGCTCTAGTGAGATGATTCAGTGAGTAAACAGCTTGCTGTGCAAGAGCAGGGAGCTGAGTTCAAATCCCCAGAACCCACTTAAAGCTACGGTAGTGTGCCTTTATAATCCTAGTGGTGAAAAAAAAATCTTTAGCCAGATTGTCTGGAATATGCTATAGCTAACAAAGAGAGCGAGCAAGAGAGAGAGGGAGAGAGGGAGAGAAAGAGAGAGAGAGAGAGAGAGAGAGAGAGAGAGAGAGAGAGAGAGCTTGTAGAAGTCAAGGACCAACAGCTAAGGCTGTATTCTGACCTTCAAATATACCCTGGCATACACATACTCATATAAACAAATGTGCACACACATCAAATACACACACACACACACACAGATTTTTAAAAATACAGCTATTTATTGTCAGAAACACACCTTATTGGCAAAGGCACACACAGACTGAAAGTAAAAGGATGACAAACGCTGTACCAATGGAGCAGGAACTGCAAACAAGCCGCGGTAGCTATACTTATCCTGTGACAAGTTTGCTCCAGGGCAGAGTTAGTTACTGTCTATTTATTTACATAGAGAAAAACCCATCAAGAAGATGTAAAGATTGTAAAATACATGCACCAACCATCCCAGTGCACAACATTTCATAAAGCAAACACGGTTGGGCATAAAGTGAAAGATGGTTTCAGATGCAATACAACGGGCAAGCAACAGTCTCCTCTTGCAAATAGATCAGACAAACAACCGACAAAGAAACTTGACAGCTAAAGTGCACCATAGAGGAAGCAGACTTGACAGACATCCATAGCAGATGTCACCCAACAGCTGCAGAGTGCCACCAGTGCTTCTCGGCAGCCCATGGAGCTTTCCCCCAAACAGATCACATTTAAGGCCATAAAGCAAGTCTTAAGAAGTACATGATTTTTTTTCTTACCAGGTCATAATAGAATAAAATAGAAACTAATAGCAAGAAGTACATATTGTACAAACACATGGAGATCGAGTAATACACTCTTGGATAATCAATGGTTCTTTGAAGAAATCAATAACAAAATTTAAAAAATTCTACACTCAAATAAAAACCCGACAAGAACTTTCCAGAACATTTGAGATATAGCAAAATCAGTTTTAAAAAGGCAGTTGGCAGCTATGAGCACCAGCCTTGAGAAAGCAGAGCGAAGCCAAAGAAATAACCTAATGATGCTCCTCCAGATCTCAGGCAACAGGAACAAGTCAAACCCCAAATCAATAGACAGAACAAAATGATAGACAGGGGTGGGATCCAGGAGTGGTGGTGCACACCTTTAACCTCAGCCTTGTGAGGTAGAGGAAGGTGAATCTCTGTGAGTTCAAGGCCAGCCTGGTCTCTAAAAGAGTTTCAGATCAGCAGGGGCTACATGCTGAGACCCTGTCTCAAAACCAACCAACCAAGCAACCAACAAACAAAATGACAAAACAAAAGGACTGAGGTTGAAAGGATGAAATGAAGACTATCAGAACAATACAAAGGATACAATGAAACAAAGTTGGTTCTGTGAAAAGATAAACAAGATTGGCAAACCCTTAGCAAAACTCACCAAAGGAAACTGTAGTAAGACCCAAATCAATACAGCTGACACTAAAAAGGGCCCTTATAAAAGTGTCCAGTGGAGTACAGAGGATTACTAGAAGTGCTTTGAAAACTTACATTCCAATAAATTGGAAAATCTAGAAGAAGTATGTGAATGTCACATATGACCAATCAAAATCAAATCAAGAATATATAAACAACTTAAACGGATCTGTGCTGGTGCCAGGGAGAGACGAGGTGATTCAGATGGAATTCGTAGTCTTTTAGCAACGAAAAACCAGGACTGGACAGAAGCACTGGTAGACCAGCCAAGACCTCAATGAAGAAGCAACAAGCCAGTTAATGAAGACCCAGCACCATCATTCCTCCAGCTACTCCAGAAAGTGGAAAGACAAGAAACACTGCCATCCTCACTCAGATAAGAACCCAGAAAAAAGAAAGCTGCAGACCAAATCTATGTCATTTGTAAGAAAACTGATGGACCTGGAAATCATCAGACTAAGTCGACTAAGGCAAACCCCGAAAACAACAAACAAAAAACCAAACCAAACCAAACCAAACCCCCAAAAAGCCAAAAACCAAAGCCCTACAACCTGGATGCTTTCTCTCGTATGCTGAATCTAGATTAAAGAAAAAAGTTATTGAAGGAGAAAGTGGCCGACTTGAGGGGAGGGGGACAAATCCAGAGGAGGGTGAGTGTATATGATTGAAGTACATTGCATATGTGTGTATAAATGCCATTTTGAAACCCATTATTCTGGAGAAATAACATAATTTAATAAAAAAGAATTCTGCAGGAGCCCAGAGAGATGGCTCAAGGATCAAGAGCATTGACTGCTCTTGCAGAGGACCTGAGTTCAGTTCCCAGAGCTCACATGGAGGCTCATAACCATCTATTACTCCAGTTCCGGGGAATCCAGTGTCCTTTTCTGTCATTCACAGGATGAATACATGCGGCACATATTCATACATGCATGGAAAACACATACATAAACACATATATAAAATAAAAAGAAAAGAGAATCCAGCATATTTGTTTTCTTTCTATTTCATCCACATTTCCCAAGGTGGCATTTAAAATGGTGGGGTAGAGCAGGGACCAACTAGATATTGGTGATGACTGGAATAGAAAAGCATGAACTGTATCGAACTCTCCAGTTTTCAAACTTAAAACTACTATACTTCTTATTTATTGAGCTGATGAAAAGAAAATCATTTATCCAAGAATTATAACACTTTAGTCATGGAAAGGACTTTAGTTGAGTGCTTTTTGTGTGTATATGTACATGTTCACATGGATGTATTCATTATGTATGTGTACATGTGAATGTGACTTTGGAGACCAGGGTCAGGGTAGGGTGTTTTTATTCTTCAATAACTCTCCACCTTTTTTTCCAAGACAGGGTTTCACTGTGTTATATAGCTCTGGCTGTCTTGGATCTCCTTCTGTAGACCAGGCTGGCCTCGAATTCACAGAGATCTGCCTGCCTCTGCCTCCCAGTGCTGAGATTAAAGGCATGTACCATCATCATCAGCTTCTCCACCATTTTTTTTTAAAATATGGTACTTCTCACTGAATTTATGGATCACCAGTTTCACTAGGCTGTTCAGCAAGGCCCAGGGATTCTCCCATCTGTGTCTCTCCAGGGTCGAAATTACAGACATGTGCCACCATGCCTGGCTTTTAACTGGATACTGGGTATCAAACTTGGGTCCTCATGCTCGTGTGGTAGGAACTTTACCAACTGAGCCATCTTCCCAGCCCCTGAGTATGTGAAATGTCAATGCATCAGTTTAAAGATGGCAGGGTCAGGACAGGGTTTTACTCTGTAATATATTAGTCCAGTGTCTTTCAGGGTCAGCTCTTAGCTGACCTCCAAGCTGTGACAGAGCTCCAGCTCAAGTAGGGGAAAGAAATCTCACTTCTAAAGTAGTCTGAAAAAGTTAACAATTTCCCAGTCCTTTCTGATGTCACATCCTTTGCAATTTTTAAGACATGGGCAATTTTTGGTTGACTTTTTACCTGAAATTGACCATGTAACTTCTTTGAATAAGGCAGAAATCCCACTGAGCCAGTTGCTGAGTGCAGACCTCCAGCAGCTTGAACAACTCAGCCTCGTCTATTGTAAGCCTTCCAGTTGCCTCCCTGCCAGGTCAACAAGTCCAGGCTAGCCTGCTGGAAGGCAAGACATGCTGGGGTGGGATGAGACAGTCAGGTTTCTAGTAGATCCACCAGGTGATAAAGGATGCAAGATGGAGGCTAGCCTGGGTCCAACTTCCCAGCCTAAAACCATCCAAATTGTTGACCTACAGAATTGTGATTTAAAGAAATGGTTTTAAGTCACTAAATTTTAGGGCTACAGCAGAATCGAATAGCTGTATTATACAGCTTGTACATTTTAAGGACTGTCTCCTCTATCAGTTGCATCCTCTGTGATTTCACTCTTTCACTTAAAAAAAAGAACATATCCGAATAAAAGATACAAAATTGAAAAGCAAAGAATTAACCTTCTCTATGTCCCCTTCTGCTTCTGTCTCTGTGTCTCTACAATTCTCTGTTTTATTGTCTTAAGATCAGATCTCTCCCTGAATTAGAAACGTGTTGCTCCTTGGTCAGCCTGGTTGGCCAAAAAGCTCTTAAGATCTGCCCGTCTCTTTGCTGCAGCTCTGATGGCTGCAAGCATGCACATGTCTCTTTGCTGCGGTGCTGATATTGCAAGCACATACAGCCAGGTGCAAGCATGCACAGCTATGCAAGGTCTTTCAATTAAAAAAATTTATTATTTGTGTGCATGTGTGCCATGGTCTTGCATATGGAGGTCAGAGGACAATTTTGTGGAGTTGGTTCTCTCCTTCCATCTTATGTGGGTTCCAGGGATTGAACTCAGTGTCAGGGGTACAAAGTAAGTCCTTTACCTGCTGTCAATACATCTCTCTGGTCAGCCTGCCTGCTTTTTATATGGGTGCTGGGGATTCAAACTCAGGTCCCCATACTTGCAGGACAGCACTTATGCTCCTGAGCCGAGTCCCAGCCCTACAGAAGTGCATTTCTGTGGTAGTAACCTGACCTTTTCTTGCTATGCCATATACTCCAGCTCTGATCATGCTCTGATGATGATGGTGGCCCTGGGCCAGAGGGAGGGAAATCTCACCGTATTGTCAGAGTGAATAAGCAGTGGGGCACGTGACAGGGATTTGTGAGCAGCTGAGGCTCTGACCCAGCAAACGGAAACTACAACACACAGCAAAGCCCATGCTCATTGTCACTCCCTGCATCTGGGAGTGGCTGAGCAACAAGCTAAAGAGTGGTGGCTTCTTCCTTCCTTGAAACACACACACACACACGCACACGCACACGCACACGCACACGCACACGCACAGAGGCATGTGTCACTCTTATTTCAAGAGTGTGGCAGTCTAAGTAGCAGTGTTGGTGTTATCAAGATCAATGAAAAATGATTACAGTAATTTGGTTCCCACAATTTCTTATATTTCCCCTTTTATCTTAACCATTATTTCATACTTTTATTTCCACTGACAAAATGTACTGAGAACCTACTGTATGAACGGAAATATACTAAGTATTGATAACTAAGCACACAGAACAGGACTGACTGTATATAGGATACTAAGATTATTAGACAGAGAATGAGTGGGGCTCTGTTAGTAGCATGCTTGCATGCACAAAGCGCTAGGTTTAATTCCCAGCACTCTACAAGCTAGGCACAGTGGCGCACATCTGTAATCTCAGCATTCAGGAGGTGGAGGCAGGAGCATCACCCTCAGCTACACAGAGTGTTTGAGGCTAGCCTGAGCTACATGACATCTTGTCTCAAAACAAAAAGATAAAACAAACAACAGTAGCAACAAAGAATACTGGATGCGTAGATGGGTAGAAAAAGGCATGAAGCAGTGGAGAACTTCTGGAAGCTTCCAGGAGGTTTTCCCAAACTTGGAAGGATGGGAGATTATGCAATTCATGGCATATGCTTCTGAGAATCTCTCCTGGGAGAAGGGAGAGTCTCAGAGGGGACCAGCTAACTTGATACCGTGTGCACTGGCTTCCAGACTTGGCAGAGGTCACTGTGTCACAGCTTTGGCCAGCACTGAGGTGGCATGGTCTCCTCGAACATGCTTAAAGCAAGCAAATTCTTTATGAGTCCCAGCAGAACAGCAGAGGGATCCACCTCACAAATTTTATTTGATGGTGACTCCAAACAATTCTTTTGTCTCCTTTTTTTTCCCTTGCTGACTCAGAACAGATGCCTGACTCAGAACAGATGTCTGTTGTCTGTTGGTTAATTCAGAGTCACTATCATCCTTTTTCCTAGCTGCAAAAAGATATGCTGGACCATTTGGTGAAAATGAGGGGTTCCAGGAAAGCAAAAACATGGGTGGGAATTAAGTAGTCAGCCTTCCAGATATGGACCCCGTTGGAGATACCCAGTAATGGGGGATCCAACACTTATCAGACCCAAATCTCCACCACGGTATTTACATTAGCATTGATGATATGATTCACAGATATCCCTTTTAAATTTAAGTTTTATTTCATTTGTGTGTGCATGTGGGTCAGAGTAACTACACGTGTGTGCAGTGGAAGCCAAAGGAGGACACTGAGCGCTCTGTTCCATCACCCTTCGGTTCATTTCCTTGAGGCAGGGTCGCTTTGAACCTAAAACGGCAGTCAGCAAGCCCCAGTCACCCTCCTGTGTCTGTTCCCCACAGTGCCAAGGTTCCAGGCACACAGGTGGCCATGCCTGGCTTTTTCCATGATGCTCAGGATTTGAACTCATGCCTTCATGCTTGAGCAGCTAGTGCTCTTACCCACTGAGCCACCTCACCAGTCCTCACGTACCCTTTTTATATTTTAAAAATGGAAGTTTTCCTGGAGCTGAGCACGGAACATGCGTTTCCTAATGGCGGCACAACCACTGAGTAGTAACAATAGCAACAATGTGGAGACACACATCAGTCAACTGTCCACCAATTTAGTTTAGACCTCCTTCTGTAGTGAGTCCACAGGCCACCCTTTTAATAGCCCCCCTATTGATTTTTGATTACTGTATTCCAAACCCAGAAGAGCACTGTGGATTAATATCCCAATTTCTCATCGTATTAATTTGTTGAGTACTCAAGGTATATACTGTAGGATTCAGGAACGGGTCTTCGCCACCTCCAAACTACCAAGCCACCATCACCCTTCAAGACCGCCTGCCATGCATGCTTCTAACCTAACAGAGGGAAGAGGTTTCTGTTAACGATTGTCTCCTGCCCTGAAGGCTGCCTGAAAAGCCAATAGTGAAAATTGCTATTGGTAATCTTGGGTTTTGCAGGGGTGCAGATAAGGGTGCTATCACATAGAGGGGTCTGAGGACCTCAGGGAAGCTTGATCTGACAAGCTCTGCTGCAGCCGGGGCCCTCAATTTTGGTTCTGTTGCCACCTGAGGTGAGATAGTTATCTGGGGGAGTTGTGCATCCTGGGACGGCAGCAGCCGCTCCTGCTTCTACATTCCAGATGCCTCTTGCAGTCAGCTCCTGTCCTCCAGTGCTTTAAATAAAGGCATCTCTAGATATTGTCTAGGAATCAAACTCCCACTCCAGAGGAGGCTGACTGCTAAAGAGCGATGTCCAACATTAGCTTGTAGCTGGGCTGCAAAACTAACTAAAAGATAAACATTTCTGGGACTGGGGATGTGACTCTTGATAGATCATTTGCCTCCCATGCGCAAAGCTCTGTTCACTGCTCAGCATAAAGTGGATGTCGTGGTTTGTGCCTGTGACCCCAGGCTATGAAGTATAGAGGTGGGACAGTCCGTAGGTTCAAGGTCATACTTGGTTACATATCACATTCGAGGCCCTCCTATCTCAAAAACAAACCAACCAACCAACCAACAAAAAACGCAAAACGAAAGACAAAAGGAATTCTGAAACAGGGAGAAAGTCCGCTTACATCCACCCACCATTATGAATACAGCATTTGTCTGTCCTAAATGAAGTGATTCTCATAGGAACAGCTGGTCCCTTGGTCCATTTTTGACTTGAGTCCTCTAGGAGCTGTCACTGTCCCTACCCTTGTTCCCTCCACCCTGTGAGAGTGCCCAGACCTGTGCTTCCTGGGCTTGTCTGAACATTTATTCTCAGAGGGACCTTTACAGAACTCATCAGGACACACTTGGGAGTCCCAACATGGTTGAGCGTGGAACCGAGATTACATATTTTAAGATTTCTCTCTGTTATTCTGACATGTCACAACTGCGGGCTCACCTAGAATTAGATTTGGCCATGATGATGACCGTATAGCTAGCTACTCTTTATGACTGTCTGTCTCTCCTTTAGATGACATTAAATCTTTCTGATGCAACTTTAGACCTTCCCACGAGTTACAGTTTCTACTTGGAGAGGAGGAAACAGGTTCAGGGGCACATTGACGTCTGTACAAGTGGCACTGGGCTGACACAGGCTGCTGTCAGAGCGCCTCACTACAGTGTTGTCTTCTCTCTCTATTAAATTTTGACCTCTGAGTGCTTGGGAACATAGAATAACTGAGATAAACGCAGATGCACAGGGAGCAGGTTTGTCTGGAAACAGCTGGAATTTCTGTACACCCCTGAGTCCAGGACTGTTTCTCCAGAGGTAGGCTGACAGAAGTATTTAAGTGTCAAGTTGATCTTGTCTTATCTCAGAGTCTTGCAGATCCCTAAACAGGGAATGGAGGCTGTTGGACCGCCTGAGGGAGAGTTTCATAAAATGGTATTTTTACCATGCTACAAAGAACATTTTCCTCCTTAAATATGCAAAGCCACTGCAGCAAGTATCACGAACTCATTCTGGTGATGCAGTTGGGCGACACTTAATTATCAGCTCCACAAGCAAATTAGGTGAGAAAATTACTTGTCTTTTTATATTTATTTTAAAAGAATTCAAAGAAGATAACGATTTAACTACCACAGTGAATTACACCCCACTGCTTCTCTCCTTTACCCACATCTGTTCCCTCTCTCTCTCTCTCTTTCAAGCACTCTTGGCTTCTCTTCACTGTTTTGTGTGGATGGATTTCAGTAGAGGAATTTTAGTCTTCCCTGAGGAATTCAAGGGCCTGTCAGGAAGCTGAGATGGAGAGTGAGTTCAGGGTTAAGTAACCAGGCCACAGGTACGTCCCCATCCTGTGCCCACCCCCATGCATCTGCGTATGGCACACAGGACAAAAGTCCTCATGAGTTCGAGTTGCTTGCTTGGACTGCTGGCCAGAGGAAGCCTTGGATGCCATGTGAGCCCTAAATCCCAGTTCCACACCTTTTCTTTCTGGTGAGGTGTTCTGAGGTCTTGTCACTTTCAAAAGCTCACAGAATGAACTTGTCGCAGAGAGACAGGGAGGGCAAAGAGCCCATGCTTCACTCGAGGTTGGATATCCTTCACTTTTTCACGCACGGCCTCCTTGCGTTCTAAAAGTGTCCTTCTGAGGCTTCTGGGAGGACAACCAGGGCTCTGAGTTTTCTGAAAGGTATTTTCTGGAAGTGATAGTGCTTTAGCACAGTACATGCCAGAAACAGCATCCAGCACGGTTTAGTTTCCGTATTGCGAAACCACGGTGTGTGGCAATTCAGAGGAGGAAAGGAATGCTGCCTTTGGGGCCTTTGGGGCCCTGGAGGACAGCAGACACCCCTGTCAGTCCTGGAAGCCTTATCGGGATCAGTGCCCTCAGCAAGGCTGGTTCCAGTTCTCCTACCAGAACAACCCAGAGCCCAGAGTTCCTCCAGTGTGATGCTCCCAAAATCAAATGAGTCAAGTGATACAACATGATAGGGACCCTAAGGAACTGCAGGAGGCAGAGAGCACATCGGGAGCTCGGGCTGCCCTGAGCTCTGTCAGGCTGATAGAAACAGGGGCCTCAGCTGCCAGGTCGGAAAAGAACGTTTCCAAGAATTTGGAAATCTTATTTATTTATTTATTTATTTATTTATTTATTTATTTATTTATTTATTTGAGATAGAGTCTCTGTCTGTCTGGGGACTAGCTATGTAGACCAGGCTGGTCTTGAATCATAGAGATCAGCCTGCCAACTGCCAGATCTGAAAAGAAAAGTTACCAAGAATTTGGAAATCTCTTTCTTTCTTTCTTTCTCTTTTCTTCTTTTCTCTTCTCTTCTCTTCTCTCTCTCTCTCTCTCTCTCTCTCTCTCTCTCTCTCTCTCTCTCTTCCTTCCCTTCCCTTCCTTCCTTCCTTCCTTTCTCCCTCCCTTCCTCCCTCCCTCCCTTCCTTCCTCTCTCTCTCTCTCTCTCTCTCTCTCTCTCTCTCTCTCTCTTCCTTCCCTTCCCTTCCTTCCTCCCTCCCTTCCTCCCTCCCTCCCTTCCTTCCTTCCTCTCTCTCTCTCTCTCTCTCTCTCTCTCTCTCTCTCTCTCTCTCTCTCTCTCTCTCTTTTTGAGATAGAGTCTCTGTCTGTCTGGGGACTATCTGTGTAGACCAGCCTGGTCTTGAATCATAGAGATCGGCCTGCCTCTGTCTCTGACCACTAGGCCCAGCTCAATATTCTGGATTTTTTTTTTGGTTATTTGAGACAGGGTTTCTCTGTGTAGCCCTGACTGTCCTAGAACTCGCTCTGTAGAACTCACAGAGATCCACCTGCCTCTGCCTCCCGAGTGCTGGGATTAAAGGCGTGTGCCACCATCAGCTGTCCAAAACTCAGCGTTTTTTAAACATGGTTTCTGGGGACCAAACTCAGGTTCTCTTTTTTAATGAAAAATTTCATTGAGCTGTTGGTCTGGTTGGTATCTTTCTGGCTGTCAAACATGGAGCCTCATACCTGCTAGGTGAACATTTTACCACGGACCTACATTTCCAGTCAGTCCAAATTTCCTGTTTTTTAAGTTTTAGTGTGTGTGTGTGTGTGTGTGTGTGTGTGTGTGTGTGTGTGTGTGTGTGTATGTGTGTGTGTGTGTGTGTGTGTGTGTGTGTGTGTGTGTGTGTGCATGCACGCCACATGTGTGTCAATGGCTGTGGAGGCCAGACAATTCCCTAGAGCTGGGTTTAAAGCTGATTGTGAGCCATGCAATGGGCATGCTGGGAACCAAATATGGGTCCTCGGTAAGAGCAGCGAAGGTTCTTAACTGCTGAGCCATCTATCTAGTCCCCAACTGTCATATCTCTGAGGAGAAAAATAATTGAACTTTAATTCATCTGCAGGCAAACAGGCCGACAATGGCCAACGAGCCCCACTTGGGAACCACTGCCTTAGTTCAGGACCAGCCTCTTCAGCTGAGTCTCTCAGAGAAGGCACTGTGTCTCAGCTGGTCACACTCTTAGTGGTAGGTAAGGATTATCCTTTACATTCTAACCCTTCCTCTCTGGATTTTTGGCAACTCAAAGTTCACTACATCCGATGGCAATTATAACCTTCCCATGCACAAATAACCATGCTGAATGGATGCGACTCCCTTCCTTCCCCATAAAGTCTGACTCTTCTGGGAAAGAGCAGGTATGGTAACTTACAATGTGTCTTCTCTGGAAATCATAAAAACATCTCTATGAGATCAGCAATGTTTACCATTATCCTCCAGTGGAGAATACCCGACTAGAGAGATGACATCTTTTTCCCATGGTGACACATAGAAGGATATAGACTAAGGTGAATCCATGTCTTCTGACTTCAGAACACGTTTTCCCTCCTCTCTCATGCCTCTTCTTTTCTTTCCTTCACTGACCGAGTCTCTGATTGTTCCATCTTGAAACACCGAGACAGGCAGAGAAAGTACGCTCTTAACAGACGTTAATACTTGCTCGCACTTTTCCTGCTAGGCCTTCCAGTGGTGGAGTCGCTGCCTCACGGCACACGACAGTGCAGAGACGGTGGTAACCATTTTCTAGGGAATAAAGTGCAGCGATGATGCAAAGTTGCCAAAACAACATTTAGGGATCAAATGAGAACAAGTTTGATTAAGGAAAAGCTTCAGAGCTGGCGTGCTGTGGGTGGGGGTTGGATGTGGACAAGGCTAAAGCGGATGGATTCTGTCTTTGATCTGCTCAGGTAAAGAAAATCTGGTTTGCTGCGGATGACTCAGAGACTCGCGGTAGCCACTTAGAATCTTAGAAATGAGGTGCTGGGGAGATGCTCACCTGCAAGGACCTGAGTTTGATCCCCAGAAACCATGTTTTTAAAATGCTGAGTTTTGGCCAGGCAGTGGTAACACAAGCCTTTAATCCCAGCATTTGGGAGGCAGAGGCAGGTGGATCTCTGTGAGTTCAAGATCAGCTGGTGTACAGAGAGAGATCCAGGACAGCCAGGGATACACAGAGAAACCCTGTCCCAAACACCAGCAACAAAAACTGCTGAGTGTGGTGGTATGTCATTGTAATCCCAGCAGTGAGGGAAGTGGAGACAGGATTTGTGTACCTGCACACACAAGTACACCTGCACACACAAGTACACCTGCACACACACCCACACCCTACACACACTCATAGAAATGAGGTACTCCTGAGATCATGCCTGTTCTTCCAGACAGATGATGAAAACCTACTATCTGATTGAATTCTGTGTTACTTGGGGTGAAATAGGTCTGGATGATCTGCCTGTTAGCACCCCAGTTTCCTCTATAGCCCCCAGCTCCTGACTACCCATCTCCAGCTTTCTCATACAGTGCCATGGCCCAGTTTCCACCCAGAATATACCTGGCTCCTGTGTGAGCATCAAACCCTTGACATTTATCATAAAAGATCCCACCTCCTTATCTGACAATGAGGCGCCCTCTGGGGGTGTGCTGAGGGTTTAGTGTCGGCACCCCGCTTTTACCCACTCTCTTTAGTAACCCTTCCTTTGCCTCAGTATCTCAGAATGTTTCAATTCAGTGTCCTATTAGATAGATTCTAGTCCAGAACAGTAGGAGCCCATGATAGGACTATTTATTTTTTATTTTAACTGGATTTTTATCATGTTACAGTATTTTTTATCCCATTTTAGGGAGTGAGAACTCTTGGGACAAAGCTATTAGTCCTTTCCCCATGCCTTCTTTCCACCAAGTGTGTGTTTGAGATATGTGTGCGCGGGCGCGTGTGTGTGGTATACGCGTGTGTGTGCAGGGGTGCTCGCCCATGTTTGTGTGGGCCAGCAGTTGGGCCGTGTGTGTCCTCTCATTACTCCCCCATTGTGTTCTGAGACAGGATCTCTCAATGAACATGGAGTTCATCAAGGCCAGACTGGCTGCCCCTCCGGAGAGCCCCAGGGTGCCACTTGTCCCTTAGCGCGGCAAGGCCTTTTATATGTGTTCTGGGGATCCGAACTCAGGTCCTCATGCTTGTGATGGACCCCATCAAGCCTTATCCCCAGCCACAGTGATGTCCCTTCAGTTCTGTGGTTTCCAAGGCTAAGAACACCACCTGTTTCTCTTTCAAGGCGTTGTGTAAATTGTAGACTAAAGTAATCTCACTTGATGGTAGACATCAGACCCTGAGGTCTGAATGAAAAAGAGAGAGAGAACCTCTTAAAGATGGGTACAGTAGCTTAGAGGTTGAATATCCCTACTCCCCAAATTTGAAGTCTCCAATGCCTAGAAATCTGAAACCATTGTATTACTATTATTTTAAATTATTTATTTATTTACTTATTTTACATGGATGGATGTTTTGCCCACATATGTCTATGCACCACTAGTGTGCCTAGTGCCCTCAGAGGCCAGAAGAGAGTATTGGATTTCTTGGAACTGGAGTCACAGATGGTTGTGAGCTGCCACGTAGGTGCTGGGAACTGGCCCTAGGTTCTCGGGAAGAGCAGCCACTGAGCCATTGCTCCAGCCCCCACTAGTTTTGTTTGTTTTAATCTTAATTAGGTTGATTTTCAATTCTAGAATCAGATAGCCGTTATTCCACAATGAGACTAAGTTCAGTGAGTTGACAAAAGGAGGCTGCTTCTGTAGAAAACAAGCTTGATAAACAAGTTAGACGCAAGAAATGGAAGTCAGAATGGACCCTTCGAAGTTTCTGAAATGTTTAAGTGGCACTATCATGCTACAATGGGAACATGTCTCACCTGACCTTCTGGGTTAGGTGTCAGTCAAAACGCTTAAGTATATGGAAAAAATTGTATAATGTCTGCTGCAGGTTGTGTGCAGAAGGTATAAGTAAACTGTAAATGAATCTCATATTTTAACTTGGGTCATCATCTCAAAATGTCTCATTTTGAGGGCCTGTGAAATGGCTCAGTAGCCAAGGACATTTGCTTCCAAGCTTGATGGCTTGAGTTTGAGCCCCTGGATCCACGTGGTGGAAGGAGAGAACCGACTCTTGCAAGTTGTCCTCTGACCTCTGCATGCACGCCATGGCATGGCATGTGCCTACCTGTATACATCTACACACACAAAAATATATAAAAATAAATGTAAAATGTATTTTTTAAATGTCACATATATGCAAATATTTTAAATAACTTGAAAAATTCAAAATCTGAAGCATTTTTGGTCCCAGTTTTGAATAAGAAAGACTTAATTTGTGTTACGATATCCTGGCTTATTATCATCATCAGAAGTTTTTTTTTTTGGCTAATTTCTTGCTGAAAATAATAGAACACATTTTTATTCTACCACATACACACTGCAAAGCTCAGGTACACACGTTATCTGAGTCTCCTTTCTACAACCATCCTAGAGATGAGAATTTGAGGATGTCAAGAGCTGACAAGGAAAGGGTAAAGTGGGCATTCAGGATCAGCCAGCCTGGCCCCAAAGTGCAAACCTAACCCACGACACTGTAGTTCTCCTCACATTGCTCAAAGCTGTTAAAATGCTAAGGGTGGTAAATCAGACGTGATTTTTATAAACGAGGGAAAAGAAAGGATTTTTTAAGATTCTTGTCTGTCGTAGTCACTTATACCCTAGTGAGAAAAAGAGGTAAAGGTACCTTTAGACCAGGTGGGGAACATCCATCTTCTCCCTCCCCCACTTCCTCCTCCTAATAATAATAATAAATTGAAAAAATTTTAAAGTAACAAAGTAAGAGATCTTTCTTGGTAAGTCACAGTAAGACTTTCAAATTGTCTCTTGGTGTCTCTTTTTGGAGTCCCTCCCACCTCCCTCTCACCTGACTGTCTAGACCTTCCCCCTAGGAAATGGTTCCTGCCCTTTTCTGTGGAAATCAATCTGCCAGCTTGCTTGGCACACTCGCTTTTGTAGTTCTGCCTCACTTGGTACCTGACACCTGGTGTGGCATCTTTGTCCTGAATCAGTGAGCCTCACATCTGGTGGCAGCTGTTCACCAAACACCTCACCGCTCAGAGACGGCTCTGGGAGGCCGTTACACACAAGAAAGGCTGTGTAATGTCTTTTCCTCTTGACACTCTGGGTCTCTCCAAATGAACACAGCCATGGCATGGCTATGTTCTAGGGCTGGAATCTTATATACAGAATAATTAAATCACTGTTATTGCCAGCACTGGGGAGGTTGAGATAAGAGACTGCTGTTAATTAAGGCTAGCCTGGCATATATACCTAGTGAGTTCCAAGATATCTTGGGCTAGGGTGAAGCTCTGTCTCAAAACAAAAATAAATGAAAATGAATTGCAAACAAATATCAAATTAAAAGTTATTCAAAACCATTCTGCCAAAATAATAGTTGCCCTGTGTATACACCACTTCACCTTTTTCATTGTGTTTTGCTAGTAAACACAATCAGCACACTTCTAAGTGTCAGAGCCCATGGTGTCTTGAGAAGACTAGCTGATGTGGATCCTTCCTGCCTGCATTCCTCACTTATCCCATCAATGCTGTATTAAGATTACAGAGGAACTCATCCAGAGGCATCGTCGTGAGTGATAAAGACATTCATGTGTTTATAAACTTTTGTCCAGTGTTAATGTTCAATCCACCTTATGTGGCCCAGAATCAAAATTCGCAAACACATCGCACCTGGTTACAGGGAAGGGTACCTGCATGCTTGGCAGGCAGGCATGTCGGTGCCTGCATCCCCTGACTGCCTGAGGGTAGCAAGACCGAGTCAAGCATGTTCCCTGTGTGCAATGTGTCAGGGAGGATCCATCAACCCATTGCCCATGAAAACCACTTGGGGTTTGTCAGCAAACAGCAGCCTGGTTATGAATGGGTGAACAAGGGCTTCCTTGAGTGGGTCTGCTCTGATACTGCATCTTGATGATGGCAGCTTTGAACAACTGTCATTAAGTAGATGATACTGACCTCTGAGTTACAGGATATGATGAAAACTTGTGCATTTGAAACTCTGGAACCGTTCCTAATAAATAAACTATATTGATAGCTGGGTGGAGGCTTATATACATTCACATTAATATTCACATATTGATGTTTAAATTTATCATATTTCAGGATGTTTCCTGCATGAATATTTTAGTACACAAACATACACAGACACAATACCCATCCCCAGTGCACATATACACAGACACACAGACACACACACACACACACACACACACACACACACATATATACACACACATACAAATGTATACTGACACCATGTACACACAGAGACACACACACACCTTACCCACATTATTACCTAAATGTTTGACAGTATTTTCAGGTCAACTATATATTTGTTATAATAAAATTACACTATCTACTTATTCAATACACGATATTCAGATGTGTCTGAATGAACTGATGGCTATAATTGTCAAAAGTAGCCCGATTTCCACAATGCTTTCTGGTCATTGTTACAGCTACTTGGTTGTCTCTGCAAAGGACGAGATTATATGTTAACTGACAAGGCTTATTTTGAAGAGTCTAAAATAGCCACATTTAATCCTTACATTGGCAAAGGGGGTCTGAGAGTCTGATGTATCATTGAACTGACAGATCTGGTTGTGCATCTCAGAGCAGCCTCAAATCAACACACCCAAGTCACATTCATGGTTGTCCCTCAGATTTGGTGTTCAGAGTTTCCCATCTTTGGGGAAATGCTACCGCCTATCCAGCTACGTTGTCAGAAAATGGGTACACCTTCTTAATGTCTCCTCCTTTTCCACTCCCAAGGCTAATTTATTCTCTGCCTGCTCTACTTCTCCCAGAATATTCCTTTCCTGTGGCCCATCCTCTGTTTGTCAAGAACTCTGTGACTTCTAGCAAAATCTGTCTGACTGCATCCGGTTCCCTCAGTCATTGGGTGAGGTTTCTAGCACGACAATTAGGGGGTTTGGCTATCCTATCAGCAGAATAGGTCAGTTCGGGCTTTCTCTCAACCATTGCCAGCAGTCTGTTGTGTGGGTATCTTTGTGGATTTCTGTGGGCCTCTCTAGCACTTTGCTTCTTCCTATTCTCATGTGGTCTTCATTTACCATGGTCTCCTATTCCTTGTTCTCCCTCTCTGTTGTTGATCCAGCTGGGATCTCCCGCTCCCCCAAGCTCTCTTTCCCTCTATGGCCAGGCCCCAGGTGGAGCTCCAGGAGTCCAATTGGTGAGAAAGAAGAGGGTTTGTATGAGCGAGAATTGTTGAGACCAAGGTTGGATAAAGCATAGGGATAAATAGCCAAACGAATGGAAACACATGAACTATGAACCAATAGCTGAGGGGCCCCCAACTGGATCAGGCCCTCTGGATAAGTGAGACAGTTGATTGGCTTGATCTGTTTGGGAGGCATCCAGGCACTGGGACCAGGACCTGCCCTCAGTGCATGAGCTGGCTGTTTGGAACCTGGGGCCTATGCAGGGACACTTGGCTCAGCCTGGGAGGAGGGGACTGGACCTGCCTGGACTGAGTCTACCTGGTTGAACTCAATCCCCAAGGGAGTCTTTGCCCTGGAGGAGATGGGAATGTGGGGTGGGCTGGGGAGGAAGGCGGGGGGGGGGGGGGGGGGGGGGGAGGGGGGAGAACAAGGGAATCCGTGGCTGATATGTAAAATTAAATTATAAAATTATAAATAAATAAATAAATAGATAAATAAATAAACAAACAAACAAACAAACAAATAAATAAAATCTGTCTGACTGTTTGATTAAGGCTAGCATCCCACTCTGTCTATAATAAGCTTTCTGGGAAGCCCCAATCTTTTTAGTCATATTCTGTCTTCAGTGCTGGTAGATGTTACTAATTATATATGACAGAAAAGAGCTAGGGAGCTAGACACTAGACAGAAGAGCCGAGCAGAGGGAAGGAGCCACAGAGACACAACTGGAGCTATCTGTCATTTTGGAGAAGGGACACTAGTCCAGAAAACTTCATGAGAAAGTATGTTCACAGCTGGAGTGTGGCAAATCTTTGTAACTCCTTAGAGACAGTCATGGGTCAAGGCTGAAACTTCCCCAAACTGTCTTCAGGTCATTACTTTTTTTGAGGGGGCAAAGTACAGGCTTTCTTTCTCTTTCTCAACAGAAGGAAGGTACAAATAGTCAAGTGGTGGTCGTTCTGAGAATCTTCATCCCTAAAGCAAAAGTAGGAGAATCCAAGTTAAGAGAATCCAGGCTAGGAGAATCCAGGCTGAGAGAATCTAGGCTAAGAGAATTAGGCTGGGAGAATCCAGGCTGGGAGAATCCAGGCTAGGAGAATCCAGGCTGGGAGAATCCAGGCTAGGAGAATCCAGGCTGGGAGAATCCAGGCTGGGAGAATCCAGGCTGGGAGAATCCAGGCTGGGAGAATCCAGGCTGGGAGAATCCAGGCTGGGAGAATCCAGGCTGGGAGAATCCAGGCTAGGGAGGGTGGTCCTGTCTACAGGTGGCTCTCTCTCTCTCTCCCCAGTGAAATGCCAGGTCATGTCTTAGTCTTGGATCGATATTAGGAATATCAAAGCAACTGGATGGATGTCACAGGAGAAAGGCTATTCTCTACACCACATCCCAAAGTGGTCCTGCTTTCTGAACATATCTAAGAAAGGACCAAGCTCCTCTTTAAAGATGGACTAGCTTCTTTCACTAGAAGTTCCTGCCTCTGGGTGGATGTCTGGGGCCATAAATTTAAGCTCTCAAATTATCCCTCTTTGAATACTTGGAGATGGACACAAAGGTAACCTTTTCTGTCATATCTTTCCCTCTTTGAACTTTGGTGAACAACAGATTGGAGTTCTTTCAGATTTTTTTCTATTCCTATTAAAATGGGGCACTGACTTCCTAGCCCCTTTCTTCTTTTAAAAACATTCTATTATGAAGGATTATTCAGGGTCATTTTCATGAAAATATACAGTTTTATTTGAGCATACCCCATTCTCCACATTGCCCTTGCTTGTGGAAAGCTTACTGATAACAGACCATCAACAAACACATGTTACTTAATTGATCTAAGGATCACACGTCTGGAATCCCAATCTTAACCATGTTTGGATCACAAAAAACTCCGCATTTTTCTTTTTAAATAAAGAAAGTGTGTGTGTGTGTGTGTGTGTGTGTGTGTGTGTGTGTGTGTGTGTGTGTGCGCGCGCTGCGCGCGCATGCCACTGCATGAGTGTGGAGGTCAGAGGACAACTTTCAGGAGTCAGTCTTTCCTTCTCCCACGTGAAGCCTGGTGACAGGTCTCAGGTCATGAGGCTTGGTGTCAAGCACCATTACCTACTGAATCATCTGGATGGCCCAAACCTCAGCTTTCTTGTTTGTGAAAGACAGTGAGTTTTATTCCCACCTCCTTCATAAAACTATCTTGAAGGTAGGCAATGAGATTTTGAACTCCCTTTAAAAACCTGAAGACTTAATTTCATTTTCTACTTGCTCCCCATGCCCATTCCCATGAGGCTGCCTGCTACTGCAGCTGACAGCACCTAGTCTGCTGTGTCTATCTGTGCCCATATCAACACAAAGAGACACCCCCAATTTCAACATGAAGAGACACCCTCCCCCATTTCAATATGAAGAGATACCCCACTCCCCATTTCAATATGAAGAGATATCCTCACCCATTTCAACATGAAGAGACATCCTCACCCATTTCAATATGAAGAGATACCCCACCCCCCATTTCAACATGAAGAGATACCCTCCCCCATTTCAACATGAAGAGACACCCCCCATTTCAACATGAAGAGACATCCTTACCCACTTCAATATGAAGAGATACCCCATCCCCCATTTCAACATGAAGAGACCTCGGTCCACAGGATTTCTCAGTGCCACCTAGACCGTAACTCTCAAGTTGCAAGCCCTGGAGTTGTGGGGACATCTGGACTCAGGACTTGGCAGGCATTTGTCTACAAACAGCTCAGGGACCCAGGGATGCATTGGGATTGAGCCAGTTTTTTTTTTTTCTCATGAAGACAAAAGGCTAAATCTGTTTGGCCAAACCCGAGGTAGAAGGGTGAGTGAAGTGAATATGGCAATTGATTGGGTGGTAATGTTTGGTGAGGATTAGAGAGGAAGCCAGACTCCTGACTGGAGGGGGTCCATCTCCATTTTAGAAGCCTGGTGCTGCCGGGCCTTTTGAATGCTGAAGAAGGTCTACCAGACCTGCCCTGGGCTGACTAACTTTCCCCTCTTTTACCCCTGGCTTTAGTAGAATATCAAAGGGACTGTTCTTTTGTGGATTTTGAAAAACAAAATAAATGAATACCAATTGCTCTTTAAATCTGCAAGTTCTATCCACTTCTCAGAATCATGAAAAGGTTAAGAAACAGTTTTTGTTGTTGTCTTTGAAAGGAAGCTTTTGGAACTCAAGAACACACACTGAAGTGTAAGAGCTGTTGTCTTTCCTTCCTTTTCTTCCTTCCTGCCTCCATCCTTCCTTCCCTCTTTCTTCTGGCCTGTACTTTTAGATAGTCTCTTGTTCAATTCTGACCATTGTGTAACATAAAAATAAGAGAAAAACAAACCTCAGAGAAATTCCCTCTCTTTGAAAGCTCTTCAAGCCTTAGCCACCCACCTCTAAGTTGTTCTTTCAGACTGCTGTTGCTGCAGTACGGAGTAAGTGTTTCTATTTCAGCTGAAGACGCCACACACAATATTCTAATCTCATTTTTGTTGATTCCCAACAAGTCTTTGTTTTATCAAAATTTATAGTTCAGTGTAGCTTGGTACGTCAGGTTCAGAAAGTTGTTCAAAAACTATGCTGTGTAGATTTGTACATTCTATCTATCTATCTATCTATCTATCTATCTATCCATCCATCTATCTATCCATCTATCTATCCATCATCTATCTATCTATCTATCTATCTATCTATCTATCTATCTATCTATCTATCTATCATGTAAATACCATTTCCCTCTCCATTTTAATTTCATTTAGCAATGTAGTACATATTTTCAAATCACACACACACACACACACACACACACACTCACACCCCTCTTGGCACCCTGTTTGTAAATCACACAGAAAGAGCTGCCACTTTTTTCTCTTTATGTTCTTTGGACAAGTTCTTTTCAAATAAAAAGTTTCAACAAAGAATATAAGGAGGTTGTTTTTAAATATTTTAAGTCATTTTTAAGCCACTGATTCTCTCAGACAAGATGGGCTGTGTATGGCTGAACACAAGCCAAAATTCTATATAAGTCAATGCAAGAAGGATGTGTGCTTTAAGCATTATAACCCCAAGTATTAGGCTTCTAGCTACCAATTCTTAGACCAGAAGGAAGGTAAATATAAGTTCTATATTTTGTTTTTATGTGTGTGTGTGTGTGTGTGTGTGTGTGTGTGTGTGTGTGTGTCTTGTTGTGGATATGTGCACATGAGTGTAGGTGCCCACAGAGACCAGAAGAGGACATCAGACCCTGTGGGTGCTGGGAAAGGAACTCAGGTTCACTGAAGAGCAGCCAGAGCTATTACCTACTGAGCGGTCTCTCGAGCCCCAGTGTAGTTTAGCAGTATGTTAATACTGACAAAGCTAGGTCAAATTTTTTTTTTTAAGACAAGGTTTCTCTGTGTAGTCCTGGATGTCCTGGAACTCACTCTATAGACTAGGCTGGCTTTGAACTCAGAGATCCACCTGCCTCTGCCCCCTGAGTGCTGGGATTACAGGTGTATGCCACCACTACCCAGCTGAGCTAGATCAATTCTAAATAAAAATAAAATCCTATGTCCTAAGTTACCACCAGAGGAAGTTTCTAAACCTCAATGACTGTAATAATTTCCAACAAGATACAAACCTGGAGCCACAGGGAAGTGAAAGCAAGGTATAGGCCTGGACTGAGAAAACGGACTACGTTTTAGATGAGCAGATGTTTGCCATATTCACATTCCTTTTGCTTGGGAGGAAAACTAAGGTTTATTTGAGGAAAAGAAGCTTGAAGTTAAGAGAAATCAATCATTGTACTTAGTAATAACAGGGAAAATTTAAGTTACTTAAACTAAATTTAAATTATTTTAATTAAAATGAATATTGAAGCTGGGCTGTGGTGGTGCACGCCTTTGGACCCAGCTCTCAGGAGGCAGAGGCAGGTAGATCTCTGTGAGTTTGAGGCCAGCCTGGTCTACAAGTGAGTATCAGGACAGCCAGGGCTACACAGAGAAACTCTGTCTCAAAAAACAAAACAAAACAAACGAACAAACAAATAAAATGAATATTGATATCCCTTCTCGCTAAACTCTGAAGGTAACAGAAAATACCAGAAGCAATCCAAAAACTTAGGTTATGTGTTGTGGGATGTATTTATGTATTTACCTATAATTGGGAAAGTCTGTCAAAATGCAACGTTAGCTTATTTTACTTTACATTGTGTGTGTGCACATGCGTGGCATGTGAGCGTTAATGTGCACACATGGAGGACAGAGAAAACATGGAGGAGTTTGTTCTCTTCTTCCGCCAGGAGGCTCCTCAGGCTTGACCTTTACCTGGTGATCCATTTCGGTAGCTCAGAGTACGTGTTCACATGAATTTATACTAATATTTTCTCTATCTGTTCTGAGCAAGTTTCCTCTCGTCTTTTGTGTGTGTTCTATCCACTAACAACAGTGCCTTCTGTGCATAGGAACTTGGAACTTGGAAACTGGTTCTCCTTTTTCTTTTTCTTTTTTTTTTTAAATATAAGACATGAAAGAACCTCTCAGTGAAATACTTGAAACACACACACACACACACACACACACACACACACACAGAGATGAATGTACTCTCATTAATCAATGAGTATTCTGTTTTATTTTTTTTTAGAGGGGGTTTCAAGATAGGGTTTCTCTGTGTAGCTCTGGCTGTCCTAGAATTTTCTGTATAGTCCAAGCTGGCCTCAGACTCAGAGATCTGCCTGCCTCTGCCTACAGAGTGCTAGGATTAAAGGCCTGTACCACCATGCCCAGCTTTAATGAGTATTTTAAAACAAGACCTCTGCCTTAGAATTAAGCTGGCAATGCATTGGCACTACTATTTAGGGTATTCCATACTCTTGGGCAGAGTTTTATCATTGCATAATCTCAAGTATAAACAGGCTTTGTAACCCTTCTTTCTCATCCTTGTAGCAGAGATACAGAATAAAAGTCATTTCTTTTTTGGTAAGGATAACTAAGAGTTAGGGCTGAAAAGATGGTTCAGTGATTAAGACCACTTGCAGCTCTTGCAGAGGACCTGGGTTTGATTCCCAGCATCCACATAAGCAGCTCACAACTATCTGTAACTGCAGTTCCCTGGACTCAGATGCCTTCTTCTGGTCTTTGCAGGCACCACACACATGTGGTGCACATGCTTAAATGCAGGCAAACACTCACAGCATAAAATAAATAAATCTAAGAAAAAAATTAAAGTTATCAAAGAGTCTACTCAATAGGTATATTCTCCCCTTCCAAGACCCCAGCAGTCCAGCTTGTCTTCCTGTACCAGCCCCTTCCGTCCATGTAGCTACTTCCCATTATGAAATGTAAGTTTGTTGCGTTGAAGATTTTAGGAGTTAGGCATGCTTTCTGCTCTGTTTCATTTTCTACTATCTGTATGCAGAAAGTTCCATAGGCCTAAGGGACAGTTACAGTAATCAACTATCCTGGTTTGCCCAGGACTGAGGGAATTCCCTGACCACAGGACTTTCAGCATCAAACCTGTGACATCTCCAAGTAAAATGGGATGGTTGACCACTAAGAGATGCTGACTGGTCAAGAGCGCCTATGTTGGATGACTGTGTGACTGTTAAATGAGTCAGTAAAAGTTCGCAGTGACGTTGTCACTGAAGAGTGGAAGGTGTGATGTCTTCCTTCACTCATCGTGAGGGGTTACTGTCATCCCTCCTGTAACAAAGTACAGACTTCCATCTTGAATTATTTATTCCAAATATAGTGGGACACAAAAGCTTTCAGACATGAAGACTCTTTCTTTACCCAGGGATGAATGATTTGTGCTTAGATTTGAGGAAGAACGGACAGCTGTGTAGGTACGTGATTGGTGATAGACCGAGGGGGAACCCAGCAAGGCCTGTCTGCTCGGATTCTTCTTGACCTTTTCTGTGGAGCATCCCTTCCCCCAGGGAGGGGGCAGAACCCTTCTGGAATGACTTTCTTCCCCAACTTTATGGCTGGCTTTAGGGAAGAGTTCTAATCCCATCAACTAGCCTTGGGGAGAACTCTGCTTTCAATGGCTCCTTTCTGAAGGACACAGAGGCTTGGAGAGAGTATGGGGAAAGGTCAGTGTCTGAGATCCTTCTCATCCTCTCAGTTAAAAACACTCGGCATTCAAAGGCCAGATATTGCAGGGTACCATGTTTTGAGTCCCAAGAAACGCAGTCCACAAATCTTACTTCACCATGCAAAGGAATCATTACATGGTAGGTGGCCATGTTGGGACCATGACGTCAATGAGCAGATCTATCAAAAAGCAGGAACTCTCCCCAGCTCCCACCTCCACTAACCAAGTGACCTGGTCCATGGTCTTGGCGGATTTCTCTAGCTGGAGTATATTAATAATTCTCAGAGTGTGGAGCAGTGATCATGAGGTTCCATGACAGCTTTGGGGGACTGTTCATGATAATGCTAAATATTGTTACCTTTCTCTCATCCTCGGGAGTATGTGGTAGATTTTCTTGAAGAGGATATGTGATCTGACACCATGACTCTGATAGCCAAGGAAAGGGAGCCAGGGATTGTCCACGTTGACACTTTCCATTTCTTTAAAAATTCATTTTATGTGCATTGGTGTGAAGGTGTCAGATCCCCTGGAACTGAAGCTACAGACAGTTGTAAGCTGCCATGTGGGTGCTGGGAATTGAACCCAGGTCCTCAGAATAGAACAGCCAGTGCTCTTAACTGCTGATTCATCTCTCCAGCCCAATTTTTCTTGCTTTTAGTTTTCCAGTGCAGTCCATATTAGTAACTCACAAAAACCAAATCTCTGTGAGTTCATTAAGTATTTTTAAGGTCAATAGAGCTCCTGAGGCCAGGAAGCTTGAGAGCGGCTGAACTAGGTAATGTCTAAGTAACTATAATAACTCTCCAAGTATGTTGCCATATCTCTGGGTCTCATTGACACCTTTACAATTTTTATCACATTTAAGTTCATTAATTTTGTGTGGGAGGTACACATGTGGAAGTCAGAAGAACCTGTGAGAGTCAGCGCCCTCCTTTTGTCACGTGGGTCCCAGGGATTGAACTCGGCTGGCCGCATGTCCCTCCACCCTCTGAACCATCTCTCCAGCCCCTACAGCTTATGGTGTATAAAGATTAAAGTATCTCGGATGCCATTCTTATTTTACTTTCCGAAGTGACAAACATTTGTTGTTCAAAACAATGGGTTTCATGACGGCGGTTGGCTGAAATAAATCTATCATGCACGCTGTTTGTACCCTTCCGCCTTCTCCTGTCCCTCCTTCCCTTTCCAAGTCTCCCCCATTTCTGTTTTCGTGTCCAGGGTGTGTGTGTGTGTGTGTGTGTGTGTGTGTGTGCGCACGTGCGCATGTATCCTAGATTTTGAACTCAGTCTCCAAAGAACTCTTTCTAGAAGTGTCCACACCTCCTATTTTCTGTGTGAGAAATTATAGTAATTCTTTCTATGACGTGCCAGTTGCTTGAAGTGAGTCATGAAGTAACAATATTAAAGGCAGTTTTTCCTTCATGGGAAAGAAAGGCATCATCCTTCCAGTAACCTTAGACACATACCCTGCAATTGAGAGGGATCTGGATAAAGATGTGGATTGCACTTCCCGCTGAGGCAACTGCAGGTTTGGCTCTTGCTTATTGCCCTTCAATGGCTTCCCTGCGGTCCTCAGGAAAGGCTCCACCTACACACAGGCCCACAGGCCTTCCTCTGCCTCTCCCCAGGCCAGGCCTCATCTACTTGGGAGTTCCCTGAGGCTCTTTGCTGAGCTTCCCACCAGCTACTGCACTTGGGCCTTGTCCCAACTCCAGCTGAAACACATTTCTCCCTCTACCTGGTTTACAGTCTCAGTGCATCTGTGCCTCTTACCCCTCAGCGACTCACCTGCTGCTTGTTCTTCCCGGATGACCACTGGATCTGGAGGGAGAAAACTTACCAACTATCTATAGATCTCGATCCCTGGGTGACTAGCCCCTGGCAACAAGCCCCACCTATCAGCTGATTTCGATGAGAATTGAGCCAGCTTGCTTCTTCTTCACCACCACCACCATCATCACTGTACTTTATTTATGTATTTATTGTATGTGGTGCATACATGTGCATGTGGATGTGCCTGTGGACAGGCACGTGGAGTCCAGAAATCAGGTGTTTTCCTCTGTTGATCTCTGGTTTAGGACCTGAGACCAGAGTCTCTCAAGGAACTGTAATCTCACTTTAGCTACACTTAACTGGCCAGCAAGCTCTCAAGATCTGCCTGTCTCTGCTCCCCAGTACTGGGGTTCAGGCATGCACAGCCAGGTCTGACTTGACTGAGTGCTTGGGTTCTGACTCAGCAAGAGCTCTTACCCACAGAGCCTTCTCCCAAGCCCCATCCTCATGTTCTTTACCTCTGAGCTCTCTGGGGGGCGCAGGGGCCGGTAACAGTCATGGCTTCGAGGACAAATCCAAAAGCTGTTTTAACAGTCTGTCTTCTACCTGTATGCGGGACTACACTCCAATCCTTCATGGCACATTTGAATTAGTTCAGTAGATCACGTGAAAGAACACCCCGTTAGTCTAAGCCGTCAGCCTTTCGTTAGGAGAGCCAGAGTCAACAACACAGGATAAATGTGTTTCATTTGATTCAACACAGCTCCATTTAGTTCAAACTGCTAAATACCACAAGCTGCGCTTGGGCAGGGGTGGTCTCAATTCACATGTCAGGAAGTTACTACCTCTGTTTTCTGGGGAACCAGAATGACTTGAGGTGGCAAACAGACCACACTGTAAGTTCATGTTGGAGGTGGCCTGTACAGACTGCTGTAGTACACCAGGGCTCAGGAGGAAGTAACCAGGGAAAGTTCCAGAAGAATGAAGACAAGCCTGAAAGTGAAGATAAGTTCTTTTTACTGTCTATTCCCAGCCCCAGTAGACCAGAGGCTCAACAAACACTTGTCAAGTGAATATTATTATGACGCCTTAAGGTGGTAAGATCTGGGGAGACGTGATGGAGAGAAAGCACTGAGTCTGAGGACACACTGCAGAACAGGCAAAGTACAGACATTTGAGATATTTGAGATAGGCTTGAACGAGACCCAGAGCTGAGCGTCTGGAATCCCAGCACTCTGGAAGTGGAGGCAGGAGGGTCAGCATTAAAGATCATCCTCAGCTACATGGAGTTTGAGGCCAGCCTGGGCTATAGGAGATTACTAAAAAAACATGAATGAATGAATGAATGAATGAATGAATGAATGAGAAAAGACATGCTAAAAAGGAAGATGGTCAGAGTCCACCGAATGCTGCTGAGCCAAGAAAGGCAGCTGAGTGCACTTGCTTTGACCATCCCCCCCTGCACCAACTTTAGGGCTTTAATTGTATCTAGTCTCTAGAACAGGGTTCTCAACATGTGGGTCGCAACCCCCCTGGGGTTATATGTCAGATACCCTGCATGTTGATATTTACATCACGATCCATAACAGTAGCAAAATTACAGGAATGAAGTAGCAACGAAATAATGTTATGGTTGGGGGTCAGCACACGAGGAACTGTATTAAAGGGTCAGCATTAGGAAGGCTGAGAATCATTGCTCTAGAACTAGTCTTTGTGGCAAACATAAATGTACACCCCAGGTCGTCCTTCAAGGAAGGTGTGCCTCCCGGCTGGGAGGGAGTAATTTGTCTACAGCCTGTCATCAGCTGTCACCTCCTTCACACCTGGGCTCAATGGCAGAGTCACCAGGCCAGCATCCTCGTCTGTGTATTGTAGGGTGGGGGCATATTCAGTACAGGGCTGGTCATGTTGGCCCAGTGTCAATCAGCCCTGTTGGAGGTTATCTGCTACCAGGTTAACTGCAGGCTGGCCGAAGTAAAGCCTTTTTACTTGGCTGACTTGTCTATTTAATTCTGCTTTTCTCTCTGTTATAGATCATCTTTTCTTTCTCAAGATAGGGTCTCATTGGGCATGGTGGCTGACGCCTTTAATCCCAGCACTCAGAGGCAGAGGCAGGTGGATCTATGAGTTTGAGGCTAGACTGGTCTATACAGGGAGTTCCAGGACAGCCAAGGCTACACAGAGAAACCCTGTCTTGAACCCCTTATCCACCCTCCACAAAAAAAAAAAAAAAAAAAGTAAGAGTCCAATTCTGTGGTCCAGAACAGCCTAGAACAAGGCTGCCATTGTACTTACAACAGATCTCCAGGGAAGCTTCCCCAGCCCTGGGAATACAGGCCCAAACCGAGTCACCAATCCAGGCAATAACTCAATTCTTTTTGTTATTATTTTAGTTGTGTGTGTGTGTGTGTGTGTGTGTGTGTGTGTGTGTGTGTGTGTGTGTGTGTGTGTGGTATCTGTCTGTATTTTGGTCCATACAAAATTGTTCAATATAATTTTTCTTTTTTTTTTTAAACTAGAAGAAACTAGCTTTATATTCCTTTTCACGACCCTCTGCCCCTTTCCCTGAATTTCATTCTTTCTCACCAGCTAAGTAATATCATCTTTCTTGGTTTCCTTTGTAAATGTTATCTTCTGCTCACACACCAGTGTGCTACTATATATTTTGTATTATTCTATATGACACTATGCTAATAGCCACATATGAAGGAGATACATGATGTGTTTGCTTGCTTTTTTTCTTTCTGATTTTGTTACCTCCCTTAATACTATACTTTCCAGGTCACTTGTTTTTCTAGACATTTCATGGTCTCCCAGCCCTCGGGTTGTTTTCGAGACAGGCTCTTCTGTAGCCTGGATGAGCCTGGAACTTACCATGGGGCTGTGGGTGACCCTGAATTCCTCCTGCCGTCACCTCCCAGCTCAACATCTGTTTAACTTCAGTTCTTCTTGAAGTTTATGTCATTGTAACTCAGTCATCACTATTCTTAATCTTCCTTAATTTTCATTGACCTTGAAGGTTACCAGTTGGATATTCTGGTAAGTCAGCAAGCTTCAAAGTTCTTCCTGTCTCTACCTCCCTGATGTTCGGGTGCTGGGTGTTGGGGTGCTGGGGTACTGGGATGTCCTCAGGCTTGCAAGGCAAATACTTTACCAATGGAACCACCTCCTCGGCCCTGAAACTTTTTAAGACAGGGTCTCATGATGTCTAGATTAACCTAGAACTCACTTTGAGGATCTGGATGACCTTGAACTCCTGATCTTCCTGCCACCATTTCCGATGCCTTGCTTAGCTTTAGGCTTCTAGGGGACTCAGTCTGTGGTACTGTTCTTCCTCATGGGCAGGCTGGAAATGGGGGTTCCGAAAGACTCCACACCTCCTCAGTTCTATACAACTCAGGCAGAGCAGAGATAGCTTTAAATTCAGATTCACCTGCCCCCTCACTCGGGGCTCTCCTAGAACCCCACCCTGGGTACTAAAACCAGTTGTTCCCCACTTCCTTAAAGCTGCTGTCCTCGAGTGGGGCATGGTGGCCTTTAATCCCAGCACAGAGGCAGGCATATCTCTGTGAGTTCAAGAACAGCCTGATCTCCAGGGAGAGTTCTAGGACAGCCAGGGCTACACAGAGAAGCCTTGTCTTAAAAAAAAAGCTAACGCTGCCTTCCTCTTCCCTCCTCAGCAGGAGTCTCCACCCTGCCACTGGTGGTTCCGGTCTATAAGGCCCTGGGCCACCTGTGCCTCCTGGAGGCCAAGGCTCAGCAATGCCCACTCTTGGCTTGCCTTCTCTGTCTTTGAGGTCTCAGCCCTTGAAACAAAACTACATTTTCTGCCAGAAGCTTTCTTCAAATACCTCCTCCCCTTGGCCACAGTGGCAGTCATTTATACCCCCTGCCAGCTCTGCTAGATCGACCTCCAGGAAAGCATGGGTCATCCTTGTTGGCACAGCACTCACTGCCCAGTACTCAGCATACAGTCTGTGTCCAGTAGGAGCTCAGTTTACATCTGTTGAAAAAAAAGAACTTTGGGAGGTAAATACTTTGTTTCCATTAACATTGGCCCCAATTTTCTCCTTTTAATTACTTAGTTATATGAGATTTCCACACAAAAATATTATTGTATAAGGGCTAGAGAGACAGCTCAATGGTAAAGACTGTACTGTTCTTTCAGAGGACCCAAGTGTGCACCCCAGAACTCCTATCAGGCTGCTTACAACTGCTTTGTAACTCCAGTTCCAGGGGATTCAACACCTCCTGGCCACCATGAGCACCTGCACACATATGGCACACACACACAGTTTTAAAATGTACCATGGTGGGTATTAGTTATTGTATTATCATTTTCTTAGACATTTCCAAATAGGATTTTAGAGATTAGTGGCCAGTGGGAAAATCTCCTTGTATTGATTGCTGAGGTTATGTTTAATTTTCTTCAAGAAGTCATCTTCCAGAAATGGAGCGTCTGTCACCTTCTGCAGGGCCCTGAGCCCAAGGCCTGGGAACACTCTGGAGAAGGTATCTCTGAGTTTTGCCGGCCTAGCTGCTTGATTTGGGAACTCATTCTTTAAAACTGAAGCTCTAGCGACGTTCTCTGAC
The DNA here is from genome assembly GCF_007827085.1 of Peromyscus californicus insignis. NCBI lineage: Eukaryota > Metazoa > Chordata > Mammalia > Rodentia > Cricetidae > Peromyscus > Peromyscus californicus. The sequence continues at coordinate 112,746,347 of NW_026294402.1, read as the reverse complement.
CTCATTAAAAACCCGTAACTTTTCTTGTGAAGATATTTCATCTTGAAATGTGGCAAAGGTGTGAAATGTTGAAGACTTGTTCTCTTTAACACTTGCCCTACAAACTCACATGTGAGAGAAACAAATGTGGGCATCTCTGATGCGGGCATCACCAACACATGCATCGCCAACACGGCCACCTTCCGCTCTGTGCGGCTTCACTCTGGATAGATGATGAGTTAACAGATTTCAGTGTGCAGCTTTTGTAGTTTTTACCTTTTTAAAATAGCCTACTCTTTTAAAAAGTCATAAATGAACTTTTTCAGCATAAATCTAATTGACAACTCAGAATTCTGAAGAGAGAAACTAGAAAAAAATCCTATGCTCAGATATGTCACCATTTGCTTTTGTGGTTAATTTTCTGTTATCCAGAGAGTGTGATGGGTAAAGAGCGAGGGAGACATTTTTGATGGGCTCCTCTTCTCATGTTATTCTAGAAACACTGTGTGTGTGTGTGTGTGTGTGTGTGTGTGTGTGTGTGTGTGTGTGTGTGGTGTGGTGTGTATGTAGTGTGTATGTGTGTATGTGGTGTATGGGGTGTGTGTGTGTGTGTGTGTGTGTGTCGTGTATGGTGTGTGTGGGGTGTGTGTGTGGTGTATGATGTATGTGTGTGTGTGGTGTATGGTGTGTGTGTGGTGTATGGTGTGTGTGTGGTGTGTATGGTGTGTGTGTGGTGTATGGTGTGTGTGTGGTGTGTATGGTGTGTGTGTGGTGTATGGTGTGTGTGTGGTGTGTATGGTGTGTGTGTGTGGTGTATGGTGTGTGTGTGGTGTGTATGGTGTGTGTGTGGTGTATGATGTGTGTGTGTGTGTGTGGTGTATGGTGTATGTGTATGTGTGTGTGGTGTATGGTGTGTGTGTGGTGTATGGTGTGTGTGTGTGATGTATGGGGTGTGTGTGTGTGTGTGTGTGTGTGTTATGTGCTACTAGGTATGTGTAGTTCAGAGCCTGAGCATCATCATTCTGCTTCCTACCCTGTGCTTAGAAAGCCCTGCTGTGACTGGACAAACACAGTAACACCCATCAGCTCTGAAGAAGCATTTAGACTTAGGAAGTAACCTGGACCTTGGGAGCAGATCTCTCTTCCTTCCAAATCCCACACTTGATTGCAGAGACTTTTTCTTATTACACAGAATTTTACCCTTTTAATCATTTCTTTTTTAAAGATTTGCTTTTTATGTGTTTGGATATTTTGCCTGCATATATGTCTGTGCAGTGACTGCAGAGACCAGAAGAAGGCTTGGCATCCTCTGCTCCTGAGTTACAGATGACTGTGAGCTGCCATGTGGATGCTGGGAATCAAACTCAGAACCTCTGCAAGAGCAGCCAGGGCTCTTAACCACAGAGCCATCGCTTTAGTCCCAATGTTAGAGACTTTTCAGTCTCCACTAAAGTTCCCTCTGATGTGAGAAGTTGCCAATTTCATACTAAGAATGAGTTGGTCTAGAAAACCCCTTTTATTTAACTGTAGCCCAACCGGAATCATGGGGCGGGGGCAGCTGCTGTACTTGACCTCACCTAGTTAGGAGTGTGTGTGTGTGTGTGTGTGTGTGTGTGTGTGTGTGTGTGTGTGTGTGCAGTCTCCTAAGGAGTCAGCATTAGATGGGCCAGGTTTGTTGAGAGCAGAATTAGTTCATGGAATTGCGTTATTAGCTCTCCTGGACCACTATGTGTGGATGTGTGGGTACAAGCATGTGCGGTTGGGTGTCCATGGATGCCGGAAGAGAACTGGATCCTCAGGAGCCGGAGCTATAGGTGGTTTTAAACTGCCTGATGTGGGTGCTGGGTCTAGACTCTGGTTTTTATAGAAGCAGTAGGTACTCTTACCTCCTGAGTCAATCTTTCCAACCCCTTCAATAGTTTGTATTCAGCAAAAGTCAGAACTATATTTGTATTCCTTTTAAATATTTTGCAATTTTGTTATTGTTTAAAGAAGCGATAGGTAACTGAGGTGTGAACCTAATTATCTCTGTGATCAGTTGACAAATGAATTACCCACATGGTTGAAGGTGCTAAATTCTCTTGTTGGCAAATATTTATTAATCTCCCTTTTGCTTACCTGGCTCTATCCAAGGTGCTAGAGACATAGAAATAAACCCCCCCATAACAAACATAATTACATGGTGTGCTAAGAATTCTGAGTGTTCACCTGGCAGACTGATCAGGTTCTAGTGTAGCAAATAGAATCAGTTCTAGCCACATTTACACATAGTGTGGAATAGCACGAGGAACAGGGTGTTGGTAAAATCTCTGAAGAAGTGGCTTCATCGGAAGTGTTTGGGATTGTGCCCCTTAGGCTGGTGAGATGACCCAGTGGGTAAGGGCATCCGTCATACAAGCCTGGCAAGCAATTTGATCTCTGAAACCCACATAAAGGTGGAAGGAGAGAACTGATTCCACAAAGTTGTCCTCTGACCTCTGACATGCTGTGGCATGTGCACCTCCCACATCATACATATATACATACACATGTCACAATGTGAGTACATAAATAAGGAATATGCCTCTCAGAACATAAGAATGGACTTTATGGGGAAACTGACATATGGGACTGTGCCAGAACCAAGAGCCCAAGTATGGAATGGACACCCAGGTCTGTGATACATGGTTTGGGGAGCCAGATGGAGATGTCACCATGCTTCTGATGGTTTTGCATCTACTATGCACTCTTGGGAATCAGAAGACAATTTTTATGTAGAATATGAGAAATTTGCAACCACTGGGAGAGCGAGGAAGAGAGAATGAAAGTTGAGAAATCAATGCCAGCTTGAGTTTTGCCTTCAAGTAAACCCTGAGGCTCCATAGGTTTTATCACAACCCAGAGGCTAGGTTCCAAGAACAAGCACTGTGAGAGAACCAGATAGAGCCTGTTTGCCCTGCCCTTTGCAAGCCCATCCCTGAAGCATGTCACGTCTAGCATAGTTACAGGCATGCTCACATTCAAGGCCAAGGAAGAGTCTCTACTTTTAATTAATTTTTATTGTTCTTATTCCAGTATTTCTGGACTTTATTGAACTCCTGTTTCATATCCTGTACTGAATTTATTTATTTTTGTTATATTATTATTATTACTTTTATGTATGTGATGTATGTGGTTGTTTTGCTAGTATGTATGTCTGTACATCATGTGTGTGCCTAGTGCCCAGGGAGGACAGAAGAGGGCATCAGATGCCCTAGAATTGGAGTTACAGACAGTTACAAGCTGCCATGTGGGTCCTGGGAATCAAACCTGGGTCCTCTGGAGGAATAGCCAGTGCTCTTAACCACTAAGCCATCTCATAAGCCCCTGTACTGAATTTCTTACTTTTTTTTCTCTATCTTCCTTCCTTCCTTTTTTATTCATTTGTTTGTTTGTTTTGTTTTGTTCCTGAGAAAGTCTCACTCTGTAGTCCTGGCTGTCCTGGAACTCACTCTGTAGACCAGGCTGGCCTCAAACTCACAGAGATCCGCCTGCCTCTGCCTCCTGAATGCTGGGATTAAAGGTGTGTGCTACCACCCAGCTTGAATTTCAGCTGTCTATTTGAATCTATGAGTTTATTTTTATCCTCTTTGATTTCATTAATTATTCTTACACTCTCCTAAACTTTTGTCAGGATTTCATAAGTCTCACTGTGACTGGGAGCCACTACTGTGGGATTAGCATTTGTTTTCAGGGATGGGAGGTATCACACTGTCCTGACTTTTATTTCTGTGTTGAGACTTTCACAGATGGGGTTATGGCTTTTTAAAATATTTGTTTTGTTTTATTTGTATAAATAATATATTACAAATAATACATGTCATCACATATGTGCAGGGTTCCACATAGATCAGAAGAGGCATCAGATTTCCTGGAACTAGAGTTATAGATGATTCTGAGCTGCCGTGTGGGCACTGGGAACTGAACCAGAGTCCTATGGAAGAGCAGCGCTTTTAACCACTCAGCTCTCTTGAGGCAGTGTGTTACCATTTAGCCTGGGTTGTCTTGGAAGTTGCTATGTAGATTTGACTGGCTTCAAACTCAGAGATCTCCCTGCCTCTGCCTTCTGAGTCCTGGGATTAAAGTCAGGCCTTACCACATCATACTACACTCCCACCATAGAATATTAACCCCAATCTGCCTTTTCCAAAGGAAAGAGTTTTAAGGCATGATTGAGAAATCTCAGGTGATGGAGAAGGTTTAGCATTCCATCACCAAATATCCAAGCTTTCTATCTTTTTATTCAAGTCTTCTGTCCTATGCTTCTGTAGAATTTTAGATTCTACCCAACAAAAGGTATTTTTGAATTATGCTTTAGTTCTGAAGTTAAGCACGTATTGCTGTCATTCAAAATGTATTTGGCTGACTTTGCCCATTGCATTTGTAAGGTACCTTGTCTTAGTAATTAATGTTATACATTAATACCTAGATAGTCCTTCCAGTCTAGCAAGCATCTGGTGTATACATTTATCATTGAATAATTTAATAAACAAATGTGGGATTTAGCATCAAGGGAGGGTGTTAGGACTGAGAATAAGGCAGACACAAAGAAGATGCCACACTGTCATGGTTCATTCTTTATTTAAATATCATCAAGCTTGATATTTTAATTCTACTAGATCCTGTGGAAAGATACATTAGTTACGTAAATCTTGAATGAGCATGAATGTGTCTTAATTGAAAAAAAAAAGTGGAAGGAGGTAGGTCACCGCTGACAGCGCATCTTTAGATGGTAAGATTAAGAATGATGTTTTGAGTCTGGTGCCAGAGACCACTCAGTCGTCCTAACAGTTGCACATATGAATGTAAGTGGACTGAGCAACGCACAAGATCTGCACAAGACCCGCAGAAGCCCAAGCATGACAAAATCCCAGCCTGGGGAGGGGAACCAGGCATGGAGCCCCACCCTGGGCACAGGAGGTAACTGATAGTTGTGGGAGAAAGTGAATGCTCTGCCAGGGTGTGGCCCCTGCCTGGTGGGTAGGCAACACTGCAGGGGAAAGCCACATACCTGAGAACACACAGGCATCAAAAGCTGAAGCTGATTTTTTTTTTTTAAAGGAAGAAGTCGTATGAGTAGGGATGGGATGAATACGGGTGGGTTGGGGGAGGGAATAACTGTGACCAAAATATATTACAAAGCTCTCAAAGAAGTAAAAATTTCAAAAGTGATGTATTTATGCTTCTTTTTACTTTTCAGTAGATTACAAAATTTCAACAACAATGAATGACTTATAGAAAGGGAAAAAAGGAACCAAAGAAGTGAAAAACATTGTCTTTCAATCTGTTAAAAACTAGCATCTTACTAATTAGGTCAGAAGATATGAATTAGAAATATAAAATCTATGTCTTTATGGTTAGGCACAAACCAGTTAAGCTGCATTTTCCCTTGATAATGGTATAATTAGTGAAGTTTTTACTTTCTCTCTGATGTTGGTATAGCTAGGGAAATTTGTATGTTGAATCAGAAGTATGCTTTTTCTATTTCTTTGGAGAAGTTCATATTTTTATTCTTTGATAATTTTATACAATGTATTTTTATCATATTCACCCCCAACTCTACCCCTTAACACCTTTCAGATCTTCCCACTTCCATATCATCTCCAACTTGGTGTGATTAAAAGAGACAGTATCCTGTGTACAAGTAGACTTCTGATCTTAGGTCCAATGCTGAAGTAACTTTGATGGTCATGAGCTTTAAAGTATGGAATGAGTTCATTCTGTCCTTTGCCAACAGAGCTCTATTACTGATGTTCACTGTTTAAGAAAACTAAATGGGATAGCATGTGACCAGGCACTGAACAGAAAGTTCCATCCACATTGGATAATAATATTTATTATCAATGAACTGTTTTGAAGAATAGCTCCCAGGACCTGGCCCAGTTCTCTCAGCACCCCCCTGTAGGTGGCTATCTTCAGCAAGAAGTGAGCAGGGACCTTCATTCACCTCTTTTAGATCAGAATGAGATCAGATCCCTGTAGTCTCCTTCCTGAGCTGAGAAGTATCAGTCTACAGGGCCTATGTCAAACACTGAAGATTCCAGGTCCATACTGCCTACCAGAGCGCTTGCCAAGTGGCCAGACTTGGTGGGAGCTCCTGGGGACCACACACCACCTTAGTAGACACTGCCTTACCTTGCCAACCTGCAAACTCCTCAGTTAAAGAGCCATGAAGAAGTTGGCTATTTGATATAAAGGCCTGATGCTCTGAATTATAGAAATGATGGAGTTTGGTGTGACAAGGCATTTGGTGGACTGCTCACACAGTGTGGGAGCCATATCAATAAAGAAATGGAAAAGAGAGTGCTTTACTTTTATCTTTTCACTAAATTAAATTATCTACTGCCAAAATTAACTATTGGCCTTTAGCATTATTACATAGCTGTATTTATCCCTATTGGCAATGGCTTCCATTTGATCTTGTTTATTTTGATCTTGTTTATTTTGCTTATTTTTAAAACTTTAAAACTTCCTATATAAGTTCTGCATAATAATGATTGATTCTTGTCCTTTGGCTAAGAACAAGCACTGCATAATAATTAATAAAAATGATTAATCCAGGGGAAATGAAACATTTAGAAAATGCAGGCAATGAGAAAGAACATCTCTGGTAATTCTGTGACCAGGAGACAGTGCTGTTAACATTGTGGTATCTAATCTTCTAGTGTATAGAATTTAACAAACAAAAGGTAAGAGTGTGTACCACATGCTGTATTTATGGTGTTCTTTTGTGTATAAAAAGGATTGTGGACATCTCATACCAATAAATGTTCACCTTGAAGTGTCTCTCAGTCCGGTGTGTTTAACAAAGGTACGCTTACTTCATCCTTCTCCTCATTCACTGACAAATAGTCACCATGAGAAGCCCTGTTCTGGATGCTGGTGACAGAGGATAGAACTGGACAGAGTTCCAGTGCATCAGTTCTAGTGGGGAGAAAGGAAACAAACCAAACAAGAAAACAAACAAAAGACCAAGGTGTGATGTTGCTGTGGCAAAGAGGACACAGGGGACTGGTGGTTGAGTGGAGACAGGGGAGTCTCTGCATTGCAGGGGGATGGGGAAAGGTTGTCAGGGATGACCTGTAAGCTGACCTAAAATGAAGTCGTGGATGAGCAGGCCATGGGGATATGTGGCTAGAACATTTTGGAATGTGTTTGTTTTGATGTAGCTGGAGCCATGGGAACTAGAGACAAAGGTGAAAATACAAAGTGAAATCAAAGGGGTGAAGAATGGACTGTACAGGTCTTGGCAGGGAAGGACTTCAGAGAGAGAGTGAGGAGACTAGCAGGGATTGGGTCCAGTGGAGCAGTTAGGAGGATGCCTGGGTGTTAGCTGCTTCTCGTCCATAAGCCTGCACTGCTGTACGGAGCTGAGCCCATTGTCGACTTCTAGGTTACCCAGTCTCTCTCCTGCTGTGACCAGATCAGGGTAGCTGTGGAAGAGGTGGAGTGGGTATCTTTTGTGAGTCTGTTGAGTGTTAAGTCTGTGTGACAGGCAATCAAAATACCTAAGAGTGACTAGGCAAGATCAGAGGGGGTCACTCTCAGAAGTCAACTTGACAAGCCTTGGGTCTAGCACTTACAGGGCTGAGAAGAAGAGAACTCTAGAGAGAAGGCAAAGTAGAGGCACAGAGTCCTCAGTAAAGAGCCCAAAAAAGAAGCGACAGACACAGATGCGTAGTGTGCTACCAAATCACTCCATATTTAATCTCTGTGATGAGGTACCTGGAAATCTATAAATGACAGCAAGAAACAGCTCAAAAAACCGCCTGTGTCCCGCCTGCCAGTGAAGAACTAGTCAGAAGTGTTTCTCAAATCTGAGTCATCATTTTTGGATATAAGAACTAAGCCAAGTGGGTCCAAAGTTCAGGTATCAATCTACAAGTCAGCCCATGAGTGACCAAGCAAGACACATGGACAGGGGACAGACAGCACCATTTGTTTAGCACTTTGAAAACACCCTGGGGCCAACGATTCTTTTATTTTGAAAATCTTAAATTTCCTTTCACCCTCCCTCCCCTCCTCCCCTCTTCATGTATGCTCAGTGTGATCACGAGGCAGAAGACAGCTGGTCTGTTCTCTTCTTCACTATGTAGGTCTAAGGGATCGAACTCAGGTCCTCAGAACTGGTGACTTTACCTGAGGAGTCATCTCGCTGGCTAGCTGCTCCAGGTCAATGACTCTTGTTCACTCCCGTCTTTCCAATGTGGGAAGCTGTAGGCAACACAATAGGACTTCTTATAAGCCCCGAGTAGGTCAAGTTCAATCTTTCTTCTCTTTCCTTTGCCCTCCTCCTTCTTCTTTTCCTCTTTAACACCCCCTCTCTCCCTCTCTCCTTCCTTCCTTCCTTCCTTCCTTCCTTCCTTCCTTCCTTCCTTCCTTCCTTCCTTCCTTCCTCTCTCTCTCTCTCTCTCTTTCTTTCTTTCTTTCTTTCTTTCTTTCTTTCTTTCTTTCTTTCTTTCTTTCTTTCTTTCTTTCTGTCACTATAGATTTTAAATTGGTCTCCAATTGGCAGTCCTTTCCTGGAGTTCAGCAAAATACAGAGACCAAAGCACTCCCTTATGGCCAGAAAACATGGAGGCAGACGTCATCAGAAGTAGGCTGTGTGATAGGCTATCTGCAGCTGACTTCAGGGAACTACAGGTGGGCCACCAGTGGTGTTCACACGCCCTCATGTCATTAAGCTTATAAAAGTGTGTGCATGCGTGTGTGTGTGTGTTCACATGTGTGTTCATTCATATATGCATATATGTGTATATATGTGTGTGTGTGTGTATACATATAATCCCGAAAATAATTTAAAATTCACCAAAGGTGCCTGCATGCCTGTGACCCCAGCATTTAGGAGACTGGGACCTCTCAGTTTCATGCACCCCTCCCTGCCACTGAATCCAATCAGTGCTGGACACATATGCATGGATGTGGGGCCGTCCACTAGTGTGCGGTCAGTCAATCAGGAGCCCTAAGGAAAATTGACCCCTCCTCCCCAGCAGCTACCAACCATCAGTTGCCTTGAAAAAGAAATGACAATGACCAAATGTACCATGGTGGAGAAGAACAGAGAAAATGCCAACAACAAAGTCACCGAAATGGCGGACATCCCAGGTGTTGACCTTGTGGGGATGGGTTTCGTGGGAGACGTGTCCTCAAGGACATTTTGAGTGTTTATCTAAATGGATTTGTGGGATCTGTTTTGAGCTGTGGCCCTGATACTTTCTGCCTAAGTCTTACAGTATTCACAACACACACACACACACACACACACACACACACACACACACACACACACACATATACACACACACACAGAGCACTGTCAGGCATTGCTTTCATGTTCTTCAAGGCAGGTGCCATAAAACAAGCCAATGTGTGCTCAACTGTACATCCTACTATTTCTAATGGTTCCTTAACTCTCCCTCACTTTCCCTCTGCTTTATGCTTGATCATTTGAATTCTTTTTCTCCACGAGTGGGCTTTAGTTTTTTGACTAAATTTATTATTCTCCTTGATGTTGTTTGGATTCTCGGTAAGTTTTTCTTAGATTTTTGAGGGGAAGAATAAATCACTGGAAATGTAGTTATCTATTTTCAAATAACTCTATGAGGCTATACCTTGTCCAAGTGCCAGTCATATGCACACACACAGACAGACATGTGCATACACAGATGCAGATACAAATAACCACACAGAGAGAGAGAGAGAGAGAGAAGAGAGAGAGAGAGAGAGAGAGAGAGAGAGAGAGAGAGAGAGAGAGAGAGAGAGAGCAAGCACACACACACACAGGTATACAGGCACAGGCATATGCACACACACACACACACACACACAGAGGAACCCATACAGATACACACACACACACACACACACACACACATACATCTTGCTTTTGCTTTCTTGATTTCATTTATTATATATTTTGTATATTATCTGGCTTAACTCTGCCAGTAGACTTTAGGGGCCACTGAATTGTTTTCCCAACAAAAGAAACCTTGTTGGCATGCATTTCCCTCTGAGATGTCACTTTGACAGCACAGTACACGGGCCTGCACATGTGCCGGTACAGAGTACACAAGCATGTTTTCAGAAAACAAAGTATAATTCCTGAAGAAGAAATATAGCTTTGAATGTTGCATATTATATCTTAAAACTCTTGCAAGGGCTGGGGAGATGGTTCATGAGTCGAGGCCTTCACTCCTAATAATGGTGACTTGAGTTTGATTCCTGGGACCCACACGGTAGAAAGAGAGAACCAGGTCCTACCAGTTGTCTCCTGACCTCCACACTTGTGCTGCATTGCACATACTCAAACACTCAACAATACAAATTCATACCGAAAACCCTCAGGTGAGTAGTCAAAGAAATTGGTGTGTGTGTGTGTGTGTGTGTGTGTGTGTGTGTGTGTGTGTGTGTGTGTGTGTGTTATCCCACCAATGCTATGAGTTTAGAGTGACCTCTGGTAAATAAGCATACTCTGATAAAAATGCCAAAATAAAGCCAAATAAAAAGGCCATGTAAGGGTTTGTCACTGTAAACCTTAAACTAATTCTATTTCTTATTTACATGTCACCAAAAATAATGACTAATTTGTATGTAGGATGACAATGGTTGAGTATCTTCTAAAGAAAGGACCCACTAAGATTGCCACCCAGTCGTGGGCAAGGGAAAGATGTGCCCCCTCACCCTTTCCCACCTGCAGCAGGTGGGAGAGCTGGCCTCAGGGGACATAAGAGCTAGAGAGCAAGCTTTGCCCTCACCAACTGTGGCACTCAGGAGAGTGGGTCCTGCACCTCACCTGGGCAACACACAGAGCCGGTCCTAGTGGTGTGGGTGCGAGTGGGCTGCCCCCACCCCTTGATGCCTAGGGCATTGGGTGAGCTAGCCAAGATGACGGAGAACTCTTTCTGGTGGTGAGGATGTGGGAGAGCTGGTGGGCTGACCGACTCAGCTATCATTCAAGTCCAGATCCAGGGCTATGAGCTGGTCTACCCTAACATCCATCCATCCATCCACCAACTGGTGGAGCACATGAAGGGGCAGGTGCTGCAGGACCTCCATGACATAGGGCAGCACCAGAACATCCAAGAAGAGTTCTACTATCGACAGTGTAGCAGAAGCCAGAGGCCTTGAGCAGTACCAATGACTCACGGCAATGAACGTTTGCAAGATGTATGGACTAAAGGTGTACTGTGTGACTCACTGTGACACAGTACAGCTTCTATGACATGAGTTTCTCTTTCTCTTTAACTTGATTTTACTTGGTTGGGGGAGGTTGCAAGGGCAGAGGGCAGATATGAAGGGATGGGGAAATGAGTGCATGAGAGATGGGATCAGAATGCATGAGGTGAAATCCACAAAGAATCAATAAAAAGTTAAAAAACAAAAACAAAAACGACTGCCACCAGCATGGAGGAGTCAAGTGCGGGCAATGTACTTGGAAAGCCCCAAACCCATCCATATTGCTACTGTAGTGAAGAAACAGACATCCCGACTAATCCCTCATTTCTTTGTCACCAAATCGCCCTCCCTTTCTCCACAACTGTCACCCATCTTTCCCCACACATGACTGACTTGGCGATGGGTATCATTTTCATATCGGATTGACATGGAGACAAGGGGATTTTCAATATTTGCAAGTGGTATTTCCATAGATTACTAGCAATCTGATGTTTAGAGAAATCTTAGCCCCATCTCCACACTTCACCTCCTCTTTTTCCCTTTTGCAAGTCTCTGTAAAAACCACTGTACAGTGAGAAACTCCCACCGCCAGTCAGCCCACGTATTTCCACTCCAAATGGGCTGCTCATCTCTAAAGGCAGTTTTTCACATAGCCTTAGCTTTCACACATTCGGTTATCTGTTGTGTTTTGTTTGTTAGAAATGATGGAGATTTAATTCTATCTTTCCAAAGCACGGGGCATGGAAGGGAAATGCAGACTTCTCTATAGAACAGCAGAGGGAAGAAGAATGAAGCCCCGGACCAGTGGACTTGAGTCCAGCTATTTTAGACTATCTTGGCCACTTTGATGAGTCAAGGTTCTGGGTTAGGGGGCAAGGATCTCTGCAGTAATGAGTGCTGTGGCCAGGAAGGGTTTATCTTATCTTGATTCCCCCCTCCCATCCCTGGGGGGCGGGATAGCTCATCCAGACTCTAGTGTGAGGCCTTTAATTTAGCGGTGTCTTAGTGAGGACTTAGAAAAACTATGTCATTAGAACTCTCCAGGTTGGGTGTGGAGGAACATGCTCTTACCTCAGCACTTGAGAGGTAAAATTTGGAAGATTGTGAGCTCAAGGTCAGTCTGGGGTACAGGACTGTAGGGCCAAACTTGCTTTAAGTTGTCCTCTCTGTAAACATCTAAACTAGGAGATTGATTCAAACTCCCCAGTTCTCAAGTCAATGTCTTATATCTTTGGGTGCAGCAGGGCCAGCACATGAAACATGGCACCCAGGGTCAGCACAGGAACTGTGGCACCCAGGGTCAGCACAGGAACAGTGGCACCCAGGGTCAGCACAGGAACTGTGGCACCCAGGGCCAGCACAGGGACTGTGGCACCCAGGGTCAGCACATGAACCGTGGCACCCAGGGCCAGCACAGGAACCGTGGCACCCAGGGTCAGCACATGAACCATGGCACCCAGGGCCAGCACATGAACAGTGGCAGAAACTCCTACATCAGAGTGATGCTGATGTCTAGAACTATGGCCTGTGGTCTCAGCAGAAAAGAGCAGTTGCCGAAAAGTACAGATGCCAGATAGTCCTTGAGCTCACATGGGAAACCTACCCCTGGTTTCAAAGCGACAGAGGGGCGACCTGACAGGGCCCGGACTCTGCATCTGCAGAGTGAGGAGGGGGAGAGGGAAAAAAAACCAATAATCGTGTGCCATCAGACTTTTGTGAGTAACATTATATAAGATGTATTTAATGTCTCCCTTTCTCCTGCTGTAACCCCTACACTACACTACCTAGAGATGGGAGGCCGAGATAGGGCAATCAGCAGAAGCTCGCAGGCCTAGTGTCACCAGCAGGGAATAACAAAACGGAAGGCAAGCCAATTTGATACAACCTAGAATTACCTAGAAGAGATCGTTAACATGGGCTCTGGAATCTAAGCTCTGGCCACTGGGCTTGTGTGGCGAGAATTTATCCACCGAATCATCTCACCAGCCCACTCCTCTTTTTTTTTTTTTTTTTAAATCCTTCACGTGCTTTGTGAATTGTCCTGGGTGCTCCCCTCAAGTCACTGATTGTGAACAATGAGCCACAGTTTCATCCTTCTGTAACTGAGTGGTTCACTGGCTCTCAGGGAACCTAAAGGAGGTCACCTCTAGAATCCACAAGGTTTCTTTGTTCATTTGTGTGTTTATTTATTCAGCTCTTTCCCAATCTCAGCAACAATGATAATAATAATAATAATAATTAATAGAACATGAAGATTGTCAAAATGACACCTTTTAAGCAAACCGTGATTAGAAAAATAAAACCAAAAATGTGTCTTGACAATAACTGTGAGGTGGGATGCAGAAGGAGTTGTACTGGATTGACAATAGTCCACCGTCCCACATACCCAGGGCTGACTTTTGGCATATGCTGACCTCCTCAAGACAGCCACCGGGCCTCTTCCTCAAAGAGGACCAGGAAAGGCTTACAGATTTATGTGAAGAAAAGAAACATGGCTTTCCTTTTTTACTACTTAAAGTTGTCTGGGAGACCTGCCCCTCATCTTTGTTTTTTTTTTATATGAAAGGAACTTTTTTTTTTGGTTTTTTTGAGACAGGGTTTCTCTGTGTAGCTTTACGCCTTTCCCGGAACTCATTTTGTAGCCCAGACTGGCCTCGAACTCACAGAGATCCGCCTGTCTCTGCCTCCCGAGTGCTGGGATTAAAGGCATGTGCTACCACCGCCCGGCAAAAGGAACTTTTTTAAAATTAATTTTGTCTTGTGTGTCTGAGTGTTTGCCTGCCCGCATGCGTGTGTACCATATGTGTGCCTGGTCCCCACTGAGGTCAGGAGAGGGCCTCAGATTCCTTGGAACTGAAGGTGGAACTGGGACCATGTGTGCATTGGGAACTGAACTCTGGCTCTTTTTAAGAGCACCGAGTGCTCTCACTTGCTGAGTTATCTCTCCAGCCTCTCCCAAGCCCTGTCTTTTCTAAGTCATCTGGGATAAACCACTTCTGGAGTTTTATTAAGACGACCCTATACATGTTCCCTCCTCTTAGCATAAACTAGAACATTCTCCGGAGACACCAGCCAATGGAGCATGTTTCTTCTTTCTCTGTCTGTTGCCCCACACAGAAAGTCATTTAGCTAATTCAGAAATTAGCTAAATATTTGGGGAGACATGAGACAGACTGGGGGAGACTTTCAGCATCTGGAGGCTGACTCTCAACACTGTAGAGCGTGCCTATGGGGAGACAGTGGATAACAGACATACTAATTGAGAGGCTAACTCTATGTGGTCATTGGCTGACCTTCTCCTTCCTGGTCATGGAGAAGAGCCTTAGGGTCTGCAACTTGTGCCAAGCTGGCAATGTCTGCTTAGTGCTGTGACTACAGGGAGGGACATTTCCATCTCAAGGGATTCCCTTCTTCCAGCAACCTCATCCTTATTTTTAAAATGTTATTCTTTAATTATTAACATGTATAGTAAGTGGTGGGTTTCACCATGACATCTACATGCATGTATACCATATAGTTTGCCTGTATTTACCTCATAGGACCCGCTCTTGTCTCCCCCAATTCTTCCCATTTGAGACATGGTTCGGCTAGGGAGAAGTAGAAAAACATGACTAATTCATCTCAGTGGCACAATGACAAGCTTTCCATAAAATAACTGTAGATAGATGCGATTCTCAGGTCAGCCATGACTATGTCTGCTGACCAGAGCATTAATTATGCTATCTTTCATGTCCAGTCTAAAAATCTGTAGTACGAAGAACAATTTTCCCTACCAGACAGTTTCATTGACAGCAATAAACAGCTTGAATGTATTAAAATAAAAAGAACTGTGAACATCTCTTTTGTACAATGGAGAGCAAGGGACAAGAAAATAAACAAATGTTAACCTAGGCAGACTCCGGAGACGACTGCTGTAACCCAACTTCTGACCTTACTGCTTTCCAGCCACGTGACCTCGGTCAGCTTCCTTAACCTGTTATCTCATCTTCAAGATGGAGATAAGGAAACTGAGCCTGTCTTCATTATGACATGTTAGGGGGGAAATTCCAAGCACCGTGCCTGGCACACAGCATGTGGTCAATAAAACATGTGCACCCTTATGAACAGCTTTACCAAACTAGGCTAAGAGAGCCCCGCTTTCCCGTTCCAGGGCCTTGCTTTCTCTTACCCTCACCGACGACCACCAAACTCCCCCTTTAAAGGCTACGTTCTAAGTCTTTCTTGTTTCCCTGGATCTCTTGTCCTCTTCCTCCTCTGAGTGGCCCCGGTGTCTTTCTCCAATCTGCATATTGGTTTGCCTCTGAACACATGGCTTCTCCCAAAGTGTTCCTATTACAATACATTCTTTTAAACAGGTGATGTTTAAACATTTTCTACCCTTCCCTCCCATAACAAGCTTGTGTCTCTGTATCTTTACCTTATCTCCTCCTAAGCCCTCCTACGGAGCCTGTTTCTTTGCCATAGTGTGATTTGCTCTGAAGCGGAAATGAGTAGTTACAGCAGGAGCCTAGGTCTTCCTTGTGTTTTTTTAAGGACCGGGTTGGCTCTTCCGCAAGAACAGACCCTGGATTCCTGCTGCCCCCTTTAGCCCTGGCCTGAATTAGCACTCAGGAACAAAATGTGAGCCCAAGCTCCAGCCTGGAGCCAAACTCCCTCCATGAAAGCTTCCAGGCTTGGACAGGTCAGATGAACCCCGGCTGACCTGCGGGTCTGTGTGCTTGATAACAAGGAACAGATACTACGTTCTGGTGAGGTCTGTGGCCTCACAACTGTGCTGCTGAGATCTGACTAGTACAGGCCACCTAGCTTCCCACACGCCTCTTCATTTCTAATCACATGCTTACATTTTGTGTCCTGCTGATCGGTCACCACCACCTGATGACTCCTGGCTGTCCTACTCGATCATAACTTCTGTACTCAGAGAAGTCACCATGGCGGTGGAATCCAAAGGCAAGCCACCCTGACACCCTGGCTTCTAGTTTCCTGTTTTTTTCTTTCCTTGTGTTTGTAGTTTAACCCCATGACTAAAGAAAGACACCCCCTTTCATCTCCTTTCTCTCCTACTTTCTATCTCCTTTTAAAGCTAGCGTCTCTAGCCCAGGCTAGCCCCGAGCTGTCTCTGTAGATGCTCTTGCACTCCTGATCCTCCTATCTCCATCTCCCACAGTCTGGGATGACACATGTCCAAGACCATGCCTGATTTTTCAGGGGGATGGAGCCTAAGGTCTTATGTGTGTCCCAGACACTCTCTGACCATTAAGCTACACATTCTTTTGGAGCCACTGATCTTTAATAAGGGCTTAATTTCTATAGAAGGTCTCTATGCACCACAATCCTGGTTGACATTTAATTGTGTGTGTGTGTGTGTGTGTGTGTGTAGGTCATAGGTCTATTCTGTGTGATCCTCAGGACATTATCTATCTTTTTTTGGAGACAGTATTTCTCCCTAACCTGGAACTAGCCACCGGGCTGGGCTGGCCAGCGAGCCTCAGGAACCTGCCTATCTTTATGTTCCCAGTGCTGGGATGACAAGTACGTGTGCCATCATGCCTGGCTTTTTTGTTTTTTTTTTAAAACGTGGTTTCTGGGGATTTGAACTCAGGTACTCATGCTTATTTGGCATGCATTTACAGATCACGCCATCACTCTAGCCCCCCTGCCCCTTGATTAATTTATTATGAAATACCTGTCCCTCATGTAAAAATTATTTTCCTCCCGGTGGTGCTGGGCAATGGTGGTGTACACCTTTAATCCCAGCACTCGGGAGGCAGAGGCAGGCGGATCTCTGTGAGTTCGAGGCCAGCCTGGAGATCCAGGACAGGCATCAAAGCTACACAGAGAAACCCTGTCTCAAAACAAACAAACAAACAAACACCGCCCCCCCCCCCCCCACAAAGGGCAAAGGCAACTAAGAAGATTCAGGTTGGTTCAAAATGTCCCCAGTGGAGGTAGGGGTGAGATAACCCCTCTTTCACCTCTCACCACCATGCTTTCCAGCTGTACCATCTTATCTTTGCAAGTATATCCTTCCTAAATTAATAAGCAATGGATTTGTTGAACAGATAGGTGTCCAACAAAACAATAGTTGTGTTTTAATAGTTTGATAGTTGCAAAGAATCTTCTAGAATATTAAATACCACATCCCACTTTGGTTTTATCAAAGAAGTATTTTAAAATGAAGATTCTAAACCATAAATAGCTCAAGCCTGCATCACCCAAGGCCTGCTTTAAACATGGCTAGTGTTGTTTCTTGAGTTCTATAGAACTCGGAAGGAAACCGCAGAGCAGCCACCCCAGGATAAGAGCCTGACCCGAGCCCACAAAAGCCAAAAGCAGCAAGGCTGGAGTTGAAGGTTTGGCTTGACACGCTGTCTCCAGCTCACACCCTGGCACCTTCAGGCTTTGTCTTTTTTTAACAACAGAGTGCCAGCCTCGAATTTTTAAAATCTTAGCTCTGAATCTCTTGACTGGTGTGTTTAAGATAGACTTTGCATGTTGCTATTTTGAAGGACCTGTTTGTCAGCTCCAGGGAGAAGGGAGAGAATCAAAGCTTCGGTGGGAGGTGCTTGTCTAGGAAGTGCAGCCACCAAGTCAAGAAGTTTCTAGATTCTGACAAGTCGAGTTTCTCAGCCTCTGCCCTGTTAACACGTGTAGCCAGAGTTCTTTTGTTTGGGGAGCTGCCCTGTACACGAATGTGAGATTAGCAGCTTCCTGAACTCCAGAGCCACCACTGTCCTCACTGTGACAGTCACAATACTGACAGCTTTTGTCGATCTTCTACGGGGCAGGAGTGGCCAGATTGAGGAGACTCGGAAAGGAAAGCTAACTTAGGGGACCGGGGAGATGCCTCAGGTGGAAAGACCCTTGCTGCACAGTCAGGAGGAGTTGGGTTCTCTGTGAGAACAATGTGGGGAAGGAGGGGTAAACTGGCGTGGTGGAGCCTGCTTGTAATCCTAGCATGAGGAGGTGGAGACAGGTGGATCCCTGGGCCACTGGGCCAGTCAGTCTAGACCACTAGTAAGTTCAAGGCCACCGTGAGATTGTCTCAAAACCAACCAAACAAACCAACAAGACAATAAAGGACCAACACAAGGTGGCCGGCTCCTGAGGTGAGACACTTGGAAGTATTTATTTGTGTGTGTGTGTGTGTGTGTGTGTGTGTGTGTGTGTGTGTGTGTGTGTGTGTGTGCTGGTGTCCATGTGGAGGTAAAGGACAACTTTTAAGAATCAGTTTTCATTGCAGGGTACTGGCACATGCCTTTAATCCCAGCACTCAGGAAGCAGAAGTAGGCCTGGTCTACAGAATGAGTTCTAGGACAGTCAGGGTTATACAGAGAAACCCTGTCTCAAAAACAAAAACAAAAACAAAACAAAACAAAAAATCAGTTCTCTTCTTCCACCATGTGAGTTCTGGGAATGAAACTCGGGTTATCAGGCTTGGCAACAAGTACCCTTACCCTCTGCGGCATCTCACTGCCCCACTTGACCTTTTAAGTGTATCTTATCTATATTACAGCACAAATCTTAGGAAGAAAAAGCTATCACTGAGCAAGTTAATCAAAGCACGCATGACTGATGCAACTTGTGCCGAGATCCTCACTAAATTAAAGGTGTAGCCTGGACGAGTGGTGCCTCCGTTGATGCAGTGATCTTGCAAACTGAGGGCAAAATATCCTTGATCTCTGTGTCCCCAGAGCTAGAGTTTTTAGAGCATTACAGTTTTTAAGCGTATACTTCGTACCACGTCAGTTGCTCCGTGGTTCCTCTTAGCATCTCACTTCGTGGCACTAGTGGACTTGTGTCATTTTCTAGATAACGGATCTGGTGACACAGAGAGGAATGCAGGCCCAAGTTCAGAGCCAGCGACTAACTGCAGGGCTGCCAGCTCCCAGCTCAAGCTGCATGCCCACAGGAGTCTCTGCCCTTGACAGCTGCGGAGTGCCTGATCCGCCGAGCCTCCCAAAGCAGTTCCCACACTTGCTGTCTCTCTCCATGTGCACCCAAGACTGGGCGAGCCTCTCATTTCGGTGAGTGGACAGGCAGTCAAGGAAGCCGTTACTTGAGGGTTCTGCCTTGGAAATTTCTGGTGGAAATCTTCTACAGTTCTGAGAGTCTAATAAAAGCCACCCAGAGAGCCAGGCGGCAGTGGCGCATGCCTTTGATCCCAGCACTCGTTCGAGGCCAGCCTGGTCTACAGAGCGAGTTCTAGGATAGCCAGGGTACACAGAGAAACCCTGCCTGGGGAGAAAAAAAAAGTCACCCAGAGAAGGGAAGAATGCCATGTTGTTATTTATTCTAAACTGGCAGAAACTACTGAAAGGGGCATCCACGTGGCACAGAAAAGTAGTTACAGTGCTTTGTTTCAGGCAGGAATTCAGTGTCGGGGCAGGAGTTGAGGAGGCTGCCAGGATGGCCTGCCTAACTTTCTTATGATGCTCCTGGAGGATGAGACTATCTAAGAAGACAGGAGGGTCCCTGAGGCCGAGAAAAACAGGGTGACACAGTGAAGGGCGGATTCTTTTCCTTCATCTCCTCCTCCTTCTCCTCCCCCTCCTTTCTCTTTTGAGAGGGAGTCTCATGTACCCCAGGCTAGCCTCAAACTCAAGGATGACCTTGAACATCTGACCCTCAGCCTCTACTTCACAAGTGTTGGGTTGAGATGGGTCAATGTGGATCAGTTGGTTTTCTTGTCCCTATAACAAACACCCGACAAGAGCAACTCAAGGAAGCAATTGTTTGTTCTGTGTCGCACTTTGAAAAGATGTGGTCTGCCATGATGGGGGAGCCATGGGAGTGCAAGCGACCTTAGCTATGGTGGCAGGACCATGAGATGGCTGTTCGCACAGCAGTCAGAAGCAGAGAGAGATACAGCTGGCATTCAGCTTGCTTTCTCTATTTTTCCTTTGTATTCAGTCAAGGATCCAGCCTAAGAACGTTGCCACTCACATTCAGGGTGGATCTTCCCCGCTCAGTTAAAGCTCTCCAGAAAAACTCTCAAGCACACTCTCAGAAGTGTATCTCCTGCTAGATCAGAAGGCCAATCAAACGATCCAGCAATCTTCTTACTACAGATTTATCCAAAGGAAATGAAATCAGTGCACCAACCAGAGACATCTGCACTCCCACATTCACTGCAGCAGTATCCATATCGGCAAGACATGTAGCCAGTGGGTGGAATGCAGAAAAATATGGCATACATATGATTCCACGTATATAAAACATATGTACACAATTACAAAGTAACACTGCTCAGTCTTTAAAAAGAAAGAAATCTCATCTCTTCTAGTTTCATTTATGTTGCTTCAATAAAACACATTAACCAAAAATCAGCTTAGAGCAGCAAAGTTTATTTGGCATATCCTTCCCAGCTGCAGACCATTATTTCAGGGAAGTCAGTCAAGTCAAGAACTCAAGCAGCTGGTCACACCATATCCATATGCAAGAGCACAGAGAAATGAATGGAGCCATGGTGCCTGCTTGCTCCTTCCTGCTCTCTCTGTCTCATGTAGCTCAGGAGCCCCTGCGTAGGGAGTGGTGCCGCCCGAAAGGGCCGGGTCTTACCATGTCAATTAAAAATCAAGACTATTCCCCATGCACATGCCTACAGAAAAACCTGATCTAGGCAGTTCCTCCAAGGAGACTGGTCTTCTCAGCTGCTTCTAGGTTGTGTCAAGTTGATAGTTAAAACTAACCAGGACTCCATCTTTCTTGACAACATGGGTAGATAAGAACATGATGCTAAGTGATTTAAGTACTATTTAGCTCGTCACACTTTGGATTTCCTAGAAAGGGGTCAGAGGCCAGTCCACGCAGTTTGCTTTGACATCTTCAAGTGTGAGTCAATTAAGAGACTCCTCTATTTCACAGGTCAAGGATCTCCAAGAAGTCTGTTTGAAGACTCCACGATTATGTGTAGGGCTCAAGAGGAGCCTATTGTCCACCCACCCATTTGAGGGCAGGATGGTGGGCCAGAGCGCTCAGAATGTCAGTGGCTTTAGACAAACATCTCAGTTCTCTGTTTACCATGTACATGGAAGCCCCTTCACTGGACTTGAAGCACAGAGGCAGGTCCAACCCTCCCAGGTTCTACCCAGTCCTGGTTATCACAGTGTTGGAGGGGACTCTCCCCAGTTCTAGCCACACCCCAATTCCTCCCTCTTCCATCCCTCTTTATCCTTTTGCTCACATTGTTGAAGAGCCATGGCGACTCTGGGGTCATGGAACGGTTGTTAAAATGTATTTTCTTAGTGATCCTGCATATTGAAATCCCTTTTTGAAGAGACGATACATTCTAAAGTGAGAAAGGATTGCCAAGCTGGCCTACATAAGGCAGATGCTTAAGGGAAGGGCAGGAAGATGTCTCCAGAGATAACCTGCAACCTGTTTAACCACAGCTGTACTCTCAGGTCTTCTGGCACCTCCATGAGCGACTACTCTGCATTCTTTGATACCTCTCAAGGGCTATTTCTAGTACAAAATGCCCATTCTAACACCTAGCTAGCCATCAGCCCACCCACTACCCCAGCCTGTGCAAATGAGATGTACTGTGTCTGTGTACCAGGCTTGCGTTCTCTCCCCGCTGCCTTCTGAAACCCTACTTTGGCCTCTATTCCTTGACTTCATCTTTAATCATACTTCTCACCTGTGAAGAAACATTTATATGCTCGGTAAAATAGCGACAAATAGCACATAGCAGAACCACAGGCGACCTGGGTTATTCTTTGACACCCCCCCCCCAAAGAGACAGGGAAACTTCTGTGGCGTGGTGTCTGGTAGACAACTGTGAGAGAGGCTACTCGGTGTCCCCAGTACCCACCTTCTCCCCCTTACATATTCTATAGTTCCTGCTTCTTGGGTGGCACATCACTTTGTGAAGAAAGGCTTTCCCTCTCTCTCCCCGCAGGGTCTGATACCCAAGTATCAGATGACAGACAGACTGACAGCTGAGACAGAACCCCTGACTCATGCTGTCACAGGAATGGAACTGAATACCTAGAGAACCAGAGGGATTCGGAAGCTTAGAAACCTTTATACTTAGCAAGAAGTGGTGGCACACACCTTAAATCCCAGCACTCAGGAGGCAGAGGCAGGTGGATCTCTGTGAGTTCGAGGCCAGCCTGGGCTACAGAGTGAGTTCCAGGATAGCCAGGATTACACAGAGAAACCCTGTCTCAAAAGTAAAAAATCAAAAGAAACTATCATATTGTGTATCATGTATATGTATGTATAAATGCATGTGTATGTATGTGATGTGTGTATGTATGTAGGTGTGTGTGATGTGTGGGGGAGTGGTATGCACATATGCCTGTGTATATGAAGATATGTGTATGTGGTTTGTATATATGTATGTATGCATGTGTACATATGTTTGCATGTGATATATGTATGTAGGTACATATATGATATGTGTGTGTAGTGTGGGAGTGGGTGGCAGTATGGTATTTATGTGTGTGTGCCATGGGGTGTGTAGGCATGTATGTATGCATGTATGTGCACATATGCCTGTTTTGTTTATGTGTAGTGAGCATATGTATGTATTTTGTGTATGTGTGTTGTACAGGGTGTGTGTGTGTGTGTGTATGTGTGTGTGTGTGTGTGTGTGTGTGTGTGTGTGTGTGTAGTATGAATGGATGTGTGTGTGTGTGAGGCAGTGTGTATGTGTGTGTGGTGTTAGGCAGGCAGCTTAGGGGACAGTACATGATTTGGGGGAAACAGGAAAGGACACTTAGAATCTGCCTGGGTGTGGTGTGGACTGATCTTCCTAGCCTGGAAGTTAATCTTCCTGTTGACGAAAGACTTGGAGAGGGGACTGGTGAGATCTGGGTCCCTTTTGGAGCATCTGTGCTTGGGTAGAGACAGACAGGCCCTCCCTGCACCTGCCGCTGCCAGTTCAGAAGCAGCGTTTCAAAGCAGAGTGCTTCCTGAACATTGTCCATCTGCAAGGATCTTTAACAATCCTGGGGGAAGGTTCTCCGTCATGTAGCCATAATGCTTACCTGTGAGTCAGTCTGCATGGCTGGGGGACACAGTGTTGACAGGACCAGCTGTCCCCTTAAGAGCTATCTGGTCAGCCTTCAAGGAGCACTCGAAGGGTCTGTTCCTGTAACGAGTGAGAGGCCTTGGGCAGATGAAAGACTACAAGTTTCCACGGGGGGCTTTTAAGATTTCTGAGGCGGGCACTTCCTGTTTGCATGGCATAGCCCTTCTGTGGTCGCTGTGGAAGGTGGGCTAGGCTAATTGAACTTTCTTTTATTTTTCACGTGTGCCGCCCTGATAAATCTACTTATTAACACTTTCTCTGGTTGGTCCTGTAGCCTTCGTGGTCTCTTGTGTTTCTGTTGAAAATCTTATTCACACATTTGTGTGATCGTCTTGATTATAGACAATTTTATTTTTTCTACTTCTCTGCTTTTGGTTTATTTCAAACCCATGGTTTCACCATCAGGTTGCATAAAACCAAACCATCTTGAATGACAGGAATCAGAAGCCGGGCTTTAGAGCCAAGGAAACCAGGGCTCTAAAGAATCTTGCATGATAAAGAGACCCAGCTAAGGCATGTGGCTGTTAGGGGCACTGATCATGGAGATCAATGTGACCATCAAGTTCCAGAGCAGAAGGCTAAACTGGGGAAGTGGGGGCCAGGAAGATGGCTCAGCCAGTAACGTGCGTACTTGTCTTCAGTCATGAGGACCTGAGCTCAGGGTCCAGAACTCATGATACAAACAAACAAACAAACAAACAAACAAATAAAAGGCAGGCGTGGTAGTGCACACTTGTATTCCCCAAGCTAGGGAGGTGGATACAGGCAGATCCCTGGGGCTTACTGGCTACCCAGCCTGGCCTGTTTATCGAATTCCAGGCCAGGGAGAAACCCTGTCTCAAAAATAAAGCCGGGCGGTGGTGGCGCACGCCTTTAATCCCAGCACTCGGGAGGCAGAGACAGGCGGATCTCTGTGAGTTCGAGGCCAGCCTGGGCTACCAAGTGAGTTCCAGGAGAGGCGCAAAGCTACACAGAGAAACCCTGTCTCGAGAGGCGCAAAGCTACACAGAGAAACCCTGTCTCGAAAAACCAAATAAATAAATAAATAAATAAATAAATAAATAAATAAAATAAAAATAAAAATAAAATAAAATAAAAAGTGGATGGCGCCTGAAGAATGACAGAGACTGTCCTTTGGCTCCACACACACCCATACACACATAAAAGAAAATGCAGATGGTAATGTTGTGTCACTGTTTGAAGGCAAATGCTGAGGAGACTGTAAAATGCGGTGGGAAACGGTGCTTCTTAAGGGTAGGACGGAGGGAGGAGGATGTGGAGGGGGGAGGAAGGAAGGGATGTGGAGGGGAGAGGGCTTGCCTAGGGAGTACAAGGCCCCAGGTTGGATTCCCAGCACTGGGGGGAAGGTAAGGAGTAGTGGGAAGAAGAATTATGGCCTGCAGGGCTGACACCTTATAGTAAGTCTTGGTAAACTATATGATTCAGTTATACAGATGATAACTTGATAAAACTGGAAATAAATAAGTGTAGCCCCTGGCTCAGCCTACCTCGGATTCCGGCCTACCCTAACTACGGACCCCACTCACTCTCTGCTTCTGTCCTGGCTCTGCTCTCCTGACATGTTTTTTCCTGAGAAATCGCCTGGGAAATAAGAGATTTAAGATCTGGTACCTGGAAGAGTCCTTCATCTAAGTTGACAATAACTGTTTGCCTTGGCCTAGAATCCTAAACTGGAAACCATTTCTGTTCAGAATTCCTCCATTGGTGTTTTCCTAAGAAATCTAGACAGGCTTTGACCTTGGTTCTTTTAGTGAACTTTGGTTTTTCACTGTGGGGTGTTTCCTTTGGAGCTAGTACTCTGAAATAACCCTGACAGGGCTTAGTGGAGGTCTGTTTTCTTTTTTAATTGTGAATCTCAACAGGACATTTAAAAAGCTACTTATTATTTTCCTATTATTTTGTCTATCATTTTTTTGAGATGCTTAGGTTTTGTTTTTTGTTTTTTTGTTTTGTTTTGTTTTTCTGAGACAGGGTTTCTCTGTGTAGCCCTGGCTGTATTAGAACGCACAGAGATTCATTTGCCTCTGCCTCCAGAGTGCTGGGATTAAAGGCATGGGCCACCACTGCCCAGCATTTTGTTTTTTTTTCCCCTAACAGAGTTGAGGAATTAGCTCCAGGGCCTCAGGCATGCCCAGCAAACACTCTCCCAAGGAATTGTACTCCCAGCCTTGGAACTCCTGCATCTCTAATCTATGAGGCTTTTCTTCATTTTCTTGCTCCCACTTCCCAGGTGCCGGGATCCCAGGTGTGCTCCTGGAAGTGTGCCTGGTTTTCCAGCCTCCCAGATCTCATCAACACCCCAGAGGACGGGCCGGGAGCAGCCTCAGAAGGGAGATCTTTCAGGCTTTCTCCCATTGTCTTTCCTCCCAACACTCCCTGTCCCCTACAGTGAACCACAAACCAGAATCCCTCTCCCCTAAGGCCAGTCATAAGAGCTAGAACTGCTTACCTCAAAGCAAGCCATAAACCTAGAACCATTCTCTTCCCTCCCCATAAAATCCCACTCCCCAGGACCCTCCCGTGCCTGATAGGGAGGATTGCTTCACAGAAAAGCCTGGAGGAATCTGGACAGACAGGCCTGGCAGGCTTTTCCCAGGAAGCTGTACCAGGAGAGCATGAACCATGACCTCACACCTTTGTGTTCAGTCACGTTCTGTCCATTCACCATTGTACCCAGGCACAGGAATAGACAGTTTCCCTTGAGTCTTTATTTCTGAAGGCTTTTGGGCCACATTAAACTTCTACTCAACAAACTTACTACACTTTTCTCTGGCTCTTTGGGACTCAATGTGGTGAGACAGGCCCATACACATACACAAAGCTCTCAACACTAGGAAAGCTCAGTGCCTGAATTTCCCATATGTCTAAGAGCAGCCTGAGCTCCCTGTCACCAGCCCTGGGGTGTCACTCCCGGTCCCCCACCCGCTTCCCTTCTGTAAGCAGAAGACACTGAGAGCAGTTTGGAGAGGTATTCGTCTCTCCTCCTCCTTTTACGTCCTTGCTTCACTGTCTGTAGCTGCCAGGCATCAATCTCCTTTCCACCTCCACGTCCTTGCTGCCCAGCTCAGTCACAGTGTCTTCTTGAGAAAAGCAGGTGAGTACATGCTGGAGATGTAGCTCAGCTGGTACAGGGCTTGCCTTGTGAGCGCTACACCTGAGACACCTGAGTTTGAGTCCCTGGAACGCAGTTGTAAAATAAGCCAGATGTGGATGGTCCCGAGGAATGGCTCAGTGGGTAAAAATACCTGCCTCACATGTTCGGGTTTCATCTCCCCAACCCACAGAGGAAGCAGAGAACCGGCTCCTGAAAGTTGTCCTCTGACCTCCACATGTGTGCTGCAGCACCTGTGAGCCTATGCTCACACCTATCACAAACACAAATAACGAAGAAAAACGAAAAGCCGGACTCCGTAGTGCACCCGTGCAGTCAGGGCTGCTTGGGTGGCAGAAATAGGCAGAGCTCTGACCAGCCAGGCTAGCTGAACTGTCAAGCTCCAAGACAATGCAAACACAAATAACGAAGAAAAACGAAAAGCCGGACTCCGTAGTGCACCCGTGCAGTCAGGGCTGCTTGGGTGGCAGAAATAGGCAGAGCTCCGACCAGCCAGGCTAGCTGAACTGTCAAGCTCCAAGACAATGCGACCCTGTCTCACAAAACAAGGTGGAAAGCTCCTGAGAAATGGCACTTGAGCTTGACTTTCTGGCCTCCACATGCTTGTGCAACACTCCCCCCCCCCCCCCCCCCCCCGCCCCGCCCCGCCAACACTCACACTCAAAAGTAGGGACATACTGCCTCCCCAACTGCACCATAGAAAGTACAAGGAAAATTGGTGAGCAATGACCCCGGTCTACCAAGAAAGCTCTTTGATCTTTGGCAGCCGCCTGGATTGGAAGCACCCTGGAGACACTTTCTCCCAAGGCCTCCCTCCCTCCTTTCCTAGAGGGCCAGTGGTGAGGGCTCACATACTTCCCCTTCAGCGAGAACACTTTTGTGTTCACAAAATCGAAAGCAACTTTAAACTCAGTGAGATCAAAACACCTGGTTGAAAATGGCACAGTAACTAAATTCTCACCTCAGCAACTATTACAAGTTAAACCAGAGAGAAGCTCACTTGACCTACAGGCAGGCAGAGGGTTAGAACAGCAATTCTCCGCACAACCTGGGAAGGTGTGAGACACTGTGGAGGGTGCTTGAGCCTTAGACCCAAGGAATGTCTGCTCGACACCTCTCTTCTGCCTCCCTGCACCCCACTTCCTTCTATTTTTGTAAGCTACAGAGGAACAGGAAGAGGTCTTTTTGACTTTGTGTTTTCAAGCACTATAGGTCTGCCTGTGTTCTAGAAGCTGATGACAGTGAACTGCCTCAGAGAAGGAATGTGACCCTAGGCAAGGGTGTCACAGGCCACCAGATTGTCAATGAAGGTCTGACCTTCACCTTCAGCATCTCCCTCAAGCTAGTGCAAGGAGCTTGGCCTCAATTGACAGGACGCACAGGTCCAAGCTTAACCCTCTTCTGGCCTATAAGCATACATGCAGGCAGAACACTGTATACATAATAAATAAATAAATCTTTAAAAAAAATGACCCCAAGATTCTTTAATCATTGGAAGAGACAGCAGAAGCCATGTTCAAGCTTGCAAAGGTGGTCACAGTCCCAACCTGCCCGCTGCGCCTGGGCTCTGATACAGATGTCTCTTGCCGGCTTTCCCTGCAGAGGCCAGTAAAACCCTTGGGGACACATAGATCAGGCAGTGCCAAAATTGATGAATCTGGTGGCTGTGGCCAAGTTCATGACTCAGTGGTTTGAAAAGGGACAGTTTAGAATGGACCTCTCCATGCCCGTAGCAAATGGAGCAAATGTAGAGAGCTTCCAGCTCAAATGCCTCCGAGCTGCTGCTGATCTTGTTTGCTCTTTTCTCAACTCTGGTAACCACTTCTGGCCTCTTCTCTGTTTCTTATTCTTTCACTTAGCTTGCAGCTCATGTTTTTCTTTTCTTTTCAAAATTTCATTCATTTATTTCTTTTGGGGGTGGTATGTGTGGCTGTGTGTGTGTCGGGGTGGGGGGGAGGCCGTGTGTGTGTGTGTGTGTGTGTGTGTGTGTGTGTGTGTGTGTGTGTGTGTGTGTGTGTAGGTCAGAGGACAACCTGCTGGATTGGTTCTCTCCTTCCATCATGTGGATCCCAGGGACCAAACACAAGACCTGAGTCCTCGAAGCTGGCGCCTTTATCTGCTGAACCATTTCACCAGCCCTTACTTGGGCTTTTTCTTTCACTGGATTAGTTTTACCCTGGGTTTGATATATTCGAGAAGAAAAGCACAGTTACAATTTGAATTTCAGATACACATACTATTTTAATGTAAATGAGTCCCACATAACCTCCCAAGTTAGCATATACTTAAAGGTAAAATGTCATCATTTAGTTGAGATTCCAGTGTGTAGGCTTGTACAAATATATTCACTTTTTCTGAAATCCAGATGTGACTGAGGGTATTTATTTTGTCTGGTGATGTTTTTTATTTCTCTCTCTCTCTCTCTCTCTCTCTCTCTCTCTCTCTCTCTCTCTCTCTCTCATATTTTGAACATTTTCCTGATAATGAGCCTTTCTTTGAACCAAAGGAAGAGTTAGAAAATGTCACTAGCAGGTTGGTTTTCATTTCAACCTACCGCAAGGGGTTCCTAGTGGACTCAGGAGCTGTCATGGCTAGCAGCAGGGTTAGCGATGCTTGCTTGCTCTGTTCCTTCTTAGGCAGTAAGCAGCAAGCTGGAGTAAGTTTGTGGACACTCACAACTTGCTACCTAGATGTGGTAAGGTTGAAAGCTAACACTTAAGCACATGAACTCTATTTTTCAAGAGGATGAAGGGATTGTCTTCTAAACTGAGAGGACCTCAAGTCAGCAAACAAGTATTTTGTGAATGAGTGTTACATGTAGAAATGACAGACCAAGTGACTGCTCTAGGGCAAAGCTTTAAGACCATGACTCCCACCTCCACCATGTTCTAATTCCTCCAAAGAACACACACATTGACAACAATATTTGTCAAGTGGGCAGGGCAGTATAGAATTAAAACTAATTCATTATACAGAACTCAATGCCTACAGTAGCTCATCTGTTTCCCCCTTTGGAAATGTTTTTTAAGTTTAAAGACTTATATAGCCCAAACCCAGATACCCAGCTGCTCCTGGAATGAGCAAACGAGCCGTTTGCATTTTTGCCTTCTATCGACAGGATTTCACACATTTTTCACATCCTCATGTCTCTGAAATTAGACACCTTTCAAAGTTAATGGCATTTTATGACAGCTTTCTTCCAGAGTGACACATAAGATCATAGAAAGTTTTAAAATCAATAGTTTTTTTTTAAATCAATAGTTTAGGTACGACAAAACTGAGTGATGCTAATATTTTTCAAATCTTTTTACTAATGTTTTTGTTCAACATACAAGACATGTGTTTCATTGAGACAGTTTATACATGTTTATCATTGTACTTCAGTTTTATTTGTGTTCCCCTTGTTCTTCCTCTTCCCCTCTGGCTGGCCCCTTCCTTTCCCTTAATAGTCCTTTTGTGACACAGGTGCTCCATAACTGCTCCGCTACTCCTCCCCTCCTCTTGGCATCTCTCCTGGCAGTCTCCCTTCTACTTTTGTGTTTTACTTTGTGTGTGTGTGGGGGGGGGGGGGGGGGGGGGGGGGGGGAGGCAGGGGGCGGGGGGGGGGGGGGAACGAGCATGAGAGAGCTGTAACCGCAGCATTAGAAAGTCTGAGCCAGGATGATTGAGTGAAATGTTGCTGTATTAGTTTGCTTTCTATTACCATGACCAAAACCAAGTTTGGGGAAAGAAGGGTTAACTTGGTTTACCCATTTCACAGATCATCACTGAGGGAAGCTAAGACAGGAATTCAAGCAGGGCAGGAAGCTGGAGGCAAGAATCAAATCAGAGATCATGGAGAACCACTGCTTCCTGACTTGTTCTCACAGTTAGCTAGGCTTATTTTCCTAGACATCCAGGACCACCTGCCTCGGGGCGGCCCCACCCACAGTGGTCTGAGCCCTCAAACATCAATCATTAATCAAGAAAATGCTCCACAGACTTGACAACAGGCCAATCTTATGAAGGCAATTCCTCAATCAACATTCCCTCCTCCTAGGCAACTCTAACTTGTTTCAAGTTGACAAAAGAATAACCAGCCCAGCCAGCTACATAGTGAGATGTTATTTCAAAAAACAAACAAGCAAACAGAGCTTGCCATTGTATCTGCCAAGTCATATTATACTACATGTTTAAGGTATGACTAAATTGTCTTCCCCCTTATTGATGGACATTTAAGTTGCTTCCAATTTGTTCTGACCCATGGTTTAGAAATGGGATTTCCAAAGCCCAGGGTGGTAGGACACACATGTAACCCCAGATACTTGGGAAGCTGAGGCAGGAGAATCTGGAGCTCAAGGCTGGCCTGGGCAACATAATTAGATCACATCTCATAGGACAAAAAACAAAACAAAGAATTTCAACCAGGGCACCATGGTGCACGGCTATAATACGAGCACTTGAGAGACTCCAGGAAGATCCTGACTTCAAGGCCATCTGGACCACACACTGATATCTCAAAAATATAAAATACATAATTTCTAGGATGTAGAGTATGCATATTTAAACTCAGTCTGTAGTTCTATTAAGCCTGCATTTATAGTTGCTTTAAGCTTTCTAACTGAAATTTGGGTTTGTTATGTGTCAAAGTGGGGTTTTTGGTTCCTCAGAGGAAAGCCCTTTCTAGTTGACTGACACCCACTTCTTTACCAGAGATCAGAAGAACACCAAAAGTTATTCTTTGTAAATGTCACCTTTGAGATTTTCTGAGACAGTTTGTGAGGCATTAGTCAACCCAACCAGCTTCACTTTTTCAACCTTGTATTTTCAAAGACTATCTATCTGTGCTTGAAATGCCACCCAAGCCCACAAAGGCTCACCTACCAGTCACCCGGGTTGGAGAGATGAGATAACATTCGTGTGGCTTTTAAAGAATGACCTGTAACATGTGCCGAGAACCTAAGAGGGGCACCTCCATCCTGTCAATAGTGCCACAAAGGAGTTTATTCCGAGTAAATCAAATATGTGCACAAAAATGAAGTAACAAGGTATTGACTGTACCTAAGTTTATATCAAGTAGACATTTAGAAGCCAAGAATGCTGGCACACACCTATAATCCCAGCACTTGGCAGGCTGGAAAAGGAAAATCAGAAGTTCAAGATTAGTCTCTGCTACTAGTGAGTTCTGGTTTGAGTCTGACCTGGGGGGCTGGAGAGGCTGAGAGCCCTGATTGTTCTTCCAGAGGACTCAAGTTTAAATCCTAGCACCCACATGATGGGGTAAATCTGTAACGCCAGTTCTAGGGGCTCTGACACCCTCTTCTGGCCTTCACAGGCATGGATATAGTACATTTAGTACATGCAGGCAAAATACTCATACACAGAAAATAAATAGATAATAATTTTGTAAAAAAAAAAAAAAAGGGGAGGGGAGTCTAAGTTGGGTTCCACCAGACTGTCTCCAAAACAAACAAAAACAAGCAATTAAATATATAAGATAAAAAGGAAGAAAATGAGAAATACTCAAAACTGGATAATAGAAATTTATATACTAGATCATAGATCAGGGCAGATTTTTTAAAAACAAATCCTCAGAAAGTATTTATAATGTGTGTGTTTTTAGATGAAGGAAATGGAGGTAATAGGAGAATATGACTTCTTTTTTTTATACTTCACTGTTTTCGTTATGATTGTGTGTAGACATGCTGGGAAGGGCACGGCCCTCAGCACATGTGTGGAGGTCAGAGGACAACCTCTCCTTCCACCGTGGTGTGGGCTCTGAGAACGGAACTTGGTCATCAGGCTGACTTGGCAAGCACCTTTATCTACTGAATCATCTCTCAGGCCAAAAATGACTTCTTCAAAAAAAGTGTATTCAGCTGAGCAGAAATAATCAAGACATTGGTGGTCAGATGTGCAGTTTACAGGTAACTCAATTTTCTTCGTTTTGTCTGACTAAGTTTTCTATTATAAGCATATATTATTGTCTTTATAACAAAAATCCTCCGTCAGCGCCGTGCTCTCCTTCCTCCTCTCTCTGGTTGCTTTGATATTTCTTTCTGGAGCCTTCACTGCTGTCTTCAGTGAACAGGAGGATTCACTTGATTGAGGCGTGAACCTCTGCTTACTGTGAGCTTCTGTCAGCTTTCAGAGGCAGATGCTGTGACACGTAGAGGGTTCCTTACAGGCCGAGGACACCCAAATTCACATACTCTCCTTCCTGAAAAAGAAAATGTTATTTGTCAAGTCTACTCCTCATAAAAACCCCTTTCCATTACGTTATCCCATAGGAAGTGTACCAGGACTTAGGGCTGGAGACCCTCCAATCTGAAATCATTGATTCTAGGGTCCACAAACTCCTAGAGCTTAGTGAAGGAAGGAAGCTTAGAAAAATAAATGGATAAGGCCATGTGTGATGACTCACATCTATAATCCCAGAACTCCTGAGGCAGGAGTGTGAGTTCAAAGCCAGCCTAGGCTACAAGCATGAGACCCTGTCTCAAAAAATGTCAATAGATGAGTGGATAAAGAAAATGTAACATACACACACACACACACACACACACACACACACACACACACACACGACATGAAAACAGACCAGAAAATAAGGAAACCATAGATAGGCAGGGTAAAACAGGATGGGGAGACTTGGAAGCAAACCCAACTCTGGTGAATACAGTTAAAATACATGATTTGAAAGACATGGCTTATGAAGCTCACTCAGTACTATGTACAATGACTATGTGCCAATTTAAAAAAAAAGAGCAAAACCTAAGAAATAATAATAACAAAACCCCAATCCAACCCGGATGGCTTCAGAGTTTGAAGATTTCCATGAGGCACCCAGCTAATTGCTAGGATGCCATGCCAGGCTCTTCGCTTCTGGCTCTGTGACCGCGAGGTACACATCTCTTGTGTGAAACTGAGGCAGAGCCTCGGCAGGAACTCTAGGGACCAGAAGGCAGTGTTGATCAAGGCCCAGGCAGAGGTTAGAGAAGGGGCCCTGCCTGCTGTGACTGTTCCCTCTGCATTCCAGGCAAACAATAGCTCTGGAAGTGGTGTGAATGACACCCCACCCCCACAATTAACCTCAAAGAGGTGTTAATTTCACAGTCAAACTGAGGACCATTTAAATTCAGGCAGTGTCGGGAAAACAACCATTTATTTGGAACCAAAAGAACAATTTGTCTCTTTTCTTGTGCATGGCCTGCCCATTAATTTTCCCAGAATAAATCATCTCCAAACAGATTCTCCTGGAACATCCAATCCAGTCAAGGCTCTTCAACCAGAAGAAAAGACGCTTCCTCCCTCTTTGGTGAAGACAACAGGGAAGAATGGAAGGCTGCCTCCAAGGAGTGCCATTTCTGGAGCAAAGTCGAAGTGTTTCTCCTCAGACTCGGTGACACCTGTGGAGCGGGGACACTACTGCTCTCACATTGCTCATTTATTGTTTGGTGTGGGCTGTTCCTTTCCCTTGTCTTGTGGTTTCAGCCTCAGGAGTGGCTGCCATTGGAGGATTCTGCAGTGGAGACAGGACAGGGAGGTGAGAGATTCTACCCATCCCAGGATATTTAACTGCATTCCTTGACATCTACCCACTAGATGACAGTACATATCCCTTTCCCAACCCCACTTACCACAGCTCTAGTGGGAGTCTAATCCCAACAAATATGTCACCTTTAAAAGCAATACCATCTTAACCCTCAAAGGCACTCTAAAGCCTTTCCTAGAGTTAGGTCCACGCTTCATGGTTATGGATTCCTGACCTTCACAGCAGGCTACTGCACCATCTACAATAAGGAAAGAAAAAAGAAAAACAAAACAAACCCAAGAATATTGATCTATTTGGGAAACCATGGCGATAAGGACCAAGTAGATTTTTCCATTCCAGTCCATCTTGCCTAGTACTTTTGTACTTCATTCACACAGACCCGTGTGACCGAAACACATTTCCATTTTGCCAAGGGTCTTGTATAGTAGCAACACCTCTATGAACTGTAGCCTACTGTATGCCAGGCTCTGGTTGTCATGACAACTCGAGTGACGCTTTGCCGTCGCAGTGTCACTAGAATCTAGTTTATCAGTGTACCTCCCAAGGCTTTGCACAGTGACCAGGGAATATGCTCGAAATGAATGAGCTTTGTGTCCTTCACTGGTGGACTGCCTGGCACGCACAGTCTTAGGGTCAGTCCCCAACACTGCATGAAACAAGTGTGCTTACACTTACCTGTCGTCCTACGATTCCTGTTACTAGTAGTCACTTTGAGCTCAGACTAGGGTTCCCGAGACCCGGTACCTACACATAAGACATTAAATAAAATAATGAACTACAAATGAAATGAATTAATGATTGAAGTAAATTTTACTACAGGAGATCATTGACTTCTTTTTTTAATTATCTATTTTTATTTCATGTGTATTGGTGTTTTTGCCTGCATGTATGTCTGTATGAAGGTGTTGGATTGCCGGAACTGGAGTTACAGACTGTTGAGACTGCCATGTGGGTGCTGGGAATTGAACCTTGAATCTCTGGAAGAGCAGCCAGTGCTTTTTTTTTTTTTTTTCTCTGTGTAGTTTTGGTGCCTGTCCTGGATCTCGCTCTGTAGACCAGGCTGGCTTTGAACTCACAGAGATCCGCCTGCCTCTGCCTCCCGAGGGCTGGGATTAAAGGCGTGCGCCCACCACTGCCGGTTCAGCCAGTGCTTCTAACCACTGAGCCAGCCCCCCTGACTTACAATTCAAACCTTTAGGAAATCATGTTTTCCTTGATTTTCCAAATTTATTCAAAATATATTCGTTTCTCACTGCCTGTATGTCTACTGCTAGGGTCCAAGACACTGTGTTCTGTCACTTGGATAGCTGGGAGAGTCTTCAATCTGGTCTCTATGTTTTCCTGCCTTCATCTTACCCCTTGAGGCACAAAATAGGCCAGACAATTCCACCCACCACCTCTCCGTGCTTTCCCATAATCCTTTGGTGGCTTACACAGTTCTCTGAATTCTTCCCTTTGCTTGCTCAGTTCCTTCTGTGCTCCACTTGTCTTACCCATCTCGGAAAGCACCCAGTCTTATGACTCTGAAATGTCCCCATAGTCTCACATTCTGAGAGCCTGGTCCCCAGCTGGTGGCACTATTTTCAAGGCTCTGGAGCCTTTAGGAAGTGACATGGTGGAAGCAGACCACTAGGGATGGGGCCTTTGAACGTTACTGACTTCTGTTCTGCCTCTGTCTGTGGGGGTAACGTTTATGTTACTAGCTCTGTGGACCAAGATTCTTCACTTCATCTTCTCTGCCGTGGAGAACTGTGATCCTCTGAGACCATGAGCCAAGCTGACCTCTCCTCCATGAGCTGTTTCTGCCAGGCATTTTACCACAGACACTTCAGGAGTAGCTCCACACCAAGCGCACTCTCACATCAGAGGCTTCAAGGCTTGCTGTCCCCTCTGAGCGGCGGTCCCCTTCACAGGGGTCTCTGCATAACCCACTGCTCCTTTCAGATCTTTATTCCAATGTTATCCTCCCAATGGGAGCTCCTCTGGCTGCTCCACAGCTGCAACTTTCATGTGTACCTTGCGTTTAAATTTCCCTTTATTGCATTCCTCGCCTGCTACACTTGAAAGTAGACTTCACGAGGGAAGCGGTTCCATCTACTCTGCTTGTTGCCAAGTCTCTAGAGACTAGAATGAGCACAGGGTAGTGTCCTGGTATTTATAGTTAACAGAATGAGTGAATGAATGAATGAGGACATAGAGATACCTAACAGAAGAACTAGGAATCTAATCCAGGTCAGCAGTCTCTAGACTTACTCTTTAAATGAGCCTAAATTTGGGTGTGTATTAGAACCACTTGGGTTGTGCTTGTCAGAATGTAGGTCCTTGAACTTCACGCTGGACCTAAAATATATCATAACATGTAAGAAGAGTGTTTGGGAGATGGTACTAAAAATTCCCCAGACCCTACCTTAGACAAAGAAGTACCGGCAGCTAAAGACTGCTGAGAGGCCCCTCTCCCCCCCCCCCCCCCCCCCCCCCCCCCGGCGGCAGTGGCCCACACCTTTAATCCCAGCACTCGGGAGGCAGAGGCAGGTGGATCTCTGAGTTCAAGGCCGGCCTGGTCTGCAAAGTGAGTTCCAGGACAGTCAAGGACTAAACAGAGAAACTCTGTCTTGAAAAACAGGGGGGTGGGGGGGGTGGGGAAGACTGCCGAGAGAGAGGGAGAATTAGTCTTTTCCATGGATAAGCCCCTAGTTGGTTATCCAGTACCAAGTAGCCAGCCCTGAAATACTGTACATTCAAGTAAAACAGAATGCACTCAGCAGTTTGTATTCACATCTTTGTTTTTATATGTTTGTTACATATATATGTAACAATAATAATCAAAGAAAAAGAGGCCATGAATTTGAGGAGTTAGGGGAGGAGGAAAGGATACAGGAAGGGTTAGAGGGAGGGAAGGAAAGGGAGAAAATGACGTAATTATATTTTAATTAAATTTTTTAAAACCCCCAGAAAGTCCAATCCAGCTGGTATGGTAGCCCCAAAGGACTATCAGGATGGCTTAGTGGGTAAAGGTGCTTGCTGTCAAGTCTGAGGCTTTGTGTTCAAGTCCCAGTATTTACATGGTGAAAGGAGAGAACCACTTCCTAACTTCTACTCATTCCCTGTATCATATGCACACACACACACACACACACACACACACACACACACACACACACACACACACACACACGAAGACTATCAGTGGGAACTGAGGTGTGACCCAGGAGTCTCCTGCATCCCAAACCTATTTATTTAAAGTCTGGAATCTGAAGCCAGACTCTCAGGCTGGGAATCCTAAACGTATTGCCCACGAGCCCTGCTACTTCTTGCTCTTATTCTTCCCTTCCTTCCTTTCTCTGGTCACACATTGTGTGAATAAAGGGACCCCAGTATGTGACTGTGCTGCACAGTCCCACAGGTCCCCTGCTGTAGGACTTCCACCATTTCCTTAGTTTATAAACTGAGACTAGAAGTCCTTAGCCCATAGGACGGCTGCAAAGAAGGAACAGACTTTGACTATGCGATTACCATGATAAATAAATGCAGGAGCCTTTAGTGATTGTCAGCCGTTATTATTGTTAAGGCCACTCACTTTAGTCTCCTTTCTAAAATCCGTGGGACCCTAGTCTCAGTTTCCGTAGGAGTAGCTCTTGGACCTTTAAATTGAGCATGTCTGTGAGTCCAGTGAGTACAGGGGTTCAGACAGCTCTGCTTCACTCTGCCCTAGGGAGAGTCAAAGCCCTAGCGAGAGTCAAAGTCCATCTTCTGTAGTCTCGGTAAACACTGAGGGGAGTTAGTGACAAGGCTCTTGGAGAACCACAGACGATTCC
The DNA here is from genome assembly GCF_007827085.1 of Peromyscus californicus insignis. Classification (NCBI taxonomy): domain Eukaryota; kingdom Metazoa; phylum Chordata; class Mammalia; order Rodentia; family Cricetidae; genus Peromyscus; species Peromyscus californicus. The sequence continues at coordinate 112,708,653 of NW_026294402.1, read as the reverse complement.
TCCTGACTAATTATAACCTCTCCAAGTCTGCAAAGGCAATAAGGTCAGAGGCAATCTAGCCCAAACGTTTGGTTTTATAACAGCAGGAACCTAATAGATGCTTAGGAATTCTTATACAGCCTTGTAAACTAGGTGTGGTCCAAGAGAGTTCACACTGGTGGGAAGCTGGGAAGCATCCAGATGCAGGGTCCGTCTCATGCAGGCTGTGGCTCCAGGGACATTGCTCTAGTTTCTCAGATCTGGGGCACAGTGGGATGACTTGAGAAGCTACTGATGCAGCCCAGCCTCCTCCCTTGAGATGTGGATCCGTTTGGTCCAGTGTGAGAACTGGAAATAGGGATTTTTTTTTAGACAGAGTCTCACACTGTAGCCCTGGTTGTCCTGGAATTCAGTATGTAGACCAGGCTGGCCTTGAACTCACAGAGATTTGCCTGCCTCCCAGGTCTGGAACTAAAACAGTATGAGCCACATTTCATCCTGGACATTGGGATTTATAAAAGTACAATGTGATAACCTCTGCCTTTATCACAGGCATACTCTGTCCTCTAGGAGCTCTGAATTAGAAAATGGAGTCATGAAGCCACATTTGGGCTTCAAACTCCTTTATCTTGTCCACAGGGAATGAATGTCCAAATCAGGGATGATTTTCCATTATCATTTAGAAAATAAACTCCACCATTTATAATTACAGAAAAGCAGACACATTTTTACATCAACGTGAATATGTGCTTGTTGTCTCACCTCTGGCATCACAGGTTTTACCTAATAAAGGAGGAAGTTAAACTTGAAAATCGAAAAAAGGGAAAAATCTTTACCTGCCTCACTGATACCAAAATGCAGTGTGTTGTTCTTCATTTAGTGACATGCATTTCCAGTGCTATGCACATGTTTTCTTTTTTTCCTGTTGACTTTTTTTCTTATGCTGACATTTCCTTTGCAGATCTACCAGAGAGGATGGCTGCATTTAGCCCTGTGGTGTTTTTGTTGTTTTATTTGCCCAGTTGAGATCACTGTCTAGTGTTCTTCTCTTTCCAAGCATGTTTTATACAGAGGATGACTAACTGTCTCAGATCCATTCCATTAACTGTCTGGCACTTCAGCTTGCAGAGATAACCTGTAGCCTGCCCCCCTGTCAAGATTACATGAGATAATGAAGACAGGGAGGCTTTGAAAAGGAGAAGGGAGCTAGAACCCCAGGAGACAGGAAACATCTTTCTGAAAACTCCATTTGTTGAGGACTGATGTGCCAGGCTTCAGATAGTTAAAATATTTCCCATCTGCTGTTCACAGTAACCTTGCCAACTCCCCACTTGCTCTTCAGTGGACGGGAGGCTCTGATTCAAAAAGATGCAGAGACAAAGTCAAGGTTGCTTTTGATAGAACTTAAATAAATTAATTCATCCTTAGATGAAGTGATGAGTCTCCTAAAGGTGATTTCCTTCAACTGTATCATGTATTCTGACCATGATCATCCTCATAGACCTCCCCTCTTTCTCCTCCTCCCTTCAAACTGGTCTCTTTCCTTCCTCCAATCTCCCTTCTCTCTCTGTCCCCTATATACACACTCTCTCACACACATATACACGTCTCTGTGTTTGTGCGTACATATACCTCATAGTTGCAGAAGGTAATTGAATTATGCTGTAAATTAGAGTTTATACATATGTACATACATGGTCTATGTATTTATAGAAACAAGAGAAAATACGCACTACTGGCCTTTCTGTGTTTGGCTTATTTCACTTAATATGACAATCTCAAACTTCATCTTTGTTCCAGAAAATGGCAGTTTCATGTTCTTTATGGCCGACTCTAACTCCACTGTGGAGAAAGCTACGCCTTAAACACAACCATCCTCAGCACTAAAGTTGCTTCCTCAGGCAGTCAGTGAGAGCCGTGTACTAAGTAGGCTTTAGAAAAATAAACAACATAGGAACATAATAGGCTATGGAGCTATAGAAGGAAGAACATTATTATAAACTGAAGGTACTCATATGGTTATGAAGTTACTCATATGGTGAGTGTGGAGCTTATTTTGCAGTTAGATTTCAAATCAAAGTGGTAGCCCATGCTTAAATTACTAGAGTCATTGTCTTGGGAATTGAAGGTAGTAGATCCTGGAGAAACTATTAGATATTCACCAAGACTTTTCAAAGGTCAAAAGGTTTGACTTTTGCAAACTATAAAGAACCACCAGGCATATGGCTGTTGGATATACCGTAGATGGGCTCAGCTTAAGTTGAGTACGTGTATGTATGTATGAGTAGCACTCCAAAACACAACTTTCTAATTGTTAAAAGAGGAATACATAGCCTGGGTGTGTTACTTGGTTGGTAGGGTACCTGTTTAGTGTATACGAGGCTCTGGAACCCCATAAACCTGGGACATGTCTGCAGTCTCAGCACTTGGGACTCGGAGGCAGGAGGATTAGTGGTTGTCATCCTGAGTTCAGGGCCAGTCAGGGTTACTTGAGAATTTGTATTCAAAGAGAGAGGGAGGGGGAGGGGAAGAGGGAAAAAGAGAGAACCCTAGAGCTTTTTAGATGATGGATTGTAAATAGCAAAGCACTACACAAACATGAGAAAATTATTGTTATATAAACAAGAGAAACCCAGTAACTTGTGGTCCATAAACCACACTTAGTGCAGCAAAAACTTAGAAAAACTGGTAGGCCACTCCAGCAACAGTGACATGCTCTGCTGCCCTTTCCTTCCCCTTTAAGGCACCTGAGCCTCTTTAACTCTTTTCTGACTTCCAGAGCCAGTTTCCTAAAGGAGAAAAAGATATCAGTCATTCATATTAGTGAATGAGTTGACACTTCTGTATGACTGCATTTTGGAACACCACATATGCATGTATGCACACACCCTCATCTATGCACACATACAAGTAAGAATTTTTAAAAAGAAAGAACCGAGGCTCTGGAGAGATGGATCACCAGTTTAGGGCACTTGCTCTTGCAGGGGACCTGGGTTTGATCCTCAGCAATTGCATGGCAGTTCACGACCATCGGCAAGCCAGGCAGACAGGTGGTGCACAGACAGACATGCAGGTGGAACACTCATACACATAAACTAAATAAATCTTATAAAAAGAGAAGGAAGCTGGATCACAAATGAATAACCGAACTATTCCACAAAGAGCTAGCAGTGGTTCTCAACATGTGGGTCACAACTCCTTTTAGGGGATCAAACAACCTTTTTACAGGGGTCATATATCAGATATCCTCCTAGCAGATATTTACATTATGATTAGTAACAGTAGCAAAATTTCAGTTATGAAGTAGAAATGAAATAATGTTACGGTTGGGGTCAGCATAACATGAGGAACCGTGTTACAGAGCTGCAGCATTAGGAAGGTTGAGAACCGCTGAGCTAGAGAAATGAGGACAGACTAAAAGCAATGCTACGAGGAAGAATCGTAAGTAAAAGTAAATGAAGCAGAGGATGGAAAACAACAAAGAGAACCAGAAGTGGATACTTGGATACTCTGCTTAGATGGAGACAGAAAGATGACTCAACGTGCTGAGATCAGAAGTGAAAGTGGGACACTACTACCGACCTCACAGAAGAAACAATGTCTCCAACAGAAAATGTGAGCTATTGTACCGGGAGTAGAAAATCTACGTGAAATCGACAAGTTCTTAGAAACACACAAATGACCTGAACTGAAGACACAGAAAATCAAATGAACAGGGACTGGAGAGATGGCTCAGTGGTTAAAAAGCACTGGCTTTTCTTCCAAAGGTTCAATTTTGAGCACCCACATGGCAGCTCATAACTGTCTATAACTCCAGTTCCAAGGGATCTGACACCCTCACACAGACAGACATGCAAGCAAAAACACCAAATGCAATAAAATAGAGACATAAATAAAATAAAAATTATCTTAAAAAAAAAGAAAATCGAATTAACCAACTCAAGGAAAAATGCTGTGGTTTAGCTATGAGGTATGTCCCCTGCCCCCCAAATGTAAAAGGAATAGCAAGTGAGATGTGGGCAAAAGACTTGAACAGATGTTTCCACCCAAAGTTATACAAATGGCCAGAAAACAGAAGAAAAGTGGTCAACATGCCTAGTTGTTAGGGAAATGAAATGTTGAAACCACGTAAGAGACCACGTCATACTGGACAGCGGCTCTAACTCATAGTAACAAGATGTTCAAGCCCCCACACTCTATATGTGAGAGGAGATGGAGAATTTGTAGCTTCAGTCTCCATGCAGAACAAGGTAACAGGGTTACCACATGACCCAGGGAGTCCCCAAAGAATTGAAAGTAAGCATTCAAATGATAACTTAGTTTTAGAAAGACTTATTGTAGTGTGTGTGTGTGTGTGTGTGTGTGTGTGTGTGTGTGTGTGTGTGTGTGCTCTTGTAAGAAGGTCAGAAGACAGTTTTTGGGAGTTGGTTCTGTCCTTCCACTGTATTGATACAGGATCTTCCCCATCATTTCTGCTCCCAGGCTGCCCTGCCTATGTGCCTTTCTGGTGACATCCAAGACACAGAATTGTGATCAGCCACAAAATAAAATGGTGAAGTGATCCATACCATGCTGAAGATGAACACTGAAATCATTATAGAAGCCAGACCCAAACCCAGGTGCACATTGTGGGATCCAGTACTATGAAATGTCCACAATAGGTTAATCCAGAGACAGAAATCAGATTTATGTCTTATAGGACGGGGGAGGGGTAGAGTAGGGATGGATATTGAGTAATAATTGCTTATTCAATATGGGCCACCTTATGGGGATGAAGAGAAAGTTCTAAAGTATACGTGATGGTTGAGTGGTATAAGTAACAATCCTGGAATGTACTCTTTTTAATTTTTATTTTGTATTTTGGTTTTTCAAGACAGTAGCTGTCCTGGATATCCTGGAACTAGCTCTGTAGACCAGGCTGACCTCAAACTCAGGGATCTACCTGTCTCTGTCTCCCAAGTGCTTGGATTAAAGGTGTGTACCACCATGTTTGGTGAGGAATGTCCACTTTAATAAGAGGGAATTCATGCCAGGTGCTGTAAACCTAGCCAGCTACCCATGGCTGGTGAGGTCATGGAAATTTGAGGATGAACCTGCTGCCACTGTGCTGAATTAGTATAATTCCTAACTGCATTCTCAATACTAATTCTTTTTTCTTTTTGTTTTGTTTTTCAAGATAGGCTTTCTCTGTGTAGCCCTGGCTGTCGTGGAACATGCTCTGTAGACCAGGCTGGCCTTGAACACACAGAGACCCACCTGTCTCTGCCTCCTGAGTGCTGGCATTAAAGGTGTGTACTACTACTGCCTGGACACTAATTCTTATATCCACAGATTAATGAAGCCCTCACCCCTTATGAAAGAAGCTTATTTTTTGCAGGAGATATAGACCATCACAGACATTCACGACTAGTTAAACTGTAGAGAGCACTAAACAGACCATGGGGTGCCCATTCCCAATTGACACATTTACAGTCAACCTCTATACCTAAGGCTTAGGAAACCAGGGAGGGTGGAGCAATTCTAAGAACCGGGCCAGGGTGCCTGCTACAAGACAGTGTCTTCGACATGTGACAAGGAAATGGAGTCTATAAAATCCCCTGATTCGGTTGTCTAAACAAGACCTGTACAGTGACACTGCCAGTTGACATGTCAGGGTGGACGGGCTAATCTCAGGGAGCCCCACTCTTAGATGAAGAGCTGTAGGCAATTAATGACTGCCGAGAGAGGGAAAAATCTGTCTTCCCTGGGAACTAAGTGCCTGAGAGGTTATCCAAACCCCAAGTGGCCAGCCCTAAACACACATGCCTATGAGCAACACTAAATGGACTTGGTAGGTTGTATACAAACATACACACATATGCACACATTTGTTTGTGTATATGTAACAATAATAAAGAAGTCAATAATTTGAGAGGGAGTCGGGTACACTTGGGTGGAGCTGGAGTGGAGACGGGAGAGGGAGGGCTTGAAGGGATATAAATACAGTAGTCATGTATGAAACTCTGAAAAAAATTTAAAAATTAAATTAAAAAAGATTAAAATGGTAAATCTCATATGGCATGTATTTTACTGCCCAACACGGTGAAACATGCAAAGGTCTATTGAAAGAAATGATTTCTAAAATGTACTAATTATTAAAATTTTTATTTATCTCTTTTGTGTGAAGGGTGGTCACTCACTCCATGGGGGACATAGTCTGACTTCTGCAGGCATCCTCCTGAGGCAGCTAGCCTTCCCAGGACCCTGAGGGTTTTAGCAGCTCTTCCCTTACAAGCCTCAAAGGCAACCAGTGCTCTCCTCCGCTGCTACAGACGTTCAACTCAGAAACGAAAGTGCTTGGTAATCTGCTGCATGAAACTTAGCCAGACTCCAGGTTCAGAGAAAAAGTATTGTCTTCACACATGTGTTTGGCATGATGAATGAAGGGATGGGAAGGGACAGAGATTATACCAGGGACCATTATGATTGGCAGTGACTCAGCAAACATTCCCACAGGCAAGTGAGGTTTCTGCTAACTTGGTGAAGCCAAACTCGCAGGTTAAACCAATGCAACACTAGGGGACAGTGGGACCGGCGCAACCTAGCTCAGTCTCTTGTTAGACCTCCAAGAGCCGTAACCACAGCTCCTGGCAGCTCTTCCGGCTCCTTTTCTCTGCTTTGCACACATACTGAGCTGAGCTATTCTGTCTGACACATAGTAGGCACTAAGAGGTGTGGTGACTGCCAAAAGAAGGTTATGGCATACTCCCTTTTAATTATATGTATTTTCCCATAGCAATCAAATGTCTCCAGAGAAACCTCCAGTAGGACGGGTGTGTGTGTGTGTGTGTGTGTGTGTGTGATGCACCCATGTACTCACAGGAGCTCTTGCTTGTTTAGAGATTTGTTTTAGGAAGCTGGCTCATGTGTTACTGTGTGTGACAAGTTTGGAAGGCAGCTATGATCACCACGACACACACCACCAACATATTCTGGTGTGTGGCAGGTTTGAAGTCTGCAGGGTAGATTGGCAGGCTTGGAACTCAAGAGTTGATGCCATAGTATTGAGATAAAATTTCTTCTTCTCCAGTTTTTTCTCCTATTCCTTCAGTGGATTAGATGAGGCCTACTTGCTTGATTAAAGGTCAATCCCCTGGCCATATGTAAAAAATACATTCACATCAGCACATATAGATTAGCCTTTGACTAAATGCCTGGCTATTACAGCTTAGCCAATACCAGTTAAGCTCCATACCGCTTCACCTGACTTAAAATTGAACAGCCCAGAGGCTGGAGCCCAGTTTTCGTTAGGACTATGGTGCACTATTGCCGTCATCCACAACCTCTGATGTTTTTGGCTCTGGTCCCCTGCTTCTTCTAGAAAAGTTCGTTATCATTTAAAGTTCTTACCTGTGTCACTCTTGGTGCAGGGTAATTTTCTCCTCCATGAGGTATCTATTTGCACACTTTGCCTGGTCCCAAGTTCCATTGCTAGCCTTGTTTCTGGCTACTTGAACAACACGAGATTGTATAGCAGTCTTCTATGCTCTGGCCAACACATTCACATGTATGGGTCAGATTGTACAGAGACTTGGACAGTAGGATTCACATCATAGACACGTGAAAGGAGAGCCATAGTGCATAGCTCTACAACACTAGGCAGACATACATCTTCCAAGTATCAACTAAGCCATTCATCATCCATCCATCATCCATCCATTCATCATCCGTCCATTATCCATCCATCATCTATCCATTTATCCATCATCCATCCATCCGTCCATCCGTCCATCCATCCATCCATCCATCCATCCATTTCTGCCTCCCACTATCACTACTTCTTAGGAAATCCATATTTAAAACTTCAATCTTTGGAGAAGATTCAAAAGGAGCAAGTGCTCCTAAGTTACAAACGCCGGAGCTAAAGATTCAAAAGGAGCGAGTGCCTCCAAGTTACAAACTCCTGAGCCGAAGGTTAAAGCACTTCTAGTCCTGACATCTCTGTGAAAGGAAGAGCAGCCAAGCCTCTCTGAACTTCAACTGTGAAAAATCCTGGATGGGGTGCTTGAAAGTCAGGTTGCTTGTATCTTTTCCTCCTTCTCCAGCTTGCCTGGTCTCATGCACGTATTTGGTAAACACTGGATTGGATTAGACCCTGGTCATTTCCCATTCAGCTCTTATGGTCTAGTCTTCCATCTTAAAAAGAAAAAGAAGAGTTCTCAACTATAGTGTTCTGAAACTCCAGAGACCTTTGGCATCTCTGGGTTGAGTCAGAGAAAGATTTCTGGTCTCTTTAGATGGGTATTTACAACATGGGGTGGTGAGATGCAGCAGAGAGGAAGGCACAGCACTCAGCCAGGTGTGGACAATGGATATGGCTGTCTTGGGAGATGTTGGAGTTCCTGGCATGTGATTGCTAGTTATGGTGAATAAAGGGAAAGGAGAAGGATCGAGAAGAGCTTGTAAGCATTCTGCTTCTGTCCATCAACAAGTCTATGGGGGGAACTATGTCCAACAGGGGATTTAGCTGTGAGTTCTTTTCCCTCAGTGTGTGAACCCACACATGGTATTCCAATGGAGCCTAGGTCGCTGCTTTTTTAGTCTGGTGGGTTGCTCCTGGGGTGGTCAGGACTGAAGCTGTCTTGATGAGCTAGGTCATTGCTCCACCCAGAAAGCTGCCTTCTATCTTGTCCCAAGACAGCTGAAGGATGTTAAGAAAATGATGTAGATTGCACTAAGCCAAGAAGAGAAGGATGATGGTGATGACGGTGGTGATGAGGAGGAGAGCGCACTGGAGGATAAAGGCTACTAGGCATGAAGGAGTTTGGCCTCTGGGTTCCATACAGTGGGAGGAGACAATGGACTTCTAAAAGTTGTTTTCTGACCTTCACATATGTGCCCACCCCTACCCTCAAATAAATAAAATGAATGGAATAAAGAAAACATAAAAGGAAAGGAAAAAGCAAGAGCAGGTTTTGTGTCTACTTTCCTGCTTTCCTTGAACCTGTCTGTAGGACACTGCTTCCCAGTTACCACTTCCATACTTTCGTTTCTATACCATCCATATTTCCTTCACATTTTACATCTTCGAAATTGAGAATGCTTTCGTAAGAGACGGCATCCTAGAGGCTGGAGACGGTGCAGTCAGTAAAGCTCCAGCCTTCCAAGCATAACGACCTAATTTTTATTCCCAAAACCTAGGCAGAAGGTGTGGCAGCATGCGCTTGAAGCTCGCAGACGAGGGAGGAGACAGGGCAGGTGTCTGGGGCTCCCTGGCCAGCTAGTCCAGCTGAATTGGCAGGTTCTAGGCTAAGTGGGAAATCCTTCCTCCAAATACATGGACAGTACTCCTCAGGAAAGACACAAGAGGCTGTCCTCTGTCCTCCACGTGCGCTCGCATACGCACCCCCCCCCCCCATGTAATTATACAACACACAGACAGCCATAAAACACATACAATGATGGTAAGTCAGATGAATGAAATGTGCTGATCCCACATTCTAGAACCAAAGTCCTATTTCATTCGTTCTTTATCTATTTCGTGTGTTTGGGTCACTTCTGATGGCCCACATTTTAATTTTCTAATTAGTGCTGTAAGATTTTTGAGGGGAGGAGAGTGCCTAGTCATCGCCAGGCACTGCATACACCATTTAATTTTGAGTTATTTTAAGCACATACTGCACTAAGAAGGAAACTGAGGCTCAGGAAGGTCAAGTCACTTGCCTAAGTTCCCACAGTCAACTCAGAGCAGCAGGATCAGAAGCTCATGACAAACTCAGGGTCTGCTGCAAGGAGGTGAGGTGGGAGCCTATGTGGTTTTGACAAGGGTGGGCTAGAGTTTACCCTGGAAATCTTGACTAAAATGTTTTTGTGGGTCCAGGGCACAGTTGGGTTCACACCTAGGAAACTCTCTGAGGGTAGAGCCACAGCGTGGTTAAATTGGGTGACTCACAAGTGTGAAGGTTCATATTTTAGCACCTGGCAATCAGAGGCAAAATTAAACCACTTAAAAATGAGCAGATGAGAACTCAGAGCCTTTGTAAGGGCTGCAGGCCACAGCATGGATTACACTCTTAATTGCACCGAAAAACTGAATTACTCTCCAATCCACCTTTGATGCAGATTTAAGGAATGTAAAGTGGCAACACTAGGGGGCTAAGGGTTGATTCTGTCTCGGGGTCATAGACTCCTGGAACAGCCTTGATTCCAGGGCTTCTGAACATCAGGGCAGTTAGGATGTTTATTGGACGGGTTTGGAACAGGGAGCCACTGAGCTCCTGAAAGCTGAGGTACAGGTTCTTAGTTCTTTCCTTCCCCTCATCTTCCCATGCCACTGCTTCTCAGCCTGGGAGAATTTGCAAGTTTCTCAGAACTTTAGTCTACTTTTTAATATCTGTCGCACTCTTCTTGGGATTCTGACAGGGCTAGTGATCCACAGACAATTCAAGAGTTGGAAATGGAGGCTCTCGGCGCTGTCTTGCTAGTGGATGCTTTGGTGGCAGGTCTGTGTTTGCGCTTATCTGCTCACTCTGACCTTCGACTCAGCCTCGTGGTCCTTTTGATCCTTGTACACTTTATAGATGAAGACAAAATAACAGACACTTGCATTTCTAACTCTGGGCAGTTTTTCAGTCTCTCCCTACATTTCCAGCTGTTTACAGTGAGAACTGACATTTATGCTGTAACTGAAGGTCATGTCTTAAGTACCACTGATGCCGGGCATCCACTGTGCCTAGACTCTCCCAGGCTGGAGAAGGACTGGAGAAGGGCTCTCCTACCAAAGGTGGAGGAAGAGTCTTGTTGCCTGAAGTTAGAAAGAAGATAAATAAGAATTTATCCAATAAGAATTGGATCTACATTTAAATATAACCACTTAAGCTGGCTTTGGTAGTGCAGGCCTATAATGCTAGACATTCAAGGGGTTGAGGGAGGAGGATATCAAGTTCAAGGCCTGCCTGGACCACAGAGTGAATTCAAGGCCGGTCTGGGCAATTTAGTGAGACCCTGTCTTAAACTAAAAGGTAATAAATAAACAAATCAATAAAAAAGCAAAAGGTTGGGAGATAGTTCAGTGGGAGAGCACTTGCCTCTTATGTGGAGGACCCTAGGTTCAATCCCCAGGACTCCTCAAACAAAGAAACCCAGACTTTAACCATTAATAAGCACCCCTCCTCCCCCCGTCAGACTACAAGGAAAATCACCTCCAGGCTTTTTTTTTTTTTTTTTGTATAGAGGCTGTGACATGACCAGAACCAAGTAACTATCCATTAATGGATGAAGAAAAGTGCCAGAGAAAGAGCCCTATCCTGTTCTAAGACTATCACCAGGCCACAGCACAGAGCCCAGAACTAGTAGATTTGAATAAGCAAGATCAATTTGACTATCTTTATGGACGGTGCTTATGATATCGGGCTGTGAGGAAGGTGATCGTGAGAGCGGAGAAGAGATCTAATGACATGGGAAATAGGAGGGTGATGGAACACAGGGCATAAGCAAGCCAAAGGGGAACTTACAAGCAGGAAGGAATGAGCCTGGGGGAGGGGGCTGTCGAAGGCAGCAGTGGGAGAGGGGAATGACTGGGAACTGAGACTAACAGTATGTAAGACGGAAGATGCACTGTGACCAGCTGCGCATCCTCCAGCCAACATGATGGACTATCTCCACAAGACACAAGCCCAAAACCTTCTTCCTTCCTTCCGTTTCTTCTGTCAGGTTTTCTGTTCCAGTGGTGCATAAAGAAACTAAATACACCTGGCAACTGTTGAGCTCAATCGGTCACACTAAGCAAGCAAAGACCCAATGCCCAGCACAGGACTTCTCCAACGACGGCTTTCATCACTCCCCAGCTACTAAGATCTGTGGATAGCGATGAGCTGGGTGTGTAGGGTTCCTTTCCATCCTCTGCATGTTCACAAACATCTGTTGGTTTGGGTCTTCCTGAAGGTAATGATTTGATTTGGTGAGACAGAATCTCATATAAGTATGTTGACTTAACCAACTGAGCCATTAGCACTCCTGATGACTAAGGATGCTGATTTTCCCCCCATATACTTATTAGCTATTTGCAATTCTGTTTTATTTTCCTTTCCATATTTGCTACCTGTCCATGATGATTTTTTTCAAGTCCCACTCTTTGTCCAGAAAACTCCATGGCTTCATTCTTCTTGGGGCTTCCGCAGCTTGGCTCTTGTGAACACAGTACGACAGACACGGATGTTCAGGCATACCTGTGGAACACTTGCACTCCTCCAGGGGTAGCTGAGCATGGACATGACCAGATCATATAGCAGCTCATTTTTAATCTTTTGGGGCATTTCTATACTGACTTCCACAGTAGCTGGATTGATTTATATACCTAAGAGCAGTACCCAGTCCCCTCCACTGTCCTTACCAGTACTTGTTCCTTTAGTTTGTTTATTATCTTAAATATTGCCACTCTGACTGGCATGTGAAGGATTCTCAATTTCATTTCTCTGATGACTAAAGATATTGAAGATTAAATATATATATATATATATATTTATTGATTGATCACTTCTATTTCTTCATTTGAATAGTGCCTGCTCAGTTAATTTATTCAATTACTTTTGGGTTATTTGTGTTTTAGTTGTTTAATTTATTCATTGCTTATTATTATTATTATTATACTTTTCAAAAATGATTTTTAAAAATTCTATTTTGTGTGTATGTTTTGCCTGCGTATGTCTGTTTGTGTGCAGTGCCCACAGAGGCCAGAAGAGGGCGACAGATCCTCTGGACCTGGAAAGATGGTTCTGAGCCACCATGTTGGGTAATGGAACCTGAATCTGGGTCTTCTGCAAGAGCAGCCAGTGCTCTTAACTTTTTTTTTTTCAAGACAGGGTTTCTCTGTGTAGCCCTGGTTGTCCTTGAACTCAATCAAACTGGCCTCAAACTCACAGAGATCCTCCTGCCTCTGCCTCCCAAGTGCTGGGTTTAAAGGTGTGCACCACCACTGCCTGGCTGTTCTTCTTAACTTCTGAGTCATCTTTCCAACTCCTATAATTATTATTTTAAAATTTACTCTGAGAGTTTCATACAAGTATTATGATCACATAAATCTTTCATTTCCCCCTCCAACCCTCCCCAGACCACCCCCCCCCCGCCCGACAACATATCTTCTTTCGTGTCTTTTTTTTTTAAATGACATCCTGTGTCTAATTAGAGTTGCCTGTGTGTGCATGGGGTAGGGGATCATCCACTGAAGCATGGGTAACCCATGCCATGCCCCCAAAGAAAAATGACTAACCCCACCCCCACCCCACACCACCATAAACTTGTGAGTTTTTTTTTTTTAAATGAAATTGTGGGGGTTGGGGATTTAGCTCAGTGGTAGAGTGCTTGCCTAGCAAGCACAAGGCCCTGGGTTCGGTCCTCAGCTCTGAAAAAAAAATGAAATTGTGTATGTGTGCACGTGTGTGTGTGTGTGTGTGTGTGTGTGTGTGTGTGTGTGTATGTGTGTGTGCATGTGGAGTCCTTAGCCACTGAATCATCTCTCAAGAACTCAACTTTTGAGTTCTTTATATATTCTAGATATTAATCCCCCATGGGATGCGTAGCTGGGAACGATTTGTCTCCCATTCTGTGGGCTGCCTCTTCAGCAATTGCTTCATGGGCTGTGAAGAGCTATATAATTTACAGTGCCTGTTGTCAGTTCTTGTTCATTTCCTAAGCTACTGGCCTGGCGTCTCCATTTTTGTTCTTAATAACAGCCCGGTTATAGGATGTCAAGGGCAGAAGTCCTTCACACCCTTACAAAAATCCAACTCCTGAGAATGGGGTGCCTGAAAAGCCTGACCCCAGTTGGGGAGGAGCCCCTGGTGCACTTGAGGGCCTATAAATAATGGACACCAATGGAAAAAAAAGCAAGAAGTGTGGGAAGTGTAGTGTCTGGGTTCCAGGGCCCAGCGGACCTACTTGGCAGCCAAGGATAGAAGCAGATTAAGTGTGAGAAATCACTCATCCCTAATACGCAGGCTTTGCCGTTGTGAGAGCGGTCAGCCCCAGCAAGTCACAGATGACAAAATGTGTGGGTTTTTTTCACTTGAGAGGATTTAGCCAGTTGATTAACTACAAAAAGAGGGAGTTTGGTGGGTCAAAGGCTCAGCTTTCACTTCTGGGAATTCTGGTGGAGCTCTCTCAGAGAGAGCGCTCACATCGCAGCTTGGGAGGACTTTCGTGGATAATAGCTCACATCAGAAAACCACAATAAAGGATTTGGCAAGCAGGGACCAGGGCAGGGGTCGGGTGGGCAAGGGATTGTGGGAAGGCTCTCCTCCTTCCGTCATGGTTAGGGACATTTTTAGAGTTATCATAACGGGTCGGATTTGAAATTGCTTCATAGCTGAGATTAGCAGACTAGGAAATCAGAAATAATACAGTTTTCAACTGTCATGAATTTACCAGGAGACAGATTGAATAATGTGTCACTTAGCCATTTTCAACCTGTAAGAATGACAGCGGCCTACAGTTTAATAATTTGAATCTCAATCAAAGAGGGCCACTAAAACAAAAGGTTTTGTTTTTTGTCATGATATTTTGAGGTTAATTCAACACTCTACTGAAGAAGCTTCGCTTGTGAGAATCAGAGCTTATGTTTTCTGACCATGAGTTCTTGTTTAGTATTTACCCAGGATTTGAGCCACATGTTGGAGGTGGAGAGGGGGTACAATAAATAGTTAGGACTTTTATAAAGACCTCATTTCAGTCTGTGTTGTATTTCAAGTCAGAATCTCTACATATCTTTTTTTTTTTTTTTTTTTTTTTTGAGACAAGATCTCATGTAGCCATGCCTGGTGCGTGGTAAGCTAGAACTCTATTAACTGGACTTACATCTTTTATGGTTTATTTTTATTCTATATGTATGAATGTTTTACCCACATGTATGTTTATGTGCCACACCAGTGCTTGGGGCCTGTAGAAGCCAGAAGAAGAAACCGGATTTCCCAGGAACTGGAGGAAAGGTGGTTGGGAGCACCTTGCGGGTGTGAAGAGCTGACCCCAGGTCCTTTGCCAGTGCAGCCATCTCTCCAGCCTCTAGCTGTGGCTTCTTGAAGATCTCAGCCTCTTCTTTGTCCCCTGACCACACGGAGTCAGATCTCAGTTCTTCAGATCCAACATTCTCTCAACTTGTTAGAGAAAACACTCAGGGTATTAATGGTATCAGCTATTGAGTCTCTGGGTAGTCAAGATGGCTGAAGGTGACAAAAATCCCTGTCCTCAGCAAACTGACTTCCATGGGGTTTGAGCTGAATTTATTTACATTTATTTATTTATTTATTTATTTATTTATTTATTTATTTATTTATTTATTTATTTGTGTGTGTGTGTGTGTGTGTGTGTGTGTGTGTGTGTGTGTGTGTGTGTTGCAGTGTATTCAAGGATGCCTTTGGAGGCCAGGAAACAGTGTTATATTGGGGCTGGAGGTCCAGGTGATTGTGAGCTGCTTGTGTAGGTGCTGGGAACCGAACCCAGGTCCTCTGGAAGAGAAGGAAGCACTCTAAACCACTGAGCCATCCCTCCAGCCCCTTATTATTCTTTTAAGGTTACTTATTTTATATTGACAAAATTATGTGTTTTGTATATAAAATATTTTGAAAGATATACTATTTAGAATAGCTAAATAGAGTTAATCCAGGAATTATTGCATATATTTATCATTTCTTGTTGTAAAACTACTTAACTCTATTTTCTTAGTAATTTCCTTCTTTTTTTTTTTTTGAGACAGGGTCTCACTGTGTAGTCCTGGCTGGTCTGGAGCTCCCTATATAGACAAGGCTGGTCTCAAAGGCATGTGCTGCTAAGCCTGACTTTATGTCAGTATGTATGTGTGGAGATATGTGCATGTGAGTGCAAGTCTGATTTGGGTGTTGGGAACTGACATTGGGTCCTCTGCAAGAGCAGAATTGCTAACGGCTGAGCCATCTCTCTAGTCCATCTTTTCTTAGGAATTTTCAAGAATACAGTATGTAGTGATGGTAATCAACTGTGTTGGCTGTGTTATACAAAAGATATTTAAAATTTGTTCTATATAACTAAAGTTTTATATCATTTGACTGACAGCTTCCTAGACATTGCCACACACTTTGGTAACCACCATTCCATTCTGCCTCTATGAGATCAGTAGCTATTAGTGATTCCATGCACAAGTAAGTGTGATCATAGGTGATTACACCCTGGCTTCTTTCACTTAACATAATGACCTCTAGCTTTTCCATTTTGGTGCAAATGGATTTTCATTATTTATTTGAGGCTGAATATTCTGTTGTGTAAACATGCCACCCACTTCTTTACCACCTGATTAGTCACTGATGACCACATAGGTTGTCTCCGGTCTGACCTTCTGTGAATTACGCTGCCATTAACGCAGAGTGCTGAGGTCTCATTTTCTTCGGTGGTACACCTAGTAACAGCAGTGTTAAATTGGAGAGTGGTTTTAATTTGTTTTAAAGAAACAAACATGCTGTTTCCACATGGCAGTGCTAGTTTACAAGTTATCTGTTCTCCACACCCTCTCTGGGAGGTGTATCTCATCCTTTTTGGTAATAGCCATTCTAGCAAGTGTGAGGTGATAGGACGCTGTGGTTTGAACTGGCACTTCCCGAGCATTTGCTCATCTTCCTGTTGACCATTTGTATGGTGACTTCCTCATCCTCTTCTCCCCTCTCCTTCTGCTCCTCCTCTTCCTCCCTCATCCTTCTCCTCCTCCATGAGCCTTCTTTTAACTATGCAGCTATTTCATCCACTTCAATTAGATCATTTTCTTATTGACTTGCCTGTGCTCTTTATATATGTTGGATGTTAACCTCTTATGAGTTGTATGGTTGGCAAATATCCCCCATTCTTTACACTGTCTCTTCTCTCAGCTGGTTATTTCCTTTGCTGTGGAGGGGCTTTTCAGTTCAATGAGAGTTTATAGTGTCTATTGATTCCTTTGTTGTCTGCACTTTTATATGATATTCAAGAAGCCATTTACAGACTGCTGTCAACAATGATTTTTTTCCTGTTTTCTTCTAGCAGTCCTTTGGTTTACGGCTCTGTATTTAGACATTTAATCCATTCTGTATTTACTGTAGCTTTGTAATAGGCTCTACAATCAAGTTGCTTTAGTTCTCTAGTTTCAAATCAGTGCATTGATAGTGATAGTGTGGAGGCATTTCCATTGCAGTTACACTGAAGTTGTAACTCACATTCAGGATAGCTTCATTGTGCTAAGTCTTTCAATTTAAGAACATGGTACATCTTTCCTTTTATTTAGGTGGGATTTTTCCATCACTGTTTTATTTTACTTTATTAGTTGTTCTTTGGAGACAAGGTCTTACTACGTAATCCTGGCTGACCTGGAACTCACTGTACAGAGCAGGCTGACCTTGAGTTCACAGTGATCTCCCTGCCTCTTCCTTCTAAGTGCTGGGATTGAAGGCTTTTATGGATAACATTTTAAACATTTGAGTAGTTATAGATCTATTTAAAGCCCCTAATTGAATGTTACTATTCCAGGAGAAGAAACAGGTGTGGTGGTGATCACCTGTGGTCCCACACATTGGGGAAGTGGAGGCAGGAGGGTCAGGAATTCAAGGTCACCCATGGTTACATAGGGAGTTCAAGACCAGCTTGGGATACATGAGACACTCATAACCAAAACAAGATAAAACATAACAAAATGTATAGAGTTGATTTAGTAGCCGAAACTTAGTAACTGGGAGAACCAAGGTTGATATGGAGAGAGGTTGATATGAATTCAAAACAAAAGAAAACAAAATAAAAAAATTGAAGTATTTTTATCCTTTGGAAGTAAAACATAAAACATTTTTTACTTAAAATATTCTCCAAGATAAAATGCTCTGTATGTTTTTTTCTCACTTAATACACAGGATATTGAATTTATTTTCTGTACACAAAGCTCACTGCTCAGCATGGTAGTTGCCACAGGGAAAATATTGTCAGGTAAATTTTCAAGTTTATATGAAGAGCTCATGGGCTAAAAAAAGGCTAGAAGGAGCCTTGGGTTCTGAAGAAAACTGAGAAAGCAAACATTAAGTCAAGCACCATTCTTCTGACTAGATACTGAAACCGCTTAGTGAAGTTTACCGTCATAAGCACCCCTGGTGTTTCTGAGGTCGGCCTGTGAACCACCATTCAGCTACAGACATCTAGAGATGTGATTAACTGTTGTATTTTAAAACTTGCAAACATGTGAAGTCACCTGTTGCATTGGAGAAATTATCACAGGGTTTTGGTGTTTGCTATGGATATGCTTTCTGTGGTGTGTGTGTGTGTGTGTTTGCTGTGGATGGCATGCTGTGGTGTGTGGACAGAGCACTCAGGATTCCTGCTGTACTTTCTCAGGAACATTGTTCATGAGCAGGAGAGCAGGAAGTGGTCACTTAGGACTTGGTCTTGAAGTCTTTGAGTAACATGTGCTGTGAGTAAGGGAGATACGGCTTGCACTTTGTCACCAGTGGGCAGTGAAGGCTCAATTGACTTACAGATTTGGCCAGCCAGGTAAGTGTCCTCTCCTTCCTTCTCTGTGACAGGAACAAATCAGGACATGATGTTGCTACTTGCTGGAGTGATGTTAATAATGGTAGGGATGGGGGCTGTAGTCTTACTCCAGAACATTCCATCATGTGAGATGAAAACTTTACTAACTAGACCAGATTGTTAATATTAATATTAATGAGTCTAAAGACAGGAAAGCCAAATTTGAATCCAAGTTCCCCCAGATAAGTGGTTTTGGCCAAGATGGGTTAAGACTGCCTAGCCTTTCTTTCTCTCTTAATAAAACTGAGACTGTAAAAGACACCTGACAGAAATGTTTTCAGAACTAAAGGAATAGATATTTTCACACATCACATTGAGTTTCACATTTTATCTTGGAGATAGTTTTCTTTTTAAAATAAAAAAAAATTATGTGTATGGGTGTTTTGCCTGCTTTTATATCTGAGTAGCTTGTGTGTGCCTGGTGACTTTGGAGTTCAGAATTAGGTGTCAGATGCCCTGAGACTAGAGTTACAGGTGACTGTGAGCCACCATGTAGTGCTGGGAATCCTCTGCAAGAACAAGTGCTCTTAACCACTGAGCCATCTCTCCAGCCTCCTCAAGATAAGTTTTTAATGCTGCAAGTTTTTAGCAAAAGAACATGATTAGATTTGTTTCAGAAAGTGTAAAGGCGAGTTGAAAGGGCATGAGACTGAAAGGCGGCATATTCGAAACAGGAAGACTGGCAGAACATTTGCAATAATATAGTCCTCTGGATGTCCAAGAAACAAAGCAGAATCGGAAATAGAGAGCGCTAGTTGAGTGGTAAGAGATGAGGCCCACGTCTCCTGCGATGCTATGCACCTCACATCTCAAATACTGCAGAGCATTGCAGTAGCAATTAAGAAAATAATTTTTATTTGACCGTGGAATTGACTCAATTTAATTTATAGTTCTGATACCTTTCTTCTTCTTTTTTTTTTTTTTTTTTTTTTTTTGAGACAAGGTTTCTCCGTGTAGCTTTGTGGCTTTCCTGGAACTCACTCTGTAGCCCAGGCGGGCCTCGAACTCAGAGATCCACCTGCCTCTGCCTTCTGAGTGCTGGGATTAAAGGCGTGCGCCACCACCGCCCAGCTTTTCTTCTGTTTCTTATTGCCACAATTTTCTCCCTTAATTTTAAATTCCATTTATTTAGTGCATGGTGGCATGCAAACACCCAGTGCGTGGCTGCTGAAGGACAACTTGTTGGGTCAAGTTCTCTCCTTGCTCTTATGTGGGGACTGGTCTGAGGGTCAGGCTTGGTAGCATGTACTCTGGCCCGTGGAGCTACCTTGTACCTCTCCTTTTGCTTCTTTCACTATCCAGCTCGCAGTGTTAGGTATTTTCTCCATCGTATCCCCGAGGAAAGGGTGCCAGAGGAGGAAGTAGTGTTTAAAATGTGTTCAAGTTTTCAGCCGAGCCTAGGCCTACTTTGAAGACTTCATGATGGATGAACCCACAGATGAATGCATTTTCTTGTCCCGAAGGACTGAGGGATTCAGAGGGGGCGTGCCTTCCTGGGTTAGAGGGCACTGGTCAAGAGAGCGAGGACTTGGGGCAAGCCTGGGGGTGGGAGGGCAAAGATTGTGTGCTGGTCCTTTAACGGCCCAGGGCGGGCCTGCTGGGGAAGCCTGACTTGTCAGTGAGATGACCCTCAAGGAACCCTTTGTGTTCTTGGCGTGACTTCACAGCAGCAGGTGATCTTAGGGTCCCAAACCACAGCCTGGGTTTCAATGGCTCAGAGTAGGGATGTTCTTGGCTTAAGTAAACAGGGTCACTATAGGGGCCTTGATGAGAATGACATGGTGGGATGGAAGGATGCAGTCTCGGCCCGTCAGTAAACTGCGAGTAAAGACCGGAAGGGAACAGGGCGCCTGAGGGGGCAATGGTGCAGCATGCTCATGGACAACGACGTACTATCCTTATTCCACCTCACAACTCTGGCTCTGGGTTCTAGGGATTATGGTTCCAGAATTCTGAAGCAACTCTGAGTGAGGAGAGCTTAATTTGATTTCATTCAGATGAATTCTTAATATAAATTGAAT
The DNA here is from genome assembly GCF_007827085.1 of Peromyscus californicus insignis. Taxonomy (NCBI): domain Eukaryota; kingdom Metazoa; phylum Chordata; class Mammalia; order Rodentia; family Cricetidae; genus Peromyscus; species Peromyscus californicus. Next base: position 112,688,113 of record NW_026294402.1, on the reverse strand, counting down.
TCAGCTATATGGAAAACAAAGAAGGGCTGGAGAGATGGCTCAGTGGGCAAGAGCATTGGCTGCTCTTCCAGAGGACCCGGGTTCAATTCCCAGCACCCACATGGCAGCTCACAACTGTCTATAACTCTAGTTCCAGGGGACCCGACACCCTCATGCAGGCAAAACACCAATGCACATAAGTAATAAAAATAATAATACAGAGAAAAAAAATAATTCTCAAGCTGTCATCTGGAATTGAAGATTTTCCATGCAGATGAGCTCTTTGGACACATCAGAAGAACAGAACCAGTGCTGATTCTAAGTTGCTTCATGAATACATTCTGCAATGTACAGGTCAGAACACATGAAATATAGGTTTATACTACGTATGCAGATTTCAAAAGGGCACTTCATACAGATGAAGAAAGACAATGATACAGCTGGAAATTTATAGGATCTGGGTCCTAAGGTCCCCAGGACTTCATCTGTGTTGGGATGTCTCAAAAGCCCAGAGCTCAGTTGGTATTATGATTGTTGTTGATAAGGGAGGAAACAGAGGCCAGAGAAGTGAAGTAACTTACTTAAGTTCATACATTTGAAGGTAGCAGAGGCAGCAGGAAGACTGTGTTTTCATCTGTGGATCCTTCTCATTAGGCTGCCTGTCAGGTTCTGAAGTGTGGGGTGTGTGTGTGTGTGTGTGTGTGTGTGTATGCACATAAAGGCAAGGTTAGCTATCATGCCTCAAGAGCCCTCTGTCTTGTTTTTTGAGGCAAGTTCTTTCTGATTGGGACCTGGGACTCTAATTAGCCTAGGCTGATTGGCCAGCGAGCTGAGCCCCAAGGTCTGCCTCTCTAGAGCTGGACAAGTGCACGTCACAGCACCTGACTTTGAAATGTGTCTTAAGGATCAAACTCAGGGCCTCATGTTTGCAAGGCAAATACTTTCCCAACTGAACTGCCAGTCCATGAAGACTTCTTTACAGTCAGAACCATTCAGAAAGGGAAGAACACTGCCTCAGAGTGACGGTTTCATTGGAGTGGGTTGGGCAGGTGTCATGACTGGTGTGGGGATGTTTCCAGATATGATAGAGGTGGACGGGGCACTAAGAGTGATTCTGAACTTCCAAAGTTGTATTTCCCTGCATTTCATTTGTTAAGTTACAAAAAGATCTTTCATTTAAACTCTCTCCTTCCTGCTCAGATTAGCAGTGTGTAAAACTTACTGAAGAAAAAACACGGCAATGAGATTCCAATTCAGATCACGTACCACTCATTCTATGTGTTTGGTTATAAATAGAAATATCCTATTGACTGGGGATGTGGCTCCAGTTGGTGGAATCCTTCCCTGGTGTGCATAAATCCCCGGACTCCTTCCTCAGCACCAAATAAAACTGGGTGTGGTTGTGTGTGGAGCAGGGAGGATTAGAATTTCAGGGTTAGCCTTGATTGCATAGCAAATGAGAGGCTAGTCTGGGGTACATGAGACCTTACCTCGAAAGAATGGAAAGAAAGAATTCCATTAGGGAACAGCAGCTCTTAATACATGAAAATGTTTTGTTTGTGTGTCTGTAGATCTGAATTTTCCTCTTTCGTCCTGTTTCTTTTTAATGTATGACCTTAGTTCTGATTGTTGATTTTATTGGTTTAATTCTGTGGGAGGAGTTTTCTGTGTGTGTTTTGGGATTTGAGTTTGAGACCACATCTTGGCTGGTGTTGTCACCCATCACCTTTTGTCTGTGGTCGCTCTGACCAGACATGTTTGGGCCTCAGATGAATCTGTTCTACTCCATTCATGATGCTGACACTGTTAGTGGCTCCTGAGGACATCACTTAGGGATGTCAAGACATCTTCTCCTCCGAGAAACCGGATGGGTGTCAGTGAGTGACCATGACTCCACCTTGTTTATCAAGGACACTGGCTTTTCAAGTGTGTGGCTACATAAAGTCCAGGCAGGCTGTGGGCTGCTTCGGGGTGACCTTCTTTTTGTTCCGGCTTGGACCATCAATTACTGACTGTCGTGCCATTTTGACTGTTGAGGCACCAGTCCTAAGTACCTGATTTGTGCTTATCATGTTCATGGTAACAGCTACCTGGAGTTGCAAATACCAACCAACATCAGCATATCTTTTTTTTTTTTTTTTGGTTTTTCGAGACAGGGTTTCTCTGTGTAGCTTTGCGCCTTTTCCTGGAACTCACTTGGTAGTCCAGGCTGGCCTCGAACTCACAGAGATCTGCCTGGCTCTGCCTCCCGAGTGCTGGGATTAAAGGCATGCGCCACCACCGCCCGGCTTACATCAGCATATCTTTAGTTGTGACTCTCCCAAATCTTCACACACGAAAATGACAAGTTTTTCCCTCTTATTTCTTATGTATATCAAAGCCGGGATACCACGCTGATTTAACCCCTGTGCAGGTAAGGTTAATTATGTAAATTTTATTTAGAGTAAATAGGGGATGTTATAACCTCTCTGTCCTAAACATGGAGGCTGGAGATTTCTAGGGCTTTCATTTTGTTTTAAGTTCCTATAACCCACCAAACCTAAGAATGAAACCAAACTGAAACTTCTCAATTTTGAAATCAAAAGCTTCTTTGAATCTAGATTCAAGTTTAGTAAAAAGAAGACATGATACTTCACAAAAATCGGTGGGAGGGAAGGTTTCTGTGGGGGGCAGTGCGAAGCAAAAGCCAGATTTAGGAGAAATCAGCAGAGCAGGAAAATCTTACCTTTTCAAATTCTTTTCAGAAAACTTACGTTTAGCTGGGCAAATTCTTCTTGGCCATTATCTTGAGACAGGAGTTTGTCACAGTCCCTGCCTGTCTCCCAGGTGCCGGGACTGCAGATGGATGCAACACTCCTGGCTTAGAGGGGCAGAGCAGACTAACCAAAGGCCCAGCGCTGTGGGAGGATACTCCAGGACTCCCATCCCCATCAGACTGTCTTCTCCGGCCCTAGCTTTCTTATGCAGATAGATAGTTTGGTACCAAGGAAAAGTCCGTCTTCAAGATCTGAGAGATGAGTCAAAGGACCCTCTTCCTTTTGGGACTCCGCATTGCTCTGGACCTCATCAGCATCTACTCAGCCCCAACTGTTCTGTCTTCTACTCTTAAATCTCTCCCTTTATCTCAGCCTCTTCCACCCTATGCCACACACCTGGAAAAAAAAAATACATAGGGAAAACATCATATGAAGCAGGGCTTGGTGGCTCACGTGTGTAAACCCAACACCTGGGAGGCAGAAGGCAGGAGGAACAGAGAGATATCCTTGACTACATAGTAAATCTCAGGCCAGCTTAGGCTACATTATGAGACCTTGTCTCAAAGGTCCTCTTCTGTCAAAAAAGAAAGAAAATGCTTTGTGAAAAAGGAGCCAAAGCCAAGTATCTAGAAAATTTGTTCTAAGCCTATAAATTAGTGAAAATATGTGTCTGGGATGAATGAATAGATGTGAAAAATTAATAAAAATTTTGTAAGCATATAATTAGAACATCATATGGAGGGTGATTATGTATGTAGGTTCCAGGAAAAAGAAACTGCTATGAATTATGCATTAAAGTGAAGCTAATGGAACCTAGGAGATTTTTCATACAAAGTAGCAAATACAGATCACTGCTATAATCTTGGAGAGGAAGGTAACACAAGCAAAAAATAGACAGCAAAGCTCCAGAGGGACTCAGGAAGGAAAAAACTGACCAAATATTATTTTTATTTATTTACTTTATTATTATTAGTTTTTGAGACAGGTTTCACTCCATAGCCCAGGCTGGTCTGGAACTCACAGAGCTCCACTTGCTTCTGCTCCTGAGTGCTGAGATAAAGGTGTGCACCACCACACCTGGCTAAACCTTGTTTTTAATGCTAACAGCAGTCTTGGTTATTCTCGGCTAGCGTGGTGGTTTCAGATCTAAGCGTATGCCTCCAACACTGAGTGTGGCTGCTGCTCTAGATGTCTCCGCAGTCTGAGAGGGCAGGACCAAGATGATGCAGCTCACGCTGGACTCGTCTGCTTTCCTTGGAGACATCTTTTATGTTTTCATCGTGTTTATTTGGATACTTGTAAGAGTCTCCTGAGCAATGCAGCAGAGTGTCTTTGGTAGCAGGACATAAGCTTGTCGTTTTGCTTTGACTCATGAAAAAAGGAGCACATTCAAGCAAGACTGTGGATGCAACATGTGCTCATTAAAAACACCCCAACACCGACAACAGAAATCTGCACTGGCGACATTTAGCTAACTGTGAGTTGTGTTCTGCAATCCAACTCTCACCATTTTCTTGTTTTACCCAAACGATGTTGCATTTCACATGAAGTTGGATATTTTCAGGTATTGTGAGTTGCCGAGTATGTGATGACCATTCACTGTTATCACAAAACAGCCTACTGCTGATATCACAGAAACTGTTTCTTGGCTGCTAAGAAAGTTCACTATAAAAGTTTGATTGCTGCTCAAGTTTAATGGCTTATTAGATACTTAGAATTTTTTAAATATTACAAAGCCAAGGTTTGTGTACTAAACCTTTATTTGAAAGGTTAGAAAGCAATATATCATGATCAGAAAAAAACAGAAATATGAAGTCACTAATAGTAAAATGAAGGAAAATTAGCTGGACCATTGAAAGCTAAGAGTAACAAGGGGCAAAACTGAGTACACACATCCTAGGGGCGGTGTTGCTAGAGTTTTCCGGGGCAAAACTGAGTACACACGTCCTAGGGGCGGGGCAAAACTGAGTACACACGTCCTAGGGGCCGGCCACCGGTGGGTCCAGTTCCTCCCTCCATGCACTGAAAGCGAAGGAACTCCTTTTAAAAACTAAGAATCAGCCAGACCTGGTGGCGCACACCTTTAATCCCAGCATTTGGGAGGCAGACAGAGGCAAGCGGATCTCTGTGAGTTCGAGGCCAGCCTGGTCTATAGACAGAGTTCCAGGACAGTCAGCACTGTTACACGGAGAAACCCTCCCTCAAGCAACAACAACAGAACCCAAAACAAAGCATTGCAGCACATGGGAGGCAGAGGCAGGTGGATTCCTGGGAGTTCCAGGCCAGCCAGAGCTATGTAATGAGATCTTATGTTAAAACCAAACCAAACCAAAAACCACCCCTGAGAAATAGCATGTAGACTCTGCTCTCTGTTGCTCTAGTTTCTGCCATACAATTTTATAATTAACTGATTAACTAAATTTGAATTACGGAGACCTGAACTTACATGTAAGGACTGAACTATATCCCTAGACCTACTATTATTTTTACTACTACTATAATTATTATTATTTTTGATTTTGACACAAGGTCTTAATAAGTTGCCTAGCCCATCCTTGAACTGATGCTGTAGCCCAAGCAAGATCTGAACTTGGAATCCCTCTGTCCTAGCTTCCTGAGCAGCTGGGATTACAGGACCATCAGACAGATCCATAATTTGGAATTTAGAAAGCAGAACCTATCTCAAATAAGACAGGCCCATCTTCTAGAAGAAAGAACAGATAGAATTGTTTTTTGAGAAGAATCTTCTTCTTACATAAAAATTCTGCCAAATGAAGTAAAAAAATTTTCCAACACCTCTGAAACTCATTAAGGAGCTTCACAGTAGCTGTGAAGCAGAAGGATTGTTGGAACCATGTTTGAGTAAAACAAGATGGTAGACACTCACTCCATGAACGTAGATTAATTCACAGTTTCCATCATAGTCATTCAACATCACTGCAATGATGAAGCAAGAAGTCTTGAAGATTGTATGAGTCAGGGTTCTCTGGAGTCACACAACTTATAGAATGAATCTCTCTCTCTCTCTCTCTCTCTCTCTCTCTCTCTCTCTCTCTCTCTCTCTCTCAGGAATTTATTGGAATGTCTTACAGGCTGAAGTCTAATGGCTAGCTGTGAATGAAAAGTCCAAAAATCTAGTAGCTGCTCAATCCCACGAGGCTGAGTGTCTCAGCAGGTCTTTAGTATATGCTGGAATCCCAAAGAAGTAGGCTCTAATGCCAATGTGGCCTAGATAAAAGGTGTGCCTTCCTGCCTCAAGATCTGGATTAAAGGCATATATCTTTGAGCCTCAAGAGCTGGATCACAAGTGTGCCCTCCATTTCTGGATTATAGTTCATTCCAGATATAGTCAAGTTGACAACCCAGAATAGCCATCACAAAGATACAAAGATTGGCCTGTGACTACTAACCAGAAGATACCTGTTTATACAAATGATCTGTTGCCTAAATATGGGTGATACATACAGCAAAATGTGAGGAAATTAACATGGAACTGTGAAGGAAGATGTTAGTCCCCTAGAGTGGTATTAGGACAAGACATCATGGAAATTCATCAGCGTCATTGCATCAAACTATCTTAAGTACTCAGTGTAATATCCCAGGCCAGTCAGATGGAGGCAGTCCCTCAGTTGAGATCCCCTCTTCCCAGGTATGTCAAGTTGATAGTCAGGGCTAACTCTGACATATGGTAGCACCAGAGCCCGTGCTGTTTAAACAGAGAGCCGAGGAGGCACGGGGCTGAAGGGGACTCATGCTAAACCAGTAGGGTTAGAAATGAGAGCATGCTGGGTCCCATTGGGCCATGCTTCCCAGATGTGGCAAAGCTTACTGACTAGTTCCCCACAAGAAACACGGCAAGGCAGACCACAGGAGCAGCAGTTTCAACCCCATAATGTGTAGGGTCAGCGCAAGCAGGGGCTGGCCAGTGTCACAGAAAAATCCTTCATTTTTATCTCTTTGGCCCCGATAGATGCATCTAGTCTTTTCTGTTTGAAAACAACACGTTTAGTAGTGAAGCAAAAAGGCAGAGCTGGCACCAGTGATACAGGAACTGGCTCCTGGTCCAAGAACATCAGCATCAGCTGGGAGCTTGTTTAAAATTAACACCCATGGTCCTGACCCAGGCCCCAGGGATCAGCAACCTGGGAACTCCCATTTTCTAACCTGTTCTTTATGTGCATTGTTCAGAGTTCACTAGAAGAACACAACTATGGAACTCCCATTTTTCTCATGTGTATTGCTTAGGACTCTCTAGAACAGAACAGAACTATAGAATGAGCATATGTTACTAAAGGGGGTTTATTAGATTGGCTTACACGCTTCTGGTTGGGTTGTCCAACAGAAGCTATCTGCATACTGGAACAGTGGGGGCGTGGTAGCAGCTCAGCACATGAAGCTGGATGCCTTGGCAGTCCTAATTCAGCACCAGAGGCTGGAGGATTCCCGGACAGCCACTATCACTCACTCCATAGGAGAAAGCCAAAGAGGTGAAGTTTGAGGCCAGCAGGAGACGGATGTAGTAATGGCTGTGGACAACAGAGGCTGAGGGAGAAGCAGAAGCAGGCGGGCACACTGCTTGTTTTCTCGGACAAACTCTTTGTAGCTGAGTCAGCTGTGGAAGGTACCACCCAATGGGAGGATGGGTATTAATCCTCTCTGGAAACAGCCTCACAGGGGAGCCCAGAAGCATTCTTTTAGATCCTTAGTCCTGTCAGGCTGATAACCAAGAGTAGCCATAGCATTAGGTAACTCTCACACATGCTAAAATTTGAGAGGTGTTGGGTAATACCCCACAACTACATTTACCACTCTCACAGCAGAAATACCTTCTTTATGAATCTCTATAAAACAATTAGCTCTTAAGGCAGTGGCTGCGGGACACATGTGGCTACTGAGCACTTCACGTGTGGTAGGTCCAAATAAAAATGTGCTGGGATTTGATACACTCAGGCTTTAAATATAAGAAATAATTTAAATATAAGAAAGAAATGTTGGGTTTGGAAAGATGGCTCAGCAATTAGCAGCATGGGCTGCTTTTGCAGAGGACCAGAGTTCAAACCCTAGCACCCATGTCAAGCGGCTCAAACCAACTGTAACTCCAGCTCCGGGGATCTGATGCCCTCTTCTGGCACCAGTAGAAACTGCACCCAAGAGTACCCAGCATGGCAGCACCAAATCTTTTTTTAAAAGAAGGGCATGAAAAAGGGCATATAAAATACAGTGTACCTTGTAACACTTTTTATGTTGGCTAGATGTTAAAACATTATCATATATATTGGAGTAGGAAGAATATATCACTTAATTTCAGCACAGTTGTCTTACTTTCTGTGTGTACGTGGTGTTTGTATGTGTCCATGTGCACATGGAGGTCAGAGGTCAATGAACATCACTGTCCACTGCTCTCCACTTATTGTATGAGACAAAGTCTCTTTCTGAGCTCACCAGCTTGTCTAGATGAGCTGCCCAGAGGCACTGGAGTGTCTTTCTTACCCCCGCTTCCTCTATTGTCTGCACACACCCTCCCAGACACACCCAAAGGTGAGCCTCACAAATGTCCTGGGCACTTCTTACTTCGGGCAGGGTCACAATCAAACACCATAGTTATATTAAGCTTTGTCAGTTCACTATTAAAATTTTTGACTAATCGTCCTAACAAAAAATGGATGTCCTATAGATCTGTCGATCTGTCGCCTGCAACCCACTTCAGTTGGCCGCTGACAAGTGATGACAAGGTGTCCCAACCTTCCTGGCAGTTTACACAAAGATTGGGGAATGATCCCTGTGCCTTTGGAGTCAAGTCTCCTCGAGTTTCAGAATCAATTGGATCTTTCCCATCAATGGTGTTACAGTAACGGACATCTACAATAATGGGCAATAAGACTTTGTCCATAGAGACTTCTGGGTGGAATCTGCCTTACAATGTTAGTTCCAACCACAAAATTCTCAGGGTTCATCTTCATAAAGGAGGCATTTAAAAACCACAGGAAAATTTCTAGAGATCTTCCAAACAGGGTTGGACATGGACGTGGGAAACAATAGCTGCTTGCACATAAAAGTATTTTTGCAGCGTCCCCTCAGGTGACATCATAGAGGATACTGCCCGTGGGCCTTTATCATCTCTTTAATTCATCAACTCTTCAGGAAAGCCAGCTTCACTTGACACCGAAGAGTTCCCAGGACTTGACGGTGCCTGTCTCTGTATTTCCATAGCTTACTTAGAATCTCACCTGACAGAAAATGAAAAGACCTGATGTCTAATGATAGTCTTTTCTACCCAGGACACACTAGCTTAGAAGGTTTAAGCTGAAGAGAGAAAAAACCTTCCTCTTAGTAGTAGAAATGTAGGGAGATATGACACCCCAACCCCCATGCCTAGCCAGCAGCCAAAAGCATCCACATAGCTCTAGTCTCAGACCCAAATTAAAAGCATCAGCTCAGCCTGCCCGTGGTAAGATTTCACTACAGTAAATGTGTGGTAGCCACATGCAGGTAATGCGGTCTGACAGTGCTGCTGTCACCATGGAACTGTCGTGTCTGAGCTGGTTTCTTAACCCCACAATGATGTCCACTATGACTCTTCACTCTGGGTCACACTGATTGTGATGGTAATGATATACATAACAACAGATGATACAAAACACAGGCAGCAAATTCTTACCTGTGAGTGTGCACTGTGGATCTGCCACAGAGACCCCATGACTCCCAGTTCCTGTGGCTCACACTTTGGTGTGTTGTCTTCCTTGACTGTGTGTACAACATGTGACTTGTGCGCAATCAATGCAGTGTGTCAAGAGTGATGGGATGCCACTTCCTCCCTCAGGCTACCTTACAGGGCAAGAGGGACAGTCACCCAGCGATGACACTGTTACACAAACTTGTTCTTAGCAAAGGTGTTCCTTGTTTGTTGACCCTCCATGATGAGACATGCCAGGTAAGGAGTGTTCTGTGTCATCTTCCAGGGATTTCCCAGGGGACAGAGGCTCAGGTTTGCACAGTGAAATCTGCTCCCTTAACACACCTGTAATGGCCTTTTTTCTTTTCTAGGTTACCTCCCAAATTCATCAGTGATTCCTAGCATCTCCTCCCAAATAAATGACCTTTTTCCCTCCCAGGGTCTGCTTATGGATGAAACCTGCCAATGCAGGAGACATTGTCCATATTAGATGGACGCAGAAACTAACCTAGAAGGACAGAGACAATCACAGAGATTGGCCTTTAATTTCTTAACATTGAAATGTATTTTTAAAATGTGTGTGTGTGTGTGTGTGTGTGTGTGTGTGTGTGTGTGTGTGTGTGTGTGTGTGTGTGTATTGGATCTCCTGAGCTAGGGTTCCAGGCGGCTGTGAGCTACCCAGTGAGAATCAAACCCCAGTCCTCTGCAAGAGCAGCAAGTGCTCTTCATTCCAGAGTCGTCTCTCCAGCCCTGTAGCCACAAAGATTAACCACAGCCAGGTTTTGGCTGCAGCAATGAGGAAGGGAGGTAGGTAGGTAGGTAGGTAGGGAGGGAGGGAGGGAGGGTGGAGGGAGGGAGGGAGGGAGGAGGAGAAAGAAAATCTCCACCTGTAAGAACAGCTTTGTCCATGTGAAGTGTTTTTTCTTTGTCCTGTCTGCAGGCAAAGCTTGATGAAGGTGTCAGGAAACTCTTGGGATGCATGCTGCCAAATACTGCACAAGAGGCTAACCGTTCATGTTGGCTTACAGCGTGAGGCGGTACGCGGTCTATCATGGTGGGGAAGTCGTGGCAGAATTCACGAGTGCGTGCAGCTGGGAGGATAAGAGCTCACACTGTTCTCACAGAGGCCTGGGGTGCAGTTCCTAGCACCTACCTTGGGGGACTCAGAATAGCCTACAAATCCAGCTGCAGGGCTCTGATGCCCTCTTCTGGCCTCTGAAGGCTCCTGCACACACACACACACATACACACACACACACACACACACACACACACACACACACACACACACACACACATAAAAAAATAAATCTTATAAAATGTGATATTCAACAAAACTATAGAAGTTCAAGGTGGGAAAATGATATTTAACATTAAATATATGATGCTTAAAGTCTCATTCAAGCTGGACGGTGGTGATGTACACCTTTTTATCCCAGCACTCGGGAGGCAGAGCCAGAACTCTGTGAGTTCAAGGCCAGTCTGGTTTACAGAGAGAGTTCCAGGACAGCCAGAGCTACACAGAGAAACTCTGTTTTGAAAAAACAAAAACAAAAACAAGAAGACATACCAAAACAAAAAGTCTCGTTTACTATCATTTTGAATTTATCTCTTTGGAATAGATATTTTACATACCACACCCCATTTGGTCCTTACCATTGCCATTTTTCTTTTTCTTTTTCTTGAAAATATGTTGTTTTGAAACGTGCTACAAACCACAGACCCAGAAAAGGTAAGTAGCAAAGAGTGCTCAAGGGGGGAACGGATGAATCTCCCTGCGAAGGGGAAATAGAATAGATTATTGCCAATGGATGGGGGAGGGGTCTGGAAGGGGGACGGGGATGGGAACAGAGGGATTGGATGGGGGAGGATGGAGGGAGAGAGCACTGGGAGAGACAACTGGAATCAGGGGTATCTGCCAGATGAGCTAGAAACCTAGAGCAACAGAAACTCCCAGGAATCTATGAGGGTAACCCTAGCTAAGACTCCTAGCAATGGGGGACATGGAGCCTGAACTGGCCATCTCCTGTAACCAGGCAAGGCTTCCAGTGGAGGGTCTGGGATACCAACCCAGCCACAAACCCTTCAATCTATAATTTGTCTTGCCTACGAGATGTGCTGGGGTAAAGATGGCACATAAATTGTGGGAGTGACCTGTAGATGTAACTGTCTTTTTAAATAAGAAACACAGAGCCAATTCAGAGATGAAAGCCAAGAGGTCAGAGCAATAGCTAAGAGCTGAGATTAAAAACCTTCCCTTCACTGCTCCTGTTGTCCTACCTCTCCGCAAGAGAGCTACTTCCTGTGTGTTTGTGCTTTTTATTGACTTTCTATTCTGCCTTCTCATTGGTTGTAAACCCAACCACATGACCTCCTCATCACTGCCCGTCTGTACAGACCTCCAGGTCTTCTATGGTTGGTATTGAGATTAAGGCGTGTGTCTCCATGCTGGCTTGTATCCTTGAACACACAGAGATCCACCTAGCTCTGCCTCCCAAGAGCTGGGATTAAAGGCGTGCACCACCACCGCCCAGTTTCTGCTACGGCTTGCTATTAGCTCTGACCCCCAGGCAACTTTATTCATTAACATACAAATAAAATCACATTTCAGTACAATTAAAATATCACCACAGTGACCAGCTGATGACTGGCACAGATGGAGACCCATACTCTGAGAGGAAGCTCACCCCTGAGGGCCAGGACCCAGAAACAGGATACCCCAATGACGTAGGATAGAACCAAACACAAGTGGGAAAAAAAGTCAATGAAATGATTCCTAATGATGGTCTGTTGTACTCATAGATTGGTGCCTAGCCCAACTGTCATCAGAGAGGCTTTGCCCAACAACAGATGGAAACAGATGCAGAGATTCATAGCTCAACATTAGGCAGAGCACGGGAATCCTGAAGAGGGGGAGGAAAGATTGTAGGAACCAGTTGTGTCAAGAGTCCCACAAGAAAACCCACAGAACCAACTAACCTGGGCTCATGGGGTTCACAGAGACTGATTTGACAACCAGGGAGCCTGCTTGGGACCGATCTAGGCCCTCTGCATCTATGTTACTGTTGTTTAACTTGATCTTTGTGTGGACTCCTAGCAGTAAAGGGCGGGGGGTGGGATGTCTCTGACTCTTGCCTGATTTTGGGACCCATTCCTCCTGCTGGATTGCCTCATCCAACCTTAGTGGAGGTGTGTGTGTGTGTGTGTGTGTGTGTGTGTGTGCGCGCGCGCGCGCGCGCGCGCCTGGTCTCAGTGCAACTCGATATACCATAGCTGACTGATACTCACGCCTGCCTGTATCTGAAGAGAAACAGTGGAGGAGGAGTGGATGGGAGGAGCTGAGGGGAAATGAGGGGAGGAATTGGGAGGAAGGGAGGGAGAGAAAACTTTGGTTGGGATATAAAAACAAATAATTAAACAAACAAAAAGAAAAAAATATTTTTTCACACGATATATTTTGATCACAGTTTCCTCTCACCCAACTCCTCCCAGATCCTTCTCACCTCCCTGTCCACTCAAATCCACAGCCTTTCTTTCTCTCTCTCATTAGAAAACAGGCATTAATAAAATAAATAAATAAAAACAAACCAGAATAGGACAAAATAGACAAAAAATAAAAAAGAGCCAAAGAAAAGCACAAGAAACACATACAAATGCAGAGATACACACATTCACACACACAGAAATCACATAAAAACATAAAACTGCAACTATAATATATAAGCAAAAGATCTGTAAGATAAAAAAAAAAACAAAAAAAGGACATCCCAGACAAAGCATTATGAGACAAACAAAACAAAAACAAGAACAAAAACAAAAAACCTTCCAAAAATACCATTCGTTTGTCTCGTGTTGGCCATCTACTGCTGGGCACGGGGCCTCCATTAGGTGTGGTTTATCGATTCAGTGAGACGCCGTTGGAGAAGGCCAATTCTTCCTTTGCAGTGGTTATCAACTGGAGATAGCTTCTGGGTTAGGGCTGGGAGTTTGTGTTCACTTCCCCTCTCAGTGCTGGTCCCCATCTGGCTTAGACTGGTGTGGGCCCTGTGCATGCTGCTACAGTCTGAGTTCTTGTGTGTCAGTGTTGTGTCTAGAAGGACTTGTTGCCTTGGTGTCCTCTGTCTCCACAGTCTCTTACAATCTTCCCACCTCGTCTGCAGAATTCCCTGAACCCTGAGGGGAGGGATTTGATAGAGGCATCCCATTTGGGAATGAGTGTTCCAAGGTATGACTTCATTTTTTAAGATAAGAAAATAAACTAGGTGGTGGTGGTGCACTCCTTTAATCCCAGCACTCAGGAGGCTGAGGCAGGTGGAGCTCTGTGAGTCTGAGGCCAGCCTGGTCTACAGAGATAGTTCCAGGACAGCCAAGACTACACAGAGAAATCCTGTTTCAAAACCAAAAACTAAAAACCAACAACAAACAAACCCCAAAACAAAAAAACAAAGAGAGAGAGAGAGAGAGAAAATAAAGTTAGAGTCAGGTGACCTCCTCAGTGTCACAGCTATGATATCAACAGGGTCAGATTTAGAATTTGTTCCTGCAATTTCCACTTGTCTTTTTATTTCTTTGAGCAGCCACACTGTTCCAGTTCGCTTTCCTGTTGCTGATGATAACCACTCTGACCAAAAGCAGCTCAGGGGAGGACAAGGTTTATTTCAGCTTACACTTCCTGGTCATAGGCCATCACTGAGGGAGTCAGGACAAGAACTCGAGCAGGGAGGAATGCTGGTTACTTGCCACTCACCGGCTGGTGCTTAACCATTCTCAGACCTCGCCACCTAGGGATGATGCTGCCCAGTGGAATGAGTCATCCCACATCAACCGTCTGTTAAACAACTGCTCACAGACATGGCTACAAGGCCAATCTGATGGAGGCAAGTCTTCAGCTGAGGTTCTTTCTTCCTAGGTGTATCAACTACTTATTTATTTATTTGCTTATTAATTAATTAATTTAATGCTGTAGTAAAACACCATGATCAAAAGCAACTTACAGAAGAAAAGTGGCTTTGGCTTACAGCTCCAGAGGGATGAGAGGCCCTTGTGGCAAGGAGACGGTGGCTGTTAGCGCGCATGTGGAAGGAGCAGGGAGCTGAGCAATTACATCTTGAACTGCAAGAACAAAGTAGAGAGAGTGAACTGGGATCGGCGCAAGACTAGAGTCTCTCAAAGCCTGCCCTCCAGTGAAGCACTTCCTTCAGGAGGACACCAGTACCTCCTCAAACAGCACGACCAACCGGGGACCAAGTGTTCAGATGCCTGAGCCTGTGGGGACATTTCTCATTGAAACCATTATACCAGGTGATGTCAGATTGTGTCAAGTTGACAGTAAGACCAAACAGGACACTGTGGTTTATATATATTTAACTCTTTGGGGGCCCACCTCCCAAATAAATACATGGAGACTTATTCTTACTTGTAATGCCTGGCCTTAGCTTGGCTTGTTTCTAGTCAGCTTTTCTAACTTAAATTATCCTGTTTCTCTTTAACTACATTTTGCCTCTGGGCTTTTTACCTTTCTTTATTCTATATCTCTTTCTTTCCTTCTTACTCCGTAGCTGGCTGGGTGGCTGGGTGGCTGGGTGGCTGGGTGGCTGGGTGGCTGGGTGGCTGGGTGGCTGGGTGGCTGGGTGGCTGGGTGGCTGGGTGGCTGGGTGGCTGGTCTCCTTCTCTCCTCCTTTTCTCGGTCCTCCTCTCTCTCTTCTTCTATTTATTCTCTCTGCCTGCCAGCCCTGCCTATCCCTGTCCTGATTCACTATTGGCCATTCAGCTCTTTATTAGACCAATCAGGTATTTTAGAAGCAAAGTAACACAGCTTCACAGAGTTAAACAAATGCAACATAAAAGAATGTAACACATCTTTGCATCATTAAACAAATATTCCACAGCATAGATGAATGTAACACATCTTAAACTAATATTCCACAACAGGACACTATCCCACAAATAACTTGGAGGTAAAAAAGGTAATGCCTGATCTCCTCTGGGATTCCTTCTGGAATTGTTGGGGGTGGCTTCTTTTCTTTTTCCATAGTGTGTCTGTTGGGATTGAGTTCTATGGTAGGATGACTCACTGGACTTGAACAAAGTGTAGCTCTAGTTGATTTTGAACAAAACTAGAACTGAGGCCCAGCGGCTGTGAGGAACTCCCAGAGGAGCTCAGGAGTTACGTGTCTTACATGGAGTTATTTGTTCTATATTTTCTGGGCCATAAACTTCTGCCATACAATTTGTGGGTAAAGTTACTTGAACAAAGAAAGACACCAAAAAGCAACTGGTGCCACATTGAAGTAATGACCTAGCCTTCTTAGTTCAGGGATTGCAGACGTGTACTACCATGCCTCCTCCCAAGCCATTTTCTTTTAATCCCTACTTCCTACCTGATGTCTAAATAAGTTCAGCAAGAGAACACAGGTATTTCTTTGGGCCATTATTTATTGTCTGTCTACTATTCCCCAGTGCTTGGTATTGAGGATCTTAGACCCTTAACTTTCAAGGCATCTGTCTACACACTCACCCAACCCGAAATATACTAAAAAACCTCCCAATGGGTTGTAGACAAAGGGCAGTCGGGCACTGCCTGACAGACCCCCTCCAAGCCCTGCATATCTTGTCACCACTGACCAGCAGGATGCCAGTGTGTCACACATTATTCTGGGAGCAGAGCAAGACCCATCAGGTTGGTGGGTAATCAAGAAACAGTGTTATGAGAGCTGACATCTTATGAATAATTATTTTAAAAATCTGTTCCCTGCTCTTCCTTCACCTCCAGATGGGCGAGTTGTTTCTATCAAGCTGCACAAGCTGCCATGAGTTTGAATAAGGTGCAGGTCGCCTCATGCTTTAGTATGAACTGTATGGTGCCGTTTATGGCCCAAAGGGTGTGCAACTCGGTGTAAGACAGGTAACTCTTGTCCTCTCTGGGAGTTCCCAGAGTTTCGGGGCCTCAGTTCTTTTTCTGATTTGCGGCAGTGTCTGCTGGCGTTACGTTTGGTGCCTAGGATGCTACGCTGATTGGTGTTGGCCATCTTGACTCAAGTTGTCATCACCTGGTGGATGGAACCTCAGCTGAGGAGCCGCTTCCGTCAGACTGGCCCATGGACACGTCTGTACAGCATTGTCTCGGCTTTTGGTTGACGTAGAAGAGCCAAACCCACTGTGGGCAGGCGAGCCTGGGAGGTATAAGAAAGGTGGGTGAAGGTGAGCCCGAGAGCAAGCAAGCTCATGAGCAGAGCTTCCTCATGGTCTCTCCAGAGATCTTCGCAGAGACGGTGGTTAAATCATCAGGAAGACGTTGACCTCCTGAATAGTATCCTCTTTATTCAGCCTATGATATGCAAGGAGTTAAGGGGCAGCTGGGGAAGAAGGCAGAAACAGCACCATAAAAATATATACATTGCGTATAGCATTCAGGTTTATTCAGAAATAAAAAATGCAAAAAATTCAATAAATCCGTACAGTACAGTAGATCTCAATATGTTGCCCGAAGATCATTGGCACAAACAGATCCCTGGTCCCCACTGCAGAATTGGAGGGAGTGAGGACGGGAGGGAGAGAGAGAGAGTATGTGTGTGCATGTGCATGCATGCACGCTCAGGCATGTTTAGGACCCAGTCCCAGGAGCTGGAACTTGAGGCAAATTGAGCTGTTTTCCCAAATGGATTCTACACAGGTGATAATGGTTCAAAATAAACAAAAATCAATAAAACGCACAACTGCAAGCATGTGGCTTGCAGGTGGCTCTATGCTCAGCCCCCGGCTGAGTGTTGTGATTCCCAAACTCATGGTGTGATGGGAACACCTCCCAGAGTCGGCAGTGCAGCTGGAGTTGAAGCAGCCTGTCACTGGAGGGGGAATTCCTCCCTACCCACAATGCCCCCAACGCTGCCATCTGCCCTCCTGTGCCTCAGTGTCCTCTTGGGCCATCTGAAGATCCCTACAGTGACAGGGCAGTGTCATGATGGGATCTGAGAGACTCAATATCGAGTCACACAGTGGCTCAAGAGAGGCTTCACTCAGGCTTTAAAGCCAGGGCCTGGGGATGTGTCCTCAGAATGGTCATAAAGTCACCTGTGGGTGACTCAGGCCTTCTCCGGGAGGCTAAGAGGCTTTCGAGTCTAGGGTGCTCAGCTGTTCTGCTTGATCTGGGACATGAGACCCTCAGGGTATTTAAAAACTCTTTAGCCTGGTGTACACATTAATTATTTTATCAGGGCATCTTCACATGTGTGTCATTATCCTTGGCTCTCGTTCACACTTCTCCCTCATCCCCTCCCCGTGTATGTGCCCCTTGCCCCTCACCAGCTGGTTCCCTTTCTTCTCCCGGTTAGCCCCAACTTCTGCTTGTGTGTGTGTGTGTGTGTGTGTGTAGGCTTATATGTGTATGTGTTCCTGTGTGTACAGAGTGATGTGTGTGTGTGTGTGTTCATCTCTGTGAATATACTATGCATGTGCATATGTGTGCATGTAGGGACCAGAGGACAATGTCAGGTGTGTTTCTCAGGTGCTGTCCACCATGTTTGTTGACATAGGGTCTCTTCCTGGCCAGGAGGCTGGCCGGCTAGTGAGCTCTAGAGATCCGCCCTTCTCAGCCTTCTAAGGGCTGAGATTGCAGGCATGTGACGTCATGCCTGGATTTTTAAAAAATGGGTTCTGGGGATCAAACTCTGATCTCATTCTTGCAAGACCAGCACTTTACAGTCTGAGCTGCCCCCTAGCCCCTTCTGCTTCCTCATTACTCACACTCCATTTCCTTCAAGACTTTTCAGCTTCAAGTCCAGGAAACTCTGGCAAATGAGGACAGGTTGAACACTGTAGTCACTTATCGGGCTTTCCGCTGTGGTTGCAGAATCAAATCACCTGCATATTTTGAAAATATGATGCTTCAGCCCCACCCCAGTAAACTGAATTTGGTTTACTGGGAGTGTCTATATTCTCAGAATATATTCCATACTGTTTCTGTGCAGAATGCAGCGTTGGCAGCCTCCTCCCTTCAGCAGGCCACAGAAAGGTCATAAACTTGTTTATCACTGACAGATATAAGGAAAAATAACTGAAGGAAGTCATCCTGAAAGGTGGGTTGGAGAAGGTTGCTTTCCTCGGGGATGGAACAGCTGGAGTGAAGGCAAACAGTTGCGAGGTGGTGGGGCTCCATGGACCAGCATGCCAGCACAGCCCCAGGACCTGTTTGGGGAGACAGATGCTGCTCCCAGAAACCATTTCCACAGATCAGCATCCAGTCCCCACGGCTCCTCTGAAGGAGGAGGCAGAGTGTGCCAAATATGGTGTGATGAGAGCAAATCTCTGTGGAATCAGGTCTTCCTTCGAGCTGCTGGATAGAGTTAGTGCATTCTTGGAGGTTTAGCAGGGCCCCACTTGCCTATTCAAAGAACTGAAGATTTGGAAAAACTAGGAGAAAGAAAACAATCCTGAATTAATGTTCAGAAGAAACAAAGAATGTGGTCTAGTGGTGACAGGATCCCATGTTTCTTCACCCTCTGAGAACAGATCAGAACTGACAGTAACTCTCACTAGTGATTGAGAACTGCACATTAGAGTTCTTCCATGGCGTGCTTTTCTCACATCCATCTACAGTGGCCAACAATCACTCAAAGTGGGAAATATATGTGTGTGTGTATGTAATATATATATATATATATATATATATATATATATTACCACTATGGGATTTTTTTTGTAGTTGAAAAAAACAATAGTACTGAATACATTTTGTGAAAAAAAATCTGCTATTCCTAAACAATTTTCACTTTTTATTTCCACCTTGATCTAAGCTTCCAAGGACAGGCACCAGCGTGAAGACAGGCACCGGTGTGAAGACAGGAGCCAATGTGAAGACAGGCACCGGTGTGAAGACAGACACCAGTGTGAAGACAGGGATCAAACTCTGGTCCATGTTTACAAGGCAAGCACTTTGAGCCAACTGAGCCTTGGAGTATCTGATTTGAGGTGTAAATCTCTCTGAACACATTTGATGTCATGCATGTGGGTATGTATCAGACACAAGCAACTAAAACTTAGAATTCTGCACCACTTTGTTTTTGTGGGTCAAAGTAAAAATGGACATTTTTACTTTTGCAGGTAGGAAGATTCAAACTGACTTTACTCATTCATGCAGCCTGTGAGAATCTAGAGGCAGAAGAGCTGCTGCCGCCTGTTTGGGCCAGTTTGGGGTGTGTGGAGATATGGGGTGGGGACCAATGTTCTGGTATCTAACTCTGTTGTAGTTGTCAGGAGACATTTGGGCTACAGTGACGGGGGAGCTGCAGTGACTAAAAAAAAAAAAGATTTTATTTTTATTTTTAATTATTTGCATATGTCTGAGTGTGGGTTTGTGCACAAGAGTGAAGGTACCTTCAGAGGCCAGAAGAGGGCATTGGATCCCCCAGAGCTGGAATTACAAGTGGTTGTGAGCCAAGTGTAGTATATGCTCTTACCCACTGAGCCATCTCTCCAGCCTCAGCCTTGTTTCTAGACACAGGGTCTCTCACTGACCTGGAACTGGCCAGGTAGGCTAGGCTGGCTGGCCAGCGAGCCTCAGGGTCCACCTGGCCCTACCTCCACAGTACTGAGATTACAAAGCACATGCCACTGTACTTAGCTTTTTTACTTGAGCTCTTTGTATCAAACTCACATTTTCATGCTTGCAAAGCTAGCACTTTACCCAGAACCTTATCCTCCCACAAGTCCTAGTAGGAGCTTTCTGTGGCTAGTCCCAGATAAGGATACTGTGCTGTGGGATGGTCTGTATGTCAAATGTGTTGCTCTGATTGGTCAATAAATAAAACACTGATTGGCCAGTAGCCAGGCAGGAAGTATAGGCGGGACTAACAGAGAGGAGAACAGAGAAAACAGGAAGGCAGAGGGAGACACTGCCAGTCGCCGCCATGACAAGCAGCTTTTGAAGACGCCAGTAAGCCATGAGCCACGTGGCAAGGTATAGATTTATAGAAATGGATTAATTTAAGATATAAGAACATTTAGCAAGAAGCCTGCCATGGCCATACAGTTTGTAAGCAATATAAGTCTCTGTGTTTACTTGGTTGGGTCTGAGCAGCTGTGGGACTGGCGGGTGACAGAGATTTGTCCTGACTATGGGCCAGGCAGGAAAACTCTAGCTACAGTACTGTCTCCCAGCAATAAACATAAGTGACTCAAAAAAGGTTCCAGTCAGAAGGGCAAGGATCCTAAGAGTCAGGGTTAGGCTTAGGGTCATAGCTCTTCACATACACCCATGGTCTCTCTGGCATTTTCCTACTTTGATTCCAAAATCTATCTGCAGAGACAGTGAGCACTGATCTCTTCCCCAAGAACTCATTCTAAGATTTTTGGAAACAGATGCAAACGTAGCCATATACTACGAAGTATTTTGAAAAATGTCATGTTTTTCAAAGAGATACTAGTATAAAATTTCTTGTGATTTCTAAGCCTGGTTACCAGCTTACCATGATGATGACCTGTCACAGGCTGTGATGTTTAAGGTTGTCTAGGAGAAAGACATCTGGAACCAGAAAGACTGACATCCAGATGCTGTGGAAAGGTTCTGGGGAGACTAAAGCTGGCTAAAGAGCAATAAAAACAAAAGCACAAACAGAAAATGGATGGAGAGTGTTCCGTGCTGACAAATTGGTGTGAAACCCTGAAGGTGAGGGGGGAGAAGATAAACCGGGCTCAGCTCACACCAACAAAGGTGTTATAGCCAGAGGAGGCTTCACCCTGGGTAAATACCAGATGAACTAAAGGCCACTGCCAGCGGCTGTGAAGAATGTCACCAGGATGCTGTCTGATGGACCAATGAGTCCTATGAGTGAATGGTGTCCGAGGGAAGGTCAGCCACATTACAATGGTTCACCTGCGGGATGTGGCTGGAGGCACCCACACACGCGCAGGTGCGGGGAAATGTCTCTTCCCTTGCTGTATGCACCAGGACAGCTACCTCCACGCTGTCACGACAAGTATTACACAGACAGCCTGGACCATGCCGGGAAAAGACAGGGAACTGGGGCAGGCAGCAGTGTGTTCTGCAGAGAGAAGGGTGCTGTGCACACGGACTTGTTTTTATTTTATCCTTTTCCGTTTTTGTTCCCAAGACAGGACAGCCTATCGTGTCACCCTGCCAACTAATTTTATTCTGTACTTTGTTTACTTATTTTTTCTTTTTAGACAGGTTTCTCTGTGTAGCCCTGGCTGTTCTGGAACCTACTCTGTAGACCAGGCTGGCCTTGAACTCAACAAAGATCCATCTGTCTCTTCTTCCTGAGTTCTGAGATTAAAGGCATGTGCCACTACGCCTGGCTTATTGTTTTATTTTTTAATTTTAATCCGTGAATTTTGTCCTTTGACAATTTCATACATGTACACACTGTGTTTTGGTTACTTTGTCTCCCTCACCTTGTGTTATCTCCATTCCATTCCTACCAGTCCCTTTTCCAGATTCACGGCTTTTGGTTTGGTTTTGTGACCCACTAGGTTTAGTTATTTTTGAGACATGGTCTCACAGAGTCCAGGCTGGCTTCCAACTCTCTGCGTACAAGGACAATCTTAAACTTCTGCCCCTTCTGCCTCCACTTCCCAAGCACTGGGATTGCATGCATGTGCCAGCACGTATACCTGGTCCTGGGGGTGGACGTCAGGTCTCTGCATGCTAGGTACTCGCTCTACACTCTGAGCTACATTCCCGTCTCCTATTCTAAACATTACTAAGAAGAACAGGACCGGCTCCTTCAAGTGGATTTCCTTGGTCTTGAACCCTGTTGGAGGCTGGCCTGGTGCAGTCCCTCTTCTGACCTCCTCAGGCATCAGGCACACCTGACTCTCCAGTGGGGAAGTCAGGCTGACTGGACCCCTTTGTTGCTCTTTGTTCTCACTGTTGGATTTCTTTCTTGTTTGACATGGATTCAGAGTGTACGTGGCACCTCCACGATGTGACAGGAAAGCAACCCGTCGCCATCTCATGGCTGCTTTTCTGTAGTGAGAGCCACTGTTTCCTGATAAAGTTGAAAATATTAGCTGTTAAGAGGTGATCCCTTTGTTCAGAACAAACCACCAAGCAAACTGACCACTCGGCTAGAGCTTCTCATCTCCAGGCTTACAGGGACCTCCTGTGAGTTGTTAAGCTGTGGGAGGCTGAGGCCCGAGGCTCTGCCTTTATAATTTGGTTCCAGGAGAACCACTTGTTTTTTTTTTTTTTTTGACACAGTTTCTCTGTGTAGCCCTGGCTGTTCTAGAACTCACTCTGTAGCCCAGTCTAGCCTCGAACTCAGAGATGCACCTGCCTCTGCCTGAATGCTGGGATTAAAGGCATGTACTATCACCACTGGGCAGGAGGGCTCTACCTTAAGAGACTAAGATCACAGGGCTTCAGAGACGGATCAATGGTTAGAGTAGAGTACTGACTGTCTCCCAGAGGACCTGCTTAGATTCCCAGCACCCACCTGGTGTCTCAAACCTATTTGTAACTCCAGTTCCAGGGGATCCCTCTTCTGACCTTCTCAGGCACCAGGCACACGTATGGTATACATGCATATAAGCAAGCAAACACTTATGCACATTCAATAAATAAATCTCAAAAAAATTTTGAAAAAGAGACAAGAACCTATATAACCTTTCTGAGTAAATATCTCTAGAATATTCCCTTGAAAATGTAAATAGGCTAGAATATCCAAGACACAAACTCACCTTTTAGATACCACATTATAAAGGAAAAATTCAGAAATAAGATAGTGTAATAATGAAATAAAAACCAAAACCAGTCAGTGGAGAACAGAGAAGCCAGAATCTTACTCACAGGCAGTGAGAACCAAGTGCCTATTAACATGGAGGACGTACAGACAGTTTAGTCAGAATATTGTTAGGACACCTAATTATACAGCCAGAAAAATGTTGTCACAAAGACACAAAAAAGTCCAGATATCTATTAGACCCAATTGTAAGTAATGAGCATGTGATACTAACAAGAGAAAAAAAATCAAGATGCCTCGTGCTTCTAGCTCTGTGCTGTCTAAATACTGTATTTACATGCCCATTTCTCATAAACAAATGATCACCAAAGGTATGATATATAGATTGTAGCTGAAATGCCCCATTGAGAAAAGCAAAAAAAAAAAAAAATCTGATCCCCCCATTCCTTCTCTTCCTCTTCTTTTGTTGAGACAAACCCTCACTCAGCTCAGGCTGGTCTCAGATTTGTGGCCTTCCTCCTGCCTCTGCCTCCCAAATGCTGGGATTAAGGAGTGTATCACCAAACCCAGGCTTCCTTTTTAAAAATCAGACTATACATTTGGGACAATTTTAAGTTTACAGGCAGATGCTGCCCTCCTCACATGTAACCTTGTTGTGGAATACGTTTGTTTTTGCTGTGAAATATTTGTTTAATGATGCAAAGATATGTTGCATTCTTTTATGTTACATTTGTTTGACTCTGTGAAGCTGTGTTACTTTGCCTGTCTAAAACACCTGATTGGTCTAATAAAAAGCTAAATGGCCAATAGCTGAATCCAGGAGAAAGGATAAGTGGGGCTGGCAGGCAGAGAAAATAAATAGGAGAAATATCTAGGCTCAAAAGAAGAAGAAGAAGAAGAAGAAGAAGAAGAAGAAGAAGAAGAAGAAGAAGAAGAAGAAGAAGAAGAAGAAGAAGGGGGAGGCCAGGGCCCAGCCACCCAGTCACACAGCCAGCCACAGAGTAAGAAGAAAAGAAAGATATATAGAATAAAGAAAGATAAAAAGCCCAGAGGCAAAATGTAGTTAAAGAGAAACAGGATAATTTAAGTTAGAAAAGCTGACTAGAAACAAGCCAAGCTAAGGCCGGGCATTCATAAGTAAGAATAAGTCTTCATGTATTTATTTGGGAACTGGGTGGCAGGCCCCCAAAGAGAAAAAAAAACCCCAACTTATAGCCTTCAGAGTTCCACAGTTCCCCACCGAGGAGGAGCTTGCACTGACATGGACTTAGCATTTGTAAGTTTACTTTAGGGGCCACCGTGGATTCTGTATAACTTTATATGATGCTGCCTATCACTGTCACAGCATACAGTCTCTGTGCAGCACCTGTAACACTTCCTTGCACTCTGCTTCTTCATGCCCCCCCCCAATTCCCCATCCCCTGCCCCTGGGGACACTAGGCTCCTCGTCATCTCAGCTTTGACTTCTCTAGAATGTCGAAGTGCTGGCTCCCCATGTGTATGAGTGGTTCAGGCTGGCAGCTCTCTCCCTGTCCCCTGGCTCCCATGTGTATGAGGGGTTCAGGCTGGCAGCTCTCCCCCTGTCCCCTGGCTCCCCATGTGTATGAGGGGTTCAGGCTGGCAGCTCTCTCCCTGTCCCCTGGCTCCCATGTGTATGAGCGGTTCAGGCTGGCAGCTCTCTCCCTGTCCCCTGGCTCCCCATGTGTATGAGGGGTTCAGGCTGGCAGCTCTCTCCCTGTCCCCTGGCCACTCTGCTGCAGGGGGCACTTGTGCACTAGCTAGCCACTCTGGAGTCGTGCCCTTTAAAGGCCTTAGGAGGTGTCAGGCCGTCATCTGCACTGGCCTAGAGTTAGTGTGGGCCTGAACCCTCTGAAGAACCCCTTCCACTTCAGACCCAGGCAGGCTGAGATGCATACCTTACTAAAGACTGACAGACTGCACAGCCACATCCCAGAGTGTGAGAACGCATCACTCCCACGTGCTCCTGAGTGTGGGGGTATTTTTCCCAGCTGTTTTTCTTTACAACAGACAGCCTTGAGAAAGTGGAGCCCACTAAGGAATGGGTGGTGCAGGTAGGCACAGCTCAACACTGCATTAGCACAAAGTGGTTCTTCATTCTTCCCTACCTCTGGGCTCTACGTAGCTTATATACCCTTATCGGAGCTTGCAGTCTTTGGGGGTAACTCTTGCTGATTTACACCCCATCCCATTTTCTTGCAGAAAACAGGACCAAGAGCCCAGGAATCCTCAAGGAGAAACAGAATTTTACTTGTGTCAGTAGTTAACACTCTCTTTCCTTCTCTTTCCCTTCAGCTAGAGAGAGAGAGAGAGAGAGAGAGAGAGAGAGAGAGAGAGAGAGAGAGAGAGAGAGAGGAAGGGAAGGGAAGGAAAGAAAGAGAGGAAGGAAGGAAGGAAGGAAGGAAGGAAGGAAGGAAGGAAGGAAGAAGTTTTGAGAGAAACAAGATGCCCGACTCCCTTGTTGATGCCACCGGCATCACTGTTTCCACGTGGGTGCCACCTTTTCCAGTTCTAACCAGAAGTGGAGTGTGGCTACTTCCACACCTCCTTGGGAAGTTCTTAGATGAGTGCGCCATATCCTGGCTATCATGGCTTCTCTGGCCAGAAGCTCCTTTTCCTAAGCAATTTAATTTTTTTTTCTTAAAAACATGTTTTAATGAGTGACAGTACAAGATGCAGTATGGGCTCCAGTTAGCTTCTAACTGAACCTGGGGTAGACTCTACTGAGCATTGTTTGAGGGTGAGGCTGGTGCCTCTGAGAAGGACAACACGGACCTCAGTGTGAGCTGCTAACAGACAGCTGCTGGCTAGTCTATGGTAGAAAACCTCAAAGCAGAGAAGATTGGCACATACAAGGAAGAGCATCTGTGGGAATGGGGGCTGTGTTCACAGAAACAGCTCCCTCCCCCGTATCCCTCCCCCCAGCTCTCTCCTGTCTGTCTTTCCTTCCGTCTGTGGAGCCTACGACTTGCTATGTGTCCAAGCTCTTCTTGATTCTGGCTCCAGTCTTCTGAGTTCTGAGATTAACAGGCATGCAACACTCTTCTGGACATCTCAGAGAACCACTTCTAAAGCTCGGTGTATTAACTGAGAAACCCTTGTCTTGTGATCACCTGTCCTTTTGCTCAACACCATAAACATGGAGGGATCGACACACACATGTGTTCTTTCCTTACCCACAGGAAATTATAATGTCAGAGCTCCCCGTCCCAAACTCAGACCACAGTTCTAGAATTAATACAGATAAAGAATAAAAGAGGCCAAGAAGTTCTGGGTAAGGCAGAGTGTAGTTCACATCTCTGTGAAATGCTATGTTAAATCTGTCCCACCACAGAAAGAGGAGGGGCCAGGTTCAAGGCTAATGGTAGGGCTGGAGCCGTGGTTCAGTGGTAGATTGCACCAGCTGCTCTTTCAGAGGACCCGTGTTGGAATTCCAGCACCCACGGCAGTTAACAATTGGCTGTGTAAATCCAGTTGCAGGGGATCCGATGCCCTCTTCTGGCTACAGAAGATGCTGCATGCATGTCTTGCAGATATTCATGCAGGACTAACAGCCATACACATAAAAGAAATAAATAAACCCTAAAACAACGACAACGACAACAAAAATCAGGACCTAACATGAACAGATACACTGGGCTGTGGATGTAGCGCAGGTGCTAGAGTGCCCACCTTGTATACAGAAAGCCTTGGCCTGAACTTCCAGCTCTGCAGAAAATCAAGCATGGGAGGGAGGGAGCCCCGTAAAGCCAACACCCAGTAAGATATAGAAGGAGGAGGATCAGAAGTTCAAGGTATTTCATGGCTACATAGGGAGTTTGAGGACAGCATGGGCTACATGAGACCATGCCTAAGGAAACAACTGATTCCCCCTTTCCTTCATCTTCAGTCTTCAATACTGGTTCTTCAGTCACATTGCCATTCTTGTTTTTGTTTTTCCTGTTGTTTTTCTTTCCCCTAAATTTTCCTAAGAGATAAATCAATGGAAAATACACAAAGACCTTACGGTGAAAGCCAGGAAACCGTCTTGGACCTTGAAGTAGATTATTGATTGAACCGGAGGAGGGTGTTCAGGACACAGTGGGCTTTCTGGGAGAATCAATAACGATGGCAGAGCTTGCTGGGGCCGGGATTTTGCTAATAAAATGTTCCCTTTCCGTAGCCACAGGGGACAATGAATTGGAAAGGGTACCTCACCATAGACTCCTCTATTCTAAACATCTTTCTTAATCAGTCTCTGAAAGAAGGGATGTCCTTTTGCATGGTCCTTATCCCACCAGAGTCAGGGTGACGGGCTAATTGCCTCCCAGTCTCGTGACAGCCATCTGAGACCCTCATTTGTGTCTAAGTTTCGCTTTAGGGGCATGAAGAAAGCACAGGAGGTGCTACCTAGGTGGGAGGGCTGGACATTTTCTGTCACAAACAGCATTTGTTTCCTCCAGAGTGTGGGTGGTAGTGGTAGAGAAATAAGCATTAGTGGAGAGGGAAAGGCTGTGAACCCAGGCTCCCTGGCCAGGTGTGAGAAGAGTTGAGCTTGAGAAACATCTCGTTATTAGTCGAGTGTTTTTGTTTAACCTGAAGTCATTTAACAAATGGAACATATCCTAACCCATCTGTAGATGTAACCAACCGTCTTATTAAATAAGAAACACAGGACCAATGCAAAGAAGAAAGCCAAGAGATCAGAGCTAAGAGCCTTACCCTGCAGCTAGCCTCTTGAGCCAAGAGACCTCTCCGAAAGAGAGCTACTTCCTGTGTGTTTGTCTTTATATAGTCTTTCTGTTCTGCCTTCTCATTGGTTGTAAACCCAAACACATGACTGCCTCGTCACTGCCTGTCTGTAGAGACTTCCAGGTCTTCTATGGTTGGGATTGAGATTAAAGGCTTGTGTCTCCATTGCTGGCTGTATCCTTGAACATACAGAGATCTACCTAGCTCTGTCTACCAAATTCTGGGATTAAAGGCGTGAGCCACCACCGCCACGCTCTTGCTATGGCTCTAATAGCTCTGACCCCCCCAGGCAACTTTATTTATTAACATACAATTAAAATCACATTTCAGTACAAATAAAATACCACCGTACCCATCCTTGAGTTCCTTTCTAGCATCTTCTCATTTGTTCATTTACTATTTCAATTCTCTAAAAGAGTTCTCTATGTGTAGGTGCATATGTACTTGCGCCCATGCCTGTGAAATGGGAGGAGGGCACAGCAGGTGTCCGAAATTTCCCTCTGTGTTCCCTGCCTACTCCTTTGACACTGATTCTTGAGCTTGAATCCAGGCATCTTGGCTAGGCTGGCTGGTCACCAAGCGACCAGGATCTACCTGTCTCTGTCCCCAATGCTGGGTTTACAAGCACATGCAGCCATGCCTGGCTTAATATATATATATATATATTTGTGGGGGAGACTGGGTCTCACTGTGTAGCCCCAGCTGGCTTGGAACTCATTATGTAGCCATGCAGACCAGGGTGGTCTTGAACTCACATAGATCCAACTGGCTCTGCCACTTGAGTGCTGACTTTTAACTGTGTATGAGTGTTGATTTCTTAGTACTTTTAACTGCATGTCCTTAACCACTTCCAAGCATTACTGTTACATTGTGCATTTACTGGTCAATTGTATTTAATGTTTTGTGAACTGTCTATTCAGATTTATTAATCAATTTTTTGTTAGATCTACATTTTCATATTAATTTACATAAAAGTCTTATTTCAAATATTAAACACTTGGTTTATTTATTTATTTATTTGTTTGTTTTATATTTATCTGTTTTTAATTTCAGGTTTCCCCTTGGCTTTCCCAGAACTTGCTTTGTAGACCAGGCTAGCCTTGAACTCAGAGATCCACCTACCTCTGCCTCCTGAGTGCTGGGATCAAAGACATGTGCCACCGCCACCCAGCTAAAATTTTATTTGTAATATATTGTATTTTCTCTTCATTTGCCCCTGTGCCTTTCTTGCCTTGTGGTGGTGGGGTTGAGCCAGAGCCTTGTATTTACCAGGTAAATGCTCTACCGCTCTAATAGTTTAGTTTTGCATAAAGTTAGTTTTAAAAATATTTAGACAGATATAACTACCAAGTTTGTATTGGGATTTTATATTTTAAGTTTTTCTAGTTCCAAGCCTCTTCCACACATTTAGTTCTGATTCTTAGCTTTCATTTTTATCTTGTTTCTACATTTCGATCTCTAATTCAGACAGGCTCATTCACGTATGAGAAACACACATCTTTGCACAGGGGGTCCACTTGCCTTCACACAGCTTGCTTCTGTTCCCTTCCTGACATGAGAATGTTACATTCCCACGTACTCATTTCCAAGGTTCTTGTCTCCAGCCCCACTTCTGGAATTAGTTTGTCAGTGTTAATCTCAGTGGCTTCTTCAACTATCCTGGCTGCTTTTACATATTCTCTCAGATGGACCTCAAGTCAGTACGTCGTGTAAAAATTAGATGCACATACGAAACAACTGATGTCTGTTGAATTACCTTGAATGTCATATTAGTTCTTCCCATTTTCAGAATACAGCATGTCTCAGTTCAGACATCATCTCATGCTCTTCTGTGGAATCTCAGGGTTCCCCAGATGTCATAATGTTTTCGTTGGCTTTGTTGGCATTGTTTCTTAGCAATGACTTCTCATTTAAAATACTACAGAAATAAAAATGTGTTAATGAGTTTTCAAAAAGTGAATTTTTCTTTTTAAAAAATCAATTGCTTTATTTATGTATTTTAATGGTTCTTGCTTCTTTAATACCAGAAAACTGAATTCACTTATCCACCATGAAAAGAGAAAAAAAATGAAGATGGATTGGAAGTAGAAAAACAAAATTAGCTTTTTATCATCTTTTCATTCTTGAAAATGAGATATTCTATAATTTTAATTTTTTTCTGCATCTGATTCATTGAGGTTTGGTTTAGGAATGTTTTAAATGTACATTGGCGAGTGATGATTCACGAAGTCTATTCTCTGAGTATCATTACTATCACTTTCGATCTGAGTGCCATGCTGGCTCTGAGGGAATAACCTGATATCGCCTGTGTCTAGAGTGGGCTGTGTGCCCTGAGCCTGGCAGGCTTTAACAAAGTCCTCAGGGCACACAGGGCATCTTCAACAAAATCCTCAGGATTCTCCTTGGATTTTGGTCTATTTGTCATTTTTATATCTTTTTCCTTTTTTATGGGCACTTAGTTTTTCAGCTAGGGCCATAGTGTCTTATGTATCTAAACTGGCCTTGAACTCTTATATAGGTGAGACTGACTTTGACTATCCTGTGTCTACCTTCTAAGTGCTGGGGCTGTAGGTGTGTATCACCAAACCCATCCCTATACTCTTTTAAAAAACTGTATTATATTTTATTTACATGTGTTTGTGGGCACGTGCACACAAGGGTGTGGAGGTCAAGAATAATTTGCAGCTGGTTCTTTCCATGCACCATACGGGACCTGGGATCAAACTCAGGCCATCAGGCTTGGCTGCAGGTGCCTTTACCTACTGAGGAGTTGCATCACTGGGCTCCTAGGTTTTCTTGAGCATCTCCTCCACTTACCTTTGACTATAATAATGCATTTAGTTTCTAAGTACTTACTAAAATAGGGGAATGTAGTAATTACTTAGGCTTCTTGGCTCCTCTCACACCTTTTATACTAGTTGTCCCTTGCAGCTGCTTGGTCCTGCTCTTACTAGAGTGTGAGGGCCTGAGGGACTGAGGGACTGAGGGACTGAGGGACTGAGGGGCTGAGGGGGCTGAGGGGGCTGAGGGGGCTGAGGACTGAGGGCTGAGGGGCTTGTCCATTATGTTCAAGTATTTAAAGAAATTTAGCTTTCTAAATCAAGCTAACCAATTATTTATTTTCTTTATTTTATTAATTTTAACTTTAAACTTGCTTTGAAGTTATCTGTTTATTTTGTTGAGTTTTACTTCAGCTGTTTTTCTCAGAACATGATTCTGCTTTTGTTGAATGATGTGCTCCCTGTGCCTACTGTGATGCTGGAGTTTTAAAACTACAAATGTGGTAAGTTACTGATATGTTTGTGTGTGTCTCTGTGTGGGTGTGTGCACGTGTGTGCACATGTGTGCAGGTGCCTATGGAGGACAGAGCCATCAATCGGATCTCCTAGAACTGGAGTTCCGGGCAGTGGGGAGCCCCTTGACGTGAGCTCATGGAACTGAGCTCCAGTCCTCTGCAAGCGCTGCAAGTGTTCCTAATGCCTGAACCATCTCTCCAGTCCCATTGCTGAGTTTTAAATGTTAAACAAACATTGAAACCCTGGGATTGGCTGAGAAATGGCTATGTTATATTTTACTTTTAATTTTACTTTAAAATGTTTTAACTAAATATTTTAAATACATCACTATATTCAATTTTTTTTTAAAAAATAGCCTTTCCCTCTGGAGACAGGAGTAGTAGTTTCTTTTTCCTTTAAATGTGCTTCTGGTAGCACACTGATGCTCTCGCTTCATAGAGTGAACTGGTAAATAAATTCTCCCTTTAAAACTCTTAGAAAAATTTGGAAAGGATTGATGATACTTCATCTTTAAAAGTCGGGAAGAATTTGCTAAGATGTCATTCGGCCCAAATTTTATGAAATTGATGCTATGACTCTTCTCAGTTGTAGATGAAGTAAAAGGTAAGTCCAGCGAGGGTCCATTACATATCCACCAAGGAATGAAGGCGTGATGCTTATGACTTTCCTTCTCTGGTCTCTGAGTCTTTTAACCATAGACTGACTGTTTTATCCTATTAATCAGTGTAGGAAGCTTAGTTCTAATTTGTTCATTTATCCATTTACACAAAAAATTGTTTATTTGTGTGCGTGTGTCAGCAAGAGCCAGAACAAGGCATCAGATCCCTTAGAGCTGGAGTTACAGGCAGTTGTGAACAGCCAGACATAAATGCTGGGAATCAAACCCCAAACCCCAATCTTTTTCCATAACCACAAACTATCACCACTGAGAGATCTATCTCCTCATCCAGTCATTCTTCTCTTCCTTCCCTCCTTCCTTTCTTGAGACAGGGTTCTACTATATAGCTCTGGCTGGCCTAGAACTCACCATGTAGAACAGACTGGCCTCAAACTTATGGAGATCTACTTACCTCTGCCTCCCAAGTTTTGGAATTAAAGGGATAGGTCACTGTTGTAGAATATTATTTTAAGATGTGTTACATTTGCTTATGCTGTGGAACATTTGTTTAATGATACCAAGATGTGTTGCATTCTTTTATGTTGTATTTGTTTAACTCTGTGAAGCTGTGTTACTTTGCCAGTCTAAAACACTTAATGGTCTAATAAAGAGCTGAATGGCTAATAGCAAGGCAGGAGAAAGGATAGATGAGGCTGGCAAGCAGAGAGAATAAATAGGAGGAGAAATCTGGGAGGAGGAGAAGAAGAAAGAGCGAGAGAACAAGGAGTGAGAAAAGAGGGCCAGCCACCCAGCCACACAGCCAGCCATGGAGTAAGGGTGAAAGTAAGATTACAGAAGGAAGAAAAGGAAAAGCCCAGAGGCAGAATGTAGATGGGATAATTTAAGAAAACCTGTCCAGAAACCAGCCAAGCTATGGCCAGACATTAATAATTAAGAATAAGCCTCCATATGTGATTTATTTGGTAGCTGAGTGGTGGACCACTCAAAAGAGCAAAAGAGTAGAAACATCCAACAGGCCACCATACCTGGCTGCATCCTTTCTCTTATTTAACAGGAACATTTACTATGAGGGTCTACCATGGGTATGTAGCCTACATGGCCTAGGCTCTGTGTATGCAGCATGCTAGTTAAAGACTGAATATAAAAGATAAGTTATTGAAGATTAGTACGTGTCTCCCAGGTGAATTCAGTGAGAGATTTCTTCTCTGTATAGAAACCCTATCTTGCCCAACGTGGCAGCAGTTTTGAACAATCTTTCTGCAAACAAGCCCCCTTAGCACACCTTCCCACTCAAGATCACATGGTCTAATGCTGTCAAGTGCTCAAGAGACCTGCTCCCTGATGCAATTCACTTGGTGCTGCTGCAGTTGGCGGCTCCTTAAGAAGTCTACGTGAGCAGGAGACAACTTGGGCCTCAACCTCGGCCCCCATATGCCAGCTGCCCCACAAGGCAAGCCAAAACACCCTGGTGTGGAATTGTCAAGAAAATATTGAAATTAAATTCACATGACTTCGTTAGCAACCAAAAAGGCAATATCTACTCCCCAATCCTGTCCATCCAGTGCCTTTGGTTCCTCATCAACCGTCCTGAATGATCACACACAACTTTGCAAGTATCCCAGCATTTACATGTTTATATGAAAGCTAGAGACACCATGAAGTCATCTTTGTCCTTAAAAGATTTTCAATTATATTTTCCTTTTTTTTGTTTGAAAGCACTTTTTTTTCTTCTCTGAATATTTTTTGGTTGGGTTAAAAGGAGGCAAGAGTTGAAAATGTTCTTAGACTTATAAAGAATAGTTTTTTTTGCCTTAAAGGTTTTTCCCAGTTTGAGAAATAATGTGTTGTGTCTCCAAATAAACAAATGTGTCACAAGAACTGGGAGGCAAGAGGCTAAAAACATCAAGACAGAAGAAACACAGCCCTAACACCTGCTGAGAGGTATGTCAGGGTTTGGTGGAAGCCAAAGGCCCCATTTGCAGTGGTTGTGTGGACTCCTACAGCAAGACAGGCTTCATAGGTCTGGCTAGGAAGCAAGACCGAGGAAGAGTCGGTGTTGACTGTGAGCCAGTGATGGTAGGGATTGTCAGATACTTGGTGTGAAGTCTCAAAACTTACCCTCAAATCAGACTAAACTATCTATTATCAGATGATGGCCCATGCATTCTAACATTCTAAAGTAATTAATTTGGTTGATAGCTGGTTGCTTGGTTGGGGCAGAATTCAGAACAGACCCCTAGTACTCATGATCAGGAGAACATTATATATATATATATATATATATATATATATATATATATATATATATATATATATATATCTCCCCACATGATGTGGCTTTTATACAGATAAACATTTATAAAGAACAACGCTTGAAAAGAACTCACTGTAGAATAGGGAAGAGGAAGCTGAAATCCCGCAGGAAAGGGGCAGAGTGAGGAAGGTAGGTTAGCAGAATTTTCCTCTTTCCTGTTAAGAACAAAAACTACTTACTTCCAGATTGGAAGTATAGTACAGGAGTAAGTGTTGGAGCCTGTACATCCCATGTTCTATGAAACCGTAAGGAGACAACAGAGAGAAAACTATTCTCTGCTGTGCCCATGTGTTGGAGTCAACACGGCAGTCAACATGTATTTCCAACTCACACAGCTGTGAGTCAGCTTATTGTCCCTTGGCTCATAGCCACTCGGCTGATCTGCCTGCAGTAAACCACAAACTCCACTTCTGTACGATGGGCAATTACTGAACCCACACAAAGGACCTGTGAACATGTGACACATACATTTGGATCTGGGCCTACATATGGTCCCCAACATCAGGGAGTTATTTCAGGCACTCCCCTCAAAGACCCATCATAACCTGGCTTTCATGGACTGAAATGGGGCCTTAACAGGACAAACCCAGTTCTCTGTCTCTCTGTCTCTGTCTGTCTGTCTGTCTGTCTCTGTTGATGAGTGTTTTGTCAACTTGACAGAAACTAGGAAGAGGGAACATTAACTGAGAAGACACCTCCAGGAGACTGCTTGTGTACATGTCTGTGAGGCACTTTCTTTTATCAATTAATGATTGATGTGGGAGGGCCCAGCCCACCATGGGTGATGCTACCCTTGGGCAGGAGATCCTGGGAGCCATAAGCAAACAGGCTGAGTGAGCCATGAGGAGCAAGCCAGGAAGCAGCCCCCCTCCACGGCCTCGGCATCAGCTCCTGCCTCCAGGTCCCTGCCCAGTTTGAGTTCCAGTCCTGACATCCTTGGATGATGAACAGTGATGTGGAAGCATAAGCCAAATAAAAACTCTTTCCTCTTCAAGATGCTTTGGGTCATGGTATTTTATTACAGCAAAAGAAAAACAGGCTAAGGCATAAATATTTATTTTTATTTATGTGCATCTGTGTGAGTGAGTGTCTGGCATGCGTGTTTGGGTCCTGTGGAGGCCAGGAGAGGGGACAGGATTCCCTGGAGCTAGAGTTATGGATGGATGTAAGCCACCTGTCATGGGTACAGGGAATCGAACTCAGGTCCTCTGCAAGAATGCAAGTGGTTTTACCCACTGAGCCATCTCCCAGCCTTTTACCTGCTCTTCTTAAAGTTTATTCTTCTAAGTATTTCATTTCATTTTGAGTGGTTCTCAACTGGTGTACTATGTTCTACATTTTGTTGTTATTTTTTCAGACAGGTCTCACTATGTAGCTCTGGGGATCCTGGAATTCACCATGAGACCAGGCTGGCCTTGAACTCACAGAGCTCCACCTGCCCCTGCCTCCAAAATGCTGGGATTAAAGCAGGGTGCCACCGTGCCAGCTACACTTTCTTTACTACATGTTTGCTGTTGGTATAAAAAGTCAATTGATGCACTGATCTCTGAAGAAGATGATATTTTAACATATTCATCAGAATCTTATTTTGTCTACACTGCATCATATCTTGGGGAACACTGAAGTGTTATCAGTACTTACATTTTAACAATGTTCATAGCTTGAATTGACCTCTAGACAAGGTTTAAGAAGTGAAAAATATATTATTTTAGTTCATGGATTATATAAGCTATACCACGTATTTGAAGCACTAATGAGATGTTTTGCAAAGCAACCAGGAGAAACTATTTGGTAGGATGAATTTGAAGACTACATAATGGAAATGTCCCAGACCTAGGATTTGATGTCCTCTGACCTCTGCTTGTTCACCAGATATTTTCTGTGGCTTAGGAAGCCCTTGAGCGACTTCCTCACTTGCAAATGGTTCATATCACATAAGTGCCTTTTATTTCCTGCAACCATTTTTAGAATCCGTAACATAATAATTCAAAGTGAAGCAGACATACTATACCAACATAAGGTTACAAGAGTTTCTCTCTTTCTGTGTTTTATATGCTTAAGACCCATTTTCAACTCGGAAAATGCTTTTAGATTTTTAGCATCAAGGTGAGATGTGTATTGTCGAGGTAACTCTCTAGCCATGATTCTGGCGAACAGGAGTTAATTATGTCACACCATGCAGGAGTGAGTGGCCCTTCCATCCAGGCCAACTGGGCATTATTACAAGAACAAGTAATTGCCCTGCCTTTCATCAGTCGCCTAAATCATTAGAACACAAGATTATTAAACTAAGACCCTACCAATTTAACTGCTCAATGATGGAGCCTATTAGGCCATCTGCTGCCTTATCAACAGCAGGCACGCAGGTCCAGGCAACTGTATACCCAATGTGCAGCATCGGACTGCTCCCAACTGGTCCATATACCATTCTTAAATGATTGGTATTTAATTGCTGGGACTAACAAGCAACCCAACAATTGCTCCTCAGCTGTTATTAAGACTTGCCAAAAATGAACTGTTTGGTTTAGAAAGAGCCACCTCACACTGCCAGGTTATTTCAAATCATGTTGTGCAGGCCAGATTCTGGGACAGATCTCTGCCCCCCCCAACCCCTCAGGAAAGCATGATTCTTAAAAACACAGGACTATGACCTCATTCTCTTATCTGCTCAAGTTTTCTCAGCAAGTGAAAGCTTAGTTAATTTGATGAATAACAGAAGAGAAATGTGGAACACAGAAAATACATGCCTTTATATTTATTTATTCTCTCCAGGTCCTTCCTTTCCACTTAATTTTTTTAAAAACTCTCCAAGATGGCATAAATAATTTTTAAACATTTATCTTTTTGTGTATGTGTGTGTCTGTGTACCTGCAGAGGCCAGGAGAGGGAGCTGGATCTCCTGGAGCTGGAGTTACAGGTGCTTGTGAGCTGCCTGATGTGGATGCTGAGAACTGAACTCAGGTCCTCTGAGAGAGCAGTGCTTACCTGCTGAGCCAGAAGTGACTTTTGTATTGTCCACTATATAGCCAGCACCTAACAGGTACTTAACAATGTTGCTAGAGTTTTCCTTCCTGGCCCACAGTCAGGACAAATCTCTCTCACCCGCCAGTCCCAAGCTGCTCAAACCTGATCAAGTAAACACAGAGACTTATATTGGTTACAAACTGTATGGCCGTGGCAGGCTTCTTGCTAACTGTTCTTACAGCTTAAATTAATCCATTTCTATTAATCTATACCTTGCCACGTGGCTTGTTGCTTACCGGTACTTTACATCTTCCTTATCATGATGGCGGCTGGTAGTGTCTCTCTCACCCAGCTTCCTGTTCTCTCCATTCTCCTCTCTGTTAGTCCCGCCTATACTTCCTGCCTGGCCACTGACCAATCAGTGATTTATTCATTGACCAATCAGCAACACATTTGACATACAGACCATCCCACAGCATAACAAATGTTTTGTAACCAAAAAAAAGGAGTTTTGCTTTAGAGATGGATATAAATACTTGTATACACATATGGAGAAAGGGGTTGGCAAGGAAGTATGCCCAGAGTCTCATAGGAGAACAAGCCTGGCGGGTCCTTCCAGCATTTCATCGTGCACACTCTTTCAGGACTTATGAGAGTCACCCAGGGTAACCCATCCCTGGAGCACGAGGCAGGGGCTTGAAGGCGAAACCGGGGGTGGGGTGGGGTGGGGTGGGGAAACACTGCTTGAGGGCTTGCCCCTGAGCTCCCTCAGCTACCTGCACTTTCTTTTCTTGCTTTAAAAAAAGTTTTTTTGAAGTTGGATGATGGTGGCTCATGCTTTTAATTCCAGCACTCGGGAGGCAGAGGCAGGTGGATCTTTGTGAGTTTGAGGCCAGCCTGGTCTACAGAGCAAGTTCCAGGACAGCCAGGACTACGCAGAGAAACACTGTCTTGAGAAGCAAAACAAAACACACACATGTGCACACACAAGGATTTTGAAAACTTTTGTGTATAAATATTTTGCCTGCATATATGTATGTATGTGCACCCTAGTACCTCCGGGGGTCAGAGTCCCTGGAACTGGAGTTATGGTTGTTTGTGAGGTGCCATATGGGTGCTAGGAACCTAACCCAGGACCTCTGCAAGAGCAGAGTACCACTCTTACCCACTGGGCCATCTCTCTAGCTCCCCAGCTACCTTTTTTTACAGACCAGGCCCACTACCAAGGGAATGGTGCTGCCCACAGTGGACTGGGCCTTCCTCTATTGATTACCAATCAAGAAAATGCCCCATCCCCCCCCCACACATGCTCAAAGGCCAATCTGATGTCAAGTTGACAACTGATGTTAACTATGACAACTCATTAAAAGATTTTCCCCCCTAATATCAGATTGCTTAAGAATACAAAATTTAGCCTGGGCTACCAAGTGAGTTCCAGGAAAAGGCGCAAAGCTACACAGAGAAACCCTGTCTCGAAAAAAAAAAAAAAATTTATCTGAAACATTTGAAACATATTATGATATAATAGAAAGGAGATTCTTTGGAATTAGACAAACATGTTAAATATGG
This sequence comes from Peromyscus californicus insignis, assembly GCF_007827085.1. Taxonomy (NCBI): domain Eukaryota; kingdom Metazoa; phylum Chordata; class Mammalia; order Rodentia; family Cricetidae; genus Peromyscus; species Peromyscus californicus. The sequence goes on along the minus strand of NW_026294402.1, from coordinate 112,649,497 downwards.
TTTCATTCTATAAAACCCATGGGAACAAATGCAAACAAAATTTTGTGTTTTGGAGAGCTGGTTTGGTGGCTAAGAGCACTGACTTCTCTTCCAGAGGACTCAGATTTGATTCCCAGCACCCACATGGTGGCTTACAACCATCTGTAACTCCAGTCCCTGGGGACCTGATGCCTGCTTCTGGCCTCACGAGCATCAGTCACACAGGTAGAGCACAGGCATACATGCACAAAATAATAATTTAATAAAAAGTCTTGCTTTTGCCTCTGTAAAAATGTTGATGAGGTAACTGTGAGAAGGTAATACCTTTAAGACAGAGGTGACACTTTGGTGAGTGTGGAAAATAGAGGCAATTATCAGCTATGTTTAGCCTCTTAGATGCTTGTCATGATCCATGACTACCTCAACATGGTGGTCATATGAGTTTTATTAAAAAACAACCCCAAATTTCAGAAAAGATTTCAGCTTGGGCTGAAAACGTTCATTTAGAACTAACCACTAGATCTGAGGAAGCTGTGTTCACTCCACCTAGGTCTTAGGGTAGTCTGGAGGAACAGTTTGAGAGGCAATATGAGAAAATGATTGGTAAACACTACCGTCAGGAGCTACCCAGTGAGCATTGCTGCTGTCAGCTAAGTCTCCTCACGGTGGCCAAGCACCAGACATCACCTCAAATACTGGACAGGCAAGGTTCCTCAGCACCTGTACTGCAGTTTCCACCCACACAGCTCCCACCCACACAGTTCCCACCCACAGCTCCCACCCACACAGCTCCCACCCACACAGTTCCCACCCACACAGTTCCCACCCACACAGTTCCCACTCACAGTTCCCACCCACACAGCTCCCACCCACACAGTTCCCGCCCACACAGTTCCCACCCACAGTTCCCACCCACAGCTCCCACCTACAGAGCTCCTATCCACACAGCTCCCACCCACACAGTTCCCACCCACACAGCTCCCGCCCACACAGTTCCCACCCACACAGTTCCCACCCACACAGCTCCCACCTACACAGTTCCCGCCCACACAGTTCCCACCCACAGTTCCCACCCACAGCTCCCACCTACAGAGCTCCTATCCACATAGCTCCCACCCACACAGTTCCCACCCACACAGTTCCCACCCAAACAGTTCCCACCCACACAGTTCCCACCCAAACAGTTCCCACCCACACAGTTCCCACCCAAACAGTTCCCACCCACACAGTTCCCACCCAAATAGTTCCCACTCACACAGTTCTCACCCACACAGTTCTACTCACACAGTTCCCACCCACACAGTTCCCACCCACACAGTTCCCACCCACACAGTTCCTACCCAAACAGTTCCTACCCACACAGTTCCCACCCACACAGTTCCCACCCATACAGTTCCCACCCACACAGTTCCCACTCACACAGTTCTCACCTACACAGTCCTACTCACACAGTTCTCACCCACACAGTTCCCACCCACAGTTCCCACCCACACAGTTCCCACCCACACAGTTCCCACTCACACAGTTCTCACCCACACAGTTCCCACTCACAGTTCCCACCCACAGCTCCCACCTACAGAGCTCCTATCCACACAGCTCCCACCCACACAGTTCCCACCCACACAGTTCCCACCCACACAGTTCCTACCCACACAGTTCCCACCCACAGTTCCCACCCACAACTCCCACCTACAGAGTTCCTATCCACACAGCTCCCACCCACACAGTTCCCACCCACACAGCTCCCACCCACACAGCTCCCACCCACACAGCTCCCATCCACACAGTTCCTACCCACACAGTTCCCACCCACAGTTCCCACCCACACAGTTCTCACCCACACAGTTCTACTCACACAGTTCCCACCCACACAGTTCCCACCCACACAGTTCCCACCCACACAGTTCCCACTCACACAATTCTCACCTACACAGTCCTACTCACACAGTTCTCACCCACACAGTTCCCACCCACAGTTCCCACCCACACAGTTCCCCCTACAGTTTCCACCCACACAAATTCCCATCTACAGAGCTCCTATCCACACAGTTCCCACCCAAACAGTTCCCACTCACACAGTTCCCACCCACCTCAGGCATCGACTCTCAGGGAGTCTGGACAGCCCCGAGCACTGTGTGGCTTTGTGGGTTTAATTCCCTTAAGGGCACATTAGGCAGATTTTAGTAAGTCTCTGGAGGTTTTAAGTGAATTTACATCTACTTAGGCAAAACACTCATACACATGAAATAAAAAGAAATCTTAAAAAAAAATAAAGCTGTTCCTCATTGGCCTCTCACATAAATTATATTACTTTTATTAAAGAGAGAGAGAACTTCCTCTTTTCCCAATGTAGGACATTTTGAGCAAAAGTATCTGTTTTTTAGTATTCATTCAAATGCCAGTAGGCATGCTCTCTACCAAAGGCCTCTAGCAAAGGCCATGCTTAGAAATAAACCAAATTACCCATTTTCCCAGCTATAAGCAGAAAATTCTACAATCACAAAGAAATAGTCCACATTGATTCTATTTTTCCCCCATCTTTTTTTTTTTTTGGTTTTTTGAGACAGGGTTTCTCTGTATAGCTTTGGTGCCTTTCCTGGAACTCACTCTATAGCCCAGGCTGGCCTTGAACTCACAGAGATCTGCCTGCCTCTGCTTTCCGAGTGCTGGGATTAAAGGCATGTGCCACCACCGCCTGGCCCCCCAAGTCTTAATAATTACTGTCCTGAGGACTATTGAATTTTCAGTTATCAAAACAATGATTAAAATAATGCCCGTTTAGCCGGGCGGTGGTGGCGCATGCCTTTAATCCCAGCACTCGGGAGACAGAGCCAGGCGGATCTCTGTGAGTTCGAGGCCAGCCTGGGCTACCAAGTGAGTTCCAGGAGAGGCGCAAAGCTACACAGAGAAACCCTGTCTCAAAAAACCAAAAAAAAAAAAAAAAAATGCCTGTTTCCACTGACATTGAGAGTGTTGAACAACTCTATCCTCCTAATGCTTAGCTGACTTTAGTGAATGTTACCACACTTTACTGACTTGTTCCTTAGAAGAACTTAGATATTATTTTAAAATAATTATAACCATAACCATAATTGCACCTTCAAATCTTTCCCCCAGAATTCTTAGACTAGCCAGTTGCTGATTCCTAATTCAGGCACACACCTTTCAAAGCCCTGGGTTAGAGGACTCAGGTTGAAATACTTGACCAGGACAAAATACCTGTTTCTGACATCGAAAGCAGGTGCACCTACGTTAATGTCATGTGTTTTCTGAAGCTCCTCCAATTTGGTTAAACAATGACAGTTCCCAAAACTGAAGTAACTTGCTTTCCAGAATGGAAGCAACTTCTAAATTCTTGCCCTCTTGTCCTATTGGTCTGAGAACAGGCGGCCATGGGAGTGGCCGTCTCCTGCCGCTCATTAGCTAGCCTTGTTTCCCCAGCCAGGCCTAGCCACCAGCAACCGCTGGGCAAAAGAAGAAAAACTGTAGCCCCTCCCTCTTCTCTTCTGTCCTCTGCCTCCCTCAACCTACCCTGGAGCAGGACTCTGGTTCCTTACACACAGGTCTTTTCTTGAAGGAAGCCTGTGCTGTCAGCGTCCCTTTGTCTTTCCCGCTCACTGGCCTTGCAGCCAGGGCAGGTGGAAGTCTAACTTTGGCTAGATGCTGTATTTTAATCCTGAAAAATTTCCAAGGCAAAGCAAAAGATGACTGATGTATTATTTGGGACCAGAAATGTCACTGACAGGCTTAAACACCTAGAAGATCAGGCACTGGGCTACAGTGTGTGCTCAGTCCTTCTTTCCTCATTTGTGTGTTGAAATCCTGACCCCAGTACTATATTTTGTACTGGGACTATATTTTGAGGCCTTCGTGACTGTATCTGGGGCTTCAAGAGGTGGCTGGGGTCAAGTGAAGTTTACAGTTGGGCCTGAATCCAATATGACTGATGTTCTTATCAGAAGATATTAGGGTGGTGATGTACACAAGAAGCTCTTGACAACATGGGGAGAAGATGTCTTACTGCAAGTCAAGAACCCCTCAGAAGACACCAACCTCACTGACACCAGGGTCTTGGATTCCTTGGCCCCAGGGACGGATAGACAACAGTTATCTGTCCATCCTAGTTGGGTCCTTTATTCTGGCAGTCTTAGCAAAGCTACGTGTCTTAGGGAACCTGAAGAAGAGGTGCCTGATTAGGGCAAATGGGAAGGTTAATGCGAAAAGTGAAGCTCTTTCAAGTCCCTGGGGTAGAAGTCTGCAGAATGAACCTAGAGATGGTTGCCTGCTTGCTGGGGTAGAAGTAGACTTTAATGAAGATGAGGAGCCTTTCTTTTGGCTCAACTTACTTTTAGGTGAAAGCTAGATTGATTTCCGCTTTGTTCCCAAACAGCTTGCATTAGGGACTGGCTGGTCACTGCCAAGCTGGGGCTGAGGAGGGAGGGGAGGGAGGCGGCTTTGTGAGTATGCACATGAAGCCCTTGGGGCAGGCTGCTTACCAAACACCCTTGTGTCAGCAGCCTTTAACCCGATGTAGGAATTCAGCCTCATTGCTGGCCGGCAAATCAATTCATCCCTGAGAGAAGAAACCTTGGGGATAAAAATTCACACACCATCAGGAATTCAAAACCTCACCTCCTGCAAGACTGCCTTCCAACAATTTGGAATAATGATAGACCTCAACACAAAGGACTTCTTAGCAGATGGTCAGCTCTGTCCCCAGCTGAACAGGCTGCAATGGACCTATCAAAACACATGTGAGCATGATGCTTTCATCTTTCTCCCAAAATCTAAGGCTCACTAACAAGTCTCATTTCACTCCCATTTGGAGAAAGATGCAAACCAGTCATCTCCCGCCAGTGTTAGTGCGTAACCATCTCTGTAGTTCCACAAGCAATGGCTTCCCTGAGCTCCTGTGCTTCCTCCGATGGCTCCCTACCGAGCTGACACACAGCATGTCTGAGTACCTCCCTAGCCACCAAAATGATTTCTAGTGACGGTCATGAAAAGAAGTGAGTACTAACGCCGAATAGACACAAAGCTACAATCTTTCTTTTGTTTAACTTTACTATCTAGTCATTTAGTGAAAAAGAATAATAAAATACCAAAGTTTAAAAAAATGAGGGAAGAATGTGTTAATACTGTCTAATTAAATAAAAACATCACATTTAGGTAACTATGGTGTCACAGGATCAGTTTAACCTTGTCCTTTCTGGATTCATTGATCTCTTTCTCTTCTTGAAAAACAAACTCATTTCTTAACTAAAAATCACAAGGGAAGGGCTAGGGAGATGGCTCAGTCGGCAAAGTGCTCGCCATGCGCACATGAGGACCTGAGTTTGATCCCCTGAAAGCATGTAAAAACCCCTGGCCTGACAGTGTGTGCCTGGAGTCCCGGCACCAGCATGGCGGAAATTGTTGGATCCTTTGGTCTTTCCCGGCCAGCCAGTCTAGGCTATTGATGAATTCCAGGTCAAGTGAGATACCCTGTGTCAAAACACAGGGTGGGCAGAGTATGGAAAAGGATACCTGAGGTCCCCCCCACTACACACACACACACACACACACACACACACACACACACACACACACATTATGGTTCCATCTGAATGACCCACAGAAGTAGGGAAACTGGTCTAACCTGCCAGGGGGAGAGGACTGTTATTCATTATCCTGGGCAAGGCAGGAGGAGTGAGCAGGAATATTCTAGGAGGATCTTTCTGGTAAATTCTGTCTCCTCTCAGGACAGTGACTATACAAGCTTGTTCCTTGTGAAAAGTGAGTCCACATGCTGAACACTCAATGGGTTTCAGTAAATGTACTAATTCAGCAAAAATATTTTTCTCTTAAAAAATTAAAACAAAAACTAAAGAAGCCAGGTGTGATGGTGCACGCCTTTAATCCCAGCACTCGAGAGGCAGAGCCACGTCTACAGAGTTCGAGGCCAGCCTGGTCTACAGAGTGAGCTCCAGAACAGGATCCAAAGCTACACAGAGCAACTGTGTCTCCAAAAAAAAAACAAACCCCAAACACACACACACAAACAAAACAAAAAACAAACAAACAAACAAAAAACAAACCCAAAAACCAAAACCAAAAGGATGTTATTTACGAAAGAAGAAAGATGCATTTGAGCACATAAAGGAAACAAATGGAAAAAACAGGTGGTGGCTGATCTCGGTCGTCAAATTCACAAACCTGGGAGGTAGCACTCTTAGCTGAGGAGTTTGTCTCCATCAGATTGTCCTGTGGGGCCATTTTCTCGATTGATAATTGATGAGGAGGGCCCAGCCCACTGTGGGTGGTGCCATCCCTAGGCAGGTGGGCCTGAGCTGTAGAAGTAGGCTGTACATGAGTGTGAGAGCAAGCCAGTAAGCCCTCCACGGCCTCTGCTTCAGCTCCTGCCTCCAGGTCTGTGCTTGAGTTCCTGCCCAGCTTCCCTTGATGACAGACTGTGATCTGTACGATGGAATAAACCCTGTCCTCTCTTCAGCTGCTTCTGGTCATGATGTTATCACAGGACCAGAAACCAAGCTAGAAGAACCCTCCTTAGAGTTGAGCATATAATCTGCTTTCTCAAACCTCCCACAACCCCCAAAGCCTAAGGTTTTATTGCTTTATTTAGACTAGTTATTTCTCTCTGGGGAAGTAAAAACAGCTTCACAAATGTGCTCAATGACATTCTGGGCTTCAAACACGTCTTTCGTATCTACAGAGTAGGCTGATTCTAGAATGATCTTCTGTTGTTAAAACAGCAGGATATTAACCACTCTCCATGCTTCAATCTCTCCTGACATGGTTTCTTTTATCTTACACTACTTCCAGATGCCATGCTTCTCTTTGAAGCACCCAGGTAAATATGGAATTGTCTCACTTGCTCTTAAACGTAGACAATTGGTTTTCTTTACCATGCAGGCCGCTCTGAACGTGGTCAGTGACACTCTTGAATGTCTGAGTCCCTCTTCAACCTAATCTTTGGCTACCTTTCCACTGGATTTCCTGTGGATTGTGTTCTTTCCTGAAAGGAGGAGGATTTAGAAATGAAGATCCTCTGTGAAGGGTTAGATGGACACTGGAGGAGGAGGAGAGGAGAGAGAAGAGAATGAGTAACAGCTGTAGGTGAGCCCCAGTGAGTCACAGGCCTGTCACACTTAACACAACAGTAACTGACAAAAATGCCCTACCGGGGTTCCCAGGAGCAGATGCCAACAGAAGCAAGGGCAGGGTTACCTTGGTAAGTTTATTGGGGGTACTCCACGCTAGGCCCTGGGCTCAGCACCTTGTCTTTGGTTCTGTGTGGCCAGAACATTAATAATGTGAGGGTTTCCATCACTGTCTTGCAGAGGAACTGAGATGGCACTGAGTTGGAATCCACATTTCCTCTGAGGGTCACTATCACTGCAGGGAGAGCCAAGACATAAAACACAACACAGGTGAGAACAACACAGAAAATGAAAGACAGCTAGAGCACAGGAGGAGCCTGAGCCCCAGAACCCATCTGAGGAACTATCCGCTTCAGTCACGGATAGCCCATGCTCTCACAGAGCTGGTAACTGATCTTATTTCTTTAAAAATAATATGTTTTAAAATGATTTATTTTAATTTTTGAGATTATAATCATACCATTTCTGCCTTCTATTTCATCCCTCCAAGTCTTCCCATATACCCTTGCTTGTTCTCTTTCAAATTCATGGTTTCCCTTTTCATTGATCATTGTTACACACACACACACACTCCTAAATACATAAATATAACCTGCTCGGTGTGTCTTATGTTACTCGTGCACATGTTTTCAGGACTGCCTACTTGCTCTGGATAATTGGTTGGTGTGCTCTTCCCTGGGAAGCCTTTTCTTTCGCTCTAAGTGTTCCATAGTTGTCTGTAGTTCTTCATGTAAGTCTTGTGGTGTTTCCCCATCCACATTAGCATGTCTATTGCTGGTGTCCTTGTTCAGTTCATGTGTAGGCAGTCATGTTAGAGAGAGCTTCTGACATTCTTAGAAGACACAGTCTCTCAGCAAACTCCATGTTTCACTAGCTTTAATAATCTTTGTGACCCCTCTTCTGAAATGTTCCCGGAGCCTTAGGTGCAGAGGTTTGAGTTGTGGATGTATTTATTGGGATTGGGCAATCTTATTTCTTTATCTTTGTGTTGATTTCATTTCATTGAAGTTGTCTGGGTAACTCTTGTGGCCACCTGCAAACGTCTATGAAGACGGCGATTGCACTTTACTGTCTTAAATCTGCAGGCTTGCTCTGGGTGCCTGGCGATGAGATTGTTATAGAACATAATTCTCAAGGGCTTTATTTCTTGACAGCACTCCATATTCAGTCACACCTTGGTTAGTGACAGACCTGCACCTGTACCCTCCCCCTCTCCCCTTCCTCTCTCTCTCTCTCTCTCTCTCTCTCTCTCTCTCTCTCTCTCTCTTTTTACATAATGTCTCCAGGCTGGCCTGGAACTCACAGACATCTGTCTGCTTCTGCCTCCTGAGTGCTGGGATCAAAGGTGTGTGCCACCAACACCCAGCTGGCAGATCCACACATTTTTAGTTATTCTTCAAGTTGAATCTAGGACCTGCACAACCACTAACCAAAACCAATAAAGATGATGTTGGACAATTTGCCAACCAACTAGATGGTCTCTAGAGCTTCCTTATTCCTGCTTTTAGGTGGTTTAGTTCTTTTGCACTACCTCCATGCCAATGAGTTTCATTTCATCTTCCTTTTTTTCTTTCTTTTATTTCAAGATAAAGTTTCACTATGTAGCTCAGGCTGGTCTCAAACCTGTAGCAATCTTCCTGCCTCAGCCTTCTGAGTATTGTTTTGTTTTACCACTATGGTGTCTTGCAGACATTTTGCAGTTTATGTAATAGGAAAATACACTAAAGATCATTTAGTTATTTGAGAGTTGCTTTTTTAAAAAAATGGGTTTCCAGTATCCCAGGCTAGCCTCAACTTTACTACGTAGTTGAGAACTGGAACTGCTGATCCTCTGGCTTCCACTTCCCAAGTGCTGGGATCTCAGCTGAGTACCAACTTGCAGAGTTTCTGGAGTGCTGGGGCTTAAATCCAGGGCTTTGTGCATGTTAGGCAAGCACTGTACTCACTGAGCCTCATCCTACATTTGTGTTTTCAATAAGAGATAAGCAACATTGCAGAAGTTCCACAAAACAAACTAGTGGCAGTGGATTTATGTAACAGAGTGGGAGGCTGTGTTCATGTTCAAGGAAAATGTTGTTGATAAAAAGTGATTGATATTCCCCTAGACAGCTGCTGGTGAAGGCTTTCAGATCTCCTCCTGACCCAAAAGTAGTTAGAATAATGTCAATCCTTCAGACAGACTTGGGAGATTTCATTCAAAAGTCAGATTCCGCCGGGCGGTGGTGGCGCACGCCTTTAATCCCAGCACTCGGGAGGCAGAGCCAGGTGGATCTCTGTGAGTTTGAGGCCAGCCTGGGCTACCAAGTGAGTCCCAGGAAAGGCGCAAAGCTGCACAGAGAAACCCTGTCTCGAAAAACCAAAACCAAAAAAAAAAAAAAAAAAAGTCAGATTCCATGAGAGTTTGTTGTATGGCAGATTTACTATAAATACTAGCAAATAAAAGTTATCTTTTCAATTCTAGTCTAGTATGAACTAGGAAAGTGTTAGTTCTGGAAAAGCTGTAGCATTGTGGTCCAACTCAGTCCTTTACATAACTAAGATCTGGAACAAAAAATATCAAACAAGCTTCTTCATGAATCAAGAGATACATGGGAAAGTCTATGAGAATAAAGCATGAGCTTGGTGTCTGGGTGACCAGCCAGCAGATTGAGAATCGAGCTCAAGTCATGTGATTTCTGTCCTGTCATCTACAAAAGGAAGGGTAAAGTAGATAGCAGGCAGTTAGGACCTGTGTGTAACTGGATCATTACCAGAGAACGCATCTTTTCCAAATCCATTTGCCTCCGAGGCAGCAGCACTGTAAGGGTCTACGTTGGATGAGTTTCTTTTGTTAGCTGACAAAGGATGGTTCTTGGCTCTCTAGTGTGCACAACACACAAAAGCGGTTTTCCTTATCTGGAAACATCAAGAATCTCCATGCTTATACAAGACCAGAAATGGCTACAGGTACCAACCTTCTCACCAAGAAATCCAAAGAGGAAACTAATTTTAGCCTTCATCCTAGCTCTGAGGCTACTAGGACATGCAAATGAAGAAAGATAGAGTTGTTAGTGTTCTTAGGACAGAATTCAAGGAGGTAAAGTGCTGGCCACTGTTATAGTAGCCTTCGATCTAGAAGCGTAAGCAATGAACACACACAATAAAATGTTTGTTAGTGTTATATTAGAGTGAATCACATAACCAGCAGCATAGGTGTGATATTTGCAACATGCCCACCATTGTGCTTTCAATCCATTGTGCTTGCAATTCATAACTCAATGGTTTGTGAAAGACTGCAATGAATGTGGCATGTTCATGCTGCCTTCCCATCAGGCAATGGGTGTTGCATGTTCATGCTGCCTTCCCATCAGGCAATGGATGTGTCATGTTCATGCTGCCTTCCCATCAGGCAATGGATGTGCCATGCTCCTGCTGCCTTCCCATCAGGCAATGGGTGTTGCCTGTTCATGCTGCCTTCCCATGAGCTCCAGTGTATAACTCTTCCATAAAAGACCTCATTAGTTTCTGTCTCCAACATTTGCTGGATAAAAATAGAATTTTGAATACATCTAAGAACACAAGTAAAAGGATTCAGGTTTAGTAGGCATGCAGTCCATGCTACAGGACTACTCCAGTGTTGAAAATTCCCTCTTCCATTTCCTCACCAATGATGGTGCAAGAAGATGGAGAAGGGATCTATGAGAATCACTCTACTTTAGTGACTTCAGGTAGTGATTTTCCCCTAACTTTTTGAGGGTAGAAGGTCTGCTGTAAGAATTTTACTCAATGAATCATTTGGTTATGGTTCTAAAATCAGTCCACAAGCTATGTTTCTTCTTCATTATCATATATTCCATAATCATTTATTGATACCTAGAGAGACCAGAAATAGTTAGAGGTGCTTAACATATATTTATAAACAAAACTAAAACTCTGGCCCATGTGAAACTTGCATCACGATGAACCAGAGAGTAACAGACTGCATTGGAAGGAGGCTAGCAATGGGGTAAACATTAATGGGGTAAGAATCACAAGTAGGAAACTGAGGGAGACATGGGTGTTATCACCACAAAAGACTCAGGCCATCCTAAGCAAATGAATGGCCATCTACTCACTTAGTCAACTTGCTTTCTGACTTGCATGCTGCAGTTGCTGAGGCTTCTTGGATATCCTGGCAGGTAGCTTACTCTGTTAGCCACACAGAACAGCCACCTGACAAGATTCAAGGGACAGGTTAGATGTATCCAGTTGGATGAGCTTCCTGTACATTGATTTCTAGAAAGAAATGGTCAGCCTTTGGCCAACTGGAAGAGGAGGCATACTTCCAAAAGATGACAACCCAGTTCAAGCTCCCACCTACAGAAAGAGCTGCTCTTTGAACAGAATATAATGTACTTCTTGGGATATCTTTGTTGCCAACCACCATCCCTTATCCCCAACCACAATCTATCACACCCTAACACCCGCCATCCTCAAATCCATAATCCATGTCTCCTATGAGCTGACCTAAGGACAATGAGGGAAGTCCCCTGGAATAAGGCATAGGGGCAGAGTGACCATTGAATATACAGAGTTGTTTTTTCTTCTTTTAGAAACTGTCATATGGTGAGATGCTCATGGGTCTCAACGCTGTCACCTATTCAGTCAGTCCAGATGAACCAGAATCACCATTTCAGTTATATCATAGCTCCAGGCAAGAACATGTCACTCTCTTTATTCCCAGCTTCCAACAAGCTGCTTAGGCAGATGCTAAATGTGGTCCTCCCTGCCACGGTGGGTAGAGTGGCCTTTGTGTGGGTTAATTGAGCCCCCACTCCATTTAATAGGCTGTTGAAGTCTTATTGAAACAGAGCTAGTGCTGCAGGTTAAATACATTGCAGCGCTCTTGTTAATCCGCTCATTAACAAGGCTGGAAAGCTTGTTGAGAGCTGTGAGTTTGCATATATTAACAGGGAGATCTCCACCCGAGTGCTATCAATAAAACGACAAAGCAAGTTTGCAAATAGTGAACAAATGGCAATACCAGGCTAGATGCCTTAAAAATAAATAGATTAATAACTGGTAAATCTCATATTCATACCCAAGAAATAACAAGGGTGAGCTAGGAAGAGATGTCTGTGAATGGAGCAGACTTAACACAGAATCCAGACTGATGGTACCTTACTGGAGAGAGGAGAGTGTAGGCTTGAGCTAGGAAATGATGTGAATGAGCTGAGGTTAGCCCATGATTGTACCCAAGACAGCATAGTGAGCCGCTTTTTATGAGGGAGTCAAACATAAAATAAAAGTCCACACTAGGTGGGACAGATAAAGGAGTGTAGGGTTGCCAGGTCCTCTAGGGAAACAGTGTCGATCTGATCATTTCAGAAAGTATGTGGCACCAGAAGGGGTCTCCCAAGTAGAGAATGTCCAGTGCTAGCAGGGGAAGGGGGCAAGCGACCTGTGAAAGGGAGGGAGGGCTGCAAGTGTGTCCAGATGAAGACTGCTCATCATCATCTGTTGGTGTGACACAGGGGAGCCCTGACAGAGGAAGTGGCAGGAAGGTCTTTACAAATGAGTCCATCAAGGCTCACTGGCATGGCCCAAAGACAAGAGTTGCTATCAGCTGTCCTGACTCACAGCCACACATCTGATGCTCAGTTAAAACACACGCTCTGCGGTACTAGAAGCAAAACAGGGCTCTTGCAGCTTTTGAGTTTATTGGGTTGTGGTACAGCTACATTTTAGCAGGGAAAAGACTTCCTGTATGCCAACTGGTCAAGTTGGAAGAGTTTGTATCCTCTACTAAAGTTGAAAAAAAATTTTGGTTGGTAGTGCGCTCGCCTAGCATACATGAGGCCCTGGATTTGATCCCCAGCAGAGCATACAACCAACGATGTGGTGGCACACACCTGTAATCCTAGCAACTGGGGTCGTGGAAGCAAGAGGATCAGAAGTTCAAGGTCGTCATCAACCACGTAGTGAACTGGGGCTCAGCATAGGCTATATCACAAGACAAAACAGTTTCTGCTTTGTTCTAAAGTCACAGTCTTCAAAGTAAGTTTTCACCTTTACGCGACATCTTTGCTGATACTAGGTAATACATTTCATTTACTTTCCATGATAGCTTTACAAGCAAACTTCGGTGGGGCTGTGTCATATAGTTTGGGGGTTTTCTGAAGGTTCCTTGCAAAAAGGCTTCACCTAGAAAGGGAACAGTAGAGGCCTTTTAAAATTGGTGGAATGATATATACAAGTAACATTAAATGTATCCCCCATGTGAGTTAGAATTGCTACTTACAGAAATGGTTGATGGTGCTAGGGATGGAACCCAGGACCTCACCCATGCTATGCATGTGCAGCTATACCAAGCTACATCCCCAGCCCTTCAGAACTCTTAAAATAAGAGTAACTGCTGAGTGGTGGTAGCTCGTGCCTTTAATCCCAAAAGAGGTTGGGGGTGGGAGGGAATCTCTATGACTTCAAGGCCAGCCTGGTCTACATAGTGAGTTCCAGGATGTCCAGGGTTACATAGTAAGACCCTGTCTCAAAAGACAATAAATAAATAAATAAATAAATAAATAAATAAATAAATAAATAAAAAAATAAGAATAACGACTGAATTCATCATTGGCTACTGCAGAATTCCTATGTTAGATTTTCTTTAAGTCAGTACCTGTGGTAGGTAAATGGATAAGAAGGAGTATCTAGATTCTCAAGACTCAGATAGGCAAGAGCACACAGCCAGATGAAGGCAGAGTGGGTTTGGAAGGACTTAAAGTGTGGCTCACATAGCAGGCATATCACTGTCACCTGGGAATTGATGAGGAATGCTGAGTCTCAGGTCCCTTCCAGATTCACTGACTCAGAACCTGCACTTGCCAGGCTTCCCCAGTCTGGTGATATGTACATCAAAGTCTGAGAAACTCTTCTCACAGACCACACTGTTAGAAAAGAGAGAATTTTCTTAAAGAAAAGGAAGTTAGTATGTCAAAGAAGTATCTGCACTCTCCTCTACATTATAGACCTGTTCACAATGGGGACGTGGAATCAATCTAAATGTCCATCAGCTGCCGGTAGATAAGGAAAATGTAACATACAAGAGAATACTATTTGTCACCCCAAAAGGAGCTTCTCTCATTGTGACAGTTGGGTGACCTTGGGGACCTTGTGCTAAGTGTCACATGACTTTACTCCTAGTGAGGCTGAGAAAGTCCATCTCTGGGTTACATTTCCCCCACCTCGGTTGAAATACCCAGCATGCATGACTAAATGAATCATAACTCAATAAAGGTGAGTTTTACAAAGGAAAACTTAAGCACAGATCTTTTTAAAAAGTTCATCGTAACCAAATCTCATATATTTTCATTAACCCATAGCTGTTATGAAGGCATCATAGAAAAAAAATCAACAAAAAGTATATTGTTAGCATATGCTCTGTCTCTTTCTCTCTCTCTCTCTGTCTCTGTGTGCATGTGTATGTGTTCATGTGTAGCATACATTCTTATTTGTTGAGAATCAATGCTTATTATAGCATTTGAGCTCATAATAGAACCTCCCCCGCCCTCCACCCCCAGTTTACTTGAAGTTCATCATCAATGAACAGTTGTTTTTCCTGGTCTGTCTAAATATTTTTTATTCTAGCTTAGGCAGTCTTCAAGGTTGCACTAAAGACTTTTGGCCACTCTACAAAGTGCATCATTTCTGATTAAGTACCTGACGTAAAAACTCCATCACTCAACTCAGGTTCCAGTCCTCTAAGGTATACATGTTCAACTTCTCTTTATGAAAATTGAGGTTTATTCTGGTCTACAGTCATATTCCCAGATTTGCAGAGCACTATTTGTACCAGTAGTTGTAAAAAACCCCAAACACATGGAACTTTATAGCAAATAACAAACATGAGCAGCATTGAATGGAAGCGGAAAACTGGCTTGTGTTTTTCTCTTCCTCATATCCTCAGCTCTTCTATGACTCTTGAGAAAACAAGACCTGTCAGGGAGTTTCCTTGGAGAAGTACCTTGCCATCTCACCACTCTTTAAGATAACTGTGGAATGGAAGAGGGAAATTCTGACCTAAGATTTCCCAGTATTGTGTTGTCCCAGTTAAAACTGATCACATTTATCCAACACTACAGATGTGCTAATGTTATGCATTGTTAGCCACAGTTAATGCAATCAAGGGAACACCTCTCTCTCTCCCTCTCTCTCTCTCTCTCTCTCTCTCTCTGTGTGTGTGTGTGTGTGTGTTCGCATGTGCGTGAGTGTGGTGGACACGTGTGTGAGAACGGGAGAGCAGGAGAGGTTACAGAGGAGGTTATTGTGGACTTCTGCCCCTTTAAGGAAAGACATGGGGATGCTGGGGTCAATTGGGCTGCTAACAGTTCCTGACAAAGCCTTTCTCAATATTCACTGAAAATTTGTGTTTGTGTGTGTGTGTAGAAAAAGAGACTAAAACACTTCTTAAAGTGAAAAACAAAACAAAACAAGACACCAAGGCCACAGGCAGCCGTAATGGCAAAATTTCTATTTGCTCTAATGTGTGGTCACAGACTGGGTTAGGAATATTCATAAAACTCCCAAGGTATTGTTTCAGCCTTGGGTTTGGTGTGTGCTTCTAAAAGACATGGGCATCTGAATCACTGGGCTGAGTGTGAAAGATTTGCTCTCACCCTGTGTGATCCAGTACCATCTAGTCAGTGAGGGCTGCTTGGAACAAAAAAGCTAATTTTCTCAGTCTCTGATGGATTAGGATGCCCAGCCCATCTGCTCTTGGACATCAGAACAATAGGTTTCGACTCTGGGACTTTTGCCAATAGTCCTACAGAGTCTCAGGTCTTTGAGCAGAGAGCTACACTATCAGATTCCCTGGATTTGAGGTCTTCCCGATCAGGTACGGGCATTCTACTGGCCCTTTGCTTCTCCAGCTCATGGAGAAGAAATCCTGTGGAGAACTTTAAAGCCTGTTACAATCATATGAATCAATCCTAGTAAATCTATTCCTATCTATCTATCTATCTATCTATCTATCTATCTATCTATCTATCTATCTATCTAATCTATCTGTAGTTGTATGTTTCTCTGGTCCCACCCAGCCCTGTGGTCCCACAGCTGCTTATAAAATAATCACTCAGAGGCTTAATATTAATTGTAAATTATATGGCCTATGGGTCAGGCTTCTTGCTCGCTAGCTCTCATAACTTAACTCAACCCATTTCTATTAATCTATATGTTGCCACATGGCCATAGCATTACTGGCATCTTGTTGCTCCTTCAGTGGTGGGCTGGTATCTCCCCAACTCCACCCTTCTTCCTCTCACTTCAGTTTGAATGTACCACCTAACCTTATCCTGCCCTGCCATAGGCGAATGCGGCCTTATTTAGCACCCAATCAGAGCAACACATATTCACAGCATACAGAAAGACATCTCACAGCATCTATTACCTATCCAATCTATTCATTCCTCATCTTCATCTATCTGTTTTTATCCCTTATCCTTCTTTTATTCTTTTTTCCATCCATCCTTTCTACTGGTTGTGTTTCTCCCTGACTAATACAGTAACCACAACAAATAGTTTACCCCAGGAGTACAAAAATAGTTTAACCCAAGACACCAAAAAAATGCATTTGCATTGTCTCAAGCCACCAGATTTATGATACAGTTTTACAGCAGCAACCGTGAACCAACCCAAAGGGCAAGGACAACATTTCTTCCTCAATATTCACACTTTAATATTGAGTAAAGAAACCATCTTAGTGTAACAAAAGCCAGACTGTACCATAGATAGAACCTTAGAGGGCAGGCTACATTTCCAAACAGTTTTGGAAGTTTTAGCAAGCACAGTGGAAAGTAAAAGAACAATGGAGGTATACCCATTGGAAAAGAAAAGTGGTTCTACCTAGAACATGAGTGAATTCTGGAAACACTGGATCTGCTGGTCACTTCACCTCAGCTGTCCAAAGTTCTGAAGTCAGACTATTCTGCATGTTAGGTATACACATGCCTTTGTCAGTAACTCTAAGTTTCAGGGAGGTCAGGTTCATTAGCTCTTTATTTGTCCTTTTAAAAATATGACTATCCCAGGCTAGGGAGATATCTCAGTAGCTAGTGTTTGCCATGCAAGCCTGAGGTCTGGAATCTGTATCCCCAGAACCCTATAAATGACATGTAGGTATGATGGCCTACCTCTAATTCCCACATCAGAGGGTAGAGATGGAGATCTCTGGGGCAATATTGAGATACTGTACAGACAAGCTCTGTGTCTGATGAAGAGAGCATGCCTCGATGGTAAATAAGGTGAGGGGAGGATCAGTGAAGGCAGATTCTCAACGTAAACCTGGGGCCTCCACAAAACATGCATGAATATCCATGTGCAACCTGCATGTGTACCCACACACATGCAGACATCCACTCACAGATGAAAAGAGAAAAATATGTATTTCTGCATGCATTTGAGTCTTTTGAGCAATAGGAAGGAATTAATTAACAAGAATTTATGCATTATTTTGGTGTATGACTACACTAGAGATTTTTAAGAGCATGAATCAAGCCATTGGGTTAAGTCTAACAGTGAATATGAAGCTAACAAATGGCTTTTTGGGGCATTTTTCATAAATAAAGACATGGTCATGTGCTAGGATACTTCTGGCTCTAAGAATAGTAATTTCTGTTACAACATCTTTTTTAAAAAATCATTTTTTAAAGTTAACTACAGAAAAAATCTTAGTGAACTCACGAAACAGGCCTTTCTATTCTTTGGGAAGACATCTAATAGAGTGCAAAGCAATGACCAGGGAATCAGGACTCAGGGTTGGTTTGTTTGGTTCCAAAGAGGGGAAACATGTAGCCGGATGGCTGGGGCATGCTGTCATAGGGGAGGTGCTGTTTAAGCCTGCAGCTACCAGGAGGAAGAGAGCTTCACAGAATCTTCTGGACATGCGGGAAACAAGCTCAAAACAGGAAAGCACCTCATTAAATTATTTCTCCCCAAAAACAGACAATAAAGAAAAAAGTACCAATTATTTCAAATTTAATGATGTTTTTTCCTCTAAAAAAGATAAAAGTGTTAATAGATGAGATTAAGGTTAACCATGAGGGTGACAAGCCACTTAAAAACTCTAGATAACAGCTGGGCTTATTTGGTAACAAGGTTAAATCTACCTTCAGTGTCTTAGCTTGTTCCTGATATCTCTACTCCTCTCTGTTCTAAAATCTATCACACAATGCCAGGGACCATCTCATCTAACACAGACAATGAAAGAGAAGCACTCTGTCTGGAGGCAGCATCTCCCAACATCCTAATCTCAGCTGAATGGTGTTTAGTTTTCTTTTAGAGGCCTGAGAGAGACCCCTACACCTTCCATGCCTCAGACATAGCAAACTGGCATCGAATCATCTAGGACCAGAAACCTATCCCTCATCTGACATCAGATTTACTGACTCTTTGATCTTAGGCTTTTCTGATTCCAAAATTATGAGGAAGAAACTTGTTTTGTATCAAGTTCATGGAATTTAGTGTAGGAGACAGAGTAATACAGGACATTGTAGACATCTTCTGTTTTTAACATCCCAGAACCAAGACTTGCTAAGAAGGTTGTGATATCATTTACTCATCTGCCCATATTACCTAGGGTAACACTTAGCCTGAAGCAGAAACTCAAAATATTCCCCATGAGAGAAGGAAATAAATACATTTCTAGATCAGAAAAGTCCATTCAATGAGCCTACCTAAGGTGTATTGTTACCATATTTCCCAAGAAGTGTGAAACAAACACACACACACACACACACACACACACACACACACACACACACACACACACACAGTGGGGGTTAGAGATAAGTTAGCATGACTTTGGGATTTCACAGAGCAGTACTAAATGCTAGAAGACACTGGAGAAATTACATCAAGTTTAATAATTTATTAGCTTTTTATTGTTTATTCATTATCAAGACAGGGTCTTCCTAGGTAGCTCAACTCAACAACCACAAACTCATGATCCTCAGGCCTCAGACTCTTGAGTTCTGGGGTTATAGACATGAGCTACAACACTTGTCTTTCAGCAAAGTTGTAAGGAAAAAATTTCCAATCAAGAACTCAATATTCAGTTAAATTATTGATTATTAAATATAAAACTAATACGCAGATATTTTCAGAGCTCAACACCTCCAAATTTACCTCTTAAAAATATTTTCTTAGATAGACATTGGAAAACACATTTGACCAAAACAAGAGCGTGAGCTAA
The DNA here is from genome assembly GCF_007827085.1 of Peromyscus californicus insignis. Lineage (NCBI taxonomy): Eukaryota > Metazoa > Chordata > Mammalia > Rodentia > Cricetidae > Peromyscus > Peromyscus californicus. The sequence continues at coordinate 112,630,153 of NW_026294402.1, read as the reverse complement.
AGAATAGTAAGGTATAGGAGATAAGACGTTGATCATCAGGCTCAAAAAGAGATGAAGAGGGGTATTGGCCTGTGAGCTGTGCAGTGGAGGACCACAGCTGTGAGCTGTGTGGTAGAGGACCACATCTGTGAGCTGTGCGGTGGAGGACCACAGCTGTGAGCTGTCCAGTGGAGGACCACAGCTGTGAGCTGTGCAGTAGAGGACCACAGCTGTGAGCTGTCCAGTGGAGGACCACAGCTGTGAGCTGTCCAGTAGAGGACCACATCTGTGAGATGTCCAGTGGAGGACCACAGCTGTGAGCTGTGCGGTAGAGACCACATCTGTGAGCTGTGCAGTGAAGGACCACAGCTGTGAGATGTCCAGTGGAGGACCACAGCTGTGAGCTGTGCAGTGGAGGACCACAGCTGTGAGATGTCCAGTGGAGGACCACAGCTGTGAGCTGTGCAGTGGAGGACCACAGCTGTGAGATGTGCGGTAGAGACCACAGCTGTGAGCTGTGCGGTAGAGACCACAGCTGTGAGCTGTGCGGTAGAGACCACAGCTGTGAGCTGTGCGGTAGAGATCACAGCTGTGAGCTGTGCGGTAGAGACCACAGCTGTGAGCTGTCCAGTGGAGGACCACAGCTGTGAGCTGTGCGGTGGAGGACCACAGCTGTGAGATGTCCAGTAGAGGACCACAGCTGTGAGCTGTCCAGTGGAGGACCACATCTGTGAGCTGTGCGGTAGAGACCACAGCTGTGAGATGTCCAGTGGAGGACCACAGCTGTGAGCTGTGCGGTAGAGACCACAGCTGTGAACTGTGCAGTGGAGGACCACAGCTGTGAGCTGTGCGGTAGAGGACCACAGCTGTGAGCTGTCCAGTGGAGGACCACATCTGTGAGCTGTGCGGTAGAGACCACATCTGTGAGCTGTATGGTAGAGAACTGCAGCTTTGATGTCTATGGTAGAGGACTTCTGTAGGGAAGCAGGCCAGAGCTCCTGTTTCTACATTCTTCTATAATAATAGGAAACTGGCAAGTGCTATATATATCTAAACATCATAAGGAGACTTCAATGACCAACAGAGTGAATGAGGATTGATGTTCTGCTTTCTTTCACTCAACCAACAAATAGCAAATAAGACTGCTATTAACTGTAGCAAAGCAAAATTCTGTACAGAGAAACAAACATTAGCACAGGCATTCTATGACTGGGCTGTAAAAGAGGTTTACAGTAACACAGGGAGGTGGTGGTGGTGGTGGGCACTGTGGGGGGGTGGAGGGAGATAGCACAGTCAAAGTGCTCACCTTGCAAGCCTGAAGACCTGAGTTTGAGCCCCAGGACCCACATTAAAAGCCAGGCTTAGGAGTCTGAGTTTGTAATCCCAGCACCACAGAGATGGGGGCAGGCAGGTACCTGGGGCTCGCTGACCAGCCTAGCCTAGCTTACTGGTGAGTTTCAGGCTGGTCTAGAAGAAAGGTATATGGTGTGCGAAGAACATAGATATATGTTATATATATCTTCCAAGGTTATCTTCTGACACTCCCCCGCCCCCCAACTTATAGTAACATGAACTCTGCTGTGGTGTAACCTGTATTCTAATGCACAGGTATAAGACATAAGAAAGCAACATGAACAGTGAGGTAGGAAAATGGGGTAAAAGAGACCCCAATCCTTTGCATCTTACAGGAAGCAGGGGAAACAGAAAGGAGACAAGGCAATGTACGCATATTATTTAAGTAAAGGGATTTCAACGTCAACTTACAAAACTCCACTCAGGTAGGTTTCTGATTGTTCTTACTGCATCGCTGCGTTCACAATTACAGTCCAGAGTGAGGGGCCCTGGACCCCGCTGACAACGGCAGTTGATGACTTGTTTTTCAAGTAGTTGGTTAGACACGAGCTGTTGGGCACTGAGTACTATGATGGAAGGTACTAATGTGAGGGAAAGGGAAGCATGGAGGCCGGGAAGAGTCCGTGCTAGGCTTGGCTCTGAGCTAGGTTCTCTGCATCCATTTCTCCTTTCACCTGTTTGTCAGAACAAGCGTCACTGCCTCTGACACCTTTGCCTGAAGAACAGAGAGTTTATTTTTAAGACGACATGTGTTGCAAGTGTCTGCCACCGAAGCTCATCATGCATAAATTTTATATTATGAACATCTCAACGGCGGGTACAACCCCCTGGAACACTGTGGGTTATGGAGGTCAGAGTCAGTGTTCATTAGTGCCTATGCTTATTAAAGTCATGATCCTTTAATAAGATGGATTCGCTGTTTGTACAGAATTTGTCCTGGAGACTACATCATGGGAGGAGGGTTGGTTAGGATGAAATATAGTTTTGGAAAACATGAAAATGCTCCAGTCTAGAAAGAGGAAGGGAGAGAATTTGCTTATCTGAAAACATTCTAACCTTTGAATGTTGTTTAAGAATATGCTCCACAGAGCTCTGAGCTTAAAGAGAAGAGAACCATTAATTAGACTTCGTCCATCCAATACCAGCTTGCTTTGTGATCACTGTATCTTGTGTGCCAATCTAATTTTCATTTTCTTGAAAGCAACACCTCCTGGCGAAGTGAATCAGAAGAAACAAAGTACTAGTCAAACTGAGATCATAAAGTGCTCATGGGGTGTGGATTTTCCCAACAGCTTTTAATGGGGGCCGCTAAAGAGAATCCGGTTTTCATCATTTCACTGCATCTTGGTCTTGCTTTGAAGCCCACATGACTCCAACCAGTTTCTGTTGCTGCGTGAGAATCAGAGATTAGGTGGCAAAAATTACATTTTTTTTCAATATCCAGGGGCAGAAATGGTGCCCACATCAGTAGCGTGGGGACAGAAATGGGTGGGTAGAGAAACTCTCATCAGCAGTTCCAGACACATTTCAAAGTGAGAAGTAGACCTGTCCATGTCAATCCTCTGGCATATGCTTTTACCCACCGAGCCGTCTCACTGGCCCCAACAACGCTCTTATGAACCTCTAAGTTTGCCATTATTCCCTGAAAGGGAAGAGTTTCTGGACTGAATTTCTACAGAGAATCAGCACTCTTACTTTTGAGGTGTAGGAAGTTGAGTCCCTTTCTCATGGCTACACGATCCTTACAAAAGAAGCTGACTTTTAAGTCAACAGATACGTGATCCAGTGTTTTAATGAATGATTTCATTCAATCACTAGGAAAAATTGATCAAAAGAAAGTGAGACCTACCCCGTGCTACAGGCCTGGAACCCTGGTTACTTTGGAGGCTGCAGCCGAGACATCACAAGGTCAAGTCCTGTTTGGGCTGTGGAGCGAGGGCTAAGACAGCCTAAGCAATTTAGCTAGACTTTGTCTCAAAATGGAGATAAGACCAGGGTTGGGGTATAGCTCAGCAGTGGAGTGCTTGCCTAGCACGAACAAGGCCCTAATTCCATCTTAGCACTGAAAAGAAATTGTGGGAGCCCCCGCCATTGATCTGGCACAGAACATCAAGACTGGAAAAATAAAATAAAAAGGGAATTATCTGCATCAGAGAAGTGAAAAGAACGATGGTCCTCTTTGGTTCTTGTCCACCCTCACCCCATTCCAGTGTGCTCTGCTCTGCAATGGTCCCTTGGGTGACCTCTCTCAACCTACTCTCAGATCCCCTGGAGGACCTCCACTTTTCTCTGAAATAACCTCTGCCTGTCTTCCATGCTAAGCTCTGTATGTCTCATGTGGATTCTTTTGATGACACTCACAAGGACTAGGGTTCCAGCCAGCATCTCTAGAGAGATCCTAGTGAAAGCTTTGGGTGCTTCCATTTGCTATTAACCGAATTTCTCACATCTTCATTGTGGTAAGGTGTGGAGACCTTGGGTTAGGACCATGGGATTCCTTGCTCTTTTGCTTACATACTGTTTTCTTCTGTGTGTGGACTCTGCACCTGCTGTGGGATTTATTACCTTCCTGTTTTCAGGACCACATGTCTCAGGCTACAGTTCTTGTTCCACTGTACTTCTGCCTCCTGTACATCCACACTGACTAAGTTAGTTGTCTTTTTCTAAAGGAGAATGGTTAGTATTTTCTGGGTGTCCCTAATGTCATATATAATGTCAGCACATTTCTTATATTGGATTAAAGAAGTAATATCAGACCTCAAACAATATGCTCTTCTGTTTTTAAAATACTTACTTTGTAGAATGTGTGAACTGGTCCTGAAGGGACCTCTAAGGGACTTAGAGATTTCTTCATGATCATTAGTCTATGATGCATTGTGGCCAAAATAATCCTGCTCTTTCTAGATCAGTGGTTCTCAACCTGTGGGCCATGACTCTTTTGGGTTTGCAGATCAGATATCCTGCATATTAGATATTTACATTATGATTCACAACAGTAACAAAATTACAGTTATGAAGTAGCAACAAAATAACTTTAGGGTTTGGGTCATCACAGCGTGAGGAACTGTATTAAAGGGTCACAGTGTTAGCAAGGTTGAGAAGCACTGCTCTAGATCCTTCTAAAAGGAAATTCTGTAGCTGAAGAATGATGCCACTTGCATTTGAGGATGACACATGGCTTCCATGTACATCTACACAGATACACAGACACACTATACCAAATTACATATGTGCACGCGCATGTATGTGAACACACAGACACACAGACACACAGAAATGTGTTAGGCTAATTACAACCTTAGTAGTGAGTCTATTAGTCTTTGGCCCTTATGTACTTGACTGATGCCTTAATTTTATTGTCTTTCATTTCCTGTTGATTCACTTTCAGATGACCCTGAAGTAACCAAACTCCATCTAGTTGATTCCATTAATGATTCTCTAAGGCCTGACAGTCAGGAAGAATGGATACACTAAACCCTTCCATAGCCCATTTCATCTAAAAGTAGCCAGACTGACACGTCTCTTAAATGATTTTAGGGTCTCAACTCTTGATGGGAGACTGTTAGTAGCTATACATTCATTAGTAGGCTTGTAGGTCATTAGACAGGCTTCTCCTTGGCAAGTAACAATTTGAAAAACCAAGAACTGAAAGATTAAGGCACAAATTACTGGTCAAAAGAATGGGCTCTAACCCTGTTTCTAGCTCTAGGTTGAGACATGATAATTTCCACTCTGAGGAAGGCAAGTGTATTAACTATCTAAAACTTGTAAGATCACAAACTTGCTGGTAAAGAACAGGACACATCGTTGTTCCCTCCCAAGAGTCAGTCAACTGGGTACAAAAACCCCTTCAGGAAGCTGTTAGTTGTACAGCTTTAGAAATAGTATAAAGCCTGCCTACGATGTAGATCAGCACAATGAACTCTTTAGCCATTGACCTCTGCTCTCACCCCTTCAGAGTGCATTCTTTATTCCCTACTATGAAACAAATTGACTAGCTTCAACACACACACACACACACACACACACACACACACACACACACACACACACACAGAGAGAGAGAGAGAGAGAGAGAGAGAGAGAGAGAGAGAGAGAGAGAGAGAGAGACAGATGGAGACATAGAGACATAGACAGAGAGAGAACAAATCTAAGAAGTGAATAGGCTGGTGGAAAAGACAAAAGTCAACCAGAGACCGCTGACCATTACATATTGGCTAGGCTAGCAATGAAGAGGAGAGGTGAACATGCTGGGGAGTGATGGTGTGAAGAGGAGGGGTGAACATGCTGGGGAGTGATGGTGTGAAGAGGAGGGGTGAACATGCTGGGGGGTGAGGGTATGAAGAGAAGGGGTGAAGATGCTGGGGAGTGAGGGTGTGAAGAGGAGAGGTGAAGATGCTGGGGAGTGATGGTGTGAAGAGGAGGGGTGAAGATGCTGGGGAGTGATGGTGTGAAGAGAAGGGGTGAAGATGCTGGGGAGTGATGGTGTGAAGAGGAGGGGTGAAGATGCTGGGGAGTGAGGGTGTGAAGAGGAGGGGTGAAGATGCTGGGGAGTGATGGTGTGAAGAGGAGAGGTGAAGATGCTGGGGAGTGAGGGTGTGAAGAGGAGGGGTGAAGATTCTGGGGAGTGAGGGTGTGAAGAGGAGAGGTGAAGATGCTGGGGAGTGAGGGTGTGAAGAGGAGGGGTGAAGATGCTGGGGAGTGAGGGTGTGAAGAGGAGAGGTGAAGATGCTGGGGAGTGAGGGTGTGAAGAGGAGGGGTGAAGATGCTGGGGAGTGAGGGAGTGAAGAGGAGGGGTGAAGATGCTGGGGAGTGAGGGAGTGAAGAGGAGGGGTGAACATGCTGGGGAGTGAGGGTGTGAAGAGGAGGGGTGAAGATGCTGGGGAGTGATGGTGTGAAGAGGAGGGGTGAAGATGCTGGGGAGTGAGGGTGTGAAGAGGAGGGGTGAACATGCTGGGGGGTGAGGGTATGAAGAGGAGGGGTGAAGATGCTGGGGAGTGAGGGTGTGAAGAGGAGGGGTGAACATGCTGGGGGGTGAGGGTATGAAGAGGAGGGGTGAACATGCTGGGGAGTGAGGGTGTGAAGAGGAGGGGTGAAGATGCTGGGGAGTGATGGTGTGAAGAGGAGGGGTGAACATGCTGGGGAGTGATGGTGTGAAGAGGAGGGGTGAAGATGCTGGGGAGTGAGGGTGTGAAGAGGAGGGGTGAAGATGCTGGGGAGTGAGGGTGTGAAGAGGAGAGGTGAAGATGCTGGGGGGTGATGGTGTGAAGAGGAGGGGTGAAGATGCTGGGGAGTGATGGTGTGAAGAGGAGGGGTGAACATACTGGGGGTGAGGGTATGAAGAGGAGGGGTGAAGATGCTGGGGAGTGAGGGTGTGAAGAGGAGAGGTGAAGATGCTGGGGAGTGAGGGTGTGAAGAGGAGGGGTGAAGATGCTGGGGAGTGAGGGAGTGAAGAGGAGGGGTGAAGATGCTGGGGAGTGAGGGTGTGAAGAGGAGGGGTGAAGATGCTGGGGAGTGATGGTGGCTTGGTTAAGTTAGTGAAATTATGGGAGAGAGTGAAGTGGAGGAGCCAGGGACCAGGTCTGCTGGACTTCATGGGCTGTGATGAGAATCTGTAGTTTATTTCAATGGGAAGTTTGTAGAAAGTCTGAACATGTGATGTCCTCAGTTCCACTACATCATGCTACTTCTCTCAAACAAGTTATAGCATCGGATACACACACATGCACATATACATGTACACATATCTGGACACATAGTACATATTTGGCTTAATATTTTGGCTATGTTTTCCTTTACCTAATTAAAATAAAAACCTCATTTTCTCCATCTACTTTTAAGTGCATGGACCTGCGTCTTCAAGAAAGATTCTTTACTTGTAAAATGAAGGCTACAAGCGAGCTAGACAGTGTGTTGGAGCTCCAGGTCAGACACTGCAGTTCTTTCTTTGAAGATCTAGGTTTCTTCTAGTTCTTTCTCTCCTGCAATCTAAGTCTTGTTTCCTCTTGGTCATCCTGTCTAATGACATTCGAAGAGCGGTAAGGAAGGATGGACTCCAGCAGTCCCATGACAGCATCATTTAGAAGACACAGTGACAACAATGCTCTACAAAGAAAACTGGAAAAAAGCAAGAAAAGCTGGAGCTTGCTGTTCTGTAGAGTATGTATCTTGGACTCTGTAGAATGATCCAGGCTTCAAGTGTTCTCTCTCTGTATTTGAAAGATATTTATTCTCATTATCTCTTGTTCAGAGTAGATGGTCACTATACTCATGCCACATTGTACAAAGACATGGACAGAGATTTGCTCAAGAGTCTTCAAGAGTTGCCTTGGAAATGAATATGATTTGATAGGCTCCCATCTCTTCAGAGCTCAGTAAAGAACTTGCCACGAGAGACGCAACTGGATGAGCTTTGGCCACTGCAAATTCTGTCAGTTTCAGAAATGCATGTTCAACTTTAGTCTTTGCTCAGTTAAAAAGTTATGTTAGTTGTTTCATTTATTATTTTTGTTTCATTAAAATTATAACATAGAAATTTCGAAAGAGAAGAACATCTAAATATCCAAAGAGAATCATAGAATGAATAGAAGGAGGGGGAAAAAGAAGGGAGGGGTAGGGTGGAGGAAGAAAGAAAAAGGGGAAGGATGCATGAAAATACCTTTCCTAAACATGCGAAAAACATTTTAGATATATTGGAAGGCTCGATATATCGCAATTAACACATTTTTAGGCAATTACATCCCCCAAACTACAACTTTATTCTTCTTTTCATTAACACCCAGGCAGAACTCTTGCCTTCAAACATATTTTGAATGTTGTAATTTGTTCGTCTTCTTATTGGTCCAACATGTACCAATAACAATAGTGTGCTATGCTCATAATCACCTAGCAAAATGCATGACAATTTAACCAGATACTTTAAAGCTTTTATTCTGGGTTTTAAGGATTATCTTGACAGAGAAACAACATATATTTATATAAATTGAGCTTTAGTTTCAGAGTCAACCACAGTGGCAACGTTCAAGGTCCTTTTTATGAGAGACATTTGTCAATGAACAACAGTCATGACAGGACCAACTGAGCACACAGTAGAGAGCCTTCACTAGACCTGCAAACTTGAATAAATTAAAATCTGTTTTTCCACCTGTAAGTGGAAAAGAGGTGTCATACATAGGATGTTTAGTGCCATAATTGGCACATAGTAAGCTGTAGATCTCTGTGAAGTATTTGTTGTTAACTTGGTCCCAACATCCTCCTCGTAGCCTCACTGTCCAGGGACAGCTGCCTTGAGGCATAGGAAACACACAGCTGTCAATGACCACACCTACTGTGATCTGGAAAGCACCGTGGAGGTCATCAAGTTCAGCCTCCCACCATTCACAGGTTGGAGAGCTGGCTCAAAGACACATCCTTGGTTATGAGATTTCCTGACTTCTTACTCGAGCTCAAACTGATGGTGTCTGAATCTTAACACTGCTATGTCTAGAGAGTGAACTGATCTTAGTGCTGGGCTCTAACTGGTTTCAGGATTCAGCTCACGGTATGGGGTGCAGTGGGGGTGATTCTGAGGTGAAGGATGAAATTGTGGAAACTGAGCCTGGAGATGCTCCTGTAGCACAGAAAGGTCAGAGTTGTGTATTATTATTATTAATTATTATTTAGTTTAGTTTAATTGTGTTGAGGACTGTCTTTGGGATCTATACATGCTAAGTATAGATAGATAATAGAGATAGACCCCAAACTCCAATGGCTGTTCTTTTGAAGTATGCATCAGGTCATATTTCTGCTATATCCAAGTTAACAGTGCTCCCCATCTCATTCAAAATAAAATCTTAAACAGAGACCATAAAGCTCAGAACAACTTCCCTAAGACCCAAATGCTCCCCTTTACTCTGGTCCCCACCCTTACTCTGCCTCAGATACTTTTTGGCTATCTTCAGAGGATATCTTCCAGATACAGGGCCTCCTTGGCCCCTCTGCCTGGACTGATCACTCTCTCCCAGACATCCTTGTGGATTCACTTTCAACTCACTAGAGCCAGCTCAAGTATCTGCTCAAAGGCTTCTGTGATTCACCTCATACAAAATGACACTCTGTCTGCTTGCTCTTCATTGTTCGTAACCTTATCATTGGCTGGTAATGTGGTGAGTGATGGGTGTGTACAGTATATACATGTGTACATGTGTTTAGGTGGACATGTAGAGATCAGATGTCAATACTAGGCATCTTTGTCTACTGCTCTACCTCTTTTTTTTGGTGGTGGGGGCAGGATTTCTCACTGAACCTGGAACTTACACTCAGTTAGGCTGACTGGCTGGCTGGCTAGCAAGCTCCAGGGATCCTCTGGCCACTGCCCCATCAGAGCTGGGATTACAGGCATGTACCACTGAGCCCAGATTTTTATATGGGAGCTAGAGAACCAAACTCAGGTCTTCAAGCTTGTACAATATACATTTAACTGACTAAGCCATCTCTCCAGACCTTGATGATTAATTTATTTGCTAACTGTGTTTCTCACGACTAGAATGTGGGGTCTGTTTTTCTGGCATTAATGAGGATTTAAATGTGAACCCTGGCAATGTGAGGCAAATGCTGTACCACTGAGCTGCGTCTCCAGCCTTGGAATTGGTCCTTCAAGATCAAGATGCTATCCACAGAAGGAGAGATGAATGGGGTTCTGTACACTTAAATGACTCTATTGAATCTGGGTGTGGTAGTGAACATCTTTAGTTTATCATTGGGGACGCAGAGGCAGGTGGGTCTCTGTGAGTTCAAGGCCAGCCTGGTCTATGTGACAAGTCCCAGGCCAATCAGGGTTAAAAAGTAAGAACACACCTTAAAAAAATACCAAACAAGCAAGCAAGCAAAGACAAAAGACAAAACAAGAAAGCTGTGTGAAAACTCTGTTTGCTTCTCTATGATAACACAGCACCAGACCAATCATTGGTCTATAAAAGCTCAATAAACTCAATTAATAAGTCAATTTTAAAGCATTTTTAAATAGAGAGAGCCAGCCATGGTGGTGCACACCTAGAATCCCAGCCCTTAGAGGCAAAGGTAGAGGAAGACCAAGAGTTCAAGGCCAACTTGTGCTACACAGTAAGATCCTGTCTCATAAAATCAAAAGCAAGAGGCTGGGCCATCTCTCAGACTTGGTATGATGTATTCCCCCTGTAATACCTGTGCTCCTCTGATGAGATGGGAAGTGGAAACAGGTGAATACCCAGAAGCTTGCAGGCCAGGTAGCCTGGTGTTCGCAGAAGCAAGCATCAAGAGATCCTGTCTCAAACCAGGTGGAAGGTGAGGACCAACATTCACATTTGTCCAATGACCTCCACATGCACCATGGCACACATGCGCTCATATGGGCATGTGAAAACACACACACACACACACACACACACACACACACACACACACACACACACACATTTTTAAGAAAGAAAAACAAAAATAAGGGAGATGGGAAACAATGTAGATTGATGATGTCCAAAATAGGTTTTGTAGAAGAGCTAGAGATCCCAACAAGCACTTTATACATTTAGTCTGTTAAATTTTTAAAAATGCATAAGAAACTGAATTTATATAATGCTCCCCTCCTTCTTTATTCCTACTCTTCCTCTGTCCTTCTTTTCTTCTTTCTGTGTATCTTGTCTACCATGATAGGCCTCTGGGATGGTATTTCCCTAACACTTCTTCAGCCACTAACAAATAGCTTTTGAGGTTCCTTACGAGTTGGACACAGTGTTAGATGCTACAAATGGGACTGTGGGGTACATGGTCCTTACTCAAACTATATGTACTTGGTGTTACAGGGAAGGGTACTGAGCACACTAGTGGTTTAATCTTACTGCTGATTGCCTGGGTGCTCCAAGGAAGAAGGAAAGTACAAGAAAAGAAAGCCACGAATTTCTGTCAGATTTCAACCCAGCGGACAGCCCTGAACTCCAGTGTTCGCCTTCCACCTTGTTTGAGACAGGGTGTCTTTGTTCTTTTTCTGCTGCGGTCTGGGCCTCCCTTCTCCCTATAAAAGCACCAGCAAGGCATGTGCTTATACCATGCCTGGATTTTATGGGGTTATGGGTTATGGGGATTCAAACTCTGCTCTGTCAGCTTCTGTGGCAAGTGCTTTTACCCATTGGGCCACTATCCCCATTCCAGGAAGCCTTGTTTATCCTGTACCCTGAACAGGGCAGTGTTCTCAACTTTTAATACATATTCATTAACTTATTTTTGTAAGTTATTTACTATAATATCCTCATTTTATAGGTAAGAGACAAATGGCTTTCTCAAAGTCATATGGCTCTTCACAAGGCTGAGTCCATTCAATGTCTTTCTGTCATTTGTCTTTTATAGTTTAGCACCCTTGAGTTTGAGAATGCGTAGAGAAACCGAAGATGCCCTCTTTCATCTTTTACTATATATTTTAACTCCAAACAAGTTTCCATCATTCACTGGGCAAGCAAAGGTCTTTCCGCTCTGTCGCTAACAAAGGAATGAAGGTTCTTGCTAGAGATGTTAGCCTGCTGCCCTCTGTCTCCAGGCTGACGCTGAGGTATAAACTGTGAAATGTAATTCTCTCTCTCTTCTTTGCCTGGCTGGGTGGGAAGCACTGGCAGAGCACAAGAGGCTAACACGTTTCTCTATCTCCTGCAAAGTCTCCGCTGACCACAGCAGGTCCTTGGAGAGGCCACAAGGAGGAAAAGTGCTAAGTGAGGCAGTGTTCCCGTCAGTGGGACAATTTTCAAAGAGAAAAATCCCCCTTGAATGCTGCCGTTGTTTTCTTTAAAGAACCATTGTAGGCAGAGAGACAAAAACCATAGTGTATGCACTCTTTGAACACCTTACTTCATATAGTCTTAGAACATATATATGTTCTTTGAAAGCTTGCTTTTTGTTTGTGGTATGGGGGAATAGGTATAACCATAAACTAGCCAAGCACTGTACTACTCAGTTACATTACTAGTTCTTTTTATATTTTTAATTTGAAACAGGGTCTTGCTGAGCTGTCTAGGCTGATCTTGAATTTACTATGTTACCCAGGCTGGCCTCCAACTTGGGATCTTCCTCCTTAGCCTTCTTAATAGCTGGGATTACAGGCATGCCCCTGCTGAAAGCTACATTTGTTTTTTGGTCACTACTTTTAAAAAAAGGATAGCAAAAATTATCTATGAGTGAAACTGAACGTGTGACCAAGAGAGCAACTTGACCATGCATGGTCATTGCTGATGTGCACAACATAGAGTGTCACTGGAATCTAATGGGTAACACCCAGGCACTATAGATAGTAGTAGGCTGCTCTCGATAGTCTATGAATCATACAGAAGTCCCCCACCAACCAAAAGTCACTTGGTCCCAAGTATCAGTAGTGATGATGTAGGCACATAATATTATGAGGCTGGCCTATAATAGAATACTTGCTTTTAATATTTTTAAATTGAAATCAAATCAATTTTAAATTGAGTTTCATAGAGTATTTAATATGTCCTAGGATCAAACCCTCACTTAATCTAAAAGATCAAAAGAGGGACTAGACACAAAGACACACAACAGAGTCTTGCTTCTGAGTGAATGGAGTCATGCACCTGTTTCTCATCTCCTTCTCTGAGTACCACCCAAACCCCCAGAGAATGCACATAAAATAAACATAGGTGTCTAGAAAAGTACAAAGAGGAAGGCAGACTGGAAAGGAAATTTGAAACTCAGCTGACAACCTGGTAGTGAATCTGTGGATTTTCTTTTTGCCTCACTTATCTCCAGATCTGGTGTAGACAAATCTGGGGAACCAGAAAAACTGAGGGGTATGGGTGAAGGGAAAGGGTCAGCCTGAAAAACAAATGTTGAGATAATAACTTCTCTACTCTAGCCAAACACTGCAGACAAGACAATCACAAACCCTATCCCAGGCCAGAAAACAGTAAGAGTTTAGACTTCTACCATGAAGGCTGAAGAAAGGTGTTTGATGTCCCCTCTGCATGAGGTTAGTCACAGATGGGAAAATACCAACTCAGTATCTTCTGTTTCCACTGACGGCAACACAGTTCCTTCCCTGATGCCTTTAGTGGAGAACACCTCAGAAACCAAACATCTTCCTCCCCCATAGGAATAAGACTCAGCAACATGTAAAAACACATCAAAAGACTTATACCTCATGACTAAGTAGAATTTATCCCAGGGAATGAAAATCTGGCTTAACTATTTAAAAATCGGTCATTGAAGCACACTGTTACCATGACTAAAGAAGAAAAATCATGTGAATGAATCAATCAATGCATAAGTATTTAATTTCTAAAGAGTAAAAATATATCAGAAAAGTAAGAACAGAGAGGGTCTTTCTCAACAGAGGATGTCTACAAAACTCTTATCACTAGCATTGATGGTGCATGGCACCCCAAGATCAGGAAAACTCCAAGAATACCTGTTTCTGGTTTTGTATTTTTTTAGCCACTTATTCCAAATAGATTGCTAGCCAGGGCAATAAGGCGACACAAGAAAACAAAAGACGTATATATGAGAAAGGAGGGACATCTGTCCCCATCTGGGTGATATGGTTGTCTATGTAGGAAAGACTTAAGCAATACATATAGAATTAACATGAGATTCCATATTTCTATTCTAGAAGTATGGGGTATAAAAACATACCAGTTAAATAAATTTTATAGACTAGTAATAAACACCTGGGCATCAAAGTTAACAATACAATGTTGTTCACAATTGCTCATGAAACACTTGGTTGTAAATCTAATGAAGTATATATGGAACTTGAGTGTTGAAAATTACACACTGCCAATGAAAGCAATCCCCAAAAGGCCTAACCAAATGAAGATGCAGAGGCATCCTGTGCCCTGGGGTGCTGGCTTAACAAGTAAAATGTCAGTTTTACCTCAACACAAACACAGCATTAATGCAGTTCTTACCAATATCTCAGTAAGTTTCTGTTTTATTTTTGTTTTGGGTTTTTTTGGGTTTTTTGTTTTTTGTTTTTTTTTTTTAAATCAGGGACCTACTACATAGTCCTGGCTGGCCTGGAACTTGATATGTAAACCAGGCTGGCCTTAAACTCAGAGATCCACCTGCTTCTGCCTCCAGAGTGCTGAAATTAAAGGTGTGTGCTCTGTCTTCATGCATACCAGAAGCAGGAATCTGATCCATTATAGATGGTTGTGAGCCACTATGTGGTTGTTGGAATTGAACTCAGGAGTCAAGTGCTCTTAGCTGCTGAGCCATCTCTCCAGCCTCAGCAAGTTTTTTAATATCGATGACATTACCTTAAAATGTAGATGGATGAGAAGATGGCCTAGAACAGTTCAAAACAAGAAGAGGAAGGAGAGGAGGAGGAGGAGGAAGAGGAGAAAGAGCAGGAAAAGAAAGTGAGCAGAACCTTCTATCCCAGTGTACAGTAATGAAGACTGTTATGCTGATGGAGAGAGAGAGAGAGAGAGAGAGAGAGAAATGAGACATAGATCAATGGAACAAAATCAAGAACACAGAAGCAGAGCCACACAAATATGCTCAGCTGAGTTTTCATCAAGGTCCAAGTGGAACTCAGTGAAGGAACACTATCATCTCCAGTATTTAATTTTTGGGTGATTGGATATCTATTGGCAAGGAAGAAGGAAGAAAGGAAGGGAGGGAGAGAGGGTGTAGCTGAAAGTTTTCCTGTGTCCCATCTGGCCCGCTGTCAGGACAAATCTCTCTCACCTGCTGGTCCTGCAGCCACTCGGACCCAAATAAACACACAGAGGCTTATATTATTTACAGATGATATGGCCTAATGGCTCAGGCTTCTCACTAGCTAGCTCTTACATCTTAAATTAACCCATTTCTATAAATCTATACTTTGCCACATGGCTTGTGACTTGCTGGTATTTTTACATCTTGCTTCTCATGGCAGCAGCTGGCAGCATCTCCTCTGTTCTGCCTTTCTCCTTCCTCCTCTCTAGTTACAATGTCCCGCCTAACCCTATTCTGCCTCACCATTGGCCAAACAGCTTTATTTATCAACCAATCAGAGCAACACACATTCACAACATACAAAATGACATCACCCATCATGAGGGGAAGGGTGAAAGATTGACTTAAAACTCAACCTTTACCCAAGAATTAGCCCAAATGGATAACTGACTCAAATGTAAACCCAAAATTTAAATATTTTAGAAAAAGAAATAAGAGATAATAGAAAAGTCTCAAGATTTGGAATTAAGCAGTTTTCAGATTACACACCGTGAAGGAATTAAGGGACATAGGTAGCTTTAACTTGGTTTTCACATTACATACTCTTGGAGTATTTGACACATCACTTAATAATACATCAATGTATATGCTCATTAATTAAATACAAAAGAAAATAGCTATGGCCTTTTTTAATATAAGAAAAGCATGAGCCACAAATGAAAAAAACATGAATGTATTGTACTCCATCCAAATCTAAAACTTTTATGAATACATTTGGGGGAAATCTTGTGTGTTTGAGATTTTCTGGTCCCCCTCCCATAGTCTCAGCATCTAACCTGGTTCTAGACACACAAATAGGCACTGGATAAATGTTTTGAATGACTGTATGAACTTGTGCAAAGTAGCATTCACAATCCAACCTGTGATATACAAGGCAATCTGTCATACTCACTAACCTGCTGTATACAATGCAATCTGCTGTACTCACTAACCTGCTGTATACAATGCAATCTGCTGTACTCACTAACCTGCTGTATACAATACAATCTGCTGTACTCACTAACCTGCTGTATACAATGCAATCTGCTGTACTCACTAACCTGCTGTATACAATACAATCTGTCATACTCACTAACCTGCTGTATACAATACAATCTGTCATACCCACTAACCTGCTGTATACAGTGCAATCTGTAGTACTCATTAACCTGCTGTATACAATGCAATCTGTAGTACTCACTAACCTGCTGTATGCAATGCAATCTGTAGTACTCACTAACCTGCTGTATGCAGTGAAATCTGTAGTACTCACTAACCTGCTGTATACAGTGCAATCTGTAGTACTCAGCAGGTAATGATTTCCTGATGCATAGCATTTGATCCACAACACTGGATTTTAGGGAGAGGTAAAACTATAAAACCAAACAGGAGCTTCAGCTTCTAGATAAGGGATGTCTCCCCCTGGTAAACGAACATAGCATTTTAAAACTGTGGCATTTGGATTCTAAGCACATCCTGGTGGCTAGTCAGGCTTTGAGACTGTACAGTAATTCTAAGTCTTTCACTGAGATGTGTGAATGGCCAGATGTAACTTCTCTCTCCTTTGCATATAGCAGACATTACTGGTGAATCTCAACACCGTGCCTGGGATTGGCCTCAAAGTCTCCACACAGCCCTGGAGACAGCACACCTCAATGGATCATAGCAGACTCCAGAGGACTCTTCAGAGCCTCTTCGTCTAAGGTGATCTTGCATAAGCCGTTTCACCTGCCATTTGTGAATCTCACTGACCAGCTTGCGTGGATGGAGAGCGGCCTCGCGGGTGCTGGAGTTCAGTAGGAAGAAGTGCAGGTGTCAGGCTTCAACTGGGTCATCCTGCTTCAGGGACTGGCTCTCAAACGGAGTATTTTTCCTAGTCCGCAATAGACACGTCACTCGCTCCCTCCCTGCTGGCCCTGGCAGAGAGAAAGGGAGAGACAGGGATGAAGGGCTGCCATACCTTCCAGGTGTCCCTTAATGCAGTCCAATGTGGCCACCGCAGGGCCTCTCTGCTTGCCTGCAGATATCCTTTTGAGCGTTCAATTAAAAGGGACATTTGCTGACGTCTGTACATGGTGTGCCTGGTCCTGGTGGTTTGAACATTTTGGCTTCCAGTATCTATGTTTATAACATTCGGGAGATACTCTTTTGTATTTGTTCAGGTGCAAACAGCAGTGTTTATAAAGCCTGGGCAATTTTGTGTTTACTTGAAGCTTCCTTAAAGTCTCCATTTCCTCAGCAACTGAGATAATTTTTTTTTCAAAACTTTCTTGCAATGACTACAGTTGTCTTAGCATTAAAAAAAATGAGACTTGGAACATGAACAGTAGCTGTCACAAATCCCCCACCAAAAGGTTTCCAAAGTAACACGGAGAAGTTTCAGTTTTTAAATCCTTGAATCATATTCTGAGAAAGGTCAGGAATAAGAGGAACATAACAAGAACTCTAGATTTCTTTGTCCATAAAATGAGCATAATAATACCTCCTCAGGTCTTTGTTGAAGCAATGAAAAGAATGAGTGGATTCCTTGGTGGTTTTGGAAGTAGAGAAGACCCACTGACTATTTCACAAAGCCCAGAGATAATCAACACACTCATATAACCTTTATTTTATATTTATGTACTTGTTTATTTTTGAGACAGAGTCTCACTTTGTAGTCCTGGCTGGCTTCAAACTTGCTATCTAGACTGGGATGGCCTCCAAATCACCTGCCTCTGCCTCCCAAATGCTAGGATTAAAGGTGTGTGCCACCACATACACATCTTTTAAATAAGCAAAGTAAATAAAAGAGAAAACGGGCAAATAGTTGTCACCTTACCAAGAACAAAGAACTAATCCCTTTCATATATAAAGAGCTGCTAGAAACCGAGAAGAAAGATGTTTGAAGGGTCACAAGCAAATGATTTCCAGGAGGAAATAAATACAAATAGCCCTTGTATGTATTCATCTCTCCATCTCTCTTTCTCTCTCCCTCCCTCTGTGTGTGTAATGAGTCTCCATTTCACTCACAATAAGAGGCAAAGCAAAGTGAAATTACATCGAAGCAGCACTTCTCACCTATCGGACTGGCACAACCCCAAAAGTTTAAAACCATTCTGTTGGCAAGGCTGCAGAGAAGCAGGCGCTATGATACACTGCTGGTAGGGGGGCAAACGGCACAGCCCATGCAGAGGGCAATTTGGCATTCTTTATCCACACTGAAAATTCATTTACCCTTTGACCCAGTAATCCCACTTCTGGGAATTTATCCTACAGATTGCATACATCTACAGGCATACACATTTAGTCTCTGTGTGTGTGTATTGTGTATTCACACATACACATATATATGCAATCTCTATCTCTGTGTGTGTTTGTGTGTGTGTGTGTGTGTGTGTGTGTGTGTGTGTGTGTGTGTGTGTGTACATATGTGTGTATCTCCCCCTTTGCCTTTGGGAAACACCATTCTGTTATGTTTTTATGAATCTGACAGTTTCATATTTCAATCTAAAAGAAATCAAATAGCACTGTCCTTCTCTTGTCTGCTGCACAATGTTTGTCCATCACCTTCGTTGTCTCAAATGCTATTTTGATAGCACACACTCTTTTTTTTTTTTTCCTTTTTTTTTTTTTATTAATTTATTTTGCAATACAATTCAGTTCTACATATCAGCCACGGATTCCCTTGTTCTCCCCCCTCCCATCCCCCTCACCTACCCCCCAATCCCCCCCCCATTCCCATCTCCTCCAGGGCAAAGCCTTCCCCACAGACTGAGGTCAACCTGGTAGACTCAGTCCAGGTAGGTCTAGTCCCCTCCTCCCAGGCCGAGCCAAACAATCCTGCATAGGCCCCAGGTTTCAAACAGCCAACTCATGCAATGAGCACAAGATCTGGTCCCACTGCCTGGGTGCCTCCCAAACAGATCAAGTCAATCAACTGTCTCATCCGTTCAGAGGGCCTGATCCAGTGGGGACCCCTCAGCCATTGGTTCACAGTTCATGTGTTTCCATTCATTTGGATAGCACACACTCTTAATCCCAGTACTCAGGAGTCAGAGTCAGATAGATCTTTATGGGTGTGAGGCCAATCTGGTCTACATAGAAAATTCTAGGCCAGCCAGGGTAACACAGGGAGACTGTCTTAAAGTGAAAGTGGGATAATATTCCACTGTGTATATTTAATGAGTCTCTCTATCCATCATCTGTGGCCAACATTCAGGTTGACTCCGTATCTCGGCCCCTGTGACTGGTGCTGGAACAAGCAGAGTATGCATGGCTCTTTGAGACACGGCTAACATTTCTGTTGCACACATGCTCACAAGTGGTATTCCTGGATTACAGTAATTCTATTTTTAATTTTTTGAGGACTTTTCCATACCATTTTCCAAAAATAGCTTTAGCAATTTGCATCCCCACCAAAAATTTAGAAGGACTCCATTCCTGCCACATTGTTTATATCTTTCCTGTAACAGCTATGCCAACAGGCATAAGACTTTGATTTCCCTGTTGGTGAATGAAATGAGCATCCTCCTCCCACACACCTGCCGGCTGTCTGAATGCCTTCTTTTAGTCTCTTGGGCTTTTTTTTTTTTGCTTTACCTTTTGCTATCCAGTTGCATGTGTTTCCAAAACATTTTTAATAGCACCCCTTGTCAGATCCATGACATGTTTTTTTCTATTCTGCAGGCTGTCTCTGCACTCTAGATCATCCACCTTGCTGTGCAGAACCTTTTATTAGATGGAATTGTATTAGCCTCCTTGCCTCTCTCACTGGGACGTAGAGTGTTAAGTCCCTCAGAATGTTGTCTAGGTCCATGTCAAGCAACATTTTTCCTGTATTTTCTCCATGTAGCTTCATAGTGTCAGGTCTTACATTGAACTTGTAGCTCATTTTGAGGTGATTTTTGTGTATGGTCCGAATTGCAGGTCTGTTTTTGTTCTTTTGCATGTAGCTATCCAGTTTCCCCAACAGCATCTATCAGAGACTGTCCTTTCTCCATCCCGTGTTCTTGCCACATTGTCAAGGATGGGCTAACTATAGATGTATGGATTATTTCAGAGGTCTCCACTCTGCCTTATTGGTCTGTCTAACCTCTAACAAGGGAGTCAGCAACACAATTCCATTTTCTATGACAACAAGAACAAAATACTTCATTTTTCAAAACAGTAATTGTCTGAAGCAGCAGATCCATCTGGTCTTTCCTCTCTTGGCACAGCTTCCTGTCTGCATTCACATTCCCATCCCATAGCGGTGTCTGACCTGAAGTGGTAGAACAAGTCACGTGTGTGGTGATCTATCTTCACCGTCAGTTCGACTGGAGTCGAACTTAGAGTCAGCATGGAAACACACCTCTGTTACGTCTGTGAGGATGTTTCCGGAGAGGTTTAACTCAAGTGGGAAGATCCACCAGAAGTGTTTGGGTGACATCATCTTAAAAGCCTAGGCTGCAAGCTGAGTAAAAAGGAGAGAGTGAGCTGGGCACCGGCATTCATCTCTCCCCGCTTCTTGACTGTGGACATGTGTGACAGCTGCGTCGAGCTCCTGCCACCGTGCCTCCCCTTCCTTGACGCACCAGCCACAAGGTGTGAGCAAGAACAGACCCTTTGTTTGTTAAGTTGTCTCTTAGGAGGGATTTTGCCACAGCGAAGAGAAAAGTAACGACTACATATGACTTACCCGGAAGATGAGTCTGCATGACCTAAAATAAAGCCACATGGTTCAAAGGCCAAGAACATACTGAGAGGAAAGAACCCTAGCAAGGCAGATGCAGGGCGCTGGGATAAATTCTTGCCTACTTCAAAATTGTCACCTGGATCAGCCTTCTCTTAGAGCCTTGTCTCCAATCTGTCCTGCTGGGGTTGCTTACTAGGAACCCAATTCAGAGACAAATATGGCTGTGAGTGGGGTGAAATTCCTCTTTTATGAGCACATTAAGCAGAATCCAGTGTGCCTGTCTTTGCAAGCGTGGCATCATTATGATCTGCTGGTGTTATCCACATCTCACTGTAGTTGACAAAGAAATATATAGAGTCTGGTAGAAGAAATGGTCTTAGTTTAGCACATTATGGAAACAATTGAGACTGCACTTCACACTGGCCCTCTGGCTTTGAGGCGAGAAAGCACATTGTGCCAGTCAGTGTCTTCTTCCTTTCCACCTTCCTTTGCAAGCTCCAGGTTCCTGGAGGACAAAACTCCATCTCCTCTCTTTCACACAAGGACATCCCCGCGCATCCACAGGCTTCCACAGATTTTAATAAGGTCCCCTATGTGGATCTCTTCAAATGTGGACAAAATACTTGGAGTGAGAAAATGTCACGTCTAATCAAGGGTGCTACAAACAGCATCAGGCAGACAGCTCACAAGTGGCTTGAACCAAATGGCAAGTCTTACCTATTGGCAACCCAAACCCAAATCGAAGAGACTCATTTTGGGTTCTCATTTCGGCAATTTCAACAAAATATGTGGGTTTTTAAAAGGAAGCTATATTTGATTTGGGAAAGAGCATAACCTACTGTAAGAGAACCTAGTGTTTTTAATATTTTTAAAAAGATATTTTAAAATGTTTTGCTGGCATCTATGTCTGTGCACCCTGTCTATGCCTGGTGCTAGTGGAGGCCAGAAGAGTGAGCCAGATGCACTAGAACTGAAGTCACAGACGGTTGTGAGCCACCACGTGGGTGCTGGGAACTACAATACGATCTTAAAAGGTCTTAGTAATAAAAAACCTGGAGCCAGATATTGGGGTGAAGGCTGAAAGATCAGAGAAACAGAACAAGCCACAGCCAACCTCACCCTGCCAACTCCTTAGTTGATTCTGTTTCCTCAGGCTGAAAGCCTCTGAGTTCTCTGAGACAAAAGGATCTCTGCTGAACTGCTGCTAAAAAGCTTCTAGTTACTGGTCCTCACGCCTTACATACCTTTCTGCTTCCTGACATCACTTCCTGGGATTAAAGGCGTGTGTCTTTCCCAAGCAAAGACATGAGATCTCAAGTGCTGGGATAAAAGGTGTGTTGTTGCTAATGTTTTCCTGCCTGGCCCACAGTCAGGACAAATCTCTGACACCCGCCAGTCCCACAGCCATTCAGACCCGACCAAGTAAACACAGAGACTTATATTGCTTACAAACTGTATGGCCGTGGCAGGCTTCTTGCTAACTGTTCTTACAGCTTAAATTAATCCATTTCTATTAATCTAAACCTTGCCACGTGGCTTGTGGCTTACCAGCATCTTCACATGCTGCTTGTCATGGCGGCAGCTGGCAGTGTCTCCTTCTGCCTTCCTGTTCTCTCAGTTCTCCTCTCTGTTAGTCCCGCCTATACTTCTTGCCTGGCCACTGACCAATCAGTGATTTATTCATTGACCAATCAGCAACACATTTGACATACAGACCATCCCACAGCACTTCCCCTTTTCTTTTCTTAAAAAGGAAGGTTTTAACCTTTACACATCTCCAAAGTCAGCTTGGTATATTTGGGAATTTGGGCGTAGCTTCTCTTACTACTTCCTGCTGGAGGGGGGGGGGCGCTGTATCTTATGGGGACACAAAGAAAATTTTAGGATTATGGAGTAGTCTGTGAGGGTGTATCGTCTGAGCCAGTTGCCTTGAAACGGTTCTGGATGTTGGATCATCTGGGCCATGGTGTCATTGGAGACCTTTCAGGTGGTCTTGGCTGGTCAAACCTGATGTATCTTAATCTGGAACAAATCCATAGCCTCTGGCTTTCTGTGGGAACAAAAGCAGAGCCTCCTTTCCAAAACAACATATCCTTACATCCAAATTTTGAAGTCAAGGTACCTTTAAAATATACATTTTGGCATAACTCAACAGCTTTTGCAATCAAATATTTTTCTTCAGTTACGAATATCAAAGAGAACATAATCCAGATTCTCTGTGTGGTAGCCATCTTTACGTGGCTTATGTTTTATATTACCTTGAGCCTATTGCTTTAAACTGCAACATTCTAAGACTGAAACAGCGCTGTGGCTGCTGGCTCCGCCCACTTCAGCTTCCCAACATGGCGGTGGTACGTTTTCTGCCAGCTCTGGGAGCCATCAACTCTCAGAAGTAGTGGGTCTATGTTTCTATCAAAGCAGCATGTAGCCCAGAAACCTCTTTGTTTTGTTTTGTTTTGTTTTGTTTTGTACTAGCAAAGGCTAAATCCACCACACAGCTTAATGTGCCACTTGCAGAGGCCTCATTCCCGCCATACCACAGGTCGAGCACGCACACTAGGAACCCACCAGTAGCTCAAACCGGCAGCTGCCGCTCATTTGAGCGAGACAATTAGGAAGCTGTTTTTAGCTCCGTTTTAGAATCTTTTTTCTCAGTTTTTAGGTGGAAACTCTTGCCACCACGTTGGATGCCATTTGTAGCTGGAGTTTTCCTGCCTGGCCCACAGTCAGGACAAATCTCTGACACCCGCCAGTCCCACAGCCATTCAGACCCGACCAAGTAAATACAGAGACTTATATTGCTTACAAACTGTATGGCCGTGGCAGGCTTCTTGCTAACTGTTCTTACAGCTTAAATTAATCCATTTCTATTAATCTATACCTTGCCACGTGGCTTGTGGCTTACCGGCATCTTTACATGCTGTTTCTCATCATGGCGGCTGGCAGTGTCTCTCTGACTCAGCCTTCCACTTCCCAGCTCTATTCTCCTCCTTGTCCCGCCTATACTTCCTGCCTGGCCACGGGCCAATCAGTGATTTATTTATTGACCAATCAGCAACACATTTGACAAACAGACCATCCCACAGCAGTGTGTGCCACCACTGTCT
Source organism: Peromyscus californicus insignis (assembly GCF_007827085.1). Classification (NCBI taxonomy): domain Eukaryota; kingdom Metazoa; phylum Chordata; class Mammalia; order Rodentia; family Cricetidae; genus Peromyscus; species Peromyscus californicus. The sequence continues at coordinate 112,606,348 of NW_026294402.1, read as the reverse complement.
GGCCTCTATGTCTAATTTAGTGGCTGGCTCTGTCCTCTGACCTCCAGATAAGTTTATTAGGGTGCACAATACATTGGGGGACACAATATCACCACAGGGAACTGACCCTGTGTCTTCTGCAAGTGGTCTTAGCTGCTGAGTCATTTCTCGAGCCCCACTAGTGGCTTTTAGTTTCCTGGAGAAAAAGTACTTTTGGGACCCACAAGTGTTCGCTTTAAATAGAAATATCTAGACACACAGCATAACCACTTCTCTTTCACGTTATAGCAAACACTTTTGAATACATGCCTGGCACTTACACACTCACACACATGTAGATATAACCAACCTTCTTATTAAATAAGAAACACAGAACCAATGCAAAGAAGAAAGCCAAGAGGTCAGAGCTAAGAGCTAAAACCTTACCCTTCCTCCTGCAGTGGTCCTACCTCTCCAAACCAGAGGTACCCCTGTGTTAAAGTCTTTATATAGAGTTCCTGTTTTGCCTTCTCATTGGTTGTAAACCCAACCACATGACCGCCTCCTCACGGCCTGTCTATATAGACCTCCAGGTTTTCTATGATTGGTATTGAGATTAAAGGCATGTGTATCCAATAATAACTGTATCCCTGAACACAAAGAGACTTACCCAGCTCTGCCTACCAAGTGCTGGGATTACAAGTGTAAGCCACCACTGCCCTGCTTTCCTATGACTTGCTAATAGCTCTGACCCCCAGGTAACTTTATTTATTAACATACAAATAACATTTTAATATAAATAAAATATCACCACACACACATGTGAGTGTGTATATGCACATGTGTTTATGTGTCTGTGTGCTTCAATGGGAGGGTTTCACATGTTTGTGCATGTGAATGACAGAGTCAACTTCAGGTGTCAGTCTTTGGGAATCATCCACCTGACTTTTAGGGACTAGGTCCTTCCTGGAAGCTGGGGCCCCATGATTAGGCTTGGCTGGCTGGCCAGCAAGTCCCAGGGATCTTACTGTCTCTGCCTCCCTCCACTGGGAATGTAAGAGCACACCACCAGACCTGGTTTTTTATGAGGGTTCTGGGGGTCAAACTCAGGTCCTCATGCTCACACAGCAAGTGCTTTGCCAACTGAGCATCTCCTCCGACTCAATCTCCGCTTATTGCCAGTGTGTTTCCAGCCTTGAGTGTGTTTAAAGTCAATACTGTATGTTCCACAGAGTCCAGAGCCTTTCCCAGGGTCTTTAAAGAATCTAGTGTATGAGATGGAGGATTTTTTGGCTAATGCCTAGAGCATGTGGGGTCCTCACAAATGATGAGAGTTCAGAGATGCTGATAAGCATCCTATGCTTACTGTTGTCCTCCACGACCCAGCACTGCCAGGCCCCAAATGCCATTGTACCAAGGCCGAGAAACCCCATGGGCTTTGTTTCTGCTGAGGCATGCCACATCATGGCCAGTGCAGCCTGCTTCTCATTTATCATGTTTTGTCTGCAGTACTTGTACCTAGGCCTCACATGCTCCACAGGCTACCACTTAGAGATCTTGTTCTTTCTCAGAGATGCTGCAGCCCCCAGCCTGGCATCACTAGAATTCTGACCCAGGAAGAACTGCACCCCTCTGTGTAGCAAAGTCCCCTCTTTTCCCTCTCACATAGAAGCTTCCATAGCTTTCAATGGGAGTTTGGGAGTCAAGGAGATACATCAGGACCTGCAAGGAGGCACTGGCCATCTGCTGTTTACTGACTAACTTGTTTACCTGCAGCTGCCAGGCCACACCCTTCCTTTCTGGATCTCCAGCTTACAATGCCTTGCTCTCTGGTCTCCACCAAGTTCAGCTTCATATTTATTTTGGAAATTGAATAGCTTCAGAAAGGCCTTTGCTGAACCAAAGAGACTCCAGTCTCAACATTACAAAATGTTTCACAGAAACTTCTGAATCTACTATTTAATAGAGTGTATCCTCAATCAAAATCTTAGGCTGGGGATGGGAGCAGTGCTTGGAGGGTTGGCTCAGTGGTTAAGAGCACTTACTACTCTTGCAGAAGACATAAGGTTGAGGCCCCAGCACCTACACGGCAGTGCAGCCATCTATAACTCCAGTTCCAGGCGCACACACATACTTGCAGGAAAACACATGCACAAACTAAACAAAATAAATCTCCTAAAAGACTTCACTCAGGGGATCCTTTGAGAGCTCGTCTGGACGTTCTGGCAGGGGAGTGCAGCGATCGTCTACCCTTGATTGAACACCACACCTCCTCTATTTGGGGAAGGCCATCCTCTTAAACTGGACATGCAACTTCTGGAGAGCCAAACACAGAATGGTGACAAAGGGGACACTAGCCTAGCCAGCCAGATCAGCTAAACCAACCCTGGAGACCAATGGGGTGACAGAGGTTTCAGCCAGCTCACCTTCACATCCAGCAAACAAGTCTTTGGAATCAGAGAGAGTAGAGATTGTGGGGTCAGGACCTCCTCTTTCATAGGAGAGGTGTGTGTGTGTGTGTGTGTGTGTGTGTGTGTGTGTGTGTGTGTGTGTGTGTACACACCGTGCGTGTATTAAGACACCAGAAGCCAGAAGCAGCTCTGACCCACCACCTCCAGGGCTCTGTGTTAATACTTCTGTGTGTAAATACTGTGTTGCTTAAGAACTCAAACTATCAGGTGTGTGGGAGCTTTGAAAAGCACCCACTGACTGTCTCAAGATCAAGTTCTTTGGGGCATCTTGAAGCTGAAGCCAATGTGTCCTGCTAGGCCAAGGGACTTGGGGCAGAGTCTACCTCTACCACCCTTAAGTTGCTGGTAGAATTTATCTCCTTGAAGTTGTGTATTGGAGGTCCTTGTCTGGCTACCAGCTCCTATGGAACACTTCCCTTGCCACAAGGTCCTCATCTCAGAAACAGAGAATCTTTGCATACATTTTCTCTCCTGCTACCTGTCAGGAAACACTTTACAATGTATTTCGATCATATTCGCCTCCTACTTTTCCCCCTAATTCCTCCCAGATCCACTCTCACTCCCTCATTCCTTCCAACTTGTTTTCTTTCTTTTTTTTTTTATAACCCACCAAGCTCAGTTTGTGCTGCCCACATACTAATGGGAGCAGGGCCATCCACTAGAACATGGTCTTCCTACCAGGGGCTGGACTCCTAAGAAAACTAACTCTCCCTTGCCCAGAAGCTAGATAGAGGAAAAGAAGTCAGGAAAGACAATATGAAACGCAGATATAAGCCTGTGCATTAGAGACTCACAAGTGGATATGGTTTACCAGATATGGATGGTCTAAAACATGAACCAAGTGCCATGAGACCACAGAAAACACTGCAAGAAAATGGAAAGTGGCTACTTACACTGTGTGGAGCACATCCTTCCTGGCAGACAGGAAGATCTAATCACAGGTTTAGAAGGATGAACTACATTTCGTACAGTATGATTCTTGCTGGATATCTGTGGTGAGTTATTCATTGATCTAAAAGTGTAAAAAAGAAGAAAAATACCTGAATGGACAGCAAGGAGGAAGGAGGGAGGGAGGGAGGGCGGGAGGGAGAGAGAGAGAGAGGGGGGTGTCTTCATCTTTTTCATTTTATATTCTATCCAGTCCAAATATGCATAATTATTGCAAATATTTTAATAGTATAATTTTATTAAAGACAGAAAATGTGTATTATATTTTATTAAATTTCTTTTACGAGCATTAGGAATTAAACTTGATCTTGGTCATGCTAGCCAAGCTTTCTACTAATGAGCTATACTCCAGCTCCCAAACAACTCTACTGCCTTCACATTGCAAGTGATGCTTGGATTACGATTATGTTGCCCCACGTGAAGCTGGGCATCTACAATAATATGCACACTGATTTTCCTATTTGTTATATTAAACATCCAGCTGAGATCCATGGAACATGCTCACACATTTTTGAAAATAGTCAACAGCAGTATGCTTATTATTCCTCCCATCCAAACATTAATTAACACCATTAAAAGAGTTATGTAAAGCTCGGGTTTATGTTATGTCATCTCTGGTACACCAAATATTACCCAGGGCACCTATGAAGTGGAGGTCTCATGTTCTCATCTTTGCAAAGACTACAAGATACCAGCAGATCACTAAAAGCAAGTTTCCAACCACAAGCCTCAGATACATTCTCAAAATCTTGTGAAGTTGACCAGAGGTGATTTTTTTTCATATAATTTCTTGAATAAATAAAAAAGAACTTATTTGAAATTAGTTGTAAGGAAAGTGGGCAGGGAATGACAAAGGTTATACTGCATGATAGGTGATTAATTTCCAAACTAAATTCTACTGCAAGATAGTGACCTTATCCTCTCGGGGTTGCCACTTCTTTGAAGTGTCTGAGTCACTTGTGGGTGAACCTGCACTTTGGAGATGAAGATCGATGACAATGTGTCTCCGGGTGCATGGCTTCCTACACAGGGGACTTAATACCTTCATGGTGTAGGACTCAAGGGGAAGCCTGTGTCTCCTGGAAAGTGGAGCCTGGATTTCCCCATAACAGGCATAGCAGTTGATTTCCTAGTGGGCTTCTAAAGACTTATTACTGTTTCTTCTTCAGACAGCCATAGCTCATAGCACTGAAGAGCTTCATAAGCCAAGCTTCCTGCCTAGAAGCTGATGATCTTAATGGCATAGCTTTTTCTTAAGTCCTGTTTTCCTCAGAAGAAAACATTTAAAGATCCCTTGAGGAGTTCCCCCACAACATTCAGAGTTGATCTCATAGCCAGTATCACAGTTTCCTTTTTCTAGTCAATAACTGTGGTTATAAGTTTTAGCTGATACCGTCCACTAGAAATATGAATGCATGCAAGTGAGTGAATGAATGAATAAATGTTGCCTCTTGGAAGTTCATTGTACAAGCTCCAAACTCCATCACACACCTCCATTCAATCCTCCATTAGCAACTTCTTGATCGATTTACTATCTGTCCCCAGTTCATTATGAGATTATGAAAGAAAGAAAGAAAAGAGAGGGAGAGGGAGAAGGAAGGGAGGAGAGGAAGTAGGAGGAGAGAGGGGAAGGGAGGGAGGGAGGGAGGGAGGGAGGGAGGCAGGCAGGAAGGCAGGTTAGCTGGCAGCCAGCAGGCAGAGGTGAAAGGGCAGTCAGGAAAGTGCTGTGCTCCCCATGCAAACATGAGGACTTGAATTCAATGCTGAGAATATGTGTACACACCCACGTGTGGTAGTGTGAGCTTTGATTCCACAGTTGGGAGGCAGAATCAGGCAGATCCCTGGGGTGTGCTCACCAGCCAGCCTTGATCCAGACCATTGAGAGACCCTGCCTCAATAAAAACAAGGTGGATATCCTCTGAGCTCTGACACCTGAGGTTGACCTCTGACCTCTATAAATGTGTGTACGTACATACACACACACACACACACACACACACACACACACACACACACGCACACGCACACGCACACGCACGCACGCGCACACATACACACAGAGCAAATTTCTACTCATGAAGATTGGGATCCTCTCACCTTAGGTGGGCAGAAAGTTTTGGTAACTGTATTCGCACCTCCAACTACCAGCCTTTGATAGCTTCTTTGGTATTTACACAAATTGTTAATGTGTGCGGGAATACCTTTTTCTTGTTTTCTAATTTTATTTCTCCTAGAATTTGTCCCCCTGTGTGTTTGCATTTCAGGGAGTTGAGTGAGTGCCTGGTTGTATAGATGCTACTGAGAACAGTCTGTTCTATTAAATGTTGCAGGAGGTAGGAGTCTATTCCTGAAAATGTAAAAGGTCAACGAGTCTTCTCAGTTGCAGGGTTAGTTGTCTCTCTTTTCAGCAGCGTGGGAAGTTTGTGACCCTTCACCTACAATCCAGGACATATCATATCAAAGAAGTTATCGTTGTCTGTTAATAAGGGTAAATTTGACCTAGAAAAAAGAACTTGTGTGGCCCAACACAATTCTTTGTCCAGTGTTGTCCAGGGAAGCCTAAAGTCTGGACTTTTCAGTCAAGAGTTTTGTTTCCTCTGACCAAAGCCTCCTCCCTGTGGACTGGCTCTCATAGTACCCGAAGGTGCTACAAAGACTGCCAGGGAGAAGAGCAGTCAGTAGTCCTGCCTGCCCAGCTGTGATGCATACAACCCACAACAATGGCCAGCACACCAGGATCTCCCTAAAGGTGCAATGTGGCCTTCTATCTCAGTGGTAACCACAACTCTATAATTGGACTTAAGACTTGCTCGTTAGGAGGGAAATCATGCCAGGTACTGTAAACTTAGCAACTACCCATGGCTGGTGAGGTCATGGAACCTAGAGGAGAGCCTACCACTGCCACTTTGCAAATTAGCACAATTTCTAGCTGTATGCTAAATAAATATACATCCCGATACCCACAGATAAATGTCGCTCTTACCCCTCATCAAAGAAGCTTCCTTCTCCAGAAGATGAAGACCATTAAAGGAATTCTCAAGATGCATAGGACAACTGACTGTGGCGTGCCAACTCCAATGACACATCTACAACACAGTCGTTACACTTAAGACTCAAGGGACATCCAGAAGAAGGGGGCAGATTTTAAGAGTCCAAGGACCAGGACATCTGCTATGATACAGTGTCTTCTATACACAACAGGGAGCTATAACCATGAAATCTCAACAACAGGCTGCTGAAACAAGACTTGCCCAATACCGGCACCACCAGCGTGGATGGGGGAAATATCTTGGGGCCCTACCCCTAGATGAAGAGCTGTAGGAAACTAATGACTACCGACAGGGAGAATATGTCTTCCTCAGGGATGAGCCTCCTAATTGCTTATCCAACCCCTGGTGGTCAACCCTAAAAACATGTACATACTAAATGGACTCAGAAGGTTGTATTTATATATTTATACATACACACTCATGCATGTAACAACAATTAAAGAAAAAGGGGCCATGAATTTGAGCAGGAACAGGGTGGAGACATGTCAAGAGTTGGAGGGAGGAGAGAAAAGGGGGAAATAATGTAAATATAGTAACTATAAATGAAATTCTCAAAAAATAGTAAATAAAAATACATATTCAATTTTAAAAGGCAAGTTTAAAAACTAGAGGACAGATCCTTCCCAATAGGCTGGCACCCCCACCAGAGTGTGATCAAAGCTCTTGCACTGGGCATCCACATTGACTTGGAAGCTATAGTTTCCTTGAGGTTGAAACTCAGAAGCAAAAAAGAAAACTAGATTCCATCACAACCAAGGGTTGAAAAGGAAACAGGGAGAGCTGGAGAGCTGGCTCCACACTTCAGAACACTGGCTGCTTTTTCAGAGGACCCATGTTTGGTTCCCAGTACCCACATGGCAGCTCACAACTGTCTGTAGCTCTAGTTCCAGAGGATCCGGCACTCTCCTCCATCTCCATAGATACTAGGCACACATGTGGTGCACGTACATATGTGTAGGCAAAACACCCATATATATATAAATAAATAAATCTTAATTTAAAGAAAAAAGAAACAGAGGGGCCTTATTGAGCAGAAACCACCTACTCTCCCTTTGGTCAGGTTTATGGGGAATTGCATCAGCAGGCCCAGCCCACGTTCTTCCCAAAGAGAAAACATCAGGAACAGCACTGCAGGGTACCAGGACATGGACCAGGGCAGATCTTCAAAGGCCCTGCTCCCCCACATGCTGTCCTGACAGGAAGTTTCAGCATCTGGCACGTGACATTTAACTTTGCCTCCTTCAAAAGGGCACCCAGAGGCCATTACCTCCCAGTTCCCAAGTTTCTCAGGACTTGAACTCATATGAGAGCAAATGGCAAGTTGCACACATTTTACTCACCTCCACCCACACAGGGAAACAAGTTGAATCTAGGCTGTAGGCCACAGCACCTTACTCGAACATCACCGTGAAAGTACTCATGCCCAGAACTCCCCATGAACGAGAGCACGGTGGAAATTTGTGCTGACCAAAGCGCCTAACACCAACCACAGTGCCAGGCCCTGGCTTCTAGCTGGATATGAATGTGCCCATTCCATTCTTATAAAAATGCCATGATAGAGCTGGAAAGATGGGTTAGAGCACTGGCTGCTTTTGCAGAGGGCTATGGTTCAGGACTTGGACTCACCAACAACCTCATGATGCTCACAACCATCTGCACCTCCACTTTCACGGGATCAGATGCCCTTTTCTGGCTTCCACAAGTACTGCACACTTTTGGCACACCAACATGCCGGCCGGCAAAACAATCACACAGATCAAGTAAAACTAAGTGAAAAAATCAAAAAAGAGAAACACCCTATAAGGTAGAGAGAGACATGGAGAATTAGCTTGCCTCAGATTACAGTGCTGCCCAGAGAAAACCAGAAACCTGACTCCTAACCCATGCTCTTCAATGTATTCCTCAAGCTTTACTTTGTGTGTGTGTGTGTGTGTGTGTGTGTGTGTGTGTGTGTGTGTGTGTGTGTATCCAATGTGTATATAAATGAGCTCCTGGAGGACAGGTGCTAGAGGTGTGACACAGGAAAAAGAAGGAAAAGGAGAGACGAGACATCCTGAGAGCCTGGGACAGCTCTTAATGGCCTCACCTTTCATGCTGAGTCTACAGAGGCCCTTTTAGAGCAGCGACAACAGGAGGCTGCTGGCAGGGCACATAGCAATTTCTCACTCTGTCCCAGTGACAATTTGAGGAGACCAATTCAATAAAACATCATTTGCCAATTACAGTGGTTTCCTAGGAATCTCTTTGGGCAAGGTGTGAATTGCAGGAAGAAGCCCTGACCCCAAGCTCACTGTCTCCAGCCCTGTTCTGAGTGGATGCAGACAGCAGCAGGACCATGACGGGAAAGAGGGGTAAACAGAGGATCAACGCACAGTACAACCCCCAGGACCCAGCAAGGACAGGCCCACCACATGCTCATTTACATGTGTGTGCAGGTATGTGATTTATGCACATAAGCAACAATGTAGAGTTATAAACATGAACAAACCCCTTGCGCTGACTACCTCCTGGCCCAGTGGATCTCTAGCCCTTCATAGGTGACAAGGGGAGACATCTTGTCACCAAGACACGAGTTTTTCTTTAGGTATAGCTCATCCTGGTGTCTTACTAGGATTTAAGATATCTACCCCAAGGTCAGCTTGTACATTTAGAAGGCTGTTGTTTCATACATTTGGACGATCTCTCTCTCTTGTTTTTCCTAAAAAGCACTTCTAACTTCAGCAAAGTCCATATGGGTGGAAATACAATGAAAAGGGTTTGTTTTCTCCTATTTCAGCTAACAGCCCACTAATGCTATACTAATACTGAGCTCGAGGTGCTTAGACACCACTCAGTGACATGTTATTTGGATAACGGATGTCTAAAGCCCCAATGCCACAGCATCTCAAGGTTTGGCCCCAGCCTGAATCTCCCTTCACTTCTCACCTTGACTGCACATCTTGTACGCACCAATTGATTAAGATGCTAATGGATTTTTCAACATGAGATATGTTGTCTAAAGGTCTTCAACCAAATCAGCACACTAATTTTGGATGAGCGGTCTTTACTCTTTTTAAAGAGATCCAAGGCAGAAGTCATTTTTCAAAACATGTGGCTTTCTGGGCCAAACTGATAAAGGCCTATCTGGCTTTCACTGTCCAGTATTGGAAACGACTTCATAATTCCATTGAAGTTCTTCAGAGCATTGATCAGTGGACTCTCTCACTGTTTAGAACTGAAATAAAGAAAGCAAGAGTAGGGGGACTGGGAAGATGGCTCTGTCAGCAAAGTGCTTGCCACATAAGCATGAGGACCTGAGTTCAATCCTGTGAACCAATGTTTAAAAAAAAAAAAGGCTGGGTGCTGTGGTTTGCCCCTGTAACCCTAGTGCTGGGGAGGTAGAGTCAGGCAGACAGATCCCTGGGCTTTCTGTCCAGACAGTCTAGCTGAAATAGTGAGCTCCAGGTTCAGGGAGAGACTGTCTCAAAAAATAAGGTAGAGAACAATTGAGGAAGATGTCCAACATTGATCTCTAGTCTCCACATGACTTTGAGCGTGCGCGCGCACACACACACACACACACACACACAGAGGTAAAAGTAGAAACCAAGAGAGAGCATGCCCACTTTGTTTACACAATGAGCTTAGTATATAGTTAACACATGCTGGACAAATAAATGATGAAGGGGTAAAGGAAGGAGGCTCCTAACATACCTCTATAAGCCATGTTTGCCCTTTAGCCCAAGACAGTTCTCTGTTGATTTTTCGATGTCTTCCAGTGTGTCAGACCAGGGAAACGACATCATATTAAAGAACGGCACTGAACGAGCACTGTTTGGTGTAAGGAGGCATTCATGTGCTCAGTGACAGGCGTGGAGCTGTCTCTCAAGAATGATTCTCTATTCCCCATATGACCAGCACTGTAGAGTAATGTTGTCCCAGGATACAACCTGCTTCTCATGGCTGTGTTCAGCTTCAGATTCCTTGTCTGGGAGAATGTCATAGCTCTAGTTAAAGGCTATAGTGAATGTAGTGATGTACTGTGTACCCTAATAAACTTGCCTGGGGATCGGAGGACAAAGCCAGCCACTAGATTAGACATAGAGGTCAGGCCATGGTGTCATACACCCTTAATCCCATCACTCGGGAGGCAGAGCTCTGTCTGGATCTTTGTGAGTTCAAGGCCACACTGGAAACAGAGCCAGGCAGTGGTGGCACACACTTTTAATTCCAGTACTGGGAAGCACACACGCCTTTAATCACAGGAAGTAATGTCTGGGCAGAGAAATGTATATAAAAGGCATGAGGAAACAGGAACTCACTCTTTAGGCTGAGGATCTCGTAGAGGTAAGAACTAGTGGCTGGCTGCTCTGCTTCTCTGATCTTTCAGCTTTCACCCTGATATCTGGCTCTGGGTTTTTTATTATAAGACCATCTTAGATTCGAATAACAGAGGCTATTACTTTTTCTTTTGAGAAAGGATCTTGCTTTATAGCTTGGGCTAGCCTAGACTCATCACGTAGATCAGGCTGGCCTCCAATTTGCAGCGATCCTCCTTCTTTCGCCTCATGAGTATTGGGATTACAGATGCATGATAACTGGTTAAAAGCCTGATTTGTGTTGAAATTAAATAATTCTAGTGCAGATGGAAGAAATAAAAGTAAAAAATCTATTAGAAGGGTGTAGGTTATAAATACTGATTTATTCTCAAGACTAGGAAAATGTATCTAAATACATTAAAAGTAAAGGCTAAACATGACCTAATCATAGATGAAGATGGATCATGTAAAACAAAGCAAACCAGGAGAGAAACCAGATGTATGGCTGCTCACCCATCAGCTCAGAACTTAGAAGGCAGAAGCAGGAGGATCAGGAGCTCAACACCATCTTTGGCTGCACTGGGTGTTTGAGGCCAGCCTGTGCTTGCTCTCTCTCTCTCTCTCTCTCTCTCTCTCTCTCTCTCTCTCTCTCTCTCTCTCTGTGTGTGTGTGTGTGTGTGTGTGTGTGTGTGTCTGAGGAGGAAGAGGAACAACAAAATCCAAAAGGACAATAGCCAAAGGAAAACAGAAATGGGAATAAAGACAGCCCTGCCATTCCAGTGACAGGGATGAGAGGAACCCACAGCAAAAAAAAAAAGAAAAAAAAAAGAAAAAAAAAGAAAGAAAAAGAAAGAAAGAGAAGAAAATAATGGAAGAGACACATGATCACAGTAAGGGCCCATGACATGAAAATCCTCAAAAAGGGGGGGGGGGACTTTCGGATTAAGTTTCAAACTAAAAATGCACAGATGCCTTCTGAGAGAGAAGTGCTCTAACACAGACCTGAAGAGGCTGGGACAGTGAGGTTTGGGAGCAGAGGGTAAAGAGGCAGTTAAGCAGAGGAAGAAATCCAAATTGTAGATGAATCTGAAAACACAGCCAACTCTACCAGGGGAAAGAGGAAGTAACAGTGAGAATCGGTTTTCCACCTATAGCAAGATGGGCAGGAAGTGTAACAGTTGGGGATAGCCAGGGTTCGCAGGGATGTGGGGAAGCAGGGAAGTGGGTTCTGCCAATGACATCAATGGGCTGAATTCTCCAAGGCATCCAGGGCAGGGATGCTTCAGGGATAGCTGAGGCGATATGGCTTCTAGATTTTTCTGCAGCATGATCACTCAGGGGCAGAAAGGTATGCAGGTGATGAACTCTGTCAACAAACCATGTCATCGTGAATTAAAAGCATCCTGCCAGGCCTGGTGTCCACGTGTGTAATTCCAACACTCAAGGGTGCAGGAAGGAGTTCCAGAGGCTGGCCTAGGCATGTGAGAGCCTGTCTGGGGAATCAAAGACAGCAAAAAGAGGGCTCTGATGCTCAGCTTGCTTCATCTCTCCAGCTGCCTTCCTGCTCCCCTTATATGAAATGACAGTTTGTGTAAAACACATCATAGACTATTTAAAATCATCCTGATATATAACATTATCATTTTCATAATAATGAAATAATAATAATAAATATACTGACATGATCCCATAGAAGAACAGAAAAAAAAATACCTGTATAAAATTGGACAAAATCTGGTCACTGTTGCCTGAATACCTCCATTCTGCCTTGAAACAATTAAAACCACTTTAAATTTAGGAGAAGCGCTTCAGCATCTTTGGCTCCAAGTACATGGTCAGCTTGTTTTCTTTATAGAAATGCAACAAGATGGTCCTGTGCTCGCCCACAGCTGTGCCTGTCTGAAGTGCTCACAGTCACTGGCCATTGCAGAGAGCCCACTTAGGAGGAGTCGAAGAAAGTGCTTTTAGCAGCTATGTCCCAAGCCCAGGCCACAGGCCTCAGTGTAGCTTGTCAACCCTGAAGTGGGAAGCAGGGATACAGGATTCAGGCCACACCATCTTCGTCTGCCTTTTACTGTCACAGCTGCTATTGTTTCTGAGGGTGACATCTAAACAGCCTTCCGTCACTGGGGAGGAACGGGCTCCACAATGCAGAAATGACAGATTCTCAGAGGGGATTAAGCTTTCTCTTCCTGTAAGATCCTGAGCATCATCATCAAAAGTCAGGCCTTCCAAAGAAAAACTCCAGGGCTGGAGAGATGGCTCAGTGGTTAAGATCACACATTGTTCTTGCAGAGGATCTGAGCACAGTTCCCAGCATCCATACAGGCAACCTGCAATCACCTGTACTCCCACTCTAGGGGATGAGACATCCCTTATGGGTAAATCCCCAATGGGTATTTAATGTTATCTTATTATGGCTTTAATATGTATTTTCCTAATAATTATATTTATTTAACATATACATTTGCTGGGATTTATTGTTCTAGGGTTTAAATATTTTTGAGACAGGGCCTCATGAAGCCCCAGTTGGATTCATCTCTCTGTATAGATGAGGCTTGCCTGATTCCTGATCTTTTGTTGACATGTTACACGGGATGGGTTTACAGGTGTGCATCCTCACTGCCATGTTACATGGGGTGCATTTACAGGTGTGCACCCTCACTGCCATGTTACATGGGGTGCATTTACAGCTGTGCATGACCACTGCCATGTTACATGGGGTGCATTTACAGGTGTACACCCTCACTGCCATGTTACATGGGGTGGATTTACAGGTGTGTATTACACATCTGGATTATATTTGCCTTATTAATCAGCCATCCTTCCCTCAAAACTATATAGACGAATATTTTTCACTATTTATTTACTTATCCCTATTATAAAAATGTTAAAACAAGGTAAACATCTTTTAACTAATTAGTGGATGAGTAAACAAATTACAGCTTATTCATATAATAGAATGCTACCCAGCAATAAAAACAATGAATGGGGCTGGTGAGATGCTCAGCAGGGAAAGGCACCTGCTGCCAAGCCTGACGACCTGAGTCCAGTCCACACAATGGAAGGAGAGAACTGTCTCTGGCAGGCTGTCCTTTGATCTCCACATGTATGTGGTGACAATGCCGTGCCAACACAGACACAAAGTAAAATAAGAAGCAAGTAAAATAAATTTTTAAATGAGTCATTGACACATGCACTTACATGGATACATTAAGTAAAAGAAAATTTCATTCCATATCAGTCCATGTATACAACATTCTTGAAGGGGCAAGGGTGTAGAAAAAAATAAAACAGACTAGGAACTTGAGGAATCATCGACCTGTGGTAAGAGGAACATTTTTAAGTAATATCTTCTATATATTGATAATGACTATGATGATATGACTGTGTCAAAATGATAAAAAAATTTAAAAGTGGATTTTACTATAAGTAAAAATGAAATGTCACAAAAACCTGATTTTACTCAAACAGAAACTGTAATGAAATGTGCATTTTACATCATCCTCTCAGATAATCTACAGCTGGAACCCACATGGCCACGGTAACCAATGTCAGATCATCTGCAACTGGAACCCACACGGCCATGGTAACCAATGTCAGATCATCTGCAGCTGGAACCCACATGGCCATGGGAACCAATGGATTAGATGTTTCCACTGGGACAAGCTGACACCGTGTTTCACTGTCTTGCTTTGCTATGATGGTGTCACCGACAGATCGTGATTGAATGAATGACTTAGCATGAGCAAGCTGTGAATAACGGGGACAGAGTAAGAAGCTAAGACTTTGAATCTGATCTTGGCAGATGGACGTCAGTAATAAACAGCTGGATGATATAGACCAATGACATCAAAATTTTCGTGAGTTGACCCTTTTGAACCAACTTTATCAACTCATAGAGTGGTGTGTTGTGGGAGCTGATTTCATAGGGTATACCCCAGTTTAAAAAAAAAAAACACTTCAGTTTGTATTGATGGAACATTTGTGTCATAATTGGCTCTTGGGCTACAGGAAATCTTTTTTGGCAAGAGCTCAGAGGTTATATCAGGTCAGAATGTTGAGTGTTACATTTTCTGAAGAATTTCAGACTTGGGGTGTCTCTATGATGTCATAAACACTCTTCAAGTTTCTAAAGAAAGTTTCAAAGTTCTAAATACATTTATCTTACCAATCTCCAAAATATCTGCTTCAAGTTAAGAGAGTGATGGACATACATGAACATTTTCCATGTGTGGAAGGACACCGTGGGAATGCTGGTGGTTCTGCTGTTTTAAAGTCCTCCCACTTGTTGACAGACGCCTCGACTGATTCTATGACTTGACTACTGAGAAAGTATCGCAATGAACATGTATAACATGGATGCAGCCTTTGGGTATATACCTCGAAGTGATATAGCTGGGTCAAATGGCAGTTTTAATTTTTGGCTTAAAAAAACCCATAATTTTACTCAGCCATAAAGTAGAAGATATAAGCAAGTGGAGATCATCAAATTAAGTGAAATAAATCATATACAGAAAGACAAATACTGTATTTTCTCACTCATTTGTGATTCATAGAATTCTTTATAGAGATAACATATATATGATATATGCCACATACCGTATGTACACACACACACACACACACACACACACACACACACACACACACACGTATGAATGAAAGCAGAAGGTAGACCAATGTAGGGGAAGAGAAGAGACTAGGCAGAGGGAAATGGGAGAAGAACTCAAAGAAGGGGATAGTGTGAATTCTCAAGTGTGTGAAATACTTGAAAGAATGTGTATGAAACTTGACACTGTGTACAATGAAAACACACTGATAAAAATATAAAACCCACTTAAAGGAAATGCCTGCACGAGGAAGGAGGGCAATGAAGGCTTCACTGTGCTTCCAAACTTCCAGGAAGGAACAGCCTCCTGCTTAGGGAGGGACTGCGAGAAGACAGCTCTTCCCCCTAAAGCCATGTGTTTTCAAACATCCTCATTAAGGTTACCTTCTGAAAGGACCTTGGCGTCACATTTGTGTCAAATACCAGGAAGCTGTCTTTGGATTTTGAAATGTGTCTGAGTCAGTTACGAGTCACAGGGCTCTGTGCTTGAGGAAGAGCTCCCTTGGTGTTGAAAGGTGTCTGAGTCGCTTAGGCAATGTAGAAGGATGGCACCCTGCCAGCACGTGGGTTGTGGAGCATCTGAACAGCTCAAAGTTCATGTTGGCTGTTTGCATTAATCACCATAATTTGACTAACAAGCCTGAAGTGACAGCTTAGCATCGGCCTGGCATGAGGGCCACACACCAGACAAAGGGAACAACAGGGGGACTGTTGAGAGAGAAACCCCCGTTTGCTTCCACTGTAGCTGGGAATTTTCAGAATGTCATTAAGAGCACCTAGAACACAGTAAAAAGAGACAGCTAAGAGGGAAGCCCAGGGTCGAGGAAGCCAGCCAGCGTCAGGGCTCCTGTCCACAGGGCGCTTCTTGCTACAGATCTTAGCAGCTTTACCTCTGACTTTTGGCTGTAGCTCTGAGCCCAGTGCAATCACACCATGATCCCAGACCATCTTGCCAGGTAATTTTGTTCAGGAACCCTAGCAGGCAATTTGTGATTACAAATATTCAGATTTTTGTCATTTTCTTTTGAAAAATACTTAATTCTTCGAACTCAAAACCTGGTTATAAAAAAAAAATCAGAATCTCATAAAAACAAGAATAGACATTATTTGCAAGAAAACTGAAGGTAAAAGTTCCATCCTTCTCCTTGCTTTCCCCCTCCCACTTTCAAAGACAAAGAAACATGACTTTATCAAAAATGGATTACTCAATTTATTTTAAAACTTAAGTGAAAGGCAGAGGACGTAGTTCAGTTGCTAGAGTGCTTGCCTAGCATACAGGAGACCCTGAGTTCCATCCATAGCAATGTATAAACTAGGCATGATGGTGCATGCCTCTAATCCCCAGCACTCAGGAGGAGGAGGCAGGAGGATCAGAATTTCCGAGATCATCAGGTACATAGTGAGTTTGAGGCCAGCCTGGGCTGCATGAGACCCCCATCTCAACAAACAAACAAAAAGAGTAACAAAGTCTCAAATCAAACAACCAAATGGCTCAGTCCCTGTGTACAACATTTAACTTTCCAGAGTTTTTCAACTCCAACATGATCCTTTCAGTTTTCCAGAAGGACATTTTCTAGCCAAGTATGATGTATGATGATGCAAGGCCTGCCTTCTTAAAACTGTGCAATTTTGAAATCTGAGCTTTAGATAATTGTCATAAAACATCACAAAATGTCCTGGATATTTAGTAAACTCAAAACAAACCCACACTTCCCTCTCAAGCCATAGCTGGCTCTCTTGGTCATAGACAAAGCCTGACTTTACATAGTTCTGTTCATGGGGCTGGGATGAAGGCTCAGAGGTTAAAGAGCACTTGCTGCCCTTCTAGAGGACTCGAGTTCGTTCTTAGGACCCACACTGAAAGGCTCATGACTCCTTGTTAATTCCAGCTTTTTTCTAGCCTCTGTGACCAACTGCACACACGAGTGCATACACATACACATAGACACACAAAACATTTTAAAAGAAAAAGTTATATTCATAACAATAAGCCAGGCTGAAAATATCCTAACTTCGGATCTCTGAAAACCAAGCAACACGATGCCACATCCTTCTTTCTACTGTTAACTGGAATGTAGCTCGGTCTTCTTTGAAAGTGGCAGTCTTTCCCTCCCCCATGTATGGATCCATAGCATTTGGAAGAGAACAAAGATGGCTGTGGGTTAGAGAAGGTGCCATCTTATTTCACAGACTCACTGTTTCTGTCACCCTTTTAAACTCAGCCCCAACTGCCCAGAGCTGAGCCACGGGGCTGGGATGGAGAGGGGTTCTACCGAACTTTAAAACCTGTTCCATAGCTTTTGTCGGCAGCCACCCAAGACGGTAACTCCTGGAAACCACTTCATATATTGCAAACATGTGTATCTTCCTGGTCACTTTCCAAATATAAACATGTTTGGCTTCATTTCCCCCACATGTCTTCTGCTCCTGAGGGTCAGTGTGGCTGCTAGTAAAACAACCCAGAGTCATTGAAATTATAGAGCTTCACCCACAAACCTTCAACTCTCCTTAGAGACGCCTCTAAGAGCAGTCACACATTAACGTCAGGAATGAGACAGGGGTGTCCCTCTCTCCACGGTCTCCATCAGTGCTTGAAATCTTAGCCAAGACAATAAAGTAAGAGAAATAAAGGGGATATACACAGGAAAGGGAGGAGCAACGTTCTCCCTATTGCAGATGGTATGATCCTTTACTTGAGAGACCCTGAATACTCCACCATTAGAAAACTGTTAGAACTGACCAGTTCTTTCAGCTGAGTAACAGGATACAAAACGAGCATGGAAAAGTCAGTAGCCTTTTTATATACCAATACTGAATATTCTGGGAAATAAATCAGGCAAGATAATCCCCTTCGCCACGGCCTCCAATAAGACCTGATGGTGGAAGTGCTAGAGAGGAGGCTGTAGGGACTCTTCAGAGAGGCACAGGCAGCAGCTCTCGGAATGCCTCGAAAACTACTGAGCAATCTGAAGAACTGACTGACACAATGTCACTTAGAAGTCTCTGTGTGGTCAAAGAAACATTACCAGAGTGGAGAGACAGCATGGAGACGGCAGAAACACCGAAGGACAAACAACCCACTCAATAAGTAATCAAGCGAAGCTTTTTTTTTTTTTTTTTAAAAATGTACAGGTCACCAATAAATGTATGTATTATTCAGGGTTCTCTAGAGGAACAGAACTGATAGAATGAATACACACACACATATAGACATACATACATACATATGAGATTTAGTAGAAAACACACACACACAACACACACACGCACATACACACAGGATTTGTTAGAGTGACTTACAGACTGTGGTCCAGCTAGTCCAACAACAGCTGTCTGCTGACAGAAAGCCAAAAATCCAGTAGTTGTTCAGTCCACAAGGCTGCATGTCTTGGCTGGTCTTCAGTATATGTTAGAACCCTGAAGATTCTATGCTAGTGAAGGAATGGACTTGTCAACAAGAGTGTGGGTGAGCAGGCAAAGAGCAAAACTTTCTTCCTTGTCCGTTATATAGACTGACAGGAGAAGGTGTGGCCCACATTTAGGGTGGGTCTTCCTTCCTCAAATGATCCAATTTACTAAAAATCCCTCACAGGTGTGCCTAGTAGTTTGGGTTTTTAATTCATTCAAGATGTAGTCAAGTTGACAACAAAGAATAACCACTGTGATACATTTTATTATATTTTATAATAAGCATCCTTAGCCCTAAAAGAAATGCAAATCAAAGCTACACAGAGATTCTACCCCACCCCTGTCAGACTGGCTACTGTTAAGAAAACCACAAATGTTGACAAGGACATGGGGAAAAGCACTCTTGTACACCACTGTCGGAAATGCCTAGCCGCCATCAGTATGGTGGTTCCTAAAAACTAAACTAAACTAAAAGTAAAGCTATATACAGCCCAGGCTACACCACTCCTGTGACTACGCCTGAAGGAAACAAGTTAGTTCAAAGATCCCCACACACCTGTGATTACTGCAGCCCTGGCCACTGCAGAAAAGCACTGTGAATCTACCTAGTTTCTCATCCACGGTGAGTGAGGAAAGCAAATGTGATCTGCACGCACAGCCAAGTGTATTCAGGGTCAAAGAAAAGTGACATCAGCACTGTTCACAAGAAAACAGATGAGTTTGGAAATCATCATGTTAAGAAAAATAAGCCAGACTTAAAGACAAATATGAAGGGGTGGAGAGATGGCTCAGAACGATCTGGGAAGAGGATAGGAACAAGTAGAAAGCATGACAAGAGGGGACAGCTGGAGCAGAGGGCTGGGGAGGCATACATTATCAAAGCACGTTATAGACAAGGATGATGTGTGGTGGCTTGAGTGAGAAGGGTCCCAAAGGCTCATATATATTTGAGTGCTTGGTTCCCAGTTGGTGGAACTGTTTGGGAAGGATTAGGAGGCGTGGCCTCATTGGAGGAGCTATGTCATTGGGGGAGGGATTGAGGTTTCAAAGGAGTTCATGCCATCCCCAGTATGACCCTCTCTCTGCTTCCTACTTTAAGATAAAGATGTGAGCTCTCAGCTGCTGTTCCAGCCCCTGTTACCAAGTCTCTGTTCCACCATTACAGCCTCTAACCTTCTGAAACCATAAGCCAAGGAAACTTTTTTTTAATAAGTTATCTTGGTCAAGGTATTTTGTCACAGCAACAGAAAATAACTAAGGCAATATATATGGCATAGGTCATTATATCTGACACAAAAATTTGTAATAAAATCCATAATTTTTTATAGTTAATTTATGCCAATAAACAAGGAAAAACTAAAAAAATAAATAAAAAAGAATGTAGCTACAGCTCTTGGGTTTAGCTCATAAATAGTCACTCAACAAATGTCTATGAAATGATGGAATTATTTGATTCTAAGGTCTTTCAAGGTGCTACGATTTGTATATCTAATAAACGTTTCAGTACATTCATTATTGGTATATAGTGGAGCTACTTATTTGTGTTTCAGAAATCTCTCAAAGAAATTTTGCCATATGAAATAAGGTGAGCCCCGCAGCACATAGTCTCATGCCTTCTGTAGATGAGACCTCACTTGGCCTTTGGCACAGTCTTTAGGCTGCTTTGGAGAGTACGTTATTTGACTTGTTAACACAAACAGTCCCCCTAGTAAACAATCACACACATACAACAGAGCACATGATGGCTAAAATTAATGCTAGCTTATTATTTTAGCTGTTAAGTTCCAATTTTCTGTCCATGGCTGATTTGAAACTGTGTTATCCAAGTTCAAGTCTAGAAAACAGATGTGGTTCGCTTTGACTGGTGCTGTCCTAGAACAAGTGTGACATTTGTAACCTTAGTGATTAGTGTCTGCTCGGTTCCTCTCTCATCTCTGTCTCTTTCTCTCCATCCTGTGCCCTCCCTTGTCTCCCTCTCCCTGTCCTTCTGATTTAATGAATGCTAATACATCCTGCCCTACAAGAATTTGCAAGCTGTACTGAGAAATAATGCAGTGTTAGTTTTGTAATTTAGTGCACAGAGCACATTTGTGCACAAGCTTTGTAAACTGGGCCCGTGGTCAAAAGGGGCAATTAGCACTTTGTTAGTATGCAATGATGTACTAATCTGCGCCGTCCCCCAAAGCAATTGTCTGTTCCATTTTGCTCTCATTTGCAACCCTGTCCCCCCCCCCCCCCATTGTATACAGCACTCTTCTAAAAATAACATGCTGCCTGCATGGTGCCATAAATTGGGTTTATGTTGATGAAGACATATCAATTAGAAAATGATTTGTTGGGGGGGGGGGTTGTGAGTATGAGTTTGACCCTTACAGTCTTCTCTATTTGTCCTATCCCTCAGATTTCAGAGGGTTGTCTCTTCCTCTTTGGAGGACTGTGAGGGGGGACCCCAAACAAGAACAGTTAAACCCAGAATCACCTTCAACTTCCTTAACCTCTATGGGTAGGTGTCACACTCACCACCTTGCTGAGGCAGACCTGGTTTGTATTTAAACAGGCGACATCATTCCTTGATTTAAATAGAACATGGGAGCCATGTGGAAAGATTGTGCATTCTTTGACTTGTTACGTTCTTATGAGTGAGGCACATGACTGTGATATGTTAGCTATAAAAATATCAGTGATGGGGGCTGGCGTTGGTTCATTGAGTGAGAGGGCTTGCTAAGCAGGTATGATGTCCTGAGTTCAGATGCTCAGTGGCCATGAAAGTCCTGAGCATGGCCACATGCGCCTATAACCCCACCACTGTGTGGGACGCATGAACTTAGTTTTACCCTTTGCACTTGTATAATATACTTTGATCATACCCCCCTCTTGTCCCCTCCCCTCCCACTGAGCCCCTTCTTCCTAGCCCCTCCCACTTTCATGCCTTTAGTCACTCTTGTGGCCCACTGCATTTAATGAGGGTTGCCTGTGTGAGGACAGGTGAGGGGTTGTTTCTTGGAGTATGACGTAATGGCGGCCACCCTCCCCAGCAACCATTAATTACCTAAAGTTCCTCAGAGAGGGGTGAAGCCTTATGGGCCCCTCCACAACCCATGATGGAATGTGTTGATGGTCCCAGTCCTGATAGCATAATCTTTCAGTCATGTTAAATCATTAATCATAATCATTGTTGAAAGCTTACTGTGTCCCAAATGCTAAGAAAACAAAATGGGCTGGCTGGTGGTGGCACATACCTTTAATCCCAGCACAGATGCAGAGGCAGGTGGATCTCTGTGATTTTGAGGCCAGCCTGGTCTACAGAGTTAGTTCCAGGATAGTCAGGACTACACAGAGAAACCCTGTCTCAAAAATAAAATAAAATGGTTCCCTTGGTAGAAGAAATGAAAAATAAATTGGGGCAAATGTCATTTTGACTCTATTTTGTCCACTAAATAATATCCAAACTCGAGTTTTGAAGAAGAAATGGGTTACACGTCCATAGTAATCAAGTAGGGCTGTTGGCAGCATTATGTAAACATGATGGGCTGGGAGATAGTTGAGTGAATAAGAGTGCTGGCTCTGCAAGCTTGAGGACCTGTGTCTGACCCAAAGCACCCTGTGAGAAGTGGACCATGGGTGCTTATAATCCCAACATTGGGGTGCAGATGAGGGATCCCCGTAACTTGGCTGGCCTCCCTGAAACAGCCAGCTTCTGTTGGGCAAGAGACTCCATGTCAAGACAGTACCTCAAAAAGTGACTGACAAAGATATCTGCCTCGGTCTCCACAGGAGTGCACAGGCACACACACCAGCACATTCGTGTGTGCACCACTGTGTAACATACATATCCGTTTACGTTTTCCTCACTGTTAGTCGTACATTAAAAGGGAGAGGAGGATAAAGGTATTCTGACGTGGGCCAGGGAGACGATTCAGTTGGTAATGTAAACATGAGGATGCTCAGCTATCCTATGAATCAAAAGTGTGACGACACAAACATAAAAAAAAGCTTGGAGATCCAAAATTGGGTATTTAAGCAAGGCATCAGGCTGAGCAGGCATCTGCCGTTCTTCAGCACGGGTTTGTGCAGCAAGACTAAATATTTAACTTTTGCCCCAAATGCACACACCAGTCACCATTCTCGATCATTCCCTCTCTCACTGGTTTCTGGGTTCCAGGATTTCATTGCAACCCTCTTTCTAATACGTCCTTTCTTCCTTACTCCTGCTCCCCTTCTGTGAACTCATCAGTTGTAGAAAGGACCTCTGTCCCTCTCTCCCTGGTCTAAGCTTTACTGTTCTTTCCAGCTACAGAGACTGGGTAACTTCGTGTCTCTCATCATTTAAAACAACATCAGATGCCCAGGGTTGGAGAGACAGCTCAGTGCTTGAGAGCATATCCTGGTTCTTGCACAGGAGCAGAGTTTAGTTCCTAGTACCTAAGTCTGGTGGGTCACAACCACTGTGACTCCAGCTCAGGGGATCTGACGCCTCCCTTCCCCTCTTTTGGCCATGATGAGCACCTGCACCAATGTGTACACTCCCCACCACCACATACACATAATTTTCTTAAAGGAAAAAACCCAGCTACAGGATGTTTACCTATTGCTTGAAGGACAATGTGTTTCCAGACATCACATACATACCTAATGATTTTATATCAAATGTGGGATCCACAAACAAGAGAATGCATGTTACACTCATCTTTCTGAGTTATTTCACTTTTAGATGATCTCTAATTTTGTCTTTTTTTTAGAAAACAGCATAATTTTGTTTTTCTCTGTGGTTGATTTTTTTTTTGGTATGTATATGACAGGTCTCATAATGTAATCCAAGCTAGTCTCAAACTTGTGATCCTCTTGCTTCAGACTTCCAAGTGCTAGAATTATGGGTCTGAACCATTATACCCAGCTCACATCTAATCTTTTAAAAAAGATTTATTTTTGGTGGTAGCATATGCTTTTAATCCCAGCACTCAGGAGGCAGAATCAGGCAGATCTCTATAAGTTTGAGGCCAGCCTGGTTTACAGAGTGAATTCCAGAACAGCCAGAGCTACACAGAGAAACCCCATCTCAAAAAACAACCAACCAAAAAAACAAAATTATTTTTAATGATTTATATGTGTGTCTATGTCTAGTATCCATAGAAGCCAGAAAAGGGGTTGGATCCCCTGGAGTTCAACTGGTTGTGAGTCAACTTATGTGGGTGCTGGGAAGCAAGCTCAGGTCCTCTGGTAGAGCAGCAAGTGCTCTTAACCACTGGGCCATTTCTGCAGTTTCCATACTGAATCTAGACATACTTTTATCTCTATGTACTATGAATAATTGCTTTCATTTAAATGAATCTGAAAACCCATGGCTTCATAAAGTATCTGGTATAATCATCAGTCTACCATAATTTACTTTGACTTCTCTAGGCAGTAATGTAACCAAGGCAGTCTGCAGTTTCCACCCCATTTCTAATTGGCTTATCAGAAACACGATGAGTGAATTTTGGCTGCAGTGCCACCTCCCAGCCTTTTGCTCTGGGCTAACACTCTCCCCTTAAACGGTAATATTTTATGAACATGTAAGATGCTTTCTGAAACACTAAAACTCAGATAATTCACACCAGTGACAAGGGGGCCCAGTACAGATTAGCACATTTGTTGGGAGAGAGGATTAATTGAAAAAAAAAAATCAAAACAAAAACATGTAAGTGTACTGAATCACCCAGTGAACTGTGTCCAGAGAGACGCTCACTGTTGACAAGGGTTGCTCAGCAGATAAGTAACATCTTCAATGAACATAATGGGGGCTGGCCCTCCGGGAGACCTCATTACAGCTCTTGGCTAGGAACTCTGGGTGGAGAAGTGGGGTGAGACTGCTGGGTTTTCTGTGAGAAGGATTGAGTTTGTGGGTTATTAAGGAGGTGAGAACCAGTGAATGCACAGGGTTAGGCTGTACAGCACTTCTCAAAAATTCATTCTGTCTTTAGTGTTTACATTGCTAGAGACTGCCTTTCTCAGATTCAACTGAAGTCCAGGGAGTATTATTTTTTTTTAATATGGTTACTGTTTTGCTTGGTTTTTTTTTGTAGGGGGGGAGGGGCTACCCATTTGCTATTGTTACAGCAACAAAATCATTTAAGGGAGAGGCACTGAGTTGGGAAAGAGGAATAACAGACTACTAATAATGTTTGGCCATCACCTTCCCCAGCTTTTGCAACTCTTAACAGGCCCAACAAGGGGACAGATACCTTTCCAATCCGAGGAGAAAGGGGGTCAAAGTTGCCTCCTCTTGCATTGGTTAGACCAGAGCCATATTATAAAGAAACTTTCTTTTTTCCCCTCCCCTCCTCAACTACTACTTAAAAAAAATCCATTATTTTCGTTTTCTCCATCATTCTTTGACATTGACTTAGCACCTGAGAGGCACCAAAGCTAATGCTCTGGCCAATTTACAGAGTGCTGGAAGGAGCCTGCAGGATGAGCTGAGTGGGAACCATGCTTTGTGATGTCACCACCAACTTAACATCATGCAGGCTTATCTCTCACTTTGTGCCTTTCTGGTGTGGAAAGTGGTTCCCTTTCATAGTTCCCTCATATCCTAGGGCTACAGGGACTTCTTTCATAGTTTCTTTGTCCAATGGGTGAAAATAGAGACAAGCATGGTCTTAGTTTGGGTTACTATTGTTATGATGAAACACCATGACCAAAAAGCAAGTTGGGAAGGAAAGGGTTTATTTGGCTTACACTTCCATATCACTGTTTGTCTTAGTTAAGGTTTCTATTGCTGTGAAGAGATACCATGACTATGACAACTCCTATAAAGGAAAGCATTTAATTGGAGCTGGCTTCATGGTGTGAAGCATGGCAGCATGCGGACAGACATGCTGGAGAGGTAGTCAAGAGTTTTATACCTGGATTGGCAGTGAGCAAGGAAAGAGAGAGAGAGAGAGAGAGAGAGAGAGAGAGAGAGAGAGAGAGAGAGAGAGAGAGAGAAAACACTGGGCCTGGCTTGCACATCTGAAACCTCAAAACCCACCCGAAGTGACACACTTCCTCCAACAAGGCCACACCTCCTAATAGTACCACTCTCTATGAACCTTTAGGGGGGCATTTTCATTCCAACCACCACACTGTTCATCATCAAAGGAAGTCAGGACAAGAACTCAAACAGGGTAGGAACCTCGAGGCAGGATCTGATGCAAAGGCCATGGAGAGGTGCTGTTTACTGGCTTGCTCCCTTGGCTTTCTCATTCTGCTTTCTAATAGAACCCAGGACCATTAGTCCAGGGATGGCCTCACCCACAATGTGCTGGGTTCTCTCCCATCAATCATTAATTAAGAAAATGCCCTACAGTCTTGCCTGTAGCCAGTCTTATGGAGGCATTTTCTCAGTCAGGGTTCTCTCCTCTCAGATGACTCTAGCTTGTGCCAAGTTGACATAAAACTATTGAGCATAAGCACCAAGTAGGGGTTTCCATGAACCAAGATGGAGCACAGATGTCTGTTGCATCCTCTCAGCTCAGTCACTTGGACAGTGGTGAGATGTGAGGAGGTAGCTGAGTTCTTCCCTGGGGTACAAAGAATTGTCTTTGGGGAAGAGTTATCTAGTCTAGGTTACACATGACTTCCAGTGGGAATCTTACACTGCATAGCTCAGCATTCTGATCAGTCAGTACTCGGAAACTTCCCAGGCACCTGTGTTACTCACTGGAGGTAGGGATAGTTAACTTGTTTGAAACAAACTGCACGAGAAACACTTTGTCTTATTATTTTAATAAGTAAGCAAACTATTTTAACCCTTTTCATTTCTGGGATCCACTCTGAAATGTAGATTTTATTGTTAGCATACTGCCAAGGACAAAATTTGTGGAATTGAAGCTCAGATTTCCTGGACTTCATTCCCACATAACCCACATAACATTCTGCTAACCACCATCACACTGTTTACTGAAGCAACATACTTGCTGTATATGAGCCCACTCAACAACAGCTCGGTCAAGGGAATGAGCCTTGTGGTCTGACAAGATGAGACTATGATTTTAGTATGTGCTTCTCATGATGATACCTCCTGTTCAGTCCTTTATCTTCATTATTAGTCAGTAGGATGACAATCTGGGCAGGCACAAAGGACCCACTCGATCGTCTATGACTTTCTCACTGAGGGATTTTCCAGTAAAACCAACACACAAACAACAACAGCAACAAAAACCACAGGCCAGCATTGAGCCCAGACAAGGTTTCCAGCTCAAACAGCAGGCACCAGAATGGCTAGGAAGACAATGTGGGGGGGCTGGTGAGATGGCTGGGCAGAGGGGTGCTGCCACCAAGCCTAAATTCAATCCCCGAGACCCACATAATGGAAGGAGAAAACCAGTTCCTGCAAGTTGTCCTTGACCCTCACGTGCACACCATGGCCTCTCCCAGCCCCACTCCTACCCCTAGCAGCCCTGTAAAAGTTTCAAAAACTGAACAAAAGGGCTGAGAGAGGGCTCAGCAGTTAAAAGTGTACTGATCTTGTAGGGGGCTCGAGTTCAGTTCCTGGCACCCTCGTGGGGCTGCTCAGAGCTGCCTTTGACTCCAGCTCCAGGACATCCTTCTGGCCTTAGCATGTACCACTTAAAATTTGCATGCACTGCACACATACACACACATACACACACATTAAAATAACAAAAAATTAAAAATGTAAACAAAAACACAACTTGTTATGAGTGTGGGTGTGTAGATCTCTCATAGGTGAAAGGGATGCTGAAACATTTAACCACTTTGGAAAACAATGCTGCACTTCTTTAAAAAGTTAAATGCATCTACTCCTGAACTAAAATCTGTACTTAAAGTGTTTCTCCAAGGGAAGAGGAAACTTCCTTGGGACACATGACCACAATCGCCTCTACAAAATATACAAAGATTACCCAACTTTTGATTTCAAGAATCTTTTATTTTTTTAATTAAAAATTACACTTATTCATTCATTCATTTATTTTTTGCATGTGTGTGTATGTGTGTCGTGTGAAGGTCAGAGGACAGCTCACGGGCGTCAGTTTTTTCCTTCAGCCCAGTATGTCTCCAGGGTTGAACTTGGATTGTCACGTTTAGCAGCAAAAGCCTTTATCCATTGACCATTTCACCATCTTTATCATTCTTAATAGCCAGTGAGGATTCTTAAAGGGGTTTTGTTTATTAGTATTTATTACATTAGAAATTAAAACTGAATTTAAAGGTATCTATTCATTAAAAATAAAAGTAACAAATTCAATTTTAGTTAATACTGTTCATCTCAATGACTTTTTTAAAATGAAAATCATTTCTAAAATAAAAAAAATCCATGTGGAATTTTACATTTTTTTATAAACCTCTTTCATGTATTGCTTGGTAGAAGAGAACTGGATTCTCAGAAGTATATCTTATCTATCTGTCTATCTATCTATCTATCTATCAATTTATCATCTATATCATCTATCTATCATCTATCAATCTATCATCTATCATCTTCTATCTATCATCTATCTATTTATCTATCTATCATTTATCTTCATATATATCTTGTTACAGGAAAAAGTTACAAATAGTAAACTGCATTTTCTTCAGTAGGCCAGTGACTATTCCAGCATTCACAGCACTACTATCAGTGATGGAGAGTCACATGAATCAACACAGGAAGCCCAGAAGAGACACCTCTTTGGAATTTGGGAAGAGAAGTAGAAGGACACATGGGATCTGAGCATTTTCCAGAGTGGGAAGGCGTGGAGAACTGCTCTAAGTGGTATTTGCTACAGGAACACAATAAGCCTAAACACACTGCACAGCTATTATAGACTCCAGGCTCAGAGTAACTTGTCCCTGGAAGGAGGAAGGCAGTGGAGGAAGGTGGGGAGAGTCTGCAGGGTTTCACCGCATTAACACCCTTCCATAAAGACGCTGGAGCACCTGTCCCCAGCCCTGCCACACAGAAGGCAAAATAAAATTGAAAAGCAATCATGGCAAAATGTTAAGGTCCAACCAGGCTGCATTTGTAGTACATCAGGGAGAGTTACTTGGCTCTCTTGCTTTCACAATGTTAAAAATCACACACTCAAAGAGCCGTTGACAGGGAGTTAGGCCATATTTCCATGAAATATTTTAAAGGTTTTTCATAATTTGGCTATTTTGAAGGCTTGTCTAAAAGTCCTAATCACAACATGAATAATTCAGACTTAATTATTCACATCTTTTTTCCACTTAATTTTTTCCCTAAATTTGTAGTCTTTCTAAATTTGAAAGAGGATCTCAAAAAGGGGAAAGGGATGTCTATTTGCATATTTACATCCATTGTTAATCCCAAAGATTTAAGGAGAAAGACCACCAACCCAAGGCATTATGGCCAAATTAATTAAAGCAAGCTTTTTTAAAAAAATTCATGTACACAGGCTGCCTCCCCCTAAGGCAGGGCTCAAGAGGTCAGCCCTGGATGTGAGGAAGATGAGGTTTTTATAGATGAGGAGTAGGGATTTCCAAATGAGGATTTGGAGGGCAAATAGGTGGCGTTACAGAGGCAGAACATAAGTGTAACAAGTTGGTCCCAACAACCTTCTGAAACGAAGGCAAGATTGCCATTCCTGGGACAGGCAGTACAGAACCATCTGTAGTTACGGTTCCAGGTGGGGCACAGCCCAATCCTTGAGAAACAGATTTAGTCAGTCCTAAACAGGAATGAACCTAGTTTGTTTTTTACTATAAGTTCACTTTCAAGCTAAATTGCAGGCAGGCTGGTTCATCACCATCTACTGAAAACACTGAACGCTGGAGGAGGAAAGCAGGGGTGGGGAGGAAGAAAGAGGGGAGGAAAGGAGGAAGGAGGGGAGGTGCAGAAAAGAAGGAAGAGAATGGGGGAGAAAGGGGATGGGAGGGAGGGAAAGGAAGGTGGAAAGAAAGAAAGAAGGAAGGAAAGAAGGAAAGAGGAGAGAGACGAAGGGATGGAGGGAAGGGAAAGGATGAAAAGGAAAATGAGGAGGAAGGAGGGAAAGAAGGACAGACAGGGAGGGAGAAAAGCTGGGCAGGCAGGGGTAGGGCTATGAAGCGTTGAGGAGACATGAGGCTCCACATCTCCATCAGTCACCAATGCAACAGGAGAACCCTCTCCTCCTGGACCAGAGTTGACCAGGCAATCCAGCAAGCACTCACCTGCCTTCCAGTAATAGGGTGGACAGTCCAGGGGTGCACATGTATGAGGATGTTTGTGGAGGAAGGTGTATCACTACCTATCAATGAGTGTTATACAGGACTATCCTTCAAGCCAAACAACCACCATCTGGGGGAGATCTGCTGTGCTGTGCTGTGCACACTTGCAACAGATCATCCCAGCTGGGTTTGCTGATTGCTCACATCCCTTCACAGCGGGGCCGGAAGGGCCATGAGACCTCACCTCAGCGTCCAGCCACTCCCTACCATTGCTGCAATGCTGCCCTAATGTGGGAGCCCGTTCTCGGGTTCCTCGTGGCTTTACCCAGCAGGTCCGCATAGAGGATGATTAGGGCCATGGGCCTGAGTGCAGGTGTCTGAGATGGTCTGCACTTGGCTGTGCTGGGGGAGGAGGTCTTTTGCTTCGCCCCTCGGCATCTCTATAAAAACCCTGGGGCAAGACAGTCAGGCCCGTTGGAATAGGTTCCAGGCCCTCTCGAGGCTATCCTTTATTTTCTATCTGTTTATCTCCACGATACTCTCCGCAATAAATCCTTCTATCTAATATTTCCTGCTGCTCGCACTCAAGAAAACTCTGGGGAACTGTGGGGGTGGTGGGTAAATGCCCCACACCCTAACTGCACACGGCCTCAGGGAGGGGCTGGTAGAGCACACAGCTGGTAGAAGTACCAGGGGAAGGAGCTCCCCCGCCCCCTCTGTGCAGCTATGGGATGGCGTCTCCCAGGGGATAAAGACCCACCCTCTCCTGCAGCTGACCCCTCAGCTAAGCTCTGCAAGAGTGGTTTCACTGCTTCCCCAGAGTGAACTGTGGTGGAATTGCACTTCAGTTTGTCGTTGGGACTTTAGTAGGAAAGGTAGATGCTGTTTACATTTTCCCCAGGGAAGGAGTTTTAGCAATAGGGACCTTCATGGATTCTAGCGCGCACACACCATGGTTCAGGACAGATTCCTTAATATCACAGACTATGGATACTTAGACTGAAGGATATTCTTGCTCGTGGTTCCTTGGGTTCTTCAGTATCCCCTCCTCCTGTTTGGTTCCTCAGTTTCTTGAGTACCCAAGGCCTAAGCTGCTGAGACCATCAGCCTCGAGTCACAAAGTCAGGTGTCCAGTTATCTGACTAGGGATACCTCACAACACCATCATGGTGGGAGAGGAGAGAGAGGGAGAGATGGAGAGAGAGAGGCCCAACAGCCTTCCCCATCAGCTAAGGTTCCATCCATCCTTACCAAGGTGCTAGTGAGATTTTCAAAATTTTTAATCTTATGGTATGTTTGTGTATATGGCATGTGTATATGGTATGTGTGCTTGTGCCTATGATGTGTGTGTGATGTATATATGATATCTGTGTATGGTGTGTATTTGTGTGTATGTGGGGTATGTATGATGCATGTGTGTATGATCGGTGTGTTTGGTGTGTGCACTCACACATCATGCCTCAGTGTGTAAAGGTCAGAGGTCAACTCTCAGAAGCTGGCTCTCTTTTTGCTGTGGGTTTTGAACTCGCTCCGCTCATGAGGATTCAGCAGCAAGCACTTGTACTCTGAGCCATCTCAGCAGCCCCAGAGAGACTTTCAAGAGAATTGTGGGTGTCCCCACCTCATCCATAACCTGATCACAGCTGCAGAACTGACCCTGCATGAGAGACCAGTCTTTGCTGAGGTTAGGGGAACCAAGCTGCCAGCCCACAGAGGGAAAATGGCAGCGCTGGTCATTTTTTTTCTTTTGTGTTTCAGACAGAAGCTACTTAAGGAAGCTCTGTTTTGCCTCAGGCTTTGAGGGGCTACAGTCCATCATTGTGGGGAAGGCATGGTGGCAGGTGGTTCTGTGGTGGTGAAAGACTGAGGTAGCTGCTTGCTGTATGGTGCCAACCAGGAAGCCGAGGAGTCAAGTCCAAACCAGTAAGGCCCTCCTCTACTTCTCCTTGTCTCCCAAGGAAGGACCTTGTTCAGAAACCTCCCCAAACAGCTCCATCTACTGGGAAAACCAGGGCTCACACTTGACTCCCCGCAGACATGTCCCTTCAAACCATGAACAATGGCCGTCGTACTCAGCTGCTAAATGTGGTTTATTCTGCAGCAATTTGTAACCAAAACATGCATGAAGGCAGATGTTTGGCGTGGAGACAGAGACTCTCAACCCAAACCATGACTGTGATCCTTTCATATTGGTATTTGCAGCTGTCTACACCCTTGCCTCCACCTTGCCTTGCTAAGATG
Organism: Peromyscus californicus insignis; assembly: GCF_007827085.1. Taxonomy (NCBI): domain Eukaryota; kingdom Metazoa; phylum Chordata; class Mammalia; order Rodentia; family Cricetidae; genus Peromyscus; species Peromyscus californicus. Next base: position 112,574,232 of record NW_026294402.1, on the reverse strand, counting down.
AAGAGTTTAAGATTATGCCTCAAGAGCTGCAGGTAACTGTTTACTCTGGGATTTAAGAAAGATCCACTGACTGGCCCATGACTTCTGGGCAACAAAAATTGGACTTGATGAGTTATTAAAAAAAAGAAAGAAAAAAAGATACGAATTTGGGAGGGGTGGAGTGGAAGGCAGATCTGGGAGGAGTTAGGGGATGGAGGGAAGTGATTATGTTCAAAATGCACTGTGTGCCTTTATCAATTAATTCTCAAAGAATTAATAAAATATTATATTTTAAAAACGCAGGAACTTGAAGCCAGAAGGTAGATAGCCATCCTAAAATTGGTATGCCCTAGAACATGGCCACTGCTAAAAGGGAACGTGTTTTGTTTCGTTTCCCCAAAGCGTTGGGCTTTCTTGGACCCAGAGAAGTGTCTGGAAGAGTAAAATAAAACATACTCACACCGGCTCATGAAGTCACCGTCATAATAAGAGCCCCTCTGACTTTTACTTTTCATCTGGGAAGCAGCACCTGCCGTTAGCTGTGGTAGTTCCTATTTTCATATTGTCTGACAGTAGCAGTTGGACCAGGCTTGAGCCAGTGTGACGGAGAGGCAGGCTCCCTGCTTTCACAAAGCTGTATTTAATAAGATGAGAACAGCATGCCAAGATGGGGCAGCTCCCTCTCTAACACTTACCCTGACACCAGCCCCTCAGCAGGTCTATTGCTGTGGTAATCTGGGCGAGCTGGACAGAGCTTCCTGCTTACAAGTTCAATATAATGGCTCAGCAGGGGAAGGGCTGGCAGGAAAGCTTAGAAAGTTAAAGCCTATTATCCTATGCATGAGGAAAAATGAGTCACTAAATATTACACCCAGAGCAAGACTTGAACCCGCCAAAGGCAGTGGCAACACACGCTAAGCCTCGTCCATAATGGTGCATTCATTATTCTGCCTGTCGAGGGTAATGTGGATTTAAATGTCTTTAACCCTAATGGAAATGTGTATGCAAATTTCTCCTCAAGCCCTCCCCTGCTCACACTTCAGTATTCTTGTGCTCCACTCCAATTTAATGGACACCAGTGACTAGATACTACAGATGTCAAAGAAAACGATGCCTTTTTAATCCGCCTTTAATAGTAGGAAGGCAGCAAGAAATCGCTTGGCTGCATAGTGTGGTCTTTGTTGTTCTGTTTTATGGTTCTTGTAGGTGTTGGATTTAAAACCAAGAGAAAAAACAGCATGCAAATGATCTCTGAGTTCAGTCTTGGCTGAGGTTTAGGCTTAGTTACGCTGAACGTGAACTCCTCCCTACAAGTGAATTCTAACAAGATCTCAATACAGGTTAGCTCTGACACACAGTTTTCAACATTGGCTGCTCCAGTCAGTCTGCTTGACCTGGAACAGATTGGCCTGACAATTCTCATCAAGCAGCACCCCAGAGCCAAGCCATGGCTCCAAGCAACCGCAAGACCATCCTTCAGGATCCTGAACCTTCAGCTGCACCAAGACTGAGGGTGTTTGAAAGAAGGACAACAGAGCTAAGATTTGGGGTTTCTACAGCTCCCCCAATATTAGCTACCACTGCCTGGTCACAGCAAAATCCACTGGGACCATCAGGTGTCACCTCAATGACAACAGCCATCAATCTCTGAGCTCTTACCATAGATCAGGTTCCTGGTTGATACTTTATAGCCATTGCCCATGGTCCTCTGTGTGTGTGTGTGTGTGTGTGTGTGTGTGTGTGTGTGCTCACATGTGTTCACGTGTGTGCATGAGTGTTTATGTACAGGTGTACATATGCATTTGGGGGCCAGAGGTTGGTATTGAGTTGTCCTCCTCAGTGATTCCCCACCTAACTTTTTGAGACAATCTCTCAAGGAATATACTGTTTTGACCAACAAGTCTTGGGGATCTTGTTTCTGTCTTCCTAGTCCTGGGGTTACAGGTACAGGGTACTGAACCTGCCTTTTTATGTGGGTGCTGAAGATCTGAACTCAGGTGCAAGCATTTTCCTGACTGAGTCTAATCCAAAGTAATCACAATTGTTACCCTAATTAAAAAAAAAAAAATTGTGTATGTATCTGCCTGCATGCCTGAGGAGACCAGAAGAGACTGTTGGATCCCTGGAGCTGTATTTACAGGTGGTTGTCAGCTGCCTGACATGGGTGCTGGAAGACCCTGAACCTGGGTTCTCTGGGAGAGCAGCCAGTGCTCTTAACTACTGAGCCATCTCTCCAGCCCCTTGGGTGGTAAGTATGCTGTTCACCAGATTACCTACCTCACCCCCTGCAATTTGCCTTTATTTATAGCTGATCAAGTTGGTTTGATGATTTTCCAATGGGGAAATGATCTAAACTGTTAAGCTTGCCTGCCTACATCCTTTATGGTCTTCTAGTTGCTACAAGCTCTGGATATGCAGGGTCTCTCGGACGCACAGAAGGTTTAAGTTCCACTCTTTGGGGGATCCCTGTGCTTAGTGCCAATGGAGACTCTGGGGCTTCTTGTGTTCTTTCAGGTCCCCCTGCCTTGGCTGGCAAGGTCAGAGCAGGAACTGAAGAGCAGTCAGGGCCAACCTGGCCAGGTGGAGCCTCCTGCTGGCTTGCTGTTTAAAACTGTGGCTCTGGCCTATTGAGCATGTTTATGAGGCTCTCACACATTGGAAATTCTGACCCAAAGCAAGTGCCAGGCCACCTCTGTCTCTGAATTGTTTGTCTACAAGTAGAAAGAGTAGGAAGGTCTACATACCCACCCCTCCATGCCAGATGCATACCAGAGAGCAATCTCACTCCATGGTCTCCCTCACCACCCCCCAGGTTCTCTTCTGCCAAGGACAGACTCCCATCTTACTCCATGAGGACAGGGTGACAAGGTGGACACAGGGCTCTTCTTAAGAGTGTTTTGGGGGAACTTCTAGTACCATCTGAGTACCTTTTTCTTGTTTGTTTGTATGTATATGTTTGTGTGTAGGTATATGTATATGTGCAGGTGTATGTGTGGGGGCTAGAGGACAATGTCAACTGTCATTACTCAGGGTATGGCTCACCATTTATTTATTTATTTGTCTATCTATCTATCTATCTATCTATCTATCTATCTATCTATCTATCCATCCATTTATTTATTTATTGATACAGAGACTCTCACTGACCTGGAACTCAAGAAGGCCAGGCTAGCTGGCCAGTGAGCTCAGGGATCCTTCTGTTTCAGTACCCCCAAGTGCTCGCATTACAATGGCACACTGTCATGTGTAGCTAGAGTTTTCCTGCCTGGCCCACAGTCAGGACAAATCTCTATCACCTGCCAGTCCCACAGCCCCTCAGACCCAACCAAGTAAACACAGAGACTTATACGGTTACAAACTGTATGGCCGTGGCAGGCTTCTTGCTAACTGTTCTTACAGCTTAAATTAATCCATTTCCATTAATCTATACCTTGCCACATGGCTTGTGGCTTACCGGCATCTTCACATGCTGTTTGTCATCGTGGCGGCTGGCAGTGTCTCTCTGACTCAGCCTTCCACTTCCCAGCTTTATTTTCCTCCTTGTCCTGTCTATACTTCCTGCCTAGCCAATGGCCAATCAGTGTTTTATTTATTGACTAATCAGCAACACATTTGCCATACAGACCATCCCACAGCACTTCCCCCCCCCTTTTTTTTTTTTTTTTCCAAAAAGGAAGGTTTTAACCTTAACAAAGTAAAATTACATATAATTTGGGAATTTGGGCGTAGCTTCTCTTACTACTTCCTGCTGGAGGGGGGCGCTGTATCTTATGGGGACACAAAGAAAATTTTAGAATTATGGAATAGTCCATGAGGCCGTATCGTCTGAGCCAGTTGCCTTCAAACCATTCTGAATGTTGGATCATCTGGGCCATGGTGTCATCGGAGACCTTTCAGGGGGTCTTGGCTGGTCAAACCTGATGTATCTTAATCTGCAACAAATCCATAGCCTTTGGCTTTCTGTGGGAACAAAAGCAGAGTCTCCTTTCCAAAACAACATATCCTTATATCCAAATTTTGAAGTCAAGTTACCTTTAAAATATACATTTTGGCATAACTCAACAGCTTTTACAATCAAATGTTTTTCTGCAGTTAAAAATCCCAAAGACAACACAATCCAGATTCTCTGTGTAATATTCATCTTCACGTGGCTTATTTTTTATATTAATTTTACTGTCTCTTTAAAGACTTTATTTTTTAAAACTATGTATTTGTTTCTATAACTGTATATATCACCTTTTTTGTCTCTTTCAAGCCTACGTATATTTTACACATTGTAAACTATTACATCTGAATCTGTCTTATTGTGAATCTATTGCATTAAACTGCAGCAGCTGTGGCTGCTGGCTCCACCCACCTCAGGTTTCCAACATGGCGGTGGTATGTTTTCCGCCAGTTCTGGGAGCTATCGTGGGTCTATGCTTTTATCCAAGCAGCGTGTAGCCCAGAAACCTCTTTTTTTGTTTGTTTGTTTGTTTTGTTTTGTACTAGCAAAGGCTAAATCTACCATGCAGCTTAATGTGCCACTTGCAGAGGCCTCATTCCTGCCATACTGCAGGTCTAGCGCGCACTCTAGGAACCCGCCAGTAGCTCAAACCGGCAGCTGCCGCTCATTTGAGAGAGACAATTAGGAACTGTTTTTAGCTCCGATTTAGAATCTTTTTTCTCAGTTTTTAGGTGGAAACTCTTGCCACCACGTTGGACGCCATTTGTAGCTAGAGTTTTCCTGCCTGGCCCACAGTCAGGACAAATCTCTCTCACCCACCAGTCCCACAGCAGCTCAGACCCCACCAAGTAAACACAGAGACTTATATTGGTTACAAACTGTATGGCTGTGGCAGGCTTCTTGCTAACTGTTCTTACAGCTTAAATTAATCCATTTCCATTAATCTATACCTTGCCACATGGCTTGTGGCTTACCGGCATCTTCACATGCTGTTTGTCATCGTGGCGGCTGGCAGTGTCTCTCTGACTCAGCCTTCCACTTCCCAGCTTTATTTTCCTCCTTGTCCTGTCTATACTTCCTGCCTAGCCAACGGCCAATCAGTGTTTTATTTATTGACTAATCAGCAACACATTTGCCATACAGACCATCTCACAGCAGTCATGTCTGGCTTTTTACATGGGTTCTGGTGACCTAACTCAGGTCCCCCTGTTTGCAGGGCAAGTACTTGATGGATAGAGCCATCTCCTAGCCCACATCTGAGCACCTTTCTCCTCCTGTCACTTCTAATGTGGAACTAACAGCTGGGGGAAAATGTACACGGTGAACTCTTACCTTTTTTCTCCATCTTCTCAACCTGTCCTCTGCTCAAGGCTCCTCTGGCCCAAAAGTAGAATATTTTCCTCCTCTTTCTGCATGGCCAGATCCTGCCCTCGTGTCCCAAGTTCTTGTTACACCTGGACTGCTCTAGTTTGGGTTCTTCAGAGCAGACAAGGGTTCAAATATTAGCAGGTATTTTTGGGGGTGGGCAGGGCACAACAAAGTGAGAGGGAGGGGTACATGTGAAAGTGACATTCTGTGGCTCAGTCACCACCACAATTGGACCTATGACCCCACAGAGAGGCCCTGGGTGACAGTGTGGAAGCCCAAGCCTATACTTACACTATTTGAGCACTAAGAAGGAATAACATTTATATATCTATTCCTGTTGCTTATTAACTAGTTGAGGGCCACTCAAGATGGCACAATGGAACTGCTCTTTGTCTTGTTGGTGAAGAAATACACATGATAATTGAGTGTAAGAAGCAAACATTCAGCACTGTGTGTCATTAAGCAGTTGTATATCTACTTAATGAGATGTCATTGATATCAGATAGAACAGTGACATTCTAAAACACTGCCACACCCAGTCTGGCAAGTGTGCAGACAAAAGAGGCTCTCATTCACTGATGGTGGCACTGGGAAACAGTGCAGGCACATTGGAAGATATTTTGGCAATTTCTTATGAACATAGACATGTACTGACTGTATGAGTCAGTAATCTGATCACTATTGTTTTACCTAAGTGACTTGAACATTTTTGTCCACGTAAAACCTGAACACAGGTAGTTATCACAGCATTAAACCTGGAAGCCAATAAGATGTCCTCCAGGAGGACAATGGATAAGCAAACTCTGGTCCATCCATACAGTGGGACATTACTCAGTAGAGAGGACACGAGTTATCAAGCCATGAAGAACTTATGTTGATAGTGACAGGATCAGTCGGTGACAGAAGTAGTTAGGGGTAGAGACAGAGAGACAGAGCACACAGGATTCCCAGGAAAGAAGTTATTCTTTGTGATGTTATGTGAATATGATGTGTGCACACCATTATACATTCCTTAAAATTTGTAGAACATGCAACCAGAGAAAAGTGGACTCTTGTGTTTATAATTCAGAAAAACAGACTCCTGGGGTGTGACAGGTGCTGTTCTGAGACACCAATGTGGGCAGCCTGGGCAGCATGGAACTACTTACTGCCCCATTTCATCTTGAACCTACAATTTCTCTGAAAAATAAAACTCTTTTTTTTTTGAGACAGGTTTTCTCTGTATAGCTTTTGGAACCTGTCCTAGAACTCGAGCTGTAGACCAGGCTGGCCTCGAACTCAGAGATCCGCCTACTTTTGCCTTCCAAGTGCTAGGACTAAAGGTGTGCACCACAACTGCCAGGCCAGAAAACAAAAACAAAACCCAAACAAACAAATAAAAACAACAACAAAAAACCCCAAAACTTAAAATTACATTTTATTGATTGATTTGATAGATTACGTGTTTGATGTGTGTGTGTGTGTGTGTGTGTGCCATGCACATGTGTAGCCAGAGAACAGCTGTGGGAGTCAGTTCGTTCCTTCTACCCTGTTGGTCTCAGAGATCAACTCAGGTAATCAGGCTTGGCCACATGTGCCCTTAGCCCCTGAGTCATCTTTCTGGCCTAAAACTCACTAAAAAACAGCCAAAGGAACAAAACCCATAGTACTATACACCAAAAAGTCAAAATTGCTATCTATAAGTTGTTTCAATAATTGATACATATATACATTAAAATAAACAAATAAGTTCTTTATAATAATAGAACCTGGAAACTTTCTTTTCTTCTTTTGTCAGTCTCAAGTTGACCTCCAGGATGGTCTCGAGCTGGTGTGCAGCTGAAGATGCCCTTGAACTTCAACTCTGATCCTCCTGCTTTTATCTCCAAGCACTGGGACGGCAGCTGTGCAGCACTGTGCCCAGTTTATACAGTGCTAAGGATCAAACCTGGGGCCCTGCACATTCAACAGCACTCTAACACCTGAGCCACATCCCCAGCCCCAGCTCTGCACTTTAAACACAGAGAATCCCTGTGCTCATCAGGGATTAAGAACCCTGAAGCATGGAGTCCTTGCCCAGCTCACATCACAGGTGTCTCTTGGTCTTACCTTCGCTGCTTTGCACCTCCTTCCTGAGGCATCAGGATTTAGTTCTAATGCAGAATTCACCACCTGAAATTTCCTCCCACAGACAAAGGCCCCTCCCCACTAGCCCCTTCCATCTACCCAGACTCAGTTTCTGCCGCCAGACACAGTCTTCCTCACACCTATTTATTAATCCAAAGCTTCCTGCTCAGACTCAAGTAATGACAGGAGAAAGGATCAATGTCTTAGTAGGATTCAGAAAAACGAACTTCTTAAAAAACATGTTAGCACCTGGTTTCTCCTTGAATTACCCTCACAGGCAGATGTGCTAGCAAAGTATTAAAATAGACTCCTCTACGATGGGTTGGAAAGTGAAAAGTATCATGGAAGGGATGCCTAATGATTTTGAAAAAGAAAAAGATCCAACTGCATTAGTGGAGAATCATGAGGCGTCTATGACCAGAGAAACCTGAAATGTGCTAATTGAATGCCCTTGGATGCCATTATCAGTGAAGCCCCTCACAGCCCGAAGCACAAGCACGTCTGAGCAGAAACCTGAGCTAACAACTCAGAGAGCAGTTGAGAGAGCTGGCCTAAGTAGGGTTGAGAAGCTTGTGAGTCAGCAGGCGAGGGTTGTGATGCATGTGGTTCATGAGGCATCCTCCACGTACAAGAGGGAAATCACCCCAGGGTGAGTATGCCATTGTGTGTTCAAAATCCAGAGAGGAGGCAAGCTTTGATTTCAGAGGGAATGTGGTAGGCAGATGACTCCATGCAGGTGAGGAGGTGGTTGGTCAGTCAAGAGCTTGCCCCAGGACCTGAGTTGGATCCCAGAACTCATGCAATCCCAGCACTGAGGAGGCAGAGACAGATGGATCCCTGGGGCTCACTAGCCAGTTAGCCTAGCTGAATTGAAGTTACAGGTGAAAGTGAAAGACCTTGTCTCAAAAATGAATGCTGAGAGTGATTGAACAAGAAATCTGAGGTTGACCTCTGGCCTCCACACACATGCACACAATCCACCTTGGAGGGAATGATAACAGCCACAGAAGGATTGTGTACTCATGAACACACACACATACACACACACACACACACATTCACACATTCAACATGATAACTCTTGCTACTCAAAATGTGTTCCATGGACCAACCACAGCAGCATCACCTGGTCCTACCCCCCACACCCACTAATTAAGCTTAATGCACAGGGAAGCTCACCAGTCAATTTGTTCATGATGTGGTTGCATACAGGAATTTCCAGGTGCAGAAGACATGGAGAAGCAATGATTTAAACTACAGTATAAAATGATGCCTGCCCCTGCCCCACCATGGAGTCCTTTGCACTTTTAAAACAAGGCATTGGTAGGTAGAAAAGCCACTCTCCGAAGGCTGTTGGAAGGCCCTGCTAAGAGGTCTCTTCTAGAGATTGGATTACCTTTAGTCCGTTCTCATAATCATCACTCAGCTGTAGCTAGAGTTTTTCTGCCTGGCCCACAGTCAGGACAAATCTCTCTTACCTGCTAGTCCCACAGCCGCTCAAACCCAACCAAGTAAACACAGAGACTTATATTGCTTACAAACTGCATGGCCGTGGCAGGCTTCTTGCTAACTATTCTTATAGCTTAAATTAATCCATTTCTATTAATCTATACCTTGCCACGTGGCTCGTGGCTTACCGGCATCTTCACGTGCTGTTTGTCATCATGGTGGCTGGCAGTGTCTCTCTGACTCAGCCTTCCACTTCCCAGCTTTATTCTCCTCCTTGTCCCGCCTACACTTCCTGCCTAGCCAATGGCCAATCAGTGTTTTATTTATTGACTAATCAGCAACACATTTGCCATACAGAACATCCCACAGCACTCAGCTGTGTGCTTCCTGATGCTAGCAACTGTGAATTAGACTTTGGCTGTAGCCCTGCCATCAGGGTTTGTGTTGAATACTGTTTAGAATTAACGACAAGTTACCAATAGTGAAGAGAATCTCAGCGTTCTGGATCCTCTGTGATGTTCAGTTTCTGTGGGTGTGTGTGGAGGACAGAGGGTAATCGTGCTTTCCTCCCACTGTGGGGTCTGGGCAGCCACCTTAGGTGATCCAGATGTGCAGGACAGGCATTTACCTACTAAGCTACTGTTTAACCATCTCAGCAGCCCAGCACCTAAAAAAAAATCAATTGCATTTTCAATTAAAATTTATTTCAAATTTTGTTGTAAATTCAGCATACAGAATATTAGGCTTCCTTCGGATGTTTTCACGCATATGGAACTTGATCGTGCTTTGTGCCTGTTATCCCACCTTTTGGTCTTCCTTCCTCCCCACTGCTCTCTCCCAAAGGTCTATTCTCTTTTTCCACAGCATTTGATACCTTTTGCTTCTTAGGCTTCTCCTAGAATAGCAGTGTGCATACCAGGAGGGGTTAGTGGCTGTGTCTAAAGAGTGTATCCACTCCGCTTCAGCTGGACATCCCAGCCAGGATATCTTAGTCGCTAGGAGAAAGATTTTATGACTATAAGTGGCCAGAAAATGACTCCCTGCTATTTGAGAGTTCTGGAACTTGTCTCAGATTTTACCCAAGACCTGGAGGAGGAACAAACAAAGTTGGTTAGTGGTCTTTCAACTTAATAGTTATATATGCTGAAATCTTCACAAGGCACTGGCAGGGATATCGATTCTGCTAAGCTGGTGGAAAAAAAAAAGGGACGATGTGAAATGCTTCTTCTTTTTGTTTTGAGTAGAAAGGAAGGAAGAAAAAGCTGCAGTTGTACTCTAGCTTCTGCCTCACAAGTTCATCAGAACCAGAAGTCTTCAGTCTGGCTTCAGATGAGCCCAAGATGGGAACGTTATCATACCCAGGATATTGTTGGAAGGACTGGTTGAAAACAAAACAGAAAATCCCTAAGTTTCATCTGGTCCCAAACTCTGGAGTTTTTACCCCACAAAGGCCCCATTTGCCAATGCAAATCTGGTAATTGGACACGTAATTACCCTATTTTCACCCATCAATGAGGGGTGTTCCTGCAAGAAATCAGAGTCCACTTAAAACTTTGGCCCCAAGCAAGAAAGCCACATGCTTTTGTCAACAGTTAAACTGATTAGAAGTGTGTTTATTTCTGCTCATGCTAGCCACGAGTATTTTCCCTGGAGCCTGATGCCTATTGAGTTAAATGCTCAGCTAAAGAAACCTATGCTATAGAGAAAATCTAGATAGGGATTGCCAACTATGTGCCAGAAACCCTTTCATTCTATAGAGAATTCAAACCCTGAATCAAAAGAAACAGCATTCGCAACCTCATATGCTCGGCAGACCAGGCAAGTCTGTCACAATACAGACAGAAGGGCCTTTTCAAACACTACCTTAAATGACACTTCCAGTGTGAGTACTCTCTGGGGTAAGTGGTTCAAACATTGCATTTGTCCATTTCCCTGGGGCAGGTAAGGGAGTGAATTCTTTCTGAATGTCTTCTGGCTAGCCAGGGTCAGCACAATGTCCTGAAGAAAAACACTCGGGTTTGGAAGCATGGATTGTGTGTAGGCCTATGTGGGCTTCCTCTGAATGAAGAGAAACATCAACCTTTGGCTGTCCCGTCTTCGACTATACACAGGCCTGGATTCTAGTACTGGTTCTGACTCAAGCTAACCATGCAGGTATTGAGGACAGACTCGGTTGCTCATAACTCCTGAAGAATCAAGCTGGGAAAAAGGTTGCAACAAGTCCGGAAATAGAGGCAGGCCCTGAGAATCTTGGATGCCAAAGGTAGAAGAGAATGGTCAACAGGAAACGATGGTTTGATTTTGTGATTTGAAGGTGAGTATCTCCTTGACCTTTGTCATGGTCGCCAAGTACACACACACAAAATTTGTTGAACAAACGACTTACTCATTAATTGATTGCCCTTACACAAGAAGTTATGGGCAAAGCAGTTCCAGTTACTCAGGGGAAGGAAATGCATTCAGAGGAGCAGTCCACAAGGAATAAAAACTCTTCAGGATAAAAGAAGTAAACAAGGCAGAGTCCAAAAACCTCAATGTAAAGGGTGAGAAAGCAAGATGACCTGAGAGAGCAGGATGGGGGGAGTCAAAGCTCAGCCTCAGGTCTTGTTCCTCTGGTGCCAGCACCCTTTTTAGGCTAGGCTGGCTGGCCAGTGATCCCCAGTGATCCACCTATCTCCACATCAACAGCACTGAGACCCCAAAAGCTTGGCACCTTCCTTTTTTATGTGCTTTTCAATGATTGAACCCAGGGCCTCAGGCTTGCAAGAAAAAAACTTTACCGACTGAGTCATTTCTCCAGCTCAGCCTTTGAGGTCTCACACAATCCTAGAATGCCAACTCCACAACACAGAGACATTTATCTTCTAGTGTAGGGTTCAAGACAGTGGTTATCAACCTGTAGGTCGAGACTCCTTTAGGGGTTGAATGATCTTTCACAGGGATTGCCTAAGACCATGGGAAAACATTTACATTACAATTCATAACAGTAGCAAAATTACAGTTCTGAAATAGCAGCAGAAATAATTTTATGGTTGGGGCTCACCACAAAGGAGGTTGAGAATCACTGATCCAAGGAGCCATGAGATGATGGCTCTTTCAGCACTGCGGTGATCTCCTTGGGTCCACAGATGGCAATGCAGAGGAGCTGCCCACCAGGGAGAGTCCCACCACCTGGAAGAAAACCAGGAGGTGCAGTGAGGCTGCCTTCTGGCAGCCTAGGGGCGCAGAGCTTGACTGCATTGCTTCTGTGGTCTTGGTGGATTACAGGGCATCAGGACCCTGGGCGCCATCTTTCTCCACTGTTGCTTGTTTAGTTGGGGCAGCAGGTGAATAAATGACTAACTAGCACACATACAGACAGACATCATATGGAAGGGACAGGGAGGCCATTCATTTACATTCTCCTTTCACACCTAAAACAAAACGATTACAGCTCTGCCTGGAACACCATGCTCTTCTTCATTATTTTATTTCCAAGGTTAAGAGTGAAAAGATGTTCTTTGGCTAATGGACAGGGCTGTGTGTGAAAATTACTAGTTTGGGCACAGAAACAGAAGTGTAAGCCTTGTCTGTCATATCTGTTATGTACTTGACATCCTCACTATCCCTTTCCCCAAAGTAACAAGTGGTCTTTTTCTTTTTTTTTTTTTTGTGACTTTCTGTTTTTTCTTTTGTTTTAGAAGTTACAGGTTCTGTTCTGATGGCCTTGACTGGAAGCTAATAAAACACAGACTCTATTATCTGAACATAGATGTTACATTGTGTCAATAGAAATAAACACTGGCCAAATGTTAGAGGTCACGGGATAGAAAACTAGTTTTGCAGTATTAAAAACCTGTGACCTTCCCCTAGCTTCTGTTGGTCCAGGTGCAGAAGGGAAGAAGTAAATGCCTTTGAAATGTTGAGTAGGCTCCTTAACTGTATCAACTCATTACCCTCTGCCACCGGAAGGAGGTGAGAAGATGTGTTTTGGCGAAGATGAATTACTTAGTGTCGACTGTCAAAGTGATGAAGTTTAGAGTCTTCTGAAGGCATCTCAGGCAGGGACAGCACAAATCAGGCTAACTGTGGCCACATCTATGAGGAGCTGTCTTGATTGCTGATTGATGTTGGAGATCCAGGCCACTGTGAGCAGCACCGTCCCTATTAGGGTGAGCCTGGACTGTATGGGAAAGCTGGCTGCACAGGAACCAGTGAGCAAGGCAGAGGGTAGCTAGCTAGAAACATCCTCCACGGTCGATCATGGGAAAACAGCACAGTGTTAACACCCAGTCCATGGTGGGAGGAGCTTGTAGCTCATTCACGTCATGGCTGATGAGGAAGCAAAGAAAGCTTGAGGTGGAAGTAAGTAGTGTTATTACCCTCGAAGGCCCACCCCATGACCCGCCTTCTTTAGCTACACCTCTTTCCTCAGAGGTTCAACAACCTCCCCAAACAAAGCCAGGAGCGGAGGCCCAAGTGTTTAAACATGTGAACCTATAGGGGACATTTAGAATAGAAATCCCATGGGCATCTCATAATGCAAAATGCATCCAGCCCAACTTACGAGTCCCCATATTCTTAGCAGTCCTAACACTGTTCAAAAGTCCAGAATGTCTTCTGAGACTTAAGCAATTTAGCTGTGGACTCTTGTAAAATAAAGAAAATCACGTTGTGCATTTCCACCATATAGCATGTTATGTACATTTCCATTTCCAAAGGAATGGAGGAAAGACTCACCAAGTGACACTGGAGTCTGGAGGGAGACCCCCAGACCCTGCAGCTCTTGTCCAGCCCCAGGGGCTTACATTGGCATCACCAGAGACCCAGTAGGCATGCGCAGCCCCGCCCTGCAGCCCCACCATTTGCGGCACACCTTGCCTTTCTCAGTCTGACTCCCTGACGCCAGTTCCTGACCTCTAGAACATCCCAGAGTTCCACTAAATCTTAGGCTTCACCTACACCACTTCACACAACGTCCCCTAAGGGACTCTGACCTTGTTACACTTTACCTGGTCATACCTACCTTTTATTTTTTTCTGCAGAAATGTTGGTGCAAATCTCTATGACTCTGTAGCTCTTTAATTTTGCATGTCTGAAAAATCTGCCCACATGAGTGACTCCCAGCTCTCCTGACAGCTCGGGGATTTGGCCGGGCCATATTGGGTTGCAGCTGTAGCAGCCTGTGAGCCTCCACAGCTGAACCAGAAGAACACTCCCCTTGCAGCCCTGTGAGTGGGACCTGCTGTAGCACCTTCTCTTCAGCACTCGCTTTGCGGACACTTGCCTTTTCAGTGAATGCTTTCCAAACGGGCTTACCTGTTACACTCAGAAGCCTTCTATAGGTGAGGTTCCACCCTCAAGGAAACTCCCGTTGTGCAATTTAATGAGGGTTTGTAAGTTAAAACATACAGGATATTACACTTAAAATATCCAGCTGTTATTTCCTGAGACTGTGTGTGTGTGTGTGTGTGTGTGTGTGTGTGTGTGTGTAAGGCTCATTAACTTATGTAACACTCAAATTTTTTTATATAAATCACAGGTTTTTGATGGTGAAACTATTTTTCTACCTTCTGACTGTATATGTATATACATGTGTATGTGTACATGTATGTATGTGTGTATGTTTATACATGTGTGTGCATATTTATATATGTATGTTTATGTATGTGTATATGTATATATATGTATGTTTGTATATGTGTATATGTATATATGTGCATATAGGTATATGTGTTTATGTATATATGTGTAAGAGTATATGTATATATGAATGTGTGTATATGTATATGTGTGTATATGTACATGTATATGTGTATCTGTGCTTGTGTGAGAGAGAGGATGATGATGATGATGATGATCAAGATGTATTTTTCTCCAAATAGTTTAGTCAAAAATTTGAAAGTCACTGCAATTGTCCATGCTGGTATTATGTAATACAAATTTCTCAAAGAAGATAAATGAATAAAATACCTGTGCTGTTGATATTAGGGTAACAGTACATGTTACAATCCAAACCAGAGTACTCTGGAAAATTAAAGGGAACTTGGACTTCATAAGGTTAGACAGAAACAGAGATTGTTCTGGGGAGGGGGAGGGGCCTTCACTCTAAGCAAACTGCTGTGATCTCAGATTCTGTGTCCCCCCTCCAAACTGTTATGCTGAAGCCCAATCCCTCTTGTGATAGCGCCAGGAGGTGGGGCCTTTCAGAGGTGACTAAGTCACAAGGCTAGAGCCCTGGGAATGGGATTAGTGCCCTTGTACAGTAAACCCAGGAGAGCTTGTCTATCCCTCTGGACATATAAAACAGTAAGAAGATTCAGGGCAGACACCGGTGGCCCCTTCACCTTAGACTCCCAACCTTCAGAATGATGAGAAAGAAATTTTGGCCAGTTGTAAGGAGGATCAGTGGATAAAGGCACTTGCCACCAAGCCTGATGACTTGAGTTTGATCCCTGGGATATCATGGAAAGACAGACAGTGGTCCTCTTACTTCCATGTCAATGAGCACACGTGGGTGTGCCCCCTCCCACTAATTAAATGTAGGAGCCTGGAAGAACTGCGATAGTCTGTATTCCCAACAGTCTCTTCTGTCTTAGCTACAAAATGAACAATGAAAAGTAGGAAACACATTTAAGAGCATATGAGACACACCTTGTCCACAGGAGGCAAAACAACAGTGTGTGGTTGCACGTGTGCATATCTTCCAGCACACTAGTAAAGGCATAAGTCATTGTACAAGCGCCTGAAGAATGCGCCCTCCATTCAGAAATTGTGATACTTGCAAACACGATCTGAAAATATGAATGTTGTCAGTAGTTACATCGTTGAAGTACGAAATTAATCGCTACAACAGAGAGAAGGGGGTGAGCAGGAAGAGTCTTTACTCTGTGTTCTGCTGGGACAGTGCAGGTTCTTGTAGAGAGAGGACTGGCCAGTAACATCTGGAAACCAGATCCGTGCCAGACTGTGAAAACTCGGTACATCTCACATAGCTGGGCTGTGGAGGATGTTAAGTGTGGGGTAAAAATAATCTTCATGGGAAGATGACTTCACAGGAGTATGGGGGCTGTGGTGGGGTGTCTGCAGCACTGTGTCAGGGGAGAAGCAGGTAGCAGAGCCGAATGGAGACAGCAGCTGACTTGTCAGAGTATCAAGACCCGGGGCAGCCGTTGAGAGGATGCAACTTCTGACTTCACCTCTTGGATCCTTTGGTTGCTACATGAGACATCCAAGCACACTGCAGGGCAGAGTTATGTGTGTCTTCAAGGCAGAAGAGAGAAGCCGTTTGGGATTTTCTCAGATCAGATCACCTGAAAACAAATGTAAGACCAAGTAGGGAGGAAGCATCATCCAGCCAACTCTGATGTGGATTCCTGACTACAAAATAATAGTACAGTTGGTGCCTAAGCTATTAACATTAGCCGATATCAGAACAAAGGCTTAAACTAAATCTTTATTGATGAAATGAATTTGGAATCAAGGTATTTCCAAGATAGAATCAGGAAGACTTGAGATCTAAATATAACTTGTACTGTGGAATAGAGATTTGAAAATAATGACCAAATCTTATTGGATACTAGTTACATGTTTGCCAGACACAGGGCAGGAGTAGGCGCTTCCAGACTGGATGCTTCCTGCCTTCTAGACCTCAAAACATATCAGGGACTATGATAATTTTCCAAATTCCAAAATAATACAACCACACTTATTAGACTGACATCGAGTTTCCTTAGTAAGACATGCCTTCTCTTCAAGTAGTTTTTGTAAGCATTGCTATTTTGTTCAGGAGTTAGGACCAGGGAGGAAAACAGGAATGAAGGCCAGCTTAAGTTTAGCGGGTGCACCCAACTATAAACGCTAACCCCCTCGGCAGGACCCTGTACCTCCTGGGAGAAAGGACAAGAGGGTTGTGAAATGGATGGCTTCCTCACTCGTGCAAGATGTTAACTGTGGAGGGGTGTCGGGTGAACTATCTGCATCATTGGCTCAGTTTTTATGTGCTTTTAAAACTATTCTTCAAATAATGCCTATCAATAATGCAATAATGTGTGGATGCCAGAGAGCAGAAACCACCAAACTGAGATGAAAACACAGGCCTTTCTGGGCTTGAACTTTGTGTCTTTCTGGGCTTGAACTAGGCAATGAGTTTTAGGTAACAAACCAAGTGTATAAACTCCAAAACTACAGATAATAAAATACCACCAGAATTGCCTGTCTGTTCTTCATTCACTGTCCGGTTCCTCCTAGACATGGTTCTGCAACAAGCCACTCCCACACCAATCTTCTTCTCAGGGTCCACCAATAACCTAAGCTAGATCACCAGCCCCAGTTCCCTTCAACCAACAAACCAAGCTCAGATCCAGTAGTCTCAGGAGGCTCTTGACCATCTATATCACCTGCTGGTAAGTTGATGGTGTTCTTCTGTATTCTGTCCTTCCCCATCGTCTCCCTCCCACATGCCCCATTTCCTTCCCTCCTGCTTTCTTTCTTCATTCTCTCCCTCCCCTTCTCCCTCCCCCTCTCCCTCCCCCTCTCTCCCTCCTTCTCTCTCTCTCTCTCTCTCTCTCTCTCCCTCTCCCTCTCCCTCTCCCTCTCCCTCTCCCTCCCCCCCCCCCCACTCTGTGTAATGTGTATGGCTGTTTTTGCCTGCATGTATATCTGTGTACCACATGGATGCAGTATCTGCAGAAGTCAGAAGAGGGTGTTGGGTGCCCTGGAACTGGAGTTACAGACAGTTGTGAGCTGCCATATGGGAGATGGGAATAGAATTAAGGTCTTCTGGAAGAGCACACAGTGCCCTGAACTGCTGAGCCATCTCTCCAATTACATTTCAACTACCACAAATGGTGAGTAACTGTTTCTGTTGTAACATTGAATTTCTATAATAACCTTTCCCATTTAAAAAAAAACCTATTTCTTATTTTTAATTGTGTGTGTGTGTGTGTGTGTGTGTGTGTGTGTGTGTGTGTGTGCATGTGAGTATGAGTGCTTGTGGAGGCCAAAGGTGTCAGATCCCCTGGCGCTGGAGTTACAGGTGTTTGTGAGCTCCCCAACATGGGTGCTGGGAATTGAATTCTAGTCCTCTGCAAGAGCAGCGAACATTCTTAACTGCTAAGCTGTCTCTCCAGCTCCCTTCCCACCTATTTTTAGTTATTTTCTTCACGGCTGACGTTAAGCTTAGCATATCTTATCATTCTTCGAGATGTGGGTCACTTTGACTTCAGTGAGATGCAGAAATCTTGCCATATGTGGCTGCATTTTCTTTCCCTTCTTCTTGCATTGTAACTATTAAATAACAGTGAAGATAATAAGAAAATTCAGATAGCAAATGGACGTGTTACAAATCTATATACAGTTTTATAATCATCTCTCCATAGAAAGATACTTATGTGTATTAAATTACTGAAGGATAAAAGAAGATCGTGAATTTAACTATGCAGTTTCTGTGTTAACCTTTAAAACAGCTTTGTGCTTTTCGGCTGTTGTGGTGAATTTAAAGGATAGTCTAGTGTATGTCATCTGCTGCAGTTCTCTGACTCTAATGCAGCTTTGTTCCTTTGTAACAGTATTGTCACACATTCGATGGCTCTTATGCTGTTGGCCTAACAGTGTCACTAAACACACTTTCATTAAATCTCTTCTTAAATAACCAAACAGACTAAAAGGGAGAAAATATCCACTGATACTATTGCCCCCCTCCTTTGTGTGGGGGTTGTTCATTTTTTGAGACAGAGCCTCTTGTGACTCAGGTACCCAGTGGTGATCTTAAACTCTTGACTGACCCTCCTCCTCCTCTTACAAACTGGGATGACAAGCTTGTGTCTCTACACCTGGCTCATGTTGAAAATTGTAAAATTTTGCATACAAGGTAAAGCATTTCACTGTGATGTTTTTATTTCCATACATATATATCCTTGCATTTTGTTCCTATCCACACCCCACTGCCCTCTCTGCTGCTTCTTCCTGCTCTTGCTGGTCCCTTCCTCCTGCTTTCATCTCATGTATGTCCCATCACCCCCTCACCCCCCCTTTCACCTCTCTTAAGTATCGTCTCCTCTCTGAGCCTCCTCTACACTCTCATTAGACAGCTTCTAACTTCTCTTTATTGGTCTTATCTATTTTTAATGCCTTCAAGTCACATTGCAGAACTACCCGTTTGCAGCTCAGGCTTTCTTGAGCATCTCCGTAGGCAGGCCTGCTCACATACAGGCAGTGCGTCTCTGGTGAAGCCTTCCTTGTTTTATGTCCACTTTGAAAAGCAGTTTCACTTCATGTAAGATCTGTTGTTGGCCCCCTTTTCCTCTCAGCATTTTTAATATCTGGTCCCCTTGTTCCAGGTGAAAACTCGGTTGTTTAGCTCATCAAGCTGAACATTACATATGATTTTTTTCTTGATATTTTTATGATTTTGTCTTCTTTCTTTTGGCATGTTTAGTTCATTGTGTCTTGTGGTACATGTCTTGATAACTGCATTGTTCAGATTTTTGAGAACTTCTTCAATGTGTAGACTCACATTTTTAAACAAATTTTTTAAAGCATCTAGATACTTCTCCATCAGTTTTTTTTTTTTCTGCTTCCCCCCTTCTCTCTCTACGTCTGTGCTCTTCCTGGTCCTCCTTCTGCGATAGGCAGCCATCTCAGTGGTACCCCACAGTTCTCTGTGTTCACTTTTCTGCATTCTTGTTTCTGTTTTTTCTTCAGAGCTTGTGACTTCTATCAGCCCGTCTTCAAGTCTGCTGTCTCTCTTTTCCTGCCTGTTTAAAACCGTTGCGCCCCTCTGGTGAATCTTTCTCTTTGGTTATTATACTTTTTGTTTTTCTACCAGTTCCTTTTTATGAGCTCTGTCTCCTTGCTGATAGTCTGTAATCATCTCCTCACTCTTCCCCTCCGCAGCAGCTCTTCCTTTAGTTATATTTTTATCTTCATGTATGTGTGTTGTATTATATCTTCATGATATATTTTTATCTTCATGTGTGTGTGTTATATCATGTCTTCATGTTATATCTTTAATCTTCATGTACGTGTGTTATATCATGTCTTCATGTTATATTTTAAATCTTCATGTATGTGTGTTATATGTCTTCATGTTATATTTTAAATCTTCATGTATGTGTGTTATATCATGTCTTCATGTTATATTTTATCTTCATATATGTGAGTTATATTATGGCTTCATGTTATATTTTTATCTTCACATATGTGTGTTATATCATGTCTTCATGTTATATTTTTATCTTCATGTATGTGTGTTATATCATGTCTTCATGTTATATTTTATCTTCATGTATGTGAGTTATATTATGGCTTCATGTTATATTTTTATCTTCACATATGTGTGTTATATCATGTCTTCATGTTATATTTTTATCTTCACATATGTGTGTTATATCATGTCTTCATGTTATATTTTTATCTTCATGTATGTGTGTTATATCATGTCTTCATGTTATATTTTATCTTCATGTATGTGAGTTATATTATGGCTTCATGTTATATTTTTATCTTCACATATGTGTGTTATATCATGTATTCATGTTATATTTTTATCTTCATGTATGTGTGTGTTCATGTGTGTGAATGTTGGACATGGGTCCCATGCCGCACATGTGGACTTAGAGGACAACCACAGGTGCCGGTCCTTGCTTTCCACCTTATTTGAGACACAGTTTCTCTTGTTTGTGCTGTGTACACCAGGCTAGCAGGCCCGTGAGCTTCTGTGAAATAAAACTGTTCACATCTCTATGCTGAGCGCTGGGATTATAGAGACACACACACACACACACACAAACACACACACACACACACACACACACACACACACACACACACACACTATAGTGTTCAGCTTTATATGCTTTCTGGGGATTCAAGCTGCAGTCCTCACAATTGTACAGCAAGCACTTTACCCTCAAAATCATCTCTCTAGCCTGTGTTTTCTTTTAGTTATTTGAATGGCTCTACTGAAGTCTTTGTTAAGTCTGACATTTGAGCTGTCATGAGGTAAGATTTTGTTGCCCATATTTCTCCTTGTGTGGGGTCTGCACTTTGCTTTTTATTGCAGTCTTGTGGTTTTGTTGCTATTGTTTTAAATTGTAAGTGTGTTACAGCACATCTATGTTCTGATCTATCTCCATGCCCTACAGCATGTTTGGTTTTGCTTGTTTGACATCCTGCGATTTGTCTGCCCTACTTTCATGGGCCTGTCTGTCCTGAAATGCATAACCTTTGCTGAGATTTCTCAAGGTCTAGGGCTTGAGTATGCCTACAGATAACCTGGGTGACAGGTTTAGAAAGTAATCTCTTTGCATGGCTCTCTCTCTCTGAAATTTCTGTTATACTGTTAGTTATTATACCCAGATGTTTTGTCAGTGAGGGAACTGCCAAGCAGATTTTATCATTAGGCCTAGGATTCAGACCAGTTAGTGACCCCCAAAGCCTTAGTTTCCCCATCTGGAAGACACAGGCAACCAACATCCATCTTGACAGTCAGCTGGCAATTCCATTCAATCACAGAAGTAAAAATCTCTGGCAGAGGATCTTGGGATTAAAGTATGTAATTCATGGTTCCTCCCTTATACAACTGTCCCCAGAATCTAGAATGTTTAAAGGAGGCGTAATAACAAGACTTTAGAAAGTAAACCTCAAATATTACAGAACTACCTTTTATTTTCAATTCTGCCCCTGCTCAACTACTTTACTAGTAGATGACAAGTATCAGCTGGAATTTAACTTCTCATTCCATTTCCTGGAGTCACCGAGTAGCACCATGGAAGTTCCAGGATGGATTTTGTTCAACATCCAAGTTCATTTGCAGAATAAACTTGCTATTGAAAGTCACAGCCATGACTTTCCCCAGACACCATCCAAGTCAGATTTCTTCAAGAGGTAAAAGTGACGCTGATCCTGCTCTGAACAGTTAGTTGTTGGTTATTCTCCACCAGGGGCACAAGGGGGTGGGGAAGATGCAGAGAAGGATCAGAAACAGAGACATTACTTGATTTACATGCTGTTTATAATCCAACAGAAGATAAAGTGTGGCTATTTAGAAGGACAAAATTGAACTGCTTAAGAAACTCCAATTTTTCTCAAGAATAGAAATCAAACTGGTATTTGAGTTGCATTATCTTTATAATTTTGAACAAAATCTGTTAAGTGTTGTGAAACACTGTCTTCTGGTCATAATATTGTCATTATCATCCTAAATTAGAGCAGGTCTGATTGCCTACAAGAAACCCTCAACAAGAACCTGGTCTGTTGACATTCGCTCTCATTTGTATGTAATTCTGCCCCAGATGCACACTGGTTTTGAGGCTTATGTAGTAGAGAAAGTGAAAGGTTAATTGGAAGTGGTATTGGGGGTAGGAGACCCCATCTATGCAGCTGTGGGGAAGTTGCCATCCATGCTGCAGGATCTCTTGGGTGATACAGCCGTTCCAGGGTAATCTATGGCCTTGTGGGTAAAGCCCAACAAATTCATTGTTTGATCACGCTGGATTGGGAAGAACCATTCCTTTGGTCACATTGGTGCTCTATCTGAGGTGAGTAGACATTGTTCAAGTCTCCCCAGGAAAAGTTAACACAATAATAAGTTAATGGGAAAATATTCTGTAGCACTTCAAAGGTATATATTTTACTTCAGTTGAACACTCAATAATATTCAAAGATTTTTAGCATTTACTATCTGTAAAAAAAGATTCTACATTTTTGAGACAGACAGATAACATACAAAATACAATAGTGTAAAATATTACACTTTTGCCCCTGGAACAAAATAGAATGTTCCAAAATTGGGCTGTATCCTTTCCATTACTATTCATTAAATATGGAAAGATATTTGAGAACCAAAATACCAACCCTGCCATGTTCTACCATGTGGAACATGACTCCCAGGCATTTGTTGGCTCCTTCCATTTGCTCAGCTCTGTGGTAGAAGTCCTGGGAAGATACAGTCAGCTGTCTTCAAAGCCATTTTGCTGATGGGAAGGTCTTGGGAGCCAGAGTCCAACCATGATCCTGGCAGTGGTAGGACTGTGGACGCTTTAGTACTTTCGAACATCTATTTCTCACTCTGTAAACTGAAGCTAGAAATGCCACTTGTATTGTTGACTTTTATGGCCATGATAAAGTTCCTGACAAAAGCAAGCAAGAGTTCCTTTTGGCTTATGGTTTGAAGATACAATCCATCATGACAGAGAAGATGTGGTGACCGAAACCCAAGGTAGCTGGTCACACTTCATCTGCAGTCAGGAGGAAAAGAAAAATGGACACTGGTGCTCTTCTTTTTATTCAGCCGGGGGGGCTCAGCAGTTGGGTGGGACCATCCACATTTAGGGTGACTCTTCCCTTCTCAGTCAAATCTCTCTGGAAACATCTTTACAGACACACGCAGAGATGTGTTTCCCTGATAATTCTAACCTAGACTTGCTGGGTGAGGATGAACCATCACACCCCCCCACCCCACCCCCAGAGCTCCACCTGTTGGGAAGATTAAGTGTAATGGCATATTCCTCCAGGACCGAATCTTGTCTCGGTACTCACATGAAGACCTGAGTTATCACATCAAACATCCTTTCCCTTCTTGTTCTAGCCAGCCCTGCTGTCTCCATCCAGGAAAGTAAACCCAACATCAGCCATGTGTATGAAATGGAACCAAAGTGTGATACTTTTTCTCCAGCTGCAAGTTCAACTTAAGTATTCCCAACTCCCTACACCGGACTCTGTCTCCTCACCCCCACCCATTTGAGCTAGCCACTGGTCTGGAAGGTGCTTCTTAAAGAGTCCTCTCTTGTTATGCTTAACTTTTATCTCCCTAAGTTCACAGAAGAATTATTTGCACCTAGTTGCTTGGGAATATTGTTCTTTTGAGATAGGATCTCACTTTGTAGCCCAGGATGGACCAGATCTCCCTACGCAGCTGTGGTGAATGACTCCCAAAGTTCATGTACTTGAATACTCAATCTCCAGTTGTGGCGCTGTTTGGCATAGTTTTGAAACCTTTAGGAGGTAGAGACTTGCTCAAGGAAATACATCACTGGGAGTGGGCTTTGAGGATTTATAGCCTCACCTATTTACTGTTCTGTCTTTGCTTCCTGTGTGTGGATAAAAAAAAGTGTGGTAGGGAGCCTGGTGGCGGTGGTACATGCCTTTAATCCCAGCACTTGGAAGGCAGAGCCAGGCAATCTGTGAATTCGAGGCCAGCCTGGTCTACAGAGTGAGATCCAGGATAGGCTCCAAAGGCTACACAGAGAAACCCTGTCTCAAACAAACAAACAAACAAACAAACAAACAAAATATGATAGGCCAGTTTCCTGCTCTGGAGCCATGCCATGCCTTCCTCTCCATGAAGGACTCTATCCTTTTGTAACTTAAAGACAAAAGAAATTCTTTACAAAGTTGCTTTTGGTCATGATATTTATCACAGTAATAGGAAAGTATCTCAAACAGAAGCCAAGGCTGGCCTTGAACCCACAACAATCCTCCCCTCAGTCTCTCAAGTACTGGGATTATAGCTCAGGAGTCACCATATCCCAAAGCATTATTTTAGTAGAGAAAAAAATGGCTGGGCCTAGTATCCCACACTTTTAATACCAGCACTCAAAAGGCAGGGGCAGGCAGATCTCTATGAGTCTAAGTCCAGCCTGGTCTACATAGTGAGTTACAGGACAGCCAAGGTCTATATAGTGAGACCTAATCTCAACAAAACAAAACAAAAAACAAAAAAGCCAAACCAAAAAACAAAAATAAAGAGGCAAACATCATTTTGGCAGCTAATATTTCATGTTGTTAATCTCCAAGATGATATCAATCATCTCGTTTGGTGCTAATTCTGATGCTTTAGATGTACTATCATTGGTATCCACCATTAGCCAGAGGGATACTTCATTAGGGGTAGTAAGACTTTACTTATTTATTTTTAATCATGTGTACATGTGCGTTAATAACATGTGTGGGTACATGAAGGCCAGAGGCATCAGATCCCCTGGAGCTGGAGTTACAGGGAGTTGTGAGCCACCGGACATGAGTGCTGAGACTTGAACTCTGGTCCCTGTGTAAGAGTGATACCTCGCTTGGCCAGTGTTGGGGACACAGTAATGAGGCTTTCCTAGAACATAAAGGGTTTTGTGTTGATGCTGTTTATGGACAATGAGGACATTGTAAATTGTAGATGAAAACTAGATTCAGGCTTGTCGCTTGAGTGGGACAGAATGGTGGTAGATATGACCAGAATTCAATCCAGTAAGTAAGTGCTTGTGAGGTATTTATTTTAACTTCTAACTAAATGCAAACTCTGTAGGTGCGTGTGTGTGTGTGCAGACATATGGGCAGCCTGTGTGTGCAAGTCAAAGGGCATTTTACGGTATTGTTCTACAGGCACTACCCACCTTATTTTTTGAGACAGGGTTTCTTAGCAGGTCTGGGGGCTCATGGATTAAGCCAAGCTGCTGGTCAGCGTCAGCAATCCCCAGAGATCTGCCTGTCTCTGCCTCTGTAGTGCTGGAATCACTTGGGTGCTGGGGACCGACTCTGGTGCTTCCATGGTAAACACTACCCACTGTACCATCTTCCCAGATCACACCCTTTTTTGGAGAAACCATTTCACTATGCAGTCCAGGCTATCTGCAAAATTGCTAGTGGCTCTGACTGGCCTCAAATTGGAAGTCCACGGGTGTGAAACAAACCCTTAAATTAAGAATGTCTCCTGCAGAACAAATATTTTGACTGATGAGACACAGGTGAGCAGGCACTTCCAGCCCATGCTGAACACAGGCTGCAATGTCCTGAAGCTTCAAGACAGTGCACCCCACATGCACTTGAAAGGATTTCCGAGAAGCACCTTTCAAGGAGAGTTCCATCAGCAGAGTTAGAGAAGAATTACACATGAAGGTTCTGAAAAGTCCCAAAGTTAAAAAAAAAAACCTACCTATCAACTTATCATTTATTTGTCTATGTATCTATCTGTGTACCTACCTACCTACCTACTTATCATCTATCTATCTACCTACCTACCTGGTTATCATCTATCTACCTACCTATCATCTATCTATCTATCTATCTATCTATCTATCTATCTATCTATCTATCTGTCTATCTATCTATCTATCTGCCTATCTATCATCTATTTATCATATACCTATCTACAGATAGCTGTGTAAGACATAACTCAGGCCTCCTTACATTTGCTAATAGAGCAAGTTTATGAAAGTGCATATACATCCAATGAAAATTTAATATTCTAGGGAAGACTTTTTGGAGCTTCTGGTTCAACTTATTCAGATTGTCCTCTGGTGGATTTTCTTTTCAAAAACCTTCATAGGCTGGAACTGTTGCTGAGTTGGTAGAATTCAGGCCCTGGGTTTGATCTCCAGCTCTGCAGGTATGGGATATGGTAGTGAGAGCTTGTGATCCCAGAACTCAGGAGACAGAGACAGGAGGATTAGAAGTCCAATGTCATCCTTGGCAACACAGTGAGTTTGAGGCCAACCTGGGTTATATGAGCCCTTATCTCCATAAATAAATATGCAATTAATTAATTAATTAATTAATTAAATTTCTACCATGGGAGAGGTGGGAATGCAGCTCAGTGGTAGAGTATATGCCTAATATGCACAAAGTCCTGCAAAGTTCCTTTTTACTGCACACACACACACACACACACACACACACACACACACACACACGTGCCTGTGCACACACATGCACAGGATTAAATTATTACAAAGCAGGAAAGGCCTGGGTTTCAGCCCCAGCACCACAGATAAAGAAAGAAAAGACAATTGCATCACAAGAACGTTCTCAGGCATTAGGTCATTCTCCAGACCATTTTGATGAATTATTCTGCCTAATTGATGATTTAAAAAGAAATAGTTCACATTGTATAATATTAGAAAAGGCAGTTGTAATGGGCCTCTTGAATATGTACGGCGGCCGCAGAGGACCTCCCCCCCCACCCCAAGCAAACCTCCACCCTGCTCATTTGTGGACTTCCCTGTTTATTCGTCTCAGAGTTCCCCCCTTTGGCCATCTTAGCTAAATTTCCAATTTTCCAAAATTGCCTGCAGCGAAGCCCTCTCCCTAGAGACTGCTTTTTTTATTAGTCTCTTAAGCAAGTTACACAATTCAAATCACCTCTCCCAGTCCACCCATCTGCTTGTTTTTGATTTTCTTCCTCTCTGCTGGACTTGATGTAGAAGCCCTCCATGCCTCCTCTCTCCCTCCCTGCACACTGCCCTAAACTCTCCCCCACGGTTCTGTCTATCCTCTCTGTCAGGGTCCAGGGGCCCCTTCTGTTCACATGGCTCTGGGCCCACGGGTACCGGCCCCATCTGTCAGCAAAGCAGCCTCCGCGTAACCACAGACCTGGTGCAGGAAACTCTCCTCTGAAGAATTGACGTCACTAGGTGTTCTCCTGAGACTTGTGCCCTAAAAATTAGCTACATTGAGGGACACTAAAGGGCATTTCAGCACTGACTAGAGACACTCCACTGGCATTAACAACGAGCCTCGCCCACGCAGTACTGACTTCAGTTTTTCCTTGGGAGCAGTTTAGCAGCAACAGGAAAACAGTATGTGCAGGCCGAGCTGAAATTTGAAAAGTGATTGTGTTTCAAGGCATAAGCAGGTTAAGGAATGTAACCTATTTTTAGACATCATGTCACATGGCTAAGCATATCTGCAAGACCCCCTCCTCAAAGCAAGGACACCATTGGAAGATGGTATTCACTTTTTCAGGCCATCTGCAAAAGAGTCACATCCCAGAGGACATGCTCTTTTTTGAAAGGAAAGTGTGTTTCTGATATGCAAATGCCCCTATTTCCATAGAAGATGGTGAGAAAACCAGAGAAGTTTAAGGGCTGAATAAATTCTAAGGTGTGACTGGTCTTCAGTTGTTATTTTTTCCTGGTTCAAATTTGATTCATCTCTAAGCCAGATTTGTGTGACTTAGAGCCCCGACTGCCAACAGACCAGAGCAGTCACAGCCTGCCGCTGTGCAGGGTGTGAGCCTGTACCAGGACACAAAGAGGTCTCAAAATTGTGGAGGACACCTGAAGTGGGTACCCTGGAACCTCCAAGAACAAGAAGGCCCTTGCCACTGGCGTTCTCCTGCGTCCTCCCTGCATGGAGCCCAGCGCTGCAGCGACCCTGTTTATCTGGCCCCCACACAACAGTGTCAGGATGCATTTCCATTTTCCAAGTGACTGCTGCCACTGGGCCGCAGTCTGTGCTCATTTCTCGAGTAGCTAAACCCTTTGACACTGTGGTTTTTAATTAAAATTACATTAAAGTTAATCAACCAGAAAGAGGCTGCCTTAGAAGGCAGGTCTGACTGCAACCTGCACAGGGCGTAGAGGCTGCCAGCTCGCTAACGATGTGCCTGCAGATGCCAGTCTGCCCGCACGAGCCCCACGGTGACAGAGCCTGGAGGAGAGGTCAGTTCTGCTCCTGTCTTCTCAGGGACTGTCAGAAAAAAAAAATTGAGATAGCAGAAAAGTGTCGAAAAGTTAAAGAACAGCTAAGCTTCGGTCTCTAAAGTGCGCCGACCCAGGGTGTCTGCCACGGGTCCCCCAAACCACTGAAGTGAAGCTGTCTGTCACAGTCCTGGTGCTGTGCCTGGCCTGGCTTTGTCTGGAGAGGGACAGAGGAAGCAGTTGAACAGGGAGTCCTGTTGCCTTGCAGAGGCTTCCTTGACACCCGCCTGTACTCGGTACAGCATCTCCCCATGCATTGCGGACCAAGCGACGACTGAAATAAGACAAACGTCTAAGCTCTGCAAACCGCTTGGTATTTGCTAATGTATAACCATGTCAAGTTTAAAATAAGAGTTATTTTCTGTTTTGTTCTTAAATGGCTAGTTTACTTAATACTTTCAAGCCTTATCAAAGTACCTGACATCTGGTAAGAAATTAATTGGTTTGGATAAAATAATGAATAAGAAACAAAAGGATAAAAAGTGTGCATTGTCTGTCAAAACTAGCTGTACCTCTGCCCATCCTCTTCCTGCCCCCTTTCCTCTTCTTCCTTCTCATTCCTTCCCTCTTTTCCTTCCTCTCTGCTTATTTACTTACTGAAATAGGGTCTTGCTATGTCACCCTGACTGGACTGAACTAGTTATGGAGACCAGAATGACCTTGAACTTAACATTGTTCCTCCCACGTTTACCTCCCAATATGCTAGGGTTACGGGCATAAACCACCATACTCAGCCCCATCTTTGTGTGTACGTGCATGTATGTGCATGTGTGCGTGTGTGTTTCTTCCTAAGACTACCAAAGAACCATAGGCAAAAACTGCTAGGCCTCATTTATTTTGAGCATCTACTCTGATTTACTGGAGCTGCTGCCTAGATCAGCAAATAACTATTTGTGGAGCAGCACCTACTGTCTGGCCAGACATGATGTCAGGAGCACGGGAACTTCCTACCAGTTCTCTGATTGGCTGGTGTTGTCCTCTAAGAATCTCTGCAGCCAGTAGAGCAAGTGGCAGTAAGGGCTGTGTTGGCCGTCCATTGTCACAGTAGTGTCTCATAGCAAGGAACCACCGACCCTCAGTGGCAGGCCATGGAGTCATCCCAGCTTCCAAATGAGGGCAACAGATTCATCTTCACAAAGATGACACACAATAAAGACAAGCACAGAAGCAGCGGGAAATTGTGAAAACAATTTGGTGATCAACCAGCTACCAGGGCAGAGTTGACTTGTGTCTTACAGGAAGAGACTATTCCATTAAAACCCTATGCATTTCTCCTCTAAAGGAATTCATACCTTCTGTGTTTGCTACTGTTCTCACTGCTGTGGCAAAATGTCTGAGAAAAGCAAGTTAAAGAAGGAAGGAAGAAAGGAAGGAAGAGAGGGAAGGAGGGAGGGAGAAAAGGAGGAAGGAAGGGAGGAAGGAGGAAAGGAGGAAGTGAGGAAGGAAGGAAGGCAGGGAGGGAGGAAGGAAGGGAGGGAGGGAGGAAGGAAGGGAGGGAGGGAGGAAGGAAGGGTTTATTTCGGCACACAGTTTGAGGGTGTGGTCCATGATGATGGGGAAGGCGTGGTCGGAAGCAGAGGCTGCTGTCACACTGCTCCCACAGTCAGGAAGCAGACAGTGATTAATGCGTCAGTCTTTTTAGTCAGTCGGGGGTCCCATCCCATGGGATGCTGCCCCCACACTTAGGGCAAGTATTCCCATCTCAACTCAATGTAGGAACTTGCTTACAAGCATGCTCAGAGGTTTGTTTTCTAGGTCAATCTATATCCTTGTCAAGTGACAGTCAATATTAACTATCACACCCCCAAAAAAGAGTCAGATAAAAAGGGCCAATTTGACATGTGAAATTGTATGGAATGTAATAAATATAAAAACAGGAGGTGAGTAGGACAGTGCAGTAGTGCAGTGTTTGGTCCTGGTTCAAACCCCAAGCCAAAAAGATGAAAGAAATTGAAAGAGAGTAAGGGGAAAGAAGGCGCATGATAATTTCTTCAGTTTCCTGATATAAAATAATCTAACTTTAGGCATAAAGATCTGAGTCAGACAATCAGACAGTCAGTATGGGAAGTACGTTGGGCATGTTAGATACACCCTAGAATATTGCCAGGCAGTCTAAGAATGCCATAATGCCAGCGGCAACATAGCTCAGGTAAGTGTTCTCCCTTGCACAGTGTGGCTCTACTGTGCAAGCACTAACCACTTCAGGACCACCCCCTTCCTATGCAGACAACAGGTCTGCTTGTTTACTGTTTATCTGAATGAGGTCATTATACTGGAGTATCATATCATGTCCGGATTTATGGATGCAAGGACCTTTGGTGCTGTACATCCAGAACAAAACCTGGTGGGTAGCATCTGTCACATCCTAGAAATGTAGAAGTTGGGATCCTTATAAGCATAAAGCAGCATGAGAAATATAGTTCTCACTTCTGGCTCATGGAAAGCTATATCACAAAAACCATTGAAGACGCTGTCAACCATTAGTTCCAGAGCCAGGATTCTAGAAGGATCAACCTGTTCACATGAAAGAGTAAATTTTAACTGACCCAATAGCATATTCAAAATTTTCAACAAGCAGTATTTAGGTTTTGAAGGACAACTAATTTTTATTTTAGAGCAAATAGACAAGCAGAGCTTTGGAATTCTGCTTGTATTCTTACATATCTGTTGAAACATTCCCCTACTCCACACCTGAAATATGCAGAATAAAAGTTATGAAAAATACAACAAAAAGAAATGCTTATACAACTCTTTTTAGAAACAACAGTCATCTACATTATTAACAGAATCAGCAACTTAATTAAAAAGTCTGTTAATTGTGGTGTTAATAAACCTGGCACGTTTTCAATCTAGACTGACACTATTCAAACTGATACTTATTGGTAATATGCACAAAATCTGGATGAGAACATTGACTATGTTACCTATGTTATACTTTGATTACTTGAAAATATTGATGGCCATTACAGATGTTCTGTGATCAAGTTATTTTATTTATTTATTTTTTAAAATAAAATCATTCTACTTAGGAATCCAAGATGAAATAATAAGCTGTGAATTATTTATTTTATGGCCAAGGTAGTATCACTAACATATAATTATCTATGATATTAACATTTCAAATAAATAAACTCACTCTTTTTGCATGTGTATGCACCTATGTGCATGCATGTGTGCATGTGTGTATGTGGGGGGGGGAAGGATAACATCGTGTGTCTTCATTGACTGCTTTCTACTTTGTTAACTGAGGCAGGGTCTCTGGTTGAACCCACAGCTAGCCAATTCTGCCAAGTACACCTGGCATTTAGGTGAGTGCTGGGGATCTGAACTCTGGTCCTTAAACTTGTGCACCAAGTGCTTTTTCCACTGAGCTACCTCTCTGGCCCCCACACTCTCTTTTTAAAGATAGATGTGTGCTGTATTTCAAATTGAATAACCGACTCAACACTTTTTGATTCCTCCAACAAATAGTTATTGAGGTTCTACTGTGTGCCAGGAATTTTTGTAGGCATTGAAGAAAGCACAGAACCAGACAGACAGAGAAGTCATTCTTCTGTCATTTAGGCCCCAGAGAATTTTTCTTTTCAGTGAGTCTTGGCTGGGTGTGGGGCTCATGCCCGTAATGTCAACAGTCAAGTGGTGGAGGATTCCTGCGGGCAGGCTAGGCTGCTGCCTCAGAAAGTAAAAATAGCCATGGCTGTTCAGCAAGCGACATGAAACGGAACTATGAGGAGTCCCGATGGCACGGGAATGAGTCCCCAGAGGGCTGCGGTGAAGAACCTCCTTTCTCTTCCCACGCAGTTCTCTACATTAACCATCTTCCTTTATTGCACATGAACTTAGTAGAATCATGTCTTAGAATGCAGAGGAAGGTCTAGGGTTGTATAGGGACCATTCCCACCCATTTGCAGGGTTTGGGAAGCTGCCATGGTGGCTCCTAGTGTAAGACCTGGGAACTCTCCAACAAGCTGTTATTGTCATATTGGTTTTACAAGAGAACAAGCTTTAGGTGATAGTGTTAGGAAAAGTCAAGTGAACTACCATCAAATTCCATTGCTTCATGTCACAATTGCCATTATAACTGATTCACCCTATATAGCTTACATAGGGAATGGTCAATTGTAGCTAGAGTTTTCCTGCCTGGCCCACAATCAGGACAAATCTCTGACACCCGCCAGTCCCACAGCCATTCAGACCCAACCAAATAAACATAGAGACTTATATTGGTTACAAACTGTATGGCCGTGGCAGGCTTTTTGCTAACTGTTCTTACAGCTTAAATTAATCCATTTCTATTAATCTATACCTTGCCACGTGGCATTAAGGACCTGGAGGGTGGTCTTGGCTGGTCAAACCTGATGTGTCTTAATCTGGAACAAATCCATAGCCTCTGGCTTTCTGTGGAAACAAAAGCAGAGCCTCCTTTCCAAAGCAACATATCCTTACATCCAAATTTTGAAGTCAAGGTACCTTTAAAATATACATTTTGGCATAACTCAACAGCTTTTGTAATCAAATGTTTTTCTTTAGTTACGAATATCAAAGAGAACATAATCCAGATTCTCTGTGTGGTAGCCATCTTTATGTGGCTTATTTTTTTATATTAGCTTGAGCCTATTGCTTTGAACTGTAGCCTTCTAAGCCTGAAATGGCGCTGGTGCTGCTGGCTCCGCCCATTTCAGTTTCCCAACATGGCGGTGATACGTTTTCCGCCAGCTCTGGGAGCCATCAACTCTCAGAAATAGTGGGTCTATGCTTCTATCAAAGCAGCGTGTAGCCCAGAAACCTCTTTTTTTTGTTGTTGTTTTGTTTTGTACTAGCAAAGACTAAATCCACCACACAGCTTAATGTGCCACTTGCAGAGGCTTCATTCCCACCATACTGCAGGTCAAGCATGCATGCACGCTAGGAATTGCCAGTAGCTCAAACCAACAGGCTGTCGCTAACTTGAAAGAGACAACTAGGAACTGTTTTTAGTTCCGTTTTAGAATCTTTTTACTCAGTTTTTAGGTGGAAACTCTTGCCCCACGTTGGGCGCCATTTGTAGCTAGAGTTTTCCTGTCTGGCCCACAGTCAGGACAAATCTCTGACACCCGCCAGTCCCACAGCCATTCAGACCCAACCAAATAAACATAGAGACTTATATTGGTTACAAACTGTATGGCCGTGGCAGGCTTCTTGCTAACTGTTCTTACAGCTTAAATTAATCCATTTCTATTAATCTATACCTTGCCACGTGGCTTGTGGCTTACCAGTACTTTACATCTTCCTTGTCCTGATGGTGGCTGGCAGTGTCTCCCTCACCCAGCTTCCTGTTCTCTCAATTCTCCTCTCTGTTAGTCCCGCCTATACTTCCTGCCTTGCCACTGACCAATCAGTGATTTATTCATTGACCAATCAGCAACACATTTGACATACAGACCATCCCACAGCAGTCAATTGAATCAAACCCCAGCCAGTTCTCAAAAGATTGGGACAAAGGAAAGCTCTCCTTCAAAGAAAGTCATCATTGGTGGGTGCTGGCTCTCAGATTTCTCTTCTCTGTATTCTGTTGATGTGATACCCAGACTATAACCATTAGACAAGATGGTAACATAACCTCTTCCATTAGTAAAGCTGCCACAGATCTGAAGTTTGGTTTATTCTTCTGCAAATCAGATAAGGAGTTGAGTCTAGTCTCCTATGTCAAGAACTGGTGTGAGCATTATGCCCAGTCAGAGTGCTCAATGTTAGATGGTGGCTGAGTAACCCAATCAAGACCCTCCTTTGGGAAAAAGTGAGTACAGGACAAAGAATGGGGAACAGACATTATGGAGGGAAGAACTGACAGGCCCTGAGAATACCAGTCTATAGGCCATAGATCAACGCCCACAAGTTTCTGCAGGAATGCAAAGGTGGCTGGATTTCTGGAATCTCCCAAATCGTGATACAAATGACAGTGCTGTTATTCTGGACTACCTTATATGATGTTAATCCTTTACACCTCACTGATGATATTTTAGAAATAACCGTTTCTCTGTAATTTGAACATATGTATGGAAACACTATTCTTGCAGTTAGGAAGTACAGTATGTTTTAGTTAAGGAAGCTTTGCCCTATTAAAAATAATCATAAAGACCTGAGATCATAAAATATACATGCTTTTTATGCAGAGAAACAGTTTAAATTATTTTTGTTTGGGTTTTTGTTCATTTGGTTTGTTTGTTTTGATGTGGTCTCACTGTGTAGCCCAGGCTCATCACAAAATCAAAATCCTGTCTCAACTTCCTGGTGCCAGGATTATAGGCCTGTGCCTCTGTGCCTGGCTTTTAATTATAGGAAAATTTAAACTTAGGAGAAAGTTGCAAAACATTACAAAGAGCTCCACAAATTCTTTATGTAACTTCACCCATTTCAACTACTAAATATTGGTGTAATTATTAAGGCCACTCCACGTAGTTAAAAGGAGATTTATTTAATGGCGTAACTTACAAATTAAGGGATAGGTAGGTCGCGGGGTCTGGGGAAGGTGTATCGCAGTCCAGCGGTGTTCTCTGGAGCTCTGCTTGGTCCA
Source organism: Peromyscus californicus insignis (assembly GCF_007827085.1). Taxonomy (NCBI): domain Eukaryota; kingdom Metazoa; phylum Chordata; class Mammalia; order Rodentia; family Cricetidae; genus Peromyscus; species Peromyscus californicus. Next base: position 112,539,383 of record NW_026294402.1, on the reverse strand, counting down.
CCTCTCCAGTCCAGGGTCCCGCAACAGAGAGAGCGCCCGCCGATCCAGATCTCGGGTCCCCAGGCGCCTCCTTTCACCCCTCCTTGTAGGCGTGACAGTTGCCGAAGTCTCAATGGGGGTTGGAACTTCCAGATCAAAGCTGGAATGGCTACCCACTACAACTAAATATACCCCCTCTGCCTAATCATTCCTGTCACACTTACATGTGGACATTTTCTGAACCATTCAAGAATAAATTCCCTGCAACACTCCAGTACTCACCCATACTCATAAGTACTTGCAAGGAACAATACTTTCACATAATCCCAATGTACTTATAATATTTATAAAATTTAACATGGACAAAGTATGATTTATAGTTGATTTTCCAATTTTGCCAAATATCCCAATGGGTCATTTTCAGCAAAATTTTCCAAACTTGTCTATTGTATTTAGCTGTCATATTTTGAGGGCTTTAAAATTCTCTAACAGTTTCTTAAGCTTTCCTTTCTTCTGTGACACTAACATTTTTAAGATGACAAACCAGCTGGGCGGTGGTGGCGCACGCCTTTAACCCCAGCCCTCTGGAAGCAGAGGCAGGTGGATCTCTGAGTTTGAGGCCAACCTGGTCTACAGAGAGAATTCCAGTAGAGCCAAGGCTACACAGAGAAATCCTATCTCAAAAAATCAAATAAATAAATGAATGAACAAACAAATGAATAAATAAAAATAATAATAAGCACAAACATATAAGAAGACGGAAACCATTTCTTCTTTGTGGAGTCCCCTTGATCCTGGCTTTTCTGATGTCTTCTCATTATTAGATTTTAGTGATGTATGTTGGGCAGGAACACTACAGGTAAGATGTTCTGTGTTTCTTTTGTGTGTGCATAGATGGGTGCAGGTGCATGCATGCCATGATGTCTGTTAGTCCTCAGCTTCCACTTGTCTGAGAGGCTAGTTGGCCTATGAACTCCCAGGTACCCTGTCTCTGCTCTGATCTTGCCACAGGGACAGGAGACATGTGACAGTGTCTGGTGGTCTGAGGGCTCTGGGTCTCTGAACTTGGATCTTCACACTTGTGTGACGAGCGCCCAGCTTACTAAGCCATCTCCCCAGCCAATGTTATGCTTCTTAAGGCATCACCTAAAGGGCAGAAGATGCGAGTTTCATAGTCATCATCACAGTCATGTTTGATCTGGGCAAGAATCCTTGGTGGACAGTAGTGAGCATGTGAAATCTTGCTGAGGGACAGAACTACCAGGAGAATTCACAGTTCCTCCCTTTAGTATTTAGTGAGGAGGAGGAAGGGCAGCTTCGTAATTACGGAAGCTGGTGCATACCACCTCACCCAATGGTCAGAACCATATCCTCCCAAAGTTAATAATTAAATACATAGGGGATTCCTTGGATCCGCTATCTCCCATTTCACTTTCTAGCACCTACATGAAAAATTACATTAAAAAATGAAAACTTACAAGAAGAGGAAGTGATAGAAAAACAAGGCAGCAGAGAGCTAGCACCTTCCTTTCACATAAACCCTACGTAAATGGATCTCATAAGGTGAGATATTTCTACATTGTGTGTCTGCACTAACTCACGAAGTAAGTGCCCGGAAGTTTGCTTGATAGATTTCAGAACGGTGAAAAAGCCCAGGGAAGACTCGCCGGCACTTCACGTGGAACAAAACCTTCCAGCCGTGGACGAGGAGGAGGTGGAAGATGTGACAGTCGTGGACGAGGAGGAGGTGGAAGATGTGACAGTCAGATTCCTGGCTTTGGAGCACCAGCACTTCGTGGCCTTCCTGAAAAAAGGAAGAAGAAGAAAGAGCCAGCAGATTAACACTAACGCCAAGAATGCCTGCTGTGAGCTAGTTTGCAGTTTCGTTTTACATTTGCTTTTTAAACCTTCTGTAAGACCAAACCACACATGGCCTGGGACCAGAAGATCCAGCCTAGAAATCTGCCTACAATTAAACAAACTCTCTTTCTGGGTTGATTGACTTGATTTTTCATAATTTTTGAGCAGAAGTGATAACAATGAGTGAGTCTGACCTGCCCTGAATCTTCATGGAAGAACAGGAAATGATAGCAAGTCTCCGATGTCTATTTCAGGATTCTCCCGGGAGACTCTGCTTCTTTCCGGAGGAGTGAAGCCCCAGGGGTCTGAGGAGGACTTGGGAAGTGCTAAAATAGCTCATCATGAGGCTACGTGAGCAAGGGCTCCTGTCTGACAGAACTTCTCAACCTTCCAGCTGTGTACAAGCTACGAGATGGAGATTTCTTAAAATGTGTTTTTAGAATGTTCTTATAGGTATATGCTGTAGGTTGAGTACCTTTCCTCCCCCCTACTCTCTCCACCCTCCGGAGACAGTCACACTTCTACATGCATATAAATGTGTGATCTCATGTGACTAGATAAAATCTAGGAACCAAGACTGAGGGAAAATGTAATATTTGTCTTCCTGAAAGAGGCTCAATCTTATATGATTTTCCATTTTCACCAAAATGATGTGACTTTTTAATTTTTTTTTTGAGACAGGGTTTCTCTGTATAACAGCCCTGGCTGTCCTGGAACTCACTCTGTCGGCCAGGCTGGTCATGACCTCACAGAGATCCGCCTGCCTCTGCCTCCCAAGTGCTGAGACGAAAAGCATGTACTACCACCGCCCAGCGTGACTTTATTCTTTACAGCCGAAGAAAACCTGTGTGTATATATAAACCACCACGCTTCCTTACCTGCTCTTCTGTAGACAGACACCAGGCTGGTTCCATAACTCAGCCCCTATGACTGGTGCTCCAGCAGTCATGCATGGGAAGGAGTCAGCTTTGAGAAGCACAGCATAGGTATGAGATCTTAAGAGTATGTGAGATTTCAATTATTTGACTCTAACTTGAGGAGAATGCCATTTAAAAGTCATGGGGGGTGGGGCAGGGAAATGGCTCAGTGGTTTGAGTCTGCCATGCAAAGCCGATGGCTGGAGTCCAGTCCCTGGAACTACATGAAAAGCTGGATGTGATGGCAAGCATGTGTAATCCCAGTACCTCTGCGGTGAGACAGGAGACAGAGACAGGGTTATCAACTGGAAGCTGGGAGGGCAGCGAGCCTACAGTGTGATCACAGCTGCCAGCAAGCAGAGAACTGCTTCCTCCCTTAAAAGAATGTGGAAAGGGAGGACACACACACACACACACACACACACACACACACACACACACATTCCAAAACTGAAAGTCATAAGACTTTTATACATGGTTTTAAAAAACTAGCCCTATTTTTGAACCCTTTTGGACTTTTCTTTGGAGAAAGGAGAATTTTGGTTGCAGATGTGGTGGAGACAGATCTATAAAATGCAGATTTGGGAAAGACGGATAGCTTTATGTCCTTGAAAAGTGGGGTGGGGTGGAACCATTCCTTTATGGTGGTCAGGTGCCTCTCCTGGAAGGAAATGTTAAAAAGATGGTAAATTTTATTTTAGAGCTTGTAGATGTAACCAACCTTCTTATTAAATAAGAAACACAGAACCAATGCAAAGAAGAAAGCCAAGAGGTCAGAGCTAAGAGCTAAAACCTTACCCTTCCTCCTGCAGTGGTCCTACCTCTCTGAACCAGAGCTACCCCTGTGTTAAAGTCTTTATATAGAGTTCCTGTCCTGCCTTCTCATTGGTTGTAAACCCAACCACATGACTGCCTCCTCACGGCCTGTCTGTATAGGCCTCCAGGTTTTCCATGATTGGTATTGAGATTAAAGGCATGTGTGTCCAATAATAGCTGTATCCCTGAACACACAGAGACTTACCCAGCTCTGCCTACCAAGTGCTGGGATTACAAGAGTACGCCACCACTGCCCTGCTTTCCTATGGCTTGCTGATAGCTCTGACCCCCGGGCAACTTTATTTATTAACATACAAATAACATTTTAATACAAATAAAATATCACCATAAGAGCTTTTTTAGTTTACAGAAATTTTAATATTTTAATCATGTCCACTCTCTCATTCACCTAGATCCCTGTACAACATATCCCCATTCCTACCTTAGTGTTCCGCTCCTCCTCCTCCTTTTTTTTTTTAATTAATCACTGAGTTCAATTAATGCTGTCTACAAGCACATTGATATGAGGCATCTACTGGGGAATGTGCACCCCACCAGCAACCATACCTCCGAAGAAAATCCACCCTCTCTGTGGTGATATTGTGTTCCCCAAAATATTGTGCACCCTAATAAACTTCTCTGGGGTCAGAGAACAGAACAGCCACAATATTAAACATAGAGGATAGGCAGTGGTAGCACACGCCTTTAATCCTAGCATTCCAGAGGCAGAGATCCATCTGGATCTCTGTGAGTTCAAGGCCACATTGGAAACAGCCAGGCATGGAGACTCAAGCCTTTAATCCCCGGGAGTGATGGCAGGAAGCAGAAAGGTATATAAGGCGTGAAAACCAGGAACTAGAGCTGGTTAAGGTTTTGCCTGGTTAAGCTTTCAGGTTGTGAGTAGCAGTTCACCTGAGATCCATTCGGATGAGGACACAGAGGCTTCCAGTCTGAGGAAACAGGATCAGCTGAGGAATTGGCGAGGTGAGGTTAGATGTGGCTCGTTTTGTTTTTCTGATCTTCCAACATTGACCCCAGTACTTGGCTCAAGGTTTGTTTTTATTAATAAGACCTGTTAAGATTCCTGCGACACCTCTCTTCTCCAGCAGCCATGGATTGTCAGTAGCTCCTCAGCCCCATGTTGCAATGTTGACTGGCTTGAGCCTGCGTAAGGCTTCTTAGGTGACCTTAACTGATGTGAGTTCATGAGTACAACTGTGGTGTTTCTCCAGAGGACAGCCTTCACGGCACCCCTCCTGTCCTCCACCCCTCTTTGGATGTGTTCCTTAGCCTTGGCAGGAAGTGAGGATGGGTCAGTGACTTACGGGTCCCTTGTAGGTTGAACACTCAACCTTGACTTCATGGTTGATATCAGGGCTTGTTCTCTGTGCTGTACCTCATTCAGGTTTGGAAAAGCAGTTGATGGCATGTAGCCACCATGGCAGTATCGCTCAAAAGAGTGTCCCTCTTCTGAAATTCCCACCTTTAACTCATTGCTTTCTTCCTGTCCCCATGTTTGTGCCTTTTCCTGAAGATCACACATTTGGAATCATAAGACACATCACCTTTTCTTTTCTTTTTTTTTTAAGAAATTGTCTATTCATTTTCAGATCACCTTTTCATATTGACTGCTCTCACTTACTGAAGCTTTAGATTTGCTGTTTTTACTTCTTCTGAGTCCTTCTGTGAGGTAACAGTTCATTTTTGTTTACCAATGAGTGACAAACAGCCCACTGTTCAGATGTTCCAGCTTGTTCCATAACTCATCTGTGAAGCACATCTTGGTTGCTTCCAAGTTCTGACAATCACAGCCAGAACTACTGGAAGTCCTGTGTGCAGGTTTGTAGACACGTTAACTATTGAACAGGCCTGTGTGCAAGACATGTTAACTGTTGAACAGGCCTGTGTGCAGGTATGTAGACATGTTAACTATTGAACAGGCCTGTGTGCAAAACATGTTAACTATTGAACAGGCCTGTGTGCAGGTATGTAGACACATTTTCAGCTCACTTAGGTAAATACTAAGGAGTGTGATCTTGGAAGCACTTGAGAAGCTTATGAATTTAGTTTGCAAGAAACTGTCAAACTGTCTTCCACAGTGTCTGTATAGTTCACACTCAGGATAGACAGATCCTTTAAAGCACCAACTAATGTGCTCTGTGTTTGATTGCTTTTCCTTAGGAGGAGAAATACTAGCTTCTATTTTTGAAGTCAACTAACTGGCGTTCCCTGGGAAGTGGGTGTTGTTTTCAGGAGAGATTCCAAGGCAGCCAAGTTACTGTTACAGGAAGAAAGATGCCCTTCTGAAGTTGTCTCTACCAGAACCTGCAAATAACCTGTTGTGGTGGATAGTGAGGGGCAGTTAGGGCTTAGGGCAGGTAGCCAGGTAACCGTAACTTAAAGAATCATCCTAGATCCTTCAGGCGGGCTCAGTGTAACCACGGGGTCCTTTAAATGTGAAGGAAGGCAGAAGGCTTAGAGTAAGAGTTCCCATGATGCAATGTGACCTTGAAGATGGAAGGGGACCAGAGCTGAGATGTGCGGGTGGCTGACGGAAGCTGCAAAAGGACAAAGAAACAGGTGACTCTGGAAATGGTCATCACCTTGGCTGGAGCTCAGAGATGTGGAATTTGCACATCTTACCTCTGGAACAGCAAGATAATTTGTGTTAAGCCCAAATTATAGCTATGTTTAAAATAACAGTCACATACACCTACTCTAGGCATATATCCAATTATCTCATCATTTCAAAGTGGAAGAGAAATTCTGAAGGGGAAATAGGATAGACTGTTGATGGTTCGCATGTCATTTCAAGATAGAATACCCACAGTCAAAAGCCACATACAAACAAACACATGCACACGCACATTCATAGCCTCACAAGTCACGGAGCTTCAAGACACAGACCATTCAGGTATTACTTAGAGACAATATGGATGGATCTTGAAGCTATGCTAGAGAAGTCAGTAGTAAAATGCAAAGACATTACCCCACGTGGACTGTGTCAAGTAGGCACACCCATATAGACAGAAAGTAGATTTTGACTGTCAGGAACTGAAGACACAGGCTTGGGAATGCTAACTGGGCACAGGGTTTGTTTTTGAGGAGGCAAGAGTGTTCTAAAATAAGATCATGGGGCCAGTTATACAATTCTGTCAGTAGACTAAAAAACACAAAATTATATGTGTTGAAAGGTAGGTGAAATATATCCAATTATATCTCAACAAAGGTACTGATATCTTTGTTCGTGCGTGCGTGCGTGTGTGTGTGTGTGTGTGTGTGTGTGTGTGTGTGTGTGTATTGCATGTAGAGACCAAAGGTTAATATTAGGTATCTCTCTATTGCTACCCCCTTAATGTTTTGAGAAAGGGGCGTTCAATGAACCTGGAGCCTGCCGTTTCTATTCTGGCTAAACTGGAAGCTAGAGAGCCCTAAGGATCCTCCTGTCCCCACTTCCCCCACTCTCTGACTCTAGTGCTGGGGCTACAGATGTGTTGTTGAGCTCAGCTATTCCGTGAGTGCTGGGAAACTGAACTCAGATGCTCATGTCCATGTAGCCACCACTTTCCCTACTGAGCCATCCCCCAGCCCCAAAGCTACAATGTAAAGAAAGATGGAATGACCCATATTTGGAGAAACGCACTGCTGATATGATGTGGGCTGGCCAGGAGAACTTCCTTAGGAGAACTAGCCTGTGGGATTTCCCACTTCATACCACTCTGGGAGCAGGTGTCCAGAGCTGCACACAAACCAGCAGGGGCCCTTATGTCTGCTCCCTCTGGAACCTGAGCTGATAGCATATTTATCATTTCAAAAGTTCCTGCACACAAACCAGCAGGGGCCCTTATGTCTGCTCCCTCTGGAACCTGAGCGGATAGCATATTTATCATTTCAAAAGTTCCTGGGGTCACAGTAGAGGGAATCAAGTTCTGAGATCCTACACCAGAAAGGTTGTTCTCCAGCCTGGATGGAACCTAGGTTACTTCTAGTCCTTGGTCCTGGCTAGTAGCATCCTGCTTTCCTCGAAGGGAAACGAGAGCACAGCACTACTGCTGCCCAGGTGACTTCGAGGATGCAAAATGGCTGCTGCACTCTGAACATCACAGTACTCTAAAATATTTGCATCCAAGCATTCTGTGATTAGGGTAACCTTAATTAAGGTGATGCCATGGGAAAATCCTAGGTACCAGACACTGCACTAAGTAGGGAACAGAACCAAACAGAGGTAGTTTCTACTTGCATGAAGCTTCATTCCAACACCAAAAGGGAAAGAAACTAGCTTTTCTTACACATATCACTTTAAAAAGGTCTGTCTGTCTGTCTGTAGGTTCCTGCCCAGAGGCCAGAAAAGGATGTCAGGTGTCCTCCTCTGTCACTTACTGCCTATTCCTTTGGGGCAGACTCTCCTTGAACCTGGGACTGTTGACTCTTGATTAGGCTAGAAGCCAGAAAGCCCCAGGAGTCCTGTCCCTACACCCCCAGGAGCTGGGGTTACAGGCATGTGCTAATACACATACTGTAATGTGGGAGCGGGGATCTGACATCCAGTTCTCATGATTGCACATCAATGATTCTAAACTGCCGAACCATCTCTCCAGCCTTTCTCCATCCTATCCCTTTTAATCATTCAGAAAAATTGATCTTGGAAACACCTATCAGACTTGCCTCTCACAGATCAAAATTACATCATATCTAATAATTGTATCTGCAAGGGAATCTGGGAGAACAAGTCTCCAAATATTCCATCCTTCATTATGGCCAGTGGGTTTTGTCATTGGAGGGAAGACACAGGGTATGTCTGCTGCCGTTTTTGACACAGTGCTATGCAGATGTAGCCATTCAATAGCTGATTTGAGACAAAGTATTAAAGTTGACAATCATTGTCTGCAGTCAAACTTTAGCATTCATTTCCAAACATTTTAAAATGACTTTGCATGCAGGAACACAAGTGTGGGCATGTGTGTAGAGGATAGAGGATAACCTTGGGTGCCAGTCCTCAACTGATCTCCATTTTGGCTTTCTGAGACAGTCTTTCACTGGCCAGGAACTCACCAGGTTGGCTAAACCGCTGGTCAGCCAGCCCTGAGATCTGCCTGCCTTGCCTGCCCAGCACTACTGTTACAAGTATGTGCTGCCACACCCAGCTTTCCTTTTTACATGGGTGCTGGAGACTAAATTCAGGTCCTCATGTTTGCATGGCCGGCACTTTACAATTGAGCCAGGCCCCCACTCCCTGAGCATTTTCACTTTCTTTGTTTCTGCTCTTTTCCCAATAGCCCTGATCATACATACAACAGCTCCAACATTCTAAACAAAAATGCTTTGGACATTTACCAAGAAATGCTGGGTTGCTCCCAGGACTAAGGAATGGCATTTAACTTGCCCACCTGGGAAGAGCTCGGACTCCAGAAATGGCATCTTGCCGTGTCTGACATACTGGTCAGCCCACAACCTCCAGGCCAGAGCTGTGAATGTATGTCCTCTGTCAGCCTTCTCCTCACATTGCTCAGGACCTGGCCTGAGTCTCTCGGCCAGGGTAACAGCAAGGCCAGACCAGACTCTTCACTGTACTTCTCCGTGGGCAATAAAGCCTCAGTTCCATCACTGCTGTCCAAAGGGAAAATGAGAAGTGATGGTTTGAGGAGAAGGCACTGTCTGGAAAGGAAGGGAATGAGGCAGCCCTTCTGACAAGCTGTTCACACTTTTCCCCCCCCGCACAGCTGGGAGACATAGCTTAGCCTCCCCAGCCTGCGCTGCTTTCTGGCATGGTCAGTTACCCGCCCCGCCCCCATCCTCCAAGTTAAAACGGTTTTCTATCAGACACATTAGGAACCAAACCACCCAAAGTCCCTTGAACGTTCATGCCAAGCTGCAGATGCACTCAAGGTCAAGAGTTCAACGGAGCTTAGCAAAGACAAACTGTGCAGGAGGCAGGATGGGAGAGAAAGAGAGGGAATATTAATAAGTGATTTCAAAAGCCATTTTCTTTCCTTTCCCCCTCCTTCTGTCTAACTTAAATTTTTTCATTTATTTTACATACCAACAACAGTTTCCCCTCCCTCCTGTCCTCCCGTTCCCTCTTCCCACCTCCTGTCTACACCCCTCTACTCCTCTTCAGAAAGGGGCAGGTCTCCCATGGGAGTCAACAAAGCATGGCACATCAACTTGAGGCAGGACCAAACTCTTCCCCTGCATCAAGGCTGGGCAAGACATCCCAGCATGGAGAACAGGTTCCCAAATGCCAGGTCATGGGCCATGGACAGGTCCTGATCCCACTGCTGTGGCCCCCCAAAAAGACAACTGTTACCTACATGCAGAGGGCCTAGGTCGGTCCCATGCAGGCTCCCTAGCTGTCTGTCCAGAGTGAGCTCCTACTAGTTCAGGTCAGCTGTCTCTGTGGGTTCCTCCATCATGATCTTGACCCCCCCTTGCTCATATAATCCCTCCTCCCTCTCTTCAACTGGACTCCAGGAGCTCAGCCCAGTGCATGACTGTGGATCTCTGCATCTGATTCTATCAGTTATTGGATGTGGGTTCTATGATGACAATTAGGGTAGTCACCAAGCTGATTACAGGAGAAGGCCAGTTCAGGGACTCTCTCCACTATCGCTAGGAGTCTTATCTGGGCTCATCCTTGTGGATTCCTGGTAGTTTCCCTGACACCAAGTTTCTCCCTTACCCTGAAATGGCCCCCCTATCAAGACATCTCTTTCATTACTCTCCCCCTCTGTCCAGCCCCCAACCTGTCCAACCTGACCCCTCATGTTCTCATGTCCCCATCTTTCTCACACTTCCCCACCCCCAGTTTACCCAGGAGATCTCATCTATTTCCCCTTCTCAGGGAAATCCATGTGTCCCTCTTTGGGTCCTCCTTGTTACCTAGCTTCTCTGGGGCTGTGGATTGTAGCCTGGTTATCCTTTACAGCTAATATCCAATTATGAGTGAGTGCATACCATGTTTGTCTTTCTGGGTCTGGGTTACCTCACTCAGTATGATTTTTTTCTAGTTCCATTTGCCTGTATGATGCCGGTGGTTTTTTTTTTTTTTTTTTTACTGCTGAATAATACTCCATTGTGTAAATGTACCACATTTTCTTTATCCATTCTTTGGTTGAGGGGCATCTAGGTTGTTTCCAGTTGTGGCTATTATGAATTACGCTGCTATGAATGTAGTTGAGCATGTGTCCTTGTGGTATGATTGAGCATCCTTTGGGTGTATGCCCAAGAGTGGTATAGCTGGATCTTCAGGTAGATTGATTCCCAATTTTCTGAGAAACCGCCACACTGATTTCCAAAGTGGTTATACAAGTTTGCACTCCCACCAGCAATGGAGGAGTGTTCCCCTTACTCCACATCTTCGCCAGCATGAGCTGTCACTTGTTTTTGATCTTAGCCTTTCTGACAGGTATAAGATGGTATCTCAGAGTCATTTTGATTTGCATTTCCCTGATAGCTAAAGATATTGAACAATTCTAAGTGTATCTTGGCCATTTGAGATTCTTCTGTTGAGAATTCCCTGTTTAAATCTGTACCCCATTTTTTTAAATTGGATTACTTGGTATTTTGATGTTTAGTTTCTTGAGTTCTTTATATATTTTGGAGATCAGCCCTCTGTCAGAAGTGGGGTTGGTGAGGCTCTTTTCCCATTCTGTAGGCTGCCATTTTGCCTACAGAAGATTTTCAGTTTCAGGAGGTCCCATTTATTAATTGTCCGTCTTAGTGTCTGTGCTACTGGTGTTCTATTCAGGAAGTTGTCTCCTGTGCCAATGCGTTCAAGGCTGTTTCTCACTTTCTCTTCTTTCAGGTTCAGTGTAACTGGATTTATGTTGAGGTCTTTGATCCACTTGGACTTGAGTTTTGTGCAGGGTGATAGATATGGATCTATTTGCAATCTTCTACATACCAACATCCAGTTATGCCAGCCCCATTTGTTCAAGATGCTTCAAAAGCCATTTTCATTTTGAGAGGGGTTCTGACTAAGAAAGTAAACAAGTTAGTTTTGCAATGAATTGTACAGAATGCATTAGAAGGATACGTGGCTCTTTGAGGTGTGTCGGTATAGCAATAACATTTCTAAACATCAGCTTCTACTCCTGCTGCCTTATTAATGAGGATGGGGAGTCAAAAACACCGAAGGAACTGACACAATTTGCATCAGGTATTTGAAATTTATTTAACGAATGGCATTTTTTATATGCTTTCCTCCCCTTAGATCGTTAGGCTCATGCCTCTCCCAGTAGTTGTCAAGTTTCTTTATAAGCAAGACACATGTGACAAGTGTTCAAAATAGGAACTGGATGTAGTGTATCCAAAGTGCTGGTTTCCATACCAAGCATGACACTGAAAAGTGGTTGCTGCAATTTCAGCTCTCAGGAGGCAGAAGCAGGAGGATCAGAAGTTCTAACTCAGCTGGTATAGAAACTGCTTCAAACAACACCACATATGTGTCCGGTACTCTTTGAGGCCATGTGTTGGATCCCCTGAAATTGAGTTACAGATGGTTGTGTGCTGCCATATGGGTGCTAGGAATCCCCACAGGTCCTCAAGAAGAACTGCCAGTGTTCTTAACTGCTGAGATATCTCTCCAGTTATGGAGAATTTTTAAAGAATTATGTAAGAATGTGTGTGCATTGTGTGTAGTGCCTGTATGTAGTATATGTATGTGCATGTTTCAAACCTGTATGTGCATCTGTGTGTATGTGCCTGTGTGTGTGTGTGTGTGTGTGTGTGTGTGTGTGAGTGTGCCTATGTGTGTGCATATGTGTGTACATGCGTGCTTGCGGAGGCCATAGGCTGATATGGGGTGTCTTTCTCTATCTCTCTATCTTATTTTTCTGAGTCAGGGTCTTTCACTAAACCTAAAGCTTGCTGACTGGCTAGGCTGGCTGGCTAGCAAGCTCCTGAACCCCTCAGTACCCGACAGTGCCAGTGTTACAGGCACGGGCCATCAAATCCTGCTTCTAATGTGGTGGTAAGGATGTGAACTCAGGTCCTCACGCTTGCATGGCAGGCAGCTTTCCCACTGAGTCATCTCCCTAGCCCTGGATTACAGTTGATTTTAAAACTCTGTGCTATTTGGGTACAGAAGAAAGTAACAAGCATGTCAGAACAGAAAAGTCTGGATTCTTGTCCCACTTCATGAATAATTAACAGTGAGATTTTTAAGCCTTGAAGTCCCGTGCCTTTTATTTTCTTGGAAACTTAGTTACAAAGAATTATGTTTCTCTGGAATTTACTGAGGTGCAAACAATTTTGATTCAATAGGCTGGAGCTCTTTGACCTCATTTATGTCCCTCCTTATTCCTGAAAAAATGCAGGTTGCTCTATGAGTCAACCTATCTGGCTTTGTTTACATCTCATCTTAAATGTTTTCTAAGTGGATGTTGAAAACCCAGGGTAGAGTTTAAAAGTGTCAGTTCTGGTTTAGCACTGTGCTTAACATCTTTATAACTTTCCTGAATAATTTAAAGCAGTTTACCTAAAGATCTATACAGCTGTACACACGCACACATTAGAGAGAGCTGGAGAGATGTTGAGAGAGAAAGAGAGAAAGAAAACATTTGAAAAATGTTAGGACAAACAGTTCTCTATCTTGAAGATATAATGGTGTTAATACAAGAATGGCTTCAATAAATGATGAGACCTACTGAAAAACCATCCATTTAAATACGAAGAGAAAGGATTCTATTTCAGAGAGACCATACCTTTGCATTTAGATCTGTGCTTTTTCTATCTCTAGAACTAGGGATCACTAGAGCAGGGAGAGGAGTACTAAGGTGGAAAATGGGTGAATCTCTAGTCTTGCCTCACTCTCAAAGAGGGGTGTTTTTGTTAGTAGTGGTCATGATGGTTACTATTGCTCTACAAACCACAGTAGTAGTTCTGGATTTTATCTAGCATGTACTAGTAGGAACCAGGGGGCTGGGGAGTGTTGTTGTGTGCTCATGAGTATGTGGAATCGTCGCAGAATGATGGTTATCCTCTGTCACACTCCACGTTATTCTCTTCAAACAGGGTCTCTCACTGAACCTGTCGTTCACCACTTTTCAGCTAAGATGGCTAACCAACGAATCCCGGAGAGTCTCCTGTCTCCATGCCCACAGTGCTGGAGTTACAGGTTTGTATGACTGTCCTTGGCTTTTTTAAGGGGTGTTCAAGGATCTGAACTCAGGTCCTTAGGCTTGCACCACAAGTGTTTTTACCAACTGAGTCATCTCCCTAGACCTACCCCTACTTCGAGAGTTATGAGTTAGGCAGTAATGTGGTATGGAGCTAATATTTAAAAGATGATTCTGGCCACCTAGGAAACAGCACACAGCAAGACAACTAACTAGTCAAGGAGGCAGGGGAACTGCTACCAAGGCTGCTGCCGTAGCCAGTTCCTGGGATGAGGAGGCAATGGTGGAGAGCGGAGGAAAGACTTGATGAACTGTTGGCTAGATACAAAGTGACACAAAGGATGACTCAAGGATGTTTCTCATATTCTAGGTATTATTCAATTTTGCTGTCTTTTATCATGGGAAAACTGGAGACCATGAGGCTGTATTGCAGTTAGTGGGGCAGCCATGTCTGTGAGTTTGACTAGAGGCACATGTTCTGTTGGAAACCTGTTAGTTACCAGACATATGGGATTCAGGCTTTAAACACAGATTTCACATCTGATAAAGATGCAACACCAAGCCTTCCTGAGACTGCCTGGATAGAAAAAGAGAAGGAGAGAGCAAACCCAATCTTGGTGCTAGTCCAACAATAAGATTCAGGGTCAAGGAAGAAAAAATTCCATCACTGAAAAGGGTCTTGGTGGGTCCTGCACCTCACCTGGGCAGCACAATAGAGTCAATTGTGTTGGCGGAGGTGTGGATGAGCCAGCCCCATAGTTGTTAGTATAGGAGAGCTGTCCCCATTACTCATCTGTCATGTGGCAGCATGGGCAGGAGAGAGATGCCCCCCCACCCCTCTGCCCAAGGCAGGTGGGAGGGCTGGCACTGCCCCTCATCAGCTGCGGCCCTCAGGAGAGTGGCCCCTATGCCACACCTGGGCAACACAGTAGAGCTGGCCTTGAAGGTGTAGGTCTGGGAGATCCAACCCTGAGGACATGAAAGCAGGAGAACTGGCCCTGCCCCTTGCTCACTGCTGCAAGGGGTGAACTAGCCAGGGCAATGCAGGAGAGCTCACCGTGGTGGTGAGGACAAGGGAGAGCTGGTGAGCTGATCAACTTGAAACTAAACAGGCCCAGAACCAGGGTTATGTGTTGGCCCACCCCAACATCCACCCCATCTGTGATCTGCTGGAGCATGTGAAGGGACCAGTCCTGCAGACTCAAAACTGCAGAATCTCCACAACACAGGGCAACAGCAGGTTAACCAAGAGGAGTCCCAGTGAGGGCCCAGCATTGATAGTGTAGCAGAAACCAGAGGCCTCGAACCAGACCAATGACTCTCTGCAATGAACACTTGCAAGTAAAGATACATGGACAAAAGGGTACACTGCGTGACTCACTGTGTCACACTACAACTTCCATGATGAGATTGAGTTTTCCTTCTCTCTCTTTTTCTTTTTTCTCTTAAATTTTATTTTGTTTTGGGGGGGGGGTTACAAGGGCAGAGGGTGGATACAAAGGGACAGGGAAATGAATGGGATGGAGATGCATGATGTGAAAGACACAAAGAATAAATAATATATGGAAGAGGGGAGAGAGAGAGAGAAGGGTCTTGCTGACCTGAACAAGAAGAGCTTTGTTAAGTAGTAGGAAACCAAAGAGAAAGAGTTGAGGGAAAAGGAGAAGTGTAAACATGGCGGGGGGCATGTGTGGCCACGAACAGTCTCTTCCATGAGCAGCTGCATGGCCGAGCTTCTTTGGAGAGCTTGAAGCATAAGGACACAGGAACTGGGGAAATGTTTCCACTACTTTGCTTTGCGGCTCCTGTCACTTGCCGAAGTCAGCTCTTCTTCTGCTTCTTTTCCTGGTGGTGTTTTTCATCCTGCTGTTCCTTTTGAAGGCGGTTGTATGACTTGGCTCAGTTCACTCTGCTTTGTCAGTTTACTTCAGGGCCTGAGGTTATCTCAAGATGGTGTGTTGGAGTCTGTACAAGTTTCATTTATTTAAAACATGGACTTGGTAAAAAGAGTCTCTGGAGAAGTAACACCTTCCTCCTCTGGCAGGCGTAGGGAGGGGAAACAGACCATACATAGCAAATATCATTTACACTGTTCTAACACGTTTGTAGCACTCTTACCAAACCCTAATGAAGGGATGAGAGGATGAGAGCTATGCAGCTGTTCTGAGAGTACAAAACCCAGTAAGGGAGTTGAGGGGAGGTTACCATCACCCCCACTTTTTTTTTTTTGCCTTGAAAAGATACCAATATCTATAATATCAAACTAAAAAAATGGATTCATACCTCTAAAATAGGAAAAAATACTGTTGTATTGTGGTATTAATACTGATTGTCATCTCAACAGGATTTAGAATTACTGAAGAGGCTGGCCTCCAGGATATCTGTGAAGGGTTTCCTAGCTTAGGTTCACTGAAGTGGGAAAACTCACTCTAAATGTGGGTGGCCCCATCCCATGGACTAGTCCTAGACTGATCAAAAAAGAAACAGCAATCTGACTGTCAGGATTTGTCCCTTGTCTTCATGACACAAAGTAACCAGCCACCTCATACGCCTTCCTCCTTGGCTTCCCTGTGGTGGAGGACAGCACTTTGAACTGTAAGATAAAATAAAATCTCCTTTTGTTACATATTTTTGTTCAGGTATTTGATGAAAGCAACACATAACTAATGCAATCTTGTACCCCTCAATGTCTCAGTGACTACTCTCTCCTAAAATAAAATGATGTGCCTTGGCTGGTAGCCTTAGAATGGCTGGATTTAATATCCATAATTCTGGAAATTCTGAATCCAGCTAGATCACTGAAACTTCAACCAGCCAAACAAAGTTGAAAATTTTGGGCAAAGAGAAGACTCTTATCTCTTGACCATGGACTGCCTGTCTATAGACTCATAGGACATCAGCTGGAAGAGATTTTAGTCATGTCTGTCTCACTTCCTACCATAAGAAAAGGGGGCCTCCCAATTCAGCTTCAAAGCTTTACACACAGCATGTCACAGAGTGATCATTCTGGGACATATCTAACATGAGTAGAGAGTCACTATCATTTTAAATCTGCTCTCTTGTTTTGCGACATATATTACAACACCCACCATTTAAATACAGCTATCAAGTCGCTCCATTAAAACATTTTTCTCTTCAAGGAAAACATTAAAAGCCAACTGTTACTGTCTTGTGGGTATATGCCAACGACAATTAATTGATATGCTGCATAAGCCATTTGCAGTTGTAACCTGAGATGTGCAATAGAGCCATCTAATAACATTGGTTGACCCAGTCCTTCCCCCTCTTGTATGAAATGTTTCTTGGAAAGAATTATGTTGAGAGTGCAGTGCCGTGAGGTATAAGGGAAATGTCTGGCACAGACCTTGCTGTACCTCTCTTTTACCTAGGACAGGGTACTTTGCAGTGAATCCATTCAGCATGCCCCGAGAGGGGCTGAGGGCAAATAAACCCATGCAGAGTGCCTCCAGGGACTCTCAGCTGTGGTGCACTGTGGAACACAAACAGACTGAACTCCCCCCAGCCTGGACGGTTTCCCAGAGTCTTGAAGAACTGGCTTGTTGTGGACCCTTGTCTTCTGCTCCATCCTTACTACCTCTCTGAGGGTAATGAGTCTGTTTTGCCTGACTTGTGAGGTGTTCTGTCTCACTGGACTCATACAATTGGTAGGGAAGCTTTGCAAGGTTGTGGTCAACTTTGTCAGCCCCCTCTTTCTTCTCTATCTTCCTGCTATAGAGGGTACAAAGCCAAGTGTTTCTATCCTAGTCTTTCTTGTAGCTAAAAGTAGCCATGGAATCCAATTCAATCAAGGATATACATAAAAGAAAGCTGGGAGGATTTGGGAAAGGATTCTGTCTTCTTTTTAAAAGGAGTCATGTTTGCGCGCACGCGTGCACGCACACGCGCGCGCGCGCGCGCGCACGTGTGTGTGTGTGTGTGTGTGTGTGTGTGTGTGTGTGTGTGTTCTTTCTTTCCTGCTTCCAAAATTTGGACTTAAATTATAGATGAGCTATATTGTCATTAATCAACCACAGAGAAGAAAATCAAGGGACTCACAGATAATATAGGACACTTACATCGTTGATTCTTGCTAATTAGCTAAAGCCTGTGGATTAAGCCAGGGTTGGCTTTTCAGTTACCTGAAGCTATCACCTATTGGTGAAACTATTAAGGCCACTCCATGTAGTTAAAAGGGAGGTTTATTTTGTGGGGTAACTTACAAGTGAAGGGATAGGCTACAGGGTCTGGGAAAGAACACGCAGTCCGGCCGTGTTCTCTGGAGAACTCTGCTTGGTCTAGCTCCAGCGTTCAGGGTCCAGCAACCAAGAGAGCCCGTGCATCCGGATCTCAGGTCTTCAGTGTCCTCTCTCAGCCCTGCCTTGTAGGCGTGACCATTACCGAAGCCTCAATGGGGGTTGGAACTTCCAGATCAAAGCTGGAATGGCTACCCACTACAATCACCATACTAACAGATAGAGCTGTTGTATTGGGCAATGACCATTGTTTCACAGACAGGGATGCAGACTTAAGGGTGTGGAGTAGCTATCCCATGGAGAAAATGGTGGAATCATGACTCAAATTCATTTAGTACCGGAACAATCTTCTATAGTGTTATCAAATTTCATGTATAATGTTTTTAAGCTCTTACACCATGGTGGGACTGTCATAATCTGTTTCTTCCTCATGTCTGCTAAATGAGATTCTTAATGCCAAGCACAACCACTCTTTAATATGACCAGTTCTTCAGAGGGTGGAGGGGCTTATCTAACACCCCTACCATGTGAAGAATTTCAGGGGCTTTTACTCAGTCTCATCACCTTTGACCTTTCTGTCAGTTCATGTTCTGTTTCCTCTGACTTGTTACTGCCTTGAATACAAAATGAACTTCGGGAAATAAAAAGAGCTGTTAAAGCAGAATTGTCTCTGGTCAATACATGTGTGGCAATTCCTATTTATCCCTAGTCAAATGAGTATCTTGCATACATCTGAGACATTGAGAAAGAAGGATTCCTAAACCTCACCTCACTGCTCCCTGCTTAGAACAGTCATGGTTAACATTAGCTGTGCCAACAAAATCCAAGCAGGACACATGCATAGCCTCTGGTGCCTATATGGTATCCCCAGCATCTTAGTATGGTTCCCAGCATGCACATATCAGGCAGTCCATAAGTACTAGATGGATATGAATGACTGTATGAAATTCTTCTATCCATGGGTGGCCAAGATGACTCAGTGTATAAGGCCACTTGCAGTGAAAGCTAATGACCTGAGTTTGATCCTCAGGACCCACAAGGTGTCCTCTGATCTTCACACGAGCACTGTGGCTGCACATATACACACAAAACAATACTTTGTAACTAAAAGAAAGAGAGATTATTTCATCTATTCAATGTGGTTTCTTTAGTTTCTTTCCCTGTATTCTTGGTACAGTAGGACACTCAAAGGGAGCAAATGAAGGAACAGTCTCTTTCTATCAGCAGCTCTGGCTGATACTCAAGAATGGATGCTTACTCATTTCACTAGTTCTCTCATACAGAACGCCCACTCTTTCTGACTGGAGGCACTATTTCCCATGATGCTCAGTCTAGCCAACTGTCTTGGTTCTTTCTTGCCACTGATCTAATCTGCCCAGAACACACAGCTGGTTCATAGATGTCACTCACAGCATGGAACCCAGAGCTGTGCTTCTAAACTAGGCACGGTGGGACACACGCCTTTAATCCCAGCATCCAGGAGGCAGAGGCAGGTGGATCTTTGTGAGTTCCAGGCTAGCCTGGTCTACACAGTGAGGTCCAGCCAGGGATACACAGGCCCTATCTTAAAAAAAAAATAGTTATGCTGGATCCAGTGAGCAGGCTAAGTGAACAAATCGAATAAGATAATCGCTACAGCACTAGAGAGTCTGCGTCATTATACAGCTTCTTTGCCTGCTCAGTGAAAGGACAAATGTGGTACTACTGTCCTACTTGAGGAGCAACTTGGAGTTTGAAACTATACATCTAAAAGTCTTAAGCCCAGAGACCTCAGGTACATGGAAACAATAAGCCTTACCACTCTTAAAATGCCATTGACCTTGTTCATCTTAACATATTTGATGGGCTAGACACCTTTCTAAAATGCAACTATTACTTACTCCGAGGCTGTGTGGATTCTGGTGGAAGATCCTATGCAATTTCCTAAAGTATAATATAAGTCAATTCTCTTTCTCCCCCTCCCCTCTCTCGTCTACTAGGAGTTGAGCCCCGACCCTTGTGCACCCTGTGCATGCTAGCCAAGCTCTCTCCCACTATATCCCAGCCCTCAGATTTCCTCTCTGCAATACTACTATAAACTAAGGTGTTCCTAATTCTCTAATGGAAGACAGGTGGGAAACAGGCCTTTGAAGATTTCAGTCACAATACACTTGGAGTCCTCTTCTTAGTAAATCTCAATTTCCAGAAAAGCTATCTTTTATTTTAAAGGAAGAGTGTTTTTAGAATTTTTATATAACCATTGACATACTAAAATGTCACGGTCAAGATGCCAGGCTTGGTCCGTTTTAACATCTTTAACAAGTTAGACGTGAAAAGGTATTCCTTGTCACTCAATTAGGTTACTTTCTCTGCCTGCCTAATGACTGCAGGACCCTCCATTGTGAATTCTGAGGCCAAGATATGAAGTGTGGCTACAGTTGCTTTTTAGAAAGCTATGTTCATTGCAGTATACCAATGGAAGATGCATATTTTATGGTATCTCTAAATCCAGGGATGAAAATGGCACAGATAATTACCCACTACATTCTGTACTTTGTATCATACTAAGAATCAATATATCTTACTAATTTTATAACCTGTAATTGTAGATGACTCATATTGGAGTCCAGAACCTCCTATTTATTAATGAATGCATTTATTCTTAAAATAAGGAATTTAGATATCAAATTATTTGTGATTTTTTTTTCATGGAAAGAAGTTTTCAATTTTTTAAAATTAGATTTATTTTTATGTGTATGAATGTTTTGCCTGTGTGTATGTATGTGTACCATGTTCATACCAGGTGCCCATGGAGGTCAGAAGACAGTGTCAGCTAGCCTGGAACTGGAGTTATGGATGGTTACAAACTACTGTGTCAATGCTGGGAACTGAACACACACACACACACACACACACACACACACACACACACACACACACACACACAGAGCTGTTTTTCTTTCCTTTAAATGACATGGGTGCTAGGACTCCAGCTCAGTCCTCATGCTTACATGGGAAGCACTTACTCACTGAGCCATCTCCTCAGATATCAAAGCGTGCTGAGTGGCTTCTAAGAAGACTGTAGTCGTTTTCTGTATTTGCCCTGGTAAGGCGTGCCTTCTTGGATGACTTCTCTGACATTTGATCAATATTTAAAAATCATATAAAAACCCTTAACTGAAGAGCTATTGACAGTTGATGGCCTCTGGTGGAGAAATAGACACTTTTTAAAGGGTGTGGCCCCTGGTATGTGGAGCAAACTCGAGTGGATGGCCCCATATCTTGGAGTATATGGTCAGCAAAACTGGCCTCAGTTTGTGATTGTTGAAAAAGAGGACACAAAGTTGGGAAGGGGTGGGCAGGTGATGACGAATCTGGAAAGAACTACGAAATTCTTAAATAAATAATGAAAGTATTAAATGTAAAGGGGTGGGGGGGGGAACTATTCTCAGCCAGTTGTTGTAGTGTACAAGTGTAATCCCATCACTCAGGAGGCTGAGCTGAGGCAGGAGATTGTGAGTTTGAGGCAAGCCAGGGATATATAGTATAAGACCCTGTCTCACAGAAGTTTCTCTAGAAAGGGGATACAGTTACTATTGAGAAGCTCCATCCCATAAAAATCCTGTTTCTTTAACTATAACCCTCTTTCTTAAGTCCTTTCTTGTTCCCAATACTCAGAAAATTTTCCGTAATACACCTTGGCATATATTCTTTTTTCAGGCATTGTGTTATTATGCATAGTTTAGCTGGAGGAAAAATCCTACATTCCCTTATTATCATTTGTTCTAGTTGCTGTGATAAAATACCCTGACAGAAAGCAACTTAGGAGAGATGAGGTTTAACTGAGCTCACATTTTCAGGTCACAGTCCATTACTGCAGGAAGTACACAGCAGCAGGAGCTTGGGACAGCTGGCCATATCACATTCCCACTCAAAGATAAAGGAGAATGCATGTACGCATGCTCGCTTCTGTGACCAGCTCCCTCTCTCCATTCTAATACAGTTCAGGACCGCTGCCTAAAGAATGGTGCCACCCACAGTGGGCTGGGCCTTCCTGCATCAGTTAGCTTAGTTGAGATAATCTTCCACCATCTACACCAGACCCTCATTGGGACCTCTTCTGAGGTGATTCTAAATCATGTCAGGTTGACAATTAAAGCTAACTTCATACCATGTTTTCCATGTTTCCCCTGCTGCAATGTCCACTGATCAATTATTAGGCCTTTTCTTTTTTTTATTAACTTTAGTTGTATTTATTTATTTGTTGTGGGCATGCACACACACTACAGCACACACATTCTCTCCCCCTGCAGCATGGGTCCCAAGGAGCACTATTTTCAGCACCCATCTCCTTCCTCCTCCCATCCTTGTGCCTGAAGTTCCTAACCCACAGCCTCATGTTCGCTGAACTAGTGAAGAAACTTCCTCCCCTTCTCCAATAAAGTACATAAAGCCACCACGTGGGACAAACAGCTAAGAACAGTGCCCCCTGTTTTCAGAACACACCTCCAGTTCTGAAGCCACTTCTCTGTTCTACAGACCAAAGCTTACATGTTGAGTGCCAACTCCATTGGCATCCTGTAACTGAAAGGTGGGATCCTAAAAAGTGTGACAACTTTTAAAAGGTTTCTGAATGTGCAATAAGCAAAACTCAGTTAGAAATGAAACACATACAGTGAATCTAAGGTGTTTTTTTGCCTGTGTGGCTGTATGTAACTTCATGTGGCCTCACTTCTGAGCGTAAGACGTGAGCACTTTGCACTATGAAGGACATATTTATAACTTACAGGTGAATGTTTTATTTACATACCTTTTCTGTATCTGTATAATCGGGGTCACATGGAAATTCTCCAGTGAACAGATGTCAGGAGCTGAAAAAGTTTAGGAAGCCCCATCAAAATATATCCAGTGCACATACCATGAGCACATGCACAGAAACATACTCACACAGTCAACCACTGAGTCATGACCCTCCTCCCACCTGATACATTACCACAATTTCCCCATCTCCCTTTGTATTCCTGTTTTAGTTGGGTCAAACATTTAGACTCATTGATAAAGAATTTGCTTCTTTTGCTTATTGTGTTTTTGCTTGAGGATTGTTTTAAAGACTAGTGGTCAAAGACACTTTTATTCACCTACTTGAAACAAAGAATCTCCAGGAAAGCAGTTGAAGAACAGATGTTCTTGTGATTGACAAGGGCCCAATGTGTGTGCTGGTGCCTTTGCTAGGGTTAGTAAGGGCTCCTAACCACTGGGCCATCTCCAGTTTCTTCATTAATTTTAGGTAAGCATTGTCCAGTTAAATATGTTGAGATGAAAGAAATATCCTCTCCCAGCTCTGTATGATATAGCACACATAACTAACTACATGTGGCTATTAAACACTAAAATGTGACTGAACAGCTGAATTTCAGTTCAGTTTCATTTTAATTGATTTATATATTAATTTGATACTGGCAAATGGCCGTTGGTTATGATTCTAGACAATACAATTGTAGAAAGCAAAGCTGAGAAGCTAAACCAAGATTCCAGCCATTTCTAGCACCGCTACAGATTTGGTCTTTTCACTCATAGATGATTAAATGTAATTAATTCTCCAGAAGCACTTCTCATGCCACTGTGGGCCTGAGAATCCCGGCTGAGAAGTCAGACTAATGTAAAGCTGGAATTTCCAGCAACATGACAGATCCATGAATTACCATTTTATTTATCATAAGAAAATATCCTTTGCTAGAATTATTGCTATGGGATCTTAATGCTACAGCTTATCAGTAATACTTCCTAATTTCAATTCATTTATCAACAACTAAAGTTTGAATACAAGGTAAACAAATATTTAAAAGATTATTTTTGTATCACAAGTTTCTGGCAATGATTGCTCCAGTGGGACTAAATATAGTGTTTGTATTAAAAATGAAAGTTTCAGTGCAACTGAGAATATTACCAACTACATTAATGTGAATTCCATCTTTAACTATTAGTCCAACACAAAGCATCATGCGCCAGGCTAAATAAAGGTTTATGTCTAAATCTCACAAAATATGGGGAAAGCTTGGATCTCTGTAAATGTGAGTCTGTGGAAATCAAACACCTCTGAAAACTGTGTTCCCATTTAATGAAGGGCACTAATGGCTTTAATAAGAAGGGGATATCGTGCTTGAGGCAAACTGATTGACCTTGACAACAGAAGTGTAAACAGAGCCTGATGAATATTAATTTTTCGTCTTTCCTGCATTAGCTGTAGCTGTTGCTAATTCACTCTGACACATGGTCAAATTAGCAAGCACATTTGTAAGACTTTTCCCATTGTTTGAATTATCCACAGTATTTAGGGGCCTTGGTAGGTTATTATTGGCAAGTTACCATCATTTCTTAGAACTCTACCAGATTACCTTTCAGACGATTGTCGGTGTTCATGCGCACATCCAAAATGTTTGTTTTGAAACGGGTGCGTGCACTTCCAATAGCTTCCAATGGGATCTCAGGGGCTAAGTCATGATGTAATCTCCATTACTGTGCTCACACCGGGTTAAACTGGTTTCCAGCAGCACTGATGCACGGCAGGTATGATGCACCCAGAGTGCCACACACAACCAAGTGCCACTTCCATCCTGTCCTTGCCAACTGTAGAGTGACATCAAAGGAGAGAAGGCAGGAGCAGATGGCACCATGGTTTATGAGAGCGAAAGTCACACCCACAGTGCGCTCCTGAGGAAGGAAAGGGAGGTGAGGCCCAGGCAGAGAGCAGAAGGAGACTAATGCCGGGTCATGATGGTTCTCTGACCCGCTGAGCTCCCTCCATCCTGACAGGAACAGTGAGCCATCACCCGCTCCATACACATACCATTCCCAGCACATGCTTGTCATGGCCCCACCCTCCTAGGCCTTAGAAGACCATTTCAGGTGGTGGGCACCCACCCAGGCCCAGGCCCATTTGCCCAGAACTTGAAGGAAGTATGAGCAGACATCAAGTTGAAAGGAAGCGAAAGTCAACGAGACAGTGAAAGGACAAAGCAAAATCTATCAGAGATTAGGGGTTGTTAACATTACAGACCACTATTATCCTCACGAGTGAAATAATTAAAGAAGTTCCAGGGCTGGTGGCTTGGTTCAGTTGGTAACGGATCTGCGGCACAGGCATGAGGATTTACGTTCAGATCCCTAACACCCATGTAAAAGCCAGGCAAAAGGGCATGCGTCTTCAATCCCAGCACTGGGGAGGTGGAGACTCCTTGGCTTCACTGGCCAGTCTGCCTAGCTGTTCCTTGAGAGATCCCTTCTCAGAAAGCAATCTCAGAAGGCACACAGTGTTGACCTCTTGCCTTCACATATGCCCATGTGTGTGTGCACATGCGCGTGCGCTCAAACACACACACATACACCATTTGTACACACATTCACATAACCACACGAACACACATGGGCTGGGGGAGATTGCATTTTACAGGGAAATCTCTGAAATGAAATTTAGATGAAATGGTTTCTATCAGTGTCTACATGTCACAGGAGAAATGTAGGAAAGTCACCCAGTCTTGGCAGTAACAGTAGAAAAGTATGGCACATCAGGCTTATCGTTTGCTTCTAACTAAACTTTAAAAGGATTCCGTTTGTTTTACAAGTAGTCACCTTTCCTACCATGTGGAAGACCATTAACTTATGCACAGTGTCTGGCTCTCTCTCCATCATAAAGATGAGTAAAATTTTTTCTTTGTAGGAAAACGGTTAGAAGTAGAAATCATCACACTAAATGACATAGGTCAGTTTAAAAGGGCTCTATTGCAGCCAGAGTGTACATCTGCTCTGCAGAGGAAGCTGGAGAAGGGGAGAAGGCTAGCAGGATGGTTCAGTGGGTAAGGACACTTGTGGCCAGGCCTCATGATCTAGGTTTGTTAGATCCCTAGGACCCATATGCTACAGAGAACTAAATCCTGAAAGTTGTCCTGACTCCCACACGCTCTACCCACCCTACACACTAAATACATGCAAAGGACATGGAAGTTAAAGGAAAACTATTAGGAACATGGAAGAAGGGAGAGGGACTGGAGGTTTGAGATGGTAATAGAAGGGTGATATTACATATGGGTATAAAAAATGTCACTATGACACTGAAACCCATTATTTTGTACAATGTACACAAATAAAAAGTTCTCTGACATTCTATCTCTCACTTTAAGTTTTACTTATGTTTGTGTCCACATGTATGTATACACACCTCTGTGTGGGTGCCCAAGGAGGCTAGAAGTTTATCAAATTTCCTGGAGCTGGAGTTACTAGCAGATGGTTGTGAGCTCCCTGACATGGATGCTGGTCCTCCACAGGAGTACTGCATGATCTTACCGCTGAGCCATCTCTCTAGCCTCAAAGCTGTCTCTTTTTTCAAATTTTATTTTCTTGTTTTTACATCCTAACCAAAGCTTCCCCTCCTTCCCCTCTTCCCATCCCCCTCTCACCTCCCTTCCCCACAACATCCACTCCTCCTCCACTGTTTCTCTTCAGATACAGGCAGGCATCCCATGGATATCAGTCAGCCATGGTATATCAAGTTGCACTGAGACCAGGCACCCACCCTGTCTCCACTAAGGCTGGATGAGGCAATCAGGCAGGAGGAATAAGTCTCAAAATCAGGCAGCAGAGTCAGAGGCATCCCCGCCTCTCACTGCTAGGAGTCCACACAAAGATCAAGTTATACAATAGTAACATAGATGCAGAGGGCCTAGATCAGTCCCAAGCAGGCTCCCTGGTTGTCAATTCAGTCTCTGTGAACCCCATGAGCCCAGGTTAGTTGGTTCTGTGGGTTTTCTTGTGGTGCTTTTGACACAATTGGTTCCTACAATCCTTCCTCCCTCTCTTCAGGATTCCCTGAGCTCCGCCTAATGTTGGGCTGTGAGTCTCTGCATCTGTTTCCTTCTGTTGTTGAGTGAAGCTTCCCTGATGACAGCTGGGCTAGGCACCAATCTATGAGTACAGCAGACCATCATTAGGAATCATTTCATTGACCTTTTTTTCCCCACTTGTGTTTGGTTCTATCCTAGGTCACTGGGGTATACTGTTTCTGGGTCCTGGCCCTCAGTGGTGAGCTTCCTCTCAGAGTATGGGTCTCCATCTGTGCCAGTCATCAACTGGACACTCCCACAATTTCTGTGCCATCTTTACCCAGGCATATCTGGTAGGCAGAACAAATTATAGATTGAAGGGTTTATGGCTGGGTTGGTGTCCCAGACCCTCCACTGGAAGTCTTGCCTGGTTACAGGAGATGGGCAGTTCAGGCTCCATGTCCCCCATTGCTAGGAGTCTTAGCTAGGGTCACTCTCATAGATTCCTGGGAGTTTCTGTTGCTCTAGGTTTCTAGGTTATCCCAGAGAAGCCCCTGATGTCCAGTAGTCTCCCAGTACTCTCTCTCTCCATCCTCCCCCATCTGATCCCTCTTGTTCCCATCTCCATTCCCCCTTCCAGACCCCTCCCCCCATCCACTGGCAATGTCTATTCTATTTCCCCTTCATGGTGAGCTTCATGCATCCCCCCATCCCTTGAGCACTCATTATTCATAACAGCCAGAAACTGGAAACAACCTGGATATCCCTCAACCAAAGAATGGATAAGGAAAATGTGGTATGTTTATACACAGAGTATTACTCAGCTGTTAAAAACAATGAGATCAGGAAATTTGCTGGCAAATGGATGGGACTAGAAAAGAACAGACCCAGAAAGACAAACATGATACGTACTCATTCATAAGTGAATATTAGCCATAAAGTAAAGGAGGGCCTTGCTACAATCCACAGGCCCAGAGAAACCAAAGCTGTCTTTTAAAGATCTATTTTGAAACATGTGTAGGGGAAATACACAGGATAACCGAGACTTATTTTAAACTCACCCAGGCTAAGGATGAAGCACAGAAAGTAGGTATGGCTGTACTTGAAATATGCTCAGGTGTGATGCTGATTACGGAAGCTGAGGGAGGAATCATCGGCTTGCTCCAGCATTCTCACTTTTGTATGTTTCAAAAGCCCCTGTGATAGATAAACAGGCATCACCTTCCTGATTCCAGTCTAATTTTAGCATCTTTATTCTTTTGAACTGTTCCTGGCTTGGGCTGTTTTGTAATTAAATCATTGGCTGAGGTTCCTTACAATTGAATCAAAAGGAGACATATGAGCATCATGAGAGGTAGGAAGCCACAAGTGTATTCAACCTAAATATCTCCTTACTTCCAAATAATAACGTAATTGTACTACATAATTACATGCGTCCTCGCTTTTGTTTGACTTCTGATGAAGCTGCGGTGCTGCCACCGGATAATGGTGTGTGATGAATGTCAAACCTAATTAAAACATAGCAGAGCACAAGAAGAGACATTGTCAGCAGCCAGTGAATGCTGTCCTGTTCTTCACCCAGGAAGAAATGGTGCCACAGGCAGATGAGCAGAAGCTACCTTTAACTCGAAGGAGTTTATAGAAAAGGCAAGCGATTTCACAATACTGGATGACCCTGCTGCCACCATTGCCTGAACCTTCCTTATCACCTGCACTCTTCAGAGCCTCTTGCCTGGTTCCTTGCCCCCAGATTCTCCCTCTCTCACTCTTTCCCCCAAATCGGCCCAGCTTAGATACTTCTCTTTGGCCATTCAGTTCCCCCTCACCTGCTGGAGTCAATCTCAGTCCTTTATCCCAGCATGCAAAGCTTTCCACCACCCCTTCTGATCTTTTTTCCCAGCTCCTTTTCTGAGTCACTGGCCGGAGAGAGGTCTACTTCCACCTCCTGGACACACCCAGCTCCTCTTAGAGTTCCTACCTGCTGCACTTACTATTCCTGACTTTTACTGCCCACACTTCTCACCCCCACAACACCCCAGGTGTTTGGAAAGGAAATCTAAAAACTCAAGAATAGTGGGCTGCGTATAGCTCAGTTGGTAGAGTGATTTCCTAGCATGTGCAAAGGCCCTGGGTTCCATCCTGGAACCAGATAAGCAGGGCATGGTGGTACATACCTGTAATGCTGGCACCCAGGACACAGAAGCAGGACGGTCAGGAGTCGAGAGTCAGGCTGACTAAGTGGGGAGTTTGAGACCAGCCTGACATACACCAAACTGCTCCAACAATAACAGTAGCCGTATGAAAAGGAAAATAACAAAACTTAAAAACAAGGCTGGGCACGTGTATCCTCACAGCCTGGAAACATTGGTTTCTCTGTGTGCGTCACTTTAACAAAACCATGGATCGTGTGTGGCAGAGACCCTTTGCATCGTTTTCATGTTTTAGTCCCAGGGACTCGTGCAGAAAAGCAAAAGGGAACAGAGCAAATCTTAGCACCCTTCATTTTAAGCCAGCATTGTCTTCTTACGTAAAACCCCCTCCCCCAAATTTATGTCGGCAATCACTTTTCTCATTTCCGCATCAGAAAACATTTCTTATGTACAGAGTTTCCTTACATAGCTTTCTTCAGGTGGAGTATACACGGACACTAACCACAAACTTGCAATGAGGGTGTTTTCATTTGTTTTTAATATCTGTATCCATGTGGGAATTAGAAAAATTGTAAAATAAATGAAGTTTGCATGGGAAGTTAAATTTGCCTTTCAGACTACTACACTGGGCCAAATCCAGCTTATGGACTATTTTTTGAATGGGGTTTCTACTGAAGAACATTTATATACCCTGCACTATGTATTATTTTTGGTTGTTTTACACTGTGAAGGCTCACACAGCCTCAACTATTTACTCTCTGTCCCTTTGTAGACAGGCTTCATAATATATAGCTTAGCTTAAGAGACTATTAACAGAGAATCTGTGGCTCAATTTTTCCAAGAAAGACATCTGTAGGGAATGCAGTTTCAATGTCTAGTGAAGCCCCAATAAGTGGGGATAGTTGGAAGGAAAAGACATATGCCCAGAGGAAAACAATCTAGAAACAGATACCAGTAACAGCAGGAATGCTCTTGGCCTGTCTCATGTTCCAAACCCAGATCCTGTCACAGGCTGCTTTGCTGGATTGAAATTCATCCGTTGAGAGTTTGCTCTTGACCCTAAACTAGTAGTTCTGAGCATGTTGCAGAGTGCCACCATTTCATTAAGGATGAAATGTTAGGAAATAAGAAAGTGATGAACAATAGGGAAAAGGAGAGAGTGTACAGCCAGGGGCCTGAGGGACATTAGTTAACCAGCAATCCTGGGCCTCCATTGCCACGTGGAGATGGGATAGCATCACCTATGTGGAAGTCTCCAGCATGGTCAAAGAAAGGCAAGCAGAGCCCTGGGCTCCACCCACTGGGAAGGTGTGCTGCTGACTGTGGATGGTGGCAGAATCAGTTTCTCAACTGAGGACAGTGATTGCTTCTACACAGTGAGAGCACGGACATGTCAGTTTGGGTTTGCTTTCCCTTAGTCTGCCACAGTAGCAAAAGCATTTCTTGTGTTAGGTGGTTACCCAGAGTTGTCTCAGTCACAATTTGTCATCTTGTAGCACTAATGGCCATGACCTCTCTTTGAAACTGTCCTGGTGTCCTATTATCTTGATGGATCCGCCCACCAAGAACCCAGAATTACTATCTGATTCTTCTTTCACATAATACTTAAGCAGATAGTAACACCCAATTCACATTCTTACCCATCTGTAAAGTGAATCCCTGATCTGCTCTCCTTGACTTTCGTAAAGGACCAAAGAATTCTTTCATGCCATTTGTCTCTGTTCTGCTATAGTGGCCGTGCTTTCATTTGCTCATTGAGAATGTCTTGTGCTCTAGCTATTCAAGCAAGGGTCCAAGCACAGAGTAGAAAACCAGTAACATGTCTTAAGGTAACAGCTGGTGTAACAAGAAAAACTCTACACTTATCTGGTGTAAACCAACAAGAATATATTCCCCAATGAACTTGCTCTTCTGACTTCTAAGAATGATGCAAGTGGAGGGTGGGGGTGGGGAGTGTTGTTCCTCACAGTCACTCTGGGACCCACGTTGTAGAGGCTCTGATACTTTCTACATGTGGATTCTCAGAAGGTCAGCAGGAGCTCTGGCAGATGAAGGATAAGAAAGCCTAAAGGATGGTCCAGGGATTACAAGTCAGCTGTGGAAGGCAGTGTATCTCCCTCCCTTCCATCCACATTCCACTGTCCAGAACTCTCACTCAGATTCAGAGCTGCTGGGAAGTGTTATCTCTGGCTGAGACTCCTTCCTGACACAGTGCAGTGCTCCTAAAGGAAAGCAAGGATGTTTGCAGACTGCTCACCAGCTTGCAACGCTTCCCTGTAGAGACAAGACACCATCCACAATGCGTGTAAGTATTTGAGGCAATCCCAGACCTGTCAAAAGCAAGCTTGTCAAAGGGGACACATGTGCATACATTTTCTGTTGACAAAGGGTCCACTGGGAAACTTTAGTGAGCTCTATCAAGGCTCTGAGCAATGCACACATGACTCACACGGAGGGCAGAAGACAAGAGACAAATACAAAGGCTAATGTCAGAGTGCTTGCTTGTTAGGTATAACTGCATTTTACCATTTTTATTAAGTCATTCAGTTATTTCCTCAAGACTCTTCCATCTTGAACTTGTTACCACAATACCCAAGGATGCTTAAATAAATAAATAAACAAATAAATCTGTTGAAGAATCTTTGATGAACATCTGCCATGGTGTTTAATTATATGTTAACAGTCACCATAAAATGCATTAATGACTTCTGCAGTCTTAAAAACTGTTCATCATGAAATTGTGTTGATCATGTTGTATTATAAAGTTTTTGTCAAGGGGGGGAGGGAAGAAGTTTCTAACTATCACAGGAACTCTAGGTCCTAATTAAGCAATCAGATTTGACAAAGTGTGTATTAATGTAAGATCACATACCCTAGGGGTACTGAAGAGATGAAGTCTGTTCTTTGAAAGTCAATTACAGTTTGTGGTGTCACAACATCTCTGTAAAATTTCCTGAATTGAAACTGAAAGTATTTCCAGATGTAAGGAGAGTTTCCCATCTTGAACTACAAACATGTACTGGTTGACTCATACAGAGGCTAATGTCAGAGTTGTATTGTATAATAGTTCTGACTGTTTTCTACCTAACAACATGTAGCTCTTTTTTATATCCTCTCATGTTGCACACAGCACCAGACAACTAGCACTTGTCAGCTAAATGCTAAAATGTCAAAGTGGAAAGCCAGTGTGCCTCAAAGAGAGCATTCGTGTTTTGGAGATGTGTGTGTGTGTGTGTGTGTGTGTGTGTGTGTGTGTGTGTGTGTGTGTATGTGTGTGTGTTGGGGGGGGTAGTATTTGGCAGCCCCAGTTACTGGACAGCGAGGAATGGATTGGTGTAATGAAGAACAGTTCACCAAGCACTAGTATCTCATCAGCTACAGGAGACAAGCATCCTCACTGTCTCAGCCAGAAGCTACTCTCTTACAAATGACCATGACGAATCTTCCCACGGTGTTTTCCTTCTTGAGTACTGGCCTGAGATGTGTCTTAGGCCGATCTGAACTCTAGGGCAGCTGAGGATGACTTTAAACTTCCGATCCTCCTGTCACCACCTCCAGAGTGCTGAGGTTACAGATGTGCACCACGGACACCGCACTGGGGATCAGTGTGGTTACAGGGATGAAATGGTTCTCCAAATGCAGAATCAGTAAATAGCAGAGAAAACACCGAACCAAGTCTGCCCGACCTTAAAACTGGGATGCTTGACTCCCAGGGTGCATCGGCGCCCCAGGAAGCACTGATGACTGCTTGACAGCACAACCCAAAAGGTACAACTGTGTGACCGCACTTTCTTTGTTTCCAACACCACAAAGCCAGACTCCCAACTTCCAGTGAAGAGAGGAACTACCTAAAAAGTGCTTCTCAAACGCTGATAGACGTTCTCGGTCACACTAAAGGCAGGTTCCGACTTAGTAGGTTACCATTGGGCTACAGACCAGTTTTTAAAGAAGTGAAGGCCTGGGAAGGAGGGTGGGTGGAATGACTCTGTAGGTAAAGCATTTGCCGCACAAGTGAGCACTGGGGTTCAGATGCTTAGAACCCATGTAAATACTGGATGGGTAAGGCAGCTCCGCGGTCATTCCAGCCCTCAGAAGGCAGATTCCTAGAGCAGGCTGGCTACACAAACTAGCCCAATCAGCAAGCTCTAGGGTCAAGTGAGAAATCCTACTCAATATATAAGGTGGAGAGTGGTTGAAAAAGTCACATAACATCAACCTTTAAGCCTCTACACACACGCACGCGCGCGCGCGCGCACACACACACACACAAGAGAAGCTTTAAAGATGAATTTCACATCTAAGTGCATCCAAAGTATAGAAAATTAGTTGTTCATTTTTACATAATTGAAATGATTTTAAGAATGTAAACAGGAGAGGAAAGCGCAGCTTTTTCAGCTTCGTCATAAAGAAAGAACTGCATTACTGTGATGTAAAAGAAAAACAGCCAGGCAGTGGTGACGCACGCCTTGGATCCCAGCACTCAGGGAAGCAGAGGCAGGGGGATCTCTGTGAGTTAAAGACCAGCCTGTTTCACTGAGTGAGTTCCAGGACAGCCAGGGCTACACAGAGAAACCCTCTCTGGAAAAACAAACAAAAAAAAAGAAAGAAAAGAAAAACAAAACACTAAACAAAAAGGAAAGAAAGAGAAGAAAACACCTATGGGCTGAGAGACACTTGGGAGTAAGAGAATGTGCAGCTGCTCTAGGAAGCCTGGGGAGTTTGGTCTCCAGCACCACAGCAGGGGATGACACCCAACTCTACCTCCAGCTCCGGGGTGGGGGGATGGGGGTGTGGGGGGTGGGGGGGGGTGGGGGAGGCCCTTTCCTGGCCTCTGAGGGTACCTATACACCAAAGCACACACACAGTCTCAGTCTCAGTCTCTCTCTCTCTCTCTCTCTCTCTCTCTCTCTCTCTCTCTCTCTCTCTCTCTCTCTCACACACACACACACACACACACATACACACCTCTAAAAAATTAGTTATGTACAAGAATTAAAAAATATAAGCAAGTATTCAAACAAGAGAAGTTAGCATATATGATACAGTTCTTAGATACATGATCCTTAAAAATATCACTAAAATCTCCAAACACAGTAAGCTCTGGAAGTAGGAAATACTTCACATGAAAATCTATAATCAAATAGTAATCTGGTCTACCTTATAACAATAGCACATGTAATGAAATGCAGTAACAAATACAAAGCTATTAAATATTATTTAACAACAGCATAGTAAAGTAAGATGACATCATTTCTATTCTCTATTCCAACTAAGACACTATATATAACACTATACACACATATATACACATATGTATGTGTGTGTGTGTGTGTGTGTGTGTGTGTGTGTGTGTGTGTGTGTGCTGAAATCGACACAGGCTGCGGGGAAATACACACAGGGGTGCTCTGTGGTTGTGATATAAACAAATCTGATCACCTGTGGGATAATCTGGAAACTTTCTTTAAAAACTGCTGGAAATTTCACAGTCTGTGGCCACTACCCCCTTATGCCAGGCTCTTTACTGTACCAAACTGCTTCTCCCACTTTAAAAGTAAAAATGCAGGAGAAATATCCAGAGCAAAGCCTCCTTTGCACAGCACTTCTCCACAAACAACCTCACATGCATGTGCAAACTCTTTGACCCCTCCAAAGCCAGCAGACTTCGTAATTATGTCTCAGAACCAACTCTTTTCATGGTACTCAGGCTATAACAGATTCAGAGATATGAATAAAACATCTTAATTTTCAAGTATTGCTTTTTAAATTAATATTGAAAGAAAATGTCTTGTAAAGAAGGATTTTTTTTTAAGGCATGCTGCTCTTGCATAGAAGGATGCAGTCTCTGTGGCCCGTCTTGTTAAAACTCTTCTAGTGCCCATCTGATGCACACTTATTTATGGATTGGAGACTAAAAGCTCTTTTTTTTTTTTTTTGCCAGTTTTCCTCACGAGCACTTATCTCCACATCCTCATTAGGTGGTTTTTCTCTTTTCTTTTTGTTGAGGCCTGGCCATGCCCTTGGCACACTCTTTTGTTCCTTGCTGCAAAAGGAATGGGTTTCAAGGCTCCCTCTCTACCAGTCCCACCTCCTTTTTCTTTTTTTACCCCTTTTGTAATTAGCCTTATTTGAGGACCAGAAAAGCAAAAGACTGCAAAGAAATAC
Source organism: Peromyscus californicus insignis (assembly GCF_007827085.1). NCBI lineage: Eukaryota > Metazoa > Chordata > Mammalia > Rodentia > Cricetidae > Peromyscus > Peromyscus californicus. The sequence continues at coordinate 112,504,333 of NW_026294402.1, read as the reverse complement.
AAAAACTACTGAACAAAAGATACGATGTTCTTTCCCCCGACCATATGCTGTGGAGCTCATGTACAACCTGGGTCAGATGACTTGCATGTATGCCTTTAAAATGAAAAGGGAAGCGAGGGAAAAAAGAACCAAAGAACTAAAGAAAAAGCCTAACTTACTCAGCAGCTGCATTGGTATAAACAGGCTTGGAGTAAATGTCACAGTCAAAGGAGAATAATACATCTTACCTTCCTTGCAAAAGTAATTCACATTGAAACCAAAGAACACGATGAGACTGGAGCTGATAACAATGCTTGCGGATAGCCATTCAAACTAGCTTAATATGCGTTTGCTCTGATGGGAATGAGAGGAACGTTTTTCTTTTTTTTCAGACTCAGAGGCTCCTAGCTACAGGCAGCTAGGACAGTTCCATGGTTTCCGTCCAAATGGGTTCATTAGGGACAGAGAGGATGGTTCAGTCATCAAAGCGTTTGACTTGCAAACATGAGGACCCAGGTCCAAACCAGAATTCATGGAAAAGGGTGTGGTGGCATGCACTTGGAATCTTGGACTAGGGAAGGGGAGGCAGGTGGAACCCTGGAGCTTGCTGACCCGCTAGCCTAGCCTCCGTCAGTGGGAGACAAGAGACCTTGTCTCAACGCCAAACCAAACCCAAACCAACCAACCAACCAAAATAATATGGGAGATGTATGGAGGAAGAACAATGAAGGCTGAACTCTAGCATGCGCACGCACCCATGTAAGTCCACTGTAATACATGCACACACCAACCACCTGCACATACCCACATAAGCCCATTGCAGTGATTCTGATGTAGTGTGAACAAGGTTAATGGAAACTAACAAGGGATGGGTAGTTAGCACTGATGGCTCTCCTAGGCCTGCAGGGGCAAAAGGAAGAAGTCATTTATTAAGTCTAGAGCTGAAGCAACATAAAATAAATTGAACTGTGGCTTCTGCAACTCACATAACCAGGAAGTATAGGGGTTAGACCAGCAAATACCCACCCTTCTTTCTTCTCCACTCTTTGCTCCTCTACAGAGCTTTCTAGTTAGAAAACACCCACCCGGAAACCCAGGAGCAGCTCAGAGCAGCCTTCCAGGAACAAGGGCAACCAGGGGAAGCGAGCGGAAGTTTTCTTCTTTAAGCAGCAGATGAGTATCCCTTTCTCTCCCTCCTTTTGGTGCTGTAGATAGAGTCATCTAGTCCCCTTACATTTTCCTCTATATGTACATACATATTCAATGCAAAGAATTCTTTCGGGAAGCAATTCTAGATTGTCAATGGTGCCCTCTTCACTAGTGTATCTAAAAGCTCAACACATCAGAAAAATGTTTGTGTTTACCTTCTCACTCACTATTGGGTGGAAAATGATTAATAATTGGACTCATTTAATTCAGCAAGTACTTGAGTAGCTGCTCCAGGCCACACCCTGTCCAGGAACCACAAGAGTCACACGCTGAATCAAATCACCATCCAATTGTTAGCACATCCCTCTGCCTTTTTTCTGATGTGCACGGTCAGCCTCAGAATTGGTCACACAACTCATGTTTGCCAAGCAACATGCTCTCCATTACCAAGGCTGTAGGCTTATGACAAATTACCTAGGGTAAACCAATTTGAACTTTCTTTGCAGCTTTATATTTATACTTATTTTTAAGGATAAGATGCAATTTCAAAAGTACAAAGGGCATATTTTATCTTTTAAAATTTTTCCTTCGTTATCAAATGCAATTTGAAAAAAAGCAAAGCACCAAGCTGAGATGAGAAGTGAGGAGATAGAATGAGGTTCTGGGCTACCCATGCTGACTGCCTCAGACTTCTCCATGGACTGAAGCATTGAGTCATCTGCTTAGCACAAGCTCTGATTGAGGCCTTTGTACTTGGATGAGCCTCGACTCTCCTTGTACTCGAGAAGTTTATCTGAAACAGAGAATGTATGTGTACCCAAACACCAAATATAAAGCAATAAAATTGAAGTGCAATGTACTTTATTTTACTATTTCAAAAAATATTTTTAAAACCCCCTTCCTGTGTGTGTGTGTGTGTGTGTGTGTGTGTGTGTGTGTGTGTGTGTGTGTGTATGACTGTCTGTCTGTCTGAGGTGCATGTGAATTTTTGTGATTGGAAGTCAGAAGGCAATCTCAGGTGTCAGTATCTACCTTCTAGCTTGCTTGAGGCAAGGTCTCCTTGTTGTTCACTGCTGTATGTGCTAGGATAGCTGGCATGTGAGTTTCTGGGGATTCTCTTGTCCCTGCGTTCTCCCCATTCCAGATGCATGCTGTCCCGTCTGGCTCTACGTGGGTCCTGGGAATTCAAACTAAGGTCTTCATGCTTGCAAGTACTTTACTCATGAGCCATCTCCTCAGCCCTAAAAGCATTTAAAAAAAAATAAGCAGACATAGTTTTAGGCTTCCTTGTGGCATTTAAGAACAAAATGTGTTCCGTTGAATCTCCTCCCTCCTTCTCCCTGACCTTCACCCCCTCTTTCACACATCACCCCAGAGCCTCCTTTCTGCTTCCCTGTCATGTGTATCCTGTGTCCTTCCCCTCCTTCCTCAGTGCCTTCTTTCCCCTCTTATGGTCTCCTTTCCAGTGTCATAGCATGTACACACATGTGTCCACACTTACATGTATATAAGCAACAGGTGCTTTGCAACTACCTATTAATACTAGTTCTTGGGGATCCATGTCCTCTTCTGCTATGAGCATTATATGCAGGTGTCACACATAAGGTTACACAGGCACACCCACATACACATAAATAAAGATAAATAAACCTTAAAGATAAAAGAAGTCTGTGTGTTTGTATTTCAGAGAAAAAGAGGTGGGGATATATTTTATTACTAGTGAGAACATTAGCATTTAATCTATGGAAACAACTCTAAGAATATATAGAAAAATATTCAACAGTGCTGTGGGATGTTCTGTATGCTGTGAATGTGTGTTGCTCTGATTGGTTGATAAATGAAATGCTGATTGGCCAGTAGCCAGGCAGGAAGTATAGGCGGGATAAGCAAACTAGGAGAACTCTGGGAACAGAAAGGCTGAGTCAAGAGTCATCAGCCAGACAAAGAGGAAGCAAGATGTGAAGGCAGAACTGAGAAAAGGTACCAAGCCACATGGCTAAACATAGATAAGAATTATGGGCCGGGCGGTGGTGGCACACGCCTTTAATCCCAGCACTCGGGAGGCTGAGCCAGGCGGATCTCTGTGAGTTCGAGGCCAGCCTGGACTACCAAGTGAGTCCCAGGAAAGGCGCAAAGCTACACAGAGAAACCCTGTCTCGAAAAACCAAAAAAAAAAAAAAAAAAAAAAAAAAAAAGATTATGGGTTGATTTAAGTATAAGAGCTAGTTAGTAATAAGCTTCAGCTAACAGCCATACAGTTTGTAAATAATATAAACCTCTATATGTTCACTTGGGTCCGAGCGGCTGCAAGACCAGTGGATGAGAGAGATTTACATGTGCATTTCTATGTGCATTTCTATGAGTTCAAGGCTACAGTTCACTTGGGCCATCACATCTGAGGCTCCAAGTATTCACTGCTCAACAGGCTGCCTGCAATCGATGTACGAATCAGAGATCTTATTACAACACTCCCTTGTTGCTCTGGAAACTAGGTTTTAGGTCTTTTTGATTTTTATGATTTTACTAGAGTACCCCAAACTCATGAAACACAAACTAACAAACACACCAAAGCCTTAAAAAATGGGAGAAGAGTGTATATGGCAGAGTTTCATAAGCCCTCGGCAAGTCTGGGCGTTTCCTTTATGGGAAGGAGAAACTAATCTTGTGTAAAATCAAATGATGTTAAGGGTGACCATGCCAGCATCTGAATGGCCAATGCAAAAAAAAAAAATGCTTTAAAACAATAATTATTTTTTCCTCCTCTTTCCTTTTTCATGCTTGTGTGTAGCTATTGTTTTCCTGGTCCTGCCTGGCCCAGGGTCAGGACAAATCTCTCTCACCTGCCTGTCCCGCAGCTGCTCAGACCCAACCAAGTAAATACAAAGAGACTTATATTACTTATAAACTGTATGGCCATGGCAGGCTTCTTGCTAACTGTTCTTATATCTTAAATCAACCCATTTCTATTAATCTATAAGTTACCACATGGCTTGTGGCTTAACATCTTCTCATGGCAGCAGCTGGCAGCGTCTCTCCCTCTCAGCCTTCCACTTCTCCGAATTTTCCTCTCTCCTTGTCCCGCCTGTACTTCCTGCCCAGCTACTGGCCAATCAGTGTTTTATTTATTAACCAATCAGAGCAACATATTTAACATACAGAACATCCCACAGCACTTGTGCATGCTGTGTATATGATGTGTGGGCATGTCTGCACGTTTCTGCGTGTGTGGGGGCACATGTGTGTGTCTGTGTGCAAATGCTCTTGTACAGCTGTGGAAATGAGTGTGGAGGCCCACAGTTGAGGTTGGGAATTATCCTCTCTCGCTCTTCCACATATTATGTTGTGGAATACTATTTTAAGGTGTGATACTTTTGTTTATGTTGCATTTGTTTAACTCTGTGAAGCTGTGCTATTGTGCCTATCTAAAACACCCGATGGTCTAATAAAGAGCTGAATGGCCAATAGCAAGGCAGAAGAAGGGATAGGTGAGGCTCACAGGCAGGGAGGATAAATAGAAAGAGAAATCTGGGAAGAAGGAGCCAGAGAAGGAAGAGGACTTCAGGGGCCAGCCACCTAGCTACACAGCAAGCCACGGAGTAAGAGTAAGATTATAGAAGTAATAGAATGGGGAAAAGCCCAGAGGCAAAAGATAGGTGGGATAATTTAGGTTAAAGAAAGCTGGCAAGAAACAAGCCAAGCTAAGGCCGGGCATTTATAAGTAAGAATAAGCCTCTCCATGTGATTTATTTGGGAGCTGGGTGGTAGGTCCCCTAAAAGAGCAAAAACAACACTATTCATTGAGACAGGGTCTCTCCATCAACCCCAGGAGGTCTCTGATATGGCTACTTTCAATGGCCAGCTTGCTTTGGGGATCGCATCTCCACCTTCCAAGGCTGGAATTACAGATGGGCTGCCACAGCTCCTCAGCATTTACACAGGTGATGGGATCTGAATCTAGCTCTTCACATTTGCCTGGCAAGCGCTTCAAGCCGTCTCCCCGCCCTCAAACTGAAGATATGTTAATGACCATGACTTACTGTTATCCAAAACAGGTTTATAACTGGTACGACAAATTCTTGGCATCTTCTGTCAGCTAGCTTTACTTTTCTCAGCAGCACTTTCATAGTTCCATGTAGATTTTATCACCTTTTCGTGGCTGGCAGGTCTAAGGAAGCAGGGAGATAGACTTTAAAGCTCCTAGGTTGAAAATTTTAAAACTGATTTTACATAAAATCACAAAAATACTTGTCAGAGTGACCTTTAAGGTTTCCCATCAGCTTAGATGCTGTGGTTTCTTGCCAGACCCCCTCCTTATGGCTCCACAGTGAGATGCATTCCTCTACACATCCCATCTTACAAAACATCTAATTGCATATAGATATTAAATGCCCATATATGTACACATATGTTTGAACATATTTTGGTAACACATAAAATTTACTATTTCAAATTTTGGAATAGATAGAATATTTTACTTTATGCTATTAAGAAAACATGATAATTTTAAGAACTATTCTACCAAATGAACAGAGAAGTGAAAACTCAATGGAAATAAAGTATCCAGAACAAACCTACGTTGTAGCCTTTGGAGTAGAGAAAGGAAGGACAAGCTATTCAATAGTTTGGGGAAAACTGTTTATCTGCTTTGAAAAAATGATACTATTACTTTACACCATCCACAAACCAACTTGAAGATATATTTACATTTAAATCTTTTTTTGATAAGTGATCTAAAAGACAATAAAGTAAAAGTAGTTTTATAAGCTTATTTCAGAGAGGATCATCACAAAGTTTGCCAAGAAATGCAGAAATTATGAAGGACAATTTGTAAGTTCTATGATTTTGTTACCGTTGTACATTGACGACATCATGAACAGCAGCACGTGGTTTAATCACCAGGCTGACATAAAATGCTTTGGCCTGACCAGACAAAAGGCTCGTATTATATACATGAGACAAACAACACTACTGAAAATGGTGAGACAGTTAGGTGCTCATTTCGTGTAAAGCAACTTGGTGGCACTAAGCAAGGGCTTTGGAGACAGGAGTGGCAGTGCACCGTGATCCCAACACTTGGGAAATGGAGGCAAGAAGATCAGAGTTCAAGACCAGCCTGGACTACATTGGCCCTATCTCAGGAAACCAGAAGAGAAAGAAAGAGAGAGAGAAAAGCAAGGTTCAATGAGATAAAATGGCAACATAATCAACAAATTTAGAAACTTAACAGAGAGAAATAGCAAGGATATACATGAATAAGAAATGTAATTAACAACATAACTTTTTCTTTCCTTTTCTGGGGAGTAGGATTGACTTTTCAGTTAGGGTTTTGTTTAGCCAAGGCTGGCCTCAAACTACTGTGAGGCTCTGTAAGAGCAATACATGCTGATAATGCTAGACCACCTCTCCAATCCCAGCGTCAGAATGATCACACTGCAGATGGCTTCCCAGAAAGAATTCCAAGACACCTAGTCCCAATGTCGGAGTTTCTGCTAGGTTCCTGCCATTCCATCGGTCAAGTCAAGTAACGTGGTGTATTAGTTACTTTCACATTATGTGGCCAAATATCTGACAGAAGCCACTTAAAGTAGGTTCATTTTGACTCTCAGTTCAGGAGCAGCTGGAGTGGCTGATCACATGACTGCAGTGGGTAGGAGGCAGAGGGCTCACTGTATGTAGCGCTTTCAGTTCTACCCAGTTGCCTACCTCTGCCAGCCATGCTCCCCACCCCAAAGTTTCCAGAACCTGCTAGCTGAGGATGAGGTTTTCAAAACACAAACAAGGTGAGTGTAGTAGGGGAAACACAGAAAGGCGTGGATGCCAGGAAGTGTGGTTCTTAAGGGACCTGGAGTATAACAGTTACCTAAACATAAAAAGAAAATAGCATGGCACCACTTAAAATAAGGACCATTTTAATATTCCTTGACATATAGACAGCACCTAGGCTATTTTTAAAAGATATCACATTTGATTCAAACACACACACACACACACACACACACACACACACACACACACACACACATGATGCACAAAATGTATTTGTGTGTGTGCTTGTGTGTACAGAGAAAGATATATACATATAGAGCCTAAGGAGCTCTGCAAGGACATACTCCCCACCTTCCAAATTGCTGTCAGCAGCAGATCAGGATGGTAATGAACAAAGTTGTTCAGTCCTTCAACTTTTGCTCCACTTGGATTACACTTGTTGCAACCAGTGTTTGTTATTCCTGTGGTGTTGTAAAAAGAAAAAAAATAATTTTCCTTGGGTCAGCAAGATGGCTCAGTGGGTAAAGGTGCTTGTTTCCAAGCTTTATAACCTGAGTTCTGTTACTGGAGTCACATGGTAGAAGAAAAAAACTGACTCTGTCAAGTGTTGACAGATGTTTCTTTCCTGCCAGCCAGTTCCCAAATAAATGACTCAGAGGTTGAATATGATTATAAATGATTGGCTGATAGCTCAGGCTTGTTACTAGCTAACTCTTACACTTAAATTAACCCATAATTGTTATCTATGCTTAGCCATGTGGCTTGTTACCATTTCTCAGTACAACATTCTCATCTTGCTTTTTTGCATTTGCTAGCAACTTTCTGACTTTGCCCTTCCCCGTCCTATTATTCTTTCTGTGTCACGTTGTTTCGCCCAATCTCTTCTTGCCTTGCTATCAGCCAATCAGTTTTTTTATTAACAATGAGCATAATCCACAGCATTTCCCACTTTTTGTCTAATTAAAAAGGAAGGTTTTAATTTTAACATAGTAAAATTATATACAACAAAAACAGTTATCAAGTAAGAATTACAGTAACAATATCCAATCCATTTGTATTTGGCAAAAATTAAAGAATATAATCTATCATCTACCTTATCTTTGTGAGTCCAAAGTTTTGTATCCAATTTATTTTTTATCATAACTAAGGAAAACTATAACTATCTAGTCTTCAACTCCATCAAAGACTCCAGAAGGGTGAAATGTTACCTAATGATAGGGACATCTCACTCCGTGGACATTCACCCAAAGTTCCTCTGTAACATTGGAGCATCCAACTCTGGCCTACAGGCCTAGCATATCTGACAGACTTTCCTGTGAATCAGGGAATTCTGAAGGACTGTCCTACCTTGTCTTGACAAAATTTGGCAGTTGCATTTCTTGTGTCCTGCTGGTCCAGTTTGGACAGTGTACTGTCAGCAGTTGAGGCAAGGGCAGTTTCTCACCCTAATGGCTAGCTTATGTCACAGAGAAAGCAAACTCCATAAGGAGTTTCTTCAATGCCCATCATCCTCTTTAGAAGTAGATTGGTATCACCAGGAGCAGACACATCCCAAGTTGAGAAAAGTCTAAGTTATTGAAACATTTTAAATGCCATATTACATAGGTCTTTAAGTGTTTGAAGATTACCTATCTATCTGAAATATATCTTTGTATACCTAGAAAACCTAACTAACATGACTATAAGTTTGACTATTATAGATGACTACTAACCCATATTTCTTAACTATACATTATATTTTTTAATGAGCTGCTTAAGCACAACATCCCAAACAAGAGTAGAAACACACATATAGCATAACAGAAATAACTTTAAATTTGTATCAATAAACTAAAATCTATACCAATGTAAAATATTTTGAGATTAACAGTTTTGGATTAAAGTAGATTCAATAATCTACCCTTTTATCCTATCATTTCTATACCCCCTTTTTCTTTTTAGAACAAGATCCCTAAATTTAATATCCTTTATTTAGCTTTTTTCCTGACCATTACCAATATCAACTTGTAATCAACCTCCCTTAAATAATAATAAATATCCGTAACATCTTTTGGGAATGTAGACATAGTTCTCTAGACTACTTCCTGTTGGTTGGGGGTGCTGGTAATCTTTGGAGGACCCTGAGAAAATTCAGGATTATGGTCAAGTCCTAACTGTGAGGCTGGATCATCTCAGCCAGCAGCCTTGAAACTGGTCTGTGTAAGTGGAGGTTTCTCTCCTACCCACCAATTCCCAAATAACCATTCAGAGGCTTGGCTGTCAGCTCAGGCTTGTTATTAACTAGCTCTTACATTTAAATTAACCCATTTTTATTCATCTATGTATTGCTACATGGCTGTGGCTTTATAGGTTCTCTGGCATCTTACTTCTTCGGAGACTGACTCACATTTCTTCTTGACCCCACCCTTCTTCATCCAGTCCAGTTTGATTGTTCCATTTGACTTCCTGCCTGACTACTAGCCAATCAGTGTTTTACTAGCAAATGAGAGTAATATATATTTATAGTACAGAAGGATCATCTCACAGCAGTTCTGGATGCAGAACTCAGAGAAAACTGCAGCAGAGGTGCTCTGAGATGTTGGATCTGGGCCATCCTCTCCCATTGAAGAATTTTATGGGGGTCTTCCTCAATCAAACCTGATTTTTCTTAATCCAGAATGAATCCAGAACCTCTCATTTTCTGTGGAAACAAAAGCATAACCTCTTTTCCAAAGTAACATATCTTTTGACTTAAATTTTGAAGTCAAGATACTTTTAAAATATATTGGTTGGTTTAATATAGCAGTTTCCATAGTCCAGTGTTTTTTAGCAGCCAAAAAATTTAAAGACAACACAATAACATACAGGATATGGACCCTTTGTGTTTTCCATCTTTATGTGGCTTATTTTTTTTTATTACTCTATTCCTTCTTAAGGACTTTTTTAAAAACTCTTTTTTTCTTCCAGGCCTACATATATTTTTAAACATACCACAAACCATTTAGAAGTTTTTTTTTTTTTCTGTCTGAATCTATCTTTACTGTGTATCTGTAACTTTTTCTGTTTGTATGACCAAAACTCTTAAACCTGCCATGCAGCATGCTGCCGGAGCTTGTGCTGATAGCTTAAGCCCACAGACAGGAGCTGGGAGAAGCCTCTCTGTACTGTAGCCCCTGTGAGAAACTGCAAAAACCTGCCACACCACTTAGCTCATGGCAGTTGGTGGTCAGCTCCATCTCTCAGGCAGTTGTCCAGAAAGAAGATGCATCACTGCACTGGGGCAGACATGAGAGACTAGGAAGCCCAGTGTGGCCCTTTTTCTGTACATTTAGAACTTCTTTTAAGCTTTCTCAGGTTTTATGTGGATCCATACCAGACTGTGGGTGCCCTATGTTGATGGACACTACTTTCTTGCCAGCCAGTTCCCAAACAAATGACTCAAAGACTGAATATGAATTATAAATGATTGGCTGATAACTCAGGCTTGTTACTAGCTAACTCTTATATTTAAATTAACCCATGATTCTTATCTATGCTTAGCCATGTGGCTTGTTACCTTTTTTCAGTACAACATTCTCATCTTGCTTTTTTGCATTTGCTAGCAACTCTCTAACTCTACCCTTCCTCTTTCCATCATTCTCTCTGCCTCTGGCTGTCTCACCTAATCTCTCCTTGCCCTGCTATCAGTCAATCAGTTTTTATTAACAATAAGCATAATCCACAACAGGCAAGTTGTCCTCTGACCTCTACATGGCACATGCATTCCCCCCAATTCCCCTAGCCACACACAAAATAAATAAATAAAACACATTGTAAAATTTAAGAAACATATCTCCTTTGGTTCATAGTAAAGGACTAAGAAAGAGAGCACATGTAACTGTGGTCTGCCAAGACAGTGTAGTGAGGAAGGGGAATAGCTCAGCAAAATGGTACAAGGGAAAGAATCATGAAAGGATGACCTACTGCAGGGCTCTTTTGAACAGTTTTAAAGTCTGAAGATTCATTTTCATAATTTCATCCTTTTCTAAGGGGGACTGGCCCTAGGCAATATACAAGTGTTATTTGAGTGTAATGAGAGTTTGATTGTTTTGTTACACAGGTAAAAATATCTTCCAAGTGGGCATTTCTCTGTGTTGTCCACTATTCTGGATAATAATCATAATACTCAGAACTCAATGGTGATGATAATGACAGAAAGAGTGCTTGTTCATGCCAAGCCTTGGGCTAGGCGTGTCACCTGCACAACAACTTTACTGTCTTCATCTTCTGGTCAAGGAAGCTGTCACTCAACTATGTCATGTAACCAGTGCCTTGTCCAACAGCACTCCATAGGGTAACCATTGCCTAGTCCACAGGGATGAAGGAAAGACAAACACAAAGGCACACAGACAGAAATCTGGGATCAGGTGGTCTGTGCTCTCTGTTGAAGAAACTGCAGCACCTCAGAAGCTTAGCATGTTTGTTATATGCAGTTGAACAGAGAAGTGGGGTTATTGTGTACAGCTGGGCAGGACATGGTTATTATATACAGATAAACAAGCAGACAGGTGTAAATGGAGGCTTTGCTCCATCTCCCCCCTGACATCTGCTTCCAAATAATCACTCAGAGGCTTGTATTAATTATAAATGTTAGGCCACTAGCTCAGGCTTGTTACTAACTAACTCTTACACTTAAATTAACCCATAATTCTTATCTATGTTTAGCCATGTGTCTTGGTACCTTTTCTCAGCATAGCATTTTCATCTTGCTTCCTCTGCATCTGGCTAGAGACTCCTGACTCTGCCTTCCTTCTTCCCATCATTCTCAGTTTGGCTTTCCTGCCTAACTTCCTGCCCAGCTACCAGCCTGTCAGCTTTTTATTAAACAAATTCAAGGGACAAATCTTTACAGTGTACAAGAGGATTATTCCACAGCAGGAAGGCTTTGTGGTACACAGCTGGATCAAAGGAGACATGCTTAGCTAATCACAATAGGAGCAGTCTTCAGGCTGCACATATCCAAGGGAGAGGGGAAAGCTATGGTGGACATTTTCTGTATAATCTCTCAACATCCACATATGGATCATAAGAGAAGTCTTTGCCATTTCCCTCTGAGCCTTACCCTGGGGTGGGACAGGAGTGGGAGTTTGCCATTTTCTCATGGATCTGAGGCTAGGGTCCTAGACATGGCTTTGCCCACACCAACAACATTCATTCATTCAGGGCTTCCTCTATTCCCCACAAACCCACTATTGTTGAAGCTGAGACTTGACCTCCAGGAATTCTAATATAGAGCTCTTACAATCTGGTTTCTCTATAATGGTAAGAGATGGTTGATGTGTATGTACAAGCATCTCCTTAAAGAATTATGGAAGTCGGGGCTATAATTTTAGCTCACTAGTAGAGTGCTTGCCTTAGCATGTATGAGGCCCTAGATCAATCCCCAGCATGACACTACCCATATAGGGAGTCACATACCTATAATCCCAGCTCCCAGAGACGGAGGCAATAAATACTTCAAGGTCATCCTCATTGGTAGAGAAAGCTTGAGACCAGCCTAGGATATATGCAACTCTCTCAAAAAACAACACAAACAAATAAACCAAAGAAAGGAGGAGGAGGATTAGACACTTGCTAAGCATGGCAGTGTATACCTGTAATTCTAGCACCTTATGAGTGTATGCCAATCTAGGTACATAGTGAGTTTGAGGCCAGCCTGGATTATATGAGACCCCACCCCCCTCACCAAATTAGGAAACAGTTATTGGTCCAAATTGAAGAGAGTGACAAGTTTATACTCATTTACTCATTATCCTTTGAGATTAAGATTATATATATATGCTCTCAGTTTTAGCTTTAGTATCTGTTTTCACACAGCACCAGTTTCTGTGTGTATCTAGGTTGCTTCTAGAATCATCCCCTAGCCTCTGTGTGCCCCTAAGAAACTGTTTGCCAGGGAGAGTCTACCAATATTCTGACGCTGACATTAGTGAATGCAAACAACAGCTGACCGCACACCATGAGATCCACTAAAATCTGACAGCAGGTGGATTCACCAATTTTGACCATAATGACAGCAATAAGGAGACTTTCTGTGATGGGGACAAGAAAGCAGATATCTGGCACTGAGCACTGGAAAAAAAAAAAGCAAGACACTTTTAAACAAGTACCACACATGGTGACTCATTAGATGTTGAGAGATAATAAGATGCTGGAGGTTTTGTCTTGGCACTGATATTGTGGATGGCAGGCTATCCTAACATCTAGAAATTGAGAATGAATCAGGAGGTGGTGATAAATCCTGTGCTGGTGCCTGGTGTGTGGAACTGTTATATTTTTAGGATAAAGGCAGAGATGCAAAAACCCAAGAAAGTGCCAGAGTGAAGCAAAAGCAAGGAGAAGGCTGGACATTGTGTGCTCTCCCATTCACTGAGCAAGCCCTTTGTGATGGACAACATCCAGGTGTCAGAATACAGAAGTTCACAAAAGACGTGGCCATTTCTGAGGACCTGGTATTTCATTTCACTTTTTATTTATTTATTTGTGTGTGTGTGTGTGTGTGTGTGTGTGTGTGTTTGCGCCGCGCGCATGCGCGCGCGCATGTGATTGAATGCCTATGCAAGCATGTATGGAGATTATAGAGTCAATGTCAGCTGCTTCTCTCTTTCTCTCCCATATTTTTAGACAGGATCTCTCAGTGGACCTGGAGATCACTGTCTAGCTAGTGTGTGCTGGCCAGCAATCCCTGGAGATCCTTCTGTCTCTGCTCCCCCAGTGCTGAGATCGCATGTCATCATGCCTGGCCTTTACATGGGTGCTGAGGATTTGACCTCAAGTCTTCATGATTGTATAGAGAGCTCTTTTACCCACTGAGCCATCTGCCCCAGCTCCCAGAGTAGCTGGCAGTTTAGCAGAAAACCACAACCGCAGCCAGGTAATGATCACAACATGTAACTCACACCCACAGAAAGTGAGGCTTGGGGAACTTATATGAGATCCTTTTTGGGTCTGGGGATACAGTTCATGTGTGAGTCTCTTGGTTGAATCAGTCCCCAGGACTTGAAAAAAAAATAGAAAGGAAAGCAGAAAGAAGGGAATGAGGGAGGGAGGGAGAGAAAGAGAGAGAGAAATCAAACAGTGAGATTCTTTAGTGATGCTGCTTCAAAAGGCAGCCCTACCTGACAAGTGATTATCAATCACTCTCATGTTTTGTAATTCACTTAGAAAATGTTAAAAACAACATATTCTAGCTCCAGAACAATGCACACACTGGATTTTTCAAACATCCATTGGAAGTAGATTCTACAATTTCTCACAGAATGGTTGAAAGGGCTCCTTTTAAAATGAAGTTGGTGAACTGGAGTTGGAACTGAAATCCCCTCTGAGCCCCATCCTTAACAGCAAAGCTTGTTGGGAGAGTGACTTAGCTTCCTCCCTCTGCTTCTCACACCCTCTTGTCTCCAGTCTCACTACCTCATTAAGCCAATGGGTAAGTCTTAAGTGGCTAATAGGAAAAGAAAAAAGTGTCTTGCAACTTCGTAAGAAACAAACAAAGCCATCCTCCATTTCCAACCATCCTTGTAGGACTGTTTTTTTGTTTTGTTTTGTTTTTTTCAGTTCAACTAATTTTCTGTCCTGAAAAACCTGGCAACTGGAGTGACCTCAATCTCGGTGATTTATGACTGACAAAGGACCAGGACCACAAGAAGTTGCAGCATCTACAGGGTCCTTTCTCTGAACACACAGGCAGGCCTTGTATTGGCTCTATCTAGAAGGATGTCCTCATAAAGACACCGTGGACACTTACTTCCTTGTTCTGCAGTGCTTCCACAATCCACTGGATGGCTAAGTAACACCACCCCATCTCACAGCTCTGGAGCTGAGGTGGGCAATGCTATCTCCTCCTGGGACCCGTGAGACAGAATGTGCTCTGTGCCTCGCCCAGCTCTTGAATGTTTACTGAAAGTCTTGGGTGTTTTGTGGTTTACTCACACAACCTGCCAGTCTCTGCCTTTGTACTCACGCGTTCTGTGTGCAGGAATCTCTCCATGGGTAATCCTTTTCCGAAGAAGACATCAGGCATGTTGGATGAAAAGCCCACTCTGCTCCACACGATCTCATGTTTCTAACCCTGACCATGTTACGTATTACATCTGCAACAATCCCATTTCCGTAGAAGCCATTTCTACATGTGAATGGGGAGGGGCACAACTCAGTCCCCACATTACTGACATGAGTGGTTTTCATCTCTTATGTTGTGTATGTCCTACCCCAAAGGATACACTCTCAATCCTTCTAGTTAAAGAAAAAAGGTGACTTTGAAAAGTTCTTCAGAATTGACATCCTATTTTAAAACGTGTTCCCATTGAATCCATCCAACCCTCTGGGTGTGGTGGTGTACACCTTTAATCCCTGCACTGATGCAGAGGCAGGCGGCTCTTTGTGAGTTTCAGGCCATTTCGTCTATTTAGTGAACTGCAGGCCAACCAAGGATACAAAGTAAAACCTTGTCTCAAAAAAGAAATCTGTCTGGCATTGTAACAAACAAACAAACAAACAAACAGCATTAGAAGAGGAATTAAAGTGCAGAAGAAGCCGAAGTCGTGTCCCCCCCCCCCCCCCCCCCCCCCCGGCCCCAGGACCACTCTGCCCTTACTTGTTTCCAGAGTTGACATTTGCATCTCCAGGGCAGTCACAAACATGGATTTCATTCCCCAGATCTCAGGTTGGAACAACTGTTAGTGTGTATGAGACGTGTGGTATGAAGGCTACATTCATTTTAGATTTGTCTGGGGGCTCCTAGTGACGTTTTAAAAGTTTGAAGATGGGATTATGAATGTAAACAGTTCTTGCTGGCAGCAGAGCATGCTGTTGGCAGTGGCAGATGCCATCAGCTTCTGCATCCTGTAGTCATCCCTCTGTGTCCTGTGCCTGTGACTCTGCTTGAGGGCTTTCTTTAGGCCTGCCTTCAGGGAAGGCTGGAAGTGATGGGGGGGAACACTAGTGGGAACAGCCTTCAGCCAATGGTTGATGAGAGTTGGCAGGTAGATGCTGTGACTTCTTCGAAACTGGGTTAGAAAATGTCTAGACTGATCCTCAGCAACTCCAGGGCTGTGTGTCCAGTGAGCCCACATTCATCAGCTACATGAGGATTCAGCCACTCACTCCTGCAAACTGATTGACTCCTTGATTTTAAGACAAGTCACATGTATTCCAGTTCCCTCTGTAGGTGAGGATGACCTTGAGCTTCTGAGCTACCTTCCTTCGCTTCCTGAGCACTGGGGTTACAGGCATATGCCACCACACCTAGTTTACACAAGGCTAGGAGCTGACCCTGGGGCTTCATGCGTGTTAGGCAAGCATTCTATTAACTCTGCGTCCCCACTCCAGCAAGCACCCTTCGTGAGTGGCTTACCTTTTCCCACTGGCCTATTTCCACATTATTTACTGATTTCCTTTCCTAGGGAAACTACTACACATTATTTTAGGATCTACTCCCAGGAGAATGTTATCTTCCCCAAAGCTCATTCCTTTTTACTTGTTTACTAACTTCTGCTTTCTCCCACAGCTAGCTGTGGATTTCAAAGAGCCTATTTTGATCCATCCCTGAGAATGTCCACACTGCCACTCCTATTCTTCTTTGAAAGAGCTTTGAAAGAAAAAGACTTTTTTTTTGTTTTTATATCACATATAGCACATAAGCTGTATACCAGCGCTGAGAAAGTGTTTTTTTTGTTTTTGTTTTTGTTTTTGTTTTTCCTCCTTAGGTAAATGGCCCAAGCTGGTGAGGTCAAATAAGATCAACAGAAAAACCATTTGGAAATCTGTTATTAGTAAGTCCTTTTTCAGTAGGGACAAAAATACAGTGATATTTGCCACCAGAACAGGGAGGGTGACATCTATTTAGAGACAACTCTGCAATAATAGGACCCCAGGGAAACTTAATTAGGTAAAGACGATGCAGGCAAGGACACCTCTGTGCATGTGTCCATTTATGCGTGCATGTGTATGTGCGCACACATAAGTGTGTAGGCCAGAGGTCAACCTCAGGTATCTTCCTCAGGAGCAGTCTACCTTGTACTTTGAGGTTGTTTTTCGTTGACCTGGAACTTGCCATTTTAGCTATAATGACCAGCAAGCTCCAGAGATCTGCCTAGCTTTGCTGCTGCAGGGCTGGATTATAATCTTGAGCCAACCTGTAGGGTTTTTTCCTCTTTTCTTTCCTTTTGCATGGAAGTTTTAAGGATTGAACTTTACTAACTGGGCCATCTTTCCAGCCCAAGTCTAATTTTGACGTGTTTATATCCCTAGGGGAGGCATTCATATATATGATATTAGTATATCAGAGAAGAGCATGCCTAAATGTAAAAATATACTTATTTCTCTTCTAGGGACCAAACTAATGTCATAAAAACTGTGAATCCTGAAGGTGGTGGATACCATTCTGGAGCATCCTGCAATGGATGTGTCAGTTGAAATGAATGTATCTTCAGTGTAAAATGCATTGTTACTTATGTGACTTAAATATAAATTATGCTTTGTTCTTATGAGTCTCTGAACTTTACTTATAATGCTCGACTGTTTATCATTTGTACATTAAGTCTGGTTAACACCTCTCTTTGCACTGACTTGCAGATGGCTGTGTTAGCTGCTGTTCTCCTGCTTTGCATACACTCTGCTTTATTTTCAAATATCAAAAATATCTGCATGTCACAGTTGTGCTCTCTTTTCAAAGCAATGTGGCTGATAATGATGCTACTAAATGTATGGCTATTCTTGAAAGTATAGAGTGCGTGTCTGTGTTTGCTTTATGAAGGTATAAAGACAGTTTGTTCATTTTATTTATTCATTAGGTAAGTCTTTGTGGAACATCTATTAGTTGCTAAGTAGTATGACCCAAACTAGAAGCCAGATTTCATGTGCTGCAAATCTGCGTGGGACACACTGCAACGACCATGTAATGAAACCAGTTAACCGAATTATGCACACCAGGATCTTAACAGTGAGTCAAAAGAAGATGGAAAAAACCCTCACAACACAAGAGCCTTCAGTGAGAGAGATGCACAAGCTCCGGCATCTAAGACAAGTCATCTTCAACTCCAGTTCCAAAGGATCCAACAGACTCTTCCGAGTATCAGGCAAGCACATAGTACACAGACATACACACAGGTAAAACACCCACACACATTAAAAAAAATCCAAAGACTCTTAATTGTGGGATCCTATAAATAAAAACTGTTATTTCAAAAGGGAAGTTCCAGGGTAGCATAACAATTAAACTAAAGCAAAACCCCAGATCCAGAAATTTAAATCAAATCCTGTAGCTCAATGTTTGGCATCTTAGACTCACTCATGATTTTCTGGGCTCCCAAAGTCTGGGGCAACTCCACCTCTCCAACAGCACACACAGTTTGTCTGAAAGGCTCAGGCCAGTTCCACTCTACACCTATCACTGTTCTTGGTAGATGCCTTATGGTCTTGCTGTCTCCAATATTGTGGGATTCCACCACAACTGAGGTTGCATGTACACCAGTGGCCTCTTCTGGTCTCTTTTGAGGGACTATGACCTTGCCACATGGTGCTAGGCCTCTAATACTCTCCATGACTCCATCAATCTTGCATCTTTCAAAACCAGGACCACATGGAAGACTGTGAGATCCAAAGTTACATTCAAGTTTTATTACTATGCCTTAGAGATTCATGAAACAAAAATGCCTGTGATCTGCAAGCCCCTTACCCAAGGACAGACAGTTTCTAAACTTCTGGAGGCTACTGTTTGTGGGAGATAACAAGCCACAAGTTTTTACTCCCTTCAACAAGTTTGTTTGACCCACCTACCTCTGCCTCCTGAGTGCTGGGTTTAAAGGTGTGCACCATCACTTCTCACTAAGAACTTTTCAATGTTATTAAGAACTCTAAGACGAGAAGTTATGTTGAATTATGCAGGTGGGTTGCAAGAGGGTTGGGGTAGGAAAGGAGACACGTCCACAGAAGTAGAACACAGAGTGCATCATCAATAGACAAGGACAGTGAGCTGCAGAATGAGAAACAGAAGAACAGATTCTCCTTCAGGGCCTCCAGAGAAAATGCATCCCACCTTACCCATTTTAGACGAGTCTCAGATCAGTCAGAAACGAGGTTACATCCATCTGTGCCCCCTAGTTCTTAGTCATTTATTATAGCAGCAATGGAAAGCTAATACCAATCCTTTAGATTCTGATTCAAATATCCCTTCCCCAGGAAATGTCTCTTAGCATGTTGACAACAGATTCAGCAGACAAATGCCCATTTCATTTCTACATCATCTCATTCTTTTACTCTTATGACTCCTGGCCCTGATTGACTGTTTGATTAACAACACCTGTGTGACCAGTCAGACTATGACTTCTATGAGGGTGGAGCCTGGGTGATTGTACTCCCTATTGAGGTCTTAGCTTCTCCTATGGTAAAACTGTGAGCATTCCACAAACTGCTGTTTAACCAATAAAACCCCAAATTCTTAATTGAAATAGAAAGTAAAAAAAACTGGATGGGTCCAAAGAGGCATACCAATAATACAGTTATAATTTTAACAGATTAGATCTACAAATGAAAATGAATGTTCCAAGGACAGAAGAGAAGAGTGTTAATGTGAAGTGAACTGAACTAGGCCGAGTAAAGCAAATACGACACATTCTCATTTGTGAGTGGAAGCTCAGAAAGCTGATCTCTCATAGAATTAGGGTGTAGACAGTGGTGTCCAGAGCCTGAGAAGGGGTGAGGCCATGAGGGAGGGTGGTTGAAGTGTAGCTGGGTGGGAGGGGTGACTCCTGACTGCTTAGCTCAGCTGGGTAACTATGGTTGGTAATAACTAGTTGAGTATTTCAAAAGTGCTAGTAGAGAGGAGTTTGAATGCTTCTGACAAAAAGATACTGACAAATGTTTGAGGCAACAGTTATAACATTATTTCCCAGTGTCTTTCTGAATTGAAATGTTGCACTATATAAATGTATAGTTAATGTGCATCAATTAAGTGTAAAAAACATTTTCTTAAAACACATGGCAATCAATATTAAATCTTTTTAAAAGTCCCAACAGAAGAGAAGAAAGGAGGGAAGGAAGGAAAAGAGGGAGGGAAGGAGAGGTGGGAAGGGGAAGCTCATGCCACATATAGAGGCATCTTAATAGTCTGCAAAATACCCTTGCTATACCACAAAGAAATGAGATACCTTTGCAGAGCAAAGTGTTATGACCATAAACATTTGGAGTTTATGGTCATAAAATTGAAAGGTAATGAGGAAATTCCTTTTGTCCCATTTTCTTGTTTCTCAGTCAGATTTTTTGTTTGTTTGTTTCACTTAAAAAACATGATAATTATCTTGAAAAGAAAGTTTGGTCTGAAATGTGTGTGTGTGTGTGTGTGTGTGTTGTATATACAGATCTGTGTGAGGGTGTGAATGCCTATGTGCATGACAGAGTAGGACTTTGGGTGTGTTTGTGAGTGTGTGTGTGTGTTTGTGTGTGTGTGTTGCATACACAGATCTGTGTGAGGGTGTGAATGCCTATGTGCATGACAGAGTAGGACTTTGGGTGTGTTTGTGAGTGTGTGTGTGTGTTTGTGTGTGTGTGTTGCATACACAGATCTGTGTGAGGGTGTGAATGCCTATGTGCATGACAGAGTAGGACTTTGGGTGTGTTTGTGAGTGTGTGTGTGTTTGTGTGTGTGTGTTGCATACACAGATCTGTGTGAGGGTGTGAATGCCTATGTGCATGACAGAGTAGGACCTTGGGTATTGCTCTACCATCCTCTACCTTCTTTTATTGAGAAAGAGTCTTTCTAAACCTGCAGCTAGGCTGCTAAACAACAAACCTCAGAAATCTCCCTTCTCTACTCCCTACAATACTGAGATTATTATAGAGAAAGGTCTGGGAGGGAGGGAGAGAGAATGCAGGTAAGTTATTTCAAGTACAGAACTCTGCAACTTATTTTGGGATGATTTACATGAGAATTTATTTTTCACTCTGAAAATAGTATGCTGACATAGCAAAAAGTACATGTGAACGAATGGTGTGGTGTTGTAAATTAAATGAAGGATTAACATTGCAAGGAATTTATAAGGTAAGTTCTCTCATCTAAAGAATCAATATACTACAACTGCAAAATTTTCTCTTTTTAAACCATCTTCTTATGCTGGCTTTTGTTCCAATCACCTATCACTGCATGGGCAATTATGCCGGAACTTGCTGATTTAAAGTATAAACAAGTTTGGTACATTGCACAGTTTTCTGGGTCAGGCTTCAAGCCGGGTTGTTAGGTGGTATTCACTGAGCCTGTAGGTTGATCTGGAATACTCAAGTTGGCTCTGTGCACATGCCTGGAGCCTTGCTGTGACAGCCAAAGGAGTGGGCTCACCATGTCTTCTCTGTCATTTTCCAACAAGCTTATCAGGCTGTCCATGGAGACTCAGTGTTTCTGGAGAAGAAGATTAAAGCCACCAGTCCTCTAACAGTCTAGATCTAAAACTAACATGTCATTTCCACCACTGTCTATATGCCCAAGCAGTCACAGGCCAGCCCAGGTTTAATAGGCATAGCATCAAATAACTTATGGCCATTTTTAATCTGCCATAAAATTGAGACATACCTTAAATGTTACCACAGCTTATAAAGATCCAATGTAATTGTGCCTTCTCCCAAACATACAGCTGCCACCAATGGTAGAGAGTTAAGTCCTTCTCTTACATGCTGTGTTGGCTGGTTTTATGTCAACTTGATACAAGCTAGAGTCACCAGAGAGGAGGGAGCCTCAGTTGAGAAAATGTCTCCATAAGATCTGGTTGAAGGGCATTTTCTTAATTAGTGATTCATAGGAGAGAGCCCTGCCCATTGTGGGTGAGGCCTTCCTGAGCTAGTGGTCATGGTTCTGTAAGAAGGCAGGCTGAGCAAGCCGCTAAGCAGCCCCACTCCATGGACTTTGCAGCAGCCCCTGCCTCTAGGTGCTTGCCCTGTTTGAGTTTCTGTTGTAACTTCCTTCTGTTATACGGAACTGTGAGTGAAACGAACCCTTTCCTCCTTGAGCTGCTTTTGGTAATGGTGTTTCATCGCAGCAAAAATGAATAGATAAATAAATAAATATTAAAAAAAAAACCCTAACTTGAGACACCTGCCTACCACACTGAAGTCATTCCTGCTTTAAGACATGCATTATAAAGTATATATACTTTGTATACCTCCATCATTTGTGTCAAAGAAGGACTAATGCTACATCTTGCTTGTCTGTATAAACCTTGTAAAGTTTAGTACAACATGGGTATTTGTATCCATACATTAAAATGTTGTTTGTCTATATAACTGTATATTCTGTGGGTAGAAGATCTGGTACTTTTAAAAAATTTAGTAAAGAAAATATGGACTATGATGTAACACAGGCAGCCCAGTCAGGCTAGGGAAGTGGAGTAGCATGTCAAGAGATGAAATAAAATAAATACCCAGAGCTTGCCTGTGAGACGTAAAGGTAACTGACCCTTAACAACAGAGGAGATTAACTGACTAACGTGATCCATTAGATGTATGGGCACGTCCAATAGCATGGCTCAGAATGTCCAAGAGACCATATGGGTCCCATAGAACTTCATGGAAGGTTTTGTGGTGACCAGACGGACAAAGATCACTTATTTTTCCCACAATTCTTTGCTGTGCCAGAAATACCCTGTCCATAGCACTGCTGAAGCCTAGCAGCAAGAGGCTGGACCAAGAATACCTTGTCCAGCAGAAGAAGGGTTCGACAGGTTAGACTAAGTAATGACATCTAATCAGCATTCCATAAGCAAGGAGTTACTGGCTTAGCATGTGTGTGGGAGGCCTGTTCTCTCTAAAGACAGCGACAGTTTGCTGAGTTCCCCGTACGCTTGGGAGCAGCCAGGCTTATCTGGCACACCTAGCCATTCCGCCATTGGCTTGGAAATAGAGAATGGGTGTTTCAGGGACACTGCAGTCCACACTGATGTTTTTCTCAGGAATCATACACATGCCCATGACCTTGTTTAAAATTTTGATAATACCAAAATGTAGGGGTTCAGTGGTTAAATGCCTGTGCTGCTCTTGCAGAGGACCAGAGTTTAGTTCCCGGCATCCACATTGGGCAGCTCACAACGTCCTATAAGTCCAGTTCTAGGGATCCATTGTCCTCTTCTGGAGACCTATACACATGCACAATTGTGCATGGAGCATAAATGTATCATTCACAGAAGGGATGGTGGCAGATGCTGAATATCACTAATGGGAGCGTTGCAACAAAAATCGGTGCATTAATATTCTGCACCTGTAAAACTGACAAGATAAACTGAACATGACAATATCCAGTGTCAGCAATTCTACAGAGAGGGGACTGCTGCTTCTGGAGAGAGCGCCTCTGACCTGACATGCTAGAAACACTAACTAGCCCTCTGCAGTGCTGCGGAGGTCCAGAGGCCGTGGACTGGGGTGGTCTGTACAGGCTGAAGGCCATTTTCAGCAGTATTGATTGAAGCAAAAAGTATATATAAGCCAGAAAAAGTATATGTAGGCTGGATGTGGTGACAGGCAGAGGCAAGCAGATCTCTGAGTCTGAGGGTAGCCTGGTCTATACAGCGAGTTCCAGGCTAGCCAAGGGCTACTTGGTGAGGTCATGTCTCAAAATAAATAAGTAATAAATAAATATCCCCTAAGTATATGCAGCTTCAACTCAGAATCTCTGCTCATCATAACTTACATTGTTGCTATGCAAAATAAAGAATTTTGTTTTGTCAAATAGCGACAAAGTTCCATCCTTCCTTCTACTGCAACTTTGACATGGTTACAGTCTGGTTTACTAGTTATAATTCACAAACATAGCATGACCGATGTTTTATATAATTATTATTACAAAGAACTGTGTTAAAAATTAGCAGGAGTTTGTATAAAGCATTATTTTTAATTATGAAAAATAGACAACATAAATATTAATAAAGGAAATACAAAATAAAATATACCAAAATGCCAGTTAAAGAATAGATATAAGTTTATAAATATTAACATACACTGGTCTATGTGATGAGTTTTGAGGTTAAAAAAACATGGTACAATATTATATTTAGATCCTATTTAAGCCAATTATGCAAAACAATACAATGACTTATTATGATTTTGTATGTAGCAACAAGCAAATATGAAGAATAAGTTTTAGGATATTTATTTACAAAGCAGTTAACACTGGTGACCCAAAGATATTTAATTTTTTTACATTTATTTATTGTGTACATATATGTGTATGTATGCTCACATTTACACTTACCATGGCACACGTGTGGAAGTCAGAGACAGTTTGTGGGAGTTGGTTCTCACTTTACACCATGGGCATCCTAGGAGTCAACCTCAGACCATCAGTCTTCATGGTAAATACCACCATATACTGAGCTATCTCACTGCCCACACCTCCAAGAGACTTTTCAAGATGAGGATTGAAATTCAAAGTAGGTTCACAAGGGACTCTGATACCATCTATAATATTTTCATTTCTCTTATGACAATAATTTGTGAAAAGTAAAGAAGTGAATCACAACTGTTTTACTTTAAATTGTTTAAAGACATAGACAAGTGACAGAGATATCTGTATCTAGAGTTTTCCTGCTTAAATTAATCCATTTCTATAAATTTATACCTTGCCACATGGCTTGTGGCTTACCGGCATCTTCACATGCTGTTTCTCATCGTGGTGGCTGGCAGTGTCTCTCTGACTCAGCCTTCCACTTCCCAGCTTTATTCTCCTCCTTGTCCTGCCTATACTTCCTGCCTGGCCACTGACCAATCAGTGATTTATTTATTGACCAATCAGCAACACATTTGACATACAGACCATCCCACAGCAGATATCCACAGCACACTATGAAGTGAGTATTTTCTAGAACAATGTGCAAAGTGTAACTTCACTGGTACAGAAAAATCTGCTGCCTGGATGCACACAGTGCTTAACTAAGAAATACAGGCCGGGCGGTGGTGGTGCACGCCTTTAATCCCAGCACTGGGGAGGCAGAGCCAGGCGGATCTCTGTGAGTTCGAGGCCAGCCTGGTCTCCAAAGCGAGTTCCAGGAAATGCGCAAAGCTACACAGAGAAACCGTCTCGAAAAACCAAAAATAAAAAAAAAAAAAAAAAGAGAAAGAAAAAAGAAATATAGACAAATGGAAGGGTCCCTCCCCCAGGTTCTTAATGGTGTTGCTTTGTGTGGAAAGGAGTTAAATCCAGAGGGAGACGGGACAAGAAGCTCCTCTACAGTTTGAGTTTCATGACAGGAACTATTCTTACAACAAGAAAGAATTCTAATTAAGAAGTAAATGTAGAGATGGCCTTCACATTACCAGTAGAACAGTCTGGACTTCGCACAAGATCTCTGGCTATTTCCAGGTGGAAGCATTTGTACTTCAGGGGTTTACTGGAAGGTCATGCCTTGTTGATAGACAAATGCCTCCTCTGTCCACATGTGCACTGATTGGGCTCCTTCATTCAGGGATGAAGAAAACAGAAACGTAATTATTCTTCACTAAAGTTCAGGCAGAATGCCATACAGGAATACATTGCATTTCATCATTATTTGTTATTGTTGGCTTTCTAAGTCTGCAGGCACAAGAGCAAAATGATCTGAACCAAATCACAGCCAAGAACTCCATCCAGACCAAACTATAAAGCAAGAACTAGAGAGGACTTGCACAATTACATACAGCCAGATCACAGACTGCACAGTTACATACGGCCAGATCACGGACAAATGTACAGACTGCACAGTTACATACGGCCAGATCACAGACAAATGTACAGACTGCATAGTTACATACGGCCAGCTTACAGACAAATGTACAGACCGCACAGTTACATACGGCCAGCTTACAGACAAATGTACAGACCGCACAGTTACATACGGCCAGCTTACAGACAAATGTACAGACCACACAGTTACATACGGCCAGATCACAGACAAATGTACAGACCGCACGGTTACATATGGCCAGATCACAGACAAATGTACAGACCGCACAGTTACATACGGCCAGATCACAGACAAATGTACAGACTGCACAGCTACATACGGCCAGCTTACAGACAAATGTACAGACCGCACAGTTACATTTGGCCAGATCACAGACAAATGTACAGACTGCACAGTTACATACGGCCAGATCACAGACAAATGTACAGACTGCACAGTTACATACGGCCAGATCACAGACAAATGTACAGACCGCACAGTTACATACAGCCAGATTACAGACAAATGTACAGACTGACACTGTGGCATCCCACCCTTCCTTACCCCAATCAAAACCCAGTCTTCATGAAAAGGGTAAAAGGTCTGCTTTGACGGTCTCAGCATGGTGGGAAGCCTCTCCCTTTAGTTATTTCCTGTTTGTCAGTTCCTATCTAGGTGTTGGGTTTAAATTTGGAACACGTAAGATGCAACAAAGTTGTCTTGGGCAAAAAAAAGAAAAAAAAAGAAAAAAGGAAGAAACTTAAGTTACCTATACCTATTTAAAATGAAATATAATTTAATATATAAGGCAAGGTGATGTTTTCTAGTTATAAAAGTGATGATGCTATGTAGAGTTAATTTGTATAGTACCAGCAAATGCTGTAAGTAAATAATGGCTCTAATTGTTTATGAATTGTTAAGACTGTGAGTCGAAGCTTGATTTGGAAAATGCTGACATGGAAAGATGATAAAAGTGATAATGAAAAGCAATATATTCCAAAACCGGAGGAAATTCAAAAGTGAAATATCAAGAGCAGATAGACTATGAGAACAAAACACATAAAACAACAATGCAATAAACTCCATTAAGTCATATGATTGGTGTTAGGACTCACTGGTGCAAAAATGCACTTCCCTCTTAGCTAATATACCAAGAAATGGAATGATTTACATTGTTCCTGTTTGAAGGTCATTATGAAGGAAGCTGTAGCTTTCACCATTATTACCGCTCTACGGCATTTCTGCCATCTCCTCTTTGTGTACCAACTCATCTTTTTCTAGTAGTCATGAAGCTCAGTCCAGAGAAGCTTGTTCACGGGTCTGATGTTGGAACAGCAGGAAGCAGCACGTGAGTGTCAGCCTCCTTACACAGGCAGAAAGGAGGAGGTAAAAGGCGTCGGTGCCGGGCATGGCACAGCCCTTCCTACAGACGGAGAACTGAGGTGCACACCAATCCCAAGACTTGTGGTCCACCAGGGGAAGAGCTCCCCCGTAGCTTGGATAAAGCAGCTGCAGGTCATTCAGAGTCTGCCAAAGCCTGTCTTGCTTGCAATGCTGCTTCCCAAGGCCACAGGCACACCGTCTACAGTGCACACCGTCTACAGTGCACACCGTCGTCTACAGTGCACACCGTCGTCTACAGTGCACACCGTCGTCTACAGTGCACACCGTCGTCTACAGTGCACACCGTCGTCTACAGTGCACACCGTCTACAGTGCACACCGTCTACAGTGCACACCGTCGTCTACAGTGCACACCGTCGTCTACAGTGCACACCGTCTAGAGTGCACACCGTCTACAGTGGCTGCGACTGGAGCGAGTCTCTGACCCTGGTTGTATTAGTTATCTGCAGCTGCTGGAGTGTCAGAGCAAATACCTCAGTCACGCCACTGAATGGGAAGGCTTTGGGAAGTTGTAAGTTGTTATCCCATTGCAGGCTCAGATAATGAAGGACTCATCTCAGGAAAAAGAAAAAAAGTATGTGGCTTTATTTATTGGGGTTTTACTACAAATCAGTGGAAGACCCGTTTGTTTTAAGCATCCCTTTAATACTTTCTGTGAATGATCACAACGGTGAGGAAAACTCTGTTGAGGAGGATGAGAAGGGCATCTTCGTTATTGTGGTACACTTTAGCTGTGCTGCTGTCTGTGGTAACCTAGGAACAGAAAGGACGCCGACTTAAAGCACTCATAGACTTGGCTGTGGAGATGCACAGGCAAAGTGTAGACAGTGCCAGCTGGTGGCTTCTTCTAACTATGACTTCTTAATTTCAAGGGAAAGTTGAAAGAAAAAGGAACTGTTAAGTTTTGAGTCAAATTTAGAGGAATTAGAAAATATTCTGGACTTCATAGGCTTGAAGAGTAAACTGCTTTTGTTCCCATTGTCTGTCTGTCTCTCCCTCCCTCCCTCCCTCCCTGTCTCTGTCTCTGTCTCTATTTCTCTCTCATGTTTTAATAAACAGGAAGAACAAGTGTGCTTTCATTTATAATTTCCTTAAGGCTCCCAATGCCCATATCAAGTGCGTATTTTGTTTGTTTGTTTGGTTTGTGTGTGTGTGTGTGTGGTTTGTTGTTGTTGTTAAGGAGCACCCCTTTCCATGTACCATAGCTACACACACACACACACACACACACACACACACACACACACACACACACAAATTCTGTCAAGGGGCGAGGAATGTAGTTCAGTTGGTGGAGCGCTTGAAGAGCTCATACAAAACCAATACAACGTAAATTGGGCACCGTAGCATACATCTGTAATCCCAACACTCAGAAGGTGGTGGCAGAAGGATCAGGAGTTGAGGCTATCCTTGGCTACAATGTGGGTTTGAGGCCAGCCTGGGCTACATGAGACCTTGTCTCAAAAAAAGAAAAACAATTACATTTAAACAAAGCCTTCAAACAATACTCAACAGGAACCTGTGCAGGGCCAGTATGCCAAGACTTCCAGTGAACCAAAGCAGGAGTTATTAAGCTTCTGACCTAGCCTTGAAGACATATTGAATATCATTTCTGCTGCTACATTCTATTTGCTATGAGTGAGCTGCAAGATACAGAAACAGAGAGTAGGAAGAAACAAGAATATATTGTTTACTGGGGGATAATCTTCGGAGGCTTGATACCATACATGGTACAAAGTAGCATGCTACATGAAGGCTAGTGAGAAGTGTGGTGTGTCATCATTCCCCAGCCAATCACAAAGGAGAATGCTCCACATTTTAGTTTAGTTTTGTTTTGTTTTTGGTGAGATGGGGTTCTCATGTATCCCAGGCTGGCCTCACCAGGCTAACTCACTGTGTAACTGAGGATGATCTGGAAATTCTGATCCTCCTACATCTACCTCTCCAGTGTTGTGATTACAGGCACACATAACCACTCTGGTTTTATATAGTGATGAGGAACAAACCCAGAGCTCTGTGCAGGCCAGACAAGCACTCTCCCCAGTAACTATCTTTCAGCCCCACTTTTTAGCTATTATGAGCAATTTCTGTGTTGTGTAAGTTGAGATTTCTGAAATTCACTTTCTTCATCTTGTGAATGGTGAAAATAATATTTTGATATGATAATTAAATTAATTTTTATTTTACTTTGATGTGGTGATTAAATTCAGATGACAAAGTACAGAATACAGTAAAAGTATAATAATATAAATATGTGATAATATTTGCCATTATTCCTATAGGAATCTTAATGCAAAGAATTTATTTGTAGAACACAATAACAACAAAACAGATGGAACTGAGATCTACTAATGGAGATAATTTGATTTTGTCGTTGACTCTCAGATGCAGTTGTATGTTATTTAACAAAGGGATCTGCTCTTTGAAATGGGTCATTACATGGCCTCATGAGGTGGTATAATCTTATGAGAAAATTGCCACGCTTGCAGTTCATCAATGACCAAAAGATTGAAATTTGACATAGGACTACATAGGTAAATCATATTTGTAAATGGTGAACAGTGACTTGGAATGGTACTGATGCATGTGAGCTTACATTAGCATGGCACTGATTTTCATTCCTAAATCTTTGTGTGATTCTATCAGGTCTCAGTATTATTCTGGAAAATGTTTTAAACACAGGGGTGCAATGGAGATGTATGTCTTCTCTGGCTTACACTGCTATAAAGAATAGGGCCAGCCGGGCGGTGGTGGCACACACCTTTAATCCCAGCACTCGGGAGGCAGAGCCAGGCAGATCTCTGTGAGTTCGAGGCTAGCCTGGTCTACAGAGCTAGTCCAGGACAGGCTCCAAAGCTACAGAGAATCCCTATCTCAAAAAACCAAAAAAAAAAAAAAAAAAAAAAAGAATAGGGCCAGCTATAGTGATACATGCCAGCAATCAATAAGAGGATAAGGCAAAAGAATTTTTGCGTTGCCAGCCAGCCTGTGATGTGTTTTGGGGCTACAAGTGCCATTCAGTGGAAGAAAATGTGCCTACTTCTTGAGTTTCATTGCCAGAATCACGGAAATAGGAGAAAGGTCATTTTTTTCAACACTTCAGGGGGTCATTTTCTTTGTAACCAACTATGATTTAGGGTAACTTAAAAATATATTTTGTCCTGTATTAGAGGGCCTGTAGACATTGTTCTACTGGGCACACTCTAAAGTGTGTGCAATGGGCTTAATGATGCACAGTCCATTTCTGGAGCTAATCAAAGCATTAAAAGCCTGTTTCAGGGAAGACATCCCAGACCCCACACCCATGTCTCTTCTACCCTTTGGTGTTTCTTCCTTTGCAGGGGTCTTGCTGGACAAGCAGTTAGGTTGGAGTAAGTCCATGAGGTGAGGTACTTCCTTTCTCCAGAAGGTAGTGAAGGTGAGGTTACTTTTCTGAAATTTCTTTTACAGAAAGGAGCCTGTGGTCTTGGTCATATTTCAATTTACACTCTTATTTTAAGCCAACTTTCCTTATACATTGCTGTTGTTTTGAGACTGTGGACAAGTCAGTGGTATTGCTGGCCTGAGCATTCTCGGGAGGTGTCCGATTAACTCACAATATGCTTGAGAGCTAACATATCCTAATGTGTAGACATTCTGACCTACAGGATCATACTAATAAATGGTGGCCATCCTATGCGCTAGCATGGTGTTACAAACTTAAATTAGGGAAGAGTAATTAAATATGCTAACCAGCCCATTTGCAATGATGCCACATAGGAGGCCACAACTACAGAGTAGTTAGTAATGTTAGAATGTTAGGCTCTTTCTTCCAACCCTTTGACTCTTTGTTTTTAGAGATGGCCTCATGTAGCCAACCACTATTTGGTTATCACATTTTCCTGCTTCTGCAAAACTTGGTCACTTAGCATCTGCTTGCCTAGGGTCAACCCCAAACCAAGAAAGAAGCAGCAATTTGGGGCTGTGTATTTACAATCAAAGACAGGAAAGATCTCCTCAGAGTTCTGAAAACTTGCTTGAGTTCATATAAAGTCACACTGGGAGCATGCTTGCATCCAAAAAGCTGCCGTGAGAAGAAATCATTGACATGGAAAGACATTATTTGAGTAAGAGGAGGACATTTTAGTTCATTCTGGTGTCAATCCCACTGTGTTAGTGCAGGAGCAAAGCTAATGCTAGCCTAGGAATTCTTACTTTCATGACGGATGAGTACCTGAGCTTATTTGAATGACTGTGGTTAAAGTCCTCATTGTCTTTATCCATCCTGCCCTTTCTTCCTTTGAGACAGAAGCTCATGTATCTCAGGCTGGCCTCAAACTGGCTACATATCCAAAGCTGGCCTTGAACTCCTGATCCTTCTGCCATCTTCCTTGTGCTGGCATGACAGGCATGCATTACCATGCTCTGCTCTCAGCTTCTCTCTTCTGGCATGCTACTCTACACGTCAAGGCTAATTCATTGAGACAGAAAAGTCAGATCCCCTGAGACTCAGTGAACCAGATTCTAAATTAACAGAGTTCATCATTTGGGAAATCAAAAGCCAATTGGAGAAAGCTTATTATAACTATAATGATTACAAGCTCTCTAACTATTTTTGTTATTTTGAGTTACCCAACTTCTGGAATGCTTACTGTATTTAATTAATATTTTGGAGGATGAGTTCCCAATTTCTGGCTTTGCTCTACTGAAGCTAGAGCAATTGTTAAAATCTAATATCGTATCTGTTCTGTTTTCTAATTCCATGAGAGACTGACACATTTGTAGAATGCCTCCTTCCATTCACTCACAGCCAGAGACTTGCACCAATCTACTCGATTGTTTTATGAAATAGAATTAAAAGTGTAAAGCAGTTAACATTTAAAGGCATGTCAACTGGAAGCAGTCCTTGAACTCATTCGACCAAGCCTCTCCCCCCAGTTTTTGAAATCACACCTGTGTTAAGATGTGCACCCCCTTCCTCTGTCTGGTAAGCACAGGTGTGGGAACTTGTGCAATGGATAATTAATCTCTATTGCTATCTATAGTTTCATAGTTAACACTGTCTTAGCAGAAGTGTGAAAACACATTCACACCTTTGAAAATGGATGATTAACTAATCAAACGACAATATGAATGTAAGATAGAATTACAGAAATGACTGCAAGGCAGAGCTATTTATGAATATAACATTCTATTTAATTTTTAAGGGTGGATTGTTCAGTATAATCCAAGCTCCTCAAACATTGGAGCAGATTCTCAACTTTTTAATTACACAACTCCTCCAAAAAGAATTAAGACGATTTCAGATTCCTCTCTAATTATGCATTTTACACTCAAGAGGTTGAAAAGAAAGAGAGGGGTACAGCTAAGACCACAGGCAAAGGGAAGCCAAGAAAAGAGAATCACAGTGGGATCAATAGTCAGTTAGCTTTTCCTCTGAACTCCGTTAGTCCCGTTTTAAATATAAACTGATCTGAAGAGAAACTGAATACACAAGTCTATCATGGCAAGTTCTCTGTAGATTATTGGGAGATAGGACACTATCTTCATGATTTTGTAATAAAAAAATTAACTGTGTTTTTCTCTTAAATAAATTATTACTGGAAAAAATGATGATAGCATTGGAGGAGAGCAGATACAGTCGCTGAGGCTTTAGACCAGCATTCCACAGGTAGTGTATTAAATGGTTTCTAGGTTTCTTGTCATATTAAGGTATTAAGGTGATTTTTCAGTTTGTGAAATACAGATATATATTTTGAAAAATAAATATTTATTTTTGTACACATTTTTAAGTTGGCACCAAATTATCTGCTGTAAGTTCAAGTAATTGCAAATAAAAATATAAACATTGATGCAGAAAAAAATCCTATAGAATATTCCTTTAGATGTACCTTGCTTTGAAGGAATCCCAATTGATATAAATTGTAAGATTTGATATTGCTATCTTCTTAAAAAACAAAAAACTTATGAACATGGTCAGTGTGGTGGCACTCACCTTTATTTCAGCATTTAGCAGGCAGAGGCAGGTGGATCTCTCTGAGTTTGAGGCCAGCCTGGTCTGTATAGATAGTTCCATGCCAGCCAGGGCTACACAGAGAAACCCTGTCTAAAAAACAAAGGAACAAACACGAGCAAGTTTTTCTCTAGTGGTGAGTTCACTTACCCCTTTGTCCTTGAGTCTGTCCTAGTTCACTTTTCCCACAGGTCTTATCTTCAGATGCATAGTATCTCTTCCCCATTTCCCTATCATACCACAGCACAAACAGAAGCTGGGACTTATATTCATTCCTGTAACCATATGAACTAGGTATGAAATGATATCGTGCAGGTCCATTTATTGCTCTACATACCTTTACCATATAGTCAAGGAAAACAACACAGATTATACATTCAAAAATACTTATCAAACAAATATAAGCAATTTCTTTCTTCCTTTCTTTTTGTTTTTTTTTTTTTTTTTTTGTTTGTTTGTTTTTCAAGACAGGGTTTCTCTGTGTAGCTTTGCGCCTTTCCTGGAACTCACTCTGTAGCCCAGGCTGGCCTCGAACTCACAGAGATCTGCCTACATCTGCCTCCCAAGTGCTGGGATTAAAGGCATGTGCCACCACAGCCCGGCTTAAGCAATTTCTTATGAGAGCTTCCTTCTTACTAACAGGCAACATCTCAGTGCAGAACACATCCTTTCACAGTACCAGTTTTCCCCATTAGTTTAGGTGTATGTGGATAAACATTACTAATTTTTAGAATAAATATTGAGAACAGATTATATTTCAATATTGAATCTTATGTTTTGAGAAGCTTTGATTCTCTAAATAACATTACATCAAGAAGAAATTTTATTATATTACTGACAATCACCTCTTTATACTTCCCCCAAGTAATTCACTAAAATTTACAAGGTTATAGTACTAAAAAACTATGTTAAATTGTCTTTCAGTTGACATCTTGATGAAATAATTCCTTAAATTCTATGAAAAAACAAACAATTGGACATCATATATTTTGTTAAAGATGATGTTTTATATAATGTCATTAAATATCTGGAAACATGAAAAGTTCTTTAGCAGAGTCACCGTGTGGGGCAGGGATGCAGTTGTGCAGCGCCTGTCTAGCATGCAGTCACTGTGTGGAGCAGGGGATGCGGTTGTGCAGTGCCTGTCTATACAGAGTCACAGTGTAGAGCAGGGATGCAGTTGTGCAGTGCCTGTCTATGCAGAGTCACCGTGTGGGGCAGGGGATGCAGTTGTACAGTGCCTGTTCAGCATGCATGAAGCCTTGGGCTCAATTCCCAGCATCTTATAAACTGGCCATGGTGATGATGCCTGGAAGCACACCACTCAGCTGGCGAAGGCAGAAGGACCACAAGGCCAAGGTTACCTTCCGGCTATAGAGAGTTGGAGAACAGCCTGGGCTAGATAAGACCTTGTTTTAAATCAAAAACAAAAAACAAACCTTATCAAGTGATATTTAATATTATACTTGGACTTACACTCAACTTTGAAATTTGAATTATTTTATCAAAGCAATAAATGATAATAAATCACTGTCCGCTCTTTGTCCTTTAGTTATTTTTCTGGCAAAAAGTTTGGTTAGTGTTAGAAAAAAAAGACACTAAAGTATTTAGATTACTGTAAGTTTTATGAGTGTGAAAGAATGGAGTCTGTAATAAAGTGTTGAGCCCAGGGAAGAGGAATCTACAGTATGAAAAATTATACATTATGATTTGGATTTGGGGAGTGAAGTGCAAGACTTAGGTTCAAAGATGATTTATATTTAAAACAGTTCACTCCTTCAAATACTGAGAGGAATGAAAGTCTTTACCCAGTGTGCTGAGTTTAAGGTATTGTTAGAGAGATCTTGGTCTGGATTCTCTGCAGCTCCTTGGTCCTCATGATCTCCATTAAAAACAATTCAAATGAGACCCACAGAGCATGTGAATAAAGGGAACCCACTCTGAAGGGATGAGAGTGGAAAGTGATCATAGAAACCATTAGCATATGCATACTTTGTATGTGTAAGAATGGGCAAATGTGCTGTTGGAAACCACACTCTCAAGACCAGAGAATGGACAAAGGCCAAAAAGACTGTTTGATGAAGAGCAGGGCATACTTTCAAGGGGTAAGAGTGGACAATGGCTAAAGACATCATTGTGCTGATCTACATCTGAGGCAGGCTTTATAAGACTTTTAAAGTCTCTAGAACAAACAGCTTTTCCCAAGGGATAATGTCCTACTCCAGTGATTGGCATGGCCATTTGGGTCAATTCTTACAAGAGGAGACAACAGTATGTCCTTGTCCTTTATCAGAAAGCCTGCTGCCAGATGGAAAGCTTGTAAGAGTTAGGGCTGCTATGGAATAATACTTTTGTATACTGTAAAGATCTGTCACTCAGATTGGTTTAATAAAAAGCTGACTGGCTGGTAGCCAGGCAGGAAGTATAGGCAGGACAACCAAACTAAAGATGTTGGGATGAAGAAGGGCAGAGTCTGAGGAGTCGCCAGCCAGATACAGAGAAAGCAGGATGTGTACAAGATGAGGTAACAAGCCATGAGTCACATGGTAGAACTTAGATAAGAAATATGGGTTACTTTAAGTTGTAAGAGCTAGTTAGTAATAAGCTTGAGCTATCAGCTGAGTATTTCTAATTAATATTGAGTGTTGGTTATTTGGGAACTGGCAGATGGGAAAGAAAAGACTGCCTGCATAGGGCTCCAGAACCAAGTGGAGAGAGTTATCTCTTGATGACATTCTGGGCAGTTCAGGATGTCATGACTCTAAGGCCAGAGATAGGATTCTGGTCTCATTCACCTGACTGGTAATTAGAGCCCTGCTGTTCCATCCTAGGCTATATGGGATGTTGATTATGAGAGAGGGCTGTGTCTTTTGGGCCTGAGACTATCCAATAAGCTACCTAACAGCACCAGTATCAAAATGAGGCTGGAAATGCAGACTTGAAACTTGAGAGAAATCAGAACTCATAAAATGTAGCAGCTGTGTTCCTGAAAATGGATCTGTAAGAAAAAGACCTTAGTGAATACCTGAATTCTCAGGTCAAGAATTTAAAACTGGGAAAGTACTAGTCAAACAGAAAATAATGAATTAATAGGAGAAATAAGTGAATATTGTTTCAGTCTAGTCCAAAACAGAGGTGGGGTAGGGTTTAAAAAAAAGACAGGAGAGTGAACAATAAGGTCAGGTGCTACATAAAGGTTAAAAATTTGGTGGGAGGAAAGGACCTCAGTGTGCAGATATACTCCTGGAAGTGTCAGTTTGCTTTTTTGCTTGTCTGTGGTCTTGACAGTAAACATTATGTAGTGAAACTGATCCCTTTTTTGCAGTGGAAAATGCTTGTCTTTGGGGTTGTGAACTTTGTCAGCTCCCCTCCAAAGACTTTCTAGAGCACAGATAGTGTGTGATGGAACATTTCCTACATTTAGTGTTCTTCTTTGAAACACTCCATGGGGAAAATTATTTCTCTGATGAAGGGTTTGTTTATGAGCATTTCTATTTCTTAAGATTCAACCCATGGAAGTCCAAGGTACTTACAGAGATTCAAAGCTCACAAGCAAGAGTTACAGAATATCTAACATGTATTGATCACCAAATGCTAGCCATGCATTGATTAGGATTTCCATAATTATTTCCTGCTGTAAAATTGAGAACAAATTTAAAATAGCAAATTAGGCCTCCCCATTTAAAAAAATAGTCTCTCAAAAATGGTTTGGTGGGCTGGAGAGATGGCTCAGAGGTTAAGAGCATTGGCTGTTCTTCCAGAGGTCCTGAGTTCAATTCCAAGCAATCAAAAGGTGGCTCACAACCATCTGTAATGAGATCTGGTGCCCTCTTCTGGAATGCAGGCATACATGCAAACAGAACACTGTATACATAATAAATAAATAAATTTAAACAAACAAACAATGGTTTGGTACCCAGGGGTGGAAAGCAGGATCACTATACTTGTAACATTGAAAGGTGTCTAACTTTGGAACAAAACAACAACTCTAAAGAATAATGCTCATCAGGATACGTGCCACCTTCTGGATTGTTAGTGAATATCCAAAACGACAAGTGTGAGAAATCTGATTTAGTAGACATCACACTGAACGTCTTATGTTGTGAAATACTATCATTTCCAGGTGTAAGGACTTTCTCTCAAAGTCAATTTGCTTGGCCCAAGCACAATTAAAACTTTTAATTTGAAACTCGACATGCTGGCATAGTTATTATCACTTGTATCTGTTATATCAGAACTTGACAGGTTTTCTTTGTTGATCTAAACCTATTTAGCTTATGTGGGCTATAGACTATCATTTATACTTAAACCCAGCCTTCAAAGTAAAAGTAATATGCAAATCCATGGTATATTTTATCCTGAAAGTAAGCAGAGTATATAATCTTTCAGGGCTAATCATTTCTATAATTGGAATATTTTTAGGCTAATTAAGGAAAAGTTGTTTTATTCATCCTCTCTGAAAATTCAGTTTATATTGCCCTCTTAATGGTAAGTTGAAGAGACTGTCATCAGCAATATTTTACAGATGAGTTGTGTTTGAAATATTATTTTTATTTATTTATTTATTTTCCACCTAGCTTTCCCCCATTTATGATTTCAGAGTGTATATTAAATATTTTAAAGCAGAAATACAAAACATGGTGCCGTGCTCTTTGTCCCCTGCAAGTCAAAAGAAGAACTGAAGAATTGTGGGAGAATAAATTGAAGCCAACAGAAAAATGTTTGCTGGTGAGTCCCAAGAAAAAGAGAAGTCTCAACCAGGGGCCCAGAGCACAGTTCTAACAGCTGAATAAGCCATAGTTCTATTGGGTATAGGTAATTTCAAAATTCAGGAACCAGTGAGCCAAATCAGATCAGACAAAGTTCTTGTCCTGTCCTGATAGGATGTAGAAGCTGGGGAGATGAATGAACAGAAGGCCAGAGAACACAGTCTGAACCTTAATTTTAGATCAGAGAAGCCTGGAAGGGTGTCAGGCAAGAGCTTGGGCAGTAGAGTTCTGTTGCTGTGATAAACACCATGACCAAAAGCAAATGGAGGAAGAAAGGGTTTATTTGATTTTTTTTTTTTTTTTTTTTTTTTGGTTTTTCGAGACAGGGTTTCTCTGTGTAGCTTTGTGCCTTTCCTGGAACTCACTTGGTAGTCCAGGCTGGCCTCGAACTCACAGAGATCCGCCTGGCTCTGCCTCCCGAGTGCTGGGATTAAAGGCGTGCGCCACCACCGCCCGGCTTATTTGATTTTTGAGATTACAGTTCATCATGGAAGGAAACCAATGCAGAAACTAAAGACAAGAGCTTGAAGCAGAAACTACGGAAGAATGCTGCCTATTGGCTTGCTCCCAGGCTCACACCACCTGTCTTATACTGCCCAGGCATACCTGATATTGCCCACAATGGGCTGGGCCCTCCTACATTAATTATCAATGAAGAAAATACCCCCAAGACATACCCACAGGCCAATAGATGGAGGAAATTCTTCAGCTGAAGTTCTCTCTTCCCAAAGATTAGCTATCACATACAGAAAGGTGGACACACAAGTCAGCTACACAGATTCATGAGTTATATAGGCTAATAAATGAGACACTAACCAAAACTACTGTCTGCTAGGCTTTCCAGTCAGAACTTAACAAAACAAAAAGAACTCTGTAAGATGTTAGTGTTGTTTGTTGTTTTTTATCTTTTTTTTGGGGGGGGGGAGCTCACCACCAAGCTCCCATATAAACACATAGAGGCCTTTTCTTACTTATGAATGCCTGGCCTTAGCTTGGCTTGGTTTTAGCCAGCTTTTCTTAACTTAGCCTGTCTACCTTTTGCTTCTGGCCTTTTCCTGTTCTTTTACTTCTGTAAATCCTACTCTTACTCTGGGGCTTGCTGCATAGCTGGGTGGCTGAGCCCTGGCGTCCTCCTCCTTTTCTGGCTCCTAGATCTCCTCTCCTCCCAGATTTCTCCTTCTATATGTTCTTTCTGCCTGCCAGCCTCGCCCATCCTTTTTCCCGCCTTGCTATTGGCCGTTCAGATCTTCATTAGACTATCAGGTGTTTTACACAGGCACAGTAACACAGCTTCACAGAGTTAAACAAATGCAGCATAAACAAAAGTAACACACCTTAAAATAATATTCTACAACATGTTAGGGTGATTAGATATCACATCAATTTAAACCTTTCATACAAAATTAAAATAAAGCAGCTTTAGGAATGAATTTAACAGTAGCTAACCTTGTCTACTAAGTGGACCATAAGAAACACAAGACCATAAGACTTGGCCCCTGTTTGCAATATCTGTCACAGTTTTAATGAAAAGTCACAGATCAAAGATAGTCATAAGCTATTGAATTCATGAGATACATTGGTAGGATCAGTAGTTAGCCAGGTTCCCCCATTAATGGGTCATGACCATCATACCACATCTACTTCATACAGTGATGTTTGCAAACTAGGCATCCATCTTTTTCTTGTTCAATGCCCAATCATTTCTTAAGATCTACTTTAAATATAAATATTTAAATATAAATATCTTTACAAAGTTAGATATTTCTAAAGTTAATTTCTTTCCTTTTTAAGCTCCCACACCATCTTCTATCATGTGTTGTAACTTTTTATTTGCATATTTGTGTCTGTGAGTATTTGAGACCATTGGATTCCCTAAGGGTAAGGGCTTTACCACCTTATTTATTATTACTTTCCCAGGATTCAGTGCAGTACTTGGCATGGGAGAAGCTTTGATTTGGGAGAGAAGCAAGTGAATGAAGTCACTTGCCCTCTTTTACAGTAACAGTGACAGGATATTCAGCATGGGTCACGGACTTCATTTCCTCTAAAGGAGCAAAAGTCCCCTGAGATGTTTTTAGTACCGTTGGTCACTGAAATACGATGTCACTGCACTGCTAGTTCAGACTTAGAAGAAAACAAAATGGATTACATTCTTTGTCAAGGTTCTTAGCACCTGTCAGAATTTTTTTAAAGGATCATTGCATGTGCATGAGACTGAAGAGAAGTTCAGTAAACTCATGTTACTGTAGCTTGAGTTTTCCTGCCTGGCCCACAGTCAGGACAAATCTCTCTCACCTGCCAGTCCCACAGCCATCAGACCCAACCAAGTAAACACAGAGACTTATATT
Organism: Peromyscus californicus insignis; assembly: GCF_007827085.1. Classification (NCBI taxonomy): domain Eukaryota; kingdom Metazoa; phylum Chordata; class Mammalia; order Rodentia; family Cricetidae; genus Peromyscus; species Peromyscus californicus. The sequence goes on along the minus strand of NW_026294402.1, from coordinate 112,464,232 downwards.
GGTTACAAACTGTATGGCCATGGCAGGCTTCTTGCTAACTGTTCTTACAGCTTAAATTAATCCATTTCCATTAATCTATACCTTGCCACATGGCTCGTGGCTTACCGGCATCTTCACATGCTGTTTGTCATCGTGGTGGCTGGCAGTGTCTCTCTGACTCAGTCTTCCACTTCCCAGCTTTATTCTCCTCCTTGTCCCGCCTATACTTCCTGCCTGGCCACTGGCCAATCAGTGATTTATTTACCAACCAATCAGCAACACACTTGACATACAGACCATCCCACAGCATGTTACAGTATTATCCACACTATCATTATTATTATTTAGGTGCTGGAGATTGAACCCAGAGCCTTGTGAATACCATGCAAGTCCTCTACCATTGATCCATATCCCTAGCCCCATTGTTATTACCTTTAAAGATACTTATTTTTCTATTTTAAATTATGTGTATGTGTGTGTGGGTATATGTCCATGTTAGCAATTGGCAGGGAGGCCAGAAAAGGGCATTGGATCCCCTGGTACTGGAGTTACAGGTCATTGTGAGTTGCTTGACTTGGGTGTTGGGAATGAATTAGGGTCCTCTGCAAGAAGAGTACATGCTCTTAGTCACTGAGCCGTATCTCCACCCATCATCATCACTACCATCATTACTTCTTTTGAGATAGGGTCTGACTATGTTGCCCGGGCTGAACTTGCTCTGTAGACCAGGCTGGCCTGGGACTCAAGACCCGTCTGCCTCTGCCTCCTGGGTTCTGGGTTTAAAGGTGTGCACCACCACACCAGTTGTTTCTTTTTCTTACTTCTTAAAGGGGAACTGCAATCTTTGACCTAAGAGAAAAATTGTGGTCTGTCTCAAATGAGGCCACACAGAAAACAATGCACACAACAAACAAAACACAAATCTAGCTGTCTGCAGAAGCAAGAAGAGATTTTGTCACACCTTTTTTTTTTCTCACTTGAAGTGATAGGGCACACTGCTAAATCTCCTCTGTTCAAATGTGTCACAGAATACTGAGTGAAGCAATATTAGTGCCTAGATTTTAGTCCTGATGGCAGGCTAACACTGAGTAATTAAATTTTAAAGAGTATACACAGTATAACAGTAGCTCAGAAGAATAGTTTTCCAAATGGAAAAAAGTAGAAGACATAAAAGATAAATTTTTAAAAAGATTTATTTATTTATTTTATGTACATGAGTGCCCTATCTGCATATACAACTTTGTGCCAGAAGAGGGCATCAGATCCCACTATAGATGGTTGTGAATCATGTGGTTGCTGGGAATAGAACTCAGAACCTCTCGAAGGGCAGCTAGTGGTCTTAACCTCTAAACCACCTCTCCAACTCATAAAAGATAAATTTCACAGTAACAACTGCTCTAAATTATGAATGGGATAATGAGTCCCAGGTGCCACTGTCAGGATTTCTAATGGGTCATCTCTCAGGCTCAGATGATTCATGCAGGCATGTGTTTACAGATGAGGAAACTGAGGACAAGTTATTCACCTAATGCCACATTGGAAGTTAGAGGAATATAGATGAATCTCACAGCTATGAAGGTGGGCAAAAGAAGCCAATCCCAAAGGCTATCTTGTATGATTAAGTTGGGATAAGATTCAGAATTGGCAAATATAATCAATCATCACAGAAGTTAGTAATATAGACACTTCTGGGTCCTGGGATTTTACTAGGAATTTAAATCATGGAATCTTCTAGGCAATTAATACACAATGACACCTCCACACATAACAACTCATTCACCTGTGCAAATATTTGGGTTTTATTGTATATATATATATATATATATATATATATATATATATATATATATATGAATGATACAAAAAAATTACTGAGGAAGAAAGAGTTGGGCTCTGTCCAGGTAGCCCTGTGTAGTTCCACAATATCTCTTACTAGCTCTATCTGTTAAGTTTTACATTTTTAGGTTAAACAGAGACCCTTACCCATTTTACCAGGAGAATGAACAGACACATTACTACATGTAAATTAAGGGGGCAGAAATTGCCGACTCATGTGGAAACCTATTTTATAAGTTTCTATTGTATATTTCAAAATAGTTTAGCAGGATGATACGGATCCTCACAGATACCACAGTCAAACAAAAGCCCACTCCCAGGTATGGGATACATCCCTTCAAGTTGTTGGCTGGGTGGTGGGGGCGAGGGGGGCGGTCCCCAAAACAATACAGGCTATCGACACTGTACTTGGTTACCCACAAGAACTTGAGGGTAAAAGCCTAATGGAGTTGGCTCACAAAACTTGGAGAAACCAAGCTGGTTCTGACCTGGCTGCCTTCTCCTTGATGGCCAGCTTTCACAGTGCCACAGGTGCTAGGCTGGCTGCTGGAGGGAAAAAAGTACCACTAGTCTTACCCAGCTGTGAACCTGTGAACCTTAACAACTCACCTAGCAAGATACACTCATTAGTGCTCATGAGCGCGCGCGCACACACACACACACACACACACACACACACACACACACACACACAAATAAAAAGTATATGAAGAAGTCTTCAGAAAAAAATTGACTCCAAAGGTATTTTTCTATTTTTTAGCCTCCAAGTAGTGTGTAAGTTCTAGACTGCCTAAGACCAGTTCATACAGTCTGGAGTCTAATGTTTATAAGCTTCTGGGTTCTTCTGGTATAATCTTATTTATAACTACTCGAGCTTTAAAAATCCTTCAATGGGTTTTGAGGCCTTCCTGCTGCATTTCTGCCAGCCAGCCATTTTATTCCCACCCCTGTGCAACTGCTCACATAATTCTATTGTTTGGCCTCTGTCTTAGTTAGGGTTTCTATTGCTGTGATAAAACACCATGACCAAAAGCAACCTGGGAAGGAAATTTTCTCTTACAACTCTTCGGTCATACTTCATCACTGAGAGAAGTCAGGGCCAGGAACTCAGAGGCAAGAGCTGAACCAGAAGCCATGGAAGAGCACTGCTTACTGGCTCCATTCTGCATGGCTCGCTCAGCTTGTCTTCTTATACCTCCCAGGACTCAGCCCCCAGTGGCTGAGCCTCCCACATCAGCCATTAATCAAGAAAATTCCCTACAGACTTGCCTATGGGACAATCTATGGAAGCATTTTTTCCATTAATAGTCTCTCTTCTCAGATATCTCTAGGTGTAGCACGAATATTGGTTTTATAATAAAAACCCAGAGCCAGATATCTGGATAAATGCTAAAAGATCAGAAGAAACAAGCCACAGCCACTTCCCACATTGCTATCTCCTCAGCCTTCAGATCCTCCGCCCAATATTCCTTTTTCTGCCCAGCCATATATCACTTCCTGTCTCAACCTTCCTAGTGCTGGAATTAAAGGCATGTGACTCCCAAATACTGGGATTAAAGGTGTGAGCCATCACTGCCTAGCTCTGTTTCTCTTTTAGACTGGATTAATCTTGTGTAGCTCAGGGTGGCCTTGAATTCACAGAGATCTGTCTGCCTCTGCCTTCTGAGTGCTAGGATTAAAGGTGTGTGCCACCACTGCCTGGCCACTATGGTTAACTAGTGGTTGGCTCTGTCCTCTGATCTTCAGACCAGCTTTATTTGTTAGAACACCTACAAAATATCACCACACTAGGTATGCGTCAAGTTGACAATATCCTACCAGCACAGTCGTCAACCTCTTCCGTGTCCTACATGTCCTTCAAGAATTGCTCGAATCTCTGATGCTTTTGCTTCAGCTTTTGTACAAGGATGACTCACCTCCTTTGTTACCCGGGCCACTACTTTTTAAGAGGCTACTGTGGAGCTATTAGGTGCCAGACATTGTTTCAGCCTTAGGGACCATAGTTGTATAAGATGCAGTTTCAAATGTCCAAGATGATGTTTACTCTTTGTACTCTTATTGTACTGTCCAAGAAATCATCTGTCATCATGTGTTAACTTAGAATCTTTCTTCTGTTTTGAATTGCCAACTCATTTGCTAGGACTTAACTCTTAAGAGTGATTTGTATTGTAAAGACTGTTTTCCCCCAGAGCGTTCCATTTACTATAAGAATGGGAAGGTATTTAAGTACCAGCCATTTGAGGTGCATTGCTGTGCTTTTCATGGTATGAAATGTTTAGTAGTCAAGGTTAGGGAACACAGAAAAATCAAGATTTTCCAAAATATTATTGTCTAGGATAAGGCTAAAGCAAACAGCAATTGTTTAGATATTCTGAGAGGTGAATTGAGTTAAGTAGAAAACAATAATAACAATGTTTCAAGCCATAGTCATGGCAAAAACTATACAAGTGGTCCCTCAAAGTCTCTCAGATTCGTTCTATTTTGTGTATTCCTAAAAATGACCTTGAAAATGAAAGTGAAGTCCCGAAAATCATTGGAACTTATTTTCAAGTCACAAAGTCAATAGGTGTGGCTGCAGGATTCAAGTGAAGGTACAAATAATGCTGCCTGACTGAATAGGACCACACCTACCCCCTTTGTAGTTATGTCTTTGCATACTTGGTTTGATTACTTGACTGTGGGTGCCTGAGTTGTGTTTTTATAATCTGTTCTGTCCTCTCTAAAAGATTCAGGCCCTCTGCTACGCATCCAGCGTGGTCAGCTTGGGCTACATGAGGGACGGTCTCAACCAACAACAGTGGCCACAACAAAACGTTGTTTCGGTCTTTCTAAATCCTGCACTCCCAGAAAAATAAAAGGAGGACACGTAGCGGATTTCATGTGTATTTCTAAGCAAATTCATAAACCATACAAGCAAAGGAACTGATTTCCTGCCTGGCTGAGTGAAGGTTTAATTCTCCACCTTGGCACCGCAGCCTACAGCTGTAATGAGGCCTGTTATGTCCAAACAGGCCCTTAAACGGGAGCCCTGCTGAGCAGAGACCCACTTTCCTAGGCCTGTTCAACTGTGGCATCTTCTCTGCCAACTGACCAGGCGGATGCAGCAGCAGGGAAGGAGGGACTGCAGGTAGGTGGGGAGGGGATCATTTTGAAAGCCCCAAATCCCTTGCAGGGAAGAGGCAGCTGCTCCGTGCTTTTCCAAACATCTGTCCCTGGCCTTCCTCATCCTTTGGAGGCTTGAGCAGCTCATTAAGTGGAGATCCGATGAAGACTCAGCACTGAAGGTCGGCCAGTGAGCGGAAACAGGCCTAAGTGACTTCTGTTGAGGAGGCCTTTGGGGAACTGTTCCTTTCCCTTATGACAGCAACAAATGACAGCTTTTCAGGAGAGTCAAGGTCCATAACACCGCTCACACTGGACTCCACCCGCTGGGAGTGTTCACAGAGTTCTCCGGAGCAGAACTCGGGCAGGGACTTATCTCCCAGTAACAGCGGGTGGAGATTTTCATTACTTTTCCTCTAGCACTCAAGACTGAGGCTGCAACCTGGCATGGACAGAGGGACTTACGACTCAATGACGGGGACATTAAGAACTTTGGAGGTAAGAGGCCCAAGTCCAAATCCCATCTATTACTTGGAAAAGTCAAGTGGTGCACAACCAAGGCCGCCTCTTGGAGGGGGAGCATGCGTAGCCACGCCCCTCCCGGGGCCATTCCCTGGGAAACCCGCCCACTCTGGAGCAGGAGTCCCTGAGACCGCAGTCAGGCGCAGGCGCAAAGCTCAACGGAAGTGGGACCGGGCAAAGGGGGCGTGGCCTGATCTCCCCGAAGGGGTCGCGCTCAGGCTGGCCTCCCGCGGGAAGCCGCGGCCGGGCGGGCGGCTGCGCGCGCAGCCTGGCTCAGGCTCCTCCCCCTCTCGGCTCCAGAGCCCGCGAGTGGCCCGCTTCTTCTCCGCCCTCCGAGATGGCGCTGGACCCCGCAGGTACTGGGGGCGGCGTGGTTGTGAGGGCCTGGGCGCGGGGCTCGGCCCGGCGGGCGCCTGGGGCTCGGTGCTCTGCGGATGCGCCTCGCTCAGCCCGGCTGCTGGGTGTCCTCCCCCTGTGACAGGCCACCCTTCTGCAGCTCGCTGGGGCTCTTGTTGCCCAGTGAGGGGCGTTGGGTTCGTTGCGTCAACTTCCATTATCTCCACACCGTCTTTTTTTTTTTTTTTTTGGTCCTCCGTTGGGGCATAGATTCCTTTTAAACAGTATGGGTGCAGACACTGTTGCCCCAGAAAAATGTCACGTTTCATGCTGGTGCAGTCTGGTATTTTGTTTCCGGTAATTTTATGCCTCCTCCTCCCAAGTTCAGCCTTGTAGCCCAGTGTCACAAAGGTTCCACGACCGACTGGCTGGTCATTTCCTTAGAGAGGCTCTGCAGACATCTTCCATGTCATTTTAACTTGCATGGTTCCACTTGGGTCTGCAGTAGAGTTCAGTTGCTCAGGAAGTCTCACAGAAGCGCCCTCACTGCACTTTAGGTGATTTATGGAATGGGGAAGGAGGAGAGAGGGGACAGTAATGGGTTAGTCTGTTTATTTTGTGGATAGAAAACGGCAAGGCATTGGTAAGTTAGAGACTTTCAAACCTTTGGAGGTCCTGTAAATGAAAGGTCACGTGTGACCCTCAGATAGGCTGAAAACTAGGTGTACCACACAGATAACTTGACACTTTATTATCAAGCTAGCTGTATTCAGTTGTCCCAATAGTATTTGCATGGTTGGTTCTTTTGCCTCTGTTTTCGAAGAGTAGGAAACAGGCTGAGCGAGGTTAAGTTTCTGTTACACACTCCCCGTAACTCGTTCAGTACTGGCTTCTTCATGTCCATCAGAGTTGAATTCTAGTGACAGTTTCTCATAGAAGTCTAAAGCAAACCTCTGTTAATCTACCACAGCATCCTGCTTATTTTCCATGTAATGGACCACAGTCTATAAGTGTATCTGTATATATCACAAGTCTGCAGATAGTGGTAAAATCAAAGAGCTCTATAATTTGAAGCATAAAGCAATTGTGGAATACCACACGGTCATATCAGTTCGAGGCTAAGTAATTGGACTGAACTCTGAAGCAGTTAAGACACAACATGAGCAGTGATTTATGTGGTAAAACATAGTGTGTCATATTTGGATTTAGAGTGACTACCTTGATTTGAAGGTAGGAAGTAGTAATGAGGGATGGGTAAGGAAAGTTCAGGTAAAGTCCATATAATTTTGGTATTTCATGACCTTGGAAATAATCTAATGCAGATGAGAACAGGGAGACTCAGGTGAACGTAGTGGTTCCCATCCTTCCTAAGGCTGCGACCCTGTAATACAGTTCCTCATGTTGTGGTGACCCCCAACCATAAAATTATTTTTATTGTTACTTCATAACTGATTTTGCTACTGTTATGAATCATATTGTAACTATTTTTTGAGATAGAGGTTTGTAGCTGAGTGGTGGTGGCACAGGCCTTTAATCCCTGCACTTGAGAGGCAGAGGTAGGTGGATCTCTGTGAGTTCAAGGCCAGCTGGTTTACAAAGCAAATTCCAGGATAGCCAGGGCGGTTACACAGAAAAAGCCTGTCTCAAAAAAACCAAACAACAACAAAAAAGAAACAAATTGAAAAAAACTTCATACTTGTCACCAATTTCTTCTAGTTACTCTTAACCAATTCAGAACTCGTAGTGTTCTCAAGGCTACATAGCTATTGCCTGGTTTAGCCAAGTTTGTTAGAAACTAAGTGATTTACTTTCCAACTTAGGCTACCAACCATGCCTCTATTTTCGTATGTTTTGATTAAATAAACTTCTTGGGGCCCAGGATACATCATGTATTGTTCTGTAACCTAGGAAACAGTAACATATAGGACAAACAAGGACCCCACCCAGTATATCCTTTAAGACTGTGGTAAACATTATGAAGAAAGCAGATTTCCAGGAGAGAGCTACTTTTGCTAAGTTAGGAGCTTTATGGAAAAGTGCATTGTAAACGAATTTCTAAATGATCTTATTAAATAAAAAACATGGAGCCAGAAATTTGGGTTAAAGCCTTAGAGAGATCAGGGAAATGCGAAAGCCACCCCCTAACCTTACCTCACCAACTCCTCAGCTTCCTCAGAGCATGACTTCCTGTCTACCCAGGCTCATATGCCTTGCTTTTCTGCCCTCTCATTGGCTCTTAGCCCAGCTACCTCACTTCCTCTTCCTACATAGCTCTGTCACTGTCTGTCTGTACAGACCACCAGGACTTTATGGTTGGTACTGGGATTAAGGGCGTGTGCTACCTGACTTCTTTGTTTATTTAAAATGGCTGGCCTTTCCCCTCTGATCTCCAGACAAGCTTTATTAACGCACAAATAAAATATCACCATATTTCAGCACAAATAAATTATCACCATAGTGCATTTGCTTTAAAATGTCAAGGATGAGAAGAAGCTACCATGAAAAAAGAACTGGGAGGGACTGTGGTGTCTGTTCAAAGTGGCAAATGCTTAAAAAACATTGAACAGGATAGAGGGGCAGAGTGCAGAAGAGAGCCATCAGGAAAAGGCTGGGAAAGTAGGTCTGAGGTGAGCACCTGGCAGCTTTAGGGCCTTGAATTCTACGGTGATAAAACATTCTATTCTAAGTTTTTTTTCCTTTCTTTTTTTTTCCCTCAAATTTTGAATCCAGCAGTGAGATGTAGACTGCATCCGTATTCTTGTGTGTCTTTTCATTTAAACCTTTCCATTTCATAGAGTTGATAACACACAGTTACACTCATTATTTTCTACTGTAATTTGTGGAAAAGCGTAAAGAAAGGACAGAATACCAAATGGTTCTGAGTGAGACTCAGCTTTTGATTTTGTTCTGATGCCTGTCTGCACTGCACTCAGGTCCTATGACATTTCAATATTTCTTAGGCAGTTCCATCGTGTAAACAGAAAACATGTGTTCTGCATGCTCCCAGTTTTACTGACTCATTACTCAGCTTTTTTTCCCCCACTTTAGTTCCTGTTCTTACAGGAAATTCTCCTTCCACCCTTCAGTCATAAATGGGACCTTTGACCTTATTATTACAAGAGTTTGTTGAACAGCTCATTCTCCTATACTCAGATTTAAGTGCATCTTATTTCAAGTTACAGTTCTTTACAAACTCATATTGCTTTCTATAAGCATTGTATATTTTTGGAAAAATCTAGTCAAATTTAGTGATTGAAACTTTAAAAGATTTTTAAAAACATATAACCTATGATCACCTAGTTAAAATTCATGTTTTATTAAATATAATTTTCAAAAAGGTAAAATTATGACTCATGCAAAAAATGGATATGTGTTAAAGATTTTCCTCAACTCATTAATTAGTGAAGGAACCAGTAAGATGTAAAAATTAATCCCAAAACATTTGAGAGACTAGATACATAGACAGTTTTATAGGTTATGGCCATAGATGAGAACTTTTAATTTGTATCGGGTTCTCTTTGGGGCTATCATTTCAAAACTTACTTCAATTTCTACTTGACAGAGTTTTAGAAGTTGGCCACTGACCCTGACAAGGTATAAAATACCAGTAACGGAAAGTATAAAGAACCCACTTACTTACACCTTTGCCTATTCTGGTATTTCAGGAAAATTTTCTGATATTATGTTTCCGGATGACAGCCATAGGCACTTGGGTTTCCTAAGTTTGGTTTTTTTGCTTTCTGGTCACCTAGGAGTGGTCCTGCCCTCCTTCTTTTTCCCTTACTTCCTTTTTAGCAAGGCTGAGGATTCTCTCCCCACCTCAGTGCAGATTTCTTCTTCACTCTTGCTTTTGCAGGATGAGACAGTGGATGTGGGTGTGTGTCTGTCTGTGTCCATCTGTGTCCTTCTGTGCCTGTCCTTGCATTGGTATTTCTTCCAGGAATCTGGTAAGTTGAGAAAGCTGGGATGGTGCTCAGGCGTGGGGTGGAAATTGAGGTGAAGAACTTGATGACATTCCGTGGGTGGATTTTTAAAGTGTATCTTGGAAGAAGGGTGGAGTGCCAGCCCTTGAAGTGCTTGGTTTGCTCTGTTCTTACTTTTTCAGTTGTTCCTATTAGAGTATGGATAGATAGCTCTAGAGGTGCTTGTCCTCAGTACTACCTCTTACATTTACTGGAAAAGTTGCTTTTTATTAAGTTAGATATTTACATATTTGAAGAATCTTCTGCCCCCCCCAACATTTATGTGATTAATTATGTGAAGAGTTATTCATTGACTGGAACATTTCCATTTTATTATTGCCCCCCTTCCCTTTGATGACAGGGTCCTTTGTATTCTAGTCAAGCCTTAAATTAACTTTATAGCCTACACTTTTGCTCCTCCTGACCCTTCCACTTCTCCAGTGCTGGAAAAACAGCCCCCCCCCCCCCATTTCATGTGGAGCTGGTTGTCAAACCCAGGCCTTTATGCTACCTGGTTTTTTTTTTTTTTTTGAAGACAGGGTCTTACTCTGTGCCCAGGCTGGCCATGACCTTATTGTATAACCCACACTGGTTTCAGATTTGTGGTGATCTCCTTCCTTAACCATCCAGAAGCTGGATTACAGGTGTGTATCACCGTTCCCAGCTATAGGTCCCTTGAATGACCATGGTGTTCCAGAATGAAAAAAGTAACTAGTTAACTGGTGCATTTTGCATATTTCTAATCTAGAAGTATATTTGCCCTGGAAAATGCATTGTTTTGGTCTCAATAGATTAACCTGATGGTGTTCTAATGGGTTGCTGTGAGAAATTTAAAAACACTGGAATAAACAAAACGCACAAGGAAGACTTGAGATAGAAGCCTGTGCCATGCCAATTGAGGGCTTTCCCTTGTGAATACTGAAATGTCCTGGAAACCCCAAGAACTCTGGATTCTATCACGAGAAAAGTGGGAAGGTACTGCAAGGTTTCAGTTAAGATTAGTTAAATTTGATTAGATCACATTTATTTTATTTAGCTGATACTGTGTAAGTGACGTGTCTTTCTTTGGCCACGTAGAGTCACGTGGCATGTGACTGTCTTTCATGTGGTGTTAATTTTGATTACCCATTGAAAGCTTTCTCTTTCTTTACTATTTTTTCCTCCCTCTTGCCATTAATACATAATATATTAGTCTGTGGGAATGTCACTTAGGGCCATGTGAATGTCTGCTCCTTAAAAGTTCCCCTTTGACTTAACATCAGTTGGTTCTTAGTTTATTCATTGTTTCCCATGATATAAAATGTTATAAAATGTTAGTGGTAAAAGGGTTTTCTACCTTTAGCATTTTTCTGCATTTACTAGATAAGAGATACTCCTTAGTTTCCTATGAATTTACTTCTGAATTTTTTATGAGTGTTACTGGTAAGGACTCATCTCATTTTCGGTGGCTTATAATTTATTTGTATATGTATATTTTTGTGTTCAGATTTGACTGTTGAGAGTCCTTTCATGCTAGCTCTGTATCCTTGTGGTACAGTCCTGTTGTTTTTTGAACATTTCCTGTTTTCTTTACACAAGATATTCATGGTTTATCTGTACTGACTTCGCCACATTGATAGAATTTGTTATTTCTTTGAGTAGCCTTGGTTCTTTTTATTTGGGAATAATAGAAAAGAAGGTCACAGCGTGTGGTTTCCTCTTGGATGCTTTACATACAGTGCTTTATTGCTGTGGTTCCCTTAGAAAGGGAAGTATAAGGGAATGCACCAAACCTGCGTAGTTTGTCCTGGTGTGGCGGCAAGGGAGCTGTCCACTGGGTGTTGGTACCAGTTTTCAGTTGTTTGTTACCACAGGAGTTAGGAGGAAGGCAGTAGCAAGGAGAGCTTAGCGCGTTTCCTGCTCATGGGCAGTCCTATGAAGATTGCAGGGATGAGTGCACTGGCATTTCCTGCTATGGGAGATGTAGCAGCTCCACCCCAGAACTAATTTATCTGAAGTGCTCAGGAATCTTAGTTTGGATAGTAATGCTCAGATATGAAGGGGTATTTACACAAATATACTGTACTTTGGAATGTATTTCAGGGTTGTAGTAAGAAACCGAGTAACATTGGCCTAAGATGTGCCGAGAATTGGCCATGCTGCATACTATATATTACTCATTTTCAGTTGTTTTCATCCTCAAATCTGTCTTTGTTCTCTTGTTCATTCTTCATTGTTCATTTCTTTAAAAGTTTCATAAGAAGCTTGCCCAATTGTCCTCCCTCTTCAGTCTTTAAAAAAATAATAGAAACTCATCCTCCCAAAAAATCATATTAAAAAATAATGTAGACTGTGTATGGTGTTTCTCATTCTAGGTCCAGCTTTTTTTTTTTTTTTTGAGAAATAATATTAAGTTTAAAGATGTGATTTGTTCAAAATAATTGGAGATAAATGCAAGCTTGATTTAGCTGTGTGGTAAACAGCAGTTGTTTTAATGATGGGATAGGCCCAGGCAGTAGGAGATGGTCCATCGCGAAGGTACCTGTGTTGTGCTGGGTCATGGACTGACTTCCTCACCAGGTTTGGAAGATGGGAGACTGACTTCTTGTTTCAGGTGTGACACCAGCTGTAGGTGGCATTTTAGGTTTTGGGATGAGAGGGAAAAGAAGAAAGTTCACCAGGTATTTACTAAGGTGCCTTCAATCCTTAAATGTTTATGATTCTGAATATTCATCATTAATTGCAAGGGCTTCTTGACTCAGCACAGAAAGTTCAGAAAAAATCCATGTTATTCATTAAACTAAATTAGTACTATTATTTAATGGCATATTTGTGGACATATATGTTTATAAATGTCAAAGATGAGAAATACTTGCCAGTACTCAATATATAAGTGAACCAAATAAAATTGTACTCAGATAAGAACATTAATACTCAAATTAAATTCCTAGCCTAAAGGGCTGTATTAGATCATTACATTAAAAGAGTAAGATTGTTGGGAAAGTTTGTGAAGAAGTGGTATTGTGGTGTGTGTGTTTTTTTGGCTAATAGTGAACTGTTACTGGGAGTTTTTACAGATCAAATTAAGCACAGTTAATTGAGAACATAGACTTTCTAATGTTTGTACTGCAGATAAGGAAGTTTATCTGTATTACTCATTCTGTATACAGTCTCTCATGGTTCCTAGTAAGTATTTATTAACAGAATAAATATTCATGACTATTGAATTATGAAGTTTTCTTACATATTATTTGTTAGGTGTTTTCCTTGTATATTTTCTATATGCTGTGCTGGCTGTGAGTTTGAGGGTAGTTAAAAAAGAACAACCAGAGAATTTCTAGCTTCAATAAACATAACTCATGCTGTCATTGGTAATAGCTGCACATTAGGATAATCTGGAGAGCTTCTAATACTTCTGCCCTTCTGAAATAAATGATAGAGCCCAACACCAGAGCTTTGAGAAGCCTTCTCGGTGTTTTTTTGGTACAGCCAGGATAAGAACTTCGAGTAACAAAATCTTCCTTATTTGGCTCACCCTAGCTTAGCAAAATACCATAGACAGAGTGACTCACAGACTAGGTAGATAGTTTAAGCAGTAGACATAATATATTGTTTTATCTTTCTGGAGGCTGGGCTATCCAAGATGCCAGTTGGTTTCCATATTAGTAAGGCTCTTCTGCCTTGTGGATAGTTGCTTTATATATCTTCATATGGTGGAAGAGAAGGGCTCTGTATCTTTAAGAAAGCCAATCCTACCTGATGGTCATATTTAACCTTAGTCATTGTTTAAAAGCACTGTCTTCGGATATAGTCACACTCAGGAGAGTAAAGAACAGGATTCAGTCCATGGCAGTCACTCACTTACCTGGAGAGAAAGATGACACAGTATAAAGTGGTATGTTCGGCATTCATAGTAGCAGAGGAAGCAGGAATGCCTTTTGGACGTTGTGGTCAAGAAGGACCTTGAGATGCATAAGTGCTGAATTAGATTTAAGTAATTTAACCCTGATAGTGACAAATAAGAGAAAGTAAAGGCAGAAGATAGAGCTGGCATTTGATTTTACCAGTGCATTGCTGGATAATACTACTATAACTTAGGATGGTGATACAATGAATGTTCAAAGTTAAGTTGAAATTGACATGTTGCTGGGACTTGGAAATTCCCAACAGATGGGTAAGAATGTGAGCAGAGTGCAGGGAGATGGAGACAAGCACCGAAGGAAGCCCGGTTACTAGCACTGACACCTTAAAGACAGACCCTTGGTGATTGATAGACACACCAATTGGAAGTACACAGAGAGATTAGCATGGTCCCATGTGCAAGACAATTCAAAAATTTATGAAGATTTCCATATTTTAAAAAATGATCTTGAGGGATTACCTTAGAGGGAATCATGTCAGCTTTGATAATTTCTTTCAGGTACTCTTATCATTTTTCAGGATACTTTGAAACATTTTAAAGTTTGTTTCAGGGGTCTTATAATATGTTAATTTTAATACCATCATTTTGGCAAGTTTTGGTTCTTAGCCAGTTTAACCAAAGGTAAATCTGACATAGGTAGTAGGTGATTATCTGGGAATGCTGTGTGCGTCTCCTTCCACCAAAAGAAAACAAAGCGAGGAAGTTTCCTCACTGGCTCTGTTATGCTTAAATCTGGATCTGAAGCCACACCAAGAAGATGTGATTTGAACAGAGGCTGGCTGTGTGAAGTAAGCACATCACCTCTCCGTCATCCCTTACCCCACTGCAGAGTGCGACACACATCCTTTACAGGGATTTTATGAAAATTACCAAGTTTAAAAAGGAAACAGTAGAGACATGGGCAGGACCTTGAGAAGCTCTCAGAGTTGAGGATAGTCTGCTTTTCCCAGATGTGTTTGTGAGAAAAAGTAAGTCATTTGGGCAGAGGATTGTTAAGCAGGCCACAGACAAGTTTTTACTCCTTTATCAGATATTTACTTCTGTTCCCTCAGCTTAGTGTCCTTTTTACTTGGAACAAATGGTAAATTATGCTTGTACGAAAAGACAGTTTTAAAGTTTTGTTGAAGTAGATGAAACTTGTGAATTCCTTTGAGGATTCTTGGTTTTGGTGAGGATTACAGCTCTTTTCTAAATTAGGTATGTCTCATTACAGAAGTCAGTTTCCTGCCCAGTATATGTTTACATACATTGTCCTTTCTAGCCTCGTTGTTGTTAAAGCAATGCTGGAAAAGACAGTTCCACCCCTGGTAGTCTGCAGAGCCCGAGGTCCGAGAAGTAGGTGCTTCTGGGGCACGGCACAGATAGGTGAGTAGGCAGGTGGCATGAAAGCTCCCAGGACAAAGATGTTTAGATGAAGTGTGTTGTGGGAGCATTTGACCCAGAAGCAAGCAGAAATAAACACAGCTATCTTGTTGATGTAATTTCCATATTTTGTAGAAGCTTGAGCTTTAAACAAATTTGTTGGTAACCTACCTTTTAATATTTTATCTCTTTGAATGTTTTCTATTTCCTGTTTTTCAGTTAATTGACTTCTCGATATTCTTTTACTTTTTTGAAATGCTTCTTTCATAGAAAACAGAATTCTATTTCACTTTCTGATTTAAAAAGAAAGAAAAAATCAAACCTAGAACTGTGAATTTTTCAGTTTTGCTTTTTCCCAAGATGTCAGAGTTCCTTAAGTAGGCACCCGCTCCATGTGTGTGATGGTGTCATGGAAGACTGGGTACTGGATCACATGATCTTGATACTGCCACTTCATGGGTTTCACCCATGTGAGCCTCCATTTTATCATCTGCAAAGTGTGATAAATACTAAGGGCTGTTGTGAAGACTGCAGCCTCATCTGCTCGGCAGCTCAAGGCAGACCAAGTGTGGCTTGAAAGGAAGATGGCGTAAGGACCACTGGTGCGTAACTGTCTTGATTCTCTCAGTTTAAGTTTTTCCCCAATGTATTTCCTCACTTTGCACTTTTTTTTTTTTCCCAAGAATTTGAGCAGTCTGGCAAGATCCCAAATATCCGTATTTTTATGGATGGAGGAAACTGGTCTGCACTTGGTGAGGAGGTACTAATTGAGAGCTGTGCTCTTACTATGAGATACTGAGCTCACCTGCTGGGGCTCTTGTCTGAGTTTCTTAGAAGCTAGTATAGGAGGGACCCAAAGATAGAAAGTGTTGTCTCAGCCGGGGCGGTGGTGGTGCACGCCTTTAATCCTAGCACTCGGGAGGCAGAGGCAGGCGGATCTTTGTGAGTTCGAGGCCATCCTGGTCTACAGAGCAAGATCCAGGAAAGGCACCAAAACTACACAGAGAAACCCTGTCTCGAAACCTGCCTCCCCCCCAAAAAAATGAAAGTGTTGTCTCATTAAACACTTAGCAGATTATTATAGGCATTTTGCTGGTTTTCCTCTAGATTAGACAGTGGCATGGAAATGTCTCCAGATGCAAATAAGAGTAACTTGAAAGGTTTATTTATTTATTATTATTATTTTTAAAGGTAGCATTACTCTAAATACTAAGTTAAGGGGGCTGGAAAGATGGCTCTGCAGTTAAGAGTACTTGCAGCTATTGCAGAGGACCCAAGTTCAATTTCTTCTAAAAAACTAAGTTAAATCAGAATATTTTCATTACTGAAAAGACAGATGTGGCCCATTATGTGCCACATTCTTTCCTAGAAAGATTCTGCAGTATTCTGATTTACTTCACTGTTACCTTGTGGGTTCATAGCAAGCCTTGTTGTCAGTAGCCTTATAATCTAGCACTGCCATATTGCAGGAACACATGCGCCTCCAAACAAAACCCGAGCTAACAACTGCAGCTGGTGGAAAAGGTGAAAATTGACTTCCAGGTGATGATAGAATGCTGAGGAGTTAGGGCTTTGGAAGTGTTTCCACAGTGCCGTTATCCTGGTTCTTGTCTTAGTATACATTTATGTGGCTATATTGTAGCAAACTATAAATTTGATAGTTTTTGTAGGCTCTTATACAAGATAGGCACACAATATTTACACCAGGAGATGTTTCTAATTTTTGTATTTGTAGTATTGATAGCTTGTTGTAGCTAAAGTTTTCCTGCCTGGCCCACGGTCAGGGCAAATCTCTCTCACCTGCCAGTCCCACAGCAGCTCAGACTCGACCAAGTAAACACAGAGACTTATATTGCTTACAAACTGTATGGCCGTGGCAGGCTTCTTGCTAACTGTTCTTACAGCCTAAATTAATCCATTTCCATAAATCTATACCTTGCCACGTGGCTCGTGGCTTACCGGCATCTTCACATGCTGTTTGTCATCGTGGCGGCTGGCAGTGTCTCTCTGACTCAGCCTTCCACTTCCCAGCTTTATTCTCCTCCTTGTACCGCCTATACTTCCTGCCTAGCCAATGGCCAATCAGTGATTTATTTATTGACCAATCAGCAACACACTTGACATACAGACCATCCCATAGCAGTTTGTACTACATACAAAATGATAATTAATAATTCATATGATGGTTTGTAAACTATCAAGTGAAAAAATCTTCAGCAGAATATTCATTTAAAACTATTTTAAATTTTTTTAACTTAAAATTAATTTTTTAGAATTTCATTCATGAGTAGACAGTATTTACACCATTGCTACTCCATCTCCTTTCTAGAGTCCCCCACATCACTCTAGAATTTACAGCTCCTTCTTCTATGATTATTATTGCTACACATACACACCCAAACACTCCACAACCCATAAAAACCCTACTGAATCCAGGAGTGCTGCCTAATAAGTACATGTGTTTAGGGTTCACCACTGGCAGTTGTGTAACCAATCAGGGACTCATCCTTGGCAAAATGGATTCTCCCTCTTTTGGCAGCCATCGACTTGCCTGTAGCTCTTATCTAGGAGTATAGCTTCGTGAAATTTCCCTTCATGTTTGCATGCCTTGTGCAGTCAGTTATATTGCTGAGAGTTCATGGGAGCAACATTTGTGTCCTGTCCAGAAGGAACTGTCTTGTAGCAGGTGTCCTGGCCCTCTGGCTCTTACAATCCTTCTACCCCCTCTTCCTTCATGCTCCCTGGACTTCTGTGTAGGGGTTTTGTTTAGATGTATGAGGTGGGGTTGGACAGCCCGTGGTCATGTGTCCTCTGCATCTTGCCCTGTTGCAGTTCTCCGTAGTGGTCTCCATCTGCTGCAAGAAGCTGCTGCTTTGATGAGGATGAGAGCTGTACTTATGGAGAGAGCAAGTGTGGCTCACTACCATTTTCTGATTTAACATCCAGAGTTTGGAAACTTGAAATGATATTCATGCACATCTAGACTGTTGTTTATCCTGGGAATTTTTAGAAGAACGACAAGAAAGAAGTTTTGCAAGCCAGAATTCATAACAAAGATGGATTTCTGCTACAGCTTATTCATGAGAAAATGGTTCAGTATATACAGTTATGCTGTTGTCAAGGAATTGATCCAGAAAAATAGTTGCTTAGTTGCCTAAAACCATTGCAGGATTTAGAGAGAAAAGAATGGATTCACCAGGGTACATACTAAATCAGTTATTCAGTAAGACTATGTAGGAAGAGGTGAAACTTTAAAATTGATTTTATAAAGTAGATCATCACTCCATAATCATCGGCGCTGTTCAACAGTTACAGTGTTCATTATTGATGCTTAGTTATGACTTACACTGTATATATGGAGACAGGGTGTGTAGAGATAGTCCTAGTTTCATGTGTCCACAGACACTGGCTTTCCACCCCACAAGTTATTTTACAAGCACTTTAAATCCAGCATGTCCAAAACAGCATTATTCTCCTTCCTATTTTTTATTCTGTCTCTGTGTGTGGTCACATCATTTCACCTGGAGTTAGAGAACAAGGATCTTTCCTTGAATCTTCATTTTTCTTTAGTTCCTTCAGGCTTCACTGCTCTGATAGGGTCCTTTGACTCTGTCCTTTAATGTCCATCTGTATTTCTAGATTTCTTCTCAAAGATCATTGTTTGCTTTTACCCTAATCTTATGACATTTCTAAGAAAACTGAGGGGGAAAAAGATCACATAAATAAATAAATAGTATAGTATAGAGTTTAAGAATCTGGCTCATGAGCCGTATCTGGGAAGTGCTGCAAGGTAGGAATGGTTAGTGACATTTTTCACATCGTTAGAAAATACAAACACACAAACAGAACAGAGATAGTAGGTAGCCTACAAAGCTAAAAAATATTTACACTTTGCTACTTAAAAAATTTGTCTTCATTGACATAGGTAGTGGAAATTTGGGTATAGTTGTAGGTGTAGTTAAGAGAAAAGGGAGATGGGCTTTGCATATTTACCATGAAATTTTGGACGAGATGGATGGTGTCCTTGAGAATTGAAACTTAAGCTTCAGCTGACACAATAATTAAGAAGACCTTAGAAAATTGAATCTGTACTTAAAATTCTTTGCGTCTGTGTAACAGACACACAGACACAGACACAGACATGAAACTTTGCTTAATTGTCTGACTTCCAATAGTTAGATGTTAAAATCTACACTGAGTACAAATTTTGTTTTTTTAAACTGTTATTGTATTTGCTAATGAAATGTAAAAGTCTTTTATTTTACAAATATATCCCAGACTATCTACCAGAAATGACCCTCTCAATCACAGTAGACAGCCATGGTTCTAATTTTTACTGATGTGGGTTAATACCCTTGTGCCTGTCTTTTGTTCGGCTCACGTTTTTTGAGATTTATCCTTGGTGAGTGTTGTCAGCATTATCCATGGTAATGTTAGTGGTAGGAGATAGGTTTTTATTGCCAAGTCAGTGGCTAATGTGATGATGTACACATTGTTTTTCGACATGTTGCTTCATTTCTGTATCAGATGAATACGTAGAAATGGAACACAGGCTGGATAGAGGTGGCACACGCCTTTAATCCCAGAACTCGAGAGCCAGAAGTAGGTGGATCTCTGTGAGTTTGAAGCCAGCCTAGTCTATAGAGTGAGTGCCAGGATAGCCAGGGCTACACAGAAAAGCACTGTCTTGAAAAAAAAAAAAAAGAAGAAGAAGAAGAAGAAGAAGAAGAAGAAGAAGAAGAAGAAGAAGAAGAAGAAGAAGAAGAAGAAGAAGAAGAAGAAAGAACTGGAACACAGGTTGAGTGTTTCACACTCTCACCAGCAATAGATGAGATATATATATTTGGTCTAACTTGTTCAAGGAAGCTCCCCTGACCAGTTCTGTTGATCATAAAAGAATAAACTTCCCATTTGTTTTTCTAATTAGTCTTCCTGTCATTCTTTCCACTGTGTTTTGTTCTTTGTTATTTTCTTAGTCTCCTAACCCCAACCCTAACCCACTTTTCCCTCTTCATGATTTTACAAATTAGCATTAAGGTTATTGGTCTGAGATTGCACGTTTTACTGTGAACTTTACTGCAGTAGGTTCCACCATACATAGTGACTGATTTACTTCTATCTCACAGAATTGGATATGCTCTTGTTACTCTCATAAAAGTGAGTGTATTTAATATTGTTGAATTCTGCTGTGCTTTCAACTTTGAGTATTTTTTTATTTATAATACTTTGTAAGTTTAAATCTTATTTTTTAGTGGTTGCACTGTAGATTACAATATGCGGGTATAATTTATTAAAGTGGATAAAATGTCATCCACATTTTAACAGTCAAGTGAAATGTAGGTATCTGTAGGTAGATTTTTTTTTCTAAAAACGTGTGTGTGTGTGTGTGTGTGTGTGTGTGTGTGTGTGTGTGTGTGTGTTAGTGTATGTGTGTGCATGTGTGTGCAGGTGCACAGAGGCTGAAAGACATGCTTGGTTGTCTTCCTCAGGAATGCTGTTAATCTCCTTTGAGGCTAGATTTGTCTCATTGGCCTGGAGTTCACTACTTTGGTTATACAGTTATACAGTAAGCACATTACTGTATAAGCCACGCCCCCATGTCCCTCTGCTGCCCCTTTTTGAGACGGTATCATTTGTAGCCCACGCTGGCTTAGAATCTTCCAAATGATGGGATTGCAAGTATTTGCCACCATGTGCAGCTGGAATGTAGATATCTTTTTAAAAAATTGCATTATTATTATTATTATTATTATTATTTATATTTTTTATGTGTTTGGGTATTTAGCCTGTACATTTGTCTGTGTGCTGTATGTGTGCCTGGTGCCTGCAGAGGCCAGAAGAGGACATCAGATCCCCCGGAACTGGAGTTAGAGAAGATTGTGAGCTGCTATGTGGGTGCTGGGAACAGAATTCCAGTCCTCTGGAAGAGCAGCCAGTGCTTTTCACTACTGAGCCAGCTCTCCAGCTGGAATGCAGATATCTTAATCACCATCAAAACTGCTTGTTACGATCTCTTTGTGTTTAAGAATACCTCCTCATGAGTGGAAGAGTGCTAGTAGTTTTACTTCTGTTGAAAAGCATTTTTAAAATTCAAGAAATGTCCTACACTTAGTCTTCTCCATTGCTATTGTACTAAATTTCCTTTCAGAGTTTCTTTCCAGTCTAAATAACTTTCAAAATTGTATAACTTCTCCTGAGTCATCCCCTGGATCTCTTTTTCTTTTCCATCTCTATTTGAATTTTGCATATTGGTTTGTGTCTGTCATTCTTGCTAATTCTTTTACTAAATCTATAGCTTTCTTGTAGAGATTGTTTCTGATTTTTTGCAGATTTATCTCTGATAGCTGTAATTGTACTTTTTCCTTTTCAATCTGGATTTTTAAATTTTTTTTTTTTTTTGGTTTCAAGAAATTTGTCATTTATTTTAATTGCCAAATTTACTGTTCCAAATTTGTGAATGACCTTCACTTTTTGTTTAAAAATTTGTATTTTTCATGTTTGAAATTTGTGAACCCCCTATCAGTCTTAGGGTGTATCAATTTTAATTATCTTAACCAGCTTTATTTCATTGATTTTGTTTTTATTATTTTTGTTTTGCTTTTTATATTATATCATTCCCTTTGCTTGTTTCATGTTTTATTTGCCAGTTTTCTGGTTTTTCAAGGTAGGTGCTTACATTGATTTGAAACCTATTTCTACATAGGCTCTCAGTACCACACATTTCCTTGCAAGTCCCGTTTTAGCTATAGTATCAGACTTTTGATATATTTTTCACTTTCATTAATTTTGAAATATTTTATAATTTCCCTTTGGATATCATTTTAGACCCAATGTATTACCTAAAAACATGTTAATGTTTTTAAACATGTTTAGAGACATCCAAAGATCTTTCTGTCACTGACTTTTTACTTAATTATGTTGTTGTCCAGAGGACAAGCTTTGTGTGCTTTGAATTCTTTCAGATGTTCAGTGATTTGTTTCATCAAGTTACAGTTTATTTTGATAAATGTCCTGTTGTTAAGTGGAGTTGTCTATAAATGTTATATCAAATTATTTGATAATGTTAAACTATTTTACAGTTTTAAAATGTAAAATTAAAGGTGGTTTGTTTGGGCCTGGAGATACGGCTCAGTAGTTGAGAGCACTTGTTGCTCTTCCAGAGGACCCAGGTTTGGTTTTCTTTATTTACAAGGCAGTTCACACCCATCTGTAACTCCAGTTCTGACATCCTCTCTGACAACCCCCAGTGCACCAAGCTTGCGTGTGGTACACATACATATGCATATGCCAGGCTAACATACACAAAAGTAATAAGTAAATGAATCTTTACATATGCCTTTATGTAATATGCCTTATTTATTTATTTTTTTACCATTTAGTGTGTTTTTTTTTATATCAGTATATATTGTTTCTTTTGTGATTTTATTTTACAAAGGTTATATTATCTCCCATTCTCATGCTCATTTGTAATGTGGTCTTGATGCAAACTATGGAGTTCAGTTCCTTCCCACCTAAATAGGGGTATCCCTAAAACTTGAAATCATGTAATGATGCTATGTGGTTTGGGGGACAAGATCATAAAAGGCCACATGGGGCTCACCTGGCTGTCTCGAAATTGCTTCACCTCTAGACATTCCTTCTCAGATTGCTGTCTCCTAACCCACCTGCCAAACTTTAAGAATTTACACCAAACAGAGAGACATGTAGGTGACATCCTAGCTAAGCAAGCCCTGCCTGTGCCATTCCAGCCCAGATGTCAGATGCAGAGATGAAGAAAGAATTCATTGTAAACAAATCCTCCAGTCACAGCTTTTTGCAGCTATTGAAATCAACAACAGTCATTGAGTCCTAGCATAGCAGCTGGCTGACCTGTAATCCTTGAGCACAAGTGTGGTTCTAAGTCATGCAGTAGTAATAAGGAGATCACTCAGAATAAACATTTTATGTGGTGGTATTTTACTTGTACTGAAATGTGATTTTAATTGTATGTTAATAAATAAAGTTGCCTGGGGGTCAGAGCTATTAGAGCCATAGCAAGTGCGTGGCGGCGGTGGCGCACGCCTTTAAGGACCTGGAGGGCGGTACATACAGGCAGTGACGAGGCAGTCACATGTTTGGGTTTACAACCATTGAGAAGGCAGAACAGCTAGAGTATATAAAGACATACACACAGGAAGTAGGTCCCTTTCGGAGAGCTCTCTTGGCTGAAGAGGATCGCTGAATCAGGAAGGGTGAGGCTCTTAGCTCTGACCTCTTGGCTTTCTTCTCTGAATTGGCTCTGTGTTTCTTATTTAATAAGACAGTTGGTTATATCTACAATTTTAGTTCCTGCATTTCTGAAAGTCTTTAACCTCACTCTTATTGGGGGTTTGACTCTTGTGTTTTGAGACTTGGAGACTCTGTCATCTTGTTGCTCCACATTCTGTTAGACATGATGCCCATGTCATTCCCTTGTGTGGGCAATGTGCCTTTCATTTTGCAGGGTTAGGCATTTTACTTACCCAAGTGGGTTTAGATAGTCATGCCCTACTTCTGTCTGAGGACTCACGTATATTTATTTGTTCCTCTCTTTTTATTGTATGTTTTCAACATCCTCTCTCTTATGCTTTTAACTCTCTTAGGAGTCGATTACTCTTTTATAAATTGTGGTTGGTTATTCAGTGTCACTTTGTTCTTCAGACTAAGGTGATTCTTGGATGCTTTGTTCTTGGTGTTGGTTGCTTGGTATGTATGTATGTATGTATGTATGTATGTATGTATGTTTGTGTGTGTGTATGTATGTGTGGAGGGAGGGAGGGAGGGAGAGAGAGAGACAGAGAGAGAGAGGTGATATTGTGTTCCCCAATATATTGTGCACCTTAATAAACTTATCTGGGGTCAGAGAACAAAACAGCCGCTAGACAGACATAGAGGCCAGAAAATGGTGGCACACACACCTTTAATCCTAGCATTCCAGAGGCAGAGATCCATCTGGATCTCTGTGAGTTCAAAGCCATACTGGAAACAGCCAGGCATGGTGACTCACACCTTTAATCTTAGGAAGTGATGGCAGGAAGCAGAAAAGTATATAAGGTGTGAGGACCAGGAACTAAGCTGGTTAAGCTTTTAGGCTTTTAGCAGCAATTCAGCTGAGATTCATTCCGAATTAGGACTCAGAGGCTTCCAGTTTGAGGAAACAGGATCAGCTGAGAAGTTGGCGAGATGAGGTTAGCTGTGGCTGGTTCTGTTTCTCTATCTTTCAACGTTCACCCCAATACCTGGCTCCGGGTTTGTTTTTATTAATAAGACCTTTTAAGATTCATGCTACATATTTCTATAAATATGTATTTAGTTCATAGCTGCCCATACCTAAAAGCTATTGACACAATATCAGAAAGAGTTTAGAGGCTCCAAATCTTCTTAGAGAATTCCTGGGAAACTTCCTGGGCTTTGGGGGTTAAATACCTTTCTTTCACTCTGTGGTCTGATGGCAGCAGAGGGTTAGTGACTTTGATTTCTGCTTTGGTCCTTAGGTAGCTTCTGCATGACCCACGTTGGCATCAGTTTTTCTGGGCACGTGGACATGTGGCCATCTCCTTTCATCAGGTCTCACCCGCCTTTTGTCTTCTGGGTTCCTTGTGGTTTTTTTTTTTTTTTTTTTGGTTTTTCGAGACAGGGTTTCTCTGTGTAGCTTTGCGCCTTTCCTGGGACTCACTTGGTAGCTCAGGCTGGCCTCGAACTCACAGAGATCCGCCTGGCTCTGCCTCCCAAGTGCTGGGATTAAAGGCGTGCGCCACCACCGCCCGGCCCTTGTGGTTTTATTAGGAAACCACTGCTTAACTTTCCAGGGCTCTCAGAATTTTTTTTTTTTTTAAAGATTTATTTATTTATTATGTATACAGAAGAGGGCACCAGATCCAATTACAGATGGTTGTGAGCCACCATGTGGTTGCTGGGAATTGAACTCAGGACCTTTGGAAGAGCAGTCAGTGCTCTTAACCTCTGAGCCATCTCTCCAGCCCCGGCTCTCAGAATTTAGGAAGCACAGGTTGTTAGGAAGCTTGGTTTGCAATTTCAGCCCATGGTGGATGGCTCAGAGATCTCATATAATTTCATAGGCCTCTGCAGGTTTGGGTTTTCTGTGCCAGTTACTTATTTCTTAGGCTGCTTGTACCAAAGGTGGGGTACACTTCTTATATGTCTTTTAATTTTGTGTCTTTTCATCTATCCCTGCATCTCAGTATCTGAAAATCAAAACATTTGCAAATTACATTAATAAGAAAATGAGAATCGGACTTCAGATTTGTGCCATGTCAGAAAAGTACTTAGTAAAATTTACAGAGGTATCTTTAGAAAGATGTTGCTTGTGACCCTCCCATTTTCTTTTATCTAAAAATGTTTAGAATGATTTATGGTAATTAAAGTAGTCACAACTTTATCCAGTAGTAAAAGAGCCATTTAAAACATATTTACTTAGGCAAATAAACTAGAATGTTAGTATTTTTTTTTTTCCTGTCTGGTTATTGACTTGAGACACCATAAAATCTCTTTTCCAGAGCAGCATCTCAGACATGTGGAAAAAGATGTTCTGATCCCAAAAATAATGAGAGAAAAGGCCAGAGAGAGGTGTTCTGAACAAGTTGAAGGTAAGATTCATCTATTCATATAAAGATCAAACTCATTTGTAATAATAGGATGTGAATTTAATCCTTTGCCTCACAGTCAAGCAGTCTGAATTAATATGTATGAGCTGCTCCTCACACTTCCGCCAGATACTAGCATTCCCGCTCTCAGACTTGCAGTCAGTGTGCAGTTCATTTACAATTTAAAAGCATTCCTCTGATAGGAGCAAAAATCGTCCTTCCCAGAGTATATTTACAGAGGAAAGCTTGATGTGAGTGTTCTGAAGAGAGAGGGAAAGAAGAGACTCAAGTGTGATTTGGGCCTCGGGTGCCTCTGGAGCCTGTTCTCGTGTAGCACACACAGGCTCACACAGCAATGGTTTCCTTAGGGCCAGTCTTGCTTGAACTCGCTTTGTGTGTGCTCTGCTTTGTCCTGTGTTTTAAAGTGGAAGTTACTTATTTAAATCATGTAGGGGTACCCACACATGCATATCTTTGAAAATGTATCTTATAGTACCATTCCTATGTATCGTAATTTTAGAAATATTGTTGATTGATATGTAACATTCTTGTAAAAACACAAAGTGAGAGTGATAACTAAAAACTGGGGCCGTCATAGGTCTGTAGTTGCTGGGCTATTTGGAAAGCTATTTGGAACTTTACTGAAGCTATATCTTTAAAAATTATAGACCTCTTGGAATGGCAATCAAAAAAAGAAAGGCAGTAAAATTTTGCTAATGGGGCTGGGGAGATGGCTCAGTGGTTAAGAGCACTGGCTGCTCTTGTAGAGAGAGAGGACCCAGGGTGTCCTAGCACCCACACGGCTGCTCACAGTCTGTAACTGCAGTTCCATCTGCTATTCCCTTTTGTTTCATTGGACACCAGAAACACACTCCATGCACAGATGTATGTATAGACAAAACAGTCATAATATATAAAATAAAAGTAAACAAAGCCTTATTTATTTATTTATTTATTTATTTATTTATTTATTTATTTATTTACTTACTTACTTACTTACTTACTATTTTGTGCTGAGACCGGCTATTTTCCCGCTCCCCACCCCAGCTCCCTTTCCCCATAGTCACCTTTGTCCAAGCACAACCGTAATTTTTAGTGAGAGAATTGCACCACAGATAACTGCAAGTTTCAGGTTGGGCCAACTAGTTTTGTGACTGTCAAGAAAGGTAACATGCTTTTTCCTCTTTCTCCTTCAACTCTTGAGTTGACTTCTGGAATACAGTGGAGGCAATAAAATAGGAATAGTTCCTATGGTGTCATTGTGTTGTTGGCATTGTGTGACTTATGTGAATATTATATTTGAAATCCTCTATCAATTAGTGATTGAAAAGTCATTCTGTGATATTACTCTTGCTTTCATTGGAAACTGGTTGTTTAATCAGGGCACCTTCCTTCAACTCCCCTACCCCAGGTGTCAGGAGAAATTAGCCCATTGGCACCTGCAGGGTTCAGGGCACATCTGGCATTGGCAGGTGTCACACTAATAATCTCAAGAGGCGGTTTTCCACTTGCCTCATGGGATTTTTGAAAACACAATCTTCTTATTCAGGGGAGGCAGGGGGAATCTTGAAAGTAAAATAAAGTTATCCGGGTAGAACTTTGCACTACTAGGGAAATCTGTCACTAGACTCTCCAATCCGGAGTGGTAAACACAAGTGCATCTTTTCTGTTTTGGAACCCATTACCATGATAACTTGAGTGCGAGAAAGCAAGCTAACTCAGTTACTGTACTGGTTAACTTGTAAGATTCGGATGAAAATGCAGGGTTACTGTGTGATTCTGGTTTCAGCACTGTGCTTTTAGAAAGTGATGCTCTTTTGTTTTCTGAGATGAAAGAGTAGAATATAAAATATTTGTGCTTTACAATGACCACATTATAATGGCAGAAAATAAGTGATGCGGTTTCAAGTTTTCTCAAGAATTAAGTTATTTAGCATGTTAAGATTTTGGTTTTAAAAATGTACAGTAATTTGACTAGTAGAAGCATCTTGGTGGTTGATGAGATGGCTTAGTGCTAAAGACATTTGCCACCAAGCCTGAAGACCGGAATTCCACTCTAGGTCCCACAAGTTGTCCTCTGTCCCCCCCAAAGCACACCTTGACACATATACCCACACCCACACAAAGCATACAAATGCACAATAAATGAGTAAATAAATATAAAAACATGTATTATAGCATCTCAGAATTTGAGATTCATTTGGATTATTTTAGTCATTTTCCATTAGTAGAAAGTATGCTATATTTATGAATATTTGGATATTGACTTTTTTTTTTAAAGACTGTTCCTAAATAGTGCTTAGAACGTAATCTTATTTATTGCCGCACAATAGCCCGAGTCTCCGTTTGCCCCGTGACAGGAGTGTGTATTAGTGTTAGTCCCGCAGTTGGGGCTGTGCTGAAGTAGAATAGAACAGTAAGTAAGTCATAGTTCAGAGCCGTTTATGTACTGTTCATATTCTACTTTATTAAGTATTATTTAATACATCTACAGGATTTCACTTAGGAGCATTATGTATGCTGATTGTATGCTTCCTAGATAAAGATATAGGAATTTTAATAAGCGATCTGACTTTCTGCTGAATGTCTGAACATTGCTATGTAGGAAAGCTTTTCTGTTTACTTTTTTTTCCATGTCCTTTCAACCCTGCTGGTTGTAAGAACTGGGTCAGACTGCCAGCAGCTTAGGTTTGTGAAGGAGCTAGATGGAAGCTTTTCTAGGGATGGAGAGAGATGAAATCACTTTCAGTGAATGAGGTATGCCTTGTTATAGTCTCCAGCGGCAGTTATTGACAGCTACACTTCCTATTAACAGGGAGCATTTAACTAAGAGTTTGGCTGTTGGATCTTTGGACTTGATCTAATTTGCTAGCATTAATTAGTTTCTTTTGAGCACAGACACTTGGTACTCACAGCTATAGATTTGGAGGGCTAATTAGGGTAGAAAATTGAACAGAATGGGGTAAGGCATTAACCTTCCACCATTACCAGCTGGGGCACTGATAAAGACCACGGAGTCCAAATGGTCGCTATTGATGTGAAGAGTACCCTAATGAATATCAGTTTCAGCCAGGTTGCTGTGTTCTTACTAGTGCTCTCTCCATTAGGATTTTTAACCAGCCTCTACAGCATCTTTGTTATCCGTACACTATTGGGTTTTACCTTACCCCCATTTAGTTTAAGGTGCACATTTCATCTGAGGTTAGAATAATAAAACTGCCTTTAAGCAGTAGGTAATGTTTAAAATCTTTCACCATTTCATTTCCAAGTAATAAAATTTAACTTTAATATACAATTATGTGATTCTGTACATCTCCTAAATGCTGAGATTAAATGTGTGTGTTGCCATGCCTGGCTGTAAATACCTGTAATCCCAGTACTTGGGATATGCAGGCTGGGGTGTCCAGTCTTTGAGATTAACCTGTGCTATAGAGTGAACCTTGTCTGCCGTGTGTGTGTGTGTGTGTGTGTGTGTGTGTGTGTGTGTGTGTGTGTGTGTGTATGCGTGTGCACGTGCATGCATTTTATACATATATAAAATAAACACAAGCATGTGTTTCTTTTTTGACTAGAAATGTACTGTTTACCATCTTTTGGAACTTTGATTTGATTATGTAAGGGGAGTATATATAGAGGCTAGATACATAGAGAGTTCTGATCTTACTTGGGTAAACTTTGACAAGTTTGTAAAATTTTTATGTCAAAAGAAAACTCAGCTTTATATCAGTCCTTTTCTGCCAGTAGTGTTTGTGTCCATGAGTAAAGCCGCTCGAACAAATTACCAAAGTCTGCAAGCCGACTTCTCCTCACTGAGCACACAGGATGGCACTGATGGGAGACTCCAGAGGGGCTGAATTTCTAGGATCCACCCCCCCCACACCAAGCAGAAGCCCCTCACTACAGCTGTGATGAGGGCCACAATACTTTGATTCATGGTTCTAGGAATTGCTAACTTTGTATTAAAGGGATGGGTTAAATTCCTCGTTATGTTTCTTGGCTTTTTCCAGTGCACAGTTGATTTTTGATATAAATCTGCTATGTTGTGTCATGATGTTTGTTTTTTAAAAAAGTAAAACTTTCCTTTTTATCATCAGAATAAAGTGTTTTGTTATCAGGAGTGGCCTAGAATGCTCCTTAGCCTAGCCTGGGATCTCCGTTTACCTTATTTTAGCCTGTGTTTGTGGTGTAGTCCTCTTGATCTTTTGACCAGAAAGTGGAGGTGCTGAAAGGACTAAATGTAAGGCAACAAGAAGTCTGACTTGTTGGTGTCCTTGGAACAGTATAGAGCTGACGTTAAGTAGCGGAGAGGCTTGATAAAGTGACTGCCTTCTTCTGTCATCCACATGCAGCTGGAATACATTGCTTTTTGCCAAACTCTCATGATGTGTGTGAGTAGACCAAAAAAAAAAAATCCAAGTAGGAGCATGGGAGATGTTCTTTAGGAAATTTGCAAAGGAGCATTGAAACAAGACTGCATGTGATTAAACGCCTCTGCCCAACTGCATTGCTTGAAGCTACCCACACCTTTTCTTTCACTTGTGGTTTGAATTACACCTTGTCTTTGCCATTTGCATCAGTTTGCCGATCTTAACTGACACTGAAGTGGAGCCATAACACAGCTTCAGACTGGCTTGGATGTATTGAGAATGTCGAATGTCAAATTGCCAGTACAATGAGTATCTTTTATGTATATAACAATGCTGTTCAAGAGTTACAGATAGATATAGAGTCCAGCTGATGCTCATGCCCTTACACACTGGACTGTATTAGGGTTCCTACAGCCACTCCTGGATTCAGTGATTGCTGTAAGGACTCAGCATGTAGTCAGGATCATGAAAATTACTTCCAAGAATCATCTCCCAGTAGAGTCACTTACCATGGTCTTAGCTTTGCCAGTGTGGGATTGTGACAATACAGGCTAGGTGTTATCTATTGGGGAAGTTTATTAGAGACTTGATCCATAGATATGAATTTTTACTGGTTGTTGGGTCTGTGGGCAACTTCTGCCTGACAGGTACCGTGATGTCAGATTCCTAGAAGAAAAGCAGTTGTTCAGCATAAACCATATTGTTTGCACAAACAACTCGAGCTCAGTAACCACTCTGATCAATTGCATAGTGATGAAAACATTCATCCAAGTGCTTAGATGCCAGCTAAGAGCCAGCCTTGACAGCGAGCCTCTTCAGGGACAGCTGCAGTATCAGGTATGCTCTGTTACCTCTTTTCTGTGAATGGTCATAATAAAAGTTAATTAGCAATATTTTTCCTTTCTTATGAGGCTTAATTTTATACAAGTGAATTAATTTTTACACTAACTGAAAGGAGATATGGTGGTCATTGTTCATTGATCTAGTTGTTGCATTTATAAACTCAGGCTTCTACTGTCAGACTTAGGCTTATTGTGATTGCCCTGTGTAATTAGACATAAATATCCTTGAATATTGTGATTTCAGAAGTAAATGAAACCTTTTGCTTTTAATATTTAAATGAGAATATTAACAAGGGACTTTGTCTAAGCAGCTGAACTTAATTCTTTGTTTACTTGTTTATTTCTGTATTTACATGGTGTATACATGTCTATGAAGGGTTATGTGCATGGAGGCCAGAAATGGAGGTGGCTTCAACCCTGTTTTCTGATATATGGTTTCTTATTGCATCTGGAACTCACCAATTGGGTAAGACTAGTTGGTCCCAAGCACCAGTGACCCTCCTGTTTGTCTCCCCAGTGCTAGGATTAATGCCATGTGGCATCACACCTGGCCTTTTAATGTCAGTGTTAGGAATCCAAACTCAGGTCTTGATGCTTGCACAGCAAGCTCTTTACTGACTGTGCTGCCTCCCAGCTGTGAACATAATATTTTAAAACAACTGGTGTGTGCAGCTAATCCTTGAAGATATATTTCATTGTGGAAAGTCTGCATTTGAACTCAAAAGCAAAGAAATGCATGCCTTAAGATTTAACAGTCTTGTTAAAATGAATAAACATCATTATAAAATATGACTTGGCTTTTATGCCACTATTTCATTAGCAAGTTTTTATTATCCTCGTATTCCTAAACATCAGCTTTTAATTATTTTCTTGTAATAGACTTAAATCCTTTCATCTTAGGAGAAATTAATCCAAAATTAGTTATAGTCTTTAAACAGTACTGTGCCCTTGTATTTAAAATCTGTTAAAGATCACACTTTGCTTAAGCTACCTGATGATCCTCCTGCAGTGATTGCTTTCTTTCTAGGGAGCCAGAGCCTGACACTTGTAAATTTTGTATTTTGACTGAAGTGTAGTATAATAGAAATCTTGTCTGTTCAAAATGTTACAGAGGCCATTTGGTTTCCACAAAATCCTAGAATGTATTGCCTAGTACAAAGAGAACCACTTGAAATCATCCTTTTGTGTGGAGTCCTTAAACCATAGTGCCTGAAGTGAATAGAAGTGTCTCACTGTCCGATTGGTTGTGTTGCTCTTAGAGTCAGTGTGTGGAAGTGGGTTGTATCATTTGTACAATCTGCCTTTAAAATGGGAAATTACAGATTGCAGTTGTAGCCCAGTAATCTCCTTCTAGTTTATTTTTGTGGGTTTTTTTTTTTTTGGTAGGGGATTTTGACTTATAGAATAAATCTAAATCTAAGTCCCACAGCTGAGTGGCTCCTGCTGTGTGGAGCTGAGCCTCAGTTCTCAGGGTGTTGAGAGAGAAGGAGTGTGAGTGCAAGACCCTTGGGGGCTGTCTTGAAATTTCAGGTCCAGCCTGAGCTGTGTATGTACTGCGATCCTGATCCCCAAACACGATGTTACTTCTTTTCTTGTGTTGAAAATGAAAACCTGTTACTTTCTTTAATTGTATCATGTATGCACAAATCATAAGGCTATCTCTTGATGAATTAGGACAGTGACTATGCCAGTATAATCACCATTGAGGCCATGAAATAGACATTATCAGAAGCCAGCCTTTCCCTTTCCTTCTCCCCTATTCAGCATTAGCAAAAACAGAAACGAGAGGCAGTCAAACAAGAGAGACAGGTGACTCCATAGTGAACTTGATGGGGTCGCTGAAACTGGAAAAGCACCAAATGGATAAAAAAGAAAAAAGACTCTTTAATCTTGCTAAGAAAGTTTGAAGAGGCAAGGACAGGGGTTGATGTAACTGCAGACCCTGAAAAGTGTGTGTGTGTGTGTGTAGAGTAGATTAAGCTGTCTGCTTAAATGAGACAAAAAATCTTTACAGAAACTAAACAGCTCAAAATCTTTCTGTGTCATACTGTCCACAGCAGTTACAATACAATCAAAAGAATTCAGTACACCCAGACACAGGAAGCAGGGACACATTCTCAAGTGCACTTAATGAAAGCAGGTAACTTCAAGAGAACTTGGATGCTGAAATTAGCAGACAAGAGTCTTAAAACAGCAGTTGTAATGAAGAATAGAAAACAGAACATTCTTGCAACAAATAAAGTAGGAAATCTTAATCAGAAAATTTAAAACAGTAAAAAATGGGCATGCTAAAACTGAAAAATACCTCATGTGAAAACCTCAGAATGGAAATTACAGGAAACATGACCCTAAAGCTCATTAGAAATATTTAATCTAAAAAACAGACGACAAATGAGATTTAAAAAATGAAGCAAACCTTAGAACTTGTAGCACATAGGGTAAGGCCAAGCTCCATGTGACCCCAGGGGCACACTTGCTCCACGGGCTGTAGCTAAGATCCACCCAGGACCAGGAGGGGGAAAGGTCACAGATCCAAAAGCCAAGGCCGTAGTGTATCCTAGATATTCCTAACAGCTACAGATAGCAAGGAGCCTAGGTTTCTTTCAGAGGGAGAAAGAGTTGGCTAATTGTAATGCCCCTGTGGAGTAGGCCACTGCTTAGTAGAGAACTGCTGTTGCCCACAATGGCAGAGATGACTTTCAGAGACATCTTGCTGAGTGAAATGCACATCCTTTATAAACAGTGTGGTCCAGGACAGGCAGTGTTCTGTTCGTATGGCAGAATTAATCGATGGGAGTAGGGTAGGTACTGATTGGAAAGGAACACTGAGGGATTTTTCCTATAGTGATCTCAATGTTGTCTTGTTGCTGATTGGTATTGAACAGGCTTTTGTCTCACCAAGTAGTGTATATACTTAAGATCTATTCATTTCATTAACTAGATAGTGTTCACGTCAGCACTGACTAGTTAAAAGATGAAAAGTATTTAACTATTCACACATGGTGAGAGTTTTGTGGGTAGGAAAATGTAATGAATAGTGTTGGCAAGATTTTGAGAAATGTGTTTACACTGTAAAGAACTGTTACACTGTCAGTACAGTGTTATGAAAAGAATAAAATTTCACAAATGTACTCATCCCCCAGCCTAGTAGTTTTTCTAATAGAATTTTATCTTTGTTGATAATGTGCCGTAAAATATTCATGAAGATATCTAACATATCCTCATGTATAAGATTACTGCTAAAAGCATAGCTGTCAGGCTTCTACCTGTTGTGTGCTTTATAGGGTAGGAGTTTTGCATACAGTAAGTGCATACTAAGTGTCATTGGTTTATGGGGAGGCCAGTGGTAGCAGTAAGTTTTCATTCAGGAACTGGCACATGACTGCACTGACGGTGAAATCTGCCCTGCTGTTGACTCTACATGAAGCCCTGCTGCTCATGTATTCTTCATGCTACACACCTGCAGTGGTGATCACATGACTTTTGAAGCCAGAGACATACAGACTCTTCTCTGAAAAGTTCCTAACCATAGGTTGATCAAATTTTAAAAATTTTTAAGAGTGCAGGAAGGGTTTACTAAAATAACTAGTAGTGAACATATATCATGCACACAGCTATGTGCATAATATAAATCTCTACGTAAATATGGTTGAAAGAGATTTAGTCCTTTATTCTTCTGGAGTGTGCAGGAGATATAGCACACGGTGTGGCAAGAGATGGTTGTCAGATAAATATTTATAATTGTGATAAATGCTATAAAAAATAATGTCATGAGGAAACTTTAGTAGTTATTTCTAAGTGCTGGTAACACTGTGTAAGTTTTCTAAATTTTCTAGCAGTGTTTTTACATTTATCAATCTTTTACTGGAAACAGGTAATAAAGACTGAATAGACAAGTAAATTTTTTAATTTCTTAATTAAAAAATATGGCCGGGTGGTGGTGGCACACGCCTTTAACCTCAGCATTTGAGAGGCAAAGGCAGGCGGACCTCTGTGACTTTGAGACCAGCCTGGTCTCCAAAGTGAGTTCTAGGACTTCAAGGCTGTTACACAGAGAAACCTGGTCTTGAAAAGCCAAAAAATAAAAATAAATAAATAAAAAATATAATGTTGCTTTTAATTCATGGAATTAAATTTATTTCATAGAATTTGAAAAACATGAGGTACGTGTGTGTGTGTGTGTGTGTGTGTGTGTGTGTGTGCACGCACACGTGCATGCATGTTTAGGTATGTGTGCATCTGGAGATCAGGCAGTGTTAGGTACCCCTCAGTTATTCCCCTCATTTTTTGATATATTCTCTCACTGAACCTGGAGTTCACTGATATGGTCAGCTGTCTGGACCCACTTCAACCATTTTCCCAGTGCACAGCTGTATCAAGCTTTTTACAAGGTGTTGAGGATTAGACTGCTCCTCATGCTTATGCAGAAGGCACTGTACTGAGTGAGTCATCTCTTCAGTCCCCCTGAACTACGTTTCATAGCACTAAAAAATACATTTCTTGAATGCCTAGAACCTGTCCAATGTAGTGAGAAATGCCATAAAAGTAAAACGTGAAATTGGCTTTTGAATATGTCATGGTCAGGTCGATTAAATAGAAGCCACATACCTACCTAGAACTACATACACTACATGAAACAACTTATAATAGAATACTTAGATATTAGTTTATGGGGAATAAAAGCCAGAGCAGATCTGACTTAAGCAGGGTCTGAGTAGAAGTATTGCCTGGACCTTAAGTATTTCTAGTGGTTTGGGTAAGTATGGGGAAGTTGGAAAATAACATTTCAGACTGCAGATTCTGGCACTGCAGAGGCAGGCGTGGACATGCTTTCTCTAGGTGTCAGCAGAAATGTGCTTAGAGCAGCAGTGAATTGTGGGAAAACGTATAAATGAAGACCAAAGGAAAGACTGACTTCAGAAGACTGCAAAAACTTGAAGTTGATTTTTTTTTTTTTGAGACAGGGTTTCTCTGTAGATTTGGCTGGCTGCCCTGGAACTTACTCTGTTGACCAGGCTGGCCTTGAACTCAGAGATCTACCTGCCTCTGCCTCCTGAGTGCTGGGACTAAAGGTGTGTGCCACTACAGCCCAGCATTTTTTTTTTTTTTTAAATACAAATAGAGTTGGTTCTAAAGACATGGTCTTGTTATGTAGCCTAGGGAAGCCTTGAACCAGAGTCCTCCTGACTCAGCTTCCCAAGTGCTTGGATTACAGGTACTTACCACTGAGACTGACTTTACAAATAAGCTGAAACAAGATTGATTTTACAGCAGAATATTGAACATTGATAACATTTCTTTACATTTTGGCTGTGTGCATTCTTTAAAGCTAGATTTTGTTGATTAGTTGTGGCCAGTAGTGATGTTTGTTTGCCAGGGCTGTGGTTCATTCTTTTCTTGGGTGGAAATTGTTGGGCTGCTGTGATAGGATGTCATCAGCTGCAAGGTGGCGTTGACTGTGGTGTGGCCTTGGATTTTTATAGCTGTTCTAGGTGTGCATTGCTCTTCATCTTTTCCAAAGAGATGCTCTGTCAGATCTATTGGATTTTTAAATGAAGTGTTTTACGTCTCTGAATTCTAAGAAGCCTTCTTGGCTTAAGAATTGCTAAATAACATTAGCATACCACAGTAGTCCTTTGTCCTGTTATCACTTTGTGAGTTTAAGTTACTAGCACTGCTGCAATTCTGAATGTTGAATGGGTGTGAATTGTCCCTTTGGCTGGTGTAGTCATAAGCTACCCACCCAGGAGGTGCTCAGGCGTCTTCTCAAGTGTGCAGACTAGCATAGCAATGCAGTGCTGTACTCAAGTGTCCCTTTAACAATGGCCCCAAAGTGCAAGAGTGCTGCTGTAGGGAAGGCGTCAAGCCTCACTTTTGGAAGGCACGTTAACTCTGGTACTGTAGAGCAACACTCAGGACGTTATAGAAGGAGACATAGCATCTCATAGGTTTTGATTCTAGCCATAGTTGTAGGCATCCATGAGTGTCTTGGAACTTGTCTCCCATGGATAAAAGAGGGGTTAGACTATTCTTTTAAGTTATGGACAGTTGATTTCTATGAACGTAATCTAAAAATCTATACTGCCATGCTACCCTTCCTGATTAACATTAGTTTTAATCTGCATTTTAGCACCTGTGTGTAAAGTGAACAAATGAATAGTCTTTGTAGGTTGAACTTTTTCATCCCTTTGATGCTTTACCATAACCTTTGAACTTCAGTTTTAATGACAGTTGTGCTAAAAAAACAATGAATTAACTCTGAACCCCTCTTATAGATGTCTTTCCTCGGTTCAACTATTTGTACTAGCAAAGGCCAAGAAAATCTGATGTGACTTGATTAAAGTAGACCCTATCTTCCTACAGAATTTCTCGCTTACCACACACAGGGTCAACTTTCTCTTGACATTGTGAACTTCATGTGTTTATTACAGAGAATTTCCCTGGTTCAGTTCCTTCCTCACATGTCTCTAGTGTGATATTGCCTAAGACCCAAACCTTGTCTAGAATTAAAGTGACGCACAGAGTCTTCATTGTTTTTTTCAGTGTACTTTATGCAAAAGGTAGCCTCAGATAAAACTAGGTTAATCCAAAGAACACTATTTGAAACTAGTTCTTTGGAAAAGTGCACCTTCAATGGATCAGCAAGAAGAGCTTTATTCCAATTCAGTACAAACTCATGTGGGCATAGCTGTGCCTTGGCTATTTATTTATTTCTTTGTTTCTTTCCTTTTAAATCACTCATATGGACTGAACAAGCTGGCTTAGAAAAGTTAGTGCTACATTGGGAATCTGAAGCCCTCTTTCAGAGAACTTAGACAGTCACTACAGACTGAATTGTGTCAGTATATGACACAAACTGAAATTGAAGGTAGTTGTGCCTTATTCGTAGTTTGGCACATCACCTCGCAGGCATACTTTGTGTTTAGTGTATAAGACTAAAATTTTTGGAAATTATTGTCTGATCACATTGAGAGTCTCAGTAATCATACTTTTGATGAGGTTGTAAAAACATGACCCATTCCTTTCTTTGTAATATGGCCGTAAGGAACTGGACTATGGCCCACTACACGTGATTGAGTTATAATTCATTTCATTAATGCCCATGATTTTCAGATCTCTTCAATCAATAGCTCAAGTTGAGGACATCATGTAATTTTTTCCATGCTATATTTCCTTCCCACATCTTTCCTGATGACATGAGTTCAGATGGTGAGCTGCAACTCGTCATGTCCATACAGTAGGACTTACTCTGTCTTCATGATCTTACATATGCAGGTTAGATCATCAGCCTCATCCTTCACTGTACATAGACTTACGTGGAAATTCAAAGCAGCTACAGCAACAAAAACCGTCAGTGTATATACAAGCATCTTTCCACACCAAGAGGAAGATGCCAAGGTGATGTGAGTGAGGAACAATAAAGCAGTGGTTGAAAGGAACCATTTTATTGATTTCTCCATAAAGCGGCCTGGAGAAGCAAATTGCATGGCATCCTGGTCTTCAGGTTACCCAGTTTCACTGCTACTGCTGTCTACACACAGGACAGCTTTTGGTTGTGACTGTTCTGTTAGTTTTGTTGTAGGTAGAGTTGCTAGATTTTTGGAGTTAGACTGTCCCTTATTTCATCATGGAGGTTGAGTTACAGATCATCTAGGCCAGCCTTTAAGTTCTTTAGTAAGTGAGCTGGCTAAAGATACTCTTACAACCATGAACCTTTTATCTTAGAAATTGTATGTTTACTCTTTTATTAGCCTCATAGCACATAAACTTCACATTCTTCAGCCAAGTCTCACCTGTGTTTTATCAGTTTGTTCTTTGATTTACCAGGTTTTATCTATGGTGATATTTTATTTGTGCTGAAATGTGATTTTATTTGTATGTTAATAAATAAAGTTGCCTGGGGATCAGAGCTAAAAGCGAGCCATTTAGCAGAAGTCCAGCGGTAGTGGCACATACCCTTAATCCGATCACATGGCAGGCAGAGTCTCTGTGTGGTCAAGGACACAGCCAAGCGTGGTGACCCGAACCTTTAATCCCAGTACCAACCATAGAGACCTGGAGGTCTATATAGACAGGCAGTGACGAGGAAGTCATGTGGTTGGGTTTAGAGCCAATGAGAAGGCAGAACAGAAAGGCAGTAAAAAGACAGTCACACAGGAAGAAAGTCTCTCTCTGGGGAAGTGACAGCAGCGGGTGGTAAGCTAAAGGCTCTTTCTTCACTAGTGCTCTGATCTCTTGGGCTTTTAGCTCTGTATTTGGCTCTGTGTTTCTTATTTAATCTGACCATTTAGAATTTCGTCTACATTTGGCACCCATGTGGCAAGAATTCATTAAAAACCATTGGTGGTTATGGGCTCCGGTTTGGTCAGGGCTTTCAGGCCCCAGCTCGGCCAGAAGCTACCAGTTCAGCTGCACGCAGTCAGAGCTGCACTTGACCGTAGCTACAAGTGGTTACCCACAACTGGAGCTGCCTGTGGCCAGATCGTCAACTCACGTGGTTGGTGCCAGAGCTCAGGCCCAAATCTGCTCAAGCTGGAGCATGTGGCACTTAGCTTTTTTCTCTTCTCTTGGTAGATAGTAGGTGCTTGCTTGCTTGCTTTCTCTTTGTGTCGTCCTCCCCCCCCCCCCCCCCCCCCCCCCCCCCCCCCCCCCGCATGCAACCAAGCTAGGTAGCTGTTTTTGAAATTCCCTTGGACTTCTACTGTTCTATGAAGACTTGTTAAAGTCAATTAAGATATCAGCTATTTTAAAGGGAGAAACTACTTAAAAGAGAAAATTTTTTCCACATTAAAAAAAAATGGGTAATATCTGTACAATAGAAGCAAATTGGTCTTTGTTTGATAAAACATTAGGCAGTCTGAAAATGGAACAATTACATGAGAGGATTAATGTTGATGGGATGTATGTAACAACATTTATGCATATTATTTAGTTTACCTTATCCTTATTTTTACAATTTAAAAAGATAGTTTAAGTGTCAGGAGAAAAACTTTAGCAAAACCTGTTAAAATGAGTTATAGAGAGAAATTCAGATTCAGACAGAAGAATTTAAGGGTGACATTATTTCAGGATTGGATTATAAGGTTACAGAAAGAAAGCCTGTTTTCAAACAATCAAACTTTATTTATCCGGTAAACGTACAGCAGCTACCTGGTTAAGTGCAGGCCCAAACTAATTGGACTCCAGTTGAAATGTTAGAGTTAAGATCTTAAGTTTAAGGATTCAGTAGTATCTTATGGCATGCATTCCCCATTTGTAAAGCAAATATTAAACTAATGGTCAACTTGTAATAGGATTATCCCTCAAGACTGGAAAGAACTGGTAGCCACTGTCCTGGAACCCGGAGCACAACTGCAGTGGCAGATGTGGTACCAAGATGAGGCTATGACCATAGAAAGTCAATGGAGGGCTAGACGTGTGGAAATTTCCCAGGATCAGCTTCTTGGAGAAGGCCAATATGCTGAAATACAAAGACAATGTTTATATGATAACCAAACCCTAATTCTATGTCGAATGGCAGCCATGAATGCATGGGACAGAATTGAGGAAGCAGGAAAGAAAATTGAGTCATTCACAAAAGATATACAGGGCCCGAAAGAATCCTTCATGGATTTCTTAAAAAGACTGTCTTCAGCAGTAAATAGAATGGTCCCGAATTCAGAAGCTAGCCAGATAATAATCGAATCTTTGGCTTTTGAGAATGCAAATGCAGCATGCAAGAGAATAATCAGGCCATTAAAGGCAAGATCTGCACCCTTGGAGGATTGGGATCAAGACACAATTAATGTTGAGTTCTCATGGCCATGATGATATGTGGATAGGAGAAACAATTTTAAGGTTTGAGGAATGTCAGATGTTTTGGATGTGGAAAGCAAGGTCATTTGAAAAGGGACTGTAAACGGCATTCCTAGAAACAGTGTTTCTTCAAGTAACAATGGCAACAGAATGCCCCTTCCTTCTGGAGTATGCAGAAGGTGTGGTAAGGGTAAACATTGGACCAATGAATGTAGATTAACAAGGGAAAGACAAGGTAATCCTTTGTCTCTGCCCTCGGGAAACTCCCAGAGGGGCCTCAGGCAGGCCCCCACAGCAAATCCAGTTCAGACCTTTCCTGCCATCATAGAAGAAACTCCTACTCAGAGCAATTAAATAACCAAATACCTATTGTAATAAACCAGGCTGCTCGGAGTGATAGAACAGTTGAGGCAGAGAGAATAGAAAATTCAGGAGAAACCATAAAGCAAATTTTTTTGGCAAACTTCTATAACTGAACAAAGACCAAAATTAACAATAAGAATAAATGATGTTTTGTTTTCTGGTCTAGTAGACACAGGTGCTGAATAGACCATAATTGCACAAGAATTTTGGCATCCAGCTTGACTTCTTCAGGAGGTAAACGTTCAGCTGTTAGGGATTGGAACATTATCTCAAGTGAAACAGAGTGCAAGATGACTTGAATGTATATAGGTCCAGAAGGACAGAGAGGAAAATTAAAGCCATATGTGGCTAAAATAGCTATGAATTTATGGGGACAAGATCTGTTAAAAAAAAATGGAATACTCAGATTAATATCCCTCCAACCTCAGAAACAAATCATAAACTAACACATGTTTCTGAGAGAAATATCAGAAGGTATTATTGTAATGAGTGGTTACCAGCCATCCAGATTGTACAAGGACAGGGCACAACAACTGATGATTTTCCAAAGACCCCCAACAGCTCTATCTTTAAAATGGTTAACAGACAAGCCTGTATGGGTTCAGCAATGGCCTTTAACAACAGAGAAATTTCAGGCTTTAGAAGAGCTGGTACAAGAGCAGTTAAATGCTCGGCATATTGAAGATTCAACCAGCCCTTGGAATTCTCCTGTATTTGTTATTAAAAAGAAATCTGGCAAATGGAGAATGGTAACAGACCTTAGAGCAATTAACAAAGTAATTTAGCCAATGGGCTCTCTACAGTCCGGAATTCCTTTGCCTACTTTGTTTGATATTTTATTTGTATTAAAATGTTATTTGTATGTTAATAAATAAAGTTGCCCGGGGGTCAGAGCTATTAGCAAGCCATAGGAAAGCAGGGCAGTGGTGGCGTACGCTTGTAATTCCAGCACTTGGTAGGCAGAGCTGGGTAAGTCTCTGTGTGTTCAGGGATACAGCCATTATTGGATACACATGCCTTTAATCTTAATACCAATCATGGAAAACCTGGAGGCCTATACAGACAGGCCGTGAGGAGGCGGTCATGTGGTTGGGTTTACAACCAATGAGAAGGCAGGACAGGAACTCTATATAAAGATTTTTAACACAGGGGTAGCTCTGGTTTGGAGAGGTAGGACCATCGCAGGAGGAAGGGTAAGGTTTTAGCTCTTAGCTCTGACCTCTTGGCTTTCTTCTTTGCATTGGTTCTGTGTTTCTTATTTAATAAGAAGGTTGGATACATCTACAAATGGCGTCCAACGTTGGTGGCAAGAGTTTCCACCTAAAAACTGAGAAAAATGATTCTAAAACGGAGCTAAAAACAGTTCCTAATTGTCTCTCTCAAATGAGCAGCAGCTGCCAGTTTGAGCTACTGGTGGGTTCCTAGCGTGTGCCCTTGACCTGCAGTATGGCGGGAATGAGGCCTCTGCAAGTGGCACATTAAACTGTGTGGTGAATTTAGCCTTCGCTAGTACAAAACAAAAAAAGAGGTTTCTGGGCTACATGCTGCTTGGATAAAAAGCATAGACCCACGATAGCTCCCAGAGCTGGTGGTAAACGTAGCCATGTTGGGAAGCTTAGGTGGGCGGAGCCCAGCAGCCACAGCTGCTGCAGTTTAAAGCAATAGATTCACAATAAGACAGATTCAGATGTAATAGTTTACAATGTGTGTAAAATATACGTAGGCTTGGAAGAGAGAAAAAGGAATATATACAGTTATATAAAGAAATACATAGTTTTAA
Organism: Peromyscus californicus insignis; assembly: GCF_007827085.1. Classification (NCBI taxonomy): domain Eukaryota; kingdom Metazoa; phylum Chordata; class Mammalia; order Rodentia; family Cricetidae; genus Peromyscus; species Peromyscus californicus. Next base: position 112,421,463 of record NW_026294402.1, on the reverse strand, counting down.
AAAAGTCTTTAAAGAGACAGTAAAATTAATATAAAAAATAAGCCACGTGAAGATGAATATTACACAGAGAATCTGGATTGTGTTGTCTTTGGGATTCTTAACTGCAGAGAGATATTTTGATTGTAAAGGAAGCTGAGTTAAACCAATATGCATATTTTAAAGATATCTTGACTTCAAAATTTGGATATAAGGATATGTTGCTTTGGAAAGGAGACTCTGCTTTTGTTCCCACAGAAAGCCAAAGGCTATGGATTTGTTCCAGATTAAGATACATCAGGTTTGACCAGCCAAGACCCCCTGAAAGGTCTCTGATGACACCATGGCCCAGATGATTCAACATCCAGAACTGTTTCAAGGCAACTGGCTCAGACGATACAGCCTCACAGACTACTCCATGATCCTTAAATTTTCTTTGTTTCCCCATAAGATACAGCGCCCCCCTCCATCAGGAAGTAGTAAGAGAAGCTACGCCCAAATTCCCAAATTATATGTAATTTTACTTTGTTAAGGTTAAAACCTTCCTTTTTGAAAAAAAAAAGGGGGAAGTGCTGTGGGATGTTCTGTATGGCAAATGTGTTGCTAATTAGTCAATAAATAAAACACTGATTGGCCATTGGCTAGGCAGGAAGTGTAGGCAGGACAAGGAGGAGAATAAAGCTGGGAAGTGGAAGGCTGAGTTGGAGAGACACTTCTAGCCACCACGATGACAAACAGCATGTGAAGATGCCAGTAAGCCACGAGCCATGTGGCAAGGTATAGATTAATGGAAATGGATTAATTTAAGCTGTAAGAACAGTTAGCAAGAAGCCTGCCACGGCCATACAGTTTGTAAGCAATGTAAGTCTCTGTGTTTACTTGGTCGGGTCTGAGCGGCTGTGGGACTGGCAGGTGAGAGAGATTTATCCTGACTGTGGGCCAGGCAGGAAAACTCCAGCTACAAAGGCCTCTTATAGTTATCGATTTAAAAGACTGTTTCTTTTCAATACCCTTACAAGAAAAAGACAGAGAAAGATTTGCCTTCACGGTGCCTACTTATAATAATTCTCAAGTGGTTAAGAGATATCAATGGAGGGACCCCCCACAGGGAACGTTGAATAGCCCAACCCTGTACCAGTATTGTGTACAACAGCCATTGGAAGTGAACATAAAAAATTTCCTAAATCTTTAATTTATCATTATGGATGATATTTTACTAGCTGACTCAAATTCAGATACTTTAGAAAGAATGTTTGAAGAAGTAAAGAAAATTTTTGCCTTGTTGGGGATTACAAATTGCTCCTGAAAAGATACAAAGAGGAGATTCTTCTATTAATTATTTAGGATATAAAATAGGTCTACAAAAATTAGACCCTAAAAGGTACAAATTAGGAGAGATCAATTACGGACTCATAATGACTTTCAAAGATTATTTGGAGACATTTCTCATCTATGAACTATTGTTGGGGTAAAAAATGATGAATTGAGCAATTTGTTCAAAACCTTAGAAGGTGACAAGGACTTAAATAGTCCAAGAGAATTAATACCTGATGCTGAGAAAGAATTGGCCTTGGAAGAAAAGAAAGTACAAGAAGGATATGTGGATCATGTTGATCCAAAGCTGGATTGCATTTTGGTTATTTTACCCTCTAGGCATTCTCCTACAGGAATTTTAATGCAGAGGGAAGATACTATATTGGAATGGATATTTCTACCAAATAAACAGAGTAAAAAATTAAAAACTTATGTGGAAAAAAATCTCTGACTTGATTTTGATTGGAAAATTGAGACTTCATCAATTAACAGGAATAGACCCAGCAGAAATTGTCATACCTTTAACTAAGGAGGACATTGAAAAATTATGGACAGAAAGTGAACCTTGGCAAAGAGCTTGCAGTAATTTTTTTGGGAGAGATTAACAGCAAATATCCCAAAAGCGATAGATTTTATTGATCTTATAAAGAGAGCTGATTGGATTTTGCCTCGCTTTGTATGGGAAACACCCATAGCTGGAGCTTGTACATTTTATACAGATGTAAACAAACAAGGAAAGGCAGGTTACAAATCAGAAAAGTTAAGTAAAGTGGCTCAAAGTCCTTATAATTCAGTTCAAAAATTGGAACTGTATTCTATTCTGTTGGTATTAATGGATTTTTCAGAACCTCTCAACATAGTTACTGACTCTCAGTATGCTGAAAGAGTGGTATTACATATTGAGACTGCAGAATTTATCCCTGATGAGTCAGAATTAACTTCACTATTTATTCAGTTACAAGATATAATCAGGAATAGGAAGGTTCCTTTATATAAAGCTCACATCCGATCCCATACAGGTCTGCCAGGCCCTCTAGCACAAGGTAATGATGAGATTGATAGGAAATGTGCTGGAGGCCTGAGAATTTCATAAAAAACATGTCAATAGTAAAAGTTTAAAAAAGGATTTTTCCATAACCTGACAACAAGCCAAGGAAATTTAAGGAAATGTCCCATTTGTTCCTTTTACAATCAGACTCCATTACCAGCAGGATGTAACCCAAAGGGTACTCAGAGGAATGAAATCTGGCAGATGGATGTGTTTCACTTTGCAGAATTTGGAAAATTGAAATATGTACACCATACCATTGACACTTACTCAGGATTTCAATGGGCAACTGCTTTGGGTCCTAAAAAAGCTGATTCTGTAATCACTCATTTGCTAGAAGTTATGGCCATCATGGGTATACCTGCACAAATCAAATAAACAGAGGTTGATTTCTGATCATTTTAGTTTCTTGTGTATGTATAATGTACATGGATGTAAGTACATAATTTATAAATCTGGTGGAGGAAATTATTGTGGCATAGAGGAAGGGTGTTGAACTAGCCTGTACATTGTGCAGTTTTTGTTTGTTTGTTTTTTTTACAAGATGGTTCTGCCCTTGGAGATAAGGAGGTACTGTTGAGGTTCCCTGAAGGGAGAGAACAATATGTGATCATCTCACTCCACCTCACCCCACCTCACCCCACCTCACCCCACCCCACCCCACCCCACCCCATCCCAGGTCAAAACTGTTCATGGTTTAGGTGATAATTTGTTCTAGTACATATTATAGAAACACACTCATAAAATGAAGAGTTGGTGATTTAAAGTTTTCATTTGGACCTTAATACATATGGCTTCCCAGGAGTTGTGGTGCAGGACTTGTGAGGCTGAGGCAGAAGGAGACTGAGTCCAAGGCTGGTATATCCGGGGAGGTCCTGTCTTTGAAGACTGTGGTGAGGGCTATAGCTCAGTGATAGAGTTAGCTAGATGGGTAAGGATCTGCCTTCAATCCCAGCACAGAAGAAATACAGAAAACAACCAAGTACGACCTTCTCACAAGTTCTTAGGACCTGTACGGGTAAGTTCCTGTGTCATTCTGTTGTGCTGCTCTATTGGTATGTGTATTTTAGACTTTTACATGGAGCTCGGATTTATTTAGTCTTAATAAAAACCTGGAGTCAGATATCAAGGGTTAAAGCTGAAAGAGGCAGAGCAGCAGCCACTGGAGACTTCTGACCTCTAGGAATCCTCAGACTGAATGGGCCAGAGAGTCTGTCTCCACCCGCCTTATATTCCTGCCTCCACCTCCCTAGTGCTGGGATTAAAGGCGTGAGCTTCCCACGTGTTGGAATTAAAGGTATGAACCACCACTGCTCTGTTTCTCTTTTAGACTGGTTCAATCTCATGTAGCCCATAGTAACCTTGAACTCCTGATCTTCCTGCTTCCTCCTCCCAAGTGCTGGGATTAAAGGTGTATGCCACCACTGCCCGGCCTCTGTGGTTAACTAGTGGCTAGCTCTGCCCTCTTATCTCCAGGCAAGCTTTATTTGTCAGAATATAAACAAAATATCATACAACATATATATGCCTAGTTTTTAAGAGTGTGCTTAAAAGGTAGACTGTAAAATACCATTGGCAACTTATGAAGGTTGGTGATCTTTCTGGGTGGTAGTATTTCAGCGTTACAAAACATGACGTACTGTACTTTCATAATGATCAACAGCTTCCTCCTCCTGTCAGTATTTTGAGTGTCAGTATTGCTACCTCATTGGTGGGTAGCCAGCAAACTTTTTGGTTCTTTGACTTTGGAGGAAGAACTCTATACTAAGTTATATTTGGGTAGCTCATGTAGAGTTAATTGCTATTGGAATTGGATTCTTCACCTTTTTTTCCTATAAATTTTAACATGTTATTTAATGAATGTAAAGTTATGCAAAGCATTTATATTAAATAGACTTGTTAAATATATCTTTCCGATCTGCCACCTGATTCCTACTGAGTGTTACTATTCAAATATTCATTTGTGATGTTGTTCAGGAATAGGCTTCTGTACCATATTCCTCTCTCATCATTATCATTGTTAAAGAATATCTTCCTTGGTATTTGCATTAGTGGATAGATAACCCATTTGTTTTTCTTTCCATTTCTTTTTTGTTCTAAAGCACAAAGTCCAGGATGTAAAGAAACAGGTCATGGTGTCTATAAGCTGGTGAGAAACTGAAAGTGAAGTATGTTATGAAGTAAAAAGTGGAGCTTCATTGCCCTCTAGGGTTCAGTTTTAACACAGCCATTTTTATTTTTTTCTTTAATATTTTAAAAATAGGTTTATTGAGCTCTGTGAAGAGAGAGGTCTGCCCAGAGGAACACTGTCATTAGCTATAGAATGTGACTATTTAACACTAAAAACTGTTTACAGTATTACAAGTGAAAGCACACCTAATGCAGTGTAATATTGTAGTTGAATGCCTTTTTTTTTAAAGTCATGAATCTTCAAGAATTATTTGGTGACCAACACATTGTTTAATATTTTTAGTACTGTGCACCCCCATAACAGACCAGGGAATTGGGTTTGTAATATGAGCGGGGGTGGGGGTGGGGGTGGGGTTGGTGTCATCAGGAAACATGTCCTTTGGTTTCAGCCACTGTCATGGGTATCGTTGTCTCGGTGTGTGAGATGACTTCTTCCGGTTTACTGCTGCCTGTCGGCACTGTCTGAGTGGTTGGTTATTCAGGGTGGGATTGCTGGAGGTCTGACGGCTGACTCACAGTGCAGTGTCTCCAGTTGCAGAGTGTAGGAAGGGAAGCATTTGTCTTTTCATTATTGAAAATATTAACTAAGCTTTGGCTGTAAGTGGTGCAAGTGGAGGTTATGTGTACACATATGTTAATGTCGTGAATATTTAAGCACGTGTCTATATTGGATATGAAAATTTGTATAGTTACTGACATATTTGGAGAAGATTTTTGTGTGTGTTAATTTGTATGGATTTAAAATTTTATTCCCTAGAAGGATGGTACAAAGTTGCACAGTGGGTTTTTACTGTTTCTGATTATGAGCTGTGATATCAAGTATTTTAATAAATAGTCTATAGTTTTGCGATATGTAAACGCATTTACACTATCTCCATCTTGTGGTAGAAAGAGGCCAGTCCTGTGAAGCCTGTCAGTGTTTGTGCTGTTTGCACTCCTGCCCCTTCTTTCTCTTCCACCACTGCAACTTGAACAGTAGATAGTAAGAGCTTAATTGGAAAGCTGTAAGTCTTTTCAAGGATCTGATTGAAAATAATTTTAATTTTTATAATTAGTATTAAAAAATCTTGCACTGCAGGCACCACATCCCGAGAGTATGTTAGAATGTTGAAACAAGGAATGTAAACATTTTAATTGTGGCTAAGAGGAAAAATAAAACTTTAGCTGTCTGCTAGAAAAAGTGGGTTTGTGTTGAAAGAATTGCAGTTAATATTTTTCCATGATAAATCTATAAGGCTCTTTCTTACTGCTTGCTAGAGTGAGTGTTGAAGCTTTTAAAGTAACTTTTGTTTCTCTTGGCTCAGGGTGGAGCTCAGTGGTACAATCCTAAGCATGTACAAAGCCTGAGTTCAGTCCCCAGCACCACAAAACAAGAAGGCTTGTTTGCTTCTATTTTCTTCTTGTTGTTTTATTCCAGTTTTATGGTTTTCAGGTTTTAAGTGTGCTCACTCACAACCTTAAGTAATGAAGAGTTCTTAGAGGTTGGAAACTGTAGCAGTCTATGGACACACATGATAGGAACTGCTTGAGTGAGGAGGTTTAAGAACGTGTTTCAGAGCAGGCTTATTTTTATTACTCTTATTTTCTTTTTAATTGTTTAATTCTTTCAGGTGGCTTTAAGGTTTCCACCCCCCCTGCTTTTTTTTTTTTTTTGGTTTAAACAGATATAATCTATAGCACAGTTAACACTTTTGTCTTTATTTAAGGTATGTTACTAGCCTCAATCGTAAAAATATTATGAAAGCCTTTAGTAAGCTTGAGTGGTTATGTCTGTTTTAACTGTAGTCTGGCTAATATTTACATTATTTTTTGAAATCATAAATGCTTTGCTAACCCCTTCCTCAGTTCACTATTTTTTTGATCCATCTTGCTTGAATTTCATTGTCAATATCTTAAAAGATTCTTTGAACTAAAAAAAAAAATCACACTTTTCTGAGATTTTGAACTGAGTTCAAAATAAAAAGAACAGTTTTATTCTAAAAAAAGATTGGAGAGTGCTTGCTTTCTGAAATTTGGGAAATATGGCTTGTTGCCATATGTTTCTGTGTCACTGTGGATAAGTATTATCCAGTTCTGCTTTCTCCACCTCGAAGCTTTGTGCACATCATGTCAGTGTTTTATGACCTGGAATGCTGTTGGGAAGTCTGAGGCCCTCACCAAACTCAGACATAAAGAGGATCCTTTCAGTATCTTTGAGTGGGGTGACTTGCACCAGTGCTTTTTGTCACATATGCATGCCCCTTGGCTTTGTAGGTACCAGTTCTTTGTGCTGAAAACTTCTAGTTTTTAGTTCTACTTAACATTAGTTGTAATTTGAAGTGTCTTTTCTTCTGCTTTAGAGTTTTCTTCCTTAAAGGTGGCGATCATCTTTGGAACGTGGAGACAAGGCTTCACACTCACACTTGAGACATTTTTGTTTTACCTCTAGTTCCCTGAGAAGCTGCTGGCTTGCAGCAGCGTCCATTCATTAACAGATCAGTGGTTAGGACTCCCTACAGTCTCAGATGCTGCTCCAGTCAACAGCCTTCAGGTCTGCACTGTCTTCGGAAGCCTGCTGGCCTGGGAAGGATCTGCTCAGCCCTTGATTGTTGGCAGTATTTATTTCCTCAGTTCCTTGTCAATAAAGTCTTTTTCCATGTAGCAGAAGAGAGAGCACATACCAAGATCCACAGGCTTCCGTGAGGTTGGACCTGCCCTCTCCCCTCTGCCTGCGGGAGGCATTTGCACAGGAGCTGGGACCCTGGGAAGCTGCCTAGAGGCTGCCCGCCTTTGCAGTTGCCCACCACACCTTGTTTTTTTTTCTGTTTCCATTCATCATGATTACAAAATCTTTCCTGTTTACTGAGATTTTTGGACTCATTTTTATAAAACCTTCCATTTGAATTTTACCCGTGTCTGTGCTATCCTTTTTTCGTTTCTGCTGTATTTGTCAGCACTGCTCAGGATTTGTTTTGGCTTTCAGTCCCTTTATCTCTTTTCCTCTCACTTTTGACAACTATTCCTGAAGTATAGTTTTCCTGAATTTCTGCTTTTAATACATCCTTACATAGTGTGACATCGGAGCAATGCTGTTTCATTTCCTGAGGCGGCTCAGCAGAGTTGTCCTGCTGCTTCTGAAGTGCTGTGAGCAAATGCTCTTTAACATTCTGCCACCTTTTCTGATGTCTGTCCTCCCCTGTGGCTCTTGTGAGGGCTCTGGTGCTCTGTGGACTCTGAAGCCTAGAGGGATCGGGGCAGAGGACAACGCAGATGTTTTGTTGAATAGCTTTTAGGAAGGATTTTTCTTGCTTCACGAGGTTACATTTGGCTTATCCTCTCTAGTAAGTGTGGATCCCTGAAAAATGACATACCCTGGGTGGTTTTGCTGAGCCCTGCCAAAGTCTTCCGAAGGTGCGTAGAAGCTCTTGTAATGAATGGGTTTCTTTTGTTTGTTTCTCTTTACTCTTTTTCGAACTTCTCTATGCGGGCCTGCGGCATTCTGTTGAGATGAGGAGTGCTGTCACTGGTCTTCTGAGGAGATTAATGCGTCTGTGCAGGCAGCATGTCTGAGGAGGTGGGGTCGGGGCTGAGTTCTGTGCTCACTGACTCTGCCTAGAATCTGTGAGATTTGTGATATGTGACTCTTCTTTTAGTACGGTGGCAGCCAGCCAGTTTTTGCCCTTTAGCTCTGTTTGTTTTATTGAACATTGAGGAAAGGTTTATGCCTATAGTATCCTGCAGTTTTTACTCAGAATTATCTTCATCATCTTTCACCTGACCTATTCTGTTAGCACATGGACTATCTTTCTCTGTCTGGAAGATTTTCTTCCTCTTCCAGTTTCATCGAAAACCCTGTTGCTAGTTAAGCTTTCTTGGGTATGCTGCTTGGTGACATTCACCGCTGTGTGTAGGCTCAAGCCTGAACTCTTACATTTAAAGCCACAAGGGAGTTGCATTCCTTTTTTGGCCAAATGCTGTATTTTCCCATACATGCCCTGTGAGGATTTTAAGACCTGATTAGTTCATGCTATCCATTGTGGTCTGTTGGCCTTTCAAACCCTGGCCACCTTCTCTAGGACACTATTCTTACTGGCAAGCTCCATCTAAGGATGAGTTTCCAGAAGCAAACTCAGATGGACCGTGTCCCCTTCTGGGATTCGGCAGTGATGTTGAAGTTTCTGTTCCTGTTGTATTAGGTTTCTTCAGACATAGATTCTTGTCGAGCTTATCACCTGACACTCCATTTCTAAAATTTTAAGTTTTAAAAGTCTTCAGTGCAGGAAGTTGCATTATGCTTGAAGTTGCACTTTACATTTCCACCAGCTTTTCATTACTTTCAGGATTATTTTGAGTCTTAAGTTGGTCCTCTGCTTGGTCTTATCTGTATGCAATTATGCATGTAGTTGTATCCTCCAGGACTCTAATATAAATAGTAACTTTGTGGGAGGGGAAGCACAGTAGTTTCACTTTTGTATGTTTTAATTTCATGGAGGTCCATTGTCTTTTGCCTGTCTCAGAGCCATGAGATTGAAATCATGTACATTGTATATTTGGGCTCAGGGTGGACGGAAGAGCTGGTAGTGAAGAGATGCTTTTCCTTTGACAAAGCTGCATGTAGAAGGCCTGTTTGGGGAGAGGACAGTGTGATGTAAAGTATCACAAGGAACGTTAGCCTGACATGGACTTTAAAAAGAGGGGCTGTGAGGAGAAGCCAGAGCAGTGAACTCAGGCACGTTAAGTTCGTGGGTGGTTGTGTAGCTCTCTGAGGAGGTAGACAGCCTTCAGAGAAGTATGACTTGGAGTCTTAGCTTCTAGGTTCAAAATATATCTTTTAAAAGTGCTTTTATTTATTATATATAGGGGAGGGTAGGGTGGTGATTGTATGGGGGTCAGAGAACAACTTATAGTGGGTCCCAAATACCATACTTGAGTCGTCAGACTGGGTGACAGGCACCTTTACCAGTTGAGCCATCTAACTGGCCAAAATATGTTCTTTAAAAGTACCCCTTTTTAGTTGGGAGATGATGGCACACGCCTCTCATCTTAGCACTTGGGAGGCAGAGGCAAGAGGATCTCTGAGTTTGAGGCCAGCCTAGTGTACAGAGTGAGTTTCAGGATAGCCAGGGCTACACAGGGAAACTCTGTCTTTAAAAACCAAATAAGTAAATAAATAAGCAAGCAAGCAAGCAAGCAAGCAAATAAATAAATAAATAAATAAATGTACTCCTTTAACTTGAGAGGCCATTCAATCCTTCTAAAACTATGTTGATTTTCTTTTTAATACAGCTTTGAATTTAGTTGTAGGATTAAATTTGACCTTGGTAGTCATGTTACAGGACTTTCCTCTCTGTCATAACCCAGTGTGTGTGCATTGAAACAGTGGATGTTAGGGTCCTATGTGGGTGGGGCAAATCTCTAGTCAAATGCTGTCTACAGTGAGGTGGGTGGCATTGGAGCGTGAGAGTCTTTGTGGCTGTAGACGCAAAAGAGAGATGCTCTTCCTTCCTTGCTGTGTGTGCATTTCTATACAGTTGCTTTATTTGCTTATAGAATAGTGAGTGCTATGTGTCAAAATTCAGGGTAGCTTGTTCTTTCTGTTATGTAGAATAAATTCCTGTTCACAGTGTAGGACGAATACATTTTTATCCATCACTTCAGCTATTAGGTGGATTTGGAGAATGTTTTAATAGGGTTTACAAATAAGAGGAAGAGCTTGGAGCAGTGGCCATAGTGCCTCTATGGTGAGAGGGCTGTGGGGTGTCCTATACTGACCTCAAGAATTTTAGATACTAGGTTATGTATGAAAACTGTCTGTGTATAGCTTTATGAACAAGGAATTAACCCAGAAGTTTTATCATTGGTTATTCAGGAGCTCCATGTGGCTACCAAAACCCTAAAGGCTGAAAACCTGATAAGCTGGATTTGCGAGAAAATTTGAAGATTGCATCGTAGTTAAGAATATAGAATGAAACCACTACGTACAACAGCATAGAAAACTTTTCCTTTTTAAAAGCCTGTGCAACCATAGCTTTATAAGTCTGTGGAAAGTGACTTACAGGGAACTATCAGATGGGTTTATATCATACCTACGTTTTACTTTCAGAGGCCCTACACTCTATTGCAGTGTTCATGCTTATGAGATCCTTATTTATAGCTCCAATAACATTTGTTTTCTATGCAGTCTGTCCATGAAATGTTCCCATCTGATGCTCCTGGCTAAGTATAGTGGTGCCCATCAGTTGACATTTCCATTATAAACTTGAATTTTTATTCTTTATGCATAGTGCTTGGGCTTATACTGTACTGGGCTAAAAGTTGAATTAGACTTTTTATTGTATGTGTATTTTTTATTCTTAAGATATGAGTATAGAAAACATTCCTTCTAATACACTCTATAAGAGAAAAAATATTTAGTTTTTAAAATAGTTTGAATACTTACAGTGTGAACCAGATTTCTTATTTTGTATATACTGAAAGGTAACACTTCTAGAGAAATGTAGATTTTTTTTTAAAAACAATGATAGTACTCAGCCTAGTACTATTTGTAGTTGAATCATTTAAATCTAACGGGAATATTTTGGGAATGTTTCTCATGTTCATTTTTATACCCAGTACATTAAAGACTGAAAATAATGTGTAAGAGGAAACATAGCCAACGCAAAATACCTGTTTCCTGAAAGTAAGTGTGGTGCTTGGCCAATAAGTCTTAAGTGGTTATGACTTCACAGGGTATGTGGTGTTTCAACAGATATGATATTTTCTGAAGGAGTTATTTAACAAAAACAAGTGAAAAGTGTAACAAAAGGACTTGTATGTAGACATTGAGTACTGGCAATTAGGAATTAATCTGCTTTTATTTTGCAAGCACAAAGAAAATTCTTAATTTCAAGTTAAGAGATTAATGGAAATGATATAGACAAGTTAAAGCCAACATAAATCAGCCACACCAGAAACCCCAGATTTGTTAAGAGTATTTCAGCTACTTTTAGAAATGTAATAAATCTCTTTAGCGCTAAGACTTTGAATCAGAATTTTCCGTCTATTCTCTGTTGCCCATCGTGCATCTATCATACTGCCCACCTCTATTGTGCAGTGCTGGGAAGTATCATCTACAACCTCATGCTTGCCGGACAAGTATTCTGTCATTGAGTTGTGTTTCCAGTCCTCGACTTCTCTTTAGGACATATATGTGTGTTCACTCATTTGGGTAAAATAGAGGTTCTCAGAACAGCATGTAATTACTAGATCAGTCATTCCAGCCCGTAAGCCAGGACTTAGGTTCCTCACTACAAAGCCTGTTAGAGATCGGGCTTGTTGCTTAATTTTTTTATTACCTTGGAGAAGTTGTATTGATGCTTAGTTTCTGTTGCTTTTTGTTTAGAAAAATAAAGCAAATTAAGATGCAGTTTCTACATTCTGCTACTCCAGAAATATCCTTAGTGAATAATATTTCCCAACAGATTGCTTTTATTACAAAACTTTTATTTTTATAATTATTTTTTATTTTTTGAAATTATAAGATAATTACATCATTTCTCCTTTCCTTTTCTCCCTCCAGCACCTCCCATCTATCCCATTTACACTCTCTCAAATTCATAGCCTCTTTTTGTTTGTTGCGTGTGTGTGTGTGTGTGTGTGTGTGTGTGTGTGTGTGTGTGTGTGTACACTCCTAAATACATAAATAAAAAAATCCCTGCTTGTTTTGTACAATGCTGCCTGTGTGTATGTGATCTGAGAGCTGACCATGTGGTATTTTAAAGTGTAAGTCTTGTGTCTTAATCTTTACCTTCCTTTTAGCTCTTGAACACAAACCCTGACTTTTACATGAGTGACTGAGGCATACTAGCATTGACAGCTGTGCCTTGGGAATGGCCTGTGCCATGCTTAGGAATTTAGTAGTCTCATCTACTGTTATCTTTCTCATTGCTCATTTTCTTTGTAAATGTTTTTTTTTTTTTTTTTTTTTTTGATTGTCATGTGCAGAATTAGACATTTTGGTATTACTGGCTGTGAAATTACCTTGTTGGTTTCCTTGCTTCTTTAAGTTTTTCCTCTGGCAGTTCCCTCGGAGGGTACTACCTGGACAGTCCTACTGAAAACATATCCTGTTGCTCTTCTCTGATTGTCCCCTCTTGAGACACTGTAATGGTCCACAGTGTTTCTCTTCTTGTCTGCCTTTGAGGATAAGCTTCTAAGCGTAGAGTTCTGATTGGTTTCACATATACAGTCCACAACTGGAACACAGCTTGAGGGAGAGACACGCTCAGTACAGTACATACCTAACAGAAGAACGAGCTAAATGTGGAGAATTTGAAGAGCATTGGAAGTAGCATGCACTAGACCAGCGGCATGTTGTCTCTTGGCCCCACAGCAAGGTTCAGGCCAACATGGGTGATGTTGTCAGAATATCTCATAAACCAAATGGAAAGGAAAAGAGAAGAATGTTTTCATCATGAAGATATGACACATGGTAGAGGAGATGCCTGTGTTCAACATGATTCAAATGGTATGCATATTTATATATATGTAACATATATGTTAAAATGGCATGTTAATATGCACTTTTTGATGTGTTAGTTAAAGCCAGAGAAGAGGATACTGTTTTCTGTCTACCATATTTTTATGATCCACTAAAGAGTTGCAAGCTTTAGTTACCATGTACAACAGATAAACCTAAAACAAAAATTACATAAGCACAGGACCTAGTTTCCTTTTGTGACTGTTGGTATTTTATTATAACATCAGATTGATCTTGGGTGCTAGTTGTAACCTTTTAAACATTTCCACATTTCATACCTAGTGGCTGCTCATATGTAAGACTCGGGTGTTATGTAATGAGAGCAAACAGGACAGTGTCTCTTCACTCTGCTAACTTGGCGCTCCCTTCCTTGCTCTTTTTGGATGAATAGGATACAGACTGAGACTACCTTGGGCAGAAAGGCAGTCTAGGGCTCATTTTGGAATTAAAATAAAACCCAGGACCAAGTAGGCCAGGAACAGATTGTTAGAAATCTGAATTATTCTCTCTTCCCAGCTGTTATAAGATGTAACAGGCCAGAAACTATGCATATATTCAGTTAAGTAGAATGTGACAGAGTCTTCCCATGATAATGGTAATGTTGAGACTCCTTACATGATTGGCTGGTTAGTATTGGAACTGTGGAATATTTTACACCAAACCCAGCAGACCTAGGAATAACATACTTTCTTTGACATGGAAAATATGATGATCCTTTGGTGTTCAAGCTTGTACATTTAAAGGAAGCTCTTTTTAGCTTAATGTCAGCAAAGCAGCTGCTTCTTGAATTTAGTTTGTGAAACACTGAATTATTCATTTCTATAAACAAAACTTCCTTAGTAATTATTTAGCATTAATTTATTTCTATTTATTTCAATCAACCCTGTTGACATTCTAGTTTAAAATTAAAAATACTCTTTGTGGAGTTTAACAAAGAAGACTTTGTGGCAGCTACTTTTTCTGCCTGAGATGAATTATATCTTATGATTCCTTTTTAGTCTTTTAATAAAGTTCTTAAGAATATAAAGAATAAATGTGAAATGTTTGTCTGTAGTGTCTTCTAAGTGTTCAAGGCTCTCCTTGGCACTGATTTTTGACTTTTTAGATCTTAGCATAATGCTCTATGCTTGCACATGAGTAGCACATAATTAGTCTGAAATCTAACATTGTAAAAGTGCATTAGCAGTATTTTAAATAATTATTTATTTAATATTTTGTATTCATGTTATTTGATAAACTATTTAGCAGAATAAAAAGGTAAAGCTTGTTGTTTTGTGGTTCTTTGAATTCTCTTATCTACAAATGCAAGTTTATGAAATTTAAAAATAAAAATGTACATTTTTACATTATAAATAAGATTTTATATATAAAATGCATATAACACCATTACATTATAACACGTGGTTCTATTATATATCTGCATTGTATGTACAGCACAATTTTGATTTACACTACTCAAAACTCTCAACTCTAGTAAACTACATATACTGGTAATTTTCATTCTAAGAACTTTAATATTTTCTAATTTTCTTCTAAATTTTTGAGTTTGCTAATAAGCAAAACAGTTGTTTCTGGGCGATAAACACAGCAAGTAATTTGGCTTTACAGTTTGTCTCTGTGTTAAATTAAAGGAAATGAAGAAGAGTGAAGTCAATTCCATATTCTCTTTTATAGTAACATTACAAATTTGCATAAGGGTTTTTTGGGTCTTATTTTGGGATTTAGTGATTTCCATACTCAACAAGGTTGGGTCACTAGGTTTTCCTCTTTCTGGAAAGGTCACTTAGAAATAACTGGCTTGGTTTCAGTTATGTGCCTGCCTTTTGGAGAGGATAGTTGTGGAAGGGATAGATCTGAAGAAGAGTTGCTGTTTCTTGGCCCGTTAGAAATATGCCTGACATGTCTTTTTGTTTGGGAGTAATCAATCTCTAATAAAACTATATTCTTAACTACTTGAGCTGATAAACAGCGAGGTTTGTTTTAAAGAAGTCAAGTTTATTTTATGTCAATTTTCTATTTGCCCTGTATAAGATATATTTAATTACCTTACCCCATCTCAGGGT
Organism: Peromyscus californicus insignis; assembly: GCF_007827085.1. NCBI lineage: Eukaryota > Metazoa > Chordata > Mammalia > Rodentia > Cricetidae > Peromyscus > Peromyscus californicus. Next base: position 112,406,375 of record NW_026294402.1, on the reverse strand, counting down.
TCAGATTAATCAGATCCTGCTACATAGTGGTGCTCAAATTAGAATAATACTTTAATCAACTGTGTTACCCATGCCATGGTAGACTAGGAAAGCTACTCTTGGCATATTGAAGATGCATACATTTTATTTTCTATTGTAATTTAAAAGTAAAATCAGAAATATTGATTTCTACTTGACTGGAGAGATGATTTAGTTTGAATATCAGTCTGATGTTAATCAGGTGAGAATTAATTGAGTTGGAGGTATTAGATATTCAGTGCTGTTAACTGAGCCGTGATCAATCTAGAGAGAAGCTTTCTGTTGGACTGCGCTAGAATTGTCAAACAGCTCATGCACTACAATATAGAATAATCTTTTCATGTTCATCCTTCTATCTTCTTGTCTCATTAAATGCACCACTAAATTCATTCTATATACAGACTAATCTTTAAAGTGCAGAATGTTAATAAATCATAATTTAATAGAAAATTAAAAGCATAATAATTTTGTCACAAAATGCTTTTGTTGTCACAATTTTTGTAATATATTATCTAGAGCTGAATTTTAAAGCCAAGTGATTAAATACCTACTTCTGAAGTATGTTTGTAACAAAAAAAGGAGGAAAAAAACCCTATATAGTTTTTTTAACTGTTCAACATTGAAAGAAGTGAGCAGTAGAGAATTATTTTAATGTTTATTTCCTGAAATAAAAATAGAATCAGTATCATTCTGTTGGTCTGAAATGTGGCATGGGCTTTTCATTTATTTTAAGAGTGTGATAGCAATATCATAAGTGTTGTGAAAATATAAATGGTGAGATAACACCTCCATAGGACCTGATCTTAAGTAGTAACATTGTAAAATCTTTAAATAAACTGAAGCCAGAACTAAAAGGATCGATTTGCCTTGTTAACTAGGGATAGAACACTTATTAATGACTAATTAAATTTAAGGCAATGTGTCTTTTAGCCCCTTCTCCTATTTTTTTTTCTCTCTTCAAAACTGAGAATTTGGATTTATTTACCACCAAAGTAGCACATATTATTGTCAGATTCCTTTCGTTTTGGCAGTTGGTGTGACTGTTAAATTAGAAGAAAGCCTGCAGTGTGACTTTTGAGAGTGCCTTTTTACCCTGAGATAATGCTTTTCGCTTGCTGAAACCATGTAGACATATATTTCACAAAAAGGAATTTCTAAATTGATAGTTGAGAACAATTAGTATTTAAGGAGACAGCCCTGGAGGGTGATGAATGGGGAGTTCTTGCTCTCAGTGGGGTTCCCGCCAGGTGTTGCTATAGGAGATAATGGAGAGGTGCCTGGTTTCCTCATGCCACTTCCTTACCCCTGGTTCCCTTTCCCCCTCTCCCAGCTTAGAGCAACTTTTCTTCTTTTTTAAGTTAACACTTTGTTCCATGCTTAGAGAGTACCAAACCCAGAGACAAACAGTTTCTTCAACTCTTGTTCCCAGATTGTCAGTGTCCCTGCTGGGAGATAACTGAGCTGTGGCTCCACATTCTTCCACAGCCTCCTTGTGCTTCTGTTCTGAGCAGTGACATCCGCAGCATATTCTAATGCATTACCAACATCCTCTATGTCCTGAGGACTGCTAGTGGCAGCCTACCTGTGCTGCAGTCCAGCTCCTGGGGCGGGACAAAGGCAGGAGATACTTGAGCCCAGCAAGTTGACCATGGTAACACAATCCTCAAAACAGAAAATGAAAAGACCTTTGGAGACTAATACCTGCCAGTGTGCTGTTTGTGATGCTGGGTGCTATCTTGTGGTGTAGTATTTTCATTTTGGCAGGTGGTATAAGACACATCTTTTATTCAAGAAGATAGGATATGGCTATCAGGATATGTTATTCCTTTAATGAATACCTGTGTAATATTCTCTTTATGGTTAGTCACAAATTAACTTACTTTAAGAAAGATACATTAATAGTTATCTTACTATGAGGTGAATGAGACTGTTCCTGTGGTTAGCTTTGAGGCTCTCACTGTTTTTACGGACACCGAACTATGTAAAAGCAGCTAGTTGACTATTTGTCACAGCAGCTCATTACAGGCTGCTGACCATGCTGACTTGTGAGTAGACTGTGTGTCAGGCCCAGTAATGAGACATGTAAGGAAAATGGAAGAAACAGACTCACTGACTTTGGTTCTCTTGCCTGGCTACTTTCTTAGTTCTCCCTTCTCATCATCAATGATGCTCATGGATGCTGCCTTTGAGAATCTCCTACCTGTGATCCTTTTCAAAAAGGCAGGATAGTCAGGTGCTTTGCTGGTCACCTGACTTTCTCACACCTTCCTTTCAAATTCTGGCAGCACTTCGTTGAGATCAGGCTTCCCTGGTGCACTAAGTTACTCCAAATTGTGTGGAACATTGGCTTTCAGGCTGTGTCTTGCTCTGATGACTCCATTTCACAAAGCAGCTTTTGGCTCTGTTTTGAGTGCAAACACAGAGAAAGGATGCCTCTGCATGTCATTGCATGTGCAGGGCCCAGCCCCACATGTGAAGCACAGATTGGTAATAACTTAATCCTGAAAATAAAAAAAATGCCACATGTAAGTGAAACAAAGGAGTTTGGGATCATGTGGGCACACAGACATACTAAAAATATGCCAGGCCAAGAACTTCTTGAGCCTTGAGACTGTGGAAAGGTGACACCCTCACTTGTATTCCACACAGAACCCTGAGATGGAGATGGGAGCCCATCTGTCACCTGAGATCCCTGTGTGTGTCAGCTCAACTAGGTCCCCTACTTAGGTTGCCCTGTGATGGTCTGTTCCTGTGTCCAGACCTGGCTCTGCACCTAACTGTCAAGTCTCCAGGTCCTGTCTACCTCACCTCTGCAGCTTCACCCACTCCTGAGCTTGCCCTGAACTAGCTTTCCACTGACTAGGTTAATCTAAGTACCTGCAGTGGTTTAGAGGGCCTGTGTCTGTGCCCACCTCCATCTCCTTGAACTTTGTTCCCTCTTTAACCCTTTTATAACCCTGCACACACCAAGAGAGAGGGAGGGAAGGAGGGAGGGAGGGAGGGGGGGAGAGAGAGAGAGAGAGAGAGAGAGAGAGAGACAGGAGAGAGAGAGACAGGGACAGGAGAGAGAGAGAGAGAGAGAGAGAGAGAGAGAGAGAGAGAGAGAGAGAGAGAGAGAGAGAGAGAGAGAGAGAGAGAGAAAGACAGGGACAGGAGAGAGAGGGAGAGAGAGAGAGAGAAAGAGAGAGAGAGGGAGAGAGAGAGAGACAGGGACAGGAGAGAGAGACAGAAACAGGAGAGAGAGGGAGAGAGACGAGAGAGAGAGAGAGAGAGAGAGAGAGAGAGAGAGAGAGAGAGAGAGAGAATTACTACATGGTGTGTGATCTGAGAGTTAATATTAGTAATTAAGATTGAAATTAATCTCTCCTCAGCCAGCTATCAAGGGAAATTGGGACCACTTGGCAAATGCAGTCAATATACTGATAATGTAGCTTGTGTGTTTGTCATTATTCTTTAAAATAATGGTTCTGACCTTGTGGAAAGACACAAATGTGTCTGTGTTTCCAGCAGTGTACATATGACACACTTCAAATCTACAATGCAGACTTAATTGATCATTTTGTGTGGTTGTGAGAAGCTTATGAAGAAACGAGGCTTTATCGTTGCCTCTTTCGTTCGTGAATTTATTGTCATTTGCCTCTTCAAATAGACAACAAAAAGATCTGACACTGTCCCTATAAATAATCCTTCCCCTGTGCTCATATCAGGAGTTATAAGTAAACTCATCAGATCACAGGAACAATAAATATAATGAAAAAAATTTAGCCCATTATATTCAGTTTGGAGAAGCCACTTTCTAATGTGTGAAGTTCTCACTTAAAATATTTAAAAATATAAGAATTCTGCAGAACTTAGACTCAGGAGCTGAGGTATCTGATGCTATTTTATTTTTGGTGGCTACTATGTTGCCATTCGGTAAGAACCCAGCAGGCAGCCCTGACTCACTGCTCCTGTGGCAGTGAGGGAGCATGCTGAGTTCTGCCTCTCCACTCTAGGGTCTTGAGAACAGTGGCCTGCTAGTCTGTTTTGTTGGTCTGAGTGTCCTACAGGGTAGTGAGCCTCCCAGCCCTTGTTCTCATCATGGAAAGAAGCGAGTGGGATCCAGTTGTTACAGACACTTCCTTGACTTTGAAAAGACTGGTTCTACTTCAGTCTGTGCCACACTGTATGCTCTTAAAATTAGGATGTTACCTATTTAAAGCTCAGTTTCCCCAACTGGCAACTTAAGGTAATAATGGTGCCTGTTTGGTAGAGGTTTTATATACATAAAGCATTTAATACAGTGCCTAGCACACAGTGAGCAATCCGTGTTGTAATTGCCATTGATGTTATTATTTATAACTTTAAGTCTTGTAGGAAAATAATAGTGAAATAACATGGAAAACAGAAGAATAAAAAAAAAAGGCCACGTAAGTTTCTTCTTTGGAGAAATGAAGGGTTATCTGAAGCCCCTATTTAATACCAGTAGTACATCTTTGGCCTGTGTTCTCCCATAGACCCATATGGTCTGTGTGCCAGCAACACACACTGACTGCTTCTTCTGGGAATTACATTTTGATCTCATTACATTTATATTCTAGCAAACAGACAAGTCTATCCCCTCCAAGTTTGTAATTTCCACAAAACCCTTACGTTTTGTGCTATCTATTTATTTATTTTTAACTTTGTTTTTGGACAGATTCTATACACAACTGAAATTGAAGAGGTGATAGTGAACAACAATGTCAAAAAGACAAAAAGCACCCACATGGAGTGACTCACAACCTCCCTTAACTCCAGCTCCAAGGTATCTGCTGCCCTCTTCTGGCCTCCATGGGTACCTGCACTCATGTGGACATACTTTAACCACAGACACACATACACATACTGAAAAATAAAATAAATCTTAAAAAAAAACTTAAAAAGTGATTGTAAAATAATTAATTTTTTAAAATAATGGAGATATAAGTAGTGGTTCTAGTCAGAGACTTGAATTAAAAAAAATTTTGTGTATATGAATGTTTTGCTTGTGTACATGTTTATGTTCCATGTATCTGCCTGGTGCCTCCAGAGGTCAGAAGAGGGTATTGGATTCCTTTGCAATGGAGTTACAGGTGGTTGTGATCTACCATGTGGGTGCTGGGACCTAAAGCCAGGTTCTCTGCAAGAGCACCAAGTACTCCTAACTGCTGAGCCATCTTTCCAGCTACCAATAAAATATTTTTTTTAAATGTATCTTTTAAAACTTTTATCTCAATAAGCACCTTAGTTCTGGATAACTAAATTTGTAAAATACTATGTTCCATGAAACTCATTAAGTGAAGAAAAAAATGTAGAAGATCAAGATCAAGTATCTGATTTTTTTCCTTTTTTTTTTTTTGGTTTTTTTGAGACAGAGTTTTTCTGTATAGCCCTGACTCTCCTAGAACTCTCTCTCTCTGTAGACCAGGTTGGCCTTGAACTCACAGAGATCCACTTGCCTCTGCCTCCCGAGTGCTGGGATTAAAGGTGTACACCACTACTGCCCAGCAAGTGTTTGATGTTTTTAGATTCCCCCAGTATATGGCTTATTGGAAACTCAAAGTTTGTTCATATCACAGTAACTGGAAACTGTACCTACAAATAATTAACTGCAGCATGAATTATTATTTGGTCCACTGTCTTAGACTGAAGCTTCTGGTTCTTCCTAGACGTTTTTTTTTTTTTTAAATTTATTTATTTATTTTACATCTTGACCACAGTTTCTTCTTCCTCTCCTCCTATCCCCTCCTCCCATTTCCTCTCTGCTCCCCACCTCGTGCCTCAATCTACTCCTTCTCTCTGTTCAGAAAGGGGCAGGCCTTCCATGGGTATCAACAAAACATGGCATATCAAGTTGGAATAAGACTAAGCACTTCCTCTTGTATTAAGACGGGCAAGGCAATCCAGTATGAGGAATAGGTTCTCAAGAGCCAGCCAAAGAGTTAGGGACAGTCCCTGCTCCCATTGTTAGGAGTCCCACAAGTAGTCCAAGTTACAGAGCTGTCATAACTATGTAGAGGGCCTAGGTTGGTCCCATGCAGGATCCTTGGTTGTTGGTTTAGACTCTGTGAGTTCCTATGAGCAAGGTAAATTGATTTTGTGGGTTTTCTTGTGATGTCCTTGACCCCTCTGGCTCCTACAATCTTTTCTCCCTCTCTTCAGCAAGGTTCCCTGAGCTTGGACTGATGTTTGGCAGTGGGTCTCTGCATCTCTTTCCATCAGTTATTAGATGAAGGCTCTCTGATGACAATTGGGGTAGTCATCAGTGTGATTACAGGAGATGGCCAGTTCAGGCTATTTACCCACTATTTCTCAGAGTCTTAACTGGGGTCATCCTTGCAGATTTGTGGGAGTTTCCCTTGCATCAGGTTTCTAACTGACCCCCAAATCCCCCACTTCCAGTCATTTCTTTCAGTACTCTTCCTTTCCATCTACCCCACAATCCAGTCCCTCAAGTTCACATTCCTTCCTGCTCCTCTTCTACCCAGGAGATCTCTTCTATTTTTCCTTTCTCAGGGAGATCAATGTGTTCCCCTTTGGGCCCTCCTTGTTACCTAGCCTCTCTGGGTCTGTGGGTTGTAGCATGATCCTTTACGGCTAATATCCACTTATGACTGAGTTCATACCATGTTTGTCTTTCTGGAACTCAGTCTCTTTCAGCTGAGGAGTTGGTGAGGTAGGAGGTGGCTGTGGCTTGTTCCTTAGTCTCTCTGTTCTTTCAGTATTTTACCCTAATATCTGGCTCTGGGTTTTTATTAAGACTAATTAGGATTCTTGCTACATTTACCAGCTGTAGGAGTTCCCTGGTAGACTTTTTGGGTTTGCTTATGTATACTATCATGTCATCTGCAAAAAGTGATACTTTGACTTCTTTTCCAAGTATATCCCCTTGATCTCCTTCTGTTGTCTTGTTGCTCTAGCTAGAATTTTGAGTACTATATTGAATAGATGTGAAGAGAGTGGACAGCCTTGTCTTGTTCCTGATTTTAGTGGAATTGCTTTGAGTTTCTCTCCATTTAGTTTGATATTGGCTGTCAGCTTGCTATATATTGCTGTGGGATGTTCTGTATGGAAAATGTGTTGCTAATTAGTCAATAAATAAAACACTGATTGGCCATTGGCTAGGCAGGAAGTGTAGGCCGGGCAAAGAGGAGAATAAAGCTGGGAAGTAGAAGGCTGAGTCAGAGAGACACTGCCAGCCGCCATGATGAGAAACAGCATGTGAAGGTGCCGGTAAGCCACGAGCCATGTGGCAAGGCATAGATTTATAGAAATGGATTAATTTAAGCTGTAAGAACAGTTAGCAAGAAGCCTGCCATGGCCATACAGTTTGTAACCAATACAAGTCTCTGTGTTTACTTGGTCGGGTCTGACGGCTGTGGGACTGGCAGGTGATAGAGATTTGTCCTGACTGTGGGCCAGGCAGGAAAACTCAAGCTACAATATATTGCTTTTATTATATTTAGGTTATGTTCCTTGTATCCCTCATCTCTACAAGACTTTTATCATGAAGGGGTGTTTGATTTTGTCAAAGGCTTTCAGCATCTAATGAGATGATCATGTTTTTTTTTTTTTCCTTTCAGTTTGTTTATATGGTTGATTACACTGACAGATTTTCATATGTTGAACTATCCCTGCATCTCTGGGATGAAGCCCATTTGTTCATGGTGGATGATCTTTTTGATGTGTTCTTGGATTCAGTTTGCCAGCATTTTATTGAGAATTTTGCATTAATGTTCATGAGGGAAATTGGTCTGTAATTCTCTTTCTTTGTTGAGTCTTTGTGTGGTTTGGGTATCAGGTGACTGTGGCCTCGTGAAAAGAATTTGGCAATGTTGCTTCTGTTTCTATTTTGTGGAATTATTTGAGGAGTACTGGTATTAGCTTTTCTTTCAAAGTCTGGTAGAATTCTGCACTGAAACCATCTGGGCTTTTCTTGGTTGGGAAACTTTTAATGACTGTTTCTATTTCCTTAGGAGTTATAGGTCTGTAGGGAGATTTTTCTCTCCCACCCACCAGCTCCCAAAAAACCACATGGAGACTTCTTATTAATTATGAAAGCTCGGCCGATAGCTTAGGCTTGTTTCTAACTAGCTCTTATAACGTAACACATTTTTTATTAATTTATGTGCTGCCATGAGGCTCATGGCTTGTTACCACATCTTCTACATGTCCTGCTTCCTCTGCATCTGGCTGGGGACTCTGCCCTTCTTCCCAGCATCCTCTCTGCCCCAAAAATCCTGCCTAGCTATTAGCCATTCAGCTTTTTATTAAACCAATCCAAATGACACATATCCACAGTGTATAAAAAGATTATTCCACAACATAGGTCTGTTTAAATTGTTTTTCTGATCTTGGTTTAATTTTGGTATGTTGTATCTTTAAAGAAATTTGTCTATTTCTTTTAGATTTTCCAGTTTTGTGGAGTACAGGTTTTTGAAGTATGACCTAATGATTGTCTGGATTTCACCGGAGTCTGTTGTTATGTTTCCCTTTTCATTTCTGATTTTGTTAGTTTGGATATTCTCTCTGTAGTGTTTAATTAGTTTGGATAAAGGTCTGTGTATTTTGTTGATTTTTCTCAAAGAACCAACTCTTTGTTTCATTGATTCTTTGTATACTCTGTTTCTATTTTATTGATTTCAGCCCTCAGTTTGATTATTTCCTGCCATCTACTGCTCTTGGGTGTGTTTACTTCTTTTTGTTCTAGAGCTTTCAGGTGTGCTGTTAAGTCATTAGTATGAGATTTCTCCAAGTTCTTTATGAAGGCACTTAGTGCTATGAGCTTTCTTCTTAGCACTGCTTTCTTGTGTCCCATAAGTTTGGGTTTGTTGTGCATTCATTTTCATTTAATTCTATGAAGTCTTTAATTTTTTTTTATTTCTTTCTTGACCCATGGGTAATTCAGTTGAGAGTTGTTTGGTTTTCATGAGTTTGCAGACTTTCTGTAGTTTGTGTTGTTTTTGAATTTCAACTCTAATCCATGATGATCTGATTAGATACAGGGGTTTATTCCAATTTTTTTGTATCTGTTAAGACTTGCTTTTTGATCGAGTATATAATCAGTTTTGGAGAAGGTTCCATGAGGTACTGAGAAGCAGGTATATTGTTTTTTGTTTTGGATGAAATGTTCTGTAGCTATCTGTTAGATCCACTTGAGTCATAACATCTGTTAGTTCCATTATTTCTCTGTTTAGTTTCTGTCTGGACAACTTGTCCATTGGTTAGAGTGGGGTGTTGAGGTCTCCCACTATTAATGTATGGTGTTCAGTATGTAATTTAAGCTTCAGTAATGTTTCTTTTACAAACGTGGGTGCCCTTGTATTTGGGGCATAGATGTTCAGAATTGAGACATCATCTTCATGAATTTGTCATTTGATGATTATGAAATGTCCTTCTACATCTCTTTTGATTAATTTTGGTTTGAAGTCTATTTTGTTAGATATTAGGATAGCTACACCAGCTTGCTTCTTAGGTCTGTTTGATTGGAAAATCTTTTTCCAGCCCTTTACTCTGAGGTAATGTCTGTCTTTGATGTTGAGGTGTGTTTCTTGTATGCAGCAGAAGGATGGATCCTGTTTTCGTATCCATTCTGTTAGCCTATTTTTTTTTTTCTTCCCCAGACAGGGTTTCTCTGTGTAGTTTTGGTGCCTGTCCTGGATCTCGCTCTTTAGACCAAGTTGGCCTCGAACTCACAGAGATCCACCTGGCTCTGCCTCTTGAGTGCTGGGAATAAAGGCATGCACCACCTCTGCATGACAGCCTGTGTCTTTTTATTGGTGAATTGAGTCCATTGATATTGAGAGAAATTAATGATCGGTGATTGTTAATTCTTGTTATTTGTTGTTGTTGTTATGTTGTGGTTTTTTTTGTGTGTGTTTCCTTTCTTTGGGTTTGTTGGTGTCAGATTATCTATTGCCTATGTTTTTGTGGGTATAACTAACTTCCTTGGTTTGGAGTTTTTCTTCTAGTACCTTCTGTAGGGCTGGATTTGTGGGTAGATATTGATTAAATTTGTCATGAAATACCTTGTTTCTCTCCACCTATGGTGATTGAAAGTTTTGCTGGGTATAGTAGTCTGGGCCAGCATTCATGGGCTCTTAGAGTCTGCAAGACAGTTGTCCTGGCTCTTCTGGGCTTTTAAAGTCTTCATTGAGAAGTCAGTGTAATTATGATAGGTCTGCCTTTTTATGGTACTTGGGCTTTTTCCTATACAGTTTTTAATATTTTGTCTTTATTCCATATGTTCAGTGTTTTGATTATTATGTGGTGAGGGGACTTTTTTCTTGTCTAGTCTATTTGGTGTTCTGTAAGCTTCTTTTACCTTTATAGGTCAGTTCTTCCTTAGGTTGGGAAACTTTTTTTCTGTGATTTTGTTGAATATATTTCTGGGCCTTTGAGATGGGATTCTTCTTCTATCCCTCTTATTCTTAGGTTTGGTCTTTTCATGGTGCCCTAGATTTCCTGAATATTTTATGTTAGGAATTCTTTAGCTTTGACGTTTTCTTTGACCAATGAATCTGTTTCATCTATCTTCAATGCCTGAGGTTCTCTCTTCCATCTCTTGTATTCTGTTGGTGATCTTTAGTTCCTGTTCATTTACTCAGATTTTCCATTTCCAGAATTCCCTCAGTTTTGTGTTTTCTTTATTGCTTCTATTTCCATTTTCAGGTCTTGAATAGTTTTGTTTCTGTCCACTGTTTTTTCTTGGTTTTCTTGACATTCTTTAAGAGATTTATTGATTTCCTCCAATTTTTTGGTTGTCTTTTCCTCAATTTCTTTAAGGGATTTTTTTCATATCCTCTTTAAGGACCCCTGTTATCTTCATAAAATTATTTTTAAGGTAGTTTTCTTGTGCTTCAGCTGCGTTGGAATGTTCAGGTCTTGCTGTGGTCGGATAGTTGGAATGTGCAGGTGCTGTGGTTGGATAGTTAGAATGTTCAGGTCTTTCTGTGGTCGGATAGTTGGAATGTTCAGGTCTTGCTGTGGTCGGATAGTTGGAATGTTCAGGTCTTTCTGTGGTCGGATAGTTAGAATGTTCAGGTCTTGCTGTGGTCGGATAGTTAGAATGTTCAGATCTTGCTGTGGTCAGATAGCTGGGTTCTGGTGATGACATACTGCCCTTTCCATTACTGTGTTCTTAGGCATCTGGGTTTGGGGTGACTACAGGTCTAGGTGTTGATTCCTGTGTTTGTCTTTGTTGGATAGGTGTTTTGTTCCTAGGTTTCTGTTTCCTCTCTGATCTTCTGGCCTAAATGGCCAAGGGTTCTAGTGACTGGTGAGTCTTCAAGCCCAGTAGAGTGTCTCCACTAGGGTTTTGGGGGCCTTGGGTCCCTTGATCCTGTCTGGCCTCCTGTAAAGCTGAAGTGTTCTTGAGTCTCTAGATCTGGCCTGGCCTCCAGTAAAGCCTGAGTTATTTTTTAGGGTACCTGGGACCAGCCTGGCCTCTGGTAGAGCTGCTTGGGCTGTTCTTTTGACCGATGTGGACTGTATGTAGGCCTCTGAGCTGACCTTGGGGAGGATAATGAAGTGGGATGGGTTGGTCTGCAGTTTGAGTCTTGGGGAAGCAGAACCCGGCAGGGGGAGGGGGGAGATAGCAGTCTAGCTGGCAGGCACCACTTGTCAACTGGTGAGGGTTGCGCCAGAGCAGCTTGATTCCTCTGGAGTTAGGGGCAGGGCCCAGCAATGGCACTGGTGATGAGATGGAAGGGGACAGACCACAGAACAGGAGGATCAGTCACTGGTTGTGGCTGGTGTGGTCTGTACCTCATTGGTGAAGTCTGTTGGGGTTAGGGGTGTAGATGTAACCAACTGTCTTATTAAATAAGAAACACAGAGCCGATTCAGAGAAGAAAGCCTAGAGGTCAGAGCTAAGAGCCTCACCCTTCCTGATTCAGTGATCCTCTTCAGCCAAGAGAGCTCTCCGAAAAGGGGGCCTACTTCCTGTGTGTATGTCTTTATATAGTCTAGCTGTTCTGCCTTCTCATTGGTTGTAAACCCAAACACGTGACTGCCTCGTCACTGCCTGAATGTACCGCCCTCCAGGTCCTTAAAGGCGTGCGCCACCGGTGCCACGCACTTGCTATGGCTCCAATAGCTCTGACTCCCAGACAACTTTATTAACATACAATTAAAATCACATTTCAGTAGAAGTAAAATACCACCACATTTCCCCTTTTCTATTTTAATAAAAAGGAAAAAAAAGAAAAAGGTTATAACTAACAAAAGAAAAACTATATACAAAAGTACAGTGACTATATACAATATATACAAGTAATAAATGTCTAAACAATGTCTAGTCCATTTGTATTTGACAAATTCAGAGAAAATAATTTCATTATCTATCCTATTTTGTTAAGTCCAAAATGTATCTAATTTACTTTCTATCCTAATTAATCTTCAACTATAAGTAACTAATCTTCAACTATAACTAACTAATCTTCAACTCCCTCAGAGACCCAAGAAGGAAATAATATTAGCTAACAAAAATAAAAACAGAAAGTGCATGCAAGCAACTTCCAAAAAATTTGTGAGTTGACAGAAACAGCCAGCTGTCTGGACAGTCACCCAAGGTTTCTCCGCAATGCTGGGGCATCATCTTCAGCCTATAGGCTTAGCATATCTGACAGACTCATTTGTGAAGTAGGATGTACACAAGGTCAACAGTTCAACCTCACATTGGGTGAGAGCAGTCCATGTACCAGAAACACCTGAATTCCACTAGTGTCATGTCATGATTCAGGATTTTAAATTCTGGAAATTGTTGATGGTTTTTTAATTCAACTGTCCATTCTTCTTGGCTGTGTATATATGGCTTCATCTCAGCATCCCGTTCTTCTCCACATCCCTCTATCAAATGCCAGTCTACTATTGAGAGGCGTGAGCTTAGTTACTCTTCAAGAATAACTGTTTCAGCTGCTGTTCCATTGCACATCAGAAGCCATCGGCCCACTGCCTATTCAGCTGCCTTCGAAGAAAAGGGCACTGTACCTTTTCCAAATTGCGAAGGCCACTTCAGGGATGGTGCCATATTGTCCTGGCCTCAGAAGATGCCTTTTGATAAAGCCATAACCACACTTGTTTTGGCAAGAATCAGTAGTCCTTTGTTTCATGTCCTGTCTATCCATTTTGTCAGCAGTTGATTCGAGGATACTTTGTTGTCCAGTGGCTAACTTTTGCCACAATGAAAGTTAACTCCATACGCAGTTTCTTCAATGCCCATATTTTCTCTGAAGTAGAATGGTACTGCCAGGAGCCGACATGTCTCATAGTCATAACAAAAAAGAAAAATTTTCTAAGTTATTAAAACATTTTAAATGCCATATTCTGTAGATCTCTGAAGGGTTTGAAGATGACCTGTCGAAAATATATCTGCTCAATTTTTAAAACATATCTAATATGACTACAAGTTCTATTGTAATGTCTAACTACTAACTTTCATTTCTTTATATCCTAATAGTTGGTAATAATAACATTCAAGGATCAGAAAATTGCATTGTTAAATGAACGGTATAAGTACAATTAAAAATATACATATAGCATTTTCTAACAATATCAATTTCAATATATATAATTTGTATACAATATAAAACAATCGAATCCAATGTAAAGTATTTAAAACTAGTAATTGTCTTTTTCTTCTTTCTTTCTTTCTTTCTTTCTTTCTTTCTTTCTTTCTTTCTTTCTTTCTTTCATTCTTTCTTTCTCTCTCTCTTTTTTTTAAACAAGAACCTTAAATCTAATCTCCTTTGCTTAGCCTTTTTCCTAACCCTTGACAACAACTTGTAACCAACCCCCCTAAACAATGAAAATTATCCCAGACCCAAAACCCATTAAAAAGACCAAAAAACCACCCACCCCATACCACCTCTTTGGGAATGTGGACATCGTATTCTTAAAATTGCTTCCTGCTGGGTATGGGCGAAGTTGTCTTTATCCTAAAAGAAAAATTTTAGGTTAATTGTCAAATTCTAGGAAAGGTAACTATGTCCTTCATTATCCAGTCTGTGTATAATGCCAAAGGTCAGGTTTTATCTCAAGTCCTTATTCAAGTAGTCTTTGAGACTGGATCATCTCAGCTAGTCATCTCAAAATTGCTCTGAGCACCTTGTAGTTCAAAGCTGATCTGTAGATGATGTTTGTCAGCTTAGTGATGTTATTATTGTCCACGTGGAATTGTTGTTGTTGTGGGGCCCCAACTTCTTCCTGGAGACTTCAGTTGATGTTAGGCCTGGCCGTGATTTCCTGCAGAAAACTGATAAGAGACTCGAACACAAAGACATATATATGCAGCTAATTGAAGCCTTTTTTCTAGAATTAATTAGTACTCTATATGACCATTCATATCTTAACAAAGTTTAAAATGTATATATATCTATATATATTAATCTTGTAAATTTTGATATAAAATTTATACTTTAAGAAAAGTTTTAAAGAATCAGAATAGAATCAAAGAGTTGAGATTAGTAATAGAATAGTCCCTTAATTAATTTGGCTTTTCTCCTGTCCCATAGCAGAAGATGGCTCTTTTATTCTGGCATGATACAGGGAGTTTGCATTTTCCTTTTAACAACATGCTTGAGTTTAAAGAAGGAGAGAGCCATTCTCCAACTCCAAAGTCAGCTTTAAATTTTAATTGAACTGGGACTATTAGAAGACCAATAGCGTTACATTTTTAGAGAAAAGTAGAAACAAACATTTAGGAAGACATAAAATTTTTTAGATAATATATACCCATACGCCGTTTCACTGTTTCCTGGGATAGATGATTTGTCTCTTTTCTTCAGTTGTCTCATTTGTCCAGTGTTCTTCAGATTCCTTAACCTTCATTCTCCTAAAAGACAAAAACAAAAACCTTTCCCCAAGACTAATTTTGGGGATGTTCCTTTTTGGCAAGTTATTATCTGATTAAATGAAAAGACATGTGTTACTGGTATAAGTTAGTTTAAATTGGATGTTCATGCTGGTTGATGAACTATCACCTCCTCTAATTAAGAGGTTTCTCTTGTTCAAATCGAACCTTTATCAATTTTGATGGTACCCACAACTTATCTTCTCCTGTAGAAACAAAAGCAAAACCTCGTCCCCAACGTAACACATACCCTGGTTTCCATTCTGAGGTCAGCACATCCTTAAAGTATATAGGCTGATTTAATTCTGTAGTTTTTTCTATTATCCAATGTCTCTCTGCAGCTGTTGTTCCTTTCTCATTGGCATTAAGAAAATTCAAAGTTAATAGAGCATTATGCAGTCTGTTTCTGGGGGTTTTTGTTCCCCCATTCTGTTTATTTAGCATATCCTTTAGAGTTCTGTTTGCTCTTTCTATAACTGCTTGACCTGTAGGATTATGTGGTATGCCTGTAATATGCTTTATATTGTAATAAGAAAAAAACTGTTTCATTTTAACAGAGACATATGATGGAGCATTATCAGTTTTGATTTGTGCAGGTATACCCATGATGGCCATAACTTCTAGCAAATGAGTGATTACAGAATCAGCTTTTTCAGAACTCAAAGCAGTTGCCCACTGAAATCCTGAATAAGTATCGATAGTGTGGTGTACATATTTCAGTTTTCCAAATTCTGCAAAGTGAAACACATCCATCTGCCAGATTTCATTCCTCTGAGTACCCTTTGGGTTACATCCTGGTGGTAATGGTGTTTGATTGTAGAAGGAACAAGTAGGACATTTCTTTACTATTTCTTTGGCTTGTTGCCAGGTTATGGAAAAATCCTTTTTTAAACCTTTACTATTGACATGATGTTTTTTATTAAATTCTGAGGCCTCCAGCACATTTCCTATCAATAATTTATCAATCTCATCATTGCCTTGTGCTAGAGGGCCTGGCAGACCAGTATGGGATCGGATGTGAGTTATATATAAAGGATGACTCCTTTTCCTGATTGTATCTTGTAATTGAATAAATAGTGAAGTTAATTCTGAAGCATCAGGGATAAATTCTGCAGTCTCAATATGTAATACTACTCTTTCAGCATACTGAGAGTCAGTTACTATGTTGAGAGGTTCTGAAAAATCCATTAATACCAACAGAATAGCATACAATTCTGATTTTTGAACTGAATTATAAGGACTTTGAACCACTTTACTTAAATTTTCTGATTTGTAACCTGCCTTTCCTTGTTTGTTGGCATCTGTATAAAATGTACGAACTCCAGATATGGGTTTTTCCCGTACAATTCGAGGCAAGATCCAATCAGCTCTCTTTATAAGATCAATTCTATCGCTTTTGGGATATTTGCTGTTAATTTCTCCCAAAAAATTACTGCAAGCTCTTTGCCAAGGTTCACTTTCTGTCCATAATTTTTCAATGTCCTCCTTAGTTAAAGGTATGACAATTTCTGCTGGGTCTATTCCTGCTAATTGACAAAGTCTCAATTTTCCTTCCAAATCAAGTCAGAGATTTTTTCCACATAAGTTTTTAATTTTTTATTTGGTTTATTTGCTAAAAATATCCATTCTAATATAATATCTTCCCTCTGCATTAATATTCCTGTAGGAGAATGCCTAGAAGGTAAAATAACCAAAATGCAATCCAGCTTTGGATCAATACGATCCACACGCCCTTCATGTACTTTCTACCAAGGCCAATTCTTTCTCAGCTTCAGGTGATAATTCTCTTGGACTATTTAAGTCCTTATCACCTTCTAAGGTTTTGAACAAATTATGCAGTTCATCATTTTTTACCCCAACAATAGTTCGTAGATGAGAAATATCTCCAAATAATCTTTGAAAGTCATTAAGAGTCTGTAGTCTATCTCTCCTAATTTGCACCTTTTGGGGTCTAATTTTTTGTAGCTCTATTTTATATCCTAAATAATTAATAGAATCTCCTCTTTGTATCTTTTCAGGAGCAATTTGTAATCCCCAGCAAGGCAAAATTTTCTTTACTTCTACAAGCATTCTTTCTAAAGTATCTGCATTTGAGTCAGCTAGTAAAATATCATCCATATAATGATAAATTATAGATTTAGGAATTTTTTTACATATCACTTCCAATGGCTGTTGTACAAAATATTGGCACAGAGTTGGGCTATTCAACATTCCCTGTGGGAGGACCCTCCACTGAAATCTTTTAACTGGTTGAGAATTATAATAAGTAGGCACTGTGAAAGCAAATCTTTCTCTGTCTTTTTCTTGTAAGGGTACTGAAAAGAAACAGTCTTTTAAATCAATAACTATGAGAGGCCATCCTTTTGGTAACAAAGTAGGCAAAGGAATTCCAGATTGTAGAGAGCCCATTGGCTGAATTACTTTGTTAATTGCTCTAAGGTCTGTTACCATTCTCCATTTACCAGATTTCTTCTTAATAACAAATACAGGAGAATTCCGTGGGCTGGTTGATTCCTCAATATGCTGAGCATTTAACTGTTCTTCTACCAGCTTTTCTAAAGCCTGGAGTTTCTCTGTTGTTAAAGGCCATTGCTGGACCCATACAGGCTTGTCTGTTAACCATTTTAAAGGTAGAGCTGTTGTTGTTTTTGGAAGATTATCAGTTGTTGTGCCCTGTTCTTGTATAATATGGATGGCTGGTGACCACTCAGAATAATGCCTTCTAATATTTCTCTCAGAAACATGTGCTAGTTTATGATTTGTTTCTGAGATTGGAGGGATGTTAATCTGAGTATTCCATTGTTGTAACAAGTCTCGACCCCACAGGTTCATAGCTATGTTAGCCACATATGGTTTTAATTTTGCTCTCTGTCCTTCTGGACCTATACATTCGAGCCATCTTGCACTCTGTTTCACCTGAGATAATGTCCCAATTCCTAACAGTTGAATATTTACTTCCTGAAGAGGCCAAGTTGGATGCCAAAATTCTGGTGCAATTATGGTAACGTCTGCACCAGTGTCTACCAGACCAGACAAGAAAACACCATTTATTTTTATCGATAATTTTGGTGTTTGTTCATTAATAGAAGTTTGCCAAAAAATTTTCTTTATGTTTTCTCCTGAATTTTCTATTCTCTCTGTTTCATCATCCTGACCAGCATGACTTATTCCAATAGGCATTTGGTTATTTAATTGCTCTGAGTAGGGGTTTCCTCTACGACTGCAGGAAAGGTTTGAACTGGATTTGCTATTGGGGCCTGCATGAGGCCCCTCTGGGAGTTTCCCGAAGACTGAGGCAAAGGATTACCCTGTCTGTCCCTTGTTGATCTACATTCACTGGTCCAGTGTTTTCCCTTACCACACCTTCTGCATACTCCAGAAGGAAGGGGCATTCTGTTGCCATTGTTCCTTGAAGAAACATTGTTTCTTGGAATGACCTGTGTACAGTCCCTTTTCAAATGTCCTTGCTTTCCACATCCAAAACATCTAACATTCCTCAAACCTTTTGAAATTGCTTCTCCTACCCACGTATCATCATGCTCATGAGCTTCAACATTAACCATGTCTTTAATCCAATCTTCCAAAGGTGCAGATCTTGCCTTTAACGGCCTGATTATTGTTTTGCATGCTGCATTCGCATTCTCAAAGGCCAAAGATTCAATTATTATCTTACTAGCTTCTGAATCCGGGACCATTCTCTTTACTGCTGAAGCCAGTCTTTGTAAAAAATCTGTGAAAGATTCTTTTGGGCCTTGTACAACCTTTGTAAATGACTCAGTTTTTTTTCCTGGTTCCTCAACTCTGTCCTATGCATTCAAGGCTGCTGTTCGACATAAAATTAGGGTTTGGACATCATATAAACATTGTGTTTGTGTTGAAGCATATTGACCTTCTCCAATAAGCTGATCCTGGTGACTTGTATTCCTTTATCCTTCCACTGTTTTTCTATGTTTTTAGCTTCATCCTTGAACCAAGTTAGCCACTGAAGCCTTTGACTGGGTTCAAGAACAGCTTGTGCCAGCTCCCGCCAGTCCTGTGGTACAATCCTATTATATGTTGACCAAGAGTTTAACATTTGCTTTACATATGGGGAATGCATGCCATAAGATACTATTGCCTCCTTAAACCTTCGTAAATCTAACATTTCAATTGGAGCCCAAATATTTTGTGTAGTCATTTGATCAGGCAACTGCTGTACGGTTACTGGACAAACTAAGGGTGACTGTGTGAAAACAGGCTTTCTTTCTGTAACCCTATGATCCAATCTTGAAGCAACTTCACTGTTAGTTTCTTCTGTCTGAGTTTTTACAGGTTTAACAAGTTTTTCTAAAGCTGTCACCCTGGCACTTAAATTGACTATCTTTTTAAATAGTAAAATGAGGATAAGCATAGTAATAAAATGCATAATTCGATCAACATTAATCTTCTCATATAGCTGTTCCATTGTCAGACTGCCTAAAATTGCAAACAAAGCCCAATTTTCTTCCAATGAACACAGAAAACCCATTTTTTTTTAATGTGGAAAAAAATTTCTTTTAAATAGTTTCCTTTAAAATCTCTGATATGTTAAGTCACTTACCAAGTCCTTGTAGAACAGTACCAATCCGAGGGAATTTCAGAACAGCCACCTAATGTCCGAGGTGTGAATCCAGAGAGAGAGAGAGAGAGAGAGAGAGAGAGAGAGAGAGAGAGAGAGAGGACATGCAAGAACCGTAGCCGCAAGTTCTGCCTAAGAGCTTGAATCCAGCCACGTGTTCCCGCTTGAGCCTAGTCAAGCCTTGGCTCTGGCTACCTTAAGCTCCAACCACGTGTGTTGGCTTTACAGGCAGGGGCCCTGTTCGGCAGGGCAGGCCTGAGTTGTCTGTAGCACCAGCTTTAAGCAAGTAGCTCAAGGTTAGTCCGGCCTGAGGCCAAGCCGACCTGGGCCTGGGCTAGGGAGCCGTCCGCCCTGGCGGGAAACCGGACCTGCCGGCCACCCAGGCGGGAAACGGGACCTGCCGCCAAGCCAAGTTAAGTGGTTTTTAATGGATTCTTGTCACGTTGGGCGCCAAATGTAGATGTAACCAACCGTCTTATTAAATAAGAAACACAGAACCGATTCAGAGAAGAAAGCCAAGAGGTCAGAGCTAAGAGCCTCACCCTTCCTGATTCAGTGATCCTCTTCAGCCAAGAGAGCTCTCCGAAAAGGGGGCCTACTTCCTGTGTGTATGTCTATATAGTCTAGCTGTTCTGCCTTCTCATTGGTTGTAAACCCAAACATGTGACTGCCTCGTCACTGCCTGAATGTACCGCCCTCCAGGTCCTTAAAGGCGTGCGCCACCAGTGCCACGCACTTGCTATGGCTCCAATAGCTCTGACTCCCAGACAACTTTATTTATTAACATACAATTAAAATCCCATTTCAGTACAAGTAAAATAGCACCACATAGGGGCAGGGCCCAGCAGCAGGGCCAGAGACAAGCTGGGATTGCATTGGTCTGGAGAAGGGTCATGGGGGCTGGAATTGAGGGAGGAGTAAAGTTATGCTGGCAGGGGAGTCACCCACATTCTGGCTTGTGTGTCCTGGGCCTGCTTGGTGCAAGTCTTCTTGGGTTGTTGGGAGGGCCCAGCTGCAGGGCAAGAGAATAGCTGGACTGGTGTGGGCTTGGGGAAGGGTGACCAGGGATGGAATCCAGGAAGGGGTGCAGGTCCCCTGGCAGGTGGGTCGCTCACCCTTTCTGGCTGGTGTGGTCTGTGCCTCAGTGGTGGAAGTCATCTGGATTGGGGGTAGGGCTCAGCAGCAGAGGGTTCAGGGAGAAGATGGGATGGTCCTCTCCAGTGGAAGGGTTGTGGGGACAAAATCTATTCCTAGACATTTTTGGGGCATCTTTTATTATACATGAAGACTTTTATCAGTAGTTTGTTATATGATACTAGGTAGTTTCTTCGAGAGAAATGAAATGAAGTTTGTACAGTTGGCAGTATTAGCAACATTATTCTTATATACATGCTAATGTAGGAGGAAAGAGAGAGTGTTTTTAAAGTTGTGTTGCTAAACACGTGATAGAACCCTTACAAAACATCTTGAGGCTTCAGGCCAGTTACATTTACTCCAGAGGAGATGTGGGCAAGGAGAACACGACTGTGTGCACCTCTTATGTCAGCACAACCCAGAAATGCTGTTTCCATCAGGTTCCAACTTAGGATACTTCCATTCTTTTGGGGAAAATGGACATTAAAACAATGCAATGTCCAAGTGTTCTGTGATGAACTAAGCCAGTAGAGTGTACCAGGCTTTTTCTTTTGGGCCACGACCCAGCTCCCAAATCATAATACAGAGACTTATTATTAGTTTTGAATGCTTAGGCCTAGCATAGGTCTTTTGAAAGGTCTTAAAACTTAACCGGTTTATGTACCTTTTGCCTCGGGGCTTTTTACCTTTCTTAGTTCTGTACATCTTACTTTTGTTGCTTCTCTATGTCTGCTGGCTGGCATCTGCCTGGCTCCGGGTGTCTCCCTTGTTCTCTCCTCCTCCTCCTCTTCCTCTTGTTCTTTCTTTTTTTGAGCCTAGATTTGTCCTCCTGTTTATTCTCTCTGCCTGCTAGCCCTGTCTATCCTTTCTCTGCCTAGATATTGGCCGTTCAGCTCTTTATTGGACCAATCAGATGCCTTAGGTAGGCAAGGTGAAACAAATGCAACACATCTTTACATAATTAAACAAGTGCAGCATAAACAAAAGTAACGCACCTTTACACAGTTAAAGTAATATTCTGTAGCATAAACAAATGTAACACATTTTTTTCTAGTTAAAATAATGTTGGGTTTGTCCAATTTATGAATTAAACTTTTGATAGTAACCACTGTGTTTTCCAAAAAGGCCTGGGAATTTGCCAACTAGCATGGTATTTTCTTCCTTTCAGGCAGAACTCAGGATGGCAATGATGATTTTTCCAGCCATTATCCAAGTGAACCAGTTTGGCGCAGGTGTGATGAGGTCACAGTAGAGCACAGTGGAGGGGTGTCTAGCTTACTTTTTATCACCACTGTTGAACATGGCAGTTCTCTTAAAAGAACCCTCTAGTCAAAGTGGTCAATTCTGCATTAACTGTATGGACACATTCCCTTTGAGGACTGCCTGTGTCTTTTTATTTGTGATGGTATCTTAACATGGTGCTCCAAGTTCAACAACAAATGTGTATGAAAAATAGGCTGTTGCACGAATCCTAATTGGTCTTAATAAAAACCCAGAGCCAGATATCAGAATGAAAGCTGAAAGATCAGAGAAGCAGAGCAGTCACAGCCACCACCTCTTAACCTCACCAACTCCTCAGCCTGAAGGGTGTGAGTTTGTGTCTCCTCCCACCTTATATTCCTTTCTCTACCGAGCCATTATCACTTCCTGTCTCAACTTTTCTAGTGCTGAGATTAAAGGCGTATGATCCCAAGTGCTGGAATTAAAGGTGTATGCCACTACTGCCTGGCTCTGTTTCTCTTTTAGACTGGATTAATCTTGTGTAGCCCAGTGTGGCCTTGAACTCACAGAAATCTAGATGGATCTCTGCCTTTGCCTCCCAAGTGCTAGGATTAAAGGTGTGTGCCACCACTGCCTGCCTTCTTTGGCTAACTCTGTGGCTGGCTCTGTCCTCTGATCTTCAGGCAAGCTTTATTTCTTAGATTATAAACAATATATCACCACAATAGGCATTCTAAAATCAAAAGTAAAAGGCTTCTCAACATCCATGTGGCTGCCCCTTAGTGTATCCACTGATAATGGGCTAACCTTAAGCATGCTTTGTGATTTGAGTTGTTGGAAGTCCTTGGCCAAAGGACACAAACTAAGTTCATTTGGTTTGACTATCCCTCATGCCCAGCTCATCTGTATAGAGAACAGAAATGGAGTGATGGAAGAAATGTTCAGACTAAACAGTTAGATGGAGTTGGGATGGTGGGAGGGGTGATACCTAAGACCACTCACTCTGTGGGCTGTGACGACATAACAGAGCACTCTTCATGTGCTCACATCCTATGCATTGAGTTCATTTGATCTCTGTGTCTTTGGTCCTTGTTCCTCTTCTGCCAGCTCTCTTCAGAGTCTCAGCATGCTGCTGTGGTAGGTACAGGTGTTTCTGCTGTGGGGCTCTAGTTTTGGCCAGCTCTCTTCAGAGTCTCAGCATGCTGCTGTGGTAGGTACAGGTGTTTCTGCTGTGGGGCTCTAGTTTTGGCCAAGTCCTCCCCACTCCAGTAAGATTTGTACATATTTAATTTATTTCAGTCATTTTTGGTTCTGTGATTTAAAAATATTTTGTCACATATTATAGGTATGTAGCTGTATGAAGATTCCTGAAATTATCTGCTTACTTTAAGCTAATTATAAGTAACTTCTATTCCTTAGTGATTGGAAAGCAGCACATGGCTCAAAGGAAGAGGAAACCTTGATAAGTCATACTACAGGAACTATAAAAACATTGAGACTGTACCCCTACAGCTTCTTTGTTAGGCTGATGTCATGTTTAACACCTGATGGGGTAATGGCTGGATACTTGACAGCAAAATAGTTACTTCACAGCTTAACCTGGAACTACTAGAAGCACAGTAGCCACACAGTAGCAGAGCAGTCAGGACTGCTGCAAAGAGTCAGGGCAAGTGCATTGGCCTGTGGGGAGAATAGGGTGCAGCCGCATCTGAGGCAAAGTAATTGCAAGGCAGAGTGGCCAGTGGCCTGGCTGTGGGTAGAGTGTGGCCCCAGAGACTAAAAGTGCAATGTAAAAGGTGAGATTCCCAGGATGGAAATGAAACAGAAACCTATTTGTAATTTCTATGGTATCGTAGGTCTTGGTAATGAACGAGAGCCCTGTTACTAGAAGTTAAGGCACATTGCAGTGTTCTTCAGAAGGTGGAGGCTTTTAGGGTGTCAGAGGGAAGTCTTCAGCTCTGCCATGTGCTTAGAGGAAACATAGATGGACACCAGATACCTGGTCCTGGGAAAAGTCTCAACTTATCTCGTTGTTTATTCCCTTGGATGTGCTTCTTTCCCACTAGAAATCCTATGAGGTCGCTGTAGTCTGTCTCTAGGCAGCCTCCCTGCCTGTCTCTCACAGGTCCTCCTCTTGGATCCTTTTCTACAAAGGGAGCAATCCTTGAAGTCTGCCCTTCACTGGGGGCATGTTTTCTATTGAGCACAGAATATGTGCAGTCTGGATAATGGGTTCTAAGTGAGAGACTGTGTTAGAACTTCTAAAATCAATTAATGTAATAAGTCTTTTTTTTTTTTTAATTTCAGATTTTACCAGATGTTGCAAGGACTCTGGAATCCTTATGGTAGTAAAATGCCGGAAAGAAAATTCTGCATTGAAAGACTGTCTAACTGCTTAGTAAGTAGTCACCTCAGTGCTTGTTGGTCATAGAATGTTACTTGGTTCATTACCTGTGAAATGTTCTGTGCCTCCTCCACCAAGTGCTTCATGTTATTGGTTAAGACATCAATATGTTACAGGTTATTCTAAAAGAGAAAAAGACATTTAGGAAGGAATTTCTTTGAATTTACATTTGTCAGAATTATATGTATGATTTTCCACATGGTTTAACAAATCCTCTTTCTACAACAGGTTGGTTTATAGAATTAGTATAGCCTGCTTTTTAGTTCTTCTAATGAAAAGCTGCTGAACTAGACAATCCCTAGGGACTTTTCAGCCTGTTGATTGACTTGCTGAATTGTTGTTTCAACTCCTAGGAAAGTTGTAGCAAATGATATGAAAGCTATAAAAGTAAATTTCGATTTCTGAAGCTTATCAAATTAAAAAAATTATGTGTTTATGATATGTATGTGCATGTGCGTGCACATCACAATGTGTGTGGAGGTCAGAGGACAACTCTCAGGAATTGGTTCCTTCACTCCTTCCACTGTGGGATCTGGGGATCGAACTCAGGTCATAGGATTTTACTTGCTGAGCCATCTCATCAGCCCTAATCAGTTCTTTTGAAACAGCATTTAATATCGTAGTGATGAGTACTCCACTACCAGTTCTCAACTCTTTGCTATTGGTTTTAAGATAGGGTCTGGTGTAGCTCTCGCTAGCTTGGACTTCACTGTGTAGTCTAGACTGGTCTTGAGCTTAGCCTGATCCTTTTGCCTCTACCTTCTGAGGGCTAGAATTATACTTGGGAGCTACCAGTCTCAGCTTAGTGCTTTAATTCTTTAAATGAGAATATGCAGATTTCAGGGTGGTGGTGCATGCCTTTACTCTCAGCATTCAAGAGGCAGTGTTAGGAGATCTCTGTGAGTTCAAGGCCAACCTAATCTACAGAGTGAGTTCTAGGACATTCAGAGCTACATAGTGAGAACCTGTCTACGAAAAAAAAAAAAAAAAACAGAAAAAAAAGAAAGGAAGGAAGGGAGGAAGAAAGGAAGGAAGGAGCAGATATCATTGAATGCAGGTGCTTTTTTTTCTTTTTTAAAAGATATATTTATTTATTTTATGTATATAAGTGCATGTACATATATAATCTGCATGTACAACTTTATGCCAGAAGAGAGCATCAGATCCCACTATAGATGGTTGTGAGCCACCATGTGGTTGCTGGGAATTGAACTCAGGACCTCTGGAAGAGCAGCCAGTGCTCTTAACCTCTGAGCCATCTCTCCAGCCCCCTTTTGTTTTCATATCCATATGGGTTTATTATATACATTATTGACAAATATCCCAAAATATTTTAGTAAGTTAATTGATAGTTGTGAGATTTTAATTTTGGCAAGCTGTTGTTTTTCCAAATGCAGCCCTTGAAACATAAATATGAGTGTGGTGTAATATTTCTTAGGAGAATGAATTAAAAAGTAATGCTTTTCTGAATCCCTTACTTCTTTTTAAGGACAAATTTTAATTTAGAATCCCACAGTTGGGAGGGACAGGATTATCCAAACCCGTCACCCACCTCTGCAGTTAGAGATGAGAAAAGCCACCAACAGTTTGTATGCTTTTCTCTGAGGCAGTCTCAGCTGTGAGGGTCGCTGGCCCAAGCCCGTCACTATGGAGGAGTGGCTTCTGGTCCTGCTCCCTAGTGTGCCTCAGATAAGTCTCTCTTTCTCTTAAACGTATGCTTCTGTAGGAACACAAATGTTTTACAGAAGTGCAGTAAGCCAAAGCAACACTAAAGCAACAGTAAAGCACATTTAAAAGAAAGAAATAGAGATGAGCCCAGCCGGGAGAACCACCCACAAGCTGTCCTGGGTGCAGACTAGTGAAAGGTGAATGAAAAATGACTGCTTCCTGGTATGGTGGGCGAGGTTTGTTGAGATAGGAAGGAGCATAGCCAGAGGCATCTGGAAGGGTCCAGATTGAACTGGGCCGTCCGTGAAAGAGGGGGCGGCGGGGGGAGACGACGGGACAAACAGACCAAGAGAGATCTAGGAGCAGAGCCAGCCAGGAGCCAAGAGAGCACTACCAAAATGGCTGAGTTCTGTGGGGAAGAGGAACTAGGGGAGGGGAAGCTAAGCCTGGCCCCTGGGAGGGAGGGGTTTAGGGTAAGTGGCCAATGAGAAGTGCTGGGAGGAGCCACAAGTACTAAGGGAGACTTGTCCCTTGTCTCTTTGGGTTCTGACAAGTGTTGTTAGTGAGGCTTTCACAAGAGACGACATGGATATGACTCAAGTAGGGTCTGCCCTGGCTAGAGTACTGAGCCCTACAGAAAACAGGAGTGCGTGGGGAAGCCTCACACAAAAAGCACCTGCTGAACAGACCTTTTTCCTGCAAGATCAAAATATGCTATACTGAGAGAATGGAGAGATTTGCCCAGAGGTCTACAGACCACAGGAGGATGGCATTGCACAGCCTTAATAGCACTCAAGCCCCACACTTTCTGGGCAGGTGGAAAGTAAGTAGCTCCCTTATCCTAAGTGCCTCAGTTTTGCAAGGGGCGCATGCCTTTGCCTTGCTACATCCCACCCAGCCAAGTATGCTGTTCTCTGCCTCCCAGCCACCCCAGTCCACAGGGACTCTGGGGTGGGGAGACGGGTGACTCTTGAATCCCGATGCCTCTGAGCTTTTCCCACTGGAGTCCTTTGCACTGGAACCATCTGTGTTTCACACTCCAGCTTGAACCCTTAAGAAACCTAAGACAGGGAAACCTTTGTGCCTCCTCTTCCTCAAAATGCAGCCCTACCTTCTGTCATAGCTCAGAAGACTACACTGCGTACACACCTAAATCCTCACTGCTGTGTATTGTCCTTGAGAGTGACAGGAAGTCCTCCTGAGATGACTGAAGGTCAGCCCACCAAATAACAAAGGCTTCCAGTGAATAAACAGCCCTTAACAAAACACTTTGCAGTTTTGTGCTCTCCACATGGGGAACAGGTCTAGGTGATCAGCCAGAATTCCCACCCTGGGAGGTTCCTGGCCACATAGGCTCATCTGCAGAGGCTGGAGAGCATCCCAGTGTAGCTCGATTAATCTGCTGGTCATAGGTAGAAACTGGCTCTTCCTATCTCTGTACAGGAAGCTGGTGAGCAGTGTTGGAGAAAACTACAAATGTGTGCAGTTCTGGTGACAAGCACACCAATGCTTCGTGTATTGGAGACCATCTGCTCAGCACTTAGTGCCTGAGCACTGAACCTGGTTTATGAGCCAGCTGGAATTTCTTCCATGAACCTCAAATTTCCCTCACCCTGGTGACTGCCAGTGCCAGTGTGTGCTTCCTGTGTGACCTTATAAAAGGCACCAGAGCCCTTCGGTGGGAGGAAAAGGTGTTTGAGAAGTGTATTGCAAGCCACCCCTACAGTAGCAGATCACCTTTGTTAAGTCTGTGGGTGATGCCTGTGAAAACCAAAAGTTTCCCCCACAAACTGCAGCTGCCTTTCCTAGACTTCCTCAGATGATGTGCACAGCAGTGGGAGAGTCAAGGACCACTTGACTCTCAGTGCACAGCAGTGGGAGAGTCAAGGACCACTTGACTCTCAACCAGTTTTCATAGGCGAAGGTAGTACACAGAACAGGCCAGCACTGCAAAGCCTTGCTGTCAATCCAGAATTTTCATGGGTATGAAAACTAAAGATTTGCTCCCACTGTGATTGTCTTAACCTTGGCCAGGAGACCATTCTTTCTCATGTCACACAGGATTATAACAGTTGCCTCATCTCCCACAGTGCCCATTCCAGCTATGTTGGGAATATGGAAGGAGTGGGGGATGTCCCTTGGACACATGATGCCTGTGCTCCACGTAGTGTCATTTCTCTCAGCCCTGGAGGAGGAACCATGTCTGATGTCATTCTGTCTTGCCTCATCAGAGAAATCCTTCACACTTTCTCAGCCTAGAATCTCTAACTTTTCTCCAAAAGTGAAAATGCCAGAGAGTAGAACATTATGATGCATGCTTATAATCACAGTAGTCAAAGGGCTGACATAAGATCGCTGCTAGTTCAAGGCTGGTCCAAGCTACATTGTAAAATTCTGGAAATGTGTGTTTGGTGTGTGTGTGGGGGGGTGCCCAAGAAGAATTTTTAAAAATGTATGTGGGAAGCCAGTCATGAAATCCATTTATTACAGAAATTACAAAATGAATATTTCCCTCAGGAGTTGTTTTGACTACTATAAAACCATCCCGAGTAGTACTTGGGTAGCCATGTTAACAGAAAAATGGAGAGGAGGTAGGGGTTGGAATAGCTGTTGCTTATCCAAAACACTGGTTATTAAAACAAATAATACAAGTCAAAAATCTGACCACATCTTAGTTATGAGATTTGGGTTTGGTAAAGTTACAATGGGGGATTTCTACTCGATCATGATAGAGAAGCATGATGAATAGGTAAACGTCTTAAATGCTCAGTGGCTCAAATTTGAAAAATTGTTAGATTATTTTACATATATATATACATATATACATATATACATATATATATATGTATATATATATACTAGTCTGGGTTCTCTAGAGGAACAAAATTGATAGAATGATTCTATATTAAAAGAAGATTTATTAGCATAGCTTACAGGTTGTGGTCCAGTTAGTCTATCAGTGGCTATCTCTGACAGAAGGGCCAACATCAGTAGATGTTCAGTCTTTGAGGCTTGTGGGGGACCCACACCCACTTTTTCCCCAGGGTACTCTTGAATAGGGAGAAGTAAGAAATATTTAGATAGAAATATAGAGGGGAGAGAGACAGAGACACAGAATATCCTCTGGAGGACCTGGATCCTTATCCACCAGCCCTTTTTGTCTCTTCTAAAGGGCTATATAGAAATGCCAAGGGGTGGAGCAAAAGACCTCCCCCAGCACAGACAAGTGCAGACCTTTCCAAACACCTGATAACCATGGTCAGTCCATACCCTTATGCAGACCTACTGGGTAAAGCAAACTCAGATCTCACTAGGAAACCGTTGTGGGCTCCCAGAGGCTAGATGTCTTAGCTGGCCTTTGGCCTGTGTTGGATCCTGAAGAAGTATGTTCTACTGCCAGTGAATGACAGCCTCAGTAGCAGGATAGATGGACTTAGCATGGAGAGTGAGGGCAAGCAGGCTAAAAGCAAATTCTTCCTTCTACCATGTCTGTTTATATAGGCTGCGACCAGAAGGTGTGGCCCAGACTCAGGGTGGGTCTTCTGACCTCAAATGATACAATCTAGAAAATCCCCCACAGGTGTGTCCAGCTGCTTGAATTTTAGTTGATTTTGGATGTAGTCAAATTGACAACCAAGATTAGCCATCACAAGCCCTCCCTTTGTTAACTTAACACATAATCATCTCTCCTTATATTATTTTTAGTTTCTAGATCAAAACAAAAACCAGGCCATAATGACACTTAACATGATATAACTATCCTATGTATAATAACACTAAATGCATTATATATTTTTCAAATACCTAAGAGTTTTACTGTTAGTCTTTCTCCCATCCTTTCCCACATGGACCTAAAGCCTTTACAAAGATAACTGTTTATAGTGGAAATTAATGAGGCAATTCCATGTAGTTTATCTAATAGTCACAAGAGGTTTATTTTGGGTAAACTTACAGCAAGCAAAGGGGTCGGTTATGGGATCCAGGAGAGGTGAAGCACAGTCCAATGCAGTTCTTAGGAGAACTCTGACTTGGTCTGCGGTCCAGCATCCAGCATCCAGGATCATGAGGTAGCCAAGAGAAAGCGAGCATGTACACATCTCAGGTCTCAGGTCTTAAGGGGTCCCCATCTTGGCCATGCCCCAGGAAGGGGGCAGGTGCCTAGCAATTACCTGCTGCCTACTAGGGGCGGTGCTTCAGGGGTGAAGCACAGACCTACACTGTTCACTGGGGAAAAGAAGTAATCAGACTTTCCAAGGTCTATTGGATATAGGTTCTGAATTGGCAGTGATTCGGGGAGATCCCAAGAAGCACTGTGGCCCTCTAGTTAAAGGATGGACTTATAGAAGGCAGGTAATTAATGGAGTTTTGGCTAATGTCCTACTTACAGTAGGTACGATGGGTTCCCAGAATCAGCTTGTGGTTATTTTCCAGTTCTAGAATGCATAATTGGGATAGATAGAAGTTGGCAGAATTCTCACATTGGTCCCATAACTGTGGAGTGAGAGCTGTTATGGTTGGGAAGGCCAAATGGAAACCTTTTAGAGTTGCCTCTGTCAAGAAAAGTAGTGAACCAAAGGCAGTATCACATCCCTGTAGGAATGGTAGGAATTAGTGTCACCATCAAAGACTTGAGTGATGCAGGGCGGTGGCTTCTACATCTCCCTTTAACTGGCCTGTGCCAAAGACTGATGGATAGTGGAGAATGAGAATTGACTACAAAACCTTAATCAAATAGTGTCTTAGTCACTGTCCTATTGATGTGAAGAGACACCATGACCATTTAATTGGGGGCTTGCTTATAGTTTTAGAGGCAAGTTCATGACCATCATGCCAGGGAGCATAGCACAGGCAGACAGGCATGGTGTTGGTGCAGTAGCTGAGAGCTCACATCTTATCTGAAAGTTGGAGACAGAGAGAAACAGACTGAGCCTGCTATGGGGTTTTGAAGCCTTAAAGCCCACCTCCAGTAACACACCTCCTCCAAGGCCACACCCAATCCTTCCCAAAACAATTCTACTAATGAGGGATCTAGCATTCAAATACATGAGCTTATGGGGGCCATTCTCTGTGGTGATATGTTGTGTACCCTCAATATATTGTGTACCCTACTTATCTGGGGTCAGAGAACAGAGCAGCCACTAGATTAGACATAGAGGTCAGGCAGTGATAGCACACACCCTTAATCCTAGCACTCTGGAGGCAGAGATCCATCTGGATCCCTGTGAGTTCAAGGCCACACTGGAAACAGAGTCAGGCATGGTGGCACACACCTTTAATCCCAGCACTTGAGATCTCACGCTTTTAATCCCAGGAAGTGATGGCAGGAAGCAGAAAGTTATATAAGGTGTGAGGACCAGGAACTAGAGGCTTTTTAAGGTTTTAGGCTTTTTAGCAGCAGTTCAGTGGAGACACTTTTGGGTGAGGACTCAGAGGCTTCCAGTCTGAGGAAACAGGATCGGCTGAGGAGTTGGCGAGGTGAGGTTGGCTGTGGCTTGTTTTATCTCTCTCATCTTTCAGAATTTACCCCCAATATCTGACTCTGGGTTTTTTATTAATAAGATTATTTAGGAATTTGTGTTATAATTCTCATTCAAACACCTTAAGTAGTGACTTCTAATGCAGCTGTTGTACCAGATGTGGTGTCCTTACTTAAGCAGATTGTACCTCTTTGGTACATGGTATGCAGCAATTGATCTAGCAAATGCCTTCTTCTCAGTACCTGTCCATAAGGGCCACCAGAAGCAATTCACTTTCAGTTGACAAAGCCAGCAGTATACCTTTATAGTTTTACCTCAGTGGTATATTAACTCTTCTGCCCTGTGTCATAGCTTAGTTTGAAGGGAATCTTGATTATTTTTCTCTAACACAAAATATCACACTGGTGTACTATATTGATGACATAATGCTTATTGGACCAAGTGAGCAGGTGATAGCAACCACTTTGGACTTGTTGGTGACCATATGTGCATCCACGGATGGGAAATAAATCCAACCAAATTTAAGGGCCTTCTACTTCAGTGAAATTCTCTTAGGTGTCCAGTGATGTGGGGTATGCAGAGATATTCCTTCTGAGGTGAAGGATAAGCTATTATTGCCCCTGACTCCTCCCACCACCAAGAAAGAAGTACAACGTTTAGTGGGCCTATTTGGATTCTGGAGTCAGCACATTACCCACTTGGGTGTGTTATTCTGGCCCATATACGAAGTGACTCGGAAAGCTGCTAGCATTGAGTGGGGCCTGGAACAGGAGGAGGCTCTTCAACAGGTTCAGGCTGCTGTGCAAGCTGCTCTACCACTTGGACAATATGGTCCAGTAGACCCAGTAGTACTTGTGGTGCCAGTGGCAGATAGGGATGCTATTTGGAGCCTTTGCTGGCCCTTATAAGTGATTCATGGAAGAGACCTGTGTGATTTTGGAGCAAGGTTCTAACCATCATCTGAAGACAACTATTCTCCCTCTGAAAGACAGCTCTTGGCCTGCTATAGGGTCTTAGTGGAAACTGAATATGTGATAGTGGGCCACCAAATTATCATGCAACCTGAGTTGTCCATCATGAGATGGGCACCATTATCTGACCAACCAAGCCTCAAAGTAGTACAAGCCCAGCAGCAACCCATTATCAGATGGAAGTAATATATATATTATTTGACCCAAGCAGGTTCTGAAGGGACAAGCAAGTTTCATGAAGAATTTGCCCAAATGCCTGTGATTTCTACTCCCATAATATGCATAATTTCCTATCTCTAATTCATTAATTAAAATAACGTGTAAGATGAATTGCTAAACAGTCTTATTAATAAAAAACCCAGAGCCAGATATTGGGGTGAAAACTAAGAGATCACAGAAGCAGAAAGAAACCAGCTATGTTCTTACCACTAGAAATCTTCAGCCAAAGAGAGAGCCACTTCCTGTGTACTCACACCTATATCCTCTCTGTCCCTGCCATCTCACTTCCTCTCTCTGCCCAGCTACATCACTTCTTCTTTCTGCCCATCTCTGTCACTTCCTGTCTGTATAGATCTCCAGACCTCTATGGTTATCTACTGTTGGGATTAAAGGCGTGTGCCACCATACCCAGATCTTTTCCCATTGTGGCCTTGAACTCACAGAGATCGGATGAATCTCTGTCTCCCGAATGCTAGGATTAAAGGCGTGTGCTACCATTGCCTGACTTCTATGTTTAATATAATGGCTGGCTTTTTACTCTGATCCCCAGGGAAGCTTTATTAGGGTGCACAGTATATTGGGGGACACGATATATTGCCACAAACATGTTTTTAGTTGGACATAAATCTGTAGAAACTCAGCCCTAGAGCAGAGTTGCAGGAACAGTCTATAGAGAGGATAGCCTAGGCTCAGCTGGGTCACTGAGACTTTGGGGCTGTCCTCATGGTGAGAAAAGACAGTTCTGGGAGTGGTTATGATGTACTATGTAACATTGACCACGGGGCCTGGAGTACGATATGCACTTAGTAAACAGTGACACTTTCTTATCTACTCTTATTTGACAGTATGAATATCTTTTCATTTCCAACTTTCTAGAAATATGAAGTATAGGGTCTAGTTCGTCATGGGGAGGGAGGACGGAAACTGTTGCTGTTGGTTTAGAAGAGAGAAAAGCAACCAAAGAAACAAAGATGGGTTTGACATTAGCTGAGGAAAAGTGCAAAGTTATGAAATTTTTCTTTGACAATAAGTCTCAGAATAAGTGCTCTTCTTTGTTAATTACTGTGATGAGCCACAGCGTGCATGCGACTGCTGCTCCCCTTTAGGAACATGTTGAAACAGGAATGGTTCGTGCTCCTTTATTCCTGCCTCTCATCCTCATTCTTCACTATACTGTGACCACTATACTGGATCTTCCAAAACTACTGAAGACTAATGTGCTCCTGATGGCCAAACCCATAAGCAGTCCTTCCTCTTTTACTCAAGTTTTTGATAGTTTCCCTGGCAGTGATGTCTCGTTAGCCACTGTAGTTGGTCTTTCTTGTCAGAATTTCTCATGGGAACCACCAGTTCCTAAATAATGACATGGAGACATATTAATTATAAAAACTTGGCCTTTAGCTTAGGCTTGTTCCCATATAGCTTTTATAACTTAATTAACCTGCTTCTATTAATCTACATTTTGCCACGTGACTTTACCTGTTGGCGCAGTCATATCTGATGGAAACAGCCAAAGTCATAAAGCCACCACAGCTGTTTGACAAAGATCCAGCAAAGCTGAGCTGCACAATGGCCTCCAAGCCACTTTTGTTTTCGATCTTTGCATGTTGTATACTTGGGGACTTTTATATTTGTACAATTTGAGGATATTGGATTGATGGAAATATATTATGAGTCATTTGTGCCTTCTCCCAGGAGCACTGCTTTTGAGCTTCCCCAAGAAGGTTATGAGCATACTACCCCTCCCACTTTAGGAAGATATCCTTATCTACTTGAAGGTCTTTTTCCTCCTTGGAGGCTGTGACACACATACAAAAGCCAGAGGTGTTGGGTGGTAGTGGCGCACATCTTTAATCCCAGCAGAGGCAGGCGGATCTTTGTGAGTTCGAGGCCAGCCTTGTCTACAGAGAGAGATCCAGGAAAGGCACAAAGCTACATAGAGAAACCCTGTTTCTAAAAACTAAAAAAAAAAAAAAAAAAAAAAAAGCCAGAGGTCTCTTTATGAAGGTTTGATATATTCTTAAAACATCTGTCACCATAGTTACTCAGGAACAAGATAATCAAAGCAAGGTAAACTTTAAAAGGTCAGCAAGATTCGATGAGCTAGAAGAGTTGGTTGCAGATGAGATTACAAGTCTCTTTTTACTATATACTCAGGCCATTATGTGGCATATACAGCAACAAAGTTAGATTAGCTGAAGTTACTTCAGCCCCTCACAGAAACTTATATTGATGGTCAAAGAATATTGTGGAAAGATGATAAAAGGATGAGTTGTCAGGACCTCCCTTTGTTAGAAAAGTTAGCTCATGCAAAGCCACTGTGGTGTCTTATGACCAAAGAACAAAAGGATACTAGGATTAAACATATAAATAAATTTTGTAAAGTTATAAAATGTAAACATTGTATTATGCCAGAATTTGAATAATAACTGCAGCAGCTTTGACCTGAAGATTTTTCTTGGGCACTCTGGCTATTAAGAGTTAATAATACACTACTTAGGACATGGCAAACTGCCTGGGCTGGCTTGGAGATTTTCTTTCTTTCTAGCGTCCTTAAAGACACAAAAATAGGCAGCCTGAGAATGGGCTGTCATATGCCTCTAGATACTTAAAAATTGGGTTATGAGATTAATGAGTAAAAGTGATTGTAAAAGATAACTCTTTATCAATGATGACTAAACTTGATTGTAAAAGATAACTCTGTTCTGTCACGGTTCATCAAATGACTAAACTTATGAACCCAGATGTGCAAGAGGAAAAGTTGAACACATGTCTGAAAACAAAAATGTTATGATCTATGTTTTGAAACACATGAATCTATCCCTGTTTTCTGAATTCTGTATAAACATAGAAGCACTCTGACTGCTAGTCAGTCAGGTTACAAGATTCTCTCAACCATCATGCCTAACTCATCCTTCCCTCACCAACTCCTTACCTCCTCTCTGGAACCTTGCCACTGCCAGGACTGGCCTCTGTCAACCTGTCTTCCATTCTTTATGTCTGGCTCCCTCCCTGTCTCGCTGGTGTCTCCTCATGCGCCTAGATTCATCCCAAGTTCCTCTCTCTGCCCAGAAGTCCCGCCTAACCTCTCTTGCCTATCTACTAGCCATTCAGCTTTTTATTAAATCAATCACAGCGACACATCTTCACACAGTGCAAACAAATATCATGCAACATTCCTTCCTTTTTGTCTAAATAAAAGGAAAGGTTTTGCTAGGCGGAGGTGGTACACACCTTTAATCCCAGCACTTGGGAGGTAGAGCCAGGGGGCGGATCTCTGTGAGTTTGAGGCCAGCCAGGTCTACAGCAAGGTCGAGGACAGGCACCAAAACTATACAGAGAAACTCTGTCTACAAAAAAAAAAAAAAAAAAAAAAAAAAGGAAAGGTTTTTGTAGCTAGAGTTTTCCTGCCTGGCCCACAGTCAGGACAAATCTCTGTCACCCACCAGTCCCACAGCAGCTCAGACCCGACCAAGTAAACACAGAGACTTATATTGGTTACAAACTGTATGGCTGTGGCAGGCTTCTTGATAACTGTTCTTACAGCTTAAATTAATCCATTTCTATAAAATCTATACCTTGCCACGTGGCTTGTGGCTTACCGGCATCTTCACATGCTGTTTGTCATCATGGCGGCTGGCAGTGTCTCTCTGACTCAGCCTTCCTGTTCTCTCAGTTCTCCTCTCTGTTAGTCCCGCCTATACTTCCTGCCAGGCCACTGGCCAATCAGTGTTTTATTTATTGACCAGTCAGAGCATTTGACATACAGACCATCCCACAGCAGGTTTTTATCTCTAACACAGTAAAACTATATACAATAAGAACAATTATCAAGTAATGATTACATTCACAATGTCTAGTCCATTTGTATTTGGCAAATTCAGAGAAATTACTCTGTTATCTATCCTGTCTTGGTGAGTTCAAAGTTTCATACCTAAACCACCTTCTATCATAACTTCTATTGCCTACCTAAAAATATATTTTTAGACCTTAAGGTTTTATGTCTCTCAACCTTATAAACTTTACATCTCTTTTGTAAGTTTCTTTTTTGAATTTAGTAACAAGGAAAACAGTATAACTGTCTTAAGTCTTCAACCCCATCAGAGACCCGAGGAGGATATAATATTACCTGAGTAAACAAGAAGTGCAGAGCAAACAACTTCCAAAACTATAGCAATGACAGAGACAACTGGCTGCCTGGACAGTCACCCAAGGTTCCTCTGTAACGTTGGGGCATCCATCTTCAGCTTACAAGCCTAGAATATCTGACAGACTTTCCTGTGAAACAAGAATTTTGAAGGACTGTCCTGCCTACTTTGTCTTAGCAAAGTTTGGCAGTTGTTTTCTTTTGTGTCCTGCTTGTCCAGTTTGGACAGTATATTGTCAGCAATTGAGGCAAGGGCAGTTTCCTGCCCTAATGGCTAGCTTTGCCACTAAGAAAGCAAACTCCTTATGGAGGTTTTTCGATGCCCACCAACCTTTTTTGAAGTAAATTGGTGCTGCCAGGAACAGATCTGTCTCAATGTCATGAAAAGCCTTATGTTATTAAAACACCTTAAATGCCATATTCTGTGGGTCTTTGAAGTGTTTGAAGACTATCTATATATCTAAAATATCTCTGATTGACCCTGAAAATATATCTAACATGACTATAAGTTTGCTTGTTATAGATGACTATTAGCCTGTGTTCCTTAATTACCCTAAATAGTTTGTAATAATAACTTTCAAGGACTATAATTTTACATTATGTTGTTAAATGAGCTGCATAGGTATAATACCTTAGACAGGAGTAGAAACATATATACAATATAACAAAAATAACCTTAAATTTGTATCAATATACAAAAATACTTGAAACTGCTGTGCGATGTCTTTCTGTACGCTGTGAATATATGCTGTTCCCATTGATTAGTAAATAAAGCTGTTTTGGCCTATGGCAAGAAAGCTTACAGCCAGGCGGGAAATCCAAGTAGAGCTACAGAG
The DNA here is from genome assembly GCF_007827085.1 of Peromyscus californicus insignis. NCBI lineage: Eukaryota > Metazoa > Chordata > Mammalia > Rodentia > Cricetidae > Peromyscus > Peromyscus californicus. Next base: position 112,368,832 of record NW_026294402.1, on the reverse strand, counting down.
AGAAGAACGGTAGAGTGGGGGAGATGCCAGCCACTGCCCAAGAAGCAGCTAGATGCCAGCAGATTGGTGACATCACAGCCACGTGGCAACTTATAGATTAATAGAAATGGGTTAAGTTATAAGAGCTAGCTAGCAAGAAGCTTGAGCCATAGGCCATCCAGTTCGTAATTAATATAAGCCTCTGAATGATTATTTTATAAATGGCTATGGGTCATGGGTGAGAGATTTTTCTCAACCACGAGCCAGGCAGGACACAGGAAAACTTCCAGCTACATTAAATAGGAGTAAAAACATATATACAGTATGTTTTAACAAAAATAACCTTAAATTTGTATCAATATACAAAAATCTATACCAATTTAAAATATTTGAGACTATAGTGGTTGCTTTTTTTTAGTTTAAAAGTAGAGTCAATAATCTACCCTTTCTCCTATCATTCCTATATTCCCCCTTTTTTCTTTTCAGAATGAGATTCCTAAAACTAATCTTTTCTTAGTTTCCTCCCTGACCATGGCCAGTGACAACTTGCAACCAGTCCCCCAAAATGATGATAAATATCCATAATCCGCCGAACGACCAAAATACCCACCCCACCTCTTGGGAATGTGGGCGTTGTGTTCTTAAAACTACTACTACTTGTTGTCTGGGGGTGACAGCATCTTTAGGAGACCCTGAGAAAATTGAGATAAAGGTCAAGACCTGGGAGAGCTAGCTGTTGTCTAGTCTTGGTGTGATGGGAAAGTGTAGGGCTTATCTAAAGTTCTGGCTGGAGTAGTCTATGGAGGCTGGACCATCTCAGCTAGTAGCTTTAAAGTTGTTCTGGATGAAGATTTTACTGGAAGCTGTAACAGAGGCATTCTGAAAGGCTAGATCACCTGGGCAACTTGTCCTCATTGGTGTCTGGTCTTTTTGTTCTGAAAACACATTAACTTTTAAAGGTAATGTACATATCTGCACTAACACAAGTATGGAATGTGCGGTATGCACAAATCATCTAAAGATGATTCTCTATTCTATGTTTGAGCAGGTGAAAGACATCTGTCAACTTTATAAATCTGTTTGGACTGTCTAACCAAGCTGTAATATGTATGAATCTCTATCCATACCATATGGAAGAATGGCATGTAATAAGTCATGAGGACTCTGTAACCAACAAGATTTATTATGTCTCATCCAGTCTCAGAGCTGTTTCCATGTCAAGGGATCAGCATATACGTTACCTCTTCTGTAGTCCTTTCTGGTTCCTTCCTTCATGTCTGCAGCCAAGAATTTTAGGAGGTCTCCCCTGGTCAAATCTGATCTTTATTAATTTTGAAGGAATCCAAACACAACACATTTTCTGACTTCCACTCTGAAGTTAAAACATTCTTAAAATATATAGGCTGGTTTAATTCAGTAATTTTTTTTCCCCCACAATCCATTCTCTCTTAGTAGCTGCCACTTTTTTATTCATTAGCATTAAAAAAATTCAAAGTCAACAAAGCACCATACAGGATCCAGATGCCCTGTGTATTCCCCATCCTTACATAGCTTATTCCTTTTATATTATTTTTTGAAAGAGTATTACTTTTAGACTATTTTTAAATGACTGTCTATACCCATTTTCACTTTATTTTATTTTTTATTTTTTTTTTTTAGCACCTAAGCACATTTTAAAGCATACTGTACCTACCTGTTCAGAGGTTTCTTTCTTTGGTCTGGACCTGGCTTTACTGTGCAACTGCAGTGTTCTCTGACTGTGTGAGTCAAGCCTTAAAGTGACTGACCAGACAAGAAGGGGTGGTTGCATGCAGAGAGACTATGGATTATGGCTCTGGGAACATGTTGTAAAACCTTTCTGTGCATCTGCAGGCTCCTTTCGCAGCTCTGCTTAGCACATGGCGCTGGCAGCTGCCTCTGCCCCCTTTGGGTCCATAGGCACTGAGGGCTAGGTGTCCCAGCTGTGCCTAACCATCCCAGCTCTGGGAAATTGCTGAGCCGAGTCTCTGCTAGGGGCAGCCAATTGTTGAATGCTCGTGGAGAGGCCAAGGCAGTCAGGTAGTGACTTTGGTGGTGCTGGCTTGACTTCTTCTGTGTGGTTGTGCCATGTGTTGGAGTGCCAAATGTAGTTGGACTTTATTGTCGGACTTTCTCTTGGGGACCGCCAGTTCCCAAATAATAACATGGAGACTTATTAATTATAAAAGCTTGGCCTTTAACTTAGGCTTGTTCTCATCTAGGTCTTATAACTTAATTAACCTGTTTCTATCAATCTTCGTTTTGCCTTTTACCTTCCATTCTGTATGTCCATCTTCCTGTCTGTCTGGTGTCTCCTCATGTACCTAGATTTATCCCAAGTTCCTCTCTCTGCCCAGAAGTCTTGCCTAACCTCTCCTGCTAAGCTATTGGCCATTCAGCTTTTTATTAAACCAACCCAATCACAGTGACATACCTTCACATAGTGTAAACAAATACCCTGCAACAGGCCACACATTTCTCCGCGCCTCAATCTTGTCTCCCTTAAGCTGTTCCTTAAAGTTGGGTTCTGTTAAGAATTTTAAATCTAAGTGTAGTTTTTACCCATGGATTAAATAACTACAGATCTCATTTTTCTGCTTTCCCTCATGTCCTAAATAGAACTTTTTTTTTTTTGGTTCAGACTGTGTTATGTGGCTTGAATTATAGTTTTCTATAGTCTAGAGTCGTCTGTCTCCTAACTAACTCTAGTTATTTACCAAATCAGTTTTTTTTCTCCCCTGTTGCATCCGTACATCTCTTCCTTTGGGCTAGTGGAAGCCCTCATCATTTCTTGCTTGAATGATATTAGTGATCCAACTTTAAAAACTTTTCTGTCCCTTTCAACCTACCTGCCATACACCACCAGTCATTCAAGAGTCTTCTGTTTGCAGTTATTCATGTCCTATTGCTTTTGAGATAGACTGTTGTAGATTGGCATAAGTGGCTCATCATACTTAGGTTCCTGTGCACTCTGTTTCTTGGGTTCTTTCTGCTGTGTGCATAATTCACTATGGGAGTACCAGTCCACTTGAAGTGACCTGTGCATATCATTCTGCCTTCACATGCACTTTTCAACATGCCCTTTTGCTGTGTTTCTGTGTCCCTGCAAAACTCAAGCATGTTTTCGTGACACCTCCCCTTCCTCATGTTTCTATATCCATCTTTGTACTTTTTATATTTTGTGTTAGTTCAGCCTTTGCCTGTTAAGCCATTGGCTCCTGGAATGTAGCATTTGTTCTATTCTGTGATAAGACTAAACTTAAGACTGTATATTACTATACTTTTTATTAATTACACATTTAAAAAATTTTTAGTTCTATTCTTACTAGTTCATTAATGTTTATTGTGCCTTGCCGACTATTACTGAATGTCAACTTCTCAAGATTTAATCTCATGAATATCTGAATTTTATTAAGGTTTATATTGTATCTATTTTGAATTATTTTATTTACTCCTTGTAGCTATAATGATCCAGCCTTCTATGAAGAATGCAAACTGGAATATCTCAAGGAAAGGGAAGAATTCAGAAAAACCGGAGTTCCTACTAAGAAGAGGCTGCAGAGGCTTCCTACAAGCATGTAGGTCAATAATGAGTCCAGGAAGTCACATCTTAATGGAAACCACTTGTAATATAAGCCAAAAGTGATGGACCGAAACAATGTTTGCTCACCCTAATCATGAAAACTTATTTTTTATGAAATAAAAAAATCTTTATTTCAGAGTTCTAGTTTATTAAATATGGGATAGGAGGAAAACTATAAATGGAATGTTTTCCTGAAAAGAAAATTTTTTTTAAACCAAGTCCTTCCACAACTGTAACTGCAGTCAGTGCTAGTGGTCTTAGAATTCCATGTGTATTACCTTCTTCTGATTATGCAGGCTGATGGCTAGTGCAGGACCAGAGTACTAAAGCAAAGGAACCAACAGCCTTCAACCCTCTCATACACAGCACCACAGCTGTGAGCCAGAGCTCTTCTTCACTCCAGCACTTACTGTGCTACTGTGGACATCAGTTTCAGTGACTTACAACTTACCCAGCTTTGTCAGAATATGGGGCATGTAGGCAGGGCTTCAGGCTTGACATGGGCTTATTTGAAAACATAGATGAGGTTGGGTGAATTAATTTTCTGAAACCTTTGATGGCAAAGTTTCTGTACTATGTTTCTTGATCTTTTCAGCTTTGTATAATCTTTGATTTTAAGATGTTGTCATGTTAAGTGTGAACTTCTGTTTTGTAACATTGGGGACTCAGGAGGAACTGTGGTTTTTGCTCCAGTGTGTTAATTTGGGCCTAGCCTGCCCCCCCCACCCCCTTTTTAAGCTATTTCTTAAACAGGAAGCTAAGAGTTAGCTTTTGCTCCAATCCCATGAAAACAGTTTTTCTCATTCAAATGAAATGAGCTATGAATGCATGTTAATTTTCACACAGCACTCACCAAAGAACTATTTTACTTTGTTTGAAACTCAAAGAATCCATTCTCTCAGACCACAGATCAACAAAAGGTGGCCAGAGGCCAAAACAGAGCAACTGAACACATAAGTCTAGAGACTGCAGCCTGGTAAGAGTCAGGCACCCTGTTGCTCCTGTGCAGGCCTGTGGCATTGGTGCATTTTGTAATGTACACGACTACACTTCTTGTTTTCAGTGATTCAGAGGTATAGAGCAGTTACTGTAAGAAGCAAGTGAAGTAGTGACAAAAGTTTTGTTGTGTGTCACAAAGCCATAGGTACTAGACAAACAAACTGTTCACATTACCTCTTGGACCTGCTGCAGATGTATCTTTGGTATACTGAGTTTCAACTGTTGCATGCTCATAGGGCAGGTTTATTCTTGACCTACATATGCATTCAGTTTTATTTTGGCCTCAAGTCAATACAAAAATCTTTAGATATGTAAGCGTTTTCTCAGGCTAATAAGGGATCAAGAGGAAGGAACAGGTGGCTGTTCATTGTATTACTGAGTTACAGGTGTGCTTAACTGATCTCCTCACCAAAAGAAATCCAGCTATTACAGAAAATGTTAAGGGAAGCTCTTTGGAGCGTTAGCTAATATGAAAAGGGCCAACAAAAATGTCAATTTTCATGAATCGCAAAATACAGATGCCACCTCTTCAACCACAGGGTTGACTGAGTGTATACTTAAACATTTTCTGACAAGGTAAAAATATCTTGGGGTTCATCTTTTCTAGCTATGGAGTCTTACACAGGTCATTAACACTTTAACTGTTAAGAACATCAATCAAACTGTTCTAGCATTCCTTTTTGATAACTGTTACTACTGGGGAGAGGCAATATGTTTGAGAAATAAAAATACTAGATTTTGGAAATATACATAGGCAAGGACAGTATTTCACATCCAATTCCATTTTAAAAACAAAAATAATTTTAATTAAAACAATTTCTTGGCATTGTTCAAAACATAAGACTCTCTTTACAAAGGAAAACTTCTAATCTTGGTTTAAAAAAAGGCAAACCAGTAAGCTACGTTAGACATGAGATGATGGACAGCCTCCGCAGCCACATGAGAAATGAGTCTGCTTTCTTATTACACAGGTAGTTAGTTCCTTCAGGTAAAGCCTGGAGTCTCCTATTTGTTTTATGCATATTGGGTCTTGTTATATTACTTGACAGGAGCCTGTACTCCCTTGAGTCAGCTGTATTCATTGGTCAGAACACATTCCAGCATCTGACATCAATTCCATTAATCATGGACAGGCATGAATAAGTGAGGGAGATAATACCAATACAAAAATAACTGGTGAAGAGTGAACACTGTTGGGCAATGTATGATACTCATACACACGAGATCTGAGATCCTTTAAATTCAGGATATATGAAATACTATTTAGAAAAGGATAAAGTCTTACATCAAACAGGTAATACATGATTACTAATACTCTTAATGCTTCAATCCTGAAGGAATTGAGATGAATGTCCACATGAAGCCATCTTTGTTATTCTTTACTTATTTACAAGTGACTAGGCAATTAGAATGAATTTGGAGACATTTCATAATTAGACAGCACAAAATTTAGTTCTAGATGCAGTTAATTAAAAATCACTTCCTCAGATGTCATAGTCCAACAGTGTACAAGCTGCTCTGTGTAAAACACAGCTGTCCTGCTGAAAATGACGACACACCGACACAAGTGGAGCTCGTTATGAATCACTGAAGAGACTGCCCTGTGAGATGCTCTTTCCACTTTCAACTACATGTCTAAGTTTATATAGTTTATTCACATACCATATCATTTTTAACTATTTAGGATTTGAATATACTGGGGAAAGTTGGCTTCAATGGTTGTTAGTTCAAGTCTTAGAATTCAAATTGCATTTTAAAATTGTATACACATTTTACTTAAAAATGATTTTAAATCTTAAAAGACAATAGCATAGAGATGTAATAACCTACTTTTATTCCATTATATTTCAAATCTTTATGCATCAGGAAGTCACAGAAGCACAATCTAGTCACACTGCCCATTTGTTTCTCAACATAATCTGAACCAGTAGACATGGTTTTTCTTTTGTATTAAAGACTGCTTTTTATTTAGTGAATAGGTATTTAGGCAGGTGACATACTTTATAAAACCATGTCTAAAATTTCCATTTCCATTCTTAATCCAAGAAGCAAAATCCTTTAATTGTTACCAAAGGTACAGCTGGAGGTTCTCATACTAGAAATCCAACTACATAATGTTGTATAGAATGTACAAATGTACATACTGGCGAACTCTGCAAGATTGTAATCAAAGTCCACTTCCAGTCTGAATAATCTCTTGGGATAACCAGCGAAAGTTACTGTCCTCCTCCTGTTCAAATCAAGAGTCCCATCCAATTAACTTTTGTAAAGGCAGTTCTGATTATGTTGATCCAGGTAATGCAGTGGTGGCAAGTTGGCTAAAGGGAAGGTCTTGCTTTTATTTTCACCAAATGCTGTCTCACTTGATTTAGGAGGACTTGGGAACACCCAGGAATTATCTTCCAGAGAATTTCTGCCGTAAGAGTTGTGCTCCTGAAAGTCCATCCCATCATTAGGAATCAGTCTCTCGTTATCTGTCCATGACTGAAGAACAGCTTTGTCTGATAAAACCTTTATATCTCCCGCTAAAGGGGAGGATGGAGCATAACAAGCTTTGCCATTTGGTGACAAAGGGGGATGTCTTTTGTATGTTGCAGTGAAATTTGTCAAGTGCAATTTCGCGCTGTCTCTCCCAAGGTCTTCAACACATCCTGCTGGGGTGCAGGCTAAAAAGAAAGCATAGGCTGAGTGTCAGTTTTCTAGCATTTGTGATTGTAAACATATCACATACCAATTTTACAACTGACACTAAAATGAACATTTCTAATTTACTATGATCATTGGGAAACTGATTTGGAGATACTTAACATTTGAATTCTGATAGATCACATACTTACTGACACTGACTCAAGGTCATTCACTCAACTGCTTCATCTGTAAAATGGATGTAGGAATCCCTTCCTGCTGTGTCCTCCTGCTGATAAAGAGTCTACATGGTGTAAAAAGTGTCATCTCTTTACAAGGCAAAGGCAAGTAAAGCTCTTGGCCTTTAATGTGGCTAGTGAGCAGGTTTTAGATCATATTGGTGTTAGTGGAGACTGAGAAAGTCATTAAGAAATTAGTAGGTTTTAAATATATTCCTTTGCTTATTCAAACTTCCCTACGGGAGAGGGTCCAAAAGTAACTTATTTTTATAAATATACTTTGAATTCTTAAGAGTCAAATGAAATTTTAACATATATTCGAAGGCTTTTATGGATAAAGTAGTTGAAATAGAAGCTGTAAGTTCAATTTCTTATAATAAATTTAATGGTAAACATAATTCTGCTTTGGTCAATTTAAAAAGGAAATTAGAAGGTCTTTCATACATACAGTGGCTTAGAAAAGACTGCTATGAGGTTATTATTCAGCTACAGCCAGCGTACGGACAACAGTAGCATCTTTTATTCTCATTCAGTCTTGCCACAGGTGAAAGCTACATTTTTTTCTCAACCTAAGGATGACCATGTGTATTGAAGGCTTGGTTCTATGCAACCTAATATTTTATTTTTACGTGTGTATGTTTGTGAGCATGAGAATGCACATGAGCATAAAGGTCAGAGGACAACTTTCCGGAGTTGGTTCTTTGCTTCCACTATGAGTTCCAGATGAACACAGGTCCTCAAGCTTGTAGGTGAGCCCTTCCACTTGCTGAGCCCACTCATGTAATTGTAGAAGAAACAAATTGAAACATTTGGGTAGGAAGGGTAAATAGAGTGAAAAAACTGAAAGTAATTAATTCTTCTGGACAACAGTGATGGGCAGGTCAAGAGTAAGTGAGCCATAACCCCTTCTACTGAAAACAGCTGTAGGGACTGGTGACTACTGGTCCCTTAGACTTAACTTTGTCCAAGGAAATGTTCTAGAAACTGATCGTGCAAAGGCATCAAAAGTATGTGTTCTCAGCCAAGTGACTACTGGTCCCTTAGACTTAACTTTGTCCAAGGAAATGTTCTAGAAACTGATAGTGTAAAGGCATCAAAAGTATGTGTTCTCAGCCAATTAAGGAAGACTGTAGTAGACTATTTTAAAGTGTGTTACTTTTGTTCATGTTGCATTTGTTTAACTCTGTGAAGCTGTGTTACTGTGCCTGTATAAAGAATAAAAAACTAATAAAGTTCGCCGGGCGGTGGTGGCGCACGCCTTTAATCCCAGCACTCGGGAGGCAGAGCCAGGCGGATCTCTGTGAGTTCGAGGCCAGCCTGGACTACCAAGTGAGTTCCAGGAACGGCGCAAAGCTACACAGAGAAACCCTGTCTTGAAAAACCAAAAAAAAAAAAAACTAATAAAGTTCTTTTCTAATAAAGAATAGCAAGGCAGGAGAAAGGATAGAAGGGACTGGCAGGCAGACAATATAGAGAGAGAAAACTTCTGGAGGGATCGAAGATCTAGCAGCCAGAGGAGGATGATGACTCCAGGGGCAACCCACCCAGGTATACAGCAAGCCATGGAATAAGGGTAAGATTTACAGAAGTTAGAGAAAAGGAAAAGCCCTGAGGTAAAAGGTAGTTGGAATAAGTTAAGGAAATCTGGCAAGAAACTAAGCCAAGCTAAGGCCAGACATTCATAAGTAATAATACAACTCTGTATCCCCAACAATAGAAGACAGGATGGAAAGAGCTCTTCTTTACTATGCTTTGGAACGCACTATTTGTGTGAGCAGTTGTACTAACAGCTTGCTCCACAATAGCTGAGTCAGTTTAAGGAGAAGTCTTATTTCTGCCATCCACCTATGGATCTTCATAAGTAATCTTAACTACTGAAAAACAAGGGCAAGGTGAACCATAAATTGAGCTGTGTTTGCTTAACACCACATTAATTTGCCTGATTCTTAAGTACCCAACACTGTAGAAAGCAAAAGAAACTTTAAATTGTGTGTGCATTTTTTTTCCCTAGTGTGAAATATTTTCCCTTACAAATACTCTTGAGAATATTTATAAAACAATTTTCTTGTTCTTCTTTAGGACAATCAGAGGTGCAAATAACAATTTTAAAAGCTGGTCACTTTTCAAAGTGACATCACATTCCTTTGGAAAGTCAAATTTAAGATTAAATGCATACTGTACGTTTCAGATGTAAACCTATTACGCAATGTGAGGTGCAAACACACTCATTGTTTTCTAAGATACAAAAACAGCGCTGGCAAAAGGACACGCTACTAGCTAACATAATACCCAAAAGCTTTAGTCAAATACTGGATATAAAAAGAAAGCAATGAAAAATTTTGGTTGAGTCTGCCTTCAAATCAGACATCTTGTATGGAAAGGAAAGCCTATAAAAAGATGTCAAGAACTAAATGAATCGGAGTTGTTTTGAAAATAAAAAGCTAGGTCTCTGGTATACTTGATAGTACTGAAATGAAACTTGGGTCTGGAGTTCTTTTTAAATATAGATAGTTGTGGTAAAAAGCCAACTAGAGCAAACCTAACACCTTGGCCTTACACATATAAGCAACACTTGGCTGAGAAAAGCCACAAGGGGAAAAGAATATAGTACTGAAGAAAAAATACCAGCAACACTTTTATGTGTGAAGCTGACCAGCTAGAGGCTGAGGCCAAAGCAGGGAATGGGTGTGCAGTAGAGACTGCGTATCGAAGTCACAGGATGAGGTTTTGATAAGATAAAGTAGCTAGCTGCTCTTCAGGCAGTCTGGCTGGACTCAGCACTTCCAGCCAGCAGTGACTTGCCTTTCTTGATGGCAGCTGAGGTTTTCAGTTTTCTTAGTAGTTCTGCTTGCACTTGCGTCACCAGATGCAAGTTAGACATCTCCCTCTTCAGTTCCCAGTATGCATGCTGCATATTATCACTGCAATGGAATTTTAAAAACAAGTTATACTGCACTGGTCCTTTTTATGCCTAAAGGGGAATAACAATACAAATAAGCAGGCTTATATTTATATTGTTTTATGAGAATATAAATGAAACTAAAAAATAATTAATTGGAATGTAAGTGAAAAACACCTAGAAATAACACTGCCTCAATTTCAAGCAATAACTACTATAACAAACAGATTATAATAAACACTCTAACCAGTGAGTTTCTTACTGTCTCTTAGAACCAAGGATTTATTTTAGCCAATAATGTGCAGTACTGTTAATATAATTAGTAACTAGTAAGGACTATGTTCTTCCTTTGTCAATCTGATCAAGAATAAAATTGCATTCATTCATGTATGGTCTTTGAATTCGTCTTTATCTTTGGATTGTTTTGACACTGTGAAATGAAGTGATGAGTAGATACCCAAGACCACATTAAGACAAAATTGAGGTTTCATGTATTACATTCTTTATGTCTGACTGGGCTGTCTCATACTGTTGGTTCTAAACCAATGTGACATGACAGCACAAGACATGAGGAGTCACATGATTTCCTCATAACTAAGCAGCAGCTAGAGAAGCAGATTATAGGAAACAAAACTTCAAAATGCCTTTCCATAGTTTTATAATTAAAAGGATTTTACCTCCGAATCTGAAACTGTTTTAGATCTAATTTTAAAAGCTTTTATTTTCCATTAAATCCTCTTAGGCTCATGATTTTCTTTAGGTTCTTAATTGCCAACTAAATGAACTGAAATCTTCAGCACATACTCTTGCTTTACTGCACAGTAATCATGAATTAGTCAATATAAGAACTGACTTCTTAATATTAGAACCACCACTATTACAGGTTCAAGAATGTAAATGGTATGGAAATAAAACTCAACAAACATGCTTCAATTTTTTTCTATCTAATACACAACTTAAACTTAAGAGGAATAACCTTGAAATCTGAATCTAGTATCTAATTACAGAAGCAATAGATATTTAAAAACAATTAGGTTAAATTATGTGAGGTAAATTTTTACCTCTTTGATGGAGTATTTCTATCCTACTTGGACTGCTATTCTTGTATTATAAACAGTACAACAAACTATACTGCTTTGAAAAATCTAGTATTTTAAGTATCTTTGGTTAACCTCTGGTGTATTTAACCAGCTCTACTTCAGAAACAGTAACCACTGGAGATGCCTTTTACAATGACTGTTTCATAATGAAGTCTCTACAATGTGAAGAAAATTGCTGGTTCCATGTCCAATTCTGGGCATTGGATGTTTCTCAAAGAGTCACTCATCATAAAGCAGCAGGTTAAGTACTGTACATGTGCTAATTCAGGCACACAATCATGAATAATACAGTTTGGAAATAATTTATTATTGTTATAATACGGTGAATCTGTACCTGACTTAAAAAAAGAAATATTCATGATGACACTTGGGTACTCAAACACCAAATACATGTCAAGTAAAAGATTATAAAGGTATTAGTATCAATAGCTAAAGAACATTTTAAAAATTCAATTTAATGAAGATTATTTAAAAATTTGGACAAGGTGAAACTAGAGCACCAAAATTACCTTTGTGTCCTCTGCTTTTAGTGTCACCTACACTAAAATTACAGATTAAAAAGATGCATAAGATTGTGCACGAGAAATACCTAAGAAATGGCTCAGTAGTTCAAGAGTGCTTACTGTTCTTGCAGAGGACCAGGATTCAGTTCCTAGCATCCAACTACCTGTAACTCCAGTTCCAGGGACCCAATGCCTTCCCTCTGGCTCCTGCACACCCATAATCGCCATAAATTTATACAGGCTCACACAACACACTTGCACATATAAAAAGATACATTTTAAAACCCTAAGACTATGGGTTGGCAAGTGACCTGAGTTTACCTCCTGGAACCAAGGTGAGAGTGAAGCTGAGAACTGTACTGTTATCTCTGACCCCACACAGGCTCTGTAGCACATGTCCATACCACCACCCCAATATTGAAGGTTATTACTATTTACAACTCTTCCTCTTGTGGATAACAACTCAGTCTTAAGAGTCTTTAAAGTATGTGAAAATGATTGGTAATTATGTGTGTGAATAAATGTTGAAGCCATTAAATAAGAAAAGCAAGTTATCTCTCAAGTTCTTAATAGGGTTCCAGGCAGTCCAGGCAGTACTGGGTGTTTTATTTAAGTGTTTTTGAGGCTACGCATGGATTGCCTACCATTTTGCCCTACTTTCTTAAATGGGGGTGTAAAGCTAACTTGCTTTAAATGACATAAAAAAAATTTTCATGTATATGGTTGTCTTTAAAGAACTTATATAGCAGTTTGAGTACTAAAATGATAATCACTCTACTTGAGAGCCCTGAAAAACAACACAGAATAATGATGGCTAAGCATTCATTATGTGCTAGGCACTTAGCCATATTCTCATACCATCCTGGCAAAATGGCTGTATGGGGCTAGTTTTATGTTAACTTGACAACAAGTTAGAGTCATTGGAGAGGAGGGAGCCTCAGCTGAAAACAATGCCTCCATAGGGTCGGGTTGAAAGGCATTTTCTTAATTAGTGATTGGTGTGAGAGGGTCCAATCCATTGTGGGTTGTGGCTACCTCTGGGCAGGTAGTCCTGGGTTCTGTAAGAAAGTAGGCTAGGCAAGCCATGGGGCAAGCCAGTAAGCAGCCTCTTTTATGGTCTCTGCATCAGCTCCTGCCTCCAGGATTCTGCCCTGTTTGAAGTACTGTCCTGACTTCTTTGATGATGAACAGTGATGTGGAAGTATAAGCCAAATAAGCCCTCTCCTCCCCAAGTTCCTTTGGTCATGGTGTTTCATCACAGCAACAGTAACCCAGGACGATGGGAAATTACACATGAAGAGGCAGGTTCAGGAGTCAACTCTACTCCACAAGGTTGCTTTTTCAAAGCTGTCTTACTTGTCTACTCTACCACACTGCCCTTTTAGTTTTTCTTACAGGCATTGTTAGTATATCCACACAAAGTACTATAAAATGGTTGATGACCCACACAAATATGCTTAGTCTGAGTACAAACTTTCACCCCTTTATCTTTGGCATTCTGGAACTCATTTGTCTGCATCCTAAGAAAGCATTATATGTCCTGTTTAGAGAATACTGTGAAGTCCTGTTCTCTTGACCAACACTATTTCTCAACCTTTTTGTAAATGAAATGAACACTGCTCATGGAAAAAAAACAAAACCAAAAACAAAAAAACAAAAACAAAAAACAACCAAAAACTACTCATCTTTGATTCTACTTCAGACATACATATGTAATATATATTATATATATATATAATTTTCTTTAGCCTTTGAAAATTTACTACATTCCCTTAAAGCAGCGGTTTTCAACCTTGGAGTCCTGACATATCAGCTATTTACATTACGATTCATAACAGTAGCAAAATCAGTTATGAAGTAGCAGCAAAATAATTTCATGGTTGGGGGGTCACTACAATCAAGGAACTGTATTAAAGGGTCGCAGCCTTAGGAAAGTTCAGAACCACTGCCTTAAAGGGAATTAAAGTATGGTATTTGTTACAGAATTAAAAGATGTGTACTTTGACAACTGTAATTTCTCTAAAACAAATGTCTTTCAAATATTTTTGATAGGTATAGCACAGCAGATCAGGTCAAGCATACTGGTAAGTAACTATGAAATCATTTTTATGAACATATTATGACCAGAGATTAGAGCCAGCACCAGAGTATTTGCTGCTCTTCAAGTTAAACCACATCTTAAAGGTAGAAAGCACACGGGAGACCTGTGGAGAAGGCCCTGGTGTGGGACATGCTCCTCTCTCGGCAAGCTTGGTCTGGTGAGATCTCTGTCCTGCAGAATGTCTTCCTGAGATGGCCCCTGTCATGTGTTTAACAAAGAAAACAAAGGAATTAGTTCCATTTTCTCAGTTTTTTCATCATCACAGATGTTTTAACATACACAGAATATAATTGTATAAAGTGTAAGACTAGATTTCAGACTCAATTTTAATGAAATACTGCCACCTATCTCCAAAATGGCTAAATCACTTTCAGTTATTGGAGTGTTCATGCTTTCATTTTCTTTAAAACATGTTTTCGTGAGTTTGGAATCCTATAAACATAACTTTTGAACATATCAGAAGTGTAACATAGCCATCACATTACTGTTTAAGGTATATCTGCATGAATTCTATGGAAAATGGGAGTTTCTTTGGTATTTCTTATTTCTGTACAAATAAAACAGCAAAAAATTGAGACAAGTTACTGTTTTAACCATCGAACCATCTCTCCTGCTCCAAATTTATTTACTTTTATCTTATGTGCTTGGGTGTTTTGCCTGCATGTATGCCTGTGTGAAGGTGTTGGGTCCACTGGAACTGGAGTTACAGACAGTTGTGACCCACCATGTAGTGCTGGGAATTGAACCCAGGGCCTTTGGAAGAGCAGTCAGTGCTCTTAACCAGTTACTATTTTAAGACAGCATATATTCCTCATAAAATGACTGACCTGGCAAGAACTTTCCTGTGTGTCCAAATATTCTAGTCTATTTTCAAAAACTGTAAAAGCAATTGATTCCAATTTCAGGAAATGTATTTATATCTTAAAAAAGCAAAACAAAACCATGAACTATGCTTGAATAGTGTTCTCACTTGATAAATGCTATTGAGTTTTATTTTTCATGAAATGCATATGGACCCACTGGTTTTACTTTTTCTTGCTGTGGGCAAAGAGGAGCGACTGACTGGTTACATACACTGTATTATTTTAACAAACACTGTGTTACATTAGAAAGCATCATTTTCAGTAAATGGAGTAGAGGTTTCTAGTTGTCTCCACTGGGCCTGTTCTCATCTGTTTCTTCACTGACAACAGAGAGTTTGATTTGGGGTTTGGCACTGTGTCATCAGCTCAGGATTATGTTTCCCACACTCCCTTTCAAGGTCTGGCCTTAGCAAGAGCTTCTGAAAGTCCCCACACCCTTTACAGTTTTAATTATTTATATTGTAGGTATGACAAAACTAAACGAAACAACCAACCAACCAAAAAAAAAAAAAAAAAAAAAAAAAAACCCCACACCTATATAAGATTCTTTTAAATAAATCTAATATATTCAGGATCTTCTGTGTCATACTTGTTCACAATGCATTTTCAATCAAGAGCCTATAACAAGCATTAATCTCACGGGTATTAATTTATCAGCAGGAACTGCTGGTATAAGCTGAAAAATAAAAAAATTTACTATTCAGTATTACTTACATAACATAAATTATAAACCAGGCATGTAGCTCACTCTCATAATCTCAATACTTGGGAGACTGAGGAGGAGTACCATAAGTTTGTGGACAGCCTGGGCCACAGAGTGAGTTCTGGGCCAACTTGGGATACAGAGTAAGGCTCTGTCTCAAAAACTACCACCTAAATGCTATGTTTTAGTGTAACAATGAAAATCTGTTAGGACTTTCCACACATCCCACATTTGATGCATCACAGTCTAGGATTGAAAATAGTTGGGTCCCTTGAATTTCCTGTGACAAACTGCAGTGTGGACAGCCTATGGAGGAGAGACAGAATGAGCAATTAATAAGGGAGGTCTGACTACCTGCATTGGAGGCATGCTTGGGGTTGTTCTTTACTGGTATCCAGAGGAAGTAAAACTATCCTCAGAACTCCTTTAGTTTGTATCATTAATTAAAAAAATAGGCTCCTCAGTGTATACTTAAAACACATATGTTACTGGAAACCTTCTCTTTAGAGCTGACAATACAAAATAAATCTGGTTAGGATAAGAAAGTAGTTTTACATTTACTGACATGGCAGAAAAGTTGAATCCAAACCAGCAAAAATTAAAATCCTCAAAAGGATTGTCCCTAACATGCAAAAACTCCTCATAGCAAGTAAGCAGGCTGCACTGTTCTGAAGACCACACTCTGGGAATTCACTTCAGGTTCCCCATATCCCAGCAATATAGCCTTCCTGGAACCTTTAATATATTGCCCAACACTAGGACTCCACACTAGTATTTATTTTGATCTACTGCTTTTTGTACCACTTTGGCTGTCTGAATTCTCAGAATCAACTGTTGTGAATGTAGATGGCTAGGATAAGGGGTTGGAAAAGCCCCAGCAGAGCTGCTTCTGAAATGCTGCTGATCTTCCTAACAACAAACACGAGTAGCCAAGTCTGCTGCTAACAGTCAAAAGCAGAGCGCTACTAGTATGACCACACCCCAGAAGGTCCCTAAAGTATGTGTCACATGAAATAATGTGTTAGCATTTAAAAACCACAGCCAAGTAGATACAAGTTATTCGTGTGAACAGAAACTTCTTTCTTCAGATCATTCTTAGATTTCTATATCCAAGAAGATTCTAATCAGATTTAAAAGTACATAAAACATCATGGTTTTAAAAGTTTCTTGTACTTCTAATAAACTGTTTCTATGAACTGCTAGCATGATAGATATAAACTAAAAGCATATTTATTCCCTAGCACCACCTAGTGGAACAGAATAAGTAATAAGAACCACAACTTGACGCCCCCCCCCCCCCCCACACACAGACACTGCCTTCCTGAATTACTCTAAATACTTTTCTGTTTGTTTTAATGTATGTACTGAATATACTCTGTCCAGGTGCTATGCTAACCTCTTTATACAACCCCTAACTTAACATTTAGGAAAACAGAGATATTTAATACCCACAGAAAATAAATTTCCTGAAAGTTAAAAGACATTCCTAATTTCCATATTTAATAAAAACACAATGATAAGCCAAATTTCCATGATCACATGGCACTGTTTCTCACTCTACAGTGAAAAACTCTCATGTATAAAATGTAAACATTCATTTTTTTCCACTTCCCAGTTTGATGTTCTTGAATTCTCAAATGTTTTCTGAGTCTTCTGACAATAAACAGGCTATGTAAGGCTTCCTTTGTTAGTGGAAGTTTGGGTCCCCACCAACCCAAGAATTCTATAATGTTGTCTCTTATGTCTAAACTAACCAAATTGTTAGTTTCCATAAAATGGAAAAGTTAAAACTAAGTTCTCTTTAAAATTTTCAGACACATTCAAAATGAGAGAAACCCTAAGGAAAGGAAGTTTTTAAAAAATTAAAATAACCTGTGGTGGCTTGAATGAGAATGGCCCTCAGGGTCTCTTATATTTCAATGCTAAGTCGGCTGTTATTACTGTTTGGGAAGGAATGGGAAATGTGGCCTTGTTGGAGGTGTGCTCCTGGGGGTGAGGTGGGGGTGGCATTTGAGGTTGAAAAGCCCATGGGATTCCCAGATGGCTCTCTGCCTTGTGCTTGTGAATCAAATGGAAACCCTCAGCTATTGCTCCAGCACCAGCCTGCCTGCCTGTCTGCCTGCCTGCCTGCCTACTGCCTGCTGCCTACTGCCTGCCTACTGCCTGCTTACTGCCTGCCTGCTGCCTGCCTGCCTGCCTGCCTGCCTGCTGCCTACTGCTATATTTCTGGACATGATGATCATGGATTTGAACCTTCTGGAACCTTGAGCCCCCAAATTAAATGCTTTCTTTTATAAATTGCCTTGGTAATGGTGCCTTGTCACAACAATAGAAAAGTAACTAATATATAATCCAACATATATTTTAAATCAAGTCTTAAAACTATATTCTGGGGTAAGAATGAATGTATAGAGTATATGAAATATTAGTTGCAATGAACATTCTATGGTTATAATTATAGACCTATGATTTAGTACTTAGTGACAAAACATATATATGATGCCCAAAGTACAGGAAGTTCTCAGTTGAATGACTTTGAAGTACCGTCTGTTTGGCTTTCTGTAGCTCTATTTTGAGATCGTTGCATTCTTTCCTCATTAGTTCCAGCTCTTGTTCCAAACCATGGATCTTCAAGTCATAGCTTAACTTTTCCACTTCCCAGTTTGATGAAGGTGGATTTAAATTCCTCATTACTAGAAAAAGGATAGACAACAAAATAGTTATCTTTGCTTTTTATACCAACTACAGTTCCTAGGTGACACTGGTAAAATGTCAATAAATAACCAGTACAAAACATGTAAGGCTACTAAGGCTCAGCATCATGCACTCCATCAAAGTTTGCAATTTGATGGACAGGTCTAGAATGCATGTCGAAACAATTTTACTCATAAACACCTGACTATGGAAACTTAATACAGCTGGATCCTACATTATTTTCGACTTAGTCTGTTATTTCTCCATCTCCAAAAAGCCCCAACCATTTACCTGGAAAGATCGCACATTAATTCTCTACTAAACAGTCTCCTCTCAACAGGCAGTTCTTTTGGTTGCCTCATGAGACTGTTGATGGGAACAAGACTATTACCTCTAACTCCCAGACAAAATTTCCATTTCAGTATCTCATCTATACATTTCATCAACTTTCAGGGAGAAAAAAATTTAAGAAACAATGAAGCTACTCCATGACAATGTGTTTAACTGTGGGCAATAGGTTCAGTATGAAGGCCAAGTCAGGAGATAGCAGTGGGTGAGAGCTTTGGGGAAGATGGGGTTTCTCTCTTTCCTCTTCTACTTTATCCATCACATACTACCCTTGAATAAAAACATCACATCTTCTGTGGGAAAAGTACAATTTTCAGCTAAAGAAAAGTTAATAAGATATTGTGTGAAAAAAGAACAGAAAAAATTAAGCCTTTATCCTACAGACATAGGAAACTGATTATGAGTACAGCACACAAATGCACAGATGGATGAATTCTATGAGAACATTCATAACAAGTAAGTGGCATACCCTGCTGCGTTTCCACCTCTGTTCTTAGCTGCAGAAGCTCTACTTCTTTAGACTGTAGCTGTTCATTCAATACTTTCAAAGATTCAGTGTTGTCTTTGTTCTGGTTAAGTAGGGAAAATCCAAATTACAGTCAATAAACTCTCTAGCTTTGTCTCATAGCTTACTTTTTAGGTCAATGGTGAATAAACCTCACTCTAACTTTAAAAGCAAGATGGGAAGATAAACCCTGATTCTCACTAACCTTTTGTTTCTCTCTTGGGACATCATTGCCCACTGGATAGAAACCAAACCAAACCGAACACCCACAAGGAGTAAATCAGCCTTGCCATGACTTTTTTCCAAGTAAGTTAGTGGTTCTCAGAAGGCTTTAAGTCCTTAACATTATTAAATACTAAGTATTTATTTTTGGATATTACTGGAAAATATAATTATTAAAATTTTCTATATGCCACGAACATGTATATTTTGTCTAATTAATAAATGTAAATGTTTAACCCTTTAATTCTAAACTTCTTGCAAGACAAAATAATTAAAATATAAAGTATTATTTTCAAATTAACTTACTATTTTCTCCAATTTGTTCTTCAAATTGTCTCTATCAATGCAAACCTCTCGATATGCATGATAGGCCTTATTCACTTGTTCTCGTCCCACAGAACTTGTTTCTTCATCTACTCGAGCTCCAACAAGCTAATAGTATGAAATTAGGGGGAGAAATCTTCAGTGGGTATTCTGCAGAACCAACTAAGACCATCTTCTGGTGGCTCTACCTTCTTCTACTCTAATTACTGCAATGTAAGGAGAAAGCCTACCTTTACCTATAATTACATGAATATTTCACTCCCACACAATCTTCATCAACAAGACAAATAGTACAGAAAAGAAACAAACAAAAAACCAACACATGTTTTTTGCTTATCAGTAATCTGTGCTTTGTACTATTTGCTTTATAATAAACTTAATCATCATACTATAATACAGTACATTGTCTTGGAAGTGTCTGGGTATTTTCCAAGTCTACAGTATCTAATTTCTATCATCAGAAAAGGATCAAATCAGTCAGCTTCTTAAGGACTAGACATACCACTTCATTAAACCCTGCATTATTCCAGCAAATGAAATTAATAGGATTGATGATCACAATGTACAGATTTTGTATGTTAATTACGTACTAAATTCCATGATTCTATTGAATTTTAAAAGCTTAACTATGAGTTGTAAAGTTACCTTCAGTAATTTCTCAATATATGACAAATATACTTAATTACTAAGTTAAAATTAATGAGAAGAAATTATTATAATACTAATGAATGACCTCTTAGTTTTACCATCCCAACAAATTAAATTCTACCTTGCACAGCCTTGATGCAGGGGGAGTGACCTGGACCTGCCTCTATTGAATGGGAATGGGGGGTGGGTTGGGGGAGAAAGGGCGGAGGGGCGGGAGGAGGGAAAGGAGGGGGAATCTGTGATTGGTATGTAAAATGAATAAAAAAATTCCTAAAAAAAAAAAATTCTAGCAAAACCCATCCTCAAGTTTTTAAATCGAGAAATTTCTTAACTCATTTCTTTTACCATTTGTAGAAACTCTCATTTTTGTAAGATACAAATACAAATCTGATTTGAAGAAATATGAAATATAAACTAATGAAAACCTTAAAATGCCATAAATAAATGGGCAACCAAGAAAAATTCCAACATATAAAATCAAGTTAAGTCTGATGATTTAGATTGCATTTTAGCTATCTCATATAATATTCAGAAATGTAACATTCAGCATGGAAAAGCACATGTCATTGTCAGCTTAAAGCGTTATTCCTCCTTTCTGAGGAAATCCAAGAGAATGCAGAAGTAAAGGGTCCGGTCCTGGTAAAGAGCTTGCTAAACACAGTGAAGCATTGTCAAAGAAGGTTCTGGTTTGACAGTTTCATCACTAGTATGTTATTCTCCTGTACAGACTTGAAATTCTAATTACACACATATACCAGGGCTGGGCGAACTGCTCTTTTGGTAAACTGCTTGTTGCATAAGCATGAGGACCTGAGTTCAGTCCTCACGTTCAAACCCGGATGTGGTGATGTGTACTTATACCCCAGTAATAGGGAGACAGGGACCAGGAGATCCCGAGGCTTCTTAGCCGGGCAGCCTAGTCTAATTAGTAACCCCTGTGACCTAGTGTTGGAGACCTAGCCTGTCTCCAACAGAAAGTGAACAGTTCCTGAGGACCACCACCTGAGGTTGACGTCTAACCTTCAAATACACACAGGTGCACATGCATGTGCAACACACACACACACCAAAACAAAACAAAAACAAGGAAACAAGGGAAAAAACTGGCCTCGATACATAGCAATGACAGTAGTCAATCTGAAAAAAAAAGAAAAAAATGTTGGACCAGAAAACCTTCAAGTTGTTAAATCCTATTCTACAATATCACTGAGCACAGGGTATAGCTGATGCAACATAGTTTAATGGTAAAGAATTTAGGAACTCTTACTTAGTCTTGGAAGACAGATTAGAAAATAGTTAAATTATCAAATATTTGGATTTTTTTTATGTCAAACATAATCAAACGAGGGAAAACAAAAACGAAAACAAAACCAAAAACTACCTTTTCTTCCAAAGCTCTTATTCTTTTCTTTAAGAGAGAGTTTTCTTTCTCTGAATCTTTAAGTCTCTTCTTGATGTCTTCATACGCGGTGACAAGAGCAAAATGTGAAGCAACAGATTCCTCTCCTGAGTACACCGAGAGTGGAGTCGCTGTCTCTCTTCTGTGGGCTTTTTCATGATTCAGAATGCAGATGTCATCTTCTACTAGTGTGTCCATGGCAGCTATGGAGATGAGAGAGGGGTAAGGTCACTTGGTCGATGAGCAGGAAGAAAAGGTCTATTTGCAATGTGAATACTGGAAAAATCTTAAAGGCAACATAGGGCAATTGCTATAAGCACAGCTACCTAGGTTCTAATCCAAGGTTCAGGGGCAGTGTGACTTAGTGGGTAAGTTGTTAAGGCCCAGAAAATATTAATAACCACTTTTATAGTGTAAAGGATGAAAAATAATTCTAGATCAAGCACTTAGATCCATTACTATAAAGTTCTATGAAGGTGTGAAATTAGACTGGGAGTATGGTATAGCAGTAGAACATTTGCCAAGCATGTATCAAGACCTGAGCTGGATCCCTAGCTAAATAAAAAAACTGTAAACTACTATTTTACCTAAAAGAACCTTTTATATATATGTATATAATATATATGACATTATGTTACATATATAGTTATATATATATAAATGCTGCAATGCAGTCTAATTTTAGGGGAGGTAAAAACAGTATCCACACTATTCATCTTATTTAAATAACAATCTTACCCTAAATGGATAGAATTTATTGAATTTGAGTATCTTCAAAAATCAGCTAAAACCAAATACTCTAAACTGCTTCACAAAGGCAAGAAATACTTTTAAAGACCTGAGCTTTTTGCACTTTCATTCCAGTGGATGGCCCACACGTATGCACATATACAATGAAATACTATCTACCCATATTTTCCCTTCTAATTCTCTCCATATCCCTCAACATGCTCACACTTCATGTCCTTTTTTTGTTTGATAACCCATCAAGTGCAATTGTGTTGTCCATATGTGCATACATGTGGGCCATCCACTGGAACATTGGCCATATCCTTAGTAAGAATGGATTCTGTCTCTCCCTGTCACTCTCCACCTGAGTGTGGGGTAAAGCCTAAAGATTATGTCCCCCCATCCACACTGGGATTATGTCTTGTAAGGTGATAACAGTTGCTAGGAGATCATGATTGCATCTAAAAGGCAGCATTTCACAGCCCTCCTCTCCTTTCTTCGGTTCTTCCATTCTTTCCTCCTCTCTACCATGTTGTTCTCTGCACCTTGTTGGTGCTGAGATTAATATAGATGTCCCACGCAGGGCTGAGCACTCAGTCTCTTATTCTCATCACTTTGACCCAGTGTGCATCTCTCCAGTGACTGCTGGCCACTGCAAAAGGAAACTTCTCTGACCAAGGTTGAGACAAGCTCAGATCTGCCCATGCCCTCAAGAAGGTTGAATGGGGGAGTTTGGGTTGAGTGGTCTGGGCCTGGGGAGGATTGGGAAGCTCTTACCTGCCTGCACTGGGAGCTGGGCAGATGGTGGGAGATGGACCTAGTGGTCAGGCCAAATCTAGGTTCTTTATAAACAGTCTGAATGTTGTGATTGTAATTTTTCCCAGTAAGAATCTGGCCAAGGTCGAACGCTATGGACAATGGCCTATAAGATTCAGAAACTCAAATTCTAGTCTATCATCTATCACTAGTCACTTCAGCTTTCGGGACCTCAATTTTCATACCTATACATGGCAGAGTTGGATATATCATGAAGAGACCACCTCATTATATTGTGAAGGCAACTTTTTAATCCAGCTACAGAACGGGAACCTGAACAGATAAAAAGAAACTCACAGTTGTGCCAGAAACTGGCTGATAAGTTAAATATAGCTACACTAAACTTGGCAAGAAAAGAGCTGCCAACACCACAGTCAAGGAGACCGAGCCTTAAAGAGGTGAGTAAACTTGTTTATAATCATACCTGCGGCATGTGACCGAACTGGGATTTGAATTAAGGCCTATTGTGCATTACCTTCTGAAGTGAATACCGTTTAGAATTTCCAGTGGCTTTCTATCTCTGAAAAGTTAGGATATTTGAGAACCCACTTCATATAGGTCAATTAGACAGTGGGCAAAGAACCAAGAAATAACATAATACTCCTTTTCTCACTTTAAATAATTACGGGCAGGAATGGCTTCTGCTTCTTTAAAAGGGATTTTCAAGTGCCCTTTTAAAAAGATGCCAACACTTAATCTACGTACCTCATCAATCATATGCTTTGTAACTCATTAAGTGTCCAAAAGCTTAAGCAATATCAGATATGTAATATGAAAAATGTCATTTTCATTTTTATGATCCTGACTCACTGAGATCAGTTTTTATGGCTAAGGAATCTTAGTCCAGAGATCAGTTTTTATGGCTGAGGAACCTTTTTTTTTTTTTTTTTTGAGACAGGGTTTCTCTGTGTAGCTTTGCTCCTTTCCTGGAACTCACTCTGTAGCCCAGGCTGGCCTTGAACTCACAGAGATCCGCCCACCTCTGCCTCCTGCGTGCTGGGATTAAAGGTGTGTGCCACCACTGCCCGGCTATGGCTGAGGAATCTGAAGATTCAAGTATAGCATAGTATGAAGAACAGCCTTCTTTTCACTCTCTAAAATAATGTATCTCATGCAACCAAGCACCTACATTAAATATTATTAATAATTATTTTCTAACAGTGAAACATAACTTCAATTCAGGTAAGTGACATTAAAGTTATGTTGGTCCCATTCAGAGATTTTTTTTTTAATTGCATTATTTCACTCAGTAAGCACAACAATGGTCTGTGTTAGCATTGATGAAGCACTTCTGGTAGAGGTAGTTATATTCTAGACACTGGGCTTCAGCTAATCTTTTCCTGAAGAGCTCTCACTGTGGAGCAGTGGCTGATGTGGAACTCAGAAATCAGCCTGCCCGTTTCCCTAGTGCTGGTATTGTTTAAGGCATGTACCACCATGCCCAATGTGTGCTTCATCTTTTAATGAACGAGGTAGTTCTTAAGAATTCTTTAAATCAGTGTAAAAACACTCAGATGGGTAAGCATGTCTCAATTTACAGGTGAAGTAATTAAACATGCAAACGGGTTGCCAACTTCAGAGCCAGCAGAGCTCTTGGAAACTGTATCTGGAAAGTGAGCACTGTACTTCAGCAAAAGAAAAAAGGGGGAAGCCAAGAGTAAGAGGCTTAACCTTTAACTCGTGTTAAGTGAACAGATGGAAAATTCAATGCCTACATCCCAAGGCTTTTGATCTAATCCACTGCCGTTTCCCATGACAGCATGATGGATCTTAGATATTAAACTCCTGCATTTGCATGAGGACGACTATTTACAAACCTTAGGGCATTCAGTATTTTGTAGCCATCCAGCGAATAATCCCAACTATTCCCAACTTGAGAAGATGGAGTGATCACCGCGGACTGGGTAACAAGAACGTTTTTGAAGAACTAGAAATTAAACTGTTTTAAGATTTTGTTCAATCCAATTTAAAATTCAAACGGGGGGGGGGTTGTCTTCTGCATTTAAAGAGTAGAGGTCAAGTTCAACCCCAATACGTCAATGTTTTTGATCATTACATTATTTTGTTCTGAGCAATTTTATGCTCTGATTTCTAGTAGCTTCCATGAGTATTTTATCTCACTTTTGAGTACTGAATTCCTCGTGAGGAGGACTAGAGTGTTAGCCTACCTTCCAACACAGCCGAAAAACGGGACTGAAACACAAGTTAGACTGACGGTCACTGCCCAGACGCCATCGACACTACCCACGTCCCTCTTTCCCTTCCCGATAGAAATGCCACCTCAGTGCAGGAAATAAAACTGAAAGCATTCCCAGTCAGTCAGAGCACCGACAGAAATTGAGCAATCCACGGACAGTGACGGCGAAGGAAGAGCCTGGGGTACCGGGGCGGTGGGGATGGCAAGGGCGAGGGATGCTACAGTGGGCCGCTCCGTACCGCAGAGGGACGCCGGGGACGGAAGACGACGTGTGTCTGGCCAGGCGACAGCCACTAGGCCGGTCCCGGCTGTCTGCACCCTCCTGGCGAGCGCGAGCGAGCGATCCACTCACCCTGAACCCTGGCTACGAAGGGCCGCCCCCAAGGCCACCGGGTTTCGCTTCCCCAGTGTTTGGAAACCGACTGAAAACAAACCGGGTCGCCAGGGGTCACCACGGGCTTCCGGTTTCCTCGAAGACACCACCGCTTCCCCCGTCACGGTGGCCGCCACGGGTGCACCGAGGGAGTCCCATGTCTTCGGCCGCGGCTCCCGCGGGCCGGGAGTCGGGAGCCCCGGAGGTCACAGTTAAGCCGAGCAGGAGCGGCCCGGGGCCTCCCGAGCAGGCCCGTTACCCAGCAGCACGCGCGCCAGCACCGGGGCCGCCGGCGCCCGCTGCCCTCCTCGGGGCGGCGAGGCCGAGAGGGTTGTAGAAGGGTCCACGCACGCCCCGCAGCCCACAAAGGTGCCGCCGCTGCCCACAGGCTGTGTGCCAGCGCAGCGCGACGAAACCGGAAGTGGAACCCGAAGGCTCTGAGGGCACCGCTAAGCGGCGCTCTGGCGGGGAAGGGCGGGGCGTACTACATGTCCCATGAGTCTCTGCGGTGGGCGGGGCGCACTACGAGTCCCAGTGGTCTCCGCGGCAGGAGAGGGATGAGGCGTCGCCGCCGGCCGCGGGGAGGCGGAGTGGAGCTGAGTTAGCGTCGCAGACCGGCTGCTGTTGGGCTGAGGCCCGCGTTCGGGGCGCCCTCTAGCGCGTCCTTTCCACTCAGCGGCCACTCGGGTTCCGTAAGGTGGGTCGGTGAGGCTCCACTTGGCAGCGCCGGGCTTGGTGGCTGCTAGTCCGAGAGCTGCTGTGCGTACGGGTCCCTGGAACCCACGCAGGCCCCGTGTTTGGGGTCACGTGGTGATCTCCCTGGGTATTCTTTGAAGCAAGGCCGCTGTGTAGTTCCCACGGCCCCTCACTGACTCAGTTGGGGTTCCGGGATACTCTTCAGTGTAGTAGGAGAAGAGAGGACAACTTTTGGCTTGTTCTGGCGTCCTTAGAGTTGTCCCCCCATCTCGGTTATTTCTAGGTGATAGCCCCTCCTTTTTTTCAGGCAGGATTTTACGCCTCCCAGGATGGCTACAAACACACTCTTTCCAACACCTGTGAAGAATGAGCATCTATAATTCTCGCTGTATACAGCTGACTAAATCCTTCTCTCTCTCTCTCTCTCTCTCTCCCTCTCCCTCTCTCCCCCTCCCTCCCTCCCTCCCTCTCTCTTTTTTGCTTTCTCTTTTTTCTTTCTTCCTTTCCTTTTTTTTTTTTTTTGGAACAGGGTCTCAAGTAGCCCAGGCTGGCCTCAAACTCTTTTGAGTTTCTTGTCCTTCTGCTTCCATCCCCCAGGTGCTGGGTTTATACGCATTAGCAAACTATGCAGTACTAGAGATTGAACCTAAGGTCTTGTGCGTGCTGGGCAAGCATTACCTAGTTGCCTCTCTTGAAGACATTGAATTGTATGATTAGTCATAGATGAATTAATTAGAATCTTAGAGGAGTCACAGACCGAAGAAAGCCCCACAGGCTCTAGATTATTTCTGGTTAAATGTGAAAGTCATAGTTATAGAAAGTTAATGTTCATTTACTTCCAACTAGGAATGCTTATGTTTTCTTGGTACATTCTTAAATACTATTTTGTCAACTGAAACCTTAAATTTTGTCAGTGTTCTGTAGGAAAGTCTTTTGGTATATAATATTGCCTCTGGGTAGGTATCCTTTTAACTGGAGTAGATTTGGATTTGGACAAACAAAAAATAAGGACCCTGGCGTTACTTACGACTGTGGCTTAGTTCTCTTTGGGACAAATATTTACTTTTAGGATTGTTACAAGTCTTATTTTGATTTATTAGCTTGTTTGAGCAATGAAAAACTTTTAAAACATTATTGTTTTTAATGTGTATGGTGCTTTACCTGTATATATGTGTGTGTGTTCATGCAGTGCTCATTGAAGCCAGAGGAGAGTACTGTATCACTGGCATCAGAAGTCGCAGAAGTTGTGAGCCTCCCTGTAGGTGCTGAGAATTGAACTTAGGTCCTTGGGAAGAGCAGGCAGTGCTCTTAACCACTGGGCCTTCTCTCTAGCGCCAGCTTTTTTATTTTTATTTTTTTAAGTACTGCATCTGTGAAGAATACTCTAATATGAATCAGTAACAACATATTTTTTAGAGAAATAAAATTTTAAATGAGTTTCTAGATGTAAATTGTATACTGAAATTTCACCATTCCACTCCCTGGATCATATTTTCTGTGGTTTGTTCTATATTCTGAATACTGTATTCTTTGTAGACTTTGTTAGATGTGATTCTTAAGTGTCAGCTGAACAGAATAAGGTGTCAGAATTGCTAAGTTGTAATAGCTGAGTCTTCATGTTAATGCCACCTTCAATGTCATGCTATGAGTATGGTTTTAAAAGCATTCTCTCTACATGTCATATGTATAGGCCTTTAGGGAGGGCATGGTTTTAATAAAAATATTAAATAGTAAAACAGTTTAAAAAATACTGCCAAAAGCAGAAAACTTGTTACATAAGAAAACTTGATGTATAAGTTACTTTTCTCATTGCTATAGCAAATAATCCTTGACAAAAGTAATTTAAGGAAGGAAGATATTTGAATTCACAGTTTAAGGGTGCAGTGCATCATGGTAGGGAAGGCATGGAGACAGGTGGCTGATCACATTGTGGCCATAGTCAGGAAGCAGAGAGGGAGGAATGCTAGTGTTTGCTTCCTTCACCATTTTTATTGAGTCTGGTGTTCTAGCACATTGAATGGTGCTACCCACATTTAGGATAGGTCTTCCTTCCTTGTTTAACTCAATCTAGAAACCCCTCACAGATATGTCCAGAGGATTGTTTCCATGGTGATTTAAAATTCCATTAAGTTGACAATAATGATTAACCAACACATCCCTTGGCAACTTGATAAACATGTCACTTGAAATCATAGCATTCCATCCCTGTCCTCTAGTGTTTCATTTTCATCTCATAATGAAAAATACACTTATTCTACCTACCAAAGTCTTCATAGTCTTTAACAGTTTCAACATCGTTCAAAAGTGTAAGAACAGAGTCTCTTCTGGGACCAAATCATTTATCTATAACATCTATCCATCCCCTTTACATTAAAACAAAACAAACAAACAGAAAACAAAACACAGTATATCTAACATATAATGACACAGAATAAATAGTTCCATTCCAAAAGGAAGGGATAGGGGTATAATAAAGAAAAGTCATACCAAAGTAAGGTCGAAACCCAGCATGGTAAACACCAAACCCTTCAACTCCATGCCCAACATCTGAGTCTAGTGATGGAATCATCTGTGATCTGAAACAGCTTAAGTATCCCAACCAGCTCTGCTGCCTGTAGCAATATGGCCTCTCTCTTGGGCCATCTCTACTTTTTACTGGCAGCTTTCCTCAAGGGACAAGCCAACCTTTCTGACAATTATACAACCTCGGGTCTCCATTGTAATTTAGGCTCCACCTTCACAGCTTCATGCTCTGGCCAGTGGCTCTCTGAAATGTCCCCTTCAATCTTGCATCTTTTATGCCTGCCAAACAAGTACCACAGGGGCAGTACTGCCAAGTTCTGCTACCAACTGAAAGTGTCCTCTGACCCTCTTGAGCCACAGTTACAGTCTGCACTGCTGTGACAGAATGCCTGGCAATGGAAGAAAATTTAGTTTAGATTTTAGTTCACAGTTGGAGGGTGTCATAGTGGCAGGAGCTTGAGGCAGCCGCTACACTTCATCCACAGTCAGGAAGCAGTGAGATGAAATCTGGAACTTAGCTCAATTTCTAAATTTTTTTGCAGCCAAGGACTCTCACTTTTGGGAAGGTACCAAACATGGTTGGTCTTCCCTCCTCGGTTAACCCAATCTGAAAACTTCCTGGCCAGATATCTATTTCTGTGTGATTCTAATCCCAATCAGGCTGGAGTAAAGGTTAAGTATCTCAGCTTCTAGGCCAGTCTGGAGCTGCACAGTGAGCTCCAGTCCACCTTCATTATACCACCTAGCTCAAAACAAAACACAATAAAACAAAAAATTAACACTAGAACTAACACATGACCAAGTAATTCTGCTGCAGGATGTTCTTCCCAAAAAGACTGAAAATGGGATCTGGAAGAGGTATGTTAATTTCATGGTGTTCTGAGAGTTAAGATGTGGAAACACCTAAAGATGTGCCCAACGGGACTGGATGATGGAAATGTGCAATCCAAACAGTGGCATATTGTCTAGTCTTACAAAAGAAAACACTGCATTTGCAAAAACATGGGTGAAAATGAAAACTTTAGGTTATTTAAAGTAACCAGGTACTGAAAGACAAAAAACTACATGCTTTCATTTACATGAGATCAAAACAGTCCCTCAATGGCAGCTGCCCCATGTACGTCTATAGTATAGAGATGGGTTACTAAGATTTAAATCGGCATTTAGTGTGGTTTATGAAGTTTCTATTGTATCATAAATTTCTAAATGGTCTTATTAATAAAAAACCCAGAGCCAGATATTGGGGTGATAGCTTGAGAGATCAGAGACAGAACAAGCCACAGCCAACCTCACCCCACCAACTCCTCAGTTGATCTTGTTTCCTCAGACTGGAAGCCTCTGAGTCCTCACCAAATGGATCTCAGCTGCACTGCTTCTAAAAAGCCTAAAAGCTTAAAAGCCTCTAGTTACTGGTCCTCACACCTTACATACCTTTCTACTTCCTGCCATCACTTCCTGGGATTAAAGGCGTGTGTCTTTCTCAAGCAAAGACATGAGATCTCAAGTGCTGGGATTAAAGGTGTGTGCCACCACACCTGGCTCTTTTCCTAGTGTGGCCTTGAACTCACAGAAATCCAGATGGATGTCTGCCTCCCAAGTGATAGGATTAAAGGTGTGTGTGCCACCATTTTCTGGCCTCTATGTCTAATCTAGTGGCTATTCTGTTCTCTGACACCCAGATAAGTTTATTAGGGTACACAATATATCAACCACATTCTATGATTATTTTCTTTGTTTTATTAGTTTTTACTTTTCCTTGGAAAAATTTTTAAAGATTTATTTTTTAATGGTATGAATGTGTATGTATGTGGGCATTTGCATATGAGTCTGGGTGCCAACAGAAGCCAGAAGAAGGATTCTGATCATGTGGAGCTGGAGTTATAGGTGGTTGTGAGCTGCCCAGTGTGGATGCTGGGAACTGAATTCCAGTCCTCTGCAAAAGCAGTACATGCCCTTAACCACTGAGCACTTGCTCCAGCTACTCCTTGAAAATTTCTAAAGCAGTAGAATATAGCTGTTGCAAGAAACCTAGCCTTTAATCATGTCAAGAAATTTTATTTCCCTGCTACTTTGTTTACTCAAACAGAATGAAATCCACCAGTGATCTTCACTACTGAACAAGATGAAAAATTATTTTTAAGTATCTTAGAACTATGCTAGAAGCTATTCAGCAGTATCTGCATAAACTAGCCTCTAAATGAGAGTCTCTCACAGATAATAGGCTGTTAATAAGCTTTTGTTGAATCATTAAGTGTAGTATAAAGTTGACTTATAGGCACAAATTTGTTAATTAGGTAAATGAATGAACAGTGAATGTTAAATTTGCATCATAGAGGAGATTAAGGATAAATGCACTTTAAAGATTAGATGCAAACTAAATATTTAAGTTCATCATTTGAGAAAAAACTCATGAAAGACAAGATAATTAAAGTGTTCTCATTCTGCATTTGTTCTTGCATATTTCAATTTTCTTAACTACATTTAAAAGGATTCTTCAGTGTCCCAAGTACTAAAATGGGGTTTTCTTATAGACTATTTTTTTTGCTTGTGTGTCTGTGTTTATGCATGCTCACGTGTAGGCATGTGAATGTCTACATTTGTATGCACATTTGTATATAGATGTCTTCCTTGATTTTTCTCTATATTTTTATTAAGCCAAAATATTTAAAAAATTAATTTCTTTGTGTAGCTGAGTATTTTTCTGCGTCCCACAGTCCACAGCTGCTCAGACCCAAGTAAACACACAGAGGCTTATATTAATCCAAACTGCTTGGCCATTAGCTCAGGCTAACTACTGACTAGCTCTTACACTTAAACTCAGCCCATTTCTGTTAATCTATAATGTTGCCACGTGTTCCATGGCTTTACCTGTATGCCATTACAGGCTGCTCTCTGGACGGCGGGCTGGTATCTTCTGACTCAGCCTTCCTCTTCCCAGAATTCTCCTCTCTGCTTATCCTGCCTTTACTTCCTGCCTGGCTACTAGCCAATCAGCTTTTTATTTATCAACCAATAAGAGCAACACATTCACAGCATAGAGAACATCCCACAGCATCTTTGTTGTATATTATTTGTACAAAATAATGAATTTCAACATAATATTCACACACATGAACTGTGTACTTTGAGCACATTGACCCCTCTTTCACATTGTTTTGGTCCCATCTACCCTCCCTCTGGGTTCCTCATCATCCATAAATAAGTTCTTTTCTACCTTCATGTTTTCTTTTCTAAAATGTAGATTCTGCATATAAGAGAAAACATAGTATTTGTCTTTCCAAATATTTATTATTTTTGCTCTGTAAGATAGCTCCAGTCAAAACATTTTACTGCAAATGACATAATTTCATTCTTTTTTATGGAAGAATAATACTGCACTGTGTATATATATAGCTCATTTTCTTTACCCACTGGTTTGTTGGTGGGCATTTAGGCTGACTCTGTAATTTGGCTATTGTGAATAATACTGCAGTGAGCATGGGTGTTCAGGTGTCTCTGTTGTATACTGACTTAGATTCTCCAGCTATTTACCTAGACATGACCTAGCTGGATCATAGTTCAAATTTTAGCTTTGTCTAGGAAAGCCAATGTAGAAGTGGTATAATTTGAAGGCCAACTAGCCAATGTTACAGGTTTCATTATAGGTTCTAAAAGCCCCCAAATCAGGAGAGATAGGAAAAGAATGAGAATGTCCTAACTCAAACATTAAGAGAGTGAATTCAGTCCTCCTTTGCCATTTTGTTCTATTGATGCTGCCAAGATTAGGTGATACCCACCTTTCTAGGGAGGCCCATCTACTTTATCCATCCACAAGCTGAAATGCTGATGTCTTCTGGGAAAATTTATACATATCTACTACTACTGCTACCACTACCACTACCACTACCACTACTATCTGACCAGTCCAGTGCTCCAGTCAAGTTGACATGTAAAGTAGTTGAACAAACTAAAAGTCTGAGATCAAGCTATTAACAAGGTTAGGATGTCTTTGAGACCTTTCTTGGCTTAAATGGCCATCTTTGCCCTGTTCCTTCACAATTCTCTATGTATATGTCTGTGTTCTGATTTCCTCTTGTGTAATGACACCAATTGTATTTAGGTCACCCAGATGACCAGAATATAGCTCTTCAAAAACCCTGTCTTCAAATACAGTAATATTCTGGGTTACCTGTGAACTAGTGATTCAGTATATGAATTTGATGGTTGTGGATGGGAATAGGGGGGTATAGCTCAGTCTTGACTTGTTATTCTGATGAAGAGAAGTTCCACAAGGTTTTTTTATTCCCCTTCCTTTCACAATCTATGAAGCTAATGTCTAACTTAATTAAAAAAAGGGTATGTGTGTGCATAAGCCATTTAAGACACTGTATATTTTAAAGAAATACTGGCTACTGCTATAGAATGCTCTTAAATCTTTTAAAATCCTTTTTTAAAAAAGATTTATTTGTTTATTATGTATACAGTGTTCTGTCTGCATGCCAGAAGAGGGCACTGGATCTCATTACAGATGGTTGTGAGCCATCATGTGGGTGCTGGGAATTGAACTCAGGACCTCTGAAAGAACAACCAGTGCCCTTAACCTCTGAGCCATCTCTCCAGCCTTTAAAATCCTTTTCTAATGAATGACAGTAAGTAAAATTCAGGGAATAGAAACAGGATTCATAGAATGATAGATCATATGTAATTCTCTATAATGAGAAGCATTTTTCAAACTGCCTATTTTCTATTCTGTGGTAGTTTGAATGAAATTTACCCCTATAATCTCATAGGGAGTGGCACTATTAAGAGGTGTGGCTTTGCTGGAGGAAGTGTGTTACTGTGGGAGAGGTCTTTGAGGTTTCTTATACTCAGGATACTGCCCAGTGAGTCAGTTGACTGCTGTGGGATGGTCTGTATGTCAAATGTGTTGCTGATTGGTCAATGAATAAATCACTGATTGGTCAGTGGCCAGGCAGGAAGTATAGGCGGGACTAACAGAGAGGAGAATTGAGAGAACAGGAAGCTGGGTGAGGGAGACACTGCCAGCCGCCATCAGGACAAGGAAGATGTAAAGTACCGGTAAGCCACAAGCCACGTGGCAAGGTATAGATTAATAGAAATGGATTAATTTAAGCTGTAAGAACAGTTAGCAAGAAGCCTGCCACGGCCATACAGTTTGTAACCAATATAAGTCTCTGTGTTTACTTGGTCGGGTCTGAGTGGCTGTGGGACTGGCAGGTGAGAGAGTTTGTCCTGACTGTGGGCCAGGCAGGCTTCTTGCTAACTGTTCTTACAGCTTAAATTAATCCATTTCTATTAATCTATACCTTGCCACGTGGCTTGTGGCTTACCGGTACTTTACATCTTCCTTGTCCTGATGGCGGCTGGCAGTGTCTCCCTCACCCAGCTTCCTGTTCTCTCAATTCTCCTCTCTGTTAGTCCCGCCTATACTTCCTGCCTGGCCACTGACCAATCAGTGATTTATTCATTGACCAATCAGCAACACATTTGACATACTGACTGTGGGCCAGGCAGGAAAACATTAGCAACAGTTGACTTCTTGTTGCCTGCAAGATGTGGCACTTTCAGGTCCAGCACCACGTCTATTTGAACCTCTGAAATTGATGGTAAATAAGCCACACCAATTAAATGTTCTTTTTTTAAAAAACTAAGAGTTGCTGTGGTCATAGTGTCTATTCACAGCAATAGGAAACCCTAACTAAGACTTTCCTAATAACAAATCTTTACTAACTCAAACATACAGACCCTACACTGAAATGACTAGCAATTTTGAGGTAAAGTTTGCTGAAGTTCTGCTCACTAACTCTTCTGACCACCAAAATACTAGTCAGAGCAGACTGGGCTATTCCTAATACACAAAGGAGGGAGTTAGTTCTTAAATATACAAGCAAGTCACTTTAACAGTGTGGTATTGTGCCACCTCCCCATATATTAATATTCTATAGTGTTTAATTAATATGCAGTTTCAAGAAGAACCAGAACTTAAGTATAAAAGGGTCTTGGGTACATAGAACCCAGCACTAGCCATGCAGTAGCTATATATACTATTAAAATATTACAGTATTCAGAAAAGAAAGTAGACAGTGTTTCCTGGGGTATATGTCTAGATGGCTTTTCATGTGTGTAAATAATGACTTATAGTCTTATGACAGGTGATTTTGCTGTAAACTGCATGATTTGGGTTTAGCTATGGATTCAGTTGGTCTTTGTGGATGTTTTCCCTGAATAAAGTGGACCTTTGGCTTGTTTTCAAGGACTGTTTTCTCCTTTTACTTTATATTTAAAGAAAATTCTGTTAGAAGCAAAGACACATGTCCTCATGCTGAATGATTAGGTCTGGTGGTGCTTCCTTTAGTCAGGCTTTTGGGCATTCAGATGTTGTATGGTTAATGAATCCTGAATGTTAGAGTTCCTCACTAAAATCCTCTCCTATATAAGGCCAAAGCAAAAAGCCATCGTTTCTACTTTTCAAAAGTTTCAGGGGGAAAAAAACCCATCAACTCAGATTTTTCTAATGAGAGGAAAAGTATTTTATCTACTACTTAAAATTTTGATTTGTTGCTTGTTTCTTAAAAATTAGGCTTTAAAATTGGATAATACCAACAGTAAGCAGCCATTCTTTGTAATCTTTTTTTTTTCAATTTTATGAGACAGGATTTCATGAAGTAGCCCAGGCTGTTCTGAAATTTATTATGTAGTGTAGGCAGACGTTTCTGTCCTGCAAGCTGTTCCCAAATAACCACACAGAGGCCTAATATTAACTATAAATGCTCGGTCAGTAGCTCAGGCTTGTTACTAGCTAACTCTTACATTTAAATTAACCCATATTTTTTTTTTTTACCTATGCTTTGTCATGTGGCTTGGTACCTTTTCTTAGTACAGCATACCCATCTTGCTTCTCTCTGCATCTGCTTGAGACTCCTCTCACTGCCCCTTCTTCCTAGCATTCTCTGTTTGGCTCTTCCCCTGACCCTATCCTGTCCAGCTATTGGCAAGTCAGCTTCTTTATTAAACCAATCACAACAACATATATTCACACAGTGTAAAGGAATATTCCACATTTCTCCTTTTTGTCTAGTTAAAAATGAAGGTTTTAACTTTAACATACTAAAATTATATACAATAAAGAAGTTATTAAGTAAGAATTACAGTTACAATATCCAGTCCATTTGTATTTGACAAATTTAGAGAAAATACTCTATTATTTATCTTTGTGACTCTAAAGTTTTACACCTAATTTACCTTTTGTCATTACTAAGGACAACTATGACTATCTAGTCTTCAACTCCGTCAAAGACCCCAGAAGGATGAAATCTTATCTAACAACAGGGACCATGTAGCCTATGCTGACCTCAAACATTCATAAAAAATCATTTTTCCTCAGGCTCCTAAGTGCTGGGATTACAGGTATGTGCCATCACACCCAACTTGTAACCTCTAATTTTATAGTTATTTATCTAAACTTAAAATTGTATGGTTCTTAGTTCATGTGTTTCCATTCATTTGGCTATTTGTCCCTGTGCTTTATCCAACCTTGGTCTCAACAATTCTCGCTCATATAGACCCTCCTCTTTCTCGCTAATTGGACTCCCGGAGCTCCACCCGGGGCCTAGCCGTGGATCTCTGCTTCCAGATCCCTCAGTCATTGAATGGGGTTTCTAGCATGACAATTAGGGTGTTTGGCCATCCCATCACCAGAGTGGGTCAGTTCGGGCTGTCTCTCGACCATTGCCAGTAGTCTATTGTGGGGGTATCTTTGTGGATTTTTGTGGGCCTCTCTAGCACTTTGCTTCTTCCTATTCTCATGTGGTCTTCATTTACCATGGTCTCCTATTCCTTGTTCTCCTCTCTGTTCTTGATCCAGCTGGGATCTCCTGCTCCCCCAAGCTCTCTTTCCCTCAACCCTCGCCCTTCATTTCCCCCACTTATGTCCAGGCTGTTCATGAAGATCTCATCCATTTCTCCATCATTGGGCAATCCCTGTGTCTTTCTTGGGGTCCTGTTTTCCAGGTAGCCTCCCTGGTGATGTGAGTAGCAGTCCAGTCATCCTTGTTCCACATCTAGTATCCTCCTATGAGTGAGTACATACCATGTTTGTCTTTCTGAGTCTGGGTTACCTCACTCAGGATGATTTTTTCTAGATCCATCCGTTTGCCTTCAAACCTCATGATGTCATTGTTTTTCTCTGCTGAGTAGTATTCCATTGTGTATATGTTCCACATTTTATTTATCCATTCTTCAGTTGAAGGAATGACTGAGGGGCCGCCAACTGGATCAGGCCCTCTGAATGGGTGAGACAGTTGATTGGCTTGATCTGTTTGGGAGGCATCCAGGCAGTGGGACCGGGTCCTGTGCTCATTGCATGAGTTGGCTGTTTGAAACCTGGGGCTTGTGCAGGGTCACTTGGCTCGGCCTGGGAGGAGGGGACTGGCCCTGCCTGGACTGAGTCTACCAGGTTGATCTCAGTCCTTGGGGGAGGCTTTGCCCTGGAGGAGGTGGGAATGGGGTGTGGGCTGGGGGGAAGGAGAGGGGGCGGGAGGGGGGAGAACAAGGGAATCGGTGGCTGATATGTAGAACTGAATGGTATTGTAAAATAAAAATAAATAAATAAATTAAAAAACAAAACAAAACAAAAAAACCAAAAAAATTGTATGGTTCTTTTACTTGAAAAAAAAAAAAACAGGTTATATACCACCATGTGTACACTCTACTTAGTAAAGTGAGTGAATTCTCCCACAGCCTTTGAGATAGAATATAAAAGTCCTTACAGGATCAGTGTCTCATAAGAAGACACACTAGAGATTTCATTCTGGTTCCTCTTGCACACACCAAGGAAATGCCACATAAGAAATTAGCAAGTCTTGGTCTCCTAACTGAAAGAATCCTTACCAGAAAACCAGCCAATAGAACTCATGTCTTAAACTCTACATCACTGAAAAAAAGAAATGTCTCTTATTTAAGTAGCCTGTTCTTAAGACAGATTGTTAAGGTGGTCATCGTAGACTAATACATTGATCAATTTTATTGGCTCTCTGTTTGCTTTTCAGTTGCTTGCGTGTTTCTCTTATAAGTCCATTTCTTAAGTTTGGGATATGTCCTGTGAAAAATTCTTAGCTGCATTTTAAAAATTACATTTAAAATTTTATTTATTTGTATGTGCATGTATGCATATGAGTATATGTGTGTGTGCACATGTGTCATGGCATATGTGTGGCAGTCAGAGGACAACTTGCAGAAGTAAGTTCTCTCCTTCTACCATGTTGGCTCTGAGGTTAGAACAGGCCTCAGGCTTGGTGGCAAGTGCCTTTCCCTACTTACCTCTCTTTGCTGGCCCATAACTAAACTGAGCCTCCTTAATAAGACTTTTGTTTGTTTTACGTTTTCAATAACACTGGAATTGATTTACAGTTTTAATGTTCTGACTTAAAATTTCCACAATATTATGATCTTTTCATATTGAGGTTATATAATTATGAATATTCTACAGTGTCCCCCTATTAAAACAGTATTTTAATAGGGATATGAGTTCTTCCTTCTATTGTGTTTCCTGTCTTTCATTGTTTGTTCTTTTTGTGACCATCTGTGTATTTAAGAATCACTGTCAGCCTGTTTATGAATTCTTTGTTTATGAAGGCCTCAATAGAGTGAGGCAGTTACTTCTGGGTGTTAAAGCTCTCCAGCAACTGTTGATTTTTCTGAAGAACTTGGTTAATCCCACCACATACCCCAACATCAACTGTCTCTGCTTCACTTCACAAAAGTAATCATCCCTGTTTCCTAAACAAGGGATGCAGACCTTGAGTCTGTCTCACATTCTCGGTTGTTCTAGAACTTTTCTGTATGCACTGTGTAGTGCTTGAAGGCCTAGCAAACCCATAGACACTTTCTATGATTATGAATTTGTATATTTTAGATGTTTTCCCCTTTCTTCAGTGTCAGCCATTATGCTTTTGACCAAGTCCTGATCTGCTGTTTCTAATGTATTATGGAATCTAATGCTTAACATTAAATGTATTTTATTCATCATATATTAAGTTCTCGTTGGAGATAGGCAGGGCAGAATTAGGCAACCTGTAATGTTGCTTATGTTTTCTAAATGGCACTATAGGCATATTTTATTTTTTAAAATGAATGACTGAGGATGCATTGTACATTCAGAATTATAGTCTTGATTATAAGTGAGATATTATCCAGAAATTGAAAATGACAGAAATTCAAAAAAGCTGTGTGCTTTGGGAAGGGGCATGCCTGCAATCTCAGCGTTAAGATGGTGAGTCAGGAGCATCTTGAATTCTATGACAGCCTGAGTTACATAGGGGACCTCTACTTAAAGACAGAACATTCTAACATAGCCCAACTCTGAAGAATTGGTATGGATACTATTGTTTTTATCCAATCCAGAAAAGATGAATCATCTGTGAGAGGCTGAACTAAAACAGCACACTTCTTCTAACCACAGTGCTGGGATAGTACAATGACACCTTTCTTCTTCTTCTTCTTCTTCTCTTTTTTTCCAGTTTGAAAGAACAATCATTATTTTCCTCATTCACACACAAATAATAAAAACTATTTCTATTATAAGCAGTCATTTATCTTCATTCCTACTCTGTATGTATTTATTCATACTGTCTCATTAAATTCTGATGCTTTTTAGAACTCCTTGGGTGTGTTGTAATTTCACCATCTGGGATACATCAGTCAGGAAATACATATACATTGTAATAAAAATTGATGCTTCACTGAATTTCCTTGGCGATTCTCCATCTTAAAACATGCTTATTCTATTCAACAATGGGACTATATAATATTTCAACTCAAGAATACCATATTTTATGATTTTTTTCAAAATCTGCTGCAATTTAAAATAATGCTCATGGAATACAGAAATATTTGGAGATTTTTTTTATATAAAATCTACATAGATTTACTTGGCTCATAAATTTTATTTGAAGATTATAGATTTCTATAATATACTAGATTAAGTTGTTAGTGACTCTTTAGGTCTTGGTGGTCCCTTTAATAAATTCAGTTTAATAATGCTTATTATAAATAAAAAATTGCTCTCTGATCTTTTACCCATCTGTTGGAGTATTTAGCCAGTTCCAGATGCTGCACAGAAATGTGGGAGAAAAAAAATCAGTAAATTCCAGGATATAAATCACTGTTTAGGTATTTACAGGTCAGTTCATTAGAGAACAGCATGTTTATCAAATCAATGCATTCATTTCTGGATATACAAAAGTAATGTCTGTGCTCTTAAAGAGCCTGTGGTCCAGTGGTCCACACATTACTATAACGTAAAGCAGAATGATGTAAAGACCAGAGTAAAGATAGAAAGGGGAGGGCAGAAGATCACATAGGGAGAAAAACACAGCTGTTTGGGACTGTCTTTCACCTTCCAAAGGCCACATTCACATGATGGATGAACTGGCTGGTTTTGATTGGTCTTGACACAATCTAGAGTCATCAGAGGAAGGAGCCTCAGTTGAGGAAATGCCTCCATGATATCTAGCTGTAAGGCGTTTTCTCATTTAGTGGTCAATGGAGGAGGGCCCAC
Source organism: Peromyscus californicus insignis (assembly GCF_007827085.1). Classification (NCBI taxonomy): domain Eukaryota; kingdom Metazoa; phylum Chordata; class Mammalia; order Rodentia; family Cricetidae; genus Peromyscus; species Peromyscus californicus. The sequence continues at coordinate 112,328,189 of NW_026294402.1, read as the reverse complement.
CAGCCCATGGTGGATGATGCCATCCCTGGGTTGCTGTATGAACAACTTGTAGAAACCAGAAAACTGGTTTTGAGAAAGCAGGCTGAGCAAGCCATGGGAAGCAAGTTAGTAAGCAGCACTCATCCATGGCCTCTGCATCAGCTCCTGCCTCCAGGATCCTGCCCTGCTTGAGCTCCTGTTCTGAGTTCCTCCATGATAGACTAAGATCTGTAAGTGTAAGCCAAATAAACCCTTTCCTTCCCAACTTGTTTTTTGGTCATGGTGTTTCATTGCAGCAATAGAAACCCTAACTAAGACAAGTTGGTATCAGCATAGTGGGGTATTGCTGTGACAGACCTGACCCTGTTTTTGTGAGGATTGTAGAAGGACTTTGGAACTGTGGGCTAGAAAAGCCATTGAGTGTTGAGACCTCAGTGGGATGTTCTGTAGGTGCTTGAAAGATAAGAATGTTAAGAGCAGTGCCGAGGATGGAAGTCTGGCTTGTGGAATTTCAGAGGGAAGTTTTGAGACCCTATCAGGGCCATTTGCTATTTTGATTTAAGACTCTTGTGTTTCTGGTTAGCTGGGGTCGAAGAATCAGCTTTGATTAACAAGATACCAGAACTACTAAGTGAAACCTTTACGTTACTGGGACAATTGATGCTGGTTAACTGGAGCTAAGAAATTAGCAGTGATTAAGAAGAGACCAGCATTTCTGAGGTGAAATCTTCTGAGAAGTGTTTTCTGAGAGAACAGAGAAGCTGTGTTTCAGAGATGGCCATGGTTGTACCTCATGTTGGCAGCAGGACTTGGTACTGTGTAAGAGTCACCCAGGTGGTACTTGTTTTGGAAGCATGAAAGGGTCATGGAGAACAGCTGAGGGTTGGCTCTGTGGGAGGCAGGAGAGGGCATTGGTGAAGGTGCAGCCTCAGTGGCAGTTGATGACCCAGGACTGAAAGGTTCATGCAAAGAAGTTGAGGCTTGGCACCATGAAGAGAGCCTATGAGAGACTATTGGTGAAAGTGCAGCCCAGTTGCAGCAAAAGACCCCAGCACTTTCGAGATGCCAGTATCATGGGAAGACCATTAAGAACAGCAGCAGCCGTGGAGTGGAGCCAGCTGGAGCCTAGAAGACAAGCTGTGTGTGTTGCAGAGGGCAGAGCCGGAGAAGAGACCCAAGCCCTTTGGAGAAGTCTAGATCGTGAGTGAATCTCAGATAATTGGACAATGAGTTATTTATACTGTTGGAGTTTCGTTTTGCATGGTTCAGATTGTTATGGTGCTCTGGTTCTTCCCTCTTGAATAAGGTATTTAATTTAATTTTGATTTTTAAAGGATCCCACAGATGAAAGACTTGAACTTTTAAAAGAAATTGTATTATTTTAAAGAGACTGAAATTTCAATGTGTTTGAATATATAAAGGCTGTGGGACTTTTAAAATTATTTATGATTTTAATGTGAGATCTTGGGAATGAATAAAAAAGGAAGGGTAATGGCTTAATAGTGATGTGTTTGTGTGTCAAGTTGACAGGGGTCAGTTGTACTGGCTGGTTTTGTATGTCAACTTGACATGAGCTAGAGTCATCAGAGAGGAAGGATCTTAGTTGAGAAAATGCCTCTGTGAGATCCAGCTGTAAGCATTTTCTCATTTAGTGATCAATGGGGGAGAGCCCAGGCTATAGTGGGTGGTGCTGTTGGTCCTGCATTCTGTAAGAAGGTAGGCCGAGCAAACCATGGGAAGCAAGCCGGTAAGCAGCTCTCCTCCATGGCTTCTGCATCAGCTCCTGCCTCCAGATTCCAGCCCTGCTTGAGTTCCTGTTCTGACTTCCTCCTATGATGGTCGATGATCTGGAAGTGTAAGCCAAATAAACTTGCCTCCCCAACTTGGTTTTTGGTCATGGTGTTCATCACAGCAATAGAAACCTGAGACAGTGGATTATCAGTTTGTTGCTATTGTCCTTTTAGAAAGTTCCCCATTGCCTCTCTTTCAGACAACGTCGTTTCTACTGTTCCAAAGGAGTCCTTGTCACTGCTTGTATATCTTCGGTAGAAGTTGTCTTACTAGCTGATTAGCTTGCTTCTCATTTCTCTGCACTTTACATTATTTTGGTCTAGAGCTGTATTTTTGCAACACTAAATTGAATGTAAGACACTTAGTCAGTTTGGCCTGCTATGGAAAATTACAATAGATGGTGTGGTTTAGACAACAAATGTTTCTTTCTTATAGGTCTAGAGAGTGGGAAGTCTATGAGTAAGGTGACAGCAGGCTCCATATCTAGGGAGGGCTCATTTCCTCATTTTGAGGTGGTTGACATTTCTTACTATTTTTGTATGATGGCAAGCCAGTGGGAAAAAAAAACACTGTGATCTCTCTTATTTCTATTTGTAAGGGCACCAATTCCATCATGAGGGCTGTACCTTATTTATGGCAAGCTCCCAAAGGCCTCACCTCCCAGTACATCATGTTTCACCATATGCACACATTCATAGAGGAGTTGTTAGCACCTGCTAGGCTATAGCAGACAGCACTAAACTAGCCATATTTTGTGTCATTATTTTATCTGTCCTTAACAACAAAAGAAAATCTGCTGAGTTGGACTATAATACACTGTGTTAATTCCTAACAAATTTTAGACTTATTTAAACGTTTCTTTGAACCAATTTTGACTTGCAGTCTTACATCTTACTTTGTATATGTAATAAGCAAAATAGAAATGAAGTGAATCGGTTAAGAAATTCTTCACTTGATTTTAGCTGAAAGGCGGAGAAAAGCAATGGTAAAGGAATTTGGAAAACATCTTCATATGTAGAAGTCATTTTGGGCTGGGAAGATGGCTCCATTGGTAAAGTGCCTGCTGTACAAGCATGAGGACCTACCCCCTTGACTCTCCAGAACCCACAGAAGAAGCTGGACATGGAAGTTGCACACCTTTGTCCCCAGCTTGGGAAGTTCCCTGGGGTTTGCTGGTCAGGCAGTCTAGCCTAGTCAGTGAAGAGTCAGTGAGAGACCCTATAAATAAGACTGATAGTGAGAATACACCCATCATAACTTGAACAGAACCCTGAGCTTGAGGCTGAACTTTAATAGTCTTTACAATCTTTTAAACTGTAAGTTTTTTTTTAATTATCTGGTTCAATATGTTAAATTGTGAAATGAAACTTTAAAAATGGGTTTAGGAAAGCAAATACGATTAGCACAGCTTTGCCCTTGTCAAGGCCTCTAAAATGTGGATTATTTAGGTATGACTATAGGGACCCCTTCAAAGTGTCTAGCATTCTTATGATGACTTTATCTTCTTTTCTATCATTGTGTATTCTGGATGTGACAATAAGTTTGAAAACAAGCAAAATGTGTGAGAAAAGGTAACAGAAGCAATGAGAATCTATTTTGAGAAGAATGGAGGATTTTATAATCTGTATTATGAATTCTATTAGGCTGGATAAAAATGTATCAAATCCAAATTACTAAGAGGTTTAAGTTAGATGGAATTGAAACTACCACCAAGTAATAATGACATTTCTTAGTGTTAATTTATCTTCTTGGTATTATCCACTGTGGGCCTGAAGTTCCTAAGAAAATCGAGAAACTTTATCTACCAGTTAAAAGTAATCTTTTAATCCCCTTCTGTTTTGTAATAGGCATCGTAGAGGATTTTCACAAGCTCTCCAGTCACGTCCTGCTGCAGATGTAGAGTGCTCACTGCTCTGGCAGTGGGCTGCTTGTAAGATGGGCAGGGTCCAGGGCAGCCAACTGACACTACTGACTTTCTGCTGTCTTTCATGCTCTCCACTGCTCTGCTTGCATTATTAATATTGTTTAGTTTTGTCCAGTATTTCTGTTTGTAAATATTTTTAAGTGACTCCATTTTGTGAGGAATGGTTTAATCTAATTTGATCTCTAATCCTGTTAAACTCACTGGTCAAATACAGCTCCAGTACACTGCAGTGTGGCAAAGGTAAGTGACAGAAGGGTGTGTCTGAGCACTTAATTATGTTACTTCCAACATGGCTGGTGGGGGACCTCATCACTCATTCAGGATATAGGATTCAAGTATTAATTGGTGTTGAATATTAATACAAGCCCATTTTTTTCTTTAAAAAATTTACCTAAAATTTATTTTTATTACACACACACACACACACACACACACACACACACACACACACACACACATATGGGTGTTCTGCCTCATCTCTGTCGGTGCAGCACATTCATGAAGTGCCTGCAGAGGCTGGAAAAGGGTCTTGGACCCTCGAGACCTGGGGTTACACATGGCTGTGAGCTACAACATGGGTGCTGGGAACTGAACCCGGGTCCTCTGCAAGAACAACTAGTGCTCAACCACTGAGCCCTCTCTCCAAATGCTCTCGTAAGAGGACACAGGTTTTGTTCCTACCACACACATGATGACTTACAATCATCTATAGCTCCAATTCCAGGGAATCTGGTGCCTTCTTAAGATCTATGAGAGGCATCAGATATGCACATGGTGCACAAACATATATACAGACAAAACATTCATACACATGAAATAAATAGTCATAGAAATCCCTTGAATCACCATGATACTGTTATTCCTTCTAGAATTGTATCCCAATGCTTTTCCTTCAGTTCAGTTAGCCATAATGTCTCCTAGTACCTGCCTTAGACCTAGAATTTTCTGTATCCATCTTTATGTTTGATTTCTGGGTTAGCAGCCCCTCATCTAGTAGACAGCATTGTAGTCTTCAATTCCCTTGTTTACAACTTGTTGTGAGGGCTTATTAAAGATGGCTGATAACATTTGGAACTTACAACTGAAGAATATCTTGGCAAAAATAAGTTAATATCTTCTAGTTTTGATGGTCAAATTGATGCCACAATATTGCTAAATCTTGTATCACAACAAGATAAAAACATGTCCAGTATTTATATAAGTTCTTCATGGAGCCAATGTAAAAGTTTCAAAATACAATTTTAGTATTAAACATGCACATCATTGTCAATATTTGGAGGCATGTTACTTGCAAATTTCAAGAGACTTGTATAACCCAGCTAGAAATAGTAAAAACCAAAGAAAATAGACTAATATGTACTGATTGGAATAAAAGTTTGTCTTCAAAATGAAGATTTATTGAAGAAGGAAGGAATTGTTTTGAAAACAAGCATATTGTAGTTTTTGTTGTGAATTATATCATCCATGATAAAATTTATCAAATTTAAAATACAAAGAGATTTAAGTTAGACTAAGCAAGGAGGAATGGTTGTATCAGATGTTGGAACAAACCAAAATACTTTATTGGCACAAGAGAAGTAAAATTTACTGTACACAAATTGATTTGTGTGCATATATAAAAATAAAATCCACTTCTGATTAATGATAAAATAATGCACAATTAAATTAATGCTGTTGGGATAATTGGCTATACAGGTAAAAGTAAAGTCTTCTATTTCAATGTTTGTGAGCACACAAAATATTCCAGATGGATTAAATACCTAAATGTGAAACAAAGCAATTGAGAGAAATATATGAAAGATTTTATTTAAAATTTTGGGGGTAAGTAAGCAGTATTTAATGAGAATAAATTCAATTCTATAAAATTTTAACCTTCTTGTGATAAAAATATAAAGTTAAAGAATATGGCAAACTATATAAAGATGTTTCCAACATATATCCATAATCTATCATGAGCTCTACAAAATCTCTGTAAAGAAAACAATAAAACCTGAGTATAAAATAGGAGCAATGTTTTCCAATAAAAGGAAACACAAGTAGTCAATAAAATCTAATTAGTGGTCAGGGAACTGTAAATTAAAACTAAAGTAAGATAACTCTGTTAATTAGATTTGAAAAAAGTTGTTGTTAATACCTATTGTTGATACACAGATGAGGAAATTGAAAATTAGAATAGCTTTCCAGAGGCCATTTAGAGTTGTCTCCTTAAAAATGGGCATACCTTTTAATGTAGCATTTCTGTTGTAGACATATACATGATCTAATACATGAATTGACAAATATGCAATGGTATTTGTTATAGTATTACTTATTCTAGCCCCAAACAAACAAAACCCCCTAAACTCAGAGGCCTTTTAACTAAATTTGTCAGTCATACTATGTATGCTGCATTGGTTTAATGTTATGCTGTATAAAGCTCATAGGAGTGAAATGATTTGATACACTGCCCTCAGAAAGTACCTATGAGACAAAGAAATATAATCACAAAAAGATTCTATGTCTACATTAGAAACATGATTATGCAGATAATGTAGTATGTGAGGTTAGTTTATGTGAAGGATATAAGTAAAGTAAGAAAGACTTCATCAATAATTAGGAAAATTAAACATTTGATCATATTTGGAAGATGCAGTTGTTAATAAAAGCCCATTTAAATAATTAAAGCCATGAAAGACATAAAAATATCAAGTCAGTCTAGAAACTGTTACTTCTTCAGAAAGCATAGATGACAAACTTCATTATGTCACAAAGGAAAACTCACTTCTTTTCTTTAGAACCAGGTGAGTATTCCTTCCAGTATGTATTTGGGCAGTTTTGACCCATTATTGTGAACATGACAGTCAAAAATGCAACAACTAATATATTCAATAAACTCAAACAAAATAAGGAGAACAAACAAAAGTCTAGCATTAAGGCAAAGTTCATAAGGTAGAAGACAGTTTGGATGCAACTAGAAGGGTAGTAAGGCCCTTTCTGCTGTATTAGCCATTTAATTAGAGCTGAATCACTTTAATAGAGCCAAGTTTGAGCCAAGCTATAATTTTCGCTTTCAATACATATAAACTCAAATATTAAGATTAATTTAAAAATAAAGTGGAGAATTCAGTGCCTATAAAAGTTTCAAGTTGTGATAATGTAATTAAAGTTTTATTTATTGTACAAATGTGGTATCCCCTTTTGATTACTTTACATTTGTCAAATTACATTGCCAGAAACTGCAAATGTAAAAGGGTTGATTTGGGGTATTTAGGAATTGCAGTATGGTAGTCATAATTTAAGTGTTCTAAGGAGGCAAGGAAAGTGAGTTATTCAGTGGTCAATATAAGATTAAGAAAAGAGAGTTATTAAATAAATATCAACAAATATTGACAATAATTTCTTGTATCTTATTGGATCATAATTTGATAAAAAAATTAGCAGAACCAAGAGAAATTACAGAAAATATACAAACATCTACAAACTAAGCAATACTTCTTTAAATAGTGAGTCACTAAAGAAACTATAGGAGCCAGGCAGAGGTGGCGCATGCCTTTAATCCCAGCACTCGGGAGGCAGAGGCAGGCAGATCTCTGAGCTCGAGGCCAGCCTGGTCTCCAAAGTGAGTTCCAGGAAAGGCGCAAAGCTACACAGAGAAACCCTGTCTCAAAAAACAAAACAAAACAAAACAAAACAACAACAAAAAAGAAACCATAGGAAAAATAAAAATTCTTAGAATCAAATGAAAATGAAACATCCAGATTTGGGTTAAAGAAAATAGCTATAAGAGGGAAGTGTATAGATATGAATATCTATATGGAGAAAAACTGAGAGAGATTAAATTATCCATACATCTGAAGGGCTGAGACAAAAATCAGAGGAGATATAAAATGATGATTAAACAAAGAATAAAAAGATTCACTGAAATAAAGAATTGCTTCTTTGGAAAGATAAGCATGATATTCAAGTCCTCAGCCAAGCTAGCCAAAAGAAAGAGAACATTCAACCAATACAATTAGAGATAAAAAGAGCATATTATAGTGTATACCTCTGAAACCAAGAGGATAGTCATGAGATAGTTTAAGAATTTATACTAAAAAAATGGAAATCTAGAAGAAATGAATAAAATTCTAGCCACATGTAACTTGAGCCAAAATTGAACCAAGAATATATAAAAATTTAAATGGATACAAACAGTAACAATGAAGCAGTAACAGTGTTCCAACAAAAACTAGTCAAAGCCTGGATTAAGTCACTGTTGAATGCTTTCATACCTATAAACAAGTAACACCAGTGCTCGTCAGTGTGTTCCATAAAATAGTAAATGAAAGAATACCTTTATCTTTATTCAATAAAGATAAAAGATACCATACAATAGAAAACTGCAGATAATTATTCTTGATAGACATAAAAGCAAAAATCCTCAAAATCTTTACAAGCCAAATTCAATTTGCATTCTTACATTTTTGGCATGAAATCAACTTTAGCATGTGCACAGTAAAGCACATTAGTAGAATAGAAGCCATATATTTTATTTCAATAGGTGCAGCAAAAAAGCCTGTAACAAAATTTAATGTCTCTTTCTGATAAAAAAGAAAAGCCCTGAAGAAATGATTAATAGGAATAAAAGGATTATATCTAAATATAAGAACAGTCATTTACAACAAATATATAACCAGCATTATACTGAATGTAGATAAACTGAAAACTTCCCTTAAGATCAGGAATAAGACAAGAGTATCCATTTTATAGTATTTGAAATCTTAGCCATAGTAATAACACAAGGAAAAGAAATAAGAGGGATACAAAAAGAAAGAAGTCAAATTATATTTGCAGACAACCTGATCTCATGCATAAAAGACCCTAGAGCACTACAAGAAAACTTGTAGATCCAATATACATTTCATCAGAGTATCAGAACACAAAGTCAACACACAAAATCAAGAACTTTCCTATGTACCTTTGTTTTTCTGAAAAAAGAAAACAACCCCATTAACAGTAATCACAATAAATAACAAAGTAAGCAGTCAATATCTGAGGGAAAAAGTTGGAGAAGATAGTAGAAGATGAAAAAGGCATCCCATGTTCATGGATTAGCAGACTTAGTCTTGAGAAAATGGCCGTATTATTAAAAGTGACCTACAGATTCAATGTAACCTACTTTAAAACTCCAATGACATTCTTCACAGAACTAGGAAAAAATTAATATGCAAAGACAAAAGGCCCTGAAGAGCTCAAGCTACCATTGAGGCATCACAATGCCCAATACCAAATTTTAATACAGTGAAATAGTAATAGAAACAGTATAATACTGGCAGTAAAATCAAGTCTGTGGCTAGGTAAAACAGAGGACCCAGAAACAAGCCTATGCAGCCACCTCCATCTAATCTTCTATTAAGAGGCCAAAAACATAGGTTGGAAAAGAAACAGACTCAGTATTGGTGCTGGGAGAACTGGAAATCCATGGGTAAAAGAGAGAAATAGATTGCCATGTCTCACCTGCACAAAAATCAATTCAAAATTGACCAATGATTTAAATGTAAGATCTGGAACTTTGAAACTAAAGGAGAGAATAGGGAGACCAGTTTAAGATCTAGGCATAGGACTTTCTGAATAAGGCTCCAACAACTCAGGAAACAATAACAAGAATTTTAATTGCCTCAGGTAAATACAAATTAAAAATCTATTGGGAGTCCATTTCATCCAATCAGAATGGCTATTATCAAGAATAGCAGTCAACACATGCTGGTGAGAGGTGAGTGAAAAGGAATACTGTACCCTCTTTGTGGCAGTATAAACTAACACATCATCCAAGTCAGCATGCAGATTCCTCTACAAATTAAAGATACAGGTATCACTAGATCCAATTATACAATTTTGGATGTGCATCCAAAGGAATACAGCCAAGTTTCTATAGAGATTTCTGCATACATGTGTCTGTCATAATACTACTCACAATAGTCAAGTTATGGAATAGGCCTGGGTGGGACAGAGATAGCATGCTGAATTGACATTGGATGCTAAATGAAAGAGGAAAAACTATGAAATAGAGAAGGGAGGATGGGAGTATAGAGTTTGTATGACAATAACCAACATTCCGATAAAGAAATTGGAGAAACAATCCCATTACTCCATTTACTTTTACCTCAAGAAAAAACATTTTCTTTGAATAAACCCAAAGAAGGAATTGAAAAACCTCCTCAATGAAAACCTAGAACGCTGAGGAAAGTAATTGAAGCAGAGACTAGATTGAAAAGACTTCACATGCTCTGGGATTGGAGGAAGTAGTATTGCGGAAGTGCCCTTACCAAGAGCAATCCACATAATCCTCATCCAAATCTTAATGCTATTCTTCACAGCAGTAGAAAATAAAATACTAATTCACACAGCAGCACAAAGGGCCCCAGATACTACAAGGAATCCTGAGCAAAAAAGATTGATGCAGGAGGTGTCACTGTAACCAATTTCAAGGTATAATACAGAGCCATATCAATGAAAGCACCCCAGTATAGACAAAAAACCCAGATATGTCAATCAGTGAAATAAAAGACCCAGATATAAATCCACTCATCTGCAGTCATGTGATTTTTTTGATAATGATACCAAAAATATACATTAGAGAATGGACAGCATCTTTAGCAAATGGTGTGGGAAAAGTAAATATAAGTAGAAAGATAAAACTAGGTCATTGTACAAAAAATCAATTGCAAATGAATGAAATATCTTAACGTAAGACCTGAAACTCTGAAACCATTAGAAGAAAAAACTATTTCAAGACATAGGCAGTGGCAATAACTTCCTGACAAATGGGACCTCATGTAATCAAGAGCTGCTGCAGTGCTATAGAAACAATAAACAGAGTTTACCAATAGAGAATGGGGGGAGATCTGTGCTAACTGTACATATGATGTGATTAATATCTAGAATGTACAAATAGCTAAAAAACTAAGAATTCAGACAAGTCAGTAAATGACTAAGTGAGCAGGTAGTGCTCAAATAATGAGATACAAATTTGTTCAATAAACACATACAAAAAGTTCAACCTCTTTCTCTATCACAGAAATGCAAATTAAAATTGCACTGAGATTCTATCCCACCCCAGCCAGAATATCAGTAATTAAGAAAACAAATTCTGGTGAGGATGTGGACCAAAGTGGACCCTCCATTGCCTGTGGGAGTGTAAACTAGTACAGCCATTATGGAAATTGGTATAGAGGTTCTAAAAGAGAAGGTCGTCTTCCGTGTGACCTAATTATACCATTCCTGGATATTTCCACAAAGAGCTCCAAGACAATGTATCACAGAGATACTCACACAGTAATATTTATTGCAGCAGCGGGTTACAATAGTTCAGATGGAGCCAACCTAGATCTCCAGCAACATAGAGACAACAGGAATAGAGAAGAAATTTCTGGTGTGTTTGTACAATGGAATTTTTTCACCCATAAAGAAGTGTGAAGTTAGATCATTTTAGGAAAGTGTATGTAACTGGAGATAATCATATCAAGTGAATTAAGGCAGTCTCAGAAAAAATAAATATTTTTGAGAATCATGGTTCCTAGGTTTTCTGTAGATAGGGGAAATTATAAATGTATGTATGACATAAATATAAGAGTGAAACTAGACTGTCAGGAGATAATGGGACTAAAGGGGAGAGTGGGTGAAAAAGGAAGGCCGTGGTAGAAGGTTCTGAGGGAGCATGCTCAACATAAAGTATCTACTTGTATGAAAGTGATCTTATGTAACAGACCTTATACCATGTACAATGGAAAGTTCAGAACATTCATAGGAAATTTAAAAATGAAATGCAGTTAATAAAAAAGTGTTAAAATTTTAAAACATAGTAATCAATGGCTAATGCATATATTGACTATTTCAAATGCAATTTGTAGGGGCTCAAGTAAGGAACATGATGAGTAAATAAGTGTATGATTAACTTGTGAATTAAAAGGCCTGTTTGAATGGTGCTAGTATTTGGATAGTCCTGTTGTACTGATTAATCACCTCTTGTATACCAAAATATTTTTGCACTTATTTATTTAGTTACTTAGTGTGTGTGCATATGTGTGTGTGTATGTGTTCACATGCATTTATTGTGGCATGCACGTGGAGATCAGAGAAAAACTTATGCAAGTCCGTTTTCTTTTTCTATCATGTGAGTTCTGGGATCAGATTCAGTTCACCAGTCTTGGCAGCAGGTCCCTTTGTCCACTGAGCCATTTTGCCAGCTCCTATATCTCCTTCCGTTTTTTAAAAGTAGGCTATTGGGAAATATATTGTCAATACTTAGTTTCATCTGTAGTTACATTATTAGTATATCCTTCCGTATTGTTACTGATGCTGAATTTGGGGAGTTTTAACACACAACTCTATTCATACATGTAAACGCCTCATAATGAAGCTCTGAGAAGGTGCTTTTGTTAGTGAGATAAGGGGCAGAACTTCCTAAGGAACAGGTTGCTCATCTAACTTTTAAATCATTATAGTTTTCATGAGGTAAAACATTTGCTGTATTTGGTTTTCCTGATTTTTAGAAAAAGAACAGGACGATGCATGATGCTGTCTGTGGTCTTGTGTACTCTAGAGCAGTGCATCTAAGGACAAGACCACAGAATTAAGAGCCCAGATGTCTGCAGTTAAACCTCAGCTCTACAGAGTACTGTGCCTGGGGCTTAAACATGCTTTTCTTAGCTTCAGTTTCCTTGGCAGAATGGGTATAATGTGAGCTGTGTGCATAAGGCAGTTAGGACCTGACACCTGGTATCTCTGTGTGTGGTTTGCTCATCCTAGCACCCAGGAAGCTTCGGCAAAAGTGTGGAGAGTTTGAGGCCAGCCTGGGCTACAGCATAGGATTGTCTCAAAAAGGAAAACAATACCTTGTGTATAGTGAGTGTCAGTAATAGACAGTGCTGAACTAGACTCTCATCTAAAGGTGGATTTGACGGTTTTTAATTTCAGAGCACTTGTTGTTAGCATAATTTACATGTCTGCTGTGTTATTGTTGTGGGTCAGCAGAACACATGCCAGACACACAGGAGTAGGCAGAAAATAGAAAAGAACTTTTTCTCATGATTTAAATTTTATCTCTTACTCTTAAATATGTATTTTTTTATTTTCCAGATTTGTTTAACTTCTGAGGGAAAAAAACCCCAAAAACAACAACAAGCTAACTGAGTGGTCAGTAGCAACTCAATGGACCCGGCCCTGGAGAGCAGTGAGTTTGTGAACAGGATGTGGGTCCAGTGTGAGAATGAAGGCTGCTTGAAATGGAGGATGCTGTCTGCTGAGGCTGCGGCCAGGGTGGAGCACAGTGAACCCTGGTACTGCTTCATGAACACTGACTCCAGCTACAACAGCTGCTCGGTTTCTGAGGAGGATTTTCCTGCAGAGTCTCAGTTCCTGGAAAGCGGGTATAAGATTGTCTATTCACAGCTTCCTCTTGGAAGCCTGGTGTTGGTAAAATTACAGAATTGGCCAAGGTAAGGCATTTCGTTAGTGTCTATTACTTATAAATTAACTACTACTTAACTACTGATTTCTTTAATTCTTTATTACATTACTTATTTTCATGTGTCTTTGTGGGTCTGTATGCATGAATGAGTGAGTGTGTGTGTGTGTGTGTGTGTGTGTGTGTGTGTGTGTGTGTGTCCCAGTAGATCAAATCCCAAGAGACTCACACTTGTTAGGCTAACATTACTGCTGAGCTATATGATCAGCCCTGTGCTTTGCATTTGGAGTAGATTTGCCTATTTCTAACTTTTCACCCAGAATTACTCATGGCTTACAAAATAGACTTCCATGTTTTGAGCGCGTTGGGTTCACAAAAATTGGGTGTAAGTACAGTTCCCTATACCTCTGTCCACTCAGAATTCAGTCTCTCTCCCAGTTACACTCCACACTCTGTGATTTGTTGTAATTAGTGAACTTACCTTGACACATCCTAGTTATCTCCAGAGTTTATAGTGTACCTGAGGGTTCACTCCAGATTTACACTCTGTGTCTTGACAGGTGTAATCTCCAGCATCAGCTCTTCCTCCACCATGTGGGTCCTGGGGATGGAGCTCATGTCATCAGGCTTGTTGGCAAGTGCCTTTGCCTGCCGAACTGTCCCAGTGGTCCTTAATTGCCGGTTTCTGATACCATCTTTGTCATCTGAGTTGTGTTCATTCCTCTACTTCCTTAAGTGAGTGTTAGGTAGTTGAATTCATCTCTTACTTTTTCATCATAAAGCTACAAAATCTCTTCCAAGACCTGTGATAAACATTGTATTCTATTAATCTTAAAATAGTTGCCAATTTTTCATTGAAATGGGTTATTTATAAGTGCTTTTCTAAATGACAAACACTTGAGGATATTAATTATTCCATAGATGCTTAAAATATTTTTCATTAAATTTATGTAGATTTATTATATTTCAGAGTTTTGTATTATGGGTCGAATTTTTTCAAATATGTACTATGTGTTTTCATTATACTAGACTTAGAATTCAGTTAAACTTTCTCAACTTAAAGGCAGTTACATTGTCCCATCATATGAGTTTGGGTTTTACTTCATGATTCTGTAACTTAGGTAATCCTTTCTGTCTTTGGTATTTCTTTTTCTTGAACTTTTTTCATCTTTTTAGCCCTTTAAAAATATAAATATTTTTCCTCTACATATTTTATTTTTCTGAAGGTACCAGTTGTTTTTTATTCCTTCCAATTTATCATTCATTTTTGAAGTTTTAGAAAGGTTTTCATTTTAAGTTTTTTCAAATCCTTAATCACTCATTTTAAATGTTTTTCTAGTTCACACATGTACATTGTATCTACATTATTTTCTTTGATTCTGTTAGGGCAACTTGAAATCTTGATTACAATCTTATTCTTTCAAAACCATTCCTCTGTGGCAAGCTTTCATCTTTTGGTATTTTTGTCTCATACTATTTTTACCATACTAACTTAGTATTAGTTTCTTCTGTGATCCTATGGGAATGGAGGAGGCTGGGGAAGTAAGTGATTTGCTGTGTAGTCTGACTGACCTGGGCTCAGAGCTCTCAGTCCCACTTAGCAGCAAGCCTCAGGCCTGGAGGCCAAGCAGTCCCAGCTAACAGAGGTGTCTGCTTCACCACAGAGGGAGAGGCCCCCAAACACTGCTCTCTTCAGTTGCAGCTCCTTGCTGCCTAAACCTCTCAGTCTCCTAGGGTACTTCTTGTGAACATCTCCCACCCAGACCCATGGCAGGGTGTTCCTAGGGTCCCTAACTTGTGAGCTCCTTGTTTTCAGTGACTACCTACTACTCCCTGTAGCTAGAGTTTTCCTGCCTGGCCCACAGTCAGGACAAATCTCTCTCACCTGCCAGTCCCACAGCCGCTCAGACCCGACCAAGTAAACACAGAGACTTATATTGCTTACAAACTGTATGGCCGTGGCAGGCTTCTTGCTAACTGTTCTTACAACTTAAATTAATCCATTTCCATAAATCTATACCTTGCCACGTGGCTCATGGCTTACCGGCATCTTCACATGCTGCTTGTCCTGGTGGCGGCTAGCAGTGTCTCTCTGACTCAGTCTTCCACTTCCCAGCTTTATTCTTCTCCTTGTCCCGCCTATACTTCCTGCCTGGCCACTGGCCAATCAGTGATTTATTTATTGACCAATCAGCAACACACTTGACATACAGACCACCCCACAGCAACTCCCAGACAAGGGATCTCTTCTCCAGTGGTGCCTGGCTACTGCACTCCAGGATGTGACAAGGGAAGCAGTGGGTGTCCTCTGCCTGGCCGCTGGAGAGCAGAGGGGACACCGAGGACTGGCTCCTACTGTTGTGTGCTCTGGTTTGTTTCGCCATGCTTTACAGCTGTTCTGGCACCTCTGTTGGAACTATCAGTGTCCCTTTCCTCTGTTAGCCCAGTTCTGTGCTCCCTGGAGTCCCATAGGGGAAGACTAATCTGGCAACAAAACAAGTTCCTCTGCTCTTCTTATCGATCCTGTCATCTTTGACTTGACTTTTCTCCCAGCAGTCCATTGTCTGTTGGTTTTTATCAGAGTTAAGGGTGTTCTTGGAAATGATCCCTCTTAGGTCTCATGTTCCCAGGGATCCTCAGTGCTCCAAAGTGTTCAGACTTGCTTGTTGCCCTGCTGCAGTTTAGCCTGTTGCTATCAGTTCAGCCTGCTGAACTCGCCCATGAAGCTTGCTACCATTTTGAAGTTCTCATTCTCCAATTTGTCCGATGAGCTCTGTGCTTTTCCCGCCCACCCTTCTTTTCTCTCACAAACACCAATCTTGTTAGGTCTCCTAGGGAGTTGTAGTTACTGATCCTGTTTTGGTGCATATACAGTAGCCAATCACTAAGCTTAATCATGGCTGCTATATGGCAAGTGTAGTGCTGCTGTATTTACTCTACCTGTATTTATGAAGAAATTGTACAGGATTCTGAGTGTGTATCACCACAATACTACTCTTTCAGAATCGTTTACTAGTTTCATAAACTTTTACATTACAAAAATCAAGTATATTAATTTATTGTCTTGTTCTCTATGAAGACCATAAGGAATCAAACCTTAAAAGAGAGGCTATGACAGGCCTGTTCTGATATGCACATGTGTGTAATAGACCTTCATGTCAATATGTAGATTTAGGTTCTTGCTTTCTCACTATTTTGTGATGAATTATGAACCCTAAACATTCATATGTTGAATGCTGCCATAACTCCTAAAATGTCAAAATGTGACCATATTTGGGTATAGGACCCTTAAAGAAGTGATTAATTACAAATGAGACCCATTAGGGAATGCCCTAATTCTATTTATCTGGTATTCTTGTAAGACAGGGTATGGGCATGCACGTGGAAAACAGAAAGACTGAAAATACAGTAGAAAGGGGGCATCTGCCAGCCTGGGAGAGAGACCAGAAGAAACAAACTGTTCATATTCAGTCTTGGATTACTAGCCTATAAAAGCTGCAGAAAGTAAATTTCTCTTGCTTCTTCCATCAAGCCTATGATATTTCATTGTAACAGCCCTAACAAACTCATATACTCACTGCCTTTACAAATTTGTGAACTCTGTGCCCTTTTTTTTTTTAAATGAGGGCTTTTCTGGGAATCAAAATGACAGCATTATAAATAGTATTATTCCCTCCCATATTATAATTAACATGAACATTAATTGGCTACATAAGATCCAATATTTTAGGGGACATGTAATATAAGCATTTACTGAAATTATCACAAAGGGATTTATAGTTCTCTATCTCTAAAGCAAACATTTTGAAAGCACAGTTAAAAATGCATTTTGAAAGCAATTTCCAAATGAGAAATTTGAAGTTTCAATAACTGTAACTCAAGAAATGAATTTGCTTTATCAATCAATATATCTGAAAAACAGAAAATTTCACTAGGAATTAGTAACTAAGGCAAAGAATGTAGCTTGAGTTTTCCTGCCTGGCCCACAGTCAGGACAAATCTCTCTCACCTGCCAGTCCCACAGCCACTCAGACCCGACCAAGTAAACACAGAGACTTGTATTGCTTACAAACTGTATGGCCGTGGCAGGCTTCTTGCTAACTGTTCTTACAGCTTAAATTAATCCATTTCTATAAATCTATACCTTGCCACATGGCTTGTGGCTTACCGGCATCTTCACATGCTGTTTCTCATCATGGTGGCTGGCAGTGTCTCTCTGACTCAGCCTTCCACTTCCCAGCTTTATTCTCCTCCTTGTCCCGCCTATACTTCCTGCCTAGCCAATGGCCAATCAGTGTTGTATTTATTGACCAATCAGCAACACATTTGCCATACAGAACATCCCACAGCAAAAGAACTTAAAATTTATATAAAAATGTTTTAATCCAGTCCCTAAATTATCTTTAATTTGTGATTACTGTCATTGACATGCCTGAAAAACAGCTGCATCTCCCCTTCTTCAGAGAGTAGAATGCATTTGACTGTGTATCATTTATGTTCCTCTTTATAAGCTAAGCTGAGCACAAATTTAAATTTCAAATTAAGAAACTGAAATCTACTTGCATTGTTTATTCAACGGCAGAAATGTATAGAATGATAATAACAAAATAAATTACAATAGTAAAATGTAAAGATAGAATTAACCCACAAGAAACAGTCAAAAATCTGATCTTAATTAAGCAATACTCTAGACCCTGAAGTACAAAGACAGCTGCTACCTGCAGAGGTGCTTACAGCAGAGTACTCACTGGGTAGATTGTTTTAACCTATGGCTTTATAGGCAATTCTTAAGGTTAGAGACTCCATCTTGCCAGCATCCAGAGTATCTGTTGCTCAAATGAGTTGATTCAAGAATGTTAAAGAGAAACTGATGCAGGATCTAGAAGTGCTTATTTAATTTTTTTTTAAATAAAAGCAAACAGTTCTCAGGAGAGTAGTACTTGTCTATTTGTCTCATAGCCAGTTTTCTCCCACATTCTGGTACACCACATACTTAGGAACCTCTAAAAGGCAAACACAGAGCCTCTTGCTAAATAAAGGGAGATATTTCTAGATCATTCTTCTCTTCAGCTGCACCAATTATTCTACATATACATAGTCATATTAGCTTCTCTGGTTGCCATAAGAAAACAGCATACATTAGCTGGCTTACATAATGCAGATGTGCTTTCCACAGGCTCCAAGTCCTGAGATGGAGGTATTCCATGGACAGTTTCTTTCTCCTTGATTTACGAATGCTGCTTTCTTGCCATGTCCTCACATGCTCTTCCCTCCGCATGTCTGTGTCCTGATCTCTTCTCATGACACAGGTTGTCTTAGACATAGAGCCTGTCCTAACTAACGAGCTCAGTTTTAACTGAGTTACTTCTTGTTGTTTTGAGACAGACTCCCATGTTTTTCAATTCACCTTGGACTCTGATCTTCCTCCCCCTACCTCCTGAGTGCAAGGAGTATATATATATTGCACCATGTCCAGCTTTCTTGGTTATTTCTTTAAAGGCCCTTTCTCTGAATGCAGTCACCTTCTGAGATACTGGAAAATAGGTTTTTAACATCTAAATTAGTCATGACACAGCTCAGCCTTATGATGATGACGGACTTCTAATTTCTCAAGACAAAAATGTATAAATCACACATTTATTTGAACTTTATAACATGTTATAAAGAACATAGCAAGAACTAGATGCCTTCAGAAAGCTGGCCACTTGATAGAAGGCAGAGTGAGAACATGCGTTTCTTCACTTGACTGCTAGTAACTCTCCCACTTTACAGAGCTGCTGGCGGCCCAGAGCTGGACAAGTGTACAATTTTCAGTGTTACAGTGCTAGATGTGTACAATCTAGATCTTGAGCTGTAAACCTTTGTCAGATTTCTACCATGATTCTTTATCACGAGATCCTCACTTTATGTTCTGTCTTTCCTTCTTGGTTTAATGTCAGAGTGGCAGGCCAGATGTTGGAATGTTGGTAAAATATTTAAAACTTAATTAGAATCGGGCATGCTGGTACACCTGTAATCCTGGCACTCTGGAGAATGAGTCAGGAGGATCATTTGAGGCCAGAGGGGGAAACAAGTGTGTGTGTGTGTGTGTGTGTGTGTGTGTGTGTGTGTGTATAAAATTTTTGCCATGGATAAAATATGGATTGTATCCTTAACATAGCATTTCAAGCTAACAATTTACATTTTACCACTTGAATACAAAATAATCATTTGAATTTCAGAGGTGTAGTTTTCTAAGATAGTCAATTCATATAAGGTAATATATGAAATGTGTAAGAAAATGTCAATTTAATACACAGGATAAATAGGACACATAGCAGTAATAAGCATGCTTTATCTGAAGGCAAAAAGTGGCCTTTTTGAGATACACATCTACTTCCTGTTAAATATTGAGAAAATGCAGTACTTGAAAATTTCAGTTTTCTTAGTCAGTGCTAAATTTGCTTGTTTGTTTGAGATAGGATCTCACTATGTAGCCAGGCTGGCTTAGAACTAGACATAGACCAGGCTAGCCTCAACCTCACAGAGATATGCCTGCCTCTGCCTTGTGAGTGCTGGGATTAGAGGTCTGTGCCACCATTCCCTACCTAACTTTGTTTTCATTTATATTCATAGTCAGGAAATTTCAAGATGATTGTTTCAGCTTCCTTTTGATACGGAATTGAATAAATAAAGTGAGTAGAGCAGGCATGGGTTTTCTCACATCAGCAGTTTTCAGGACTTGCTGTCTAATTTCCTGTTTGGACTCCAGATGGGGTATTGTTTTCAGCCTTTGCTTAGCAGTGTTGTCCTGGCCTTGAACTTCTGGCTGCTGATGCAAAGAAGAAAAATCAGGCGCTGGAGAGATGGCTTAGCAATTAAGAGTACATAGTGCTTTTGCACCTACACACACACACACACACACACACACACACACACACACACACACACACACGTATAGTTAAAAAGCAATGATTAAAAGAAATCAAAATTAGATAGAAAGTAGAAAAATAGAAAGCTATAGACGTGGGAACTGAGTGTCCAAAGGGAAAAATGAGCTCTGTAGAGGTTTTTGTCCCAATAAACATTGCATTTAAGTTTTACTTTATGTGTGGGTGTTTTGTCTCTGTACCACTTGTGTGCCTGGTACCTGCAGAAGCCAGGAGAGAGGACATTGGAACCTCTGGAACTGGAGTTCCAACAGATAATTGTGAGCTGCCATGTGGGTCTTGAGAATTGAACCCAGATCCTCTAGAAGAGCAGCCAGTGCTCTTAACTTCTGAGACATCTCTCCAGCTCCTAAACATATCTTTAAAGATCTTTTAAAATAAAATTTTACTTAGAGTTCTGATTTTTTTTTTTTTTAGCAATGTAGTGACTTGTCGACTGAGCAGATCGAGGGGAGGAACAGTTTAGAATGCTGGAGCTAAAGTTCTGCCTTTTCTGTCCTCTACAGTGTTCACACTGTTGGAGCAGTGAGCTGTTTTTCTGCCTGTCACCTGTTAATCTATCTGTTATCTACTTGCCTATAGCTATGTATCTATCATCTATTTATAATCTGTTACCTATCATTTATCTTTAAGCTATTATTGCTTTATGACTCTCTGTCATTTATTATCTAAAATTTATCATTTACCTATAAGCTATCATGTATGTCTATCTGGCATATCATCTATCTGTCCATCACTTATCTACCTATCACCTATATGTCTACCTATCACCTATCTGTCTACCTATCACCTATCTGTTATCTATGTATCTCTCATCTATCCATTGTCTATAATATCTAATCTGTCTATCTGTCTCTCTCTCTCTCTATCTATCTATCTATCTATCTATCTATCTATCTATCATCTATCATCCATCCACATAGCTTTCTCTCACTTTGGCAGAAGCCATGTCAATGGTTAATATTTTAGTAACTCATCATTTTTTGTGACTAGCATTAATTCAGTTCTACAGAGAATTTAATGTATCATTTCTCCCTTTTTTTGCCTGTCAGTTGTGTCCAAATGTTTCATATGGATTCTGGGTATCATTTCTTTTAGAATTCTTTTTCATCTTGTCTGTGACAGTATCAAAACATTTTATTGCTACAAAGATACAATTTATTACTTGTTTATTATCCTTGAAAGATGTAAGTAGGAATAAATTTATGTTTGTAGAAGTTGTTAAAATTCAAAGAAATAAGTTCAATATTTGATTGTGACAGATGTGTCAATGAGTTACTTATTTTTTTAAAAGGAATGAAACTTATTTTAACTTTTTTTTGAAAGTTGGCCAGGAATACTTTGTCCTGATCCTTTCAAAGGGAAATATGTGACCTATGACCAGGATGGAAATGTTGAAAAGTATCACATAGAATTTCTGGGTGACCCCCACTCAACAGCATGGATAAGTGCAACATTTGTTGGACTTTACAGTCTCACATTAAAGGTAGGTACAGTGACATAAAAACTTTATTCTTTTTACAGTTTCTCTTCTTGTAAGTTTTTTTATCTCAGATTTTAAAACATAGTTACATTTGGACTTATAAAAACAGAACAATGCATAGTATGCTTTTAAA
This sequence comes from Peromyscus californicus insignis, assembly GCF_007827085.1. NCBI lineage: Eukaryota > Metazoa > Chordata > Mammalia > Rodentia > Cricetidae > Peromyscus > Peromyscus californicus. The sequence goes on along the minus strand of NW_026294402.1, from coordinate 112,306,526 downwards.
TTGAAATACGATATTTTTCAAATAAATTGTGGATATAAAATAGCCATGGGAGTTTAAAGCTTTTCCAATGGCAATGTAGTAAAATCAACTGAGGAATGCACTTTTTAAATGATTTTTTTAGATTGTCATTTTTAAAATTCTCCTGAGACGAAGTTTCTGCATCAGTCACAGGAAATTAATTATGGAGTACAACAAGCTTTTCGTATTTCAAACTGAGTATTTCATTACATTAACTCCTTTGGTGTCTTTGCACTGTTTTTAAACTTTAATTTGCACGTTACAATTAATTTATAGATTGGATTCTCAGGCTAGGCATGAGAGGTGAGCTGTACCCATTCCCAAGGAGTAGCCATAGTGCACACAAGCCAGCTAAGCTACCTGGGCTTAAGCCCAACACTGAAGTGTTTTATCTACAAACCATGCTGTCATTAAAAACCTGATAAAAAGCAGGAGTCATAAATATGGATATCTTTAACTCACTTTTGATTTTTTTCAATAGTGAGAAGGATATATTCAGGTCTATACCTCAATAAATATGTAGATAAATCATGTAATCAATCTCAGTAAAATTAAATCTGTGGTAATTTGAGATTGTTTTAAATGAGTTTTACTTTATCTTTGGCATATGTAGCATTTTTGTACAATTCAGTTGGAAAGCAGTTAGAAGGAAACTGAGTGTAAATCTGTAACCATGACAGACCACCACATGGACCTACTTCATGTTACTCAACCAACCACCTCACTATGAAGCCCCTTCTCGGCTCTCTCCTTTTGGGTGTATTTCTAGACAGATCTGCTGGTAACCATAGACAAAAGTGAGGACTGTGTCTTCCTTGTCCTCTCCTTCCTTCTAAAGTGTGGGGACACCTAGTTGCCCACAAAGCTGGATGCAGATGCTAGTGTTTAACAGTGTGGCAGGTAAGACTAAGGCATTTCTAAAATGCTATATTTAATTGTAAGCACAAAAGTCAAAGTATATTGTAAGTTATCAAATACACACTATCCTCAGTGTTGAAATTTTGTCAGGATTAATTTACTATCAATCCCTTGGGCTAGGGAAAAGTCTGATAGAGAAGATAGCCGAATCTTCTGGAATCAAGAGCTGTATGTTTTTGTTTTTAACCTATTAAAGGCTTCAGCAGAAATCCTTATACAAAGATCAGGAATTCAGAGCTGCAAATGCAAATTGACAATGCATGGATTGAGGATGGGAAGTGAGGCTGGAAAGGGTGGCTGCTTCCCTTCTCCCTTTCCAAGTCCCCAGCTGGCGATTTGTGTGGATGACTTGCTAGATACCTATAGGCTCTCGGCTCTTTCCTTGACTGTCATTCAGGCTCCTCTTCTGCCCTTAGCTCTCCTATCCCTACCTTTTTCTTCACTTGAACCTTTGAGATCGAATGAGGATGCCTTTGTGGGTCTCTTTCATTTCCAAAATCAAGTTCCTCAAATTCAGCTGTTATATGCCAAACTCTCCTACTGGGCCCAGATTCCCACTCTGGGTTATCTAAAGATTTATGCTCACTAGAAAGGGGAAACTGAGGGATGACAAAGGCCTTATTGTTTCAGTTGCTTAGGAAATAATGCAAGATCGACTTTGAAAAGGCTGATAAGCAAAGTAGAAAAAACGTCCCAAAACAATGCATATGAGAAATTGGTTGAAAATGATTAACTTCAAACAAGGAATAAGTGACATTTTCTGGTATTTTTGGAGTCATAGATGATACTGACCCCATCTTACAATGTTATTGCCACAGTCTCCCCGGGATTTAATGTTTGGTGATCCACTCTGACCCACAGCTCCTAGATAATGAAGTGCTAACTCTACATTGTGCTACCTTGGTTCTGAAATAATGGATGATAGACAATACAGGCTTTCTTAAAATTCCTTCTAGGGTGTGGGGAAGAGGGATGTAAATTATACAAGGTGTTTGATCAGATTTTTTTCTGATACCAGGTAAAGGAGTCTAGCCATAGATTGTTCTGTCTATAGCTGGCAAAATCTTATTTCAAAGCTCGGTTCAACAGATAATTAAATATTTTAGAATCTCCATTAACTATGGACTATACGTTTTGTAGTACCTATATAACATGAGGTAGAAATAAATTTGTCTAGAAAGGCAGTCTTATATGCATTTATCAGAAAATGAAACTTTTTGTTTTATATAATGAAAAATAATTCTTTCAATGCATGATTGTTTTTGGGTCTGCTGACTTAATTTAATTGCTGAGCTCACAGAAATACTCAGTTGCTGTACTGCCTCTACATACAAATGGAAGGCTTTCCTTACCAATAATTATTACACTTACTGATACATTGAGGTATACTCCAAAAAGAGCTAAAGGCAACATAGAGTTAGCATCTCAAGATATTGGAGCTCCAGGACAACCATAAAACATTAAATCCCTGAGAAATTTGGACAACAAAGTTGTAAATTGGAGTCCATATCATCTCTAAAGTACTGGAAAAATGTCACCATTCCTAGTTTAGACTGTAGACTTATAATTTCTACCAGTGTATTCGTATAGTCTTCATTAGCACAGACACCTAAAATTCATTCCTCCCATGTTAAAGAACACTTCCTTCTCTTCAGGGTTCGGGAAAAAGATTCTGAGATGATGAACTGGGAGATATTAAGGGTCTGTTTTATCTAGACAGTAACCACAATGGTAGATCTGTCCAGTATAACTAGTTTGATCTCTGGCGCATAGTAAAGATTTGTGACTTCCAAGGAAAGCTTGGGCTATATAGAGTTAATTTTAGTTAGCTTGTGGTTTTAGAGAAGTAGCAGCTACCGGACCCTTACCTATCCCTGCATCAGGCAGCTGTTACACAGTTCCTGGAGAAACTTACACAGTCCTCAATAAAGCAATAAATCCACGGGAATCTGTTTTAAGAAGTATTAGGGAAATTTATTAAGGTAAATTGAGGAAATACACTCACGAATACAGAACAGAGTAGACAGCTGAAGTAGTCCTCTGATCTGACCAGGAGCAAATCCACTTCGAAGGCAGGAGCAGGGAGAAGGGGCATGTGACCATTCTTCCTCTCCTTTTGAGAGGTCATGTACAAAGGAAGGAAGCACCACCTCCTTCAGGCCCTATCCCAAGGTCATGGGCGGAGCAAATACCACTACATTTTCCCTTTTTGTCTAATAAAGAAGGTTCTAAACTTAATGCAAACAATAAGAATGATTATCAAGTATTTTCCAGGAAAAACAAAGGGTAATAACATAAATAAAAATGGAACTAACACCAACAGGAATAACATCAAACAAGAAAGAAATGCTAAATGTCCTGAAATGTCCAGAACACAGGTAAATGGCAAATTACTGAGATTACTTCAATAGTTGTCCTATCTTGAAGATTCTAACTCTAGTACTAATATGTTCTCGCTAAGATACAAGAAGATTGTAACTGTAACTATCTAGTCTTCAACTCCATCAAAGACTTGAGAAAGAAAATAATGCCTGGAAAAATGGAAAATGCAAGCAAGCAATTTCCGAAATTCTTGTGAGAATAGACAGAGACAGCTGGCAGCCTGGACAGTCACTTAAAGTTTCTCAGCATTGTAGGGGCATCCAATTTGGCTACAGGCCTAGAATATCTGACAGACAATTTTCAGAAGCAGAAATTTTGAAAGACCATCTTACCTTGTCTTGACAGAATTCAGTAGTTGCTTTTCCTTGTGTCCTTTCTGGACGAGCGTTCATCTGTAAGCAGTCAAGGCAAGGGCAGTTCTTTGTCCAGCAGGCCAAAGCAAGAAGGAGCAAGAAGGAGACAAACTTCCAAACAGAAATGTCTAGAAGCCCAACATTCTCTCAGGATCAGATCCATGCTGCCAGGAGCAATCATATTTCATGTCAATAGAATTCTAAGTTATCAAAACATTTAAATGTCATATTCTCTAGGTCTATGAAGTGTTTGAAGAGTACCTATCCATCTGACCTATGTTTCTTTAAATCTGGACAACTTAACTAACATAACTATAGGAATGACAAGCATGGGTGACTATAGTTCTGTAAGTCTTATCTACCTAAATAACCTAAGGACTAAGGCTTCACATTAACAAGGTAAACAGTCTGTAAGCAGATGTACTGTATAAGGACAATGACCTTAAAATTGTGACAATACACAAAATATCTTAAACAGAGGTAGAAATGTACAATGCAATATGCAATGACAACAATATCCTTGATATGTATCAATATGCAAAATATCCTAAACAGAGATAGAACATACATGCAGTATGAGAAATATAATATTACATTTGTATCAATATACAAAATATTTCAAACAGGAGTAAGAATTTGTGTACAATATAATAAATATAGTTTTGTATTTATATCAATATACAAATTATCTTAAATAGTAATATAGGAATAATTTACATTTGTATCAAATATACAAGAATCCATATCAGTGCAAATTATCCAAGACTGATAGTTTGCTAAATCTGTTTACTAGTCCATACAATAATCTACCTTAATATCCTATACCTATCTATTCCCCCCCTTTTTTTTCTAAAGGAGAATACTGAGTCTAAATTTTATTGCTCCACCCCCAACCCTATAACCATCCATCCATAACCCTGAGAAAAATGAAACTTTGGGAGAGGGGGCATAGTTTTCTTAGAATTACTTCCTGCTCTTTAGGTGGCGACAGTGTCTCTGTGGGGTCCTGTAAGAAGGGTGAGAAATATTTGTGAGCACAGGAAATCTTTTGACTACATCTCAAGGTCAGCTGACCAAAAAGGCCCCGTTCCTAAGCACTGGGGATGTTTACTCTTCAGCATTGTCTATGATCACAAGGTTGCATACAACAAAGATGATGGCAATTGAGGTTGCTCCCCTTCCATTTTGCAATCTCTTTTCTCCTCAGCTGAAGTGGCTCCCAGTGTGGTAAGAGATCAAGACACTTTGTTCCTCACCTTGAGAACCCCACCTTTCCCCTCTCTTTTTAGGGGCCTGACATTAAAGATAAGAATGCTAAGATTCTAGAGAGCAACTGCACATACAGGGAAGTTAGAAAATGCCTGCAGTTAAATGGAAAGCTAATTTAAAAAAAATAATTTATTTTTATTTTATGTCTTGCCTGCATGTATATCTGTGTGAAGGTGTCAGATCCCATAGAACTGAAGTTACAGACAGTTGTGAGCTGCCATGTGGGTACTGGGAATTGAATCAGGGTCCTCTGGAAGAGTAGCCAGTGCTTTTAACTGCTGAGTTGTCTCTCCAGCCTGGAAGGCTAATTTTTGGGAGAAAGCCTGTTTTAACGGTGCTTAGATTCATGAACTCACTGCTTCCTAAAAGAAATTAGCAGACAAATTAATGAAGGAAATTAATTTATAGTCTGGCCAAACTAGGGAGAGAGATTTCTAGTTTCTTTTCTCCTCTTATGTAAGTGTTAAAGTTTTATAAAAGACAAAATAAAAGCCAGGAAATATATATGTGTTAATTTAAGTTGTCAGAACCCAGAGCATGTGAACTTGCTTTCTGGAATGCAGGTCCATCCTTTGGCTGACACCAGGGCTTCAATCTTTTATCACTTCCTCCAGCATGGCTCCATTGTTTCCACAGTCTAATAGCAGAGGGAGGGACACAAGCATCTCCCTTGTTAATATATCCTCCCCTGATAGCTATTGTAAGTCTACAGCTACCACAACTGAAAACAGACAGACAGAAGCCAACTTCTGATGAAAAGAGAGGATTTGGTTCCTAGAGTTACGTCGTTCTCAGATGTCTAGTTTTTTTTTTTTAAACAAAATCTTTTACTGAAGGGGTGACCTCTCATGTATAATATTCAAATATACTAACACATGAAAGATAACATCACTTTTTTTATGGATACATTTAATATCCCTTGCCCTTCCCAACTTTCGAAACATAATAGTATAGCTGGAGTTTTCTCCTGTCCTGCCTGGCCCACAGTCAGGACAAATCTCTCTCACCTGCCGGTCCCTCAGCCGCTCAGACCCAACCAAGTAAACACACAGAGACTTATATTGGTTACAAACTGTATGGCCGTGTGGCTCAGGTTTCTTGCTATCTGTTCTTATATCTTAAATTAACCCATTTCTATTCATCTATACCTTGCCATGTGGCTCATGGCTCACTGGCACCTTCACATGTTGCTTGTCATGGTGGCTGGCAGCGTCTCCTTTCAACCTTCCTGTTCCCACAATTCTGTTCTCTGCTTATCCTGCCTATACTTCCTGCCTGGCTACTGGCCAATGAGCATTTTATTTATACAGAGCAACATCCATAGCATAATAGTATACAAAATATAAAATATTTTAAGTATTATAAAAATCACAAGAAAAAAATAGATTGTATGAAAATATTTTTATCTGAGTTCTCCCTCATGTTGAGAGGCAGCTTAATTTGTTTTGAGTTCATAACTGTTGGGGGTGGGTAGGAGTATGCTCTGCCTAAGACTATCCTGTCCCAGAGGAGCTTAAATAAAACATAGTAGTTGCAGAAAAGGCTGAGTGTCATAGAGAGTGTGTGGTTCCACTTCTCTGACTGCAGCAAGGAACAGGGTTGGTAGAAGACAACACTGCCCTCAACGAGGATAAGCAGGTTGAACAGCCTTAACGGACAGTGAAACAGGAGATAAAAGCGGGCATGGGATACATCTGACAGCAATGCCACGTTGTAAGGTCCCATGACTCTATATAAACATCTGCTGTGCCGCACCAACACCCCTTGAGGCCATATTGTGTTTTCTGACCAAATATACTGTGGAGCATTGCTGTAGAACCCATGTTCCAACTTCTGCCACTTGCCCAGGTGAGCAGCTGACTTATGTAGCAAATCACAGTACTTGGATGGTAGCAGCTGTGTGTTGAGCATGACAAAAGCACTGATCCACACCATAATGAAATGCTCACATGACCAGTGCATGTGGTAATACTGGGTACTCTTTATAAAACACAGCAGGAGAAATACAACGTAGTAGGCACGAAGAGGGAGGTGAAGAGAACTTCCTTGATTCTGTGATTGAAATCTGCTTTCAAACATTCTACCTCATTGTAAATGAGATCAGGAGATAGGGGACAGCTGTGGGTGGGGAATAGGCGTAGCATTATTAAACTGTTCTTTTAGAGACTCCAGCAATAAGGAGAGGAAATCTTTGGATGTGGCCAAACTGCCCACATTGGAAGCACCTTTCTCTACTGCCTGATGCTGAGCCAAATAGTCTGTGAGAAGAAGATGGGTTCTACTATCTTGGTGGAAACAGCAGAGAGGAACATAAACACCAAATGGATAGCCAAGGAAGAGGAGATTGAGGACTGAATGGCTTCAGAAGAGATTAACCAGGGTCCAGCAAAGCACCCATCCACACAGAGTAAGTGGCACCTGTGTAGTGAATCATAGATGCTGTCTTTAAAAATGACTGGTCTTTCTCAGGTAGGAATCTTTTCTCTGAAATGAGGGCCGGTATGAGCCTTCTGACAAACATTGCTGTGATGAATGATACCAGGTGATAATCAATGAGATGAAAATTCAGTGAAGTACAAGATGCAGGATGATTGTATGGATACCACCACACAGTCTTCTAGATGGTGATGTACTGAATGAACAGAACAATCAGCATGTAGATGAAGAAAAGAAACTCAAAGAACAGGCTGTAATCTACTGGTTAGTCAGGAATTTGGCAATGACAAACAGGACCTTGGGTGGTTAAGGCTGTGATAGGTAGGACTGGAAGGCCAATAGCACTACCATTGCTGTTTCTCAAGCCTGTTCCATTGCCACAGCCACCACCAACCAGTCTGTATAGAAGGTAAAGCTGACTGGCTTAGCTGCTGCTGACTAGGATCTCTCCTTCTACTGGGCATGTCCAGGAACCAGTCAGTTTCCAGTGCCACCTGCAGTTGCAACCCAGGCTAATGGTTGTCAACTTATTTCAATTGCATGGGACAGGCCAGCCATGGAGCAGGATCCTTGGGAAGAGGCGGTGGTGAGATGTAGCAGCAACTCTCTTTGAAGCGCTCCAAAACAGTTGCCAGTTCGCAGGCAGGACACCACTGGAGAGTCAAAAAATCATGTCGGGTCTCTAGGTTACCAGACCCAGACTGGAAGTCTGTGACAGAGCTGGAGCTAAAGCCAGAATCAGAGCTCGTCTCCATCACTGCCTCCATCGCTCAGGAGCTCGATGTCCAGTTTTCAATGAAAATTCTTAAGACTGTAAAGAAATAGGGAACTATGGCCCATTTAAAGAGAAATAATCAACAAAAAGTACCCCAAAGAAAGACCTGATGAAAGACACAAGAGACAGGCTGTAAAGCAACTGCCTTGAAGATGCTTACAGAACTAAAGGAAGATATTGAGTCTATGAAATGTCATAGGAGATGGGTATATGGGAATATCAATAAGGAGATAGAAAACGAAGAAGCAAACACAAAAATCTCTCTCAGTCGCTTTCTCTCTCTCTGTCTCTCTTTCTCTTTGTGTACTTGTGTGTTTGTGTATTGCAGACATACATGATGGTGTTGATAGAACCTTTAGCCTCTAGCTTGCTGGCAAAGTATTATACCAATGAGTAATGTCTTCTGTTCATAAAAGGAAATACTGGAACAGACAAGTTCAGTAACCAAATGAAACATTTTTATTCACATTTTTATGTACATAAGAGACTAATTGACTTAAAGAATAATTTGTTTACACTGAATTAAAATAAGAAAGTAATTTTAATACCCTTAAGAATTGAAAGGGTTGGGGTAGAACCCTTGAAGGAGTGAAGCTTTTGTGTATTGCCAAAGACAGGCTGTTGTAAATTTAAATTTTGGTGTTCAGGACTCAGAATTTTTAAATTATTATTGTTTTATATTTATGAGTGTTTTGTCCACATGTATGTAAGTGCACAGTCTGGGTACCCTGTGTCCATGGAGGCCAGAAGAGGGTCCTGGAAACCCTTTTAACTAGATTAAGGATGGTTGTGAGCTGCCATCTGGGTACTGGGAACTGAACCCAGGTTCTCTGGAAAAACCTCAAGTGTTCTTAGCCTCTGAGCCATTTCTCCAACTCCCACAATTCAGGGTTTAAATATACTTTCCATGTTACTCACAAAGAAAACAGCTAAAAAGATAAATAGCAAGGGTGGATGGCCTGTCAGTCTGCATCCTCATCCTGCGTGATGTTGTTTACTACTTGCTGAGGTTTGTCTTATCCGTGTCTATAGGGAACATTTGCCAGAATTAGTCATTATATCCAAGTAGGATTTATCCCAGAATGCAATGATGTATCCACATATGACAGTCATCAGGGCAGTGTTCAATATTAACAGGATGAAGAAGAAACATAATTTTAACCGATGCAGAAAACTATTAGGCAAGGTTCCACACGCTTTGTGATAAAAACACTCAACAATTAGGAGTAGAAGGAGACTGCCTCCACATAGTGAAGTCATTTATGAAAACACTGTGGTAAACATCATACTCCCTGATGAGACTGAAGGCTGTTCCTGCAAAGGCAGGAGCAGGAGGCTGGTGTCCTCTTTTACCCATTCTAGTTAACCTGATCTTCCACAGGAAAGAAAGAACGAACATCCAAACTGGAAAGGAACAGGGAAATCATCTCTGTTCACAGAGAGTATGAAATTAATACAGATTTCCATGGGACACACACACACACACACACACACACACACACACACACACACACACTAGAAATAACAATGAAGCCAGGCAGTGGTGGTGCACGCCTCTAATCCCAGCACTCGGGAGGCAGAGGCAGGCAGATCTCTGTGAGTTCGAGGCCAGCCTGGTCTACAAAGTGAGTTCCAGGAAAGGCACAAAGCTATACAGAGAAACCCTGTCTTGAAAAACCAAAAAAAAAAAAAGAGAGAGAAACTAAGAAAAAACATAAAAAAGAAATAGTGGATTAAGCAAAGTGCTGGACACAAATTCAACCTCCAAATGTCAGTTGCATTTCTATACACTAGCTATAAACAACCTGAAAGGAAATCATTAAACCAATTCTATTTAATTATGTATGTGTGTGTGCGCCTGTGTGTGGGTAGATGAAAATGATTCCAGTACCTAAAAGGCCAGAAGAGGACATAAGATCCCCTGAAGTTGAAGTTACAGGAAGTTGTGAGCCACCCAGTAGGGATTCTGGGAACAAAACTCAGGTCCTTTGCGAGAATAGCAAGTGCTTATAACCCCTGAGACATCTCTCCAGCCCCTGAATTTTTTTAAATATTATTTTTATTACTTTTATTTGTGGTATGTGTGAGTGTGAGCATCCACAGAAGCCAGAAGAGTGCGTAGATCCCTTGGATATGGGAACTGAGCTCACAGCTCTTTTCTTGTGGTAGTGACTGGTTATGTTAGTGGTGTTGCTTTGCCATCTCCTTGGTTAGGATCCTGCCTGACTACATTAAACTAAAGCTCCCTATCAACACATAACGGACAGCGCAGTGCACAAAAGATAAAGGCATTTATAGTGTCAAGCTCCCAGGATTACTATGGGAGATTCACCAGTAATAGTACTGCTTCCCAAAGGCCATTCCTGTAATCTCTTCAGAATTTGGCTGAATGACTCATAGTTTGCTTCTAATTTCCCTGTCGATAAACATAGCTTGTTACTCCATAGTAATTTATCAAGTAAGAATTCTATAAATGAAACTACCAAAATGATTGGAGCACTAAATATAGCTTGTTCTGTGACTTGCTCTCCCACAAGTGTTCTGATGGCAACATGTACTATGATAATTCCAATAAGGAGAGAGAAAGAGGAGAGGGGGAGAGTAGGAGGGAGGGAGGGAGAGAGAGGTGGGGGGGAGACTATGTCTACACAAGGAATGGTATACATCCATTTTCTTTCTTTTTTTATTTTTAGTTTTTTTTGTTTTTTGTTTTTCCAAGACAGGGTTTCTCTGTGTAGTTTTGATGCCTGTCCTGGATCTCCCTCTGTAGACCAGGCTGGCCTCAAACTCACAGAGATCTGCCTGCCTCTGCCTCCTGAGTGCTGGGATTAAAGGCGTGTGCCACTACTGCCCAGCGGTACATCCATTTTGTACATGCAGTCTTTCAACAACCATAGACAGCCTCACAGCTTGACACTTGATTTATAGAGCTAAGGTTCAGACTGTGTCTAAAGGGCCAGCCAAGTGCTAAATGACAGTGTAGATATGTCTGAATCAAAGCTCCCATTCTTCTCTTTGTACATCCTGTCAATTCACACATGTTCAAGCAGTGGTTGGTTTTATTGTTGAATATTTGGTCACATTTGCCCTACAATGAAGAAAATGTTCACGTTTTCATTTCGGTGTACATGTTGAATGATGGCAGTACTTGGCCAACTCATTCTTCCCTTGCTGCTCAGTGTTCTTCTTTGGAGGACTAGAGTAAACAGTGAAGTTAACCACTAACTGTCAAGCCCAAAGCACTTGACCCAACAGTCAAACCTTACCAATCCCAGGTCCTCATCAGTAAAAGAGAGATTTATGATAGCACTGGGTTAGACATCTTGTCATTGTGACAAAAATTCTGATTTAAATAGTTTGTTTCATGGTTTCACACCACAGTTTTCTCTCTGTTGATTTTGGGCCCATCATGAGGCAGAACATCATCGATGGCAGAAGTATGTAACAGACCACTGTCTCACAGAGGACGAGAAACACAGACAAAATGCTTTTGCTTTTTACCTCTCCCCCCCCCCCCCACTTTTTCCCCCATCTGAGTTCCTAGCCTATGGGGTAATGTTACTCATGGTCAGAATGGATCTTCTTCATTAGTTACTCCCTTCTGGAATGCCTTCACAGTTAGAGTTGTGCTTCATTAATCTCTACGGTGCATGTTGGGACAATAGAGTAGACAATAAAGGCTGACTCACAAAGTAGTGGTGGGGATAAACTGAGATAGTATGTAAAGCATTTAGCATAGAACTTGGTCCTCTAGTAGACCCTCAGTAAATGTTAGCTGTTCCTTTAATGTCAAGTTAAATGTGAAGTTAAATTGCACAGTCTTTCCATAGAACCCTGTATGTATGGAGGAAATTCTAAAGAGACAGAAGGAACAATTAGGTGGAGACTACTCTTTATTAGAAATGGAGAGAAATAGAGCTAATGATTTTCTTTGAGGACTTAGCTGCAGCACATTCCTACTGTAGTATAGACAGGAGTGCTAGGAACTGTTGAAACCAGGAGGTAAATTAGAACCTTCACAATCTGATTCCATGATGAATGAAGGGTGCCACCATCAGCAATGCCTCAAGGACATTGGGACTTGTTTGATGGATTTTGTAAGGGGACAAGAACTACTGTCTCTCACTTTCTTTGTGACTGAGAGAAGCTACTTTCCTTTTCTCTATCTATTCAGTTTTTCTGATTCACTCATATTTATATGTGCTGAGTCTGCTGAATGAATAAATTCTCTACTTTATCTCCTATGAATTTAGATAGCTGTAAACTTGTATTGCATTAAAAGTTCAAATCCAAGCAATGTGAGCAACTTTGTTTAGAAAGTTTATAAAGTATGGAACAGATGGCCACCCCTCCCAATATATAAGGCTCACTAAATTGCCCTCAGAATTATAACCCCATGTGGGTAAAGTGAAGCTGCCTTTCAGCAAGTCTTCCAGGGGATTTCTTAGAGTAGGGAAGACTTGTGAACTAACTGATTGAGACATTCTTTCATTAGGTGTGGTGATATTTTATTTGTACTGAAATGTGATTTTATTTGTATGTTAATAAATAAAGTTGCCTGAGGGTCAGAGCTAATAGCAAGCCATAGAAGAAGCCAGGCGGTGGTGGCGCACACCTTTAATCCAGATCACATGACAGACAGATCTCTGTGTGTTCAAGGATACAGCCAGCATGGAGACACACGCCTTTAATCTCAATACCAACCATAGAAGATCTGGAGGTCTGTTTAGACAGGCAGTGACGAGGAGGTCATGTGGTTGGGTTTACAACCAATGAGAAGGCAGAGCAGAAAGTCAATAAAAAGGCAGATACACAGGAAGTAGGTCTCTTGCTGAGGGGAAGGACAGCAGTGGCAGGAAGGGTAAGAAGGCGGTTTTAAGTCTCAGCTCTCAGCTACTGCTCTGACCTCTTGGGCTTTTAACTCTGCATTTGGCTCTGTGTTTCTTATTTAATAAGACTGTTCATCTACAATTAGGGAGTGGTGAAGCCCCAAACTCATGTAACCCTAAGTTACAGTTGGATATATTAATAGCCTTTTCACTTTCTTTTCTTTAATTCCCTTTTGGGTTTTATTTTTGAGGTATAGTCTAGCAAAGGACTGGAATCTATCTATGAATTCAACAAAACCTATGATCCTTAAACCCTCAATAAGGCCCTTTGGATGAATTTTGAAAATAATTGCCAGAACTACCACTTTAGCTCAGAGAACATGTCCATGCATTGCATGGTTAACTGTCCTCTTCACTGTTTCCACTGCTCTTTTGAATGTCATTAATTAAACACCATCTGAGTACTTGTCTGTGATAACTATTACTGGTGTTTGTCCAGAAATACATTGTTCATAAAAAGCCAAACTGGTGTAGGTTAGGAAACAGTGGCCATGTATGTTACTGTTGTTTTAGAGCGAGACCTTGCTATCCATTAATCCTGCTACTTTAGTCATGTCAGGCCAGTCCTGACTCTTTAAAGACTCAGAACAAATGAGCACACACTTGTTCTCAGAATTCATTTTAGCCTTTCCATGTCACCCAGTTCTACCCAGCATTCCTGCCAACCAGTCAGCCTCTACAGCAGCAGGAGAGAGCTGCAGGCTAGCTGGGTACTAGCCTTTAGCATCATCTCCTGGGAGCAGGTGAAGAGATGGTTCAGCAGGTAAGAGCACTTGTTCTTTCAAAGGATCCAGGCTTGATTCCCAGCACTCACATGGTGGCTCACAACCATCCATAATTCCAGTTCCAGGGGTCTAACCCCCATGGGCAGTAGATACACAGGTGGTACGTAGATACATGCAGGCAAAACACTCATAAAAATCTAATTTTTAAAAAACATTACCTACTGGCCCAGTGTTGATTTTCTTTCTGCTTCATTCATTAATATATTACTACTACTTTATTATCAGTTTATATAGCAATGTTTATAATTGCTTTCTTGCTATGGGCTTAATTTAATTTTATAAAATAAAAATATTACAACTTGAAATCTGAGTGTATAACATACTTTAAACTGTACACACTAAAGTTGACTTGTTGGCTTGCCTTAAAATTCCCTTTAAAATTGTATTAACACATACATAACATAAAATTTATCAATTTAGCTGTATTTAATGTGCAACCCAATGGTTAAGTTTTTAACTACTGATTAATAGTCCTAGAACATTTTCCCTAGGAATATGAAAGCGTCATTTGGAAGGTACCATATGACACTTACGATGTATCTTGTAATTTCCAGCTTATCATGTATCTTATAATTTCTAGCACCACTTATCTTGCATAACACATGTTAGGAGCTCCTCATAAAACACCACAACACTGTCTTTAAGGCAACAAGCTGCTCACAGGGAGCTGCTATCACTCTGTAGTGCATACATTCCTTGGAGCTGGGTTACTTGCATCCTAATTCTAGCTCTGTCTTAATAGCTATGCAGACATGGCAAGTTGTAAACTCAGCCTCCTTATCTCTGAAGTGTAATAATACATCCCTCACATGCTTATGAGGGACTCATTAAATGAGTCATTTGTGAAGTGTTTAGGATGGTGCTTGGTGAAACTACATAAGCTTTAGATAGGTTAGTAAATTAAAAATAGTAATAGGCTCTTTAAATAATAGAACTTCTTTATAAATGAAATACGTACTCAGTCAATTTCTCTCCAGTGTGAAGAGTTCTTGTCTCATTTTTTTTTGGGACTGCAGAGGCTAAAACTGTCTTCTCTTGTGATCCTGACTCTGTTAAGGTAACCGAAGCTCTAGCTAGATCCCTTACCTGAAGCTGCATGGCAGCACAGCCAGGCCTCAGCCCAGGTTTTCAGAATCTGTCAGCCTGCTTGAAATTTGTGTTGTGTTATCTGCTAGTCTTCATAAGCATATGGAACTCATAATGAACTATTCTTTGCCAACTAAAAAATCCAAAAAGGCCTTCTGTCTGTTTAGTTTCGTCAACTTGATTAAGTGTGCCTTTTCCAAGGTAATCAGGGTTATGAGAGGCTGATTCTTCCCCTTAGCATACCATTCCTGTTCATCAACATGCAGCTGCTTGCCACATTTATTTAATTTCCATATCATATTAGCAATAAGTTGTCATTATTAATACAAGAGCTAGAGTTCTGATACTACAGTTTGCTTGTCATAGTTCTTCATAGTTGTTTTCCAAACTTTCTGTATACCATATTCCATTTAAAGCTCCCAAAATTGATATCCTGAACCTGCTTCCCAGGGACTCATGCACATATCTGTGGTTTCACCAGGTTGGCTCTCCCCTGTCTCAATGAACCTCAAGTTTATAGTAGATAATCTCCATGTTAAGTAGCTTTTCTCTTTGTGTAATGGAGGCAGGCAGACAGGATTGATGAGTGTGTGTTATGTTTCTTGTATTAACTTTGTGGAATAGTGGATGGGCTTGTGAGGCTCTGGGGCTACAGAAGCCAGACAACTTAGGTAAATTGAAAAGAAAGACTGCCTTCCCCTTCTGAACATAGTTGTCCCTGTGAAGGAATCTGATTTTCTCCCTACTGTGCAGCTGGGACCTCTTTGTCTCTCACGTCAATCTGCTTTCAAGTCTGTTAAATTAATGGCAGTCACGCATTGGTATAAAAGTTGTTTTCTGGAGCATGTCACTCCAGATGATAGACCAACCTGTAGTGTCAGATGTGGTTTCCTAAGAACAGAGAACCATAGATATAGCAGTTGTCACTTTCATCTTGATGTGACAAATTCGAAGGTATCCAAAACACTGTGTAAATGTATGTTGAAGTCTACATTAACGAAAAGCTTATCTAGTACCCAGGCGTTTTTCTGATCTGTCTGTTTGGTTAATTTTATTTAAATTACCTTCCTACTCCTCCACCTCCACTTCTACTGTTGTAGGACGCACCCAGCCAGGAGCTGGGTCTCCTGTACCCATTCATGTGCTATTGCAGGGCTTGTCTCCTCCGCCCTACCTCTAATCTTACAGGAAGCACTTAGTAAAGAAGGGAAATAGATCTCCTGGTGGTGTGATTTTCAGTATTTCAAGGCACACAATGAAAACGCACTGTATTCTCAGATTTTCTTACTTTGTTTCCGTTTATCCTCTAGTGCTCACTGCATCCTCATTATCTCCCAGTCTCATATAGACTATCAGTAAATGCAGCTTGGCGTTTTTATCAACCGATTCACACTTAGCAGTGGTATGTAAGTGAAGAACATAAATTGGTTTGATTTTTAAATCCTACTCAGAATTAGTAAAATTTGTGTTTATGTTTAGACCAAGACACAGGTAAATTAGATTTTACAAGCAACGATTGTTTCAACTAGCCAACAACTTAAATACACTTTCTAAACAATGAAGCCTTGATTATATGAAATAACCTTCCATCAAAGATGGCAGGTTACAGAAGGAGGCATCACTCGAAAGCTAAGGAGACCAGCAGTGTGGCTTCTGAGCACATGAGATGAGATGATGTGACTATGTTCTGGTTTACATCCGAGGACCAAGAATGCTGCTGTTGTCCAGAGGCTTCAGCACTGTGGTAGAAATCCGTTAAGGAAGACAGGGCCCCCTCGTGATTAACTTTGTGCTGGATTGCTTTAATTGCGACTGGTCAGTCCACCAGAAGGGAAGGATGGAAGTTGTGGTGGAGTGGAGCGGTACCTCACAGGGTTAGCGTCAGTGAGCTATGCTGCAGCTTTGAGGATGTGAGGAGCAGCATTGCCTTTCATTTTCAGGCCAAGCAGCATCTTATAATGGTGATAATGCTGTCAAATATTTATTAGGGGTGCCTTCTAAAAAGCCACTTGTATTTCTTTAGATTGTGAAATCTAGGGCTTATATCTGTATGTTTCTAAAGCTATAATACATAGGAAATAATATAAAATCATGTTCAAGGCCAGATGAGTTAGTATACCTGTAATCTTGGCTACTAGGACTGGAGGATAGGTAGCTTAAACTGAGCCTGGACTGCAGAGTGAGTTTGAGGCCAGCCCAGGAACTTGATGAGACCTTATTTCAAAAGACAAAACAAAAACAAAGGTTTTAGGATGTAGCTCAGTCATAGAACACTTGTCTAGCATTCACAATACCTGGGATTCCATCCCAACACTTCAGTGAATGAATGAGTGAACAAATGAACAAAGTTGTTTGGGTGAATTTAGGAGGATAAATAAAGCAGTTTCTAATATGATTTTAGTTTTTCAGATTTTGTAGTATTGTACTTACTGTTTATTGTCTGAAGGATAAATTTTCTAAGTCTCAGATGCTTATATTTACAGTTATTTTAATATTTATATTAATATGATTTGAATTGATAGTTTTAAATTATAGAGGTTCTCACTGTATCTAATGAATTGTAATGAGAGTCTACCATCCCCCAAAATGTTGTATTAAAAGCAATTGATTACATTTTTTTAGTTTTAAAATTATGCACTCTATTTTCGTTAGCTTTTGAAAAAAATTACCTTTTACAAGGAAAAAAAAATGGGGCTGAAGAGATGACTCACTGGATAACATCACTTGTTACTCTTACAGAGGAGCTGGGTTCAATTTTCAGCACCCACATGGTACTCCATACATCACTCCAGTTCCAGGAGTTCTGACACTCTGACCTCTGGGTGCACAAACAACACACGTGGTGCACAGACACACATGCAGGCAAAACACTCATACACATAAAATAAAATAAAATGAATTTTAAAAGTAAGTGCTCCTAAGATCATAGACCCTGAGGTAAATCAGTGATCAGTAAAGTGCTTTGTAGGTCTGTAGTGCACATGAAAATGAGGTTCTGTGTCATCTAGAAGTAATGCCATCATCCTGCTTCATTTTTTTTTTTAAACTTTTGTAGGTGACAAAATGTAACTTGATTTTGTTGTTGTTTTGTTTTTGTCTTTTATTTTACATTCAGGGTCATCTGGGCAGGGTTTACCAATGCCACCTTTAACAAAATATATCTTTACAATACTCAGTATTTACTGAACTCTCATACTTAAGACTCCTAAAGATATGGTATTGAATAAAACATGAATTCAGTGCCCCTGTGAGACTTAAATTAGCAGACACGACACAGTAAGCAAATAAGGGAAGGATATGTGTTACTTGTGTATAAGTGCAATAGAGAAGAATTAGGGGACAGCCATAGAAAGGGAATACAAAGTTGTAGGGGACCAAGGAGGGGGAGGAGTCTCAGCCCTGTGGTTATATTGTGTTCCCCAAAATATTGTACACCCTAATAAACTTATCTGGGGGTCAGAGAACAGAACAGCCATAATACTAAACATAGAGGTTAGGCAGTGATAGCACACGCCTTTAATCCTAGCATTCTAGAGTCTGGATCTCTGTGAGTTCAAAGCCACACTGGAAACAGCTAGGCATGGTAACAAGAGCCTTTAATCCCAGGTAGTGATGGCAGGAAGCAGAAAGGTATTTAAGGAGTGAGGACGAGGAACTAGAGCCTGGTTAAGCTTTTAGGCTTTTGAGTAGCAGTTCAGCTGAGATTCATTCTGGATGAGAACTCAGAGGCTTCCAGTCTGAGGAAACAGGATCAGCTGAGGAATTGGTGAGGTGAGGAAGCTGTGGCTTGTTCTGCTTTTCTGACCTTCCAGCATTCACCCCAATACCAGGCCCTGGGTTTGTTTTTATTAATAAGAACTGTTAAGATTCGTGCTACACAGTCCTGCCTTACTTGTGAGAGTGTCCAAATCCCAGAAGCACAGCATTTTTCCCTGCAGCTGCTGGCACCACTGATTGGTCAGTAATAGTTCTTGTTTGGTTTCTATTTTTTTCTTCTTCATTCCCAAAAGTAACTAGGTTTTTTTTGTCTTCCTATACAGATGAATTTTCTGTTCCTTGGGTCAAACTTTGCACTTTCCCATTTTCCTCACTGAGTTCCTCACTGGTGGGCAGGGTGAACTGTTACTAGAGTCCAGTGTCCGTGAAAGGGACAGACTGGGGCAGTGACAGAGGACATAGTTCTCTACTTGAAGGAAGATGGAAGACTGTCTTGCCCATGCCCTAGGCTAGTGGCAGAACCTTGGAGAATAGCACAGTGACTCAGGGAGCTGAGCCCCTGTCACAAAGGTACTTGACCAGTGGAAAGATCCTTGTGTCCAGGTGTGGCAGAAGAACATTTGGGCTGTGAATTCATATTGCCATGGTGGGGGAAGATAATGACCTGATGTGGCTTTGCAAGGCTATGCATGTCTTTCCAATTCATGTATAACATGGCCTCAAAATGACTGAGATCAAATTTCCCATCGTGGTTGGGTGAAACATGTCACAAAATAAGGTAATATAACACTGCTGTTGCAGTCAAAACCTAAGGTGTGAGATTTGTCTTCTTAGAGTAGCAGGTTATCACAGCTTGATTAATTCTTTGGTGAACAAAAGATCTTTAAGATACAAGGCAACAGAAACTTGAATTTGTGCCAGACTAAAGGATTCACTCCACCCACCATACTGGGCAGACAAACCATGTCATCTCTTCCTTCAGTTTTCCCCTTCATATCAGCATAAAGCAACAGCAAAAAAAAAAAAAACAAAAAACAAAAAACAAAACACCCATATTCAGTGTATTAAATGTCACCAAGAAGGGACATTTACCTTCTTCCTAAAGCCTTGGGAAATGGAGGAATGTGATAAAAAGCCTTCAGTTGGCCAATAGCACCTGACTAAAAGAAGATTACATGGGACAGTGGCTTATAAACTTTTAAATTTTGGACACAGCTATGAATTTTCTCTGACATAGTGTGTCGCCTGTCCCTGTCCATCCGTCTGTTCAGTCTCAAGCTTTTCCTGACTCTGGAAATGGTCATGCACACTCAACTTTTCAGAACCATCTTCTTTATATTAGTAAGATCATCCTAGTTTTCAATTGTTTCCCTTCTATTTCCATGACCACTTCTTTTTATTATTTGTATATCTACTAATTCATTTCTGTAATACTAGAGATTGAACCCAGGGCCTTATAGTTTCTAGGCAAATACTCAACTACTGAGTTAAGTTTTGAAATTTTATTTTGAGATAGAGTCTCCCTAAGGTGTCTGTGCTGGTCTTCAACTAGCAGTCTTATTGTCTTACATTCTCCAAAAGCTGGAATTACAAGGCATAACCCACTATGCCCAAGGTGACCAGTGCCACTTCCCTCCTCTACCCTGAATTACAGTGACTGAGACAGTGCAGCTGCCTGGATAATACAAAAGTAATGAAAGGTATGGGATTTTTCTAGAGTCCATGTCTAGACTTAACCCTCCATGTTATGAGCTTGAACATTTCCTTTGTAAACACCATGTTAAAAGCCACTTCTCTGAGGGCTGGAGAGATGGCTCAGTGTTTTAGAGCACTTGATGCTCTTAAAAGGATACAGGTTCAGTTCCCAGCACCCACATAGTGTGTTCACAACTGTCTGTAACTTCAGTTCTAGGGGATCTTGTAAGACGAATTACTAAACAGTCTTATTAATAAAAATCCCGGTGCCAGGTATTGGGGTAAATTCTGAAAGATCAGAGAGAGAGTACAAGCCACAGCCAACCTCACCTCACCAACTCCTCAGCTGATCTTATTTCCCCGAATCTTCAGACTGAAAGCTTCTGAGTCCTCACCTGAATGGATCTCAGCTGAACTGCTGCTAAAAGCCTAAAAGTTTAAAAGCCTAAAAACCTCTATTTCCTGCTCCTCACACCTTATATATTTTTCTGCTTCCTGACATCACTTCCTGGGATTAAAGGTGTGTGTCACCATGCCTAGCTGTTTCCAGTGTGGCCTTGAACTCACAGAGATCCAGATGGGTCTTTGTCTCCCAAGTGATAGGATTAAAGGTGTGAGTGCCACCATTTTCTGGCCTCTATGTCTGTCTAGTGGCTGTTCTGTTCTCTGACCCCAGATAAGTTTATTAGGGTGCACAATATACTGGGAGACACAATATCACCACAGGATCTAATATCCCCTTCTGGCTTCCATAGGCACTTAGCACACCTATGATTCATTGACATACATGTGGGAAGGCAAACAATTGTAAACATAAAGTATAAAATATTTGAAAAAAATTGTGTTACTATGAAGCAAAGCTAGTTTAAAAATAAACATTATATATAGCCATGTTTCAGTAAATTGTGTAAGATTTTAGGACTATAAAATGAGGACAAAAATAGTATTTCCACATTACAAAGTGAGGCATAAAAGTACACAATAATGCATACACACACACACACACACACACACACACACACACACACACACACACACACACACACTTGGCCAGAGAGATGTTCTGTGACTAAGTGCATTTGCTGCACAAGAATGATGAGTTGAGTTTGGATTTCAGCATCTATGAACAAATCAAGCCTGATTGGGGCCTGTAATCCCAGCACTATAGGGGTCCAAGACAGAAAGATTGCTGGAGCTTGTTGGCCAGTCAACCTAGCCCAAAGTAAGCAAGCTCCAGGTTCAGTGAGAGACTCTGTCTCTAGGGAATAAGGTGGAGAGTGACAGAGCAAGACACCTATCCTTCTCTGGCTTCTTTACTTGCAGACATACATGCATGTTGCCACATACATATGTAGGTAGAGGTTTCTGTCCTGCCTGGTCCCGCAGCTGTTCAGTCTCAAATAAACACACACAGGCTTATATTAATTACTAACTATTTGGTCTATGGCTCAGGATTCTTACTAGCTAGCTCTTACATCTTAAATTAACCCATTTCTATTAATCTATGTATTGCCACGTGTCTTGTGCTGCATTACATATTGCTTCCCTGGTCAGCCCTCAGCATCTCCTCTGACTCCATCTTTCTTCTCCCTGTATCTCTGCTTGGATTCCCTGCCTGGCTATAACCTATCTTGCCATAGGCCATAGCATTTTCTTTATTAACAAATGGTAACAACACATATTCACAGCATACAGAAAGACCATCCCATAGCATACATGCACATACACCATGTATACATCTACCCCCCCCCCACACACAGAGAGAGAGAGAGAGAGAGAGAGAGAGAGAGAGAGAGAGAGAGAGAGAGAGATTATGCAGAACACAGAGAGTTGCCAAAACTTAGCTCAGTTTACATAAGTCTTTAAAAAAATGGACATTCCATGTGCAGATGTTTCATAAGAGAAGCCATCAGAATGCTGTGGAAGTTTCCCTACACTCTTTTCCTCATATAGGGGAAAAAAAAGGGTTGCTTTTCCTTACCTCATGCAAAATACAAGAGTTGGTTGTTTGAATATGTAATGCATGTACCCAAGAGCCTGAGTAACAGTCTACTTACTGTTGGTCATTGTTCCCTGAAAAATCTATAGAGGGAGGGTTTCTGGTCATCACAGCTGAAGAGAGATGAAGTTACTGAGAATTGTCAGTACTCTGAATGTGCTTAGGGATGATGATGCAGAAGTGTGACAAAGAGTCCCCATGCCATCCAAGTAGAAAGATGTGGGAAAATAGCAGGAGATATGTGTTTATAGCAACTGCTAAACGGAAGCCACTACTCTGTCAAGGGAGGTGCTACCAAACATACTAGTCACAAGATAGACTTATAAAACAAATAAACAGAAACCAAAGCAACAACAAACAAAAGCTAAACCAACAAAAACTAATACATCACAAAACACTGGCAACAAAAAATTCTTTCAAATAATACTTACTTGTATTACTAAATACTGAAGTCAAACTGTGCCTAACTAGAAGCTTCATCTCTACTGAGTAGTTAATTTATGGTGTTAGAAGATGCTGTACACACTACTGGAGAAGAAAGATAATCATCAATTTCACCTGGCTACAAACCCTAAAACCTACAATAGTAACCTACCCGAAAGATGTTAGTAGTGTAACGGTGGCACAAATGTTATGGGAGTAACCAACCACTTTAAACAAATAGGACTTAAGGCCTAATCCATGAGATGGAGCCCATACCTCTGACACTGCTGAAGTAGTCATGGGCCTAGGGGAAAATCTGATACTATTATTTTATTAAAGGAACATAGCAATAAAATGACTCCTAATGACATATTGCTGTACACAAAGATGAGTGTTCTCACTCAATACTCATCAGAGAAGCTCCTCATAGGAGACGAAATTAACACAGAGATGCACAACTGGACAATGTGCAGGGAGTGAAAGACTTTGGAACACGTAGTCCTAAATGGGATGTTTTCATCAAACCCTCTTGCCTTCTACCCAAGGCTCAGGAAACTATGTGGAAGAGGAGGGCCTCAGAAAGATTCTGAATGCCAAAGGCGATAATCCAAGGAAACAATGTCTTCCAGACTCCACAAGAATGATGCACATCTGAACTCACAGACACTGTGGCAGCATGCTTAAGACTAGGTTCAACCCAGATGAATCTCAGCACTGAGATGGGGAATTGGACATGGATCTCCACTCCTAACCGAAAAGCTACCTGTAATTGTTACCTGTGGTCAAATGGGAAATTAATTTTTCTCTAATGAAGTGACATTGGGTATATCAACCATACTCCAGGATAGGCCCCATCCCCATGACTAGTTGGCCAACACAAAACAAACTTCATGTTTGTTTTTATTTTTTATTTTGTCTCATTGGTCTTTTGCTTATTTGGTCTGATTTGTGTGTGTGTGTGTGTGTGTGTGTGTGTGTGTGTGTGTGTGTGTTTGAAAGAGAGGGAGAGAACATAAAGTTAGGTGGGTAGATTCTAGGAAGAGTTGGGGAGGGAAAAACATGATCAAAATATATTTTATGAAAAAAATTAATTAAAAAATAAGTAAATTCCTTCAAGG
Source organism: Peromyscus californicus insignis (assembly GCF_007827085.1). Lineage (NCBI taxonomy): Eukaryota > Metazoa > Chordata > Mammalia > Rodentia > Cricetidae > Peromyscus > Peromyscus californicus. Next base: position 112,282,663 of record NW_026294402.1, on the reverse strand, counting down.
TAAGTCCCTATTGCCAAAGACATAATGCACTTTGGACACAGAGTCCAGAGAATATGACCTGAACAAGGATTACACAAATAGACATGCTTACATAGAAGGGAAAATTTCACAAGGTCTCAAACCTAGACAAAGAACTGCAGACAACTAAGGAATGCTGAGAGTGGGAAAAATAGTGTTCCCCAGGAAAGAGCACACCAATTGGTTATTGAATACCAAATGATCTGCCCTGAAAATACACTACAAGTAACATTGTATGTGCTAAGCAGGTTGTATTTCTATACTTAGAAACACACACACATACACACACAACAATTAAAGATAGAAAGTTCATGAATTTGAAAGCGAGCAAGGGGGGGGTACTTGAGAAGGTATGGAGGGAGGGAAGGGTAGGTGTAGATGATGTAATTATTTTAATTAATCTCAAAAATAAATTTATTAAAAAATAAAACACCATGAAAAAATTTCTTCAAGCCTATAAAGTACCAACTATAACATTGCATATTAGCAGACCAACAAAAACCATTTTCTTTAGCTTCTTTTCTATTTCATTTTAATACCAGAGGACCAGGAAATTTAGGGAGATGAGAGGTCTGAGGTCCAGGGGAGCCACTGGTAGCTTGAGCTGTGCTTCTTGTATGTGAAGTTCAAGAGCTGACTTGAAAAGAAATTTTGAATTTTCTCGAACACTCAAGTGGACTCTGCTTTGATTAATTTTGTGAGTGCTATGGTAATTGGAGGACATTTTATTTGACGTGGTTGCTTTGTATAGCCCTAGCTGGCCTAGAACTTATGTAGATCAAGCTGGTGTGGAACTCATGAGTTCCACCTGTCTCTGCCTCCTGAGTGATGCAATCAAAGGTGTATAACACCACACTAGTGATATTAGTCTTTTGAATTAAAATGAATCACAATGTTACCACTGCAATACATTAAAAAATGTTGTTTATTCATTCTTGGTGAACTTTAACCTAGGAAGCAAGGATGTGGAATGAATCAATTTACTTAGAAACTGAGCCTCTTTTGACAATCTGGAAGCCTTTGCCTGAAAGATTCCAAGTGAATGATTATAAACAGTGTCTAGGAGAGTGGTTTGCAAGGATGGTTACAAACATACTATTTATGAAGTCCTCTACAGAGTGATTCATTTAATTTCCTGTCCTCAAAAGCTCATGAACTTAAATGATTGATTATTTTGACTAGAGGAGAAACTAGTCATTTGTGTAGGAAGTTGGGATATTTTTTTAAAGTATGTTAAATTCCAACATACTAATATTTAATATTATTATATTCTAGTTGTTCATGTAATTAGCCAAAAGGGAAGCAAAATTGCATAGACAGAAAAGCAAAAAGCAAAATAATGTTTTTTAAATTTGTGTTTTATGTGTATAGAAACTGGAGTTATAAACAGTTGTGAGTAACTGTATGAATGATGGGAATTGAACTTGGGTCCTCTGGAAGAGCATAGAGTACTCCGAACCACTGAGCCATCTCTCCAGCTCCAAAATCATGTTAACATTATATGGTTATATGCCTGACAAAGCAGTGGCACCGAAATGGAAAATCTGTTATAAACAAAGCTTTTATAAAAAATAGAAAAATATTAAAATGTAAAAATTCAGTTACATCTCAGCTAATATGATTGCTATACAAGAATGACCAGTTTGAAAATAAGAATTGCGATACTCATTTTTACTAACACCAAATCCTATAAAATACCCTAGAGTAAATCAGCAATGCATCAAACCTACTAAGTAAAACTTCAAGACCCTACTAAAAAGATAGAAAATAAGCCCAAGAAAATAGAGATACAGAATCTACTTTTTGGTATGGAAGGTTTAACTCAGGAGATGTCAATTTAAGTTAATGTTAATAGAATCTCGATTCAAGAGGCAACACAAATGAATTATAGTATTTGTAGGAAAGTGGAATCAAGAGTGATGATATTAAGCCTGTAAAATACACAAGGTATAAATGATAAAAGCTTGAATAGTCAAAGCAGTTTGTTACTAATGTTACTAAGTTAATTTAATTAATGGAATCATAGAGTTCATACAGTCAAAAGTGGCTTCCCTGGTCCACATGACTGTAGTTTCCTGCCTGGACTGTTGCAGTAGCTGGCTAAGTAGCTGTCCTGTGGCTACACTTAGCTCTACATAACCTGACCTCATCAAAGTAGTAAGAATGACTGTTTGGGGGCATGAAACGAAGCCAGGTATGGTAGTATATGAAATTCCAGTGCTCAGAGTGATACAGAGAGATGGCAAGTTCTGGCCAGCCTGAGGTATGTAGTAAGACTAAGTCTCAAAAAGGAAAAATGTGGGGGAGGGCATTCAAATAAAGGAACAACTCCATGAGAGCTCTGCCATGGCACCTGTTTCACCGTACATACTAACCAGACACCTGTACTGGCTTCATGGCCTCCCTAACCTGGCCCTGAGTAATTTTCAGGCACTCTCAGTATTCATTGTGGTCTCTGAGCCATGCTGGGTTTTCTGATGCATCTTGAATATACCCATATTCTACCTTAGAAGATATCTCCTCCAGAAACCTTGTTTCCTTGAATAGCTAAAGGCTAACTCCCCAACCTCCTTCAAGTCTTTGCTTAAGAGTCAAATTTCAGTCCATTCCTCTGACTGTCCTTTCTCTCTCACTTGGTGTGGGTGATTGCCCTTACTCCCTCCTCTCACGTGATGGAGTGTTCCTTCTCATACAACAGATCATTGGTGAGTTTTGTTTACTCACTAATATAGGTGGCTATATTGTGTTGAATCAATTAATAAATTGCACAGAGAGAAAATTGGAAAAATAAAGGGGATATACATATATATATATATATATATATATATATCAATGTAAAATAAATGCCTATACTTTTTCAAGTGCTTGTAAGTGCATACTATACTTGTAGAAGAATAGCAGAAGCATTAATCATGGTTGACTTAGAGAAAGAGTTCACAGAATAACAGGAATGGTGCATTCAAAACCACTAGAGCCTGAACCTGTTGCTTCTTTGTTAAAAAGTACAGTGTACAGTTGAGCCTAATTCTGGAATTAAAAATTCCTCATAAAGTTGAGGCTCAGCTATTGAGTGCCTTCAAAAGTGTTCATTTGTTCAGCCACAAGGTGTCCTGTATCTACTGTAAGCTCTTAAAGAAGCCCTGACAACGTCACAGCTTTCCAGTTCCCTTAGCTCTCTGTAGCTCATTGTCACTAATAGTCCTGAGCTATTTCCTTATAGATAATAGAGCATCTGTTCAGTTTTATGTGGAGATTTTCTTCACTGTACAGCTTCTTAACATCATGATAACTTCGGTGTTGCAGAGAGATCTTAACTATAAAAAAAACTAGCATACATATTCTAGACAAGGTCCCTCTACATAGTCTTGGCTGGCCTAGAGCTCACTATGTAGACCAGGCTGACTTTGAAATCGCAGAGATCCACCTGCCTCTGCCTCCTGGGGTAAAAATTGTGTGTCACCATGCCCACCCAGATATTCTTAATTTATAATTTATAGTATGAAGGCCAGCAGCATGTTTCATTGGGTAAAGATGCTTGTCTACAAGCCTGACGACCCAAGTTTGATGCTCTGAACTCACATGGTGGGAAGAGAGAACCAGGCCCTTTAAGTCATCCTTCAACTTCCACACATGTGCTGTGGCTCACACACACAATACATGAATGTAAACATTGCAGATTACAGTTAGCAAATTGAATTGCCTCCGTTTTCGTCTTTTTCAAATTGAGAAATAACTTAGCAAATGAATGAAATTTGCATATTGTGTGTATGAAAGTATATTTTTATTTGATTATATTCTTTTATTGCTTTAATTCTGTACCAGCAATTGCCCAGAACCACAGTTGAGAAATATTTTCCGAATGTTCACAATACTCAATGAGGTGTCAGGCCAGAGGTACTGTGTAAGATACAAAGATAAATATACACTGTCTTCATGGACCTTTGCTTATGACAGTCATGGCCACATGTAACTATGACACATGTCAGAATGTAAAAAATCATTAAATGACAATGCTGGGCATAGTTGGAGCAGATAGTTGATATTAGTTTGGGGACTACAAAAATAATATGACATTTGAAAAGGGCTTTGTACACAGTTTCATTCTATGAGTTGAGAGGCAATGTTGTAGAGGTTGAAATATCTGTGCAAATACTGCATTATGACTTTTATCAAAGACAAGCCTAAGACCCTTATGCATAGGTGGTAAATATGTATTTGTAGAATGAATATCTATATTCCCCTTGATGCCATTTTCAAAAAGAAAATTATGTCATGCATTTTATTAATTGTAACATTGAAAGACATGAAAACCTTCCTAGCAATTAAGAAACTTTGGAAAAATTGCTGTATTAGATGATTGATATTTTTAACTCAGATTCTTTTGTTCAGTTATTTTTAAACATCTAGAAAATGTGATATGTCTTATTAGAATAACACACAATGAGTTCTTATTATTCTAAAAAACCATCATCTATTGTCTCACTTAATACTCATGAAAATTCAGGTGTTAGCTGCTCATATTCACATATTATAGATGGAGAAGCTGAGGTACAAAAGCTTAAGAAGTGTGTGTGTGTGTGTGTGTGTGTGTGTGTGTGTGTGTGTGTGTGTGTGTATAGAGGTCTGCCACAAGGGCCAAATGCAAACAGAATTCATGTTTTTACACTGCAAAGATGGCTTTGTCATTTTCTACCACTCTGGTGTCATTCTCTGTTACATAAAGTGAGGTTAGTGTTAGTTCAGTCAGATGAGTTCATGTTGACTGCCTGCTTACCCTGGGAGCATGTGAGATGCATCATATGATCTTAATAAACTGGTTATTAACTTGCAAGATTCTCACAACACTGCTAAGTTTTAAAACAATGAAATAATAGTCAGATACCAATGCCAAAGTGATAATATTATACAGTGCTCAAATTAGGCTCAGTTCCAACAAATAGTTAAATAAAGTGTAGATTCTAAAACAAAATTAATATTTAAAAATAAACATTATTCATTGTCTGGATTTATGTATTTATTTAGATGGCAGAATGTACACATAGGAAGAGGTGGTATAGAAGTGCCCTTGAGGAGGCGTACCAGCTCTACAGGCATTCTCCTGAGCAAAGACTAGAGGTGTGCTGCCTATCAAAACGGGGTATGTGCAGTTTCTTTCTTACCATCCAGTCAGAACTCCTAGATGTATGTATTCTAAGACATGTTTGCACATTTAAAAATCTGTGTCTTTTCTTCAAATACAAATGTTGTTTCCGTTCATTGTAAAAGAATTTTCAAATGAATTAACAGCGATATCTTGTCCTCCAAAATTATTCTCCGTGACTAAGCTCTGTTTAAACACAGGCACTGTAATTAGTGCATCCTGGTATTTTATTTACTCTTAGACTTCATAGGCCATTATTTCAAAACATATAATTCAAAAATTAGGAACCATAGATTTAAAATGTATTCCTAGTATGATAATTTTACATGGGTATGCTGAGTTTTCTATTATTATGTTTTGTTTTTTGACAATACAGTGTTTTCAAAATGCTTGATTTTAAAATAAATTCAAAGCAGGGGTGAGCTATATACTCACAATTTAAAAATTGTTTTTATTCTATTTTTCATTATCTATTATGGACACACCATGGTGTGCTTCTGGAAGTCAGAGAACAACTTGAGAGAATCAGTTAACTTATATATCAATTGGGTCCTAAGGATCAGTCCAACTCAGTTCAAAAGACAAGCGTCTTTACTGGCTGAACCATGTCGCAGGCTCACAAGCATTTTTTTAATTAAAATTATTTTCTCCTCATACATAACTGCATATTACTTTTATGAAAATCCCTCCTCACTCATCTGATCAAACTCCTTCCAGGTCTCTCCTTCCCATTCCCCTCCCAACTTCATGATTTTATATATATTTTTTATATGATATATATATATATATATATATATATATAAAAATCTCAACCTACTCAGTCAGTCAGTGCTGCCCACATGCACAGATATTTAGGGCTATCCATTGTAGGGTCTCTGTCCCTGACAAAAACTAACTTTATCTACCCTGGCATCTGTCAGCTACCTGTAGCTTCTCAACTAGGAGTAGGGCCTTGTGATCAACCCACTTCATGCTAGGTTGATCTTGTGCAGGTTCACAGCTGTTTAGAGTTTATGAGTACAGCTGCCTGTCACATCCAGAAGACACTATTTTGTAACAGTCCTCCCAAAATCGTTTACCTCTGCCCCCTTGGCCATTATGTTCTCAGAACTTTGGGGAAAGGGCAGTGACATAGATGTCTCATTTAGGGATAAGGAGTCCACAGTAGTTACTCTTTACATCATTTGTGCTTTTTCTGTTAACTTAAGTCTATTGCAAAAAGGAGCTTCTCTGATGATGGAGGGCTGAGCTGGACTACCTATGGGTGGAAGTGTTTAGAAGGCAGTTAGATTCTGTATCAGTTTAGCAAGATGACAGTAGTAGGTTATCCCCTAGGATCTATGACCTCTCAAGCTGCAAGTTTTGGGCCAGGTTTACTGTACCAGGTGTGAGTTTCCTTCTGTTGATCAGTCCTTAAATCCAATTAGATAGCTGTTTGTTATCCCCTGAGACATTCATGCTGCAATTATGCCAGTGGGTATAACTTGCCAGAGGAGCCCACAGATTCACAACTGGGCAAGACTGTTGGTACCTTTTATCTTACAGCCTAGCACCTCATAGCACTATGAAAAGCTGTCCTTAAGGAGGGAGGCTTCTAGGTTGATACCAGCCTGTGACCAAAGTATGTGGCATTTTCTGCCATAGGTTCTTACCATCAACTTCTGGTGAGCAACCAAGGGTAGTGGCAATAGCCTCCTCAAACTACTTTAAAAATTATATTACAAGCATAATTCTAATGCTTTCAAGCTTAATCTAGTGTTCATTATACATTATATTAAATACATCAGGTATTTTTACTATACATCGGGTCATTTTCAGGAAATGTTCTTGAATCATAGATGTTATGGTTTATCTGCATAGCCTTTAAACTCACTCATGTGAGGGCTCAGTTGGCATGGCACACTTAACTTAAGATTATGATTGTTCCATAAAATAATTATAATAAACTCAAATATGTTTTAAAGTATTTTTTGTCCAGTGATTGCAGTAATTTTATACTCTCCACAGCCTTGTGTCTATTACCTTAAGTTTGAAAGCAGGGTCCTTTGTAGGAAGATCAGACCTTCAACTGAACCCTGCAGTAATCATGAAGATTTTTCTCCATTGGAAAAGCTTCATGTATATGCTCAGTAAACTTGTATGGGAAGCTAAACCACCTAAGTTTAGGTTTTAAAGCCATCTAGTTCACTATCAGACCAGAAGAGACACTGACTTCTGCAGACATGACTCATTTCTTACACTGAAAATGCCATTTGCCAGCAGCATAGGTCAACTCGCTGTGTTGTCAAAGTACAGCCCTACCCCTGTGCAATCAGTTTTCTTGTTCAACCACACAGGCTTCGAAACATTTCATCCTTAAATAACATAGTCACTTAACGGCAGGAGGATTGCATCTCTTCCACTAGTGCTGCCATGCTCTCTTGGTGGGATGGACTGTCTTGGTCATCAGTATGCTGGGTGCTTGTCTCCTGCTCTTTGACATTTCCCCTGTCCCAAGAGCCTCAAGAACAATAATTCTCTGGTTGGTTCTGTAGCAAAAATGAATTCTCTTACTAAAAGTCTCATGACTTTTATATGCAGAATTTGATGTAATTCAGCCTGACTTTTGAGAGCCATGACCTTAGGACTCCTTTTTGTCCTTGAAGGAGCCAGTGCAGGAGGTAGAGACAGATATCTAAGAGTTATGTCTTTGCCAACACAGGATTGCTCTTCTAAACCTGCAGCCTCAACTCAAAAATAGTTGATTCAATCTCTGATTTTGCTTAGCACCCAGTGTGGAGTTGGGTATAGTATTTAACATCTTATTGTATCTAGAAACAGTTTTCAGAGGTTAGCCAACATTTAGGTATTTCACTATGGGGAAGTAGCTTAGAGGCCACTTGGAGACTTTCCTCTGACAGTTTATACTCCAACCTAGAACTAATTATTTTAAATAGTCTATGTTCTTTTGATCTGTAACAATTGGCACTCTATAGTTTTTGATGCAGCTTCTTTATTTAAAATGTGCATGGTCATTAGATGATATGTATAAAGGACTCAGACAGTGAAGTTAAGGTTCTGATTTAATTGCCCCCTTTGTTGTTGTTTGTTTTATTTAACTAACACTCCAACTTAATAATTCTTTTACTGAAGCTTGAAAACTTGATGATTGTCTCCTCTCTCTCTCTCTCTTTCTCTCTCTCTCTCTCTCTCTCTCTCTCTCTCTCTCTCTCTCTCTCTGTGTGTGTGTGTGTGTGTGTGTGTATGTGTGTATGTGTGTGAGTAAATCAAATACCAAAAGACTCACATTTGCTAGGCACTACCTAGCAACTATAAACACTACCAGTACGCTACCTGCTTAGCTCTGTGCTCTACATTTGGAGTGGATTTGCCTATTTCTGAGTTTCCCCCCAGAATTACTCATGATTTTACAAAATAGACTTTCATGTTTAGAGTGCCTTGGGTTCACAAAAATTGGGTGTAAGTACAGTTTCCTATACCTTCTGTCCACTCAGAATTCAGTCTCTCTCCCAGTTACACCCCACACTCTGTGATTTGTTGTAATTAGTGAACTTACATTGACACATCCTAGTTATCTCCAGAGTTCATAGTGTACCTGAGGGTTCACTCCAGGTTTACACTCTGTTTGACTGCTCTAATCTCATGTGTCCATCATTGTCCTACTGCACATGATAATTTCATGGCCTTAAAGATCCTGGTGTCGTGCTCGCTTCGGCAGCACATATACTAAAAAATTGGAACGATACAGAGAAGATTAGCATGGCCCCTGCGCAAGGATGACACGCAAATTCGTGAAGCGTTCCATATTTTTTAAAATTAAAAAGAAAAAAAAAAAAAAGATTCATCTCTTCTCCCTGCCAACACTCAGCCACTTTTCCTGTCACTGTCTCCACAATTTTGCCTTTTCCAGAATGTCTCATGATTGGAATCATAAGTAAATCACCCTTCCACATTGGCTTCCTTCCTATAGTAACATACACTTGTTTCGTCTTTGCATGAGTCTGTAGCTCATTCCTTTTGGTGCGGAGTAATATTCTACTTCTATACATACTAGAATTTCCATCATTCATCTACCTAGAAACACCAGGATTGCTTCAAGTATCAGTAATTACTGATAAATGTCATTTTTGGTGGCCATGAAACTTCAACCCCCTTTAATAAATAATAAGAAGCATGGTTGTGGAGGCCAGCCCCCAGCTCCCATCTTGCCCCGGACTTCCCTTTTGGAGGAGAGAGAGAGAGAGAGAGAGAGAGAGAGAGAGAGAGAGAGAGAGAGAGAGAGAAGAGAGAGAGAGAGAGAGAGAGAGAGAGAGAGAGAGAGAGAGAGAGAGAGAGAGAGAGAGAGAAGAGCTCCCATCCTGCCCCAGACTTCCCTTCTGGACAAGAGCTCCCATCCTGCCCCGGACTTCCCTTCTGGACAAGAGCTCCCATCCTGCCCCGGACTTCCCTTCTGGACAAGAGCTCCCATCCTGCCCCGGACTTCCAATTTGGGCAAGAGAGCTCCCATCTGGACAAGAGAGAGAGACTTCCTGAATCTGTCAGCTCTGTCTGAACCAAGTGTGCGGATAAGGCCAAGAACGAACCACAAGGAGATGGGCAGACGTCAAGGCAGAAACACATACAACAAAATGAATAGCAATACAGCATCACCAGGCCTTAGCCCTCCTCCAACACCTAGACCTGAACATCAGAAATTGGAAGAAGCAGAAGAAAACAGCCTTATGAATGACATCATGAAGAAGCTAGAGGCTTGTGTAGAGGAAAAGACAAAAAAATGTGAAGAACGCTGTAAACAACTAGAGGAAAGGGCAAACAAATTAGAAGAAATCAATAAAGTCCTGGAAGAAAACAATAAAGTACTGAGAGAAAATCAAGAAAAATCAATGAAACAAATGAAGGAAACAGTCCAAGACCTGAAAAGGGAAATAGAAAAAATGAAAAAGACACAAACAGAGGGAATGCTGGAAATAGAAAATCTGAGTAAATGATTGGGAACTTCAGAGGCAAGTATAATCAACAGAATGCAAGAGATGGAAGAGAGGATCTCTAGCGTTGAAGATACAGTAGAAGAAAAAGATTCATCAGTCAAAGAAAACACTAAAGTCAACAAAGTCATGAACCAAAATGTCCAAGAAATTTGGGACACCATGAAAAGACCAAACCTTCGAATAATAGGGGTAGAAGAAGGAGAAAAATACCAACTCAAGGGCACAGAAAATATATTCAACAAGATCATAGAAGAAAACTTTCCCAACTTAAAGAAGGAAATGCCTATGAAGATACAAGAAGCCTATAGAACACCAGACTAGACCCCACTAGATCCCAAAAACGTCCCCTCGCCACATAATAATTAAACAACTAAACGTACAGAATAAAGGAAGAATATTAAGAGCAGCAAAGGAAAAAGACCAAGTGACATATAAAGGCAAACCCATCAGAATAACACCCGATTTCTCAATGGAGACTTTGAAAGCCAGAAGGACCTGGACAGATGTAATGCAGACACTAAGAGACCATGGATGTCAGCCTAGACTAATATACCCAACAAAACTTTCAATCATCATAGATGGAGTGAACAAGACATTCCATGACAAAGCCAGATTTAAAACAATACTTATCCACAAACCCAGCCCTACAGAAAGCACTAGAAGGAAAATTCCAACCTAAGGAAGTCAGATACACCCTCGAAAACACAGGCAATAGATAAAGCCACAGCAGTAAACCCCAATGAAGAGAAGTACACACACATCACCACCAAAAAATAACAGGAATGAACAATCACTGGTCATTAATATCCCTCAATATCAATGGACTTAATTCACCTATAAAAAGACATAGGCTTACAGAATGGATATGAAAGCAGGACCCATCTTTCTGCTGCATACATGAAACACATCTCAAATTCAAAGATAGACACTACCTAAAAATAAAAGGCTGGGAAAAGACTTTCCAATCAAATGGTCTTAAGAAACAAGTGGGTGTAGCCATCCTGATATCCAGCAAAATAGACTTCAAACTAAAATCAATCAAAAGAGATCAAGAAGGGCATTACATACTCATCACAGGAAAGATCCACCAAGATGAAGTCTCAATTCTGAACATTTATGCCCCAAACACAAGGGCACCCACATATGTAAAAGAAACATTACTAAAGCTTAAATCACATATAAAACCCCACACATTAATAGTGGGAGACCTCAACACCACACTTTCACCACTGGACAGATCTCCCAAATTGAAACTTAACAGAGAAATAAAGGACTTAACTGATGTCATGACTCAAATGGACTTAATCGATATCTACAGAACATTCCATCCTAACAAAAAAGAATATACCTTCTTCTCAGCACCCCATGGAACCTTCTCTAAAATCGACCACATACTTGGCCACAAAACAAATCTAAACAGATACAAAACAATTGGAATAACCTCCTGTGTTCTATCAGACCACCATGGTCTAAAGTTGGATTTCAACAACAACAAAAACTACAGAAAACCTACAATCTCATGGAAACTGAATAATACCCAACTGAATCACCAATGGGTTAAGGAAGAAATAAAGAAAGAAATTAAAGACTTCCTAGAGATCACCAAAAATGAAGACACCACATATCCAAACCTATGGGACACTATGAAAGCAGTGCTAAGAGGGAAATTCATAGCACTAAATGCCCACATAAAGAAGTTGGAGAAATCTCACACTAGTGACTTAACAGCACACCTGAAAGCTCTAGAACAAGAAGAAGCAAAGTCTCCCAGGAAAAATAGACGCCAGGAAATTATCAAAGTGAGAGCTGAAATCAATAAAATAGAAACAAAGAGAACAATACAAAAAATTAATGAAACAAAGAGTTGGTTCTTTGAGAAAATCAACAAGATAGACAAGCCCTTATCCAAACTAACCAAAAGACAGAGAGAGAGCAACCAAATCAACAAAATCAGAAATGAAAAGGGGGACATAACAACAGACATTGAGGAAATCCAGAGAATCATCAGGTCATACTTCAAAAATCTCTATTCCACAAAACTGGAAAACCTAAAAGAAATGGATAACTTTCTGGATAGATACCACATACCTAAGTTAAATCAAGACCAGATAAACTATTTAAATAGTCCAATAACCCCTAATGAAATAGAAACAGTCATTAAAAGTCTCCCAACCAAAAAAAAGCCCAGGACCAGATGGTTTCAGCGCAGAATTCTACCAGATCTTCAAAGAAGAGTTAATACCAATACTCTCTAAATTGTTCCACACTATAGAAACAGAAGGAACATTACCAAACTCCTATGAGGCTACAATTACCCTGATTCCTAAACCAAACAAGGATACAACACAGGAAGAGAACTACAGACCGATCTCCCTCATGAACATTGATGCAAAAATACTCAAAAATACTGGCAAACAGACTCCAAGAACACATCAAAACAATTATCCACCATGATCAAGTAGGATTCATTCCAGGGATGCAAGGGTGGTTCAACATACGAAAGTCCGTCAATGTAATACACCATATAAACAAACTCAAAGAAAAAAACCACATGATCATCTCACTAGATGCAGAAAAGGCATTTGACAAAATCCAACACCCCTTCATGATAAAGGTCTTGGAGCAATCAGGAATACAGGGAACATACCTAAACATAATAAAGGCAATTTACAGCAAGCCAACAGCCAACATCAAATTAAATGGAGAGAAACTCAAAGCAATTCCACTAAAATCAGGAACGAGGCAAGGCTGTCCGCTCTCCCCATACTTATTCAATATAGTACTTGAAGTTCTAGCCAGAGCAATAAGACAACGTAAGGAGATTAAGGGGATACAAATTGGAAAGGAAGAAGTCAAGCTTTTCCTAATTGCAGATGACATGATAGTATACTTGAGAGACCCCAAAGATTCCACCAAGGAACTGATACAGCTTATAAACACTTTCAGCAACATAGCAGGATACAAGATCAACTCAAAAAAATCAGTAGCCTTCCTGTATACAATGGACAAAGAAGCAGAGAAGGAAATCAGAGATACATCACCCTTTACTATAGCCACAAGTGACATAAAATACCTTGGGGTAACACTGACCAAGCAAGTGAAGGACCTATATGACAAGAACTTTAAGTTCCTGAAAAAAAAATGAAAAACATGTCAGAAAATGGAAAGATCTCCCATGCTCATGGATAGGCAGGACTAACATAGTAAAAATGGCAATCTTACCAAAAGCAATCTACAGATTCAATGCAATCCCCATCAAAATACCAACACAATTCTTCACAGACCTGGAAAGAATAATACTCAACTTCATATGGAAAAACAAAAAACTCAGGATAGGCAAAAGAATCCTGTACAATAACACAACCTCTAGAGGCATCACGATCCCTGACTTCAAGCTCTGCTATAGAGCTACAGTAATAAAAACATCTTGGTACTAGCATAAAAACCGACATGTGGACCAATGGAATCAAATTGAAGACCCTGACATTAATCCGCACACCTATGAACATATAATTTTTGACAAAGAAGCCAAAAGTGCACAATGGAAAAAAAGAAAGCATCTTCAACAAATGGTGCTGCAAAACTGGATATCAACGTGTAGAAGGCTGCAAATAGATCCATATCTATCACCGTGCACAAAACTTAAGTCCAAGTGGATCAAGGACCTCAACATAAATCCAGCTACTCTGAACCTGCTAGAAGAGAAAGTAGGAAGTAGTCTTGAACGCATTGGCATAGGAGACCACTTCCTAAATAGAACACCAGTAGCACAGACACTAAGAGAAACAATCAATCAATGGGACCTCTTGAAACTGAGAAGCTTTTGTAGAGCAAAGGATACGGTCAACAAGGCAAAGCGACAGCCTACAGAATGGGAAAAGATCTTCACCAACCCCACATCTGACAGAGGACTGATATCCAGAATATATAAGGAACTCAAGAAATTAGACATCAAAATGCCCAACAGTCCAATTAAGAAATGGGCTATAGAACTAAACAGAGAATTCTCAACAGAGGAAACTCAAATGGCTGAAAGACATTTAAGGAATTGCTCAACATTCCTAATCATCAGGGAAATGCAAATCAAAACAACTCTGAGATACCACCTTACGCCTGTCAGAATGGCTAAGATCAAAAACACTGAAGACACCTTATGCTGGAGAGGATGTGGAGCTAAGGGAACTCTCCTCCACTGCTGGTGGGAATGCAAGCTTGTACAACCACTTTGAAAATCAATATGGCGCTTTCTTAAAAAATTGGGAATCCATCTCCCCCAAGATCCAGCTATACCACTCTTGGGCATATACCCAAGGAATGCTCAACCACACCACAAGAGCACTTGTTCAGCTATGTTCATATCAGCATTGTTTGTAATAGCCAGAACATGGAAACAACCTAGATGCCCTTCAACTGAAGAATGGATAAACAAAATGTGGTACATATACACAATGGAATACTACTCAGCAGAGAAAAACAATGACATCATGAGGTTTGCAGACAAATGGATGGATCTAGAAAAAAATCATCCTGAGTGAGGTAACCCAGACTCAGAAAGACAAACATGGTATGTACTCACTCATAGGAGGATACTAGATGTGGAACAAGGATGACTGGACTACTACTCACATCACCAGGGAGGATACCTGGAAAACAGGACCCCAAGAAAGACACGGGGATCACCCAATGACAGAGAAATGGAATGAGATTTACATGAACAGCCTGGACATGAGTGGGGGTAGTGAAGGGCGAGGGTCGAGGGAAAGAGAGCTTGGGGGAGCGGGAGATCCCAGCTGGATCAAGAACAGAGAGGGAGAACAAGGAATAGGAGACCATGGTAAATGAAGACCACATGAGAATAGGAAGAAGCAAAGTGCTAGAGAGGTCCACAGAAATCCACAAAGATACCCACACAACAGACTGCTGGCAATGGTCGAGAGACAGCCCGAACTGACCTACTCTGGTGGTGGGATGGCCAAACACCCTAATTGTCGTGCTAGAAACCTCATCCAACTACTGAGGGATCTGGATGCAGAGATCCATGACTAGGCCCCGGGTGGATCTCTGGGAGTCCAATTAGCGAGAATGAGGAGGGTTTATATGAGCGAGAATTGTTGAGACCAAGGTTGGATAAAGCACAGGGACAAATAGCCAAACGAACGGAAACACATGAACTATGAACCAATGGCTGAGGGGTCACCAACTGGATCAGGCCCTCTGAGTGGATGAGACAGTTGATTGGCTTGATCTGTTTGGGAGGCATCCAGGCAGTGGGACCAGGTCCTGTGCTCATTGCATGAGTTGGCTGTTTGAAACCTGGGGCCTATGCAGGATCACTTTTCTCGGCCTGGGAGGAGGGGACTGGACCTGCCTGGACTGAGTCTACCAGGTTGATCTCAGTCTGAGGGGAAGGTTTTGCCCTGGAGGAGATGGGAATGGGGGGCAGGCTGGGGGGAAGGTGAGGGGGGCGGGAGGGGGGAGAACAAGGGAATCCGTGGCTGATATGTAGAACTGAATTGTATTGCAAAATAAAAATAAAAAAAAAATGAAAAAAAAAAGAAGCATGGTTGCTGATACTGTGTTGAAAACGTGCTGTTTTCAATGCTGTGTTATCAGTGACTGAGAATCCCTCTTGCTCTGCATACTCTCAGCACTGTGTTACAATTGACATTCTCTGAAGTGGGTCTCATCTCGTGGTTTTTGAGGGCCCTGGTTTTCACTGGTGCTCAATACTGTCATATACATATTTGTTCCTTTGTGTTTTCTTTGCTGAAGTGTCTTTTTAGGTCTTTTGGCCACTTGTTATTTATTTATATGTCAATCTTTCAGCCTTAGCCTCCAAATGCAGGGGTTATAGGAATGTAGCACCATGCCCAGCCCACCTAACCTTCCTCCCACCCCTCCCTTCCTTTTTTATTTCTTGTCTTTCTTCACTTTGGTTAGTTTCTCTTAATATCGTCTCAAGCCTAGAGCTTCATTCCCTAGGCTGCACCCTCTTTACTGATCAAGCAACAAAGACATTCTTCATCCTGTCGCGGTGCCTTCCATCCTTTAGCATTTCTTTTTGACTCTTAGAAGTTTCATGTTTCTTTGTATCACCATCTGCTTTTGCTGCTTTAGCTCTTAACATTAGATTTCTTAGCATGATAAACATAATTATTTCACATTAATCATCTGATAACTCTACCACACTGACCATATAGGTTCTATCTGCCTGCCTATCTGTCTATCTATCCATCCATTTCTCAATCTCTCTTCAAAGTTGTTAGTTTTTTGACTTTTAGCATGACCTATAATCTTTTATTGAAAGGTGAGTGTGGTATACTGTATAACAGGAACTTTAGGCTTGGCCTTTAGTCAGCTGGACAGTGCTGAGGTGTGGGGGTTGAGGGAGCATTCTGTAGTCCTAGTATTAGGTCTCAGTTCTAGGCTATGAACTTGACAAGCCTCCTCCCCATGTTTTTCTTCTTCATTCATTATGTGGTAGAGGACAACTACAGGGGGCTACAGTTGTGTATTTTACTCCCCCACAATGAGTGAGGCTCTGAAAAAATTTTAATGCATTGGACAGTAGTAAGATAGCTTCTTTTGTGAGCAGATCTTGTTAAGAACATCTGCCAGATATCTGGGTGAGTTTTCTCCAGCTTTCTCCATGAGAACTTGGTGGCTCTCCAGGAGGAAGAACTCACAGAAGAGTTCCAGGTCTCCTACCCTGCCCGTGATGGGTTTTGTTTCACAGCTTTGTCCACATTTAGTCTCCAGGGCTGTGCCAATTAGGGTTCAGATTTTCTTATCCCTAGACTGATTGTCATGTAACATTCTGTCTACATGTTTCTGCTCAGGTAAATCCTAATTCTCTACATTGATCTGTTTCTCCCAGATTTGGGAGCAAAAGTATGCCCCAAGAACCTCTCTTCTTTCATGTATCTAATTTCAGTTAGCCCTTAACATAATGAGATGTAGCAACTTTTACGTTCCTTATGTGCCTTACCAGAAGCTGGCCTGTCTTTCACCTTTGGAAGAAGGCACTTTCAGCTGCCACACTTAAAGAAGCTTAGAGTCACAATTTTACAAAGGTCATGGATGGTATTAAACATCCACTGCATATAAACTTTATTATTAACTTTGATGATTAGCCCCATTTTGCATAATGTTTAGGCATATGCAAAATTTCAGAAAAAGGTGGAAATTCCTCCTAATTGGAGGAGTTGCCTTTAATGGTCAATAAATAGTCTGTGTGTTCTTAAATGAAGGAAAATGTTTTTTGTTGGAGGAGGGTTATCATAAGCATTAGGGGATACAAGAAAGAGGGCATTTCACATGTGGAAGCCACTGGTACGTATAAATACAACATACTTCCCTGAGTGTTTATTTTCTGCCAGTTCTTAATATTCTTTGATAACTTTATACATGTGTACAATGATACATGACACATACATTCCCTATTTCCCCCTCCAACTACCCCTGTATGTCCCAACATCTCCCTCCTTTAACATGTTTCCTTTAATAGCCCACTATGTCCAATTAGTGCTGCCCATAAGTGCATGGGTGTAGGCCATCCACGGGGCATAGGAAACCTCCCAGTGGCCACATATTCAGAGAAGAATGATTCTCTGTCAGGTTTTTACCAACATATGTACATACATTCTGTAGTCCTAATATTAGGACTACATGTATATTGTATATACCAAAATAACATCCTGGAATATTTTTCATGAGCTAGTTGGCTACTAAATATTCTGGTTTCAGTGGTAGTCTGAGAAATGATACCAGTGTCCACTTTCTTGTTGAATCCTAGCTGATGCAGTGCTGGTACCTCAGTGGTCCCAAATGGAGGCAACAGACACCCTGGGCAGAATAGGGGCTTGTAATCAAATGGGTCTACTCTGTGAATGCAACCACAGGCAGTGTGCTGGGGTATTGATTTCCTCAGTTGTACAAGGAAGATGGACTGCATGCCTTTAAATGTTATATACAGTTTATATGATACTCTTATCCAGTATCCAGCACATATAACAGGTATGCAAGTAGAGATACCATGGACTTAATTCTAGAGTCTATGTACTCTAGAATGCACAGACTGACCAGAAACCTGAAATTAGGCAGACTGGATGCTAGCAAATAAAATTTAAAGGACATTCATCAGATAAGAGTTCCTTCTTGATTTTATGGCTTTTGGATTACTGAGCTGTACTCAACTCGGAGGAGGTAAATTTATTAGTATTTAGTTCAAAGGGCCACTGAAACAGTCCTGTTACTAATGTGTGACAAAGTAGAAAACTCTAGTTTTGTACTTGTGTACCTATTCTAACAGAAGGATGAGTTCTTTTTTAAAGTAGACATATTGTATTATCTTACAGATAGAGCCAAAGCAGGTGCTAAAGCTGCTGTGGTGGCCAAGAAAAGGGTAAGACCATGTTTCATAGTTAACTTCAAATTCTGTTTTTCAAAGAAAGATAAATTACTAAAAAGAAAAATCATATGTAATCTGATTTTTTTATTCTGAAGTTTAGTTGAGTATGCATTTGCTTTCTTAGGCTGACCATAAACAATATTTGTGATGATTTCCATTAATTTTATGGAATTAGGGCAATAGAAACACAAATGGACAAAGGAGAAAATATTTTTATTTAAATCATATTTAACATATACACTCATAACAATGTTTTATATATATTGTGTTACTGTAACACATGAGAAAATTAATTATCTTCTAGAAAGTTTAAACAGTTAAAGTCTATAACTTAATATGGCTTAAACTTAAGTAGAGAAAAACATTGAAGAAATAAAGTTCTGGATAGAATATTTTGATGGAAGCTTTAAAGCCAAGTATATTTAAAAATATACATGATTTTGAATGTTATATGTGGAATAGTGTTGAACTCTGTTTAGTGTGCAAAATATGGTTAAGATATTGGCATTCTCAGATGACAGTGTTCAATTAAAGGACATCCCTGAAGTAGAAAATGAGAGGGTGCTTAAACGTACATTTGGACACATAATGCATCAGTGACATAAGAAATCAGAAAGAAGAGCCTGTGCTGTGATTGCCTGGGTTCATGGTTGAGCTCAGGGAAGGGCAGATCAGAGATAGCCAGGTGGACTCTGGTAGGGCAGAAAGGGTTATTCTGCATGAGTCTAGAGATCATTTGTCTAGGAGATGAATATCACTTTTTTTTTTTTTTTTTTGGTTTTTCGAGACAGGGTTTCTCTGTGTAGCTTTGCGCCTTTTCCTGGAACTCACTTGGTAGCCCAGGCTGGCCTCGAACTCACAGAGATCCGCCTGGCTCTGCCTCCCGAGTGCTGGGATTAAAGGCGTGCGCCACCACCGCCCGGCGAATATCACTTTTAAAGTGTGTGTGTGTGTGTGTGTGTGTGTGTGAGAGAGAGAGAGAGAGGGGGGGGGGGAGGGAGGGAAGGAGAGAGAGGGAGGGAGAGAGAGGGAGAGAGAGAAGTGGGGGAATTCTTGGAAGATCAGATTTTGATTTTTTCATCATTGTTCATGGTTTGGTTTTTGTTTTTAGGCAGGGTCTTGGTAGGTAGCTCAGGCTGGCCCCAGACTCACTGGCCTGGAACTCCTGCTTCTTATTCCTTAGTGCTGGAATTATAGGGGTGTAATACCTCACCCTGTTACATTTTAAAATTTTTATCCTTTTGCTTTTGGGCCTATAAGAGGGATTTTTTCTTTGCATGTAAAGCAAGTCCACTACTTCTGTGCAGGAAAGAGTTTGGTGTCACAGAAGACAAAGCTGTCATCTGTAAGAGTCCAGGGAAGGCCCTGTGTGCACACTGTGGGTTGGCAGAGTGTGTAAGGCAGTGCAGCCTTGTCACTGCATGTGTGGACAGAATTAGTTATTTAAGTGTCTTCTAATGCACATATAGAATAAAAGGTTATAAAGACATTAACTATTTCTGTGTATAATTTACATTTAGCATTATCCCCAGAAGGGCAACATTAGACTTAGGAAAATACCACTCATTATAAATATGAGTGAAAAAATGAAACACATTATCTCATCCAACTGACTACTAAAATGTCTTGAAAACATGGATGAGTACATAAAACTTATTTGATACTGAAAATATAAATTTAGTGTGAGGCTCTACAGCTTCTTTTCAGATGCCTTGACACTGGTTCATTTTAGTGTGTGATGTTTTTACTTATTTGCAGGTTTTAATAATAAATCTTATAAAATTAAAACATTATTAAAAAATGATAAAAAGTAAACCAGAAGAAAAATGTAATGTCTGTCTCGAAAGGCCAAATGAGTCAGTTCCTGCTTTACCCAGTGCTCTGACTCCTCCATCCACTTTTCCTGATGAAGATTGCAGGCTGGGCTCTGGGGTGGACGTCTGCTTAGTTCCATGTTGCAGACTCCCCTTACAGGACTGGCAGGGAGTATTTCCCATGCTACCAGGTACATGCTTCCTCTGAGCAGTTGCCAGCCCCTGCATGGTCGTGATGCTAGTGCTTGCTCAGCACATGTGATGAATATATCATTCCCTCCTCTTGTTTCTCAAGCCTCTTGAAATAGGTAGGCGGGGCTCTTTGTAAGGCCCTTTCAGGTGGAAAACCTTATGAGCTGAGGCTCACAGGTGTCTGTGACAGCTTCAACATCTCACTAGGTTCCATCCCCAGGTCTCTAGAGGCTTACCCCAGGCCCTTTCCATTAATCTGCTCTTTACAATTCAGACCCAGGAAAGATGCCATTTTTGTCTGTTGACGGCTTTTAAAACTTTTATTTTTCTCAGAAAATCCCCTTTATAAAAGCATAAATCACAGACAAGCAAAGAAGAAATACTAGTTCAAGCAAAATTGGAGATATTAGGAATTTTTGTAGGTACTTTGGGTTATATTAGTATTAAAGAATACAAGGAAGTTTATTGGGAAGAGCCTGGAGCATTAGACACACTGAATTGCATGGAACAGACTATGCATGAAGTGCCTAACACTTGGACTGACTTGTGGATGGCCAAACTTCAAAATGTACATAGTGTACTAATAAAATAGTACTGGAACTTCTTATATTACATCAGCAGACAAAGTGCTTAGAAGTGTTTTTATGGAAGGAGAAACTAACATAGACTAGACATTATTCGTGAAGTTATTGAAAGGTTTGCTTTCCTCAATATACTGTAACATTTTCAACTACATATTCAACTGGATCAAATGCCGGTCATCAGTCAGGCTTGGCAGCAAGCATCTTTACCCACTGACTCATCTCACTGGCCCCGAGTACTTCTTTCTCAAGCTCTGGCTCTCTTTAGATATCCTCAATCTCATCTTTGTCACTATCATTTCCATTTTAATTATTGTTACTTATTTTTCATATATTTATTAGACATCATATTTCTTCAGAAAACTTTATCTGTATCTTTACCCACTTCCCCTCTCCCCATGGTTTATATTATTCCTAATTGATTTGTAAACATGGATTCACTCATTAGTTATCAGTAGTTTATCAGTGTGTTATTAGTTTTTCAATTGTTCATCAAAACAGTTAGCAGTTCAGGTAATTTTCTTGTCTTGAAATCTCCAGGTTTTTGTGGCCTGCTTTGAAATATTGTCACTTCATTTGCACAAACCACAGTTTGTGCTTAACTTTGTTTTTCCTCCGTTGCTCTAGCCACAATGAGGAGGCACACACCAGTACTGCTTCCCCTGCTGCCTCATATTGGTGAAATTATTAAGGCCACTCCACGTAGTTAAAAGGAGATTTATTTAATGGTGTAACTTACAAATTAAGGGATAGGTAGGTCGAGGGGTCTGGGGAAGGTGTATCACAGTCCAGCGGTGTTCTCTGGAGCTCTGCTTGGCCCACCTCCACCATCCAGGGTCCTGGAACAGAGAGAGAGCGCTGGCCCATCCAGATCTCCGGTCTCCAGGCGCCTCCCTTGGCCCCGCCTTGTAGGCGTGATAGTTGCCGAAGTCTCAATGGGGGTTGGAACTTCCAGATCAAAGCTCATGTCCAGGCCCCTTCCTTTAGGACAATTAGAGAGTCCTGAGGAAATGCCATGTTCTTCTTTCTCACCAGCAAATACCACAGCTGTCACCAACAAATAGCATAACAAAGATGGCTTTGCCAGTTTGTCATATTTTGTTGTTCTAATTTGCATTTCTCCAGTTATTGCTTTGACTTCTTAGTATTTTTTATACAAATTTACATGAACTATCTATATATTAGCAATAAAGGTATTCACTTTTTCTCAGATTTTCTCTATTTTATCACATACTTTTCCTTCCTTGAAGTGTAAATAGTGAACGTTTGTATGTGGACACGTGTGCTCTCAACTTTGATTACTACACTATTAAAATGCATTGGGGATAGCATGGTGGGAAGGATAGCAATGGCATCTAGAGTTAAACTATGAGTTACAAATTCCAAGTCTTATCACTTGCTGGCAGAGTGAGCCATATTTGCTGCTTAATTCTGTAATCTCCCGGTTTCTTCTTGCGTAAGAATAAAAGTATTGCAGAGCAGTTTCTCTGACTGTGTTATGCTGTGGGATGGTCGTGTATGTCAAATGTGTTGCTGATTGGTCAATAAATAAATCACTGATTGGTCAGTGGCCAGGCAGGAAGTATAGGCGGGACAAGGAGGAAAAAAAACTAGGAAGTGGAAGGCTGAGTCAGAGAGACACTGCCAGCCGCCATGATGACAAAACAGCAGGTGAAGATGCCGGTAAGCCACGAGCCATGTGGCAAGGTGTAGATGAATAGAAATGGATTAATTTAAGCTATAAGAGCAGTTAGCAAGAAGCCTGCCACGGCCATACAGTTTGTAACCAATATAAGTCTCTGTGTTTACTTGGTTGGGTCTGAGTGGCTGTGGGACTGGCAGGTGAGAGAGATTTGTCCTGACTGTGGGCCAGGCAGGAAAACTCAAGCTACAAATGGCACCCAACATGTTGGCAAGAGTTTCCACCTAAAACCTGAGTAAAAAGATTCTAAAACAGAGCTAAAAACAGCTCCTAGTTGTCTCTTTCAAGCTAGCGGCAGCCTGTGTGTTTGAGCTACTATGGCGGGTTCCTGGCGTGCATGCTCGACCTGCAGTATGGCGGGAATGAGGCCTCTGCAAGTGGCACATTAAGCTGTGTGGTGGATTTAGCCTTTGCTAGTACAAAAAAAAAAAAAGAGGTTTCTGGGCTACACGCTGCTTTGCTAGAAGCATAGACCCACTATTTCTGAGAGTTGATGGCTCCCAGAGCTGGCGGAAAACGTACCACCGCCATGTTGGGAAGCTGAAGTGGGCGGAGCCAGCAGCCATAGCGCCAGCGCCATTTCAGGCTTAGAAGGCTTCAGTTTAAAGCAATAGGCTCAAGCTAATATAAAAAAATAAGCCACGTAAAGATGGCTACCACACATTGAATCTGGATTATGTTCTCTTTGATATTTGTAACTGAAGAAAAACATTTGATTGTAAAAGCTGTTGAGTTATGCCAAAATGTAAATTTTAAAGGTACCTTGACTTCAAAATTTGGATATAAGGATATGTTGCTTTGGAAAAGAGTCTCTGCTTTTGTTTCCACAGAAAGCCAGAGGCTATGGATTTGTTCCAGATTAAGACACATCAGGTTTGACCAGCCAAGACCCCCTGAAAGGTCTCCGATGACACCATGGCCCAGATGATCCAACATCCAGAATGGTTTGAAGGCATCTGGCTCAGATGATCCAGCCTCATGGACTATTCCATAATTCTAAAATTTTCTTTGTTTCCCCATAAGATACAGCGCCCCCCTCCAGCAGGAAGTAGTAAGAGAAGCTATGCCCAAATTCCTAAATTATATGTAATTTTACTTTGTTAAGGTTAAAACCTTCCTTTTTGAAAAAAAAAAGGGGGGGGGGGAGTGCTGTGGGATGGTCTGTATGTCAAATGTGTTGCTGATTGGTCAATAAATAAATCACTGATTGGCCATTGGCCAGGCAGGAAGTATAGGCGGGACAAGGAGGAAAAAAAACTAGGAAGTGGAAGGCTGAGTCAGAGAGACACTGCCAGCCGCCATGATGACAAAACAGCAGGTGAAGATGCCGGTAAGCCACGAGCCATGTGGCAAGGTATAGATGAATAGAAATGGATTAATTTAAGCTATAAGAACAGTTAGCAAGAAGCCTGCCACAGCCATACAGTTTGTAACCAATATAAGTCTCTGTGTTTACTTGGTTGGGTCTGAGTGGCTGTGGGACTGGCAGGTGAGAGAGATTTGTCCTGACTGTGGGCCAGGCAGGAAAACTCTACCTACAGTGTTACTTCACCATCCAGTGGTTTGAGTGAGGGTAATGCTTCATAGATGCTAGCTGCTAAGGGAACATGAATTTATTTTCACATGTTGTGTGAACACAGGGTACAAAATGCTATCTGCAGCTTCCTAATCAGCTATCCCAATGCTCTGATTGGGTTGTAAGCAGTTTTTCCATTCTCCACTTTCATGACCTGTCTTCCTTTTAACACAGGCATTTGATATGTTAAAATATCTATTTCCATACCAATTCTTTATATTCATTAAGCAAGTTCCAAAGTGCTTTCTCTGTCTTTTCTTTGATATGTGAACTAGTAGTGACCCTTTATTACCCCAGTTTTTCAAAAAATTTTATTATTCTTGCCTGTTGACTTTTCAGATGAACCTTAAAATTATTTTGCCAAGAATTAGTCAGAGGAATCCTATTGAGATGGTGATTGGTATTGTAGAAAAATTATATGCGCTAGTTGTGGAGAAAGTGTGTTTACTATACAAAACCCATTCGTGCAGAAACTAACTTGTCTCATTCAGCTTTCTCTAGTTTCCAACGAATAGTCTTATGCTCCTAATTAACTTGAAACCACCTAAGTTTTACTGGTTGGAAGGAATTTCCTTTTCACTTTATCCCCTCTAGCAATGTCTTTTCTTTCTTTCTTTTTTGTTTACACACAGACATTAGGCATGTGGGTATTTTTCCTAATACTTAATACCAAGAATTTAACTTGAATAATTTGAGAACAAAAAAGCTAATGACCATTCTCTTGTGATACACACATAATGAAATAATTTAGGCTATGCATTTCCTGATGAAGAAAATTTCCCAAACCTATTACAAAAGTTCTCCCTAAAAATCAGATACTCTGCATCAGCCTGGTTAGTAAGACAACCTGGAACACTTCATGATTATATCCCTGACCCTGCATGGGACTTGCTAAGCTCATAGTTGTTAATGTGGAATCTGTGCACTACAACTCACTGCATTTACTTAGCTTTCTGTGAATCTCCCCCCAGAGACAAGTATCATGACCAGTACTCACTGCTGGCATCTAGTCTCAGCCGGAGGGAGATCTCCAGATGAGCAGCAGCAAGCAGTGAGTTTGTGCAGGCACAGTCAGCCTTTAAACCTTGCTCAGTTTCTTTATTGTTCTACTTGGTGCACAGCGTACACTTTTCCATAGATCATTGTTTCCTAAGCTTTGCTAATTGGGGTGTCCTGTCACTATTTTATTCTGCATTATTGCTTACTATAGTTTTCTTTTAGTTGTTAAAGGACAATTTTTCAACAAATTGAGTTTGAAGATCTAATTGTCTTTCATTTATGATCCTTGAGCCAGTCAGCATGTCATCTGTGTGTGACAGAATGATCCCACTAGTCTCCCAGTCTGGTCAGCCCCAGACTCTAAAAGTTGTCTTCCTTGTGTGGTTAAGCAGTGGGGGCTTCTTCAGCAGGCTATATGGCTCCTCTCACAAGTGATGCCACACCTGCTGGTTTGATCTGTTCTTTGGAGGCTAGTGAAGGAACTCAGTCCACAAAAAATGGTCACTCAGGAATTTTTTTAACCTTTGACTGATCTTTAATTTATTTTTAATTTTTATTGAGTTGTAATTTATATACAAGGTGTAGCTTAGCAGTCTAAAGTTTGCTTGGGTAGTCAAAAAAGGCTAGAAGATAGGCAGTAAAAGAGATCCAGATGGAGAAAACCTCTAAACATAAGAAGAGTATGGGCTGTAGATGTAACCAACCGTCTTATTAAATAAGAAACACAGAGCTGATTCAGAGAAGAAAGCCAAGAGGTCAGACCTAAGAGCCTCACCCTTCCTGCTTCAGCGTTCCTCTTCAGTCAAGAGAGCTCTCCAAAAAAGGGACCTACTTCCTGTGTGTATGTCTTTATATAGTCTAGCTATTCTGCCTTCTCATTGGTTGTAAACCCAAACACGTGACTGCCTCATCACTGCCTGTATGTATCACCCTCCAGGTCCTTAAAGGCGTGTGCCACCACTGCCACGCACTTGCTATGGCTCTAACAGCTCTGACCCCCAGGCAACTTTATTTATTAACATACAATTAAAATCACATTTCAGTACAAGTAAAATACCACCACAATGGGCAGTCATAGAAAGAAAGAAATAGTTTTAAAAATAATGTCTTCAAAGAGAGAGTAAGGGTAATATAAAAGAAAAAAGCCACATGAGGTGGGAGATACACAGGGAGTCTGAATCCTGTATAATATTGTGTTGATGTGAATTTTTTGATTGCTGATAGGCAAGAGACAGTTGCAGACAAACATGGGATTGTGGACAGGAATGCAAAAATTGAATCAACCTCGATACTTTAAGGCTATCTTAACTTTAAAAACTAATTCAAACAATGCATTTGTCAAAGGGAAATCAAAAATGCTTTGGAGAAGGGGTTTTACTTTTGTTCCCACAGGAGATGAGAGACTGTGAATTCCTTCAGGAATGAGATGGATTAGGTTTGATAAGGGGAGACCTTTTGAATCTTGAAGGTGATATCTATCAAATATTATAGCTGGTCTTCCCAGGACTTGGCCATTATCTCAAATTATCTCAGGGACCCTTAAAGATGCTTCACCCACAGACAACAGGAAGCAGTCTAAAGAAAATGACATTCACATTCCCAATAAATGGTGTGGGTGGCTGTTGGTTATTTGGGGGATTATGGATGTTTGTTATAATTTAGAGGAATATAAGAATATAGGATAAGAAGACAACTTTTTTTTTTTTTTTTGGTTTTTAGAGACAGGGTTTCTCTGTGTAGCTTTGGCGCCTTTCCTGGAACTCACTTTGTAGCCCAGGCTGGCCTTTAATTCACAGAGATCTACCTGCCTCTGTTTCCCATGTGCTGGGATTAAAGGTGTGCGCCACCACCACCCAGCAAAAAGACAACTATTAATCTCAGATATTTTGCATTGGTGTTGATTTTAGAATGCTGATACAAATTTAAAGTTAATTTTGTTACACTGTATATGTTTCTACTCTTGTTTGGTGTATTGTACATATGCAGCTCATTTAAAAATGCAATGTATAGTTAAGAAATGAGGTTAGTAGTTAATCTATAATAACCAAACTTGTAGTCATATTAAGTATGTTTTCAAGGTTAAATAGGTGTATTTTAGATAGATAGATGATTTTCTTTTTTTCCAGTTCTTTTTTATTAAGAAATTTTCTATTCATTTTACATACCAACCACAGATCCCCCTCTCCTCCCTCCTCCCATCCCCCAGCCTTCCCCCACAATCCACCCCCCATTTCAACCTCCTCCAATGCAAGGTCTCCCATGGGGAGTCAGCAGAGCCTGGTACATTCAGTTGAGGCAGGTCCAAGCCCCTCCTCCCAGCACCAAAGTTGAGCAAAGTGTCCCACCATAGGCACTAGGCTCCAAAAAGCCCTCTCATGCACCAGGGACGGATGCTGATCCCACTGCCTGGGTGCCCCCCAAACAGTTCAAGCTAAAAACTGTCTCACCTATCCAGAGGGCTTAGTCCAATCCTGTGGGGGCTCCTCAGCTATTGGTCCACAGTTCATGTGTTTACACTGGTTTGGCTGGCCATCTTTGTATATTTTCCCATCATGATCTCGATGTCCCTTGCTCATAGATTCCCTCCTCTCTTTCATTGATTGAACTCCTGGAGCTCGGGCTGGCACCTGGCCATGGATCTCTGCATCTTCCTCCATCAGTCACTGGATGGAGGGCTCTATGATGACAGGGTATTTACTAATCTGATTATTGGAGTAGGCCAGTTCAGGCATCTTCTCGACTATTGCTAGTAGTCTAAGGAGGGGTCATCCTGTGGATTCCTGGGAACTTCCCTAGCACCCTGTTTCTCCCTATTTCCATGATGTCTTCATTTATCATGGTATCTCTTTCTTTGCTTTCCCACTCTGTCCCTATTCTAGCTCAAACCTCCAGCTTCTCTATGTTCTCATCCCCCATTCCTTGCCCTCCATAACCCCCCCTCACCCCCAGTTTGCTCAAGTAGATCTCATCTATTTCTCCTTTGCTGGGTAATCTATGCATCTTTCTTAGGGTCCTCCTTGTTAAATAGCTTCTCTGGAGTTGTGGGTTGTAGTTTGGTTATCCGTTGCTTTACACCTAGTATCCACTTGTGGGTGAGTACATACCGTGTTTGTCCTTCTGAGTCTGGGTTACCTCACTCAGGATGATATTTTCTAGTTCCATCCATTTGCCTGCAAATTTCATAATACCATTTTTTCCTGCTGAGTAGTACTCCATTGTGTATATGTGCCACATTTTCTTTATCCATTCTTTGGTTGAGGGGCATCTAGGTTGTTTCCAGGTTCTGGCTATTACAAATAATGCTGCTATGAACATAGTTGAGTATGTGTCATTGTGGTATGAGTGAGCATTCCTTGGGTATATGCCCAAGAGTGTTATAGCTGGGTCTTGAGGAAGACTTATTCTCAATTTTCTGAAAAACCACCATACTGATTTCCAGAGTGACTGTACAAGTTTGCATTCCCACCAACAGTGGCCGAGTGTTCCCCTTGTTCCACATCCTCTCCAAAATAAGATGTCATCAGGGGTTTTGATCATAGCCGTTCTGACAGGTGTAAGATGGTATCTCAGAGTCGTTTCGATTTGCATTTCCCTGATGACTAAGGATGTTGAGCAATTCCTTAAATGTCTTTTGGCCATTTGAGATTCTTCTTTTGAGAATTCTCTGTTTAGCTCTGTAGCCCATTTTTTAATTGGATTGTTCAGTATTTTGATGTCTAGTTTCTTGAATTCCTTATATATTTTAGAGATCAGCCCTCTGTCAGATGTGGGGTTGGTGAAGATCTTTTCCCATTCTGTAGTCTGTCGTTTTGTCTTATTGACCGTGTCCTTTCCTGTACAAAAGCTTCTCAATTTTAGGAGGTCCCATTTATTAGTTGTTGCTCTCAGTAACTGTGCTACTGATGTTATATTTAGGAAGTGGTCTCCTGTGCCAATGCGTTCAAGACTACTTCCTATTTTCTCTTCTATCAAGTTCAGTATAACTGGATTTATGTTGAGGTCTTTGATCCACTTGGACTTGAGTTTTGTGCATAGTGACAGATAGGGATCTATTTGAAATCTTCTATATGTTGACATCCAGTTATGCCAACACCATTTGTTGAAGATGCTTTCTTTTTTCCTTGTACAGTTTTGGCTTCTTTGTCAAAAGTTAGGTGTTCATAGGTGTGCAGATTAATGTCAGGGTCTTCAATTCGATTCCATTGGTCTGTATGTTGGTTTTTATGCCAGTCCCAAGCTGTTTTTATTACTATAGCTCTATAGTAGAGGTTGAAGTCAGGGATCATGATGCCTCCAGAGGTTGCTTTATTGTAAAGGATTGTTTTAGCTATCCTGGGTTTTTTGTTTATCCATATGAAGTTGAGTATTGTTCTTTCCAAGTCTGTGAAGAATTGTGTTGGGATTTTGATGGGGATTGCATTGAATCTGTAGAATGCTTTTGGTAAGATTGCCATTTTTACTGTTAATCCTACCTATCCATGAGCATGGGAGATCTTCCATTTTCTGATATCTCCTTCAATTTCTTTTTTCAGAGATTTAAAGTTCTTATCATACAGGTCCTTCACTTGCTTAGTTACAGGTATTTTATATTATTTGTGGCTATTATAAATGGTGATGTTTCTCTGAGTTCTTTCTCAGCCCATTATCATTTGTATATAGGAGGGCTACTGATTTTTTTTGAGTTAATCTTGTATCCTACCACATTACTGAAGGAGTTTATCAGCTATAGGAGTTCCCTGGTAGAATTTTTCGGGTCACTTATGTATACTATCATGTCATCTGCAAATAGTGAAAGTTTGACTTCTTCCTTTCCAATTTATATCCCCTTGATCTCCTTTTGTTGTCTTATAGCTCTAGCTAGAGCTTCAAGTACTATATTGAATAAATATGGGGAGAGTGGACAGCCTTGTCTTGTTCCTTATTATAGTGGAATCACTTTGAGTTTCTCCATTTAATTTGATGTTGGCTGTCGGCTTGCTGTAATTTGCCTTTATTATGTTTAGGTATGTTCCTTATATTCCTGATCTCTCAAGGACCTTTATCATGAAGGAGTGTTGGATTTTGTCAAAGGCTTTTCAGCATCTAATGAGATGATCATGTCATTTTTTTTCTTTTGGTTTATATAGTGTATTACATTGACAGATTGTTGTATGTTGAACCACCCTTGTATCCCTGGGATGAGGCTTACTTGGTCATGGTGGATAATTTTTTTTGATATGTTCTTGGATTCAGTTTGCCAATATTTTGTTGAATATTTTTTCATCAATGTTCATGAGGGAGATTGGTCTGTAATTCTCTTTGTTTGTTGCATCTTTGTCCTTCAGTATCAGGGTATCTGTAGCCTCATAAAAAGAGTTTGGTGATTGTTCCTTCTGTTTATATTGTGTGGAACAATTTGAAGAGTATTGGAATTAGCTCTTCTTTGAGAATCTGGTAGAATTCTGTGCTGAAACCATCTGGTCCTGGGCTTTTTTTTGGTTGGGAGCCTTTTAATGACTATTTCTATTTCCTTAGGGGTTATTGGTCTGTTTAAATAGTTTATCTGGTCTTGATTTGACTTTGGTATGTGATACCTATACAGAAAATTGTCCATTTCTTTCAGAATTTCCAATTTTGTGGAGTACAGGTTTTTGAAGTATGACCTGATGATTCTCTGAATTTCCTCATTGTCTGTTGTTATATCTCCCTTTTCATTTCGGATTTTGTTGATTTGGATGCTCTCTCCCTCTCTCTCTCTGCCTTTTGGTTAATTTGGATAAGGGCTTGTCTATCTTCTTGATTTTCTCAAAGAATCAATTCTTTGTTTCAATGATTCTTTGTATTGTTCTCTTTGTTTCTATTTTATTGATTTCAGCCCTCAATTCGATTATTTCCTGGTATCTATCCTCCTGGGTGAGTTTGCTCCTTTTTGTTCTAGAGCTCTCAGGTGTGCTGTAAGTCACTAGTGTGAGGTCTCTCTATCTTCTTTAGGTCGGCATTCAGTGCTGTGAGTTTTCCTCCTTGCACTGCTTTCGTGGTGTTCCATAGTTTGGGTGTGTTGTACTTTCATTTTCATTGAATTCTAGGAATCTTTAATTTCTTTTTTTTATTTCTTCCTTGACCCATTGGTGACTCAGTTGGGCATTATTCAGTTTCTATGAGATTGTAGACGTTCTGTAATTTTTGTTGTTGTTGAAATCTAACTTTAAGACATGGTGGTCTGATAATATACAGGAGGTTATTCCAATTTTTTTTGTATCTGTTGAGATTTGCTTTGTGACTGGGCCTGTGGTTAATTTTTGAGAAGGTTCCATGGGGTGCTGAGAAGAAGGTGTATTCTTTTGTGTTAGGGTGGAATGTCTGTAAATATCTATTAATTCCATTTGAGTCATGTCTGTTAGTTCCCTTATTTCTCTGTTAAGTTGCTGTCTGGCAGACCTGTCCATTGGTGAGAGTGGGGTATTGAAATCTCCCACTACTAGTGTGTGGGGTTTGATGTAGGATTTAAGCTTTAGTAATGTTTCTTTTACAAATGTAGGTGCCCTTGTATTCGGGTCATAAATGTTCAGAATTGAGACTTCATGTTGGTGGATTTTCCCTGTAATAAATATGTAATGTTCTTCCCAATTTCTTTCAATTCATTTTAGTTTGAAGTCCATTTTTATTAGATATTAGGATAGCTATACCAGCTTTCTTCTTAAGTCCATTTGATTGGAAAGTCTTTTCCCAGCCTTTCACTCTGAGGTAGTGTCTGTATTTGAAGATGAGGTGTGTTTCTTGTATGCAGCAGAAGGTTGGATCCTGTTTTCATACCAATTCTGTTAGCCTATGTCTTTTTATAGGTGAATTGAGACC
The DNA here is from genome assembly GCF_007827085.1 of Peromyscus californicus insignis. Classification (NCBI taxonomy): domain Eukaryota; kingdom Metazoa; phylum Chordata; class Mammalia; order Rodentia; family Cricetidae; genus Peromyscus; species Peromyscus californicus. The sequence goes on along the minus strand of NW_026294402.1, from coordinate 112,250,409 downwards.
ATTGATATTAATGGATATTAATGACCAGTGATTGTTAATTCCTGTTATTTTTTGGTGGTAGTATTGTGTGTTTCCTTTCTTTGGTATTTATTAGTGTGGGATTATCTATTGCCTGTGTTTTCATGGGTGGATTTTTCCTTCTAGTGCTTTCTGTAGGGCTGCATTTGTGTATAGGTATTGTTTAAATCTGGCTTTATCATGGAATATTTTGTTTACTCCATCTATGGTGATTGAGAATTTTGCTGGGTATAATAGTCTGGGTTGACATCCATGGTCTGTTAGTGTCTGCATAATGCCTGTCCAGGACCTTCTGGCTTTCAGAGTCTCCATTGAGAAGTCAGGTGTTATTCTGATGGGTCTGCCTTTATATGTTACTTGCCTGTTTTCCTTTGCAACTCTTAATATTTTTTACTTATTCTGTATGTTTAGTGGTTTGATAATTATGTGGAGAGAGGACTTTGGATTCAGTCTATTTTGTGTTCTGTAAGCTTCTTGTTTCTTCATAGACATTTCCTTCTTTAGGTTGGGAAAGTTTTCTTATATGATTTTGTTGAATATATTTTCTGTGCCTTTGAGTTGATATTCTTCTCCTTCTTCTATTCCTATTATTTTTAGGTTTGGTTTTTTCATTGTGTCCCAAATTTCCTAGATGTTTTGTGTTATGACTTTGTTGGTTTTAGTGTTTTCTTTGACTGATGAATCTATTTCCTCTATTGTATCTTCAACACCAGAGATTTTCTCTTCCATCTCTTGCATGGTTATGCTTGCATCTGTATTTCTGTAGTTCCATTTCTAGCATTCCCTCGATTTGTGTCATCTTTATTGCCTCTATTTCAGTTTTCAAGTCTTGAACTGTTTCCTTCACCTGTTTGATTGGTTTTTCTTGGTTTGCTTTGCTTTCTTTAAGGGATTTATTGATTTCTTCCAATGTTTTGTTTGTCTTTTCCTCGATATCTTTAAGGCAATTTTTCATTTCCTCTTTAAAGGCCTCTATCATTTTTAAGGTCGATTTCTTCTGCTTCTTCTGTGTTGAGATGTTCAGGTCTTGCTGATGTAGAACCACTAGGTTTTGATGGTGCCATATTGGTATTTATGTTGTTGATTGTATTTTTGCACTGGCGTCTACCCATCTCTTTCTCCACTCGGTGCAAGCAGTGTCTGTGTCTGAGGGAGCCTCTCTTTGTTTGATTGATACTCTTGGTCCTATGGGAGCTCTTGGTCTAATTGGGGCTCTTGGTTCAATTGGTGCTAATAGAGTCTGTGTCTCAGGGAGCAGATCTTAGTCCAGTTGGCGCTGATGGGCTCTGTCTCAGGGAGCAGCTATTCCCAATTGGTGCAGGATGGGCTTATGGCTCCAGTGGTCACTGCTCTTAATTGGTACAGGGTGGGCTTATGGGCTCTGGTGGTCACTGGTGTCTCAGGGAATGGTTGTCTTGGAGAGGGGCCAGGGGAAGAGGCAGCTTCCTGGTCCCTGGTGCTCCAGTGGATGGGAGGAGGGACACAAAATGTGCCCCTGGGGCCTAGGGGCTAGAGACCTGGTCTGCCCAGTCCAGAGATGGGCCTTTACTTGTTCCCAATCTGTGCAGGGTGAGCTTATGGCCCGGTAGTCACTGGTGCCTCAGGGGATGATTGGTTTTCAATAGATGATTTTCAAATGCTTCAAAGACCTACAGAATATGGCTTTAAGCTGTTTAATAACATAAGGTTTTCCATGATAATGAGAGACATCTGCTCCTGGTAGCATCAATATACTTCATAAAGGATGATGGGCATGGAAGAAACTCCACAGGCATTTGCTTTCACTGTGGCAAGATTAGCTATTTGGGCAAGAAATTGCCTTTACTTGACTACTTGACTGTGTGCTGTGCAGATTGGACATACAGGACCAATAGGAAAGTGACTGTTGAACTTTGCCAAAATAAGGTAGAACAGTCCTTCGAGATTCATTCTTCATAGAAGAGTCTGCCAGACATTTTATAGGACACAGAGGAAAGCAACTGATGAACTTTGCTAGTACAAGACAAGACAGTCCTTCAAATTTCCTGCTTCACTGAAAAGTCTGCCAGATACTCTAGACATGTAGGCTGAAGATAGATGCCCCAGTATTGCAGAGGAGCTTTGGGTGTTTATCCAGGCAGCCAGATGTCTCTGTCATTTCCAGAATTTTGAAAGTTGCTTGCAAAGCACTTCCTGTTTACTCAGGTATTGTGATTCTATCTCTAGCAATCCATGGAACCTGCTTAATGAGGAAAGGAATTTATTTGAGGGTTAACTCACAAGACAGAATGAAGTAATTTGTCACAGGACCCTGGAAGGGTGAGGCACTGTACAATGCTGTTCTCTGGTGAGATCTTCCCTGGTCTGTCCCAGCATCCAAAACCACAAGGTAGTGAAGAGAAAGCTGTGTACATGCATCCCAGGTCTTAAGGGGCCCCACAGTCACACCCCAGGGGCATGTACTTCAGGGTCATAGGCAGGTGTAACAGTTACCTGCTACCTCACCAGGGGAGGTGCTTTCAGGGCATGGTGAGAACAGCTACCTACTACACTCAGGTAATATTATATCCTTCTAGGGTCTTGGATGGAGTTGAAGACTAGATTATTATAGTTGCAGTTTTCCTTGATTGTGATAGAAAGTAAATTAGATATAAAACTTTGGACTCACTAAGATGGGATAGATAATGGAGTGTTTTTTTCTGAATTTGCTAAATATAAATGGACTGATTATTGTAAATGTAATTCTTTTTTTTAATTTAATTTAATTTTATTTTACAATACAATTCAGTTCTACATATCAGCCACGAATTCCTTTGTTCTCCCCCCTCCCGCCCCCCCTCCCCTTCTCCCCAGCCCACCCCCCTATTCCCACCTCATCCAGGGCAAAGCCTCCCCCGAGGACTGAGATCAACCTGGTAGACTCAGTCCAGGCAGGTCCAGTCCCCTCCTCCCAGGCCGAGCCAAGCGACCCTGTATAAGCCCTAGGTTTCAAACAGCCAACTCATGCACTGAGCACAGGACCTGGTCCCACTGCCTGGATGCCTCCCAAACAGATCAAGCCAATCGACTATCTCACCCATTCAGAGGGCCTGATCCAGTTGGGTTCCCCTCAGCCATTGGTTCATAGTTCATGTGTTTCCATTTGTTTGGCTATTTGTCCCTGTGCTTTATCCAACCTTGATCTCAACAATTCTCGCTCATATAAACCCTCCTCTTTCTCACTAATTGGACTCCCGGAGCTCCACCCGGGGCCTAGCCGTGGTTCTCTGCATCCAGATCCCTCAGTAGTTGGATGAGGTTTCTAGCACGACAATTAGGGTTTTTGGCCATCCCATCACCAGAGTAGGTCAGTTCGAGCTGTCTCTCGACCATTGCCAGCAGTCTGTTGTGTGGGTATCTTTGTGGATTTCTGTGGGCCTCTCTAGCACTTTGCTTCTTCCTATTCTCATGTGGTCTTCATTTACCATGGTCTCCTATTCCTTGTTCTCCCTCTCTGTTCTTGATCCAGCTGGGATCTCCCGCTCCCCCAAGCTCTCTTTCCCTCAACCCTCGCCCTTCATTACCCCCACTCATGTCCAGGCTGTTCATGTAGATCTCATCCATTTCTCTGTCATTGGGTGATCCCCGTGTCTTTCTTGGGGTCCTGTTTTCCAGGTATCCTCCCTGGTGATGTGAGTAGCAGTCCAGTCATCCTTGTTCCACATCTAGTATCCTCCTATGAGTGAGTACATACCATGTTTGTCTTTCTGAGTCTGGGTTACCTCACTCAGGATGATTTTTTCTAGATCCATCCATTTGTCTGCAAACCTCATGATGTCATTGTTTTTCTCTGCTGAGTGGTATTCCATTGTGTATATGTGCCCCATTTTATTTATCCATTCTTCAGTTGAAGGGCATCTAGGTTGTTTCCAGGTTCTGGCTATTACACACAATACTGATATGAACATAGCTGAGCAAGTGCTCTTGTGGTATGATTGGGCATTCCTTGGGTATATGCCCAGGAGCGGTATAGCTGGATCTTGGGGGAGACTTGATAATTGTTTTTATTGTATATAAACATGTTATATACTATTATATAACATATAAACTATGTTAAAGTTAAAACCTTTCATTTTATTTAGACAAAACGGGGAAATGTTGTGGAATATTATTTTAAGATATGTTACATTTGTTTATGCTGTGGAACATTTGCTTTAATGATGCAAAGATGTATTGTATTCTTATATGTTGCATTTGTTTAACTCTTATGAAGTTGTGTTACTTTGCCTGTCTAAAACATCTGATTGGTCTAATAAAAAGCTGCATGGCCAATAGTGATGCAGGAGAGAGAAATAGACAGGGCTGGCAGGCAGAAAGAATAAATAGAAGGAAGTGGGAAAAGAAGGTGCTAGCCACCCAGCCAGCCATGGAGTAAGAGTGAAAGTAAGATTACAGAAGTAAGAAAAGGGAAAAACCCAGAGGCAAAGGTAGACAGGATAATTTAAGAAAAGCTGGCTAGAAATAAGCCAAGCTAAGGCCAGGCATTTATAAATAAGAATAAGCCTCTGTGTGTGTGTGTGTGTGTGTGTGTGTGTGTGTGTGTGTGTGTGTGTGTGTGTGTGGTGGGTCCCCAAAGGGCAAAGGGCCAAAAGAAGAAGAAAACAACCAACTACAACAATGAAACAAACAGAAGTGCATCTACCTAACTACTGTATTACTTACTTGAATCAGGAACAACTTAAGGAAGAGAAGATTTACTGTTGGTCCATTGTTTCAGGAGAGATGCAGAGTAAGCTACTCTGTCCAGGGAGGCTTGTCCATTGGTGACTAACAGGAAGCTGAAGGGGCAGATAGAACCCCAAGCAGTTTCCACCCTCAAAGGCCCACTCCAGCTGGGCTCTACTTCCTAAAAGCTTCACTGCCTTCAAAATGGTACCACAAGCAGGAGCTGAATCTCAAAGACATGAACTTGTGGGGAACCTTTCAGATGGACACTGTCACAATCCCAGTCAAAATGGAGACTGATCTTTTACTCCAGAAGGTTTCTCAAGGGGAGTTTTAAAGCATAAGTATGCATGTTTGATGTGTGTAGCTGAAAGTTTTCCTGTGTCCTGCTTGGTCTGCAGCCACTGAGACCCAAATAAACACACAGAGGCTTATATTAATTACAAACTGTATGTCCTAATGGCTCAGGATTTTCGCTAGCTAGCTCTTACATCTTAAATTAACCCATTTTTATAAATCTATACTTTGCCACATGGCATGTGACTTACCAGTACTTTACATCTTGCTTCTTCTGGCTGTGGCTAACAGCGTCTCCTCTTCTCTGTCTTTCTCCTTTCTCTCTCTCTAGTTAGAATGTCTCACCTAGCCTTATTCTGCCTCACCATTGGCCAAACAGCTTTATTTATCAACCAATCAGAGCAATACATATTCACAGTATACAGAATGATATCACCTATCATTTCCCCTTTCTATTCAAAAGGAAGGTTTTAACTTTATCATAGTAAAATTACATATAACAAAACAGTTATCAAGCAAGAGTTATAGTTATACTATCTAGTCTATTTGTGTTTGGCAAAATTAAAGAAGATATCCTATCTATCCTATACATGTGAGTCGAAGGTTTCATATCTACCTTGTCTGTTATCATAACAAAGGAAAACCATAATTATAACTATCTAGTCTTCAACTGCTTCAAAGCCCCTAGAAGGATATACTATTACCTAAGTAAACAGGAAATACATTGTAAGCAACTTCCAAAAATCTAGAATGACAGAGACAGCTGGCTGCCTAGACAGTCACACAAGGTTTCTCTGCAATGTTGCGTCATCCATTCTTCAGCCTACAGGCCTAGAGTCTTTCAATCACTTCTTCCTATGTCCTGTAGAATGTCTGACAGTTTCTGTGAAGCAGGAACCTGAAGAACTATTTTGCCTTGCAAAGTTCAGTGGTCACCTTCCTTTGGGTCCTGCATTTCCATTTGATACAACATTTTGTCAAGCAGTCCAGGCAAGAAGCGTTTCTTGCCCAAATGGCTATTTTTGCCAAAAGGAAGATAAACTCCATACGGAGTGTCTTCGACACCCATCTTTCTGTCTGAAGTAAATCGGTGCTGCCAGGAGCAGATGTGTCTCATTGTCCAGAAAAGTCTAAGTTTTTAAAATACTTTAAATGACATATTCTGTAGGTCTTTGAAGTGTTTGAAGATTATCTACCTAATTGAAATATATCTATGTATACCTAGAAAACTTAACATGACTATTAGTTTGACTATTATAGAAAACTAATTATTAATCTGTATTTCTTAATTATCCATTACAATTTAAATGAACTGCACAAACATAATACCTTAAACAAGAGTAGAAATATGCATACAGTATGACAAAATTAACTTTAAATTTGTATCAATAAACTAAAATCTATACCAATATAAAACATTTTAAACAAGTTGCTCTTTAAAAGTAGGTTCAACAATCTACCCTTTAATCCTATCATATCTATATCTTATATTTCCATATCATATCCCCCCTTTTTTGAAAGATATTGACTATGACCAATAATAATTTGTAACCAACAACCTAAACAAAGACAAACATCCATAATCAATTTTTTGGGAATGTGGACGTAGTTTTCTAGGCTACTTCCTGCTGATAAAGGGTGCTGTATTCTTATGGGGATCCTGAGAAAATTAAGAATTATGGTCAAGTCCTGACTGGAATAGTCAGTGATGTATTTTTTGAGCCAGTTTCTTTGAAGCTGTTTGGATGTTGGATCATCTGGGCCTCTCAGGGGTCTTCCTTGATCAAATCATATTAGCCTGGAAGCAACTCATAGGTTCTCATCTTTTGTGGAAACAAAAGCAGAACCTCTTTTCCAAAGCAATGTATCCTTAGACATAGATTCTGAAATCAAGATATTTTTAAAATATATATTGATTTAACCCAGCAGCTTTTACAATCAAATGTCTCTCTGCAGTTAAAATTCCTAAAGACAACATAATCCAGACTCTCTGTGTGATATCCATCTTTTTGTGGCTTATTTTTATATTACTTTTACTTTCTCTTTAAAGACTTTTTTTTAAAACTTTCTATTTCTTTATGTAACTGTCTATATTCCTTTTCCTGTCTCTTCCAAGCCTACGTACATTTTTACACACACTGTAAACTGTTTAGAGTTTATCCCATCTGAATCTGCCTTATTCTGAATCTATAATCCTTCTCTGGCCAGGAGAGACTTTAAACTGCTAAACTGTGTGGCCAGGACAAAAAATGGCAGCCTTGGCTGCTGACTCCACCCATTTTAGCATTTCAACATGGTGGAGGTAATTCACTTCCAGCTCTTGGCCATGTGTACCATCAACTCTTGGAAGCAGTGGGTCTGTGCCTCCATTAAAGCAGTGTGTAGGCCAAAACTCTTTTTTTTTTTTTTTTTTTGGTTTATACTAGCAAAAGCTAAATCCACCACGCAGTGCACTGCACAGCACTCCAGCTCATATATATGCTGTAAATCCGCCATACTGTAAGCTCACATCCACACATCATACGGGTGTCTCTATTTCTCGGCCCATATGAGACATGAAGTAGAAAGCTGAATTTGGCTCCATTCTTGTGTGTTTAGAAGCCCTTTTTAAACTCTTTTAGGCCTTATGGAAATTTGAGAGCCCTGCTTTGGTATGCCAAATGTAGCTGGAAGTTTTCTCTGGTCCTACCTGGCTCCCCTAGCCCCACAATTCCACAGCCACTTGGGCCCAAATAAACACACAAAGGCTTATATTAATTACGAACTGTATGGCCTAATGGCTCAGAATTTTCACTAGCTAGCTCTTACATCTTAAATTAACCCATTTTTATAAATCTATACTTTGCCACGTGGCATGTGGCTTACCAGTACTTTACATCTTGCTTCTTCTGGTTGTGGCTAACAGCGTCTTCTCTGCCTTTGTCCTTTCTCTCTCTCTAGTTAGAATGTCTCACCTAACCTTATTCTGCCTCACCATTGGCCAAACAGCTTTATTTATCAACCAATCAGAGCAACACATATTCACAGCATACAGAACATCATCACCCATCAGGGGTGCACTTACTTTTTCTAAACACATATAAAAACAAATATGTGTTATTAGAAAATTGTGTTCTTGTCACTCTAAGTCATCAGTGAAGCTTTAATAGGCTCATACTAACCTCAGTCCTTGTCCACAGCACTGGCAGTCAGTGTTAAACAGCCTTCTAGAGGAGTGATTATTGGACAGGATACTCTTAGTGCCTCAATAATGAAACCTGGTTAAGTGTTGCAAGATGTATGGCTTCTCTACAGGAATTCTATAGAATAATAATTAGTAGTAAAGTATTAAGATTAGACAACATGCTAATTATTCTCAGATTCCAAAGCCTTTTTTAAGCCCAGTGTGGCAGGCAAAAATTCACTGCCTCAAAATACCCATGCCTGGTTTCAATGATGATATTTGCCATTTTAAAATTTTAAAAATATCTTCTTGGATTCTTTTATACATATTTAACCTTTGCTTACATTTGACTTTCAGTCCATGGTTCTGTCTTTCTTCTAATTCTCTTTGGGTGACTGGAGTGGGTGAGTGGAACTGAGAGGAGTTGGGCAGTGGGAGAGCAGAATGGTGACAATTCCTGTTTTTCTTCCCTGGAGACAGGTGGCAGCTAGTGAGCCTAAGAGCCATGCCATTCTTCAAGTACACAGGTGAAAAGGATTTGTGGCAGCAGCTGGCTGTAAGGGGCAGTTTCTTTCCTAGGCTGTTGTGCTGCCATTTGTGGTCCAGGTTGCACATACGCGAGTTGCTATAGGAGATGGAGATGGAGATGCATCTTATATTATTGTCTTAAACTAAAGTTTGTCTTAGTGCAGCACTTTAGCTGAGAAAGTCCAGGGTTTATTTCTGTGGATCTGGCCTATGAAAAAAAGAAATAAATGTTCAGCTATCAGTAATTTTCTCTTTTAAGAACTGTTTTCAGCCTTGGCACTGAGGATGAAGCTCAGGTGGTAGAGTGCTTGCCTAGCATGCATGAAGCTCTGGATTCACTTCCCAGCACTGCCTAAACTGGGCAAGGTAGACATCCTGGTAACCCCAGCCTTGGGAGGCAGGGCAGGAGGGTCAGAAGTTCAAGGTCATCCTTGGCTACATAGCGAGTTTGAGCCCAGGCAGGACTACACCAGGTTCTGTCTGTAAAAACTGTTTTAGTCCTTATTACTAATAAAAAAGTTTTCTTTTTGAGAATCACCTTCATAATAAGAATAGCTTCCTTTTTACTTTTGTTCTTCTCTGTATAATACTCACTTAAAGATTTACTTATTGCTTCACTTATAATTTGAGTAAATTAATAAAATTTACCCTATAAATTTGTGAATTTTGCATTCATGGTTTGAACTAGCTATAGGTAGAAAATATTTTTTAATTTGTCTGTTGGGGATACTTCTATTTACCACCTCCTTCCTCAGCATCATCCCATCAAAACCGAAATCAATAATGGTTATTAGCAAAACATAAAATAGAAATTTGAGTAATGAGTTTATATTTCATAGATTGTAGCTATGTCCCTAGATATTAAATGATCTTTCTGTGCTCAATTTAGCAACTACTGTTCAATGTCAGTGAAAATTAATAGAACTGACTTATTACAGAATTCATGTTTATAATATATTCTGGTTTATAAACATTTGGCTTCTGTATAAGTCTACAATAACTTTGAGGTACCATTTATCTTTTTAATTATATATTTAAGGTCTTCAAATGTTTCAAAAATAATTTTCTCATATAAGGTACACATCAGAAATCCCTGCACCAGTGTACACTGGAGAACACAGTCACCAAACCACAGGGAATCATGTCCTCTCATAAACCCATGTGCAGAGTACCCTCTCTGGATTATCAGAGAGTTGCGTGTAAGTATTTGATCCTCACAAAATGATTAAGACTGTGTCTTTTTATTGTGTAATTGGAGAGATTCTGTCTATTCCTTTCTCCCCAAAAAAGTTCTTCTATATTAAGGTGGGGTTTAGGCTTAGAATACTAGACAGTGATCTCTTCACAGGTTGAGGAATTACTGAATATTCTTACTGTTCAGGCTAATAGTAGAAAAAAATGGTGAAACACATAATGATATTTTGAACATTCATTTCTTTGTTCATAATGAAGTATAATACTCTACTATAACTGTTAAATGTTTTCTATACATCAGGTTTTAACAATTCAGTTTAATGTGTAGATTTCAGGAAGTTTCCCTAGAAACAGTGTCCTCTGCCAACATCATCCCCCCTCTCCCAGCATTCCTTGCTGAAATGGCCAATGGTTTTAGAAAAAAACTGCACAGAAACAGGAAGTATTTGCAGCTGACTTGGATTTGCACAGAACCTCCAGCCAGAGGTCAGACAGTCTGATCTTTGGCTCCATTGTCAGCTGAGCAGCTGTACCACAAATCCAGCTTCCATGGCTTTCTTTCCTCCCTGGGTGACTTGTTGGGATTAACCCTTAGCACTCCTAAGTGTTTTATAGATGTGAGTGAATTTTTGTGTTCAGTGCCTGAACAGACCTTTTAGAAAATTTAAATACAGACTTTAAAATCTCTGAGTGAAACCCTGACTCATAAAAGTTTTATGCCAGCCTCATTCTTTAGCCACAGTTGGAGGTGCTAATAGAAAATCCTTCATGGCTTCTGTTTAAGGGGGACCGGTAGCCAGCTTCTGTTTTTAGAGAGGATTTCCTTCTGTGCCTCTGTTCACTGCTTGGATATGCATTCTAGTGTTCCTTCTGGTAAGACCTCCAACCAAGGAAACCTACAGAGCTTAACTGCAGCTTCAGAGAGCAGAGTAAGGTATTGATGTGTCACACTGCCAAGCACTGGGTTCTGATTTCTTCCAGAGGTCACGGGAATTCCAAACTCTACTGAAAATTGACTGGCTAGCATATGATAATTGAGTAATGTATATGTATATGTAGAAACAATAGAATTTAAGAGTGTAGCACCCAAAATAGGGACAGAAAATGAGATTTCAGTCCTTTTCCCTCTCATGGAAATGCTGAGGGTAGTCTGTGTAGACTGGAATGTATTAGCTGTGCCTTGCAGATACTCAGGTTCAGCTATGACCCTCATTTAGACCTGCTTCAGGAAGCTGGTTTTTATCCTTCCTCCATGCAGACCTCCCTGGCATCTTTTCCAAAGGGAAATGGGCATGCTGGCTTTGCAAACTTCTATAGGATATCTTTGGAAAAAGAGTTTGTCTACATTATTCAAAGCTTGCAGATGCACCTTTGGGAGGTCTGTCAAGGTAGCTAGCTCTTTAGTGGTTACTGACTGACAGTTACCCTCAAGAGAACGTTGTAATACATACTTATTCCTCCTATAAGAACAAAACATTAGATCTATGCTTTACACCTTCAGACTTAAGGTAGCTAACAAATTTTCATTTAGATGTCAAATGGCTTAGGGAAATGGACAGTGTTGAGTCAGAGTATATGAAGTTAATGTAAGCACAATTCATAAGGATTTTCTTCCATTTAGAATTAAAGGCAATTCTACCATTTCCCATTCTAGTTAACAAATCTAATTGTGTATCTGTGGACAGATATTCAGGTTTTTTTCTTTTTTAGTATTTAGCTCATATTCTTTGTATGCATAGATTTACTTGTTTTTTTATATACAACAAGAAAAGAATTAATACCTCAGCTTATTTAAAGTCATTGGCACTTATGTACTATTACATTTTAGTGGGTGGGTTTTTTTTTTTAGTCCTTAAGGTTTATTTAAACAAGGTTTCTGATTTAATAGGCCTAAATGGGAATGAGATTTGTACTTGTTACAAGCTCTCAGGTGTTGCCATCTCAGTGCCATTGTGTCCTTTACTCTGAATATCACAAGTCTGTACAAGAGGACTAGCAGTCCAACAGTGGAGACAGAAATAGAAGAGATAGGATACATAAATATTTCAGTGTTTATTTCTAGTGTCTTGAATAGAGGCCCCCACAGATACATCTACCCAGAGCAACAGAATGGGACCTAATTTGGGGTAATTACAGAAAGGATCTTGGGATTAGGTAATATCTAAATGTAATGATGAGTGTCCTCAGAGGAGAGGAACTTGTATCCTACAGACCAAACTACCAGACTTCTGTTGCTTTACCAACTTTGGTGGCAATAGCCTTGGGAAACTATACTGCTGCCTTCAGACCCACCACACTGCAACGCTAAGTTCCTTCAGTTCTATTCTATAAACAAAGGCGATAAAATTCAGAGCCTTGCCTAGTGTTAAATATTTGAGTAACTGGAAAGTTCAGTTGGTAAATAATTGCTGACATGTGATTTGATTTAATCTTCCCCCACATGCAGAGTTACCATTTCAAAGTTTGAATGGATGACTCTGTCAGATGTTAACTAGATATCAGAGTGGCCAAGAGGCTCACCAGAAGTAATAGTAAGGGCCAGTGCTCACAATGAGATTGAGATTCTAGGCAGACTGGAGACATGGGGCAGCTTGGCAAGTACTGAGTAGTTAGGTTTAGAGTCTGAATGTCTTATGTCTCCCATAAGCTCATATGTTTGAACACTTGGTCCCCAACTGGTGACACTGTGTCAAGAGATTGAGGGACCTTAGTTTGTACAGCTTTGCTGGAGGAAGTGGTTCAATGGGGAAGGAAGGGCTTTTAAGTTTCTGCTTTCTGTTCTGCTGGAAATATGAGGCGATCAGGAGTCCCAGCTCCATATTCTTGCTGACATGGAGCCACTTGCCGTCATGACCACCCTGCTGTGAATGGTGTGAAGGACTCTACCCCTCAAATCATGAGAGAAAACAAGCCCTTCTTCCTTTAAATTGCTTTGTCAGATACTCAGTTAGAGCAACAAGAAGTGGAAGTAAGACAGTGCTGTGGAGCACTTACTAAAGTGGGAAAGCCATTTACTATCTCTAACACAAACTTTCCTACTTTGTGGTAGCTGATTAATGGGATTTCTTCCTATTGATGCCTATAGAGTAGTTTCATTTTGTTACAGTAGTCTTATTTACTCTTGCAGTAACCTCTTTATTTCATATTCAAATATAGATAATTTAAGCTGATAATAGTCACATTAAATAACACTTCTATGGTGTCTTTGAAGATGCAGATCAATGACTTAGGTAGCAGAGTATTGGAATGAATGTTTGAATATTACTGTGAGAAGACCCCTTGCCCTTTAGCATTGTCCTGTGAACTCCCCAGTACCTCTGTCAAGTTGTCTTGAATGATTACTGACTCATTTGAGCTACCTAATAGTACTTTCAGACTTATTTTAATTAAATCTTCATTTATTACAGTTAATGCTTTTATATGCTCAATGTAAATGGCACCTCTAGATGCCAAACAATTAGTATATGATTTTAAAATTGATCTTTTCTTGTAGTTGATTTAAAATCAGTAAAATCAAAGTTGGTGAAACAGTGAATGGAATAGACAATATGGTCTAAGACGCTGCTCATACTGACAGATCAAAGAGAAAAGCCAAGAAGCAAAGATGCCAACAAACATTTCAAGAGAGAATCACTTTGAAGTTCTGCACAGCAGTTTAAGGTCAATTTCATGAAGTACATTAAGTGGCCAGATCAAAAATACTTACCTTATTATTATTATTATTTGGGGAGACAGAGTCTCACTGTGTAGCCCTGGCTGGCTTGGAACTCATTGTGTAGACCCGGATACCTCTGTAGTGTAGGGATTAAAGGCATGCACCACCACATCTGGCCAAGTTGAATTAGGAAAGTTGCTGGGCATTTAACCTAGTGCCTTGCACATACTAAGCATATGTGCTACCACTGAGCTATACTAACAGCTAAAATAATGGTATCTCTAAAACTGCAGTATCACTAGCCTTCCTGTTCTTGTACTGATGCTCATGTTTATGCTACTTTTCTTCTAACCTTTATTTACTAATTTATGTTATATCTATAAGCTTGCAAGGCATGGCAGGAAGTCTTTATTATCTAATAAGAAGAAAAGCCTGGTATGTAAATCACTAGACTATGTGATCCAATGACATAGATGACAGACAGCTTGTTATAGAAAGGTTCACTAGAGAATGGGCCCTCCTCTACTTATCAGTTGAATATTTTATTAGTTGCCATGCAGAATTTGCTTTCATATATCGATTTTACTCAGTGAAATACATGTGTAAGATAGAGATTTCTATTTATTTTTTTGATCATTTCCTTTTGACTTAGTAGGTAGTCAAATTTGTAGATGTTTTTGATTTGCAAACAGTATATATTCCTTACAATGTCAGGTTCAACATGTTTGAACTTGATTAAAATTATTTCTGTTTTGATTTCTTCTGTTTCTTTGTTATTTTTTCCCATTATGTGTTTTTAATTAATTATTTAATTTTGGTTTTGTTGTTGTTGAGAAAGAGATCCTCTTTGCAGCTCTGGCTGGCCTGGAAGTTGCAGAGACCCAGCTGCCTCTACTTGCCAGTGCTGGAACTAAAGACATGTGTCACCACACCCATTTTCTATTTTCAGAACAACTTAAATCCTACTTAATTTTGTATGGTTTTACTTTGTGTTTTTTGCAGCTAAGATTTTTAAAACTGAGATTATCTTTTAACATTGAGTAATAAACTTTCTCCTTAAATTATGCTTTTTGAATTCACATCTACTTTTGTCCTGGCATTAATATCACCAAATTGGGCAATATTAAATAATTACAAATATATTGTATTCTAGCTCCTTTCAACTTTTCCATGACGTGAATTTTGTAGTTATATGTTTGTTAATTTATACTTTATATGCCATATCAGTCACTATTTACAAGTGTAAATGCAGTGGTTTTTCATATATTTACAGTTGTGTAATCAACAATGCTGCTGTGGGATGTTCTGTATGGCAAATGTGTTGCTCTGATTGGTCAATAAATAAAACACTGATTGGCCATTGGCTAGGCAGGAAGTATAGGCAGGACAAGGAGGAGAATAAAGCTGGGAAGTGGAAGGCTGAGTAGGAGAGACACTGCCAGCCGCCATGATGAGAAACAGCAACAACGTGTGAAGATGCCGGTAAGCCACGAGCCATGTGGCAAGGTATAGATTAATAGAAATGGATTAATTTAAGCTATAAGAACAGTTAGCAAGAAGCCTGTCACGGCCATACAGTTTGTAACCAATATAAGTTTCTGTGTTTACTTGGTCGGGTCTGAGAGGCTGTGGGACTGGCGGGTGACAGAGATTTGTCCTGACTGTGGGCCAGGCAGGAAAACTCAAGCTACACAATGCTATGTAATTTTAGACTGATTTTCATCCCTAAAGCCCCATTGACATTAGCAGTCTGTCCATCTTCTGCTTTTGCTATTTTCCAGCAGTCACTCATCAACTGTTTGTCTCTGGGTTTTCCGTCTCTGAACATTTCAGATAAAAGGTGGCATATAGCATTATAACAGTTTTGTCTGGCTTCTCACTTTTCACTTAGTATAATGATTTTAAATTCATTCACATAGTATTTGTACTTTATCATTTTTAGTGGCTGGATAGTATTCTGTTATATGGATATATAGTAGTCTCCCCCATCCCTTATTTATTGGCAATAAATTCTGAGACCCTAGTGAAAGACTCAAGTTATAGATAGTATAGTGTTCAGGATAGCTATGTTTTTTCTATACCTGAATACCTATGATAAAGTTTAATTTGTAAATTTGCCACAAAAGAACATGAGTAAGTGCTGTGGGATGTTCTGTATGGCAAATGTGTTGCTAATTAGTCAATAAATAAAACACTGATTGGCTATTGGCTAGGCAGGAAGTGTAGGCGGGACAAGGAGGAGAATAAAGCTGGGAAGTGGAAGGCTGAGAGAGAGACACTGCCAGCCGCCATGATGAGAAACAGCATGTGAAGATGCCGGTAAGCCACGAGCCATGTGACAAGGTATAGATTAATGGAGATGGATTAATTTAAGCTGTAAGAACAGTTAGCAAGAAGCCTGCCACGGCCATACAGTTTGTAACCAATATAAGTCTCTGTGTTTACTTGGTCGGGTCTGAGCAGCTGTGGGACTGGCAGGTGAGAGAGATTTGTCCTGACTGTGGACCAGGCAGGAAAACTCTAGCTACAAGTAAGAACATAAATAAGATAGAAAAATCAAAGCAACCTTATGTAATAAAAGTTATACCAATTTATAAGTTACTTCTAAAATTTTCCATGTAATAGTTTCAGACTAGTTACTGTGAAACTTCAGAAAGCAAAGTTATGAATAAAGGAAAGCACAAGCATATCACACTTTTCTCATTTGTTGATGGACGTTTGGATTGTTTCTACTTTGTTGTGAATAATGGAGCTAGAAACATTGTGTATAAATTCTTGTGAAGATGAATGCCTTTATTTTTCTTAAGTAGAGCTGCTTGCTAAGTAACTTTATTCATGATGTTGAGGGATTTTCAAACTATTCAACAGTTGTTGCATACCTTCATAATTCACAGCCAGCTAGTTTTGCATCTCTCACCACATACTTGTCAACCTTTGGGTAGGTCTTTCTTTCTAGCTGTCCTACTGAACATGAAGTGGTATCTCATTGTGATTTTGGTTTTAACGTCTCTGATGACTAATGTTATTAACCATCTCTTCATGTTCTTATTGCCCATTCCTGTATTTCCTTAAAGAAATGTCCATTCAAATGTTGTACACATTTGATTGACTTGTCTTCTTATTGTTCGATTATTATATACATAATTTGAAAATGTCTTCTCTAATCTTATGAGCTATCTTCTCTTTATTGGTAGTGTCCTTTAAAACCACAGAAGTCATTAACCTTGATAGCATCCTGTTATCCTGTTTATTCTTTCTTTAGTTGTTTATGTTTTTAATGTTACATATAACACTACCAACTAAAATCAGTGGGTGATTTGAATGAGAATGGCCCCGATAGCTCATATGTTTGATTACTTGGTCTCTAATTAGTAGGACTGTTTAGGAAGGATTAGGGGGTGTGGCCTTGCTGTAGGTGGTATGTCACTGGAGCGAGGAGTTTGAGGTTTCAGAAACCTAAGCCATTCTCAGTTTGTTCTTTCTTCCTCAATGTTGTGGATCAGATGTAAGCTCTCAGCTACTGCTCCAGTGTCATATCTGCCTGCCTGCTGCCATGTTTCCTGCCATGGTGGTCACAGACTCACCTTCTGAAACTGTAAGCAAGCCCCCAATTAAATGCTTTCTTTTATAAGTTGCCTTGGTCCTAGTGTCTCATCACAACAATAAAAAATAATGAAGACACCACAGCTATAAAGATTTACTTCTGTGTTTTCTTCCAAGTGTTTTAAAGGTGATGTCTCTTGCATTTAAACCTTTAATCCATTTAAAATTAATTTTTATATGTGATGTGAGTAGGGGTTGAACTTCATTGTTTTATATGTGGGTACTCAGCTGGTTCCATTTGCAGAAAGGACAGTTTTTCTTGCACACTCATTAGCCTGATTGCTGAAAATCAGTTGACTATTAATATAAGAGTTCATTTCTGAACTTCTTACTACATTCCATTGGTCATGTCCTGAATGTGGGATCTTATCATAAGTTTTGAAATCAGATAGTGTGACCAAATTGGTTCTTCTTTTACAAGACCATTTTGACTGTTTTATACCACCTCACATTTCCACTTAAGGTTTTTGATGATTGATTTCTGTCCAGAAAAGTACTCAGCATTTTGACGGTCATGCTGTATGTCTTAGAGCCCTTTAGCTTAAATTGTATGCATTTGTTCTAAAGCAGTCTAAGAATTTGAATCTCTTTGTATCAGTTCTTATTAGAAATGTGTCTGGATAAGATCTAATTTACATTTTATGTTTACAATGCTTTTTCCCTTTTTCTTCTCTGCCTTTCTTCCTAGGTTCTATCAGATTGTATGTTTTTAAAATTCCCTCTTTTTCTTCCAACTAGTCTAGATGTTATATAATGCAGTCCTCTTCTTTGGAGGGTTATTCTTATGTGTGAACATATTATTTTTCAATTACTTTTCTGGAGCTCCTGTATTGTTATTTTTAAAATTCTTCTATTGGTCATAAATGTCCTAATTATATCTCTTTCTTTGTGAATAATTCAATATTGTTTATTTACTTTTCACCCTGGTCTGATTCCTTTCCCTCTTCCATTTTATTATCTTGAATTATGAATCTTCCTTGTTTTTCACTTCTATTCAAATTAGTGGGTTTTTTCTTTTAAAATCTTTCTCAGTGCTAGGAATCCAACTCAGGTCTTGTGTCTGCTGTATAAAAACTCTAGTTTTGAACTCTATACCCAGCCTCAATTGGGCTTTGTAGGGAAGAGGGATCATGGTTAATATATTTATTTTTCTCCTTTTTTTATTAGTACTTTGAAAATTTCTGTATGATGTGTTTTGATCATATTCACCCCTTCCTCAACGCCTCCCATATCAACTCATCTGCCTGTGCAATTTTTGCCCTCTTTTATTTGTCACTGTGGATTTTGTTAAACCCTCAAGTTGGTATGTGTGTATACATTCGGATGTGTGGCCTTCCACTGATTGCCCACAGCTCGTCATGTGGAAGGGGGACTTCTTGCCTTCTTCCCCTCTCTGTGCTAGGGTCTGTCTGGCTCAAGCCTGCATGGGTCTTGAGTTTATTTAGATGTAGATCATGTTTAATAATTTGCTTATCTTCACTCATTTTTGGTTTTTCTTTTAGGTTAAATCTTCTCTGTAGCATATCCTTTAGTAGCTCTTTCACAAGAATTGTATTTTTTAAATTCCCTTTTATTTTGAAAGTTTTAATGATTTTCTGATAATCAGGGAACTCAACAACTGATAAAAGCAAACAATTCCAAAGTTCCCTTGCTGAATTATTTCAATAGCCTCAGCCAACATAGACCCAGCCTCCAACTTGTGTCGTACTAGTTTGGGGTGTAATTTAATTGATAAAACTTTTCTGTCCACTGCTGTTTGATAAGGCATCTATTGCTGCTGATCATCAGTACTCCAAGAGCAGACGCTGTCTTGATTTCTAGGCCTGTCCATTCATTTTGCTTGCTTTTGAACTTCGCATCAACTGAACTAAATGTTGAAAGCATTGTTTTACAGGCTTTACTTTTCCTGTGCATGCTTTTAGTTTTAGTTATTCTTGACTAGTGAATGTGTGTATGAGATCCTGTGTGAGTCTTTACATCAATTGCTCCTGCCTTTCCTAGTTTAGGAATCCTAGGAGAATCTTTGTGTTGAGTATTTGATTTGGAAACCCATTCTCAGAGACATAACTTTGGATTTCTACTTCAGTGGTTTAGCTGGATGTTCTCTTTATTTCAGGATCACTGCTTTTGCCATTTCATCTGGCAGGCCAGGTCTATGACACCTGCATTTGTGCTCTGTTGAGGAAAGTTTGCCTGTTTCTGTTGATAGTCAGAAAAATCCTGTTGTCTTCAGGCCCTGTCTGACTGTGACACAGCAGAGCACAGGATTTGTCTTTGCCTAGCCATAAAAAGCCAGCCGTGTTTCTCCCGTGGTGCCTTACTACAAATTGTTGGGGCAGGGGGTTTACTACTTCAGTTTCCACCCATGCACCTTTGCGTTCTACATGCTTCTGTTTTCCTTAAAGCTAGATGTTTGTAAAAGTTTTTTTAAAAAGATCCTATTATTTTTATGGTTGGGTGAAGGTGCATATAAGAATATTTAAACTAGCAGCTCCTTGTCTGGCCATCCTACTATTCCTGGAGGCTGGCAGATTAATGCCTTTACAGAGACTGTGCAGTGGAGGGCGAGACAGAATGGTCTTGTTTAGGGATATAGGCCAAAGTTTCTCTTCAGCTAAATTATTAAACCACATAAAACCCGTTTTAGTATATTGAACAGATCTAGAGCAATGAACTAATTCATTTTTGATGTTTCTTTATAGATTCAAGTTTCCAAAAATAATACTGAAAAATATTATTCCAAAAATAATAAGAAAAAGCCCAAGGTTAGAAAGAGGAAAAGGTATGTTTTGTGAAATTAAAAGTATTAGGATACAATTAAGATGTATAAATTGTACTTAATTATTGAATGACATTTTCCTTGATTTTTTTTCTTCACTGGGTAAACATTGTACTTAAACCTTTTTGAAAGAATTAGTAAGTTAGAAGTACAGAGAAAGTTATGCTTTATTTTTCTTGGTCTGGTTTTCCAACAGGGTTTCACTATGTGGCCTTGGCTATGTTCAAACTTACAACCCTCCTAACTCAGCCTCTCAGATGCTGGGATTACAGCTACCATGCTTGGCTGAGGAAGTGTTAATAGTCCTATAAACATGTTAACCCAGAACTTTTAGAGATTATTATTATTTGAACAGCCATGTAAAAAATGGTTTTTAGCTTAAAATAGGTAAGACAAGCCAGGGTCAACTCTCCATGATAAAGTGATAATAACTTTCAATGCTTCTCATTGAACTAGCCTTCACATGTGTTTTTCAGTATGTGACTGGGGCTGTACTAGGATTCCCACTCACAGATAAAGACTAACACTAATAGTCCTCCTCTTGTCATGTCTTTGCAAAAGAAAGCCACTTTTAAAATTATTTATTTATGTATTTATTTCATTTTGTTTTGTTTTGTATGTATGATGTATGTGGGGCATGTGCATTCATAGTACATGTGTGGAGGTCAGAGGACAAGTGTTAGGAGTCAGTTCTCTCCTGCCACCTTATAGGGTCTTGGTAATGAGCTCAGATTGTCATTCCTGTGCAAAAGTATCTCCATCCACTAGATAAGTGATTCTTTTTTTAGATTTTCAAGACAGGGTTTCTCTGTATAGCTCTGGCTGTTTCGGAGCTCTCCATGTAGACCAGGCTGTCCTAGATCTCACAAAGATCTGCCTGCCTCTGCCTCCTGAGTGCTGGGATTAAAGGTGTGCACACCACCACTGCCCGGCTAGATAACTAATTAAAAATGGACTTTGATTTCCCTATCTCAGTCATACACCACAGTAATCATGTCGCACACATTTAGGGCATTTACAGTTATCCCCATTTAAGAGATGAAGAGTCATGACTTGGGAACTTTTGATTGGCAACAGTGCCTTGGCACAGATGTTTTCTGTCTCTTGTTGGGAGCACGGTGTGATGGGGAAGTATGGCTTTGCCATATGACAGGACAGGTTCTGTCATGGTCAGCGGTTTACCTATGCTGCCAAACTTCTAATTTCCTCTTGTAGCTCCAGTTCCTCAACTTCTTTACATAATGAGAACAGTAATTACTTGATATGTTTTTGGAAAATAATTACATGAAGATTACCTGTGCAAGTACTTGTTGGATTGGCTT
Source organism: Peromyscus californicus insignis (assembly GCF_007827085.1). Lineage (NCBI taxonomy): Eukaryota > Metazoa > Chordata > Mammalia > Rodentia > Cricetidae > Peromyscus > Peromyscus californicus. The sequence goes on along the minus strand of NW_026294402.1, from coordinate 112,229,167 downwards.
CTCGATGCTTTGTAGCTACTGAGAGCGCAGGTCATATTTGTTCCCTGTTTTCTGCACCGAATTGTGCTTTGTGAGACAACCAAGGAAAAACACCAGAAGACGGAGACATACAGTCACAGAATTCAGTTACCAAGAGATACACATTTGTATGTGTGTTTGTATGTGCATATGTGCTTGCATGCATATTTATGCCTGTGTATGTGAATGTGCATATCCTTATGTGTGGGGTCACTTGTTTGAAACTAAATCTGTCAAAATCTTTTTCAGGAATGCTGCTTTAAAATGTTCTGTTGAAAATGTTTGCTCTGATGAAGCCTTATCAAAGGAAAACATGGGTATGTGAAGGCCTGGGATGGTTTTAGTTTCTTTGCCTGGATATAATTTCAAAAAGTGTAGTTCTAAGTAGGACTCATGGGGTCTTACAGAGACTAAAGTAAAAATCAGGGAGCCTGCATAGGACTGTACTAGGTCCTATACACCTATGTTATGGTTATTGGCTTGGTGTTTTTGTGGAACTCCTGACAGTGGGGGCAGGGGTGTCTTTGACTCTTTGGCCTGCACTTGGAGTCCCTTTCCTCCTACTGGGTTCCCTCACCTTGCCTTGATGTGAGGGTTGTGCCTGGTCTTCTTGTATCTTGTTGTTCCATGTTTGGTTGGTGTCCCTGGGAGGCCTGCTCTTTTCTAGGGGGAGACAGGCTGGAGGAGTGGACCTGGAAGAAAGGAGAGGTGGGGAGGCACTGGGAGCTAGGAGGGGAAGCTGTGATCAGGATATATTATATAAGAAAAAGAATAAAAAGTATAGTTGGCTGCTTTTTAAAAAAAGGTATTATACATGTATATGAGTAAAAGGTTAAGGTTATTTTGGTGTCAAATGAGAACTTTTCAATTTTCTTTAAGTTTCCGTCACTTTAATTAAAATTTCTCTGAAATTTTAATTAATATTTAATGTTTTACAATAAAGTACTAATAGCTGTAGAAGAAAATGCTAGCAACTGTGCATCAACCCAGACCTCTTCATCCCAAATCTATTGGAATCCAAAGAAGTGGGGGTGGAATGGACATAGTAACAGCCTGGGGCCTAGGCTGAATTAATTGCCTTAGTTACTTTTCTATTGCTATGATAAAACACTATGGCCAAGGCAAAGTGTTTAATTTCGCTTATGGTTTCAGAGAATTAGAGTCTATGATAGTGGAGCAAAGGACAGTTGAGAGTTCATATTTTGATCTACAACCAGGAGGCAGAGAGAGTCTTTTGATTCACAGAGTCTTTTGAAACCTCAAAGCCCACCTCCAGTGTCACACCACCTCCAACAAGGTCATACCTAATCTTTCCCAAACAGTTCCACCAACCAGGGATGAAGATTTAAAATACATGAGCCTGTGGGGTCATTCCCATTCAAGCCACCACAGTATTAGATACATTAGAGTGGATGTGGAAGGCAAGCAGAGAGTTTGGCTCTCATGCTGCTGATTGATTCTTCCATCTTCTTGAGTTTTCAAAGGCTGGATGATGCTTACTTGCAGTCCTGTTTAGAGCTCATCACGTCAAGACCTTCCATTCTCAAATCCACAGCTTCACCTCCACCCAACACTAAGCAGCCTAAACAGAGACAGAATGAAGGATTGACAGTGGGGATTGTAACAGGACAAGTAGAAGCAATATTTGTTCTATAAATGTGAAAATATAGAAAAATGTCAGTTACAACCAACTTTTATTTTGGATGCAAATTGGGATATGAATTGAAGAAGGCTTAGAGAAACCCAGCCCTTCCTAGGGCCATTTGTCAAACGAAACTCCATTAAGCACTATAAAGGATGTTAGTTTCATGGTAAGTCCTTCACATACACACACTCATTAATAAGTTTTTTTTCTTTCTCTGAACAAGTTACTCAAGCACTGGAGTAATGCTATGCTTGAATATGGAATGGCCCTAGAGGCTAATGTTTCCAACGCTGGGCTTCAGTTGGTAGTGCTGTTTTGGAAGGTTGTGGAAACTTTCTGGGGAGTGTACATCTGGAGGAAGTAGAGCCATAGGATGTGCCCTGGAAGGTTGTACTAGCTTCCAATTCCTAGTCCTACTCTGATCCCTGCTCAGCCCTGCAGTGAGCATGTGTGCCCTACAGCATCCCTCAGTTGCCGTGATGTTTTACCAAGCACCAGGCCAAGCAAGCAAGAGCTGAAAACCCGAGTCTGAGTTGGAATAAATCTCTGCTCCATAAGGTGTTGTTGTCGGGCATGTTGTCACAACAATAAGAAAATTAATCCAAGTAACAGTTGTCAGGTCCCTTCCCAAGTGGGAACTGCCAGCCAGATATCCCCTTGGCAGTCAACCAGATGGCCTCTAAGACAGTCCAGTTACTTCAAAATCCTCCATCAGCACCATGAGTAACATTTCACTCTAGCAACAGGGAACATGGCTGCTGACACCAGGACTCCTGCTCTAGAAGGCTTTGCTCCTGTCATGACCATCCTAGACATTCTGTATGGGTCTTGGGAGACATCACTTTTAAGATAAGACTCAGTCTTGTCATCAAGAAAGCTTCTTTTTATACCACTGAGAGGTACCCTTATCTGTGGATATAGGGATAACTATTAGAATGTAGTTAGGAATTATATTGGTTGAGGATAGTAGTAATTTCTACTCTAAGATCCAGGACCTCAGTAGCCATGGTAATTGGCTAAGTTAACACTATCAGGCATGATTTCCCTGTAAAGATGTGAAAACACTCAACTAATCCATTTTATTCCTTCATCTCATCATCAACAATTAAGAGCATTAATCGCTAGACCAGTCCGTTTGCTCTTTCTCAGCAAACAGTGGTTCCTTCTCATTGTTAACATTCCTTGGGATTGGGAATATGGCTCCATTAGTAGAGTGTTCACCTCCCAACCATGAAGCCCAGGATTCCATGCCCAGCATAAGCTTGGTATGGTGGCACATGCCTCTAAGGTCATCCTCAGCTACATAGGGAGTTTGGAAAAGCCAAGGATACATGAGACCCTGTGTCAAAACCTGAATAATCACCACCCATTGGAAAAAAAAGAACCTTAAGAGACTGTGGAATGCCCAACCCTAACTGGGATCTCTACCACACCCATGCATGAAAGGCTTAGGGATCATGGTGGAAGAGGGGACAGAAAAATCCCAAGAGCCAGAGGTGCTGGATGACTACAAGGAAACTTTCCTGGACAAAGCTGGGCAGTTACATGTGGAATAATCCTTCTGTACACTGTGAATATGTGTTACTCTCATTGGCTAATAATGTTCTTTTACACTGTTTGAATATATGTCACTATGATTGGTTTAATAAACAAGCTAAGTGGCCAATAGCTAAACAGGATAAATTTAGGTGGGAAAGCCAAACTGAGAATGATGGGAAGAGGAAGGGCAGAGTCAGAGGAGTTGCCAGTAGACACAGGGGAAGCAAGACATGCTGGAGGACAGGTAAAGCCATGAGCCACATGGCAATACATAGATTAATAGAAATGGGTTAATTTAAGTTGTAAGAGCTAGTTAATAATAAGCCTGAGCTATGGGCCAAGCATTGATAATTTATATTAAGTCTCTGTTATTTGGGAGCAACTTCAGGAATATAGAAAAACTCCACCTATAGTTAGACTTACAAATTCACAGCAGTTTGAGACATCATGCACAGACAAGTACAGGTTCATGACAGACAAAATTCCAGAATGTAGAGGGAAGGGAGGCATGAAGTCTCACTCCTAGCTAAGAAGCTCTAACACCTGACAGCTCTGGGAGGTAGAGGTTCAGTTTTCATTAAGGGTGTGGCCAGGGTGGGTAGACACCATCCTCTAGTGAAGGCTACACAAACCAGAGCATATAGGCAGCAATTGGTTAAAAAAAGGGAGAGAAAGATGGCAAGTTGGGTAGGTAGAAAGGTGAGATAGATTTGGACAGAGTGGGGAGGCAGTGAATTATATCAAAACACATTGTACAAAATTCTCAAAGAACAAATGAAAATGAGAAAAAATGAGCAAATAAAAATAAATACCCAATAGCAAGCAAGGAACAACAAAAGTACTTTTCAAACCTTAGTTTCTGTCAATATTTCTGTGGATCCCTATTGCTAAAATTCCTTCCCTTGGGGTGAGTGTAATGTGAACAATGCTACTCCCTCCTCCAAAGGTCTTAACAAATCAAAGTCTAATTCACCCCGGGAAAGAAATGCATTGACTGAGCTTTCATACAGAGCATGGGGAAGGGGTTACTGATGGGAGCATGGGTGACTCCAAAGCTGTCATCCTGGACACACTGAGAATGGCCACCCTTGGTCTTTCTCCAGCCTATATACTCTATCATGAGACTCCAGGGTCATGTGAAGTTAGGGCAGCGTTATGTAGAAATGCCTGGATGGAATGGCTGAACATTCAAGTTAAGATCCAGTGTCCCGTCCCACCCCTCCTTCCAGAGGGAGTGCCAACATCAACAGGCTTCATAGTGATAGACTCTTACAAGAAGGCATGATGATCCCATGAATATTGCAACAGTTTGGTTCAAAGGATAACACTTTAGAGCAACCTCTCTTTCCAAACATCCATATCCCATTTCTTTATAGTATTATGGGTCTCAGGTCCAGTACTTGTTGCTTGAAAGCCAATTCTTCAGAAAGGAGAGCTGGAGGGAAATAAAATCATGTTTATTCAAGGGCCAATCCATAAATATAAAGGTATGCCAGCATCAAAGCATCCACTTAGAGAACTCAGATATACACAGAGTAAGGGTGGGGTCATTCCTGCTTTTATACTAGAAGGTAACCTGTGCCCGAGTTCTTGGCCTCAATTGTCTTGCACACTCAAATGATACAAGTGCTTATCTTCCTGCTTCAGATGTACTATTCTAGATAGGAGATCTCTCTCTCTCTCTCTCTCTCTCTCTCTCTCTCTCTCTCTCTCTCTCTCTCTCTCTCTCTCTCCCCCTTCCTCCCTCCCTCCCTCCCTCCCTCCCTCCCTCCTTCCCTCCTTCCCTCCTTCCCTCCTTCCCTTCCTTTCTTTCTCCCTCCCTCCTCCCCTATCCCCATCTCCCTCCTTCTCCCTTTCTATTCTCAACAGTGAATTGAAACAAATCAGGAAACTACAGGATAGTCATCACAGATAGGAGATGATTGGTTGCACAGTCAGCGAAGGCATTCATTCTGTCTCCAGCTTTGGAGGATATCATTGACCAATTCTGATAACTGAGTCTGTAGATTACAGGAACTGCCATTTCATGAGCATTATTTTTGAATCTCAGCTTACAGTATAAGAATACTTATAGAAAAGCAAGCCTCCTGTTGTTTGGAAGTAGAAATCAACATCTGTCAAGCTGTTAAGCGTCCTGGCCAATTGATGAGGTCCTCCATTACTCTGTCAACCCTTTGATCAAAAGGCAGTGCAGACACTTTTCCAGATTGCTTGCAAACAGAGATCATAGTGAACTTGGCAGTGACTCACCTCATCATAACCTGACTGTGCTTTAGTCTAATGTTAGAACTACAAAGAGGTTTGTTTGCTATTTTCCTTTATAGCATAGCTTAAAATCCATCTTTTCAACAGGACCTTACATTTCAATGTCAGTTTCCATAGATTCAGAATGTAAAATAGAAAAAAAAAACTGTGAGGGGAACTAGAGAGTCAGTGTAAGGGTAACCACAATTAGTTACCCACGAATAAACAGGTTATGAAAAAGAAATTACCAACATTGGAGCTGTGGAGGTAGCTCCATGGGCAGGAGCACTGTGGCTCAAGCCTGACAATATGAATTGAGTTCCCAGAACCCAGTGAAAGTTGGAGGAGGTGGTGCACATCAGGAATCACAGCATTCCCACTGAGAGACTCAGGTACAGACAGGAGAGTGAGGCTAGCCTAGAGTTTGCTGCATGCACAAACAACAATGGAGACCCTGCTTCAACCAGGCAGGAGAGGAGCACCTCTTGCAAGGTGTCCTCTGACCTCTACATGCACACTGTGGCACTGGTATACCTGCACTTGTGTGCTTGAGTGCACCTGTGAGCCTATGCGCGTGCACACACATACACATAAATATAAATGGAAAAAAGAAAAAATATATATTAACATTGGATGTTAATTCCATTCGAAAAGCTTTGGTACAAGCATACATTCCTCTAGAAATTCCTCTAGTTTGGGTGCAGTAAACTTGGTGTATCTATGTTTCAGTGAATTACCCAGGTGATTCTTAGGCTCACCAAAATCTTGAGTACTCTGACCCAGAATGGAACATTCCATTGTCTTCAGCGATCTAGGGAGGTAATTAACATGTCAGTTGCGGTTTCTGTTTGTTTTGCTTTTAAGCAGAGAACTTACTCCCGAGGGTGGGAGGAGCTTCTTTTTTTTTTCTTTTATAATTTAATTTAATTTTACATATCAGCCACGGATTCCCTTGTCCTCCCCCCTCCCACCCCCCAAACCCTTCCCCCAAGCCCACTCCCCATTCCCATCTCCTCCAGGGCAAAGACTCCCCTGGGGATTGAGTTCAACCTGGTAGATTCAGTTCAGGCAGGTCCAGTTCCCTCCTCCCAGGCTGAGCTAAGTGTCCCTGCATAAGCCCCAGGTTCCAAACAGCCAGCTCATGCACTGAGGACATGAGGGTTCTCAGTGGACTGGGACACAGGTCCCGGTCCCACTGCCTGGATGCCTCCCAAACAGTTCAAGCTAATCAACTGTGGAAGGAACTTCTTTCAGGTTGTTTCAAGACTAATTTTGTGACTGGTCAACTTAAGGTTGGCTGGGCAGAGGTCATGGTGAGGAGGCTCTTTGGTCTATCCTGACTCTGCTGAGTTCCTGCTTCACAATAGATTCACTGTAAGTAATGTGTTGATTGAACACAAAGATGCTTAGGCAAAGAGATGCTGGCCAGCATATTCCTGCAGATTGTAATGTGGAAAATGTAAAAGGAAAAGTGATTTTTCTGTGCTGTAGCAACAACCACAGGAAGATTTTCTGTTTCCTTACTGTCATGACTTCAGTCAGTACTGCTATTAAAATTGCTTTATCATGGATCTCTGTGAGTTCAAGGCCAGCCTAAACTGGTCTACAGAGAGAGTTCCAAGACAGCCAGAGCTGTTACACAGAGGAACCGTGTCTGGAAAAACAAAACAAAACAAAATAGTGCTTTATCAGGATTTAAAATTCCCTTTCTTACATCCTTCCTGGGTACATTTAAATGTTCCTTGAAATACCAGCTGTGCTGGGTGGTGTGACTGTTGGTGACCTGTCAAAATGACAGAGAATAGAAGGTGGTATGTCAGATGCAGGGGTCAGAGTGGAAGGTGAGGGACATGGCATTCCCTCCAGGTAATGCTGTCTTTGGACAGGCTTCTCAGATGGCTCATCTGTCTCTGGTGCCATGCAGCAAGCTACTTGTGTACTGTTTTCTTTGATCTTTGCTTCAGCAAGACTCTGTGTCAAGTAAAAATGCCGTTTTATTTAGGTGGAGAATTCAAATACATATTGTTCATTAGAACTCAATTCTATCCTTATCTTAGGCTGTCTTTCTTAAGTGGTGGTAGGGTCATTATTTTAATCTCAATATATTCAACGAAGTAGTAAACACCTTTCCTACTTATTTCATACTAATACAAAAAAAGACATTTATAAGCATAGTGCTTTCTTTTTAAAATCAGATTAGACAATTAACATATTTGGATTAGGAATGGATGAACCCTGTGGGGCTCAGTGGTTAATTGCCATGCAAGTGTGAGTAGCAAAGGGATCCCTGGAAACCATGAAAAATGTCCCTGGAGCTCTGGGCTTGACTTGAGAGAGCCTTTCTCAACGAATACTGTAAAAGAGCAGTGGAAGATGACTCCTGATACCAACCTCAAACCTCCACAGGCACCCACAGGAGTGCATGCTCACCCCAGAGAGGTGGTCCCTCCCTCACAGGGCCCCACACACAGGAAAGTGGAAAAAGAGAAGGAAAAGAAGGAGGAGTCTGCATTCAGCCCTGCCCCTTAATATATGGCTTTTTCTTTAGTAGATATTTCAGTCATCTTCACCACCACATTCCCTATGTCCCTGCTCTCCTAACTTTGTGTCTTTTTTTTTTTTTTAACAATCCAGTAGTCCAGGCCAAATGCTGATGGGTGTGGTGCCATTTATAGGAGCATGGTGGACCTATAGGGCCACACCCTTTAAAGGAAACTTACTTCTTCTATCAACTGTCCATAGCCCCTTGGTTGTGATGTCTGCTTTACAAACAAAATTGAGAGACCCTAAAGCAAGAAATCCATGGGAGTCTGCTTAAGGAGTACTGGGGAATTTATTAGGATATCAATTGAGGAAATACGCTCACGAATACAGAACCGAGTAGACAGCTGAAGTCATCCTCTGACCTGACTGGGAGCAAATCCACCACACAGTTCGGTCACCCCAGGCGGTAGGAAACAGGGAAAAGGGGCCTCATGACCCCTCTCCCTTTCTTTTTAAGAGGTCAGGTACAACTACAACATCAAGAAGCACCGCCTCCTTCTGGTAGTATAGCCCAAGGTTATGGGCAGAGCAAATACCACTACAGGACCCAATTAAGAAAAAGCATGCAACAACTTCTAATGAGCTTCTTATATTTCAAAGGTATTTTGTGCTCTATACATATCAAGAAAATTACCTATTCCTTTCAAAGAATTATGAAAATTTCACCTGGAAATTCATAATAGAATTCATATATAAAAACTGTCTGATAACAAAAACTAAGTATGTAAGAAAAAACCATGAAGAAATCTGTTATTTTTAAGTAAACTAAAGTTAAAAATTTTTTAAAAATATGAAAGTTTATTTTTTATTTTTAATCCTGTAGTATTTAGAAGAGTTCTTTCTGAGTGGTTAAGATTATGAATTAGATGAAATTAATTAAAGATGTAGCTTTGACTGTATTCATGATTTTAGTTGTCTCTGAGACGGAATGTTTACTGAAAGAACTGGAAAAAATGCTGCAGCAAGTACAAGAGCCCACAGCAAGAGCTGAAGAACCAGGGCGAGAACAGGTTGGTATGAAGAGTTACCATTTCACAGCTTCAGGGTCTGTAACTGGCTGTACAGCTTAATTATATAAGGTACCTTTTCTCGCATCTGAAATTTGAGCCATTGATTGTCATGATGCTAACAAACTAGTAGCTGTTGAGCTGTCAGAATACATGCTTTCCTGGGAGAAGTTTGTGTTTAAGCAGAGATGGTCTTTAATTTCAGGTCTTTAGGTTGGGATGGAGGATGGAGAGGTTTCCTATGGCTGAGGTGGACCACTGTAGAGAGACCTTATATTGGCCATTGTGACTAAGTACCTGAAAGACATAACCAAAAGAGAAACCAGGTCATCATGGCAGGGAGGTCATGGTGGTTCAGATCACTTCATAGCCTGGTGAGACAGGAAACAGAGGAAAGAGAATGCAGGAAGTAGCCAGGGCAAGATAGAGCCCTATGGACATGCTCCTAGTGACCTACTTCCTGCAGCTA